>NC_142874.1:48573439-50973439 GCF_051225735.1 Oryctolagus cuniculus | reverse complement strand
GTAAAACACATTAAGGACATAGATCCTACGTGGGGAGCATGTGCACAGTGATTCCCATTGTTGATTTAACAATTGACACTCTTATTTATGACGTCAGCAATCACCCGAGGCTCTTGCCATGAGCTCTCAAGGATATGGAAACTTCTTGAGATCATCAACTCTAAACGCATTTAGTCAAGGCCATATCACAGTGGAAGTTCCTTCCTCTCCAGAGAAAGGTGCCTCCTTCTTTGATGGCCCGTTCTTTCTGCTGGGATCTTGTTCACTGAGATCTTTCATTCAGGTCATTTTTGCCACAGTGTCTTGGCTTTCCATGCCTGTGAGACTCTCATGAGCCTTTTAGCCAGATCCAAATGCCCCAGGGGTTGATTCTGAGACTGGAGTGCTGTTTAGGGCATTTGCTATCCCATGACTCTGCTTTCACTGCTGAATTCTATCAGAACTCTTTAATTAACACACAATTATTCTTAGGTGTTTAAAATTACCTGAAAAGTGATCCCTGTTAAAAATAAGAGTGGGAATAAGAGAGGGAGGAGATGTACAGTTTGGCACATACTCACTCGGACTTACCCCTAATGGTAGAGCTAGAAACGTGCCAGGGGATTCCAATTCAATCCATCAAGGTGGCATGTACCAATGCCATCTTACTAGTCAAAGTGTTCAATTTAAGTTCATAATTTATCATAATGGTAGGATTAAGTGTCAAAGGGATCACATAAACAAGACTAGTGTCTGCTAACACTAACTGAGAGAATTAAAAAGGAGAGAATGATCCAACATGGGAAGCAGGCTACGCAGCAGACTCATAGAATGGCAGATGTCCTAAACAGCACTCAGGCCTCAGAATCAGCCCTTAAGGCATTCATATCTGGCTAAAAAGCCCATGAGAGTATTTCAGGCATGGAAAGCCAAGACACATATTCCTAAATCTGAAAAAGATATAACAGAGAAAGAGAACTTTACACCAATTTCCTTGATGAAAATAGATGCAAAAATCCTCAACAAAATTCTGGCCAATAGAATCCAACACTACATCAGAAATGTATTTGCCTGGACCAAGAGGGATTTATTCCTGGTATGCTTGGAAGGTTCAACATTTGCAAGTCAATCAATGTGATACACCACATTAACAAATTGAAGAACAAAACCATAAGATTATCTCAATAGATGCAGAGAAAGCACTTGATAAAATGAAACACCATTTCCTGATGAAAACTCTGAGTAAACTGGGTATAGAAGAAACATTCCTCAACACAATCAAGGCAATATATGACAAACCAGCAGCCAGCATACTATTGAATGGGGAAAAGTTGGAAACATTCCCACTGAGATCTAGAACCAGACAAGGATGCCCACTCTCAATGTTGCTATTCAAAATAGTCCTGGGGGCTGGCGCTGTGGAACAGCGGGTAAAAGTACTGGCCTGAAGTGCCAGCATCCCATATGGGTGCCAGTTCTAGTCCCGTCTTCTCCGCTTCTGATGTGCAGCTCTCTGTTGTGGCCTGCGATAGCAGTGGAAGATGGCCCAAGTCCTTGGGCCCCTGCACCCGCATGGGAGACCTAGAGGAAGCTCCTGGCTCCTGGCTTAAGATCAGCACAGCTCCAGCGGTTGCGGATATCTGGGGAGTGAACCAGTGGATGGAAGAACTCTCTCTCTGTCTCTACCTTTCTGTAACTCTTTCAAATAAATAAAATAAATCTTTTTAAAAAATAGTCCTGGAAGTTTTAGCCAGAGCCATTAGGCAAGAAAAAGAAATTAAAGGGGCTCAAATTTGGAATGAGGACTAGTGAGATGGCATTGGTACATGCCACCTTGATGGGATTGTATTGGGATCCCCTGGCATGATTCTAACTCCACCATTTGGGGCAAGTGATCAATTTCAGTTCACAATTGATCACTCTGATAGGTCTAAGAGTCAAAGGGATCACACAAACAAGACTAGTGTCTGCTAATACTAGCTGCTAGAATCAAAAAGGGAGAGAATGATCCATCATGGGAAGCGGGATACACAGTAGACTCATAGAATGGCAGATGTCCTAAATAGCACTCTGGCCTCAGAATCAGCCCTTAAGGCATTTGGATCTGGCTGAAGAGCCCATGAGAGTATTTCAGGCATGGAAAGCCAAGACACCCTGTGGGAAAAAAAAAAAAAAGAAGAAGACCTAAATGGAAGATCTCTGTGAGTGAGATCCCAGTGGAAAGAACAGGGCCATCAAAGAAAGAGGTACCTTTCTCTGAAGGGAGGAGAGAACTTCCACTTTGACTATGACCCTGTCAGAATAAGATCGAAGTCGGCAAACTCAAAAGGCTTCCACAGCCTTGACAACTCATGACTAGAGCCTAGGGAGATTACTGATGCCATAAACAAGAGTGTCAAATTGTTAAGTCAACAACAGGAGTCACTGTGTACTTACTTCTCATGCGGGATCTGTCCTTAGTGTGTTGTCCAATTTGAAGTAATACTATAACTAGTACTCAAACAGTATTTTACACTTTGTGTTTCTGTGTGGGTGCAAACTGATGAAATCTTTACTTAATATATACTGAATTGATCTTCTGTATATAAAGATAATTGAAAATGAATCTTGATGTGAATGGAATGCGAGAGGGAGCAGGAGATGGGAGGGGTGTGAGTGGGAGGGAAATTATGGGGGGGGGGAAGCCATTGTAATCCATTAACTGTACTTTAAAATTTATATTTACTAAATAAAAAAATGAAAAAAAAACAAATTTGGAATGAGGAAATCAAATTATCCCTATTTGCATATGACATGATTCTATATAGAGAGGATCCAAAAGACTCCATCAAGAGACTATTGGAACTCATAGAAGAGTTTGGTAAAGTAGCAGGATATAAAATTAATACAGAAAAATCAATACCTTTGTATAAACAGGCAATGCCACTGCTGAGAAAGAACTTCTAAGAACTATCCTATTCAAAATAGCTACAAAAAGAATTAAATATCTTGGAATAAATTAAACCAAGGATGTCAAAGATATCTATAATGGAAATACAAAATATTAAAGAAAGAAATAGAAGACACAGAACATGGAAAAATCTTCCATGTTCATGGATTGGAAGAATCAATATCATTAACATGTCCATTCTTCTGAAAGCACTCTACAGATTCAATGCTACACCAATCAAAATACAGAAGATATTCTTCTCAGATCTAGAAAATATGATGCTGAAATTCATACTGAAACATAGGAGAGCTCAAATAGCTAAGCAATCTTATGCAACAAAAACAAGGCCAGAGGCATCACAATACTAGATTTTAAGACATAGTGCAAGGCAGTTATAAGCAAAACAGCCTGGTACTGGTACAAAAACAGATGAGTAGACCAATGGAACAGAATGGAAATGCCAGAAATCACTCCAAGCATCTATAATAAACTATATTTGACCAAGGAGCTAAAACCCATCCCTGGAGCAAGGATAGTCTCTTCAACAAATGATGCTGAGAAAACCAGATTTCCACATGCAGTAATATGAATCAGGACTTGTACCTTACACCTTACATGAAAACCCATTCAAATGGATTAAAGACATAAATCTATGACCTGATGCTATCAAATTACCAGAGAACATTAGGGAAACCCTGCAAGACATTGGCACAAGCAAGGAGTTCTTGGAAAAGAACCCAGAGGCACAGGCAATCAAAGCCAAAATCAACAGATGGGATTATATGAAACTGAGAAGCTTCTTGCTGCAAAAAATACTCAGGAATTTGAAGAGGCAACCAACAGAATGGGAGAAATTATTTGCAAGCAATGCACCTGAAAAAGGATTAATAATCAGAATGTATAAGAGATACAGAAACTCCACAACAACAAAACAAACAACCCAGTTAAGAAATGGGCCAAAAACTTAAACAGACATTTTTCAAAAGAGGAAATCCAAATGCCCAACAGGGACATGAAAAAATGATGAGGATCATTAGCTATCAAGGAAATGTAAATCAAAACCACAATGAAGTTTCACCTCACTTGATAGAACTGGCTTTCATACAGAAATCAACAAACAACAAATGCTGGCAAGGATGTAGGGAAAAAGGTACACCAATCCATTGTTGGTGGAAATGTAAACTGATAAAACCAGTAGGGAAATCAGTTTGGAGATATCCAGAAATCTGAATATAGACTTACCATATGACCCAGCCATCCCGCTCTTGGGAATTTACCCAAGGGGAATGAAAACAGCAAATAAAAGAGCTTCTGTACCCCCATGTTTATTGCAGCTCAATTTACAATAGCTAAGGCATGGAATCAGCCTAAATGCCCATCAACTGAAGACTAGAGAAAGAAATTATAGGATATGTACTCTATAGAATACTACACAGCTATAAACAAAAAAATGAAATCCAGTCATTGTTACAAAATGGATGAATCTGGAAAACATTTTACTTCATGAAATAAGCCAGTTCCAAATGGACAAATACCATATGTTCTCCCTGATCTGTGACACCTAATAGGGCACCTAAAAGAAAATCTGTAGAAGTGAAATTGACACTTTGATAAGCAATGGCTTGAGCAGCCCTGTCTTGACTGTAGAAGAACAGTATTTTTTTTCTTCTTAATGGAGAATGAGACTGAGAATGGGAAAGGGAGGAGGTGGTGGGTTGGGAGTGGTGGTGAGATGGCAGGTATGATGGGAAGAATCACTATATTCTAAAGTTGTACTTATGAAATCTGTACTCATTAAATAAATGGCTCCTTTGGGGGAATAATGCTGTGAGCTCCTAAAAGGAAATAGCAACATAAGATGAAAATGAGATTAAAGATTGTGGGGAGCAGCCCGGACTGGACTGAGTTACTGGAATTAAGACTTATTCTATGCATCTGCTCTCCCACAATATGGCGCTGGGAGAGAAGTAAACAGCTTCCGCATAGCTGCCTCCAGTTCAACCAATAAACTGTAGGACTTGCTCCTGATTGGAGAGCAGCGTACTCGGCGTGTGGGCAGCCGAGTTGGGATTGGCGGAGGAGGACTATAAAGGAGGAGAGAGACGGCATGCACCAGGAACATCTATGGGGAACATCTAAAGGGAACCCGTGCAGCCCCCGAGAAAGCTGGCCGGCGGTGTGCCGCTCCCCTGCGGAAGTGGGGAATGCGGCCAGGGGGAACTGCCCTTCCACGGAGGTGGAAGGGATAGTAGCCAACCCGGGAAGAACCAGCAGCAAACCCGGGGAGGGCCGAGCAGACGAAAGAACAGCGCAGGGTCCTGTGTCGTTCCTCCACGAAGAGGGGGAGCGACATAATGGTGCCGTGACTCGGATATGAAGCCTAGGCAGGGCTTAGTGTCGTTCCCCCATGAAGACGGGGAGCGACAAAGATAGAAGTATGTCTACTATTTAGAGTAACCCAGGAGAGTAGAGTAATATTGATGAAACAAGAATAGGATTGAATAAGCAAAACACTACCAAAAAATGGAAAAGGGTGGAAGGTACAAGCATCAGAATTAACACAGAGGAGAAAAAATGTAATACAAAAACTTTTTTCTATTTTATAGAAAAGAAATTCAGGAAATTGATGTGATAATCTTGAATATTTTCAATATAGGAAGAATTAAAGATGCTACAAATAAGAGAAGGCAAGTGTAGAGTATTTTATTCTGGGGCAATATGGAATATTTGTGGATGAATATAAAACTAATTTAACAGCTGGGAAGGCACAGCTGAGGCACTCTATCATGAATCAGCAGTATAACCAATTAGTCTGGTTTCAAAACTTATTCTTAATATTTGAGCAGTCTGGGAAATGAAATAAGAGATGGACTAATAGGATTGATGAAGCATTTGAATCCAACTAGAAAAAATTAACTGGATTAAGTAATGCCTGTGGCCTAACTGCTGATCAGCTGAAACACTTTTCCATCTGTAAGAAAGTCATTTATTCATCTTACAGTAATCCATATACAGTTAAAGCTACTGTGGCACATATCATTGTTAAGAACCAAAAACTTTGTAGTAGAATAAATTCATCATTTAAATAACTAGAATCTGCACCTGCTATAAGCTAAATTGGATTGATTGATTGATCATTATCTATCACTTCAAGATAATTTGACTAGTACCATAAAAATGGACTCAAGAAATACTGAGACAGAAATTTTTTCATTAAATTCTTTTTTCCTAAATGTATGTTTGCTTGTTTATTTGAAAGCAGAATTACAGAAAGAGGAAGAGACAGAGACAGAAACAGAGAGGAATTCTTCCATCTGCTGGTTTACTTCCCAAAAAGACACACCATCCAGAGCAGAGCCAGGCAAAACCAAGGAGCCTGGAACTCTATCTGGACCTCTCACAAGGGTACAGCTGCCTAAATACTGTGATATGTTCACTGGTTTCCTAGGCACATTAGCAGAGACATGGATTGGAAGCAGGGTAACCAAGACTTGAACTGGCACCCCCGTGGGATGTTGGCACCACAGCAACAGCTTAACACACTGCACCATGGTGCCAGCCCTGATAAATGCTGTCTAGACCCTACAAATGCCACTAGAAAAATATAGACTTTCTTTAGCTTTAGGGACAACACATTTGTGCATTAAATGCAAATTTAATATTATAAGCATTTTTTAAAAATCTCACTATCTTTTTATTTCAAACCAATAAACAACAACAACAAAACAATATCTAGGGCATTCCAGGATGGTGAGTAGGGTATAGCTACACTATCTTAAGCTGCTCTGGGATATGAAAAGAACAAAGGAAGGACTACAAATCCAGGAATCTGACAGGAATTTTCTCTGAAGAAATAAAAAAAGCCACAATGAAGATACCATGCCACAAGAGGAGAGAAGACAGAGAACTGATGCAGCCAGCCACACAGCTCAGCAAGCTGCCAGCTGTGAGCTACCATCTTGCCATGTCAAGGTAGGAAGAAACAGTCATGTGTCCTGCTGCTCAGAATTTTAGCTGAGAGGGAATTCCACAGTCACCAACTGATTTTACTTCAGCCTAAGGAGCTGCCTGGAGTCTGAGAAACTTCCAGGTTTGGAGCAGGGAAGCTGTCTTGCTTCCTTCACCTCCCCCTCTCCTGCAGAGTGCCATACTCAGCAGCAGAAAGTCATAGAGCGTGCCTCTGTACTACTAGCATCACAAGTCAGAGCAACGTGTAAGGCAAAAGACAGATTCCCTGCATAATGCAACTGTGGGAGTTTGGGGGCATTAGCCCCAGAGCTACGCTCACACTCCAAGTGAGCAATAAGGATTCACCTGAGTTTTTAGGGGCTAACAAAAGAAACAGCCCATAAAAAAATCTGCTCCCACCCTGGGAGATCTGGATAATGACCCCTCTATATACTGCAACACCAGGATTACAACTATTTGTTCTATTGCTTGGTGCCACTGGACCTACCTGCATTCCACCTCTCCGAATTCATAAGCTCCAGAGTAAAATTTCCTCTATACCTTGTAGTCACCCTATAGGACTGGAACAGGGTTCCATTCACATCCTCTAGCACTAGGGCTAGGGCTGTTTGTATTATAAGCCAAAGCACCAAGTGGGATCTTGTAGCAAGACCTGAGAAAGGGTCTATCTGCTGCCACACAGTCCCAGGGCCACAAAAATTGGTTCCATAAGCCCCAAAATTGCTCAGGCTTGCCAGTAGGATAAAGGAGCAGCCACCCTTGTCCCTGTCAGCACCAAGAACAAAGCCCTGGCTATCATATTAGCCAGGGAGACTGACACTGAACTCTATGTGGACCAAAGATACACACTCAAGGAACCATTTATTCATCTCAAGCAACACTTCTGTCCCTATGAAGTGCAGACTACTTCACTGTGTCACTTCCAGACACAGCTGACATTCATTAAGACAAAATAAATCACTGAGATTACACTCCTGAGCTTACTCAGAATCAAATCCAAAGAAACAAACCAAGTGATACCCTTCATTCAAACTAAACTAAAAACTCTTTTCCAATAAAACCAACTCAATAAAAAAGGACTGAATATGCCATATGGGCAGGCATCAATATAAGAATATGGGAGACAGGAAGAAGCAAGGTAGCAGGACACCTCCAAAAGAAACAGTAGTGCTCCAGAATTAGATCTTGAATTGATTAAAATCTATAAAATGACAGATATAGAATTCAAAATAATGAATCATAAGGAAACTCAAAGAGATGCAAGAGAATATAGATAGATTAAAGAAATGAGAAAATCAATGAGTTATATAAGTGAAAATATTACTAAGGAAACAGAACTCATTAAGAAGAACTGAAGAGGAATTTTGGAGATGAAATCTTTCATCAGTGAAAAAAATATATAATTGAGGGCATTAACAGCAGAATAAACCAAGTGGAAGAAAGAATTTCTGACTTTGAGAAAAATGATTTTGAAATAACCCAATAGACAAAAATAAAGAAAAAAGAATTAAAGGGGCTGGCAATGTAATGTAGCAGGTAAAGCTGCAACCTGCAGTGCCAGCGTCCCATATGTGTGCCAGTTTGAGTCCCAGATGCCCACTTCCAATTCAGGTCTCTGCTAATGTGCCTGGAAAAGCAGCAGAAGATAGTCCAACTCCTGGGGCCCCTGCACCCATGCAGGGGACCCAGAAGAAGCTCCTGGCTCCTTGCTTTGGATCAGCCCAGCTCTGGTCATTGCAGCCACTTGGGGAATAAATCAGCGGATGGAAGTTCTCTCTCTTTCTTTTTCTTTCTGCCACTGCCTCTCTGTAAACACTTTCAAATAAATAAATAAATCTTTTTTTTTTTAAAATATTGTATTGCTTATAAATAAAGCATAGTTTATAGATAAAAAACTAAAAAACAATTAACAAAGTCTACATGAAATATGGGATACCATCCAACAACCAAATATTCATATGATAGATATTCCTGAGGAGAAAAAGGACAAAAGGCATTGAGAACCTCCTATATGAAATAATAGTTGAACATCTCCCAAGTCTTGAAAGAGACATGTACATCCAAATACAAGAAGCTCAAAGAACCCCAAGCCCAATGACTATTGTCAAATTGTCCGAAGTTAAAGACAAGGAGAGAATCCTAAAGACAACAAGAGAAAAGCATCAAGTTACATATAAAGGAAAACCAATTAATTAACATCAGTCTTCTCAGCAGAAACTCAAAATGCCAGAAGAGAATGGGATGATGTTTCAAGATCTTAAAAGAGAAAGCTTCCAGGGCCACAACTGTGGCATAGTGGGTAAGGCTGCCACCTGCAGTGCCAGCATCCCATGTGGGTGCCGGTTCAAGTCCCAACTGCTCTGCTTCCAGTCCAGCTCTCTGCTGTGACCTGGGAAAGCAGTGGAAGATGGCTCAAGTCCTTGGGCCTCTGCACCCACATGGGAAACCTGGAGGAGGCTCCTGGCTCCTGGCTTCGGATCAGCACAGCTCCAGCCATTGCGGCTATCTGGAGAGTGAACCAGCTGATGGAAGACACCTCTCTCTCTGTCTCTGTCTCTGTCTCTCCCTCTCCTTCTCTTTCTTTCTCTGTGTAACTTTTTCAACTAAATAAATAAATCTTAAAAGAGAGAGAGAGAGAGAGAAAACTTCCAACAAAGAAGATTATATCCCACAAAAATATCCTTTAAAAGTGAAGGAGAAATTATGTTATTATCCAGATAAGCAAGAACTAAAAAAATTCACCACCACCAGACCAGCCTTACAAGAGAATCTTAAGGCATCCTGCATTGGAAGTAAACATCATGAAAACACATGACCCACCAAATTCACTAATAAAGAAGGACGAATCATTATCTAATCATCAAACAGGAATTATCTATTGATACTAATCTTGAATGTAAATGGATTAAATTCACTAACCAAAAGACTTAGGTTGGTTGAATGGATTAAAAAAAATGACCCAACTATATGCTGCCTACAAGAATTGCACTTGACAAACAAAAATACACATAGATTGAAAGTGATGGGGTAGAAAAAGATATACTGAGCAAATGGAAACCAAAAGCACAGCTGTCCATATATCAGGTAAAACAGACTTTAAATCGAAAAGTATAAAAACAGATAAATAAGGATATTATATTTTGATAAAAGGTTTGATTAAGCATAATGACATAACAATAATAAATATATATGTACCCAACAGATACGCAGCAAATACTGTTACACCTAAGGGAGAGAAACAAACACTCCAATGCAATACTAGTGGGTGATTTCAACACCCCACTCTCAGCAATGGATAGATCATTCAGACAGGAAATCAATAAAGATGAATCAGAGTTGAAACAGTATTAGACAAATGGACCTAATGGACATTTACGAGACACTTCACCCAACAGCTACAGGCTACA
The DNA here is from genome assembly GCF_051225735.1 of Oryctolagus cuniculus. Taxonomy (NCBI): domain Eukaryota; kingdom Metazoa; phylum Chordata; class Mammalia; order Lagomorpha; family Leporidae; genus Oryctolagus; species Oryctolagus cuniculus. The sequence continues at coordinate 50,963,155 of NC_142874.1, read as the reverse complement.
TTCTTCTCATCAGCACATGGATCATTTTCTAGGATAGACAACATATTGGGCCAAAAATCAAGTCTCAGCAAATTTAAAAATATTGGAATCATATCATGTATATTTTCAGACCATAAATGAATACAATTAGAAATCAACAAGAACAATAGAACACTCATAAACACTTAGACATTAAAAAACATGCTGCTCAATAATCAACGGGTCAATGAAGAAATTAAAAAGGAAATCATACTTTCCTGAAATAAATGAAAATGAAAACACAACATGTCCAAACCTGTGGGATATAGCAAAAGCATTATTAAGAGGGAAATGAATAGCATTAAGTGCTAACATTAAAAAAGAGAGACTATGGCCATACCACCCTGAATGTTCCCACTCTCATCTGATCTCAGAAAAAAGAGAGAAATGTTTGAAACTAAAGATCTAATGATACATCTTGAAGACTCTGAAAAACAAGAACAAACCAAACTGAAAGTTACCATGAGGCAAGAAATAAAAATTCAGAGCAGAAATAAATTGAAACTAAAAAATACAAAAGACCAACAAAACAATAATTGGTTTTTTGAGAAGATAAGCAAAATAGATAAACCTCTAGAAAGACTAACAAAGGAAAAAAGAGAAAAACTCAAATAAAATTAGATTTGAAAAAGGAGACATTACAATTGACACCACTGAAATACAAAGAATCATAAGCAACTACTATAAAGAACCATATGCTAATAAACTGGAAAATCTCAAAGAAATTGGTAAATCCCTGAATTCATATGACCTATCAAGATTAAATTAACAAGATATAGAAAACCTAAACAGACCCATAATAATCAATGAGATTGAAGCAGTAAGAAAGTCTTCCAACAAAGCGAAGTCTAGGACCTGATAGCTTTACTATTGAATTCTACAAAATACTCAAGGAGGAAGTTATTCCAAAATTCATTAAACTATTCTAGAATATTAAACAGGTTGGAACTATATCAAACTCTTTTTATGAGGTCAGCAGTACTTTAATACCAAAGCCAAAGGCATGATATGAAAAGAAAACTACAGATCTTTAACTTAATGAGCATAGATGCAATGATTCTCAATAAAATTGTAACAAATTGAATCCAAAACCACATCAAAAAATCATACATCAAGTGAGATTTATCCCAGAAATGCAAAGGTGTTTCAAATTCACAAGTCAATAAGTGTTATAAATCATATTAAAAGAATGAAGAACAAAAAAAAAAATATGGTCATTGTGGGGAGCAACTGGGAGCAACTCGGACTAGACTAAGTTACTGGAATTAAGACTTATTCTATGCATCTGCTCTCCCACAATATGGCGCTGAGAAGGGAGCAACAACTTCTATGCAGCTGCCTCTCGCCAACTTGATTGACTGAGCTGCAGGAGCTGATCTTGCTCCTGATTGGAGGAGAGCAGCGTACTCGGCGTGTGGGTAGCAGAGTTGGGATTGGTGGAAGAGGACTATAAAGGAGGAGAGAGACAACATGCACCAGGAACATCTAAGGGGAACATCTATCTGAAGGAACACCTGTGCAGCCCCCGAGAGAGCCGGCCGGCGGTGTGCCACTCCCCTGCGGAAGTGGGGAAGGTGGCCAGGGGGAACCGCCCTTCCACGGAGGTGGAAGGGTCGGCAGCCAACCCAGGAAGAACCAGCAGCAAACCCGGGGAGGGCCAAGCAGATGAAAGAACAACGCAGAATCCTGTGTCGTTCCTCCACGAAGACGGGGAGCGACAGGTCATCTCAATAGATCCTTTTGAAAGCATTTGATAAAATTCAACACCCTTTCATGAAAAAATCTTCCACAAATCATGTATAGAAGGAGTTTTCCTCAAAATTCCAAACCAACAGCAAACATCAAACTGAGTGGGGGAAAAGCTGAAAGCATTTCCCCTTGGATCTGGAACAAGACAAGAATATCCACTTTTGTCACTTTTATTCAATATAGTACTGGAAGTTTTACCAAGAGTAATTATGGAGGAGAAAAAAATAAAGGGGATCAATATTGGAAAAGAGGAAGCCAAATTATCCCTATTTGTAGATGACATGACATTGTACATTGAAAAACCTAAACACTCCACCAAAAAGCCGTTAGAATAATAAACCAATTCAATAAAGTTTCAGGTTACAAAATAAACATACAAAAAACAGTAGCTTTCTTGTATACCAATGATGAACTCACAGAAATAGAAATCAAGACAGAAATCCCATTCACAATAGCCACAAAAAATATTAAATATTTAGGAATAAATTTAACCAAAGAAGTAAAAAATATCTAAAAAAGAAAATCATCAAATATTGATGAAAGAAATAATCAAGGACACAAAAAAATGCAAAGATATACCTTGCTAATGGTTAGGAAGAATCAGTATCACTACAATGTCTATACTACCTAAAGCAAATTGCACATTCAATGCAATTTGCATCGAAATTTCAATAACATTTTTAACAGAATTGTAAAAAGCAATCCTAAAATCCATATGGAATCACAAAACACCCATAATAGGCAAAGCGATTCTGAACAAGAAAACTCAAGCTGGAGGCATCACAATACCTGACTTCAAAGCATACTACGAGGATATAGTAATTAAAACAGCATGGTATTGGCATAAAAACTGATATGTGGATTAATCCATATATATACAAACAACTGATTTTTGACAGAAGTGCTCAGATCATACAGTGGAGTAAGGATAATCTCTTTAACAAATGGTGCTGGCAGAACTGGATATATATATAAATTAGAACCATACCTCTCAGCCAGCGCTGAGGCTCACTAGGCTAATCCTCCACCTGCGGTGCCGGTACCTTGGGTTCTAGTCCCAGTTGGGGCACCAGATTCTGTCCTGGTTGCTCCTCTTCCAGTCCAGCTTTCTGCTGTGGCCCGGGAGTGCAGTGGAAGATGGCCCAAGTGCTTGGGCCCTGCACCCACATGGGAGACCAGAAGGAAGGACCTGGTTCCTGGCTTCGGATCGGCACAGCATGCTGGTCATGGCGGCCATTTGGGGAGTGAACCAACAGAAGGAAGACCTTTCTCTCTCTCTCTCTCCCACTGTCCAATTCTGCCTGCCAAAAAAGAAAGAAAGAAAGAAAGAAAGAAAGAAAGAAAGAAAGAAAGAAAGAAAGAAAGAAAGAAAGAAAGAAAGAAAGAAACATACCTCTCACCATATACAAAAATCAACTCAAGATGGAACAAAGACCTAAATTTAAGACCTGAATTTTTGAAGTTGCTGGGAGAAAACATAAAAGAAACACTCCATGACATTGGTGTAGGAGATGATTTCTTGGACAAGACCCCCAAAGCACAGGCAACAAAAGCAAAACTAAACAAATGGGACTATATCAAACTCAGAAGTTTTTGCAAGCAAAGGAAATGCTCAACAGAGTGAAGAGGTATCAACAGAATGGGAAAAATATTTGCAAACCACCTAGCTGGAAAAGGATTAATATCACAAATATACAGCAAATTAAAAACTCAATGACAAAGAAACAACCAATCCAATTCAAAAATGGGCAAAGGACTTAAATAGATAGTTTTCAAAAGAAGAAATAAATGGCCAAGAAGGGGTCAGTGCTCTGATGTAGCAGGTAAAGCTGCAGCCTGCAGGGTCAGCATCCCATATGGGCACCACATAGAGTCCTGGCTGCTCCACTTCTTATCCAGCTCTCTGCTATGGTCTGGGAAAGCAGTAGAAAATTGCCCAAGTGCTTGGGCACCTGGACCTGTGTGGAAGACCCCAAATAAGCTCCTGGCTTCTGGCTTCGGATCAGCCCAGCTCTAGCCATTGCAGCCATTTGGGGCATGAATCAGAGGATGGAAGATATCTCCCCACCGCAACTCTTTCAAATAAATTTTTTAAATCTTTTTAAAAATGGACAACTGATAAAGGGTTGATAACCAGAATCTACAAAGAAATCAAGAAACTCCACAACATCAAAACAAACAACCCACTTAGGAGATGGGTCAAGGACCTCAATAGACATTTTACAAAAGAGGAAATCCAAATGGCCAACAGACACATGAAAAAATGTTCAAGATCACTAGCCATCAGGGAAATGCAAATCAAAACCACAATGAGGTTTCACCTCACCCCAATTAGAATGGCTCACATTCAGAAATCTACCAACAATAGATGCTGGAGAGGATGTGGGGAAAAAGGGACACTAACCCACTGTTGGTGGGAATGCAAATTGGTTAAGCCACTATGAAAGTCAGTTTGGAGATTCCTCAGAAACCTGAATATAACCCTACCATTCAACCCAGCCATCCCACTCCTTGGAATTTACCCAAATTAAATTGGCAAACGAACAAGCTGTCTGCACATTAATGTTTATTACAGCTCAATTCACAATAGCTTAGACCTGGAACCAACCCAAATGCCCATCATCAGTAGACTGGATAAAGAAATTATGGGACATGTACTCTATAGAATACTATACAGCAGTCAAAAACAACGAAACCTGGTCATTTGCAACAAGATGGAGGAATTTGGAAAACATCATGCTGAATGAATTAAGCCAGTCCCAAAGGGACAAATATCATATGTTCTCCCTGATCAGCGACAACTAACTGAGCACCAAAGGGGAAACTTGTTGAAATGAAATGGATACTATGAGAAACAGTGACTTGATCAGCTCTTGTCCTGACGGTTGATGTACAATGTAATACTTTATCCATTTTAGTATTTTTTTTGTTCTAGTACCATTGGTTGAACTCTGTAATTAACACACAATTATTCTTAGGTGTTTAAATTTGAACTGAAAAGTGATCCCTGTTAGGAATTTGGAAAACATTATGCTGAGTGTAATAAGCCAATCCCAAAGGGACAAATATCACTTGCTCTTCCTGATAGGTGACAACTAACTGAGCACCACAAAGGAAACCTGTTAAAGTGAAATGAACACTATGAGAAACAGTGACTTGATCAGCCCTCACCCTGACTGTTGATGAGCAACTTGATATGTTATCCCTCTTAGTATTTTTTTTGTTTGTTCTACTTAATACTTTTGGTTGAATACTGTAATCAATACACAATTCTTCTTAAGTGCTGAAACTTAACTGAAAAGTGATCACTGTTAAATATAAGAGTCGGAATAAGAGAGGGAAGAGATGTGCAATTCGGGACACGCTCAAGCTGACTTACCTCAAACGGTAGAGTTAGAAACATACCAGGGAATTCCAATTCAATCCCATCAAGGTGGCATGTACCAATGCCATCTCACTAGTCCCAGTGATCAATTTCTGTTCACAATTAAGCATAATGATAGGACTAAGAACCAAAGGGATCACATAAACAAGACTAGTGTCTGCAAATACTAGCTGATAGAATCAAAAAGGGAGAGAATGATCCAACATGGGAAGTGAGATACACAGCAGACCCATAGAATGGCAGATGTCCTAAACAGCACTCTGGCCTCAGAATCAGCCCTTAAGGCATGCAGATCCAGCTGAAAAGCCCATGAGAGTATTTCAGGCATGGAAAGCCAAGACACTCTGGGGAAAAAAAAAAAATTAAAAAACCTAAATGAAAGATCTCCGTGAGTGAGATCCCAGTGGAAAGAATGGGTCATCAAAGAAGGAGGTACCTTTCTCTGAAGGGAGGAGAGAACTTCCACTTTGACCATGGCCTTGTCTAAAAATTATCAGAGTCAGTGAACTCAGGGGGCTTCCATAGCCTTGGCAGCTCATGACAAGAGCCTAGGGTGATTACTGATGCCATAAACAAGAGTGTCAATTTGTTAAGTAAACAACAGGAGTCACTGTACACTTACTCCTCATGTAGGATCTCTGTCCTTAGTGTGCTGTACATTGAGATTTAATGCTATAACTAGTACTCAAACAGTTATTTTTCACTTTATGTTTCTGTGTGGGAGCAAACTGTTGAAATCTTTACTTAATGTGTGCTAAACTGATCTTCTGTATATAAAGAGAAATGAAAATGAATCTTGATGTGAATGGAAGGGGAGAAGGAGTGGGAAAGGAGAGGGTTGTGGGTGGGAGGGACGTTATGGGGGGGAAGCCATTGTAATCCATAAGCTGTACTTTGGAAATTTATATTCATTAAATAAAAGTTTTTAAAAAAATGGACAACAAATATTTGAAAAAATGCTCAATATCACTAGCCATCAGGGAAATGAAAATCAAAATCACAATGAAATATCCTCTCACCCCCTGTCAGAATGGCTAAATTCCAAAACACAGAGAGTAACAAATGCTGGTGAGGATGTGGAAAAAGGGAAAAATTTGCAAACTATTGGTGAGAACATAAATTAGTGCAGCCATTGTGGAAAACGGTGTGGAGATTTCTGCTGTGCATTGAGATTTAATGCTATAACGAGTACTCAAATAATATATTTCACTTTGTGTTTCTATGGGGGTGCAAACTGTTGAAACCTTTACTTAATGCATACTAAACTGATCCTCTGTAAAAAAAAAAAAAAAAAAAAGAAAAGAAAAGAAAAGAAACTATCAACTCCCAACTTGACTCTCACTGGGATTAAACATGACAATAGGTCTGATCTGATTTCATCATCATTAAAAAAAAATCATCTATTATTTTTCACTTTATGTTTCTGTGTGGGAGCAAACTGTTGAAATCCTTACTTAATGTATACTAAGCTGATCTGTATATTAAGATAATCGAAAATGAATCTTGATGTGAATGGAAGGGGAGAGGGAGTGGGAAAGGGGAAGGTTGTGGGTGGGAGGGACGGTATGGGGGGGAAGCCATAGTAATCCATTATTCGTACTTTGGAAATGTATATTCATTAAATAAAAGTTAAAAAAAAAAAAAGAAAAAAAAAAAAACTAGAAATAGGCTTGCTCTATGATCCAGCAATCCCACTACTGGGTATATACCCAAAAGATCTGAACATACCATATCCAAGAGATACCTGCACCATCATGTGTATAGCAGCATTGTTCACAATAGCTAAAATTTGGACTCAATCAAGGTTTCCATCAATAGATGAATAGATAAATTAAATATGGTATTATACACAATGGTATATTATTCAGCTACAAAAAAGAATGAAATTCTATCATTTGATGCAAAAATGGACATCATATTGAGTGAAATAAGTGTTATCCAGAAAGACAAATGCCACTTGTTCTCCCTTATACGTGGAAGTTAAATTTTAAAAAAGAAAAGAAAGCCGGCGCTATAGCTCAATAAGCTAATCCTCCACCTGTGGCGCCAGCACCCCAGGTTCTAGTCCCAGTCGGGGCACCAGATTCTGTCCCGGTTGTTCCTCTTCCAGTCAAGCTTTCTGCTGTGGCCCAGGAGTGCAGTGGAGGATGGCCCAAGTGCTTGGGCCCTGCACCCGCATGGGAGACCAGGAGAAGCACCTGGCTCCTGGCTTTGGATCAGTATGGTGTGCCGGCTGCAGCGGCCATTGGGGGGTGAACCAACGGAAAAAGGAAGACCTTTCTCTCTGTCTCTCTCTCTCACTATCCACTCTGCCTATCAAAAAAAAAAAAAAAAAAAAAGAAGAGAAAAGAAAAGAAAGAAAAAAGAAATACCTGTGTATATCAGTTTTGCTGCAAATACACTTTTGTAAAACTTTGTTTTATACCTTTATCAATCCAATAGTCAAGAATGTTATACTACTATAGTTTTAATGATCTATGATTACTTTAAAATTTACTGTATATGAGTGAAATGGTCATTTTTCCTTTCAATTATTACTTATAATAATAATTTATATTCCCACTAAACTGGGAATTTTTTTGCTTTTTACGTGTTAAACTTCTTACTTGGTGAAGTGTTAAGCTTTTTTGTTGTAATGTAAATTTAAAATATTTTATCTCAACTAAAAAGAAAAAAAAAGAAAGGGAGAAGGAAGTGGGGGAAGGGAGGGAGAGAAGGAGGGAAGGAAGAAGAGAATATCATTATGTTCTTAGAATTGCATCTACAAATCACATCAAATTGTTAAAAAAGTAATTAAAATTAAAAATATTTAAATTAAAAAAACAGATTCTGGCTTTTCTACCAATCCTACCACTATATGTTCATGGACTCCTTTGTAATACAGAAACCCTATAATTAGCTCTTATAACTATATAATTCATCCCAGAATAGTCAATACTTTTAATGTGTAATAATGCTTTAGTATCTTCAATCCTTTTGGAAATTATCTTCCCAAAAAACTTACCATAACTCCCAAGCTTCCTGAACCTTCTAACCAATCCCAGACCTAGACCTGAATAGTTGAGAGAGATGCATCCTTCATTCTCCTCATCCCCTAATAATCTTTCTCATAATTATAAATTACGATCCAAGTTTTCAGAAAGGAAGAAAGGTGAAGAAAAAAAGGAGGGAAAGGAAGAGAAGAAAGGAAGGAGGGAGGGACCTAGTATTAAATGTTAAAAGATATAGTTCAATAAAATCCTACATTACTGGGTTGATGTTATTGTTTTTTCAAACAAGCCACCTATTTATAGAGAAGGAAATACAGTTGGATCTTTGTATCCGAAGGTTCCACGTATGTGAATTCAACTATCTGTGAGTTGGAAATAGTCGAGAAAATAAAATTGAATTTATACTAAACATGTATGGACATTTTTCTTGGCATTGTCCCCTGAAAAACACAGTATAACTATCTGCATGGCATTTACCCTGTATTAGGCATTATAAGTAATCTAGAGATGGCTTAAAGCATGCAGGGTGATGGTTTTTTTTTTTTTTTTTGGCAATACTATGCCATTTTATATAAGAGATGTGGGCAGCCACAGATTTTGTTATCCATGCAAGATCCTAGTGCTTCCATGTATTTGTCCCATGAATACTCAAGGACAAATACATTTGTTGTATGTCCATTATGTGTCAGACACATTAAGTACACAAGATTTTCTTTTTTTTTTTTTTAATTTTTTATTTTTTGACAGGCAGAGTGGACAGTGAGAGAGAGAGACAGAGAGAAAGGTCTTCCTTTGCCGTTGGTTGACCCTCCAATGGCCGCCGCGGCCAGCGCGCTGCGGCCAGCGCACCGCGCTGATCCGATGGCAGGAGCCAGGAGCCAGGTGCTTTTCCTGGTCTCCCATGGGGTGCAGGGCCCAAGCACCTGGGCCATCCTCCACTGCACTCCCTGGCCACAGCAGAGAGCTGGCCTGGAAGAGGGGCAACCGGGACAGAATCCGGCGCCCCGACCGGGACTAGAACCCGGTGTGCCAGCGCCGCTAGGCGGAGGATTAGCCTAGTGAGCCACGGCGCCGGTCAAGATTTTCTTTAATCTTTAGAACATCTCTAAGAATAAGTACCATTCTCATTTTCAGAAGAGTAAACTGAGGTCCACAGAATTTACGCAAGGCTACAAATACAAGAGAGGGTAGAATCAATCCAGTTTGGTCAACTTTTAAAAACAGGAATGTTTCTTTACTAATCTAGAACTGAAGATGAAAAAGTATACCTATTGAAAACCAGGATAATTTAGCCAGCTTTGTTCCCAATCCTCTGGTCCTTTTAGCGCCTACCTTTTAGAGCTAAAAAGAATACTTCAAAGAAACACTCTGAACTGCTCTTCACGTGAAAGTGCTTTATAGCTGAAGCTGACTAAAGCACCATCTTCCTAAAATACAAATATTTTCCTCTACAGTGAACCTATAGTAGCCTCGTTTTATTTAAGAAATAAAGCTCCCTGGTTATACATCTTTGAGAATGAGTATGTACAAAGCTCCAGAAACAAGGCAATAAACCATTTTCTGAAATATTTAATAACCTACAGGTTGACAACATCCACATAATGTTAAGAAAAACCTTCAACATATATACAAGTATGTCGATGTATAACATATATTTTCTGGTTACCAAAAGGGAAGTGAACATGTGTAATTCCTAGAGATTTATAATACACTAAAAACATTTCCTGTCAAATATCTCTTTAAATATATATATACCAAATAAGCATTGTCCCAAATGGATTTTTATTAAAGCCAGGATTCATTATTTAATAATTATTGAATGAGAGTACTATGAGACGTGGTATACTAGGTGCTCAATATGGAGCGGGAGAGAAGATAAATGTGATCATTGTCCACAAAGAACCTATATCCTGGTGTATAATATAGACATTCAAGAATCACACGAAAAAAAATAAGTGTAATTGTGATGTGCTGCAAAGAAATATTAAGGATGCAATGAGGATATTTTACAAAATAACTGATCTATTTTGTAAAGGTAAATAATGGAAGCATATAGCTACCACAAGAGTTTGTCTAAATAACTACAGAGATTCACTGCAACCAGAGTTATTTCTTGACTTCTGTAAAACATTCCAGGAACTAATAGAATAATTGCTCAAAAAATGTTGAGAAAGAAAATACAATGTAAACCAAACATTGGGCTTTACACATCTGCATGTTTTACTTAATTTTGTTTGTTTTAATTTAAGGTAAACAAATTTCCAGTAATTCATATATACAGGGGCTGCACTAATTTACATTCCCACCAACAGTGCGTAAGAGTTCCCCCGTTCTCCACATTCTGGCCAGCATTTGCTACTTTCTGTCTTTTGGATAATAATTATTCTGACAGTAATAAACTGATGTCTCATGTGGCTTCGATTTACATTTCGCTGATGGCTAGTGATATTGAGTATTGTTTCATTTATAACCTGGCCATTTGTATTTCTTCTTTTAAGAACTGTCTTTTTGAAGTTCTTTGCCCATTTCTTCACTGGATTTGTTGGTTTTTATTGTTAAGTTTTCGAGTTTCTGATATATTCTGAATATCAATACTTCACCAGGCACTAGCTTGCAAATATTTTTCCCATTCTGTCAGCCTCTTCATTCTGATTGTTGCCTGTGATGTGCAGAAGATTTTGAGTTTGATATAACCCCAATGTCTAGTTTCACTTTTGTTTCCTGTGCTTCGGGGGTCTTATCCAAAGTGTCATCACATACACCAATGTCTTCATTCTCCTATATTTTCTTCCAGAAACTTCATAGACTCTGGTCTAAAATTTAGCTCGTTGATCCATGTTGAGTTGATTTTTGCATATATGAGGGGTAGGGATCAAATTTCATTCATATATATCTCTGTGTGTGGGTGGGTGTAGGGGTGTGTGTGTGTGTGTACAGTTCTTCCAGCACCATTTATTTAAGAGATTATTCTCTCTCCAATGTGTAGACAAGCCACTTTTGTCAAAAAATCAGTTGGCTGTATGTTCATGGATTAATTTCTGGACTCTATTCTTTTCCACTGAACTGAGTCAGTTTTTATGTCAGTACCATGCTGCCTTAATTACTATAGCTTTTTTTTTTTTTTTTTTTTTTGACAGGCAGAGTGGACAGTGAGAGAGAGAGACAGAGAGAAAGGTCTTCCCTTTTCCATTGGTTCACCCCCCAAAGGCCACTGTGGCCGGCACAATGCAGCCGGCGCACTGCGCTGATCCGAAGCCAGGAGCCAGGTGCTTCTCCTGGTCTCCCATGCAGGTGCAGGGCCCAAGCACATGGGCCATCCTCCACTGCCTTCCCAGGCACAGCAGAGAGCTGGACTGGAAGAGGAGCAACCGGGACAGAATCCGGCGCCCCAACCAGGAACAGAACCCAGTATGCCAGCACCACAGGCAGAGGATTAGCCTATTGAGCCGCGGCACCGGCCAATTACTATAGCTTTGTAGTATACTTTGAAGGCAGGTGTTGATGCTTTTTGCTCAGGTTCACTTTGGCTACTCTGAGTCTTTTGGTAATCTATAAGAATTTTAGGATTGTTTTTTCCTATTCTAAATATCATTAATATTTTGATAGGGATTGCAGTGAACCTGTAGATTGCTTTAGGTTCAGTAGACATTTTAAATATTTAATTTTTCCAATCAATGAGCAAGGAATATCTTTCCATTTTTGTTTCCTTGATGAATTCTTCTATAGATGTTTTATAATTTTCATTGTAGAGATCTTTCACTTCTTTGATTAAATTTATTCCCAAATATTTTATCTCTTGTAGCTATTATGAATGGGATTTCTTTCTTGATTTCCCTTTCAGCGAGTTTATCATCAGCATACAAAAAGCTACTGGTTTTTGTATGCTTGTTTTGTAACCTACAACATAACTGAATTGGTTTATCAATTCCATCAGCTTTTTGGTAGAGTATTTATGGTTTTCCATGTACAATATCATGTCATCTGCAAACATGGATATTTTTACTTCCTCCTTTCCAATTTTCATGCCCTTTCTTTCTTTCTCCTCCTCAGTTGTTCTTGCTAATACTTCCAATACTACACTGAATAAGAGTAGTCAAAGTGGTTATTCTTGCCTTGTTCCACATCTGAGTGGAAATGCTTTCAGCTTTTCCCCATTCAGTAACATACTGACTATTGGTTTGTCATATATAGCCTTTATAATTTTGAGGTATTAGCCCTTAAAATTTTGAAGTATAAATATTTCATACATAATTAGTGGAAGATTTTTATCATGAAGGGGTGTTGAATCTTATCAAATGCTTCCTCTGCATCTATTGAGGTGATAACATGGTTTTTATTCTTCATTATGTTGATGTGACTTATGATGTTTATTGATTTGTGAATGCTGAAACACCTTTGCATCTCTAGGATAAATCCCATTTTATCATAATATATGATCTTTTTGATGTGATTTTGGATTCAGTTTGATAGTATTTTTGACAATTATTTTACATCTATGTTCATTAATGATATAGGTCTCTAGTATTCTTTGTGTGTTGTGTCTTTGTTTGGTTTTGGTACCAGAGTGATGCTGGCCTCATAAGAAGAGATTGACAGAGTTCCACCCTGTCCAATTTTTTTAATAGTTTGAAAAGTATTAGAGTTAGTTCCTCTTCAAATGTTTTATATAATTCAGTAGTAAAGTCATTGGGTCCTGAACTTTTCCTTAATGTAAGACTTTTAATTATTGCTTCAATCTTTTTTGTTGTTCATTATGGATCTGTTTAGATTTTCTGTATCTTCTTGATTTAATCTTAGTAGGCTATATATAGTCAGGAATTCATCCATTTGTTCAACATTTTCCAAATTTATTAGCATATATTGTTCACAGTATTTTCTTATGATCCTTTGTTTTTCAGTTGTGCCAGCTATAATATGTCCTTTTTCATCTCTAATTTTAATTTTTTTCCTTTTTTCTTTGCTAGTCTAACAGTGTGTTTATCTTTTCAAAAAAACAACTTTTTTGTTTGGTTGATCTTTTGTGGGATTTTTAGTTTCAATTTTCTTTCTTTCTCCTCTGATCCTTTTTATTTCTTGCCTCCTGATAATTTGGGGTTTGTTTTGTTCTTGTTTCTCTAAATCCTCAAGGTAAATCATTAGATTACTTATTTGAGACTGTTCTCTTTTTAACGTAAGCACTTAATTTTACAAATTTCCCTCTTAATAATCCTTTTGCTGTATCCCACAGGTTTTGATATTTGTGTTTTCCTTTTCACTTACTTCAAGAAAGTTTTTTACTTCCCTTTTAATTTTTTCAATAACCCATTGGTTGTTCAGTAGCATATTGGCTAATTTCCATGTATTTATGGGTGCTCTACTTTTCTTGTTGATTTCTAAAGTTTTATTCCTTTGTGGTCTGAGAGGATACATGATATGGTTTCAACCCTTTTAATTTTACTAAGCCTTGATTCGTGCACTGATATGGTCTATTAATTCTAAGATATGGTCTATCTTAGAAAATGTTCTATGTACTGATGAGAACATGCATTCTACAGCTGTTGGATGAAATGTTCTGTAAATGTCTGTTATGTGCATTTGCTCAAGAGTAGGGTTCAACTCCCATGTATCTTTGTTGATATTCTATCTGGATGATCTTTCCGTTGATGAGAGTGTTGTGTTGAAGTCACCCACTATTATTGTATTGGAGTCTATCTCTCCCTTTAGGTCTAACAGTATTTTCTGTTGTAAATTTCTAAATGGATGGTCTTGTGTTGGGTACACATATATCTTCTTGCTGAATCAATCCTTTCATCAATCTATAATGTCCTTTGTTTCCTTTTACAGTTTTTCACTTAAATTCTGTTTTACCTGAGTATAGTTACTGCTGCTCATTTTTTGTTCCTACTTGCCTGGTATATCTTTTTCCACGCCTTCATTTTCAGTCTGTGTGTATATTTGTGAAGTGAATTTCTTGTAGACCCCATATAAGGGGTCTTGGTTTTGTATCCATTTAGTCAACCTAAATCTTTTGACTGGGGAATTTAATCTGTTTACGTTCAAGGTTAGTATTCAAAGTTAAGAACTAACACCTATCAATTTGTTGATGTTACTGATTGTATCTGGTCTGTTAGTGAACTAGATAGTGTCATATATTCTCATGATCTTTCCTTCTAATGTAGGACTCCCTTAAGAATTTCTTGCAAGACTGGTCTGATTGCGGTGAATTCTGTTTTTGTTTATCTGGAAAATACCTTATTTCTCATTTCCTTCTAAAGGACAGCTTTGCTGGATATTATATTCTTCGTTGGAAAGTTTTTTTTAGGACCCTGAATATAGTATCCCACTCTCTTTTGCCCTGTATGGTTTCTTCTGAGAAGTCTGCTGTTAGCGTAATTGATTTTCTTTATATGTTTATGTATAAGTAACTTCATGTTTTTCTCTTATTGTCTTTAGGATTCTCTCTTTGTCCTTAATCTTTGACAATTTGACTACAATATGCCTTGGATAGGTCTTTGGGGCCCTTTGAGTTTCTTGTATCCCATGTCCATGTCTGTTTCAAGACTTGGGAAGTTTTCAACAACAATTTTTTCATTTAGCAGATTATCAATGTCTTTTTCCTTCTCATCTTCAAGAATTCCTGTAATATGAATATTTGGTCTTTTAATGGTATCTCATATTTCACACAGACTTTTTTCATTCTTTTTCATTCTTTGCTCTTTTGTCTGATTATTTCAAAAGTCTTGTCCTCCATATCAGAAATTCTTTCCCTCACTTGGCTTATTCTGCTGTTGAAGCTGTCAATCATATTTTTTTTTACTTCATTGAAGTTTTTATCTCCAAAATTTCTGTTTCTTAGTGATTTATTAATTACTTATTTATTACTTATTACTTACTTTTCATTCATATCATCTATTGATTTCCTCATTTCTTTAAGCTATCTGTATTCTCTTGCATTGCACTGAATTTCCTTACAGTCATTACCTTGAAATCTACTTCTAGCATTTCATGTATTTCCTTCAGATAAGGATTTAATTCTGGAGAATTAGTGTTTTCTTTTTGAGATGTAATGCTACCTTGCTTCTTCATTTCATGAGTCCCTACACTCAATGACATCTGCACATCTCATGTAATAGTCCCTTCTTTATAGAGCACATTTTATTGGAAAGTAGTTTATGGTCTAGCTGTAATGGAGGCTATCACTTTTCTTATTGCTTTGACTTTGGTTCTAGGTGACCCAAGAACTATAAACTCTGAATGATTTCTTTTTGCTTTAATCAATGTCAGCTTTGTCTATAAGTGATACAGTGTTCTAATATGCAGCAGTTCATAACAGAAGTGTGATGTCCAGGTGAATGTTGGCTTTCTTTTGTGTGAATCTCCAGTCCCTGGAGAGTTTGGTGTCAGTTATACTAGGGATTGTGATAGCCAGGGCCCCATTCTTGGTGCTGAAGGACATAAAGGGGATGGTCCTCTTGTCCGACTGGCAAACGTGAGTGATGCTAGGCTTGAGGCATCAACACCTGTGGCTCTAGGACTGTGTGATGTGATATGCCTTCCTTAGGTCCTTCTGGGAGAGTACAACTGGTGCTGGGGCTTAGAATACCAAAATTCCTAGTCCCAGGACTGAGGGATGTGAACTGATCCCTGCACCATTCCTACAGGGAGACTACAAAATATAAAGGAGATTATGAACTGGCAGCTATGGTGGAATGCATGCAGGTTCTTCCCTTGGTCCATGGGGTACATTCCAGTGGGTTTGAGAACATTAGTACTGGCTGTTATAGTCCTGGTATTGCAAGATACAGTAGGGTCATTACTCAGATCTCCCTGGCTGGGAACCAGATGTTAGAGATGGTGAAAGCCACCTGCCTAAAGCAGAGTGATGCAGATAGAGCACTCCATATACCATGAGTGAGAATTACTCCAAAGATTGTTATGCTGACATGAACAGTCCAAGTTCCACAAGGCACAGATGAAACTGCCCCCAGTTCTCATGTGGCATACAAGGATGATGCTGGTTTTTTTTAAAAAAAGATTTACTGATTTAAGGTCAGAGTTACAGAGAGAGCAGGAGAGGGAGAGGGAGGGAGAGAAGGGAAGTGAGAGGGAGGGAGGGAGGGGGAGAGAGAGAGAGAGAGGTCTTCCATCTGCTGGTTCACTCCCCAGATTATTGCAACAGCCAGAGCTGTGCCGATCTGAAGCCAGGAGCCAGGAGCTTTTTTCAGGTCTCTCACGTGGGTGCAGGAGCCTGAGGACTTGGACCATCTTCTACTGCTTTCCCAGGCCATGATGCAGGGGTTTGTGCCTGGGGCTCAAAACAACACAAGCTAGGAACTTGTTCTGTTGTCAGGTCTAGATTTTCTATGGACTGCTGCTGGTGCTAGCCCAAGAAGCTGAGGGGATCTCCTCTAGGTCATGTAGAGTGAATACAGCTCTGAGGTTTTTGCCTAAAATCCACACAGTTGCAGGATTCAGGGGGTCTGCTCTTTGCCCTGGATGCTGCCCAGAATATGGTTCTGGTTGTTCTGCTAGCAGTGAAACAGAGATCAGCTTCTCTAAGTCTACAGAGGCATTTGAGTCTGGTGCTTTGAACAATGTGGCTTCCCTTTTTGAAGTAGTCACTCACACAATGTCAGCTGCCATAGCTGGAGATGAAATCATTGGGGGACTGTGGAATTCTCCCTCAGTTAAAGCTGCCAGTGGAAGGTCACATGGCAACTTCTTCCTACCTTGACTTGGAAAGATGGCATTTCCAGCCAGCTGCTGGCTGCATAGATACAGACTTTGGCTGGCCATAGAATGACTGCCCTCTTTGTTTACTATACCATGGCAAATGAAGCCCTCTCAATGTTACTCAGATCCCTTCTCACCTATTACAGACACTGCCTCAGCAATTCTTCCTTCTCCCTCTAGCACCAAATTTTTTTCCTTTTAATTTTTTAATCCAAGCATGCTTTTTAAGACAAAAAAAAAATTTTGTTTGATCCTACTTCATTCTATCACCCACTTTTTCCTTTCCTTTGGCAAACCTCCTTGAAATTTTATAGTTGCTGTTACCAATTTCTTTGTAATTTTTAAAAAGATTTGTGTGTTTACTTGAAAGACAGAAAGAGAGAGAGAAAGAAAGAAAATCTTACATTTGCTCCCCAAATGGCCCTCAACAGCCAGATCCAGCTCAGGCCAAAGCCAAGAGCCAGGAGCTCCATCCTGGTCTCCTACATGGGTGGGAGCCATTATCCACTGCCTTCCCAGGTTCATTAGCAGGAAGCCGGATAGGAAGTGAAGCAGCTAGGACTTGAATTAGAGGATGCTTGCTTTACAGGCAGCAGCTTAACCCAATGCCACAATAGTAGCCCCTATAATTTTCTCCTGATCACAGTATTGGGTTTAAAATTTATCATTGCATTCAAGTGTCCCTGTTTATGTTACAGCCAGTGGCGATTCTGTCTTTATCTTGTACTATTTAGCAATATGTGTGCTGTAACTGCCTTCCTCACATGACTCAAAGGGTTCCACACCCTCGGTTTTCCTCTTACCTCACTGATTGCTTCTTCAGAACTTCTGTGGTTTCCTCCTTGCTCTTGTCTGACTGTATGTCTCCTCAAAGCTTATATGTTGAAACCTAACCCCCAGGGTTATAGTATTAAGAGGTGGGGCCTTTGAGAGGTAATAGGTCATAAGGGCAGAGTCCTCATAAATGGGGTTAATGCCCTTCTAAAAGACAAAGGAACCTATAGTGCCTTTCATGTGAGGATGTAGCTATAAGGCACCATCTTAGAAACTTAGTCCTCACCAGATGTCTAATCTGATGGCGCACAGACCTTAGACTTCCCGACCTCCAGAACTGTGAGAAATTAATTTGTTTATAAATTACCCAGCTTAAGGTATTTTGTTATAGCAGCCCCAATGGAGTAAGAGATTCCTCTCCCAAATATCTTAAGTTGGAATTCCCAACTTAGAGCTATTTTTCTTTATACACTATTTCAGATATTGCTCTGGACATTCTCAGGGGAAGATGTCCTAAATTACTACCTCTTACTTTCACTTATCATTGCTCCTAGAATAAGCTCTTTCTAGACAAGAGTCGTAGGCTCAGTGACTCCAGGAATAGGAAACTAATAGTCAGACAACAGCTTGGTTTCTTTCAATGGCAGCCTTTCAAATGTGTGTGATACAGTTTCTCATTGTGGTTTTGATTTGTGTCTCCTTCAATGACAGTGATGCTGAACATCTTTTCATATGCTTTGTATATCTTCTTTGGAGAAATGTCTGTTCAAGGCCTTTCTGAATTGGGTTTTGTTATTGTTGGGCTATAGGAATTCTTTGTATATTCTGTATAACCCCTATAAGATAGACACATAGCAAATGTTTTCCATACTGCAGGCTGTCTTTTCACACTCTTAGTAAAGGCATTGTTTACTATTGAGTGTTGAAACTTTACTACAGATAGATGTCCTCTGTCAGACACGTGGTTTACAAATAGTTTCTCCCCATCTATAGTTTATTTTTTTTTAAGATTTTATTTATTTATTTGAAAGGCAGAGTTACAGAGAGGTGGAGGTAGAGAGAAAGAGAAGTCTTCCATCAGCTGGTTCACTCCCCAAAGGGCCACAACAGCAGGAGCTGGGCCAATCCGAAGCCAGAAGCCTAGAGCTTCTTCCCGGTCTTCCACTGGGAAGCAGGGGCCCAAGCACTTGTGCCATCTTCTACTGCTTTCCCAGGCCATAGCAGAGAGCTAGATCAGAAGTGGAGCAACCAGGACTTGAACCGGTGCCCATTAGGGCACCGCAGGTGGGGTCTTTAACTGCTGTGCCATAGCACAGGCCCCTATAATTTGTCTTTTTATCTTAACAGGATTTTTCACTAAGGAAAAGTTTTGAAGATTGATTAAACTCAATTTATCCTTCTGCTTTGGGGCTCATGTCAAAGAATTCCAAGCCCTGGGTTTTCTCCTATGTCTCTTCCAGAAGTTATGGTTTCATGTTTTATAGTTAAATCTATGGTCTACTGAGGTATTTTTCCATTAGGTTTGAAGTTTATGTCACGATTTGGTTTTTGCTTAGGGGATATCCAATTGTTCTGGTACAATTGGTTGAAAAAGACTATCAGTTATAATTGTGTAGGTCTATTTCTGGGTACTGTAATCTGCTATACTGATATGTCTATTCCTCTGCCAATACCTCTCTATCTTGATTACTATGGTATATAAGTACTACATTTTGGTAGAACGATCTCTCCCATGTAATTCTTCCTGTTCAGCATTTTAGTTATTCTGATTTATTTTCCCTCCTATATGAATTTTCTAAAAGTGTTGGCAGCATCTGAGAAAAACAAAATTTAAGAATGTGCTGGGATTTTAATAGGAAATGCACTAGGTCTGTGTATCAATTCATGGATAATTAGCATCTGTACTATGTTGAATCTTCCACCCCATGAAAATTGTCATGTAGATTTCCTTTGCTTTCTTTCATAAATGTTTTGTTGCTTTCAGCATGTGTCATGTACATGTTGTTAGATTTACACCTCAAGAGTTTTGACTTTGAGTCTTTATCAATATTATATTTTTAGTTTGTGTTTCCATGTGTTTATTGCTAGTATAAAAAAATTAATTTTTATCTATTTTTTTTTTTGACAGGCAGAGTTAGACAGTGAGAGAGAGAGAGAGAAAGGTCTTCCTTTTTCTGTTGGTTCACCCCCAAAGTGGCCACCACAGTTGGCATGTTGCGGCCGGCGCACTGCGCTAATCCAAAGCCAGGAGCCAGGTGCTTCCTTCTTGTCTCCCATACGGGTGCAGGGCCCAAGCACTTGGGCCATCCTCCACTGCTTTCCCAGGCCACAGCAGAGAGCCGGACTGGAAGAGGAGCAACAGAACAGAATCCAGCGCCCCGACCGGGACTAGAACCCAGTGTGCCAGCGCCGCAGGCAGAGGATTAACCTAGTAAGCCACGGTGCCGGCCATAATTTTTATCCATTATCTTGTATCCCAAGACTTTACTGAACTCTCTGATCAATTCTACAATTCTGTAGATTCCTTGTGATTTTTTAAATATGTTTTTCATTTCATTTTCAAAAAGTTCATTCAAAAACTTTAGATTCTTTGCCTTGAGCCAGGTAGTATACAAACAGCTAGGTATGGAGATTATCAAGAAAATTTTCTTAACATCACAAAGCTTCAATTCTAGAGGGCAGAAAAAGACTAATCAAATAAATAATAAATAAATTATTAAGTAACAGTATTATACAATGTCGCTCCCCCTCTTCGTGGAGGAATGACACAGGACCCTGTGCTGTTCTTTCGTCTGCTCGGCCCTCCCCGGGTTTGCTGCTGGTTCTTCCCGGGTTGGCTACTATCCCTTCCACCTCCGTGGAAGGGCAGTTCCCCCTGGCCGCATTCCCCACTTCCGCAGGGGAGCGGCACACCGCCGGCCGGGTCTCTCGGGGGCTGCACGGGTGTTCCTTCAGCTAGATGTTCCCCATAGATGTTCCTGGTGCATGCCGTCTCTCTCCTCCTTTATAGTCCTCCTCCGCCAATCCTAACTCAGCTGCCCACACGCCGAGTACGCTGCTCTCCAATCAGGAGCAAGTCCTACAGTTTATTAGTTGAACTGGAGGCAGCTGTGCGGAAGCTGTTTACTTCTCTCCCAGCGCCATATTGTGGGAGAGCAGATGCATAGAATAAGTCCTAATTCGAGTAACTTAGTCTAGTCCGGATTGCTCCCCACATACAAGAATGGTAGACAGTCTGTAAATGACTCCCTGAAGAGATTACTGGGTAGACACTTAAATTTTAGGAGTCAGAAAACAAAGTTCAAGTACAAAAGCCCTAACACCTGAAAGAGTTCACTTGAAGAACCATAACATGGCCAATGTGGCTCACATAGTGAGGAGGAGAGTGGTAAGAAAAGACACAACAGCAACTTTGTACAGGACCTTAGTCAATAGCAATCATGTAGATTTTATTCTCAAAAAAGATGAGAAGCACTGGAGGATTTAAAATAGGGTAGTGAGATCAAGCTGGTGTTCCTTATAAGTCATTAATTTAAAAAAACCCTATATCAAAGGAGTTGGTATATTTCTTTTTGGCTTTTTCTTCTGTTAAATATAAAAATTATATAGGAATAAAAACTGCAGTTTAAAGTCAGGGATTATTTATAATGACATCACATGATGATTTATTGATCACATCTGTCTCTAAATACATAAAGCATTTGCTTTTGATTCCATAAGGGTATATAAATTTCCTAAGGTAAGGAACCTAATAATAAAGCTGTTGCAGTTGGCCAGCTCTAACCCATGTTTTGGAATTGCCCTTACTCTTTATTCACCATCATCACACGCACATACACACACACACACACACACACACACACACACACAGAGAGAGAGAGAAGAGAGATTTTTTACCTAATGGCATGATGAAATTAAAAGTCTGCAGTCAGACTTGGGTATTTACTTAACCTCTCATGGCTTCAGTGCTTTATCTATAAAATGCAGCTACAACTACTTCCAAAAGTCTATTTCAAGAATTAAAGTAAGAGAGATCTTCAAGTAGCTCAAGGAAAATATGTATCAAGAAAACCTTATTGGGGCCGGTGCTGTGGCACAGCAAGTAAAGCCGCCACCTGCAGTGCTGGCATCCTATATGGGCACTGGTTCTAGTCCCCGCTGCTCCACTTCTGATACAGGTTTCTTCTATGGCATGGGAAAGCAGCGGAAGATGGCCCAAGTCCTTTGGCCCCTGCAACCATATGGGAGACCCAGAGGAAGCTCCTGACTTCTGACTTCAGATCAGCACAGCTCCAGACCTTGCTGCCAATTGGAGAGTGAAACAGTGGATGGAAGAGCTCGCTCTCCCTGCCTCTCCTTCTCTCTGTGTGACTCTGACTTTCAAACAAATAAATAAATCTTTAAACAGAATAGAAAACCTTATTTATAAATTTCAAGTTTTCTTTATATCAAAATAAATTCAAAGTAAGTTATATTATGTTTGAACAGGATCTAATTTGAGACACTAAGACATATAAAACATCAGTTTGAAAAGAACCCTTATTAGAACAACAGGAATTCTGCCAAAGCTGCAGCAAGAACAAACATCAAATTTATGGTGAAGCATGGATGGAACAATGGTGAAATCACTGATGCTTTAATAAAACTATATAAGGACAACAGCCTAAAGAAATAAGCAATTTAAAAATGGATAATTGTTTTTAGAAGGGATAAGATGATGTTGAAGATGAAGGCAGCTGGTTCATGGTGCACTAGGTTATTCCTCCACCTGCAACGCTGGCATCCCACATGGCTGCTGATTCTAGCCCCGGTTGCTCCTCTTCCAGTCCAGCTCTCTGCTGTGGCCTGGGAAAGCAGTGGAGGATGGCCCAAGTCCTTGGGCCCCTGCACCCGCATGGGAGACAGGGAGGAAGCACCTGGCTCCTGGGTTCGGATCGGCGCAGTTCCAGCCATTGCAGCCACTCGGGGAGTGAACCAATGGAAGGAAGACCTTTCTCTCTCTCTCTCTCTGTAACTCTGCCTGTCAAATAAATAAAATCTTAAAAAAAAAAAAAAAAAAAAAAAAAAAAAAAAAAAGATGAAGGCAACAGTGGCAGATCATCCACATCAATTTTCAACGAAAAAATTAATTTTTTTCACTCTCTAATTGAAGAGGACTTACAGCAGAAACAGTAGCTAAACCAAAGACATCTCAACTTATTCAGCTCATACAACTCTTTGAGAAACTAAAATGGAGCAAATCTTTCTGCTTTATCAGGGCAAAAACCATTGTACACAGATCAGCTGCTGACAAGAGCAGAGTTTTCAATGAAAATCCCATTTTATTTTCTTACTTACTTGAAAGGCAGAGAAAGAAATACAGGAAGAAAAACAGGGAGACAGAGCTACCACAGATTGGTTCACTCTCTAAACATTCGCAACAGCTGGGGCTGGTTCACTTTCAAACATTCCCAACAGCTAGGG
The DNA here is from genome assembly GCF_051225735.1 of Oryctolagus cuniculus. Classification (NCBI taxonomy): domain Eukaryota; kingdom Metazoa; phylum Chordata; class Mammalia; order Lagomorpha; family Leporidae; genus Oryctolagus; species Oryctolagus cuniculus. The sequence continues at coordinate 50,940,064 of NC_142874.1, read as the reverse complement.
CTGGGGCAGAACAAATTCAGGAATGCAAATCCAATCCAGATTTCCCATATGGATGGTAGGAACCTAGCCCCTTGAGCCATCACCATTACCTCTCAGGGTCTGCACCAATAGGAACCCAGAATCAGGAGCAAGAGCCAGAGATCCAATCCTAGGCACTCTGACATGGGACAGAAGCGTCCCAACAGGGATCCCAGCCAACAGGCCAAACATCCACCCCTCAAGTGGGATAAAGATCCTGAAGCATTTCTTCAAAGAATCATGAAACAGGACATGAAACATGGCTTTATCAATGCAATTCTGGACACCAAAGAAAAAGCAATAGCTACCTAGAGTTGGAAGTGGTAGAAGTGGTCAAAAGCAAAATGATCAAGATCAAAGGTTCTGGCAACTGTTTTTTGGAAATGCTCAAGGCATCTGCTTATTGATTCTTTGGATAACCAAAGAACGATAACACCTGCTTGTTATGAGAATGTTTTGAGAGTCGGCCAAAGCTTTAGTAGAAAAACACCTGGGAAATTCTCCACCCCAACACAATACTCCTACTCAATTGTCTCATCAACCAAGGGCAATTTTCCAAGTTTCCATAGGAAAGCACCAGGCATCCACCTTACAATCCTGATTTGATCCTTCTGACTTTTGTTAGTAAACTCTGAAAACATTTAAAGGCTATCCATTTTTCTTGTTAATAATGTAAAAAAAGACTGTTCTGATATGATTAAATTTTCAGGACCCTCAGTTCTTTAGGGATAAACTATAACATTGCTTACAAAACTCTTACACTGAGAAAGTTTGCATTTTTGTAACTTTATCTTTTAATTTCATTCTTCCACAAACGTTTTTAAATCCCCTAATATACTGCATCTCAGAGATAGAGGGTATTCCTGTGTCTCTTCCATATCCATCATTTAGCTCCCATTCTCAAACCTAAGATATTTACAAAACCAATTAATTAGCGATTGCTGTCTTAGACTAAATCTATATACACTATCTTAATAATAGCGATAGCACCCACTGATCCAAGGACTATTATGTGCTATAAAGTTGGCTACTTTGAATAAAAAGTGTATAACCATACAAGAGTGTGTTATACCTTTTTGTTTACCAATGGCAAAAATAAAACATGCTTTGAATTTTATTTCATTTTATTTCATGTAACGATCACTCAAGAAGTATTTTTTAAAAAGTCATCACACTTTTGGAAGCATTTTTATGTTATCTTTTGTAAAAAGCCAACAATTGCATTGTGTTCTTTTAGATATCTTATTCAACATTTAACTCCTTAAAAAACCCTAGTAGCAAAAAGACAGAAATGCTGTGGATAGTAGAAAGTAAATCTGTCAAGGGTTTAAACAATTTTTTTTCCTATCAGCTTTATAGCAATCATTTCAGCACTGCTATTCAATAACTTTCGTTCATCTTCAACTGGTTCCCTAGCACAAAACCTACTTCCCTATCTTTTCCATTCCTCTTCAAACTTTACTTGCCATCTTATTTTTATCTCTCAGTGTGGCACTATTCCTAATAAAGCCAGACTTTTCTGTGTAACTACACTTTCCATTCTTGTCCTCTGTCATAACTATCTCTTAGATCCATCAATTACCTCGCTTTTTTAGCTCTAATCTCTTCCTACAAATCAGCTGGGTCTCCAGTTCTCCTTTACCCAAGTAGTATCTCCTATAAAATGCTATTCCTAAAATTGCCCTAATCCATATGTTAAATATATAAGTGTAATTGTAACTCGGTAAAAAAAAAAAAAAAAAAAAAGCAAAAAATCTCTAACAAATTGAAAGAACTTACAATTTTGTTTATTTTTCTACTGGATATTTTAAATTAACTACTTCTTTAAAGTTTCGTCTGTATTACAGGCTATTCATGTCTGGTTTCAAAACTATATTAACCAAGCCTGACAATTAGGCAGTATTTTCCATTGTAAAAACCACTGATTAAAGTTCAAAGTTTTGTTGTGCATCGTTGGGATTTAACTTGAAAGGGCATAAGCATAGCTACATCTGTTCTTATGTAAACCATCTTTAATATCAGAATAGACATTAAATTTTGTGTACTTGCATCTGATTTTCTATTTTCACAGTACTCTTATAACACGGGCATACATACGCTTTTATTCTCACCTGATTTTTTTTTTAAATTCTCCTCCCACTTTTCAAACAGCCTATAAATTTTCAATACGATACGAAAGCTCACTTCCGGAGATATTTTCTAGAGGCCTGATGAAACAAACCTCTACCCATATTGATTCTCGCTAAGTGCCTGCCGCCGCCAGTTCGGCCCTCACTTTAATAACTACCTCGCAAGAGACAAGCATTTAAGCCCTCGAAGGCGTCTGGGCAGTGAACGACTTCTCAGAGCTTCCCTATCTCCCCAAATGCTCTTCTCAGGATTCCAGATATGCTGATTCCCAGATTCTACCTAAGTAGCGCTTCCTCGAATTTTCGCAAGTAACCTGACTGGAACAACCTACAGAGAACAGCCGGTGGTAACCCAAGAGCCGCCGCCACCAACGCTGTGCGCACCGGGAAGACCGCCTGTGACTGGACACACGCTCTCCAGTGACGCGGGCGCTGCGGCCCGACGCGGCTGGAGGCGACCGCGCCTGCGTGCTGGCGAGGGGCGGGGCGAGGGGGCGGTCCGAGCGCAGCCGGGAAGCAGCCTGTGAGTTGCGGCGGCAGAGGGGTGGTGGGGAGGGAGGGAGGGCGGGAGGAGCGGAGAGCGGTGGAGGGGCGGGCCTTTCCAGTCGCCCCCTGCGTTCCTCACTTCCTGTTTGCCGCGCCTTCTGAATCCGGGTCAAGGGTCTTCGCCTCTCTGCACTCTGACTGCTCCCGGCACCCTCCGTGACAGCGCCTACTGACTCAGCCCGGGACCAGTGTCTTTTCTCGGCCTGCTGGAGCCTGGACGCCCGTACCTGCCCCAGATCGAGGAGGCGCGCTTCCTCCACCTACCGGCTCGAAGCCCCGGGCCCTGAGCGACCGCCGGGGGGCCGCACTGGCCCCTCCGCGCCGATGCTGAGCGAGACTGCGGGCCCGGGGCGGCGGCGGAGTTCGGGCCTCTGGCGCCGTAGGCCAGCCGTGGGTAGGGTCGGTTCCTAGGCGCCCCCGATTCGCCGTTCCTGCCTCGGCTTGGATGGATCCTCCTGCCCGATAAATGTGGCTGCTGAGGCGGCGGTGGCGGTGGCCAGTCCAGCTGCTGCTGCGCTCCCAGTTCGCCTCGGCCGCGGCCCTCTCCCGTGCTATCTTGGGGCTACCGCCGCCCGCTTCTTATCCCCCGGCCCTGTCCCGTGGTGACAATGGACAAGATCCTGGAGGGCCTGGTGAGTTCTTCGCACCCACTGCCTGTGAAGAGGGTGATTGTGCGAAAGGTGGTGGAATCGGCGGAGCATTGGCTAGATGAAGCGCAGTGCGAGGCCATGTTTGACCTCACGACCCGGCTCATCCTGGAGGGCCAGGACCCGTTCCAGCGGCAGGTGGGGCACCAGGTGCTGGAGGCCTACGCACGATACCACCGGCCGGAGTTCGAGTCCTTCTTCAACAAGACGTTCGTCCTGGGCCTCCTCCAGCAGGGCTACCACTCGCTGGACCGGAAGGACGTAGCCATCCTGGACTACATTCACAACGGCCTGAAGCTGATCATGAGCTGCCCGTCGGTGCTGGACCTGTTCAGCCTGCTGCAGGTGGAGGTGTTGCGGATGGTCTGTGAGAGGCCGGAGCCGCCGCTCTGTGCCCGACTCAGTGACCTTTTGACCGACTTCGTGCAATGCATCCCCAAAGGGAAATTGTCCATCACGTTCTGTCAGCAACTGGTTCGAACGATAGGCCACTTCCAGTGCGTGTCCAGCCAGGAGAAAGAGCTGCGAGAATATGTCTCCCAGGTGACGAAAGTGAGTAACTTGCTGCAAAACATCTGGAAGGCTGAGCCCTCCACACTGCTGCCTTCCCTGCAAGAAATTTTTGCAAGCATCTCTTCCACAGGTAAGGGTCGGTGTATTTCAACAGACTGTCCCCTGGAAATTAAGTGGGTGTCTCTTCGCGCGCTCTCTCTCTCTCTCTCTCTCTCACACACAGATTGTGTTTCCTGCACACAATCTGAACCGGAAACCAGATCCTAATGCCCTCGTTCAAAATTTTATTCCCATCTACTACCTTCTAAAGGATGTCACTTTGTACCCTAAAATCAGGCAGCGTTCTTACTTTAAAGGTTGAGAACATCCAGGCCTGAGGCCTTTGGCAGTACAAGTTGCCCACGTACCCAGCCTCTCCTTAAGTTATGGAATGCTTTGAGGATGACAGTGACCGAATGAGGCTTCTAGTCATTAGTGACTCATGGATAGCATAGTGTTTACCATGTTATTATTATAAGTGACCCTTTCATCTTGTCGTCATAAGTTTTTTCTATGTTTTTAGTTCCCACATCTTAAAATTCTGGATCGTGCAGTTTGTTTAATTACTGGATTATCCAAGTTAACCATGCAGTTTTTAAATATTGGCATTTTTCTGTCTACAGTCTGAGAGAAGGGATATGATAAAATGAGAGAAGGCAAAGAATGAAGTAGATGTGTTTTGTGCCAGTGAGCTGCATTCTCAGCAATCGGGGAAAAGTCAAGTGACATTTGACTAGAAAATGATTACTTACTCGCCATACAGTTTTACTTGTGCAGCTATATTCTTCACTGTGCCTTAGAGCTGTAGGTTGTGAGATAGTAGGTCCAGAATCATGTTTATTTCCACTCTACGTGGTACAACCATTCACCCGGATTACACCACCATTGGGGACTCCCTGAGTGTTTGAAAATGAACTTTTGAAGAAAATGTCCTCCTTTTATCTTAAGAACCAGAAATAAGGGTGGTGTTTTAACCAGCATCATACTTTCTGATGAATTTAGTACAATTATAAAAGAAGTACCAACTGCATTTGTAGTATCTGAGTTGAGTCTATTTTTTTAATAATTTACAATTTTATTTATGTTGTCTCTGGTAGCAAACCTGTTAAGTTTTCCCCCAACTTTTGTTCTGGAGTGGTACAAATGCCCATCTTGAATTTGTTTAATTTTTAGTTTAAGCAAAGTTTTCCTAAAATTCATCTTAATCATTACTTCAAGAGTTTTTATAAAAAAAATCTTGCTTAGAGCAATTTAATGACTACTGTAATAGTTTTAAATTAGTTTTGTGAGTCTGGAATGGGAATTGAAATGGTTCCTTGCATGTCTTTTCTGACTATTGCTTTGCAAATGAATATTTTAGCACAATATTTAGCACGTAATAATGTTAATTCAAAAAATAGCTTAGGGACTAAATATGGCAATAGTGTATAACAATTTGTATTTCAGTGTTCTGTCTATAGAATGAGTGATCCTTGCTGTTCATTCTTAATCTCATTTTTGTCTCGCATTCCTGGTATATTAGAGTCTACCCATGAGGTGTAGTGTAACATCTGCTTCCTGATTTACATTATTTGATTCTAGTAAAGTATTGTTCTTTAAATTATTTCATGTAAACCTTCATGCCATATTCCTTTTCCTTTCTAATTTAAAAAACAGATGCATCATTTGAACCTTCTGTAGCATTGGCAAGTCTTGTGCAGCATATTCCTCTTCAGATGATTACAGTTCTCATCAGGAGTCTTACTACGGATCCAAATGTAAAAGATGCAAGTATGACCCAAGCTCTTTGCAGGTACTTCTTTGAGACACTATAGATGGTATTGTAGATTTGGAAAGAAGGGAACATTTTGTTTTCTGAGTAGTAAAAAACTTAGAAAAATGTTAAAGTTGAAATCATGAAATCAAAATTAATGGAAATTATTTACCTTCATGTATCCCTGACAGGCATCCCAATAATTCAGACGTCCATTCCAGTTCAACATTTTTTTAAGATTTATTTATTTATATTTGAAAGCAGAGATACAGAGAGGAGAGAGAGAGAGATCTTCCATCCATTGCTTCACTCCCCAAATGGTTGCGACAGCTGGAGCTGTGCCAGGCTGAAGCCAGGAGTCAGGAGCTTCTTCCTGGTCTTTCACATAGGTGCAGAGGCCCAAGGGTTTGGGCCATCTTCCACTGCTTTTCCAGGTACTTTAGCAGGGAGCTGGATCAGAACTGGAACAGCTGGGACTAGAACTGGCGCCTATATGGGATACCGATACTGCAGGTGGAGGCTTAGCCTTCTACGCCACAGCACTTCAACTTTTTTTAAAACCAAAAACATACATGCATCACTTATTGTCAAGTCAGAAGTTGGCTGGATTTCAATATATTTCACCAGTTTCTTTGCTCATTTTTGTTTCTTGCAACCTGTTTCTTCACTTTGGATTTATTTTTGTTGTTTTGTTATTTTTTTTCCTAGCTAAGTACCTATCGTACTTTCTCTTTAAACTTTGCTCATTGAATAATATACTCTTTTTTTTTTTTTTTTTTTTTTTTTTGACTGGCAAAGTGGACAGTGAGAGAGAGACAGAGAGAAAGGTCTTCGTTTGCCGTTGATTCACCCTCCAAAGGCCGCCACGGCCGGTGCGCTGCGGCTGCTGCACCGCGCTGATCCGATGGCAGGAGCCAGATGCTTCTCCTGGTCTCCCATGGGGTGCAGGGCCCAAAGACTTGGGCCATCCTCCACTGCACTCCCGGGCCACAGCAGAGAGCTGGGCTGGAAGAGGGGCAACCGGGACAGAATCTGGCGCCCCGACCGGGACTAGAACCTGGTGTGTTGGCGCTGCCAGGCGGAGGATTAGCCTAGTGAGCCGCGGCGCCGGCCCCCTTTAGTGTTAAATAGATGATTTGGCAAGATACAGAATTCTAATTTGATAACCATTTTCTCTTAGCACTTTGAAAATAATACCACATTATCTTTGGGAATCTATTGTTGCTGATAGAAAGTCTGCTATTAATCTGATTATCATTGCTTTATGAATAATCAGGCTTTTCTGGTAACTTTTATGTGTTTCTCATTATCCTTAATGTTTTATAGTTTCATTCTTATGTTCTCGATGTAATCCTAATATTATTTGTCTTTCCCGGCACTTTTACAGGTTCATTCTATCATTCATTCATTTATTCAAATCAAATCACATTTACTTAACACATAACAGGAATGCCAAAGCAGAGTTCAAAACATCTTTGAACAAACTGTTAAAAATATCTGCTCTCATGGGCTTGCTTTCTAGTTGGGCAGGCAGCCAGTAACTGGTAATATATTCATTGGTTCCAACATGCATCCTAATTTCAAAGATGTTAAAGTATGGAAATGCCCAGTCATTAGTGCCATAGTTACATTAGCACAAATTAAGCTAATTATGCATCTTAAAATTTGCTTTGTTTTAGAAAATGTCATAAATATGACAAGTAATTTAATATGTTAGATAGTGATAACTGATTTTGAAAGAAGACAAGAAAGGGAATAGGTTATAGGAGAATGGTTTGCAGTTGTAAAAAAGATGGCTGAGGAAGGCTTCATTGAAGTGACTGAGTTTAAAACATGAAAGAGATGAGGAAGTGAATATGTGGATATCTAAGGGGAAAGAGTATCAATGTAGAGGGTCCATAGTTTATGATGGCTTCACAATTTTTCAAGTTTATCATGGTCTAAAAATAATAAACATTCAGTAGAAACAATACTTTGAATTTTTACCTTTTCTCGGGCCAAAAATTTCTAGTACAGTACTCAAAATGCTGGGCAGAGGCAATCACACAATCACAAGAGTAAATAACCAATACTGTAGTATTTCTAAGCTGGGATATTAGGTAAGTTAGGCATGTTAAATGTGTATTTTGGCCGGCGCTGTGGCTCACTAGGCTAATCCTCCGCCTTGCGGCGCCGGCACACCAGGTTCTAGTCCCGGTCGGGGCACCGGATTCTGTCCCGGTTGCCCCTCTTCCAGGTCAGCTCTCTGCTGTGGCCCGGGAGTGCAGTGGAGGATGGCCCAAATCCTTGGGCCCTGCACCCCATGGGAGACCAGGATAAGTACCTGGCTCTTGCCATCAGATCAGCGCAGTGTGCCAGCCGCAGCGTGCCGGCCGCGGCAGCCATTGGAGGGTGAACCAACGGCAAAAGGAAGACCTTTCTCTCTGTCTCTCTCTCTCACTGTCCACTCTGCCTGTCAAAAAAATAAATGTGTATTTTAACTTACTGTGGATTTATTGGAATGAAACCCCATTATAAGTTGAGAAGCATCTGTATTACCTGTTAACTCCATAATCCATCTATATACCCATCTATATATCTTACTCTTTCTGTTGCATTTCCTTATTTCAGTGACTAAATTTTTCTAACTCAGCTTTTCCTGTTTATCTGTTCTTATTTCATGTCAACTTGGTTTTGTTTTTTAATTTTTCTCATTTTTTTTCTGTGTGTGTGTGCCCACGCATGAATGCATAAGCACATAAAGTATGTTAAGGTAGAATATAAAGATTTGGAATAAACTTATTTCTGCACTCGTTATAAAATTATAGTCATAGATAACATAGAACTAAAGTGCTTATGTTGGGTTCTCAGAAAGCTACATATGTACCAATTCTGTATAACACAAACTATAGAGACTTTGATTTTCTCTACCTTCTCCCCTTTTCACTCTAGTGCCTAAAAATACCATTCTCTTTGAAGTCTTTCTTCTTAAATTAGTTAAATTGAATCCATTTAACTAATAATTTTTACTTCCAATTTCTAATGGCTCATTTCCTCTTTAACTTCCAGAGATTTTTGAAAATGCATTAAGATTTGAGAAGAATCTGTAAATACTGTTCCTGTCGTGTTACTTCTGTCCTTGTACTGCCTTTAATTTGTGGTGGTCCCCCTGCTGTATTTGGTGGTCTATATTTTTATTCTCATCTTTTTGATACCTGTATTTTTTCTTGAAATTCTAGTCCTATGACACCATTGCTATTAGGATTTTCTTCCTATGTCTGTTCCTTTTATTTTCTTCCTTCCCTTTATCTTGCTAATTTATCTGTTCTATAAGTGGTTGATTTCCAAGTCTTTGTGTAAAATTCTTATTCGTTTACCTTTTTTTTTTAAGAACTTTTAAAAAGATTTTTTTGAAAGGCATAGTAACAGAGAGAGGGAAAGACAGATAATGAGCGATCTTCCATCTGCTGGTTCACTCCCCCAAAAGGCTTCAACAACCAATCCTGGGCCAGATAGAAACCTCAGGAGCCTAGAACTCCATCCAGGTGTCCCATGTGGGAGTCAAGGATCCAAGTACTTGGTCGATCTTACAGTTTTCCCAGGTACAGCAGGGAGCTACATCAGAAGTGGAGTAGCTAAGACTTGAACCAGCACTCTGATGTGGGGTGCTGGCATCATAAGTGGCAGCTTAGCCTGCTGGGCTACAAGCTGGCCTTCTCATATACTTTTACAAACACTCTTAACCATCTCCGCATAATAAAACTCAATTCTATGTCCTGTTTGGCAGCAGTGTTCTTTTGTCAGTATAACTGTAATAGCATTAAAATCTTTATCTTTGGGATAAATATGTCATAAGGTATATTTTCCTTTTAGGGCTATAGATTTCACCACTGAAATTAAAAAGTATTTGGTCCATTGCCTCCATTGCATAGGTAATAAGGATAAATATCCCTTATCCAAAATGCTTGTGGCCAGAAATGTTTCAGATTTCAGAGTTTTTCAGATTTCATAATATTTTCATAGACTTTACTGTTGATACAAGATCTAAAGTATTCCAAAATTTTAAACTTTTTGGGTGTCATGCTGATGCTCAAAATTTTGAAATTTTGAATGATCACCTATAATAGCATTTTTCTTTACATGTGATAAGTCATTTAATACTTACTACCACCCTTTGAGGAAAGTACTATTATTGCCCTCATCTTATATTTGAGGGAATTGTGATAGGTTAGAGGTTAAATAATTCCTCAAGCTCAGTCAGGTTAGTAAATGTGGAATTATTATTTGAACTTAAGTCTGACTATAGAGTTACATAGTATGTAGTCATTAATGAGAAAACAAATCCAGAGTAGTCAAATTTCTTAGGATTACTGTGAGAATTAGAATTTATCTTAACATCCTAATGTTGGTTTTTATGTTTTTGTTTTTACTGTTATTAACAGTGTACTCCCACCATATGCTTCTCCGTGCTCTGTACTTCCCCACACACAGTACTTGTGCTGTCACATTCTGTAATCCAAAGAAATGCAAGTATATACACCATATAGGTAACATTGAAGTATGAAATTGGCCAGGTGTTAAGGAAATGGGCTGCATAAGCATTTACTAAAAGAGAAAGTTGATCCTCAGCTCCAGTTGCTTGTTGCCGTGAGGAAATAGAATTTATGCTTGCTTGATCCTGTGTTTCAAAAGAAGCCTGAAATCCAGTTTTCTCTAAAATTTCCCAAATTTAAAACATTCCAGTAAATAAAATTGAAGCCCACAAACAGCCATGTAATAGCAAAAGTTGGTTTTGTTTTCCACAAACTACAACCAAATCTATTTTGTTGCCTTTCATAATATAATCAGTTTTAATGTTACAGTTTTAAAGTTGCATGCAGTTTTTAGCTAAAAAAAGAAATTTGATTTTGTACAAAGTTCTTGGCACTATGTTAAGTGCTGAGAATCCAAAGATGTAAGAAAAAAAACAAACAAGGTTGCTGCTCTTAAGCTACTGTTTAATGGAGGAGACAACACTTTGAAGTACATAGATGACAACTATAATTAAATGTTCCCTAAATAGTAAGAAATTAAATCAGTATATCAAGGTTGGTTACCGATATGTGATAGATAAGTTTTTATGGTAGCTAACCATGAAAGTAATTTTACAATGCCTATACCTAAGATTTGAGCATATTCAAGCCTAATCAAATTGAATCAGAACTGGAACATAATTAAAGTATAGCAAAAAACATTCTATTGTAAGCCAAAAGGGCTTAGCCAAATACTAGTATTCACAATTTGGTATTTGTGTGACCATTGACAAATTTCCTAACTTTTCTTTTCAATTTGAGGTTAGAAATTGTATCTTTTATATTCTCGGCACATAGCAATGTACCTGCTATATAATACATGCTGTATATATTTGTGTATATATATAAAACAAATATTTGATAAAAAGCTTTTATCTTAGTCTATTTGGGCTGCTGTAACATATACTTTTGGTCAGGTAATTTATAAACAGCAGACATTTATTTCTCACTGTCTGAAAGCTGGGAAGTCTTAAGCTCAAAATACAAGCTGATTCCAGTGAAAATCTATTCTGATTAGATACTACCCTTTGTGAGTCTTCACATGATAGAAAGGACATACTTGCTTCAACCACTTTATAAGGGCAGTAATCACATTCATGAGAATTCTGTCCTGATGACATATTCATCTCCCAGAGGTTGCCCCCTCTTAATAGCAACACATTTCAAATTAAAATTCAACACATGAGTTTTTAAGGAACATATTCAGGCTATAACAGTTTCTAATTTGTGTAATAACTTCTAATTTGAAGTTTATTTAAGGTCGGTGAGGAGATCGGTACCCATGGGATAAAGAGTAGAGGCTTATGAGGTGGAAAGTCAGAAATGAGTAGAGGATAAAGGAAAGGGGCCAACTAAGTAATTAGGGATAATGAAGAGCCATGGCCAAGTGGCTGACCTTTTTTTTTTTTTTTTTAATTATTATTATTTATTTATTTGAAAGAGTTACAAGAGGTAGAATCAGAGAGTGAGAGGTCTTCCATCTGCTGGTTCACCCCCCAAATGGATGCAAAGCCAGAGCTGAGCCAGTCTGAAGCCAGGAGCTTCCTTTGGGTCTCCCACATAGGTGCAGGGGCCCAAGGACTTGGGCCATCCTCCACTGCTTTCCCAGGTGCACTAGCAGGAAGCTGGAGTGGAGCAGCCAGGACTCAAGCCAGCAGAGCTCATATTACTTTGGATTTATTCCATTAAACTGACTGTTGTTCAGGAAGAAAAGCACTCAATGCAAAATGAGGCCATTAGCATATTTTCACATGCGGTACCTTTTTATATATAGGGAGTTTCTTTTTGTTGTCTTTGAAAGAGGCAGATACTTGTTGCACAGTTCAAAATATAGCCTTTTTAAAACAGTGAATTTCATGATAAACTATACTCACCAGGAAGAACAAGTCTTGGTTCATAGCCATATGTCTTACTTCAGATATCTACATTTTAACTACTGTTCTTAATAGTAAATATGCCTAGTAAGTTATATTTTTAAAAAGATGTATTTGTTATTTATTTGAAAGGCAGAGGAACAGGGGGAGGGGGGAGATCTTCCATCTACTGGTTCATTCCTCAAATAGCTACAACAGCGATTGCTGGGCCAGGCCAATGCCAGGGCCCAAGAACTACATTCTAACTGTTCTTTTTTAGGGTAAATTGACTAATAAAGTTTTAATACCAATATATGGCATAAATTCAAAATTTTGCATCTTTCTGAAATGACAATTTATCAGAAATTATATGGGAATATGAAAAATATAAGAAATGGTCAGCTTATAAGATTGGATGCTCTTTGAGGACAGGTACCTGTTGCACTCATTTCTGCATCTTGGTCAATGCTTTTTAAAAGCAAGTTCACTAAATTCTCTCAAAGTGAGTAGTTATCTAGTTGAACTCTTGTTAAATAACACCTACCTAAATAATACTAAAAATATTTTCAATACCGTTTGTTTTGCATTCTTTCAATTTTCAGAATGATTGACTGGCTCTCCTGGCCATTGGCTCAGCATGTGGATACATGGGTAATTGCACTCCTGAAAGGACTGGCAGCTGTCCAGAAGTTTACTATTTTGATAGATGTCACTTTGCTGAAAATAGAACTGGTAAGTGTGAGTATATATAATATAAATCTATTTGAATATATGGAATCATATAATCAATATTTTAATCTTCATGTTTCTCCTTAAAGCATCAAATTTTTATATTTTGTTTTAGATAGGATTTAGAAATTTTAAAATGTCATTTAAGTCTTAAGTAATTAGAATTTTCAGATATCCAGTACAAAAACATGTTCCTCATATTATCTCTTGAATTCAACTGATAAGGGGCTCCTTTTTTAATAAGATTTATTTATTTATTTGGAAGGCAAATTTACAGAGAGATAGGGAAGACAGAGAGAGAGATCTTCCTCACTCCCCAGATGACCACAGTGGCCCGTGTAGGGCCACCAGGTTGAAGCCAGGAGTCAGGAGCTTTATCCAGGTCTTGCACATAGGTGGCAGATGCTTGAAAACTTGGGCCATCTGCTGCTGCTTTTCCCAGGCTATAAGCATGGAGCTGCATCAGAAGTGGAGCAGCTGGGAAACAAACCAGCACCCATAGCAGATGCCAGCATCGCAGGAGCTTTACCTGCTATGCCACAGCACTGGCCCCAGTAGGCAAGCTTTTACTACCATTACTCCACTACAAATTTATATTTCTGTTTTGTTGTTTTTCCTTGAACTTCTTATTCATGTATTCAACTGTCTATGCTTGGATCTCAAAATCACCTTATAATTTTTATTCCTGATTTATCCTTCTCAAACCTGGTTTTCCTCGTGTTAATAAATGGCTGCTCTATCCTTCCACTTAATCATGTCAAAAACTTTCAAGCCATCTTTGTTTCTTTTCATTGCCTTTCAGCCCACATCTTAAAATCCTGTTGACTGTACTTTTAAAATATACCTAGGGGCTGGCGCCATGGCTCACTTGGTTAATCCTCCACCTGCAGTGCTGGCATCCCATATGGGCACCAGGTTCTTGTCCCGGTTGCTCCTCTTCCAGTCCAGCTCTCTGCTGTGGCCCGGGAGGGCAGTGGAGGATGGCCCAAGTGCTTGGGCCCTGCACCTTCATAGGAGACCAGGAGGAAGCACCTGGCTCCTGGCTCCTGGCTTCGGATCAGCGCAGCGCCGGCCATGGCGGCCATTTGGGGAGTGAACCAATGGAAGGGAGACCTTTCCCTCTGCCTCTCTCTCACACTGTCTATAACTCTACCTGTCAAATAAAAACTAAATAAATAATAAATGAATAAATAAATATATCTAGAATCCTACCACTTTTTTTTTAAAAAACCTCTGCAATTATTAGTTTATTAGTATCATCCAGGACTCAGGTGTTCAGTGTTCCTCCTGAAATTACATCAACAAATGCAAATGGAAAGAATCCAAGTCAAAATTATATAACAAAACAGCACTCCATCACAAAAGCGTGTAAAATTACAAGAACGCTATTTTAAAACACTGGCACTTTAAGAGAACGATAATCTCAAAAACCACAAAATTGCCAAATTGTTCCCTAAACTGCTAAGTAGATAAACATGACTGTAATGAATGAGCTTGGAATCCTACCACTTTTAATTAATTAAATCACTACCACTGACTTCCAATATTCTCCCTGCTCCTGCCTTTGATCCCGTATAGGCATGACACAAATCCTACATGAAGTGGTCCACTTCTTCTCTGATCTCATCTCTCACTACTTCTGCCTCAGTCTTTTGCATCACTTAGGCTGTCCTTGTTATGTCTGACACACCACCCTGAAGACATGGGGGCCCTGCAGTGCTATTCACTCTTACTATCCTTTTTCCCCTTGTATCTGCCAGGTTTATCTTGCTCCCTTCAGTTTTATAGTTAAATGTTACCTTTTTCATGAGGATCTTTTTTTAAGATATATTTTATTTATTTGAAATGCAGAGTTAGAGAAAGAGAGATCTTCCATCTACTAATTTACTCCCCAAATGGCCATAACGTTTAGGACTGGGCCTGGGACTGGGCCTGGGACTGGGGCTCTGCCAGGCCAAAACCAGGAGCTAGGAACTCCATTCATGTCTTCCACATGAGTGGCAGGGGCCCAGGCACTTCAGCCATCTTCCACTGCTTTCCCAGGCACAGTAGCAGGAAACCGGATGGGAAACAGAGCCACCAACACTCAAACCAACACTTATATGGGATGCAGGCATCACAAAGGCAGCTTAACCCACTACCCCACAACGCCAGCTCCACATGAGGCGATTTTTGACTACCCTATATATATATAAAATGGACATATGTTCTAACCAGCATTTTCTATTTCTCACACCTTGCTTTCTATTTTTTATAAAATTTACCACCTTATGTTTCCTTTTATCATTTCTATGTACCCTCTGAATGGTAGGTTCTATAAGATGGAGATTATTTTTTAGATCTATTGTTGTATGGAGATTATTTTTTAAATCCACTGTTGTATCCCCAGTGCCTAGGACATTGCTAATCAATAAGAGCTCAAGGGGCCAGCGCCGTGGCACAGTAGGTTAATCCTCTGCCTGTGGCGCCAGCATCCCAAATGGGCGCCGGTTCTAGTCCCAGCTGCCCCTCTTCCAATCCAGCTCTCTGCTGTGGCCTGGGAAAGCAGTGGAAGATGGCCCAAGTGCTTGGGCCCCTACTACCCACGTGGGAGGCTGGGAAGAAGCTCCTGGCTTTGGATCGGCGTAGCTCCAGCCCTTGCGGCTATTTGGGGAGTGAACCAGTGGAAGGAGGACCTTTCCCTCTCCTTCTCTCCCTCTCACTGTCTGTAACTCTACCTCTCAAATAAATAAATAAAAATCTTTAAAAATAAAAAAAAAAAACTCAACAAATACTTGTTGGATGAACTCGAACAGTGGACCAGGAAGCTATTACCTTGTAAACATAGTTTTTAATTGAACCAGGGAGTTTTAAGAGTTGGTTAGGCCATCACATTCCCCTTGATTTTTGTCATGTAATTTGCTAACTTTCTCCTTTACCCAAAACTTAATAATATGTTAATGATAGAACCTTCTAGGGTCAAGGACATTCACACAAATAGTTTTTAACCCTATGAAAATAACCATAGTTACTTTGGATTAACAATTTTCCTGCAAACTGTTAAGATCAGTGTCTTGTCTTATTTTGAAGGTTTTTAATCGACTTTGGTTTCCTCTTGTGAGACCTGGTGCTCTTGCAGTTCTTTCTCACATGCTGCTTAGTTTTCAGCATTCTCCAGAGGCGTTCCATTTGGTAAGTTATGATATGAGCTTCGTACATTGAAAGAACATTATGTTTCAAAGTTTAGTTTCATATTAAGTCTCATTTATATATAATGAGGTTAGCCCTAAATCTTACTATTCTCTTGTAATTTTATGATTTCTTAGAAAATTGAGATTGTGAAATTTTCCTTAAAGGAATGTTTTCAGAATACTTTGTGTTTCACCAGAACAGCCCCATGTAAAACAACTGCCAACACATAAAAAGTTACTGCTGTACATGAGATATGCCACTGATGGGTGGAGGGTGCACATATGAAGAAAGTAGAAGAATTAAAATGGAGTAAAACCACTGTTTTAAAAAATTTTTATGTGAAACAATTTTTTTTCTTGAGGAATTTATTAATACGTTAACTTCTCAGGGTCACAGCAAATGGATAATAACTACTACAGCACAGTTCTCATCAGTTCTCATGTTAACGTGATAATACAAAGAGAACAGATTCACTGTAGTTCATAGATAAACTTCTGCTTCCCTCACTCCTCCCTCCCTCTCTTTCTTTCTTAGTTTTTGAGATGACATATTTTAATGTACATTATAGTCAAAGGCTTAAATGTACCACTAAAGGTTCAACAAGTAAAAAGTATAAAGACCCTAGTTCAATGCTAATATAGACAAGGGCTATAAATAATAATCAAATAAAAAGATGACAGTTTCATGAAAACATTAGTCTTTGCTTTTATAGCTCCAAAATCTTAATACTTTTCTTTCTTTGTAAGCCCATATCCTGTAAATTCTGTTGCTCTACCTTTAAAGTATATCCATAATCCTACCACTTTAAACTAGCTACATCACTAGTTTTGAAATGATTTTATTTGATTTCATTTATTTGACTATCAGTTATTTTAGCTGAGAAATGATAAAATATTATTTCAGGAACCTGTTCATTTACCTAGCTAAGGCATCACAATAAAGTATTGCCTGGTTCCTCTAAGATCTGATGCCTAATTTTTCCCAACTAGAAACTCACCATCAGAACCCTCACACTGTCAAAAGTCTTAGGGATACTAATTTACCATTACAAAACTGAGGGAAGACTAATGAAGAAACACAGAATTTCAATTGTTAATTTTTAGCTAGAAATACAATTAGCCTCAGAGAAGCTGAGAAACTCTCAGAGAACCACAGAGGCTTCTTAATGCTTCATTTCCACCAGAGGAGAATTCACAGGCACTGTAGTAAATAAACCTTCCTAACAAGCAGTTACATTATACATTATCACTTAGGATGAGTGATTTCTGCAATTAATTGCTCTGATTTTGATGAGTTTCATCATCAGACCAATAAGCTTATATCTGTACAATAGACAAAACTCAAGCTTGGGCTGTTGTAGCAAATGTACTAGCAAAGTGTTCCAAGGAGAAAAAAAATCAGTTATTTGTCCTTGTTATCAATTATGATTGTGTGTAAGACATTTGAGAAAAAATTTGTTTTCAAATTTGCTAGGAAGGAGATTGTCTAACATAAGTTGATCATCCATGCTAATGTTTGTTGATCTGCACGCTGAAGAATGTCACACTGCCATACTCTAAACCTATTTCTTTGCTCAGTTTTTTAAAAGATGCAAGATAGCTCCTTTTATATTGCTTTTCCTGAAAAACTTAAAACAACAAATGTTTGAAATATTTGGCTTATTAAACTAGTTATTAAATCATTATTTAAGGGGCATTTGTTTCTGAAATTAAGAATTGTGAACTGGTGTACTAAAGACTAAAAATAAAGACATAATTATCATCTAAAACTGTGGGTAGCCTCTACTCATTTAAGAACAACTTAGACATTTAGAAGTGCATCACACCAGCGCTGCGGCTCACTAGGCTAATCCTCCGCCTGCAGCACCGGCACACTGGATTCTAGTCCCGGTCGGGGCGCTGGATTCTGTCCCGGTTGCCCCTCTTCCAGGTCAGCTCTCTGCTGTGGCCCGGGAGTGCAGTGGAGGATGGCCCAAGTGCTTGGGCCCTGCACCCGCATGGGAGACCAGGATAAGCACCTGGCTCCTGGCTTCTGGTCAGCACGGTATGCCGGCCGTGGCAGCCATTGGAGGGTGAACCAAAGGCAAAGGAAGACCTTTCTCTCTGTCTCTCTCACTGTCTACTCCGCCTGTCAAAAAAAAAAAAAAAAAAAGAGAGAAGTACATCACCCATACTGCAAATAACTCAGTGAATGACTCAGATCTCAGATTTAGAAATTGCTAAGTATGGGCAATAATCTAGAATCAACAATATCATTGTGCATTGTATGTTTAGAATATTTTAGTGCAAACTATGACTGATGTATAGTGTGTGTTGTTATGGGTCAAGCTGATTTTCGTTTTTTATAAGTGAAAAACAGTAGGGTTTTTTTTGTTTTTTTGTTTTTTTGAAGATTGATTTATTTATTTGAAAGGTGGAATTACAGACAGAGAGGCAGTGGTGGAAAAATAGAAGTTTTCCACCTGCTGCTTCACTTCCCAAATGGTCACAATGGCCAGGGCTGGGCTTAACTGAAGCCAGGAGCCAAGAGCTTCATTCATGTCTCCTATGTGAGTGCAGAGGCCCAAACACCTGGGCCATCATCCACTGCTTTCCCAGACACATTAACTGGGAGCAGGATGGGAAGTGGACTAGCTAAGATTTGAACAAGCACCTGTATGGGATGAGTGGTGGCTTAACTTGCTATACCACAGCACCAGCCCCAGAAAAAATAGTTTGCTATTTATTTTATACACGCTATGGCAGATAGCAATAATAGAGAAACGAATCAAAGCTACTCATTAAGTAAAATTTATTGTATCTTTCTTCAAGTAGTAAATTAAATTTGGTAAGTATTAACAGTATTTTCAGTAAAATAACTTTCAAGGATTTAGCTTGCTTGAAAGTGTACCTATATAATAGTAAAGAACTATTATTTCAGTGTCAGTGATAGTATTAACCATTTAGGATATGTTAGTTAGACAACCATATAACCTGATTGCAAAGACCAGATTTACTCTAGAAAAGCTTCTGGAAGATTTAAAACTGTAAATTTAATAATCATTTTTGAAATTCTTCCCTCTTATCTATCTCTGTCTCTCTCCCTTTCTCCCTCCCTCCCCACCTCTCCCCTCTGCTTCCCTTTACCTCTGAGAACATAAAATAATTTTGGATTTCTGTTTTAGCCAAAGAATAACATAGGTGTGCCTGTGGGGCAGAATTATAATTCAGATTTGCTTAAAAATTTATATATGATAGCAATAGAGTGAACTCACAGGAATTGATAATTTTATGGTCACATTAATACTTTTGATGTAGAGTAGATCAAAGAAGGCAGTATAAAAGCAAAAATGTGGCCGGCGCCATGGCTCACTAGGCTAATCCTCTGCCTGCGGCACTGGCACCTCGGGTTCTAGTCCCGGTCAGAGCACCGGATTCTGTCCCAGTTGCTCCTCTTACAGTCCAGCTTTCTGCTGTGGCCCGGAAAGGTAGTGGAGGATGGCCCAGGTCCTTGGGCCCTGCACCCGCATGGGAGACCAGAAGGAAGCACCTGGCTCCTGGCTTCGGATCGGCGCAGCACGCCAGCCGCGGCCGTAGCGGCCACTTGTGGGGTGAACCCACAGAAAAAGGAAGACCTTTCTCTCTGTCTTCTCTCTCTCTCTCTGTCTCTCTCTCTCTCTCTCTCTCTCTCTCACTGTCTAACTCTGCCTGTCAAAAAGAAAAAAGAAAAAAAAATTAAAAACAAAAATGTGGTTTAAGAACTCAAGCACATGAGTAAGCAGATTGGAAATAGCACTAAGATGTCTTCTACCATAAGAAGTATAAATGTGTAATATCATATTAGAATTAATAATTAGTTAGGAAAAGTATAGCACTATGCTACAGGAATGAGCCACTTCTGTAGAGCTTGTTTCAGTTTGATAATTAACAATCTCTTAAATGTTTAATTGACTATATTAGTTGACTTTTTAGTCTATAATTTTACAGTGAAAGAACATTTTTATGGTTAATAAATATTTTCTATTTCCCTTTTATTTTTAGCTCTATTCCTTAAAAATAATAGAATTTCTGAGTTCCTTTATTTAGACCCATCTCCTCTTTTCAAGGGCGGGGGATGGGGTTCATTAGTAAGGATAACCACTCCAATTCCTGTGCTTTTCTAAAAGAAAACTAATCATGTCATTTGAGTTGTAATTTTAGTGATATTCCTAAGCTATTTCGTTTCAAGGACTCTGAAGTAGACCTTAATGTGCAATGTTTAATTCTTTCAAGTGTAATTTTTAAATTTACACTAGGTGGAGCTCTTTAGCTAATTATATGGTTCTGCTGTTTTATTTTCTGTAATCTGTTCATATTTTATGATCCAATCAATGTCACCCTAACATCTTTAAATTTTAGGCATTTCTTTTATTTCCAACTTAATATTTTATTATTCTTTAGATAACATATTTTTAAGTTTAAATTATAATCAAGGCTTAATGGTCCATAAAATAGACTTGAACAAATAAAAACTAAAAAGACCATAGTTGAGCAGGCAAAAAGTCAAGGGTTATGAACAATAATGAACAGTAATCAAATGAAAACATGTTTAACGTCTTACAGTGGCAGCAATGATTGCAATACCTGTTTGTACCTTAATTTGTATTTTAGATGGAGCACTAAGATAAAAAGAAGGTTCTTAAATGGTGTTACAATCAGTTGTGATTTTGAAAATTAGATTTATCTTGATATTCAAGAAATTTTTCACTTCATAGCTTTTTTAAAATAAGCTGTGACTAAATGCATAGAAAAGTTCTGATCATACATTTGCAGTCTGTAGATTAGAGACTATATTACCAGTAATTTTGTAAATTAAGGAGTATTTGTGTTTTTTTCTCTTCAGATTGTTCCTCATGTGGTTAATTTGGTTCACTCTTTCAAAAGCGATGGCCTGCCTTCTAGTACAGCCTTCTTATTGCAGTTAACAGAATTAATACACTGTATGATGTATCATTATTCTGGATTTCCAGATCTCTATGAATCCATTCTGGAGGCAATAAAGGTATGATGATAGTTGTACTAATATTTACAGAGTTGCAGAGCATGATGTGATAGATAAATGCAGTGAAACATTTCTATAATTAACTAGTCAATTATTTATTTTTTGGTGCTATGCTTTTTTTTTTTGAAAAATACAGTTAGAATCAGATTTCATTAATGTTTAGGAGTGTATCTCTTTCTTACTTGCTATTACCATTATAAATTAATAATGATGTTTCTTCAGGTCTGCAGTGCTGTTATTTATAGGGCATATCTTTAAATTTATAGCAACCATTGGAGAATATTTTTTAAATGCTGGATCAGTTGAATATATGTGTATATACATATGTTTGTGTGTGTGTGTGCGTGTGTATCAGGTTTGCATCCCAGTATTAAAAGTGTTAAAATATGCAGAGAACAGGGGCCACTGCTGTGGCATAACTGGTAAAGCTGCCACCTGCAGTGCTGGCATCCCATATGGGTACCAGTTCGAGACCTGGCTGCTCCACTTCCAATCCAGCTCTCTGCTATGACCTGGGAAAGCAGTAGAAGATGGCCCAAGAAGGAGCTTCTGGTTCCTGGCTTCAGATTGGCCTAGCTCCGGCTGTTGCATCCATTTAGGGAGTGAACCAGTGGATGGAAGACCTCTCTGCCTCTGCCTCTGCCTCTGCCTCTCTGTAACTCTGCCTTTCAAATAAATAAATAAATCTTTAAAAAAATAAATCAAATAAAATATGCAAAGTACAAATTAGAATCAAGGAAATATAATTAAATAAAATATTTTGATTCCTTCCCCATTTTTTATTCTATTTTTGCCATGTACTATTCATAGATGTCCATATTTGGTCAAATCTTTACTTGAATTATTTGGAGTTACCCTGTTTTTCAACTTTATATAGACAATGGATCCAGAAAAGCATTGATCCTAATTTTTTGAAGAATGGGTCTCAGTAAGCACAATTTCCTGTTAGTTAACTTACCATATAATCAGGATATAGCAGAATAGCAAATTTAACTCAGCTAGGCTTAATTAGCTCCTAGAAGAAGCAAAAGACTCACTCAGCCCAGAGAATGCACTTCTTACTAACTGTCAACAAAGAACAACCTGAAGATTAAAATTCCTTCATAAAATATTTTTTTCAAATATTTATTTACTTGAGAGGCAGAGTTACAGACAGAGGGAGAGACAGAGAGAAAGGGCTTCCATCCACTGGTTCACTCCCCAAATGGCTGCAGGGGTCAGAGCTGTGCTGATCTGAAGCCAAGAGCCAGGAACTTCTTCCAGGTATCCCGCATGGATGCAGGAGCCCAGGCATCTTGCATTGCTTTCCCAGACCATGAGCAGAGAGCTGGATCAGAAGGGGAGCAGCCAGGGCTGGAGCTGGTGCCCATATGGGATGCCAGCACTGCATCAGCCCCAAAATGTTTGTTTTCTAAGGTCCAAGTACCAGATAGTGTTAGCAATCTGGAAAAGCCTAAATGCTTTTATCTGTTTTCCTTATTCACAAGTGCTCTACTTATGCTTAAAACTGTCTGCATTAAAAACTTAATCTCATTCTTCACAAAGCTGATCGGAAGAATCTATGTGTTGTAATAATTTTCTATATGATTAAACGTGAGATCGAGTTGTATTTTTCAGAAGCATGGGTCATTGTGTTTAGATGCTTTCATTTTTAACCCCCTAATTACTTTGAGCTTTTATTTCTGAGGATTAACTGAGTAAATATTCTTATTTTCATTATGAAATGTGAAATCAATATGTTCTTAATTCAATTATATGCTAGATTAAAACCCTCATTCTACTGTCTTTAAATAGCACTACAGTATATTCTCTGATCTCAAAAGTTCTGCTTTATAGACATTTTTCTCTCAAACAGATTACATAA
This sequence comes from Oryctolagus cuniculus, assembly GCF_051225735.1. NCBI lineage: Eukaryota > Metazoa > Chordata > Mammalia > Lagomorpha > Leporidae > Oryctolagus > Oryctolagus cuniculus. The sequence continues at coordinate 50,917,233 of NC_142874.1, read as the reverse complement.
ATAGTTCAAATGTGTCTTGAATTCCTGGTTCTTGAGTATTAAACTTGTTAAAACTCTTCCTTTTGGAGATATTTATTTTTGCCATGTGCAGTGTAGTTTGATGTTTTATTTTGTCAGTATTATCAAAAGTAACTGTGAGAAAAGAAAGCTTAAATCTCAATAGAAAAATCTTTATGATGTTAATTTTACTTTACTTTTAAAAACTTTTTCTCTGTGATATATAGGACTTTCCTAAGCCCAGTGAAGAGAAGATTAAGTTGATTCTCAATCAAAGTGCCTGGACTTCTCAATCCAATTCTTTGGCATCTTGCTTGTCTAGACTTTCTGGAAAATCTGAAACTGGGAAAACTGGTCTTATTAACTTAGGAAATACGTGTTATATGAATAGTGTTATACAAGCATTGTTTATGGCCACAGAGTAAGTTTAAATTTGAACCTTTCATTTTAAGTTATGCTGATGAACTATAAAATCTTGGAATTGTTTATACATTATTTCTTACACATGACATAAATGTTAATGTTTCCATATAATTGCCTTATTCAGAGTGAAACTTTGTGATCAGGAATTTCTATCAGTTTTTGTATTTAGATGTCAAAACTTTTTAGGATTTATTTATTTATTTGAAAGGCAGAATGACAGAAAGACTTAGAGATCTTCCATGCACTGGTTCATGCAGGCAGGAGCCAGGAATTCCTGGCAGGAACTCAGGTACTTGAGCCATCATCCTTTGCTTCCCAGGTGTACCAACAGGGAATTGTATCAGAAGCAGAGGAGCCAGGACTCAAACCAGCACTCCTATTAAGGATATGGGCATTCAGAGCAGCATCTTTTTTTTTTTTTTTTTTAGGATTTTATTTATTTATTTGAGATGTAGAGTTAAAGAAAGGGAAAGATAGAGAGAATGGTCTTCCATCCACTGTTCACTCCCCAAATGGCCCCAACGCCCAGAGCTGGGCCTATCCAAAGCCAGGAGTCAGGAGCTTCTTCCAGGTCTCCCACACGGGTGCCAGGGCCCAGGTGCTTGTGCCTTTTCCTGCTCTCCCAGGCCATAGCAGAGAGCTGGATCAGAAGAGAAACAGCTAGGACTCATACTGGTGCCTACATGGGATGCTGGTGCCGCAGTCAGAGATTTAGCCCACCATGCCATAGCCCCCTAAAACAGCATCTAACCTGCTGCACCATAACACCTGTCCCGTGACTGTTTAAAATTTTTGTGAGTTGAATTTTAGTAGTGTAACTGAGGGATTGATTGAGCCTATTCCAAAGAGTTTTAAATCCTTTTCTATTATTCCATACTTCTTTTCTATTATTCCATAAGACAGTGTGTTTTTTTAACCTGTATATGTTTTGAGGGGATCATATTTTAGTTTTATCAGCTTAGAGGTATTTTGCTCTTTATGAGATCAAGCTGTTTTTTGCTGCTTAAAGAAGTTTGGGTTCTGCTTGAGAACCAAGATGATAGTTATTGAACAACGTATAAAGAGAGATGTTCTTTTGCCCTGTTATGAGTTTACTTTCAAATCCATTTTCTTTTGCAGGCAAGCGAATAGGAAGTCAGAGCGTATTATTATGCTGTCTATGAAGACACAAACTGATGATAAGTTTTTCTAGAAGGCAAAATTTTTCTCCTTAGTATTTGTGGAATTTGCCCAAAGATGTTTACAAATTGAGTGTCAAGCTTTTATAAATTCTTACGCCTGCCTAGAGGAAACATAAACTGTTAGATGTAGAATTAGTTTTATTGTATTGTTTACCTCAGATTATACCATCAGCACTAAGGTGTTTTTGGTTTGGTTTAGTGTTCTGTCTTAATTTGCTTGTATTTGGTTTTTTGTTTTTAAGAAATAATATACTATTAGACATAGTGTTACTAGGCTTAAGACTGAAAAAATCCGTATCTCACCACCAGAGGTCATCTGTTTCAGCTATCTCATTTTACAATTACAGGGAAAAGCTGAGATCCAAAGCAGTTGTAACTGGCAAGAACAATTTGAAGATCATATCTTATTGTATAGTAATAATACCGTCTTAGAGTAGAAAGACAGTATATTTTTTTTCTTAGGTGATACATGAATTCTTTTTCATGGCTTACAAGAAAAATCTAGAATAACATAGCCAAAAAATCAAAGGGAATCTGTTAACAAATTTGTGTGCCTTGTTCCAGTCCTTTTGTGTGTGTTTGTGTGTAGAAGTTGTATGTTCCCGGCTGGCGCCATGGCTCAATAGGCTAATCCTCCGCCTTGCGGCGCCGGCACACCGGGTTCTAGTCCTGGTCAGGGCACCAGATTCTGTCCCTGTTGCCCCTCTTCCAGGCCAGCTCTCTGCTGTGGCCAGGGAGTGCAGTGGAGGATGGCCCAAGTCCTTGGGCCCTGCACCCCATGGGAGACCAGGATAAGTACCTGGCTCCTGCCTTCAGATCAGCGCGGTGTGCTGGCCACAGCGCGCTGGCCGCGGCGGCCATTGGAGGGTGAACCAACGGCAAAAGGAAGACCTTTCTCTCTGTCTCTCTCTCTCACTGTCCACTCTGCCTGTCAAAAAAAAAAAAAAAAAAAAGAAGTTGTATGTTCCCATCTAATACGAAAACAAATGCATTGTTTTTTTACAAAATATTTGCAGGGAATTCTATTTGTATATTCTTTTCCAACCACTTCTTTTTATCATTTAATAATTTATGTTGAAAATATTCCAATGTTAGAGAAATACACATCTATCTCATTCTAGGTACATGGGTGTCCTAGGCTTTATTTAACTGTACTCTTTTTGAATACTAGATTGTGTGGCTCTCTGCCCATATACAGATATAATTTTTTTAATAGAGTATGCCAGATTGCTCTCCAGAAAAGCAGTAGTATGACCCCCATACAGCAGTACTTGATATGATCAGTCTTAAATTTCATCTAATATAAAATATCTTTTTGTTTTAACTTATATACTGCTAACCATTGTAGGTTTTTCTCTGTTCATTTGTGTTTTCCTTCTAAATGAGCTGTTCTTTGTTCATCTTTCTGTTGTATCTTTTCCTTTCTCATGTTCATTTACATATATTCCAGATGATAATCCTGTTACATTGCTTTCCTGCAGTCATGTGATTCAAAATTGTGGAGTACTCTATTTATAATCTTTTATTTTGTGTAGACATTTCTCCCATTTTTCAGTTATAGCATATGAATTTTAGAAAGCCTTCTTTCTCTAAATTTCCCCTTCTTTTTCTTTGAAATACCTGAGTATTTTATTTTACATTTTGCTCATTATTCCTGTGTGGCATTTGTGATGATGTAAAAGCTTATCTAACCCCAGTTTTTTTTTTTCCAAATGGATACCCAATTAGCCTAAACTATTTTTAGTAGTTTATCCTTTTCCATGCTGCGTAGTACCATATTCTAAAAAACTCAAGACTTTTTAGTTATGACAGCATATTCTTTATATCATTTCCATTTGAAAGAATGGAAGTTGCTTACTGTACTTATAAATCAATAATCTTTTTCTATTGCTAATTAAGAAAATAGCATAATACATGAAAACACATAGGCCATTGCCAGGCTTACAGTGTTTGTTTATTGTCTTTCTCCTTTCTTCGTCACTGTATTATTGGTAAGTACCTTTGTTAGGTTAAGGATCATCACATAAGTGAAGTTTTACTTTGAAGACAGGGAGTTCATGAGCTAACTTCCTATTAGCTCTGTTAAAAATACATGTGTGTATATATACATATATATATATATAAATTATTATATCTTATTCTCTTTCAGCTTCAGGAGACAAGTATTATCTTTAAATCTAAATGGGTGCAATTCATTAATGAAAAAATTACAGCACCTTTTTGCCTTTCTGGCTCATACACAGGTGAGTGTATCTGTGTAGTATGTATATGTGGTCATTGATAATTGTCTATAAACTTCACATTGTACCAAACCTTTTTAACTGGTATCAATCAGACCTCATAACAAGAGAGCTTAACTAAAGTTCTATCACAATTGAGACTCTGGTATCAGAACCACAAGGATAATTTTGTGTGGGTACATGTCCTATATAATCGAAGTCTTTTTTCCTTATAATTAATAAGCTAGCATTTATTGAACATTTAAATTTTTCTAGTCCCTGTGCTGTCTTTTATCTCATAATCCTCAAAACAATCTTACCAGATAATACAGCATATCCCATTTTATTGAAGAAATGGCCTAAGTTACAACTCAGGGTCATGTAGACAAGCAGCAGGATCAGAATGTGACCCAAATGGCTCTGAAGCCCATGCTCAACAAGTATGCTAACCTTTCTTCCTTCTTAAATGCTATAGACAGATTGAGTTAAAGGGTTTTTTTTAACTAAAGACTACATTGTTTTATGCCACAAATAGTGAAAATATTAGAATTTCAATTTTCAAATTATAATCACATCTTATCGTTTGTTATGGCAAAATGTAAACGTTGTACCTGGATTACTCTGGAGTCCATTATCAACCAATAGACTAACCTGCCTTTCTACTTAAACACAAAATCAGTAAGATCCCTAATGATGTTCACATTCTGCACATTTATTACATGAACCCAGTCAAGGAAATTTTTGCCTGAAAGAGGGTATGCATGACTATCTTTTTCAGATTTAATTTTTCAAAAAGTTATAAACTCAAATACATGACTGTCATGGACAGATAATATCAGGAGCTATTATATCAAGAGTTAGACCTGTATTCTATTGTAATCCTTCATTAAACATAGATTAAGATTTCAGTTACTTGGTTCATTCTGTGAGAATAATTTCTTGCATTTTTTCTACCACCATCAAAAGAGGGAAGCATATGCACCTCGGATATTTTTCGAGGCTTCCAGACCTCCGTGGTTTACTCCCAGGTCACAGCAAGACTGTTCTGAATACCTCAGGTTTCTGCTAGACAGGTAAAAAGTGTTTTCTTTTAAGTTATGATTTAAACTGTGTCTTCTAATAACAGTTTATTTCTACTAAATATTGTTACTACCTTTAAAAAACATATTTCAAGTGTTGATCTTTAAAACACCCTTGCATCTATTGTATATTTTCCTTTCGTTTTTCCTTTGATTTCTTTTCAGATTTTCTGTAGGCTAACAATTCTCAAAGGACCCCTAAGGTTTTCCAAAACACCCTCAGAAGTCTGTGAGGTCTTCTGTCTTCCAGCTACATATCTGTGGGAAGCCAGACTTTCTTCACATACTTCATCCAGAAAAACATAGCAATAGATAAAGTGCAGAGCAGATAGGAGAATCCAGTTGTCTTCTATTAAGCCAGATATTTAAAATATTTGCAAAATAAAACAGTACCATTCTTCTTGCCAATTATTTATTTTAGAAGTTATAACTTTTTCATTTAGCTGTTATTTACAGTAGCATGTGGTAGGTTTATTAATTTTTAAATGTAATATTTTACTTTTATCCTTAGTTTGTGAGTCCAGTAACTATCAAATAGGTATAAGTTCTTGGGTTCCTCAGTTGTTTTTATAAAGGGGCCTTGGGACCAGAGAGCTAAGAGCTGCTGCTTTGGACCAATCTATAACTGTGAGTTTGGCATATTTTACTGTCTCCTTACCTTAATTAGTAATACTTACTATCCATATCTTCCTGTCTGCTCTCTTCTATTATTTGAATGACAGATAAAGTTAATTGGGCTTACCATGTACCACCTTTTCTTTAATTCAGCTAAGGATATCTTCAGAGGTTTCTTTGTCCCAGACTTTTCTATGAGATGCCAGACAGACAAAAATAAATAAGATAATAATTAAAGGAACTATGCAAGTATAATGAGCTATAATAAGTATTATAAAATGTACTGTAAGAAGATAGGAGAATATAGACTAGTAATAGCCCCTTAACTTCTTTTCTTTATTATCAAACTACTGTTATTCTCAACTATAACAGGAGAAACTTGATTTTTTAAAATTAAGCATTATATTTGTTGAAAGTAATTTGACTGCTTTTATAATTAGAAATTTATAATTTTTTAAATAGAAATGAAATTTAAACTTAAGTGAATTAGCTATATAATGATACACTCTCCTGCAGGCTCCATGAAGAAGAAAAGATATTGAGAGTTCAGTCCTTGCACAAGTCTTCTGAAAGCCTGGGGTGCACTGAAACTTCTTTACAGGAAGTAGTCAGTAAGGCAGCTGCACTAACAGAGACCCCTTGCACAAGTGACGGTGAGAAGACTTTAATAGAAAAAATGTTTGGAGGAAAGCTACAAACTCATATACGTTGTTTGAACTGCCGGAGTACCTCACAAAAAGTGGAAGCCTTTACAGATCTTTCGCTTGCCTTTTGTCCTTCCTCTTCTGTGGAGAACTTGTCTTTCCAAGACCTAGCATCATCACCTGATGTACAAGACAATGGCCTGCTCCGCACCATTGTATCTGGTCATTCAGAAGAACCAGTGGTGTATAATCCAGCAACAGCTGCCTTTGTCCATGATTCAGTTGTGAATGAAAGAACGATACACAGTCCTCCTGATGAGTTTCACTGTACTGAGAACACTTCTGTACCCAATGAATCTAACAAGATTCTTGTTAATAAAGATGTACCTCAGAAACCAGGAGGTGAAACCACACCTTCAGTAACTGACTTGCTAAATTATTTTTTGGCTCCAGAGATTCTTACTGATGACAACCAATATTATTGTGAAAACTGTGCCTCTCTGCAGAATGCTGAGAAAACTATGCAAATCACAGAGGAACCTGAATACCTTATTCTTACTCTCCTGAGATTTTCATATGATCAAAAGTATCATGTGAGAAGAAAAATTTTAGACAATGTGTCACTGCCACTGGTTTTGGAGTTGCCAGTTAAAAGAACTACTTCTTTCTCTTCATTGTCAGAAAGTTGGTCTGTAGATGTTGACTTCACTGACATTAGTGAGAACCTAGCTAAGAAATTGAAGCCTTCTGGAACTGAAGATGCTTGCTGCCCCAAACTGGTGCCCTATCTATTAAGTTCTGTTGTTGTTCACTCTGGTGTGTCCTCTGAGAGTGGGCATTACTATTCTTATGCCAGAAACATCACAGGCACGGAGTCCACATACCAGATGTGCCACCAGTCTGAAACTCTGGCCTTAGCATCCTCCCAGAGTCATTTATTAGGGAGAGAGAGTCCCAGTGCAATCTTTGAACAGGATTTGGAAAATAAGGAAATGTCAAAAGAATGGTTTTTATTTAATGACAGCAGAGTGACATTTACTTCATTTCAGTCAGTCCAGAAAATCACAAGTAGGTTTCCAAAGGACACAGCATATGTGCTTTTGTATAAAAAACAGAATAGCACTAATGGTTTAAGTGGTAATAATCCAACCAGTGGACTTTGGGTAAATGGAGACCCACCTCTACAGAAGGAACTTATGGATGCTATAACAAAAGACAATAAACTATATTTGCAGGTAAGTTGCAATGCTAGCTTCATTATTTGTGGAAAATATTAAACAGTTGAAAAGTGGTTAAATTAGTACCCTAATTTTAAAATGTAACTTATGCATTTTTAAGGCATTGTGAAACTTTTTTCCAAGATTTTATTTGAAAAGCAGAGTTAAAGAGACAAAGGGAGGGAGCAACAAAAAGAGAAATCTTCCATCTGGTTCACTCCCCAAATGGCCACAATGGCTAGGACCCGGTCAGACTAAAGACAGGAGCCAAGAACTTCTTCCATGTCTCCTGTGTGGGTGCAGGAGCCCAAGCACTTGGGCCATCTTCTGCTGCTTTTCCCAAGCCACTAGCATGGAGCTGTATCAGAAGTGGAGAAGTTGGAACATGAACCGGCACCAATATAGGATGCTAGCATCACAGGCAGCAGCTTAGCCTGCTAAGCCACAACGACTGCCCAGAATTCTGAAACTTGAGTCAGGATTTATATGAAATGGACATTACCTCTATAAATTGTCTTTGAGGCACTGTGAAAGAACTATGAAAAGTGCTAAGTAGATGCAATATAGATTTGTTTTTAATTATAAAAGATGTGCTCACTACAAAATCATACCATACAGAAATTCAGAAAGCATAATAAAATGGAAATATCCATCTCACCTTCCCCTCAGTCCTACCCACCCTGAGAAACTGCTGAATTTGCCATTTATTCCTGTAAGACATTTGTGTAAATACTTTTTTAAAGATTTACTTATTTATCATTTGAAAGGCAGAGTTACAGAGAGGTCTTCCATCCACTGGTTCACTCCCCAAATCGCTGCAACGGCTGGGGCTGGGCCAGTCCAAAGCCAGGAGCCAATAGCTTCTTCCAGATCTCCTACATGGGTGCAGAGGCCCCAAGGACTTAGGCCATCTTCCTCTGCTTCCCCAGGCCATAGCAGAGAGCTGGATCAAAAGTAGAGCAGTTCGGACTAGAACCAGCACCCATATGGAATGCCGGTCCCACAGATAGCAACTTTACCTGCTACGCCACAGTGTGAGCCCCCCTTTGTGTTAATATTTTAAGGGATGTTTAAGAATGAAGAATATGAAGAAAACTAAGGACAATATGTAAAGAAAAGATTTTTGTACTCTTTAAGGATCTGGACAATAAAACCAAGGAGATGATAATTACTAAATAAAAGCCATGGAATAAAAGCTCCATGTGAAATGAAAGACTACTTTCTTCAAGGATTTATTGATTTTATTTAAAGTCACAAAAAGTCTTGCTGAAAGTATTTTTACTTTGAATCCTCCCAACTTAACTATCAATATAAAATACCAGCAGGTAAAATTAGAGAAATGGAAATTATAGGCAAATTAATTCGATAGTTCAAATGATTTCATGGTCATAAAGTTCCTAAGGGATACATATTGAATAAGAAAACAGCATTGAAATAACCACTTGGGACACCCACATCCTGTATCAGAATGCCTGTTTTGAGTTCCAGCTACTCCACTTCCCATCTAGCTTCATGCTAATGTGTACTCTGAATGGCAGCAAATAATAGTTCAGTTAGTTGAATCCCTGCCAGGAGACCCAAATTGAGTTCTCGGCTCCTGTCTTCATCCTGGCCCAGCCTGGACTATTAGACTATTGAGGATTTGGGGAGTGAACCAATGGATGGAAAATCAATACCTCTTTCTTTCTCTCTTTCTCTCTCTCTCTCTCTCTCTCACTCACTTTCAAATAAAATGAAAATTAATAAATATTTTTTAAAGAACAAATAGGGGCTGCCATTGTGGTGTAGCAAGTAAAGCTGTCGCCTGCAACATTGGTATCCCATATGGGCACTGGTGAGAAACCCAAGCTCTTGACTCCATTGTAACCCAGCCCTGCCCATTGCAGCCATCTAGGGAGTGATTCAGCAGATGGAAGATCTCTTTGTCTCTCCTCCTTTCTCCGTGTAACTCTTGACTTTCAAATAAGTAATTAAATCTTTAAAAGATGTTTTTAAAATAAAAAATCAGTGGCCCACTATGTTATGATTTTTATGGAAGATTTCTCAAAAGCTATCAGATTTGCTATATTTTAAATACCCAAATAAAAAACGCATGATAGATTCTCTTTTAAATTTATTTATTTGAAAGGCAGAGTTACAAAGAGAGGGAGAGACAAACAGAGAGACATCTTCTATCCACTGGTTCACTTCCCAAATGGTCATAACAGCCAAGAGCTAGGTGCTTCATCTAGATCTCCCACATTCATGCAGGGGCCCAAACACAGGAGCCAACTTCTGCTGCTTCCCCAGGCACATTAGCAGGAAGCTGGATCCAAACTGGAGCACCTGAGACACAAACCAGCACCCATATGGGATATCAGCATTGTAGGCAGCAACTTAACCCTATGCCACACCAGCCTGATTTTTGAAGGAATATATCAATATTTAGGAGTGACACAAAGGGGCCAGTGTTTGGCACAGCAGTCAAGCAAATGCTTAAGACACTCGTATGCCATATTGGAAAGCCTGGGTTTAAGTTGTAGCTATACTCACCGCTCCAGCACGCTGCTAGTGCACACCCTGGGAGGTAGCAGATGATGGGTTAAGTAGTTGGATCCCTGCCGCCCATTTGGGAGACCCAAATTCAGTTCCTAATTCATGGCTTGAGCCTGGCCCAGACCCATCCCCAGCTGGTGTGGACATTTAAGAAGTGAACCAGTGGGTGGGAGATCTCTCTGCCTTTGAAATAAATAAGGTGATACAAAAACAAGAATTAGAGAAAAATGAAATTCAGAATTTTGTTAGAACTGACTCACGACCAAAGACTCTTTAATACCTAATAGATGGCTTATAATCGTAGTAAAAATAGGATTTACTTAACCATGCCCTTACTACTAGATCATACAAACACTAATTATTAGTCATAATTCTTGACAATTGGAGAGATGAAATGAGAAGAGGATTAATTTGAAAGAAAATTTCTGTGATATAAAATACAAAGCCTAGTGGAACCTTGACTTTTTTGGAAATAATGCAGCAGATTACTTACATCAACGATTGGGTGAAATACTTAAAAATGAAATATAAGGATTTTGAAAGGCAAAAAAACTAATTTCTGCAGTTGGAATGCCAAACACTTTTATAACCATAATAATTATTTGTATTACAGTGTCACTCTAAATAATTTTACAATTCCATTTACTACATCCTGATTACACCGGACAATATATACAATATTTGAGCATGAGAAGCCATTCTTTTCATTGTTTTTTTAAAGCATGTATATAAAAAAGCATTGTATACTTTGTGAATAAAGTTTTTCAGTGTTGTGCAAATGTTTTAAATGTCAGAATGACAATTTGCTTAATGCAAAAAACATGTTATCAAATATCTTTAGCCCATTTGGTGCATATCATAGTAACTGCTGTCTTGTTTAATACCTCGTAATCAATTAGAAACTCAGAAGCTTTTTTTGAGGATTCCATTTTTTTATGGCAAGAAGTTCATTAACAGCTGTATTCCAGTCATTTCTGACAGCAACCTAAAAATTCCAATTTAAGAATGAAGCAAATGTGAGGCATTGTATTGCACATAAACATATTTTTACAATTGGGATGATTATATTCATCATTAGGTGTTCTTTAAATGAAAAGAAATAATGGATATAAATATCAGCTCTAATTGTAACAATTTGTAGTATTTTATCTTCTGTGTCTGATCTATATGTTTAATGTATTTTATACTGTCACATTGTGATAGCAATTTTTTTTACCTAGAAACCTTTCATTTCTAGGTAAAAAAAAACAAACTTATGCATTTCATATATACAAATTTGGGAACGTAGTAATTCTTCCCACAGTGATTCTTCCCACCCTACCCTCCTCCAGCCCACATTCCCACCCTTCTTCTGCCTCTTCTATTCCCATTCTTATTTTTTACAAAGATCTATTTTCAATTAATTTTATACTCATGATGAATCCTACACTAAGAGTTAAATAAGTAATATGAAAAAAATGTTCAACAGTCGAGATACGGGCTGTTCAAAATCATCACATCTCAAAGTGTCAGTTTCACTTCTATAGATTACCTTTTAGGGTCTGTATTAGAAAAAAGTATGCCTTTGGTTAGAATTCATGAAAGATTGTGTAAGTACCAACACCATTGCTTTGTGAAGGTCACCACCTCATCTCTTCTGAGTCAGCCCACAGACAGAACCTTCTGGCTCTTATTGCTTTATCTATTTCCTTTCTTTGGAGGAGGTGGTAGTTTAATTTCTTAACTTTTTTGTTATACATATAGAACAGTACAAACAATAATTGAGGGCAATTCAGAAAGTTTGGAGAAAGATAGAATTAAAAGATTATTTTGGTGCAAAAATTTTGAAATCCATGCACAACTTTTTCATAATATGCTTTTTCCATGAACTGTCTGAAGGCCACTCCTATATGTGCAGTTTTTAAAAAAATTCATTTAATGTCAATAGCATTACCTAAATAAAAAGTCTAAATACTCGAAGTTATTTGTCTCAAAACATCAGTAGCACCTTACTGTGACTAGACCTATAGTCTACAAGTAAAATTAGAATTCATTTTAAAATTTGACATAGTTTTGTGATTTAAATTACATATGCTATGAGAATCCTAATTTTGACAATGTATACAATGTTGTTCCCATCTATATTAAAACACTGTTTAATACATGTTTAAGCTCAACTTCTGAAAACAATGCTACAATTTTTTTCTGTCAGTCATATATGTATATAAATAGATAATAGAACAAAAATTTGCTTTCATAGGAAGCTCTGTATCTTAAAATAGAAATGTCATGGGTAGCAGAAACAATGAAATTATTAATTTTATATTCTATGACTCTTTCAACACAGCTTCTGGGAATGAATCACTTCATAGCAAAGTCTAGGTAAAAATTGCCATAGCTTCTGAGAGCAAAACGTGCTGAGCTCTACCACACATTTTCATTCAATTTTAAATCATTAGGGAACATCTATATCTACAACTAAATATTGTTTCTTAAATACAGAGTAATAATTTCATTGCCTGTGTGGATCATTTAATAGTATAGAATGTAACTAGGATTTTGCTGTTTATTTTTGTATCTGTTTCTAACATATATATTTCTAATATATATATGTAACTTATTTCATACCTGTGAAGCATTTATAATTTTTGCTTTAATTTTATAGATTGAATAAGTTTGTGTGTGTGTGTGTGTGTGTGTGTGATAGCTGAAACATACTGTGTAGGTAGATATTACACAAGGGGATAAAAATTATAAACATTGTAAATGACATAGTAGATGAAAAGTATTTTCAAGAAATATCTCACAAATTAATTTTTAAAAGCCCTATCAGAGACTAAGTAGGCCATAATGTTACAAGAATTTCTTATCAAAGTTTCCTTTAAGCCACAAAAGTAATCTGGGTCATTTTGTGTTTTGAGAGTTACACAAGCACTTGCTGGATACACTACTGAGAAGTAAGTTGTCCATAATGTGAAGAATAGAAGTCAGCCTGGTTTTTCTCCTCCATATTGAAAAGTTGATCATCTTGTAAAGGGAGGAGGATAGTTAACTAAAACATTTAGCAAGAAGTTTTAAAGTTACTAGATGTTGATCATCTTGTAAAGGGAGGAGGATAGTTAACTAAAACATTTAGCAGGAAGTTTTACGTTACTAGATGGAGCAAAGTCACAGGAAAATTTTAAATAATTAAATTTTTAATTAATTTATTGTTTGAGAGGCAGAATGAGACAGAGCTTCCATCTACTGGTTCACTCCCCAGATGCCTGCAATGGCTGGGGCTGGGCCAGTACCAAAAGTGGCAGCCAGGAACACAATCCAGGTCTCTCAGATGGTAGGAACCCAATTACTTGAGCCCATTACTGAAGGTCTATCTTTGGGGGAATATGGGGTTAGGAGCTGAAGCCAGTAATCAAATCCATGTACTCCAGTGTGGAATGTAGGTATCTTAACCACTGAGCTACACATCGGCTCCCTGATTTTTGCTATTAAAGCTAACTGTATTTTGAAAATTCTTCAAGATGATTTTGCTAACAAGGGTTATGCAGTTGGCAGTGGCTTTTAGACTTTATTGTAACCGATCACATATCCCAGAAAAATGGGAACATACCAGAATAGTCTGCATATGCTATCAAGGAGTTTGTAGCCCCCTCCCCCTGTTTTAGAATCCAGTTTTACACCTTGCCAGATATATAGGCCATTATTTATTGTTCCTTTGAAGCTAAATACCTAATCTGTAATCTGAGACCACTAATACTGAGTATCTAATACGTGCCTACCATATACATAAATATGACTATAATAAAGTTGTAATACTCTGATAGAGGAAAGTTGTCAGTGCTACTATAAGGGAATAGGCTTTACTTCTCTGTATTTTTTTAGATATGTCTTAATATTTATTGAGGAATAAAAAAAGGAAAGCGTAGAAAGAATTCAGGCTTCTTCCCCTTATATATTTTACTACAATCACTTCCAAAATAGCTTCAGTTGATGAAGAGTTGATATTCCATTTTGATATTTATGTTCTGTGTTATACATGAAATCCATTCTTAAATGTATTAGAGAGTATTACAGTAGCCATAATATTTTCTGAGAGTTTATAATTTAAGGTCTTCATTTTCTCTGAACACTTGGGATGTGAGAAACAGAGTAACTTTTAGGATCTATCACTGTGGAGAGTTTACGTCAGGATTCTGTTCTCTATCTCTTTTGCTCCAAAGGTGATCATATGTACCTAAGTAGGATTTGGTAAGGTTTGATGTCAGTACTTTTAATGTTACTGCTTTGAAGTATGCTTATTAAAGATTAAAGCAGTTTTTAAACACTTGTATAGGTAGTATATCCATCCATTGTATTTACATTTTAATTTCATAAACAATTTTTTAATTTTAGGAACAAGAGTTGAATGCTCGAGCCCGGGCCCTACAAGCTGCATCTGCCTCCTGTTCTTTTCGGCCCAATGGATTTGATGACAATGACCCACCAGGAAGCTGTGGACCAACTGGTGGAGGGGGTGGAGGAGGATTTAATACAGTTGGCAGACTCGTATTTTGATGCTGAGAGAGTCCAAAATGCACTGGTCACAAAATATCCAATACTATGACTGTTAAAATGTCATACTGTAACAAATATCATTATCTATCATATTTTTTTTTTGTTTTCATTAGACCCTTATACTTTTAAGAAAACACACTCAGTGCTTGTTTTTATTTTCTTAACAATACATTTATCAACAAATGCATCATGGGAAAAAATCTACCTCTTAAAATTCCATTTGCTTTTATGGTTAGACATGCTTGACCAAAAATGTTTGGAGTAAAATATGTACCTAGTCCCTAATTAAGCTGCATTAAATCTGGTAGAAGCATTTAAATGGTTACCCTCAGTTTTACTGGACAAAAATACATAATTCGTTTAGCATTCTTTATAAAGTAATTGATACTAGAGGTGAGGAAAAATTGCTAAAAATGTTTTTATTTTCAACGTAGTTACCCCATTATTAAATTCAAGTTTTTTAAAATACTGGAGACGGCACAGTCTCTAATGAAGGCAATAATTTTAACATAAAATCTATCAAGCTATAGTACTTCAAGGGTTTTTTTTAGCACTGTCTTCAGCATCACTGTATCTGCATTTCAAATGCAAATGTTAAAAAAGATTATTTATACAAATGTGGTGAATGAATTGATTTTAAGAAAGGTGCATGATCCTGTAGGAGCAATGTTTTTACCTAAATATTGCTAATTCTGTAGTATTTCTAATTGTTCACAGATTTTAAAATTCTATTTCAGGGAGTATATCTTCTGTGTGTTTTGAAGGAGGTGAGTTCTGTATGTGCCTTGTAGTACTGTAATTCAAAAATAGGAAACTTTGGCTGCAGAAACTTTTTTAAAAATGAAATGTTAGGAAGTAAATTTTGTGCTAACAATAAAATTATAACTTTTGAAAGGTATTAGATTTTCCAGAAGTAAAGTCAAATCAGTAAGTGTGATAGTTCATTTTTAACTTTTAGGAAAATTCAGAGGAAATGAACCTAGTTAAGTAAAAAAGAAAAAAAGAAAAAACGTTTTTGATTTTGTTACTTAATCCTCAGAATATTAAACACTGATTGCATATTTTCAGAGTTCTACATTTGGGGAATTTGTTTGTTTGAGTCATATGTTTTACATAGTTGTTTCTCTTTCATAGTTTCTGATAAAATGTTAAAATGCCAGACCCTATGGTCCTGAATTTTCTTTTGTCAGGAAATGAAACATGTCAGTTCTCCTGGGTCTTGATTATCCAGCACAAGAGTTATCCGAACTATCCCCCTTCCTAAAGGTTTCAACTTATCCATGGTTGTTCATTGTTCTGAAGATTGGTCTCATATTTATTTTGAAAACATTTTAAGGAAAGAATGTTCTTTGGTGATTTGGAGTTTATCTTTTTCCCAAGCTTTTATGGCAGTGGTTAAAAACAGAACTCCCATCTTCATTCCACTACCTCGCACTCCTAACACTTTCAGTCACCAGATTGATTAGGAAAATGGATTGGATTGAAAACCGGAAATTCTTTGCAGAGTTAATTGAGAATCTTCTTCCCAACTAATGAATGACCCAGAGGGATTTTTATCAAGCATTCCTGTGGGATTCCTCTTGTCCTAATAATGAATTAGTAAGCTACCCTTTTTAATTAGTTATCCACGGATCAGATAGTGATTTATAATCAGATTATATCCATTTTAGCTTTTATTAAAATTGGTGAAGTCATGTAATTACTCATGGATATTAGGCTAAGATACTTCTTGGAACCTCCATAAAGGTAACTAGATTTACACAATTTTATCTATAAATATGTTTTTCATGGTGTATATATGTTGAGATAATATACATTGAATTTTCAAAATGACAATAAAAAGATGAAATTCTAGTTATACAAATACTGAGGCTATTTAAATTATAATTTGACATGGTGAGTTTTAAGATTAAAAAATACTAACATGAATTTTATTTGCTAATTGGAATCAGAATAATGAGCTTCATTTAAAAATCCATCCAACTAAACTGAACTTTTTAAATAAGGTAGTCTTTTGATTGCTCTGATCCTGACAGATCCCTGTTACTTAATTTCTACATTATTTAAGATATTTTCTTTCTCCCATATTTCTAACTCTTCTGTTTACATCTTGCAAATGTTCTTATGAAGTCTGACTCTTAAGGCTAACTAGTGTACCCATGCTATTTTTCTTTCACTCAGTCCAAGATACCCAGCTTAAATGAAGTTGCTTGTTGCTGTTGAAAACAGTACATTAGGTTCCACTACTAAGAGAAAAGTAGAATTCTTTTTCAGAGCAATATGCAATGAAAGAAATATAAGTAGTGTGGTCATATAAGCCCTGGTAAACTGTCTGCTAGCAGTTGCCTGTACAACTCTGGTTCATGGTGTTTACATATCTCTACAAGTGAGAGGAAGAATTCTAGCTCATTCTCCATTCAAGCATCTTCCCACTGCCTTTCTTCTGGCTGAATAATCAAGCAGGTAGTATAGAACTAGGGATTCCTGACTTCTGACTCCATACCTTAAGATACAAGAACTTTGGCTATAAGTCTCACAATGTCTAAAGATACTGGGAATTCTTGTGGCAGATTCAAAAAGCCTATAATATTAATTCACAGCTGGAAAGAACAAAAGTACTTCAAAACTCACTCTTAAGTCCAAATCTGTAATGTTCTCTGCTCATTTAGCTTTATTTTTATGATAATGCTACTTTAGAAAGTAGGTATCTTTTTTTCATGTACCACCTCCTTAAAGCTCTCTTCTTGCAAGAGGGAACTGGAAGCTTACTGTGTGCCCAGCTCAGTTTCAGAAAACAAAATGGGGGCCATTGCTGTGGCGTAGCGGGTGAAGCCACCGCCTGTAGTGCTGGCATCCCATGTGGGTGCCAGTTCGAGTCCTAGCTGCTCCACTTCCGATCCAGCTCTCTGCTATGGCCTGGGGAAGGAGTAGAGGATGGCCCAAGTCCTTGGGTCCCTGCACCTACATGGGAGACTCGGAAGAAGCTCCTGGCTCCTGGCTTCAGATCAGCTCAGCTCCAGCCCTTACGGCCAACTGGAGAGTGAACCAGCAGATGGAAGGCCTCTCTCTAGCTCTGCCTTTCAAATAAATAAATAAATCTTTAAAAAAAAAAAAAAAAAGGAAGAAAACAAAATGGACATAGTCTAATTACTGATACTTCATGTCAGGTCTTAATTTTCATATCTTTTCCTATTATGTATTCCTCATAATACTATATATGGAATGTTTTTACATGAGTATTTCATAGCCTATAATTCTGTAAATGTATATATAATGTTTTACTCATAAAATGCTACTCTTTTCTAAGATTTATTTTATTTATTTGAAAGGCAGAGTTAGAGATACAGAGAAAGAGAGAGCTCTTCCATCCACTGGTTCACTCGCAAAATGGTCACAACAGCCAGGACTGGGCCAGCCAGGAGCCAGGAGCTTCATCTGGGTCTCCCACATAGGTGCAGGAACCCAAGCACTTGAGCCATCTTCCACTGCTTTCCTAGGCACATTAGCAGGGAGCCAGATCAAGTGGATTAGCTCAGACTCAAACTGGCACCCATTTGGGATGCTGCATTGCAGGCAGCAACTTAACCTATTAAGCCACAATGCCAACCCCAGAGTGCTATTCCTTATATATACTTTCTCTCTCTCTTTTTTTTTTTTGGACATGCAGAGTGGACAGTGAGAGAAAGAGAGAGAGAAAGGTCTTCCTTTTCCGTTGGTTCAATGGCCGCTGCGGGCGGTGCACCACACTGATCCAAAGCCAGGAGCCAGGTGCTTCTCCTGGTCCCCCATGCGGGCGCAGGGCCCAAGGACTTGGGCCATCCTCCACTGCCTTCCTGGGCCACAGCCCAGAGCTGGCCTGGAAGAGGGGCAACTGGGACAGAATCCGGCGCCCCGACCGGGACTAGAACCCGGTGTGCCAGTGCTGCAAGGTGGAGGATTAGCCTATTGAGCCGCGGCGCCAGCCCCTTATATATAATTTCACCAGCTATTTTTTGCTAATGAGTTTAGATTTCTAAAACAATAATTCTAATGTAGAGAGGGATAAGTTAGTCACATTTTATAGAAACAGAGAATGTTAACTTTTTGATTTTGTTTATTTGACAGTTGGACAGGCAGAGCTCCCATCTGCAGGTTCACTCCTCAAATGCCTGCAATGGGAGACTGGGCCAGGGCTGTAACCAGGAGCCAGGAATAATCCAGGTCTCCCACTTGAATTTCAGGAATGTGGTTACTTGAGCTAACATTGTAGCTTCTATGGCTCCGTATTTACAAGATTTGCAGTCAGGAACCAGAAGTAGGATCAAACCCAGATACTCCACTTGGATGACAGTATCTTTACCACTACACTTAAGGTCTGCCCACAATTGATTATAACTCAGTAACATTTTCTAGAGGACTAAGACTAAATCTTGGACCATGTGATCCCATGAGAGTTAAGTGCAATAGAAAGGAAATTTGAATTAAAATGTTCCCCCAGAAAACTGAACAATCTAAAATATATTTTTTTACATATTTCTTCTTAAGCATTTGCCAAACTCAAACATCTTCAACGGTATTTTGTTTTATTTAGTTTACGTTGAGTTTTTTTTTTTTTTTTTTTTGGTATGTGAATGAACCTCAGATGAAGGAGAGAGATTTTAAAGATTCAAGGTAAACAATGATTTAAGGAAAAAAACAAGTGTGTTATAAAACTGCTGCTTTCCCTTATGAAAAGAAATTTCTATAGAAAATTTTTTCAAAGAAATGAGAAGATTTTTATAAAATCAACAATCTGGGCTTTGTGAATTCAAAAGGATTTGTTATGTAAAACCTTTACCCAATGTTACATAACTAGTGTGGATTTAACATTAAAAATAGAATCTAAGAAGTCAGCCAAGTGTGTTGCCAGCTCTCATCAGTGTCTGTTATGGCCTGCAGTTGTTTTTCTCTTAATAGATCTCATGTTTTGCTGTGTGTGCTAGATACACATACACACACTCCTACCTTGATTTCAGAAAGATGAGAAGGTTAGCCTTGCTTCCTAGATCAGTGGTTTTCAACCTTAGCTTCATGTTAAAATTGCTTGGAAAGCTTTTAAAAAATAATACCATGTACAGGCCTCATACTAGACCAACTAAATTATGTTGGGACTGGGCATGAATATTTTTTGAAGTTCCTCAAGTGATTTTAATGTGCAGCCTGTGTTGTGAACATCTAGACTAGAAAAAGGAATTTTTTTCCTAGGGCTTTTATCCAAGGGAGCTAACATATGTTGAGTTTCTACCATGTTTCTGCACATGGCAGATATTTGTCTATTGAACTTACATGAGCCCTGTAAGTGAGCTCATATCCATATCCTCCCTCACCCCTTTCTAGATAAAGAAAACAAAGACTCAGATTAATGAATGTGCTCAACATCATGTAGCTAATAAAAGTCAGAACTGAGATTTTTTTAATCCAAGTCTTCAGAACTCCAAAATCAGTGCTTCAGTGGAGAGGTAGTAACAACAAGGAAAATGTGAGCAAATTGCTGAAGCACATTACATATTAATAAAAGCTTACAATAAATTTTAGGAAATAAAATTTCTACAGTCTGTTTCACTGACCCTTTAACATTCCAAGCATGATTCCTTAAAAAAGAAAAAATGAGATCTGCTTTTATTAAAACCTATGTGGGGTAATCCACAAGGTTAGGAAGCATAGTTCTTAGCAGTCTTGTTGCACTCACTTTCTAACCGTACTGCTCCTTTCTTGCCTTTCTGTCCTTTCAGTCATACTGGACCCTGCATCATTTTTACTCAAATGACATCATCATGTCTTTACCATCTCTGGACCCTTCCATAGGCAGGTTTCATTGTAGCCTAACGTCTCCTTGCCCCACTTTCTCCTTCCTGCTTTCACTTAACTAATTCCTGCTCTCTTTCAGTATGCTCAGGTCTCTTCATATAAACCTCCCAAACTGGTTAGTCTCCACTTTTATCCTGGCTTGTGTTTTCTGTTTATCTTTGAAAAGGCTCTTGCTTATTAATAGAGCTAAATCAGCCCTAGAGTAAAGGCTAATCTCTTACACCCAACAAAGATTAAAAACAAACTTTGAAAGGATTAAATTCTGATGGTAATTTAACTGCATTTAGAACAAAGTCTTAACACTCTTTAAAGGAAAAAACAGCATTTTACAAAGTAAAATTCACAATATCCAGCATCAGATCAAAAGTTAAGCATCGGTCAAAGAAGGAAAATAGAACTCACATTCAGGAGAAAGAAACCAAGTTCAGACATTATGGAAAGAAAGGAATTTAACTATGAGCTTTAAAGGAATGTAAAGAAAAACATAAACACACTGAAGAGAGAAATGGAAAATCCAAGAGTTCAGCCAACCCCCAGCAGAACAAACAAAAGCACGTAATCAAATTACAAAAACTGATAAAAAAAAAAAAAAAAAGAACTCCAAAGGCAGCTAGAGAAAAAGAACCCATTCCTTTTAAACTGAGGTGGGTAAATCATGTACAGCTGTTAGGTCACATCTATCCTGCCTCCTGTTTTTTCATAAAGTTGTACTGGAATACTTACTTACCTGTTTGCTTTCACATTACTACTACAATGGCAGAGTTGAGTAGTTGTCACAGAGCCCATATGACCAACAGTACTTTATGGAAAAATTTGTGACCTTTAATGTAGAGAAAGAAAGCAGTGGAATGGCATTTAAAATGTGTGTAGAGGGATCTCAACCTACTGAATATTCACTATATCCAGTGAAAATAAGCATTCAAAATGAAGGTGAAATTGATATTTTTAAACAAAAACAGAATTTTTCCTTGAATATTTTCACTACAAGATAAAATGTGAAAGAGAACGCTTCAGGCTAGAAGATGATGCCAGATGGAAACTTGGATCTATACACAGGAAGGAAGCATGCTGGAAACCGATTTGGCACCATTGACTCAATTTACAGAATATTCAGGCAAGAAGGAACAGCTTTGAAAAGCTCAAGATCTGTTCTGCACCTGCGGGCAGCAATTTGGAGTCCTGCTGCATCCACCATACACCAAGCCCATGCCATACAGACAAATAAGACTCCAGGAAAAAGTATAAACACGAACTAAAGTGGTGGGCACACTACGACCTGTGAGCCAGTCACCTATTTATCTACATAGAAAACCCAAAATAATACAAGAATGTTTGATTTGTATATGAACTTTTAGAATAAAAATTTTAGGAAGCTTCTTAAATGCAAAGTCAGCATGCAAAATTTAAATGGATAGGTGGGTATGTAGATAGAAATACCAGAGATAAGTACTATAATACAGAATTTTTAAGTTTCATGTGCAATAATGTAAATTAACTTTCTAAAAATCTATAAATTCAATATTTTAGACATAAAAGATACACAAGTCTTCCACGAAATACTACAAAATATTATTTAGGAAATTAAGATCTAAGTCATTCATGGCTAACAACATGCATACCTAATTTTTCTTCAAAACTGATTTATGGAATAAATACAATCTCAATCTGGGAATTCTTTTTTGTATTAATTGAGCTGATTCTAAAATGTAAATGGAAAAAATATTTTAAATTGCCAAGACTTTTAGAAATGAACAAAGTTAGGATAACTTTCTTTACAGAAAATGTTTTATTATAAAGCAAAAGTAATGAGATAGGGTGGACTTTTTCTGATCAGAAAAGAGAATCCAGAAGAAGGCTCATATATATACCTGATCTATGACAAAAATAAGGTGACTCTCCATCCTGGTAAAAAACTGAAGCTGTTCCCAGGACACAACTTTCAGAGCTAGCACTAGAAAGTCCCAAGTAAATTGCAATGAGTTGGTCACCCTAGACAAAAATGACAGACACTGCCCAGCAGTGTGTAAAGGTTGGTCTTTTCAATAAAAGTTAGTGGGACAATGAGATAATCATGTAAAATAAAAGAATCTTAGTCCTTATCTCACTCTACATTTAAAAGTATTTTGGAGTCAGGTATCAGCCTACTGGTTAAGACGCCTACTTCCCTTATCAGAGCACCTGGGTTTAATACCTAGTTCTGGCTCTTGATTCCTATTTCCTGCAAATGCACAACCTGGGAGGTAGCAATGATGGCTCAGATGCTTGTGTTCCCAGCTCCTGGCTTCAGCCCCACCACTGCAGTGGATGGGAGCTTTTAACAGGTTGTGTTCATTTTGTTAATGACACATTGCTTATAATTTTGTACTTAACTGTATTTCAAAAAAATTGCTCAAAAACAGAAAAACTGGCAACTTAGGAACCTGACCTTGGGAGTACATGACTAGAGGCAGAAAAGAATTCAAGAGTTCCAATGATGATGATAGGCCTAAATTAAGAGGTGGCAGAAAGTTGGAAAGGATGAAAATGAATTGTTTGCATTATATAACTTAACTACTCATTTTTAAGTTAAAATGTCAGTTTCTTGGGAGCATTAGCCACATTTTCAGTGACCATTGGTTGCGTATGGTTCATGGCTGCCATACTGGACAACACAATCCTAGATAGTGATAATGAACCATAGCAGTGACAAACTACATCTTGTCATTTTATGCCTCCTTCCCACCCTGTCAATTTTCTAGGTACTCCTTTTAAAAAATTGAATTTATGTTATTTAATTATAAAGTAAATAAAATACTTAAGGAAATAAACCTGAGTACCTATCTTCTTGGAAGTTTCGGGCCCAATTCTATGTAGAAAACAGACCATATATGACTTCTGAAAGAGGAACTTAACATCAATGTTAATGGCTTCTCCATCATTAAGTCAACAGACTAATAACATTTTTTAAA
The DNA here is from genome assembly GCF_051225735.1 of Oryctolagus cuniculus. Classification (NCBI taxonomy): domain Eukaryota; kingdom Metazoa; phylum Chordata; class Mammalia; order Lagomorpha; family Leporidae; genus Oryctolagus; species Oryctolagus cuniculus. Next base: position 50,894,016 of record NC_142874.1, on the reverse strand, counting down.
CCAGTCTATCTACAACTATAAGAAAGGCAATAATAACTATTTTCTTGACCAGTTAGATCATCTTGTCTTCCTTTTAAGCTTCGTTTCCCTTGGGTCTTGGGTTCTATTCTCTACTTCCTAGCATTGTCATAATTTCTTGAATAACAGAAGTAAATATTTTTCAAGATGTCTGTCTTGTGGTTTGTATGGTCTTGATATTAAAACCACAATATTCTGGTACAGAGCATTGGAACTGCATTTAATTCCTCCAAGATATACTTGGCTAAGTCTGAGAGACATGCTTGCAAACACTATCCATGCTGTAGTTTTGACAGCTTGTTTCCAGTGAACATCAGCTTCAAGTGTGAAAGACATACTTGACCTTAATTTGGTTCTCTTTAGAGTAATTTGCTCTCAAACCAAATACCAGAGTTGATGAGGAAAATATTAAAATTTAGGCTAAGAAGCTGGAGAAGTAGTTCACTGTTGAAATTGACAGTACACCTCTAAAGATCTCTGCTGAATAATTTTTGTTTTGAATGATTTCCATCCTCTTGGCTTTCAGTAATAGTATAAGCAATTTCATAAGTAGATTAGCCAGTAGTCAGACTCATGTTAGTTTCCTCCACCATAGCTATGAAGAACACAAAACCAGATGTAAAATAGTAATAATAATACTATTATTATGTAATAATGTATGACCAAGTTGGCAAAATTTTTGTGATAACCACCTCACATTAGTAAATGTCTCACTCTCTCCGTAGAAATTTGCCTCTCAGTCTCCATTACTCTTCTTAAATCCTGGCAAAATAATAATAGAGAAAACATTCCAGGCTAAACTTAGAATCTTGCTTTGGAAAGTGATTGCTCAAAATACTCTATTTTGTTTTCAGCAAGTACTCTGGCTGCCAATATAAACAGGTCTGCAACTGTCTGGAATGGTTAGTGAGTATTCACTGTCCCTTGTTTGGATCATGATTAGACCATTATGATAGGAGCTTATAAGTATATAAAAGGCTAACTTTGTGTTAAATACTAGAAACAAAATAGTAGACTGGCTACCATCTGGCAAATGTATTATGTTCCCAGATCTATTGACTTAGATAAGTGCCTTAAGCAATCCATATCTCCATTTTCCAGGCATCTAAGTGTCTATTCACAACACCTAATGTGCCAGAAGCTTGGCTTTGAGGAAGGACAGTGAGCCAGAAATAATATTGTTTATAAAAAGTGTCTTCATAAAAAGCATATATGACCCTGGTTGGCAAGACTTTGGTGATAACTGGAAAGGATCACATTATTTAATGCATTACTCTCTCCATAGAAAAAAATTTTTAAAGATTTATTTATTTATTTGAAGGCAGAGATACATAGAGGCAAAGACAGAGAGAAAGAGGTCTTCCATCTGCTAGTTCACTCCCTAGATGGCTGCAACAGCTGGAGATCTGAAGCCAGGAGCCAAGAGCTTCCTCCATGTCTCCCACACAGGTGGAGAGACCCAAGGACTTGGGCCATCTTCTACTGCTTTCCCAGGCCATAGCAGAGAGCTGGATTGGAAGTAGAGCAGCCGGGACTCAAACCAGCACCCACATGGGATGCTGGCACTGCAGGCACTAGCTTTGCACACTACGCCACAGCACTGGCCTCAACTTTCCATAGAAATTTAACAGAGGAGCTACTTGACTAATGGGTACACTTGAGCATACTCTATCATTCCCTGTCCCCTCCAATCATCTTTAAGAGATCTTTATTAATATAATGCTCCAAAAGTATGCAACCAGAGTATGGAAAAAATAAGAATCTGAATCATCTATTAATGTGATAATCAGACACTTGGATAACAGTGAATTGATTTGCTCCATCACTAAGAAAATCTGTGATGAGTGGAGGAGTTGTTTTTATGGCTGTTAAATAACTTTATTCATTATGAATGTATTGAACTATTTGTAAATATTTTCTAATATATCATTTATAAACACAAATTTATTTCTAATTTTAACTCTAAATTGATCAATGTAGTGGGATTATTTTATCATTAAAAATATATTGTATAGAATCCATTAAAATGGATTGGATACAAGAGGACAGTTTATTGTTAATTCTGTGTATTTGGGAATGTGATGTTCTCCATTTAGACTGAATTCCCTCTGATGGGATGAATTCTTCACCTTTGCATCCCAATGTCTACCACAGTAACTGACACATAGTAGACATAGAATAGATGCCTATGGAATTGAACACTAAGTTGTTTTAGGCAAGATCATTTTCTTAAAGGTTAAAATTCTAATAATCTCAGAGAAGGCGTGGGCATAATTGGTCAAGAAGGTCTAGATGGTATATTAAGAATAAAGCATGGATTGGAGTTAGTACTTTGTACCTTGGGGGATATATACCCAATAAAGGCTCCTCCTGGTCATAGTTGGGACAAGGATTGACATCCTACCCAAGGTGAACAACTTAGATTTATTTTCTAGAAATTTGGAATTAGGACTTATAGATAAAAGTCATTCTACATTGTTTACTGAAATAATGTATACTGGGGGTTAAAGCTGTGACCTGGGGACTAGCTATGTGGATCGTGGTTTACTCTTTTCGAAACCTTTATCAACAGCTCCCTAATCGCCCTCCTTCAAAGTCTATAACATTAGGGGCTGGCACTGTGACGCAGTGGGTTAACGCCCTGGCCTGAAGCACAGGCATCCCATATGGGCACCATTTTGTATCCCAGCTGGTCCTCTTCCAATCCAGCTCTCTGCTATGGCCTGAGAAAGCAGTAGAAAATGGCCCATCCTTGGGCCCCTGCATCCACATGGGAGACCCGGAAGAAGCATCTGGCTCCTCGCTTCAGATCGGCGCAGCTCCAGCTGTTGCAGCCAATTGGGGAGTAAACCAGCAGATGGAAGGCACCTCTCTCGCTCTCTCTGCCACTCCTTCTTTCTCTGTGTAACTCTTTCAAATAAATAAATAAATCTTAAAAAAAAAAAAAGTGTATGACATTGGATATTGGTGTGTACCCTGAGTTCTATCTTTTCCTCTTAGCAAAGTACATAAAATGTACTGTTCGAAACTATCTGATGTGTGGATTTCCTTTTCCATTTTCCTTTAAGGCCCTCTGAGACCTAATCGCTTTTGGCCAGGAAGATGGAATCACCGAACAAAATCGTAGCTATCAGTTTAGTGTATCGAAGTGAAGTGGGCCAGGCTCTCCTAGTGTGTATAGTGACCCCTTCTGAACAGACCAAATAGAAATAAATACCTCCTGCTCTGAGCTGATGAAGTCTGTACCAGCAGGTTTGATGAGGATCAAGACTAGATTTATTGAGGATTGAATTTCAATTCCCATCTCAAGAACTCTCACCTTTTTAGGGCAGAATCTGCATAATGTACATCACTGTTACAGAAGGAGTAGTTCTATAAGATGGGAAGTTCAGGAGACACCCTAATAGTGCTCACATGAAGTTTATGGAAGGCAAATGTATTTAACTGTGAACTTTACTGGAGAAAAACAGGTTTGTTATTCAGTGTTTTAGAATTCTTTCTTTTCCATTTCAAAAAGATTTTATACTTTTTTAACATAATTGTATACATTTATGGGGTACAGTGTGATTTCAAGAAATTGCATATGCTGAGCAAATCATAGTAATTAGCATTTCCATTTACAGTTTGTAAGTGCAAAAATGATTCATTGATTCTCTCAGGGAAACTAACCTGCATGTTTAAGTCTCTTCCCTAAGTTTGTTTATAATTAGGAAAATACTGGAACAAGTATTTAGCCAGGCAGTTAAGACACCAGATGGGACACACATCCCATTTTGGAGTGTGTAAGTTTGCTACCCACTTCTGGCTCCTGTCATGATGCACACCATGGTAGGCAGTAAGTGATGGTTCAATTAGCTGGGTCCCTGCCACCCATGCTGTTGACCCAGGTTGAGTTACTGGGTCAACCCTGGCTGGTTTTGCAGGCTTTTGAGGAGTAGACCAGCAAATGGGAGCCTGCTGTCTCTCACATGCAAACTCTCTCTCTCCATTTATCATCTGTCTCTCCAAATAAAATAAAAAATTACAAAAAGAATGAAAAACATTTATTAAGCATCTACTATGTAGCAAGTACTGTGCTAGATGGCAAGGTTAGGAAGTCTTACAAGGTACAGTCATGTAACTCAGAGTCTGGCAAGGAAGGGATATTATCCAACCAACAGTTATAATGCGAGGAGAAATATGAGGCTCAATACCTATGTGTAGCAAGAGTACATGTCTAAAGAGATCTTTGAAGCCTAATAAGTTAGTTGTATGTTTTACTCGGTTTCAAAAGACATCTTGTCATAGTGACTTGATATCTTTCATAACATTTATGGTGCATTTTCAGTTTACTAGTCACAACTGCCATTGCCCACAATATTGTAGAAAATTACCCAAAACAGGGTAAATCTATTCTGCCTCTAGTGTGGCAAAAAAATGTCTAAGTATTGGTCATTATTCCCCATGACAACCCCCATCCAGCTTCCTACTCTGGCACGGAAATGCTTAGGCTGTAAGTCTGTCCTTGGGCTGTGGGTTAAAATTATTCAACCAAGAGGAAAATAGGGGAGCCAACGTTGTGACACAGTGGGTCAAGCTACCACTTGTGATGCCGCTAGTATCCAATATGAGCACCAGTTTGAGTTCCAGATGCTCTGCTTCCAATCTAGCTCCTGGCTAATGTGCCGGGGAAAACTGCGGAAGATGTACTTGGACTCCTCCCACATGGGAGACCCAGATGAAGTTCCAGGCTCTTGGCCCAGGTCTGGTCCAGCCATGGCTCTTGGAGCCATTTGGGGAGTGAACCAGTGGATGAAAGATTCTCTCTCTCCTCCTCCTCCTCCTCCTCCTCCTCCTTTCAAATAAATTTTTAAAAATGTTAAATGAGGGAAGTACAAAGGCAGTGAGGAGAACAAGCATTCATGCAGTGTCACCTAAACACCCATGAAGAGTTCTTTATCACGCTGTCATATCCAGAGTATTCCATAGGAAACATCCCACCAGATGCTGTACCTCCCTTCCATGGCTGAATTGGAAAATACAGCCTCCAAGGACAACCCATGTTGTGCTAAACAATGAGCCAGGACTTCTTTCCTTTGTATGTGGCCAATCAGGAGTCTCTCTCAGGAAACAAAGTCAAAAGACATAATAATTACCTATTAGTTGTTGGTGCGAGTTCTGAGTGAGTCTATTGGATGAGATTACTCAGAGGCCATCTGAGTAATCTAAAATAAGGAAGGTGGCTGATAAAGAATATAGCAGATATATAAAGATAGGCAGAGACCACATAAGAAAATGATATTCAGTGAACAGGCTGGTCCTTAGAGACAAACCATGCTGGTTGTCTCATTTTTCCCTGGTTCCCATCTACTTGCATTCCGTAATAAACCTTTGTTTTCACTGAAGTTATCCTAATGAGTTTCAGATTTTTGCAGGGAGAGAACTCCAACTAAATCAGCTATGTAGTTTACATTCACGACTGGCAATTAAAAAACAAAAAGCATACCTGAGGGTCATTTAAATACATGGAATCTCCTCCATACAAAACCACTTTTCCCACATTCCCCACCTACTTTTTTTTCCACCAAGTCAAGTGAAACTGCTTGTATCCCTTTGCACAGATATATGGTTAACACCTCAGATAACTGGTGTATACTTCTCTTCTGTCTTCCTCTCTCTTTCAGGGCAGCATTTGAGTCTGTTTCAACGAAGCTTTATCTGAATAAAAATGCCAAGCATGGGTTCTCTCAGGTCACATATTCCTATTGATGACCTTCCTGCTGTACAGAATCATTGAAAACATAAATCTGTGGGGCAAGCCTTTGACACAGCAGTTAAGATGCCACTTGGTAAATCTGCATCCCGTATCAGAGTGCCTGGTTCAAGTCCCAGCTTCTCTGTTTCCAATCCAGCTTCCTGCTAACGCACATCATAGGAGACAGCAGGTGATGGCTCAAGCAGTTGGGTCCCTGCCACCAACATGGGAGACCTGGATTGAATTCCGCGTGCTTGGCTTCAGCCTGTCCCAACCCTGGCTGTGGTGGGCATTTGAAGAGTGACCCAGCAGGAGGAATAACTCTCTGTGTCTGTTGGTCTCTCTTTTCAAAATTTTTTTAAAAAAATAGTTTTTTATTAAATTACCATGTTTAAAATACAGATCTGAAATTGATCTATGGTTTTATGAAACCACATATTGGCACTAGAGATACATCAGAGTTGGCAGCAAGCAATGCCATTGCTGCAAGACACAACAGCCTATGAGGAAAGATAACAGACTTGTGACATCTTAATAGCAGCCTTATGCTAGCCATATGGAACATGGGCAGAGAAGACATGCAAAAAGACATGCAGAGAAGATTATACACTTCTGTAAATCAAAGTCATAAAGAAAAATATCTGGATTCTTCCCTTAAGAAAAAAAAATGTTTTGAGCCCAGAGTGTGCTTTTCACAGGAAGTTTTTCCAGAATCCTATGATAACCTTGTGATTTTTCTAAATGGTCATTTATGTATTGTATTTGCTTTGGAAATGAAAATGCTGGAAAGAAACTCTTTCAGATTTAATAGTTTATGATTCCCAAAGTGCATACCAAATAATAGCAGGAATGTATATTAGAATTTTTAAAGCACTGGGAAATCACAAAATAAGATAATGTGTGAAAACTCCAGTTTGAGGAAAGTAGGCATTAGGTTTTTTTTTTTTTTTTTCTATTTTTTTTTTTTTTTTTTTTTTTTTTTGACAGGCAGAGTGGACAGTGAGAGAGAGAGACAGAGAGAAAGGTCTTCCTTTGCCGTTGGTTCACCCTCCAATGGCCGCCGCGGCCGGCGCGCTGCGGCCGGCGCACCGCGCTGATCCGATGGCAGGAGCCAGGAGCCAGGTGCTTTTCCTGGTCTCCCATGGGGTGCAGGGCCCAAGCACCTGGGCCATCCTCCACTGCACTCCCGGGCCACAGCAGAGGGCTGGCCTGGAAGAGGGGCAACCGGGACAGAATCCGGCGCCCCGACCGGGACTAGAACCCGGTGTGCCGGCGCCGCTAGGCGGAGGATTAGCCTAGTGAGCCGCGGCGCCGGCCTGGCATTAGGTTTTTGAAAGAAAATCTTTGGTTCAATTGTGCCTTAATCTATTTAGTTATAAACATGTCATAAAGTAGAGAAAGATTATTTTACTTAGCAATTTTAGTTATATTTAAATTCTTATAGATTCCCTTCAGCATTTATTTAATTCATGGACTCTGACTTTTTGAATAATGTATCTTTGTAACCTCTGTTTAATATGTTTAGCTGTTCAGCCCATGACTTACCAAGGTTCATCTACTTTATGAAGTATAATCTGATGTCGTGTCTGTTATACACAAAGACAACCTGCAGAAGGGTGGGCCTAAGGCCAGCTTCAGATCTTCCCTATCTTTGAGGACCGTAACAGGATTTCTTATGGACTAGAGAAAATGTTGAGAAGAAATAGAGAGGGAGTGAAGGAAGACAACATGATAAAAAAGAAGGAAAGAAGGCCACACAAAGGGTAGCAGGTTTGAGGACAGTTAGCTGGATTTCTGTGTGTCTATTTTATACTGGAAAGTATGGTTTTATGTAAAATATTATTTTACATTTTTGGCATATAGCTTCTGATAATTGATCTAGTGATATACATAATGGTTTGCTAATACAAATCGCTTGTATTTATGCATGGAGTATGACTTTAAATGGCCAACTCAAAGTCAACTGAGTACTGTTTCTTTAAGCAGTTGCTGCTGCCACCTTCTACCTTTCCTTCCCACTCCCCATCTCCGCAGGCAAACCCACGCTCCGCATTTTTATTGCAATAAAATTTCATCCGACATCTTAACACACTGTCAGTTATGTCAAGTTGCCCTCAAATTTAAAATCCCCATGGGTTTGGTCTTCATTGAAAAAAAAAAAAAAAACTACAATCTGAAATTAGAGAGATAGAAAGCAAAAGCAGAATTATCTAGTTTTATTAGATTTGTAATGTAAATTTTACAACACCACCAGAACTCAAAGAAAAATGTTCATTAAAATCCATCAGTGGATACATGCATACACTAACTTCAACTTTTGTTCACTCAGTACTGTTAGCATTCATCTGGAAAAGTGAAATTGCTTGGGTTGTCAAAATCAAGAAATAACTGTTCAAATCCAAGGAAAATTATAAATGTGAGGCAAATATAATTTCAGAATTTTTTTTCTGTCTTGATTATATGAATGATTGTCCAGAAGTTAAAAAAAAAAAAAAGCCCTTAAAAATCCCAGCATTGGGGAAAGTTAAAGATTATTCAATAGCATTTAGTATACTACTCTTTGTCATGAATAACTAGATTTTCTACAGATATATTTAGAATATCTCTGGAGGAATGCACCATTAGAGCTATCAGGGAGAAAGCTGGAGGCTAAAAATAGAAGGGAAATCTGTTACAGCATTTTTCTTTTTTTTTTTTTACTTTTGAATTTTGCTTTATGCATCTATTTCTACTTTTTTTTATTTATTCTTTAAAAAAAAATAACCACTTACCTAACTAGCCATTGAGCCTACATAAATTCTGATCACTGGTTTAAAGTGATTTTATTTAATTGACAGAGAGCCTCTCCAATCTATGCCCTTTTGGTCAGACCTCTTATAGAACATCTGTGTTTAGGGAGGCCTTACTGAATTTACTTTAAAGTTCTATTAGCCTTAAGCTATGGAAAGAAATAAAAAAAAGTAGTAACTATAATAGCTTAGGCATGAATTGGCAAAAAGATGGAATTAGACTGGTGATGGAAGAAAAAACAAAAGTAGATTAAGTGGAGGAAAAAGTCTTAGGACAAGCTTTAAATCAGCTGGCCCAATGAACCACTGAGATCCAATAAGAGATCAAGGGTTTGATCATTGTCCCATGGCTTGAAACAATGCTTATATCTAGGGGTTTGAATCTCATAAGAGAGAACATAGACCCACATCTTTAACTAAAAGATTGTGCGAAGATTTTGTTAATACAAGTTACCAAGGTTCCACTTAGTGAGAATTTTGACTCTCCTACTGTTTTATTGTAGTTTATTTTTAGACTGAAAAATGTCAAATATGTAGAAAACAAAAGCATCATGAACCCTCATCTACCTATCCCCACTTGTCTTTCCCATGATATTATTTTGTAGCAGTACTAAGCATCATTTTTTGTCTTTAAATATTCCCATTTGTATCATTAAAATTGTAAGAGTTCTTTTTTAAGATAAAATTCACTGTAATAAAATGTTCACATCTTCAAAAATAACAAGTTTCTCAACATCAAATTTCTAATCAGTGTCCAGATATCCCCAATTGACTTTAAATGTTTTATTTTTTACAGTTTATTTGTGTTAAGCAGGAGTCATGCATAGTCCATGCGTGGCGATTGAGCAGTATGCCTCCTCAGACTTTTAAGTCTCTGGGTTTCCATTGTCATTTTTCTCTCTTTAATTTCCCTTGTGAACTTTGTTGCTTTTGTTGTTGAACCAATTTTCTTGCTCTCTAGTTGCCCACAAAGTATATCCCTCTAGGGATTATAGTCAAATTGCTATAAAGACAGAGTATTTACTCACTGGGAAGTTATATGTCTAACTTGATAGAGAGTTAGCGTCATATATATATATCTTGTTCTTAAATTTTTATTTTTTAAAGTTTTTTTTTATTTTTGAAACTGTGTAAACATATCCATGGATACAAAATAAAAATAACCCACAAAGCAAAGTGCATTTAAAGACAGTTTCTATTCCTTTTCCCATTCTATTCCCTCCTCCTTTAGTAACTATTTTGTTTAATTTATAGCTTATCCTACTATGTTTCTTTTTTAAAAGAAGTATGAATATATATTTACATTCAAACCCTTCTCTTAAATAAATGGTTGTAAACTATATGTAATTTTGTCCACTTTGCCTTTAAAAAAACTGTGTTGGAGGGGCTAAGGATTTGACATAGCAGTTAAGGTGCTTCTTAGGATGCCTACATAGCACATCAGAGTGCCCGAGTTCAAATCCTGACTACACTCCCAATTCCAGTTTCCTGCTGATGCACACTCTGGCAGGCTGGAGGTGAAGCCTGAAGTAGTTGGGTCCTTGACATCCACATGGAAGATACTGACTGAGCTCTGGGCTCCTGGCTTTGGCCTGGCCCAGCCCCAGCTTTGGGGGGCATTTAGCACTGTGTGTGTGTGTGTGTGTGTGTGCCTTTCAAACAAATGAAAATAAATTAATTAAAATTTAAGGGTAGGCATTTGGCACAGGAGTAGGACTATATCAGAGTACCTGGGATCAAGTCCCAGCTTTGCTTCCAATCCCAGTTTCCTGCTAATGTGCATTCTGAGAGGCGGCAAATCAAGTACTTGGGTTCCTGTCACACATGTAAGAGAACATACTGAGTTCCCAGCTCCTGCCTTCAGCCTGGACAGATTCTTACAGGCATTTGGAGAGTGAATCAGGAGATAGAGGATTTCTCTCTGCCCCCACCCCACCCCATTCTCCCTGCTTCTCAAATACAATGAATTTTTTTTTATTTTAAAAAATAGCAAGTGCATTAAAATATGTTAAGAAAAAAATCTTTATGTTGGAGATCACTCCATAGTTATTTAGAGAAATAGTGCTCATTCCTTTGAAGAGCTTGAATTACCCCATTGTTTGGATAAACAATAGTTGTAAGGCATTGAATTGTTGGCCTGCTACCATCTCTTGAAGTGTTAACTCCTGCAGTGGTTTCAGGAGCCTCACTATCTCACCAGGAAGACCTGTGTCAGTAGCTCTTGATTCCTGTGAATCCTTCTTAAATACCTTCTATTTCTCAACTTTAGCTTCCTCTCTTCTCCCCTACCCTGTGCTGTTCTTCTGTACTGTCTTCACTTCACTCCATGGGAGGGCACGCTGTGCTCTGCAGTAGCCTTGGGGACTGCATTTTTTTTTTTTTTTTTTGCCTTCTACTTTCTTTCTTGTGAAAGAAACGTTGTTATTTCAACAGAATAACTAGGTTTTCAAGCAGTGGGTCTTACCTCCTCAAAACTCGATAAACAAAACTCTCATCTCCAACACTTCCTCTTTTCTGAGAGCAGAAGTCACTGACCGTTCTCATTTCAAATATTTCTGACCACAACTGCCAAGAAAGTACCAAAGGCATAGACATGATTCAAAGATTACAGGCCATGCAGCCAAGGACGGGATAGTAGACATCGTGTCCTGTGGGTCCTCCTTTAAAATCTATTTACAACTTGGGAGGGGTTCTATGTGATTATTTTCTCCAGAAAGATCTGTCAAGCTGAGAGTTAGAGCAAGAAGCTGAACACTTTGGAGGTGGTGGGCAGGTTAAGAAAAGGGAATAAAGAACCAAAAAGGGAGGAAAGAGTGAGGCTACACAAAGGAAGTTATGACTAGTTCAAAGTCTCTCCCTATTACCCTTGACCTCTCTGGCCCTCTAAACACACTATATGCAGATATGAATTTGCCTCCTCACTCATTCTTCCATTGCCCTGTATGCATAGGTATTAGGTATCGACAATGAGCTTGTAACTGTCTGACCCAGAGGATCAAAAGGCATGGATTCTGCCTGGAACTTGGATTACTGGAAGGATTCTTTAAACAAATGCAAAGTTACACATACATTGTCGCTCAAAGAAATCAGTCACAAAGAATGCATGCTATATGATTTCATCCATATAAGCTTGAAAAACAAGCAAAATTAAACTGGTGTTTAGAAACGTACATTTAGGTGATAAAACAATAAAGAGTAGGGAAGTGATTATCTTAAAAATTAAAGTTCACTCATATCTGGGGAAGAGGGGAGATTGGAAAGAGATATATCAGTTCCTACTGCTTTAATAGACTTATGATTACATGAGGAGGGGTTGTCAAAGTATAACTTCCAAAAAGTCAAAAACGTATTAACATGTCAAAATGTTTTCAGTCCACTAGTGCCCTAACTTCAAAGCCTGTGTGAAGAACTGTTATTCATAGGAATTGGGATTAGAGAGAAGGTTACTTCAGTTTTCTGTTAGTTTTTAAAACCAATGAAATTCCACCAGGCAAAAACCCCTCGCCTTTGGAGTTATCTTTTCTACCTGATGGGAATCAAGGGCCTCTCCACTGGACAAACTTCTCGAGTTAAAGTGTAACTTCTCAGAGTCTGAGTCTTTAGCAAACAGAGTTGTGAGTCAAAGTTCCATCCTCACAGGGGACCTCAGGGTATGGTCCCCAGACCAGCAGCATCAGCATCACCTGGAAACTTGCCTCTGAATCAGATATTCATTGAATTCATGTTGCAACAAGTCCTCTAGGTGGCTGTGTTAGTTTGCCAGGGCTGCCATAATTAATACTGGTTGGCTTACCCACCAGAACTTTATTTCCTTATGATTCTGGAGGCTGGAAGTCCAAGATCAAGCTTGCAGCAGGTTTGGCTTCTGCTGATTTTCCTTCCGGGGTTGCAGATGGCTGCCTTCTCCCTGTGTCTTCACGTGGTCTTTCCTCTGTGCATGTACATCCAGATATATTTTTCTGTGTCCAAATTTCCTCTTGTAATGAGAACACCAGTGAGACTGGATTAGGGCCAACCCTAATGACCCTATTTTAATTGAATCAACTCTGTGAAGGCCCTGCTTTTTTTTTTTTAATTTTTTTTTTATTTGACAAGTAGAGTTATAGACGGTGAGAGAGAGAGAGAGAGAGAGAGAGAGGTCTTTCTTCCATTGGTTCACTCCCCAAATGGCCGCTATGGCCAGCGCTGTGCCGATCCAAAGCCAGGAGCCAGGTGCTTCTTCCTGGTCTCCCACGGAGGTGCAGGGTCCCAAGCACCTGGGCCATCTTGTACTGCTTTTCCAGGCCATGGCAGAGAGCTGGACTGGAAGAGGAGCAACCGGGACTAGAACCCGGCACCCATATGGGATGCCGGCGCCGCAGGCGGAGGATTAACCAAGTGAGCCACGGTGCCAGCCCCAAAGGGCCTGCTTTCAAATATACTCACATTGGGGATTAGGGCTTCAACATAAAGATTTTGTGGGGAAAGGGAAATAATTCAATCCATAACACCCTTGTTTGTTCAAAATTCAAATATTTAGGAAATAATAGACTAGGTATTTATCTGTGTACATACATAGAGAAGCATATTCAGTTACCAAGAGTCTAGAAATTACTTTTAGGATGCCCTAAGGCTAGCATTCTCTGCTGGATGATCTATGGCTACGCAGTTTTTCCTGAAGGCATTGAGGACTATGTTGTGTACCTGTCTCCGTCTCTTGGTGGCACTATAACAAAATACCTTACACTAGGAAATTCAGAAAGAACAAAAATTTACTTTTTATAGCTCTGGAGGCTGAAAGTCCCCAAACAGGCCCTGCCTCTCCTTCCAACATGGTGCCTTGTTGCTACAGCCTCTGCGACACAAGGGATGGAAGGTCAAAAGGGGGACCTACATTAGTTCAGTCCAATAATTTTGTAAGCCACAAAGCCATTCAAGCGGACAGAGGCCATATGACTTTTCCGTTTCCCAAGGACCCCATTTCTGTAACACCACCACAGTGGGGATTCAATTTCAACATGAATCTTAGAGGAGACACTCACTGAAGCCATAGCAGCGCATAACCTCCTCTCTCCAGAACTCCCCCATCCTAGAAAAGGTAAGGGTGGTAGATGTTGTGACCTGCATCCAAGGATGAAGCTGCCTGACTGTTAGTGGATAAATATCCATTTGCCTAAGAACGTACATCATGTCTCTGTTCCAAAATTTGATATCTAATTACTGTCAAGAGCTGAGCTGACAGGTGTTAAGGTGGTCTATCAGGACAAAAAAAAAGTACCAGCAAAGCCTTATTCAGTTACTGCAATAGGATAAAGAAGAGGCCAAACAGGAAAAACACCAGCTCCTCCAATGATCTAGTTTTCCCCTCACACAACAGCTCCAGGTGAAGGTCAGATGGCTCAACCATTGTGTCATTGCCCACTGAGGGTAGGGAGAAGAGATAAGTAGTGGGAAAGCGCTGAACACTGAGCCAGAGCAGAGAGAAATGTCTTGTTGAGGAGGTAATTGGATTAGGAATGCAGATATACGTAGGAGCACGGTTGGCCTCCAGGCATGAGTCTGGCTGTGCCTCCCTTGAGACTGCTCCAAGTGCGTTAGGGGAATGAGATCGGAATGCTCCTTTACGTTCCTATTTTCTCAGGAAACTCACTAAACTTGTAGCTTTAAGCAAGCCTGATGGATTCAGAATTTGCTTTGCTGGGCATTCTAGTTCCCTCCTACCTTATCCGTACATCTTTCCCCAAGTCCCCTGGTTGGGGAGACAGATTTGAGTCATTTCTCCTATCTCTTTACTACTCCGTGATAATAAAGCCTTTCTCCTCTCAAAAGTTTTCTATCAACGTGTCATTGGGAACAAGGAGCAGAGAATCTGCCTACATCTGTAACAATCTGGCACCCAATACAGGGCCTAGGCGTGCAGTGGTGTGGTGGGAAGGCTTAGCAGCTTCTCCTTGACAGCCTGAATGGCCATCTGGCTAAATTCACTCCAGTGGCTCACTAGTGGGATTCCCTATCCACTGCAGCCCTCAGCACTTCCTTCTCGGGGGGAGAAATGGCTTCTGGAGCAGTATGTCTCCGGATGAGTGATCTCAAAGAGCAATTTTCTCTCTCTTCTTGCCTGACTGTTTGGACCTTCATAGGTTAGTGCTCCATGGGTTCAATGGGCTCTTCATGGGCCTTGTCTGGGGCAACTCCCTGCCCCAGCCTGACTGATTCGAGGTGGGACTGCGTTTACTTACAGAATTAATTGTTGGATGCCCTACCTGGGAAAGCGTGGGCCCTGGTTTCAGTGCACCCTGAGATCTAGTATCTATTATTTGCCTAGGATCTGTATGCTTTGTGTTGCTTCTGTTGTGCACATTTTTTAAAAAGGCAACAATTCTAAGAGAGAGCAACAATTTCATAACCATCTCCACTATCAGAAGGGCCCAACCACATAGTAGAGCCCATGTAGGAGGATAGTACTAATGGGGGAGCCCAGACTAGTTTTCCAGGAACACTAAATTGAGGACAAAATAGTTAAATAGGGTCTCTGTGTACATATATATGTGAGTGTTGTGTGTTATATCTTTGTACATGTTATATGTTGTGTCTGTATGATAGAATCCCCTGAAGAATTGTATCTTTAATTGGCTTACCAGTTAATAAGTTAAAATTATTACATTAACCCAGATACTTTTCGATTCATATGACTTAAGTAAATCTTTGATAAATAGTTTTAAGTTCATAAATAAAAATTAATGTTTACAGAATTGTTTATTTATTTTGTTTCTTTGATAGGCAGAGAGACAAAGATCTCCCATCTGCAGATTCAATCCCCACAAATGCCTGTAACATCTGGATCTGGACCAGGCTGAAGTCAAGAGCTAGGAACTCAATCCAAGTCTCTTGCTAGGTGGCAGGAACCCCAGCACTGAGCCCTCTTCTTCTTCCTCCCACAGTATGCATTAGCAGGAAGTTAGAATGAGGAGCAGAGCCAGGACTTAAACCCAGGTATTCCAGTGTGGATACGGCTGTCCCAAGCAACATCTCAGCTACCATGCCAAACATGTGCCCTCAAATGTGTGTGTGTGTGTGTGTGTGTGTGTGGCCGTGGCTCACTTGGTTGATCCTCTGCCTGTGGCGCCTGCATCCCATATGGGCCCCAGTTGCTCCTCTTCGAGTCCAGCTCTCTGCTGTGGCCCGGGAAGGCAGTGGAGGATGGCCCAAGTGCTTGGGCTCTGCACCCTCATGGGAGACCAGGAGGAAGCACCTGGCTCCTGGCTTCGGATCGGCGTAGTTCTGGCAGTAGCGGCCATTTGGAAGGTGAACCAACAAAAGGAAGACCTTTTTCTCTGTCTCTCTCTCTCTTACTAACTCTATCTGTCAAATAATTTAAAAATATATATATATATATCCACACTGTATTTTCTACTGTTTTTATTAGATTTTGATTGCTTAGAAAATCTGAATCTTAAAAAAGTTTTAAAGGTTTCGCTGTTGTTGTTTTAGACATATAATTATTTTAAAATGTTTGAAATGATCACTTTGTAATGGGCTAAATCTGGTCTATGACTGATTGAATCACCCAGATTAAATGTATGCCTTGTTATTTCACAATGGTCAGAGATCCTATTTTGGCCAAATGTTTTAAACCTTGTAACATCTTTAGCAGGCTTTTTTCAGGATCAAATTGTAAATAAAATGTTTCTCTTTTCACTTTGAGATTTTTTCAGCTGGACACCTGGAGGTTACTAGGTTAATCAGGTTTATTTGGTAGACAGAAAAAGCTTTGTAGAATCATGAATGCTGAACTTTCACTTAAATTTATACAGATTGCTATTGATCTGTATGTTCTAGAGATCTATAAAATATATGAATGTCTGGTGGTTCTGGTGTAACCCTATCATTCATGATTGCTATCTCTGTGGGAAAAAAAGACCCCAGTAGCATTTCAGATACCTTTGAGGCTGCATTTCCCATTATAGGCCCAGAGACGTGGAAAGACAAGATGGTTTCATAAAAGGTCTGAAGGTTCTTTCTAGAATTCTCTACCCAATGAAATAACTACATTCCTTATCAGTTGCAGAGGTGTTATCGAGTTCTTAACTGCAACTACTCGTCATCTTTTTTCACCCACAGTCTGATTCTTCCCTAAAATCATTTGCAGTCAGATTCATAAAAACAATTCAACAGGTATTCTTTCTTTCATTAATGTTGTATTTTCTTAAATATTAATTAGCAATCATTGTACACATGTATGGCCTATATTATGGTATTTCAGTACAGATAGCCAATATGTTTGGATAAAATCAGGGTACTTCACACTTCCCCTTCTTTGACATCACTTTCTGATTGCAGACTTGAAGCTCATTTTTCTACCTGCTCAAAAAGTATATTAGAGGTTATTGTAGGCTATAGTCACCCCACTGTGCTGAAAACATAAGAAGTTTAGATTGAAGTATTAAGTTTCTAACAAGTATTCTTAAATAAAATTTTCTGATAACTTCAAGACAAATGAACTAATAAAAAAGTTTAAAACCCTAATTAGGAAACTGATAGATTCATAAAGCTGCTAATGGAGATTAAATGAGGAAAAAGTTACATGAGATTGAATGACCTGATGATTTTTATGTCTTTTAATAAAGACATTGTTAGTTCTGTATTGGGGTAGATATTTTTAATTTTCTAAGTTAACCTAAAAAAACTATTTTTTGAGGTTTCTTTGGTTTCCAACACTTCAGTATACTTTTGTAAAAAAAGGTAAAAATATTTCTGTTTCTTCCTACTTAATTCCTCCAAAGTTTAAAACCTATGAATACTGTTGTTTTTTATGACAATGTGATTATTTACATAAATTCAGTAAAACTCTGTTTTCCTTATAATATGATGTGTTTGAAATAACTGCCATATTTAAAAAAAAAAAAAAACACAAAAAAATGCCTTGTTTCAAGGATTTCCAGCTTTATCATGAATAAATAAATTACCACTTCTTAATAATCCCAGAAACTTTGAAAGATCAGGTACTACAGTTAGAAATCTAAAGTTGACTTTCGTGTGGCTTCCTAACCTTGAATGTTTTTGAAAATCGAGATTATTATATGGCAAATCATTTTTCTTACTGAATTTGTGCCCAAAACTTTAAAATTCCTACTATTAGATTATAATTCTATCTACTATCTTGAGCAATGCTGTGTTTGGTTTCATTTTGAACTTTACTTCTAAC
Source organism: Oryctolagus cuniculus (assembly GCF_051225735.1). Taxonomy (NCBI): domain Eukaryota; kingdom Metazoa; phylum Chordata; class Mammalia; order Lagomorpha; family Leporidae; genus Oryctolagus; species Oryctolagus cuniculus. The sequence continues at coordinate 50,876,291 of NC_142874.1, read as the reverse complement.
CTTTATGTCTATTGCTTGTCAAAGTTTTAAGAAATACAAATCCTTTCTTTAAAATTTTTTTTTTATTTTGAAAGAGTTACAGAGAGAGGCAGAGAGAGACAGAGAGGTCTTCCATCCACTGGTTCACTCCCCAGATGGCCACAACAGCCAGAGCTGTGCCAATCTGAAGCCAGGAGCCAGGAGTACAAATCCTAACAAAAAAATGCTGTCCTAAGCCTCTGAGATGATGACTTATTTATAGAACCAATAAAGTTAAACCTAACTATGAACTCCGGGAAACTTGCCCTAAGAACTACTCCTAAAATTTCTTTGTTTCTCAAATTGTTATAGGTTAGGAGACAGTGAGGGATCAGGAAAAGAGCAAGAGAAAAGGTGTCCCACACCTTTCCTCAGAGTTATCTCCTATAAAACTGCTGCCATGGCCGGCACGCGGCTCACTAGGCTAATCCTCCGCCTGCAGCGCCAGTACCCCAGGTTCTAGTCCCGGTTGGGGCGCCAGTTTTGTCCCGGTTGCTCCTCTTCCAGTCCAGCTCTGGGCTGTGGCCCGGGAAGGCATTGGAGGATGGCCCAAGTGCTTGGGCCCTGCACCCGCATGGGAAACCAGGAGGAAGCACCTGGCTCCTGGCTTCGGATCGGCATAGCCCCAGCCGTAGTGGCCATTTTGGGGGGTGAACCAACGGAAGGAAGACCTTTTTCTCTGTCTCTCTCACTGTGTAATTCTGCCTGTCACAAAAAAAAAAAAAAAAAAAAAAAAAACCCTGCTGCCATAACCACATAACCAGCAATCTGAAACCAGTGCCCAGAACCAAACCAGCACCAGCTGAAAATACACAACATGGCTTCATACTACTGCCCTACAATGATCTATAACCTGTTATAACATTATTATAATAAAATTGCTACTTCTATCATGAACTGGATGCCAAGATATTCCTAAGACTTCTTAAATAGGCCATTAAATGGATAGTCACTAAATTCCTGGAAATCTTTACCCAAAACACCACTATGCCTGAAGCTCATGCCTCCAGAGCACATAAAGGGATGACCCCAAATCTTGTAGGGCACAGTCCACTCTTGATCATGCCCGCTCTCTCTCAAGTGATTTTGCTTTCTAATAAATTTTATTCATTTTCTAACCTCTATCTATATTTTGTCCTCTAATTCTCCTTGTATCAGAGCAACAAATTGGACCCATCCACCCCACAACAAAATGGGGCTTAAAGGATTTTGACTCTTACTCCAGGCTGTAAATCACTTCATCCAAATGTGCAGCCAGATCATATCAACAACCGGACCAATCCATCCTGACAACAAGGGACAAACAAAATCTAGCTACAAGACAATTCATCGGTGACACTTTTGGGAAAAGAATCTTGATCACAAGGGGTGAATATACAAGTTATCAAAGCCAAAATGAAGTTACTCATGTCAGCCTTAAACAAAATAAAAAATCCAGGAGTTTATAGAGGGAGGGTTATTCTGCATGATTGCCTGGGAGTCACTAACAAAAGACTGCAGAATTGCCACCTTTATAGAGGGTGAGCTATTCAAAAGAGAGATGTTGAAATCCAAATGGCCAACAGGCACATGAAAAAATGTTCAAGATCACTAGCCATCAGGGAAATGCAAATCAAACCCACAATGAGGTTTCACCTCACCCCGGTTAGAATGGCTCACATACAGAAATCTACCAACAACAGATGCTGGCGAGGATGTAGGGAAAAAGGGACACTAACCCACTGTTGGTGGGAATGCAAACTGGTTAAGCCACTATGGAAGTCAGTCTGGAGATTCCTCAGAAACCTGAAGATAACCCTACCATTCAACCCAGCCGTCCCACTCCTTGGAATTTACCCAAAGGAATTTAAATTGGCAAATAAATAAGCTGTCTGCACCTTAATGTTTATTGCAGCTCAATTCACAATAGCTAAGACCTGGAACCAACCCAAATGCCCATCAACAGTAGACTGGATAAAGAAATTATGGGACATGTACTCTATAGAATACTATACAGCAGTCAAAAACAACGAAACCCAGTCATTTGCAACAAGATGGAGGAATTTGGAAAACATCATGCTGAGTGAATTAAGCCAGTCCCAAAGGGACAAATACCATATGTTCTTCCTGATAGGTGACAACTAACTGAGCACCAAAAAGGAAACCTGTTAAAGTGAAATGAACACTATGAGAAACGGTGACTTGTCAGCCCTTGCCCTGACTATTGATGAACAACTTAATATGTTATCCCTCTTAGTATTTTTTTTGTTTGTTCTACTTAATACTTTTGGTTGAATACTGTAATCAATACACAATTCTTCCTAAGTGCTGAAACTTAACTGAAAAGTGATCACTGTTAAATATGAGAGTGGGAATAAGAGAGGGAAGAGATGTGCAATTCGGGACATGCTCAAGCTGACTTACCTCTAACGGTAGAGTTAGAAACATACCAGGGGATTCCAATTCAATCCCATCAAGGTGGCATGTACCAATGCCATCTCACTAGTCCCAGCGATCAATTTCTGTTCACAATTGATCATAATGATAGGACTAAGAACCAAAGGGATCACATAAACAAGACTAGTGTCTGCAAATACTAGCTGTTAGAATCAAAAAGGGAGAGAACGATCCAACATGGGAAGTGAGATACACAGCAGACCCATAGAATGGCAAATGTCCTAAACAGCACTCTGGCCTCAGAATCAGCCCTTAAGGCATGCGGATCTGGCTGGAAAGCCCATGAGAGTATTTCAGGCATGGAAAGCCAAGACACTCTGGGGAAAAAAAAAAAAAAAAACTAAATGAAAGACCTCCGTGAGTGAGATCCCAGTGGAAAGAACGGGTCATCAAAGAAGGAGGTACCTTTCTCTGAGGGGAGGAGAGAACTTCCACTTTGACCATGGCCTTGTCTAAATATGATCAGTCAGTGAACTCAGGGGGCTTCCATAGCCTTGACATCTCATGACAAGAGCCTAAGGTGATTACTGATGCCATAAACAAGAGTGTCAATTTGTTAAGTCAACAACAGGAGTCACTGTGCACTTACTCCTCATGTAGGATCTCTGTCCTTAGTGTGCTGTGCATTGAGATTTAATGCTATAACTAGTACTCAAACAGTATTTTTCACTTTATGTTTCTGTGTGGGAGCAAACTGTTGAAATCTTTACTTAATGTATGCTAAACTGATCTTCTGTATATAAAGAGAATCAAAAATGAATCTTGATGTGAATGGAAGGAGAGAGGGAGCGGGAAAGGGGAGGGTTGTGGGTGGGAGGGACGTTATGGGGGGGGGGGAAGGAAGCCATTGTAATCCATAAGCTGTACTTTGGAAATTTACATTCATTAAATAAAACTTAAAAATAAAAAATAAAAAAATAAAAAAAGAGAGATGTTAACTCTCTTGATATGATGACAATGTTGAACAAAGTTTTGTCATATCCAATCCTGAAATCTATATAAATCAGGACATAATTTACATTCTGTTAGCTACTACTGAGCAGGTAGCTGAAACCAGCTAGAAACACACTGCTGAACAGGCATCCCTGAATTCCCTTACTCCATATGTTTTAGACAATAGAATGACATTAGAATATTAATTAAACAAGGGTGCTTTGTGGGCCAGTGCTGTGGCGCAGTAGGTTAATCTTCCGCTTGCAGAGCTGGCATCCCATATGGGTGCTGGTTCGGTTCCTGGCTGCTCCACTTCCAATGCAGATCTCTGCTATGGCCCGGAAAGCAGTAGAAGATGGCTCAAGTCCTTGGGCCTCTGCACCCGTGTGGGAGACCCGGAAGAAGCTCCTGGCTCCTGGCTTCGGATTGGCGCAACTCCAGCCATTGCAGCCATTTGGGGAGTGAACCAGTGGACGGCAGACCCTTCTCTCTGTCTCTCCTTCTCATTGTAACTCTAACTCTACCTCTCTAATAAATAAACAAAATCTTTAAAAGGGAGGGGGCTTTGTGCAATTTCTCATACCACTTTCTGTACCTACATTAATATTGCTCAGGAAATTAAAACCTGCATAAACCGAATAATACAAAAAGCTACCTGGTCACAGGAAGCAAAGAAAGAACCTCTATATGACATGGTCATCTGTTTGGTTTCAGGCTCAAGTAGCTTTTTCTACTCAGGATAATAAATTATTAGCATAATTCCTATGAATATTTTAATTATTCTCATTGTGTTCAAACTGAGTATATTTTGTATTTCCCTATGTTTACAGCAGACCCTGAACAAGATTATGCTGATGCAAAATCAGCTCCTTGAAGGGCCAAATCTTGGAAGTCAAGAATGCATGCAGTTAAATATAGAACAATTTTCATTCCTTAATCCAAAATCTATACCACTGGTCAGGTAGAAGTAGCTAGAGCAGTCCTTGCCCCATTTCCTCAGGATTAGGACATGAACAAAAGAGAGAGGGGATTGATACTACACTGCCCCTTTGAGTTCCTACTTTCTTAGGAAATTCACTAAACACAGTAACTCTATGGCCAGATGTTTTGCAAGCCCCTCCCATCAGAACTTGCCTTGCCAATGTTTTTGCATACCAGCTTCTTCCTATTTAACCCATAAAGCTGTCCCCAGACTCGAATCATTTCTTCTGTCTCCTTAACTGGCCAATCATACAAAAGCCATCGAACTTTCAAAAGATCAGTACCACAGAGTGTGCTTGGGAGCAATGGGCAACAAATTTTTTTTAAAGATTTATTTATTTAATTGAAAGTCAGAGTTACAGAGAGAGGGAGAGAGGGAGAGAGATCTTCCATCCACTGATTCCCTCCACAAATGGTTGCAATGGCTAGGGCTGGGACGGTACGAAGTCAAGATCCAGGAGCTTCTTCTGGCTCTGCCACAAGCATTTGGGCCGTCTTCTGATGCTTTCCCAGGCCATTAGCAGGGAGCTGGATCAGAAGTAGAGCAACCAGGACTTGAACCAGCACCCATATGGGATGCCAGCGCCGCAGAGGGTGGCTTAACTGCTGTGCCCTAACACCGGCCTCCCAACAGATCTACCTAGGAGTGTAACAGAGGGTGTGATTTTCCCCCACACCCACTGGTATAAACAGTAAGCTTTTGCCATGAAGGATGTCACATACAGCCTTAGTGATTGTCTGCAATCAGGCCTGAAAAAATCACACATAGTATTCTGACCCAGAGCCAGACTCCTTGATTCCTTCTAGTAACACCTCTTTTCATGTCCCTAGACGTGTTTACAAATAGTCTACAACTTCCTAGGCATGACTTTTGCCTAATGATGTTTTGATTATCCTAGTAAACTGTAGTCAGAATAAAGCTAATTATCACCTAATTTTCTCCAGGGTGAAGATATCAAAGATGATATAGGTAGACATTGTTATGTATTGTTTTAAATGCTTTTCTGTGTTCTAGGAGTTGGACACAGCTGCCAAAACTCACTCAATAAATACTTGCTTACATTTCTTTTTCATTTCTTTTTTTTTTTTTTTTTTTTTTTTAGGGGGAGGGAAGTCACTATAAAGATCTGATGATCTATATAATAGTCCATTATGTTTTCTTTGCCTGGACTACATGATTTTTAAACTTATTTCCTAGTTTTATTACATTATTTATCATATATTTTTCAACTGTATTCTCCTTACATCTTTCCTGTTATAAACAATCTTTGTAGGAAAAAAAGAAGATAATAAACTAAAGATCTTAAACATGCCAACTGGCATATAAAAAGGCATTCCACATAACATGCATAAATGCCCCTTCCCTGTTCCTGCCTCCGGACCCCGACTGTCTCACTGCCCTCAGCACATTCTCTAAATTAGAACAAGCAATCCTAGCAGTGAGAGAGAAGAAATTCCCTGCCTGAACCACGCCCAAGCATTTCCATCCATTTGATAGGACTTGGAAAAATGTGGTAGGCAAATTTGACTCTGCAGATGTGTTTTTGAATGGTTGGATATTGAATGTGAAAGGGAAATTTACTGCAATGCAAGTAAAGTGTGAAACTTCAGTAATTGTGCCCATTAGCTGCAAAAATATTTGCTTAGGAGTTCTTTTCCGTACCGTTCCTTAGTTAGCCAACAAAACTGGAATGTGCAGGCTGAGGCTGCTCAACTGCCATTTACCTACCACAAACTCAAAGCTGGAACACCTCCCGCTGTGCCTTCCTACGTTTACATACCTCCTTCTACTTAAGTAAATATGTGTAGAATGTTAACAGACTGGATGAAAATGGAAATAATCTACAAATGGGAGGACCACCATTAAGCATCATCTTTCTGATTCTCCCAGCAGTGCCTTGATTGGAACATAATCAAGGAAGAAAGAAGGGCTCCTTGCCACATTGCTAGGTTGTTTGGCTGTGCTACAAATCAAATGGACGTAAGACAGATCAACAGGAGAAAACCCAAATTTAAACATATACATGCAAGATGGTCCAACAAAGTATGACATTCAAAGAGGAGTCAGATGGTTGAAACTTATGAAACTTATATTACTCCTTTTTTTTTTTTTTAAGATTTTATTTATGGCCAGCGCCACGGCTCAGTAGGCTAATCCTCCGCCTTGCAGCACTGGCACACCGGGTTCTAGTCCCGGTCGGGGCGCCCGATTCTGTCCCGGTTGCCCCTCTTCCAGGCCAGCTCTCTCCTGTGGCCCGGGAGTGCAGTGGAGGATGGCCCAAGTGCTTGGGCCCTGCACCCCATGGGAGACCAGGAGAAGCACCTGGCTCCTGCCTTTGGATAGGCGTGGTGCGGCGGCCGCAGCTCGCCGGCCGCGGTGGCCATTGGAGGGTGAACCAACGGCAAAAGGAAGACCTTTCTCTCTGTCTCTCTCTCTCACTATCCACTCTGCCTGTCAAAAGAAAAAAAAAAAGATTTTATTTATTTCTTTGAGAGGTCGAGTTACAGACAGTGAGAGGAGAGACAGAGAGAAAGGTCTTCCTTCCGTTGGTTCACTCCCCAAATGGCCTCAACGGCCGGCGCTGAGCCGATCCAAAGCCAGGAGCCAGGAGCTTCTTCCTGATATCCCATGCAGGTGCAGGGGCCCAAGGACTTGGGCCATCTTCTACTGCTCTCCCAGGCATAGCAGAGAGCTGGATGTGAAGAGGAGCAGCCAGGACTAGAACCGGTGCCCATTTGGGATGCCAGTGCCACAGGTAGAGGATTAACCTACTGTGCCATGGCGCTGGCCCCTTATATTACTCCTAAACTACAGAAAGGAATAGTGGGTGGAAGCTGGAGACTCAAGTTATCAGAGGATAACAGGAGATGTGAAGGGAGTAATGGTTGTCACGTATATAAAGTCTCTCAGGTAATAGAAGTTGTCTGGAGTAGACTGTTAACCTAGCTGTTAAGACACCCTCATTCCACATCAGAGTGTTTACATTCCATACCAGATCTGATTTCTTTTTTTTTTTTTTAAGATTTATTTATTTATTTGAAAGAGTTACACCCAGAGAAGAGAAGAGAATAGAAGAGAAGCAGAGAGAGAGAGAGACAGAGAGAGAGGTCTTCCATCCGCTGGTTCACTCCCCAACAGGCTGCAAAGGCTGGAGCTGTGCCCATCCGAAGCCAGGAGGTTCCTCTGGGTCTCCCACGTGAGTGCAGGGGCCCAAGGACTTGGGCCATCTTCTACTGCCTTCCCAGGCCATAGCAGAGAGCTGGATTGGAAGTGGAGCAGCCGGGACTCGAAACCGGCATCCATATGGGATGCCTGCACTGCACGCGGCGGATTTACCCAGCTGTCACAGGCATTTGGGGAGTGAACCAGTACACTAGGATGCGAGGCTAGGAATCACATTGCTGCCTCCACACGACGAGGAGGAGGCATTCTGCCCGCTGCTGCCATCCCTCCTCTCTGTGGAGAGCCAGCGCTGGTAGGAGCCGCGGGTACCCTGCATGGCTCTGCTTCTGGCTGTGTGTGAGCCACTTGGCCTGCTCGCTGCTGCCCACCACCTCGGCCGTCCCACCTTGTCCGTGGACTCTTCTGCTGCCAGCCTATGCGTGGGAGGGCCGGTCGTGGTGTTCAGTTCAGAGTTGAGGAGCTCTGGCCTGAAATAAAATGCAAGCATTAAAGACAAAAAAAATTATTTGGCCTTGGAAACATGTAGTGGGCATTAGGACTGATCCACTTTGGTTCAGTCCTAATGGGAGTGTGGGATTGTTCCTATGTGCTCTCTCCCTTTTCTCTCTTTCTGTTTCTATGTATCAAATAAATAAATTTTTGAAAATAATAAATAATAGCCGGCGCCGCGGCTCACTAGGCTAATCCTCCGCCTTGCAACGCCGGCACACTGGGTTCTAGTCCCTGTCGGGGCGCCGGATTCTGTCCCGGTTGCCCCTCTTCCAGGCCAGCTCTCTGCTGTGGCCAGGGAGTGCAGTGGAGGATGGCTCAAGTGCTTGGGCTCCGCACCCCATGGGAGACCAGGATAAGTACCTAGTTCCTGCCATCGGATCAGCGCGATGCGCCGGCCGCAGCGCGCTGGCCGCGGCGGCCATTGGAGGGTGAACCAACAGCAAAGGAAGACCTTTCTCTCTGTCTCTCTCTCTCACTGTCCACTCTGCCTGTCAAAAAAATAAATAATAAATAATAAAAATGTGTATTTATAAAAACTCGTCTGGAGCAGCCCTCAGAAGGGTGAGTCTGGGCGTGGCGGTGTCGCCTTCCAGTCTCCTCTGCAGTGATCCAGGTTAATCTTCCTGGTTAGCAAGAGTCCCTGACAATTGAGCTTCGTTGGGAGGATCAACCTGTAGGCAGGTAAGTGGAGTTCAGGGGAAACCTCTGCCTATGTGCTGCTCCCCAGGTGCCCAGCTTCAAAGTCACCAGCCCAGCAGAATGTCACAGTGTGGGGTGGCATTTCCTCAACTCCTTCAACAGCTTAAACAGGATTGGGTGCAACAAGACTAAAATTAGCTGCTCATTTTCCTAGAATTTTTTTTCTGATTTAAGGTAATTTATAGGCATTTTTTAAAAAGTGAACTTCTTGTATTTCCTTTCCTTTTTTTTTTTTGTAAACTTTTAAAAGTCCTCCCTACTGCCTTCCTCACCTTTTTCTTCCCATTCCTTCCACATTTGTTTCCCTTTCTTCAATCTAACCTACTGCCTCTGAATGTGGACAGCCAACAGAGTAAAGTACACTTGGCAGGATTTGCTATTTTCTATCTACATATTTGGACCTAGAGAATGAAAATCTAGAAGTAAAAGTTCTCGATCTTTTGAAAAAACAATCCATGCCATATTGATTGTCCCAATTATCTAAATGAATTCCATTGGCCTGTGCTATATTTAAATCCCAGGTTCTTTTGAACAGAGCCAAATCCAGTTAGCCTGGATGCTAACTGTTCTGGCCCCAGGATCAGGTCTTACCACACCCACTTCCAGCCCTGCCCTTCTCAGTGCTACTCAGGGTTCCACACCCTGAGAGCAGGGCAGGAAATAAAACCTGCACATGGAAAAAAAAGGCCAAGATGCTATCTCAGTGGCCTTCAACACTATATCATTCATCCTCTCTGGTTTCCTTCCAGTCATCTTTTGGGACCACCATGAAATTAGAGTGCTCCAGCTTCATTTTATTTGTGAATAGAAGCAAAATATTCTAAATGACATTTGAATGATTTCTCCTCCCCATAGATTCAATTTACAAAGAAGAACAAAATATATACATGAGAGTGATACATTCCTGCCAGTTACCTACAGCTATATTACTTAATATTTTGGCGTATTTATAGTGTGTTGGGATTAACTATAGGGTTATCCTTTTCAAAGGAAATGTACCCAACTTAGTCATAAGCAATGAGTCAGTCTCACCCCAGAAATCACTCAGAGGTGCCATATGAGCAAAGATAATGAGGACATCTCCATGGAAATATGCCAAAAAAACAATATAGAGAACAAGAAATCACTTCAGACTATTTTATGTCTAAAGTAAACAGTAAGAGCAATATTATAAACTATAGGCAAGAGGGAACATGAACGAAAGCGCTAGTAAACATTATCCATCCAGGAGAACAACTAGCAGAGGCTTGAAAAGAAACTGTGCCCGACTGCCATTGTTGGAATAAAGAGGAAGGAATTGGGGTTTTCAAGCAGAAAGAAATGTTATCCATACACGTATGCGATTTTGGGTAGCAAAGAAAACAGAGATTGTCATGCCTATATGAAGCTTCCCAGGAAGAGGTTTACAGACAGGGCCTTGGACTCTATGCTTCTTCCTGCTATGCTGAATCAGTTTTCCACTGGGATTTGTAATCAAGAAACTTATCCCCCTACCAAGAATAATTGTGTTAGTTACAATGAGGCACATGGCGCAGAGGAACAGAGGAAACAGTCAGCCTTCAGTCTCAGGTTTCAAGATCAAATCAAGGCAGTGAGATGATCAGGGCTGGGATTTCTGCCTGGTTTGTTCACTGATATGTCCTAAATGCTTATTGTATTGCCTGGACATAGCAGGTGATCAATAATATTTACTATCCAAACGTGTTAATGCATGAATGAATAGGCACTGAGCCAATATTATTTACAATGAGGGATAAAATATTCCTTGGAACATGGAAGCATCAGATACTTTGCAAATGTGTTAGAAGTGGAATAGCCTCCTTTGACTGCTATTCAGCTACAAGTATTATATAAAAAAAGCATTCAAGCAAGACATGTTTTTTTAATCCAGCAAGTATGGTGGACCTACAATGTGTAAGCCACTATACATAAATGTAAGAGTTCTCTTTTAAGCAGGACACACACAAGAGGGTGAGTAGAGTGTCAATACCTTAAAGGAAAAAAAAATGACTCTTGTTTAAAACCAGTGGGGCCTTGGTGAGCAGTCACTAGAAGTTTCTATCAAAAATCCTCCTTTTAGCCCTTACTGTCTTTTCTGTCTTGTTATATAGACTATATCAATAAGGGTTTGTTTAAGAAAGCAAAAACCAAGAAGGAAGGGATTCCTTTTTTTTTTTTTTTTTTTTTTTTTTTTGCTGCGGCCGACACATTGCGGCTGGTGCACCGCGCTGATCCAAAGCCAGGAGCCAGGTACTTCTCCTGGTCTCCCATGGGGTGCAGGGCCCAAGGACTTGGGCCATCCTCCACTGCACTCCCGGGCCACAGCAGAGAGCTGGCCTGGAAGAGGGGCAACCGGGACAGAATCTGGTGCCCCGACCGGGACTGGAACCCAGTGTGCCAGCGCCTCAGGCGAAGGATTAGCCTGTTGAGCTGTGGTGCCGGCCAGGAAGGGATTTCATTCAGAGAACTGGAAACTTTACCCAAAACTACTGTAAAGGTTAGAGGAATAAATATCAGGGAAGTTACTCATAGCTTTCAGGAAATCAAGAAATTCAGAGATCAGAAGAAACCTCTGCCAGTGATGTCAGCTTCCTGCAGCATCAGGCGCATCATTTCCAGAAGAACTCCTGCAAGCTGCTGGCTAAGCCTCAGGTCTGCCCTCGTCAAAGTGCACATGCTGGCCCTTGGCTGCAGAGCCAGCTGCCTCTTCTAGTCAACATCTCAAGGAGAAGCCCTCGTTCATGGAATCTAAACCAGAAATTATGACAAAACGGCTTAGAAAATGTTGTTTTCAGGCCACCAGGTGCTACTGCACAGATTGAAAAGAGTTAAAAGTAAAGGAATGCTGCTAAGATCTCAACAGAAAGGGTGGAGCAGTGGTTAAGATGCCACTTGCAATGCTCACATCCCACACTGGAGTGCCTGGTTTCAGTCCCAGCTCCTCTTCCAATCCAGCTTCCTGCTGCTGCACATCCTGGGAGCCAAGAGATGATGGCTCAGATACTTGGGTCCCAACCATCCACATGAGAGACCTAGAGTGGGTTCTGGGCTCCTGGTCTGCCATTGGCCCATCCGTGGCTGTTGCAGGCATTTGGGGAGTGAGCCAGCAAATGAAAGTGCTGTCTCAAGTCTCTCTGCCTTTTGAGTAAAATGAAAAAAGAAAATCCCAACAGAAATCCAGACAGATTTAAGTTAAGTCTGTAGTCAAACATGTACAGTTTTCCTTTACCACACAGACTCAAACATTCTCATTTTTGTAATTTTGTTATTGTCATCGTCCTAATAGTCATGTGTTCCAGAATCCCTCTAGTATCATCACAGAAATACTGGATTGGGCACACACCATTGATTACTGTTTTATTGCCCTAGAAGGGATAAAAATCTGGTACGCAGTATGCTTGTAGACTTCCTAGAGAATACAGTTTCTTTTTACTTTTCTTTTCTTTTTTATTTGACAGGTAGAGTTTTAGACAGTAAGAGAGAGAGGGAGAGAGAAAGGTCTTCCTTCCGTTGGTTCACCCCCCCCCCCAATAGTCGCTATGACCGGCGCTGAGCTGATCCGAAGCCAGGAGCCAGGCACCTCCTCCTGGTCTCCCATGCAGGTGCAGGGGCCCAAGCACTTGGGTCATCTTCCACTGCCCTCCCGGGCCACAGCAGAGAGCTGGAATGGAAGAGCAGCAACAGGGACTAGAATTGGCCCCCATATGGGATGCAGGCGCCGCAGGCGGAGGATTATCCAAGTGAGCCATGGCACTGGCCCCAAGAATACAGTTTCTTTTTAAAGATTTATTTATTTACTTGAGGGGCCAGCATTGTGGCGTAGTGGGTAAAGCCACCGCCTGCAGTGCTGGCATCCCATGTGGGCGCCAGTTCTAGTCCCGGCTGCTCCATTTCCAATCCAGCTCTCGGCTATGGCCTGGGAAAGCAGTAGAAGATGGCCCAAGTCCTTGGTCCCCTGCACCCATGTGGGAGACCTGGAGAAAGCTCCTGGCACCTGGCTTCAGATCGGCACAGCTCCGGCCGTTGCGGCCATCTGGGCAGTGAGCCAGCAGATGGAAGACCTCTCTCTCTCTTTGTCGCTCCTTTTCTCTGTGTGTAACTTTGACTTTCAAATAAATAAATAAATAAATCTTTTTTTTTTTTTTTTTTTTTTTTTGACAGGCAGAGTGGACAGTGAGAGAGAGAGACAGAGAGAAAGGTCTTCCTTTGCCGTTGGTTCACCCTCCAATGGCCGCCGCGGCCGGCGCGCTGCGGCCGGCGCACCGCGCTGATCCGATGGCAGGAGCCAGGAGCCAGGTGCTTTTCCTGGTCTCCCATGGGGTGCAGGGCCCAAGCACCTGGGCCATCCTCCACTGCACTCCCTGGCCACAGCAGAGGGCTGGCCTGGAAGAGGGGCAACCGGGACAGAATCCGGCGCCCCGACCGGGACTAGAACCCGGTGTGCCGGCGCCGCTAGGCGGAGGATTAGCCTAGTGAGCCGCGGCGCCGGCCTAAATAAATAAATCTTTAAAAAATATTTACTTGAGGGGCAGGCACCCTGGCTCACTTAGTTAATCCTCCACCTGTGGCGCCGGCATCCCATATGAGTGCCAAGTTCTAGTCCCGGTTGCTCCTCTTCCAGTCCAGCTCTCTGCTGTGGCCCAGGAAGGCAGCGGAGGATAGCCCGGGTGCTTGGGCCCCTGCACCCTATGGGAGACCAGGCAGGGGCACTTGGCTCCTGGCTTCGGATCGGTGCAGCGCGCTGGCCATAGTGACCATTTGGGGGGTGAACCATAGGAAGGAAGACCTTTCTCTCTGTCTCTCTCTCTCTCACTGTCTGTAACTCTACCTGTCAAATAAATAAATAAATAAAATTTTTAAAAAAATTAAAAAAAATTTACTTGAGAGGCAAAGTTGCAGAGGGAGGGAGAGACACAGAGAGAGGTCTTCCATCTGCTTGTTCACTTCCCAAATGGCCACTACGGCTGGGGCTGAGCAGATCTGAAGCCAGGAATCAGCAGTTTCTTCCAGGTCTCCATGTGGGTGTAAAGGCCCAAGAACTTGGGCCATATTACACTATTTTCTCAGGCCATAGCAGAGAGCTGGATCAGAAGTGGAGCAGGCGGGACTTGAACCTCTGCCCATATGGGATCCTGGCACCACAGGTGGATGATTAACCTACTATGCCACAGTACCAGCCCTGAGAATAAAGTTGTAATAAAGCCTTATTATTCCTATTGAGGTTGGATAGTTGATGACCTGAGAGGGCATAACCTATAGATAAAAAGATGAATACTCTCAGGGAAAGCTTTGCATGGTAGGATTGAAAACTGAGTAGAACAGAGAACAGAGCAAGACAGCAGCAGGCAAACTAGGTGTCAGGAAAGAGCAAACGGCACGTGATGAACCTCTACTGGAATTGCCAGAAGGGGGAACATGTGTTTCTCCAGACTGCTTTCCATGGTTTCTTGTGTCCTCTCAAGAGATATTCATTACAAAGTCATTGATGTCTGTTGAGGGGAAATGGCATGCTGTGGAAGTAGCTAGATGGACTAGAATAATATAGTCATATTTCTTCTCATATAAAACAACCTCAAAGAAAAAATAGTTTCCATCAGTACTCTCAACTTAAGGCCCATGCAGGAGGTAAGGAAGAATAAGCGCCAACAAGCTCACCTTCCCTCCAGCTCTGGTCACTCCCTTGCCCTCTGTTCCTCTTTCCAGGAGGGAGCTGCCCTGGCCACCCAGGCTGTGAGCAACGTTCCGCTTGCTCTGAGGGAATGCCTCTGGGAATAGGATCATGGCCACATAAGCAGAAAGCAAGCATCCTGCCCACCTCTTTCACTGTTTTGCTTGGGTTGGATAGTATTGAAAATCAAATATCAGGCTCTCAGTTTGATCTATAAACCAAGAAAAATAGCCTTTTATCTTTTTCTCTCCAGTCCTTAGAGATTTTTTCTATCGTTAAGTGCAGTTCAGGCTCCAAAGCCACCTAGGAAGAGGAGCCGTGGCCAGCCAAGGAAGCCACACCTCCTTCTCTCCAATACACTCACCAGTAACTGGACCAGAAGGCTCAGCCAAAAGCAACACAGCAGAGGCTACACATGTAGAGAAGCAAAGGGTGAGAAGGTCGACAAGTTTCTTCTCACTGAATTCCCTGACAGGATGGGTGAAGACAAGCACTTGAACAGCAAAACACTGTGAAGCGGCCAAAGCACTCAGGTTCTTTTTACAAGACAGGGATGTAGGAAGGAGAGAGAAAAAGCAAGAAAACAGACAGGGTTTCATTCTTTTTTTCAGTTTTTTAAAGCAAAACTAACATCTCAGATATAAAGAAGCCAGGATTTAGAGTTGCATATGCTTTTGTTGTTGTTGTTGTTGACAGGTAGAGTTATAGACAGTGAGAGAGAGAGACAGAGAGAAAGGTCTTCCTTCTGTTGGTTCACTCCCCAAATGGCCGCCACAGCCAGAGATGTGCCAATCCAAAGGCAGGAGCCAGGTGCTTCCTCCTGGTCTCCCATGAGGGTGCAGAGCCCAAGCACTTGGGCCATCCTCCACTGCACTCCCGGGCCACAGCAGAGAGCTGGACTAGAAGAGGAGCAACCGGGACTAGAACTGGCCCCCATATGGGATGCCAGCGCCACAGGCAGAGGATTAACCAAGTGAGCCATGGCGCCAGCCCCTCATACACTTTTAAATACAGTAGTAGGATACAGAAAAGATTGAAAATAAGTTGATAGTGTTTCCTTTTCCAGTGTGATTATTTTTCCTCAGTTTAGGAAGGTGTCTTTCAGTGGATGAGTTCTCCCCTCATACAAATGTAATGTGGAGTGTAATTCAGGATGGATCTAATCCTTCCCTTATATTAATCTTCTAAAATAATAAATCCTCAGTCATAGGGAAAAGGGGATTAAAATTAAAAGACTGAAAACTATGTGTTGAGCAAACATAACCATGTTACGTGACTGTAGACACACCCAACAGATGAAGAATATGTATTACAGAGAATTCTTTTATGCTCCATCAGCTCATGTATCATGATGCATGCCTATACATATTAGCATACACTCAGCTATCTAATAATTAACAGCCCTAGGTAATAACTAATTAAAATAAAAGTGTGTGAGGGCTAGAAACTGTTGGGTTGTTTTGAGTAACAAGTAGACTCAACATGAAAAATGTAAATAAGAATTATTATTTTCTTTTTTCTTTTTTGACACCTTTGAACTTCTAGTCAGTGAGGTTAACCTAGCTTCCACCTAGAGAGAAAAGGGAGTCGTAACTAGAGCTGCTGCATGAGGGACCAGCAGACTGCACACCAACTATGATGGTGGAGACTCCCCGGGGTGCTCTCAGCTATGACTGTATCATCTGGCTTGGCATGAGACTAGTGGCCCTCAAACATTCCTGAAAACTGGAATTAAAAGAAAAGTTTATATTGGTGCAAAAAAATTGAAATCCCTGCATATGAGGAGTGAGAAGTATTTTTTCCTGTATCTCCTTAACTGACTGGAGCTCTCTGCTCTCCAGTTAACTATCCCAGAAGGCTACATGAAATTACGAAGCCTAGAAACCTCACAAAAACAAATAAAAATTTCAGCAGATACGTTTTTTAAACAAAAATAAATCTGTCAATGTCGCAGAGTGCATCTAATTACAGTAGAGAATTCCAAAACAGCTGGCATTTCCTGGAAAGTGCCCAGGCAATCTTATATAAAAATCTCCAATGAGGCCTTTCCTAACAAACCAGAACTGCAATAATTCCCATCAAAACAAAATTCAACTTCAGAGGAGGGTGTTTCTGCAGTCTCTTCATTCTTTCTGTTTTTGATGATGATTTCAAGATTATTCCCAGCTTTGATGCTCCACAGTGGTGTCTCCCTACAAGGGTTCTATTTGAATTTTATGGGATATCCCATAAATAAAACAAAATAAAATGCTCCTTTATTGCTCAGGACAGTCTCCAACACTGTATGAATTTGGTATTCCTGGCCCTTGCTCACTAAATTAGGGAGCATTTCCCAGTTATCTTGACAATAAGGAATTCTCCCCCAGGTTTCCATTGCCCACCAGGGTGGAGGTCTTCACACGGGTAAGAACCACTGTAACACACACATATGCTTCTCTATGAACAACTGCCACCTCGCACAGACCCTAAGGCAACTTTCCCTTCCCGTGTGGCACACGAGGTTTCTGATCCACCAGTGCAGGCTTTCTCCAAGGGTGTTTTCATCTCTGTTCTTTCTGAACATGGGCCCATGCTTATCCTCTTGTCCTTAGACATGACCGTTGCTATTTAGTGCTTCAAATTTTTTATTGTATAAAATTCAGGTGTGTAATTGCGTAGTGTTATCTTATTTGAAGATAGAGAAGTAGATTTTAATGTGTTTGCTCTACCTAGCAGTGCACTCCCAAGGCCATCTTACTCCAGCCCTGCCCATATTCCAGCACTTCTCCATCTGAAAGCACAAATGAAAATATTCTCCAGATGTTGTTATTATACCAGTTCTATTCCTTTTAAGAAAAGAGCTATCAATTCTAGTGAAGGAACTACTTTATTCACTGAGATCTTTTCCCAGCAATAAATGGGGAGTGTCCAGCCACCAGGTCAACTTCAGAGGGCCTCAGAGAGGATTTGTTAGACTCTGAAATACTTCCAGGAAAAGAAGATAAAAAGCCACCCAGTAGACAGCAGGGAGAAAGGGTTCTGTGTGTTTTGTTATCACCGAATTCCAGAGAGAGATAATTTATAAAGGAATGTATTCCTTGCGGTTATGGAGGCTGTGGAGTCCAGCGTTGAGGCACCTGCATCTGATGAGGGTCTCTGTGCTGTATCATAACATGGCAGAGGGTGGGTGGGCAAGACTGTGCATGTGTGTGTGGAAGACAGACAGACAGAGAGGGAGGAGGAGGCCAGATCCATCCTTTTGTCAGGAACCAACTCTAGCAATAACAACATAATTCCCTCATGATTTAATCACCTCTTCAAGGCCCCACCTGAGCAGAGGAGCGTTGAGGGTCAAGTTTCCAGCATATGAACTTTGGCGGATGCATTCAAACCACAGCAGGAAGAATATAGGCCACCCAGATGGTATGAGACCAGACTACAATAATTCTGCTGAAGTTTTGATGAGCTGTGTTTTAAACATTCATATCTCTTGTGATAGTCTTATTAGTTCTCAGCTATTCCTCCCCAAGAGTTTTCCATCGCTCAGACTATTCAACACAAGAACACAAAATAAGCAAATTCTTGATTCCATATGCTGTGTGAAGAACAACAGAACTTTTTCCCATGCACACATTATAACCTTGGCACAATACAATTCTTGGCACAAAATATTGAAACACTTAAGAATAAAAATGAAAGAAATCATCCTCAACTCCACTTACCTCCAAAAGCTACTTTTCTATTTTTTCATATACCTTCAAGATCTTATCTATAATTGCAATCACAGTTTACTTGTCATTATGTATTATGCTTTTAGAAAAACCCTATTATAAGTGCTTTCTATATTTATATTCTATATAGAGGATATATATTCTATATTACAAAGTTATTATGTCTAATGGATATATTATAGCAGCATTGTTGATACACTGTATTACTAAATCATGTCTTACTTTTAAATATTTGATTTTTTCTTTGTCCTTTTTTCCCTTTGCAGATAAAAACATCTGTCCTACATCTGTCAAAATATTTCCTTAGGAGAAATTCTCTGGAGTAGTATTACTTGGTCAAAGGATCTGAATGTCTTTGTAGCTTTTACTGATTGTTATCTTATCCCTTGAAGGGGGTTATGCCACTTTGAAATGTCCAGTGCAACATGTTTGTCTCCAAACTTTATCCTCACCTCAGGTGGTACAAAATAGTAATTTGGAATTGTGTTTCTTAAGTTATTAACAAGAGCACCCTTGCTTTCATTAAGCCAACTTCTAGTTTTCTCAGCCCTCTTTTGTGATACCGAATGTAAACAGTCTCTGGGCTTACTATCATCTTCATGCACAGTTAATTCAAACTGAAGAAGAAAAAATTCAAGAAAGAGAAGTATTTTTTACTCTTTGTATTTGGATGAACATTTTTCTGACTTCATACCATGTCATAAAGAAAAAAAATCTCAGGGCCAACATTGTAGCACAGCAGGTGAAGACACCACCTGTGACACTGGCATCCCCTATGAACACTTGTTCAAGTCCCAGCTGCTTCACTTCTGATCCAGCTCCCTCCTAATCACCTGGGAAAGCAGTGAAAGATGGCATAAGTCCTTGGGCCGCTGCACCCACTTGGGAGATCCAGATGAAGCTCCTGGCTCCTGGCTTCAGCCTGGCCCTGCCTAGACTGTTGCAGCCACTTGGGGAATGAACCAGTGAGTGGAAGATATCTCTGTCTCTTGCTCTCTGTAACTCTGATTTTCAAATAAATAAATAGATCTTGAAAAAAATCTCAAATTTTTTGTGAAAAAACATATTTA
Organism: Oryctolagus cuniculus; assembly: GCF_051225735.1. Classification (NCBI taxonomy): domain Eukaryota; kingdom Metazoa; phylum Chordata; class Mammalia; order Lagomorpha; family Leporidae; genus Oryctolagus; species Oryctolagus cuniculus. Next base: position 50,857,100 of record NC_142874.1, on the reverse strand, counting down.
ATAAGCTAAGGTTTTTTTTTTGGTTGCACAAAATGGAAATTTATTTACCCAAAGAGGAAAATAATTTTATAAGATATATAAATAAATCTATTCAATTTCAACTTTTGCATCAAAATAAATCTGTATTTTCATTCCATTTTTTCACAATTTTTTTTTAAAAGATTTATTTATTTATTTGAGAGGTAGAGTTACAGAGAAAGAGAGAGAAAAAGAGAGAGAGAAGTGAAAAGTCTTCCATCTTCTGGTTCACACCCCAGGTGGCCACCATGGCTGGAACTGTGCCAATCTGAAGCCAGGAACCAGGAGCTTCTTCTGGGTCTCCCACATGGGTGCAGGGGCCCAAACACTTGGGCCATCTTCTACTGCTTTCCCAGGCCATAGCAGAGATCTGCATTGGAAGTGGAGCAGCCAGGAACCGAACCAGCACCCATATGGGATGCCAGTACTGCAGGCAGTGGCTTTACCTGCTATGTCACAGCGCCGGCCCCACAAACTTTTTGAAGTACTCACAGAGAATAGAAGGAAGAAGATGTGGGTCACACAGTCTATCATTAGAATATAATTTTTGCCAATAACCAAAAATTTGATTGAGAGATGACTTTAGAAGTAAAGATGTAATTATCAGGCAAAATAACATTCTAAATATCGCAAGACCATTTCTTTCACTTAAAAATGTCATTAGGAAGCCAGACTCTCCCCATATTTCATTTAAAGAACCTCAATATGTCAGCCACTCTTGTGTTTGGCTGTCTTATGACCACAAGATGGCTGCCTTAACATCAAACACTCCATTCAAAGATAGTCTGGGGGCAGACAGAAACTTCTCCTATTCTTTCTCTTTTCTTCAAGGAGCAACAAGTACTTCCCAGAAGATTGTCGGTAGACTTCCTACCATGTCTCTTTAGCTAGAGTTAGGTCTGTTATTATCATCTATCCGATGGCTACCACTAGTTAGAATGGGGTTATGGTTCTATGACTACCCCTAGACTAGCTGGCTCATTTTTTGTGAGGTCAAATAATCACCAGCTGACACCAGAGAGAAACTGTGCTGTTTGATAGTGAATGAGAGAATGGAATATCTGCCTCTTGGCAGGCAATCACTCTGTGCAGCACATAAGGGAACCAGGGAGTTTGGGGACCGTCTTTCTTCTCTTTTTATTTTTTTTTATTTATTTATTTTTTATTTTATTTATTTATTTTTTTGACAGGCAGAGTGGACAGTGAGAGAAAGAGAGAGAGACAGAGAGAAAGGTCTTCCTTTGCCGTTGGTTCACCCTCCAATGGCCGCCGCGGCCAGCGCACTGCGGCCGGCGCACCGCGCTGATCTGATGGCAGGAGCCAGGTACTTCTCCTGGTCTCCCATGGGGTGCAGGGCCCAAGCACTTGGGCCATCCTCCACTGCACTCCCTGGCCACAGCAGAGAGCTGGCCTGGAAGAGGGGCAACCGGGATAGAATCCGGCGCCCCGACCGGGACTAGAACCCAATGTGCTGGCACCGCTAGGCGGAGGATTAGCCTGTTGAGCCGCGGCGCCGGCCCCTTCTTTCTTCTATTAATGGTTTTCTTGAGCAGGCAACTCAAACATTTTTTTGTCCCTCAGGTCAACGTTCCAAACGTCTAAGAGAAAGAATAGTATTGGCCCTGCTTGGCTTATCAGGGAGACTCACCAAATAGACATGAGTTCTGGTGCTGCCCCTCATGAGTCACAAATAGGAAAGGGGAAACCACCAATCCCCAAATATGCAATCATGCATTATGGAGCATGCATTATGGAGTGGGTTAAGCTACCCCTTGCGACTCTAGCATTCCACGTCAGAGCACCAGATCAAGTCCCAGCTGCCCTGTTTCTGATCTAGCTCCCTGCTGAAGCACCTGGGAAAGCAGTGGAGGATGGCCCAAGCAACTGGGACCCTGCCACCCATGTCAGGGACCTAAATGGAGTTTCAGGCTCCTGGGTTCAGCCTGGACTAGCCCTGACCATTGTGGCCATTTAAGGAGTGAATTACTGGATGGAAGATCTCTCTCTCTCTCTCTCTCTCTCTCTCTCTCTCTCATCACTCCGCTTTTCAAATAAATATAGAAATTGGGGCTGAGCCTTTAGTACTGGAACTAAGATGCCACTTGGGACACCTGCACTCCCTATTGGAGTGCTTAGCTTGAGTCCTGCCTCTTCATTTCACATCCAGCTTCCTGCTAATGCACATCTTGGGAAGCCACAAGTGATGGCTCAAGTACTTAGGTCCCTGCCACTTATGTGGGAGATCTGGATGGAGTCCAAGCTTGTGGCCTTGGTGTGGCCCAGCCCTCTTGGCTGTTGTAGGTATTTGGGGAGTGAACCAATGAATGGAAGATTGATCTCTCTCTCTCTCACTTTCTCTCTCTCCCTTTTCAAATAAAGCTAAAATGAATATATGAATAAACACATTTTTAAAATAGACAAAAATTTCTTGAACCAGAGATAAACACAATGGGCATCACTTAGCTCTAAATTAATACTATCAAGAGGATTTACTAACATCCTAACTTGTATAAGGAGTTGTACCATATCTTATGGAGACACATGTAAAAATTTTCATCCGTGCCTCTCTATAGACTAAAACCTATTCAAGAAGAGGCCTACTGTAATGACATCATATGAGTAGATGACAATTAACTGTAGGCTATAAACAGTAAATGCATTTACCCTAAGAAGCTTTGTTGACAATGAGACATAATCTATTCTGATGAAAGAAAGGCCTGACCACACTTTATGCATTCACCCGACCCTCATGTAGTCATCTATGCTACGGACCAGGATCACAGCTTCTTTTGATATGGGCCAATTTGATGGTATGGGCCAATGGTCTGAGCTCAGAGTTTGCTTCAAGAATTCTTGCATCTATCAGACAATCTTCATCTCTTCCACCTTCCCATTTTAACTGCTGTACCTCCACCCCCACGCCCCAATTTCACAACAGTCAGTGACAATTCTGCTAGTGGCAAAGGTTTTTAAAACTTCTTTTATGGCCACAAAACTGGCATACAATATAAAATATGGCAATTATTCTGCTACTGATTTGCTGTGTGATAAACAGTGAATTAACTTTTCTGGGCTGAATAAATGATCTAAGGAAACATAATACAATTAATCTCTTTCCTACCTCCAAAACCAGTTAAATAAAAAAATTTTTAAAAATATTTTATGGAAAGTCCTGTAATATGAGAATAACAAAGTTCAAATGAATTTGTTATATATTCTCTCTTTTTAAGAGCATATAATAGCCCTTCAGTTTGAAAATTCTATTACTATAGTTCATAAATTTCACTTTGTCATCAGAGAACTCAATAACACAATGAATCTAATTAAGGAGGAAAAAAGTGTTCACACCCTTAAATGAATTACAGTCAATAGGACTAAGATCTAATTAGTAATGCTGCTACCATCTGAGATGACTTATGAGCCAAAAACAAATTGCTTAAACCAAAACAGAAAGATTCCCAAAGGTCCAGGAATAGTATTTGAGTTGAAAATCTGGTTAATATTTTCAATCCTGACTTAAGCACCCGGATCTGGATTCATTATTGTCACACAGAGTTTCTTGTTTTGAAGTCACTGGATGCTATTCAGGACTTTCCGCAGGAAGCAGACCCTTAGTGACAGGAAGAGTGTGTAAAGAATTTCTCCTTTCAGGAAAAAGAATAGAAGTCAGGAAAAGGAAGATGCGCTCTAGAGAAGGAATTTCCCATATACTGGACTGCATTATTTCCAGACTGTTGAAAGCCACTTCCTTTGGAAAGCCTTCCTTGATCCCATCAAATAGCAATCAACTTTCCTGTGCTGGAGAAGACCAGGACTGAGCATTTTAATCTTGTCCTCGCATAAATTTAGTAACTTGCATCACTAATAGTGGCTTACCCATTAGTCTTCAACAAAGTTGTAAGTTTTGAAGGAAACAACCAATTCTTTGACATTTTATGCTCCTCTTTACTCTGCTCAGTGTCTAGAATTGTTAAATAATAACCCCTACTGTGTATTTACCATTGTGTTAGAGGCTGAATAGGAAAATTAACTTAGTTCTCTTTGTCCATTGCATATAGGCTAGAATGAGTAAGAGGTACGATTAAATAACCAAGAGCAATACTGTGTTCTACATCCTGTGATTGGAGTTGATGTGTCCAGGGAGGGCTCACTCCTGCGACACATCTGCATTGAGTACCTCCAGGGCAGTGTCTCACAGCTAAAATGCAGTGTGATGTCCTCACCCAGTAGTGTTCCGTTTGAAGTTGAATATAAATTCCTGGGAAACCAAGTAAGTTCAGAGGTCAGTTATTAGCCATTGAGTCTTTGATGTGAACCATAGGAGCCTCACACCCAGGCTATATACAGACTAAACTGAAAAGGATCCCTGAAGGACACCCCGAGAATTTAGGATGAGGGAGGAAGGGCATCTAACTCTTCTCACTCCCACTTTTGTTAACTCTTATTAATAAGTATCTTTCCCCATATTCCTAAAACCAACAGTTTATTCATCCTAACATGTATCCAAGTTTTGTCATTCATGAATAGCTCAAAGTACTGGACCTGTAGATGTCCTTTTTCTAATATTCTTTTTTTTAAGATTTTATTTATTTATTTATTTGAGAGGTAGTTACAGACAGTGAGATGGAAAGACAGAGAGAAAGGTCTTCCTTCTGTTGGTTCACTCCCCAAATGGCCGCCACGGCCAGAGTTGCACTGATCCGAAGCCAGGAGCCAGTAGCTTCTCCCAGGTTTCCCATGCAGGTGCAGGGGCCCAAGGACTTGGGCCATTTTCCACTGCTTTCCCAGGCCATAGAAAAGAGCTGGATTGGAAGAGGAGCAGCTGGGACTTGAACTGGCACCCATATGGGATGTTGGTGCTGCAGGCAGAGGATTAACATACTGCACCATGGCGCCAGCCCCTGTAGATGTCCTTTGCATGAAGTGCACAATGAACACATACAGCCAGGGTATATAACCCAGCTCTGAAACTCATTCAACTGTGTCAATTGTGAATAAAAGAGAAGGGAGGGTGCTGGCACCGTGGCATAGCAGGTAAAGCTACCGCCTACAGTGCTGGCATCCCATATGGGCACCAGCTCAAGTCCCGGCTGCTCCACTACCAATCCAGCTCTCTGCTATGGCCTGGGAAAGCAGTAGAAGATGGCCCAAGTCTTTGGGCCCCTGCACCCATGTAAGAGACCCAGAAGAAACTTCTGGCTCCTGGTTTTGGATAGACACAGTTCCAGCCATTGCAGCCATCTAGGAAGTGAACCAGCAGATGGAAGACCTCTCTCTCTCTCTCTCTCTCTGTAACTCTGCCTTTCAAATAAATAAATAAATAATTTAAAAAAAGAAAGAAAAGGGGATCAAATACACCAAGAAAATAAAAATACTCATGGCAATGATTGATGCATTCGATTGATAATTACTGATGGCATTACATGTATGCGATTTTACAACTATATCTGTCATTAGTTTAGCATTTGGGGGTTGTTAAATTCAGTAAACACTGGGGTGGTTGTTGCTTCCCAGAAACTTTACACACATCTTGAATAAATTGTACGTGAAAAGTAGGAAAAACTTGAAATTATCACTCTCCTTGTTCAGTACATTCTGTGGTCCTCCAGGTCATTGTGAGCAGAAGGAATACTCGTCCAGTTGTACAGACTTGTGCCAGGGCCAAATTGCTGTCGAGAAAAATGTCAGGAAGCAAATGAAGGGGAAATATTCAAGAAAGAATCTTAGAAAAAGTAAATTACCAAATTCTAAGCCAATGAGATGTTAACCAATGTGTGTCTGCCGTATCAAACAGCCTTCTGTCTCCATATCCTGCCCAAGTTCTTGAAGAGAGACAACAGAAGATGTAAACATATGCACAGACTGCCAGTCTGGATCAGATGGCTCACAGTCAGCTCAGCCGTGAAGTCTGGAAAAGGCACTGGAGACAACCAGAGCACCTTGAGAGGAGCTTAGAGGACAAGCTGGGTTAGGACCCCAGATAGGAGGAACAGCACAGTGGTATCTTGTTCTGCCCGACACCATCAGAAGAAGGTCATCCAACCATGTGTTTCCCAACACTCACCATAGCAATGGAAGGCAGCAAGGTGAGCTCATTCCTCCTCCAGATTGAACAAAAGTGCCTCTGACAACATAAGGGAAGCCCAGCCCTACAGGCAAGGCCATGGAGCCAGAGCCTTCTAGCTGGCAGAAGCACTTTCCTGCCCTGCAGGGCTTGAGACTCCCATTTTCTGTAAAGAACTACTGCAGCAGTGGGGCAGAACTAGCAGGAGAGACAAAACTCTAGCAAGTAGCCCAGTCCAGGATGCCTCTTTATTCCCAGGGGCCCAAGCCTCTCCTTTTCCCAGAGGCACTGAAGCAGCCAAGGTCACCCATAGGTGCCTTCTCACAGAGGAATCACCTGGCATCCAGGGCTGGGGACCACCCTGCCACTCTCTCAGCCAGTACCAGCAGAGAGGAAGGGGAGCCACAGAAGCACCAGACAAGCCAAGCAGACCAAAATAATAGCCCAAATGCCCTAAAATTGAACTGCTGTTAGACACAGGCCACAAAATTTGGCCAAAACCTGAACAGGGTGTCTGCTGAAAGAAAGTTTTAAATGGGACCCAGAGTCTCCTAACATAATTGCAAAGTGTCCAGGATGAAAATGTAAATCATTGTCATGCCAACAACCAAAACTTAAATGAAAGTAAACAATCAATGAATACCAATACCAAGAAATATCCAAAGCTGGGATCATCTAACCAGGATTTTAAAACACCATCATAAAATGCTTTCACAATGAAAGACAAGTTTTCCTGAAACAAATGAACAAAAAAAAAAAAAAAAAGAAAGAAAAGAAAAGAAAACAAAATCTCAGCAAAGAAACAGAAGACATAAAAAAACAATGGAGTAGGTATTTGGCCGAGTTAAGATGACCACATCCCATATCAAAGTACCTGGTTCAAGCCCCAGCTCTACTCCTGATTTTTGCTCCTCGCTAATGCAAACCCTGGGAGACAGCAAGTGACAGCTCAAGTGGTTGGAGATCTGGGTTGAGTTCCTAGCTCCTGGCTTCAGCCTGCCTCCACCCCACCTTTGCAGAAATTTAGTAAGTGAATCATTAGATGGAAGACTAATTTCTCTTTCTCTGTCTCCACCCCTCCCCCACCAAATAGATAAATAAATAAGATCCAGTTGGAAATTATAGAACTAAAAAATGCCATAACAGAAATTTTGAAAATAGATAGACTGAATAGTAAAACAGAGATAACACAGGAGAGAAGCAATGAACTTGAGTCACTACCTGGGGGACAATAATGAGAGAGCCAACGTTTGCACCACTGCAGTCATGTAAAAAATCAGTTGAAAGACTCTTGAAGAAATAATAGCTGAAAACACCTCTGAGTTAGTAAAAGACACTCATCTACAAATTGAAAATCTTCAGGATGTAGATCTACCCTAAGAATTCTTGACACCAAAAGCAAAAATACGTAAAAAGGAAAACTGATAAACTGAATCTCACAAAAAAAATTTTTTTGACAGGCAGAGTGGACAGTGAGAGAGAGAGAGACAGAGAGAAAGGTCTTCCTTTGCCATTGGTTCACCCTCCAATGGCTGCCGTGGCCGGCGCACTGCGGCCAGCACACAGCACTGATTCGAAGGCAGGAGCCAGGTGCTTCTCCTGGTCTCCCATGCGGGTGCAGGGCCCAAGCACTTGGGCCATCCTCCACTGCACTCCCAGGCCACAGCAGAGAGCTGGCCTGGAAGAGGGGCAACTGGGACAGAATCCGGCGCCCCGACTGGGACTAGAACCCAGTGTGCCGGCGCCGCAAGGCGGAGGATTAGCCTAGTGAGCCGCGGCGCCGGCTGAATCTCACAAAATTTTAAGTTTTTTCTCTGTGAAAGTCCACATAAAAAGGATGAAAAGGAAGCTATAGAGCAGGAGAAAATATTTGTAAACCGTATACCCAACAAAAGGCTAGTATCTAGGATATATAAAAAATTGTCAAAACTCAACAAGAGGGATAAAAACCCAAAATATCCAACTAGCAAATGAGCAAAAGACATGAACAGACACTTCACAATGGGGCATGCACAGGTGTTAAATAGACAAATCAGATGATCAACATCATTAGCAATTACAAAAATGCAAATCGAAACTACAATGAAACATGTCACTAGATACTAATCAGAACAGCTAAAAATAAAAAATAATGATAATACCAAGTGCTGGTAAGAATGTGGAAAAACTAAATCATTTGCATATTATGTAAATATGGGAAATATGGTTGTAATATGCTGATTAGTAGTCCCACCAGCACAGCCCTGCTACTAAAAAAAATAATTAAAGTGGAATTTTCTACTCTTCCTGTCAGTAAGACAAAGAGAATAAAGTAAAGGAACTCCACCTTTCCTTAACCAAGCTGCATTGCAAATACCAGAAGCTACTCCAGTGTGCAGGAAATATCTTAAAACAAAACCAGATACTCCCCCCTACACACAAACAAAGTCCACAATATAGCACGTGAACTCTGTACCTTTTAAAGTCCAACACAACCCAGGAGTCAGCACCACACTCTCAGGCAGAAGGAACTGACAATACAGTGTCAGGGACAAAGGTCAAGCTGGAAACTGAGTGGCCCAGACGAAATGAGGGACTTCTACATTTTGAGCTGGACACCTGCTTAGCAGTGGCCAACCTTTGGGGAGCTGCAGCAGACTAGTAGGAAGCAGACCTGAGGCATTCTGATCCAAATTTTAAAAAGTAAAAGATGGGCAAGGCCATTGGTGTAGCAGATAGGATGCCACTTGGGACACTTGCATCCCATACATCCATGGCTGGGTTCCAATTACAGCTTCTTGCTAATGCACATTCTGGCAGGCTGCAGGTAATAATAGCCAAGTAGTTGGGTCCCTGCCACCAACACTGGAGACCTGGGTTGAGGTCCTGGCTCCTACTTTCAACCTGGCCTAATCCTGTCTGTTGCAGGCATCTGGGGAGTGAATCACAGTTTGGAAGATCACATTCTTATCTCTCTGCCTTTCAAAAAAATAAATTAAATGAAAAGCTTTTTTTTTTTTTTAAAAAAAAAAAAGGCAAAATAGGCATTGACAAATTATCTACATTACACATCTCTCTTTGCAACTTATTAGTACTGGATAATTTCCCAAATCTTATAACAAAAGTAATTGTGTACACACACATGCACACACACATACACACAAATACACAAAATACACAGGGCAACCAGTTGCAGGTTAAGAAACACATTAAGCTCTGTAGCTGGCAATCCTGCCTGTTTAGGGCAATGTCTAAAATTAACCAGGCTCTTCATCCTTCCTGAAAACAGCAACCAGACTGGCCCAGCAACTCTGGGTATTGATTCAGAGCCTTCCTTACCTCAGTGTGGGAGGAGAGTCCAGATTATGTCTTAACCTATACAGAGCCCAAAACTGGAAGAAACAGATGGGAAGAAAATTCACACTTTTAATCAATGTGCCCAACGTACTACTGTGATTACAATAATTTAGGTGTTGAATGAAAAAAAATTTGATCAACTTGGTATAGTTTGAAAAGAAAATTTGAAAGAAGAGGGAATGTTCCTGACCTCTATAGGAAATTGTAGCTACATTGTGGCCTCATGGAATATTTTACTGGGATGAAGATATTAGCACAATATTGCATTCAATTATGTTTCTGAAAACCCCAATTAGATAGAGCTCATCATTTAGAGGTGGAAATATCTAAGCACAAAGATTAGCTGCTATTTCCAAATGCTAAGTTTAGATTGCAAGCAAAATTATCATAATGTTAAATAACTATGAACACCCAAGTTCATGTCTGTTTTCCTTCCCTGTTAATAATAATGAAATTGAATGAGTTTCTCCACTCTGTCCCCAGCCCATCCAGGGTAGTCTTTCAGTGTTAGATCTTCCCAGGTTTTTGTGCCAAGTCAGTGTCAAAATGTAGAGTGGGGGCCGGCACCTTGGCACAGTGGGTGAAGCTGCTGTCTGCAGTGCCAGCATCCCATATGGGCGTCAGCTGCAGTCCCGGATGCTCCACTTCTGATCCAGCTCCCTGCTAATGTGCTCGGGAAGGCAGCAGAAGATGACTCAAGTGCTTGGGGCCCTGCACACAATGGGAGACCCAGATGAAGCTCCTGGCTCCTGGCTTCAGCCTGGCTAGCCATAGCTGTTACTGCCATTTTGGTAGTGACCCAGCAAATGGAAGATTTCTCTCTCTCTCTTTCTCTCTCTCTCTCTCTCTCTGTGTGTGTGTGTAACTCTGCCTTTCAAATAAATCTTGAAAAAAAAAAAAAGCCCTAGTATGGATCCAGCAACCCTATCACTGGGTACAAATCCAAAGAAAAGGAAATAAGTATGTCAAAGAAATATCTACACACTCTTTTCAAGTGTAGCATTATTCACAAAATCCAAGACATGGAATCAACCTAGATGTCCATCAATGGATGAATGGATAAAGAAAATGTGGTACACACACACACAATGGAATACTATTCAGCCACCAAAAAGAATGATATCATGACAATTGTGACAACATGGATAGAACTGGACATCATGCTAAACAAAATAAACCAGGCATTCAGATACAAATCCATCAAAAATAATGATATCCTGACAATTGTGACAACATGGATAGAACTGGATGACATCATGCTAAATGAAATAAGCCAGGCATTGAAAGACAAATAACATAATCTTACATGTGGAAGCTAAAAGTTGATCTCATAGAATTAGGCAGTAGAATATTGGTTATCATAGACTGCAAAGAGTAATGGGAGGGGAAGATAGAAAAGAGGTTGGTGACTGGATACAAAATCCCAGTTATGAGGAATCAGTTCTAGTGCTTTTGTTTACTTAATTTATTTTAAAGGCAGAGAGACAGAGAAAGACACTGACAGACAACAACATGAAGTCCACAATAGCCAGGGCTGGGCTGGCCAAAGCTGAGAGCTGGGAACTCATTCTGGATCTCCCATGTGGGCAGCAGAGACCCAGCCACTTGAGCCATCACCGGCTGCCTCCAAGGGTGCACATTAGCAGGAAGCTTGATCAGGAGCAGAGCCAGGACTCAAAGCCAGGCACTCCGATAAGGGATGCAGGTTTCCCAGGCAGTATCTTAACTGCTGTACCAAACACCTGCCCCAATTCTAGTGTTTTAAAGCACAGTAGAGTGAATACAGTTAATAATATTTTGTTGTGTATTTCAAAATAGCTAGAAGTTAAGATTTTGGATGTCCCCAAAACAAAGCAATTAGAGACGATAGCTAGGGCAATCTGGCAATTTCATCATTTCACATTGTATCCGTATATCAAAATAGCATCTTATACTCCATAAGTATGTACAGTTACACTTACAGTTCATTAAAAACAGTTTGGTGTTGTTCTTGATTAAGCCAGAGCACTTCCTCCTTACCACGTCTCCCTTCCTTTCTCCTGTGCTGCAGGCAGGTGGCCCTGAGAGCAGAGAAGGCAGATTCCTGGGTAGCACAGTAGCACCTGTTCCCCACATTTTCTTTTGCCTTCTCTCCCTAAGCTCCTGTCTCCCTGACACTGCCCTGCTCTAAACATTTCCTGTGTCACCAACTTTTAGTTGGAGAACAGTCCACCAGGGTATCCCTTCCCTTCTTTCTGACATTTTTAAAAACATAGGTAAAGACTTGGGGCCGGCTCTGTGGCATGGTGGGTAAAGCTGCCGCCTGCAGTGCCGGCATTCTAAATGGGCACCGGTTCAAGTTCTGGCTGCTCCACTTCCGGTCCAGCTCTCTGTCATGGCCTGGGAAAGCAGTAGAAGATGGCCCAAGTCCTTGGGCCCCTGCATCCACGTGGGACACCCAGAAGAAGCTGGCTCCTGGCTTTGGATCAGCACAACTCCGGCCATTGCAGCCAATCACCAGCACATAGAAGACCTCTCTGTCTCCCTGTCTCTCTGTCTCTCCCTCTCTTTCTCTCTCTGTGTAACTCTGACTTTCAAATAAATAAATAAATATTTAAAAAAATTTTAAAAATAAGTAAAGACAGTCTTAGGACACAGATCTTGTTTATGAGACTCTTTAAAAAGTTAAGTGCTGATTTAATTTGCCTTAGCAAAACTTTCTAACCAAACATTTAGAATTATATTTAAATAATCAGTTCTAGTTAGGGTGGTTCTGCTTTACCTGTGGAAGTATAAGGGTTTTTAAAGTCTCTTATTTTTTCTTAACTTTAATTGCTGAATATTGTTTTCAATTTTCTTTATGAGATTGGACCTTTATTTTTTTTTTAAAGATTTACTTACTTATTTGAAAGGCAAAGATACAGAGAGGAGTGAGAGACAGACAGAAACAAAGATCTTCCTTCCTTAGGTTCACTCCCTAAATGGCTGAAACGGCCAGGGCTGGGGCAGACAGAAGCCAGGAGCCAGAAGCTGCTTCTGTGTCTCCCACATGGGTGTAGGGGTGCAAGTACTTGGGCCATCTTCTGCTGCTTTCCCAGGCTCATTAGCAGGGAGCTGGATTGGAAGTGGAGCAGCTGGGACTTGAACCAGTGCCCATATCGGGTGCCAACACCGCAGCTGGAGGCTTCCATGCCACAGTAACAGCCCCTGGACTTTTACATTTATCTCTTTAAAGACTCTGAAAATTATTTATATATGATTTATTATGATATGACAAAAGCTTGATATTTTTGTTAAACTTTTAGTTATAAAAGTTATAAAAGCAGCCAGCGCCGCAGCTCAATAGGCTAATCCTCCGCCTAGCGGCGCCGGCACACCGGGTTCTAGTCCCGGTTGGGGTGCCGGAATCTGTCCTGGTTGCCCCTCTTCCAGGCCAGCTCTCTGCTGTGGCCTGGGAGTGTAGTGGAGGATGGCCAAAGTGCTTGGGCCCTGCACCCGCATGGGAGACCAGGAGAAGCACCTGGCTCCTGCCTTCGGATCAGCGTGGTGGGCCGGAAGCAGCGCGCCAGCCATAGCAGCCATTGGAGGGTGGAACCAACAGCAAAGGAAGACCTTTCTCTCTGTCTCTCTCTCTCACTGTCCTGTCAGAAAAAATTTATAAAAGCAATATGTGGGACATACATTGCTGAAGTGGTTAAGACGTTGCTTGAGACCCCTGTGTCCCATAGCAGAGTTTCTGGATTGGAGTTTTGGCTCTACTCCCAATTTAAGTTTCCTGCCAATGTACACCCTGGGAGGCAGCAGATGCTGGCTCAATTACTTGAGCCCTTGCCACCCACATGAGAGACCCAGATGGAGTTCCAGACGTCAGCCTGGCATAGCCCTGGCTATTGTGGGCATGAGTGAACTAGCAGATGGAAGATACCGCACTGTGTGCCTTTGCAAGTAAAAAATAGATAAATACAATTTTTAAAGAGAAAAGCAGCTTTCCATAGGAAACAAAAAACCATACACATATCCTTTCATTGTAAAATATCAAACACAAAGAAGTTTACATAGTAGAAAGGAAGAGCACTCCTTTCACTGTCTCTCAAAACCCACAGCTGTAGAAAACAAATATCAAGCTTCTTAAGAAAAATAATCAGGCTGGAGCCACGGCTCACTAGGCTAATCCTCCGCCTGCGGCGCCAACACACCGGGTTCTAGTCCCAGTCGGGGCATCAGATTCTGTCCCGGTTGCCCCTCTTCCAGGCCAGCTCTCTGCTGTGGCCCCAGGAGTGCAGTGGAGGATGGCCCAAGTGCTTGGGCCCTGCACCCACATGGGAGACCAGAAGAAGCTCCTGGCTCCTGGCTTTGGATCAGCGCGGCTGCAGCGACCATTGGAGGGTGGAACCAACAGCAAAGGAAGACCTTTCTCCCTGTCTCTCTCTCACTGCCCACTCTGCCTGTCAAAAAAAAGAAAAAAAGAAAAAAAAAAAAGAATCTTAAATACACACAGTTGTTTTACTATAACTTTTACCATCTATTTTCCCATGCATATGAAAATGTAGGTAAATGCTTATCTACACATTTATTAAACATATAAAATATTTGTATCTATATATATAAAATATCTTAAACAAAATGGAATTAGGCAACATCCCACATAATATTTTTTGAATATTTTTCTCATGGAGACTTTGAAATCTATCTCATTTTTCTCAGCTATAAGGTTTTTATTTTGTGTATTTATTATGATTTAATCAGTCACTTACAAATGTTTGCTAGATTGTTATTAACTTTGGACTATTATAAATAAAGTTGCAATTACTATCCTCACACATACTCCTTATTCATTTGCACAAATATTTCTGTTGGATAAATTCCTAGGTATAGAATTATTAACCAAGGGGCATATATATTTTAGTCTTGATAGATGTTTCCAAAATTGCCCTAAAATACAATTTTAATATCTACTACCAGCAACTCTGTATTAAAATACCTAAATAATAAGATTTAAAAATCAAGTTTAAAAATAGTTTTGCCACAAAAAGATGCCTCAATCCAACTTGTTATGAAGCATTCCTAATCTATTTACAGAAAGAATACATAAGCATTAAAAAAACAGAGGCTATTCAAATGCCACTTAGAAAAAATATAAAATAATATAGTATAAACAAAGACAAATCCCATGGTTTAAAAATGCTACAATAAATGTATGTTTGAGTAAATATGTCTTTCTTTTAAAAATAACATAAATACTACAGATATGTTTGATAGCAAGATGTGTTTTTAGAAACTATTAAAGGGGCTGGCGCTGTGGCTCACTTGGTTAATTATCTGCCTGTGGTGCTGGCATCCCATATGGGTGCCAGGTTCTAGTCCCAGTTGCTTCTCTTCCAGTCCAGCTCTGGGCTGTGGCCTGGGAAGGCAGTGGAGGATGGCCCAAGTGCATGGGCCCTGCACCCGCATGGGAGACCAGGAGGAAGCACCTGGCTCCTGGCTTTGGATTTGCGCAGTGCTGGCCGTAGTGGCCATTTGGGGAGTGAACCAATGGAAGGAAGACCTTTCTCTCTGTCTCTCTCTCTCTCTCTCACTGTCTGTAACTCTGCTGTCAAATAAATTTAAAAAAAACTATTAAAAATATTAAAACCATAAAAAGGATTAGAAGAGGATATTGTTCCAAAGTTTAGAGGACTGAAGACTAATCACCATATTCAATTTATAAGCCTTAATTGGATCATGGTTATAAAAACAGCTATGAAAGACATTTTGGGTGACAACTGAGAAAAATTTTAATATGAACTAGATATTATATTATAATATGGGCTTACTATTATCTTTTAGGGATGCCAATGGCATGGTAAAAGTGTGCATAATTTTCAGGAGGTACATGTTGAAATATTGATGAGTGAATGATCAAAGTGTCTGAAACTTAATTTGAAATGTGACAAAATTTACCAATTTTTGAAAGCAAACAGAAGATATATAAAAACTGTATCAATGTTTCAATCTCAAAAATTTTCACAATAGAAAGCCGGGGAAAAAAGAGAATAAAACTGTGATGCTGCTGATCTTCTGTTGACTTTTATTTCATTACATTAGGTGTTCTGTGCAAAAAGATAGGTGCCTGTTAGAAATCCACATTGATTTAGGTATCTAAAGTTATTTTCTTATATACTATTTCTGTGTACCCAGCATTAGACCAGCTATAATGAGGAAGGAAAGAAGAAAATAAAGAGAGAGAGAAGAGAAGAGAAGAGAAGAGAAGAGAAGAGAAGAGAAGAGAAGAGAAGAGAAGAGAAGAGAAGAGGGATAGTTTGACTTCCTCCTTCCCAATTTGTACCCCTCTAATTTCTTTTCTTTTCTTTTTTTTTTCTTTTCTTTTCTTTTTTTTTTTTTTAACAGGCAGAGTGGACAATGAGAGAGAGAGACAGAGAGAAAGGTCTTCCTTTACCGTTGGTTCACCCCACAATGGCCACTGCGTCTGGCACACTGCGGCCCACGCACCGCACTGATCTGAAGCCAGGAGCCAGGTGCTTCTCCTGGTCTCCCATGGGGTGCAGGGCCCAAGCACTTGGGCCATCCTCCACTGCACTCCCTGGCCACAGCAGAGAGCTGGACTGGAAGAAGAGCAACCGGGACAGAATCCAACGCCCCGACCGGGACTAGAACCCGGTGTGCTGGTGCCACAGGCGGAGGATTAGCCTATTGAGCCACAGCTAATTTCTTTATCTTGGCTAATGGATTAAGCTAATACTTCCAGAACTACGTTGAATAGCAATTATGAGAGTGAGCATCCTTGTCTGGTTCTGAATCTCAGTGGGAAAGCTTTCAAATTTCCCCATTCAATAGGATTCTGGCCATGAGTTTGTCATAAATTGTCTTGATTGTGTTGAGGAATATTTGTTTTATACCTAATTTGCTTACAGTTGTCATCATGAAAGGGTGTTGTATTTTATCAAATGCTTTCTCTGTATCTGTTGAGATAATCATGTGGTTTTTGTTCAGCAGTTAATTTGTTATATCACATTGACTGATTTGAAAATGTTGAACCATCTCTGCATATCTGAGATAAATCCCACTTGGTCCAGGTGAATGATCTTTCTTATATGTTGTTGGATTCGATTGGCTAGTATTTTATTCATTAGAGACATTGATCTGTAGTTCTCTTCTGTTGTATCTTTTTCAGGCTTAGAAATGAAGGTGATGCTGGCTTCATAGAAGGAGTCTGGGAGGATTCTCTTCCTTTCAATTGCTTTGAATAGCTTGAGAAGAATTGGAGTTAGTTCTTTAAATGTTTGGTAGTATTCAATAGTGAAGCATTCCAGTCCCGGGATTTTCTTTGTGGAAGGTTCTTTATTACTGATTCAATTTCTGTCATGGTGATCAGTCCGTTTAGGTTTTCTATGTCTTCATAGCTCCTTTCAGGTAGGTTGTATGTGTCCATGAATCTATCCATTTCTTCTGGGTTTCCCAATTTGTCAGCATACAGCTCTTTGTAGTAATTTCTGATGATTCTTTATATTTCTGTGTTGTCTGTTGTTACAGTTCCTTTTTCATCTCTAATTTTATTGATTTGGGTCTGCTCCCTCTTTTTTTTTATTTAGGTGGGCCAGTGGTACATCAATTTTATTTTATTTTTTTTAAAAAATAGCTTTCAGTTTTGCTGATCTTTTATATTTTTGACTCAATTTTGTGTATTTCTTCTCTAATTTTAATTATATCTTTTTTCCTATTAGTTTTGGGTTTGGTTTACCGTTGTTTCTTAGGTCCTTGAGGTTCATTGATAGCTCATTTACTTAGTGACTTTCCAATTTTTTTATGTAGGTGCCAATTGATATAAACTTTCCTCAACACTGATTTTGCTGTTTCCCATAAATTTTATTCTGTTGTATTGCAGTCTTCATTTGTTTCCAGAAATGTCTTTTTTTTTTTTTTTGACAGGCAGAGTGGATAGTGAGAGAGAGAGACAGAGAGAAAGGTCTTCCTTTACCATTGGTTCGCCTTCCAACGGCCACTGTGCGCTGGCCGCAGCGCACCACGCTGATCCGAAGGCAGGAGCCAGGTGCTTCTCCTGGTCTCCCATGCGGGTGCAGGGCCCAAGCACTTGGGCCATCCTCCACTGCACTCCCAGGCCACAGCAGAGAGCTGGCCTGGAAGAGGGGCAACTGGGACAGAATCCGGTGCCCCGACCGGGACTAGAACCCGGTGTGCTGGCGCTGCTAGGTGGAGGATTAGCCTATTGAGCCACGGTGCCAGCCTCCAGAAATGTCTTGATTTTTCTTTTGATTTCTTCAATACCCACTGTTCATTCAGGAGCATGTTGTTCAGTCTGTCTCCATGTGTTCTAGAAACTCTTGAGTTGTTGATTTCCAGCTTTATCCCATTGTGTTCTGAGATGATGCATTCTATGATTTTGTTTTTTTTTTTATCTTAATTTGCTGAGATTTGCTTTATGGCTTAGCATGGGGTCTATTCTATTGAAAGTTCCATGCACTGATGAGAAGAACGTGTATTCCACAACTGTGGGGTGAAAATTTCTGTAGCTATTCTTTAGGTACATTTGGTCTGCAGTGTCAATTAACTCTGTTGTTTCCTTGCCGATTTTCTGTCTGGTTGATCTGTAAATTGCTAGAAGTGTTGTATTTAAATCTTTCATTACTATTGTATTGGAGTCTATGTCTCTCTTTAGATTCATTAACATTTCTTTTAAATAGCCAGATACCCTGTAATTAGGTGCATATACATTTATAATAAGCACATATGCCTTTTGAATTTGATCCCTTAATCATTACATAATGCACTTCTTTTTCTCCTTTAACAGGTTTTGTGTTAAAATTTATTTTGTCTTGATGTTAGGAGGGCTACACCAGCTCTTTTTTGGTTTCTGTTAGCATGGAACATCTTTTTCCATCATTTCACTTTCAGTCTGCATGTATCTTCTTTGTGTTTCTTGTAGCCAACAAATAGGTGGATTTTGTTTTTTAATCCATTCAGCCAGTGTCTTTTAACTAGTGAGTTGAGGCAATCTACCTTCAAGGTGACTATGGTCACCATATATCCATATGTGGAGCTCCCCGTATGCTTACTAATTAACTGCACCTACAGAAACAGTGACATGTGAACTATTGAAAAACTTCCCTCCAGAACTGAGAGATTTTCACCATGGATTTGTACGTGACTAACTCTGAACCATCTATTCCCTCACATACACATAAAAGGACCTATGATAACCACGGTACCTGAGCATCTGGTAAAAGCAAAATCCCCAAACTCCCTGGATACATACATGTCACACCGAAGGTTCTCATGTGCAGTGATTGCATAATTCATTCATTCATTCATTTGTTGATTTGTATGGACAATAATTACTCACAATTTATATGCTCTATTCAAGGAGATGGCTGTGAAAATGACAGACAAGTCCTCTGCTCTTATAGTCTCTATTCTCAGGGAGGTGGGGAAGACAGATAGTAATGCCATGAAGAAAACTAAGATACCAAGAGGAGTGGTCTTATTTTAATGGACAAATAATGAAGGACTTTCAAGGTAAGACCTGGAATAATGAGAAGAAATCCCCCATGCAAAGATCCCAAGGATGAGCCTCCTAGAGAGAGAAGTCCAACAGCAAGGACTCTGGGACAGAAACAAACTTAGTGTGTTGATGGACAAAGCTACCACATGCCAGCAAAAGTGGTAGGAGGGGATGGTGGAGAAGTATATAGTAGCAATAGGATGAAGTTTTGCTTTTATGCTATGTGTGAGGGGGTAACACGGGTGGAATTTAAGCAGACATGTGGCAGCTACCTTATTTATGTTTTCAAAAGAGTTTTCCTGGTAGTTTTTGGAGGCATGGATTACAAGAGTCCAGATAGAAGCAAGGGACAGGTTAGGAAGCTATGTTATAGTATAAGCTTAGACCAAGTATTTACATTATAAATTTTAAATCATTTTGACTGATTATAATATATGTATATAAAAGACCACTTTGTTAGCACAATGGCTCAAATAAATTGCAGAATCAAACCAAAAAAAAAAAAACTAGAAAAGAATGAGTAGGAAATATGAAGGAAGAAATTGGAAGAGATCTGAAATCTATGATGGGATAATGTATAACAAGTAGATACACAGGACCTTAAATAGGATTTCCTTGAGCCTGGAACATCTTGTTGTGGAAATGTAAAACTGTGCCAGAAAGTAAGCTAGTTCTCAGAACTTCGGAGAGCAGATCAAAAGATGCCAGGAGTGAACATGCAGGGGGCACCACTGTAGTTAGTACATTCACCAGAAAGAACACTGTGTAAACAGAAGACAAAATACCCATGGAACTCATGTTGATACTAATAAAAATGTTTTTATAAAGACATGGCGGCCACAGCCATTCTTTACAGAAAAAATGTCAACAAACAAACACAAAGTTGGCGGAGCCAAGATGGCGGAATAGTGAGGGCGCGCACCGATAGTCCGGGAAAATTTAGTTTAATAAAAGGGGAGTTACGGTAGCCGCAGAAAAAAGAACCAGGAAAAAATTGCACGGGAATCGTGAATCGGAGGACCTACTGGGAGAACAAGGTCGCCCACTGCGCGGAAGCCAAGTCGCGGGACCGAGCCGCAGAAGCCCCAGGGTCTGCGTGCCAGTGCTCCAAGGGGAGTGCATGCCACACAGACAACAGCGGGGAGACTTGGGACGCTCAGGGCTCCGAGTCCACACATCGGCGCTGGAAGGGGAGGTGAGCTCAATAACCCGAGACATTGGTGGGGAAACGGGGGTCAGAATCTAGAGGGGGGCCGGAAAGTGCAGCAAACTCACTACCGGAAAGAAGGAAAAAAAAAAGCTTCGGGGTTTCTCTTCCCCCTAACCTTGCAAAGGTTACAAGGCTGCAAGGCTAGAATTCCCAAGAGACAAAGAGAAGGCCTGCTCTCTGGATTTACATATCAATGGGGGAGAGCTAAGGAACTGAGTCACTACAATTCAGTAGCCTAGGCAACCCAGTGGGAGTCCAGAGGAGCCAAAGACTGGAAGCTAAATACCATCAATTCTGCACAGCCGTGCCCTGCGGTGTTACTTACCCCCTGAATAAATAAAATAAATAAATAAAAAGAGAGAGATTTACCACGCATAACCTGAGGGTGTCACCTTTGCACACCCTTAACCTGGAAGAACCAGGCAGAGCTCTCAGGCCGCACCCATCTCAAGCCTCCAAGGCTCCTCCAACAGCAGGCAGTCCACTTAACACGGACACAGTATAAAAAAAAAAAAAAAAGAAAAGAAAAAAAAAACGCACAGTGACGCAAGAAGAATTAACTATGCCGAGTAACAAACACAGAAATAGAGGGAGCAAGATCAACTATGACACTATGATGCCTCCAAATAAGCAAAACACCCCAAGCCAAGAGTATGAAGATGATGAGATAGAAGAAATGCAAGATACGGATTTCAAAAAATTTATGATAAGAACATTTAGAAGTTTTCAAAAGCAAATCCTTGAACTACAGAAATCCTTAATGGACAAGATTGAAAATCTCTCTCGTGAAAACGAAATTTTAAGGAAGAGTCAAAATGAAACTCAGAAACTAGTAGAACAGGAAAGTGTTATAGTGAAGAGAAATCAAAATGAAATGAAGAGCTCAATAGATCAAATGACAAACACATTAGAAAGCCTTAAAAACAGAATGGGTGAAGCAGAAGAGAGAATATCGGACTTAGAAGATAGAGCACAGGAAAACATACAGTCAAACCAAAGAAAAGAAGAGGAAATTAGAAACCTAAAAAATATTGTTGGGAATCTACAGGATACTATTAAAAAAACCAACATTCGAGTTCTAGGAGTTCCTGAAGGCATGGAGAGAGAGAAAGGATTGGAAGGCCTTTTTAGTGAGATACTAGCAGAGAACTTTCCAGGTTTGGAGAAGGACAGAGATATCCTAGTACAGGAAGCTCATAGAACCCCCAATAAACATGACCAAAAGAGATCCTCACCACGACACGTGGTAATTAAACTTACCACAGTGAAACATAAAGAAAAGATCCTAAAATGTGCAAGAGAGAAACGTCAGATTACTCTCAGAGGATCTCCAATCAGACTCACAGCTGACTTCTCATCAGAAACCCTACAAGCTAGGAGGGAATGGCGAGACATAGCACAGGTGCTAAGAGAGAAAAATTGCCAGCCCAGAATATTATATCCTGCCAAGCTCTCATTTGTGAATGAAGGTGAAATAAAGACCTTTCACAACAAACAGAAATTGAAAGACTTTGTGGCCACTCGTCCGGCCCTGCAAAAGATACTTAAAGATGTGCTACACTCAGAAACACAGAAACACGGCCATCAATATGAAAGAAGGGAAAGGAAGAACACCTACCAGTAAAAGAGCATGGGAAGCTCAAAGCATATACTAGAAAATATTTCCGGGAAAATGGCAGGGCAAAGTCACTACGTATCAATAGTCACATTGAACATTAATGGTCTGAATTCTTCAGTTAAAAGACACCGTTTAGCTGACTGGCTCACAGAACACAACCCAACTATTTGTTGCCTACAAGAAACACATCTCTCTAACAAAGAGGCATGCAGACTGAAAGTGAAAGGTTGGAAAAAGATATTCCATGCCAACAGAAACCAAAAAAAAGCAGGTGTAGCCATATTAATATCAGACAAAATAAACTTTAATACAAAAACTGTTAAGAGAGACAAAGGGACACTATATAATGATTAAGGGTTCAATTCAACAGGAAGATGTAACTATTATAAATGTATATGCACCTAATTACAGGGCACCGGTCTATTTAAAAGATATGTTAAGGGACTTAAAGGGAGATTTAGATTCCAATACAATAGTACTGGGGGACTTCAATACTCCACTCTCAGAAATAGACAGATCATCTGGACAGAAGATCAACAAGGAAACAGCAGATTTAATTGACACTATTGCCCAAATGGATCTAACAGATATCTACAGAACTTTCAACCCTACATCTACAGACTTCACATTCTTCTCAGCAGCGCATGGAACCTTCTCTAGGATTGACCACATACTAGGCCATAAAGCAAGTCTCAGCAAATTTAAAAGAATTAGAATCATACCATGCAGCTTCTCAGACCACAGCGGGATGAAGCTGGAAATTAGCAACTCAGGAAACCCCAGAAAGTATGCAAACACATGGAGACTGAACAACATGCTCCTGAATGAACACTGGGTCATTCAAGAAATCAAAAGAGAAATCAAAAACTTTCTGGAAGTAAATGAAGACAACAACACAACATATCAAAACTTATGGGATACAGCAAAAGCAGTATTGAGAGGCAAATTTATAGCAATAGGTGCCTATATCAAGAAATTGGAAAGGTACCAAATAAATGAGCTTTCAGCGCACCTCAAGGACCTAGAAAAACTGCAGCAAACCAAACCCAAATCTAGTAGGAGAAGAGAAATAATTAAAACCAGAGAAGAAATTAACAGAATTGAATCCAAAAAAACATTACAAAAAATCAGCCAAGCGAGAAGCTGGTTTTTTGAAAAAATAAACAAAATTGACACACCACTGACCCAACTAACTAAAAAAAGAAGAGAAAAGACCCAAATCAATAAAATCAGAGATGAAAAAGGAAACGTAACAACAGACACCACAGAAATAAAAAGAATCATCAGAAATTACTACAAGGACCTGTATGCCAGCAAACAGGAAAACCTATCAGAAATGGATAGATTCCTGGACACATGCAATCTACCAAAATTGAACCATGAAGACATCGAAAACCTAAATAGACCCATAACTGAAACAGAAATTGAAACAGTAATAAAGGCCCTCCCAACAAAGAAAAGCCCAGGACCAGATGGATTCACTGCTGAATTCTACCAGACATTTAAAGAAGAACTAATCCCATTTCTTCTCAAACTATTCAGAACAATCGAAAAAGAGGGAATCCTCCCAAATTCTTTCTATGAAGCCAGCATCACCTTAATCCCTAAGCCAGAGAAAGATGCAGCACTGAAAGAAAATTACAGACCAATATCCCTGATGAACATAGACGCAAAAATCCTCAATAAAATTCTGGCCAATAGAATACAACAACACATCAGGAAAATCATCCACCCAGACCAAGTGGGATTCATCCCTGGTATGCAGGGATGGTTCAACATTCGCAAATCAATCAATGTGATTCAGCACATTAACAGACTACAGAAGAAAAACCATATGATTATCTCAATTGATGCAGAGAAAGCATTTGATAAAATTCAACACCCTTTCATGATGAAAACTCTAAGCAAATTGGGTATAGAAGGAACATTCCTCAATATAATCAAAGCAATTTATAAAAAACCCACAGCCAGCATCCTATTGAATGGGGAAAAGTTGGAAGCATTTCCACTGAAATCTGGCACCAGGCAGGGATGCCCACTCTCACCACTGCTATTTAACATAGTTCTGGAAGTTTTAGCCAGAGCCATCAGACAAGAAAAAGAAATCAAAGGAATACAAATCAAGAAGGAAGAAGTCAAACTATCCCTCTTTGCAGACGATATGATTCTGTACTTAGAGGATCCAAAGAACTCTACTAAGAGACTATTGGAACTCATAGAGGAGTTTGGCAAAGTGGCAGGATATAAAATCAATGCACAAAAATCAACAGCCTTTGTATACACAAGCAATGCCATGACTGAGAAAGAGCTGCTAAGATCAATCCCATTCACAATAGCTACAAAAACAATCAAATACCTTGGAATAAACTTAACCAAGGACGTTAAAGATCTCTACGATGAAAATTACAAAACCTTAAAGAAAGAAATAGAAGAGGATACCAAAAAATGGAAAAATCTTCCATGCTCATGGATTGGAAGAATCAACATCATCAAAATGTCCATTCTCCCAAAAGCAATTTATAGATTCAATGCAATCCCAATCAAGATACCAAAGACATTCTTCGCAGATCTAGAAAAAATGATGCTGAAATTCATATGGAGGCACAAGAGACCTCGAATAGCTAAAGCAATCTTGTACAACAAAAACAAAGCCGGAGGCATCACAATACCAGACTTCAGGACATACTACAGGGCAGTTGTAATCAAAACAGCATGGTACTGGTACAGAAACAGATGGATAGACCAATGGAACAGAATTGAAACACCAGAAATCAACCCAAACATCTACAGCCAACTTATATTTGATCAAGGATCTAAAACTAATTCCTGGAGCAAGGACAGTCTATTCAATAAATGGTGCTGGGAAAATTGGATTTCCACGTGCAGAATCATGAAGCAAGACCCCTACCTTACACCTTACACAAAAATCCACTCAACGTGGATTAAAGACCTAAATCTACGTCCTGACACCATTAAGTTATTAGAGAACATTGGAGAAACCCTTCAAGATATTGGCACAGGCAAAGAATTTCTGGAAAAGACCCGGGAGGCACAGACAGTCAAAGCCAAAATCAACTATTGGGATTGCATCAAATTGAGAAGTTTCTGTACTGCAAAAGAAACAGTCAGGAGAGTGAAGAGACAACCGACAGAATGGGAAAAAATATTTGCAAACTATGCAACAGATAAAGGGTTAATAACCAGAATCTACAAAGAGATCAAGAAACTCCACAAAAACAAAACCAACAACCCACTTAAGAGATGGGCCAAGGACTTCAATAGACATTTTTCAAAAGAGGAAATCCAAATGGCCAACAGGCACATGAAAAAATGTTCAAGGTCACTAGCAATCAGGGAAATGCAAATCAAAACCACAATGAGGTTTCACCTCACCCCGGTTAGAATGGCTCACATTCAGAAATCTACCAACAACAGATGCTGGCGAGGATGTGGGGAAAAAGGGACACTAACCCACTGTTGGTGGGAATGCAAACTGGTCAAGCCACTATGGAAATCAGTCTGGAGATTCCTCAGAAACCTGAATATAACCCTACCATTCGACCCAGCCATCCCACTCCTTGGAATTTACCCAAAGGAGTTTAAATTGATAAACAAAAAAGCGGTCTGCACCCTAATGTTTATTGCAGCACAATTCACAATAGCCAAGACCTGGAACCAACCTAAATGCCCATCAACGGTAGACTGGATAAAGAAATTATGGGATATGTATTCTTTAGAGTACTATACCGCAGTAAGAAACAACGAAATCCAGTCATTTGCAACAAAATGGAGGAATCTGGAACACATCATGCTGAGTGAAGTAAGCCAGTCCCAAAGGGACAAATACCATATGTTCTCCCTGATCGGTGACAACTGACTCAACACCAAAAAGGAAACCTCCTGAAGTGAAATGGACACTATGAGAAATGGTGACTTGATCAGCATAGCCCTGACTGCTAATGGACAACTTAATACATTATCCCTCATAGTAATTTTTTTGGCTGTTCTACTTAATATGACTGGTTTAATTCTGTAATTATCACACAGTTATTCTTAAGTGTTGAAAATTAACTGAAATGTGATCCCTGTTAAACATAAGAGTGGGAATAAGAGAGGGAAGAGATGTATAATTTGGGGCATGCTCAGGCTGACTTGCCCCAATTGGTAGAGTTGGAAATATACCAGGGGATTCCAATTCAATCCCATCAAGGTGGCATGTGCCAATGCCATCTCACTACTCCAAGTGATCAATTTCAGTTCACAATTGATCATAATGAAAGGACTAAGAGTCAAAGGGAGCACATAAACAAGTCTAACACCAACCGATAGAATAAATAAAGGGGAGAGTGATCCAACATGGGAAGTGAGATACTCAGCAGACTCATAGAATGGCGGATGTCCTAAATAGCACTCTGGCCTCAGAATCAGCCCTAAAGGCACTCGGATCTGGCTGAAAAGCCCATGAGAGTATTTCAGGCATGGAAAGCCAAGACACTCTGGCAAAAAGATCTCTGTGAGTGAGATCCCAGTGGAAAGAACAGGTCTTCAAAGAGGGAGGTGCCTTTCTCTGAAGGGAGGAGAGAACCTCCACTTTGACTATGACTGTGTCTAAACAAGATAAGAGTCGGAGAACTCAAGGGGCTTCCATAGCCTTGGAAACTCATAACTGGTGCATAGGGAGATTACTGATGCCATAAACAGGAGTGTCAATTGGTAAAGTCAACAACAGGAGTCACTGTGCACTTACTCCTCATGTGGGATCTCTGTCCTTAACGTGCTGTACACTGAGGCTTAATGCTATAACGAGTACTCAAACAGTATATTTCACTTTGTGTTTCTATGGGGGTGCAAACGACTGAAATCTTTACTTAATGTACACTAAACTGATCTTCTGTAAAAAAAAAAAAAAAAAGAAAGAAATTATCAATTCCCAACTTGACTCTCACTGGGATTAAACATGACAATAGGTCTGATCTGATTTCATCATCATTTTAAAAAAATCATCTATTATTTTTCACTTTATGTTTCTGTGTGGGAGCAAACTGTTGAAATACTTACTTAAGGTATACTAAGCTGATCTTCTGTATATTAAGATAATCGAAAATGACTCTTGATGTGAATGGAAGGGGAGAGGGAGTGGGAAAGGGGAGGGTTGTGGGTGGGAGGGACGGTATGGGGGGGGAAGCCATTGTAATACATGAGTCGTACTTTGGAAATTTATATTCATTAAATAAAAGATAAAAAAAAAAAAAGTTGTGATGGAAATGAGGAAATACCTGTTTTACTGCAACACCTGATTCAGCAAAACCAAAAATGGATGCCACAGCATTTGGGGGGGACTATATTCACATAGTTTACATATTCACATATATTATTTTTTTTAGATTTATTTATCTGAAAGGCAGAGCAACACAGAGGGAGGGGAAAAGAGAGCAAGGTCTTCCTTCCACTGGTTCACTCCGGTGATTGGGCCAGGCCAAAGCCGAGTCTCCCACATGGTGACAGGAAGCCATCTGTTGCTGCCTTCCCAAATGCACTAGCAGAAAGCTGGTTTGGAAGCAGGGTAGCTAGGACTTGAACTGTAACTCCAATAAGGGATGCTAGCAGCACAAGCAGCAGCTTTACCAGCTGCCCACAATGCTGCCACGCCTCCCCGTATTAATCATCAGTTTGAGAGGAAAATCGTTTTCCCCATGGAGAAATCTGGCAGAAACTGCTTTACCCTAATAATCCAATTTAACATTACCAGTGGGACAAACTGACACTGCACGTCCGTGGTGTGATTCACTGAGGACTCCATCACCTGTGTAGTACTCCTGTCTAATTAGCTTTAGCTGAATCTAATTACGTAGAAGGAAGCAATCAAAGAATCAGAGGCACATTCTGCAAACATTTCTGGCCTAGATACTAGGAAAAAGTCAATGTCACGAAAGTAAAAAGGAAGTGGGAAATTACTCTAGATCAGGAACAAAAGAAATACAACTAAATGCAATTAGTCATCCTTCATTGCACTCCGGATTTTTTTTTAAATAGCTATAAAAATAATCAAATAATTACAGAAATTTGATAATAGGTTATGCATAAGACAAGTGATTCTTAAGAGATAACAAGAAGAAATATCTAGGCTTGAGTTATTAAGATACCTGCAAATGGCTCAAAGAGGAAAAAATAGAGAAACAAAAGATTTTAAAATCTCAATGAAGAATATATAGTGTTCATTATCTTCATCCTGCAAATTTTATGCAATTTTGCACCCTTTCCAAATAGAAGGTAGTGAAAGAAAAGAATTCAAGTGTTCTGTCTCCAGAAGTAGGGGACAGTTCTGTGCATCTACTTGTGCAGAACAGCACTGTGGGAGTCAGTGCAATCTCACATGAAAACGTCACCTCCAGGGCGTGCAGTTAGCCTAGCCACTAGGACATGCATAGCACATATTGGAGTACTTAGTTTTCATACCCAGCTCCTGACTCCAGAAGGGAGCAATGTCCCTCTCTCACTTGCTCTCTCACCCTCTATCTCTATCTCTGTCTCTCTCTCTCTCTCTCTCAAATAAATTTTAAACAAAATAAAACATAGGCTCTGGAGCCAAACTTCTGGAATTCATATTTCAGTTTTTTCACGTATTACCTGCGTAGCTTTGAACAAGTTATCTGACTTCCTTGAATTCCACTTTCAAACTACAAAGTGGAAATAAAAGCTGCGAGGATTAAAACACATAGAACTATGCTGGCAAATAGTAAACACTAAATGTCAGTTGTATTTCAATGCAATGGTTACTGAAGACAAGACTAATTAGCCTCAAAAGGCCCAGTGAGAAAACAGCTCTTCCAAAATGTAGTAACTGTGGATATCATTCAAAACAAATTATCAACAGCTAATATTTTTATCATTTCTTACTCTCTGGTGCTCTCAGAACTTCAATTTAGTGTTTTGTGCATTTTCATGAAAACTGTAATATGCCTGCTTTGTATAATTACTGTTCAATAGTTAGTCTGAGGGGCCAGTGTAGTGGTATAGCGGATAAAGCCTCCCCCTGCATCACCAGGATCCCATATGGTTTATGTCTTGACTGCTCCTCTTATGATACAGCTCCCTGCTAATTTGCCTGGGAAAAGCAGTAGAAGATGATTCAAGGACCTGGGCTCCTGCCACCCATGTAGGAAATCTGGATGAAGTGCCTGGCTTTGGGGAGTGAATCAGCAGATGGAAGATCTCTCTCTCTCTCTCTCTCTCTCTTCCCCTATCCTCCCTTCCTCCTCCCCTCTCTCAATCTTTCAAATAAATAATTTTTTAAAAAAAGTTAGTCTTAGTAGGCTTAAATTACTTGATGTACTGTGTTAAAGATAACAGGGAAATACTTCTAGAATGTTTAAAATTTTTAAATAGTTCAAATTTTAATATCTAAACTCTCATCTAACAAATATCTAAAACAAAGATTGTACAAAATTGTTCATTTCATGAGAGTGGCATAACTAAGGAATGGTATATTTTTGTTCTCAATTAAGTTTTTAAAATTATTTCTTTGGGGACTGGTGCTGTGGCATAAAGGGCAGAAGACTCAAGAAAGTCACTGTGGTGGACGAGTGGAGATGGTGACCGACTGACACCACAGGGTAGAGGGGAGACAGAAACACTGCCTGATTCCCCTTGTACAAAAATCTACTGTATGAAGGAAGGATCAATAAAAACTGTCCTCCTGGGGAATATCACTTGGGCTCAGACTCCTGCACTGATGCAAATCAGGGGTCTTAGGACAGTGGAGGAGTGGAAAAACCATTGAAAATAGGATGCAGAATCTCACTACGAAAGGTAGATATGGGCAGAAATGCCAAAAAGGTTTCACACTCCTGGTTCAAGCTCACATGCCTGCCTTAGGCTTATATTAGATCAGGATGACTGATAATTACTTCTTTCCTCCAACCAGGAGCCTGCCATTAGTAATGATCAGCCACAGTGTACCCCTAAAGAAAAGAGACTCCCTACATGGTGCACATGTAAAACTAAGGGCAGAGCAGGACTCTTGCCAGGTCACACACTGAGTACAAGGTAGCAACTCACTACTGGATGAATTTCAATCTTGTGGTGCACTGAAGGTAAGAATAACAACAAAACCCGAATCTAGTTCTACCTGTGACTGGATTGCCTCAATACTCGATGCTAATGTCTGACGGAAGAGCCACACCCACTTCCAGGAGTACATTCTATTTGCCTCATTAGCTACAGTTCTTCAACCTGACATTCCATCCATCAAATAGTTGGGTCATCCAAAAAGACAAGAGAAAAAATACTGTCAAGAAATAAAGGAATCAGTAGAAATAGACTCAAACATGCCCCAGGTGTTAGAAGTACCAGTTAGAAACTTCAAACTAACTGGAAACAATATTTTAAAAGATATAGGTAAATGCTAAAAGAAATGATAGATGACATGCATAAATATATGAAGAATTTAAGCCACAGTGGAAGGAAGACTCAGTAAACACTGTTAACAAATGTACCACCTTGTAGGGATATTGACAATAACAGATGTGGGGGAAGGAGGCATATGAGAACTCTCTGGACCTTCCTCTCCATTTTGTTTGAATCTAAAATTTTTTAAAAAATTCTTTACTTAAAAAATAAAAGAAACAGAATATAATTTAGGGGCCGGCACTGTGGCATAGTAGGCTAAGCCTCCACCTGCGGCACTGGCATCCCAAAAGGCTTCCATAGCCTTGGCAGCTCATGACAAGAGTCTAGGGTGATTACTGATGCCATAAACAAGAGTGTCAATTTGTTAAGTCAACAACAGGAGTCACTGTGCACTTACTCCTCATGTAGGATCTCTGTCCTTAATGTGCTGTACATTGTGATTTAATGCTATAACTAGTACTCAAAAGGTATTTTCACTTTGTGTTTCTATGTGGGTGCAAACTGTTGAAATCTTTACTTAATATACACTAAACTGATCTTCTGTATATAAAGAGAATAGAAAAAGAATCTTGATGTGAATGGAAGGGTACAGGGAGCAGGAAAGGGGAGGGTTGCGGGTGGGAGGGAAGTTATGGTGGGGGAGCCATTGTAATCCATAAGCTGTACTCTGGAAATTTATATTCATTAAATAAAAGTTTAAAAAAAAAGAAAAAAATACTTAAAAAATAAAAGAAACAGAATATAATTTAGGGACTGGCACTGTGGCATAGTAGGCTAAGCCTCCACCTGCAGCACTGGCATCCCATATGGGCGTCGGGTTGAGTCCCTGATGCTTCTCTTCCGATCCAGCTCTTTGCTACAGCCTGGGAAAGCAGTGGAACCTGCACCCACCTGGGAGATTCTAAAGAAGCTTCTGGTTCCTGGTTCCTGGTTCCTGGCTCCTGGTTCCTGGTTCCTGGCTCCTGGTTCCTGGTTCCTGGCTCCTGGTTCCTGGCTCCTGGTTCCTGGTTCCTGGTTCCTGGCTCCTGGTTCCTGGCTTCAGATCAGCCCAGCTCTTGCTGTTACAGCCATTTGGGGAGTGAACCAGCAGATGGAAGTCCTTTCGCTCATCTCCGTCTCTCTGTAACTCTACCTCTCAAATAAATAAACAAATAAAATCTTTTAAAAAAAAAGAAGATAATTGTAAGAAAGAAATCATAATGTGAGGAGAATAGAGTGAGAAGGACTAATATATAACTAATTACAGTCCCAAAAGGAGATATGGGAGATAATTTGGCAGAAAAAAAAAATTGATAATAGAATGCTTAAATTTTTCTCAAGTTGTTAAAATATAGCAACTCACAGATTCAATAATACTTGCAAAGTCTAAAGAAGATAAGCCAAAAGAAATATTCAACCAAATATTTCATAGTAAGATTGCAGAATACTAAAGTTAAAGAAGTTAAAAGTGATCAGAGGAGTGAAAATTGGTTAAAAACTAACTGCTCATCTAAAAAAAGAAAAAGAAAGCAAGGCAGAAGACAATGAAATAAGAGTCATATGATCAACACAGTTAACAGTGAACTATTGATAATATTGCCTTCAAAATCAGAGTTGAGATAAGGATGCCCATTTCACCACCTATATTTTCTATTATACTGACAATTCTAATCAGTGCTATAACATAAGAGAAATAACAAAAGTCATACCTGGAGATTCAAAAGAGAGAAACAAAACTACCACTATTATAAGTGGCTTAGTTGGCCGGCGCCGCGGCTCACTAGGCTAATCCTCCGCCTTGCGGCGCTGGCACACCGGGTTCTAGTCCCGGTTGGGGCGCCGGATTCTGTCCCGGTTGCCCCTCTTGCAGGCCAGCTCTCTGCTGTGGCCAGGGAGTGCAGTGGAGGATGGCCCAAGTGCTTGGGCCCTGCTCCCCATGGGAGACCAGGAGAAGTACCTGGCTCCTGCCGTCGGATCAGCGCAGTGCGCCGGCTGCAGCGCGCTGGCTGCGGCTGCGGCGGCCATTGGAGGGTGAACCAACAGCAAAGGAAGACCTTTCTCTCTGTCTCTCTCTCACACTGTCCATTCTGCCTGTCAAAAAAAAATAAATAAATAAGTGGCTTAGTTGTACTAGGAAATAAATTCAAGTCTACAATTACTAAAATTAAAAAATGTTTAGCAGTGTAGCTGGATATAAAGTTAACATACAAAAATGAGTTGCATTTTATAGGCAACAGTAGCTAGGAAATAAAATATGCTTTTTGAAATGTCCTTTCCAATAGTACAAATAAATATACCTGGGGTGGGCACTGTGACACAGCAGATTAATTTGCTGCTTAGGATGCCTGCATCCCATATTGGAGTGCCTGGGATCAAGTCCCGCCTCCACTTTCAACCTAGCTTCCTACCAGTGTACTCCCAGGCAGGCAGTAATGATGGCACAAGTACTTGTGTCCCTGCTACCAACACATGCAGTTCCTGACTCCTAGCTTTGGCCTTAGTTCTAGCTGTTGCAGGCATTTAGGGTGTCAGCCAGTGGATGGAAGACCTCTCTCTTTCTCTCTCTCTCTCTTGCTCAATTTTTTAAATAAAAATAAATAAACATTTATAAGATATGTACAAAGTCCTCAGCAGAGCCAAAATTCCTGAAAAATACATATATGTATGATAAATCTAAAAAAGATGTGGAAACATCTATGGAGAAAGCCATAAAGCATTTTGAACCAACCATATTTAAGAAAGTCTAAAGAGAAGGACTTCTATATCATGTTTCTGGATTAGAGGACTTTTTACCATGAAAGTATCAGTTCTCTTCAAAATGATGAATGGCTTAGTACAATGCAAATAAAAATTCCAAAGTTTTGTGGAACTTTACAATCCATTTATGAGATATAAATAAAAGGACAAGGGGCCAATAAGAACCAATGTGTTCTTGAGAAAGAAAAAGGTAGGAACTTGCTCTACCAGTTATCAAATCCATTATAAAGTTATTGCAATTATCACGATGTGGTTTTGGCACAGGAAGAGACAGAAGAGCTAACAAGAGATGGGTATGCACATATAGTTACTTGCTAACTAATTGAATTGGTATTGCAGCTCAGTGCAAAGTAATTGTGCAGTTCAGTGCACTACTAAACCAAATCCAAGTGGAGTGAAGACCTAAATGAGAAAAGCAAAAACTAAAGCTTTATTAATTATGAAGGAGAATTTCTCCTTAATAAAAATTTTAAGTAACATATAAATTGTGCTTTTGAGGATATCGTGCAATGTTTTGAAACCTGAATACATTGTTTAATGTCAGAATCACATCTACTGCCTCAAAAGTTTATCACTTCTTTGTGGTGAAAATATTTTAAAAATCCTTTCTTGGGGCCAGTACTGTGGCACAGTGGGTTAATGCCCTGGTCTGAAGCGCCGGCATCCCTTATGGACGCCGGTTCAAGACCCGGCTGCTCCACTTCCGATCCAGCTCTCTGTTATGGCCTGGGAAAGCAGTAGAAGATGGCCCAAATCCTTGGGCCCCTGCACCCGTGTGGGAGACCCAGGGGAGGCACCTGGCTCCTAGCTTAGGATTGACACAGCTCCAGCCGTTCCGCCAATTGGGGAATGAACTATCGGATGGAAGACCTCTCTCTCTCTCTCTCTCTCTCTCTGCCTCTCCTCTCTGTGTAACTCTGACTTTCAAATAAATAAATAAATCTTTTAAAAAAATCTTTTCTTGTAATTTGTTTGGTTGCTTTATTTAAAAGTATGCAGTCATTCTCATTATTTATAGTTTCTGTGCAGTGCAAGCAAACATTAAAACTTCTTACTGCTACGTGAGTACCCATTAATCAACCTTTCCTGGTCCCATCTCCCCACCCATTCTCCCCAGCATCTTCACAGTCTTGAGACTAATGAAAAAAAATCTTTTAAAGTGTTTTCTTAAATTAAAATTTTCTTAGATGAAAAGTTTTTCAATTCAATTACCTTCAAATGAGGAATTCCTCAAAAGACATGAAAAAGTGAAAAGGCAAACTACAAAACATGAAGAGATACTTCAACACATGAAAGTACAAAAGGCTAGCATTCAGTATGTATAAAGAAGACTAAGTAAGAAATAAAAGGTGTAATTTTTTGAAGAAAAGAGAAAACTGGGCAAATTACAAACACAGCAAACATCCTTAAATTCATTAGCAATTAGGAAAATGTAAGTAACAACCAAAATAAGATAATGTCACATGCCCTCCAGCTTTGCAAAAATCAGTCTGGCAATATCCAGTGTATAAGAATAAGTGAACCTGGGGCTGGCACTGTGGCGTTCGGGTAAAGCCGCCACCTGCAGTGCCAGCATCCCATATGGGCTCCACTTCGAGTCCTGGCTGCTCCACATCTGATCCAGCTCTCTGCTGTGGCCTGGGAAAGCAGTAGAAGATGGCCCAAGTCCTTGGGCCCCTGCACGCAAGTGGGAGACCTGAAAGAAGCTCCTGGCTCCTTGCTTCGGATCGGCACAGCTCTGGCTGTTGCAGCCAACTGGGGAGTGAACCAGTGGATGGAAGACTTCTCTCTCTCTCTCTGACTCTCCTTCTCTCTCTGTGTAACTTTCTGACTTTCAAGTAAATAAATAAATCTTTTTTTTTAAATAAATGAATCAAAGGGAAGTGACACGCACTTTGTGGGCAGCATAAATTGACTTGATCATTTTGAAAAACAATTGCTCATCATGAGAAAATTCCAAAGGCACACACCCAGTGCAATTTCAGTAATTTAACTACAGTGTATTTACACTAGATCAATTTTGCACATGAGCACTTGGGACAAGTCTAAGAATAATCAAAGCAGCATTGTTCACATCAGTTCCAAACTCAAAATATCCTGAAGGAATATGCACAGCAGAATGGAAAAACAAAATGTGGATTGTCATCAGCAATAAGAATGCAGGAACCACATGTACATGGGTAAACATCAGAAGTAGAGTAGAATAAAAAAAGCAAATCATAAAAATACATAAAAAACATGATTGTACTTACATAAAGTGAAAAAGCAGGCAAAACTAAAATGTACATTATTAAAGCATGAACATGTTGGTGATAAAACTAAGAAAAAAGTGAATGACAAATGTGAATTTCAGAAAAACTATTTTTTCTTTTTTTTTTTTTTTTTTGACAGGCAGAGTGGACAGTGAGAGAGAGAGACAGAGAGAAAGGTCTTCCTTTGCCGTTGGTTCACCCTCCAATGGCCGCCGCTGCAGCCAGCGCACCGCGCTGATCCGATGGCAGGAGCCAGGAGCCAGGTGCTTTTCCTGGTCTCCCATGGGGTGCAGGGCCCAAGCACCTGGGCCATCCTCCACTGCACTCCCTGGCCACAGCAGAGGGCTGGCCTGGAAGAGGGGCAACCGGGACAGAATCCGGCGCCCCGACCGGGACTAGAACCCGGTGTGCCGGCGCCGCTAGGCGGAGGATTAGCCTATTGAGCCACGGCGCCGGCCGAAAAACTATTTTTTTCTAGGGAGGAAAAAGGTAATAAAATTGGGGTGAGCTGAGTGGGAAATTCTTAAATAATTTTCAAGGTTATAGTTTTTAACTTGATTGATATGTAGAAGGGTGTTTGCTTCATTATTTAAAATGTGCATATAGGGGGCTGGCACCATGGCTCACTTGGTTAATCCTCCGCCTGTGGCACCAGCATCCCATATGGGCGCTGGGTTCTAGTACCGGCTACTCCTCTTCCAGTCCAGCTCTCTGCTGTGGCCCGGGAAGGCAGTGGAGGATGGCCCACGTGCTTGGGCCCCTGCACCCGCATGGGAGACCAGGAGGAAGCACCTGGCTCCTGGCTTCGGATCGGCGTGGCTCCAGCTGTAGTGGCCATTTAGGGGGTGAACCAATGGAAGGAAGACCTTTCTCTCTATCTCTCTCTCTCTCTCTCATTGTCTAACTCTATCTGTCAAATAAATTTTAAAAAATAAAGAAAAAATGTGCATATATATTTTAAATGCTCTTATATATGTATGATTTATTTAACAGTATAAAATGTTTTAAAAAATAATGAATTTTCTGGAATAACAGAGACCAGATTTTTTTCACTTCTTGAAACCACCAAAAATAAATAAAAAAATAAAATGGACAAAATAAATGAAAATCAGACAACGATCGATAGGGGTCTTGAGGAAATGTATAAAAATTCCACAGGGCCGGCGCCGCAGCTCACTAGGCTAATCCTCCGCCTTGCGGCGCCGGCGGGGCGTCGGATTCTGTCCCGGTTGCCCCTCTTCCAGGCCAGCTCTCTGCTGTAGCCAGGGAGTACAGTGGAGGATGGCCCAAGTGCTTGGGCCCCTGCACCCCATGGGAGACCACATAAGTACCTGGCTCCTGCCATCAGATCAGCGCGGTGCGCCGGCCGCAGCGCACTGGCTGCGGCGGCCATTGGAGGGTGAACCAATGGCAAAAGACGACCTTTCTCTCTGTCTCTCTTTCACTGTCCACTCTGCCTGTCAAAAAAAAAAAAAAAAAAAAAAATTCCACAGGACCCATGTGGCACAGTCCACAGAACAGAGTATCAGAGAGAAGAGCTAGGTGGAGAGAGAACTCCAAAGATCTCCAGAGACCCCTTTAATGGTTCAGCAGAGTTCTGATGAGCACATGTAAGTGAGGAAACCCCCAAAGTCTGGGAATTGAACTGCCAGAAAATATCAAGGAAACAGTACTGAGCCATGGGAAAAATCATACCATAGGATGGTATCTATTGAGTAACTCCAGGCAAGTTAACATGTATATCTTATTTTCACAATTACCCATAAAATAAATAAAATCCTCATTTTCAGAAGAGGAAACCGGGGCTTCAGACTTCAGGATCATACAGCTAGTAAATGCCAATGCCCCGAGTCAATCTCACGTCTTCTGACCAAAAAAGCACATACTTTGCACAGCTCACTGCGCTTTATTTTCTTTCTTTATTTGCTTGTTGAAGATCTGACATTACACAGTTGTAAATATTTGGGATTTTACTGGTGATTTTTTTCTTCAAAGGCTTTTCCAGGGGCCAGTGCTGTGGTGTGGTGGGTGGGGCGGCCCATATGGATGCCAGTTTGAGTTCCAGCAGCTCCACTTCCAATCCAGCTCTCTGCTAATGCATCTGGGAAAGCAGCAGAAGGTGACCAGATGCTTGGGCCCCTGCACCCATGTGGGATACTCAAAAGAAGCTCCAGGCTCCTGGGTTTGGCCTGGCCCAGCCCTGGCTGTTGCAACCACTTGGGGAGTGAACCAGCAAATAGAAGACCTCTCTCTCCCTCTCTCCCTCTCTTCCTCTCTCCCTCTATCCCTCTCCCTCTCTCTCTCTGCTTTCAAATAAATAATCTTTAAAAAACATATCTTTCCCATCTTTAAGAATGTTAATAAAATTCAGGTGCCTTACTAAATCATACCTGAAGTTAGTATGACATAATATCTCATACACAAAAGACCCTGAGACTCCAGGTAAAAGCTGTCAGAGCTACTAAATGAAGTTGGTTCAGTCATAGGATATAAAAACAATATACAAAAATCAGCTGTGTTTCTGTACCAGTAACCACAATATCTGAAAAATGAAGAAAATACCATTTACAACAGCATCAAAGAATAAAATATCTAGGAATAAACTTAACAAAGGAAATGAAAGACTTGCTTACCAAAATTATAAAACATTAATGAAAGAATTCGAATAAAAATAAAAATAAATGAAAAGACTTTCCATGTATATAGATTTAAAATGCTTAAGACTTTTAAAATGTTCACACTACCCAGAGCTGGTGTCATGGCACAGCAGGCTAAGCAGTGGCTTGTGATTCTGGCATCCTGTATCAGAGTGCTGGTTTGAGCCTTGGCTTTTCCACTTCTGGCCCAGCTTCTTGCTAATGTACCTAGGAGACAGTGGAGGATGGTCAAAGTACTTGGACCCTTGCTATCTATGTAGGAGACTCAGAGAGAAGGCCTGGCTCAGCCTAGTCCATAGAGCCATTTGGGGAGTGAATCAGTAGCTGGAAGCTATCTCCCTCTGTCTCTGTCTCTGTTTCTGTCATTCTGTTTTTCAAATAAACAAATAAAATCTTTTTTTTTTAAAGTTCATGCTATCCCAATGAATCTAAAGAGTCAATGCAATGCTTAACAATATTGCAATGGTATTTTTTACAGCAATAGAAAAAATCTAAAATTTATATGAAATTACAAAGGACCTTGAATAGCAAATCAATATTGAGAAAGCAAAACAAAAATGGAAGCTTTAAAATTTATGATTTAAGGCTGGCGTCGCGGCTCACTAGGCTAATCCTCCGCCTTGCGGCGCCGGCACACCGGGTTCTAGTCCCGGTCGGGGCGCCGGATTCTGTCCCAATTGCCCCCCTTCCAGGCCAGCTCTCTGCTGTGGCCCGGGAGTACAGTGGAGGATGGCCCAAGTGCTTGGGCCCTGCACCCCATGGGAGACCAGGAGAAGCACCTGGTTCCTGCCTTCAGATCAGCGCGGTGCACCGGCCGCGGCGGCCATTGAAGGGTGAACCAACGGCAAAGGAAGACCTTTCTCTCTGTCTCTCTCTGTCACTGTCCACTCTGCCTGTCAAAAAAAAATTTATGATTTAAAAGTATATCACAAAGTTATAGCAATGAAAACTGTTGGCATAAGGTATGTTTGGGAGCAAACATTTAGTGTAGCAGTCATGAGGCCTGCATCCCACACTGGATGCTTGGGTTTGACTTCAGCTCCATCTCCTGACTCCAGCCTCCTGCTGATGCAGACCCTGGGAGGCAGTAGTGATGGCTCTCGTAATTCAGCAGTAATTGGGTTTCTGCTTTCAACAAGGTATACCTGGATTCAGCCTAACACCAGCTGTGGCTATTGTAGGCATTTGGGGAATTAATCAGTAGGTGGGCACTCTCTCTGTGTGTCTCTGTGTCTCTTTGTTTGTCTCTCTGCCTCTTGAATAAATAGTTTTTTAAAAGACACATAAAGGGGCCCGTGCTGTGGTGTAGCCAGTAAAAGCCACCACCTACAGAGCTAGTATCCCATATGCATACCAGTTCAAGTGCCAGCTGCTCCACTTCCTATCCAGCTCCCTGCTGATGCACCCAGGAAAGCAGTGGAAAATGGCCCAAGTCCTTGAGCCCCTGCACCCATATGGGGGAATGGGAAGAGCTGCTCCTGGTTCCTGGCTTCAGCCTGGCCCAGCCCTGACCATTGAGCCATTTGGGGAGTGAACCAATGGATGGAAGATTTCTCTCTCTCTCCTCCTCCCTCTCCCTCTCCCTCTCTGTTACTCTGACTTTCAAATAAAATAAATAAATCTTTTAAAAAAAGACACATATAGGACAACAGAACAGAATAGAGTCCAGAAATAAACACACATATACAGGATCTCTCACAAGGGTACCAAGGATACACAATGGAAAAATTATACTCTCTTCAACAAATGATGTTGAGAACATGAGATAACCACATGCAGAATAAAACTGAACCCCTTTCTTATGTCATGCAATAAGTCAACCTAAGCAGATTAAAGACTTAAATATTACACCTTAAACTATAACAGTCCTAGAGAAAAATATAAAGGAAAAATTCTATGATGTTTGCCTGGGCAATTATTTCTTAGATGTTACCCTAAAAGCACGGTAAAAAAAAAAAAAAAAAACTAGACAAATGAGATTGCATCCAACTAAAAAGCTTTTGCCCAGCAAAGGAAACAGTTTAGAGAGTGAAAAGACAATCTATGGGATAAGAGAAAATATCTGTAAATCATATATCTGATAAGGGGATAATGCTAAAAATATGTAAGGAACTCTTACAAGTGAATAGCAAAAACAAACATCCACAAATAATCCCACTTAAAAATGGGAAAAATTTTGAATAGTCATTTATCCAAAGAAGACATACAAATGGTGAACAGATATATAAGAAGATTCTCAATGTCACTAATTATCAGGGAAATGTGAATTAAAACCACAGTGAGTTATTACCTTACAACTGTTAGGATGGTTATTATCAAAAAATAACAAATGTTGACTGAATGAGATGGTAAAATTGGAACCCTTGTACATTGTTGGTGGAAATATAAAGTGGTCCAGCTACTATGGAAACAGTATAGAGAGTCCTTAAAAAACTAAAAACAACTGTTATATGATCCATCAATCTTACTCCTGGGTATTTATCTAAAATAACTGAAATCAGGACATTGAAGGCATAGTTGTACTCTCACGTTTATCTCATCTTTGTTCATAATAGCCAATATGTAGAAACAACCCAAATGCCCATCAACAGATGAATGGGTCAAGAAAATATGATAATATATACAAGGGAAATTATTCAGACTTTGAAAAAGAAGGAAAATCTGCCACAATATGGATGAATCTTAAGCACGTTGTTCTAAGTGAAATAAGCCAATCGCAGGACAAATAGTGCATAATTCCACTTAATATGTGCCATCTGGAATAGTCACACTCATAGAAGCAGAGAATTGAATGCTTATCAAGAACTGGGAAACATGGGAAGCAAGATACACAGCAGACCCATAGAATGGCAGATGTCCTAAACAGCACTCTGGCCTCAGAATCAGCCCTTAAGGCACACGGATCTGGCTGAAAAGCCCGAGAGTATTTCAGACATGGAAAGCCAAAATACTCTGGCAAAAAAAAAAAAAAAAAAAAAAAAAAAAACACTAAATGAGAGATCCCAGTGGAAAGAACAGGTCATCAAAGAAGGAGGTACCTTTCTCTGAAGGGAGGAGAGAACTTCCACTCTGACTATGACTTTGTCTAAATATGATCAGAGTCGGCAAACTCAAAAGGCCTCCAAAGCCTTGGCAACTCATGACAAGAACCTAGGGTGATTACTGATGCCATAAACAAGAGTGTCAATTTGTTAAGTCAACAACAGGAGTCACTGTGCACTTACTCCTCATGTAGGATCTCTGTCCTTAATGTGCTGTACATTGTGATTTAATGCTATAACTAGTACTCAAAAGGTATTTTCACTTTGTGTTTCTATGTGGGTGCAAACTGTTGAAATCTTTACTTAATATACGCTAAACTGATCTTCTGTATATAAAGAGAATTGAAAATGAATCTTGATGTGAATGGAAGGGGGGAGGGAGAGGGAAAGGGGAGGGTTGCAGGTGGGAGGGAAGTTATGGGGGGGGAAGCCATTGTAATCCATAAGCTGTACTTTGGAAATTTATATTCATTAAATAAAAGTTAAAAAAAAAAGAACTGGGAAAGAGGGAGCTGCTATTCAAGGATATACGGTTTCAGTTATGCAAACTGCAGCTCTAGAGACTTGCTCTACAGCATGATGCCTATAGTTAACAATAATCTATAGTGCTTTTAGCATGTTGTTAAAAAACAGAAGTCACACTAAATGTTCTTACTACAACAAAGAAAATAATTAGAATGTTGGTGGTAAGATTAAACAAATACTCACAACAATGTCCTACAACTTTTCTGTGTATTTGAAAATTTTCATTAAAATGTTAGAACTATAGATGGAGAAAGAATATCAGTGATTCATAGACCAGCAACATGAACATCACCTGGGATCTTGTTAACAATGCAAATACTCAAGCTTCACCTTGACCTACTGAGTCAAACTCTGGGGGATGGGGCCCAGCAAGGCGCAATTAAACAAGCCTTGGGAATGATCCCAATGCACACATAAGTTTGGAAACATTGCTCCATACTTACCTTAGATTTACCCT
This sequence comes from Oryctolagus cuniculus, assembly GCF_051225735.1. Lineage (NCBI taxonomy): Eukaryota > Metazoa > Chordata > Mammalia > Lagomorpha > Leporidae > Oryctolagus > Oryctolagus cuniculus. Next base: position 50,815,281 of record NC_142874.1, on the reverse strand, counting down.
GACTTCCTTGAAAAAGTCTTCTGACAGCCTCAGAGAACTCTCTTTTGTTGTTGAAGCCCATGCCTAATTTTACTTAACACGGGAAGCCGTAAAGCCTGGAGCAACTAACTTCAGTTTCTCCCGTCCTCTAAAAAGAAACACCTCCCCCAAACCCCAGCCCATCCCAGCACAGGATATTCACATTGTTTCTTAAAAGAAAAATAAATAAATACAGAAAACTGAAATGAAAACTTCAAACTAACCACAAAAGCACTTTGTGTGTATGTTTAGACAACATGTGAATAAACATGTGATATGTTTATTTTATCATTTTAGAGCTTAAATTCTGCATTAAAAGAACTCTAACACGCATTTATGTACACACTCTGGCAACAAAGAAACCAACACATTTTTAAACCCTGAATAACAATGAAAAGTTTCCCAAGTCATGATCTACTTGATTATCTGCTTTGGAGTCACAGGATTGGATTCAAACAATGTTAACATAATTACTTAATTTAAAACTCGTTCATCAGAGGTTATGTTCTGTTGTGCGCTATCCACCGCATGGAATACATGAAAGTTCTGACCCTATTCCCATGGTCGCTTCCCTGTGGCATTCTATGCTTCTGGCTTAGCTTTCCCTGGGAAGCAAAACTGAAAACTTTCTTGGTACTGAGCCATGTTCTCATCTGGGATAGAGATTAAGGAAGAGGAGGGGAGCTTTTGTTCACATTATAAATGCCAGATGCTACCACTTTAACAGCCCTACAGATCCCCAGTGGTCCTTACTTCAAACTTTTCGTTTTCAAACCCTCACTCGAAAGAATGTACTGTAATAACTGTCAGCAGTCACAGAGGAGTGGTTTCTACATTCATGAGCACTTACTCCAAGATTGCCACTGATAGATTAAAGAGAAATCCCTAGACCTTATTGTGGCTTATCAGCTTTCACACAGAGCGATGTTTCCCAGATTGGAGACTGCTATGGCCCAGGGAATCATGAGAATTGCTGAAGAGGTCATTATGTCGGCTTCAAGCCAAGAGGACATAAACCACTATCAACAAGGAGCATTTAGCCCCAGAGTTAGTGTTGACTTATAGAAAACCGCTCAGTTATTATAAATAAAAGAGTTCTTTGATCACTTTCCTTGCAAAATCTGAGGAAAAGTAAATGGGCCAAAGCTGATATACAGAAAGAAAGTGGCAAAAAGAAATGTGACTGATAACGGAATAAAAGGAAACAGAAGAATCCAAGAGAACATGGAAGGGCAAACAACGAAAAGGGAGAAATACAGCCACAGAACGACTCAACTCACTTTCTTCTTTTTTCTTTCTTTTCCTTTTCCTTTTCTTTTCTTTTCTTTTTTTTTTTTTCTTTCAGAGACAGAGCTCTTCCATCTGCTGATTCACTCCCCAAATGTAACAGTCCAAACTACACCAGACTGGAATTTCACCCGGGTCTCCCACATGGGTGCAAGGGACCCAAGTACTTGAGCAATCATCCGCTGCCTCCCAGGGTGCACACTAGCAAGAAGCTGGTCTGACACAGAGAAGCAGAACTTGAACCACACGTGCCATATGGGATGCAGGCTTGTCCCAAGCGGCAGCTGAACCGCTGTGCCAACCATCTGTCCCCAGCTCAGTTTCTAAGTCAATGTTCTTCACTATAGTACTAACTTTAGGTACATTCACTAGGAGAGAAATAGCTATGAGGGAGTCTATAAAAGATCTATTGGATCAGTATTACTACTTTTTCTTTTTGCCTTGGACTCCAATATGCCTTGGCTGGCACTCCTATTTAGCCTCCCTTTATGTAAAATTTTGAAATTTTGTTCATTATTCATTTCCTTGCATTAATTTTTATTTTTAAAGTATTCCATTAAAATATGATTTACCTTATTACTGAGTTTTTTGATGCCCTTTAAATTTTGCATCCATTGCAAGTGCCTCATTTCCCTCATCCTAATCCTGGTCCCATTGATCATACATTTCTTCAACGTTTGATTTGGTACTGTCATGATGGAAAAACAGGTATTTCTCAGTTTTAATTTTTTTTTTTTTTGACAGGCAGAGTGGACAGTGAGAGAGAGAGACAGAGAGAAAGGTCTTCCTTTTGCCGTTGGTTCACCCTCCAATGGCCGCCGCAGCCACAGCCGCAGCCGGCGCGCTGCAGACAGCACACTGCGCTGATCCGATGGCAGGAGCCAGGTACTTCTCCTGGTCTCCCATGGGGTGCAGGGCCCAAGCACTTGGGCCATCCTCCACTGCACTCCCTGGCCACAGCAGAGAGCTGGCCTGGAAGAGGGGCAACCGGGACAGAATCCGGCGCCCCGACCGGGACTAGAACCCGGTGTGCCGGCGCTGCAAGGCGGAGGATTAGCTTAGTGAGCTGCGGCGCCGGCCTCACTTTTAATTTTTTGATAAATTTGTTTTTACTTATTTGAAAGGGAAAGAAGGAGACAGAGATCTTCTGTCTGTGGCTTCAATCTCCCAATTCCCATAGCAACACAGGCTACGAGAGGCTGAAGCCAGGGTCTCCCATGTGGGTGCTGCAGACCCAAGGCCTTGAGCCATCACCTGCTGTCTCTCAGGATGTGCGTTAGCAGGAAGCTGGATTCAGAAGCAGAGCCAGGACTTAAACCCAGCTACTGGTACTGGAATTTGGGTGTCCCAAGTGGCGTCTTCACCACTGCTTCTTAACTCATTCCAATACTTCTTTCGAATGGAAGATTTGTGTATCTAGATTCAAATGAATACAGACTTTTAGGCCGGCAGCTCTTTTGTAAGACTATTTTCACAAATTATGGAGTTGAAGAAATGCTTGCACCTTGGAGAATCAGATGTGCAACTTATTCTGAGCAAAGATTTTTCTGGGTGCTCATTTACATATCTGTGCAAAGGCAGGCAAGCCCTCTTCTCATGGTATCTCTTGCTCTGTCACAGATATAAGGCCCTGAAATGAAAACAAAGACTCTTGTCCTGCCAGCTCTGATGCGAAGGGCAAACCAGAGTACAGCCCACTCCCAGAGAGTAACTAATTCTAACCTGACAAGCTTCTCCCTGGAACAGCGTAGGAAAGTTCGGAGAAAAACATGTTTTGAATGTTACCCACGTGGGAAAGGACATATAGATCTGAGTTCATTTTACTTTTGCATTTGTAAACTCTCACAGGAAATGACAGAAATACATTTGGATAAAGAAAATCCTTGCTAAATAAAACCAAGGAGACAAACCTGAAAAAATCTGGTTTTACGTTACTTTGAAATAAATGGGTCCCATGGCAAATGTAGATTCACATAGTTGATAACAATGCTTTTTATTATTTTGTACTCATGATAAGGAAGAAGAGAATTTTACTTATGTTACATGGGTACTTCAAAAAGTTCATCAGAGGGACCAGCATTGTGATACAGTGGGTTAACCTGCTGCTTTTGGCACCAGTATTGCATAAAAGTACAGGTTCAAGTCCCATCTGCTCCACTTCTGATCCATCTCCCTGCCAGTGTGCCTGGGGAAGCAGTGGAAGATGGTTCAAGTGCTTGGGCCCCTGCCACCCACATGGGAAACAGGATGGAATTCCAGGCTTCTGGCTTTGGCCTGGCCTAGCCTCAACCATTATGGACACTTGTAGAGTGAATCAGTAGGTGGAAGATTTCTTTGTGTCTCTTTCTCTGACTCTCTCTCTCTCTTTACTTGTTTCAAAAGAATCATATTTTTTTAAAAAGTTCATGGAAAATGGAATTAAAAGATAAGTTTATTTTGATGCAAAAAATGATGTCTATACATAGTATACATACTATGTATGTATACATAGTATACATACATTTCCTATCAACTTTTTAAAAATGTCTTGTATGTGGCCTGTGCTGTGGCATAGTAGGCTAAGCCTCCATCTGCAGTACCAGCATTCCAAATGGCACAATTTCATGTCCCGGCTGCTCCTCTTCTGATCCAGCTCTCTGTTACAGGCCTGGGAAAGCAGTAGAAGATGGCTAAAGTGCTTGAGCCCCTGCACCCACATGATAGAGCTAAAGGAAGCTCCTGGCTCCTGGCTTCAGATAAGCCCAGGTCTGGCTACTGCAGCCATTTGGTGAGCAAACCAATAGATTGAAGACTTTTCTCTCTGTCTCTCCCTCTTTCTGTTTGTAACTTTGCCTTTCAAATAGATAAATAAAAATATTTAAAAAATCTTTTGTATGTAAGGGTTTCAATAAATTATTTTCCCTGAATAAGCTTATCACTTATTTCTATTTTCCACAGACATTTTGAAGTACAGTCGTATGTTTTTAACTCCCCAAATAACCATGAATAAGAGATTTTACTAACCCCATTTTGCACATGAAGGAACTGGAGCTTAGAAAAACGATTTTCCCTCAGTCAATCAAGTACCTTATTAATAGAGTCTGAGTCCAGATTTTTAACCCAACTATGTCTGATTCCAAAATCACCATGCTCTTCTCTACCAGGGGTCAGGCCCCTACCACCCACATGCCAATTCTACTGTGCCACTTCACACTTTACCAGTAAAGGATGCCTTTCACATTTTAAAATGGTTGAAAAATATCAAAAGAAGAATGCTATTTGTGACATGTGAAAATTACATGAAAGCCAGATTTCAGTATCCATAAATAAAGATTCATTGGAACACAGCCAAGCCCATTAGTACTATCTGTGGCTGCTTTCATACTAACATGGCACAGTTGAGTGGTTGCAAACTGCAAGCCTAAAATATTTACTATTAGACCCTGTAAGATGAAATTTGCCAACCTCTGCTCTAAATCACCTTCACTCTCAGCTTGAACAGGCATTATTTTCCTACTGTAGATATAACCAATACTAACAAACCACTTCGCTTCACCATAATAGTTAAATCTCCCTGCTTGTACCTCTGACCTGCAAAGGAAATCCCTATCCTACTTAATGATCTACCAATCACATCATGTTTGCTCTTATTTAACTTATTTCTAGTCCTCCACTTAATCTACATGGAAGAGAAAAATCTAAATAAGGACATAGTTGTGACTGTGACAAGCTACGGATTTCTGCAATAATTGATTCTAGAAACCATAAGAAGCCAAGAGAGAGTACACTGAATTAGCAGCAGAAGAATCGGCTTTTCAAGCTGTAGAAGTCTATGAGTAAACATTATCAAAGTTATGGCAAAGTAAACACCACCACACCACCATTGCAAACAAAGTAAAGAAGCTATTGCAACATTCTGCTTAAATATCTGGTTTCTAACATCTACTTCCAATGGAGTTCTGCCGCCTACATTTCCTTTGACAGTCACTCTGCTGACCTAGCATCCCAGACATCAAGATGTGAAGTGTTCTGGGAATCCAACAGTCAGTTCTCAGCATCCTAGGCCTAGCCCCTAGGCGTTATCCATAATGTTAATGTCGTCACTAGGAACCACTGGGATTCCCATAATCCCTTTCAGACAGTGAGAGGAAGAAAATTCTAGAGAAATGCCCATCCCTGTGACAGCAAAGTTAAAGCTAAGAGCAACATTGCTGTTCACAGCTATGGGTAACTGGTTTCTCTAGATCTCACTCCCTGATTCTCAGAGCAGACTTCTTGGATATTCCTACAGTGATTTCCAGTGGTGTCCTCCAGTTTGTGATATTTTTATGACTTGTACCATCCATGAAAGAAATACCCTGGACTGATGTGAAGTGTTATGTACAGGGCGGGCAGAATGCACTTCTGTGGATAATGAGGCAGAGGTTTCTATGCCAAAACAAATTTTGTAGGTCGAAAGTTTTCTTCTTTGCCTGATCTTCAATACTTGAATTTTGCTTTTTCCAATCTTTGGCTTTAGTCAAATCCTCTTTTCACTGAAAAAGTTCCCAGCAGCCTAAGTACACAATTGACTTTCTCTGAAAATAAACTCATTCTCCTGGCCTCCCAGGTTTCTAACACATTTGATATTTGCTAGAGTCTGCCAAAGTCAAAGGAATTTTTAAAATCCGTCATGCACCAATCTGGCTTTCAAACCATCTTGTTGGGACGCAGTTGAATTTTGACAGGTTAGCAGAAAGGAAATGACTTAAATCAGAAGCAGGCTTGTTTTAGAATTGTCTTGTCGGTGTGGTTGGTTATTTTTTTTTCTAGATGGATGGTTCCAGAAAAAATAAATAATGATTCTTGAGAGTGTCTACTTTGGAAATCGTTGTTTCCCTTCTTTGTCAGTCTCTGTGTAATCCCAGGGGGCCACTGGAGAGCAAAAGGAAAAGACGACTCAGTGCAGACTGATTGCTCTTACGGACTTAACCCTTTCTCACATGTGAGCTGCCCCCTGTGAGTGAGCTGACCCACCAACCAGCAGAGGATTCCCTGTTAAAGGCTCACCTGCCTTCTTGACCTCCAAAAAATAAATGTCCTTTGGTCTAGAACCAAGACCAGTTTAAAAACTTCCCCTTAAGAATCTTAACAATATGCCAGAGATGACTTAGAAATCTCCTAGAGAACTAGGCAGTTCCAGACCAAATCTATAAAATCCAAAACCTTTAGAAAGAAAAATAAGCCTTTAAACAAGACAAACCCCAATAAGAGCAGAGATAACCCTTTAAATCGTGGGAAGGTGCTGAGTCAGATCCTGTCAGCAAGCTTCACTGAGTCTTGGGGACTTGTAGCAGCACGATTTTTTTTTTCAAACTTACACAGCAACTTTCATCCAAAGAGCTCAAAGTATTCTACAAAATCAAATTGTCTAGTATTCCGTCCGAGGAGATTTCTTTACCACTGTCTCCATAATCAGGGTTTCTCACCCTCAGCACCATGGACATTTTGAGATAGATCACTCTTTGGTGTGGGGCTGACCTGTGCAATGTGGGATATTGAGTAGCACGCCTGCGTGCCTCCCACGAGATGCCAGTAGCAGTCACCTTCCCTTAATTCCAGGACTTGTTGGGACAATCAAAAATGTTCCAAGGCATCACCAAGTATCCCCTGGGGAAAGAGGCAAAATAGCCCCCATTTGAGAAACACTGTTCTACATGAACAAAGAAGGGCATAAAGCCATCCGTAGACTTCTACAATAGCACCCAGCCAAAAAGGAGCTGCAGCACTGGAAGAAGAAAATGATGACTCCGGAGTCCCAAGCACATGACCCAACCTCCAGGGCTGCCTACCTACCTCGGTGGAAGCTCATCTCTCAGACTACCTCTGAGCTGCAGATGTCTTCCTGAGATTGATTAGTTCTGAAACCAATCCCCCAGGATTTAATTATCAGTACACATTTTCCCACACACTGCTCAGAACTATTGGCTATGTGGAGTATGTCTTATTGGTGTTATTCCCCCGGGGATCCCTCAGTGAATTCCAAGCCTAACTTCTGTCTCAAAGTTGGCAAGCCTGTATAGAATAAAATGGACAAGAAGCGACTCAGTAACTGTACATGCAGAATTATTTATAGCTTAACTCCTTTATTATGTGCAGTCTCTTGTGAGGCAGAAGGGGTGGGACAAGGACCCTATAAAATAACTTAGGCAAGCAGATGAACACTTAGATTTTATCTGGTGAGTCCTTCAACTACATTAATTTTTTGCAGAGTACTTCTTGGAAATGGTTGCAACATGTATGTTTTTTAAATTGATTTATTTAAACAGAACATTTTATTTGCATACAATTTTTTTGACATGTCAGTGCTTGTCTCAATAAATTATAAGATGCCTGTCCCCTCCCTGTTCTTTACTCACATCAGCATGTGAACTCGTTGATCCCTTCAAATGAGTCAGTGAAGGCAGTTACAGATTAACTTGAGCAATGAACCACCTCAAGTATTTGAGGAAGAGACAGGTGTAAAAAAATTATTTGTAAAACTTGAGCTCCAGAAAATACAAAAGGGATGTGGAGTGCCTTGCTTTTACGACTTCTGCACACAGCTGGGTTGACTCGTTGAACACAGGCTCCGTACCTACTAATTCCAAGGCCTAGGGTTAATACTATAGAGAATCCAAGAAGGCTTGGAATCAGGTTCTGCTTTGATTTTTTTTTTTTTTTTGGCATAGGCTAATAGAACAACTAATCCATATGCAAAAGTAATTATGCTATGAAGCAGAAGGTAATCAGTGCTTTAAAGGAAAATAGGTGAAGCATGTGTGTTTGGCATTCACAAGTTTTTGCTCCGGGAAACCACAAAGAATTAAGTTTTCATGATGAAAGAGCAGGTGATGGGTAGTAAATAGCACCCTACATTTAAGGTTAAAAAAAAAGGCCTAAACCCTGGTTCCTCCATTTTCTAGCTGTGTATCTCTGAGCAGGTTACTTCTCTGAGCTTCCCTTGCCTCATCCTCAGAAAGAAAACAGGAGTGCCTCAGAGGATGAAGAGCTTAACTTTTGCTAAATGTTGAGATGAATGTTACAGTATCTAGTGTTGTGAATTAGTAAGAGCTATACTGTTAGAGCTAACCTAACAGAATAATCCTATGAGATAAGTATCACTATTCTCCTTTTATAGATAAGAAAATTGAAACCCAGCGAGCTTGAGTAAGTTGCTTGAAGCTACATAGCTACCATTTAATGTATTCTGTTCTGCCTATTAGACTCAAAAGCACGTATGATTTCCATATCATCGTGCTTCCATTTCACAATGGCCTTTATTTTGCATAAAAGAACAAAAAGTATGAATAAACAAGTTAGCATGGTACCCATTGACTTATGCGCATTGCTAAAGTAACCACAAAGGAATATACTACTATTTATCATATTTCAAGAAAAAAAGAACAGAACAAATACAATACCTTCAACAGATTCCTATAGAAAAAGAGACAAAATTAACTTTGAATTTGAGGCTAAAAGCCAAGTGTGAGGATGTATACAGAGGGGCCTACTCTTTCTTTGAACTGGTGAGTTCAACACTTAAGTAGATGAAAGCCTGAAAACCTCAGGAGTTTTTCCAAGTTCATGTTTGAGCTCAAAACCCATTAGCTACTTTCTTATGAAGAGAAGAAAGAAAAGATCAGGCCAGAGCTATATTCTAGGGAATGAAGAAAAAGAAAAAATAACTAGTTCTTCTCAAGAAACGAAGATTATTTTCCTTCTGGTAAGTCAAAGTGTAATCTGTTAAGTGAAAATAACTTATTTCTGTATTTTAAAGGTTAAAAGTGTTGCTTTTCTGGGACAGAACATGGAGACAGAGTCGTGAAAAATATTCAAGAGCAATAAGGATTTAAAGAAACACACACACATAAAGTACCCTATTTTGGGCTAGCTGCCTTACGCTATGTCATTTAATCCTTAGGAGAATAATGTGAGGTAGATGCTATATCACTATTTTACAGATGATAAAACTGAGGTAAAATGACTTTATTTCCCCAAGCTATCACTAAAATAGTCACTTACGCTTTATGAGCACTGGCCACCTGCAACACTGGACAGTGTTCTCTCTGGCCCTAACCAGGCCTGCCTGTTCCCTGTGCATGGCTTACTTCCCACTCAGCCTGTTCTACATTTCTCTGCACACTGTCCATCTGGCACAGAGGGAACACCAGCTGATACATGAAGTAACCCTGAAGAACCCCTCCAATGGCCTGTGACCTTTGAGTTGACTAATGTGTCATAGTCAACTCTCAATTATGTGTAGAAGCTTTGTACATCTTGGTGACAATCTCTTGCCAAACAGATGTATTCCCACAACACAAAGGAATAATTTCCACATGGAAGGGAATTTTTCATCTTGGCCTATGCCAAGTATTAAGAAGATAAATCTATAGAATAAAAGGAATCACAGGGTTCCCCAAAGCCAAGGAGAAATTCATACTCTCTAGATTGTGTATTGCTCGCTTCCATTAAGGCAGACAACTGGGTTTACCTAAATCTCCACCCTTACAACACCGCTGGAAACTAGGTATTAATCTATTTTTATAGATGATGAAAATGAGTCCCAGAGGTTAAGCAACTTGCCCTGAGCCATATGCTGTTAAGCCCATAACTGAGGCTCTTGGACCTCACTTACCTTTTGTAAGGCACTCCCCCCAACCCTCCAATAAAGCAGCAGAGTGAAATGAAGGGAAAACCCTCCTTCTCTTTAAAGGCATGATTATAAACAATTGAAGTTTTTGACTCAATTTTTCTAGCATTATACTTCGTCAGCTACTTGTGAATGCTACAAATCCATTCTCGCCTTTTCCTTATATCCAATAACTTTCCGCCCCCATCAGTGTATGTGGTCACTGATGAAGGGATATATTAATATTGACCCAAACAACATAGAATTGCAAAAACAAAAACAAGGTGGAAAAATAGCATCTAGATATGTGAATCATCCCAAGTGAAACAGAGATTTATCAATTGCAGATCTGAGCTTGAATCTATCAATTTATTAATATCAGCAATAAATTTATCATTAAACATTAGTGACGTTACCTCTAATTTAGAGAGTAGACATTATTATTCCTATATCAAGTTGAGGAAATTAAAAAGAAGCAACTTGCTCAAGGCAATTGACCTAGTAAGTGCTAGAACCTGGATGCAAACTTAGCCTTTTCTCATTTCCAAATCTGCAAACTTCCTACTGAACTAACATCCACAGCAAAGAGCTGTCTGTCTGTGTGAGGGGACTTCAAAAAGTTTGTGGGAAATGAATATGAAATTTTGGTGCAAAGTGTTTTTGAAATTAAATATATAAACCTTCATATTATGACTTTTCAGTCCTCATAAATATTAGATAGTGGAAAGCCTCAAGAGTGAGAAATCTGAGTCTGTTGCCCTAAATTCTCCAGTACGGTACTGACTCCAAATGTTGACACCGCCAGTCAGTCCTGCGACATATTCGGTCAAAGGAAATCTCAGTGTCCCAGTGGCAACGTAAGGGAACTGGATACCCAGAAGTCTGAAATGGCCTCGGCCGCAAAGACTAACCCAACTGGAGTAGTTAGTCTTGCCCTAGCTAAGGGCACTCCCCAGGTGATGCATGAAAAATGACTTGCATAAGATCTTTCAACAAAGTAATAGCTAATCCAGCAATAGGGCCCAGAGTACCTGTATCCTATTCAGAAGACAGGGCTGGCGTCTATACTGTGCCTGCAAGAAACAAATTGAGTCAGAATCCTGATTCTGAAGCCAGATACTTACTACTGCTGCCAGTCCCAAAGGCAGATACATAGATTGATCCCATATCCACATACTTTGTTATCAGCTGAGCTCCTGATCCCAAATCTCTTCTTCTCGGTCAAGCCAGGTAGACATAAACCTTCCAGTCTTATTAACAGTAGGCCTAGAAGTAGGCAGAATTTTTCTAGGCTAGCAACTATCCAATTCCAGCCAGCATTAGAGTCACTTGGATGGCTTGTTAAAACTTGGGCTGGGCCTCACCCACAGACTTTGTGATTTAATCAACTTCAGGTGCAGCCTGAGAATTTGTGTCCATTACAGGTTCTCTGGAGATGTTCAAGCAGCTGCTCTGCAGACCACTGTTAGGGGTTGAGTAGGCCTTGTCTCCCCAAAACTTGTGTAGATGTTTCAACTCTGTTGGCTTAATGTCAATGGTTGATGCAATAAGAGTGGAGGCTTGATGTAACGATGGTTTCTGACAGATGTGTCTGGAGGGAGTTGTTTAGGTGGTTAGGGGTGCCCTCAGAGAGTGGTTCTAAAAGGAAGGTTGATTATTGGGGTCGAAATGTTGCCTGGCTGTCTCTGCTCCCTAGTTCACCATATGATTGTTCCCCTGCACCCACCATTGACCAGCCTCCACAGATGCCAGACCACGAGGCTGCCTGATCCTGAACTGCAACCTCCAGACTGTAAAGCTGAAATAAACCTTTTCTTTACCAAGAAGCTCCTCTTGTGTGTTTTAGTTAAAGTAGCCAAAAGCAGACAAATACAAAAAAAATGGTGCCAAGAAGTAGCATCACTACAATAACTATACCTGAAAATGTGGGAGACCCATTGGAATTGGTTTGCTAGGAAAGCTTGGAAGAATTTGGAGAAGTCTAGGGAAAGCTTAGCATGATTTAAGCAGAGTGTAAAGAACAATTCTGATGAGGGGGCAGGAGACCAGAATGATGGTACAAATATGGACAGTAAAGGCCATGCTGATGAGGTTTCACTGAGAAATAAGAATTCTATTGAGAATTGGACTGAAGATCACCATGTTACAAGGTGGCAAAGAACTTGATTGTATTGTGTTCACGTCCTGAGATCTGGTGCAAAATTGCATTTAAAGACAGTGGATTCAGTTGTTTGTTAGAAGAAAATTTTAGGGCAGCCAAGTGTTCCAGCTGCAGCATGAATGTTAGTGGCTTCTCCTAGTAAGCTTTTCAGAGAGAGTCAGGAGCAAAAAGGAACAAAATATCTTCAGATGGAAGATTTGGAAAAAGATGCACATTAGCCAGAAGAGAAATGAAGACAAAGTCATGTTTTGTGGACAGGAAAACACCATAGAGAAACTGTTTACTAAAGGGAGAAGTTTAGGCAAAGAGAGCCACGTGTTAATGAATAAGACAGTAGAAGAAAGACCCCGAAGACATTTTAGAGATCTTTGGGGCTTTCCTATCACAGGTCCATCAGATGATCACAGATCTAAGGTGGACTCCTTTCAGGAAGGAATCCTTGGGCACTCTTCTCTCCAGAGTCTGGCTTGCCATGCCCAAGCCAGGCTCCTGTAGCTGGAAGACACTGTTATTGTCCACGTGGTGCTGTTTCTGCAAGTATGAAGAATCCAAGCGTTGTGGCGTCCTGGCAACCGCCACTGAGATTCCAAAGGAAAGCCTGGGAGGCCCAGCAGAGGGATGCTGCAGGGCAGGAGTCCATGCACGGAACAACGTGTAGTGGAGCTGCGAGAGGGGAGCTGCAGAGGAAACCGCCCCCTCCCAAAAAACAGAGGCACCACCAAACAGGAGGCATGGGAAGCTACAAGAGTGGGGCAGAACAGCCTGGGAAAGCCAGAAGTATTAGAGTGCTCTTCAGAGAGCAGCCGTGTGGGCAAAGACCAATAAGGCGGGGGAGGTATGGCGGCTTACCCCTAGATTTCCAAAGGTGTTTCAGAAAAACAGGGAATCTAAACAGAGTTCAATTCCAAGGGAAGAGTCACTACAAGGAGCCCCTGCTAGGGCAATGCCTCGTGGAGCTGCAAATATGAGACTTGCATCTGCAAGGACTGAAACACTGGCTGTGACCAGCAAAGCTGTAAGGGCAAGGCTGCCCAAATCTCTGGGATCCCAGCCCTCAACAAAGCATGAAGATGCCAGACAGAGAACACCTTGATGAGATTATGGAAAAGGGACTTTTAAATTAATATTCATCAGAGTTAAGCATTTGGGACTTTTGGGGTGGAATTGATTGCGTTTTGCATGCAATAAGGATACAAGTCTGGGGAGCAAGGGGCAGAATTGTGTGGGTTGAGTAGGTCTTGTCTCCCCAAAATTCACATAGACGTTGAACATCTCTTAATAGTCTCTTAACATCAATGGTTAGTGGTTTAAGGGTGGACAATTGTAAAGCATGTGAGAAGTGAGTCTGGTGGGAGGTGTTTAAGTCATTGGGGGCATTCCCTTGGAGGCTAGTTCTTATGAGAGGGTTGATGATTTGACTTCTAGTTCTGCTTAGCTCTCTCTGCCTCCTAGCTTAATCTAAGACTGTTCCTCTGTATGTGCCATGTCCAGCTGCCACAGACACCAACTATGGGGTTGCCCAGTCCTGAACTATAACCTCAAAATTATAAATTGAAATAAGCCTTTTCTTTACCAAGAATTTCTGTCGCAGGTTTTTCTTTCCACTGAATTTTTAGAAGTGTCACAGCTTTTTTGTGTTACACCACTTACTCTCTGCTGTGTTCTCTGTCTCATGATCATGAAGGATGAGGCACATGCACAAAGTTTATTAAGTGAAAGAATAAGTTCCCAGCAGCACCAGGAGGGGTTCTGAGGACAGGGTAGCTGTTAGGAGAACCTGCCTAGATCTCCTTTAGGACCAGAAAGGGGAAGTGCTCATGGTTGGTCTGGGAAAGATGCAAATGAGAAACTATGTAGTGACTGTTCTGATTGGTTCTTGGCTATGGTAATTGGGTGAAAGTTCAGTCTCCAATCATGGAAGTCAATTACTTGATTTCCCTCATTTCTTCCAGGGCTCACGTCCAGAGAGCAGGAAGGACCCACCCTGGTCCCTGTCTACCCAGCTGAGTATCTGTCACCCTATCAGCTCCACTTGGGTACTCTAGTTAAAGTAATAAAGACAGACAAATACAGCCACACTTTGAGAATCTCTGTTAACCTACACTCAGGCGTTGTTTGCAGCTCTGACATAGCACTTCCACACAAGGGCAAAAACATCCACCCAGCCTCTCCCTTTCGCAAAGGTCTGGGTTTCTTTTCTAATTGACAGGCTATCTCAACCCATCTTTCACTGCACTAGCCGCATGGCAAGAAAAGAAAAGTAAAAGCAAGTTAACTATCTGAAAAGCCAAATAATTGCCACTTGCCTCCAACGAATGTTCCAAGCAGCAGAGAAAAAAATGTTAATCTCCTCCTCCCCAAGAAACTACAGCCCCTGTCATGCTGACCCAGTTTTTGATCTTCATTCTGTAGAAGGTTTAACCTTAAGCTTAGATGTGCCATTCATGGGTTGCTAGTCACATGCTTGCCAGATGAATGACATTTTGCAAAAATATTTACAATCAAATAAAGAAATGAACACATCTACTAAAAATATCATAGAACTGTTTGACCATCCCAGAGAAACAGACACAAATATGATCAACACACTGACACACAATAACTCTTGGATTCCTTTTCCTCTTTAGACTCATGGTTTCTGAAAATGATTTTAACCATGCAAATTAGAGAAGCTAAAGTTAATTCTATAATGCACTAGATGGTTGCTAGGATAACTATTGATTTTTTCTAACCTCAAATGACATTTATTTAGAAACACATACAAATCGTCACTGCTTCTAGCTTGAACGATAATTTATAAAGTTTTAGGGGTTAGGACATTTAAAATATTTTTTTCTTGGAAGCTATATTCCAGTCTGGAATGTTTGTGGGAAATATCCTCTACTGGGAGAAGTCCTATTCCAAACGTCTTGATTAATTAACATAACTGCTTTGAGGACGAGGGGAATGGCATCTCACCTCTGGCAGGGCTCTGGAAGGACCCTGGCAGGATTCTGTGGAAACTCCAAAGCCAGCCAAACACAGAGAAGCCAGGTCTCTTCCATTCATGGCTGGGCCCATTCCAGAAAAACGCCCTGGGCTTGGGGCAGCTCTGGAGAGGCTCTGCTCCAGTGGGCAGCCAACCAAAAACCATTTCTTCTGCTCCCTGGTCCCCTGAGAGAATGAGTCAGCCTTGGAGCCCGGGAGGTGCTGGCTGCTGATGAGCTCGGGAGGACCCTGTCAAGAACAGCCCTGTTGTCCTGCTTTGCACTCTGAGCCTGTCCATGCAAAATTCCAATACGAAATGAGGCATTGTGGGAAAGAAATACAGTATTTTCTGAAAATTTCCTGCTTGCTTCCTAAACTTACTTTCAAACAATTATGTAGATCTCACATCAATCCTGCGAGATGGGGAATATTGCAGGGTCTTCTATAAAACACGAGGAAAAATGCGCTCAGGGAGATTAAGTCCTATACCCAGCATCACAGAGCACATTAGTGGTAGAGCCAGAATAAAGACCAGAGCCCATTTCACTTCAAAGTCACTGTGTTCTCCACCAGATCCCTCTAATTACCTACAGGAAAGGGGAAAATTCAAAACAGCTCTACACTAATTTATTTTCAACCACTCAGACACTGAGTGAGAAATAAATAATTTCCAGGTTTTTCTCAACGTCAAGAAGTGATTCCTACTACCAGGTCCTTGGATAACATTATAAGGTAGGTGATGCGGGTTTACACGACCCCATCTCCCAGTTTCCCTTTCCTGCTCAACTTCTACCATCCAAAGCCCATATTATCTCCTTTATCAACAGAGCTCCCCTCCAGCTCCTGAGTTTTCCAGAAGCCTGATGTGATTTCCCATCCAAGGTCATAAAGCCCATTTAATTGTACCAGTGTCCTCTGTTCTGTACACAAAGAAATCCATCTCATAAAAGTCTTGGAGGTAAACACTCCTAGCCAAGAAATTAACCCCTTCTTACCAATAAGAGGGGTGTTCCATAAGTACATGAAAAATATGCACTGTCTATTAAATCCATTTTCCTATGAACTTTTTCATGTACCCTGTACTTCCAATACTTCCATGTACCTTGGTTCAACTTGTGAAATGAGAGTAAAATGTTATCTGAGAAATTTGTAGCACTTTAATGACAAGTTCAACTATTCAAAGATATATCTGTATTTTATAGGAAGGACTGTCAGTGAATTTTGAACCTAGAACAAGTTTTTTTTTCTGCTAAATAAAACATTATTCATTACAGTAACTGCAAAACAAACATTGTAATATATGTTCTAAATCAATTTTTTAAAAATCCGCTAAAGCAGTCACTTTATAATTTTCCCAAAAATAACTGGTTAAGTTTGATGCATCTAGAACAAAACAAAAATGTACATAAAGAGTTTCAGCATTCATTGAAGTTAGTAAGTATGAAAGATGTAGATCAAAAAAGAGAATAAAAAAATAAAATGTAGGTTTGGGAACAAAGTCTGTTCTTCTTTTTAAACAGATGTTTCCAAGAGACCAAGTCTGGGCTTTTGGAAGCAGCTGTGAGGAATTCTGATATGTGGAGGATTTTATGAGCTGGGAAGTTTTCCTAGATGTATTCCTTCCTGACCCTTATCACTGCTCAGTGATATCACGGTCAGGAATGTGGTGTCCTCCTTAAGAAAATTTGTCAAAATCGGATCAGAATACTGTCAGTTTTTGACTTGGGAAGACTTCCTCCTACTGCAGTTTCTCCTGAATAAGATTTGATACTTTCTTGAATCACTTCTCCTTAGAAATGGAATAATGCCAAGAAAACCCATCCGAGTTCAAAAACCCATGTGACTTCAAACTTCTAAAAGAATTAGATTTGTATAGTCTCCCCCAAATATAGTATTCTACAGTATATATCAGAAAACATTGTTTCCTGTTTTTGGTAAAGTAGCCAAAATGTTCTTTGTTCAGACATGCTAGTTGCTTAGGATTGTTGATAATAGTTCTAAGTCCTGTCTTGTTTAGCATTGGAATGCATATAGCTATAGCCGTAGCCATTTTGAGAAGCAAAAATGTTAAGCTTATTGTTTAATTTCAAAGCAAAAGCTAGACACAGTATTTTTTGTTTAATATTAGGGGAAAATGCCTGTGTGTTTTAAAATATGGTGCGGTAGCTTCCAAAGCAGAATGGATGGATGGAGAATCCCTTATCAGTGCGAAAGACCAAGCTTGCTGCCTGCAATAACTAAAGATAGAAGGAAGAGGAAATGTGAGTACTGGGAAGAAAAAAAGTATGTGAGGACTTATAAAACCCTGCCACCTGCTCTTTCTCACTGAATCCATATTCTGCCCAACCACTAGCTCTTAGGACATCAGCTGTAGAGGACAAGCCACAATAGCCAGTTTTTAAAGAAAATTGCTCCAGAAGCCCTCTTCTAGACACACTGTCCCTTCAGCCCCACTTGCCACCTGGTTGCTTCTCAAACAGCTCCAGCATTTTCCTCCTCCAGACTTGGGCTAACCAATGCTCAATCCTTCTCTCCGTGATTAGATGTGATTCATTATTTAAAGGTCCCTTTCAAATGGTACTTTTTTCAAGTTGTCTTTCATGATCCTTCCCAAAGGAGCGTCTTTCTCCCTGCCTTCGTATTTACCCAGTGTGTTATAGTTATTTGTTTTCTGGACTTCTCTATCTCCCACCAGAACTCCTACCAGAAGAGGCACCAGGGATTGTCCATGCTTGTACTTTCAGTGAGGCCTGACACAGGGTTTTGAGCACAGAAAATGTTCAGTAAATGCATTTTCCAATGGAAGAGAGAGGAAGACTGTAGAGGGGTAGAAAAGAGAGATATTCCCAGGCCCAGTGCTGTGGTGTAGCAGGTAAAGCTGCCACCTGTAAAGCCAGCATTCCATATGGGCGCCAGATTCAAGTTCCGGCTGCTCCACTTCTGATCCAGTTCCCTGATAATGTCTGGGAAGGCAGTAGAAGATGGTCCAAGTCCTTGGGCCCCAGAACCCATGTGGGAGACCCAGAAGAAGTTCCCAGCTCCTGGCTTCAGATGAGCCTAGCTCCAGCTGTTGCGGCCATTTGGGGAATGAAGCAGCAGATGGAAGACCTCTCTCTCTCTCTCTCTCTCCCTCTCTCTCTCTTTCTCTCCCTCCTTCTCTCTCTCTCTCTCTCTCCCCCTCTGCCTCTCTGTAGCTCTGCCTTTCAAATAAATAAATCTTAAAAAAAAAGAAAAGAGAAATATCCCCAGTATATTTCCTTCTTCCTCCCTTGGAAAAGGAAAAGAGAAGTAGTTCTTAAACTCTCCTCATCTCCCAGGACTCTTGCTCTGCCTTACTTTGAATATGAAGTTCGCTTTCTTGTTCTTAGGTTTTGCCTTCCATCAAATAAGAAAATATTCATCTGGGAGTTGACACCGGACCTGATCTATTCTTCATCATGGACAAAGAGAAGTAAGGGGACTGGATTTTGGATAACCAGGAATGTTTGTCACACACATAGTGACTTATAGGTTAATCTTTAATTAATCATTAATTAAGACTTTATATCTAGTCTGACAAAATTATAGGTAATCTGTGATTTTATTCACATTAGGAGACTTTCAACAATAGGATCTAAGTGATGGTATTTATTTATTATTTTTAATGGCAGAAAGAGAGAGAGGGAGAGAAAGAAAGGAGAGAGAGAGGGAGAGCTAATATCTGCCAGTTAACTCCCCAAATGCCTGTAAGAGCTAGGTCTAGACTGAGCTGAAGCTGGGAGCAAGAAACTCAATCATGAATGGCAGAGAACCAAGTAATTGAGCTGTCATTTGCTGCCTCCCAGGGTCTACACAGGCAGGAGATTGGAATTGATATGGGGAAGGCAAGCAGCTAGGCTGGTCTGCTGAGCTGGAAGTCACAAGGCCCTCTGCGTAATTCTATCCTCCTACTTGTCAATCAAAGCGCCCCCTTTGCCGGGATGCCTCTGCTTCCTCAGAGACCTAAAGGGAATGCCATGAAAATATGAAATTGAAGCTCCACGCAGAACTTGTGGAGGTGCCTTATAATTCCCAGGTAGCTTCACACCTGGAGACACCACTCCCCCACCTTGTAAAAGAGACCAACAACTGGGAGAGACTTTCTCTGTCCACCACTGTAGACCATGGCTGGAGGGGCTGCTGGGAGCTCGCTCTCTGTCTTCCCTCCCCCACCCTTCTCCTTTCCCACAATCTTTTGATCCACTGCCCATTACTGACTGGTAACCCATGCTCACATGTGTATGTGTTGGGGGGTGGGGGCACTGTGTGTGTGTTTTCTCTCATTTTAGATAAATTTTATCATTTTGTGTACCTTATATGTGTCATTTTTTAGCATGTTTGTCTCTGTGCAAGACAAGAGCCTGGAGGAGAAAAATTCATACCCCTTGCCCACATCAGAATCAGGAGCAGAACTGGGACTCAAACATGGGCAGTGCAATATGGGAAGTAGACGTCCCAAGTGATAACTTAACGGTTATGCCAAATGCCTGTCCTAGCCTCTCTTATTTCTGTTTTTGTTTTTGTTTTTGTTTTTTTAACAGCAATCAAAGAATTTGAGTTTAGGCAAAATACAGAAAAGATTCTTCAGGATGTTTTTAATCTTTACTTCTTACCCTTGGGCATTTTACCTTTACTGACTTAGTGGCTTGCATTATAGCAAGGGTTTCTAGCTTCCCACACCCATTGCTGCCAAGACTTCTGTGCCTGTCACTACTGCCCTCCAGGGCCAGGGGCCAGGGGGCCCCGCCTGCTTTACGCAGGCCTGGACTGTCGACAAGGAGGAGACGTCTGTTGGGCAGCTTGCACAGTTTCCAAGAGACTTTGGCTCCTCTCCTGGGGTGATACAAGGTTAACGAAAGGTTTGCCCCGGGCTCCCATGTGTCTGTTCTGGACACTGCCAGGCAATGTGTTCCGAGACAGTCTCCCTCTTCCTCCTTTCCCACCATCCTGTGTACCCTGGCAACCATGGCTCCAGCCAGGGAACTCTCTTGTAGACTCCCTTTGTTAGGGCAGAAGCTCCAGGGTAAACTCAGGAACCTGCTTTCACTATTTAAAGTCTAGCTAGGAAGTATAAAACTGGATAGAACCTGTTTTTTTTTTTCTTTTCTAACTTCTTCCATCTCTGAGTTTTCCCAGGGAACAGGCCAGTTGGAGACTCAAGGGGCAGAGCTGGGAAATCCAGATGATATTGTTGGTTCTCTTAGCTTAAAGCAACGAAGCCTTCTACCAGGAGTACCTGGGCACCTCCTGGATGAATAAGACCTAAGAAAAGAGAAGTTTACTTGTTAGTTTGCACCTGTGCCTCTCCTGCACCCTTCTCCTACTCTAACACACACACACACTCCCCTGTACCAGCTTCCAAACTTCCCAGTCTCAATATTCTTTCTGACACATCCCTCCCTTTGTCATGCGGCTATGAAAGCCCATAGAGCAAGCTGCTTCCTCCTTGATACAGACCAGTATGAACATACACGAACTCCCCAAACAGTGCATTTCCACCTATGAAAAGAGTGGCTCTGTTGCTGGCATTTGACATACCAATTAAGGTCCTACTTGGGACTCCAGCATCCCATGTCAGAGTGCTTGGGTTTGAGCCCCAGTTCCAATCCTGAGTTCACCTACCTGCTAATGCACACCTTGGGAAGTAGCAGATGATAGTTCAAATACTTGGGTTCCTTCCACCCATGTGGGAAACCTGGATTGAGTTCCTAGCTTCCAACTTTGCCTTGGCCCAACCCCAGCTGTTGCAGGCATTTGGGGAGTGAACTAGTAGATGGGACATTTCTCTCTCTCTCTCTCTCTCTCTCTCTCTCTCTCTCTCTCTCCTTCCTCTGCTTGTCCTCACCTTTCAAACAGCTAAAGTTTAAAAGAAAAGAGTGGTGTTACTTAGCTGTGAGAAGGATGAAAGACAAGGTGGAGGGACCCGACATCAGTTTTTTCCTGGAGCCGTCTAGATTCTCCTTGGCAGTTTGTCTTCATCTCTCCTGCAGCAATGGAAGCTGTGCACAGAGGGAACACTGGCTACCAGATATGCCATGACAGCTCCAGCATGCTCCTCACCCATGTCTCCTGGGAAATTTTCCCTGGTGTAGAGGGGAAGATGTTAATCTTGTTTCTGTTCATATCCCTGAAATGACAATTTTTTTTTATTTAACAAATTTTAAAATCCAAAGTTGAGGGGTAACATTGCAGCTAAGTGCAGGGTTTTGTTTGTATGTATTTTTTTCTAACTTGAGGGGCAGAGACAGACACATACAGAGAGGCAGCTCCCATCAGCTAGTTCACTCCTCAGATGCCTGCAATGGCTGGGGCTGTGCCAGGCCAAAGCCAGGAGCCAGGAAGGCAGGAACGCAACCCAGGTCTCCCACAAGGGTACCAGAAGCCCATTTTCTTAAACCATCACCTGCTGCCTCCTAGAGTGTACATTCTCAGGAATCTGGAATCAGGAATCAAGAGGACAACCAGGACTTAAATCCAGGCAATGAAATATGGGATGTGGGCAACCCAACTGATGTGGCCCAAACACCTATCCCAGTGCAGAGTTTTAAAGTCGGAAAAGTTTGCATTCAAATTGTGACTCTATAACTTAATGTTTCTTTTCATCTTTTTTTTTTTATTATCTAACTTACAGGTTTTATGATGGTGAGCCTGTTATTCTAACTTTCTTGGCCTCATGTCCTCAAGTGATTAACAGAGATAAGATTCAACTTGCTAAGTACTGTGTAGATAGCTCAAGTTGCTAGCACAGTAAAGACTCCATGGGAGTTATTCCCAGCACTGGATGAAGGCTCAGTTCACCTGGTCTGATGGGTGAATGTGCTCCCTGGAACTGCTCAGTGGAACACCTGCAGGGACCTTTTACCCTGTAGCTCTGGAAGGATGTCTGGAAAGGTGAGGACTTTTGAAAGTACACATAAAGAACTTACATAACTAGCAAGCAATTCCCAGTAGTGGCAATTACATTTTCAATTCTGCCAAAGTACAAATTTGGTTCAGAGCAATTCTTGGGTTAGAGAGGAGGAAACATTTTATTATTATTTTTTCCTACATCAAGGGAACATAATGATATGTTGTAGAACTGATTTAAAGGATTTCATTCGTGATCAAATGAACACCTTGGACTATTTAAAAGAACACTACAAAAATAGAAGAGAACTTTATGACCACAAATTCCTGTTAGGAAACAGAATTTCTGAGTAGGGGACAGGGATCGCTATGCAGAGTAGACATAGACAGGATGATCAGACATAACTGCTGCCATAAAGGAACTTCTGGTATAAAGAGAAGGCGTTCTTAACTTAAGGGTTATGAATGAGTCTCAAGGGACACACAACAGTCATGCACACAACCACATTTGTATTTGTGAGCAACTCCTGCACAGAATGTCTAGAAATTTCTTCAGATTCTCAAAGGGACTCAAAAGATGAAGATTAATAACCACAGGTCAAGATAAAAAACCATTTAATTGTAGTAATTTTCTATGGAAAACTACAAAAAAGATTATTCATAGTCATCTAACACTGGTTCTCGCACTGGGTTAGTGAATAAAACCTGCTTACTTCTTGGTCTGCTGAATTTGAAGATAGACTTAGTCTTCCATTCTTCTATAAGCATAGGATTTTTCAATATATTTGGAAATTGTTCACAAAATTTGTTCCAAGATCCACGTTTCCCTTGGTGTTACATTTGGGCTGCTCTGCACTATGCCGCGGTAATTTATGATCAGCCCACTGTGTTGAGCCCTTCTCCCTGTATGACTAACAGGAAGGGAAGTTTGGCAGCAACACTGCCTTAATGAATGAAAAATGCAAACCTTGCAAATCCCTCTGCATTTAAATCCCCCGGAGTCCTGATGCAGACACATTTCCAAAAAGCCTGCATTTCCAAGATGCAATTTACTGCCTTTGGAGGTTCACTGTGGGCCACCCGAAGTACATAGGCCATAATAAAACAGATTTTATCAGACAAGCAGATACAGTGATTTTTATTATAAAACAGGAAATTTAGTGAAATGAGAAGCTTTGATGAGAAAGGATAATCATACATTACTGCTGCGTATTTCATTTGTGCAGAGTCAGAACAGTGAACTGACCCCCCCCCCATGTTGCTTCCCTGCCTCCCATGACAGTATCTTGAAGAAGGAAGGTATCTACAGGCTACTTTTCCCCTTGTATGGGGTGCTCTTCATAAAAACTTTCCAAGAGAAAGCTACACTCATTTCTCATGGGCTGAACAACATTCAATAATGGCTTTTCATGTGTAGACTTGAACCCAGTGAGGCAGAGACTCTGGGGAAGTGCTGAACTCAGGAAGACTTCTTTGTTAGAGTGTAGAGAATATGTCCTCTTGAATGCATGGGAGCACAATTTGCCCTGGAAGTGGGATTTTACTATCCAATACAGGACTCAAATTATAGCACAAGTCCAAGACCCATTATCCAAAGCCCTTTAGGCCAGATGTGTTTCAGAATTTGGAATCTTTGAGATTTTTGAAAGGCTAATATGAAGCATATACTGTAGATGTAAAAGGAAGGCTTAGGCTCTTCATTTTTTCCTTCTGCCAATAATAAAGTGTCCATGTGTCTCCCCTCAGGGTCTTACAATAGAACATCATTCTCATCCAGTGACAGTCAATAGCACAGAGTGGGGAGGGGGAGTCATGGTTTCTCTTCATGTATCTCTTTGTAATCACAGAGGAAAAACTCTTTCCTAGAAGCTCCAGGAATAGTCCCCTGAATACCTGTGCCCAGAACTTGGTCCCAGACATAATCCAGTACAAATGCCAAGAGAATATTCACTCCCTTTTTTGGGACGCACTTATCTTTCCTGTGCATACTGCTGGTACAGCAGAACAAAGCCAGGGTTTGTAGGCAAAGAATAGGGAAGGAATTGCATTGGATAAGGCACCAAATGGTGATTAACACATCACAGAGTCAAGGAAAGGTGATAGTTCCTAGGGAAGGAACAGAAAAAAACTGTCTAAATGGCATCTTGTTAAAGAATTTACCATCTGGAGCCCTAATCTGTGGGCCTCTTCCAAGAAGATTTCATGTATACTAGGACTTAAAATTGTTACTCAGGTACACAGACTAGCTTATATGACTTTGTCCATCAGTGATTAGTGTCCAATCTAAGGATTTTATTTTATGGCACAGCGCTTTACTCTTAGCAGTAGAAGATAAAGGGATGAAAATAGAGGAATTGAAAATAAGAAAGTAGAAACTGAGGCAATAAAGAGGAAAGTTATAGACTATGATGGGGACAAGCAAACCATGCTATTTGGGATACATCTAGCCTGTTGCTTCTTTTTATAAATGAAGATCTGTTGTTATACAGTGATGCTCATTGATTTATGCATTGTCTGTGGTTACTTGTTGAACAGAGTGATTTCAGCAGAGACCATGTTTGCCAAAATGTTTGCCATCTAATCCTTCACAGAAAAGTTTTGCGAATCTCAAAGCTGGGGCAACCATCCAATGCAAGGTGACAAGTAAACAAATGTAAGATGACAATCTCCATTCTCAAATCAAGGGAAAACCCCATGGTAACTAACAGAGATTATGGTAGATGGGCTAGTTCAACAACACAGAACCTAGGATCAGTGCCATAAAACCTAGATAAAGACCATCAGCATCTGAGAACTCACATGGCCATCACCACTGGAAAAAGGGAATTACTATAGTAAGGTTTTATCCCAGAGCTCACAACTGGACTAGAGGATTAAACAGATACCTTGGATAAGAATTCAAAATGAAGGTGAAGATAAATGCATGGTCTTTCTACACAGGCTCCTGAACAAGATAATGGTAAAGGATTAGTGTGTGTATGTAAACTCACAAACTGAAGGCAAAATCCCCATACTTACAGTAAAAGCCCTACAAATTGAGGGAACATTGTTATCAACACAGATTTGTAGTACAGAGCCAGATTTTGGATATTTTATTTGAAACAAACCTGAAGAGAGTTAAATAGTAATTTTTCATTAGCATGAGGGGAACCTGCTGCAACTGAAATGATTCCTGCTTCATGCTTTAATTGTTATGCCAAGTGGCACAGACTGAGCCAAAGTGGAAGAGGTAAGTAGCTCAACTGAGAGTCGCCAGGTACAGTAGAGGTAGAGAATGAACACCAGAATGTTGAATAAATCTAAGCATTTCTCTGGGGATAATTGACTTGTAATTGTTAATGTAGAATCACCATCTGCTACTTTTAGTAGTACTAAAGAAAACCCAATTATATTTCAACTCTCTAGTTTCAAGGTACCCTTCTATTTGTGTAAGTACAAATATATCAGCTACATCCTCCTCCTCCACTTTGGACTTCAATGATGTTGTTGGAACATGATTATATTTTAGGTAAATGTTTCCTGGAGATAGCTGGAAAGGTACTTTAATATCAATATTAGAAGTACTTAGCAGTTGTTTTGCGAGATGGGCTTCCTATGGACAGTGAATCTACCCCCACAGCATGAGGATTCTTGCAGCCCCATCAAAGAGGCAGTGTTCTTCCTTCGTACTATCCTTCTGTAGCCCATGAAAGTTCTAGACCTTGGAGATTTAGGTAAACTTGATTTGAACTTGAGTGGTACCTTGTCTGAGTTCATGGTCCCTTAACGTGTTTCCAAGAATTCCTGGCCTTTTAACTGCATGGTTCCCTCTGCATTCCCTTGCACAAATGCTTCTGTAAACTGGGCTTTATCCTTATATGAGTTGATTGGTATCCCCCAAGAACGATGGGTCAAAGTTCTTACCCTCAGCACTTCAGAATGTGATTTTGAAAGTAGTCAAGCTAAGGTGTTGTCATTGTGCTTGATATGAGTCCAGTATGACTGATATCCTTGTAAAAAGGGGAAACTTTGACACAGAGACAGGAACACACAAAGGGAAGCTGAAGTGAAGAGATGGGCTGGTGGGAGGTGTTTCCTATCTATAAACCAAAGAATGCAGAGGCTATCAGAAGTGAGGGAAGATCCCTAGAGTCTTCAGAGAGAGAATGGCTCTGCTGACACCTTGAGCCCTCAGAATTCTGACATCTAGAACTGCGAAAATACATTTCTGCTGTTCTAAGCCATTGAGTATCTGACATTCTGTTACAATACAAATTCATATTCACGGTCTACTTGCTCTGGCTCAAAGATCTGCCCCTTGTCTGGAGGAGGACCCAACAAATCTGCTCAAACAAGGCCTCTCCTGAATTTGCTGCTCAGGGTTATCAAGAGCAGCAACTCTTTTTTTTTTTTTTTTTGATAGGCAGAGTGGACAGTGAGAGAGAGAGACAGAGAAAAAGTTCTTCCTTTGCTGTTGGTTCACCCTCCAATGGCCGCCGCAGCCAGCGCACCGCGCTGATCCGATGGCAGGAGGCAGGTACTTCTCCTGGTCTCCCATGGGGTGCAGGGCCTAAGTACTTGGGCCATCCTCCACTGCACTCCTGGGCCACAGCAGACAGCTGGCCTGGAAGAGGGGCAACCGGGACAGAATCCAGCGCCCCGACTGGGACTAGAACCTGGGGTGCTGGCGCTGCAAGGTGGAGGATTAGCCTACTGAGCCGCAGCACCGGCCAAGAGCAGCAACTCTACAACTCCGCACTGCAGCCTCTGCCCAACCCTCTGATTAAGGAATAACTCCTAGAGCAGGAGTGGGAAATGTATGGCCTGTGGGCCATGACATTGTTTGGTCTGGACCTATCAATGCAACTGTAGGAGGGGCTCATATTCAATAGATCTATAGCAAGCTAATTTTTGTGTTGATAATTTTGTATAGCCTGTGAATGATGCTATACATAGCCAAGTGGTCCTTGGCAGAAAAATGTTCCCCACTCCTGCTAGAGGAAGCATCCTGGAAAGTATGGGCTGGGATACTGGCCAGGCCTGTCTGCTTTCTTAAAAGCTCCCCAAGTTCTGAAGAAGAAAATCTCCCCATTTCTGTTCACAATTGTAATGTTTACTCTTGGAGTTTAGGTTGCCACTTAGATTTGCACTTACAGGCTCTATCCATTGGCACACAACTAGGATCCAGGTGTTGCAGTTAAGAGGTAGGAGGAGAAGAAGGGCTGAGGCTTTCTCAAGGACTCAGGACTTTTGAGACATACTGTAGTGGCTTGCCCACAACAGATGCAGGATCTGGACCTCAGCTATTCACACAGTGAATACTTGGCATGATCAAGTAAGCATAATCTTGATATCGAATGGCTGATCCAAGGGATTTACTTATTTGCCAGATGAAATACAATTGTGGAGCATGTTGAAATACTCAGGTCGTTGTGACCAGGATGACTTACAAATACAAAATCAGGATAATTGTGGGCAGCATCCTTTGATTATGGCAGTTGAAAATATGAAATTTAAAGTCAGGCAGAATTGAGTTTGAATCATAGTTCTGCTACTTAATTCCTGTATAGTCTCCTGCAAATTCCATAGCCTCTGCTTGAGCTGCAGAATTAAGATAATAACATTAAATTTATTTTTATCATAATGAGTTATAAGAATTACATGAGGTGCCAGGGTTGTGGTGCACTGGAGTAAGCTGCCACTTGCAATGCCACCATCTAATATAGGAGTGTGGGTTTGAGTCTCAGCTGTCCAGCTTCTTATTCACCTTTTTGCTAATGTGCCTGGAAGGCAGCAGAAGATGGTCCAACTACTTAGGCTCCTACCATCCATGTGGGAGGCCCAGATGGAGTTCCTGGATCCTGGCTTCTGTCTGGCCCAGACCTAGTTGTTGTGGCTGTTTGAGGAGTGAACCAACAGATGGAAAAATCTCTCTCTCTTCCTCTCCCTCTCTTTGTCACTCTGTCTTTCAAATGAGAGGAAAGAAAAGGTATTACATGATCCAATAATGCTTACTAAGTGTTTAGTATTGCGCTGATGGGAGGTAGGGCTGTTGCTGCCAGATGGTGTTAGAAGTTGTGTTTGATTGCTGCTAATAGAGACTTGAAATAATTGTGGGTTATGGAGATACCTCAGAAATCTGAATACAGACCTATCATATGACCCAGCCAGCCCTCTCCTGAGAATTTACCCAAATGAAATGAAATCAGCATATGAAAGAATTAGCTGCATCCCCATGTGTATTACAGCTCAATTCACAATAGATAAGATAAGGAATCAACCCAGATGTTCATCATCTGAAGACTGGATAAAGAAATTATAGTGGGGTCCGCACTGTGGCATAGTAGGTTAAGCCTCCACCTGAGGCGCCAGCATCCGATATGGGCACCAGTTCCAGTCCTGTATGCTCCACTTCCAATCCAGCTCCCTGCTAATGGCCTGACAAAGCAGTGGAAGATGCCCCAAGTGCTCAGGCCCTTGCACCCACATGGGAGATCGGGAAGAAACTCCTAGCTCCTGGCTTCAGATTGGCCCAGCTCCAGCCGGTGCAGCCATTTGGGAAGAGAACCAGCTGACGAAAGACTTCTCTCCCTGTCTCTCCCTCTCTCTCTGTAATTTTGCCTCTTAAATAAATAGATAAATCTTTTAACAAAACAAAGTATGGTATACATGCACCATGAAATACTACTCAGAGGTTTAAAAAATGAAATCCTGTCTTTTGCAATAAAATGAATGCAATGGGAAATCATTATATTTAATCATTATATTCAGTCCCCAAAAGACAAATACTGTATGTTTTCTCTGATCTGTGGTAACTAATTGGGTACCTTTTAAGTAATGTATGGGGCAAAATTGATATTTTGAGATTCAATGATTTTTTAACAGCCCTTGTCTTGACTGTTGAAGAATAGTGTTTTCTTCTTCATACTATTTGTTGAACTCTTTAGTTGGTACAGTGTTAATCTTATGATTATAAAATTAACTGAAAATAAATCTTTGTAAAAATTAAGAGTGGGAATAGGAGAGCAAGAAGAAAGAAGTGTGGGAGCATGGGCAGGAAGGAGGGTAGGGTGGGAAGTATCACTATGTTCCTGAACCTGTTAGGGAATACATGAAATTTGTATACCTTAAATAAAATTTTAAAAAACTATGATGGGGCCGGCGCCGTGGCTCAATAGGCTAATCCTCTGCCTTGCGGCGCCAGCACACCGGGTTCTAGTCCCGGTCGGGGTGCCGGATTCTGTCCCGGTTGCCCCTCTTCCAGGCCAGCTCTCTGCTGTGGCCCAGGAGTGCAGTGGAGGATGGCCCAAGTGCTTGGGCCCTGCACCCCGTGGGAGACCAGGAGAAGCACCTGGCTCCTGCCTTTGGATCAGTGGGGTGCGCTGGCCGCAGCGGCAAAAGAAGACCTTTCTCTCTGTCTCTCTCTCCCACTGTCCACTCTGCCTGTCAAAAAAAAAAAAAAAAAACACCAACTATGATGGGAAAGATATCTCTGTCACTCTACATTTCAAATAAATCAATATTTAAAAAAAAAAAAAAGAAAGAAGAGAAGTCCCTCTGTCATCAGCAGTGGGCAGATCAAAGCAGGTATGGTGTCTCACAACCATCAGAGACCCATATTATTATTGGATTTTGCTCAGTTCTTCTTTTTTTTAAAGATTATTTATTTATTTGAGAAGTAGAGTTACAGACAGTGAAAGAGAGACAGAGAGAAAGGTCTTCAATCCCATGGTTCACCCCTCAAATGGCCGCAACTGCCAGAGCTACACCAACCCGAAGCCAGGAGCTAGGTGCCTCTTCCTGGTCTGCCATGCGGGTGCAGGGGCCCAAGCACTTGGGCCATCCTCCACTGCACTCCGGGGCCACAGCAGAGAGCTGGACTGGAAGAGGAGTAGCCGGGACTAGAACCCAGTGCCCATATGGGATGCCGGTGCCGTAGGAGGAGGATTAACCTAGTGTGCCATGGTGCGGTCCCCTCGGTTCTTCTTATTATGTAGCTCCCTTCCTCAAAGTCACTTCATAATACAAGACAGAGCCTCAGTTCTTCCATTTCTATCACAGCACAGCATTTCTCCCTTCCAGGAACCCTCCCAGGGCCTCAACTAAAAGCTTCTGTTTACATTTCATGAACCAGGATTCAGACACATGGTCACACCACACCTCACCACAACTAGACTGACAAAGGTAGTCGTTCAGTTGGGCACTACACTTTTCCAAATAAAGTTAGAATTTTCTTTTTGAGGAAGAAGGGGAGAATGGATGCTCATAGGCAGCTCTGATCATGGGAACAAGAGCCTGTCTCTTTTCCCAACTTAATTTTCAAGCAGCTTGGAGCTATGAAGGACCTAGCACTGAGACTTCAGGACTTCCAATCACAAAGTAATTTTTAGAGGCAGAGGAGGAAGAGCACCAGCAGGAAAAAAGGTGATTTGACAGATGTTCCATAAGTTTAGAGAAGAGTTTGAACAAGTCTCCATATCACTCTCCCCTAGGAGGTGATACATTTTTAATGCCAGAAGCCACTGTAAAACAAACACTGGGCCAGGAAACCTGGGTCTGATCTGGCTTCATTGCTCTCTCATGGGGTGGGGGGTAGTGCTTAGAATGGTTACTCTCCTCCTGAAGAGAAGAGGGGAAAGGAAATAACCTTGAGTGCCTATTGTAGAAAAGGGAGGTGCTTGTAGCTTTAGATTCTTTTTTTTTTTTTGTACGAAAACCACATATTATTCTCCCTTCAAACAAACTTGGGTGGCTGTGATACAGAAATAAAATCAGGTTAAAGACAAGAAAAGAAAATGTCACTTATACTGAAACATAACAGTGCTGAATTCAGCTTTAGATTCTTTACATCACTCTATCCTATTGCTGTGGTTTTGTTGTCGGCTAGAATGTTGAATGGCCCCCAAAGTCCCATGTGTTAAAGGCTTGATCCCCAGGGTGGTACTGATATGGTGTAGCTAGGCAGTTAGTTAAAGTGTAGGCAAGCTGGAATTATACCCCTGCAATTTAACCCTGTCTCTTTAACTGTGGGTTTGATGTGTCCACCTTCCCAGGATGCACCTCTCACATCCGGGACCAGGACACATGCTAAGACTCCATCCTATTTGTGTATCCAATTGCGGTACCACCCCATTCCTTGTATAAAAGAGGTGGAAGGAGGAAAAGAGCTCTCGTTCAGCCATGGGCCTGACTTAGAGTCTGTTTCTCTCCACCACGGAATGCTCTCGGAAATACAGCTCTCATTTATACTGGTTCCTGCCACATAGAGGCCTCAGTTGGACCTCTCCTGCTCTCCCACTCTCCTGCTCTCCTGCTTGGACAGACCTTCTCAATTATAGATATTGTTTAATTTTTTCCTTCTTTTCAGTTTTCAGGTGACTCTGTGCCACTCATGTTGGAGTATTTCTCCTTGTGCTACTGCCCACACTTAATGCAGGAATGTGTATTTATTTTCTTACTGAGAAATAAATTCTGTTCCTGTTTGCACACAGTACCAGTCTCTGCTTAGTAGTTCTATATCTGTAAAAGGCAAGAACCTGGATTAAAATTGATATAGTCATTGCCCACTTCACAAACTTTTTAGGTGAGGCCTAGTGGGAGGTTATTAGGTCATTGGGGACTTTCTCTGGAAGGTGGTTCTCACAAGAGGGTTGTTTTAAAAGCCTGAGTCTGGGCTCATCCACTCTGTCTACTCCCTTGCTTGCCATCTTGTCCTTCTGTACACGCTCCACCATTGTCATTCATAGCCTTCACAGAGGACAAACAAATGGGGCCATCCCATCTTGGACTTCAACCTCCAAATCAGTGAGCTAAATAGACCTTTTTCTCTTTATAAAGTTATTTGTCTCAAGTATTTCATTATAGTAACAAAAATTTGACTAATAGACATTTCAACAATGAGGTAGTTTTTTTTTTTTAAGAAAGAATGTATATTTAATTTACTCGAAAGGCAGACTAATAGACAGAGATCTTCTATCTGCTGGCTCACTGTCCAAATGTCTGAAATATCCAGGGCTGGGCCAGGCTGAAGCCAGGAGCCCAGCGCTCCATCCAACTTGGGTGGTAGGGACCCAAGCACTTGAGCCATTATCTGCAGTCTCCTGGGATGCATTAGCAGAGAGCTCAATGAGAAATGGAGGAATCAGACTTGAACCAACACTCCTTTATAGGATGCAGGTGTCTCAAGCAGCAGCCTAACCTGTTCCACCATGATGCCCATCCCAAGGTAGATATGCCTAACCTTCAGGATATAGGTAAATAATCTGAGAATCACAGAAGTTAGATAACTTCCCCAGGGCCACTCAGCAAGGAAGTAGCAGAGCCATGCCTGAAGCTAAGGTCTGACTCATTCTGCATCTCAGCTCTTATCCACTAACATAGACAGGCTGCCATCCTCTTTAACTCAGTCTCTGGATTTGGCAAAACAAGCAAAAACAAAAAAAAAAAAAAAAAAAACACCTCTCCAATGGAAATGAGTGAAGTGAGCCCCAGGAAGGTATTTTAACTTGATGAAGACCTGGGAATTCTTCCCGCATCTCCTTTGCTCAGTATCCTCTCTCAATGTTCTTATAGGTCTGCTGTCTCAGGCCCCTTGTCAGTTGATATTGATAATGACGACAATGACATGATGATGGTACCTTGTGTCCATCCTCTTGAGAAAGCAACAAAAGGTTTTGTGCTGCCTTTAGAAAATGTACCGTGTTACAGCCCTTTCCTTGATACTCTTAGTACATAAACTCTCACAGTAAATAATTTTGTTTAATTTCGTTTAATGTAGCATGTTTAAAAATATTTTCTTTCAGCAAATTTTATTATGACTATGATTATCCATATCAGAAACTGTCAGACTCAACATCCACTCAATGCCTCCCACAAGCAGATATATATATATCTTGTCTCTAACATTCTCACCTGCCACCAGCCTGGTTTAAATAACTCTAATGTTTCTGTAGCAGCTACCTAATTGGATTTACCTGCTTCCAGTCTTATTCCTCTTCTAATCCATCCACTCCCTGCCCCCCACATGATAGCAAGGGTCAAATTAAGATAGATAAATCATCTCACTATGCAAACCCTTAAAAACAGGGGCAGAATCCCTTAATTGATCCAGACTTTCTCTGGCTTAAAAGCCTTGATAATGCTCCAGTCGCACAGAAATATTTCCAGGTCTTCAAATGTCTTCCACCATCTCCATTCCATGCCTTTGAATAACCATTGCCTGTGCCTGGCACAGTCTTCCTCCACCTCTCCATCTGCTCAACTTTCATGCATCCTTCAGGTCTCAACTGAAGGATCCCTTCCCTCAACTTTGAACTGGAAAAAAGTTTTGTCCCCTGGCAATGGATTCCCATTTTTGTTCTGTCAAAGTATGTATTGTGACAAATGTCTTATTTAATACTGCCTCCCTCATGAGAGCAGAAATAGTGTCCCCTGTTTACTGCTGGAGTGCCCACTTCCAACAGAAAGCCCAGCATACCCTAGGCTCTTGTGAAACACTGGTGAAAATTCGTGAATTATTTAAAATTAATTTAGCTATGACTGTACTTGTTGGTTCATATTCACCTAGTCCATATGAGAGAATATTGTTTCATGTATCAGAACAGCCAAGTGGTCTAAAGTGCCAAACTCAAGAAAATACTGTTCCAAATGTTAAGATCAACCTCTTTCTCTTAGGATTCCAGGCTCTCCAGAATCTTCCCAGTCTTCCTGATCCATGGTCCCAGAGCTCACCTTCGTGCATATGGGTCTTGAGAATATGATTCTCTCCTTCTGGAATTTAAGCTTCTGGCCTTTTATCAGATCAAAGTGTAACCGTTCACCAAAGTCCAGCTCAGATTCAACCTCCTCTACAGAGCCTACCCCTTCTCCACAACAAACAATAATGTCTCTGTTTTCTGAATAGTTTGTAAACCACTGGAAGTTCATGCCAGTAATATTGTGGTGAGTATCGATAGTCTTCCTATATGGACTATAAGATTATGTGGTAATAGGTAGGCTGGAAGCTTTTTTTCATAATTGTTGCCTCTAGTGCTCTATTCTAACTCCAATCCTTATATGTCCACCCAGTACACTAACTTTTCCATAATAAATCTGTGTCTCATCTTGGACCAGGAAGAAGGAGACACCATATGGCTAAGTGGAAGTTAAGCTCCACAAGGAGATACCATGAAACTCCCAGAAAGCCCCATGTACACTAAACCCCACTATACTCCACTTGTTTATTCAATTAGGGTACCACCACATAGAGGAGGACTGTTACCACAAGAGTGAACCAGGAGATGGAAGATTCTGTGTGTGTGTGTGTGTGTGTGTGTGTGTGTGTATCTGTTTCTACCTATCTCTATATGTCTGGCTTTTAAATTAATAAACTTTTTTTAAATTAGACTAAAGAGGTCTGACAATGTGTCATCTGCATCCCATATCCTAGTGCCAGTTCAAGTCCCTGCTGCTCTGCTCCCAATCCCACTCCTTGCTAATGCACCTGGGAAAGCAGTGGAAGATGAACCAAGTACTCGGGCCCCTGCCACCCATGTGGGAGACCCGCATGAAGTTCCTGGATTCTAGCTTTGGCCTGGACCAGCCCTGGCAGTTGTGGCCATTTGGGGAGTGAGCCAGAAAATGGAAGATCTCTTTCTCTCTCTGTTTCTCCCTCTCTCTCTCTCTGTCACTCTGCCTTTCAAATAAATAAAATAAACCTTTTAAAAAGGCCAAAGACAGAGGAAGAGGCTAACAACATTCCAGCAGACTGGATGAAGAAAGAAGTGGGAAGGAGCGATCCAGAGCCAAGGGCTAGCGGTAGATCCCAGATAGAGTGTTTCTCAATCTGTTCCAGGAACAGAACCCAAGGGAGGGGGCTGACCCCTGCGAAGTGTGAGGATGGAAAACAACAGATGTCTCCAGGGAGACAGTCAGATCCCAGAGAAACTGGCTTCAAGATGTCCCAACAGATAGGGACATTCACGGACATCACAAATACTCTTTACCTCAGCCAGACAAGTAGGAAGCAAAGTAATTTCTGGGCCTCCTAGACACAGCGTGAGAGTGTTTAGGAGATTTGCAAGACTTAAAGGGACCGCGGAGATAAGCTGGCATGGATAAGATAGTCCCCTCTGTTTTAATCTTTAGAAGAAAAGTAGGAATGCAGGACGTCTTAGTGGCAATCTCTGCGCACAAACACTGAAACAATGAGTACCCCATGGACTAATCATTCAAGGAAAAATAGGGCCTCCCCCAACATTTGGGAGCTGAAACTTAGACAACCTGGAGATCAATCCCACTAGAAAATATGCACTTTGTAGGGATTTCATAACCTTTCCTCTTAGAATTCCTTCACATAGTACCTAGAGTGGGGTCTCTTACAAGAAAAACAAATAAATAACTGAATTAATCATGATCCCTGCAAGGACATTCCAGGTTGCAAACTGGAATCTCTGAGAGGAAAATGAGTGCACTTTAAAAAGGCCATGGAAAATGCAATTAAGTTTACTTTTGTGAAAAAGAAAAAAATTGAGGGGGCCAGCGCTGTGGCGCAGCGGGTTAACGCCCTGGCCTAAAGCACTGGCATCCCATATGGGTACCAGTTCGAGTCTCGGCTGCTCCACTTCGCATCCAGCTCTCTGCTATGGCCTGGGAAAGCAGTAGAAGATGGCTCAATTCCTTGGGCCCCTGTACCTGTGTGGGAGACCCGGAATAAGCTTCTGGCTCCTGGCATCAGATCGGTGCAGCTCTGGCTGTTGTGGCCAGCTGGGGAGTAAACCAGCCAATGGAAGTTTTTTCATAAAATGCCTTTCCCATAAACCTTCTGAAGACTCATAGCATATTTCACTAAACCAATCACTACTGCCTCAAAGTCTAGGCTATTGCATGTTGAATCTGGGAACTTAGGAAAAAATAAACTACTTCATCTGATTCTGGAGAGAAATGCATATGGTACCATAGAAAATGCCTACTGTTGCTCCGTGGAGCAGGATGATAGGTGGGTGTCTGGTGGCCATGTCTCACCTCATTGTGATTATGCCTTTGTTACAGGAATATATGTATCTCAATTTGTATCCCAAGTTCTTGCCCCCACAGAGATAAGAATTCAAAGAAGAGGTATAAATAAGGTACACAAGTGAGTGTAGGATTTATTTAAAAGTGAAAGAGTAAATACACATTCACAGGTGA
The DNA here is from genome assembly GCF_051225735.1 of Oryctolagus cuniculus. NCBI lineage: Eukaryota > Metazoa > Chordata > Mammalia > Lagomorpha > Leporidae > Oryctolagus > Oryctolagus cuniculus. The sequence goes on along the minus strand of NC_142874.1, from coordinate 50,779,210 downwards.
GCGAGGGTAAACCCACAGGGAGAGAGATCCATCATGAGTGGGCAGAGAGTTGCCTGTGAGGAGGCCAGAAAGGGACCAGTTGAAAGCACAAGAAGCCAAAGGGAAAAAGACCTGCTCCCATGGTAATAGTCCTTTTTATAGGGTGGGGTGTGGCCCCTAATTAAATATACAAACGAGGTGGAATTTGTGCAGGGTTTTGTATGTGTGAGGCTTTCTGGGAATTTCAAGGTACCTTCACATGGATTTTAATTTCACACTCATTATGTTGTCTTCTCCTTCCTGGTTTAAGAGAAGCAGGTGCATCATGGGAAAATGGGAGTACTGGATTGACAGGTTAGTGGTTGGGGTTACAATGCAGGGCTAGAGACAGAAATGGTTAAAAAAAAAAAAAAAACCCTCCCAGTTCAACAATTCCTACTTAATCATCCTGCCAATTTCCCCCACATCCCCCTTTTCATGGGTAGGAAATCATGCCACTCTTTGCAGAGACCAGCAGTTCAGGTGGACCTGAGTTCCAACTTTTCTTGCATGCACCAGGAGAGGTAAACCAAATGTCTTCACTGAACTCTTGCTGGCTTTTTACTCTACTGATAATAGATGAGTTTCCATTAACTTACTGAATATTTTTATTTAGGTCTCTAAGTACAGGAATAAAAGAAAAGTGAAGGGGGTGGCTCTGTGGCATAGCAGGTAAAGCCTGCTGCCTGCAGTGCTGGCATCCCATATGAGCATTGGTTCGAGTCCTAGCTACTCCACTTTCAATCCAGCTCTCTGCTGTGGGCTGGGAAAGCAGTAGAAGATGGCCCAAGTCCTTGGGTCCCTGCAACCACGTGGGAGACCCAGAAGAAGCTCCTGGCTCCTGCCTTCGTATTGGCACAACTCCAGCCATTTCAGCCAATTGGGAAGTGAACCAGCAGATGGAAGACCCCCCCCCCATCTCTTATTCTTTCTCTGTGTAACTCTGACTTTCAAATAGATAAATACATTTTTTTTTTTTTGACAGACAGAGTTAGACAGTGAGAGAGAGAGAGAGAAAGGTCTTCCTTCCTTTGGTTCACCACCCCAGATGGCCGCCGCGGCAGGCACGCTGCGCCCATCTGAAGCCAGGAGCCAGGTGCTTCCTCCTGGTCTCCCATGCGGGTGCAGGGCCCAATAACTTGGGTCATCCTCCACTGCCTTCCTGGGCCACAGCAGAGAGCTGGACTGGAAGAGGAGCAACTGGGACTAGAACCCGGAATGCCAGCGCCTCAGGCGGAGGATTAGCCTAGTGAGCCTCAGCGCTAGCCAACTAGGCTAATCCTCGGCCTGCGGCACCAGCACCCTGAGTTCTAGTCCCAGTTGGGGCACCAGATTCTGTCCTGGTTGCTCCTCTTCCAGTCCAGCTCTCTGCTGTGGCCCGGGAGTGCAGTGGAGGATGGCCCAAGTGCTTGGGCGCTGCACCCGCATGGGAGACCAAGAGGAAGCACCTGGCTCTTGGCTTTGGATTGGTGCAGCGAGCTGGCTGTGGTGGCCATTTGGGGGGTGAACCAATGGAAGGACGACCTTTCTCTCTGTCTCTCTCTCACTGTCTAACTCTGCCTGTCAAAAAAAAAAAAAAAAAAAAAAAAAAAAAGAAAGAAAGAAAGAAAGAAAGAAAGAAAGAAAGAAAGAAAAAGAAAAAGAAAAAGAAATTATGGGCCATGTACATCATGAAATACTACACAGTGGTAAAAAAAAAAAATGAAACCTGTCATTTGCAAAAAAATGGATGCAATTGGAAAACATTCTTAGTGAAATAAGCCAGTCCCACAAGGACAAATAGCATATGTTCTCCCTGATTTGTGATAACAAATAGAGCATCTAAAAGGTAATCTATAGAAATGAAATTAACATTTTGAAATCCAATGACTTTGAATAGCACTTGTCTGGACTTTTGAGGAACCTTTTTTTGTGTGTAATTTGTTAATTTTATGTGTATAAAGTTAATTGAAAATAGATCTTAGTACAAAATGAGAATGAATGGGAATAGGAGAGGGAGGGGGAGGGGATGGGAGTGAGAATGGTGGGAAGAATCACTATATTCCTAAACTTGTATTTATGAAATGCATGAAATTTGTATACCTTAAGTAAAAAGTTTCAGGGAAAAAATGCTTGTCACCATCTCATATGGGCATTTCTGTTTTCTCTTTGTACACCTTGGATTCTCATTTCTATTTATATTTGGCATCTCATTCTCTCTTATGCTTCTTAAACTTGGCTCTTTGTATTGTTATGGTCTAAGAATATCCAGGTCTTGGTGGCCTTGTCATTGACACTGTCTTGATCAGCATTTCTATTAAACAACTTGGAGGAAGGCCAAAGATGGGAGGATGAGCCTCATGTTCCAGGAAAGAGCTACTCCACAGGGAGCAGGTCAGTGAAGTCAATGAGGCAGGGGTCATCACCTGCTCAAGTAGATAAGAAGTTTTTTTTAAAGATTTATTTATTTATTTGAAAGACACAGTTACGCAGAGAGAGGAGAGGCAGAGAGAGAGAGAGAGAGAGAGAGGTCTTCCATCTGATGGTTCACTCCCTAGATGGCCACAACGGCCGGAGCTATGCCAATCGGAAGCCAGGAGCCAAGAGCTCCTGAAGCCAGAAGCTTCTTCCCGGTCTCCCACACAGGTGCAGGAGCCCAAGGACTTGGGCCATCTTCTTCTTCTTCGTTTTTTTTTTTTTTTTTTTTTAATTTTTTGACAGGTAGAGTTACAGAGAGAGACAGAGAGAGAGAGAGAGACAGAGAGAAAGGTCTTCCTTCCATTGGTTCACTCCCCAAATGGCTGCTACAGCCAGCGCTGCACTGACCTGAATCCAGGAGCCAGGTGCTTCTTCCTGGTTTCCCATGCGGGTGCAGGGGCCCAAGGACTTGGGCCATCCTCCACTGCACTCCTGGGCCACAGCAGAGAGCTGGACTGGAAGAGGAGCAACCGGGACTAGACCCCAGCGCCCTTATGGGATGCCATTGCTTCAGGCAGAGAATTAACCAAGTGAGCCACGGCACCGGCCCCTTGGGCCATCTTCTACTGCTTTCCCAGGCCATAGCAGAGAGCTGAATTGGAAGAGGAGCAGCTGGCGCCCATATGGGATGTGGCCGCTTCAGGCCAAGGCATTAACCCACTACACCACAGTGCTGGCCCCAGATAAGACAGTTTTTAGACAAGTCCTAAATCCAGATAACTGGATTTCCCATCCCCACCTATTGGGCTACTGAACTTTATATCTGCAATTGTCCCCAAGCTAATTATTTCACTTGGTTTGAAATTCAACTTTGCTGCTGGCTACAGATTTCTGACACCTCCTAAAACTTCCCTCAGTGCCTCTTGCAAGAATACCAGTTGCGAGTTCGGCCACCTGAGCACAGTCCAGCCTTCCAGATATTGGGCAAGATCTGATACCCAAGTGGAACTCCAGTCACTCATTGAGTTAAAATCTTGACTGGGTTTTAAACAAGTCTTAGTGTGTGAGAGTAAAAGAGAGCAGTTTTCAAATCTGTGGATGACACAAAGCTCGAAGAGATAGCTAATATGATGGAGACTGTTAAAACTTTTGGGAGCTTGGAAGATTGGTTCAAGAGCCCCAGAATGAAATTTGATAGTCTTGAGTTAGATTCAAATACCACCTCATGAATACAGATGGTGGGGGGGGGGGGAATGGCTTGTTTATTTTATGTGAAAAGACCTGGGTGCTTTTGCTGATCAGAAATTCAGTGCGATGTGACTTAGTTGCTCTAAAAGTTAATCTTCTTGCGGGCTGCATTAATAGGATTGTGTCCAAATCACGCAAGGCAATAATCTTCATGTACTCACCTTCAACTGCTCAGGCAACAGCTGACTGCTCAGTTTTGACCTCCATTCGGCAAGAGGGTCATTAACAACCAAACAACTAGAGGGAAAAGGTCAGGACAGAGAGGCCTAGGCTCTTCATTGCACAAGGAATGGTTGGGACAACTGTTTGGCCGGAGCAGAGGCTCTATACCCACTAAAATTCTTTTGGTTCAACTGATAACTTGGTTGGTTTTGGCAAAGGGAAGATGTGACTCTGAATGATACAGACAGGGCTATCAGATGCATAAGTATGGCTGAACTGGTTGTTTATCTCCGGCATCTGCTCTGATTCTTTGGTTCCCATAGAGTATGGCTTTAAATATTTTGAATATCACCCCTGGAAACAGGAGTGTCTCATAAAATCCAAGGGTAGGAATACAGCTGAGCTTTAGTAAGAGCTACAGCCAGGAAATGGAATGTCACTGGGAATGCTGGCAGTATTGACTCTCCGCTCCTCCCCTCTCCTTCATTCTCTTTTGTCTGTGTGAGACTGCTTTCTCCAGACCCTAGTCTACTTGCCAGAAACTGACTGCCTTTCAGTCCCAGTTCCAAGTCCCCAATAGAAGGGATTTGCTTGGCATAGCATGGGTCAAGTACCTACCCTGTATCTATCATCAGTGGCCAAGTGGCTGCAGCACCTTAAACAAACATGGCTGCTAGAAACCTGCCGTGGTGAATTGAAATGGCGTGATTAATGAGACCATTCTGTGGAAGACAAATATCCCAAAACTTACTGCACTGTTTTCTTAACCTTCTCCAATAGTATGGGCCCCCTTGAGAAATCAAAAACACAGAAACACAATTTTGTTTATGCTTCAAAGAGGTTTCAAGAAACTTGGAATGTATCCATTGATCCCAAAACATGAAACCTTGACCTAGATAATGAAATACTTATGGGATAAAACAACTGTCAAATAGCTGAAGAATTGTTGGGGAAGAAAATTCAGATACGTTATTGTATGCATAATAAAGCATTATAATACTATGTGAAAACGAGAATGTGGTTCTCTCTGAAGGTAGTATAATGAATGATTCTTACTTTTTTGTGTGTTTGCCAGTTGTTTACTAGGAACATCAAAGCTACTTATATAATCAGATAAAACATAAAAGAAAAATAATTAAATTTTCAACTGCTACAGCGTCTAGAATTGTAGATGAAATTGACAGGAGCTCAGATTTTTAACTCAGTGTTACTGATTGCCTTAGAATTAATCACACTGTCTCTGTATCTACCATTGCCTTCCTATAATCTGTCCTGAAATCAGAAGCCAGTTGCATTAAAACTTGAGTTAAAACCTGAGTGTGTGTCCCTGCTCAGCACCCTGCGAACGCTCCCACTGACTCAGAGTAACAGCTGAAATGCTGCCACTGCTGGTGATACCAACATCCCATACAGGAGTGATGGTTCAAGTCCCAACTGCTCTACTTCCCATCCACAGTAGATGAGGGCCCAAGTGCCTGAGCTATTGTCACCCATGCGGAAGACAAAGATGAAGCTCCTGGCTTCTGCGTTTGGCCTGGTGAGTCAATGCAAGATCAATCTTGCTCTATCTCTCCCCCAATCCCCTGCCCCTTTCTCTGTCTCTCCCTTTTGTTCTATCTTTCAAATGGAATTAAATATTTGTTTAAAAAAAAGAACTAAAGGGGGCTGCTGCTGTGGCGTTAGCAGGGAGCTGGATGGGAAGCAGAGCAGTGGGGACTTGAACCATGTTCTTATGGGATGCTGGCTTTGTGCACAGCAGTTTAACTCACTATGCCACAATGCTGGCCTCAGGATTTATCACCTTCTAATACACTAATATAAATTGCTTTCTTATGCTCCTTTTTTTAAAAAAATTTGTGTTTGTCTTTCAAACAAACAAAAAATTATATAAAGAGACAGATTGCCATTTGCTAGTTCATTCTCCAAAAGCCCACTACTTCCAGGGATGGGCTGGGCCGGAGCTAGGAGTCATCAGAGTCTCCCATGTGAATAGCTTGGCCAGGACCCACATACTTGAGCCATCACCTGCAGGAAGCTGGAATCAGGAGCAGAGCTGGACTCAAGCCCAGGCACTTTGATATGACAGCGAGTGTTCCAAGCAGCATCTGAACCACTGTGCCGAATGCCTGCCACCGGCTATCTTATATTCTTATGTATTATGTTCCTCCTCATTTGGATGTCATCAGAGAATTTGCCTTTTTTAAAATTTTTTGCCTAATTTGCCTAATGCCAAGCACGTAAGTTCACATTCACTGAACATTTGTTAGAGGGAGGGAGGAACAAAGGGAAGATGAGAAGGAAAAATAGAGAAAAGGAAAGGGTGTAGACAGGCACTGAACAAAGTTGAGCAGAGCAGGAGACACTTCCCTGGTGAAGAGACTCCTAAATGGGGGAGAAGTTTGACTCAGATAACTTGGAAGTTTGATTGCAAATCTAAGATTCTATGATAGGATTCTTCTCCTCTGCCACAATAATGCAGGCTTTTAGCTACTTAGATTTATTACTTGCCAAGTGTCTGAGACAGGAAGAATTTGGGTGCAAGGAAAAGAAACTAGTCATGTTTCATTAAATAGAGAGAGAGATACTCATTTAGCCCATGAAATCCCGTGGACTGAAAGGGCAAGGCCCCCAACATAGCCCCTTGAGAAGCTGAAGTCTTTGTGGTGCTTCGTGAACATTCATTGCCTTCCCTCAGTAGACATCTCATTTCTACTTAATGAAGAGCTACAAGACCCCCCCCCCCAAGTTCCAGGGCCCATCATTAACTAACCTGACAGCCTGTTCCGATCCCATCTGATTGGCTTAGCACAGCTTGTCAATTGTTTCCCCATAGTTCAAATGGTACCATCAGCCAGCATGAGAAATCACAGTGTCAGACAGTGGAACCATGACCAGAGTCCACCCTGGGGCAGGGAGGCAGTTCTCAGAGAAGAAGCTTAAAAGCTGAACAGGCAAATTGGCTAGTGTGCCAAGGCACCACCCTACTGGAATCCCTCTGCATGAACATTCTGAACAATCTAATTGCATTTCCCAAGCAATTTCCTGTCTGGAAGAGGTTGCTGATTTCTTTGAAGCTAAAATAGGCACATCCCTCACTTATAAAAATAATAAACAGCTTTCTGAGAAACTTTTGAGAAAATATTTTACCACCTGGAAAAGCACAGTGAGAGGATTCATCTCCCAGAATAGGCATGCCAGAGATTACCCTGAACGGAGCTGACAACTTGTTGCAAAATTCTGGACCATGGTCACACATGTGTATATAATTTTAATTACAAATAATCCTTTAAATTGCAATATAGCACAAATACAGAACTGTGCACAAATCCTAAGTGATCAGCTGAATGAATTTCCAAAATAAATCTTCCCATGTCATCAACTCCAAGATCAAGGTCTCAACATTACCACCCTCTAGAAACAGCCCCCTCTCCCTCACAGCACCTGCATACACCCAATCCCCACCTACTCATACATCCAAGAAAACCATTCTCTTGACTCCCACAGATTAGTCTTGCCTAAAATTACTATTTGTCTTTTGCCCTTTTTGTCTTATTGCGTCAACCATTTTTTTAATAATAAGGTATGAGTGACATGCAATAAAATACACATTCTAAAATGGAGAATTTAATAAATTTTGGCAGCTGGTACACACCATGAAACCATCATCACCATCAAAATAACGAGCCCAGGGGCCAGCATTGTGGTGCAGCGGGTTAAGCCACCATCTGCAGCATTGGCATCCCACATGGTTCCTGTCCCCAATACTTGTTTTTTGTTTGTTTGTTTGTTTGTTTGTTTACAGGCAGAATGGACAGAGAGACAGAGAGAAAGGTCTTCCTTTACCATTGGTTCACCCTCCAACGGCCGCTGCGGCCAGTCTGCTGTGGCCAGCACACCACGCTGATCTGAAGCCAGGAGCCAGGTGCTTCTCCTGGTCTCCCATGCAGGTGCAGGGCCCAAGGACTTGGGCCATCCTCCACTGCAGTTCCGGGCCACAGCAAAGAGCTGGACTGGAAGAGGAGCGACCAGGACAGAATCTGGCGCCCCGACCGGGACTAGAACCCAGAGTGCCGGCGCCGCAGGCTGAGGATTAGCCTAGTGAGCCGCAGCTCCAGCCTCCCAATACTGCACTTGTGATCCAGCTCCCTGCTGATGTGCCTGGGAAGGCAGAGAAAGATGGTTTAAGTCCTTGGGCCCCCGTACCCACATAGGAAACCCAGAGGAAGCTTCTGGATCCTGGCTTCAGACTAACCTAACTCCAGGCATTGTGGCCCTTTGGGGAGTGAACCAACAGATGGAAGCTCGCTCTCTTTCTCTCTCTCGCTCTCTCTCTATCTTTCTGTCTCTGCTTCTTTCCCTGTAACTCTGACTTTCAATTCAATCAACCAATAATAATAATAATAATAATAATAAATGGGGCTCTGCATTGCGGTACAGGGTGTTAAACCACCACTTACATTGCTGGCACCCTAGATATTCTCCTTCCAATCCAGCTTCCTGCTAATGGCCTAAGATGACAGTAAAGGATGACCAGACTACTTGGGCCCCTGCTACCCTTGTAGGAGACCTGGATGAGGTTCCTGACTCCTAGCTTCGGCCTGGCTGAGCCCTGGTTGCTGTGGCTATTTGGCAAATGAACCAGTGATGAAAGATCTTTCTCTGTCTCTCCCTCTCTCTGTTATTCTTCCTTTCAAATAAATGAATTTTTTTAAAACAAAGAACATATTCATTCTTCCTAACTCTGCTACCATTACTCTACTTTCTGCCATTATAAAGGAATTTGTATTTTCTAGAATTTTATATGAATAGAAGCATATGCTAAGTCCTTATTTTTGTCTGGCTTCTTTCACAAGCATAATGACCCTGAAATTCCTCCATGCCATTATTCGTATCTTAGTTCATTCCTTTTTATTACTGAGAAGTAGACCACTGCATGGATATGCCATACTTTGTTTATCCCTTAACCAACTGATGGCCATTTGGGTTATCTCCAGTTTGGAGCCATTTGAAATAAAACTGCTATGAACATTTGTGCACAAGTGCCTATATGGTCATATGCTTTCATTTATCTTGAGCAAATATTTGGGAGTGGATAATTTAGATCATGTGGTAGATGTATGTTTAACTTTATATGAAACTGCAAAAATGTCTTCCATTTTAAAGTCCCAAAAGTAGTGTATGATTTGCACTCTTCTCGCAAACATTTGATGTGACCAATCTTTCTAATTTTAGACATTTTAATAAATGTATAATGGTATCTCGTTGTGATTTTACTATGTACTTTCCTAATGAATAGTGATTTTAAACCCACATTTTGATGTGCTTATCTGTCATCTGTATGTCCTTTTCTGTCAAATGTCTGTATAAATATTCTGCCTATTTTTAAACAGATTTTTTTTTTTACTATTAAATTTTTATAGCTCTCTTTATAGTCTGGATATAGTCCTTCATCAGATGTGGTTTGCAAATATTTTCTCTCCATTTGTAGTTTGTGTTTTCATTCCAATAGTGTCTCAAAAAGCACACGTTCTTGATTTTGAGAAAGTCCAATGTATCATTTTTTATTTTATGAGTCATGCTTTGGAAATTATATCTAAGATATCTTTGCCTAATTCAATATCACACAGAGGGGTGAGCATTTGGCACAATGGTTAAGTCGTTGCTTGGGATGTCTCATCCTGTATCAGAGTACCTAGTACAAATTCTAGCTCCTCTGCTTCTGATCCAGCTTCTTGCTAATACGCACTCTGGGAGGCAGCAGGTGATGGCTGAAGTACTGGGCCCTTGCAAACCACATGGGAAAACAAAACTGAGTTCCCATTTCCTGGCTTGGGCCTGGTCCAGCCCTACCTGTTGCAGGCATTTGGGGAGTGAACCAGCAGCTGAAAGATATCTCTTGGCTGTATTTCTATCTTCTGCCTCTCAAATAAAACCAAATTCAATACATTTTTAAAATATCACACAGATTTTCTCCTGTAACATCTTCTATAAGTTTTATTTTTATCAGATCTTATACTTAGATCTGGGCTCTGTTGTGAGTATGTGTACATATGCTGCAAAGTATGGATCAAAGTTTTAGCTTCTCTGTTTGTGCTTACATTTGTGTACCCAATAGTTTCAGCTTGAATTTTTTAAAAAGATTTATTTATTTATTTGAAAGTTAAAGTTACACAAAGAGAAGGAGAGGCAGAGGGAGAGAGAGAGGTTTTCCATCCATCCTCTGGTTCACTCCCCAGATGGCCGCAACAGTAGGAGATGCACCGATCTGAAGCCAGGAGCCTGCAACTTCTTTCGGGTCTCCTACATGAGTGCAGGGGCCCAAGGACTTGGGCCATCTTCTACTGCTTTCTCAGGCCACAGCAGAGAGCTGGATCGGAAGTGGAGCATCTGGGACTTGAACTGGTGCCCATATGGGATGCCAGCACTGCAGGAGGCAGATTTTACCCACTACAGCGCCACAGTGCAGGCCCCTCAGCATGAATTTTTTAAAAACTCGTTTGTTTATTTTAAAGGTAGAGTCAGAGAGAGGGAGGGAGAGAGAAAGAGAGAAAGAGGTATCTTCCATCTCTGTCTGCTGTTTTATTTCTCAAATGGCTGCAACAGCCAGGACCAGGCCAGGCCAAAGCCAGAAGTCAGGAATTCCATCTGGGTCTCCCATGTGAGTGTCAGGAACTTGAGCCTTCATCCTCTGCCTCCCAGGTACATTGGCAGGAAGCTGGATTGGAAGCAGAGCAGCCACAACTCAAACCCAAGCGATTGCTTAATCTGCAGTGCCGTGAATGCCAGCTCCAGCATCAATTATTAAAGAGACTATCTTCTTTCCTTTGATTTCCTGTACACCCTTGTCAAAAATCAATTGACTATATATATGTGGATCTATTTCTTAACTCTATTCTGTCCTATCAATCCACTTTTCTATCTTAATGTCAATACTAAGCTATCTTCATTATTGTGGCTTTGTAAGACACCTGGAAGTCAGGTTGTATAAGTCATAACTTTTTTTCAAAGTTAATTTTATTTTAATCTCTTTGCATTTGCACATGAATTTCAGGCTCAGCTTGTCAATTATTCCAAGAAATACATGGGTACTTGCTGGTGGGGCTCCTGGAGGATTGATTGGGATGGTCCTGATTTATAGATTAATCTGAGGAAATATTGACAACAATAATAATGTGTTTTGACTCATGAACTCATGATTTTAGGTCTTTAATTTCTCTCACCAGTGTTGTCCCTCAGATCTACAGGCTTATAGCTGTGAATAAATTTAGATAATTTTTTGGCCATTTCTCTTGAAATTTTTTCAACATGCACCCTACCATGCTTTGGGGATTCCAATTACATATGCATTAGGTTGCTGTAGGTGGTCCTATATTCATTAATACTCTGCATCTTTCCAATCTTTTTTCCTCTTATGTTTCATATTTTCTGTATTCAAATTCAGCTATCATCTGTGAGTCTAATCTACTATTGTGTACAATATATTTTTCATGCCAATCACTGTGTTTTCATCTTTAGATGTCTGATTTAGTTCTTTATGATATCTTCCATGTGTCTACATAGCAGGTTAGGTCATTCTTCTGACTTCTTGAATAACTGCTCTAATGTTTTTGGCCATTAATTTTATCATATGAGCCATTTCTAGATTGGCTTCAAGGCTTCAATCAGTTGACTTTTCCCCTCATTTTAGATTTTAACTTCCTGCTTCCTTGTAATTTCTGATCATATTTCAGACATGGTAAATTTTATCTTGTTGGATCTTTTTGTTCTCCTGTAAATGCATTCAGTTTTGTTCTTGGACATGGGTAAGCTACTTAGGTTGATCCTATGGAGTTTTGCTGTAGGTTTTCTTAGGCAAGACCACAGTGACATTTAGTCTAGAGCTAATTTTGTACCACCACTGAGACAACATCCTCCAGAGATCTCTTCAGTGCCCTGTGAATGACAATGTTTTCCACGCTGGCTAGGGAGAAGAGGAACTCTTCTCATCATGTGTGGCTCCTGCTGATCTTTTCCCTCCTAATCCTTTTCATGGTTTTTTGTTGTTGTTTTTCTTCTAGCATCAGATAATTTCTTCATCTGCATCTGCTAAATAGTATTCAGCTGAAGACTCAAGGGAGTGCCACTTGCGTGGGGATCTCCAGGGTCCCTCTCTGCATCTCTTTCCTGCAACCATCCTGCATGGGCCCACATCCCCAGACCACCCAGCTCCCTATGCTGTGGTCTAGAAAGTCTCTTGGGGCAGCAGGCTGAGAGAAGTGATCAGCTTGTTTATTTCCTGTCTCCTGTTTGACTGCTTTTCATTATCTGATGTCCAGTGTCATAAACGTTGTTTCATATATTTTAACCTTTTTTTTAAAGTGTTTCCGTAGAGCAGGTAAATCTAGTTTCTTTAACTCTGCTTTGATTGGAGCCTTAAGTCTTTTTTTTTTTTAATTTATTTTATTCATTTGAAAGACAGAGTTACAGAGAGAGAGATCTTCCATCCACTAGTTCACTCTCCCAAATAGTTGCAATGACCTGGGATGGGCCAGACCAAAGCCAAGAACCAGGAGCTTCTTCCCGGTCTCCTATGAGGGTGGCAGAGGCCCAAGCACTTGGGGCATCTTCCTCTGTTTTCCCAGGTGCATTATTAACAGGGAGCTGGATTGGAAGTGGAGCAACCAGGACATGAACCAGAGCCCATACAGAATGCTGGCATTGTAAGCGGCAGCTTTACCCACTACACCACAACAAAGTTCCTGGAAGCTTAATTCTTTTTTTTTTTTTTTTTTTTTTTTTTTTTTTTTTTTTTGACAGGCAGAGTGGACAGTGAGAGAGAGAGACAGAGAGAAAGGTCTTCCTTTGCCGTTGGTTCACCCTCCAATGGCCGCCGCTGCAGCCGGCGCACCGCGCTGATCCTGGCAGGAGCCAGGAGCCAGGTGCTTTTCCTGGTCTCCCATGGGGTGCAGGGCCCAAGCACCTGGGCCATCCTCCACTGCACTCCCTGGCCATAGCAGAGAGCTGGCCTGGAAGAGGGGCAACCGGGACAGAATCCGGCGCCCTGACCGGGACTAGAACCCGGTGTGCCGGCGCCGCAAGGTGGAGGATTAGCCTATTGAGCCACGGCGCCGGCTCAAGCTTAATTCTTAAGTTACCTATTATCTCACAGATTCTAGAAGTATTTCACATATTCAGATTACAAGCCCTGGGGCTGGCGCCGCCTTGCGGCACCGGCACACCGGGTTCTAGTCCCGGTCGGGGCGCCGGATTCTATGCCGGTTGCTCCTCTTCCAGGCCAGCTCTCTGCTGTGGCCAGGGAGTACAGTGGAGGATGGCCCAAGTACTTGGGCCCTGCACCCCATGGGAGACCAGGAGAAGTACTTGGCTCCTGCCATCGGATCAGCGCTGTGCACCAGCCACAGCGCGCTGGCCGTGGCGGCCATTGGAGGGTGAACCAATGGAAGGAAGACCTTTCTCTCTGTCTCTCTCTCTCACTGTCCACTCTGCCAGTCAAAAAATTAAAAAAATTAAAAATAAAAAAAATTTACAAGCCCTTTGACAAATATATGTATTAAAACCTTTTTCTGGGTTCTGGCAGTGTGGTGCAGTAGATTAAGCCACCACTTGTGACACTGGCATCTGATGTCAAGTGTCAGAGTTTCGGCTGCTACACTTCCAATACACCTCCCAGCTAATGTGCCTGGGAAAGAAAAAGAAGATGGCCCAAATGCTGGGGCACCAACCACCCTCGTGGGAGACCAAGAATGAGCTCCAGGCTTCTGTCTTCAGCCTGGGCCAGCCCTGGCCATTGAGGCCACTTGGGGAGTGAACCAGCAGATGGAAGATTTCTCTCCTTCCTTCCTTCCTTCCTTCCTTCCTTCCTTCCTTCCTTCCTTCCTTCCTTCCTTCCTTCCTCTGTCTCTCCCTCTCTCTCTCTTTCACTCTGCCTTTCAAACAAATAAAATAAATCTTTTCTAAAGTTGGAATAGGGGCTGGTGCTGTGGTGTAACTAGTAAGGCTGCCTATGGCATTAGCATCCTGTATGGGCACTGGTTTGAGTCCAGGCTGCTCCACTTATGATCCAGCTCTCTGCTATGGCCTGGGAAAGCAGTACAAGATGGCCCAAGTCCTTGGGCCCCTGCACCCATGTGGGAAGAGCCAGAGGAAGCACCTGGATCCTGGCTTCAGATCATTTCAGCTCTAGCGGTTGCGGCCAGTTGGGGCATGAAATAGCGGATGAAAGACCTCTCTCTCTCTCTCTCTCTCTCTCATTCTGCCTCTGCCTCTCTGTAACTCTGACTTTCAAATACATAAATACATCTTTAAAAAAGTCTTCATCTACTCCATGATCTGTTTTTCTACTCTTGGTTCTTGATGGAGAGATGTCAGTTTTTTTGTTGTTTGTTTGTTTGTTTGTTTGTTTGTTTTGACAGGCAGAGTGGACAGTGAGAGAGAGAGACAGAGAGAAAGGTCTTCCTTTGCTGTTGGTTCACCCTCCAATGGCCGCCGCGGCCAGCATGCTGCGGCCGGCGCACCACACTGATCCGATGGCAGGAGCCAGGTACTTCTCCTGGTCTCCCATGGGGTGCAGGGCCCAAGCACTTGGGCCATCCTCCACTGCACTCCCGGGCCACAGCAGAGAGCTGGCCTGGAAGAGGGGCAACCGGGACAGAATCCGGCGCCCTGACCGGGACTAGAACCTGGTGTGCCGGTGCCGCAAGGCGGAGGATTAGCCTAGTGAGCCGCGGCGCCGGCCAAGATATCAGTTTTACTGTTGCTCAATGCATGACTTTGTAATTTTAGAGTTACCATTTTCTGTGTCTGTTTACTTTTCACTTTCCAAATTGTTGCTTGGAAATATTCTAATTTTTGCACTTTAATTTTCAATGTATAGTCCATCTGTAATTATTTTTTGTGTATGTTATGAGATAGGGGACAGGACTGATTTTTTTTCCACATGAATATCCAGTTGACCCAGCACCATTTATTGAAAAGTCTGTCATTTCCCCACTACACTTCAGTGTTAACTCTGTCATATGGAGTCAATTTCTTGGCTACTTGTATTGACACTTTTAAATATAACTTAATAATTAGCAGTGATCTGAGGTCCTCATTTCACAATTTTAAGTTCAATAGAAAATTAAGTAGATATAAGCTTGTACTTAGTGGTATATTATTGCTTATCAAAAAATAAAGATAATACATTTTGAACTAAAGAAGTATGAAAAGGTAATGATTAAAGCAGTTATCTTTATACTGTTATATATAATATTTTCATTTTATAACCACAAAGGAATTTTATTTACATTTTGAGATAAAAACTCAGGCCCAGCGCTGTGACATAGTAGGTAAAGCTGCCACCTGCATTGCCGGCATCCCATATGGGCACTGATTCGAGTCCCAGCTGCTCCACTTCCAATCCAGCTCTCTGCTATGGCTGGGAAAGCAGTGGAAGATGGATCGAGTCCTTGGGCCCCTGCACCCATGTGGGAGACCCAGAAGAAGCTCCTGGCTTCTGGCTTCGGATCAGCTCAGCTCCGGCCATTGTGATTATTTGGGGAGTGAAACAGAGGGTGGAAGATTTTTCTCTCTCTGCCTTTACCTCTCTATAACGCTGCCTTTCAAATAAATAAATAAATAAATATATTTTTAAAAAAGATAAAAACTCTTTTAGTCTAGTTAGCAATCTAAGTTTTGAAATATTAGGTTAGAAAATAATATCATACAACTCAGGCAGTGATACCATAATGTGTTTAGATTTATCATACAGGGGAGGCGTTTGGCACAGGCAGTTAAGAAATTGCTTGGGACATCTGCATCCTGTATCTGAGTGCCTGTGTTTGAGTCTCAGCTCCGGCTCCTGGTTCCAGCTTCCCACCAGTGTGGACCCTGGGACTCAGCAGATGATGGCTCAAGTACCTGGATCCCTGTCATCCATTTAGGAGACCTGGATAGAGTTCCTGGCTTCAGCCTGGCCCATGCCCACCTGTTGCAGCATTTGAAGAATGAACCAGGGAATGGAAGTTCTCTTTCTGTCTGTCAATCTATCCCCTCTTTCTGTCTTTGTTTTTCTTTTTTCCTTTTTCTTTTTTTTAAAGGATTTATTTTATTTATTTGAAAGAGTTACAGAGAGAGGTAGGGCCAGAGAGAGAGAGAGGTCTTCCATCTGCTGGTTCACTCCTCAAATGACCATAACAGCCAGAGCTGAGCGGATCCAAAGCCAGGAGCCAGGAGCTTATTCTGGGTCTCCCATGCATATGCAGGAGCTCAAGGACTTGGGCCATCATCTACTACTCTTCCAGGCCATAGCAGGGAGCTGGATCGGAAGAGGAGCAGCTGGGACATGAAGCAGCACCCATATGGGATGCCATTGCTGTAGGCCAGTGCTTTACCTGGCTGTGCCACAATGCCAGCCGCTCCTTTTTCATTTTTTTAAAATTCTTATAAGTCAGAGTTAGACAGAGAGAGAGAGAGATAGAGAGAGAGAGAGAGCACTTTTCCATCTGTTGGTTCACTCCCCCATTGTCGCTCCCCCTCTTCATGGAGGAACGACACAGGACCCTGCGCTGTTCTTTCGTCTGCTCGGCCCTCCCCGGGTTTGCTGCTGGTTCTTCCCGGGTTGGCTACCGACCCTTCCACCTCCGTGGAAGGGCGGTTCCCCCTGCCACTTTCCCCACTTCCATGGGGGAGCGGCACACCACCAGCCGGCTCTCTCGGGGGCTGCACAGGTGTTCCTTCAGATAGATGTTCCCCTTAGATGTTCCTGGTGCATGCCGTCTCTCTCCTCCTTTATAGTCCTCTTCCACCAATCCCAACTCTGCTACCCACACGCCGAGTACGCTGCTCTCCTCCAATCAGGAGCAGGTCCCACAGTTTATTGGTTGAACTGGAGGCAGCTGTGTAGAAGCTGTTTCCCTTCTCAGCGCCATATTGTGGGAAAGCAGATGCATAGAATAAGTCTTAATTCCAGTAACTTAGTCTAGTCCGAGTTGCTCCCAGTTGCTCCCCACACCCCATATGGCTATAAGGCCAGGGCTGGACCACGCCAAAGTCAGGAGCCAGTTACTTAATCTGAGCCTCCCACGGGGGTGACAGGGGCCCAAACACTTCCATTTTCCACTGTTTTCCCCAGGCCATTAACAGGGAGCTGGATCAGAAGTACAGCAGCCAGGACCTGAACCAGTGCCCATATGGGATGCCAGTGTTGCAGGTAGCAGCTTTGCCCTCGATGCCATCATGCTGGCCTCCTCTTTTTAAACATTTATTTTTTATTCAAAAGGCAGAGTTACAGAAAAATGGGGAGAGAGAGAGAGAGAGAGAGAGAGAGAGAGAGAGAGAGAGAGAAACTCCCGTCCACTGGTTCACTCCCCCAAATGGCCACAATAGCAGGGGTAGACCAGGCAGAATCCAGGAACTTGGAGCTCCATCCAGGTCTCCCATGCAGGTGGGAGGGTCTCAAGTACATGGGCCTTTTTCTGCTGCTTTCCCAGGTGCATTAGCAGGGAGCTGGATTGGAAGCAGAACAGCTGGCACTTGAAACAGTGCTCTGATATAGTAGCCTGGCATCCCAGACGGCAGCTTAACTGACTACACTGCAACTCCAGTCCCACCTTTGCCTTCTGATATGAATAAAAATAAATAAATAAATAAAGTTGGAGTCTCCTTCTCCTATATCACAAAAGCATATATCTTTGTAGTAAAATGACTTTTAGGGGCCAGTATTGTGGCGTAGCAGATAAAGTCACATTTGATGTGGCATCCCATATAGCTACCAGTTTGGGTCTCATTTGGGGAGTGAATCAGCGGATGGAAGATTTCTCTTTCTCTCTCCCTCCCACTCTCTGTAACTCTGACTTTCAAGATAAATAAATATATCTTTTTAAAAAAGACATTTTACTGCTGGCACTGTGGTGCTGTGGGTTAATGCCCTGGCCTGAAGCGCCAGCATCTCATATGGGCACCGGTTTGAGACCCGGCTGCTCCACTTCCGATCCAGCTCTCTGCTGTGGCCTGGGAAAGCAGCAGCAGATGGCCCAAGTCCTCAGGCCCCTGTACCCACGTGGGAGACCCAGAAGAAGCTCCTGGCTCCTGGCTTCGGATCAGCACAGCTCCAGCCGTTGTGGCTAATTGGGGAGTGAACCATCAGATGGAAGACCTCTCTCTTTCTCTCTCTCTGCGTAACTCTGACTTTCAAATCAATAAATAAATCTTTAAAAAAAAGACATTTTACATAAAGAAATAAATTTATCATAACCCTGATTATAGTAATTGAAATGTTCTAAACACAAGCTATTTTTATATCTGCTTCAAGACTATTTTATTATGTATAAATCTTATTCCAGGGATATTTTCACTCTGAGATCTAAACACCAGTTCCTTAGAAACATTAGATATGTGAAAATTTCAACTTTTGAAGTTTAGGCTTAAAAAACTATTAGTGAAAAGATATTCAATGACTTTCATTTTTATGGATTAAAGTAAAAATTTCCTTTTACAAAGTAATGTATGTCTGTTATAAATAAATCATCAAATAGACATGAGATAAAAATTTATAAAGAGAAGTAATTGCATCTTTAGGTAATAGTAACACCCATGCTTTGTTACGTTTTGGTGTCTGGTTACTCAGAAGCTACTTCCTGTCCAAGTCCCTGGGCTCCAGCATCCTCTCTTGTTGCCATGACAGTAATAAACAAATCTGGGCCACTGGGTCAAAATCCTTCATTCATTCACTCATTCATTTGCTCATTCAGCAAATAAATATTAAGCACATTATATTTACATATATGTACTTAGCATACTCATATATTATACATATACATGTACCGGACACTTTGCTCTGTGTTAGAGGTATAGGTAAACTAAATAAACAAAATAGACATGGTCTTTTTCCTCTATAGAGTTCATCCTCCAGTAAGAGAAGTAAATGTCAATAAAAGAGACTCATGAACAGATGAAAAAAGTGGAAACCCTGATGCATCTTCTGAGGGACAGGTGCACAGGATGGTAAGAGGATTGGAAATATGACTCAACCTAGGGTATGAGAAAAAGGTTTCCCGTGGGAGAGAGAGCTGTCCTGGGAGCTGGAGGGTGGGCAGGAATTAACCAGTCTCAATAAAATCAAGGGGATGGCAGCATGCCCAGCACTGCAACAGCAAGAATAGAAGCCTTGTGGTGGGAAGAGAGAACAGTGTGTTTGAGGAATCAGTAGGTCTGAGCAGTTCGGCATGCAAGGTGATAGGAGAGTAGTACAAGAGACCTGCACGTGCCGGAGGAGAGAGTTCATGTACTCATTCGTAGACCATGATAAGGATTTGAGTCTTCCTCTTATACTCCATGGGCAGTGATTGAGGTGATCAATGATTCATTCATATGATCATTGAAGTGATCATATCTACGGTTTATAAAGATTACTCTGGCTAAGAGGTTGAGAGTCTATTGATTAGGAAGAGAGCATGTGGGTACACTAAGTCTATGACCAGAAATCCAGGTGAAAGATGAAGGAGCTTGAAAAAGATTAGTAAAGGGAAATGGGTAAATAGAAAAATACTCCATAGGTAGGCCAATATTTGCTAACGGACGGGTGAGGGATGATGAGAGAGGAGCATGCAAAGGATGATTCCACAGAGCTATTTAAAGAGACGAACTGGGGGCTGGTGCTGTGCATAGTAGATTAAGACTCTGCCTGCAGTACCAGCATCTCATATGGGCATTGGTTCAGGTCCCGGCTATTGCACTTGCAATCTAGCTCCCTACTAATGGTCTGGGAACACAGTGGAAGACAGCTCAAGTGCTTAAGACTCTTTACCCATGTGAGAGACCCGGATTCAGAAGCTCCTGGCTCCTGGCTTCAGATTGGCCCAATTCCACCCATTGCATCCATTTGGGAATTGAAGCAGAGGACGGATGGAAGTTCTCTCACTTCTCTCTCTCTCTCTCTCTCTCTCTCTCTCTCTCTCTCCTCTCTCTCTCCTCCCCCTCTCTTTCTGCAACTCTGCCTCTCAAATCAATAAATATTTTAAAAAAGAGACAAACTGGAAGGGAACAGGAGAGTTGGTGAGGTCTGGGGAAGAGATCAGGATTCTGATGTTGATTTTCTGAAGCCAAGTGGAAACAGAAGGAGGATTCACAGGTTGGTTATTCAGAAGAGAGAGCTGGGTCGGGGAGAGAAACTTGTGAAGTGTCTGTGTCTAGACAGTAACTGATATCACCATACACAAGAAAGTATAGAATGAGAGAAGAGGTCCTAGGGTCAGAGCCTGCACAGAAATCTGAGACAGAGCGAGCAGAAAGGAAGGTTCAAAGCTGAGGTGTCTCGACACCAAAGGTACCAAGAGTCTCTGGAAGGAATGATCCAGAAAAAGTCACGTCTGGGGTAATGGGGTGTGTGTGTGTGGGGGGGGTGTAATTGGTAACTTTGGCAAGAATCAAAGGAATTGAGTTGGTGACCAGAATGCAGCACATAGAGAAATGAGTGAAAGTTAGAGACTATAGCAACATTACTAGAAGTCTGACTGTGAAAGAAGAGAGAAAAGCTGGTAGCTAATAAGGAATATAGAATAGAGAGGGTTTTTCACACTTTTGTTAAAGAAGGGAAATTCCTATGTTTACAGCATGAGGGATACTTCACTACATTTTCAATTAAAACTTAATAAACTATAATCTATTATTGTCTATAATTCTTTTCTTAAGTACAGTATAACCAAATTTCATTTTCATTATCCACTAGGTTATTCAGAAGGAAAATGCTAATATTATGCAAGAATTAAATAATCTGAAACTGCATATTATCAGCAGTTTCATATAAGATTAGTCTTACAATGGCTAAATTGTGTGTTTTTAAAAAACACCATAGTAATGTGTATTTGTGTGTGGGTATGAGAATGTGCGTGTGTATGTGTGTGAATGTACACCCAGTCAGATCACAGCAATACAAAGCAAAATTTGGAAAGTATGGATTTTTGGCAAAATATGGTTTATCACTTATTTTTGGAAATAAAATTTTATTGCAACACACACAAAGGGTGATAAAAAGATTACAATAGAGTATTTAGGTATAGAGAGGTCATTCATAGGGTAATGTTTGTTCTTTTAAATTTATATTTTTGAGAGGCTGAGAGAGCAAGCTCCTGTCTACTGGTTCCCTCCCCCAAATGCTTGCAGTAGCTTGGGCTGGTTGGGCTCAAGCCAGAAGCCAGGAGCTAGGAACTCAATCCTGGTCTCCCACAGGACCACTTGAGTCATCACTCCTGCCTCCCAGGCTCTGCATTAGCAGGGAGCTGGACTCAGAAGCTGGAGCCAGGGATCAAACCCAGGTACTCAGATGTGGGACACAAGCATCTCAATCAGCCTCTTAATTGCTAGGCCAAACGCCTGTCCCTAGGACGAAGTTCCTGAGAGATTGCAATGGGGATGAAATCCAAAGTATGAGTGGAGGCGGTGACTTTTAATGGGAAGAAGGAAGCATCTTCTGTTTGCCCTAGGAAGGAGAGGATGTACAAGGAGTATAGATGGTGGTAGGCTTGCATGTTTAATGGCCAGAGGTTGAAGGAGACTCCATCTGATCCTTTTGGTTTTTCCAGTGCAGCAATAAGGAAAACCTTCAGCTGATGGGAAAGATGAAGTGTTTGGAAATTTGACAAGCCTGAAGAAGCTTTGAGAGTTATTGAAAGCATATGCATAATATCAAACCAGTAGAAACAATCCAAATTTCCATCCATTAATGAATGGACAAACAAAATATATCATAGGCTACAATGGAATATTATTTAGAAATGAAAAGGAATGATGTAGGGACCAGCACTGTGGTGTAGTAGGTTAAGCCTCTGCTATGGCTTTGGCATCTCTTATGGGCACTGGTTCTAGTCCTGGCTGCTCTTCTTCCAATCCAGCTCTCTACTTGTGGCCTGGGAAAGCAGTGCAACATGGCCCAAGTGCTTGGGCCCCTGTACCTATGTGAGAGACCCAGAAGAAGCTTCTGGCTCCTGGTTTCTAGCTTTGGATAGGCTCTGCTCCAGCTGTTGCGGCCATTTGGGGAGTAAACAAGCAGATGGAAGACCTGTCTCTCTCTCTCTATCTGTAATTCTACCTCTTAAATAAACAGTAAATTTTTAAAAAATCATGGAAAATGGTATTAAAAGATAAATTGTGAAGTCTATGCATAGTTCTTTCATAATATGCATTTTCCATGAACATTCTGAAAACCATTTACATGCATGGATTTCATTGGGGGGTCAAAATAAACAGATCTTTTAAATATAATTTTGTTAAAAGATTTTATTTATGTATTTGATAAGCAGAGAGATAGAGAAAAGTATCTTCTATCCAGTAATTCACTTCCCAAATGGCCACAATGCCAGAGCTGGGCCAGGAAGAAGTCCAGAGCCCAAAATTCCATTCTGGCTTCCCAAGCGGGTGGCAAGGGCCCAAATACTTGGGCCATCTTCAGCTTCCTCTCATTAGCAAAAATATGGATCAGAAATGGAGCAGCCGTGGCTCAAGCTGGTGCTCCATTATGGCGTGCTGGTATTGCAGGCAGTGGGTTAACATGCTACATCCTAACATTGGCCCCTAAAACTGTTGCTTTCCTTCTGTTTTCTCCAAACTTTCTGAAGTACTTTCTTAATGTAAAAGTAATGAAAATTTCCTTTCTAAAATACTGTACATACATGGAGACATATCTTAAACCTCTGGAAACACAACATAGCAGAAGTCAGGGAAATGACTTAAAAGGCATCTTACTGGAAAACAAGATAATTGGATGTCTCATTTAAAATATAGTGGGGCTGGCATTTGGCACGGTGGTTAAGACCCTGATGCTTGGGATGCCTGTATCACAAATCAGAATGGCTGGATTTGAGTCTTGGCTCTGCTCACTCCCCAGTCCAGCTTCCTGAAAATGTGTACCCTGGGTGTCAGCAGGTGATGGCTTAAGTGATCGGGTCTCTTCCATTCACATGGGAGACCTAGAATGAATACCGGCTCTGTGAATGAATACTGGCTCCCGGCTTCAACCCAGTCTGGTCCATCCCTGGTTATCATGGGCATTTGGAGAGTGGGCCAGTGGGTGGGAGATCTGTCTATCTCTCTGTATTTTAGATGAGTAATTTTTTAAATAATAAAAATGTTGGAAATCCCAAAAGCCAAATACTACAAGCTGCATTACATTTTTTTTTTCCAATTAAAAAAGACAAGAATGTAACAAGAATGGAGAGAGTAGTAAATTTGCTAAAGCCAACAGTTAACTGTCCAACAGAGGACTGGCCTTCCAATGCTAATGCTAACTCTAATTACTTTTAATTCAGTGTACACACTGCCTGTGGGAGTATCTGATGATTTATTTTCATTTGGAGGACTTTTGTGGGATGACCTATGTTCACACACATTAAAAGAATTGCTTTGGTTTATTAACTTCCATAAAAATTACACTTACTGATGTCCTAACATGCAGCAAAACCCTCCAACATCTACACGCCCAGCATTTAAAATTCTATGATGTCGAATTTTCATTGAAATTCTGTAAAGTCAGTATTGTCAGGTCCATTTCACCTATCAGGAAACTGAAATTCATTGTGTACTTTGCCCAAGGTCACGACTCTACACGGGTGACTGGAGAAATGAAACCAGGTCTGGAAGAAGCTTAGTCCTGGCCGTACTCTGAAGTACCTGCCAAAAGATGAAAGCCCCTAAAGGCCAACAGAACCAGATCTCTTCAGATGTGTTTTCTAGTAATGATGCTCTCTCTATAAGTGGAAGATAGCATTAGAATGCCAGCCTTATTTTCTGATAACTTACTGGGTTACTTTACCATCTGTATTGTCTGGGTATTCTCAGACATTGCTGGACAGTGTAGGGGATATTATTCTAATGAGAATAATAGGGAAGGAGGAAGCCCGCTTAAACAGTGCAATGGGGGCATCTCTGATCAGCTTAGGGGGCGACAGCTTGCACAATTCAGTTGCTTCCCTCCCACACCACTGCCACTTGGGCTCACTATAAAGTAACCCTCTTGCTGCTTCCTTCTCTTTCAAGACCTGCTTACGTTTTTCCCTTTACTTATCCACAAAACAGAAGTTGAGCCCCCCTTTCATCTTTCAAGTCTCGGGTAAAATACTTCCTTGAAGAAGACAACCCTCTCATCCTATCCCAGTGCCACCACCGCTGTTTCTGCTTGCCCTGTGTGTTTCCTCAGAGCACACGTTTATTCCAAACTGTGGATTTGCTGACCTTTGTTTACCGTCCTATGCCACCACTTCCATTTACGTAGGATCTATGTCTTGTCACCCCATTTCTTACCCCAGTGTATAACATTTCAAACTCAGTGGGACTCTTAAATCCGAAAATGATGTTAACAAAAAGCTATTTTTCCCAGACATGTTCCTTTATCTCCTCGTGTTTTTAGCACTTTGATTACATTATCTTCTAAAGTGTGTACGGGGGCTTTGCTTTTCATAAATAATCGGAAAAGATTTCTGTTACAGGATCATGTTAAATTCACGCCCAGAGGCAAACAGAACCTGGACACCCAGGAAGGCTCCGTCTTCTAGCCAACATCCCGGGGGTCCACTTTTGAGGCACGGAGGCAAGTGGAGGGCACAGGCACCAAACGGAGGCAGTCTAGGATGTCCCAGAGTCAGACCCATTCATGTCCTGTGGCCCCGCTCAGCGCCCCCAGCCCTCCAACGGAACTCCACCGAGGCCACTCCGTGCCAGCCCCGGTGGGTCCCCTCGGTCCTCCGCCTGCAGGTTGGTCGCCATGGCGCGCTCCCCCGCGCCTCGCCCTGCGGTCCCAGCCCTTCAGTCCCGAGCGGCTGCGGTGGGCGGCATCGCTGCCTCCCTCCAGGCCGGTTTTCTTTTCAGGCTGTCAAGTAGAGCACCCCCACCCCCGCCCCCGCCCCGCAACCTCCAAAAGGAAAAAAAAAAAAAAAAAAAACTTCTGATCGCTGGCACCAGTTAGATTCCCAACTGACACCTGGACTCAGTCAAGATGGCAAACCCAGGACCGGACATTCGGACGTCCCTCGCTCCGCCCCGCAGCCGAGCCCCCGCGGCGTCGCCCTCGGCCCAGGCCTCCGCCGCCTTCCCGGGCTGGGAGCCGGCTGGGGGCCGCGGGGCGGCCGGGGACCCTGCTCCAGCTTCCCCGAACTACAGATCCCAGGGTGCCTCTCGGACTCCCGCGCCCTCCCTCCCTCGTCCCCTCCCTCCCTCCGTCGGTCTCCTCCTCCCTGGCCCTTGTTGTTGTGGCTGGAAGCGCTCCGGCGGAGTTTAAGAGAAAGTCTGGGCACACAACGGAGCTGGGCCCGACCGTGGGAAGGGGCGGAGGAAGAGGGAGCTCGCAGGCCGGAGAGGGAGGGATCGGGAGCGGGCGCGGAGCCGCGCGCCCCGGGGTGGGGGAGGCGGCGGGGGAGGAGCGCGAGGGGACGGGACAGTGGGATCCCTCCCTGGAGCCGCGCCGCCGAGCGCCCAGTTCCTCCGCCGCTCCCCGCCCTCCGCGGCGGCCGCGAGAGTGGACCCACCCTCCGCCCGGACCCGCGACCTCTCAAGCGCCCGACTCCCCTGCGCCTGCCCGCCCGCTCGCTCTTCGCCTCAGAATCGGCGGCTCCCTCGCCGGCGCGGGACCTGCCCTGCGTCCGCTGCCCGCGGGAGCCTCGCGGCTTTTTCCTTTTCCTCTCGGCTGCCCGGGCGCCGCGGAGCAGCGACCCGCCCTCCTCCGGGGAAGAGGGAAGGAGGAGATCGCGCCGGGCGCACCGAGACCGAGAGCGGACGCGCGGGACTGGGCATTGTGTGTGTGCCTGTGCATTGCTGTCTTGTTTCGGAAAGCTGCTGGCGGAGGTCCTGTTCCCAGGGGGCGGAGCGCAGGGGGCCCGAGGCTCCGGCTCCGTGTCCGGGCAGAGTCCCGCGGAGCCCAAACGCTGCTTGAAGCGGCGGCCGGCGGGACCCCGAGGTGGGCGCACTGAAAGGAGGCCGGCGCGCCTTCGGCCCCGCGGAAACCGCGGCTCACGTTGCGCTCCCGCCTGCTGACCTGAGGAGGAGAGAGGCTCGATCGCGCCGGGCCAGCGAGCCGCGGAGCCGGCCAGCCCCGACGGCCCGGGGTGCGTGTCGGCTGTGTCGGGAGCGCGCCCACCGGGCTCTCGATCGGGCACCATGAGCGGCGGCGAAGTGGTCTGCTCGGGATGGCTCCGCAAGTCCCCGCCGGAGAAAAAGTTGAAGCGTTATGTAAGTAGAGCCCCGGCCGCCGCGCCCACACCCCTCCTCGGGGCCGCCCATCTCGGCCTCTTTCCCCCCCGGCCCCTGGCAGCCTCGGGACCGGGTGCTGTTCACGCTCGCCCTGGTTCCACTTGGCCAGCAACTTTGCTGCTTTGGATCCCAGCCGGCCCTGCTTCGCGGGCCTCGGCGTCCCCTCGGAGGGCCCGGCGTTTCCAGCTGAGCGCCGCTGCCTGGTTTCCTTCTTGCTTTTAGCCGGGGTAGGGGGCCACGACGAGAGGGGCGGTCACCTTTCTTGATAGCCGCCGCTGTGCCCCCACATTTCGCGCACTAGGAAAACTGCCCCCAGCCCTCCTCCCTTTAGTCCACGCTCCCGGCTCCTGCCCCTCCAGGCGGACCTGCGACATTGATAGGAGAGACCTGCAAAAGGCGTAGAAAAAGCAAAGTTCTTAGGCACCCTGGCGTTGGCCGAGCAGGGTTCGCATTTTCGCGGTTTGGAATTGAGAGGCACTGGGGTTTGGCCCGAGAGCCTTGGCGGCTGCGTGCGCTGGGGGGAGCCTAGTGGCTGGTGTTTGGGCGCCTTGGACGCGCTGTCATGCCCCGCTGAAGCCACGAGGGATTTCTGTGTGTTGCGGTCCCTTCCCAGGGCACCGGAGTGGCTTACATGGTATTTGTGTAATAGATACGAGACGCACACTGTGTGTCAAGTCGTCGTAGCTATTGGGAGAAATATTCCTTGAAAGACTCCGCCTCACTGTAGTGGGAATCCCTGTCCTCTAAAGGGCTCTGGTATTCCTCCTCCCCATTGGTTCTTTGGTCGCTGGCCCCTGCAAAGGGAAGAAATGACACTTCTGTCCTGGCATCTGGAGAAACATGACTTTCTGTAAGTTGTGTTTTCAAAAGCAAAACAAATGCTCCCGTAAGCATGAGGCACTACCTGCGTGGATGGAACCTGTTTTTTTTTTTTTTTTTTTTTTTAAAGAACATCTACAGTTGGTATGGAGCTCCGGTTAATCCTGTTAGTCACTGTTTACTTGCATAGCAGAGAGTGAAGTGTGATATTTAACTTCACTGACAGCTCCCCAGTGAGTTTCTGGTTTACTTTCCGTTTGTTATGGACAGCTAATTTTGCGGAGGGACTCGCTTCCAAATCCTGTCTCTGTCTATCATAGTTTGCCCGAATATTTTGGTAAAGATGCACACTTGATGCTAAAAATTTGAGAGAGGCAGGGGCAGGGTTGTTTGCTTTGTGTTTGTTTTAGCTTTCAGTTCTGAAGAGAAGCTTTCATGGGTGACAGAGAGGAGGAGTTGGAAGGTAGATATGTTTGTTTTGAGAAGGCACAGTTTAGGAAAGACATGGACCTAAGAGATGAGGTTCTTGGGAGAACTAAAGAGTAACACACAACTTGCTAGTGGTAGTGGAGTTTAATGCTTTCTTTTGCATGGTTGCTTCATGACTCACTCAAAAGACATCAAGACTGTACTAGGCACCAACCATAAGGTTAGGAAATCCTATAGGAAAAAGCCTTGCCTCTTACGCTTGCAGTTTAAGATAATAGAAACCAGGAAGAAAATCAACCGAAAAGATTGTATCTTTAAAAGGACTAAAAAAGTAAATATATATATATTTATATTTGTATGCATTTGGTGGAACAGTTAAGATGCTGTTTGAGCTTCCCTCCCATATCTGAGTACCCAGCTTGAGTCCCTGCTATTCCACTTCTGATCCAGCATCCTGCTCTTGGGCACTGAGGGAGGCAGTCGATAGTGGCTCAGGTCTCGGGTCCCAGCCACCCACATGGGAGACTTGGATTGCATTCTGTGCTCCTGGCTTCAGCTTGACCCAGCGCTGGCTGTCACAGGCATTTTGGGCATGAACCAGTGGATGGAAAAATGCCTATGTGTCGCTCATTGTTTCTCTGCCTTTGGAATACAATAAAAAATGTATTTGATCTTATTTGATGATTAAACCATTTTTCTGAGGTAGATTTTTATCTCTGTTTTACACAAAATAGGCTATATAACCAGAGTGTGCCAGAGGTAGGATTTGGAGCCCAAATCTGCCTGCCTGACTGAGGTTTAAAGGTTGGTGACTTCATCTGGCTCATTCAGATGTGGAGCTCAGACTAGGTCATCTCTGAAGGTCCATTCAAGTTATAGTCTGTGATTCTGTGAATATGAGTTGAGAATGCAAAGAACAGGCAGGCTGTAGATTAGGGACACAGTGCTGATGTCTTTGCCTTCAAGTAGCTTTCCGAGTCTTTGGGGTGATGAGATAAGCATATGTGAAAAAGTCAGCCAGCAGTACCCGAGTTGAGTGGTATGGATATTTTATAGATTATTTTTTAAACATTTATTTATTTCTTTGAAAGAGAGGTTAGAGAGAGAGAGAGAGAGAGGAGAGGAGAGACAGGGATCTTCTATCTGCTAGTTCACTCCCCAAATGGCTGTATTGGCCAGGACTTGGCCAGGTTGAAGCTAGGAACTCCATCTGGGTCTCCCACGTGGGTGGCAGGGGCCCACATAACAAATATCATCAAATATATTTGGCCATCTTCCCCTGCTTTCTCAGGCACATTAGCAGGGAGCTGTTTGGGAAGTAGAGCAGCTGGGACTCAAACCATTGCCAATATGGGATGCCAGTGTTGCAGGCATTAGCTTTACTTGCTGTACCACAACACTGGCCCTTTTATAGATACTTTGAGAAACAAGCTCAATGTAGATTGAAATCCTAGAAATAGTTGAGGCAGTGAGTTCCTAAATTGTTTTGCAGCAGTGGAGAGTGTTGCCTGCTGTGGCAATAGGTTTTTGGTTTGTTTCTACACTGGTAATGGAGATGGAGATGGCCCAGGAAGACCATGGGCAAGTAACCTTACAACTGAGGGGCCAGGAGGACCATGTTACAAGTTGAGGCTTGCCTTAAGCTTTTTATCTGTTGAGGTGGTTGCCCAGAATATTTTGATATTCTCAAATTATTGATCTTTTGGTCTTAATATCCATTTAGAATGTTTTCTGCTAAAGCAGTTTTGGTCCTGGAAGATACAGGCATGCATATTCATTTTCTGTGTTTGTTTTCTTTTCATGTAGACCATTTTCTGCATGAAAGGGAGCATTGTTGGCCACCTAGTCTGCAAAATATTGCTTGATAATGGATTTTAATGAACAGGTTTGCTGTGAAAAAATATGTTGGATGCTTGGAACTATAATTATTAAATGAGACTTCTGGCATTTATGAACATCCTGATTTGGTTGGGAAATATTTCACCTGTGGGGTTTTGATAGTTGTCTCACCATTTACAGTGTTTATAGGGTAGTCCGAACACTGATTACTATGATATTGAAGGGTGTTTAAGATGAAAAATTGTTTTAGTTCTTTTTTTTAATATTTATTTATTTGAAAGTCACAGTTACACTGAGAGAGAAGGTGAGGCAGAGAGGGAGAGAGGTAGAAAGAGAGAGAGAAAGAGAAGGGTGTTCCATCCGCTGGTTCACTTCCCAGTTGGCCACAACAGCTGGAGCTGTGCTCATCTGAAGCCAGGAGCAGGTGCCGGGGCCCAAGGACTTGGTCATCTTCTACTGCTTTCCCAGACCATAGCAGAGGGCTGGATCAGAAGTACGGCAACTGGGTCTTGAACTGGCACCCATGTGGGATTCCGGCACTGCAGTGGCGGCTTTACCCACTACGCCACAGATGTCTTTAAAGACATCTCAAATTATGGCCGCCAGCAGTCCATTACAAATCCATAGTATGTTTGCCATTTCCTAGTCAACTTAAGCAGCATTGTTTGCTTGCACACTGTGTGTTCAACTAATGTGGAAGCCTTTCTCTAATTTTCTTAACTTTTTACATTTATTTATTCATATATTTGAGCAGCAGAGAGGCAAAGAGAGAGTGTCTGAGCATGCTCCTTTCTGCTGGTTCACTTCCTTATGCCCAGGGTGGCCCCTAGGCTGATGCCTAGAACAAGAACACAGCCCAGATTTCCCACGAGGGTGGCAGGAGCCCAATCACTTGGGCCATCACCCTCGCCTTCCAGGGTCTATCTGTATTAGCAGGAAACTGGAATTGAGAACTGGGGCCAGGAGTTGAACAGAAATACAACCAACTGTGGCTTAACTACCAGGACAGACTCCTACCATTGGAATTTCCTAAAGAGAGTGACAATGATGAACTAAAACAAATTGAGAAAGACTGGAGTGGTGAGCAGATTCCCTGCTTTCTCTTATCTTTCTAATTTATTCTGTATTTGCAAAACAATAAGAATCATTTTTTAAAAATATTTCTTTTATTTTGATTTAAAAGGCAGAGTTATAGAGAGAAGGAGAGAGATCTTCCCATCTGCTGATTCACTCTCCAAGTGGGCACCAACCGCTGAGGCTGGGCCAGACTGAAACCAGGAACCTGGAACTCCATCTGAGTCTCCCATGTGGGTGCAGGGGCCCAAGCACTTGGGCCATCTTCCGCTGCTTTCTCAGGTGTGTTAGCAGGGAGCTGAATGAGAAGTGGAGCTGCCAGGACTGGAACTGGCTCTTTCATGGAATGCTGGCATTAACCTGCTTAACAGCTTAACCTGCTGCACCACAACACCAGCCCCGGTGAGGATCTTTTGTATGTGCTTATAAATTTTTTAAAGACCACTTAAAATGGAGGTGTGGGGCTGGTGTTGTAGTGTAGTGGGTTAAGCTGCTACCTGCAATGCCAGCGTTGGTGCTAGTTTGAGTCCTGGCTGCTCCACTTCCAGTCCAGCTCCCTGCTAATATACCTGGGAAAGCAGCGGAAGATGACCCAAGTGCTTCTGTCCCTGTACCCCCATGGAAGAACCAGATGAAGCTCCAAGCTTCTGGCTTTGGCTGGGCCCAGCCCCAGCCATTGCAGCCATTTGGAGAGTAAACCAGCAGATGGAAGATCTCTCTCTCTCTTCCTCTCTCTCTCTATAACCCTCCCTTTCAAAAAAAATTAAATCTTTAAAAAAAAGGAGGTGAAAATTTTTATGCTTTTTATTCAGTTTTGTTATTACTGTGTTGCTGGTTTTCTCCTATTTTATAAAGTAGACAGCCTCTTTCTTTTTTATTTTGTTAAGGATGGGAGTAGAATGCTATACAGATCACTGTCATTAGGATTATAGAAAACAAACTCTTGATAATATACACTCAACAGCAGTGCACAGATTTTTTTCAGAGTTAAAGAACTAATGGTGGGATTTTCAGCAAGACTTGAAATTTTAGCTGAAATACAGTGTAAGTCTGTAAACAGAAGATTGCTTCAAGCCAGCTGGCTACCGCCGTGGCCTTGCAGGAGGCACTTGCCTGTGGCCTGTCACAAGCCTGGGCACCAGGTTCAGGATCCTCCCTGGCCTGGCTGTTGGCACTGGGCAGGTGTGCACCCCAGCAGGAAAACCTGCTTCTGAGGCCAGAGCAAGGTGGCCTGATAGCTGACAGCCAGCCTGGGAGCAAGGCTCAGCCTGCTCTTGGGTGGGTAATCTGTGCTCAGCGTGGGCTCTGTCTGCTCTGCAGCTGCCAGTTAATAAGACAGCTCTTGTCTGGACTTCAGGAACATACCCCAGGTTCTGGAAATGCGCCTAGAAACAGAAGTAGCCCCTCCTACCCGGTGAGCACCTGACATCTGATGTGGAGGATGGGGCGCGGGCCAGCATCTCCTCGGTTCAGGACAACTGAGGGCCTGTGCTAAGCACCAAGTCCCTGTTGTCACTGCCACAGAGAGGACTGCGATTGGAAGCTCCTTCTCCCCTTTTTGGTGGTCATCAGGAGCAATCACCAGACTCTGATCTTTCACTCAGTGACTGGACAAGCCTAGTTATTCTGTTGAAAGAAGAATCTTCTTGCTCTCTTGGTGTCAATAAACATCCCATTGGAATTCCTGATGATTTCTTTTTGCTCCTGTGTGGCAGGAACTTTGACCCTAGCAATCACATTAAGCCTTTATGATAGTTAATTCTTTTGTTTTACTCAAGGTTAATGCTAAGTACAGAATGCTCCATGTAAAGCTTGCTGAATTTGTAAATCTGATTGTTGATTATTGGGATTAAAAATTACCATTAGGAAGGTATATCAATCAGGAGGGCAGTTTTAGAATTCTCCGCTTTTTTAAAAAAAATATTTTTAAGACGTTAGCAAGATGGCAAAAACTATTCTTGGGTAATCTGGCTGACAGCACAGTTGGATATCTCGTTGTATTTTGCTGCAATAAATCAGCTTAGGAAATATGTAGAGTATAAAATGACAGGGTTTTAGGGAGTAAAATGCCATATTTTGGAGTTAATCTTAAAAGTATTTGGTTAAGTACTTCATAAATTATAGATTGAGAAAGTTTAAAAGGTGTTTGAATTCAAAATGTTACGAATCAGCTCTCCTGATTTTCTGAGACTGACAGAAAGTACACCATAGTAGGTGGAGGTGGACTACCACTTTACTTTTGAAGGATTTTGTTTTCAAAAAGTCATTTGACACAAGCACTGGTGGGTCAAATGGTGGAAGCAAACCCACACTGAGTGGAGGGACCCACACTCCACTTGGCCTTGCCACACACCCGCACAGGGTCTGATCCTTGTGATCCCAGTTTCCCTTATCTGTGATGTATGAGACAGAAGGGCCTAAATTGTCTTGCAGTTTAGCATTCCTCTTTGCAGACATTTTCTTGAGTGGGAGGAGGCAATCGGGGAACTTTTTAGTAGGCTTCCTTTGGGGGCAAGAAATCTTAGCTTCTTGTTCATCTTGAATAGTTTAGTGAATGTATTAGAAACTGATGAGGCAGACTTCTTTGGGGCCTGTGCTGTGTTTCTCTTCACAGAATGTAGTTGTGCTCAGCATCATCCAGGCAGAAAGAGAGAGAGAGACAGAGAGAGAGATAGCCTGGTTCATAGTAGAAGTTCAAGCAGCATCTGTCAATTAAATAAACAGGTATTTCAGGAGCTTTTGTAAGGTGCTGTGTGTGGAATGTTGTGAAAGCAAAGACCCACTCCCTGGCCTTCAGGAGTTTCTAATCTGTTTGTGAAGACAAGCTATAAATGCACAAACATTGAATCCATTTTACAAGAGATATGTTACAAGGCCGTATAGGATTAATTGCCAGATGAGGGCTATGGAGCATAATTGCCTGGAGTTCAGACTGAGAGTGGAGGGGAGGAGGAGTGCCAGCCAGGAGTTCACAAATGCGTTTCAGGCTCTGTTCTTGGAAGAACTGAGTTAACTGCTGGCAGCAATACACCAGCATAGGGGAAGGCTGGTGTTAAGTGAGGAGGAGGGCATCCTAGTGCAAAGAACTGCGTAGGAACAGTCTCACGCATTGAGTGCGGATGTCAGCTTAACTCCCAGCTTGAGAAGTTTAAGGTTTTGGTTCTGTCAAGACCCTCAGTGCTCCTGAGGGGCTCCTAACTACAAGTGCATTTTCTGCCTCAAACTAGAAGCAAACAAACCAAACAACTTGTTTGGTCACCTGAACTTATTAAAATTCCAAGGGCCATGCATTATTTAAGATTTCTTTATGTCCGTTTGGAGCTAAGTAATTCATTCTGGCAAGCATTTCATTTGCAACAGAGAGGGAGCACGTTCTGGAGGGAGGAAGAATAAAAGGACCTTTGATTCCTTCGCTTCTGAGGGCCAGGGCCGCCTTGGGCCAGCGTCTTATTCTGGACTTTGGAAGCCATCTTAGCCCAGCTGTGGGAGTGCCAGCTAGTGCTGGAGGAACGAGAATAGCGCCATTGGGTCCCATCACATCCCTCTGACTGCTGATAGAGGAGTTTCTCTCCTTTCACATTTCCTTGCAGTAACGTGGCAGTTCATTTCCCCCAAGTTAGAGCTCCGTCGGAATGTACCCTTTGAACTTGGACTGAAGTCAGAACGTCTCTGTGACTCCTTTTATCTCAGCCTGTCTGTCGACCAAGTACAGAAAACTTAATCAAGTCGCAGGTCTCTTTATTCTCCCTTCTTGGACTACAGCACAAATACAGTTAGCATTCTTTTCTTCTGTAGATTACTTTTGGGGAGCAGTGGCCCACTGTACCGTGGATTTGCACATTTATTAAATAAGTAGCCTCTTCAGTTGCCAACCTGATGGCCCCAGGATCCTTAGTGAATTGTGGATGGCAATGTAGGCCTGTTCAGTTGCTGGGAAAATGCCCTCCAGGACCCGGAAGCTTCTGGCCATTCGAGCCTTGTATGCCTGAGCACCTTAACCAATTAATACAAGAATACCTTAATTCCAGAAAGAATCTTTTGTGTTGTCATCAATTCACTTATTCATAGGTCAAATTCTCCCCAGTTTGCGTTGCTGGATGGTGCATAGAAAATCTAACTTACCAGCTTTTGACACCCCCCCCCCCCCACCAACAGCCTGTTTTATCCCCAAAGAGTTAACACCATGTGCACTGCAATGCATATTTGGTTGTTATCTCTCTTACATTAGCTCTTGAAGCATTCTGATTACAACTTGTAGCTGCCAAGCCCTGTCCTGCAGCATTATCTGGAACAGAAATTTTCCATGTGGTTGTTTAGCAGAGCGACTCCATGCATGTACACACTGCACGTGAGGACGTAAGAGGTAAAGGAATAGCGCTTCTAGGAGGGGAAATGTGAGTTATCTTCAAATGTTTTCTACTACTTCATTGTTCTTTCCTTACTTTTTTGTGTGTTTTTCAGAAATGTTTATCGTATTTCTAAACTGAGTTTTCTTTTACATGGACTGGAAAGAGTGCCAGACTTATCAAGAGTTTTTCTTACGGTGGTGTTTTTGTCCTCTCAGGGTTTTACTTTGAATTTGTGTTTTGCGTAGTACTGCCCCTAAGTTATGTGCTCAGAAAACAATGTCCTAAAAGGAAAAAAACAAAACAAAAACAAATGGCTACATTGTTCCATGAATTAAAAATAATATATGCAGAGTCCAACTATTTCTTTTCAATGTAAAAATCTTGGGTCTTTTTATTTTTTTGAAGGAAGAAAAATACTAAAGGTTCACTATCCTGTTTATTGTTTCTCCTTTCCCTTTCTGATTTATTTTCTTTTGCTTTGTCTCCGATACTTCAGGGTTTTTTGAAACAGTTTCATATACTTTTCTTTAAGGACAGGGGATACAGGGAGAAACCACCCGGATCTATTGGTTCTATTTTACGTTTCAAGGATCTAAAGTGAGGGAGGCCAGCCTCTGGTCTGAGTGGGGGAAGGGAATGACAGGCAGTACCAAGGCTTTGTAACTTGTTTGCACGTTGCTCCTTCCCATTGGAAGTACTGAGGGTACTTAGAAGGCTCTTGGGAAAGCTGGAAATCCAAAGCTGAGGTGCATTTTCTGTAGCCCCACTCTCCCCCTACTTGAGACAAGCAGGTAAGTGTCCTTTTAGTTATGAAGCGTGTTGTCCAGTGACTACGTGGACTGCCACAGCAGGAGAATGCAGCTGGTTTTTGTTTTGGTTTTTACTGTTGTTTGAAATGCAACAGTGTGCCAGCTGCTATAAAATTTTATTTGCTAAATAGCTTTTTTTTTTCGAAGTAGGAGAAAGGTGAAAGTACTCTTTGTCCCCAGTTGCCTGCTCTCCCTGGCTCTTCCTATTGGTTTCCCCGTCTTCCTCTGTAATGGAAACCTAGCCACCAACATCACAAGTATTTGTGTCAGAATCTTGACTTGCATGTTCTTTCCTCTCTTCTCCGGGAAGGGGAAGGTATTAGTTTGTATGGCTATTAAGTAGTAATGGAGAAAAGGAGCCCTGGTATCCACCCAGTACGCAGTTTGTTTTTCCCCCTCCCAAAATGCAGTGTTTAGTTACTACTGTCTTGGGAAATGTGGTCAGGCCGCCTTCTGGCCCGCACCACTCCTCCCTGGGATAGGACTACCTGACTGAAGAATTAAGTGCCTGTTGGGCTTTCTCAGCCCCGGCCCATAACCCATGCCCAGCAGTGCCTTGGCCAGAGTTGTTAGTGAAGGTTTGGAAGGCTGACCGACACCTGGGTTATCTGGAGAGAGAGGGCTGCTTCTTCAGTCTTTCACTCTGGGAAGAGAAGCTTTTGGTAAAATTCTGCCTTCGGTGTTTTGAATTCCAATGGTGTTGTGTAGAGCTTGGTGAGGAATAATTACCTCATTCTGGTAGGGAGGTATTATTTGAACCCCACTGCCTTCTGGCAAAATTATAACTGACCCCAAAGTTACGTAGGAGTATTTGGACTTCACAGCGTCCATCTGACAATTTCAGACTTCAGGGTTTGAAGCATTGAGAAAAGGTAAAAGGAGAAACTGAGCTGGTAGAAATGCGAACTATTTGGGAAGGTAGTTTGTTCCTAGTGATGCCATTACACAAAACCAGAGCCTTTTGAACAGTGTGCATTGGGTTTATGGCCAAAGAGAAGGGCATACAATCAAACTGGTACCATTGGCCAGATTTCTTTTTTCTTTCTCTTTGAAGCAGTCAAATCATCGACGGTCAAATTTACAAATGTGTGGTGCTTCCGAAAGGAAAAGCAAACCTAATGTATTTTTCTAGGTGATTTTCATAACGATCCGCAGCACACACAGTAGAAGGTGCGTACACATGATCTGTTTACAGAGAAAATTACAGCTTCGCTTATCATGCTTTAGTGTTTGTAATAGGATATCACTTTCCAGAGGACAAAGATGGCATTTGTTCTTTGTCTAAAATGTATGGTGTAGTGCCTTGCATGAGCTACTAAACAGTACGACCAACTAATTGTAGAATTTTGAACCTAAAATCACAAATTGTCTTGTCCAATATTTCTCCACCTTTTCTAATCCATTCTACTCTTCATGTATTGTTTGGTTTCCAATTCATTCTTACTTTCTGTGATGTATATTACAAAAACAATTGAGTATCTTTTTTTCCCCAGTCACACACATCTCCTCCTCTACTAGTTGAGAGTCCAACCTCCTCATTTTACAGGGAATGAAAATTAGCCTCTGGAAGGCTAATTGATTTGTCCAGAGGTCACACAACTTAACCAGCTGTTCTGTCAGGGTCAGCTCTCTCACCTTCCAGGTCACATCCATTCAGTCCTGACTTGAGTGCCTGCTGTGAGAAGGCACTGTGAAGAATTGGGAAGAAGAGAGGCAAATGGAGACTGCCTTCCCTTTGAAGAGTTTGTGTGCTGCTGGTGAACGCTGGGTGCACTCACTGTTGCGAGTTGTATTCTCACCAGTGATGGGTGAGATGAGCTCTGGGGGAGTTCAGCACAAGGAGGTTCCTTCAGGGACTGTGTGAAGGTTTAATGAAGCTGCCAAGAGACATTTCACCAGCACCTCAAAAGGGGGATGCCTTTTTAAAGACGGGACGAATTTGAGACCGATTTCTATTTCTTCATTTGCTATTCAGATTCATGATGTTGGCTGGATACACCAGCCTGCCCCTCTTCCTTACCTGCCACTCATCTCAGTGGGATGCAGCCTGAGCGGGTCTTTTTCCATCACCCTGGTCTTAACAGCACCTACGAAGTTCACCCAGTGGCCTCCTGGTTGAGAAGTCCAAGCAGACATATTTTAGTCCCTGTTTTTCATGGAACGCGTGAGGTTACATGGATGGAGACGCTTTGTCTTCTCAAAATGCAGCCTTTCTTGTGCCTTCCTGACACCAAGCTCCGATTTCCTTAGTGTCAGAGTTCCCGAAAGTTCTGGTGCTGGCTGTCTCTTCCTGTCTCTCTTAGTGCTTCTTCATCTGTCGTGGGATCATGAGCTCCTTTGAAAATTTGATAAAAGCTCTGAGCACTCAGTCTCATAAGACTTTTGTAAACATATGCATCATAACCTTGCATGTTTTCTGATCCTTAAAGCCCATCCGTGTTTTTTTTTTTTTTTTAATTTATTTATTTGCAAGGCAGAGTGACAGAGAGAAAGGGAGATACAGAGATCTTCCATCTGCTGGTTGACTCCTCAAATGGCTGCAACAGCCAGGGCTGGGCAAGGCGGAAGCCTGGAGCCAGGAATCTATCCTGTTCTCATGGGTAGCAGGGGCACAAATACTTGGGCCATCTTCCCACTGCCTTTATCAAGTGCAGTAGGAGGAAGCTGTATCTGGAAGTGGAGTAGCCAGGACTCAAACTGATGCTCTGTCTGGTATGGGATGCTGGCATTATGGGTGGCAGCTTAACCCACACAGTACCACAATGCCAGCTCCCCATCCATGGATCTTAATACTCAATCAGATGACCCCAAATTACTTGCTAATAATTTGAATACTCTATCTTAGTCTATTTCTCTTTCCAGATCTGTTACTCTAAGTACTTAGGTACCCACAGCAACTTGAAGTCAGCCTGCCCATAGCAGCTATGGTCCTCCTCTCCGCAAACCTGGTCCTCCTGCTGTTCTCTCCCTAAATGAGTTGCACCACCATCTCTTGTCCAGTGGCTTAAGCCAGCAGGTTTTCTTGAACTCTTCTCTCTCCCTCATTTACCATGCCCAATGACCAGACTCTGTCAGTTTTACTTCCCCAGTATCTCTTGACTTATTAGCCCCTCTATTTTGCCTTTCTTCTAGATTGCTCCAGTAGCCAGTTGGTCTCTCTGCCTGTAGTCTTGTCCCCTCAAAATTGTTTGCATGAAGGCAGCCAGAAAGGCCTTTCTGAAACAAATCTGATCCTGCTGTCCTCCAGTCGGAAGCAGTTCTGCGTCCCTCTGCCCTTAGGAAGGCCTCAGCCTCTTCCCCTCTGCTGGCAAGCTCCATTGTGATATGGTGCAGTGCATCTGTCTGCTAGCATTGGGGGTTGGCCTCTTTCCTCTGGCTCTCCACTTCAGCCCTACTGAACCATCAGGTCCAGATCGGCCCTGGGATCCCTCACTCTGACCTTTTCACATTCTCTTCCCTCTCCAAGAAATTCTTGGTGCTCCCTTCTCCCCCTCTGCCAGAGGGGCCTTCCCAGCACTCCTGTCCTCTGTGATGTTCTGTTGTTCCCATAGCATGGCACCTGTCACACTTGGTTATATTTGCTTGTTTAGTTGCTCAGTTCCCCTTAGATGGGAGGTGTGGTGTGGATATTATGACTCTATGAACCCCATGTACTCTTGCTGTCATGGGCCCTCCTTCCTTCCTTAAATTAAGGGACCAGTGTTGTGGCATAAAGGGTTAAACCACTGCTTGTGACTCCAGCATCCCATATGGGCCCCGGTTTGAAACCTGGATGCTCCACTTCTAATTCAGCTCCCTGCTAATGGCATAGAAAAAGCAACAGAAGATGGATGGCCCAAACACTTGGGCCCCTGTACCCCTGTGGGAAACCTGGATGTAGCTCCAATCTCCTGGCTTTGGCTTGGCCCAGCCCCAGCCAGCTTTTGTGGCTATTTGAGGGAGGAAACCAGCGGATAGAAGAATTCTTTCTCCCTATCTCTACTTCTCTGTCCCTTTTTCTCTGTGGCTCTGCCTTTAAAAAAACAAACAAAACAAAACCAAAACAAAACAAAACCAAAACAAAACAAAAAAACTACTTGGGCCCAATGTCATGGTATAACAGGTTAAGCTGCCACCTGCAACGCTGGCATCCCATATGACCACTGGTTCAAGATCCTGCTGCTCCACTTCTGATCCAGCTCCCCGCTGATGGCCTGGGAAAGCAGCAGAAGATGGTCCAAATACTTGGGCCCTGCACCCAAGTGGGAGACCTGGAAGAAGCTACTGGCTCCTAGCTTCGGCCTGTTGCAGCCATTTGGAGAGTGAACCAGTGGATGGATGATGTCTCTATCTCTCCTCTCTTTCTGTAACTCTGCCTTTCAAATAAATAAGTCTTTAAAGAAAATCTTTAAGAAATTAAAATTATATTTTGTAACTATGTCAATATAAAGATGAATATATTCCAACCTGGATTTGTCATTATATATTCCTTATTATTTATTTTTTATCTTGATTTTAAAAGAAGTTAGTATTAAAACACTTTTCAGGTGCTCCTAAACGTATCATCAGCCCCAGGCTCTGTGCCTTCCATGTCTGAGTGGTGCATTAGCTCTGTTAAATGATAACTTTGGAGGTAAAATTGACAGCATTTGTCAGTTGATTGACTAGGACTAGGAAATAGAAAGAGGCCAACCACTTTGTTACGTGGCACTTTTGTAACCGCTTAGATAATGCACTGAGTAATCAGGATTAAAACTTTTTGTTGTTGTATATTTGAATGGGAGAAAGAGAAGGAGAAATGGTCCCATCCACTGTTTCACTCCCCAAATGCCAGGGTGGGACCATGAGCCAGGAATGTAATCCAGGTCTTTCACATGGGTGTCTGGAACCCCATTGCCTATGCTCTCTCTGCCACCTCCCAGGGTCTGCATTAGCTGGAAGCTGAATCAGGAGTCCAAGCCAAGAATGGAACCCATGTACTCTGATATAGGACAGGAATGTCTTAATTGCTAGGCCAAACGCCTGTACCCACAGGCTTTTTTAGCGATGTCAAAAATACGAAAAGTATGTTCTACCAACTGTTTACTAATACGCACATTTCTTCATGAGGTTTGTGTGTACAGCAGTATTTTTTAGTGGGGAGTGGGAGGTGCTTTTGCCCCCTCCAGGGGAGATTTGGCAATGTCTGAGGACACTGCGGTTGTCACCGTGGGAGGGAGGAGAGCTTCTGGTGCCAGTGACTGGCAGCAGAGGTGCCGCTGAGCACTCCAGGTTGCACAGGAAAGTGGATCTGACTCTAACATCAGCGCACAAAGCTGAGCAACCCTGGTGTAGAGGACTTCTTCCTAAAGCTCCATTCTTCCATCTGCATTATTTAGTTTTTTTCTCCCCATATTTCCATTAACAGTCACGATTTAGATGTAGGATTGTGTTGCATTACAGGAAGCAAACATTTATTTTCCCACTTCACTAACGCTGAGAAAAACATTGAGATGGCTGAGCTTTTGAATGCTAGAGATTGTGAAGGGTTTATGTGACAGGGAAAAATCTCTCTCCAGCAGCCTGCTGCCATTTAAAATCCTTACCAAAATACTCAATCTGCCCTTGCCCTTCTAGCTAGAGTACAACCTATTGTTGTCTGGGGGAGGGGGTGCTGAGTCATTTATTCATGCTTTTTATTACCTCTTGGCTGGGATATCACCATTCATTGTTCACAAGCTGCCCAGCTTGTTTACTTTTTATAAATTACATGTAATCAAGTCCTCTTGCAGGTCTGGCTACTGTAATTGGCAGTAGCCACAGAGCAGGGCTGACGAGTCTGCATTTGTGCTGAAGTCTCACATTCAGTTCCACCCTCCACGCTTTCTTGCCTCTTCCATTTCCATTTTAAAAGGAAGGCAAAAAGGAGAACTGCTTCTCTGTTCTTTTCCTCTCGGATAATCTGAAGGTGCTTACAGTTTAGTGTGCTTTGTTTTGGGAAGAATCAAGGGCTTTGGGCAGTGATCCTCAAACTGTAGTGTACATGGCAACCACCTGATTCACTTCTAAAATGAATACTCTTCTTCATTTTCATCCCCCCCCCCCATTTAATTCTGATGTAGGTGGTCCTTGGATCACAGCTGGAGAAATCCTGAGCTGGGAATAGAAGAAAGAAAATCCAATTGAAGTAAATACAGTATTGTGGTACAGTGGGCTGAGTTGCCACCTGTGACACAGGCCTCCTGTGTGAGCACCAGTTCTGGTCCTGGCTGCCCCTTTTCCAATCCAGCTCCCTGCTAATGAGCCTGGGAAAGCAGAAGAAGATGGCCCAAGTGCCTGGACCCCTGCCACCCACTTGGAAGACTCCACTGGAGTTCCACTCTTCCTGGCTTCTGCCTGGGGCAGCCTCAGCCAGCTTTTATGGCCATTTGGGGTGGGAACCAGCAGATGGAAGATTTGTCTGTGTGTCTGACTCTTTCTCTGACTTTGCCTTTCAAAATAAATAAGTAAATTTTTTCTTTAAAGAATACAGAGAATGGATTAGAAAAGAAAGCAAGAATCAAAACTCAGAAAATAACTTTAATCTCTTCTGCAAGATGAAGGGAATAGCTGCGATCCTTAAAAAAGACCAGTGTGATGGGGCTGCTGTCATGGGGCAGTGGTTAAGTTACCGCCTGCAGCACCGGCATCCCCTGTGGGTGCTTGTTCAAGTCCTTGCTGCTACGTGTCTGATCTAGCTCCCTGCTAATGTGCCACGGAAAGCAGTGGAAGAAGGCCCAAATAGTAAGGGCCCTTGTACCCGTGTGGGAGACCTGGGTGGAGTTCCAGCCTCCTGGCTTTGACCTTGCTGGGGCCAGTGGGCATTGCTGTCAACTGGGGAGTGAATCAGTGGATGGAAGATCTCTCTCTCTCTCTCTCTCTCTGTGTCTCCCCATCTCTCTGTATCTCTGCCACTCTGCATGCCAAACAAACAAATCTTTTTTTTAAAAGATAGGTGTTTATTTTTTTGCCATTAGTGATTGATACTAAACTTTCTCCATAGTTTTTTTTTTTTTTTTTGACAGGCAGAGTGGACAGTGAGAGAGAGAGACAGAGAGAAAGGTCTTCCTTTGCCGTTGGTTCACCCTCCAATGGCCGCCGCGGCCGGCGCGCTGCGGCCGGCGCACCGCGCCGATCCGGTGGCAGGAGCCAGGAGCCAGGTGCTTTTCCTGGTCTCCCATGGGGTGCAGGACCCAAGCACCTGGGCCATCCTCCACTGCACTCCCGGGCCACAGCAGAGGGCTGGCCTGGAAGAGGGGCAACCGGGACAGAATCCGGCGCCCCGACCGGGACTAGAACCCGGTGTGCCGGCGCCGCAAGGTGGAGGATTAGCCTATTGAGCCATGGCGCCGGCTGATACTAAACTTTCTATCAAAGAGAAAATATTTAGAGGATGACAAAAGTAAAAGGGAATTTTTGGAAAGGTTAGCTTATGACATAATACTTCAGTGTCACCAAACAGGTCAAAAGACATCATTAAGTCACAGGAGGTATTAAGTAAGTATCGATTTAAGGAGGAATGTGTGTTCCTGAATCAAGAATGTGTGAATGGCTTACTGATGAAGAGGAGAGATGCAGAGGCTCAGCTCAGGTCCAGAAGTTCTGGTTATTCTGGTTGTGGAGTCTGAGAGCGTGTTATTAGAGTCTGCATTTCCTGGAATAGTTCAGAATTCAGGTATTCTTTCCTACATTCTATACAATATATATCTGGTTTTAGTTAGTAGAGATGTGGTTGATTTTTAAAAGAATAGTTGTACTTGATTGCAGAAGTCAGGTTCACTTGTTTTTCAGCTCTGTGCATATTTGTGTTTAATGAGCACATTAGAGTCTATCTCTTTTAACCTCGACTTTGATTTTGAAGTCCACATTAGAGAAAGAAAGCAAGAGAGCAGGAGACAGGCTATTTTAGAGAATCATCAAGAGGTAGACCAGGTGGAAATGGTTATTTATTTCCAACCATGTACTTACTGAACTCTGTTTCTAGAAAGCTTTTCTTTTTTTTTTTTTTTTTGACATAGCATTTTCTTAGGGGAACTTTAAATTCTGTTCAGTTACCTACAGAGATCTTAAAAAAAAAAAAAAGAAAATAGAATAGAATTTGGAAACTACTTATAAAATGATAGGTATCATCATCCTTTGTTAAATCATTGACCTTGCATCAAAATATTCTTTTTTCCATAAATACGTGCTGGAAACCCATAATCTATTTGGGAACTTTTCACCACAATAGCACTGTATTAACTAGCTTGGCAGTCTCTCCTCCCTCCCTTTCTTTTTAACCATCTTTCAGGCTCCCCTCTCCTCCACTGATTCACTCAGGAGGGTGAGTGCTTGAGCCTCTTAGTTACACTGGCCATCTGCCCATAGATCTTCTAGAATCTTCATATCTGCTTTGTAAGTGTTGAGGATCATTATTGTTATTAAATGGAGTGTCTACCACACCCTCTTCTTGCACTGAGCGTCCGGGTAAGTTTGGTTAGTAGATGCCTTTGCTCCTGAAGTGAGTAGAAGGGCCATTGCTGTGTGCGGGTGGAGACCCAGAACCAGCGGCTGTTGACTCCGGCGACCGAGGAGAGCCGACTCCCTACCCTGAGACTTCTGCCCTGCTCTGAGAACTACAGGCCGGGCCCAGGACTTGTCTTCATTTCAGGTGACCTTATTTTCTGTCTGTCTTGTATTTTTTAAACCATATACTTGGTAGAACTCTTTTCTTATTAGCCTCATAATATTCTGAATTACTTTTTTAGATTTTTCCCTCCTATATTTTTTAAAAGATTTATTTATTTGAAAGTTAGAGTTACACAGAGAGAGAAGGAGAGGCAGAGAGAGAGGTCTTCCATTTCCTGGTTCACCCCCCCCCCCCAATTGGCTGCAATGGCCAGAGCTGCGCTGATTTGAAGCCAGGAGCCAGGAGCTTCTTTCGGGTCTCCCACATGGGTGCAGGGGCCCAAGTACTTGGGCCATCTTCCACTGCTTTCCCAGGCCATAGCAGAGAGCTGGATTGGAAATGGAGCAGCCAGGACTCGAACTAGTGCCCATATGGGATGCCAGCACTGCAGGCAACGGTGGCTTCACTGCTATGCCACAGCACCCGCCCCAATATTTCTAATCTGTGTATTGCTTAATATATTAGTAGATGTTTGTATTTACTGAAAGCAAGTACAAATGCTGTTAGGAAGAAGCATAATGTTAAGTAGGCATCCAAGTGCCACATTAAAAAAATATTGCTTGTAAATTTTCACTGATAGTTTTCTGTTGGGTTTAATATATAGGAAAATGGGTTATAAAATATTATGCTAACAGATCTATTGCCTTTTGCATGAGTTACTAAAGGAAAGTATTTCCTTAGTACTTTAGGATAGAAGATTTATTAGTGAATTATAATATTTAGCCTTATAATTTTTTTAAGATTTATTTACTTATTTGAAAGATAGAGTTATAGAGAGAGAGAGAGAGAGGCCTTCCATCCCCTGGTTCACTCTCCAAATGGCCAGAGCTGAGCCAATCCAAAGCCATG
Source organism: Oryctolagus cuniculus (assembly GCF_051225735.1). Taxonomy (NCBI): domain Eukaryota; kingdom Metazoa; phylum Chordata; class Mammalia; order Lagomorpha; family Leporidae; genus Oryctolagus; species Oryctolagus cuniculus. Next base: position 50,734,340 of record NC_142874.1, on the reverse strand, counting down.
AGCTTCTTTTGGGTTGCCCACATGGGTGCACGGGCCCAAGTACGTGGGCCATCTTCCACTGCTCTACTTGAGTGCATTAGCAGGGAGCTGGATTGGAAGTGAAGCCTCTGGGACTGGAACCAGTGTCCATACAGGATGCCGGCACTACAGGGGGCAGCTTTACCTGCTATGCCACAACGTCCACCCCAGCCTTATAATGTTTTTATATTTGAATAGAAAATGTACACATATTGACTTAAAGTTCATGGTTTATTGATACTTTCTATGTTTTGAGTCATAATTTTTAATAGACCTGTTCAGATATTTATTATATAGTCATTCCAGTGATTACTAAACAACTAAAGGATACCCTTTATAGGAGTTGTATGCATACTAAATATCTTACCAAGTGTGGTTTTTGGTCCCAACATAGAGTGTTAGTTACATGTTGAGAAACCTGTGCTCTTACCAAGGTAAATGGAACACGGATACTGAAATATCTTTAATCTTTCACATAGGTTCTAGCCTTGGAAACATGCAGATGTATTTCACATGGGATTCTTTTTTGTCATAAAGCCACGTATTTCTGAAGCAGAATACTTTTACTCAGCTGTGAGACATTTATTGAAACACTAAACGGAGAAGAAATTTGACTCAAGGAAGATACAGGCCAGTTTTTCTTAAAGAAATGAAAGGACCAACATTTTAATTACTTTTCCTGTTCTTAGTGAGAAAAACCAGGCCCTTAGGGGATTAGGCCCCAGAAGTACTGATTCCAAGGCTTGTGGGTTTCCAAGGTCTGTGGGTTTCCGCAGGCAGAGTTAAGACCAGAAGGGTTTGATGCCCAGCCCAGAGCTATTTGCAATCTGCCACATCCACCTCTGACTTCAGGGAGTTGCTGTGAATTCTAAACTTCACACCCTTGCACAATTTCGGGAGACTTTTAGCTGCCTTCAGAGCAGTAGCAATATCAGAAATTCATCCCAATCTGTTTTTTTTTTCAGTTATTTCAAAAACCCCACATACCATAAAATTGGCCACCTTGACCGTCTTTAAGTGTACAGTGGGGTCCGTTGCCGTGCCAGCCCGATCTCTGGCTTCTCCATCCTGCCTCCGCGGCCTCCGCAAGCAGCATCGGCAGGGGCTTTGTCGCCGCCACCTTTCAGGAAGGCGTCCGCCTCACCTGTGTTTGCTCCTTCACAGTAGTAGGAAGTTAATTATGTGGGATTTGCTCACCTGATCCACACAGATGATCCTACTTTAGTGCACATTTGGAAATCCCACACCCCTTTGTGCCCCTAGGAGAAATTCCTTCCTGAGCCCAGATTCAGTGCAGCGTTTAGCGTTGGGCAGATGAGGATGAGTCACTGTGGGTAAGTGTGTAATCCCACTTATGCCTTCCTTCCAGCTCCCCTTGAACTTCTTAAATTGAAGACACTGGATCCCGATTTCCTGCATAAGGTCTGATGATTTGAAGACTAATTTAGAGACTGGGAAGTGTTGAGATGTTTTTGGAACCCATGCTTTCTGCTCTGAAAATGAAGCTTGCATGGCCTAAGTTCTAAAATTCAGACTATGTGTGGAATGTCTGTGTGGATGAAGAAACAAGCTAATGCTTTTTTTTTTTTGGAGGCAGGGAGAAAGAGGAATGAAACTTTTTTAATGTAGTTTGATTTTGTGAGAGAAATACTGGGATTTTTGGAATACGTACAAGCCAGAGATGAACAGCGAGTTGCTGTGTGATTTTACTGTGTGTCCACAGAAGGAATAGTTGGTATCAGGCTAAAGAGATACTATGGAATAGGTGGATTAGCTGATTAAATGACAGTGCTGCTTTCAGATCCACTCCTCTCCACAGTGCATCAACACTATTTCCATTTCTTCGTTTGTAGAATAAGAAGTATTTCACCCAGAAATTTTCTTTAGTATTCTCATCAAGTATGGTGGAATGTTTCGGGTAGTTTGAATATGGTTCTTACAGAATGCAAATCATTAGTGCTGTGGTTATGTTTTTATGCCCATAGAGCAATATGGGAGTGGGAGTGACTTGAGCATCAACATGAAAATCTGTATCCATTTATAAATACAACACACATAGCGAAGCCATTCTCCCTAAATGCTTATTTTAAATTGGCAGTTGTTCAGCCAACCAGTCGGTAATCTCACTTAGCAAGTGTTTGGCACGCCTGTTTTAACCTGCACAGGTTCAGTTCACACAAAGAAGGGGAGGGTGGGGTCATGTGATGCAAGTGCCATGTTAGCCTTATTAACATATTTTGAATAACTGTGTTTGACTCTTTGCCAGCTAAAGCTAGCCTATTTGGAGGGCTGCCAAAGGAACAGTGGGAATTTCTCAGAGGAATGTAGAGATTTGAGCCTGTAAACTTTTTACTTTTTCCTTCTTGAGGGAAAGATTGTGGAAGGTACTAATTAGGGTACTTCCCTTACCCTCCCAACAGAATGATCTTTCATATTATTGTTACTATTTTTTTAAATTCTGTAGCAAATTTAATCTTTTCTTTACACTACACTTTAATGTATTTTAAAATTATACATCATAGGACATGTCTGCAGTATACCTATTGGTGACCTATCGTGGGTGAACTTGAGTTCCTACTCAGCCTATTTTTTGTTTTTGCAGACTTTGTGGGAGGCTAGCTGGGGAATCTCATCTGTGAGCTTATCCAGAGAACGCAGATGGTTGGAACAAGACAGACAGGCTAAACTAGGGTGCCTGTAGCATCAACTCCTACTTAGTGGGTGCTCAGATCATAAAGATACCAGCCTGTTCAACTCCCTGTGGTGTAAAAATGCTCTTTACAAGGTTCCAGTTCTGCAGCCTGAGTTCTGCATCTCTCCAGAAATACTCTTTTGACTTGTCATTGACACCTTTCTGGCCCAAACCACAACACTGGGCTCTAAAAGTAGACAAGGGTGGAGTCAGTTGAAACCAAGGGTTCTCAGATGGTTTAGTGCTACAGGGTTTCAAGAGACGATGAGGCAAGATACACTTAGTTCTCATTTTGGGGAATAGGTTCCGAGAGTATAAAAATTACCAGAGAGGTTTTTCAAACATCATTGACCTGTACCTTCATCCCTTACCTCCTGCCCGGATCCTTATCCCTCCTGGGTTACCACTGTGGTGAAGGGTTGGATATCAGTGTAGTGAGTTGGTATTTGAATCTAGAATCTGCAGGAGGTGTGGGTGCTTGCCACGGTGTGATAGTTTCCATGGTTGGGGCCAGTTCACAAGTGTGCCTTATGCTTGTTTACTCTTGGGAATGATAAGAGCCTCATGATACCAACTCCCACTCTCCCTCCAGAAGAGGGCACCCCCAACCCCTTAGGGCATTTTTCTCCTGTATTTCTTCAAAAATGACTCTTAAGTTTTGTTTTATATCATTTATATGGAATATCAGTAACAGGAAAGAACAAATTTAAATCAGTGCTGTTTTTTTAAAAAGTTAACAAAAATAGAACCTAGAAAAAACTCTGGAACATTAAATCAAGCCCTAAATTTTTGTCAAATATTTGAATGACCATACAATATTTTAATTATTTAATCTTAATACTTTTACATACTAATAGTTTATATGTCAATTATGTGTGATATGCTTTTAAATTTCTAGATTGAAGTTCCAGCATTTCAGCTGTCTTGTTGAGCATCTGTGATTTATTTGAACTTGGTTGATATCACCTGAGTCTAAAGAGATACTGTGGAATTATGATCACCACCTTCTCTGAACTGTAGAAACACAACTTTGATTTTTCATAACTTTTAAAAAATTTATGGCAGCCTGTTGAAAAGAAAAATTCATAGGCATTTGTAGTTTTCATAAAACAATGTAAGTTAAAGAATAACTATCACTTCAGTGTTTTCCTTTTTTATTATAAAATAAATGCTAAATATTTCACTTGGGAAGATTCTGTTTGTGTCAGTTTGTTGTGTTATAGGAATGCTTACAGAATGTTACCAGTTTTCCTATTTATTATGCCTGAAGGTGGTATTATATCTGAAGGTGGTAGACATAAACTGTTTGTCAAACAAGTACATGCATGAAACTAAATTTATTCTGGTCTTGAAACAATGCTAGTGAAACTTGGGTATTGGCATGAGCCTATATTAAAGCTGATAGTGTGTGTGTATGTGTGGGAAGAAGGTACTAATTATTGATAATCTCTTTAGACTGTGTTCATATTATCAGGCCCAAATATGAGTTACTCAATTAGGATAGCAGATTTTAAAAAATGAAATTCAAATACTGATCTTTGTGACTTGCCAGTTGGTATTTGCAGGGATATGGATAACTTGTTCCTGGTTTTGGTATTCTTCATATTTTAGTTTATAAAGCACAGGGAGGAGAAAAGTGAATGAAGAGGCTGCCTTCAGGTGTAGTAAGGTTGAACTCACTTAGCCATTGTCCAGACTTGTCAAGCTGTAGCTGGCTTCCTAGCTCCCTGGCTGATTTACATATTGTATAATCCAGACTGGCTGGTCCTGTTTGGTTGGTTTGTTGTAAGCTGCAGAGCTGAGTAAATGGGTGATAGCATTTTAAATGGTATTGGAAGTTAAACAGTCCTTGAGGAGTGACAATATCAGTGGGCCCCAGCTGTCAGGTGCCCCAGGGTCAGCCTCCTCTGGGGACACTTCCATTTTCTCTAACAGGAAGTAAACCTAAAACTGTAGTAACTATAGTAACACCTGGTCAGAGGCCTCCTTCATCCAGATGGCATCCAGCCTGCCATGTCTGATACTAAACGTTAACTATGCCCAGTAATGAGGTGTTTTTTTTTTTTTCATGGGCAAATTGAACAAACTGGTAGAACTGTTTTCATCTGCCAGCCAAGGACAGACAAGTCCTGTCTCCTGTTCGGTGTATGACAAGAGGAGGTTTCCGCCAGCGGTGTGAGGACAGCCTGCAATGTCTGCTTGGTGCTGTGCTGCCCCAGTTCCAGGTCATTTGGTTTCTGGAAGCGTCTGCTGCCTCTATCTGTTTGACTTTATAAAAGTTGGACCTTGTTACTGAGCCCTCTGTGGGGCCCAGAGTATGTGTTTCTCGTATTCATTTGATGTCAAGGCAGCAAGAGAATGGGATCTAATGCTAGATGTGGAAGTCTTTCCCGGAGCACCACTCCTCTCTATAGGTTTGAGATTTGCAGGGGTTCCTAGTGTCCTAGGGTGTTTGTTAAACCCAAAGTGATGGTGATGACTCTCCCTGCCATGTTAACACTGCTTAGAATCTCACTCACCTGCTCCTATCTCAAGGCTCCTCGGTGCAAGGAGACTGCAGAACCCTCAATGAGAAAACCTCAACTTAACTAGTAACCTATTTTTCCCCCCAATGAGTCACTCTTAGTTCAAAATGCCCTTAAAAAAGTTCTCATTTCTGTATATAAGGCAGGTTGTAGCCTGCTTGATTTTTTTAGTATCTTTAGCTTATAATGATTATTTAGAGAATAGAAAATGGCTTAAAAAACATGGCCTTGTGCAAATGATCTAGCTTCATTTGAATCCTGACTTAAATACAGGAGATTGCAGAGCCAGCATTGTGGCACAGTGGGTAGAGCCACCACCTGTGTTGCCAGCATCCCATATGGTTGTTCCACTTCCAATCCAGCTCTCTGCTAATGCGCCTGGGAAAGCAGTGGAAGATGGCCCCAGCCCTTGGGTCCCTGCACCCACATGGAGACCTGGAAGAACTCCCGGCTTCAGATCGGCACAGCTCCAGTCCTTGCAGCCTTTTGGGGAGTGAACCAGCAGGTGGAAGTGCTTTCTCCTCTCCCTCCCACTTTGTAACTGTCTTTCAAAAAAATACACAAATCTTAAAAAAAAAAAAAGATTCCTGTGTGTTATAGATTCCCACTCTGAAATACTGAGAGAGAGACATGACATACATACCACATGAATTAAAAGAATTGGAATTCAGGAACTGGGAAGTTTTTCAAACAGTTTACATTCTTCTGATTTTTTGTTTTTACATTTTTTTTTCCTGTTTTAAGGGTGTTTTATTGTTTGAGGTCAAAAATCCTTTTTTTCTATTCTAATTTTATTTTTGGACTAAAGGTTAAAAATATACATTCATGGAATTACCCTCGTTTTAGTGGTTAACTGTTTGACTTTATAATCAGAACACAGAGAGACTTGAGAGGACAAAATGGAAAAATGAAGTTAGGTTTTACGGTAAGGAATTCTACTTGGACATGGCAAAAATAGAAAAAAAAAAAGGAAAAAAGAATGAATAACTGGCAATACAAACTCTTTTTCCTGTAAGTTCCTTTTCCCTAAATGCTTGCCATCATGCTAAAATAAGTTTGTTTTTTTGAGTTCTCAGAATCCTGCTGCTTGCTGCTAATAAGAATTTTTTCATGTGCCAAAGTTTTGCTTTTCATGTGACTTCTGCAATTTGTGTCTTGCTGAAAAGATTGTTTTTAAAGTTCAGTGGTGAAAGTCACCGATAATAAGTGAAAAGGAAAATTTAATATAGACTTCTGTACAATTTTAGGTGTAGTAAGTTCAAGAAAGCAAATGTATTATCCTAGGTGACAGAAGTTAGATTACTCTGGAAGAAATAGCAATTCTAATTAAAGAGTGAATGCCTACGTCTAGTTGCAGAAATTACATTTTTAAAAATTCCTACCTGCTCTGTTCCCCCAAAGGTGTATTTTTAAGATTTCTATATCAGGCTACTGACTACACCGACTTAGTCTCTATGTGTTTGAGAATAGTTTGGTAGGAAGAAGGAAGTTCAGGTTTTTTGGAGGGCTCTCTCCGGCAGTAAGAAACCTTCAAACATGGAAAGTAACTGATTGCTTTTTAGGAGACTACTGCATCTCTCAGTCTGATAAGCACAAATTAATCATTTTAGATTATACTGCTGTTAAAACAGCATAGTGATGTATTCATTCTGTTATCCGTTTTATTATGTCATTTCAAAAATAGTTTTTGTTCCTTTTCTTGTTTTGTGTAGCAGAGAGACAGAGAATAACAAAGAGCAAAAGCTGAGAGCTGGGAATTCAATCCTTGTCCCCCACTTGGGCAGCAGGAGCCATCCCAGGGTCTGTGTAACCAGGAAGCTGAGGACAGGAGCTGGGGCCAGATGTTGAACCCAGGCACTGCAGTGTGGCACGTGGGTATCTTAACCACTAGACCACACTCCTACTCCCCTGTTTTTGTCCCCTTTAAATGCCAGTACCATCTTGCTCAGCAGTGCAACTTGCTCAGATGTTCCCATGACTTCCTGAGAAGCTCTTGCTGTACTTGTTTGTTCTGTAACTGGTACAGTGTCCTTTGACCAAAAGCAGTAAGACGATACCTGACTTGGAGTATCATTCAGGATTGTCAGTTGCAAGAAACAGAAGTCTGCCTAATTCAACCTGGAGGTTTTATTAAGGACATCAGGTAGCTCACAGCCTCTCTGGGAAGGCTAGGAAGTAGCTTGGAAGCTCATCAGCCAGGAACCACAGCGCCTAACTGGTCCAGGGAACACAGCTGCTGTCTCAGTGGCCATCGCCGTAGGCCCGTAGTCTCACTACCAATATCAGTGATGCTAGTGGCTGAGCAGCACCACCACCCATTCACTGGCCCCACCTGTGACCCAGGTTGCTAAAAATCCCTGCTGCTTGTAGCTGCTTGAGGTTCAAAATCTGGATGGATTTATTCGGGGGAGCCAGCATCCCTGATCACGTGCCTGCACTCTTGGAAAGTCAGCAGAGAAAGCAATGATCAGAAGGAATCAGGTAACCCCGGGATCTATGGCATGTTGGAGGTGGAGGTGAAAAAAGATTAGAAAAACGTGAACCGCAGTGACTTTCCCACAGTTCTTAGAAATGCCTGCTAATAAGTTATGAGGGAAAAAATATAACCATGTTTGTAATGTCCCAGCATTCTCGTAACAGCAGCATCCACAGATATAATTAAAACCGATACTTTTTATTAAATAGCTGTTTTAGGTGCTGGTTAGCTTTTTTTTTTTTTTTTCCAACCATATACCTTATCCACAAAACTACCTTGAAAAGTACACAGGATTACCTTCATTGCTACAGGTAAGGAAACTGATGTTTAGAATAACTTTCCCAAATGAAACAGCTGATTTACAGAAGCTATGAGATTCAAACAGTGTGACAGCTTCAGAAACCTCTGTACTTGCCAAGTGCCCGCTTTGCTCCTCCCTGTTAGTTGTGAGAGAGCACAGGTTACTCCCCTGATTGAAACCAGAGATTTTAGCAGGTGCTTCTGCATCATTTCTCTTAATCCATCATTTATCAGTTTGTTGTGAACTGCTAAGACCCTCCTCAGTCCAGAAGTGACTGGGGCCAAAGCCACAGGTTCAGAAGTCATAGGAACACAGGAGTCCCTGCGTGCTTTGAGCATCGATGAGGTGGTCTGGGAAGAGTCTGTAGAGTAAGAGAAGCAACTGGTCTTGAGGGTGGGTCAGGAAGAGAGGAGCCAGCAAGAGAGAGAGTGGTTTTTACGTGGTAGGAGGAGAATCAGAACAGGGACCTGGCAGCCAAAGAGCGTAGTTTTCAGGTGGAGGGTGTGGTCAGGAGCCTGGCACTTTGGGAATCCAAATAGGATAAGATGGGAAGCAGGCCAGTGGAGTAGACTGACCAAGCAGGAAGTCATGGTGGCCTTGTGTAATTCAAAAATCACATTCTGGGGTCCGAGCCTAGCAGAGCCAAGCCATGGTTCCACAGGCTGGGCTGCTGCCTGCCGCGCCCACACATATGAATGGAAGGGGAGAGGGAGTGGGAAAGGGGAGGGTTGTGGGTGGGAGGGAAGTTATGGGGGGGGGAGCCATTGTAATCCATAAGCTATACTTTGGAAATTTATATTCATTAAATAAAAGTTAAAAAAAAAAAAGAAAAAAATTATTAGTTTCTACTTAAAAACAATGGCTTGTTTCTTTTCATTTTTAAGATTTATTTATTTGAAAGGCAGAGAGACAGGGAAGTCTTCCATCTGCTGGTTCACTCCCCAAAGGGCAGCAACAGCCAGGCCTGTCTGGGCCAGGCTGAAGCGAGGAGCCAGGAACTGCATCCTGGCTTCCCATATGGGTGGCAGGGGCTCAAGCTCTTGGGCCAACTCGTGCACGCCTTCCCAGGCACATTAGCAGGAAGCTGGATTGAAAGCAGTTTAGCCAGGGCTTGAACTGGCACTCTAAATATCTACCCTGGATGGACCCTGAGCAGGACAGCTTTTTCCTGACTTAGGTGCAGCCTCATCTTGTGCATCCTGCTTGCAGCACAATTTCTCCTTTGTTCTGGGGTCATAGGGAGTTTCCTCACTGGAGTCCTTTCCCATCACCACTGCAGTCCCACTGTTCACTTGTCCGATCCCCCCAGCCCACATCAGTCACCTCTGCCCTGCTCGAACTGGCACTGCAGTCTGTAAAAAGGAGTAGAAGTAGGGGAGACAGAAATAGAAACTCTCCTTGCATCTACTTTTTGGTTGATTGTTTCTGTTCCTCATCTCCTCTCACCCCAGTGCTGACATGGACGCAGATGGAGGAAGAAGGAGAGGGGAATGATACCCAACATTTCTAGTATCCTTTTCTTTTTCTGCTCATTCTGTCCCTCCGTTCCCCTTTCCTTCCCTATTCCTTCCCACATTCTGCTTTCTAACTCTTCAATATTTGTTTTCCCCATTGGTCTATAAACTCCAGAGAGATTAAAAAAACAAACAAAAAAAGCTATGTCAGTGATGGTCTTTGCTGTGTTCCCAGAGCCTTGTATGGAACCTGACATACAGGAGACATTGAAAATATGCTAGCTTGGTGAAAGAGTGAGGAGTAGAAGGGGAATCAGGAAGTAACCCATCTTTTCTTTGTATGCCATTAGCAGCATTCCCTGGTCTGATTTCTCACCCACATATCCCCAATCTCTAATCTTGAAGGGATCTGCCTCCTGAGTAGCAGCAGAATGATGATGGTTCCCACAGTGCCAAGCTAACTACATTTTCCCATGCGGCATTTTTCTACGTGGTGGTTAGTGTCTGCTGGAACTGTATACTTAAGGAAGCTTTTGTGGGCTGGTCAAGGAAGTGAACCATAATGTGCAATGTTGTTGCTATGGGATAATGCATTCAGAGTTCAGTGAATCTACTTACATACAAACTTTGGGATTACAACCTTTCCATTAGTTGGGAACTGCCGTTACATGTTCTTCTACCCAGGCTTTTATTCATTGCTCATATAAAAATGAACAATAAGCTGTTTCTTTGGAGAAGGACTAGAGCCAGAAGTCTTTCCTTCTGAGATTATAAATCATTACATTAAAATGAATTTCATTCATCCAACAAACATTGGTAGTTTATTTCAAATGTGTTTATAGAGTCCCTGGCACATGGAGGGCTTTGTATGACTGGTTCACATGTGAATAAAGTAGGGACTCTATCCTGGTGAGGTCACAGTCAGTTTTCCACTTGGACTCGGATAGCCCAGAAGATCACTTCCAGCTCTGAAATTCAACAGTTCCTTGATTTCTGAATTGGTGTATTCATTTACCCCTTTTCCTTGTCCTATGTAGGTCTGTTGTCTAATTTATTTTTAGATGATAATCGAGAAAACATATTAACATTCATGAGTAACAATGAACAGTAGTAACCCCACCTTTATAGCATCCACATATTTCTAAAGTTGTCTTTTTTATTAAGGGTGAAGAATTCAGGAACAAGCTATTTTTAGTCTAGCTTTTTATCATAAAAAGAATGGAGCCACATGCATTATGAAATTGACATAAATATGAAGGGACTTCAAAAAATGCATGGAAAAATGGTACTGAAAGATAAGTTTGGGTGCAAAAATTGAAATCTATGCATAATTTTTCATAATGCACACCTTCCATGAATTTTTTTGGAGACTCCTCATAGAATGATACAGACATAACTTCAGAAGCCCAAGAACCCTATAAGGATAGTACTCATACTCATATTTGGCTATCAGGGTTGCATATAATTTTGTTTGCTCTTTCTAAATAGTTTTTGGTAGTTTCCAAACTGTTTATAGCAAGTGTGTGTTAGTCCCCTGGAGCGTCTGTCAGAAATGTACACAACATGCATGTGCACATAGACAGTATTTCTTCAGATAAATAAAAACATTTCAGTGTCATATTTTCCCCCCAAGATCACTTAGCCCATGTATCTTAATGTAATACTTGATGAACAAAACCTGGTTTCTGGGAGCTAGAATGTGGGAAGTCTGGATGTTTATATAAAAAAGTTCTGCAAGTATTTGTAAAATATACTTTGAACTCCCCGAAGTAAAACATAAGCCTTTTTTGAGCTTTCTGAATTGTGACTTAAGTTATGTGGAAATAGTCTCTTTCTTTGAAACTTGGAAAGCTTACCCAATCTTTAATTTTAAATCTGTTTTGAACCACAAACCTCTTTTTTTTTTTTTTTAAGATTTATTTATTTAAGAGGCAGAGTTACAGACAGAAAGAGAGAGAGGTCTTCTATCTGCTGGTTCACTCATCAAATGGCCTCAAATGGCTACGTAGCTGGGCTGATCTGAAGAGTTTCCATTCTGCCAAGTGGGTGCAGGGGCCCAAATACTTGGGCCATGTTCCACTGCTTCCCCAGGCTGTTAGCAGGGAGCTGGATTAGAAGTGGAGCAGCTGAGACTCGAACCAGTATCCATATGGGATGCTGGCGCTGCAGGCGGAGGCTTAACCCACTATGTGACAGCAAGGCTCCCCACAAACTTCTTTCTTGATGAATCTTTTGTTTTTTATTTAAGTCTGTGATTCAAGTAATAGATTGTTTCTGGCAGGTGAATTAATGACTGCTTCCTCCCAGAAACAGTTACTATTTCTAGAATTCCATTTAGTGAGCAGAGCGTACACATGATAATTCCTGAATCAGTACTGAAGCTCTACTTGAATTTGCAAATACGTTTTAGAGTGTTCTTTTTCTTCTCTACAGTAACCACTAATAACTTATATATTTTATTGCCTTATTAGTTTCTTTTATTGTTTTCAGATTTTTATTTGAGAGGCAAAGAGAGAAAGAGAGACAACTCCCATCCTGTTTCACTGCTCAGATTTTCCCAGTGGCCAGGGCTGTGTCAGGCCAGAGCTGGTAGCCAGGAGCTGGGAACTCAAGCCAGGTCTCACAGGGGTGGCAGGGATCTACCCTTCTAAACCAGCACATGCTGCCTGCAGGGATGCGCATCAGCAGGAAGCTGGACTTGGGAGCAGAGCCGGGACTCAAACCCAGGCTTTGATACTCAACGTGGGTGTCTGAACTAGCGTCTCAACCATTAGGCAGAATAAACACTTCTGCCTTGTTAGTTTCTTCTTTATCATTAGCCATTTCTTTTAATTTAAAAAAATCAATCTAGAATTTAGTCCCCATAATTATGGGAGATTGAAAACCCACATTTGAGTAATTTAGTTTTAGTGACAGAGCAATCCATAAATCCTTCAGTGATTCATGTCTGTGATTCCTTGCTCTTCTGTTTATCACAGAATGAAAACTCATATCCTTAGCCATGTTTCTGTTGACAAGGTGAGACCATTATCTGGAATTGGCAATAATCTTTCTTCATTGGATGTGTGTCGACTTGATCTAATCAATAATTGTTTCAACATTACAGAAGTTAAAAGTACCAGCATGTTCATAAGTGCATTGGAGGACTATTTTTAAGGCAGTTTCCTCTTAGGAAGAAAATCCCGTCATTGCAAAGTAGTTAATCAAATTTAAAATGAGGGAAATGTGTTTCCTGCCTACTGGTTCATTAGAGGTACATAGTAAATAATAGTTTAATTTGTGCCAAAGAAGGTAAACAGAAAGATGAGACTGTCTTACCAGCCACAGGTCTGGGAGGCATTGTCCTTCTGTGTGTCTCTTAAGTATTTAAGTACTTCAGAAAGCTCGTGGGAAAATGGAAGTGAAAGGTAGGTCTAGGGGCAAGCATTGAGCCCAGCAGTTAAGATGCCAGTTAAGACACTTGTGTCCCCCATCAGAGTACCTGGGTTCAAGATCCCACTCTGGCTTCTGACTCCAGCTTCCTGCTAATGCAGTCTTTGGGAGACAAACAGTGGTGATGCTCAGGTAATTGGGTTCCTGCCACCCAAGTTGGAGACCTGAGTTGAGTTCCTGGCTCCCAACTTCATCCTGGTCCAGCCCCAGCTGTCCTGGGTATTTAGGCAATGAGCCTGTGGATGAGAGCTGTCTCTCACTCTCCGTTTATGACTGTCTGCTCTCCAATAAATAAATAAGAATTTTTGAGAAGTAAGTTTATTCATAGTTTTTTCATACTATGCATGCATTTTCCATGAACTTTTTAAAGTCCTCTCATTTGTGCAGGTGGTGCATAATTGGAAAGCTATTTTATCATTTTATGTGCAGTTTTATTGTCATTTTTACTTTCATTTGCTTTTACTCCTTTTTTTTTTTTTTTATTTGACAGGTCGAGTTATAGACAGTGAGAGAGGGAGAGACAGAGAGAAAGGTCTTCCTTCTGTTGGTTCACTCCCCAAATGGCTGCCATGGCTGGCACTGTGCTGATCCAAAGCCAGGAGCCAGGTGCTTCTTCTTGGTCTCCCATGCAGGTGCAGGGGCCCAAGCACTTGGGCCATCCTCCACTGCTCTCCCAGGCTACAGCAGAGAACTGGACTGGAAGAGGAGCAACTGGGACTAGAACCCGGCGCCCATATGGGATGCTGGCGCCGCAGGTGGAAGATTAACCAAGTGAGCCACGGCGCCAGCCCCGGCTTTTACTCTTAAAATGGATATTAAGTTAGATTTTGGCTGTGATGAATCAGGTTTTGCTTATATTTGATGTTTTTTCTTTCTGAGATCATTGTATATAGCAAAACACAAAATCAGAAATTTATAATAAATATGAGAAGAGGAAACTTAACTTTCTAAGGCCTTTGAATCTTTCTCAGACAAAAGCAGAATTAGTTAAATACTAATATCAGACCCACTTCATATAATTGACAGATAAAGGAACTTGACAGTGCAAAACAAAAATTAGCATCAGAAAAATCTCGTTTTACTTTTTAAAAATTTTTTATGTATTTTCATTTTTTTTATTTGCAAAGCAGAGAGACAGAGAAAGACAAAGAGATCCTCCAACCATTGGTTCACTCTCCAAATGACCACAATGGCTTTATAAAGGACACTAATCCTTTATACTAACTATGGGTTGAGTATGCCTCATCTGGAATTCTTGAGACCAGAAGTGTTTCAAATTTTGGATTATTTTAGATTTTGCAATGAGATATCTTAGGGAGGGAACGCAAATCTGAACACAAAATTTATGTATGTTTCATATATACCTTTTACACACAGCCTGAATATCATTTTATGTATTTTTTACTGTACTTGTGTTGTGACTGCTGCAACCTGTCACATGAGATCAGGTGTGGAATTTTCTACTTGTGGTATCTTGTCAGCACTGAAGTTTCAGATTTTGAAGCATTTCAAATTTTGGATTTTTAAATTAGGGATGTTTAACCTAAACATTATTTTGTGTTTAAATATTAAGTTTCATATAACTGGTCTTCATCATTTATTTTTCAAGACCTGAAGTGAACTTGATTTGGATGGTTAAAATAACAGATTCATTTTTTTCTAAGGAAGTTCTAAGACTACGAATGTAGTTCTAAGACTACGTAGTTCTAAGACTATGAATTAAACGTTTCACCTTGCTGTTATATACATATGTAAAATTATTCTCTGTACATACTTAATATAAATTTCTAAATGAGTAATTTGTTCAGGACAATAACCTGTGTATACATGTACTGTTAAATGTAAGTATTACAGTGGATTCATGCCATTTTTTTAAATGCATAGCTTTATGAGATCAAATTCAGATATGAATGTTCACCCTTTTATAGTATGAATTATACAATCACACCTATTAACTAATTCTAGAACATTTTTACCACCCTCCATCCAAATTCCCATACTTGCCATCAGTTATTCCTCACACCTCTCCAACCCAGCCATCACCAGCCTTTGGCAATCACTAATCTACTTCTGTATCTATAGGTTTGCATATTCTAGACATTCCTTATTTTGGAATTATATATGATTATATGGCCCATTGTAACTGCTCTGATTTGGCATAGTTTCAAAAAATCTTTTTTAAAGATTTTTTATTTATTTACTTGACAGGCAGAGTTACAGAGAGAGGGAGAGCAAGAGAGAAAGGTTTTCTATCCGCTTGCTCACTCCCCAAATGGCCACAATGGCCAGAACTGAGGCTATCTGAAGCCAGGAGCCAGGAGCTTTTTCTGGGTCTCACACACGGATGTGGAGGCCTAAGTACTTGGGCCAGCTTCCACTGCATTCCCAGGCCTGTAGCAGAGAGCTGGATTGGAAAACGAGCATCCAGGACACAAAATGGTGCCCATATTGGATGCTGGCATTACAGGCGGAGGCTTAGCCTGCTATGCCATAGTGCAGTCCCCTCAAAATTTTTTACATCTTTGTTTTTATTTGAAAGGGGTGGGGAGGAGGCGGTATTGTGGTGTAACAGGTTAAGCTGCCACTTGCAACATCAGCATCCCATATGGGTGCTGTTTCGATTCCTCAGCTGCTCCACTTCCAATCCAGCTCCCTGTGAATGTGCCTGGGAAAGCAGTGGAAGATGGTCCAAGTACCTGGCCCCACACCCACATGGGAGTCTCAGATGAAGCTCCTGCTTCCTGGCTTCTGCCTGGCCCAGCCCCAGTTGTTGGTGCCATTTGGGAATGAATCACAGGACGGAAGACCTCTCCCTCTCTGCCTTTCTCTCTCTCTGTAACTCTGCCTTTCAACTAACTAAATCATGTTAAAAAAAAAAAAAAAAAAAAAAAAAAAGGAGCCCGGAACTCAATCCCAGTCTTCCATGTGGATAGCAGGAAGCCCCGTACTTGGGCTGTTATCTGCCACTTCCCAGGCTGCCCTTTAGTAGAAGCTGAAATTGGGAGCAGAGCAAGGACTGAAACCCAGGCACTCCTCTGGGGAATATGGGTATCCCAAGTGGAGCCCTAACCCCTGCTTGATTTGGCATGTTTTTAAGATTCATTCGTGTTATAGCATGTTTCACAACTTTGTTCCTTGTTATTGCTGAATAATAATGTATTTATGGTTTTATAACAACTTATGTATCCAAAGTGGGTTCAACTTATTTTTGAACTGAAATTTCATGATCCTCAATTTTCCCAGGCTCCTTTCTCTTACCTCTCTCTATCCATATCCCATGCTTTTCATGGCTGAGTCTTCATTGTACTATCTCTTCCTTTGTTGACTATCTAAAATACTGCTACTTTTCCTAATATTTTCCCCTTGATCTGTTGAGTAATAAGTTATTTCTTTTCCTTCAAATTATCAGGTTTTCTTCAAATTATCAAATTTGTCCATGCCACAGTTTGAGCTTGTGTGTTTGATTATTTGTATTCTTATCTCTCAATTCAGATTCTGATCCATGAGATAGAGATATTTCTGTTGCTGTAAAAAGTAGACTTGCTAATAGGCAGCTGTCAATAAATAGTTTTTTTGAAGTTAGTGAATGAAACTATAATTATTATTCCTTTATTCGAAAGGCAGAGAGACAGAGACAGCAACTTCTATCTGTGGGTTCACTCTTTAAGTTGCCCCCTTAACAGCTAGGGGTGGACCAGGCCAAAGGAACTCAGTCTCCCATGTGAAGGCAGGGACTCAAGTACTCAAGCCATCATCTGCTGTGCTCATTAACAGGATGCTGTATCGGAAGTGGTGCATCAGGGACTTGAACCTAGTCACTCAGATGTGGGCATCCCAAGCAGCTGCTTCAAACCCAACCCATCCTGGGAAACAAAATCAGTATATAAGAGTTATCTGCACCCCCATATTTATTGCAGCTCAATTCACATTAGCTAAGAAATAGAATCAACCTATATGCCCATCAGCTGAAGACTGCATAAAGAAATTATGGGATATGTACACTATGGAAAACTACATAGCAGTAAAAAAGAAAAAAATGAAATCTGATCATTTGCAACAAAATGAATCTGGAAAATTTAGTGAAATAAGCCAGTCCCAAATGGACAAATATCATATGTTCTCCCTGATTTGTGATAACTAATAGAACACCTAAAAGAAAATCTGTAGAAGTGAACTTGACACTTTGAGAAGCAATGACTTGAATAACCCTTGTCTTGACTGTCAAGGAACAGTTTTTTTTCCTTCATACTACTTGTTGAACACTTCACTTAACAGAGTTAATCATATATGTATAAAGTCAATTGAAAGTAGATCTTAGTGAAAAATAAGAGTGGGAATAAGAGAGGGAGGAGGAAGTTTGTAACTATAAAGCTGTATAGTTCTGCATACATTTCTATGGACTTCTAAGTATACAGTTTAAAAACTTTCCATGAGACTCCAAATCTCATTAAGCTGGGTGGTAAAAATGTCATCTTTAAATGTTAAGGTGATCATATTAAGTCTTAAAGTGAACATATAAATGGGATCAAGTGTTGAGTAATAATGGCTAGAATTAAAAAGGAGACAATCTTTGAACATGAGAAGCAGTCCACACAGCAGACTCATAGAATGACAATTGCTCCAAGTAGCACTCTGACCTCAGAATCAGCCTTTAAGACATCCTGGTCTGGCTGAAAAGCCCATAAGAGCATTTCAGGCATGGAAAGTCAAGACACTGTGGCAAAAAATGTTCTATATTAAGGAGCTCTATAAGTGAGACCCCAGCGGAAAGAAGTGGTCATCAAAGAAGGATGTACTTTTCTCTGAAGGGAGGAGAGAACTTCTACTTTGCTTATGGCCTTATCTAAATACTGATGGAGTTTGTGGATTCAAAAGGCTTCCATAGCCTAGGCAGCAAATGTCAAGAGCCTCAGGTGGTCACTGACGTCAACCTAAGAGTGTTAATTGTTAATTAACAACAGAAGTCACTGTGCACTAACTCCTCATGTAAGACCTCTGTCCTCAATGAGTTGTATTATGAGAGTTAACTGTAAAACTTATTCTCAAACAGCTTTTTTTTTTTTTTGGTGTGTATGTGTGCAAATTGTTGAAATCTTTACTTAGTATAAAATTGGTCTTCTGTTTATAAAATTAATTGAAAATGAATCTTAATGCAGAATGGGACTGGGAATGGGAGAGGGAGGAGGAAGAGTGGGAGTGTAGGTGAGAGGGTGGGTATGTTGCGAAGAATCACTATATTCCTAAAGTTGTACTTATGGTATTTGTATTCCTTAAATAAAAGGTTTCTTGGTGAGGGGGGAAACCTGGTCCAAACCTTTTTTAATATTTTTATTTATTTATTTATATTTATTTTAAAGTCATAACTAGCTAGCGAGGAGGTGGGGGAAGAGGGAGAGACAGGGGTCTTCCACCTGCTGGTTCACCCCCACTAATGCCCACAATAGCCAGGGCTGGGCTAGGCTGGTGAATGAAATTACTAGAATCACTTGGGTATCACAAGATGAAAGCTGTAACATAGGATAATTGGTAGTTATTATTCATAGTTGAGATGCCACAAATCTGTGTCTCAGGAATTAAGAATAATAACTTCATTTCTGGGAAAACCTTTCTTTCCATTGCTAGTGCAATGATCTGGTGTCTGGCACATAGTTGGAATTCAGTAAATGTTTGTTGAATTAGACCCAGTATCTGCTGGCAGGACTGGGGAAATTTTCAATGTCTTTGGAAAGGAAATTCTGTATTTATAAATATACTTAGAAGCCCCAAGTTTAAAAGGGATAGAGCTTGAGCATTTGTTGGCCAAATGAGGAAACTGTATGGAGAGTACTGTTTGTGGAGAGCCCCAGGGCAGCTGCTTTTTGCTTTTATGGTGGGGGTGTCCTACTTAGGTGGGACCACTCAGTTGTGGCTGGGGAATATTTAATTTGTTTTTTCCCTTCCAGGAGAGAATATTCTAGTTACCATTGAAGCCTTAATGAAACAGAGTACAGAACGTTCTTCTCTAAGTGTAAGAGCTGAAGGAGCCCTTGCATCTTTTTCTTTTTCTTTTTTTTAAGACTTTATTTATTTATTTGAAAGGCAGAGTTACAGAGAGACAGAGGCAGAGAGAGAGGGTCTTCATCCGCTGGTTTACTCCCCAGATGGCCGCAACTACGGGAGTTGTACTGATCCCAAGCCAGGAGCCAGGAGCTTCTTCCAAGTCTCCCACACAGCTGCAGGGGTCCAAGGACTTGGGCCATCTTCCATGGCTTTCCTCAGGCCATAGCAGAGAGCTGGATTAGAAGTGGAGCAGCCAGGACTCGAACCAGGGCCCATATAGGATGCCGGCACTGCGGGCAATGGCTTTACCCACTACGCCACAGCGCCTGCCCCTCTTGCATCTTTTTCAAAGCCAAATGTGAACCAACTTTAACTCAGAGGTAGACTTGCAAGTTGGAGCAAGGGTTTTTATAAGCTCTGGTCCGCGGAGTAACCCTGGATGCAGGTTGGAAGGGACTTTGGTTCTGGACTGCCGTTTTTAGCTGCGTCCACAGGTCTTTGAAAGCAGAGGAAGATGTTTTGACAGATCCTGTTTTTGAGAAAAAGAGTAAACAAGGGTTCCTTTCAGAGAGGCCAGTGCTGCCTAGTGCTGCTCACTTGATGTGTCCCAAGAGCAGAGAGAGGGAGCCTGTAGCAGAGCCGCAGTGTTGTGGTGGAAGAGGCAGGCACCAGAGTGTCAGTGTTCTCGGTTCCTGTTTTCCTCCTAACAGTCATCAGGTTTCTTGGACTGTGTGTTTCTGAAGTAGACAGCGCTATTTGTTATTGTCTAAGACCCAGATATTTAAGCAGTTTCAAAACTTGTTGCAGTTATAAAGGTGTTGGAATTATAATTATAAAAGTGTCGTAGCTATCATTTATCATTTTCATTGCCATCCCTCTTAAGTTCCTAAATATATGCTTAATTGCTCTAAATATGTAGTTTTCAAGAGTTTCTCCCTGTGTATATAATAATGACTTCTGAAGTTATTTTACTTTCCTTTGTTGAAATTCACCTTAAAAAAAAAAAATTTGAAAACCAGAGAGAGACAGACACCTGGACAGAAAGCTGGACTCAGAAGCAGAGCCAGATTCAAACCCCAGCACTATGGTACGGGATGCAGAGATCCCAAGTGGAGTCTTCATTGCTTACCAAATGCCTGCCCCCTAAGTTCTGATTTTATGTACCCTTTTCTCACCTAATCTCTGTTTGCTTGGTGCTTGCTTATAAAGATACCAACCCTTACCAGATCTTTTACTTTTACACCTCTCTGATTGTCATAAAAAAGATATTTTTATTATATAATAATTGCCCACTTGACATACTGTTTTATAAGATAAAAATCAATGCATGTTGCAAATCTGTTGTTGGGGGGGGCCTGCGTTTTGGTGCAGCAGGTTTAAACCGCTGCTTGCAACTCAAGCATTTTGTATTGGAGTGTCGGTTCCATTCCTAACTGTTCCACTTCCAGCTCCCTGCTAACGTCCCAGGGAGAGCAACGGAAGATGGTCTAAGTTCTTGGGCCCCTGCCACCCTTGTGGGAAACTGGAATGAAGCTCCTGGCTTCAGCCTGGCCCAGTCTTGGCTGTTGTGGCCATTTGGGAAGTAAACCAGCTGGTGGAAGATCTCTCTCTCTCTCCTTCACCTTCTTCTTCCCTCCCTCTCTGTTAGGCTGCCTTTCAAATAAATCTTTAAAAAAATACTTTGTTGCGGTAGTAATTCCTGCAGAAAATCAGTCAGTTGTAGAAATGAAAGTTGAAAAAGAACAGTTTGGTGGTATTCTTCCTCTTTCACAAACTCATATCTGAAGAAGGAACACAATACATACATGATTTCCTGATAACTGCCTTGGGTCTTCTAGATCTGATGTTGTTGTGTGATAACCTGACATTGCTTCCTGTTCCCGAAGGAATGGATTGGACATGAAGCCAGCAAGTTTGCTCCACCCAGAGACTGCTGTTGCAGAACTCATGGGAAGGCAAGCCTGAGACACAAGACTTACACCTTGTGACTGCTCATGCTGTGTGTCTCCCCACGGTCATGACTGCTTGGAAAACTCTTTTCAAGAAGGCTGAGTGCTATAGCAATGCTAAAGCTAATGAGTAAGAGTTATAGAATTGGCTGA
The DNA here is from genome assembly GCF_051225735.1 of Oryctolagus cuniculus. NCBI lineage: Eukaryota > Metazoa > Chordata > Mammalia > Lagomorpha > Leporidae > Oryctolagus > Oryctolagus cuniculus. Next base: position 50,713,301 of record NC_142874.1, on the reverse strand, counting down.
ATGTAAAGGAGCCCCAGCCAACCATCGAGTTGTTTAATACAATTCTCAGACCTAAGTGCAGTCCTTTCTTCTCCTAAAAGAGTTCACATGGAAACTAGGTGGGCACCAGGAAGGTGGTGCATTCATCAGAGATCTGAATATTGGAAATTGGAAGAATATTTTATAAAAAGACTACAAGAATGTATTGCCAAGGGACAAGGCTGTCCATTGAGAACACACAGGGATGCAGCCAGGTATCAGCCTCTGACTTCGGGCTCCTCTCCTTATCTCTTGCCCTTGGTCCCAATTGGCCAAACCCAGCTGAAAGCTGGAGAACAAGGGTTGCTGGAGTCACTAACAGCTGAGCCTCCACAGGTTAGAGCCAGGTAGAAGCAGGTGGAGAGGTAGTTGGAAATGATCCAGCTCAGCTGTTACACTGAATGGGACATCCCTTTCATCCCCATACTACTACAGAGCTCATTTCTGATTCAGAAATTCCTGAGCTTACCCAGGTCATGTATCCTTAACATGAAGCTTCATTCAACATCCAGGTTAATATATTCAGTTGTGCAGAGCAGTGTCTTACTTCAAGGAGCATCTTACTCTGTTGTTGAGCAGGTCTCAATTATTGAGAAGGTTTTCCTTGCATTGAAATCTGCCTTTCTGGGAGCAAACTTTTGGCTTAGCAGTTAAGATGCCTGCACCCCACATTTGATTGCTTGGATTTGATTTCCAGATCTGGTCTCCTGACTCTAGCTTCCTGCCAGTGTAGACCCTGGGAGGCAGCAGGTGATGGCCCAAGTGATTGGATTCCTGCTACCCACTCAGATGAGAGATACGGGTTGAGTTCCTGGTTCCATGCTTCCATCCTAGCCTAATCCTGGCCATTGTAGGCATTTATGGAGTGAACCAGTTAGTGGGAGTGTTGTCTGTCTCTGTTTTTCTGCCTTTCAAAGAAAGAAAAGAAATCTGCCTTGGAGGCTGGAACTGTGGCGTAACAGGTAAAGCTACCGCCTTCAGTGCTGGCATAACCCATGTGGGCCCTGGTTCGAGTCCTGGCTGCTCCACTTCTAATCCAGCTCTCTGCTATGGCCTGGGAAAGCAGCAGAAGATGGCCCAAGTCTTTGAGCCCCTGTACACCCATGGGAGACCTGGAAGAAGCTCCCTGTCTCCTGGCTTCGGATTGGCGCATCTCCAGCTGTTGCAGCCAATTTGGGGAGTGAACCAACGGATGGAAGATCTCTCTCTCTCTCTCTCTGCCTCTCCTTCTCTCTCTGTGTAACTCTGACTTTCAAGTAAATAAATAAATCTTAAAAAAAAAAAAAGATCTGCCTTGCTAAAATTTCTCAGTGTTAGTCTCTTTTGAAGTTGTACAAAAAAATGTTCTGTTGCTCTTTGTCTTTTGTCATCATTATAGCTTTTTGTTTGTTTAATAGGCATTCATTTATACAACATATATTTGTTGGATGTCTCTTGTAGGCCAGGGGCCTTCTCGAAGCTTGCATGCTAGTGTGGAGACAGACATTGAGCAAGCATGTACTTGATATGAAAACTGTTGGTGATGACTGCCGAGGCTGACAGCTTGTCATGTCACAAGGGAAAACTAGTTAAAGTTGGGTTTGAATTGGTTATAAGTCAGCTGGTTACATAGTTGCTGAAAAGCCTAATTCCATTTTAGGCTGTTTGAATAGCATGCCTAACTTGAGAGAAATCATGTTTGCTTTCTCATTAACAGGCTGAACCTGAAGAATTATATTTTGAGAGACATTGACAAATTGGAACTTGTTCCAGGGTATCCCCATTATAACCTCTTAAATAGTTGAGGCTAGCCATCATATTCCCACCGACTATTCTGTAGGCTAAACCTTCCCAGTTTTGTCAACAGTTTCTCATAAGGTATAATTTTTATACTCAGCTGTATTAGTCTTTTTCCAGATAATTCATTTCCTCTTAAACTGCTGTTTCCTGAATTTAACTCATTTCTCCAGATGGGGATTAAACTGGGGTAATGTCTATCAGACCATTTCTTCCATTGTTCTGGTTATTTGATTTTTATAACACAGCCAAAGATTGAATTTCTTTTAACACACATACACACACACACACACATACGGCAGAGTTGTGTTACTTATGACAGTCAGGTCTCCAGCATTTCTGTTCAATTTATTTATTTAATAAATAAATAGTGCCCAACATTTCCCTGTATTAAAATTTCATCGCATTGCACTCTTGGAGTATTCTACATTAAGATCCTTTTGAATGCTATTTTTCACCTGTGTCATTTGAAAAATTAAGAAGGATATCCTCAAAATTCATCCATGTGCTTAATCTAATTGTTTAATAAAAAGAAAATGATATCAGATCATTATCTTCAATGCTTATTTTTTATTTTCATCTTCTTGAAAGGTAGAGCAAGAGAGAGAGAAAGATCTTCCATCTGCTGGTTTACTCCCTAAATTCCCACCATAGCCAGGGTGAGGCCAGGTCAAAGCCAGGAGCCCAGAACACCTTCCTAGTCTCCCTTATGGGTGGCAGGAGCCCAGGCACCTGAACTGTTATCCACTGCCTTCCCAAGTACATTAGCAGGGAGTTAGGTCAGAAGGAGGGTGCCAGTCTCAAACCAGCACTCTGACACGGGGTGCAGGTGTCATAAGCTGCTGCTTAACCCATTGCACCACAATACCCACTGCTGGAACGCTCTTGCGGATTACAGGAGCTCAGTACTTAGGCCTCGTTGAGGATGGCCTATCAAAAAACTGACCACCTTTCGTTGTGTCACCCATTTCACATTTCTTCATGTTATCCAAACATTTTCAAGAAATAAAGATACATTCTGCTCATGACCGGTCCTATTTTATACCCGGCTTAAGAAAATGTACTCATGGGGCAGGTGCTGTGCCCCAGCACATTAAACCGCTGCATGGAATGGCTGCATGCCATACTGAAGCACCAGTTCAAGTCCTGGCTGCTGTGCTTCTCATCCAGTTTCTTGCTGATGTGCTTGAGAAGGCAGTGGATGATGGCTCCAGTGCTTGGGCCCCTGCCACCCACATAGGAGACCTGGGTGAAGCTCCTGGCTTCAGCCTGGCCCAGCCCGGTTGTTGTGACCATTTGGGGAGTGAACCAGCAGATGGAAAATTTGTCTCTTTCTGTCATTCCTTCTCTCTCTCTGTAACTATGCCTTTCAAATAAATAAGTAGATCCGTTTAAAAAAGGTAATAGGGCAATTTGACATGATGTTTGAAATACAGTAGCAATTGCCATCCCCTACCCACCCCAAATCTTTACATCTGTCTACATACAAACCCAAGGTAGAAGTTTTATTTGAGTTGATGTCAAGGTTGCCTGTCGATGGTTTATCCTTTTCATCTTTTCTGGAACCTCTGCCTTCCTGTATGGAGAGCGTGCTGGTAATGGCTCCCTGGTTCCTTTGGCTGAGGTGAGTTTTTGTCCCTTTTCAGGATGGGCTGCCCTTTCTTGTTGCAAGTCTCTTTCTTGATCAAATCTACAACATTGAGGTAAAGTAAAAGTTGAATACTTCTGCCTCTTACTCGTGTGGAAGTTACATCAATTTCTCCTGGATTTTTACCTTGTTTCTGATAAAGCTTAAAGAAAGCAGGAAATGGGGCCAGTGGTGCAGTATAGTGGGTAGAGCCTCTGCCTGCAGTACCAGCATCCCATATGGGTGCCGGTTTGACACCTGACTGCTCCACTTCCAGTCCAGCTATGGCCTGGGAAAGCAGTGGAAGATGGCCCAAATGCTTGGGCCCCTGCACTCATGTGGGAGACCCAGAAGAAGCTCCTGGCTCCTGGCTTTGAATTGGCTCAACTCTGTCTGTGTGGCCATTTGTGGAGTGAACTAGCAGATGGAAGATCTCTCTCTCTCTCTCTCTGCCTCTGCCTATGCCTCTCTGTTACTCTGCCTTTCAAATAAATAAATAAATCTTAAAAAAAAAAAAAAAAGCAGGAGAATGGACCTGCTGTCACACTTGTCTCTGCTGCTGCTTGCTGTGTCTGAGCTGTGTCTAGTCTTCCCAACTTTCTTGCGGAGAGCAAACTTTCTTTTTGCCTTCAGTCCTATTTATGTACTCAAAGCACTTGAGCACATTTTTTATTTGGTTTTGAATTAGCATACTCTGTTTAAGACTACAGCATTTGCTTTTAGGCCCCTCCTTGTGTATGGATTAGTATCAAGACAGAATATTGACTTCATTCTTCCTGGGAGTATTTTGTTTCCCAAGAAACAAAAATATTGTGTAAGATTTTCTAGATTAAATATGTAACACCCTGGCTCCACTCAAATGCCCGTACACTTGGCTGGCAGTGTTACTTTTAAGCAGAGAGTGCTGACTCTGTCTCTTGCCCAGTGCAGAAATGTCCATAGGCCAGAATGCGGTTGAACATGCCAAACCTGTAGAGTCAAGTGACTTTTCATTGAGGGTTTGTATTGGCAGCAAGTATGAGAAATGTGCCTGTGCGGATTGGAAGAGCAGTATATTGAACATTGAAAGAAAAGAAGCCATTGAGCAGTTTTTCTTACTTTTCATGTGCTACAACAGAAATGCTGAGTCCCATCTGGTACACACTCTTGTAGGAATCTTATGCTGTAAATTCATAAACAAAGTATGTTTGAGTCTTCTAGATTTGGCATTTGCTTGTATGGTCTTTGTGGATTTTATAATATATGTCAGTTTCTAGCCAAGACACTCTGGGGGAAAAAAAAACCTAAATGAAAGATCTCCACGAGTGAGATCCCAGTGGAAAGAATGGGTCATCAAAGAAGGAGGTACCTTTCTCTGAAGGGAGGAGAGAACTTCCACTTTGACCATGGCCTTGTCTAAAAATGATCAGAGTCAGTGAACTCAGGGGGCTTCCATAGCCTTGGCAACTCATGACAAGAGCCTAGGGTGATTACTGATGCCATAAGCAAGAGTGTCAATTTGTTAAGTCAACAACAGGAGTCACTGTGCACTTACTCCTCATGTAGGATCTCTGTCCTTAGTGTGCTGTACATTGAGATCTAATGCTATAACTAGTACTTAAACAGTATTTTTCACTTTATGTTTCTGTGTGGCAGCAAACTGTTGAAATCTTTACTTAATGTATGCTAAACTGATCTTCTGTATATAAAGAGAAATGAAAATGAATCTTGATGTGAATGGAAGGGGAGAGGGAGTGGATAAGGGGAGGGTTGCGGGTGGGAGGGACGTTATGGGGGGGAAGCTATTGTAATCAATATTCTATACTTTGGAAATTTATATTCATTAAATAAAAGTTAAAAAAATAAAAAAAAACAGATCAAGAGAAAAAAAAACAATTACAATTAGTCCATCATTAGAAATACTTGTAAGTTCTCAGGCAGATGATGGATGAAAGATTTCAGATATTTGATTCATTTGCCCTCTGGAAAGCAGTGTTGCTCCTGTCAGCAGTTTATGAAAGAATTTTTGGGTGTCATCCTTTTTTCTGTTTATTTTTACCAATTTTATCAGCTTATAAAGAATTTTTAAAACTAAAAATATATGTCAGTTTTCTTACTATAATTGATTTTTTTAAAATATTTATTTGTTTATTTGAAAGGCAGAGTGACAGAGACAGGGAGATCTTCCATCTGCAGGTTCACTCCCCAAATGACCATAACGGATGGTGCAAGGCCAGGCTGAAGCCAGGAACCCAGAGCTCCATCCAGGTCTTCCATGTGAATGGCAGGAGCCCAAGTACTTGCACCATCTTCTGCTGCCTTCCCAGGTACATTAGCTGGGAGCTAGATCAGAATCAAAGCTGCTGGGATTCGAACCAGCGCTGTGATATGGGATGCCGGCATTGTACCCACTGAACCACAGCGCCGGCCCCAGTAGAACTGATTTTTGGTTCCCTTGAAGTAGTGGTCATACTTATGTCTGTTTACTGTCTGTGGCTATGACAGAGTCCATAGGACATTATTGTTCAACTGAAGGGGCTTCAGATGTGCTGCCATAGTAGTGGTGGCTCCGGCGAACACCCGTCCTAGACACCTCCCTTTCAGAAGTGCTTTGATTGAGAGGGAAAGCTGTGTGGCTCCCCAATATATCCCAGAAAGTGCTAGAAAGCAGGTGTTTCCCTTTGTGCAGTTTGTTTTGACCTCTGGCCTTGAGTCACTCACCTCTTCGGATAAAGGAAGAATCCAGGGCCAGTAAACCCAATGGTCCTTGGATTTGGAGGGACATTTGGTAATTACTCCCTTGGATGCATAGAGGTGCTAAGCATAGCTGGAGAGGCAACATCCATCATTTTGGTAGAATGAAAACACATTTTCCGCCGGCGCCGCGGCTCACTAGGCTAATCCTCTGCCTTGCGGCACCGGCACACCGGGTTCTAGTCCCGGTCGGGGCGCCGGATTCTGTCCCGGTTGCCCCTCTTCCAGGCCAGCTCTCTGCTGTGGCCCAGGAGTGCAGTGGAGGATGGCCCAAATGCTTGGGCCCTGTACCCGCATGGGAGACCCAGAGAAGCACCTGGCTCTTGCCTTCGGATCAGTGTGGTGTGCTGGCCGCGGCAGCCATTGGAGGGTGAACCAATGGCAAAGGAAGACCTTTCTCTCTCTCTCTCTCTCTCTCTCTCTCTCTCACTGTCCACTCTGCCTGTAAAAAAAAAAAAAAAAAAAAGAAAACACATTTTCCAAGCTGAATCGATCTATTTCATAACGTGCCTTCAAAGGGCTCCTCTGTAAGACCCTGTTGATTAAATGCAATTTTTATACCTAATGAAACTTTTAAAGAACTTGCCCAGTTTGAACAATTAGTGCTGCATTTGTAAGGACACCAGTCTGACTCCTACCCCGGGAGGTAGCACCTAGAAGGCAGGGACCTTGCTCATCTTGCTTCTCAGCACTGATTATTCCTCGGGTGTAGAGGAGAAGAGGAAAGGGAGCGGAGAATAAGCCCTGTTGCTTTCTGTTTCCCTTGTAGGAGCCGCTATCCCTTGAGCTACCTGTCTAGGATAGGAAGGTAGCAAATGTTTTAGGAAATGGTCTGTGGTTTTCTGAATGTGATAAATGCATCAGTTTCTCAAGGTTGCTGCTCTGCAGCAGAACTCGCCACCTCCACAACTAATGGTTTGGCCTGGATGAGTCTGTGCCACAGGGGCTGCCCTGTGCCTTGCAGGATGGTTAGTTAGCAGCCTCCCTGGTCTCTACCGGCTACATGGTGATGCATCTCACCCCAAGCTGTGCCAACCAAGAATGATGCACACAGCCAGACGTCCTTTGGAGGCAAAATAGCACCCCTGCCCCAACCCTGTTGAGAACAACTGCTGTATAGGAGCCCATGGATCAGAGGAACTAGCAAATGCTAGAAATTTGTCTCTGGAAGGGAACTTAGCAACTGTGCTGCGTGTTGTCTCCCACAGCTCCCCTTGCCCCTCCTCCACGCCGGCACCCGGTGCTGGTTTAGGCCTGAAGAAGCTATGACCCAGGGCAGTTACTGAATATCAAAAAGAATAAACACAAGTATAGGAGATAGTACTGTTTGGGGCCTGTAGGGTTATTTGTTTTAAGTTTGTTTACAGATCGTGAACATGTGTCTGCTTTCAAAAGCTTATAAACATCAGCTTATAAAATCAGTGAGAGGGAAATGACTGATGTCACAGAGAAACTAGTGTTCAGCACCACAAGAAAGGAAGTGAAGGTGTATATTGAATATTTTGGAGATCAAAACAGTAACAGACTCACCAGAATGTGGCTGGATTCCTCACACAGCCCGGCGGAGCTGCTCAGGCTTCATATTAGGCTATCTCAAGTTCGTGCATCAAGAAAGAAGCAGTGTTTACAAAGTGTTTACAGTGACAATACTCTGCCTTGTTCCAAAATGACGTATTTGTGTATCCGGAAAAATAGAGGTAGCGATACTAGAGCAATATGTGATGAGATATTTCTGCTGTAAATCGTTCTGTTTTATAAGGGCATTTTGTATCTTACTAAGGATTCTCACATAAAGGTAAGAACACCAAATTAAATATTAGCTGCTTGTGGTTATTTTAAGACTCTTATCAATAGCCAGGAGAATTTGGTTCTCACACTTTGTACCTTTTGATTACAAACAGCTTTAAAGAGGTTTGTGTTGTACTTCATCAAAAATTATAGAGGATTGGCAGCCTGAGACGCTTTGGGACTGAAATTAGGCAATTCAGAGTTTCTCATGCATGTAAGCTGCTTTTTGTTTTGATCCCTATCATTCTTTGTCTTTTCAAAGATTCTGCAGGAGGGACTGTCCTTAGTGAGGGCATAAGAGAAAATGGCAGGATATTGAGCTACCGGCTCCACAAAATACCTTCTTTCTGAGGTAGAGTAAAATCTACTGGCAGATTTTTTCATTACTTTTGGTTGGTAGTTGATAAGATTTAGATTTAATCTCATGGTCTGTTCTTGTTAGGTTTTGCTTGGTTTGTTTTAAGGCTAATGCCATCTTATCTGAACTTACACCACAAAAAGTCTCAGAAAGTTACAGATAAATCCATTTTTAGTAAGTAACAAAAAGCATCAGGAGAATTTGTTAATTTATCCTGTTTTTCTGATCACTTAATTGATTAGTGGTAATAACCATGTTGTATCTTTGTTTAGCTGACTTGGTGTATGTGTGTATGTGGGGGGGAGTGTTGGATTGTTTTTTGGGGTTTTTTGGGGAAAATATCTGAAACTTGACACCTCAATTCACAGTAACAGAACTTTCAACCACATATGTTCACAATTTGTTGAAAATTTATAACTGAGAACTTGCTGCTCTACTTTTAGTATTGAAATCCCTTCCCAGGGAAACATTATTTTCTCCGAACAAATCTTTTAGAGGAACTCAAGAAGTTAATTATTCTGGCAAGAAGTCCTTTTTGAACTTTTTGGAACATTGCAATATTATGCTGATTTATCTAAAAAAATGGACTGTGAGTTGAATGACTGTGGAGTCCTGGCAGACATGACCATGTCAGATGTCTTGGCACAGTTTTGGGGCAGAGGGGACTTTCCCACTTCTTTATGTAATCCACCATCATCGTATGTGGGAGTTTTATGAAGTTTCTTCTGTTATACTAAAATGCCCAGCTTTTTATGTTGTGCGTGCTACTCGGTTGAAAACAGGCTGTGTGTATGTCTGTTTAGGTTTAAATGACATGAAAAAGAAAAGTGAAATCCAAGAATTTTCTTAAGTTTGCAGTGATTATTTTTAGCCGTGTTCCCAGTGTTCTCAATGATCAGAGCTTCCCATGGAAACAATAGTCTAAGCCCTTAAAGATCATTTAACCCATCATGTGCCAGAAGGTTTTACACTGCATGGAGCATATGAAACCCCTGTTTAATCCTATTCCAACTGCAATGGGTTTTGTACTGGGAATGAAATAAGATTGGAAAAAATTAAAATGAGTAAGGAATATATTTTATTTCTCTTGCAAGGTGGCTTGAGAGGCAAAATAGTCATTTTTTAAAAATATTTATTTATTTATTTATTTATTTTTGAAAAGCAGAGTTACAGAGAGATGCAGAGGCAAAGGCAGAGAGAGAGATCTTCCATCTGCTGGATCACTTCCCAAACAGCCTCAACGGCCAGAGCTGGGTCAATCTGAAGCCAGCAGCCAGAAGCTTCTTCCAGGTCTCCCATGTGGGTGCAGTGGCCCAAGGACTTGGGCCATCTTCCAACTGCTTTCCTAGGCCATTAGCAGAGAGCTGGATCCGAAGTGGAGCAGCTGGGACTCGAACTAGTGCCCATATGGGATGCCCGCAGCTTTACCCACTGTGCCAGAATGCCAGCCCTAGAAAAGTAGTCTTAAAGACACACTTAGTAGGGTGGAAGAGCCCAGGGAGGACCTGAAGATGTGCTATTTAGCAGTTTGAGCCTCTGGGACAAATATAGTAACTGTGTCTTATCTTGAGTCACATGGATGATAAAAACATTTGGTTTCTCAACAGAGTTGATCAGAACTTGCAGAGGAATCTCTCACTCTCTGATTTTTCTCGTCTCCAGATCTCTCCCTGCTCTTTCTTGGTCTGAATGTCTCTTTCGAATCACCTTCTCCAGTTTCAGGTTACACTGCAAGCCCTGGCCTCTCTGTGACCTTGTGCCTCTGGCCTCTGACCAGCCCTGCATCTCCAGGCCCTGCAGCTGACCCCCTGCAGCTGACCCGTGTCCTGTTGGAGACCAAGCAGAAGCAGCCTGTCTGTGACTGTGGGCTCATAACAGTACTTTTGATATTCTTGGCCTAGCCTTAGACCCTGATGTTGGGACTAAAACTAGAACCAACCTGAGACTAATTCCTCAAAACTGAGGAGTTTTTCTGGCAGAAGTAGTGCTGAGAGAAGAAAGGGGAACTTGGAACTCAGGGTCCCGTTGAAGACCAAAGCCTCTCCGTTTCCTGCCTCTTTCATTAGGACAGGGGTTGGGGGAGTTGGGGAGCAGAGGGATTACTTGCAAGTCAAACAGGGCTGTAACAATCTCAGTTTTTGTGTCAAAGTTATCATATTGAAGGAACAGACAGAATAATAACATTTAACAGGGGCTGGCATTGTGGCATAACAGGTTAAGTCCCTGCCTGAGACGCCGGTATCCTGAATGGGCACCAGATTGAGCCCTGGTTACTCCACTTCCAATAAAAGCTCTCTGCTAATACATCTGTGAGAGCAGGAGAGGATGGCGCAAGTTCTTGGGCCCCTGCACCTACATGGGAGAACTGGATGAGGCTCCTGGCTCCTGGCTTCGGCCTCGCCCAGCCCTAGCTTTTGCAGCCATCTGGAGAGTGAACCAGCTAAAGGAAGACCTCTTTCTCTGTAATTCTGCCTTTCAAAAAAATAAAATAAATCTTAAAAAAAAAAATTTACATTGGAAGAAGACTTGGAGATCAGGAAGGACTATATATTCCTTGTGGGAAGGAAGAATCTTAAGCCTGATAGGTTAATTGCCTGTCATTCCTGAGTCCTGCAATGGAACATCCTGAAGACAGTGCCTCTGGATGTGGCCACCCTTTCTGTTCTCTGTTAACACTGGCACTGATTTCGCACAGTTGTGAGCTGGGACCTTAGACTTAAAAGTCTACAAAGACTTGAAATGAAGTAGGTGTGATACCCCCTCTGATTGCCTCCTCCCTCAAGAAGAATTGGAGAGTTAGTAATGTTTATCAAGCAGGGCGATTTGTAAGAACTATAGAGACAACAAAAAAATACAACATAGATACTGTACTTTTGGAACTTAACAATACTGGGATTGTGTTACTATCCCTCATTTGAGGGAACCCTCTCTACCATGCATTGAATTGAGGGTCGGCATTCTGAATTCTTGCACTAATTCTTCTATCAGATTTCTTCCAGAGACTCTGATTAAGACTTTAAAAAGATTATTTAACTCTTGGGACTCAGTTTATTATCCATAAAATGAGGGCATTGAATCTTGAAATAGTCATATCTGGACATTGTGTGAGTCACTGTCTCATTATACCTTTTTTAATGTTGATCACCAGGGTTTTGATCCCTGCTACTCTTTTTTATTTCTAGGTATTCCTGTCTGAACTGTAAGAGCGGATTAATGTATATGCCTCCATGACAAACAGCTTAGCAATTCTTACAGAACCACAGGCTAGAAAGAGGCTAGAAGTTTACAGTGACCTTTTTTTTTTTTTTTTCAATTTTTAGTTAGAACTACTTCACAAGCTTATGTAAAATAATTTGGATTATATACCTCAGTAGGTCTGCCCAAAATAGAAAATAATTGCTTTTGGAAATTCAAAGACTCAGAAAGTAAATTAGAGGATGATTATTGAGAAAGAACTTTTGACTCTACAAAGGAATTTAAGCACAGAATTCTTTTGAATAGTGAGTTCCTTCAGTTCATTTAAAATGCAAATATGCTTTGCAGATGTTTAGTTATATATCCCAGAAATACAGTTCCGTATACTTACAGTTCATAGTTGTGTGCAGCAGTGCTGAGTGTGTGTACACCAAATACTGAGGGTCTTCAAAACATCATGGAAAATTCATTGTTAGAAAAAAACTATGCATGGTTTTCCTTTTTTTTGTTTTGCACCAAAATAAACTTGTCTTTTATGATTTCGTTTTATGCAAACCATTTGTAGTGTCTTCTGACACTTTTTGTTAACTAATTGGAATTTTCCATAGTTTGAGAATGTTGTTGCTGTTGTGTTGGAGTTTCACTGACCTGCCTTCCCTCCGTCCCCGTATCCTTTTCAGTAGTGCAAGCAGTATATAGCTGTAAAATGATCAGTTCACATATGAGAGATTTTCTCTAGCTGTTGGATTAGTAATGCATTTTGGGGATGAACCTGTGACAGAGGAGGTAGGATACTTTCTGTAGTGGCAGGAACCCAAGCCACGTTCAAACAACTGGGCTCAAATGCTGCTCACTAGCGTTAAGCAATGTACTTCACCTCGCAGAATCTGTTTTTCATCTGTACCGCGGGAATAATAATGATTCTATCACAACAGCTGAGGGCATTTATCTTTTCTGAAGAGAATGACATAAAGTAATACTTAGTGAAAGTGAGCTGTCTGCCCTTCCCCACAAATCCAGGGAGCAGGCATAGGGGCAGCAACAAAACCGTAGCCCTTAGGAGTTACAGGTCCGAGGGGTTAGGCAGGCAGGGCTTGGGCCCTGGAATCATTCACAGTGAGGTAGCTGGGTGCAGTGGTTGGGTCCTTGGCCTCTCCAGCCACAGAGCCTTGTGAACTACAAAAGCCTCCTACTGTTTATGCCTCAGTTTTCTGATCTGGAAACTGAGGCTAATAGCATTGGCCTCATTGGATTACTGGAGATTGAGCATGTTAAATTTGTGTAACACAAAGCATCCTCTGACACAAAGCTTGTCTTGGTGGGTGCTCTGATCTGTACCAGGAAGGATCACTCAGATGTTAAGAATTCGGTGCAGGCGCTGGTGTTATGGTACAGTGCGTTAAGCTGCTGCCTGCAGTGCTGATAGCCCCTAAGGGTGCCAGTTCAAGTCCCAGCTGCCCACTTTCAATCCAGCTCCCTGCTGATGCACCTGGGAAAGCAGCAGAGGATGGCCCAAGGGCTTGACAGCCACGTTGGAGACATAGATGGATTTCTAGGTTCCTGGCTTTGGCCTGGTTCTGCCCCAGCCATTGTGACCATCTGGGAAGTGAACCAGGGAAAGAAGATCTCCCTATCTGTGTTTCTCCCTCCCTCTCTATAATTCTGCCTTTTAAATAAGTAAATGAATAATAATAAATAAATCTTTTTAAAAAGCCCAGTGCAGACTGCTTTTCCACAGTGGATGGAATGACTTTAGGCTCTGTAGTCACAATTGCCATTTTCTGTTGAGGAAACTTGTTTCTGTACGTCCTCGGCCAGCATCTTTAACAGGAGCTAGCTTCGCTCTTGGAAGCATGCCCCAGCGTCTCTCGTCTCTTCCCCTCTCCCCATGTGTCCACTCTGTTAGGCTTTTGTGATTAATGTGGAGCGGTTGAAGTCACTGACTTGGGTGCAGGCCAGGCCAGCGTTACTGAGGTCATATATTACATTCCTAGATTCTGGTTGTGAACAGGATGATGGAAGTCAGAGGTGCGCGAAAGCTGCCTTTTGGGGCAGCCCCATGAAAGGTGTGTTTGTTTTCCTCATCATATTTATGCTAATAGATCATTCCTCTCATGCTGCAACCTTTACCTTGCTGCTCTGTCGTTTCGCTTATTCTCTAGTTAGACTAATGGATCCTTCTCCATTGTTGTTTCATTGTTGAAAGTCTTGTCTTCTGTTCGGTTCTCTAAATATGTGTTTTAGGCAGGTAGAATTTGTCAGTGACGCTGTATATTTCGGTGGGTACTAAGACGTTTGAGGATTGTGCGGTCCGTGTTGTTTTCTTTGTCGATGAGATAACCTTATGGAGAAAGTATTCATTGAAACAGCAAGTGAAAGCCAGTGTGTGTCTCAGGAATAGTGGTAATTGAAGAACATGCTTTTATTTTCTGCTCTGCTTTTGTATTCGGGGCTTGGGAAACTGTGTTTTTGTTGTTGTGGAAAAGGCAGTGGAATTTTATCAGACGTTTTCCTGACACTCCCTACCTTCCCTTTTTCCTTTCAAAGACCTGTTTTGCTCTGCTAAGAGGTTCCGTCATGGGCATAGTAAAGCAGCTTGGCTAGTGCAGGCTGCTCTGATGATCTGTTGGCTTTCTGAAACCAGAGCTTGCTTGTCAGAGGAAGCTGGTCTGAGAAACAGCGCTCAGGGGTGACCATACTGGTGATCTGTTAGCTTCAGCCCTTAACCTCCCCCCACCCCCCACCCCATAGCTGCAAATAAATACGAGGCCTCAGCCCTTGTGCCTCCTGATGGATGTTGGGGATAACATTCTCCAGGTTTAAGCTTTGTACTGACTTGGGTGTCCTAATGGTGGGGACTTGCTTTGTTTTTAGTAATCCGTTGTGAAGTAGAAGGTGGTTTCTAGTTTGGTTCATCTTCTGCTAACTACACGCACATCTTTTTAGTTTAGTTGTTTTCTGCTGTGTGCTCAACGTGAAAGCAACCGTCATGAAGTAGCATTCCTGGAAGCATCCTCCGTCTGTAGTGATCCATCACAGATGCCTGAGTGCTGGGCACACTCCCCTCTCCATCTTGAATGTCAGCTTAGTGGACGTGGAACGTGGATAATGGCTGGGTTGTAATGGGGCTGGACGCTCTCCCCAGGGACACTGTGTTTCCATCCCTGTGCGGTGCCCCTTCTGATCCTCCTGAAATGGCCACCGTCGGGTCCTTGAAACTCGTGTGCTATTCAGTGTGTGCACTACTGAGATTTCTGGGTGTGATTTGGACACAGTGTGGTTTGTATTATTCCCAAAGTCATATTCTGCATTCTCTTACAGGACATGGTGGAAAGAGAAAGCTGTGCCTTTAGTGCCAGGTTGTTCTTTATACCTAGTTCTTTAAAAAAAAAAAAAAAAAAAAAAGTATCCTGCTATGAGGTATTACGTAGACAATTTACAAAATCCTGAGCAGTATAAATAAGAAAATAAAAGCCACTTGTAGTTCTACTACCCAGGGAAAAACTTGTTAAAATATTGTGGTCTTTATTTCCAGGCTAATTTTCAATGCATATTTATATACATATATAGGCATTTTTTATAAGAATGACTGAAACTGTTTTAAAACCTACTGTCTTTTTAAAAAGTTTATTTATTTATTTATTTTTTTGAAAGACAATGTTATAGAGAGAGAGGGAGAGACAGAGATAGAGATCTTCCATCTGATGGTTCACTTACAAGATGGCTGCAATGGCCAGGGGTGGACCAGGCTGGAGCCAGGAGCCAGGAGCTTCGTCTGGGTCTCCTGCATGGGTGGCAGGGGACCAAACACTTGGGCCACTTTCTACTACTTTTTCCGGATCATTAACAGGGAACTGGATAAGAAGAGGAGTAGCAAACATAGGAACCAACACTATATGGGATGCTGGCATCACAGGCAGCAGCTTAACCCAGTGCGTCACAATGACCGCCCCAAAACCTGCCTTTTTTTTGTTTTTACCAGAATAATATGTGTGTGCGCATTTTCCATATTCTAAAACATCCTTTGAAAATAATGATCTGTAATGACTGAATAACTTTATATACATTATGATTTTCCTCTGCAAAGACTTATTGGAAGATATGCTGATTAAAAAGCCCATTTGGGATATTAGATCTTCCTAATTTTAAAAAGAATTGGTTCAAAAGAGTAACGAGAATATGTTAATTTTGTGCTTTACTCAAGATGGATTTATTTATGCTTTGCAATGCATCTGTAACAAAGCAAACATTTTCTTTATATAATCCTTAGAAGAGCAGAAACTATAATTAATTTTTGAAAGATTTATCCACTTATTTATTTTAAAGGCAGAGTGACAGAGAGGGACAGTGAGGGAGAGAGGGAAGGAGGGAGGGAGGGGGAGAGAGAGAGAGAGAGAGAAAGAGTTAGTTACCAGTCTTCCACCAGCTTGGTTCACTCCCCAAAAAGCCTCTATAGCCAAGTCCTGGCCAGGCTAAACCAGGAGCCAGGAACCCCATCTGGGCCCCCAACATGGGTGGTAAGGGCCCCAGCATTGGGCCATCTTCTGCTGCCTTCCCAAGCATGTCAACAGGAAACGGGGTGGGAAGCAGGTAGCTTGGATTTGAACTGGTGTTCTGCCATAGGATGCTAGCATCATAAATGTCAGCTTAATTAGTTGTACCACAATGCTGGCCCCATATAATTAACTTTTAATTAGCAATTCATAGCTAATTAAACTAGTGAAACTTTCAGAAAGTCAACTTTTATCCTATTTTGGAAAATTAAGCCAGTTTTGAAAACAGTTCTATCCTTTAATTTAAAAAAGGTTAAAGTTTCTTACAATTGAATTTTGTGTTCATCCACCATGATCAGTTGGTGCCATTGGCTGTGCTGTGGTTTCGAGGTTACCTTGACTTTCCTTGAGCCTCCACTCTGTGCAGGAAATGGTGCCAGATGGTCCCCATGATGGGTGCCAAGCCCCAAGCAGAGTTGGATGCTGCACCTGACAGACGAGGGCAACCACACATGTCAGTGGGATTGCTCACCCTCTCCTGGAGAGAAAAGGAGCTCTTCCCTTCTGCTGGTGTATTTTGGAGCTCGCTTCAGTCTGGTGTAGCAAGTGTCTAGGCAGTTAAGTTCTAATGGGAAGTGAAGGAGGGGGTGATGTACCAGCTGAGACTGGTTTGCAGCCACTGGGGCTGTCTGATGAAATCTACACTTTGGCATTCTTGAAGTCTTTCAAAGGAATTTGGGTAAGTCATTTAA
Source organism: Oryctolagus cuniculus (assembly GCF_051225735.1). Classification (NCBI taxonomy): domain Eukaryota; kingdom Metazoa; phylum Chordata; class Mammalia; order Lagomorpha; family Leporidae; genus Oryctolagus; species Oryctolagus cuniculus. The sequence goes on along the minus strand of NC_142874.1, from coordinate 50,696,561 downwards.
CCTCGTGTCATTTTGCTTTACTTGACTCTCAGCAAAGGGAGCCATCCACCAGTGGGTCTTATGGCAGTTGGGGGTTTGAAAATGAAAGCTGGAGTCACAGAGCCATGTCTGAATGTCAACCTGGAAGCAATAATCAGACCATCACTAGTTTCTCTTTGGCATCAGGGAGTTGCTTTTGGGGAAAAGAAGGAGCTTGAAAGCCACATGTCCCTTCTGTGGCTTTTGTAACTGATGGAGCTGCATGGCTGCTTAGAAGCAGGGCTGACATCTCAAGATAATAATGCTTTTAAAAATAAAGCAGATCTTGTGTTTTATAAGTGCACAGCACAGAGTAAGCCACCACTAGATATCTCCTGTGATGGGTATAGAGATGTGCCCCCATGCTGGGGGTTGATGATTGGTCACAGGTTCCGGCATCCTGGGGCAAAGCTATCTTCCCTTCTGAGTTACAGGCTTGTACCCTGAGCTCAACTTGAAAATGTGAATCTTTATGAAAAAAAAAATGCCCAAAATACAGTGACTTAAACAAATGAAATGTTTGTGTTGCCTTTTCCCTCTCATTCTGTATCAAAGCAGTCCAGGTGATCCATGTTGGACCTAGACTAGGGTGGAGCCTCAGTGGACATTTGCTTTCTGTCTTGTTCTCTGCCAGCCCAAGAATGTCACCCTCGTTTTCACTAAGATGGCTCAGCACAATCTCACTTCAGCTCACGAGAATGGGGGTGATCCAGAGGTTGTTCAGATAATTTTCACTTACATCCTTATTGGTGAGAACAGTCACATGACCACAGCTAGCTGCAAGGGAGTCTGGGACTTGCAATCCTTAGCCAGCCAGACATCACTGTGGAATAGAGGTGAGGAAACTGAACACTGAATCAGCCAGCCCCCTGCATCTGTAGATAAAGTTGTATTGGAGCACAGTGAAGCCCATTCATGAATGCCCAGAAATGACTTAAACAATTCGATAGGCTTCTGATGCCTTTGCCTCCTCATTCTGTATCAGGACACTACAAGTGAACCGTGTCTATGTCTGCATTCATGTGACAAGGGAAGGCATGAGTAGTTACTTCAGAGACCATTTGCAAAACCCAGAGTATTTACTATATCACAGATGAAATTTGCTGATCTCTGCTATTGAAAATGAGGAAATGAATATTAAGGGAGCAGCTGGTACTCTCTGCCACAGTTAGCAATGTGGTAAGCAGAGTGAGTCATTGCCTTGGAAATGCAGAGTTAGTACTTTGACCTTGTGACAATCGGTGGCCCAGGGGGAGTGGGTCAGCATGCAAGTGATTCTTGAAGAAGTCGTTTTTCAGGGGGAGATATAAGGAGCCAGATATGAGGTATCCTGATAGAGGTGAAGGGAGAGGGTGAAGAAGGTGGCTAACTTACATGAGCGCTGTCTTACATTATTTATTTTAGTTTTGTTTGAAAGGCAGAGACAGAGCGAGAGATCTTCCATCCACTGGTTCTCTCCCCAAATGCCTGCAATAGCCAGGGCTGGGCCAGGCTGAAACCAGGAACTCAGCCAGGACTCCTTCTGTATCTCACACATGGGGACAGGGAGCCAAGTACTTGAGCTATGATCTTCTGCCTCCCAGGTTGCATGTTAGCAGGAAGCTGGATCAGAAATGGAGCCAGATCTGGACTAGGTACTCCACTATGGGATGTGGCCATCTTAACTGTGGTGCCAAGCACCCACTCAGCTTCTGTCTTCGAAGCAGAGCATCCTGACTCAAGGATGTCCCTCCTCTCTAATGCCCACTGTTCTGCCTTGCTTCATCCCTACTGTAGGCCAGACCCTGTACCCATTGCCTTCTCATTGGCATCCCTGCCTAGAGTCTCGGCCTCCTTAAAAGTCACCTCCTGCAAGTGTGGCTATTGAGTCTCTATTGCCTGCTCGATAAAGTCCACGCTCCTTGGTGTGTCACTTCAGGTCCTCCCACTCCTTGACCCTCATCTTCATTTGCTATTCTGCTGTTCTTCACAGTCTTAACACAGTCGGGACTCCATCCTCACAGAAGTACCTCATGCCCACTTTGCACTTGACCATCTCCAAGTATTTGCCCCTATTGGATCCTCTGCCTCTCTCAATCCAAAGGCTCCGAGGACTGGGGACTGTGATTGGCTGGGGCAGAAGAGGCTGCTGATTTTATTTGAGCACCTCCTCCATCCACATTTCCCTCTGCCCTGCTCCCTTGCCCTAGCCTGGGGGTGGTACTTTCCCTGGTGCTCTGTATACCTCTCTTGTGGCACTCATTTCCTTCTGTGAGGGATTATCATCATCCCATATGTTTCCAGTCTCCTTACATAGACTGAGTGAGGCTGGGTCCAGATCTGCCTGGGCTAGTACATGCCTACCAATTATTTTACTAGTCAGTGTGACAGTGATGCTGTCTACAAAGTAATGCTTGTTACTAAAGAAATATATGACTACCTGGAAGAACATAAGTGCAAACGGAAACAGAGCTCTGAAAATTGTGTTGAACTATGAGCGCTTACTTAAGACCTTAAAAACCCAGAGTGATTTTCTTTTAGCTAGTTTTTTAACAGAAGAAAACTAAAGTTTTGAATGTTTTCTTAAGAGCTGAAGCAGTATTTGAATACATTGATATCTGGAAGTTTTAAACTGTCCTTTGAAAAACCGTGGCTGAGCCAGAAATCAGAGAGAGCTTTGGCTAGGCATATGGAGGAGCATGTGGGCAGAACCCCATGTGAGCGCAGGAGATGGGCCACCTGCAGGAGAGCTTCCCAGTCCACTCCACAGAGAACTGGAGCATTTTCCACACCGTCTGCAGGCAGCGTACCTGACGACACTAAACCCCACCTAGAAGCACTCACACGTTGTACTCACAGAACATAGTATTTTCATGGCTATCTTTCTGCAGTGGGTAATCCAATGTATGCAGAACCTTTATTTTGTAGTAGTGATTTAGCTTATGTGGTGCCAATCATTTTTCTTCCCGTGTCTTTTTAACCAAGCGTAGCACGAGAAGACCAGCGTCAATCATGAAATGCTTGCTTTTGCCGGGAAGGGACTCGTGATGCTCATTCGTGTCCTATTAATGGAAACCTAGTGAGGTTGGCGTCTGTGCGGGGAAGCAGATGGCACAAGCATGAATTTCAAATGTATGTTCAGACCTTCTGGAAGGATGGGTAGGAAAGATAAGCACCCAGGTGAAGTAGTGGGACTTCCCCAGTGAGTTCCCTACTTGTCTGAAGCATGAATACAACAGCGCTCCCAGCCCCTCTGGAGAGAGGTCTGACAGGTAAGGAGGAAGAGTGAAGAAGTCTTTCTCGTGGGCTCGTGCATTCTGAAGCTACTAAACAACTAGACAGCTTATTCTAGAGTTTCTACTCCAATGTAAGTTAGGATAAAAACCGTCCCACCCCGTGAAAGTGACTGCCTTCTGTCCCGGTCCTCGCTCTGCTTGAATCGCTCTTCTGTATCCAGTGTCGGCAGAGCACCCAACAGTAAGTGCCCCATCCATATTTACTCAGTGAATAAAGAAGTGTGTTCTGGCACCTAATTATAAGAGCTTTCTGGAAGTTGAAAGAATTCTCATTTGATCTTCTCAAATGTAAAGACACAAGAAGTTTATCTTGTAGTCTCTTCTCCTCCCATCACCCTGGCAACCCTCTCTAATACATATGTACCTTTCTGGTACCTCTCCTGGTTTGAGGTTTTTTTGATTTTGGAGTTTTCATTAAGCTTATTTATTTTCATTTTAAAATTTATGGTTAGAGTTTCAAAAGCTGGGGAGGAGTGAAGGTGTGTGGCCTTATACTACTGAAAGGAAAACCCCAGTGTTGAGTAACAGTGTTTCTTGGGCTGTCTCATAATAAACAATATTAACACAGCTAGGGCGAGGTCATTTTGAATTAATAATCCTTTGCAGATTGACCATCTTTTATCCAAAATGCTTGGGACCAGTAGTGTTTCAGATTTTGGAGTTTTCAGATTTGGAAATTTTGTGTGAATTTACTCAATGAATATCTCTATTCTGAAATTTGAAATTCCAAAACTTCTTGAACACCATTTGACTCTCAAAAAGATTTGGATTTTGGAGCATTTCAGATTTCAGGTTTTTGGATTAGGGGCAGTAAACCTATGCCGTACAGTGCCAAACTGAGGTCAGATTTAGCCCCTGTGTGCAACATAATAGAATTTTAGAAATGGAAGAAAAACCAAACCTTCACACAGAAAGCTATTTCTTGTTGGCCTGCTGACTGATTTCTTCAGTTTTACAAAGATTTAAATCTTCATTAAATAATACATTAAGGATATTTGTGAATAACCCAAATACAATTTGTATCCCACAGAAGAGAAATCTCGGAGTGAGATCATTTGTAAAGTGATGTTAGGTTTCCCCTTTGGAAAGCGGTGTACAGTAGCAGTCAGATGTTTGAACTTCGCATCATACAGACCTACAGTTGTCTGTTGTGTCGTTCATGACTGCTGTTTGTCCTTGGAAAAACTCACCTAGCTGTGCAAGCTCTGTGACTCTTCACCTGGAAATGGCATAATCTAACAGTGCTTTTCTCAGAAGCTCATTAAAGAGGTAATTCACATGAAGCACTCAGAACAGTACTGCACACAGTGTATACTGATACCTCTTATGATAAAGCTTATTGATAACTGCTAGAACAGAGAAACCCTAAAATACTGGGAGTCAAAGGTATTCTTGCTCCTGCAACAAGGTGGCATTCCAGGTTTGCATGCCCCCTGCATAATTCCAGGGCCCAGGTTCCTGCCCCCTTGCTGCTCTGCCGTCCCTGCATCTCGGAGTCCATCTCCATGACCGAGCTGGGTCAGGAGCACAGCCATGTACAAGCTTGAGAAGGGTAGGAAGAGTGCAAGGCAACGTGCCCTGTGTCTTTAGGCCCAGGCCCAGAAAAGGCTCTTGTCCCTGCCGCTCGCCTTCCTCCAGGGAAAGCCACATGGCTACTTCTTGTTGCCAGGGAGGTTGGGAAACGTAATCTCTCTGCGGCAGAATGGAAGAAGAGACTTGGATGAGCAACCAATGATCGCACCAAGCCTCTTAACAAATGCAGCTGTTCCTTATTTATTTAAAAATCATGTAAATATCATTGTTGTAAAGCTGATCCGCACAGAATTTGTGTCTCTGTAAGATGTCCGTTGTCCGTCTGTTTTGGATAGACACTGAGGTTCTAATCCAAGTAAGCCTTGAAGGAGACCTGAAGGGGGGTGGAGGTGAGAACTGTGGGAGCATGTGAGATACAAGGAGGGGAAGCTGACTGGGGGTGCTCTCCGTCCCCTCCCCACTCCCACTCTGGCTGACAAGGAAGGCCTGCTCTGTAAATTAAACTTAACCCCTTATCTGACCTGGCAAGGACAAAGTACAGTGGCTTGCAGAGAAACTTCTTTCTGGGAGCACCGTAGTTATTCAAAGCACCAGAGAAGGCAGAGGAGAGGAGACTTGCACCGGGAAAGCGTTCATCTTGAATGTTCAGTCCCCTTCAATGACGAATGTCTTCCTATGTAAAGAAGAAAATTACACACAGACATACTAACTGAGATGATCTCTAACTCTTCACCACCATTGCCAAAGAAAAAACAAAAGCTAAATGCATGCGTTTCTACACTTCGAAGAAAGTACTTTGGGTAAAAATTAACTATTAAGTAAGCAGCTTTTCCCAGCAGAGAAAATGTTCAAGTTCTTAAGGACAGCCAGGTTGTGAGAGGAAAGAGTCTAGTGTTATAGCAAATATTGTTTTAATGCTTATAACAATTACCTCCTTGAATTAGTTTTTCTTGTGTATTTAGCAGCTGCTAAAAACAGTTAGTAGGCATGACATCTTGAGTTGCTGCATGGTATTTTTAAAAATCTGTAACTTTCGGTCTGTCAGATAATATACACTGGACAGTTTTTAAGCGAGGAATGCTCCTATTTTGATAACAGGGTGATGTTTAAGAGGACGCATCTGTTTTTGTTTTTATAAGTAACCCACTGCCTAACAGCTGAAAATAACTGCAGTTATTTTAAACAGATGGCCCCACGTTAATAGGCAAGAAAGTAGAAGTGAGTCTGTTTCTCAGTTTTTTTACCCTTCACACAGAGAAATGGCAAGAATAATTAGCAGAATAAGGAGCAACTTCTAAGGGACGGATGGGATTTGTAGGTTGAGCTGTTTTGGTAGTCACAAGCCATTATAAATTGCTTAATTTCCTACTTTCAGGTCAAATTTTTCAAAATGATCACTACATTGTTGAAATAGATCTCTTGATTTTTACAAGACACATTGCGGTGTAATATATGGAGGCTACAGAAACTTATTTAAAAGCTTTGAAGTCTTCAGAGGGTGGTAGTTGGTGGCAACATGCTAGTGTTTTATGTAAGTTGGGCCTTGCCAAGATCAACAGGAAGAATATAGGGTCGAGACATTCGTGATTTTTTGATTTACACATTCCTCAAGGATCTTGAGCTGATAGTTAACATGCACATTTCTTCCACTTCCTTTTTTTTTTTTTTTTTTAAGTTTTTATTTATTTATTTGAGAGGTAGAGTTATAGACCGTGAGAGGGAGAGACAGGAACATCTTCCATCTGCTGGTTCACTCCTCAAATGGCTGCAACTGCCGGAGTTGAGCCGATCCAAAGCCAGGAGCCAGGAGCTTCTTCCGGGTCTCCCACATGAGTGCAGGGGCCCAAGGACTTGGGCCATCTTGTACTGCCTTCCCAGGCCATAGCAGAGAGCTGGATCGGAAGTGAAGCAGCTGTGACTTGAACCGGCGACCATAAGGGATGCCGGCACTGCAGGTAGTGGCTTTACCTGCTACGCCACAGTGTCAGCCCCCGTAATGTATAGTTTTATATATACATACATAGAAATGCTTAGTTTCCCACTTAGCAACTGCCGGAGCCAGGAGCCAGGAGCTTCTTCCAGGGGCCCAAGAACTTGAGCCATCTTCTACTGCCTTCCCAAGCCACAGCAGAGAGCTGGATTGGAAAAGGAGCAGCCGGGACTTGAACTGGCACCCATAGGGGATGCTGACACCCCAGGCAGAGGATTAGCCTAGTGTGCCACAGTGCTGGCCCCGTCTTCTGTTTCTAACATTGAAGAGGATCAACATCTTGAGAATGTAACTGCTAAGTAGTATTTATAAGGGACTTTGAGGAAGGTGGCATTTCTTCAGTATTCAGATGCCGTTATCCATCAGGGAACAGATTATATAGTAGTTACTGTGTCCATCAAATAAAGTAGAGGACTTTTTACTGTTGAAACACTTGACTGTTGAAGCTCACTGAGATTTATTTTTATTACTTCCCATTAGCAGTAATTGCTCCTGGGTCACATCTATGAGCTGAATGTCCTTGGATTTGTCCATAACCCACTTGCAATTCTCTGATTTTGATTTTGCATTTTCTTCACCTGTATTGTTTCAATGGTTACTCAATGATTGAAAGCTTGTGCGTATTCACTGGCCATAAATTGTAAGCCTGTTTATCTAGAATCTTGCTTTTGCTTCTGTCTGAATTTGTTTACATGACAAGTAGTAGACTGACTCATATGAAATAATAAAATTTTAGAACATGGGTCAACAACCTCTGACCTGTGGGCGTGGTTTTGTCCAAGAAGCTTCGTCACATTTTTGAAGGACTGTTAAATGAAAAAGAAGGAAATGAGAAAGAAGCCCTGGGTAGCTTACAAGGCCTTAAATATTCACAACTGGACTCTACAAAAATGTTTGCAGCCACCATCACAGATTAAGGGTATGGGCTCCTGGTCCAGACTGCATTGGTTGTGTCAAGACCTGGCTTTGCCATATCCAGTATGACTCTGGGCAAGTTACTTAATCTCTCTGGGACTTGTTTTCTCATCTATAAATGGGAATAATTATAGTGTCTATCACATGGGGTTGTGGTGAGGGTTAGGCTAATGTGTAAAGTCTATAGAACAATGTCTGGTACTTAATGAGTACTCAATAAATGCTCATAATTATTATTATTACTAATAATAACAGTCTTTTGAAAAAAGTCTTGAAAGTTCATAAACTAGTTCTTGCTTTCAACTCTTGAATGTCCAATATCTCAAAAAGCATTTTCTGATTTCTGTGTCAAGAATGGAGGATTGGGGCTGGTGCCGTGGCTCACTTGGTTAATCTTCCACCTGCAGTGCCGGCATCCCATATGGGTGCCGGGTTCTAGTCCCGGGTGCTCCTCTTCCAGTCCAGCTTTCTGCTGTGGCCCGGGAGGGCAGTGGAGGATGGCCCATGTGCTTGGGTGCCTGTACCCGCATGGGAGACCAGGAGGAGGCACCTGGCTACTGGCTTCGGATCGGCGCAGCGCTGGCCGTAGCAGCTATTTTGGGGGGGGGGGGGGGTGAACCAATGGAAGGAAGACCTTTCTCTCTGTCTCTCTCTCACTGTCTAACTCTATTCGTCAAAAAAAAAAAAAAAAAAAAAAAAAGAATGGAGGACCATTTTCTTTTTAATGGAGCCTACATTCCTGAAAAAAGTGAAAACAGAAGTTCACTCAAATGTAGAAGTTGCTTGAGCACATCAAAAGAAAAATAGTGCTAGCTGCTTTTTAAGTTAAAAAAAGGACAATCAATCCTTTTTAAAAAAAGCACATAAAAATTCTTCTATGTGCTTAGGACAAACCTAAGAGGAAATAAAATAGAAATAAGAGACATAGAAGAGAAATAATATTAGAAGGATTCGGAAACAAGAATAAGACAGCAGAGGAGGAGGAAGATTTAGATCAAAAGGCAGGCTGGAGGTTTGTCCAGGATGCTCAGTGTTGACATCCCTTGGGAATCCACCTCAGTTATTCTGTGTGTACATTTAATTCCTCCCATCTGAAGGAAGCTGTGGCTCCTTTGGTTCATTTTTATTGCACAAAAAAAGTTTCAGCATTCAGTCAATGTTTACTGTACATTATATATAAGGTATATTCCCCAGAAAAATCTGTCACATATGTATACATAATCATCATTTAGCATGAGGGTACTTCAAAAAGTTCATGTAAATTGGAATTAAGAGATAAATTTGAGTGCAAAAAGAACAGAAATCTGTATGTAGTATTTTCATAACACACATTCTCACTGAACTTTGATAGCCCCTCATATATGTTGATTTCAGCATTTCGCACCAAAATTTATCTTTTAATTCCATTTTTCCCTGAACTTTTTGAAGTGTCCACATATATTTTTTAGGACACAGCACTTCTATTCCCTTTAACCACTTGCCCTAGTCATCATCATTATTTGTTGAATTCCAAAATACTTCATCTCTGATACCTCTATTTGTTCTACTTGTTCTTTCAAGTAGGGGAAGAACATACATAGCTCTAAAAAAATATTGAAAATGTTTAAAAAACAAATAATGTAATGAAGTATAATTCTGTTTTCTTTTTCCTTGTTTTTTACTTGGATTGTTGTGTTGATGGCTATTGGACTGGAGTATGAGTGTTCCAGGATGGGTATTTGATGATGGCAGGGGACTGAAGTAATGGCCTTGCGTGGAGATTACACAGTGAAGCCGCACATTGATTACCTCATCTTGTTAGCTGATGGAGATGTTTGAGAGGACGACTGAAGAGCTTTCAAGCCCATGGGCTCCCAGGATCGGCTCCTAAGAGCTTGATAATTGCCGCTGCCCAGAGGGACTGTATTAAGAATGGTGTTGGCTCAAGTCTAGGAAAAGACATTTTATGGATGGCGTTAGAACAGTTCCCCACCCTCCTCCTTTGGGTTGATTAGGTAAGGTGACAACTTCCAATCAACTTGAATTTTCCTTAATAGCAGTTACAGAATTCCAAAATCAATGTACTTGGTGGTTTTTTTTTTTTTTTTTTTTGGTCCTTCCTCACTAAAATTTAAGTTTTCTTGAACTGTTGTCCCTCCTGTGGCAATAGTGACACAGGCAGCTGCTCAGATATTTTTAATGAATAAACAGACCAAATATAGTTCATCATTTGTAATTCAAAGTCTCCTTCCCTGATGCATGTAGGTTGGTAGTGGATATCAGTTTAGAGATCCTTGTGCTACAAAGAGCATTTTAAATTTAGAATAAATTATGTTTAACAGGTATGCGTTTGAGAACATAAAAGGGAAGTTGAACCTAAAACTCCTGTTTTCATGGATTAGTGTTTTTGTGACTGAAATGATGAATGGTAAGATAATTCTCAAACCCCCCAAATGTTTGAGAGAGCTTTAAACTTTTGTTCCCTTTATTCTAAGATGCTGCTAGTTTTTGAAGCTGTGTTTGTTCAGATAGAAGTAAATGAAGAAACACTATTTCTAGCCACTCTGCTTGTCTCTATTCTTTAGAGCATACCTTTTCCTAGGCCTGGGATGTAACAAAAGGAGGAGTAAGCTGAGAAAGAGAGGCATGGAGTGCAGCAATGGGTGGACCTACCTTGGAGAGCCCTGTAGGTAACTGCAAGATGTCAGCACCCATTCCTGAATGGAGAAGGGGATTGGGATCAGGGGAGATTGCAGCAAGGGGCCCAGGGAAGGGGTGGGTTAATAAAACAGGAAGTGTAATGAAAAGCTTAGCTGAAGATCTAATAAGGCAGTTGATGAGCTGAAAAAAAGAGAATCTGTTGGAACTTGACCCCGGGAGAGCATTCTCCATCAAGAGGCACAGGGTGGTGACCCTGAGAAGTAGAGAAGCAAGTGTAATCCTACCCCTGCTTAGGACATCCATGGTCATGGTAGTGTAAATGCTGTTTCTTGATTTTAAACTTTTTGACTTAATCTCTAGAGTGAAAAAAAAAAACCATAGACAGTTGAGCTAATTATAGAACAAAATATAAATATTACCCACCTTGGTGGTTTATAGGTACAGAGGTGGATTAGGCAAGGTACAGAAGAATGTAAGGCAAGATGAAGGAAGACGATGCAAATTAACTGCTCCAGGAATTGTAGAGGATGTACCCTAAGGGGATGAACAAGGCCCATGTGCTAAGGCTGAAGCAGGTGATATCATTACCTTGACAGAAAGGGCGGGAAGTGAGCTTTCCAGGCAGGTCTCCGGTAGACGGTGTCTAAGAGTGCCGCTCAGTAGGCTAATCCTCCACCTTGCAGCTCCGGCACACTGGGTTCTAGTCCCGGTTGCCCCTCTTCCAGGCCAGCTCTCTGCTGTGGCCAGGGAGTGCAGTGGAGGATGGCCCAAGTACTTGGGCCCTGTACCCCATGGGAGACCAGGATAAGTACCTGGCTCCTGCAATCAGATCAGCACAAAGCGCCGGCCGCAGCACACTAGCTGCGGCGGCCATTGGAGGGTGAACCAACGGCAAAAGGAAGACCTCTGTCTGTCTCTCTCTCTCACTGTCCACTCTGCCTGTCAAAAAAAAAAAATGATAAATCATATGTAAGCGTATTATTTGGAAACATGAGGTGTCTCCTCCAGTTACCTTATGATAAGAAACCGAATCCCTCCCAGATGAATCAAAGGGAGATCTTCTTAAAAGAGTTGCTTACTGTGCCGTCACCTGGGTTTAGGTCAGGGTCCTGACACTCTTAGGGTTGATGAACAGAGGAAGAAATAAGAAATGCTAACTTATGAAGATTTATTTATTTATTTGAAAGGCAGAGTTACAGTGAGAGAGAGAGAGGGAGAAACAGAGAGAGAGAGATCTTCCATCCTCTGGTTCACTTCCTAAATGGCTGCAACGGCCAGGGCTGGGCCAGGTGGAAGCCAGGAGCTTCTTCTGCTCTCCCACGTGGGTGGCAAGGTCTGAAGCTCTTGGGCCAGGTTCTGCTGCTCTCCCAGGCACATTAGCGGGGAGCAGCCAGGATTGGAACCTGGGTTCCATATGGAATGCAGGTGGCGGCTTCACCTACTGGCCCCAATTACTGGCTAATTGTAAACATTGTAAACAAGCCCAGTGAGGGCTGGAACAATGGGTGACCACCTGGGGGCACTCTGGCTAGGGATGACTGTGGCCACTCCTGGAAATTGGGAATGGAGGGGAATAAATAAACCCAATCCTCCCCAGACACAGAGAGGGTAGAGTGAAATGAAACAGGGAGGAGGAGGAGGAGGAGGAGGACAAAGGCTAGCCAGCAGGAGTTAGGAAGCAGACTCCACCACGACCAGCTTCTCTTTAGAGTAGAACTGGGGGTGTGGATGCCTGGGCTGGGATGTTGTGTTGCCTGATAAGCGCGTCTGAACCATATGATGTTTTAACCTCCTACAGATAGGAACTTGATAGAACATTTAACATAACCCATTTGCATTGAGCACCTGTTTTTTCCTGTAATGTGCTGGGATCTCAGTGGACAGTAGTGACGCAAACAGGGTCCCTGGCCTCAACTTGTTTACAGTGTGGTTAGAAAAAAAAGATGCTAAACCGGTCAGCAGAAACATAATAAATACGATTAAAAATTGTAATTGAAACTGTAAGTTTAATTGGAGCACACAGAAAAGCTAATACTGCTTATATAAACTTAATTCTTTGATAATGATACTACACTCCACTCATATTTACAATATAATTAATTATTTGGCAGTGGGAGTGATTCTTTCCCTGAGTAGCCCATTTTGCTCTGTTTAACTATAAATACACTACACACTGCAAATCCAATATACAAATGCAACAGCTGCTGCTTTATTGTTGTGTTCCTTGTTACTCGTTTTAATGAATAATTTGAACAGATTCCAAGACATTAAATTAGATCTATAAGCATGCTTTAAGAATTATATCATAATGTTAGTGTATTTAAAACTTAGTGGTGACATCACTGTCTTAATATAGTAGATTTAAAGAAAGTGAATTATTTGAGTTGTTTTACCCTCTATGAATAGTTTGGCAGTACAACAGATAAGGGATAAAACTGAACTCAAGAATCCATGTCCAAATCCAGGGAGCTGGGGAATCACCTCCTTCCTCTTGGCATAGGAACCTTGAGGATAGTAACACGTCACTTGAAAGTCTTTGGTTGAAATTTGCCTTTTCTGGTAGAGATCTGAGGAACAACAGAGACATTGGCAAAAGCATGACAGGAATAGGAATTCTCTTCTGTGTTTCTCGATACTTCCTGTGGCTCAGATTTTGCCCAAAGGGAAAGAAATGAACAACAGAAGACGAACGTCAGCTCTCTCTGTCTGTCTCGCCTACCTTTCCTAGCATTTACAACAGTCTGAGGACAGAAAAGTGGAAGTTCAGTGTCCCTGAGCGTTTGCTTATTAAAATAAACCTTGGAATACTTCATCTGCCCCGATTTAGGCTAAAAGCTGTTGAATCTTTCAAGCTGATGCTGCACAACCCATAGTCATAAGTCACTGATGCTAACTGCTTTTAGTACCTACCAAAATTACCATACTAATGCACTTCACAGAAGGTGTGAAATGATCATTAGGTAAACTCTATTTGAGTGCCTTTATATTCATTTCAGAGTATTTTTATATGAATTATCTCCTTTGATTTTAACACGGCTCTGAAAAGCAGCATTCCAACTATGCAGGCATAGTTTTTAGATGTCCTTAGATATAGGAGGAAATCTGGAACTGCCTCTCCCAAGGTAATTTTATTTATCACAGTCATAAGTAGTAATGCATTGTGGTGGTTGTAGAAATTAAGAAACAAAGCGACTGAGTCACTGAAGCCCAGAAACTGCCCATCACTTGAATCGCCCCCTCCAGGAATCACTTTGTAAAGTTTCGCTCAGTGTGTGCCGTTTGGAACCCTCTGGTTGGCCGTCTTGCAAATGTGTCATTGATGGGTTGTTCACCTATGTGTGTCTCATCTTGGTATTTAAAGAAGTGTGTGTGTTACTGTGAAACTCAGGTGTAAAATGAGCTGCTGGTTATAGGAGAGTCGGCTGTGGCTGCTGATGAAGTCATAGGCAAAGCCCCCGCCCCTCCTAGACAGAAAGATCCTCCCGGGGATCTTCCCAGAGGAGTCACCCAGCCACGCCCGCCATTCCCAGACCAGTCTTTCTTTCACTTTACCTGTTCTTGACTGCAACTCCTGTGGAAATGAATTCTTGGGTTGCCAGAGTCGTCTTTGTGGAAATGGTTCTGTTTTACTTACGCATGTCTAGAACGTCTGAAAACCAAAAATAAAGTGGCCAGAGCACGTCAGTTGGCCCATCAGTTTTGTTTACTTCAATATTAAGAAAGCCATAAACCACCTAGACGCAGTCTAGGTGTCGGTGCTTCCTTAAGAGGTTGTGTTCAAAAGTCCAAAGGTGCTTAAGGAAATAGTTAACCTACCCAAGCTGAAACCACAGCTTTGTCATTTAGACAAAAGTATTTAATAGGAATTCAGAAGCTACCTTCTCGTGCTTGGCTGTCTGATTTGGTACAAGTTCAAAATCCCCTCTGTGGGCTGTTTTGTCTTGTTCTCTTGTGCTGCTTTGTTTCCCCAGATTTTTATAGTGGCTGCCTTTTTAAAAGTTCATTTACTCATTACCGCTCCACTAGGGGGCGGACAAAAGAATGGAGAAGCAAGAACTGAACCTCTTATGGCTCGTTTATGTTCCTGCAAATCTTGGGGGAAGGGTTTTCTACTTAGTTGTGTTTCACATGATAGCATCTGGAGTGGTTTGGGGTCTGCTTTTCTCTCTACATTTAAAATGTAAATACACTGACACAAGTTTGATGGTAAATCTTCAGTTCATTGTCACAGTCCTTCCTTTGCTTTTCTGGGATGTCCCCCATCAGACCACTTCATAATGAGCACTAACCGATTGCCTCTTGATGACGATAATGATGATTGCTGTAGGGTTCATCTTACGCTGCACACCTGCACCCTCACTCCTTCATTCCCACTGCTCGGAGCCTGTTTGTCAGGCATTGTGTGTGTGTGTGTGTGTGTGTGTGTGTGTGTGAGGTTTTGAGAGCAGAGCCGTGGAGGGAAAGAGCCTAGGAGACTGAGTGAAAACAAATGGCTGGTGCTGGCTGCCCTAGAAGCTTCTGGTGGGAGGAGCAGCCCGGGCTGTGAGAGGAAGCGGAAGGAATGCTTGATAGCTACAGTGCTGGGTAGTTTTTATTTCTGATTATTTTTTCAAGCTTCTCCTACCGATTAGAATGTTAGATGGGTTTGGAGTCGGGCATAGGTTGTGGGAGATGAAGCCCTAGCTTTTAACTTGTGTAGTTCTAGAAGGCTTTCTAAAGATGGGGCTTTTCTCTCTTCTTTTGTCTTTGCTCTGGCAAAATCAGTCCAGTTACCAGAAAGTTATCTGCCCTGCCATCCTGGGGTTGCGTTATCTTCAAATGAAAATGGCACTGCTTTGCCTTGTCACTGTCAATTCTTCAACGAATTGAACAAGGTGGTGCTTTTGTTTTTATTTCTTTCTTAAAGCTCAGTTCATTTTAAACAGAGATGTTTTGTTTCTCCTCCCAATGTCCTATCTGTTTTTGGAATAAACCATTCTTTGTTCATTGTAGATAACTGTAAGTAGATTGTGTAGTCTTTTTTGATTTTTCAGCTATGAACATTTAAATGGCTGAGGGGAAAGGTGTTTATTCTCACAAATCTTCAGGTGGTAAAGCCTAACAAATTGATTATTGAGAGTTTTTTTTTCCAAGGAATTATTCTTCATCTGTTAGGTTTAGTAAATTACTTATATAGTATGAGATTCCAGTCCCTGTGCTGGGAAGCAAGGTGATTGCATTGCAGTTGAGAGGACTGTGCGTTGTTTTAGTTGTTATTTGCTTAGATCATCAACTGCTTACGCACCAAGTTGGTCAAGGCCTAACAGGACATTCTTTGAGTTATAACTAAATGTCTTAATCACCAGAATGTGTCTAGGATGCTCTGCTTAATTAGAAGGCCTGTGGTAAATGAATATATTCAGTTTTTACAGTACTAAATCCATTTTCTTCATTGGGTTTCAAAAAGCATTTCAGGCAGGGCCTCATCTTTCCCCTCATAATCCAGGCGTGGTAAGCAAGACCTGGAAGAAAATCACAGGCCGTGAAAAATTAATGAACTGAAATTTTAAACCTGCCGCAGAAGGCTAGAAATGTCACTCATGAAAGCAGAGATGCATTTGCCTTTATTTTAAAAACCAGCTACTTTATGTGTGTATATGAATTAAGATTACATGAGAATATAAAGAAAAAACATGTCTTTAATAGTAGCTGGATTGTGAATAATTTCTCCCTAACTTTTCAGTTGACTTTGTTATTGCTAATAGTTTACTAAGAATAAATTGGTTAAAATGCTATATCTACTTGCACAGTTTGTTCTCGAGAATACTTTGCTTGGATAGCGAACAACCTTCAGAAATACAGATTCTACCACAGTACTTTAAGGGGCACAGACATTTGAAGCTTAAGACATATAAGACTTAGCCTGTTGCAGCAGGTTTTTCTATCTTATCTCTTTAAGAATTGCTAAATTATTTTTATTATTTATTTGAAAGGCAGAGCGACAGGGCCAGGAGTTGTAGGGAGAAAACAGGTTGTGGCTGGGAGAGCTCTCTACTGCTGTTTCATTCTCCAAATGCCTGCACAGCCAGGCTAGGCCACAACAAAGCCAGGAGCCAGGAACTCCAACCGGGTGTCTCACATGGGTAAAAGGGGCCCAAGCACTTGGGCCGTCATCCATTGCCTTCCAAGCACCTTAGCAGGAAGCTGGTTCAGAAATGCAGAGTAGCCAGGGAACCAGGCACTCTGATATGGGAGGATGGAGGGGTATCCCAAGAGGCAGCTCAACCTGCTGGTGCCACAGCACCCACCCCAACAGCTGCTAAATTTTTAGGGTTTCTTATTTTTTTCTGAAGACTTATTTATTTATCTGAAAGAATTAGAGAGGGGGAGAGAGAGGGAGAGAGATCTCCCACCCACTGGTTTACTCCCCAGATGGTTGCAATGGCCAGGGCTGAGCTAGGCCAAACCCAGGAGCCAGGAACTTCATCTGTGTCTCCCACATGTGTGGCAAGGGCCCAAGGACTTGGGCCATCTTCCACTGCTTTTCCCAGGCCGTGAGTAGGGAGCTGGATTGAAAGTGGAGCAGTTGGGACTAGTACCAGAGTCCATGTGGGATGCCAGTGTTGCAAGTGGCAGCTTTACCAGCTATGCCACAAGGCCGGACCCTGAAGTTTCTTAGAATTAAAGTCAGAAAATAAAATTTAAATCAATACAGCCAAAAACTAATACCAAAGAATGATCTTACATAATTTATAGAAGCCAAATAGACTGGTTTCCTATACTAATAAAATACGCCACTGATTCCTTCATAGTCTTAGTCCAGCTGCTCTAAGCATTCCTGCTGGTGTGAGCTTCACAGTTTTTAGTTGGAACATTTTTTCCCCCTGTTTGATTAGACTTCTGTCACTTTTTAGGAACAGATCAAGAATTAAGAATTGCCTTCAACTTGCCCAAACTAATGTACCAGCCAGGGTGGAGGGGACTTGTGCACCTGTGTCTGTGTTCCACTTGCCTTCATATCTACAGTTGTCTATTGCAGCAGCATCTACAGCTTTGGGGATGAGAAGAGAGAAGGGACCGCTGGAGTGACGAGGGCACTTGTCGAGTGGAAAAATACAGACAGGATGTCCCCTTGTTCTGAATTCCATGAAGGTCAGGCCTTACCACGAGGAACTGGGGGTTTGTGGCACTCTGAAGCCCTCTCATTAAATGGGGGGAGTGGTACCATCTTCTTCTTTCCTGCTTGCCTTCTTCCCCATCCCAAATCCACCTCTCCTCTTCCCTAGTTCAATACCAGCAATTGTGTATTTAAGGTCAAATACCGAAATGTGAATTTCTGTGGTGAAATGTGGGATGTCCTGATGACATCTCTGAAAACCCAAAGCCAACCTCTGAGCTCCAAACTCAAGGTTTATATTTAGAGGACCCTTGTGGATCCTGTATTTTTAAAATGCCGTAAACATGTTTGTGTGGTTATTTTTAGCTTTTACAGACTTTAGTGAACTTCCAAGTTGGCAAGTCAGACACTCGGTTGTCCCCTGCTGCCTCAGATGCCAGCGCTTGGTGAATGACTGCCTGTCTCACAGGGCTTGTACCCTGGGTTAAGCAGATGAGTGTGCAGGTTCTCTTGTGTCCACAGCATCTGGGAGATCTGGATGTCAGTGACTGTATTACTATACTGAGGGTGCTTTTTTTCATTTTTCAACTTGTATAACTGTATAACTTGGGTAAGAATTTTACCAGCTTTGCATGGAGTTCAAGATCAGCTGAGCTCTGTTAAATGACACTGTCATTCCTTGGGCACAGCAGTTGCCTGACTTCTCTTTCCTCCATCCCTTGTCTCCTAGTCCCCAAGCATTAAAGCATATGAACACAAGTCCCTGCAGTCCCTGTCATTTTCAGTCCATTGAATCTACTTCCTGTGGGCCAAAGGTTATGAGGCTTGAGTGGCATAGAGGAGATAAAAGGTTGACAGGAAAGAGAGAACGGGGCTCACTGTAGGGCCAGCACACCAGAAAGTGAGCAGGATAGCACTTGGATTTGTTGAAAAGGAAAAGAGGTAAATGGTCAACGGCTTTTCTTGTGCGATGAGATCATTATTTGCATGAAGCATGGATGAGAAATCAAATGTTTTGTGAGTGTGGACGCCTCCCCCAGCCTCTAGGGGAGGCGAGGGAGAGAGGACAGCAGCAGCAGCAGCAGCAGCCTTAGGCTAAGCCTTCCTCCTGCACACTGAAGATCTTGACTTCACGATCTGTGCAGTGATTTTTGTCTTGTGTTCAATTTTGTACTTAGCTCTCTCTGGATGACCTTATTTGTCCTGGCCTGTTGGACTTAATGGGTTTTTTAGTCAGTGACTCCAGGGTGCATAATTTATCTCTTTGAAAATTAAGGTCTTTCTAAGAAATTTTTCATTGCCACATGTCTTTGTTCTGGAAGCTTTAGACTGAGTTTTATGTTCAAAAGAAAATGATACTGAGCATTGTTTTGGCTTATTACATCTAAATGTAATTATGGAAATTTGAAATTTGTTTTTGTGACATTTCAGTGCTTTTCCTCTAGTTCTCAATACAAGAGTGTTGTTTTTGAACTGTGTTCCAATTCTTAATATAGCAGTGTTTTATTTCACTATAAATTTTGAATGTTCACTGAGAAACTTAGAGGAGAAAATGGGAATATTTTTCTTTGTTTTGCTGGAAACTCACACTAGTTCTACCCCAGTGGTAATTATTTTGGATTGGATAACTGAAAGGGAAATAGAATTTAGAAATCTATTGGTTTTATGGGTGATATATTTTTTAAAAGATTTATTTGTTTGTTTGAAGGAGGGGGAGACAGAGAGATCTTCCTTCCCCACTGGTTCACTCCAGAAGTGGTTGCAAAGGCTAAGGCTGAGCCTGGCTGAAGCCAGGAGTTTCATCTGTGTCTCCCATGTGGGTGGCAAGGGCCCCAGCAGTTGGACCATCCTCTGCTGCTTTGTCCTAGGCACATCAGAAAGGAGCTGGAACAAAAGTGGAGCATCCAGGACACAAATCGGCATCCATAAAGGATGCCAGTGAACCAGGCAACAGCTTTACCTGCTATGCCACAACACCAGCCTCTGGAATATGCGTTTTTAAACTTTTAGGTTGTTATTGAATTTATTTTCAAAGTCATTGATGCACTGAATTAAGCATGTTCTTTTGCAAATAATGGCAATAGTAACATAGGTGATATGCATTTGTGGGGTAAAGAGTTTGTGGAACACAGTGAAATCAAAAGACAGGTCCATGTACTTGGCAGAATCTCAGGCATAAGAGTTTACACTAATAATACACAGTAAGTATTCATTGTGAATTTTATTATTAAGAGCTTCATTCTTTTCACCTTTTCACTGCCTCTCCCTTAAGTTGAAGACATAGACTTTAACACTGAACTGCCTGGGCAGACGCTGCAGCACAGCAGGTTAAGCTGCTGCTTCTGACACCTGCATCCCATATCAGAGTGCTGACTTGAGTCCTACCTGCTCCACTTCCGAACCAGCTTCCTGCTAATGCATCTGGAGGCAGTAGACGATGGCCCAAGTGCTTGAGCCCCTGCAACCCACATGGGAGACCCACACAGAGTCGTGGGCTCCTGGCTTCAGCCTGACCCATTGTTGGCTGTCATAGGCATTTGAGGAGTGAACCAGAGGATGGAAAATCTCTTTCTCTCTTTCTGTCCTTCAAGTAAAATAAAAAATAAACATTTTTAAAAGGCCTGTACTGCACAGCTGCCACTTTCTAACCACATGCAACTAACATTGTTTTTTTTTTTTTTTTTTTTTTTTTTTTTTAATATTTTATGTGGCCGGCGCTGCGGCTCAATAGGCTAAATCCTCCACCTGCGGCACCGGCACCCCAGGTTCTAGTCCCGGTCAGGGCACCGGATTCTGTCCCGGTTGCCCCTCTTCCAGGCCAGCTCTCTGCTGTGGCCCGGGAGTACAGTGGAGGATGGCCCAAGTGCTTGGGCCCTGCACCCCATGGGAGACCAGGAGAAGCACCTGGCTCCTGCCTTCGGATCGGCGTGGTGCACTGGCCACAGCGGACATTGTGGGGTGAACCAGCAGCAAAGGAAGACCTTTCTCTCTGTCTCTCTCTCTCTCACTGTCCACTCTGCCTGTCAAAAAAAAAAAAAAAGATTTTATGTATTTGCTGAGGCCGGTGCTGTGGCGTAGTGGGTAAAACCGCCACCTGCGATTCTGGGCATCGGTTTGAGTCCCAGCTGCTCCACTTCCAATTCAGCTCTCTGCTATGGCCTGGGAAAGCAGTAGAAGATGGCCGAAGTCCTTGGGCCCCTGCACCCGTGTGGGAGACCCAGAAAAAGCTCCTGGCTCCTGGCTTCAGATCAGCGCAGCTCTGGCCATTGTGGCCATCTGGGGAGTGAACCAGCAGATGGAAGACCTCCCTCTTTCTCTCTGCCTTTAAAATAAATAAATACACTTTAAAAAAAAAAAAAAAGATTTTATTGAGAGATAGACTTACAGATGGGGGAGGGGTCTTCCATCCATTGGTTCACTCCCAAAATGGCCACAATCGGAAGAGCTGGGCTGATCGAAAGCCAGGAACCTGGAGCATCTTCCAGGTCTCCTACAGGGTGCAGGGGCACAAACACTTGGGCCATCCTCCACTGCTTTCTCAGGTCATGAGCAGAGAGCTGGACCAGAAGAGAAGCAGCTGAGACATGAACCTGCATCCATATGGGATGCTGGCACTACAGGCAGAGGCTTAGTCTACTGTATCACAACACTGCTCCCCCTTTTCCTCCACGCCCTCCCCCCATATCTTTAAATAAATTAGAAAATCCATTTCTGTTGCACCAGCCACTTCTCAAGTACTGCAGAGCCAGCACAGGTGGCTAGGAGCTCCAGTGACAGTCAGTGCGAAGACCATTGAACAGTGATAAAATTACAACTAGAATTTATAGCTGCATGGGAAGATTTTGTGCCTTTGAGATGAGGTATCAGTTTCCCAACACGTTAACCACAATATTTAAGTAAACGCCTCATTTCTTGATTTCATTTGAACATGTTCATTGACATCATACTTCATAGCATATGACATTTTGTTCTTATCATCCATAATGACGTTACATTCAATTTTGTGAAAGCCCAGAAGGTCATTACACACACACATACACACACACACACACACAGGCAAGAATGATGAGTTGTATGTTAGAGGAAAGCTATGTAACTATCCATAAAAATCTTAACTTAAATCAGCTAAAATATATGGATGTTCTCATAATCCTGTATGAAGTTATAGACTGCTAATACTGGCACATTGGCGTGGTTTGGATCCCAGGGTTCATACGGACTTGATCTTTAAATAGGTTTTACTTTTTGGTTACTGAGCCTTGGGTGGGCGGAAGTTTGGAAGAGTCCATGGCTGACCTCCTGACAGCAACAGGAAAGCCCACTGATGGTTTATGCATCATCCATTCCACCTGAGACCTAGTTAGTGAAGAACAGGGACCCACCGTATCATCAGGGTCCCCAGAAAACATTTGTTCATTTGTTCATTTATTCAGGTAGCAGAAACCGTGCATACCTTTTAGCCACCAACTTCTTGCCTGCTGTACACTACGTTAAGCACTTAGATCAAGGAGGAATAAGACAGGGTCTCGCAAGAGCAAAGAACTGACTGGTGTGTTAGAGGCAGCACAGTGGTGGAGTCTGGCACAAGGTGCAGCAGGCACCCTGGAGCAGTCGGCGACAGTGGAGCCAGATCACCCAGAAAGGAGGGTGTGGCCAGCATTCCTTTGCACCACAGTCCACTTACTCCAAGTGGAAAAGATAAGTTTCTGATGTTTTGGAAATTTTGTAATCTGTGGGAGGAAAAAAAAATCTTGAAAATGTCATTTCTAACCATTATCTTAATGGCTATGTAAGATGTCTTTATGGGAATATGTCATAATTCATGTACACAATTCCCGGCTGTGACCAACTATCCTCACTTGCCCAGGACTGAGAGGTTTCCCAGGATGTGGGCTTTTCAGTGCTAACACTGGGACAGTCCTGGGAAAACTGGGAGCTTTGGTTGTTCTGCCTTCTGTTGAATAATTAGTTTGTTTCAGACATTTACTATCAGAAACAACATTGTGTGGAATATTTTGGGACCTATGTACTTGGCTGTATTTTGCATTATTTCCTTAGGTGAAATTACTAGAAATGGACTAATAGCTCAATAACTATGAGCACATTTGGAGTGCATGATAATGCTCATACCTCTTTTTTGTTTTGTTTTTTAACTTTTATTTAATAAATATAAATTTCCAAAGTACAATGTTTGGATTATAGCGGCTTTTTCCCCCCATAACCACCCTCCCACCCACAACCATCCCATCTTCCACTCCCTCTCCCATCCCATTCTTCATCAAGATTCATTTTCAATTATCTTTATATACAGATCAACTTTGTATATACTAAGTAAAGATTTCAACAGACTGCACCCACAAAGACACATAAAGTATAAAGTACTGTTTGAGTAGTAGTTTTACTGTTAATTCGCATAGTACAACACATCAAAGACAGAGATCCTACATGGCTTATGCCTCTTGATTTTTTGCAGTAGTCAGCTAAACTGGGAGGAGTCTGCCTGGACATTTGCATCACCACTGCCTCCAGAGGTTCTTAGGGAGATACACACAAGGCAGAGCCAGGTACTTGTTCTTCACTAGTGCAACTCCCATTCCAAGTCTCTTAACAGACTGTATTGCATATAAACTCCAACTGTCATTTGTCTAGGACAGAATCAAGCCAAAAACTTATCTGAAAAGTTGGAGTAGGGACAGGCATTGTGACCCAGTGGTTAATGCACCGTTTGGCATGCCTGCAACCCATAGGAGTACCAGGAGTGAGTTCCACCTCCACTTCGGGTCCAGCTTCCTGCTGATGCGCATCCTGGGGGGCAGCAGATGATGGCCCAAGTACTTGGGGTTCCTGCCACCCATGTGGGAGACCTGGATAGAATCCCTGCTCCTGGCTTCGGCCTGGCCCAGCCCTGGTTGTTGTGGACATTTGGGGAGTGAGCCAGTGAATACACATCTCCTTCTCTCTGTCCCTGCTCCCCTCCTTCCCTCCCCTTCCCCTCCTCCTCCCCCCTGTTTTCTCTCTCTCTCTGCCTTTCAAATAAATAAATAAATCTTTAATAAATAAAATAAGTAGACTGCTCACATCCTCACCTGAGCTCACTGACTCTTTGTATGTGGTACTAGGAAAAGGATCCAAATAACCCAAGGCAGGTGGGCTTCCTTGTCAGTGCACCTGGAGCTACACTGCCTCCAAGGCCTCCGTCCTACTCATACAGAACTCTGCGTGCTTATTTTATTTATTCCCAGCTAGGCTCCTGCATCTCTCCAGCCTCTCCTGGTTAGGGTTGGGAAGACTGAAAAATCCCCAGAGTTAGGGTAGCCCCAACAATTGGGAATATGATGGAAAAAAATGAAATAGTATTTACAAGTGAAAACCTACGTGAGCTGTCATGAGGTGATCCACTCTCCTGTGGAGCTTCAATAACTGAATTTCCCTGGTTGGGGTCTAGGTCAGCCCAGTCGCATACCAAGCTGTTGCCTATGGTAGGCAGTATTAAAGTGAAGTCCTGTTTCAGGGGTCCGTGACGTGAGCCATGGGAGTCCTGGGAACCTGGAACTGGGTACATTATTCCTTAGGTGCCTTTTTCTGAGAAAAAGTTACACTAATTTATCATATCCTCAGAGCAGTTCCATAACCCAGAAGAGGCTTTAGGTTATGTCGCGTTATGTTAAATAGGAAGGAGTTTTTGTTATTGCTCTTCTTTTTGTTTATTCTGTACTTATGCCCAGTTTTTAGCAGATTTCAACAAGCAAATTACATACATTACTGATAATTCAGAATTCTCTTAATTTTCCAGTTACTATATCTGAGTTAAATTTAATTTTTTTGCTCTTATAGAATTGCTTGATATCCATCTAACTTGTTTTCATCCAGGCTATGTATGTAAACTCTTACATTGAAAAGCTTTAACGGTTGAAAGCCTCCATCTAGGCATTGTTCTGCATTATTTTTGGTGTGTTCTTTTGTTTATATTACTAAGCTAAAGTTAGCACAGATAGTACAAGGCTAGAAAATGGTGACAATGGTTGGAAAACAGGAAATTTTAGGCTTGTGTGTGTTTGGAACAGATGATCATAACGATAGAGCCACTGCAGTGGAAACTTCCACCGAGCCTGTTTTTTCCTTATTTTGCTCTATGAGAAAAGATGGGGCTTCCTGGAAAACAACTCAAGTAGTTTAAAGCGAATGGTTTTCTTTTGTCCCAGCTTCATGGTTAATTTGTTTTTCTTTATTATATTTACTCTATTACTAATAATAAGAGCACGTAATATTTTTAACAGGTAAAGTAATTCCCAAAGTAGTTACTTTAGATGTTTAAGTATCAGAATATATTACCACTAATTTACATGGCTTTAAAAGAAAATTAAAACAATATGAATATTGTAACTATTGGACTTTAAGGGAAGGGAGGGAAAAATGTACTGCTTGGTTTATGATGTTCCCAGCTTTCCTTGCTTGTTTGTTTTTAACCCCCTGAGTTCCAGTCTGTAAAGCAAAGTCACTATGCTTTATTTGTCTAAGCCATTTCCTGAGCAAGCCTCCTTCCAGATGTATCCCGGAATTCTATATTTAAAAAAAAAAGGAGACATCCACTCACTAATTGCAGAGTAATAAGAAAGTGATGTTTCCATAAATTTTTTGTAGTTTTATTTTATGCATATCATTCCTGATTTTTTAATATTGATAACTTTCTTTTGTAGGGCATTTCTAGGCATAAACTCTTTTACCTTCGTGTAATTTATTTGTTTGTTAATTAATTAATTAATTTGCCAGACAAAGGGACAGACAGGTAGACAGAGTTCCCATCTGCTAGTTCACTCCCCGGTTGCCTGGAATGTCTGGGGCTGGGCCAAGGCCAAAGCTGGGAGCCAGCAGCTGGAATCTCTGTGCAGGTGTCCCACATGAGCTGTCACCACTGACTCCAGGGGTCCGAGTTAGCTGGAAGCTGGCATCAGGAGCCACAGCAGGGAATCAACTCAGGTACTGCAGTGAGGGATGCAAGTGTCTTAACCTCTAGGTTAAATACCTGCTCCACAGAAGTCTCTCTTGGGTATTATAAGCAAATAAACTTTTGTTAATCGGCTACTTAGGTGATCAGTGCTGAGTGCTCCAAAGAGCAAGTGCAAATTCCTTAATGGGAAAGTTGAGGAATGCTTTAAAATGGTCTAGAGCGGCATCCCATATGGGTTCCAGTTCAAGTCCCGGCTGCTCCACTTCCAATCCAGCTCTCTGCTATGGCCTGGGAAAGCAGAGGAAGATGGTTCATGTCCTTGGACCCCTGCACCTGTGGGAGTCCCAGAAGGAGCTCCTGTTTCCAGGCTTCAGTCTAGCCTAACTCTGGCTGTTACGGCCATTTGGAGAGTGAAACAACAGATGGAAGATTCTCCTCTCTCTCTCTCTTTCTCTCTCTCTTCCCACCCTTCCTCCCTCTCTCTCTCCTTTTCTCTGTGTATCTCTGCCTTTCAAATAAATGGATCAATTTTTTTTTTTAAAAAAAGAAAGGTCTAGAACCAGGTCTTAAAGGATGAGTAGGAGCTCATTGGGTAAGAGAGATGAGGTATTTCAGAGCACAAATAAAACAAAGCATAAAACATAGAGGAGTAAAGGAGCCATTCTGGTGAAAGACTGGAGAGGCGAGACAGGTAGGTGTGGTTTGGAAGAACCTTGTCTGGTACTTTGACACAATGTTAGTCTTCTTCTTTGAGATCTTTTTCATTGTAGTTCAGTGGCTTTCTGTGATCATTCTGATTAGTAACCAACTTTAAGGACCTCATCAAGCCTTTGTGTGTCTATAACATGGGAAGCACTGCTGCGGAAATAAAAACAAAAATCAAGGAATGGCTTCAGCTTTCAAGGGGCTGCTGTCTAGTTGGTAAAATAATGTATTAGCATTCGGAGAGTTTGGAAATGTAAAATAACTGCCTGTTCCAATGTCTTCCTCCTCAGCAGTGCAGGAGACATTAGTAGCAGATTGATTGTCAGGGGTGTCGAGGGCAGAGGGGAAAGGTTGAAAAACATCTTGAAGAATGAACGGGATTTGAAATCAGTTCAAAGACAGTTCCAAGTGGGATAAATATTATGGACAAAATAGGGCGATGTTGGGGCAGACGCTTGGCCTAGTGGTAAAGACGCATGCCACACGAGAGTACCCGAGTTCAGTTCCCGGGGACTGGTTTCTGCCTCCAGCTTCCTGCCGATGTGGACCCTGAGCAGTGATGGCTCAGGTAGTTGGGTTCCTGTTACCATGTGGAGGACATGGATGAAGTTCCTGCCTCCCAGTCTCACTGTTGCAAGCATTTGGGGAATAAACCAGCAGGTGGGAGATCTCCTGTCTCTGCCTCTCCAACAAAAAAATAATAATTAAATAATTTTTTTACAAATGAGAAGGCATAGACAGAGCAGATAATATTAACAAATAAAGAATTAGGAACTTGAAAGGACCCTTTTTTAAAAAAATCTATTTTTAAGTAGCAGTTCTGTGCACTGGTTGGATTTAGAGTTCTTAATCTTAATGGTATGTTAGAATCACCTGTTGAACTTTTTTAAAAAAGATTTATTTTATTTATTTGAAAGGGCAGAGTTAGAAAGAGGGAGAGAGAGAGAGATCTTCCATCCACTAGTTTTCTCCCCAAAATGGGTGCAATGGCAGGGGCTGGGCCAGGCTGAAGCCAAGAGCCAGAAGCTTCATCTGGGTCCCTCATGTGGGTGCAGGGGTCCAAGAACTTGGGCCATCTTTTGCTGCCTTCCCAGGCACATTGGCAGGGATCAGAAGTGGAGCATCCAGGACTTATTGGCATCTGTATGGAATGCCAGCATCGCAGGCGGTGGCTTAACCCGTTATGCCATAACACCAGCCCCACCAGTTGAACATTTAAAGCTATCTGGGCTTGACTACCCCCTCCCATGGGATCTATAGGTATTTCTTTCCTTTTTATTTGAAAGAGAGAGACAGAGACAGAGAGAGAGATCTTCCATCCCTAGTTCAGTCCCCAAATACCTACAACAGCCTAGACTGAGCCAGACTGAAAACAGGAGCTGGGAACTCAATCCAGGTCTCCCACAAGGGTGGCAGGGACCCAACTAGTTGAGCTATCACCCACTGCCTCCCAGGATGCACTGATCCGATGGCAGAAGCCAGGTACATATCCTGGTCTCCCATGGGGTGCAGGGCCCAAGCACTTGGGCCATCCTCCACTGCACTCCCTGGCCACAGCAGAGAGCTGGCCTGGAAGAGGGGCAACCGGGACAGAATCCGGCGCCCAGAGCAGGACTAGAACCTGGTGTGCCGGTGCCGCAAGGCGGAGGATTAGCCTAGTGAGCCGAGGCCCTGGCCCCCTGCAGTTTCTTATCACTATGCACATACCTCTACCCTGTTTGTGTGTGATCAGACTAACTTAAGACCTAGCTTCAGTATGATAGGTTTGTCCTCAGAATAATGCATCCGGTTTTCTTAAGTACAGAAGGTACTTTATGAAGTTCTTTCAATGTGAAGTTTATAAATCTCATATCTGCAGTTTTTAAAACAAATTGATTTACTGTTTCTACACTTCTCCCCATGCCTGATAGTGCTTGAATGGGCTGACCGGATGGCAGTCATGTCATTATCCCCGTAATGCAGGGACAGTGTGAGAACTTTCACGATTTTATCCTTGCCCAAATGAGTTTCGACTGCACGTTCAGCAGACATTGACGGAGGATGTACTTGGAGTGAGGCAGTGGGAAAAGAAAGATGAAAAAAAAAAAAAAAGACTCTAGCTCTCAAAAAATTCAGATGTAGGGGTGTCAGTCATGTAACTGGGAACAAAGCAGAAACTAAGAGCTCAGAGCCAGCTCAACGATGGTGGCCAGAGGGGGCTGAGTTGAATCCAGGGGTTAGATCTTGTGCCTCCAGGGTTACACACGTCAGGTGCAGTGGTAGGAGAGAGCAGAGTGTTAGGGGGACTGCAAGCTTTCCCAGGTGGGTGGAAGACAAAGAGGCAAGAAGCAAGGATGGAAAAATTAGGGGTAGTGGGTGGGAGATTGCTGGAGGACCAAAGACTTTGTAGCAAGTAGACAATCACCGGGCCTAGGGAATCAAGGTATAGTACTTTTATGCTACTTCAAAGTGTAGATTTGCTAATGACATCATGTTGCTACATCATTTATTCGACTTAAAATGAGAGTGACTTAAATTGCACATAAAATATGACAACAAAGTAAGTTTCTACCCAGCCCTTCTCAGCTGTTCAGACTTCTTGCAGATTTCATCTTCATTACCTCCTTGTGATGGAAATCTAATAGTTGAGATGGCTTTTCACGTGAATTTTGCGTAAAACTGCTTTGCGTATTCGGTTTTGAAGATTTCTAGAAAATGTGTCCTTTTTGTTACTGCTCTGCAAGGATTGGCAAAGGCAGGGTGCAGCTTTCTCTGGGGCTACCAAGGCAGCAAGGATAAAAATAGGACGAACTTTAAGAATCCCAGATATTTTCAGATAACAAAGACTGACTTATATGGGCCCGTTTTGTGCTCTGACAAAACATAGAGAAGCTTTTGTGCTGTGATTAGCAAGGGTGCTGATGTCAGTTCTCTTGTCGAGCACCAAGCTTTATTCTGTGGCTACACTGTGCTTTGTACCACAATCCAGAGAACCTTTGTATCTGCCTTATTAAAGTGTGTACTTTATGTAATTGCTTTTGTTTTCCATTTTAATCTGTGCCAGATTCAATGAGAGTGACTCATTTTGTGACTGAGACAAACATTCACATTTGGACCATGTTAAAAATAAATAAATAAGTGGCAGGTGCCACTTGGCGAAAGTCTGTACTTCAATGCTGTCATTTCCTGCTGTAAGGGTTCACGTCTTGTACCATGTCTACTCAGCCTGTGATTGCTGGCCCGGGGTATCTAGTGCACCTCGATTCATTGCTACTCATTTCTTAGTTGTTTTCATTTCTAAGGGGATTTTGAATTTTAACAGTGTGATTTTCAATAGGAAAGCAAAGGAATAGATGGAGGAAGCCACAGGCAACCAGAATACAAAGAGTGACACATAAGCTGTTTTGTCATTTCCCCAAGGTGTTTGATACATGTGTATTTTATTTTATCCTGTGGATGTTTACTAGCAGAACTCTTTAAGTGAAAATGTTTTAAAAAGTACTCCTTTTCATGTGGCTCATATATCGAATCTACTATTCTCATAACTTCTACAACATACTCTTAGAAGGGTATTTATTTATGGTACAAATATTTCTGAGAGGTACTGTGCTTTGCATTGTGTATGTAATGGCAAATACAGCAGACATGGTCGCTGTCTTCTTGGGCTATTCGATCTAGTTTAGGGCATTGGAAGCTAAACAAATGAACGCAAGGAAAAATTGAATTGCAAAAAAAGAAAAGTCAGTATGTTGGTAACAGGGCCACTACTTTACCTTGCAGGTGGATAGGTTGAGGTGGTCAGGAAGAGAAAGCCTAATGATTAGAGAGGGCCAGGCCGAAGAGCATAATGGATGTCTAGCAGGTGCAAAGTCTCCAGCAGGAACTGTATTATCAGAAGAGAGAAATGACAATTGGTAAAACTTATAAGAGAGGAAAGACAGAAAACTGTGTTTGAAAGACCACAGATGAACTATATATATAAGCATAGCAGTGAGGCACCGTTCAGTCTAGGGGCAGATGTCCCTCTGTCCTGCCCCGCGGCCCCTGAGAGCCTCACTACAGAGCAGGACAGGAATTGATGCCTATAATACTTAGCCTGAATCATTGGGGAATGGATGGATTATGTTCAATGAATTATGTAGTAAGGCGTTTTAAAAAGATTCTCATGCAAGGCATTAAAGTTTTAAAAAGTCATTTCTGTGTTTAAAGATGGAGCCCTCACTTATCTGGAAAAGTCACTTACCAAGAGGTGTGATTCCTTGATGGCCCTGGATACATTACCTGATACTCTATTTTCTTTTTCCTTTACTTTTTCATTACTTTTTCATCTTTACTGCCTGATGGGCAAACATCTGCAGAGGCACAATTGTACTAAGAAATGGTACTTATTTTTAAGAAAATAGATGCATATCAAATATATTTTTTTAAAGTTTTTTAAATTCATTTTTAGAGGGAGAGGGGGAGAGATCTGTTTTTCATCCACTGGTTCAGGCCCTGAGATGCCCACAAATGCCAGCACTGGACCAGGCCAAACCCAGGACACTGGAGTTTCATCTGGGTCTCCCCTGTGGGTACAGGGGCCCCAGGACTTGGGCCATTTTCCACTGCTTTCCCAGGTGCATTAGCAGGGAACTGGATTGGAAGTGGAGCAACTAGGACACAAACCCATAAGGGATGCCCCTACTGCAGGCAGTAGCTTTACCCACTACATCACAATGCCAGCCCCTGCCTTCTGGATTTTTAAATCCAGAAACCAGTACTAAATTTATGTAAATTTAATGCTTTATGACTTTTTGATACTATTTGAAACATCTTTGGAACTCTACCCTGCCTCCTCCTCACATTTTTTTGTGATTTTCTTGTTAAAGGATTGTGTTTTCCATAACAGAATGCCTGTCTATCGCAAAAGTTGTGCAGGTATTTTGCCAGGATTACTATGTTTGCACATTTTCATGTATGTTACCTATTACTTCACAATTAATAAAATCCTTGAGGGTGGCAATCATGAATTACATGTTTATGTTTCTTCCCACAAGTACCCAGCACAGTGTTTACAACATAATCAATAGCACATTGACTAACTCATTGATTTTTTAAAAATGTATTTATTTGAAAGGCAGAGTGACAGGGAGAGAGAGAAGCAGAGAGGGATCTTCTGTCCACTGGTTTACTCCCCAGTGCAATATCCAGGGTTGGGCCAGAACAAAGCAAGGAACCTGGACCTCCATCTGGGTCTCCCACATAGGTTGCAGGAACCCAAGGGCTTGGACCATCATCTGCTTCTGTGCAAAGTACATCAGCAGGAAGCTGGATTCGAAGCAGAAGAGCCAAGCATTCCAGCTGGCACTCTGCTATGAGGTGCAGGCATTGCAGGCAGCGGCTTAACCTACCGTGCTGCAACACCCACCCCTAATTTTCTTCTTAATGCAGCTAAATTTTCTTAAAATACTAAACCTCAAGTGATCACCCAAATGAATTGAGTATAGCTGTCCAAATTATTAAAGGCTGAACAGGCTGGTTTCTGGATCTCCTCAGGCCCTTTAGTTTTCACTTTGTGTACCTCTGCCTCAGGCCATTGTCATAAGCTTCCTGGCAGGTCCATCAGAGAACTATGATTCAAAATCAGTTCATGTCATAATTCCGTAGAAAATTTGGGGACAATAGAGACTACAAGTAAGCATGTGTTGGCGAAGTGTATGTAGATTTTAGCTGTCAGTCCTCTTTTCTCCATGTTCACATATATTTTCAGGATAAAATGAAGCCATTGCTAGTTGGCACAGATCTTCAATCAGGCACACCAAAGAAAGACAAAGTGCATCGCTTGCTTCTCATGTGCGAAGCCAGGAAAGCTTCTAAATCCATTTTCCCCTCAACCTTTCCCTGCCCCCACACCTAAAAACAAGAAATCTATAGCTTAGAAGTGGTAGAATCTTTATGAAGAAGCAACTTTTTGTACATTTTTATGGCATGATAACAAGGTGTGAGAAACCATGGCTTTTAGTAAAAATTGTGGTAAAATATACATAGCATAAAATTGACCAGGTTGAGGTATTGTTAAGTGCCTTCACATTGTTGTACAGCCATCAGCACCATCCGTCTCCTGAGCTTTTCCATCTTCCCCAACTGGAACTTTGTACCCAGGAAACACTAATTCTCCTTTCCTCCTCTCCCACAGCCCTTGACAACCATCATTCTGCTGTCTTTGTCTGAGTGCCTCATATTAAGTGGAAGTATACATCATTTGTCCTTTCGTGTCTGGCTTATTTTCACTTGGTGGGACATCCAACTTCATGCTTTTGCGTGTGGATATCCAGCTTTCTCAACACCATTTGTTGAAACCATTACTTTTTTTATATCTAGTGAAATCCATCCCTTCCTTGGCTTGTTGATTTGATATTATATAGTAGGAGATGTAATAGAAGATACTAAATATATGTACATTACTAAGTTAACTGAGGCCTGGATAAACTTCACTTTTGCTTTGGAAACAAAGCAAAAACATTGTGACTGTCTCTGGACAATGCATTTATCAAATCAGTTTTATAAATGTGCAGCTTCTTGAAAAATTTCAAATTAATGCTAAATGGATCTTTTTTTTTTTTTCTTTATTTCTAGGCATGGAAGAGGAGATGGTTTGTGTTACGCAGTGGCCGTTTAACTGGAGATCCGGATGTCTTGGAATATTACAAAAATGATCACGCCAAAAAGCCTATTCGTATTATTGATTTAAATTTATGTCAGCAAGTCGATGCTGGCTTGACATTTAACAAAAAGGAGTTTGAAAACAGCTACATTTTTGATATCAACACTATTGACCGGATTTTCTACTTGGTGGCAGACAGTGAGGAGGAGATGAATAAGTGGGTTCGTTGCATTTGTGACATCTGTGGGTTTAATCCTACAGAAGAAGGTAAGCTCAGGACTGTATTATTCCTCATAGGTTCTCCTTGTTTTTGATATATTTTGAAAAAGGCCATAAATTCTGTTATTAATTAAGTTATACAATGTAATAGTTTGCTTTATAATAGGAACTTGGTATTTGGAAAAAAGCAGTGAACCTTTTGATCCATTTGGGAAGAAACTTTTTACAGGTTTTAGAGGGAGAAACGTAGTCATTGTGGGGCAGTGTCTAAATTATTGCCCCAAGGAAGAAAATGGCAAGAAGACATAATTAAGAGCTTATTTAAGGGGGGGAGGGCGGTGCTGTGGAGCAGTGGGTAAGGCTGCCGCCTGTGGCACTGGTATCCCAAATGGGTTCTGGTTCCAGTCCTTGTAGCTCCACTTCTAATCCAGCTCCCTGCTAATGCTCCAGGGAAAGCAGATGATAGCCTAAGCGCTTGGGCCCCTGTACCTACATGAGAGACCCAAAAGCTCGATTCCTGGCTTCAGCCTGGCACAGCCCTGGCTGTTGTGGCCATTTAGGAAGTGAACCAGCAGATGGAAGATCTCTCTCTCTCTTTGTTTCTCCCTCCCTCCCTCTCTCTCTCTCTCTCTCTCTCTACCTTTCAAATAAATAAATGAATGTTTATAAAGAAAAAAAATAAGAGCTTTTTTTAGGGGTTGGTTGTGGTTTAGTGGGTAAAGCTGCCACAAATCCAGCTTCCAGGTTTGTGCCCTGGCTACTCCACTTCTGATCCAGCTTCCTGCTGGTGTCCTGGGAAGGGCTGCAGAATATGGCCCAAGTATTTGGGTCCCTGTACCCACACAGGAGACCCAGAAGAAGCTCCTGGCTTCAGCCTGTCTCAGCCCTGGCCATTGTGGAGACTGAACCAGCAAGTGGAAAGTTTCACTCTCTCAGTCTCTCCCTCTCTCTCTACCTCTTACTTTCAAATAAATAAATACAATTTTTTTAAAAAAAGAGCTTCTTGAATTCCAAGATAAGTATTAAGGTGAGCCAAATAACACCCCTGATTAATTAATTTTTTACCTTAAAAACAGCATTTTATGTGATTCAACCCAATTCCTTAGGTCTTAATTCTTTTAAAAACTACATTACATTATGAAATTATAAAATAACCAAGGTGAGAAACAATCACAAACCACAATGAAAAATTATCAAGCAAATGGTTTATGTAACACAAGTCCTAAAAGGAGCTTGGAGAAAGATCCTCTCAGGTACCTTTATGTACTGTTTTTTTTTTTTTAAAGATTTATTTTATTTATTTGAGAAGCAGAGTTACAGAGAGAGAAAGAGACAGAGATAGAGGTCTTCCATCCGCTGATTCTCTCCCCAAATGGCATCAACAGCCGGAGCTGGGCCTACTGTTAAGCCAGGAACCAGGAGCTTCCTCCAGGTCTCCCACACGTAATGCAGGGGCCCAGGTACTTGGGCCATCTCCCACTGCTCCTCCAGGCCATAAGCAGAGAGCTGAGTCAAAGAACAGCCGGGACACAAACCAGTGCCCACATAGGATGCTGGCACCGCAGGTGGAGGCTTAGCCTGCTACACCACAGTGCCAGCCCCTGCCTGACTGCTTTCTGCCTGTTCTCTTCTATATTCCTCTTGAATCACTCAGAACCCGTGCAGGGGACTCCCATACAAATTTAGGTGTGTAGAGCCAAGAATTGGAAAGGTGAACTAAGTAAGGTCTCTGTCCTTTGTCTTCGTAGTTAGAAAATCATTCCCCCTTATCCACAGAATGTGTGCCAAGACCCCTCCAGTGGATGCCTGAGACCATAGATTATACTGATTCCTATCTATATTATGTTTTTTGAATACATACCTACCTGTGATGGTTTGATTTGTCAATTAGACATGATAAGAGATTAACAATAATAACTATTAGAACAATGATGGCAACATGCTGGAATAGAACTGCCAGCATCCATTCTGTTGTACTTCGGGGCCACTTGTAAGCAAAATAAGGCTAACTTGAGCATGAACACTATGATGTCACAGTCAATCTGGCTCTGAGATGGCTGCTAAGTGACTAACGGGTGAGTAGGATATACAGCACAGGTGCACCAGACAAAGGGGTGATTCAGTTCCCCAGCCAGATGGCACAAGATTTCATCTGAATACACAGAATGACACATAGCCTAAAACTTATGTACTGTTTCCTTCTGGAATCTTCCATTTAACGAAAGGTAGTTACAGGGAGAGAGCAGTATCTTCTATCTGCTGGTTCACTCCCCAAATGGCCACATGGCTGGGGCTACACCAAGCTGAAGCCAGGAGCCAGGTTTCCATCCAGGTCTCTCGTGTGGGTACAGGGCCCCAAGTACCTGAGCCATTTTGTTCTGCCTTCCCAGGTGCATCTGCAGGGAGCTAGAATATAAGCAGAGCAGCTGGGACTCAAACCTGCCCTCCCATGTGGAATGCAGGTGCCCCAGGCAGCAGCTTAACCCACTGTGCCACAACACCGGTCCCTCAGATAGCACTGGATGGCAGGTAACTGACACCTGGATAAGGGGAGACCACCATACTCACATTTAGAAGTATACGTTTTCAGATGTGTACATTGATGTGTGCTAGAGATTTCTTGAAGAGTGGAAAAATTGTATTAATAGTCGTCATCAAGATTTGGATTGGAGAAGCAGTACTCATCTCTCAATAAGCCCAGGTCAGCATGCTGCTTCCTGTCTGACCACTCAGCAGCCCTGGAGAAGGAGCCTTGCTGGGCTGGGGCTAGCCCAGTGAGGGAAACCCCATAGAGAGACCATCTTGAAAACCCCATGAGCAGCAGTGAGAGAGAGGGAAGAAAGCACCCAGTTCCTCTGGGGGTAGGGTTGGGCTGATATTGAACTTGAGAGCCTCTGCAAAGCCCTCGTGATTTAAAAATTCATCCAGTTGTTTCACAGGGGGAATTGAGGCCGTAATTGTTTTTTGTGAAGTTACTAAACAGAGTACGTGGGCATGCAGGTGCTATTCTAACTTTGGTTAAACTCCTTTCCTTTCCTGTCTGCATTGACAGTCCATGTTTGCGCGGTGGAGAGTTTACAGTCACAGATGAGGTGGCTCTCTTTTTAACGGTTATTTAACAACTAGTCTGTAAGGATGATTGTATTTCAACACCACATTAGTTTCATCATGTGATGGATTTTCAGTTAAAATAAATTTGTCATTTTCGACCCTTTTCAATGCTGCTGTTGTTCCTTTGCCTGCTGCCTTTCCAGTGCAGAATTTGTTTGGAGCACCAAAGGCTGACTTCTGTCTCCACTGGTTACCTGCATAGCCTGAGCAGTTCTGGACGGAGGAGGAGGCCGCTGTTCTCTTCTGTTTTCATAATCCTCCTAGCTCTATTTACCAAAGGGAATGAGATGCTGTCTTAGAAGATAGGCATTCTTCAGTCAAGGGATATGATTGTCTAATTTTTGAAAGCCCATTTCAGGAGGGAGTACAGTTGAGAAGCCCCCACATTAGAATCTCCAGTGCTCTCATGGATCAGTGTGAGGGACTCAAGACTTCACCAGGGATGAGGTGGAAATAGCAGAATTAGCACTACAAGAGGAGTCTGAAGAGGCCACTGAATTAGTTCAATCTCATGATTAAATGTTAAAGGATGAGGAGTTGCTTTTTATGGATAAGCAAATTAAAAGAAAAAAGACTCTCCAGTGTGCAAGAATCTGCGGTTAACTTTGCAGGTTGTACAGCTCAGAGTTTGTTCTCTTTGGCCACTCAGAAGGAAGGAGTGTTATCACCCAGGAGCTTGATGAGCACCGAGGAGTCATCTCTGGGAAGAGAAAGGCTTTAGGAAATTGATTCATAAGTTCTCCAAGTTACATGAATTTGCTCAGACTCGGCTCGGCCGTGGGCATTCACTCAACAAATACATATGACAGAGACAAATGGTAAACATGACAGACATGGAATTGAGCTTGTAGCTTCCTTCATGTAAGGAACAATCCAAAAAAATTCATTGAAGTTGTTGCTAAGTTTAAGTGTAAAGCTGTTGCTAAGTGTAAGTGTGTGTTTGTGTATATAGGTAGTATTTGTGTATATATAGTGTATATGTGTGTGTATATATAGTGTGTATGTGTGTTTATATTTGTGTGTAAATAGTATGTATATAGTGTGTGTACATTGTATGTATGTGTGTATATAGTGTGTATGTGTGTGTAGTGTGTGTGTATAGTATATGCATATGTACTGTGTGTATAGTGTATGTATGTGTTTATATAGTGTGTGTATGTGCGTCTGCGTATATAGTGTATATATGTGTATGTATATATAGTGTGTATGTGTGTGTGCATCTGTGTATATAGTGTGTATATATGTATAATGTGTATGTATGTGTATAGTGTGTGTATCTATAGTGTGTGTATAGTGTGCATGTGCATCTGTGTATATAGTGTGTGGGTATGTATGTATAGTGTATATATATAGTGTGTGTGTATATAGTGTGTATGTGTGTATATATAGTGTGTATGTGCGTCTGTGCATATAGTATGTATGTATAAATATAGTATATATGTGTGTGTATCTTTGTATATAGTGTATGTATACTGTGTATGTATGTGTATATAGTGTGTGTATATATAGTGTGTATGTGCATCTGTGTATATAGTGTGTGTATATAATATGTGTATATAGTGTGTATGTGTATATATAGTGTATGTGTGTATATAGTGTGTGTATATATATCATTTGTGGATGTGTGTATATCATTTGTGGATATGTGTGTGTAGTGTGTATGTGCATATATATAGTGTGTACATATGTGTCTATATAGTGTGTATGTGTGTGTATATACAGTGTGTATACATCATTTGTGGATGTGTGTATATATGGTGTGTGTATGCATGTGTATATATAGTGTGTTTGTGTGTGTATAGTAATACTGTGGAAGTGTGTGAATACAGTTCTCATCCTCACAGAGCTGACAGTCTATGGGACAGACAATCCAGGAGTTACAACACTAGTTAACAAGTGCTTTGTTACAGAAAAAAGAGATAATCTCAGATGGCAAAAATGCCTGATTTAGTCTTAAAAGGGGCTGGGAAAAAGCAGGTAGTTTTAAATGGCTTTGTGACGACTGACTATAACTGATCATTACCGAGAACTTTGTTTTGTTCTTAAACAGAACGTTGGCATTTATTTTAAAAGGCAGAATCAGTCAGTCACAGCAAATGTTTGTTTTCACTTTATACATCTTCAACCAGTATGGGGAGGGGTGACTTAATAGCTACAGTGGCCTTTGTGGTGGCAGAACTCCCAAGCTCTTATAAAACCGATTGTATTATGAGTATATTTGAACTGAGTGAAACTCTTATTTTGTAAACTTTTATTTTCACAATGTACAAGGTGTGTAAGTGGATGTTGTAAGAAAACTCACAGTATGATTAATCAAGCTTGATACATGTAGTCCGCTAGTTGGCTACCAAAACAGCTATGCCAAACAGATCACTTGTATCTGTTTATTATAACAAGCCCCTGAAGACTTTAATTGGCAACAGTCTCTACAGTTCGTTCATGAGCTATATCTAAATGCAGCTGAATTATTTTTTTAATTCCATGGTTTAGATTTTTCACAACTTCATCCTAGCTGTCTCCCCAAATTATCGCAGTTAGCAATGTCTCAATATACTGTATTGGAATATATAGTGATTTTCTTGGAATAAGTCAGTGAAAGATACAGAATTCTTCATTGAGTAATATCATGGCGCCTACAAATATTTTGTTGTTCTCTGCAGTTTTGGTTTTTGCTGCAAAGTGGCAAAACTGCAAAAAGGCTTTAAAATCAGCCCCCATGTTTCCTTAGGCATTTGTAGTAGCTGACGTTGCGAAAAACAAAACAAAACAAAACAAAAATTCACCCACTTGAAGATGTGTGTGAAATTCTAAACAGCAGACAACTGCGGTTATCTTTTATAATCATAGCCCTAACATTAAATGTGACAAGGTAAGTATCAAAATATCTTTGTTCCCTACCTGTTTTATATTGCCGTGTTTACACCTAGACCTCACCCCAGCCTCTTCATAATAGTGTTTTTGTTTTTGCCTGTATCTGTTCCCTGAGCCCTGTGCTCTTCCCACTTGAGAGAGCTGAGTGTGCTCCCGCTCCTGGCTGAAAGCTGGCTAACATCATGAGATGATTTTTTTCACTCTGCTTAAGTTTCAGGCTCAGTGTGGGGAGGAATGGACTGTGCTCTGAGAAAATAAGTATCCCCCATCCCTGTGAGAATAACTAATTTTCCCCTGAAAACAAAAGGAAAGGGGAAAAATCTGACCTGTGTTTTGATTCCAGGAACCTCTCAAAATATCGTTCCCATGTTATTTCCGCTGCCCCAGGTGACCACTGCTATTATTGAATACGCAGAATGCTGGCAGGCTCTGTCTGTTTTTAAATTCGAGCTCATTGAGCTGTGTGTGGTTCCTATGAATGCTTTCCTTTCGTAGATGAGAGGGTAGAAACTAATTTCTTTTGTTTTTCTTGGAAATGTGCAGATTTATTTCTGTGTCTGCAGCACCGAGGTGGAAGCCGTTTAATCTGCTGAGCAAGTGGTGAGCAGCAGAGCCCAGGGCCTGCACAAGGCTCCCCAGCTTTGCGTAGAGGCTCCTGGTCTAGCTGCAGGATGCACCAGTAGAAAGTTACCTCCCAGTTACTTCTTTCAAAATGCCCAGATTTTAGTGCCTTAATTTAAAAAAAAAAAATAAGTCTCAGTTTGATGTTCTTTTCTTTTGTAAAGAAGTAAATTAGCACATAAGAGTATACATACATTTCCATTCCTGTAAAGCAGTCTTTTTTAATTGGGGACTTCTCTGTTAACTTTTTATTTTTTTAATTGAGGTGTAACTTACTCCTGTGAAAGGCACAAATTCCAGATGTGACTGCTCCTCTGGTTAACAAATGGCCCATTTGTGCCCCCTACAAGGTTTTCTCAGGACTCGCCGCAGTAAAACCCCTATCCAAATTGTAGCCTCTTTCTGTGTGTGTGCTTCCATCACCATAGATTTGTTTTGCCTATTCTTGAACTTAACAGAAATGGAAACATTGAATGTGGCTGCTTTTTTCCAATATTAGATTTGTGTGATTGGTCCATGTTGTAGCATATAACCATTCTTCATCCTTGGTGGCATTCCATTGTGTGACTATGTCACAAATTACAAATCTCTTCAAATATTGATGGACATGTGGGTTATTTCCAGTTTTCAGATAGTAGGAGGTACTTCAGAAAGTTCATGGAATTGAAAGGTTTTTTTTTTTTCCTTAATATGCCCTTCCCGTGAACTTTTAAAGCACCATTGTACGGATACAGCTGAGGTGAACATTTTCGTGTATATATTTTGATGAACATAAACACCTAGTTTTTGGGCTGTACAGTGTGAGTGGAATTGCTGTGTCAAGGACCATATATATATTTATATGCAGCTTTTGTAGATTTAGCTCTCCAAAGTCATACCGATTAGTTTCCTTCCCATGGTGTATGAGAGCTTCAGTTACTCCATATTCTCATCATTTGGTATTGTCACTTACTAATTTTAGCCTCTCTAATGTGTGTGTAGTAGTGTCTGGTGGCTTTGATTTGCTGTTTTCTTGAGGACCAGTTCAGCTGGAGAGTAGATTTGCTCGTTTTTCCTTTGTGTTTTTATTACACATTTTCAGGCCATTTCCTCTGAGATCTTTTTTTTTTATTTTTAAATTTATGTTTAGGGAATACAAATTTCATAAGTACAATTTTAGGAATATAGTTATCCTTCCCACCGTACCCTTCCTCCCACTCCCATCCCTCCTCCTCCCTCTCCCATTCCCAGTCCCATACTTCATTAAGATTCATTTTCAATTAACTTTGTACACAAAAGACCAACTCTATACTGAGTAAAGATTTCAACAATTTGCACACAATATACACACACAAACTGTTTGAAAACTAGTTTTACAGTTAACTCATAATACAGCTTTTGAGGACAAAGGTCCTGCATTAGGAGTTACTGCACAGTGACTCCTGTTAATTTAACAATTAACATTCTTATATATGATATCAGTGACCACCTGAAGCTCTTGACATGAGCTGCCTAGGCTAGGGAAGTCTTTTGAGTCCACAAAGCAAAGTGGAAGTTCTCTCCTCCCTTTAGAGAAGAGCACATCCTTCTTTGATGGCCACTTCTTTCTGCTGGGATCTCACTCACAGAGCTCCTTCATATAGAACATTTTTTGCCACCGTGTCTTGGCTTTCCATGCCTGAAATGCTCTCATGGGCTTTTCAGCCAGACCAAGAAGCCTTAAGGGCTGATTCTGAGGTCAGAGTATTACTTAAAGCGATTGCCATTCTATGAGTCTGCTGTGCGGACTGCTTCCCATGTTGGAACATGCTCTCCTTTTTAACTCTATCTGTTATTATTACCAGGCACTTGATCCTATTTATATGATCACTTTAAGACTTAATCCCATCTATATTTTCACTTTAACACTTAATATGTCCTCTGAATCCTGATTCATTGAGTCTTCTGTGGTATGATCTAGGCATATATTTCTAGAATACTCCTTAGGTGATTCGGATGCCATCGCACCTCTGGATAAGAATTATGGCATTCGTCAGCATTGCCTGAGGGTCTGCTTTAAAGTCTTCAGGAATGCGTTCACAACCTTTTAAGGAGATTGCCAAGGCACATAAGGAGATAGTTTTTCTGCTTAGAACACACAGACTGTGATGCAACAAGAGTCTTTAATAGTTGTTGAAATCAGTTGCAGAAACTACAGTTCACTTCACTGAAAATCTCAGCCACTGCTGTTTCTTGTTTGTAGCCATTTGTTAGATTTACCTTTATAAAATGTTATTCCATTTGAAAAATGATGTCTTCAGAAGTGAGGACATGGTTATGCTAGTGTTAATGACAGCACTTACTCTCAGTAGACTGTTACTTGCTAAACTAAACATGGATCTGTTCAAAATGCTTCTCTTTAAAGAGAAGGGAAATTTTACAACACACCAGGTAAGTCAGTTATCAATAGAAATGGTAATCTTGAACTATTTACTTTCAATTATGAACATGAAGATGAAACTTTTTACCACAGAAGCCAAAATATATTCAATCAGCATAGGTAGCCTGTCTTCAGAGAAAAAAATCTCTGCCAGTCTTCTGCCAATAGCATGGGCAACTGTGGGGAGCAACTGGGAGCAACTCGGACTAGACTAAGTTACTGGAATTAAGACTTATTCTATGCATCTGCTTTCCCACAATATGGCGCTGAGAAGGGAAACAGCTTCTACACAGCTGCCTCCAGTTCAACCAATAAACTGTGGGACCTGCTCCTGATTGGAGGAGAGCAGCGTACTCGGCGTGTGGGTAGCAGAGTTGGGATTGGTGGAAGAGGACTATAAAGGAGGAGAGAGACGGCATGCACCAGGAACATCTAAGGGGAACACCTGAGCAGCCCCCGAGAGAGCTGGCCGGCGGTGTGCCGCTCCCCCGCGGAAGTGGGGAATGTGGCAGGGGGAACCGCCCTTCCACGGAGGTGGAAGGGTCAGTAGCCAACCCGGGAAGAACCAGCAGCAAACCCGGGGAGGGCCGAGCAGACGAAAGAACAGCGCAGGGTCCTGTGTCGTTCCTCCACGAAGACGGGGAGCGACAGGCAACACCTTAGTTCTATATTTGCATGCTTAGGTACAGTGAGTTAGTGACTACAGATTTGG
The DNA here is from genome assembly GCF_051225735.1 of Oryctolagus cuniculus. Taxonomy (NCBI): domain Eukaryota; kingdom Metazoa; phylum Chordata; class Mammalia; order Lagomorpha; family Leporidae; genus Oryctolagus; species Oryctolagus cuniculus. Next base: position 50,653,887 of record NC_142874.1, on the reverse strand, counting down.
AAAACTTACCACCTTACTATGGATACAAAAGAGTAGCATGTGTCTCCTAGGGCTGGAGCCATTTCATTTTTCTTAAAAAGTGATTCTTTTGAATGGAAGCGTTGTCTAGGTAGGTACTGCAGCTTCCATGAAGGACACAAATACCAGGCTTTCTGGTGTTGAATAGTGTAAACCCATGTATCAGGCTGGGCATCACATGGGCCAGTCTTCCATTTGTGGATCTTCTCTTCACGGAAAGCTGTTCACCGAAAGGCTTTCCTTAGCAGTACTCATTAGCCTTTCAAGTAAATTTCAATTAGAAATTTGCTCCAGCACAGCTTATTAGAGCTTTAATGGGTGTTAAGTATATTCTTCATGTCCTCTGAATTAAGAGCTAAGGAATAACTTTACACACATAAGCGGACCCGACACCAATGTTTGGTTCTTAGAAAGTGAATACCCACATTAACTTAGATAGAGCAGAAAGTCAGAAACTCACACAAGGTGGAAAGCAAATGGTCTGCTCCAGTACTTGTAGAGGAGCAGTAGGTTACATCTCTTGATAAAGTACAACGAAATTTCTTTTTTTCAAGCCATGTGCTTAAGTTTGACCAGAAATTTTATGTTAGAGAATAATAATTACACAATGAAATATTTGTCTTAATATACATTACTGAGTATATGAAAGGTCTCCCTTCCATGGGAATGTTAATTTTTTGAAGATTTTATTTATTTATTTGAGAGGCAGAGTAACAGAGAGAGGGGGAGACAGAGGAAGGTTTTTGATCCTCTGGTTCACTCCCCGAACAGCTGCAACAGCTGGAGCTGGGCTGTCTAAAGCCAGGAACCAAGAACTTCTTCTAGGTCTCCCACATGGATGCAGGGGCCCAAACCCTTAGGCTATCCTTTGCTGTTTTCCCAGGCCAAGGCAGAGAGCTGGAATGGAAGAGGAGCAGCCAGGACTTGAACCAGGGTCCAAATGGGATGCCAGCACTGCAGGCAAAGGTTTAGCCCACTACACCACAGTGCCAGCCCCAGGCATGTGTATTAATGAAAAAACCTATGCAGAGATTTCAAAATTTTTTGCACCAAAGTAAACTGATCTTTTGATCCTATTTCCTATGAACTTTTTGAAGTATTCACATATGTTCCATCAAATAGGGTCAAATGCAGGTTAGTTGGCTTATTAAATTAATAGAAAGGGAGGATGAGCATTTGATGCATCAGTTTAGACCCGTCCTGGTATGCCCACATCCCATCTCAGAGTGCCTGGAATCATGTGTCAGCTCCACCTCTGATTCCAGCTGTCTGCTGATACATACCCTGGGAGGCAGCTGGTGATGGCTCAAGTATTTGTGTCTCTACCTGGATTGAGCAAGACCTGGATTGAGCTCCCTGTTCTGACTTTGGCCTGGTCCAACCCCAGCTCTTACAGGCATTTGAGGGAAGGGTGAACCAGTGGATGGAAGAGTACGTTCTCTCTGAGTGTCTCCATCTCTCTCACTTCTCCCTCTCGCCCTTTCTCTCTCTGTCTGCCTTTCCAACAAACTTTCTAAAGATTTAATCCCCAGAGAGGGGTAAAATGTCATTTCTAGCTTCTCTTTCTAGCTTCTAACTACCAAGAGAAGCTTCTCTTGGCAGTTAGAATAAATCATGCTTTTTGCTGTCTTCATGAATTAACTGTAATATTTATATATGTGCTATAGCAACATTCACTTAGCTCACTTTACAGCTCTTCTTCCTAGGCACAGACTGTATCCTAACTGTGAAGCTCGAATAGTAACACATTAATAAGACTTTTTAAGAATAGCAGTGTATCTCTAATCATGGGTCCCAATAACAAACAAGAATCAGAGCACCTGTGCTGATTATGCCTTACGTGTGGTAAATGCTGAAAAAAAAGTTTCATTCATGGGAGAAACTCACTGAGCATTTTCTCTGTGTGGTTTTAGAAGAGCTCAAAGCAAGGAGTCCAAATCTATAAGACCCATTCACCTGCATGTGCAGTTTGGGCTCTGCTTCTCAGAATTCTGCAAGCCTTACCAGATGCTAATTAATTGAAAACTGTTTTCAGTTTGAGAATTTTGCCTGAGTAAATAGGAGTTAATTTCCAAATTTTAATCTTTTAATTCCATTTTATGACAAGTCTTTAAAAGGGCTTATCTTGCAAAATAAATACCTATATTATGTCGAGTTAATTTTTCTTTCTTGTTTATGGAAGGTAAGAACAGAAAAATGAATTTTTAGCTATTTATACAATTTATTGCCATAACTTCAATGTTTACTCTTAGCACTTATAGTCACATTTATTAGGTATTGATTATAAAATGGTGTATACAGCATACCCCATGAAATGGGTGAGTTGCTGTTTCGGTTCAGTTGAAAATATTCAGAGATTTATTTATGGGGATTTCAAATGTCACAGATTAAATAGTATTCATAGTAAACCCTTAAAGAAGACATTAAGAAAAATATGTACTACATGGAGGAGAAAAAAACTAGCAGAAGGACCAGAAAGCAGTCAATGTATCACACAGGCTATATTCACAGTGGGTTTTATATACTACCTTCCTCTGAAGTAGAAACATGTTAGAATTGAATGATCTAGTTAAATTTTTAGTTCAACCAGTACAATAACAAGCTAAACACTAGAAATACATCACTGTATAAAGCCATATGAATTCTAATATTCTGTAACCCTAAAATAAATTTTGAAGATGATTGTTTTTATAGATCACACATTTCCTTTAATATTTTTTCTTTTTTTTTTTTTAAGATTTATTTATTTATTTGGAAATCAGAGTTACACAGAGAGAGAGAAAGGTCTTCCATCCATTGGTTCACTTCCCAGTTGGCTGCACCGGCAGGAGATGCGCCAATCCAAAACCAGGAGCCAGAAGCTTATTCCAGGTCTCCCACATGGGTGCAGGGGCCCAAGGACTTGGGCCATCTTCCACTGCTTTCCCAGGCCATAGCAGACAGCTTGATTGGAAGTGGAGCAGCCAAGTCTCGAACTGGCGCCCATATGGGATGCTGGCACTGCAGGCAGCAGCTTTACCTGCTATGCCACAGTGCCGGCCCCTCCTTTAATATTTTTTCTAAAATTGGTATCTATACACTAATAATTGAGCAGTTCATCTTAAGTGGGAGAAGAAAACCACCAAACCAAGCCATCACATCTGTCTGACCTTGTTTTATTAACATCAGTGCAGCCACCTAATTCTTAGCTTTCTGTTTCTTTCACTTGTGAATGATGAAAGTAGTTTTGCCCTCTATAGCTACAGGATCCTCAATTTTCTGAAAAGAGGCCTGGAATTCAAAGATTACTTAAAAAAAAGGGGGGGGGGGGGGCTTCATTCATAGTATGTGAAGATGTGTGAGGCAAGAGCTAGAGAAAAACTTGGATTATATTCCCTACCAAGCTTATGAAAGCAAAGACCTTCAAACAGCCATGGAAGGCAACCCCTACCATTACAATCAATACTGGCACACAATGGGGCTTAAAAGGGACTGGGGATAGGGAGGTGGAGTGGATGTGTGGTTCAGCATTTCACTACTTGAGATGCCCACCACCCATAATGGAATGTCTAGTTCAGCTCCTGGCTCCTCCATTTTTAGGTCCAGCTTCCAGCAAATGCTCACCCTGGGAGGCAACAGACAATGGCTCAAATACTTGTATCCCACTACCCACAAGGCAGACCCAGATTGAGGAGCCAGCTCCTGGCTTTGGCCTGGCCCTGCCCTGTCTGTTGAGCATTCGGGTTATGAATTAGTGGGTAGAAGACTTCTCTCTTTCCATCTTTCTGTCTCTCTCTCTCTGCCTTTCAGATAAAATGAAAATAAATAAATAAAAAGGAGAAGAGGAGACCATTCTACCACGTTGGTCCAACTAATGTACTGTCCTCAGGGTTTCAGTCTTGGGGGTTATTTTACTCATGTTAATTTCACTGTATGCGTATGTAATGTTTTGTTGTGAAAAATCTCAGTGTCAACCCAGCTTTTCCTGTTTGTTTATTTCAGGTTTGTGTATTCATGCAGTATATAAGCATTTGCCTCTCTCTGGGTTGCTCCCAGCCTTCCATTCAGTCCTAACTGGACTCATAGAGCGTTTTTCTTCTGCACCCTTAAAATTATACTTGGTTGCCTCAGTGCTGTCAACAGCATTTTACTTCTGGCTCTTCACCTTGTTTCCACATTACTTCATTCTGCACGAATCTGTGTTCTCAGAACATAGCTAAGCTTAGTACGCTACTTCTTCAGAAACCATGGAAGTGCTGCAGGCGAGTCCTTAAAGGGCAGATGGGGCTGTGAACTGAGGGACCAGGTGATGCCCTAATGCTTGGACTTCCCAGGGCACGACTAGAATGTGTTTTACTAGTCCAGAATTAAAACTATTTCTCCCTAGTCCATGGACACATGGAAAGACCAAAAAAAAAAAAAAAATTGGGTCAAGAGTTGACCTCAGTACTCAGAGAACCACGGGCCTGGGAATGGGTCTCCTCGAGAGGGTGGACTTGGCCTAGGAACACTTTGTTATAGAAAAATCTGTCCTGCTAAGGCTGCAGAACACCTTCATTCCTGTGGCCTGAACACTAAAGACTGCTCAAGACGAGGTTAACCATGTCGTTTTTAGAGCCACTGGAATGGTGAAAGACTCCTCTTAAATCTCTTTGACAAGAACCAGTTAGGTCCTGTATAAATGTTGCCATTTAGGCAGTATTTGTTTTAACTGACATTGTCATGGTTTACTCTGCTTTTTTTTTGTGTTGAACTAACTTGTCGCCACACTTTAAAGCAGCTTTGTTTTAAAAGTGAAAATGTGATAGACAGTGTCGGTTAAACGTTGGTGTTGCAGAGCCTGTGAAGCCGCCTGGCATCTCCCTACAAGCACCAGCTGATTTGCCTTTAGCTATAAACACGGCACCACCGTCCTCCCAGGTGGATTCGTCTGCTGCTCTACCTCCTTCCTATCAGCTGATCAGCCTTCCACCACCCCCGGAAACTCTTGGCATCCAGGAGGATCCCCAAGACTACCTCTTGCTAATCAACTGTCAAAGCAAGAAGCCTGAACCCACCAGGTAAATTGTGTGTGCTGTGCTTGTGTGCACTGTGCTTGTGTGCACCTCCCTTTAAGCCTGTTAACCCTCAACGTGAAGGTTTTGATGACCCATTGGTACAGGTGTACGTTTCAGGTGTGTAAGAGGGTTATGTTGCTGTACTAATGAGCCCTGATACTCAGATTTTTGCTGAAGAAACCCAGTGCTTGCCATTCTGGCAAAGAGAACAGTAGTGCCTGCAAGGCTGTCCTGGAAATCTGTCTACTCCGCCATAGTCTGTTACAGACTCACAGCATTACTTGCTTAACAGATGTCACTGACTTATAAATGGTGATCTTGCTCCATTTCTTATGTGATTGTAAACCAGCCAAGGGTCATCTTTTGTTTCTGAAGAAGGAGAGGAGTACCTACTACTAGAAGACTTTGAGAGCAAAACGATTCCATTGCAGTGAGTGTGTTGTGATTGTTTTGGATCAGTGTGAGAAATTAATCATACAGGTAAAATCCCAATATAGCAAATTCTATGGAATATACAAATGGGGTGTTAGTGAAATTTTTTAAATCAAGTACATTGCTTAAAACTGTGGTGAGGCAGAGCTGGCCTCCAACTTGACTCTGCCAGTCTTTAAGTTGAAGCAAGTGTGTGGATTTAAGTGCTTGACCGGAGGGGCCATAAAGCCTTGCCCAAACCCATGGGTTCGCTGGTTTTTTCCCCCTCCCTGCCCCCACACCCCTCTCCTCTTCTAAGCTAAAGGTGTTTTAATTTGGTCATCTGTGCCATTTGATGTTAAGTATTTGGAAGGCTGAGATTGACAGGCAATCAGAGGGCAGGTGTTTTTGGTTTTGTTTTGTTCTTTTCCATTTTTTGCCTCCCTGTTTTTTTCTTTTTAAACTATTTAACAAAAAAAAAAAGCCGGAGGTGAGCATTTGGTACAATAGTTAAGACTCTTCTTGGGATGTCCAGCATCCCAATCAGACTGCCTGGTTGAAATCTTGCCTCCACTTCTGATTCAGACTTCTGCTGTACATCCTGGAAGGCAGCAGTAACATCCTTGCCACTTACATGCAACACCTAGATAGAGTTCTTGGCTCTTGGCTTCAGCCTGGCCCAGTCTCTGCTGTTGTGGGCATTTATGGAATGGCCAGCAGATAAGAGGGCTCTGTCTCTCTCTCAGCCTTTCACATAAAAAAAAGTAAATAAATACTTTAAGAAACAACAGGAAAACAATATTCAACAGACCAACCTGTGCTTTTAATAGTTATATGACACTTAGTGATGCCATCAATTGGGTATATTTATTTATAGCTAAAAAGTGGGGTTAAGCTGTGGAATAGTAGATATGTTTTTAAGACAGGGTCACTAGATATTAAGCATTGCTACTTTTTTGTAAAAAGCAATTTTTTTAATGTAAAAAGTGATTATTGCTAGTGTAGGATCAAAGACTTTTTAAAAAATGTTTCTGTAGAAATTGTTATTATCCACAAAATGGTTTCTGTGAACCATTCTGTGAGATCATGGATGGAAACTCCTTAGAAAAGTGCCAAAAGTGGAATTCTGTACGTTTGTTGTAATGGGATTTTACTTTTAAGACCAAAAGAGATTTTGTTTTATAAATCAATGCTAGTTAATACTATCAAATTCTAACTTGATTGTGCTTGTTTGCTGTGAGGATTTCAAATTACCCACTTGCAATTTTGTTACCTGTGCTACTAACTGAATTTTTATTTGACGGAGATTCAGTTATTTTTCAGTATCAACTTTAACACGCCAACAGCTGAGTGACAGTTTTCAGTGCATGTACTTTTATACGGTGTCTGTCTTTGACTTCACCAGGATCACAGCTTTCCTGGTGCAGCAGAAATTCTGTTCAAAATCATCACCTAAATATAGTTTGCAAAAGTGACAGGTAAATAACAAATATTTATGAGGCACTCACTGTGTGCCCGCTATTATGCTTGGCACAATGAAGGTACAAGATAATTCTGTAAGATACCCTCTAGATACGGGTGCCTTTGAAGATTATGAATAGGCTGTGCAGAAGTTGCAACATGCAAACAGTCAGTGTTTGTAGAGGAAGGCAGTACATGGGAGTTACCTTACAAACTACTCATCCTATGAGACTCAATTCAGACCTGTACTTTCTGGGATGCATTCCCACAAACTCCCAAGTTGGAATAAATGTCACAGTAGATCTTTATGGCACCCTAATTGCCCCACCCTATCTCTGTTTTATCACAGTATTAGAAACAGTTGGCTATTTTTACTAACTCTCCGCTAAGCTAGTCAGAGCGAGGAGCTTTAGTTATTACTCACTGTGCCTCTAGCTTCTCTCAGCTCCTGCATTTGAAGAAAACTAAGTGCAAATTTTGGAATATGTGTAGGTGCATGAGAAATGCCACAAAGAGTCAGTACTCCTGCTTTTAAAGAGGGAGAAACAAGCTTCACCAGAAGAGAAGGATTTAATTACACGTACACCTGCTGACGCGGGAAGGCTATCCTTAGTAATTTGAAGGAAAGGAGAGGCAGGAATGAGCATGGTGGGAGGAAGATAAGGAGGGCCCGTGTGGAGGCCAGGGCTCCAATGTGGGGGAGGGATACAGCGTATGGCAGCCAGGTGAAATAGAGCCAGGTTATTAGTGGTCTCCATGCCAAGTGCAGTAATTTTGGCCTTACAGTTCCTGCAGCCTGTAGGTGAGTGATCTGAAGCCTGCATTTTGCAAACATTAGTCTTAGAGACATAGAGTAAGGTGGTCCCATGGAGAGACTGCAAGAGAGAGAAGCTAGAGGAGAGTTGGGTTAGGAGGGCTCGGAAATGTGGCTCTCGGCGGTCACAGGCCTGAAGTCAGGCAGTGGCAGTGAAAACCGGCAGAGGGGTGGCTGTGCTGGCAGAAGGAGGGACTCTGTGCCTGAGTGACAGTGGGGGTCAGAGAGAAGAAATTGAGCTAATTGGCTTGTGAGCCTGGAGAATCGGGATAAATTAGGATGATGCTAGTCAGGAAAAACAACCGATTTGAGAAGTAACTGAATTTAGCTTGGGACAGATGAGCAAATACTGGCATAAACAGATAGAATTGCCAGTTTGGAAATACAGGACACCAAATTTGGTGAGAAGATGGGAGCTGTTGGTGTTCAAAGAAGGTGAGATGACGGACTAGGAGGATTCCCTAGGGGCACATTTAGGACAGCATTAGGGGATTGAAGGCTGAGGGCCATTCCCAGGTGGAGAGACAGAAGGAGTCAGGAAACAAGAGCAGCCTCGTGCAGTGGAGGATGGCCCAGGTGCTTGGGCCCTGCACCCCATGGGAGACCAGGATAAGCACCTGGCTCCCGCCATCGGATCAGCGGCAGCCATTGGAGGGTGAACCAACGGCAAAGGAAGACCCTTCTCTCTGTCTCTCACTGTCCACTCTGCCTGTCAAGGAAAAAAAAAAAAAACAGCCTCAGGGAGGGAGAAGGGAAATCCAGGTGGCACAGCAGGGGCCTCTCAGCCTAGTGGGGAGGGGCTTCAAGGAGCAGGTGATGATACACAGGGCCAGGTGAAGCTAGGAGGTCAGGGAAGTTGACTATCCCAAGTTACTTAGAAAATATTGTGTAAGGTCCTACAGAACTTGGGACAACATGCACGAGCAGTTTGGGTATCTTGTCTAGCATTAAGAACGTGAGCGAGTGTGCTTGCATTTTGTATTGTTAGCTTCCTCTTGGCTTACTCTGAAGGTGACACCTCCAAGTGCAGAGACTGCAAATGTGGCCGAAGCCTAAAATATCCTCTCATGGGATCTCTTAAGGTTGATTGTTGTTTGAGGGTGGTTAACCCTGTGATCCTGGTTCCAGTGTTGGCTAAACAACTGATAGAAATAGTAGTAACAGGGAGGAAACGTGACACCTGTGCAGTTACCCCCTGACTGTAGCGTTGAATTTATATATGTGTTGAATTTATTCGATACAGGTAATCATTAGACTTCTAGTTTCACAGGACAACAAATTTGCCACTGGCAGGTTAAAGAGCAACGGATCAGCTTTATAAGTTGCACTGGTCTTTGCATGTTCTCCAGAGGAAATGCTTTTCCTTGTCTATGCCTGAATCATTTACCTTCCCCAGAGTTCTGTAGTGCCTAATTGCAGTGCTTAAGGGATTGTGGTTTTATGCGTAGATTTCATAGAGGGAGGAGCTGGGGGGTGTGGACAGGAATTAAGGAGAATGCTTTTGGCGGGTTTGTGGTGGTGGTTCTGTTGTCTGGTATATAATCATAAAAAGCTAAAGATATTTGTGCTTTAAATCTTACCACACACACCAAAAAAAAAAAAAATCTAATGAGAAAAGCCATCTATTTGATTGCTAAGCTGTGTACATGTTTGTCAAGGCTGTATAACTGTCCTCACCGCATTTTCTTGTTTATTGACGATTTTTACGTAGAACACATGCGGATTCTACAAAATCCACCTCTTCTGAAACAGACTGCAATGATAACGTCCCTTCTCACAAAAATCCCGCCTCCTCCCAGAGCAAACACGGAATGAATGGTTTTTTCCAGCAGCAGATGCTGTATGACTCCCCGCCGTCGCGGGCTGCGTCGCTGTCCGTGGACCCCAGCCTTTATAACCTGCCCAGGAGCTACTCCCACGATGTTCTACCAAAGACATCTCCCTCGAGTACCGAAGCAGATGGGGAACTCTATGTTTTCAATACCCCGACCGGCATATCGAGCTTAGATACTCAACTGAGGCATGCCTCCATCAGTTACGACATTCCGCCAACACCTGGTAATACTTACCAGATCCCACGAACATTTCCTGACGGGACCTTGGGACAGACGTCAAAGCTAGACTCTATTCCAGATATTCCCCCGCCTCGGCCGCCGAAACCGCACCCGGCTCACGACCGATCTCCTGTGGAAACGTGCAGCCTCTCCCGCACAGCCTCGGACACGGACAGCAGTTACTGCGTCCCTACAGCAGGGATGCCGCCGTCACGTAGTAACACCATTTCCACCGTGGAGCTGAACAAATTGCGAAAAGGTCAGCTTCTGCTCTGAGAGAGGTTGGCGAAAGCAAGCCTGGGTCTTCTGAATGTTAGCCCTTTTTGTAGCGTGATGGTCAATGACACTCCTTTTATTCCCTTCAGCTGTGCAGTTAGCCAATCACCTAGCACAGGTACCAGAGTCTCAGATGGCTGGCTGGGGAGACACGTGTGTGCAACCAGGTGTGCAGGCATGCCCTGCTGGAAAGGATACAGTGTGACCTCAGTGATGCCTTCCTGCCTCAGCGAGCCCACGCATCTCGCTCTCCCACTTCTCCTGTGTCCTGGGTGGGCAGGCCCTCTGCTGGGGCAAAGGGGCAGGAAATAGCCCAGCCGAAAAAGACTCTCCAACTCACACCCTTTCCTATACTGTGTGCCGTTATGGCCACTGAGGTGTCACATCTGTTGGGTTCTGTTTCCTTCCTTTATATATAACCCGATTTTACACTGTGTCTAACAGGCGAGATTCTGTTCCAGTCAAGCCATTATGTTTTTTGTTGGTGTGACTTTTGTTTGCTTTTGAAGTACTGAATCTTCTCTCCCCTTATCACTACCCATTTCACGTACTGCTAGTGAGTATACCCCTGACCTAGAGCCTGCAAGCAAAGGTTACAGACTTTAGGGCAAAAAGGGGGTCTAGATTATTCTCAGACTTTCTTGAAATGCTGAAAATAGAAAGCCAATGTTTTAATGCACATACTCTAAAAACTCTTTGCTAAATTTTCTGTATTTTGCAGTTTTTTCCAGCTATCTTACAGAAGATAAAGATTTAATGTTCCATGAATAGTCCTTATAAAAGTGCCTGTGTACCTATTCAATACCAGGTTAATAGATTTATTTGAAAGGCAGAGTTACAGTGAGAGAAAGAGAGATCAATCTTCCATCTGTTTCACTCCCAGATTGCCGCAATGGTCAGGGGCTGTGCCAGACCAAAGCCAGGAGCCAGGAGTTTGTTCTGGGTCTCCCACATGTATGCAAGGGGCCAAGCACCTGGACCATCATCCTCCGCTGTTTTCTCAGGCACATTACCAGGGAGCTGGATCAGAAGTGGAGCAGCCTGGACTAGAACTGGTGCCCATATGAGATGCCAGCGTAGTAGACAGTGGCTTTACCCACTACACCACAGTGCCAGCCCCAACACCAATTTCTAACTCCCTTTTTGAAGTAACTATATAAACTAGTTATAAGTTAGTGAGATAGAAGTAAGGTTGAAGTTGGCTTAGAAGATGAGAAAATAAGGATGGGCAATTTGGCACAGTGATTAAGCCACTGCTTGGGATGTCTGCATCCCATATTGAAGTGCCGGGATTCAAGTCCCAATTCTCCCTCCTTTCCGGTTTCCTGATAATGCACACCCTGGAAGCAGCACCCAAGTACTTGGGCTCTGCCACCCACATGGGAGACCCAGATTGAGTTCCAGGTTCCTGGCTTCAGCCTCACCCAGTCCTGGCTGTTGCAAGCATCTGGAGAGTGAACCCGCAGATGATCTCTCCCCACTCCTTCCCCTGTCTCTTTCTCGCTGCCTTTCAAATAAATAAAACTTTTTAAAGTTAAAATATAGGAAAATAAAAGTACTGTCTGTCTCCCCCATCTTTAGATACCATCTCATCCCAGGCTTAGACATTCACTCGATAATCAGCTATGACATTGGTATTGGCTAGCATTTCTGTGTCTATTTTTTAGTGATTTAATAAGCTCGTTCAACATCTTCTTTGACTATCCTTTTTAAAATCTGTGCACATGGATGCACGTATGCATGTGTGTAGAGATTGGTTCATTCCTGCCTACTTAAGAGTTGGTAAAGATGGGAAGAAATGATAGTTTGTTCTTTGTTTTAGATGCTAGTTCTCAAGACTGCTATGATATTCCACGAACATTTCCAAGTGATAGATCTAGCTCCCTTGAAGGCTTCCATAATCACTTTGTAAGTATAACTGACCTTGGCATCTTTGAGTGCTTGTCAAAATCTTTGTACTCAGTATCCTGAGACTAAAATGAAATCATGAAGTAAAAGTACCTGCAGATGGCTTTGCTTGGATGTGACTTACGATTGTGTTTTGACATTTGAGAGTTTTTGTTTATTAAAACAAATGTATATGTGTTTTAGAAAATCAAAAATGTGTTGACAGTGGGAAGTGTGTCAAGTGAAGAAATGGATGAAAATTATGTTCCAATGAATCCCAACTCACCACCACGACAACATTCCAGCAGTTTTACAGAACCAATTCAGGAAGCAAATTATGTGCCAATGACTCCAGGGACATTTGATTTTTCTGCATTTGGAATGCAAGTTCCTCCACCTGCTCATATGGGCTTCAGGTCCAGCCCAAAGACACCTCCCAGGAGGCCAGTTCCCGTTGCAGACTGTGAACCACCCCCCGTGGACAGGAACCTCAAGCCAGACAGGAAAGGTAAGGAGTCTCTGGAGAAGTGGAAGGATGGGGGATATCGTGTCATAAAATCCAGAACAGAACTGGGACTAGAATGTCGGGAAGAGATCGTATTACCTTAGTGGTGAACTTAATCAAGTGAAGCAGGGCTGCTGTTTATAGATTAATAGTTATTATGGCACGTGTTGATGACCTGGTGAGATTCATAAGTCTCCTATCTCTAGGGAAGAGGTTACAAATTAAAATAGCCACAGGGGTTAGCAGGAAGCATGAATGCCTTTGCTCCATCTAAACAGAGTAACTTATTGCTGCTCTACTGCAATCCTTTATTGAATTGTGACGATAGGGCTCCACCCAGGCAAATCTTCTGGTATCACAGGAAAAAAAAAAAAATGGGGGATTTTGTATACGTGATCTGATTTCCAATGTTCTACTTTAATTGCTTTTATGTAATTACATTATATTTTTTATGTAACTAATTTGATTTTTAAAAAGAAACATTACAGACCAAACAATTCTCCAAGCTAGATAGTGGCCACTAGCTACTATTTTGTAGCCTCTTCGCCAGAGTATATGATATCAAATCAGATTTAAGATTATTGACGTACTTGACGTAGTTGTTTAAGATCAGTGTGGTTGCCTATATAATCTTTCTATTCTGCTGAGAGAATAGCTTTTTAAAAATGATCCTGCCTTTGCCGGGGAATAAAGAAATGCTGCTGTTTTTTCACCCTGGCCTTCTTAAGTAACATTAAATTTTAAGGTAGCATATTTTGTGAGGAACTATTTGTAATAAAAAGTTGTCAGCCAGATCGGTTAATATCCACCCAAGCTTTTCAAATTTGGGTTTAAGTGCTTAAAACACAGAGAACTAGCCATAGTGTTGATATGACTTAACCTTGCAACCGAATAAGTTGGCATACATGTGGGAAGTGGGATAATTTCTGGCTTACTGCAGGGATTTCTAGCACGTTTTAAAAGTCTCGTGCTGTATACGGCTTTTTAAGAACATGGCATGTTTGTAAGTTTCTCATTAACCTTGGCCGAGATCACTGGTACTGGTACTGATGAAGGTCCAGTTGTGGAGAACAGAGACTGATGGTCACCCAGAGCACCCTGGGAAAAAGGGTTTCATTGTGTTTGTCGGTCCGGACACACATGTGCTCACACAGGAGCACTTCTGGGCAGGAGGCGGTTCTCGGGACTGTGTCCCGCTCTCTCTGCTCTTCTGTTCTGTCTCACGGGAACTCGGCACCTGCTTTGTTCTCCCGCGCCTTCTCCTCTGTTTTCTCCTACTCTGTATCCCCGGCCTTCTTTGGGTTCGGCTTCTGGCGCGCTTCAGCCTGCCATGTGCCTGTGCGGCCTCAATTCCACCCCCTGCCTCCTTTGTATGTGCCCCGGCAGCCTTCGCATCAGCTTCTGGTTCCTTCCTTCCTTGTTTATTCTCTTCAGATGACTTGATTGGTCTAATCGGCCACCTGACAGAGTGGCTGCTGTGAGTCCAGGGTCCAGCTGTGGTCTGACAGCTATAAAAAAGGCCATGTGTGACACCCACGGCCATACAGACTGCCAGGGCAGCAGGGACATCGCTGGGGTGGTTATCTGAGAAAGACGGAGCTTTTTATTGGGTCAGGTTTCCTTCTCTCGTGTCCTGGTTTGTTTCTTAATCTCTGTTTTAGACATCAGTAGTCCTTGTCCTCTTTGCCTACAATGGCACAAATATATTTGGACATTAGTAGATGTATAATTGGCTCATAGATCACTGCAGGATTCAGATACAAGTGTATGAACTCTTTGAACTACTGGAATATCTTTTAGTGTTGAAACTGGCACTTCATACAATGAGTACATGTTGGCACCAGGTTTCTACTTTAAAAGTATTTATTTGAAAGAGCTAGAGAGAGAGAGAGAAACTCTTCCATCCACTTGTTCATTCCCCAAGTAGCTGCAATGGCAAGGGCTGAGCCAGGCCAAAGTCAGGAGCCAGGAGCTTCATCTGGATCTCTCACGTGGGTAGCAGGGGCCCAAACACTTGGGCCATCTTCCATTGCTTTTCCCAGGCCATTAGGAGGGAGCTGGATCAGAAATGGAGCAGCCAAGATATGAACCAATACCCATGGGCCACAGTGCCGGCCCTAGATCTCTACTTTTTTAACCCCAAACTTCAGTTTTATAGCTTGCAACCCTGCATAAACGTGGAGGTGCTGAGTTTTCTGGAAGGACACAAGTTCTAAGTTCTTGTGCCCCTGCCTGCTCCTTTCACTTCCTCTGGCCCTGCAGAACACAGTTTGAAAGATTCCAGTGTATTTCACAGTGAGATTCCATGCAGTGAGAGTATAATGTAGACTCATGTAAGATCTCTATATGTTAGAAAAATTTTAAGATTTTTTAGCATCATCTATGTCTGTTTTAGCTTGTTTTGCCCATATATTTTATATATATCAAAGTAATGATATATACTGTATCTATATATATACTACATCTGTGGGTAATTACACATGTGTATGTAGAAAGTACTAGGTATTCTTGTACATGTGAGATTAATGGTCCTAGTTCTCCAAAGCAACCCGAAGTGACTGTAATTGACAGGAGGACAAGAGAAAGGTTCTTGGTGACTTCTGGAGATTGTTCATTCTTTTAAAAATTAACTGTTCAGAGACGATCCTTAGCTCCTTGACCAAATTATTTATTTTGTATATTTGCTTAGATGCCAAATGAATTGAGAGCACCCAAGTTGACAGACCCATAGCAAAATCAAGAATAGTTCACTAAAAAATGAAAGGATTACTCAGAATCATCATATTAAGACAAATGTCTCTGCTTTTCTTTTGTACTGTGCTCCTTTTTAACTAAATGTAATATAAGACAACAAGGTATGAGAAAGTATCTAACAATACAGGGCACACTTTGCATCCCACTTAGAAAGTTACTAGTCTTTGATGAACAGATGTTATTTTCAATCTTAAGTCAGGATTTAGGTTAACTTGTAACAATTTAAAGGGCATAAATAATGGAGTGCAGTTTTCCAGATAGCCTTAATATGTGGGGTTTTATTATTCTGAAGTAGTCTTGGTCTTCAGGTGTGATTCTTATACCCTTTATACAATGAGACCATTAAAACAAGTGTAAACATTTTCAGTATTCTATCTTGATTAATTTGGGGGACTAGCAGAGGATAATAATGTTGTGAATTACTTTTCTTTCTTGATTGTGGAGCTACCTACTGGAAATAGAATTTCCAAAATATTGGGACAACCAACTAACCTGTGCCACATTAAACCTAGAATGATAGGGAAAATAAAGTTTCCACTTTGAGTTGAATTTATTCAAGCAATACCTACTAGGATGATGCTCAGTAGTGTATGGACTTTTTGCAAAGGATTGTGTCTCTGGAATTAACACATGACCCTGTGTGGCTACTTTGACCATATTTGAGATGACCAACCATGGGAAGATCATTTAGTTGTTCCCCCTTTTAAAAGACAAGCAGGTAGAAGTGTGTGAAATCGATCAGCTTATTTAAAAAAGAAAGGCAGTTTAATAACATTCATTCAACCTGGATTTAAAAGCCTGCCAGTCACAGCATATACCTACCTGTTGCTGAGCCTTAGGGCTCCAACCATGGACAAAGAAAAGCTGCTTCCCTGAAGAGGCTCACTGCCTGGCGGGGGAGGCAGGAAAGTAAACACATTATCCTAATGACTGTGGAAGGGGCTGTGGTTGAGGTAAGGCTTGGCACTGTTAGGGAAGCTCCCCTGAGGAAAGTATGGGAGTCTAAGTTGCAATTAAATGGTGCTAGAGGAGGCAGAACAGAGAAGCATCTAGTCAGAATAAACAACCTGCTTGGATGCTTTCAAAAACAGGCGATAAGACTGGCCCAGCATCTTGGGTGGGTGGGCGGGTGGGCAGGCAGCCTGAAGGCAAGGAGGAGGGAAGAAGCAGAGGAAGGCGTGCCAAATGCCTTGCAGGTCCCTGATCCTGAGGGCATTATGATCCATGCTAATAAGTTGCGACTTCATTCTAAGTGCTTAAAAGACTTAGGCAGGCAGGTAACACAATCAGGTTGGACCTAGAAAGTTCATTCTGATTTAAGAATACAGTAAAAAAAAGTAGTTGCATGTTCTTTTTTCTGTGTTCTCACCTCCTAAGTAATATTTGGGCATGAATTTCACTCCTATCTGGATTGATTTTGGAAAAACTAACAAAGTACCTGAGTGACACACTAGCTTTTGTCCTAAAACCAACCTTAAGCTTTTCATAGAGTAGAAAATACATGTAAATGTAATAAATGCACTTTGAAAATCTCACTTTATATCATGGAAAAGGAGTACTCTGATAGCATAAGATAAAGTCAAGGAAGAGTTGGGGCAAAATGCTTCCAGTTTCCATGCATCTGCTTGGGGCTTATATATGATTGCTAGGATCATTTGACTCCTTTGAGAATTACTTTGTGTAGTATGCATCATCACAATCAGATCTGTTTTAGACTTGCTTTTATTTGCTGTTGAACACTCCAAGAATGGATTGGACTTGCTCTAGAACCCCAAACTGAGTCTGCTCAACCAGTGCACAGCAAGCCAATCACTGAGACAGGGGTGACGGAAGAAAGCAGGTGTTTATCGCAAATCACAGAATAAGGAGCCAGGCATCTAATGTTCAATTCCTGAATACCTCCCCCCCTCTCCCCCCAGAGAGTCAAGACAGTGGGTCTTGTAGTTCAAAGTTGGAGATGAGCAGGGTGTGACCGGCTCACCTGTGGGCCTCTGGTTGGTCCACAGTGCGCATGGCCTTCCTCTGCCTGGCAAGCATGTTTCCTTTGGAATGGCAAAGGAGGGCTCCAGGCGGTCTGGGCCCAAGGGTAGACTGGATGGTAGTTTCTTTGATCAGGTTCTGTAAATGTCCTCAAAAACCCTTGGAATGCAGGCTGGAATTGAGATGTTAACCCTGTGAGCTGTACGGGCAATTCTGGTCTTTATGACTTAGTCTCTTGCTCTTGTGTCACTCCCTTAATTTGAAGAGTTCATCTTCACAGAGGAACTGCAAGCTAAGAAAGAGATATGGAGACCTGATAAAATCTACATCAAAGACATTAGGAGTATGGGTTTGGCCTCAGTAGTGACTGACAAGAAATTACTGGTCATGAAGGTAAAGCTTTCAGAGAAATGTAATGATGTTAAATATCTATTTAACGTTTGAAGTACTTGAAATTAAGTTGGGAGGACTTACTGTACATAAAAGCAAAACAATTCACATCCTTTTGTGGGAAGAGCTATAGTACAGTAAGGATTGCAGGCTGGAATAAGGATATACGAATAACAGAATGAGCCCTATATCTGGATTCAAATCCTGGCTCTGTGCAAATGTCCCAGTCTCTCCAACAAGTGCTGACAGATGAACAAGACGTGCTTTAAAGGTACCTTCCCTACAAGGTTGTTGGGAGCATGTCGGGAGGTTTTTAGAGTGCCCAGTACGTAAGGACCCTTCCGTAAATGCTCATCATGAATGATTCAGTGCCGAGATGTTCCTCAGGGCAGCGTCAGCAGAGCATCACTTGAGCATTGTATAGAAACTCACAGACACTGGTTAGTAAAGTCGGGATGGAAGCTGACGGGGAGTGGAGGAAAGGGCTGAAGTGAGAATTAGAGAGTGGTCTCACCAGAGCAGAGTGCGATCCAGAAGAACACAACCTCCGAAGCACGCGCAGCTTTTTCTTGTGGCGCCTTCCACGTTCTCCATGACTTCTCCAGAGAACCCTTAGAAACTCTGTGTCCTTGTCTGAGAAGTCACTGGGTGTCTTGGAATGAAACTCACTGAATAGAACTTGAAAGGAGCTGGGTCCTGCCTAGCACTTTTCTCACATAGCAGGCTCTTTGTTGCCATTTATTGTTTCTTCTGTCCTTTTCAGTTTGAATGTCATTCACCTAGCTTTAGAAGAATAAAGATAGGAGTTGAGTTTCTCATTCTTTTTTGTAATCTGTTAAGATTACTTTCTCTTCCTTCCCAAACAGTAGGTTTGTTCTTACAGAGGTTTCAAAATAGCCCTCTTCTTATTTTTCATAAGCCCGTGATCATTCTGGAACGTAGCCATCAAGGCTGCATTTATACAGGCTTCAGTAACTTCTTGCCGACCTTGATCATCCACTCCCCCCTTCAGAGCTGCTCATTTGAAAAGCTCTCTTTGTTGTCCTATTGGCAAGGCGCTGGTGTTTTATGACCAAATACATTTGGGTAAAGAAGGGATTGTGGAAATATAACTGAGGCTGTCTGCCTAAGGGTCTGGGAACTGGTGCTCTGGCTAAGCCTGGGGAGGTGAAAAATGGTTCAGAGCAGAAATGATCAGCTTGGTTTCCAGTACAGGAGAGGTGACTGGAAGTGACTTACTCCAACTCGTGGGAAGTGGGGGCCTGAAGAAAAAGTGAGGAACTGTAACTAGGCAGATCAGGCAGCCACATGACTGTGGGCATTTACAAACTCAGATATGATGTTGAGGGTGCAGAGTTAAGAAATGCAGAGTAAGGATTAGGAGACAACCACAAAGAAAGAAATCAGGAGGAAGCTACAGAGCTAACGCACATGGCTCTCTCTGAAGAGGAAGTCAAGGACACAGTGGGTAAACACCCACAGGCCTAAAGTCGTTGTAAAAGTTTTGCATAGTTATTACACTTCACTTCAGGTGTATGTCGGTGACCTGTGGCTCTCGCACAGATGTGGTGCTTCACAGTAACGTCAGCCTTACACACAAGTGTAGCAATAAGTACATTTCTTCTTCCAGTTGAGTTCCCTAGTTTGTGACTGTGTGATCTCAGAGGAGCTCAAAACTGAACTCCAAATGCCCTTCGATTCTCTACAGCCCAGCAAGTGTAGAGGTAAAGGCAGTGTGCCGTATGGTATGGGAGCACCACACCAGCAGGTGGGGGGCCAAAGGAAGCCTTAATTTTGCATTGGATTAAAGTTGCAAGCAGAGCAAGTCCCTTCTTTATGTCCTCTGAGGATATCTATCCATGAAGTAGAGAAACTGGATTTGATTTGTGAGTCTACAATAAATGTATTTTCCTAATAGTAAAATTTTTATTTTTTACATTCTAGAGAATTACATTTTAAGGAGACTTAATTTTTTTGACAGGCAGAGTTAGAGAGAGAGAGACAGACAGAAAGAAAGGTCTTCCTTCTGTTGGCTCACCCCTCAAATGGCCGCTACAGCCGGCACTGCACCGTTCTGAAGCCAGGAGCCAGGTGCTTCCTCCTGGTCTCCCATGGGGTACAGGGCCCAAGCAACTGGGCCATCCTCCACTGCCTTCCTGGGCCACAGCAGAGAGCTGGCCTGGAAAAGGAGCAACCGGGACAGAATCCGGCACCCTAGCCAGGGCTAGAACCCAGGGTGCCGGTGCCACAGGCAGAGGATTAGTCAAGTGAGCCACGGCGCCGGCCGGAGACTTAGATTTTGATAGAGGCTAGATATCAACCTTTATCCAAAAATGCTAATTTTGCCTTCTAACAGATGTCAGCTCAACTTTGTGAGTTAAGAATATCTGGAACCATTGAGAACGGAGTAGATTAAATTACTATTTCAGCTGATGTTGCTGCTGTGCAGTTGGGGCTTCTGATAGGGAAAGTGTGAGACCAATGACTGGGTCTCAACACAGTGCTTGTGTGTGGCAGAGACCTTCGTGTTTTCTTGTGAGACTTCAAAGAAGAGATGTAACTGAGCTCAGAGGGACTTTATAACTTCTTATTTGATCCCATTGTATAAGACATGTTAGAAGAAAAACTAACATGGCACGCGTGTTTCCTCCCTTTCCTCAAAGTTAACAACTAACCAGGCTGGTTGTCCTGCTGAAACCCGTCCATTGGTTGTAACCTTCGCTAACTGCACGCAGCTGCTGCCTTTCCACGGTGCTGAGCATGCAGGGTACACAGCAAGGCGGAAGGTTTTCCACAGACCGGTGTTTATGCTGCTGAGACGTAACATTTCTGCACGGGGCTCTGTTGTTTTTACAGAATCCATTTTCCAATTAAAAAATAACATCATATTAAGAGAGTCTTCTTTTTACCAATTAGGTCAAAGCCCTAAAATTTTAAGACCCAAACCCCATGGTTTAGAGCGAACTGATTCACAAACCATAGGTGACTTTGCTACAAGAAGAAAGGGTATGTACTCTAGCACCGCATGCTGTATGGGGTATTGGGAATTTATCTTGTAATGTTCTGTCCTTAAGGCAGTAAAGAAGCGCCTTAGATACTACAACTTTTGTAAATAAAACTTCCCAGCATGTTGTCTGTCGAGTGAATGCTTCCTGTAACTCAGTGAGTCTACTTGTTATGCCATTAACAGCAGCATGTTATAGATAATATATAATATTCAGTCTTATCCTTTTTCATTATTCCTTTAACATTTTAGATAACACATTGTTTTAAGTTTGTAAACTGCTTTTGTCTCCTGTCTTTATACATAGTCTGTTCTGAAACAATAGTCATTTCTTGCATTAATTATACCATTACTTAGATATTTGATAGCTAAGCTGCTGTGTATTATTGGCCTTTGGGTATCAAAAAAAAAGTAACATTAAGAATTAAAACTACTGCATTTCAGTCAGTGCAGTATTCTGTACAGGTCTATTTTAAGTATATAGACAAAATTGCTTTCACCCAAATTTAACCAATTTACTCTTCACTATATTTGAGTTGACAAAAATACTTACTCATGAGCCTCAGTCCTTAAATATGACCATCTGTTTTGTATTTGATAATTATAGCATCATTGATTAAAATTATACACATAAGAACAGACTAAATAGCAAACTGGGAAAATGAAAAATTTTCCTTTAGAGTGGCAGGATAAAAAATATGCTTAAATTATTTTCTAAACTAAATTAATATTAACAGTTAAGATTGTTTTAGTTCTTTTGCTTACTCTATAAATTTCTGAAAAACATTTCAGTCTTAGTAATGGATTCAGAACTCTATTATACATACTAGTGCAATAATCGCTGCAATAATGAGGTAAAGACCATTTATAAATAAAAATAAGAATGTTAGCATCTACCGAATTTTATTTAATTGGGAAAGGATTTGTTGGCTAAATTAAGCTGAAAATTTCAGGTAATTTTTTGAGATTATGGCCTTTGCTCAGAGCAGAGTTTGAGTCAAAAGATACAGTAATTATGATGTGGTTTTGTTGTTTCCAAACTAGGCATGAGTTTTCTTAAAAGGCTTGATAAGTTCTTTAGACTTTAGCAAAGTTTTTGCTTTCTTTTTAGCAAAGATTTGTTTTTCATGCTTCCCATGCATCATTTTATATGTATAGTTTCTAACTTCAATATTGAAGAATGGGAACTTTTTACATGAACAACTTAATTTCCATATTGACAATGAAGTTAGTGAAAAGAGGGAATTCATGAAAGAATTAAAAGTATAAATTGAGCACCAATAAAGGAATTGGACCGTATTACCCTTTCTCGTTCTTAGTTTATGTTCATAAAGTTTTGCTTAAATTCAGAGGACAACCTGTTGAATAGAACTTGAGGCCTTGAGTTAATAATTATGAAACACTGTCAAAGATCCAGTGTCTGTCCCTCGTTGTTTGGCTGTGTATCCTTGGAAAAACCATTTAACATCCTTGAACCTCATTTCTTGTGTAAAACAAGCTGATTTTAGTTGTACCCTGGCTGTCAGATACAGATTGAGATATAAAGGGAGACTCTTGTATGATTTCCAAAGTTCTGGGTACTAAAAAATCTCTTTGCTGTTTGTTTTTTCAGTCAAGCCAGCACCTTTAGAAATAAAACCTTTGCCAGAGTGGGAGGAATTACAGGCTCCAGTTAGATCTCCCATCACCAGGAGTTTTGCTCGAGAGTGAGTTGTTTAAAATACCTTGTTTGGATAATGATTATACCTGGAATTGTTGTTATTGTGGAAAATATCTAGAATTAGCAGATCTCAAAGAATGGACTGAGGCACGTCACCTTTTTGACTTCTGTTAAATCTATTTTAATTCAGTATTTGCTTTTTTCCATTCTGCTTCTCGCCTGAGTGTATCCTGCATTTTTCCATAGGCTATATGATAACGTGATATCATACATGGAGTGTGTATTTGTGTACCCTTGTGTTTAAAAAGGTTTCTACTTTCATTTCTATTATGATAAACATCAATAGAATAATTCATATAGACAGAAGTTCCTTGAGTTCTCAATAATTTTTTAAAATGTGAAGTGTTCATTTAACCAAAAATTTCTGACAACAACTGATCTGAAAAATTTCTTGTGGGAATCATGTAACTGAGATTTATTTAAATATATATAGGGAAGTGAGAATAATTTACAAAGTTATAAGCCTATGTTGATATGTGTTATATATAAGAATTCTTGGGGTGGGTGTTATGGCATAGCAGGTTAAGCTTAGAGCATCCACATTCCATAGCTGAGTGCCTGGTTCCTGTCCTGCTGTTCTGCTCTCAGTCTTGCTTCTTACTAATGCATATTCTGGGAGGCAGCAGGTGATGTCTTATGTTCTTGAGTCCCTGTCACCTACTTGGGAGACCTGGATGGAGTTCCAGGCTCAGCTTCAGCTTAACCCAGCCCAGACTGTGGCGGGCATTTGGAGAGAGAACCAGTGGATAGAAGAGATATCACTCACTTGCTCACCCTGCCTTTCAAATAAAAATTTTTTTCAGATTAAGAATTCTTAGGGGCCAGCACTGTGGCATAGCTGGTAAAGCCACCACCTGTGGTATCAGCATCCCGTATGGTCACAGGTTTGTGTCCCAGCTGCTCCACTTCCAATCCAGCTCTTTTCTGGTGTGCCTGGGAAAGCAGTGGAAGACGGCCCAAGTCCTTGGTCCTCTGCACCCACATGGGAGACCCTGAGGAGGCTCCTGTTTTTGGCCTGGACTAGCCATGGCCATTGAGGCCATTTGGGGAGGGAACCAGGGGATGGAAGATCTGTCTTTCCTTCTCTCTCTATAACTCTGCCTCTCTGATAAATTAATCTTTTAAAAATATTCTTAAATTTCTTAAATTTTTCTTTTTATATTTGTGACTTTCTATTTATCACCAAGTCACTGGTACTGTATTTAAAAAAAAAAATGTTTTGAAAGGCAGAATTACAGAGAGGGAGAGAGAGATCTTACATCCTCTGGTTCACTACTCAGATGGTCACAAGAGCTGGGGCTGGGCCAGGCAAAAGCTGGGAGCCCAGAGCGCCACCTGATTCTCCTGCGTGACTGTCAGGAACGCAGGTGCTTGAATCCTCATCTGCTGCTTCCTCGGGTGCATTAGCAGGGAGCTGGATTGGAAGCAGAACAGCCAGGACTCAAACCTGTGCACTGGTATGTGGTGGGCAGCAGCTTAACCCACGGCACCACAACACCTGCCCCCAGTAATAGACTTTTGTTTTACACAAGATAATTTGATGTCCAAAATGTACTTCATTATACAGCTATGCATATTACTTGTGTTTGGCTCTGTACAATAAATCATGTTATAATAAATGCATACATAGGCCGGTGCTGCGGCTCACTAGGCTAATCCTCTGCCTGCGGCGCCGGCACCCTGGGTTCTAGTCCCGGTCGGGGCGCTGGATTCTGTCCCGGTTGCTCCTCTTCCAGTCCAGCTCTCTACTGTGGCCTGGGAAGGCAGTGGAGGATGGCCCAAGTGCTTGGGCTCTGCACCCACATGGGAGACCAGGAGGGAGCACCTGGCTCCTGCCTTCAGATCAGTGCAGCACGCCAGCCATAACAGCCATTTGGGGGGTGAACCAACAAAAGGAAGACCTTTCTGTCTCTCACTGTCTAACTCCGCCTGTCAAAAAAAATAAAGTAAATGCATACATAAATAATTATAAACATAAATGAGTATTTCTGAAGGTATGCATGCTATGACTCATTTTTATTTTGGATGTGATTTTATAAATGTTTGTCAAGGTTTATTGTTGCAATGACAATTTCTGTCATTAGTTCCTCCAGGTTTCCCCTGTCCCCACGACCAGATTCAGTGCACAGCACGACGTCGAGCAGCGACTCACATGACAGTGAAGAGAATTATGTTCCCATGAACCCAAACCTGTCCAGTGAAGACCAGGTATGTAAAGCCTTCCTCTAAGCTTCTCTGTCTCCAGCAGCTCTTTTCAATCATGCAAGCTGTGAATTTTCCCTCCCATCTTTATATACTTGAGGAAAAAATGATAGACAACTTTTAAAGATTTATTTATTTGGGGGCCGGCACTGTGGTGCAGCGGGTTAACATCCTGACCTGCAAGTGCCGGCATCCCGTATGGGCGCCGGTTCAAGACCGGGCTGCTCCACTTCCCATTCAGCTCACTGCTATGGCCTGGGAAAGCAGTAGAAGATGGCCCAAGTCCTTGGGCCTCTGCACCTGCGTGGGCGAATCAGAAGAGGCTCCTGGCTTTGGATCAGCACAGTTCCGGGCGTTGCGGCCAATTGGGGAGTGAACCAGCCAATGGATACTTATTTATTTTTAACAGCTGCTGTTATGTTCTCTGAAATGTCAGGCACTCAAGGGAAAACCAGAATAACATCTCCAACAGGTCAATTATCGGTGTCTCAAGACACCAGCCTCTGAGAAAAGGCACTCTGGAAACACCTTGGCTGTGAGCTCTATGTGCACGAGGGCTGATGTCAGAGGCCAACCCAACCTCAGGTGTTTTCATTAATGGTTTCCAGTCGGTGCTCACACTATCTTTTAGAAGATGAGATGTAGGGTCCAGCACTGTGGCGCAGTGGGGTAATCCTCCGCCTGCAATGCCAGCATCCTATATGGGCGCCAGTTCATGTCCCGACTGCTCCTCTTCCCATCCAGCTCTCTGCTATGGCCTGGGAAAGCAGTAGAAGATGGCCCAAGTCCTTGGGCCCCTGCACCCGCATGGAAGACCTGGAAGAATCTCCTGGCTCCTGGCTTTGGATCAGTGCAGCTCCGGCCATTGTAGCCAATTGGGGAGTGAACCAATAGATAGAAGACCTCTCTCTCTCTCTCTCTCTGCCTTTCCTTCTCTTTCTGTGTAACTCTAACTTTCAAACAAATAAATAAATCTTTTAAAAAAAGAAAAAATATTTATTTATTTGAAAATCGGAGTTACACAGAAGGAAAGGCAGAGAGAGATCTTCCATCGGCTGGTTCACTCTCCAATTGGCCACAATAGCCAGAGCTGCACCAATCCAAAGCCAGGAGCCTCTTCTGGGTCTCCCACACGGATGCAGGGACCCAAGGACTTGGGCCATCTTCTGCTTTCCCAGGCCATAGCAGAGAGCTGGATTGGTAGTGGAGCAGCCGGGACTCCAACCGGCGCCCATATGGGATGCCAGCATTGCAGGCGGCAGCTTTACCTACTACCCACAGCGCCGGCCCCTAGACAACTTTTAAAAATGCTTTTTAAAAAGTTTTACTGGTTTTAGACTTTATGATACTATTTTAAAAGAGTCAATGTGTGATATCATTATCTTTCATTGTAAATTGCTTGAAAAAACATAAAATTTTCCAGCTATATTTAAGATGTGCTTGATTTTTTTTATAGTCTAAGAAAATACATAGGAAGCATTTTATAATGGAGTTCTCCAGGCCCAGTTCATGGTGAAACAGTCATGTGAAGAAAGTCTTTGAGACTCTTTCAGTAATACATCCTTAGATGGGCTTTACAAAGCCCTGTTACATAATTTTAGATTAGCCATGTTATCACAAGGCAGAATTTTCTAATAGTAGCAAGCATTTTGTTTCCCAGAAGTCACATAGTTGCCAGAAATAACTTCAGATGTTTTAAGAATGCAAATTAACTTTAATTCCTAAAAGTAGTGTGCTTTTGCTTTACCTCAGATTTAAGACTTGCTCTGCTGATTTTTTAGTGAGCGGGCATATCAGCATTAGGCTCACCTCTGAGTTAACAATAAGTGACTTGAGAGAAGCTGATTTCTTTCTCATGGTAAAGCGCAGAGAGTTGATGCAAGATTATTGTGGCAGCGCAGTTCTCCGAAGCCCTCAGAGAGTCAGCCCCTTCCAGCCCTGGACTCTGCTGTCCCCTGGGCATGGCCCCACCAAGTGCAGTCCCACACCCAGCTTCAGTGGGGAGGGAAGGGAGAAGCAGCAGAGGCTACAATACACCTGCTTCATGAAGCAGGTTCCTGGGAGCTTCCAGGCACACACCATCCACCGGAATCTCGCCTGTGCAGCCACACACAGGCACCAGGGTGGCTAGGAAGCACAGCCTTAGTTCTGAGGGACAGTGGGTCCTCCTAAAAATCCCATTCTCGGGGCAGAGGGCAGAGCAGGTGGTGGAGGACACCAGGCAGTATCTGTCAGGATAAGCAAGGAACTAATGTCACAACTGGGAGTGAGTGACATGCTAATGACTATTTTCCTTAAAAATTCCTATTTGGAGATACAAAATATAAAGCCTAATTCTGTCAATGGATTTGTTTCTCATATTTAATTGACTTTAGGCAAAAAGAGGTTCCTGACAGCGTATATTGTCAGAGACTAGAATTAAGTGATTTGACAAACTTGATTTGGTCCTTTTTTTAGCTAATGAAATTGAAAATTTAGCAGGTTTATAAAGTATTCTAAAATAAGTTATATTTAGATCACCTTTGAATTACAAGCATCATAAAGCTGTGTTCAACTTACTGGTTTTTATTATTTTCAATGACTTAGCTGTTTTCTTGATTATACTAAATAGACTCTAGTAAGAATTTAAATCCTTTATAAATACTACATCAGAATAGATATTGTGGGGCTGGCACTATGGCGCAGCGGGTTAAAGCCCTGGCCTGAAGTGCCGGCATCCCATATGGGCACTGGTTCTGGTCCCAGCTGCTCCTCTTCTGATCCAGCTCTCTGCTATGGCCCGGGAAAGCAGTAGAAGATGGCCCAAGTGCTTGGGCCCCTGCACCCACGTGGGCAACCTGGAGGAAGTTCCTGGCTCCTGGCTTTGGATCGGCGCAGCTCTGGCCATTGCAGCCATCTGGAGAGTGAACTAGCGGGTGGAAGACCTCTCTCTCTGCCTCTACTTCTCTCTGTAACTCTGTCAAATAAATAAAATAAATCTTTTAAAAAAACATATTGTTTCCAATTTTTATTATTAACTCAATTAGGCCTTTTTTTGTAATTAAAGATTTATAAAGGCAGAGTTACAGAGACAGGGGGAAGGACAGAGAAATCTTCCATCAGCTGGTTCACTCCATCCTCTCTAAAATAAATCTTAAAAAAAAAAAAAAGGCAAATAGACTTCCTTATGGACACATGACAGTGAAAAAAAAATCCACAGTTCTAATGATAGTTAGATACAACGTTTAATGAGCAACTCTGAGAAAGTGTCTTTGGGAACAGCTAATAGGTACTAAGCATGCAGTCGTATGAACTTACAGAGTCTGTGTATAGCCTTACGGGCACTGTGACTGCTTCTGTGTGCTTCCTGTCTGGCACTTGCCTGCCGTCTTCCACGGATCATCTTTGAGTGCAGAATTCTACACACACTCACAGCTGACTCTGTGTGTGTGACAGTGAAGTGTGCGGTCATTCAAAGAAACACTTTCCTGATGATTTGTCTCTTCACAAACTAGAAAAGGGGAGAAGGGGAAGGTTACTATTTGTATCAATTGAGTACCCAAACAAACTTTTTTGTGCCTGCTTTTTATTTATTTATTTATTTATTTGACATATAGAGTTAGACAGTGAAGGACAGAGACAGAAAGAAAGGTCTTCCTTCCGTCGGTTCACCTTCCAAATGGCTGCCTGCTACTTTCAATATTATTGAACATCTTATTAACAGCACTTGGTCACTTTGATTTAAAAATCCTTTCTTCCACATAGGGCTGTCACGTGTAGTTGTGTACTGCATGGTGTGCAGTATGTACACAGTACTGCACACACCATGTACCCATATCCAGGCCAGATGCCATTCATCGGCCTGGGCCTGGGCACAGAGCCGTGTAGCCCCAGGGGAAGAAACACCCTTTCCTAATTCACAACGAGGGTTTATGCCGGCTGTCAGCAGCCCTGCTCAACCAAACGAGGGACTAAGTTCAGTGTTTGTCTAGCAAATGTCCGTTCCGTAAAGCACAGCTTTCGCTGTTCAGCCTGAGCAAAAGAAATGAAGTAGCAGTAGAAAGGAATCAATTTAGCCAGGTTTATGCAGCTTTCAGATTGTTTTATCATAACTGGTATAAATTTTTAAGTTAATTGCATCACTGTGGTTTTCTTCTAAAGTATGAGATCCTATACGAACATTAGTAACACCGTGGCAGAAGGCACACAAGTGAAAGCTCTAACACTCATGTGGTCTTCCTCTGAGAAGTCAGGAACATTTCCCAATGGGGTTAAAAGCAGTAAGGCAGGAAAACAGATCCTTTTTTGGAGCACAGTTAGAAAACTGTCATAACTAGAGGATGTATGTAGGGATGTCGTTCTTGGCCATCCTTTTTCGCTTAGCCCCGATCTTCAACTTCCTGCTAACCTATTTCTTTGCCATTTCCTGCCTCAAGCTTTTTCTTGCTGTTTATTGCTGTCATCTGTCTTCATATTTTCTTTATCTTGTTTTAGAGAAGACTCTTATAGCACAATTCCTTTTAGGAAGGAAAGAATCAGGCTAAGAGAAAGCAGGGGGAATTAAGTGGTAAGAATTCTAGAGGATTCAAACAAAACAGGCTTTGCCAATGGAGTCCTTATTCAAAGTCGTTAGGTGATCATTTTATTTGGAAAGCTTTTAAATAAAATGTAGAAAGTTTATTAATTTGAAAGTAGGTAATATAAAGATCTACCTAAAAATACTGAGTACAAATGTAATTTTAATAATGTTCAGGTTGAACTGTCACAGCTGGTTTCAGCTTGATGTTCCAATCTTAGTTTGAACCATGGTTAGCTTTTGAAACTACTTTCTAGCTTGCTCTAAGTTTTAATTGAGTTTTTAAAATACTACTTACTTTCTTTCAATCCTACAAGTACTTAATTTTCTAGATAAGCCTTTCTTTAAGCTGTGTCCTCTTGTAGCAAACGTGTAGGCCCCTGTAGACCACACAGGGGCAGCCCCCCTCATGGCTCGGCACTGAGGTGGTTGTGCTGTACTTTCAGAGTCTTCTTGGCAGTAACAGTCTTGATGGAGGAAGCAGTCCTGTGATCAAGCCCAAAGGAGACAAGCAAGTGGAATACCTCGACCTCGATTTAGACTCTGGGAAGTCCACACCACCACGTAAGGTAAGCGAACCCCAATTCTAGAAACACAGGTAACTCACATTGTAAACCTACAGGATAATCTTTGAGGGGAATTTTGTGTTTAAGTTTCAGAAATCTCATTACCTCATACTGTTTCATAGAACACAAGTAAAAAAAAATTATGGAAACTGACAGATTCTGTTTTCCCCATTGACATGATCACTAAATTCCAAAGGTAGTGTGTTCACTCTCTTGGAAATGTTAGCTCAAATTATGTGCTATTTTGTACAGACAGGAACTCTGCCATTTAGAAGTTCACTTCACCCTCTATTTCTCTTACACCTTCGGTACTTCCCTTACTTAACACCTGGCAATGAATGCACTAATAATTATATTTGTCTAATATCTAGTTGGATTTTAAAAATAAGAGTGTCCATTAGCCTATGTACTTTGTCATTTTTTTAAAATATATATATATATATATTTGAAAAACAGAGATACAAAGAGAGAGATCTTCCATCTGCTGGTTCACGCCCCATACAGCCACAACAGGGCCAACCGGAAGCCAGGAGCCAGGAGCTTCCTCTGGGTCTCCCACAGGGGTGCAGGGGCCCAAGCACTTGGGCCATCTTCACCTGCTTTCCCAGACCACGGCAGAGAGGTGGATTGAAAGTGCAGCAGCTGGGACTTGAATGGGTGCCCATTTGGGATGCTGGCGTAGTAGGCAGTGGCTTTACCCCTATGCCACAGAATGGGCCCCATCATTTTTAAAATATGCTTTTCAAAAATCATTCCTTAGTTCTGAAAGTGAACACTGATCAGGGCTTGAAAAGAGGCAAGCATTTGGCACAGCAGTTTAGACACCCCTTGGGATGCCTGCAGCCTTCACCGGAGTGCCTGGGTTCAAGTCCTGGCTCTACTTCCAATGGAGCTTACTGTTCACATGCACCCTGGCAGGCAGCAGCGATGGCTCAAGCAGCTGGAGCCCTGTCACCCACATGGGAAACCTGGATTGAGTTCCTGGCTGCTGGCTTTGCCCCCGTGAAGCAGTGGATGGAAGATCTGTTTCTCTGCCTTTTAAATAGAATGAAAATAGTTTAAGTCAAGCGTAACTCATAGGAACAATCAAGTTGTGCATGGTAACATGAGCCAGGTGTTTGCTCTCCTTATTTTCTGTGGATTTTATCTGTGATAGGAGCACTAGTTTGAATGCTTACATGTAGTAATTTTAAATTTAAGGGGGAAATACTGTATAGTTAGGAGACAGAACCCATTGTTAAATTGAGGTAATGTTTTTTGTCATTGTGTGTGTGTGTGAGACCCTGTAGAATTTCAAGAGTGTTCATGGTACATTTGTGTCTCTGTTTTAAGAATGAATTTCACTCAGAAACATTCCTTCATATGTGGGACCTTTTTTCTTTGCATTTTAGCAAAAGAGCAGTGGCTCAGGCAGCAGTGTCGCTGATGAGAGAGTGGATTATGTTGTGGTTGACCAACAGAAGACCCTGGCCTTGAAGAGCACACGGGAAGCCTGGACAGATGGCCGGCAGTCCACAGAGTCGGAAACACCCAGCAAGAGTGTCAAGTGAAAGCAGCACTCGGCCGTTTCTGAACGAGAACACCGCACTGGAGAGAGAAAGCCTTTTTTGAAGATGACTTGACACTCTAGGTAGATCCTTGTAGGACTGCAGTCAAAGGACCTTTCAGACATAATCAAGCAATTTAGACTGTAAATGGTGCTTTGTGGTATCTGAACAATTCGTGCTGTGTAAATAATGTGGGGAAATAGTATTTAGCTCCCAGAGAAACATCTGTTCCATAATTAACACACTTGTAGTATTACTGTATTTATGCACTTTTTCGTTTAAAACATTGGTCTGGGTATTCCCCCATGTACTTTAACAGAATTCCTTTCGAACTTCCTGCCCCCGCCCCCCGCCCCGCCACTATTCTATGTAACAATACTAAATTAACTAAGCTACTTTCTAGATTTGGAAATTAGTGTTTAAAGTCTAAAGACATTAAAATGAGAAGTAGATAAACAAGTTAGCTTTCCCTGAAGCTTTGGGTGGTAACTATTAGCTTAGGCTACAAAGTAGAATTGGACTTATCAAATTCACTGCCTTCCAAAATGCTAAAGATAATGTATGTCATGTCCTACTGCTGTCAGGACCTAGTTCTCTGGTTCATGTACATTTAGTTTTTAATGGTGGAACTTTGTTATATTTTGTTAATTACAGTGTTTTTGGTTCATTGAGTGAAGATTCTGCCGGGTAGGATCTTGCACTCTTGAAAGACTGAAATATAACACTATCAAGTAAGCCTGCAAATCATTGGTGGCATGCAGTGATGTTGTGTTCTTACACTTGTTAACATTTATTAAATGTTATTTGCGAAAGGTAGATTGTATAACTAATCAGGTACGTACAAGGCACTGATGTGCTAATACACTGATCAGGTTTAGACTACGAGCTTTAGTTGTGTTCTTGTTAATCTTAACATTGGTTCCCAGTTTGGAATTAATGAAGCAGTTGACACTCACTGTTAGTTATAGCAACATACTGTGATTTTTAATTAGACAGTAATTCAGATTTATTACTTTTAAGAATGAAATTCTGTCTTTTGACACCACAGTGCCCTTTCTATGATTTTTTTACTTACTATTCTTCTTGGCCTTATATTTAAATCCCTATGCAATTAATATTTTATATCTACCTTTTTTAAAAAAATGTTATATAAGTGATTCTCCTATGTAGCACCTGTTGCTTTTTCAGTCAGAGAATTGAAGATTTTGTACTGTGATTTCTATTCACTGCCCCAATTCAAGAAATATCAGAGCCTTACTATAATGTGAAATCTTACCGTCATGGACCCCTTCCACTCAGATTTCTGAAACTACCAGAGGAATGGTATAATTCTGTCTCACCTACAACATGGTCCTGCGACACTGATACCAAGACCAGGAATTTAGTGAGGCTACAATTATATTCATCTGTCTTAGCTTTGCAACATAATTTAGAAAGCAAGTATAGTTTGTTAACTAAGTTACATGCAATCTCTTATATACTGGTTTGAGACTTACTAACAGGTTTTGGAGGGGACATACATAGAGATAGAAATGCTCACTGCTGCCGGCGCCGCGGCTCACTAGGCTAATCCTCCGCCTAGCGGCGCCGGCACACCGGGTTCTAGTCCCGGTCGGGGTGCCGGATTCTGTCCCGGTTGCCCCTCTTCCAGGCCAGCCCTCTGCTGTGGCCAGGGAGTGCAGTGGAGGATGGCCCAGGTGCTTGGGCCCTGCACCCCATGGGAGACCAGGAAAAGCACCTGGCTCCTGGCTCCTGCCATCGGATCAGCGCGGTGCGCCGGCCGCAGCGCGCCGGCCGCGGCGGCCATTGGAGGGTGAACCAACGGCAAAAGGAAGACCTTTCTCTCTGTCTCTCTCTCTCACTGTCCACTCTGCCTGTCAAAAAAAATAAAAAAAAAAAAAAATAAAAAAAATAAAAAAATAAAAAAAATAGAAATGCTCACTGCTGAGGCATGACACCTTTCCCTCCATTCAGACCTCTAACTGTTGCCTAAGTACACAGATGTGCCGATTTCTGGCCCCCTTGGCCATAGTACTGTGCCTAATCAATGTAATGGGTTTGTTTCCCCACTCCACAAACTAAAAGTGTTTATAACAAGATGAATTGTAGACTAGTAACATTTAATGCTTTTAAATGTTTGCTTCTTTTTAAACAAAAACTAAAGCCCAGAAGTGAATTTTGAGGTGGATTTTTAAATAAAAAAGATTGTTTGAGTTTGGTGTGCAAGCTGTTTATTGATGAAGTCACAAAATAAAATCTCAAATGATTGAAGTGTGCCTCAACTATCAACACACACAGTATAGTTTAGGCATAAAGATACTAACTTGTATTACCTGAAGGATGAACATACTTTGAGGTTTAAACCACAAAAATATACAACTCAAGAATGAAAACCTTTCTTTAAGGCTGTGTATCCCAACAGCAGGGCCCAAAGCAATTATGAGTGTTTTTTTCTGTGATTTCTGCTTCACTTTTTACAAGTTGACTCACCACTTTTGAAGATCTACAATACTCTAATCTGTAGAAATTTCCCTATGATGCTGAGCAATTTAAGAATTGAAATGGATTAGAAAAATGGTTTGCTGTAGATAACTAAATCATATTAACATTGTTTTAACAAATTAAAAGATAATTTCTTATTGATCAGCATCTTCCAAAGATTTTTAGCATTAAATGCTTTCTTAAAACTTCTTGTTACCCAAATACATACATACTGAAAAGTCCCTTTTATCAGTATATTTATAAATGTGTTGAGTGCCCAGGTTACTTATTTTAGTCTTTTAGTAAGAATAACAAGACTTCTGAATTATTTGAGTAATGCAAATATGGGGTATGAGGAGTTGATGAAACCTCAACAGTCAGTTTATTCCTATGCCTTATTCTATTTGCATACTCTCAATAAAATTTTGCTTCTTGCAGATATAAATATGAACAATAAGCTTTTAAACACATCTCAGGAGATTATTTAGAGATAGTTTAAGTTGTATTCTCAGGTGTATACAAAGATTAACCTAGTAGCTGAAGTTAATACAGAATATGTCTAATATGGCATGGTAAGAATATGTAACACATTAGAATACACATTTTTATTAGGTTTTAAAATAACACACTTGAAAAACTAAGTCAAATCAAACCCTTTAACTCACCCCTAACTCAACTCTTAAAAAGCTAGATTTTGGCAAGGCTTGAAAGCCACTGGTTACCCATGTGACTATTATGATGTTACCACTCTTCTTTCTGCTACATGTTTGACAACCACAACTTTTTTTAAGATTTAACTATTTTATTTCAAAGAGTTATACAGAGAGAGAGATAGAGAAACAGAGATCTTCCATCCACCAGTTCACTCCCTAGACAGCCACAGTAGCCAATGATGGGCCAAGCTGAAGCCAGGAGCCTGGAGATTCATCCAGGTCTCCCATTTGGGTGGCAAGAACCCGAACACTTCGGCCATCCTCTATTGCTTTCCCAGGTCATTAACAGGAGCTGGATTGAAAATGAAGCAGCCAGGCCATGAACCAGTACCCACATGGGATGTCAGTGTCACAGGCAGCAGCTTTACCTCCTATGCCACAACACCAGCTCCTGTCTCTATTTCTTATTGTGACAGACTAAGATTTTATGAAGGTTTAAATGTCAAGCAAAGCACACATAGCTGTCCTTTGAAAAGCTAAATTCAAGCTTGAAGAATATTAAGCTGTCTAACCCACATAAGCTATAAAAGATGTTATAAATCTGTACTCTAGTTTATACATTTTAATTTTAATCAGTACCACATAAACTACTGTGACTAGATAATTCCATAAAGGTACTATGACTGTGTTTTTGCATGTAGATAGCATTATATTTAGTCCTGAATTTAAATCTATATGCAAACACTGCTGTACTTGTACAATAAGGTCAGAATTTCTTCTGGACATTTTATATTTAATTAATGGGGTTCACAATCTTCCTATTCACACTTAAACTGGAAATGTGGCACCTGTGCTTGTCTTCCTACTAGTGGGAAATTGTCTGCTTTCTCCCTCAAGGGAAAATAATATTTTTTAATATTTTTTAAAGTACTAACTACTCGATGCCTGTGGACTACGTCATTGATAGTGAGCATCCTTCCACAGCTAGGGCCTCTTGATGCTGGCCCATTGGAGATGTAATCTGAGTGGTTCCAAAGCCTTTGGTGTGATAGTAACAATTTCGGTTCTTATCTCTGGTTTGTGCTGTAGAACTCAGCCTCCAGTCAGTTAAGCCATCCAGTTTGTAACAGGAATTGTGCCTGTGACCAAAAGTTGGTGCACTAGCAAGAAACATGTGTCCTGGCATAACAGTTGTCATCAAGAACATCTGTTATGATATGGAAATTATGTAGTTGTAAAACCTGAACAGTGAGATGAAAAGCCATGGTATAAATGAATGCAGTAGACATCATGGACTTGATAATGGTAAACTTGATTTGGTAAGTTAAATTGTCAGATTATTGAGATAATTGTTTTTCGTCTATCTAAATATATATTACTATGCTTTGAAGTAATCTGTCTTCTTTCACATAGGCTTATTATTGTTTAGGTGCAGTATAGTCTCTGTATATGAGAGTTTCAACAAACTAATGAGTCAAGGGATTAACACAGCTTTTACTTCCCTCATGTAAAAAGATGTATTTAGCTGTTTGTGAGTTCTTGTAAATTGAATGTTGATTATCATTCCAAATTTCAAAAACAATATCTTATGTATAATTTTATTTATCCCTTCTTACACATCTTTTATAAAGATCCAATTGTAGATATTTTCTGCTACAAAATAAAACTTTTCACTTTGGTTTCAAGACCTTAAATAGTGTGAATACTGACATTGTAAACTAACGAGGCCATTTATAGCTCCCATCCATCCTTAGAGTCTTTATATGGACCAAAAGCCCAGCTTTGGCATCTGCAATGCCAGCTTCCCAAGGGGGTACCAGTCCATGTCCCATCTGCTCAACTCCAGTGAAGCTTCCTGCTAATGGCCTGGGAAAACAAAAGATGACCCAAGTGCCTGGGGCCCTACACCCAAATGGGGGACCCAGAAGAAACTGCTGGCTTCGGCATGACTCAGCCTTGGCCAATGTGGCCATGTGGGGAGTGAACCACCAGATTGAAGATCTCCGTTTCTACCCCTCTCTTTGTAGCTCTCTTTCAAATAATTAAAATCTTAAAAAAAAAAAAAAATCTTGGGCAGCAGCATTGTGGTTTGGTGGGTTAAGCCTCTGTAATGCTGGCATCCCATATGAGTGCTCCTTTGAGTCTCTGCTGTTGCAGTTCCAATCTGGCTCCCTGCTAATGGCCTGGGAGGCAGCAGAAAATGGCCCAAGTGTTTAGACTCCTGCCACCCACGTGAAAGACTTGGAGGGAATTCCATGTTCCTGACTTCAGCTTGACCAGCCCTGGCCATTGCTGCTATTTAGAGGGTGAATCATCAGGTGGAAGTCCATCTTTCCCTTCCTGTTTCACTCTGCCTTTCAGATAAATCTTTATTTTAAAAAAATCTTACATTAACTGTACTTGCCAGTCCAGCTTCTCTATTTCTCTAGGGTCACTCACTTTCTGCAAGGAAGCTCTCATTAAATCATGTGAAAATGTAAGTCCTGAGCTAGTCAGGAAAAACAGATTGTCAGCATGTGCATGTGCCCTGTTAACTCCTCCACCTGCCAGTGCTACCAGTATTTTATTGAAGGAAAAGCCATATAGGGGCTAGCTCTGTGGCAGAGTAGGCTAAGCCTCTGCCTGAAGTGCTGGCAACCCATATGGGCACCAGTTCATGTCCTAGCTGCTTTACTTCTGATCCAGCTCTCTGCTTATGGCCTGGGAAAGCAGCAGAAGATGGCCCAAGTCCTTGAGCTCTTGCACCTTGTAAGACCTGGAAGAAGCTCCTGACTTCTGGCTTCAAATCCACCCAGCTCTGGCTGTTGCAGCTGTTTGAGGAGTGAACAAGCAGATGGAAGACCTCTCTGTCTCTCCCTCTCTGTAACTCTACCTCTGAAATAAATAAAAATCTTGGAAGAAAGAAAGAGAGAGAGAGGGAGGGAGAGAGGAAAGGAGGGAGGAAGAGAGAGAGAGAGAAGGGATAGAGGGAGGGAGGGGCCCAAATAAATAAATAAATAAGGACCTGGGTGCAAATGTTATTACAAAGTACATTTTATATGTAAACTATGACTTGAAGGATTCTGTTTGTTCATTGGAATTTTTCATTTCTGTGACAGTTTGCAAACATCTCCAGTGCTTACCAAAATCCCAAGCATGGCTGTAAGTCCACCCTTTTTGTCTACTCAGCACCTGTGCTTTCACAAAATCATATTTGGAAGTTTGGAGAGGACGAGGTTATCTTCTTTAAGGTCATTCTCTGCTCGTCTGTCTTCTGATCACCCTATAAATAAGGAAACTTCTGGGTATTTGCATGTAACTCCTTTGGGGAAAAAACTATGTCCTCTGATATACTCTTTGAATTGCAATTTTTTTTTAAGGAGAGTTTTATAAAGAATGACTTGGGAATTCTGTGAAAGCTGTTCCATATTTAAAAGCTGGATTAAAATTGGGAAGCACTTTGTGTTGTTTTTAAAAAGATTTACTTATTTTCATTTGAAAGAGTTAAAGAGAGAGAGAGAGACATCTTCCATCAGCTGGTTCATTCCCCAAATGGCTGCAATAGCCAGGGCTGGGCCAAGCCAAAGCCAGGAGCCTGGAACTCCATCTGGGTCTCCCACGTGGGTGGTGGGGGCCCAAGTACTTGGACCATCTTCCACTGCTTTTCAGGAGAATTAGCAGGGAGCTGGATCAGAAGTAAAGCAGCTGGGACTTGAACCAGGCACTCATCTGGGATGCCGGCATCACAGGTGGCAGCCCAGCTCACTGTACAACAACACAGGCCCTGTAGGGAGGCGTGGTACCTATTGCGATCAAATAACATTCCTCCTTAGGTTCCCTGATCTAATAGTACCCAAAATTATTGTCTAATAAAATGAGTAAATACCGATAGAAAATGATTGTTAAAGATTTTATTATTTATTTGAAAGGCAGAGTTACAGAGACAGAGGGGGACAGAGAGAGAGAGAGGTCTTCATCCACTGGATCACTACCCAAATGGCCGCAGCAGCCAGGGCTGTGCCAGGCCAAAATCAGGGGCTGCTGCTATGTCTCCCACATGGGTGCAGGGGCCCAAGCACTTGGGCCATTTTTTTTTTTTTTTTTTGACAGGTAGAGTGGATAGTGAGAGAGAGAGAGAGAGAGAGAGAAAGGTCTTCCTTTGCCGTTGGTTCACCCTCCAATGGCCGCCATGGCTGGCGCGCTGCGGCCGGCGCACCACGCTCATCCGATGGCAGGAGCCAGGTACTTATCCTGGTCTCCCATGTGGTGCAGGGCCCAAGTACTTGGGCCATCCTCCACTGCACTCCCAGGCCACAGCAGAGAGCTGTTGGGCCATCTTCTGATGCTTTCCCAGGCTCATGAGAAGAAACTGGATTGGAAATGGAGCAACCAGGATTTGAACTGGTGCCCAAATGGGATGCCTGCATTTCAGGCAGCAGTTTAACCCACTACGCCACATCATTGGACCTGAAAATTACATTCGCAAGATGTGTCTTTGTGCTACACTAGGTAGAATTTTATTATTATGACTCACTGTTGATGATTAACTCTTGGCTCAATGTTTCTCCTCTGATCTTGTGATGTACATGGTAACTTTAGCCAGTCAGTTGAAGGCCTTAGGAGAAAAATCTGGGGTTTTCCAAAGAAGGGTTTCTGCCCAACACTATAATACATTAATTCTGTTTGAGTTTCTAGCTTGCTGGCCTATGCCACAGACTTTGAACTCATCTCCTACCTATATTTCCAACCTACTGGCCAGCTTTACAAATTTCAGGCTTGCCAGTCTTCACAAGCCTGGAGCCTTCCTTAAAATAAAATTGAGCTAGATAGATGAGATAGTTTGTCTTGCCTGGGCAGCTCTGGCCCAGAGTCTAATAAAATTATGAGCACATCAGCTGAGACAGCAGTCATCTATAAGGCTGGAAGATCAGCCCCAAGGTGGTTCGTTCACAAAACTGGCAAGTTGGCACTTCATGTTGATGGGAGCCTCTGTCTTCTTAGTGACATCGTCACAGAACTGCTTGAGTTCCTCGTGGCGTGTAGGCTGGTTTCCCCAAAAGCTAATGGTGCAGGAAACCAAGCAGAGATACACAGTCTTCTCCGTGGTACTCCAATTGAGCTGTGCAGTCCATTGCTTTGATTCATTGTGGGAGGAGACTTGAAAACAGAGGTCATCCACACAAAGGCAGGGTTAAGAGTCAAAGGATGAGGGGGCTGTCATTGTGGCACAGCAGGTTAAGCCACCACCTGAGACGCCAGCATCCCAGATGGGTGCAGGTTCAAGTCCTGGCTGCTCCACTTCTAATCCAGGTCCCTGTTAATAGGTTTGGGAAACCAAAGGGTGATGGACCAAAGTACTTGGGCACCTTCCACTCACGTGGGAGATGCTAACAAAGTTCCTGGATCCTGGCTTCAGCCCAGCCTAGACCCAACTGTTGTGGCAATTTGGGAAATAAACCAGCAGATATAGTATCAATCTCTTTCTCTTTCTCCCTCACCACCCCAAGTTTGCCTTTCAAAGAAATAAAATCTTTAAATAATAATAATAAAAAAAGACTCAAAGAATAAGGCCAAGGGCCAGCGCTGCAGCTCAATAGGCTAATCCTCCACCTAGCGGTGCCGGCACACCAGGTTCTAGTCCCAGTCGGGGTGCCGGATTCTTTCCCGGTTGCCCCTCTTTCCAGGCCAGCTCTCTGCTGTGGCCCGGGAAGGCAGTGGAGGATGGCCCAAGTGCTTGGGCCCTGCACCCCATGGGAGACCAGGAGAAGCACCTGGCTCCTGCCTTCGGATCAGCGCGGTGCGCTGGCCGCAGTGCGCCAGCCGTGGCGTCCATTGGAGGGTGAACCAATGGCAAAGGAAGACCTTTCTCTCTGTCTCTCTCTCCCACTGTCCACTCTGCCTGTCAAAAAAAAAAAAAAAAAAAGGCCAAGGATGAAGGGCCTTGAAAACCAAGTAGAACTCAGATGCACTGAGAACTGTGTGCAGTGTGTGGTGTGCAGTGCATGCAGTGTTGTGCAGTCTCTGCAGTGTTGCCATGGGTGCAGTGCCTGCAGTGTGCAGCGTGTGCAGTGCACACACTGTGTGTAGTGTGTGCAGAGTAGCAGTATGTGGTGCTTGCAGTGTGCAGTGCATGCAGTGTAGTGTGCAGTGTGCAATGCATGCAGTGTAGTGTGCAGTGTTTCCAATGGGGCACTGTTGCCATGGATGCAGTGGGTGCACTGCACAGACCACACACACCACACACTGCACACACTGCACGATGCACACTGCATGCAGCACACACTACACATTACACACTGCACACTACACACTGCACTGCACACTGTATGGACTGCACACTTCAACACTGCTCACACTACATGCACTGTGCACACTGCACACATTACACACTGCAACACTGCACACATGGCACAATGCACATTGTACACACTGCACACGCTGCTCCTTCCTCTGAAAGTCAGAAAATTGGTAACTTTTCCCATATTTTTTGTGTTGGTTTCTGAAGTGGTATTCAGTCTTCTAGGGCTGCCAACACAAAATAACACAGACTAGATTGCTTCAACAGCAGAAATTTACTTGTCACTGTGTCAGGAGCTAGCAGTCCAAGATGAAGGTGTCAGAAGAGTTTACTTCTTCTGAGGCCTCTTTTCTGGACTTGGAGATGGCTCTGTTCTCACATCTGACATCCTTTTTCTGTGTATTCTGCACCTCTGTTTCTTCTTGTAAAGAAAGCAATCAGATTAATTACCCTCCCACCATACAAGTTCCTGAACCTTAATTATATCTTTAAAGGCCCTATTTTAGGACAGCGCCGCAGCTCACTAGACTAATCCTCCACCTTGCGGCACCGGCACACCGGGTTCTAGTCCCGGTCGGGGCGCCGGATTCTGTCCCAGTTGCCCCTCTTCCAGGCCAGCTCTCTGCTGTGGCCAGGGAGTGCAGTGGAGGATGGCCCAAGTGCTTGGGCCCTGCACCCCATGGGAGACCAGGATAGTACCTGTTCCTGCCATCAGATCAGTGCAGTGCGCCGGCCACAGCGGCCATTGGAGGGTGAACCAACGGCAAAGGAAGACCTTTCTCTCTCTCTTTCTCTCTCTCTCTCTCTCTCACTGCCCACTCTGCCTATCAAAAAAAATAAAATAAAATAAAGGCCCTATCTCTAAAAGGCCACATTCTGAGGTACCATTTTTTTTGACAGGCAGAGTTAGACAGTGAGAGAGAGACAGAAAGAAAGGTCTTCCTTCCGTTGGTTCACCCCTCAAATGGCCGCTACGGTGCTTCCTCCTGGTCTCCCATGGGGTGCAGGGCCCAAGAACTCAGGCCATCCTCCACTGCCTTCCTGGGCCACAGCAGAGAGCTGGACTGGAAGAGAAGCAACCAGGACAGAATCCGGCACCCCAACCAGGACTAGAACCCGGGGTGCCGGTGCCGCAGACAGAGGATTAGCCAAGTGAGCCGCAGCACCAGCCGGTACTAATCTTTATATTTTTCTAATGTTTACTTTTATCACTTGAAAGGCAAAGTGACAGAGAGAAAGATTTTCCATCCGTTGGTACACTCCTTAAATACCCAAAACAGCCAGGGCTGGGCCAGGCCGAAGCCAGGGGGCTTTAACGCCATCCTGGTCTCCCACATGAGTGACACAGCCCAAGTACTTGGGCTATCTGCTGCCACCCAGGATGCATTAGCAGGAAGCTGGATTGAAAGCAGAGGAGCTGGAACTGAAACCAGTGTTCTGACATGTGATGTGGTCATTCCAAGCAGCAGACAACTTGATCCGCTGCACCACAGTGCCCACTTGTGGAGTTTAGAAATCAAAAATGTATTTGTGGGATGCAATTCAGTCCATAACAGATGGACTGTCTGCAACACAGAATTAAAACCTTGTCTTGTCTTCTCAGTATAACAGTCTCAATTGTAGCAAGAAAAGATAGCACACTCAAAAGGAAGCAATAGAATAGAGTTGAATAAAGGGACTATTAAATAAATGGGGTTAAGCAAACCAACGAAGGGTAATTAAAAACCCTGAGCAACAGCAAGGAGCAATGATAAACCATTACTAATTCCAGAACTAAGGGTGGAAGTGGGGGGACTGTTGTTGACACCTGGCAATAGCAGTTAATGGTGGAAAAGGTACACCAACATGCACTGGTCTTAGGGAGGAGGACACAACTCGAGAGCAGGGAGGAAGCCAGGTGCTTTCCCTGGGACTTGCCGCTGATAAAATCAGCCAGCAGCCAGGGCACATAACAAGGCAGAGAAGAGTAGAAGGCAGATCAGGTAGGGCAGTCCTTTACCATCTTCATAGTTATCACTCTGTCAATGCAAACTTCAGGAAAGAGAGGGTCTGGGTAAGACTGACTCACTTAACTGCGGATCCCACCTCTTACAGAAAGGCAGCCAGTAGTTACAAGTTGTAGGGATGAAAACCATATCTCCTAGACAGCCTTGGGGCAAGTGTTCTGCATATCATTGGGTTCACAACAATCAAATTCATCTAAACTCAGAAATTGAATTTAGTGGAGAGAGATAGAAGTCTATGAGGCATTAATATTGTTAAACCTCGTAGTTTGCATTTAGCTGATGAAGCAATAAATTTCCTCTCCCTGGTCCATAGATAAGCTGGTATTTTCTTGTAGCCAACAGCATTGTACTAACTTCCAGTACCCTTAAGGTTCTATGGGCCACTGAACTTGGATTCCTGATTGTTCCCACGTCTGGCAGTTTTGTAGCATCATTCTGAGAATCAATCTTAAACACGTTTTACACCTGCCAGTGAATATAAACTGAATTTTTTGTATTAAATTCCTTTACATTTACCGTTACTTGTATGGCTTAAGTTGGTTGAAAACTGACACAGGGACCAAGCCTCTTGTACTCTAGAATATTTATTGTCTATATTCATACATTCATATTGTGAACTTAGTATAATTAAGGAAAATTTGGGAGAAGAGGAAAGAAAAATGTCTTCAAACTGTGTTATCCCATTTTTGCTTAAATATGCAGTTGCAGTCTGCCTTTTGCATTAATTATAATCATAAATATTTTTCTAGGGGTTAAGCTTATGACTTCCACCTTTCAAGACTATGGGAGGAGGCTTTTACAGTTTTTGTGAACGGACTGGCCCTGTGGCATAGTGGGCTAAGCCTCCACCTTCAGTGCTGGCATCCCATATGTGCACTAGTTCAAGTACTGGCTGCTCCAGTTCCCATCCAGCTCCCTGCTAATGGCCTGGGAAAGCAGTGGAAGATGGCCCAAGTGCTTGGGTCCCTGCACCCGTGTGAGAGACCTGTAAGACGCTTCTGGATCCTGGCTTCAGATCCACCCAGGTCTGGCTTTTGCAGCCATTTGGGGAATAAACCAGTGGATGGAAGAACTCTGTCTGCAACTCTGTCTCTCAAATATTTTTTAAAAGGGAAAAAATATGGAAAAATAGAATTAAAAGACAAAAAGAGTTGGGCATTTGGGGGTGTGGACCAGCAGGTGGGAGAGGTAGTGGTGGTGTGTCTCTGCATTTCTCAAATAAATTTTAAATTAAAAAAAAAAAAGACAATAAGAGGGGCGGCACTGTGGCACAGAGAGTAAAACTACTGCCTGCAGTACTGGAATCCCATATGGGCACTGGTTTAAGTCCCAGTTGCTCCACTTCCAGTCCAGCTCTCTGCTATGGCCTGGGAAAGCAGTGGAATATGGCGCAAGTCCCTGGGCCAATGCACCAACATGGGAGACCCAGAGAATGTTCCTGCCCCTGGCTTTGGATCAGCCCAGCTACTTTC
This sequence comes from Oryctolagus cuniculus, assembly GCF_051225735.1. Taxonomy (NCBI): domain Eukaryota; kingdom Metazoa; phylum Chordata; class Mammalia; order Lagomorpha; family Leporidae; genus Oryctolagus; species Oryctolagus cuniculus. The sequence goes on along the minus strand of NC_142874.1, from coordinate 50,609,818 downwards.
CTAAGCCATTGTGGCCATCTGGGGAGTGAACCAGCAGACAGAAGACCTCTCTCTCTGTGTCTCTGTCTCTGTCTCTGTCTCTCTCTCTCTCTGCTTCTGCTTCTAACTCTTTCAAATAAATAAATAAAATATTTTTAAAAAAGACAGAATTTTCTGTGAGCTTTTTGAAGCCCCCTTGTATTCCTTTGTGGGAATATAATATCCAATGTTGATATAGATGTGGGTAGTAGGACACTAATATATGACACTATGAATTGGCACACAACTTTCCTAAAGAGCACTTAACTTCAAAAATTACATTTCCACTTTTAACAGGAACCAGCATTGTGCCACAACAACTTCAGCTGCCATCTGCAATGCCCCATAGGAGCATTGGCTCAAGTCCCAACTGCTCCAGTTTTTTAAAGATATATTTATTTACTTGAAAGAGTTACAAGGAGAGAGGCAGAGGCAGATACAGAGAGAGAGATTTTCATATATTTGTTTTATTTCATTTTATTTTATTTATCCATCCACTGATTCACTCTGCAAATGGCCACAACTGCTAGAGATGGGCTGATCCAAAGCCAGGAGCTTCTTCTAGGTACCCATAGGGCCATATGAGATGCCAGCACCACAGGTGGAGGCTTAACTTATTATGCCACAGCAGAGAGAGAGAGAGGGAGGGAGGGAGGGAGAAGGAGGGGAAATCTTCCACCTGCTATTTCACTCCCCAGATGTCTGCAACAGTGAGGGCCAGGTCAAACCCAAGCCAGTAGCCTTATCCAGGTCTCCCACATGGGTGGCAGGGGCCCAAGCACTTGGGCCATGCCCCACTGCCCCTCCCAGGCCATTGGCATAGAGCTGGATCTGAAGCATGCGGTTTCACTTCTGATTCAGCTCCCTACTAATTCTCCCAGGAAGACAGTGGAAGATGGCCCAAGTGCTTGGGCCCCTGCCACAAGCATGGGAGAGCTAGAGGGAGTTCCAGGTGCTTGTCTTAAGCCTGATCCAGCCCTGGCTGTTGTAACCATTTGAGTGAACCAGTGCATGGGAAGATTCTCTCCTCTCTCCATCTAACTACCTATCAAGTAAATAAATTGAAGGAAGGAAAGGAGGGAGGGAAGGAAGGAGGGGAAGAAGGAATGAGGGAATTCTTACAAAAAAAGAAATAGTTAAGAGTGTGCATGGCCCAAAGTTGTGGGAAAGCAGGTTAAGCCCCCACCTGCAATGCTTGCATCCCATGTGGGCCTGGTTCAAGGGCAAGCTGCTCCACTTCTGATCCAGTTTCCTGCTAATGTGGCTGGGAAAGCAGTGGAAGATGCCTCCGGTCCTTTAGTCCTGCTAATGCAGATCATGGGAGACAGCAGTTGAGACTCAAGTAATTGGGTCTCGGCCACCCACACAGGACACCTGTATTTAGTTTCCAGCTCCTAGCTTTGGACCTGGCCCAGGGCCAGCCATGGCAAATATCTGGGGTGTGAATCAGCACATAGGATTTAGCTCTACTTCTCAAAATAAAAAAATAAAAATAAAAAATACACTACAGGTATAAAATTAGTACTGTATAACTAAAAGTGTTTGGGTTCCTGCCACATATGTGGGAGACCTGGAAGAAGCTCCTGGCTTCAGCCTGGCCCAGCCATGGCCATTGTGGATATCTGGGGAGTAAGCCAGTAGATGGAAAATTTCTCTCTCTCCCCCTCAATATCTCTTTCAAATAAAATAAATTTTTAAAAATTAAATCAATATAGTGGAATATGGTTGCAAGGAAAGGAAAACTCTCCAATGGCTGGAACTTAAGATCATAGAAACAGAATCCTAGAGATTCTTGATTTATCACAAGGTGGCTCTGCAGAGCAGTGGAAAATCGGGCCCTTTTCAATGAATGGTGGACCAAATTGCCAGACATAAAATGAAAAAAGAGGGGGGCTCCAAGATGGCGGAATAGGGAGGGAGTGCACTGATGGTTCAGGAAAAGATAGTTTAATAAAAGTGGAGATACTGTAGTTTCAGAGAAGAGTCAGGGGGAAAACTGCAGAGGAAACTCTTCCAGAACTAGTGAGACAAGGTGGACCTACATGGAAGGCACAGGCGCCCACGGCTCGGGACCCCAGGGACCAAGTCTACACACCAGCACTAGAAAGGTAGGTGAGGCAAAACCTTGGTATCCCAAGACACTGGCAAGAAAGTGGCAGGAAGAGCCTAGTGGGAACGAGGCTTGAAGCCGTGGGGGAAAGTTCACCAGGCTAACTAGAGGAGAGAAAAAAGGGACCAGTACGGACATAATTCTCTCTTTCCACTCACCTCACAAAGGCAAGCAAGACAAAGAGCAGGTGCCATTTTGGACATACATAACAGCTGCACCACCTCAGGGCTGCGCCTGCCCTCAGCCAAGCAGGAAAACATTACTCGGGTGAGGAGAAATAACAGGAGGTTAAGACCTAGTGAATGTGTGGAGCTTATGAACTGGGACTGTGAAAAACATGAGGGTGTGTGGGAGAACTCATGGAGTGCCTGAGACATGAGTATTCATGTGGGAGACGCCACAAACTCAGTATCCTTGGCAACCTGGTGGGAGACAGCAGGGAAATCTGAGCTTACACAGATACTTTGCACAGATACTTTGTGTGGTCCTTGGGACAGAGCAGACAAATATTATACCCACATAAGCCAGAGATCAGAAACTGATTGCCTTCAATTCCGCTCAGCTGTGTGGAATTACTTCCCTTCTGAATTAAAAGAAAAAAGAGAAACAGAAAGAGATCTACCACACCAAACCTTGGCACACCCTTAACCCTGAAGAACTGAACAGAGCTCTCTGGCCACACCCACCACAAGCCTCTAAAGATTCACGAAAAGCAGACAGTCCACTTAATCTAGAGTCATAGTATAATGAGAAAAGCCACCACAACGAGGAAAAAAAAAAAAAAGAAGAAGAAACCAAAGAATATCTCCACAATGCCAAGAAACAAACACAGAAACTGAGGAAACAAGAGCAAGGAAGACATTATGACGCCCCCAAATGAACACAGCACTCCAATTCAAGATTATAAAGATGATGATAGAAGAAATGCAAGATACGGATTTCAAAAAATTTATGATAAAAACATTTAGAAGTTCTGAAAAACAAATTAATGAACTACAGAAACCCTTACTGGACAAGATAGAAAATCTCTCTCGTGAAAATGAAATCTCAAGGAGGAATCAAAATGAAATGAGGAATCTAGTAGTACATGAAACGGTGATACTGAAGAGAAATCAAAATGAAATGAAGAATTCAATAGATCAAATGACAAACACATCTGAGAGTCTTAACAGAATCAGTGAGATACAAGAGAGAATATCGGACTTAGAAGACAGAGAACAGGAAAGTATACAGTCAAACCAAAGAAGAGAAGAAGAAATTAGAAATCTAAAAAATATTGTTGGGAATCTACAGGATACTATTTAAAAAAGCCAACATTCGGGTTCTAGGAGTTCCTGAAGGCATGGAGAAAGAGAAAGGATTAGAAGGCCTTTTTAGTGAGATACTAGCAGAAAACTTCCCAGGTTTGGAGAAGCACAAAGACATCCAAGTACAGGAAGCTCATAGAACCCCCAATAAAAATGACAAAAAGAGATCCTTACCACGACACATTGTAATCAACTCACCACAATGAAACAAAGAAAAGATTCTAAAATGTGTAAGAGAGAAACATCAGATTACTCTCAGAGGATCTCCAATTAGACTCACAGCAGACCTCTCTTCAGAAACCCTACAGGCATGGAGGGAATGGTGAGATATAGCCCAGGTACTAAGAGAAAAAAAAAAAAAACAGCCAGCCCAGAATATTATATCCTGCAAAGCTCTCATTTGTGAATGGAGGTGAAATAAAGACCTTTCATAGCAAACAGAAATTGAAAGACTTTGTGGCCACTCGTCCAGCCCTGCAAAAGATGCTTAAAGATGTGTTACACACAGAAACACGGCCATCAATATGAAAGAAAGTAAATGAAGAAAAGTCCCAGTAAAAGATCACAGGAAGCTCAAAGATATATTAGAAAATATCTTTGGGAAAATAGTAGGGCAAAGTTATTACTTATCAATAGTCACATTGAATGTTAATGGCCTCAACTCTCCAGTTAAAAGACACAGACTGGCTGAATGGATCAATGAACAAAACCCATCTATTTGCTGCTTACAAGAAACACATCTTTCCAACAAAGAATCATGCAGACTTAAAGTGAAAGTTTGGAAAAAGATATTCCATGCCAACAGAAATGAAAAAAGAGCTGGCATAGCCATATTAATATCAGACAAAATAAACTTTAACACAAAAACTGTTAAGAGAGATAAAGAGGGGCACTATATAATGATTAAGGGATCAAATCAACAGGAAGATGTAACTATTATAAATGTATATGCACCTAATTACAGGGCACCGGTTTATTTAAAAGATATGTTAAGGGACTTAAAGGGAGACTTAGACTCCAATACAATAGTACTGGGGGACTTCAATACTCCATTTTCAGAAATAGACAGATCAACCAGACAGAAGATCAACAAGGAAACAGCAGATTTAATCGACATTATTGCCCAAATGAATCTAACAGATATCTACAGAACTTTCAATCCTACACTTAAATAATTTACATTCTTCTCAGCAATACATGGAATCTACTCTAGGACTAACCACATACTGGGCTATAAAGCAAGCTTCAACAAATTCAAAAGAATTAGAATAATATCATGCAGCTTCTCAGACCACAGTGGAATGAAGCTGGAAATTAGCAACTCAGAAATCCCTAGAGCATATGCAAACACATGGAGACTGAAAAACATGCTACTGAATGAACAATGGGTCACAGAAGAAATCAAAAGAGAAATCAAAAACTTTCTGGAAGTAAATGAGGATAACAACACAACATATCAAAACTTATGGGATACAGCAAAAGCAGTGTTGAGAGGAAAGTTTATAGCAATAGGTACCTACATCAAGAAATTGGAAAGGCACCAAATGAGCTTTCAATGCATCTCAAGGATCTAGAAAAACCTCATCAAACCAAACCCAAATCTAGTAGGAGAAGAGAAATAATTAAAATCAGAGAAGAAATTAACAGGATTGAATCAAAAAAAAAAACATTACAAAAAATCAGCCAAGCGAAGAGCTGTTTTTTTGAAAAAATAAACAAAATTGACACACCACTGACCCAACTAACTAAAAAAAGACCCAAATCAATAAAATCAGAGATGAAAAACAAAACATAACAACAGACACCACAGAAATAAAAAGAATCATCAGAAATTACTACAAAGAGTTGTATGCCAGCAAACAGGGAAATCTATCAGAAATGGATAGATTCTGGTCACATGCAACATACTTAAATTGAACCAGGAAGACACAGAAAATGTAACAGACACATAACTTAGACAGAAATTGAGTCAGTAAGAAAGTCCCTTCCAACAAAGAAAAGCCCAGGACCAGATGGATTCACTGCTGAATTCTACCAGACATTTAAAGAAGAACTAACTCCAATTCTTCTCAAACTATTCAGAACAATCGAAGAAGAGGGAATCCTCCCAAATTCTTTCTATGAAGCCAGCATCACCTTAATTCCTAAGCCGGAAAAAGATGCAGCACTGAAAGAGAATTACAGACCAATATCCCTGATGAACATAGAAGCAAAAATCCTCAATAAATTTCTGGCTAACAGAATGCAACAACACATCAGAAAGATCATCCACCCAGACCAAGAGAGATATATCCCTGGTATGCAGGGATGTTCAATGTGCGCAAATCAATGTGATTACACCACATTAACAGACTGCAGAAGAAAAACCATGATTATCTCAATAGATACAGAGAAAGCATTCAATAAAATACAACACCCTTTCATGATAAAAACTAAGCAAATTGGGTATAGAAGGAACATTCCTCAATACAATCAAAGCAATTTATGAAAAACCCACGGCCAACATCCTATTGAATGGGGAAAAGTTGGAAGCATTCTCACTGAGATCTGGTACCAGACAGGGATGCCCACTTTCACCACTGCTATTCAATATAGTTCTGGAAGTTTTAGCCAGAGCCATTAGGCAAGAAAAAGAAATCAAAGGCATACAAATTGGGAAAGGAGAAGTCAAACTATCCCTCTTTGCAGACGATATGATTCTTTAGGGAATCCAAAGAATTCCACTAAGAAACTATTGGAACTCATAGAAGAGTTTGGCAAAGCAGCAGGATATAAATCAATGCACAAAAATCAATAGCCTTTGTATACACAGGCAATGCCACTGCTGTGGAAGAACTGCTAAGATCAATCCCATTCACAATGGCTACAAAAACAATCAAATACCTTGGAATAAACTTAACCAAGGATATCAAAGATCTCTACAGTGAGAATTACAAAATCTTAGAGAAATAGAAGAGGATACCAAAAAATGGAAAAATCTTCCATGTTCATGGATTGGAACAATCAATATCATCAAAATGTCCATTCTCCCAAAAGCAATTTATAGATTCAATGTGATTACAGTCAAAATAGCAAAGACATTCTTCTCAGATCTAGAAAAAATGATGCTGAAATTCATATGCAGACACAGGAGACCTCGAATAGCTAAAGCAATCTTGTACAACAAAAACAAAGCTGGAGGCATCACAATACCAGATTTCAGGACATACTGCAGGGCAGTTGTAATCAAAACAGCATGGTACTGGTACAGAAACAGATGGATAGACCAGTAGGGACTGGCTTATTTCACTCAGCATGATCTGTTCCAGATTCCTCCATTTTGTTGCAAATGACCAGATTTCATTTTTTTGTATTTTGAAGGAGGAAAGAGAACTGGTTAGTTTTATTCCAGGTAGCCATCAGCTTTAGGATGAACCACAAACAACCCTTTGCTATTACAAAGGCTCTTTATGGATGCCTTTATATGCCAAGCTTAGCACTTGTACCACCATTTCTAGCTTAAGTGACACCAACAAATGTCCTCTTTTATCCTCACGTATAATGAAATTCAAAAAGACTAAAAACATATATTTTCTTTCACTCAGTCCCTGAATATGAATTTATTTACAAAGATTTCATTGTTTTTTACTGCTGTATAGTATTCTATAGAGTACATATCCCATAATTTCTTTATCCAATCTACTGTTGATGGGCATTTAGTCTTAGCCACTGTGAATTGAGCTGCAATAAACATTAAGGTGCAGACCGCTTTTTTGTTTGCCAATTTAATTTCCAATTTAATTTAATTGGGTAAATTCCAAGGAGTGGGATGACTGGGTTGTATGGTAGGGTTATATTCAGGTTTCTGAGGAATCTCCAAACTGACTTCCATAGTGGCTTTACCAGTTTGCATTCCCACCAACAGTGGGTTAGTGTCCCTTTTTCCCCACATCCTCGCCAGCATCTGCTGTTGGTAAATTTCTGTATGTGAGCCATACAGAAATGTACTCTATAGAATACTATACAGCAGTCAAAAACAATGAAATCTGGTCATTTACAACAAAATGGAGGAATCCAGAAAACATGCTGAGTGAAATAAGCCAGTCCCAAAGGGACAAATATATGTTCTCCCTGATCAGTGACAACTAACTGAGCCCCCAAAAGGAAACCTGTTGAAGTGAAATGGACACTATGAGAAACAGTGACTTGATCAGCCCTTGTCCTGACTGTTGATGAACAACTTAATACTTTATCCCTTTTATATTTTTTTGGTTCTACTTAATACTATTGGTTGAATTCTGTAATTAATATACAGTTATTCTTAAGTGTTGAAACTTAACTGAAACATGATCCCTGTTAAATATAAGAATGGGAATAAGAGAGGGAAGAGATGTACAATTTGGGACATACTCAATTGGACTTGCCCCAAATGGTAGAGTTAGAAACGTGCCAGGGGGTTCCAATTCAATCCCATCAAGGTGGCATGTACCAATGCCATCTCATTAGTCAAAGTGATCGATTTCTGTTCACAATTGATCATAATGATAGAACTAAGAGTCAAAGGGATCACATAAACAAGACTAGTGTCTGCTAATACTAATAGAATTAAAAAGGAGAGAATGATCCAACATGGGAAGCAGGCCACACAGCAGACTCATAGAATGGCAGATGTCCTAAACAGCACTCTGACCTCAGAATCAGCCCTTAAGGCATGTGGATCTGGCTGAAAAGCCCATGAGAGTATTTCAGGCATGGAAAGCCAAGACACTCCGGCAAAAAAAAAAAAAAATGACCTAAATGAAAGATCTCTGCGAGTGAGATCCTGGTGGAAAGAACAGGTCTTCAAAGAAGGAGGTACCTTTCTCTGAAGGAAGGCGAGAACTTCCACTTTGACTATGACCTTGTCTAAATAAGAGCGGAGTTGGCGAACTCAAAAGGCTTCCATAGCCTTGGCAACTCATGACAAGAGCCTAGGGTGATTACTGATGCCATAAACAGGAGTGTCAATTTGTTAAGTCAACAACAGGAGTCACTGTGCATTTGCTCCCCACGTATGACCCTGTCCTTAATGAGTTGTACTATGAGAATTAACAGTAAAACTTGTCTTCAAACACTACTTTATACTTTGTGTGTCTGTGTCCGTGCAAACTTAAAATTTTTACTTAGTATAGGGTTGATCTTCTGCATATAAAGAGAATTAAAAGTTAATCTTAATGAAGAATGGGATGGAAGAGGGAGTAGGAGTGGGGCAGTTTAGGGGTGCGAGGGCAAGTATAGGGGGAAGAACCACTAAAATCCAAAAGCTATACCTATGAAATTTGTATTTATTAAAAAAGGCTTTCTAAAAAAATTCTCAGTGAACTGACAATACAATTGTGAAAGTGAAACAATAAAGTTTAGACATAATTTTACTATGATTTGGAATAAAAGAATACTCCTAAAAAAGAACAAATAACAAAAATATATAAAGATTGATAAATTGGATTGTATCAAATTTAAGAACATGTGTTTGGGGGCAAAAGCAATATTAAAAGGAAAGTTTATAGCAATAAGTATATACATTAAAGTGAAAATATAAAGATCTCAAGCAATCTATGATGCATTTCAAGTACTTAAAATGTAAGAAAAAGCCAAACCCAAAATTAGCAAGAGGCAATAAATAAAGAGGATCAGAACAGAAACACATGAAATTGAAACTGAAAATAGAAAAAAAATTACAAAGATCAACAAAATGGAAAGCTGGGTGAAGATACTGTGTCACGGTGGGTTAACCCACCTGCTGGGGATACCCACATCTCATAAGGGAATACCTGATTTGAGTCCTGTGTACTTCATGCTTTCTGATCCGGCTTCACGCTAATGCATCCAGGAGTCAACAGATGATATCTCAACTATTTGGGTTCCTGATACCCATGTGAGAGAATGGGATAGAGTTTCTGGCTCCTGGCTTTGGCTTGGCCTAACCTAGGCTATTGCAAGCATTGGGGAGTGGACCAAAGGATAGATGAAGTGCATGCATGAGCTCACATTTCTCTTCCTCTCTCTCCTTCCCTCTCCCTCTCTCTCTCTCCCTCTCTCCCCCTCCCCCCCTCTCTTGTGTGTGTGTGTGTGTGTGTGTGTGTGTGTCTGTCTGTCTGTCTGTCCTTCTCTGGCACTCTGCCTTTCAAGCAAATACATCTGTTTTAAAAATCTGATTTTAGGGGCCAGCACTGTTGTGCAGCAGGTTTAAGCCCTGGCCTGCAGTGCCGGCATCCCATATGGGTGCTGGTTTGAGTCCCGGCTGCTCCTCTTCCAATCCAACTCTCTGCTATGCACTGGAAAAGCAGAAGATGTCCCAAGTCCTTGGGCCCCTGCACCAGTGTGGGTGACAGGGAAGAAGCTCCTGACTTCTGGCTTCAGAACGGCGCAGCTCTGGCCGTTGCAGTCATCTGGGGAGTGAACCAGCAGATGGAAGACCCCTCTCTCTGTCTCTACCTCTCTCTGTAACTCTTTCAAATAAATAAATCTTTAAAAAAATCTGATTTTATGAAAACATAAGCAAAATAGAAAAAAATTTTAGCTGGACCAACACAGGAAAAGAAAACAATCAATATTAGAGATGAAAAAGTATACAATGGTCACCACAGAAATATTACAAAAAAAAAAGAAACTACTATATGCTAATAAGAAACTACTATATGTTAACAAATCTGAAAACTTTGAAGAAATTGATACATTTCTAGATACATACAAGCTATCAAGATTACACCAAGAAGATACAGAAAATCTAAACAGAACAATCACAAGCAATGAGATTTACGCAGTAATTAAAAGTCTCCCAAAGAAAAAGTCCAGGTACTTTACAACTGAATTCTAGAAAACATTTAAAGAGGAAATAACTTTAATACTTCTCAGACTATTCCAAAATATTGAAAAGGCTGGAACTCTACCAAGCTCTTTTTATGAGGCCAGTATTCTCCTGATACAAAACACATACACACACACACACAGCCACTACAGACCAGTATCCTTAATGAACACAGTTACAAAAATTCTCAATAACATATTAGCAAACTGAATCCAACACTACATCAAAAAGATCAGACATCATGGTGAAGTGAGATTTATCTGAGGGATTCAAGCATAATTCAACATTTGAAAATCAACAAACATGATCAATCATATAAACATGTGATCATCTCAATACATACAAGAAAAGCATTTAATAAGTTTCAAAATATCTTCATGATTAAAACCTCTCAAAAGGGGATGGCGCTGTGGCTTAGTAGGTTAAGCCTCTGTCTGTGGTGCTAGCATCCCATATGGGCACCAGTTTGAGTCCCGGCCTCTCCACTTCTGATCTAGTTCCCTGCTCATGGCCTGGGAAACAGTAGAGTATGGCCCAAGTGCTTGGGTCCCCACAACAACATGGGACACCTGGAAGAAGCTTGTGGCTCCTGGCTTTTGGCTCAGCCCAGCTACAGCCACTGTGGCAATTTGTGGAGTAAACCAGCAGATGGAACATCTTTGTCTCTTCCTCCATCTATAACTCTGTCTCTTAAATCAATCAATCAATCTTAAAAATGCTTAAGAGGTACATCTCTCAGTTGGGGATTACAATGGTAGAGTAGCGACGGAGTTTTCTGCTCTAGTCTAGGAGAAGATAGTTTTTTTAAAAAAAGTGGAAAGCTTGGCTGGCGCCTCGGCTCACTAGGCTAATCTTCTGCCTGTGGCACCAGTACCCCGGGTTCTAGTCCCGGTTGGGGCACTGGTTCTGTCCCAGTTGCTCCTCTTCCAGTCCAGTTCTCTGCTGTGGCCCGGGAAGGCAGTGGAGGATGGCCCAACTGGTCCCTGCACCTGCATGGGAGACCAGGAGGAAGCTCCTGGCTCCTGGCTTCAGATTGGCGCAGGACTCCGGCCGTAGCGGCCATTTTGGGGGTGAACCAATGGAAAAGGAAGACCTTTTTCTCTGTCTCTAACTCTGCCTGCCAAAAAAAAAAAAAAAAGTGGAAAGAATGCAGTCTCAGAGAAGAGGTAGGGAGAAATCAGCAGAGGAAACTCCACGCAAACTGGAGGGACACTGTGGCCCTACATGAAGTGTGAGGACATGTACTACTCAGAACCCCCTCAGCTGAGAGCCTCTGCACCAGCATTGGAGAGTGAGGTGAGACCAGACTGCAGCAGCCCCACCCACTGATGATAAAGCTGTGGGAAGAACCTGGTGTGGGCCTGGCTCGGAGGCCTAAGGGGGATAGTGTACTTGCCAAACTAGAGAAGAAAAAACAAAGTGGGGGGCACGCTCCTCTCTCCCTGATCACCCTGCAACTGCATCCTATAACAAGCTGATAGAGAGCAGGCACCATTTTGGACATACATAACAGCTGCACCAGATCATGTCTGTGTCCAGCAACCAGCCAAATGGAGACTCCTGAGGCTGGTGGGGAGAACAGGCAGGGGGCTGGGTGCTTGTGACTGGGAGGCTTGTGTGCCGGGACTGTGAAAACACTGAGGCTGCATGGGAGGATTTCAGGGTGTGGCTGGGACTTTGGGCACTCACTATGGGAGGCTCCACACAATCAGGGACATTGCTGGAGAATCTGAGTGCACACTGAGGACTGCACAGATCCTTTGTGTGGTCCTTGGGGCAGAGCAGATGAATAACATACCCACTGGGGCTAGCGCCCAGGCAGTAGTCAGCTTTAAGAAGAGCTCAGCTGAGTCTTCACCAACAGACAAGAACAACCCTCCTCTCTGATTGAAAAAAAAAAAAAGAGAGAGATTTGCCACACCAAACCTGGGTGTGTCACCTCAGACATGCTCTTCACCCTGGAGCACTGAACAGAGCTTGGCCACGCCTACCACATGCCTCTAGGTATTCCCTGAAAGCAGACACTCCACTAATCCACACATAGTCCGAAGATAAAAGCCATAACAGCAAAAAAAAAAAAAAAAAAAAAAAAAAAAAGGAGAAACCAACAAGTATCTCTACAAGTGCTGAATAACAAATGGACCAATTCAAGAAACAAGAATGAGGAAGACAGCATAATGGCCTCCCCAAAAACAAAACACTTCAATACCAGATTGTGAAGATGATGAGATGGAACAAATGCCAGAAATGGAATTCAAAAAACTGATCACAGGATTACTCAGACGTAATCAGGGGGCCAGCACTGTAGCTCAGTGGGTTAACATCCTGGCCTGAAGTGCCGGCATTCCATATGGGCACCGGTTTGAGACCTGGCTGCTCCACTTCCAATCCAGCTCTCTGCTATGGCCTGGGAAAGCAGTCGAAGATGGCTCAAGTCCTTGGGCCTCTGCACCCATGTGGGAGACCCAGAAGAAGCTCCTGGCTCCTGGCTTCGGATCGGTGCAGCTCCGGCCGTTGCGGCCATCTAGGGAGTAAACCATCGGATGGAAGATACCCCCCAACCCCGCTGCCGCCTCTCCTCTCTGTGTAACTCTCACTTTCAAATAAATCTTAAAAAAAAAAAAAAGAAGAAGAAGTAATCAGAAACAAATGTACAAAATAATGAAATCCATACATGGCATGAAAGAAAATTTCTCCTAAGAAATTCAGATCCTAAAGAGAAATAAAAATGAAATCTTAGAAATGAAGAAATCAATAGAACAAAGAAAAAATGCAGTGGAGATCCTTAACAACTGAATCAGTGAAGCAGAAGAAAGAATATCCACCTGAGAAAACAAAGGACAGGAAATTATACAGTCAGACCAAACATAAGAAGAAGAAATTAGAAAACTAAAGAACACTGTTTGTAATCTAGAGGATGCTATCAAACGACCCAACATACAGTTTCTAGCCATGGAAAGATAGAAAGGATTAGAAGGCCTTTATAGTGAAATAATAACAGTGAACTTCCCTAATTTGGAGAAAGAAAGGGAAATCCAAGTATGGGAAGCACATAGACATCGTATTAGACATGTAATCAAACTCTCCACAGGAAACCATAAAGAAGATTCTAAACTGTGCACAAGAGAAACGCCAGATTACTCTCAGAGGATCTCAAATTAAATTCGCAGCAGACTTATGAGAAACCCTACAGGCTAGGAGAGAATGGTGAGATAATATCCAAGTCTTAAGAGAAAAGAACTGTTAACCCAGAATACTATATCCTGCAAAGCTCTCATTTATGAACGAAGTTGAAATAAAGATCTTCCATAACAAACAGCAATTGAAAGAATTTGTCACTACCCATCCAACCCTACAAAAGATAGTTAAGACTTGCCCCAAATGGTAGAGTTAGAGACATACCAGGGGATTCCAATTCAATCCCATCAAGGTGGCATGTACCAATGCCATCTCACTAGTCCAAGTGATCAATTTCTGTTCACAATTGATCATAATGAAAGGACTAAGAGTCAAAGGGATCACATGAACAAGTCTAGTGCCTGCTAATACTAACCAATAGAATAAATAAAGGGGAGAGCAATCCAACATGGGAAGCGAGATACACAGCAGACTCATAGAATGGCAGATGTCCTAAACAGCACTCTGGCCTCAGAATCAGCCCTAAAGGCATGCAGATCTGGCTGAAAAGCCCATGAGAGTATTTCAGGCATGGAAAGCCAAGACACTCTGGCAAAAAAAAAAAAAACAAAAAAAAAACAAAAAAAAACAAAACAAAACAAAACAAAACAAAAAAACACCTAAATGAAAGATCTCTGTGAGTGAGATCCCAGTGGAAAGAACAGGTCTTCAAAGAAGGAGGTACCTTTCTCTGAAGGGAGGAGAGAACCTCCACTTTGACTATGACCTTGTCTAAACACGATAAGAGTCGGTGAACTCAAAAGGTGTCCACAGCCTTGGCAACTCATGACTGGAGCATAGGGTGATTACTGATGCCATAAACAGGAGTGTCAATTTGTTAAGTCAACAACAGGAGTCACTGTGCACTTACTCCTCATGTAGGATCTTTGTCCTTAATGTGCTGTACATTGAGATTTAATGCTATAACGAGTACTCAAACAGTATTTTTCACTTTGTGTTTCCATGTGGGTGCAAACTGTTGAAATCTTTACTTAATATATATTAAACTGATCTTCTGTATATAAAGAAAATTGAAAATGAATCTTGATGTGAATGGAAGGGGAGAGAGAGCGGGAAAGGGGAGGGTTGCGGGTGGAAGGGAAGTCATTGGGGGGGGGGTGAGCCAATGTAATCCATAAGCTGTACTTTGGAAATCTATATTCATTAAATAAAAGTTAAAAAAAAAAGATAGTTAAGGGTATGCTGCACACAGAAACACAGAAACATGATCATCACTATGAAAGAAGGTAGAGGAAGGAAATCTCCCAGTAAAAGTACAAAGGAAATCCAAAGTAAAAAATAGGAATATTTATGGAAGAATGGCAGGGCAGTCATTACTTATCAATAGTCACCTTGAATATAAATGGACTCAACTCTCTAGTTAAAAATACACAGACTAGCTGAATGTATTAAAAAAAAAAACCCATGTATTTGCTGCCCGCAAGAAACACATCTCACCAACAAAGATGGACACAGACTGAAAGTGAAATGATGGAAAAAGATATTCCATGCTAACAGAAACAAAAAAAGAGCTGGTGTAGCCATTCTAATATCAAACAAAATAGACTCTAACACAGAAACTGTTAAAAGAGACAAAAAGAAAAAGGACACTATGTAATTATTAAGGGATCAATTCAACAGGAACATGTAACTATTACAATGTATATGTACCCAATTACAGAGCACCTGGCCATTTAAATGAAATGTTAATATATCTAGAGGGAGAAATACACTCAAATACAGTAGTAATGGAGGATTTCAATATCCCACTTTCAGCAATGGACACATCAACCAGACAGAAAATCAGCAAGGAAACAGCAGTTAATCGACACTATAGGCCAAAAATGGATCTAACAGATATCTACAGAACTTTTCATCCTGCAGTTGCAGAATACACTTTCTTCTCACCAGTGCATGGAACTTTCTCTAGGATAGACCACATGCTAGGCCATAAAGCAAGTCTCAGCAAATTCAGAACAACTGACATCATACCATGTATCTTCTCTCACCATAATGGAATGAAGCTGGAAATCAGCAACTCAGGAATTTCTAGAACATATCCAAACACATGGAAACTGAACAACATACTCCCTAATGAACAGTGGGTCCCAGATATCAAAAGAGAAGTCAAAAAATTTCTGGAAACAAATGAAGGTGACAACACAACATTTCACAGTTTTCAGTATACAGCAAAAGCAGTGTTAAGAGGAAAGTTTTTAGCAATAGGTGCCTACATCAAGAAATTGGAAAGGCACCAAATATGAGTTATCAATACATATCCAGGATCTAGAAAAACAGCAGCAAAACAAACCCAAAACTAGTAGGAGAAAACAAATAATTAAAATTAGAGAAGAAATTAAAAAATTGAAACAAAAATACAAAAATCAGCAAAATGAAGAGCTGGTTTTTGGAAAAAATAAAGAAAACCAATAAACCATTGGCACAAATAACCAAAAAAAGGAGAGAGAAGACCCAAATCAATAAAATGATAAAAAAGGAAATGTAGCAAAAGACAGCACAGAAATAAAAAGCATCATCAGTTGTTACAACAAAGAGCTATATGTCAACAAACCATGAAACCCAGAAGAAATGCATAGATTCCTGGATACATACAACTCACCTAAATAGAACCATGAAGACACAGAAAACATAAATAGACCTACAACCAAGACAGGAAGTGAATCAGTAATAAAGATCCTCCCCAAAAAGAAAAGCTCAGGATTGGATGGCTTCACTGCTGAATTCACCAGACATGTAAAGAAGAACTAATGGGACTGGCGCTGTGTCATAGCAGGTAAAACTGCCACTTGCAGTGCCGGCATGCCATATGGGTGCTGGTTTGAGTCCTGGCTGCTCCATTTCCCATCCAACTCTCTGCTGTGGCCTGGGAAAGCAGTAGAAGATGGCCCAAGTCCTTGGGCCCTGGTACTGGTACAAAAACAGATGGATAGACCAATGGAACAGAATAGAAATGCCAGAAATCAATCCAAACATCTACAACCAACTTATATTTGATCAAGGAGCTAAAACCAATTCCTGGAACAAGGACAGCCTATTCAACAAGTAGTTCTAGGAAAACTGGATTTCCACATGCAGAAGTATGAAGCAAGACCTTATACCTTACACAAAAATCCACTCAACATGGATTAAAGATCTAAATCTACAACCCAACATCATCAAATTCTTAGAGAACATTGGGGAAATCCTGCAAGACACTGGCATTGGCAAAGATTTCTCAGAAAAGACCCCAGAGGCACAGGCAGCCAAAGCCAAAATCAACAGCTGGCTTTACATCCGATTGAGAAGTTTCTCTACTGCAAAAGAAACAGTCACAAAGTGAAGAGGCAACCAACAGATTGGGAGAAAAAATTTGTAAACTATGCAACTGATAAAGAGTTAAGAACCAGAATCTATAAAGAGATCCACAACAACAAAGCAAACAGGTTAAGAAATGGGCAAACGACTTAAACAGACATTTTTCAAAAGAGGAAGTCCAAGTGGCCAACAGACACATGAAAAAATGCTCAGCGTCACTAGCCATCAGGGAAACGCAACTCAAAACCACAATGAGGTTTCACCTCACTCCAGTTAGTATGGCTTTCATATAGAAATCAACAACCAATACTGGTGAGGATGTGGAGAAAATGATACTATAATCCACTGTTGGTGGGAATGTAAACTGGTAAAACCACTATGGAAGACAGTTTGGAGATACTTTAGAAATCTAAACATAGACCTGCTATCCCAATCCTGGAAATTTACCCAAGGGATATGAAATCAGCAAACAAAAGAGTTATCTGCACCCAAATGTTTACTGCAGCTCAATTCACAATAGCTAAGACATGGAATCAACCTAAATACCCATCAGCTAAAGACTGCAGAAAGAAATGATGGGATATGTACTCTGTGGAAACCTCAGTGGTTAAAAAAAATGAAATCTGGTCATTTGCAACAAAATGGATGAATCTGGAAAACATCATACTTTGTGAATTAAGCCAGTCCCACATATTCCCACAGACTTATCCCTAAGGGTAAAAAAAAAAAAAAAACAAAAAAAAAAAACTAAAAGCTTGCCATGGGACTCCAAATCCCATTAAGCTGGGTGGCACTAATCCCATTTTAGGTGATAAACTGATCATATTCAGTGTTGAACTGATCCATATAGATAGGATTAAGTGTCAAAGGGATAATATAAATAAAACCAATTGTGTGGTAATAACAATAGATAGAATTTAAAAAAAAAAAGAAAAAAGAAAGTTCCAGCATGGGTAGCAGTCCACACAGCAGATTCATAGAATGACAAATGCCCTAAACAGACTCTGACCCCAGAATCAGCACCCAGTGCATTCAGACTGGCTGAAAAGCCCATGAGAGCATTTCAGACATGGAAAGCCAAGCCAAGACAGTGGCAAAAAATGTTCTGCATGAAGGATCTCTGTGAGTGAGACCCCAGTGGAAAGAAGGGGTCATCAAAGGAGGATGTACTTTTCTCTGAAGGCCACTTTGCATATGGCCCTGTCTAAATAAATACTGACAGAGTTTGTGGTTTCAAAAGGCTTCTATAGCTTTGGCAGCTCATTTCAAGAGCCTCAGGTGGTCACATGTCAAAAATAAGAGTGTTGGGGCTGGCACAGTAGGTTAATCCTCCACCTGCAGTGCCAGCATCCCATATGGGCACTGGCTCTACTCCCAGCTGCTCCTCTTCCAATCCAGCTCTCTGCTATAGCCTGGGAAAGCAGTAGAAGATGGCCCAAGTCCTTGGACCCCTGCACCCACCTGGGAGACCCAGAAGAAGCTCCTGGCTCCTGGCTTCAGACTGGCGCAGCTCTGGCCATTGTGGCCAGTTGGGGAGTGAACCAGTGGAAGGAAGACCTTTCTCTCTGTCTCTCCCTCTCACTGTCTGTAACTCTGTGTCTCAAATAAATAAAACCTTAAAAAAATAAGAGTGTTAACTATTAAATCAACAACAGAAATCATTGTGCACTTACTCCCCATGTAGGACCTCTGTCTTTAATAAGTTGTACTATAAGAGATAACTGTAAAACTTGCTCTCAATCTGTATTTATACCTAGTGTGTGTGTGTGTGTGTGTGTCCAAACTGTTAAAATTTTTGCTTAGTGTAGAGTTGGTCTTCTGTATATAAAGTTAATTAAAAACAAACCTTAATGAAGAATGGGATGGGAGAGGGAGTAGGAAGTGGGATGGCAGTGGGAATGAGAGAGTGGGAATGGGGGGAAAAACCACTATATTCCTAAAATCTGTAGATAGTAAATTTGTATTCATCAAATAAAAGCCTTTTTTAAAAAACCAATCATGAAAAATTTGATATACCATTTAAAAAAAGAAAAAAAATAAGCCAGTCACAAAGGGACAAATACCATGTTTCCCCTGATGTACGATAATAAGAACCTAAAAAAATTTGTAGAAGTGAAACTGACACTTTGAGAAGCAATGACTTGAATAACCCTTGTCTTGACTGTTGAGGAACAGTTTTTTCTCTCTCTCTTTTTCATATTTGTTGAATAGTCAATTGAAAATAGATCTCAGTAAAAAATAAGAGTGGGAATAAGAGAGGGAGGAGGAAGCTTGTAACTGTAAAGCTGTATAGCCCTGCACACATTCCTACGGACTTACTTCTAAGCCTAGAATTTAACAACTTGCCATGGGACCCTGAATCCCATTACTTGGGTGGTAAGAATGCCATCTTAAGTGTTGAAGGGAAATATTAAGTGTTAAAGTGATCATATAGATAGGATTAAGTGTTAAAGGGATCACATAAATAAGATCAAATATCTGGTAATAATAATAGATAGAATTAAAAAGGAGAGAATGTTCCAACATGGGAAGCAGTCCATACAACAACTCATAGAATGACACTTTTTTATTTTTTTGACAGGCAGAGTTAGTTAGACAGTGAGAGAGACAGAGAGAAAGGTCTTCCTTTCCTTTGGTTCACCCCCCAAATGGCCACTACAGCCAGTGCGCTGCACCTATCCGAAGCCAGGAGACAGGTGTTTCTTCCTGGTCTCCCATGCCGGTGCAGGGCCCAAGCACTTGGACATCCTCCACTGCCTTCTCAGGCCACAGCAGAGAGCTGTACTGGAAGAGGAGCAACCGGAACAGAATCCAGCACCCCAATTGGGACTAGAACTCCGGGGTGCTGGCGCCGCAGGCAGAGGATTAGCCTAGTGAGCCACGGCGCCCGCCAGAATGACAATCACTTTAAACAGCACTCTGACTTCAGAATCAGGGGAAATACATCAAAATATTAATGTAGCCAATCATTTTTTGGAGAAGACCCCCAAGCCTCAGGCAATAAAAATAAAACCAGACAATTAGAATGGTCTAGCTGAAAAGCCCATAAGAGCATTGCAGCGTGGGAAGCCAAGACACTGTGGTAAAGAAAAAAATGTCCTACATGAAGGATCTCTGACAGAGACCCCAGTGGAAAGAAGTGGCCATCAAAGAGGGACGTGCTTTTCTCTGAAGTGAAGAGAGAAATTCCACTTTGCTTATGGCCTTCTCTAAATATGGAAGAAGTTTGTAGATTCAAAAGGCTTCCATAGCCTTGGCAGCTCATGTCAAGAGCCTCGGGTGATCACTGACATCACAAATAAGAGTACTAATTGTTAAATTAACAACAGGAATTACTGTGTACTTACTTCCCATTCAGGACTTCTGTTCTCAATGAGTTGCATTGTGAGAATTAACTGTAAAATTTGTTCTCAAACAGGGTTTTTTATGCATATGTGTGCAAATTGTTGAAATCTTTACATAGTATAGAGTTGATCTTCTGTGTATAAAGTTAATTGAAAATGAATCTTAATGGAGAATGGGACTGGGAATGGGAGGCTGGTATGGTTGGAAGAATCCTAAATTTGAACTTATGAACTTTATACTCATTAAATAAAAATTCTTTGGAGGAAAAAAAGCTTAAGAATAAACGTTTAGCCGGCGCCGCAGCTCACTAGGCTAATCCTCCGCCTAGCGGCGCCGGCACACCGGGTTCTAGTCCCGGTCGGGGCGCCAGATTCTGTCCCGGTTGCCCCTCTTCCAGGCCAGCCCTCTGCTGTGGCCAGGGAGTGCAGTGGAGGATGGCCCAGGTGCTTGGGCCCTGCACCCCATGGGAGACCAGGAAAAGCACCTGGCTCCTGGCTCCTGGCTCCTGCCATCGGATCAGCGCGGTGCGCCGGCCGCGGTGGCCATTGGAGGGTGAACCAACGGCAAAAGGAAGACCTTTCTCTCTGTCTCTCTCTCTCACTGTCCACTCTGCCTGTCAAAAAAATAAAAATAAAAATAAACGTTTAAAAAAAGGAAATCATCAAGAACACACAAAAAATGGGAGGATATTTCTTATTTAAGGATTACAAGAATTAGCATAATTAAAATGTCCAGGGGCCGGCACTGTAGCATAGTGGGTAAAGCTACCACCTGCAGTGCCAGCATCCCACATGGGTGCTGGTTCAAGTCCCAGCTGCTCCACTTCCAATCCAGCTCTCTGCTATGACCTGAAAAAGCAATAGAAGATGTCTCAAATCCTTGGGCCCCTTCATCTGCGTGGGAGACCTGGAAGAAGCTCCTGGCTCTAGATTGGCCCAGCTCTGGCCATTATGGCCAATTGAGGAGTGAACCAGTGGATGGAAGACCTCTCCCTTCCCATCCGCTCCCCTCCCCTCCCTCTCCTCTCCTCCTCTCTCTGTGTAACTCTTTCAAATAAATAAATCTTTAAAAAAGTCCATACTACCTAAAATCTACAGATTCAATGCAATCCTTATCAAAATACCAATAACATTCTTTACACAACAAGAAAAAAAATATCCTAAAATTCATATGAAGCCACAAAAGACCCAGAGAGCCAAACTCATAATGAGCAAAAAAACAGCAAGCTAGAGGCATCACAATTCCTGATCTCACAGCATACCAACAGCTTAGTACTGGCATAAACACCAACACAAAGAACAGAACACACAGTACATAATAGAGATCCCAGAAATTAATCCAGACATATACAACCAATTTTTGACAAAGGTGCAAAAAGCATGCATCAGAAAAAGGAGAGTCATTTCAATCAACAGTGATGGGAAAACTCGAATACATATGTAGAAGAATGAAATTAGATCCATACATCTCACCACATAGAAAAATCAACTCAAGATGGATCAAAGACCTAAATGTATGGCCCGAAACTATGAAACTGCTAGAAGAAAACAGGGGAAATATGTCAAGACATTAACGTAGCCAATCATTTTTTTTTTTTTGGAGGAGACCCCAAAACCTCAGGCAATAAACACAAAACCAGACAAATAGAATTATGTTAAACTCAGAAGCTTCTGCAAAGCAAACAAAACACTCAATAGAGTAAAAAGACATTGGATAAAATGGGAAGTATTTTCAAGTGACTTATCAGACAAAAGATTACTTAGGATATATCAGGATCGCCAACAACAACAAACCAACCAACAAATGAGCAAAGGACCTGAATGGACAGTTCTCAAAAGAAGAAATACAGATCCTCATCCAAGATGGTTGAATACATTCACACTAACTTCAGCTGCTCTGGGTTATGAAAAGAACAAAGGAAGGACTATATTTCCAGTGGTCTGATTGACATAAATTTTCTCCAGTGGAAGAAAAAAAAAAACGAAGAGCCCTTGGGACAAGAGGAGGGAAGACACAGGCACCCCTGCATCCAGCTGCAAGCAGCCACCCTATCACAGCAAAGTAGGAAGAAACTGCTGTGGGCGCCACAACTTTCAGTTTTAGCTGAGAGGGAATTCCACAGTCACCCACTGACTCTGACTTCAGCCTGGAGAGCTGACTGGGTCTGAGTAATGGCCAGGCTTGGAGCAGGGAAGCCTCCCTCCCCTCCCCACACAGATCACTGCACTCCACAGTGAAAAGTTGCACAGCACACCTCTGTTTGCTCCTACCAGTGTTATAGTCAGAGTCAGGGCAATGTGTGGGGCAAAGGACAGATGTCTAATTATTGCTAATAAAATTTTTTAAAAGATTCATTTATTTGAAAAGTAGAAGTACAGAGAGAGAGAAAGAGAGAGATCTCTTCCATCTGCTGGTTCACTCCCTAAATGGCCACAAAGGCCAGAGCTGGGCTAGGCTGAAGGCAGTAGCCAGGAGCTTCCTCTGGGTCTCCCACATGGGTACAGGGGCCCGACTACTTGGGCCATCTTCTGCTGCCTTCCCAAGCACGTTAGCAGGGAGCTGCATGAGAAACGAACCAGCCGGGACTTGAACTGGCACCCATGTGGGATGTCGGCACTGCAGGCAGAGGCTTAACCTTCTACACCACAGGGCTGGCTCCATTAAGAAAATTTTTTAAAATAGAAAGATTTTAGACAAATGTGAGGTTGAGTAAGGAAACAATGAGTTAGGTAACACCTTGAATGAGTTAAGGTTCAGGGCATTCCACCCAGCAGGCACTGTTCATGGACATACAAAGGAAGGGATTTCAGAAGTAGTGGGATTGGTTATATATCGGGGCCTTATGTGGACCTATCTGCACAGCTTGCAGTCTGTGACTGGCTGAAAGCTCAGCTGCCCTAAGGGCCAGGACCCCGCTACTTCTTAGGAGAACATACTCTCAAGGTAGGAGGCAGTTTGTTTACATTTTAAGTTAGCTAGATTTCACTGCATTCAGAAACACTATTATGACAAATTTAACAAGATAAATGCATTCTATTTTAGTCTTACAACTCATATTTGTAAATGAATAAACTAAACCCACTCACAAGCACTTAGATGAATCCTATAAATACAATGGTGATTTAAAAGATACAAAGAACATTTAATCAATGCATTTACGCATATAAAGTTCTAGTACGAAAAAGTTCAAACAGCGAAACATGCTATTTAATGTATGCTCAGATGGAAACTACAGGAAATTCACAAGGAGTCTGTTTTCATGGAAAGGAGGATAGTGAGCATGTTAGATGTGGGAGGAGGGGAGCCTCTACCACTGGCAATGTTCCATTTACTGGCATGCACAGCGGTTAGAGTGTATTCACTCCATCATACTCATTGCACTGCATTTTTTGGTTTTGTGCACTTCTCTGTTTTATTTTACAAGAAAAAGGCTACAAATAAACTATTGCCAAACATTTTTTTACCTGAATCTTACGGCAGACAGAAGAACAATTTAAATATACTATTTAGGAAAAAAATCAGACAAAATATCAGACACTCCATGTAACACAACTTGCCTTATTTCTGCAAGAGTCAAAAGAATTGAAACAGAAACTGTAGGAG
Organism: Oryctolagus cuniculus; assembly: GCF_051225735.1. Taxonomy (NCBI): domain Eukaryota; kingdom Metazoa; phylum Chordata; class Mammalia; order Lagomorpha; family Leporidae; genus Oryctolagus; species Oryctolagus cuniculus. The sequence continues at coordinate 50,586,117 of NC_142874.1, read as the reverse complement.
AACACGCCAGGACAAAAGGAACCAAAGACCTTTAGCAGCCATGGTATTATCTGTAATCAACAATGAGGGAAAAGGCACAATTGGATATTTTAAATATGGACTAGACAATAACTGCTGTTAAAGAATTGTTTTGAGGGGCCAGCATTGTGGCATAGCAGATAAAGTGTCGGCATCCCACATGGACACCAGTTCAAGTCCTGGCTGCTCCACTTCCAAACCAGCTCCCTACCAGGGGCCTGGGAAAAGCAACAGGGAACGGCTCAGGTACTTGGGGCCCTGCCACTCATGTGGGAGGCCAGGGTGGAGCTCCAGACTCCTGGCTTCGTCCTGGTCCAGCCGTGGTTGCTGTGGCCATCGGAGTGGTAAGTAAACCACTGGATAGAAAATCTCTCTTTCTATCTATCCCTCTAACTCTTTCAAAAAAAAGAAATAAAAGAGTCATTCTGAATTTCTTTCAGAATAACAGTATTATGGTAATGTAGTTGAATATTCTTTAAATAAATGTATATTAAATAAAATTAGAACATCTGAAAAAATTGAAATGCACACACCTACATGTACACCAAGATTTTTAAAATAAGCAAAATATTAATAACTGTTCAACCAAGGTGGTGACTTTATTGTACTACTCTTTCAAACTTTTATTGGAGAGTTTAATAACAGATGGTTGAAAAATAATTCAACAGTTATGTTTCCTGTTCCTCAAAAGAGAAAGAAAGGAAGAAAATTAAGGGAGGGAGAGAGGAAGAAAGAGAAAAGAATATATGGGAAATCCTTGAGTTACTAGGAGAATAAGTAAAGCAAACCACCAATATGAATTGGCAATCATTTTAAAAAATACATTTGATTAAACTCTTTATATTTTATGTATGTTCTCCACACCCCTTTCTCAAGTTCACATATTTTTTTTAAGATTTTTTTAAATTTATTTATTTGAGAGGTAGAGTTACAGAGAGAGAGACAGAGAGAAAGGTCTTCCTTTTCCACTGGTTCCCTCCCCAAATGGCCGCCATTGCCGGCACTATGCCGATCCGAAGCCAGGAGCCAGGTGCTTCCTCCCAGTCTCCCACACAGGTGCAGGGGCCCAAGCAGTTGGGCCATCTTCTACTGCTTTCCCAGGCCATAGCAGAGAGCTGGATTGGAAGAGGAGCAGCCGGGACTCGAACTGGCACCCATATGGGATGCCAGCACTGCAGGTGGTGGATTAACCTACTGCACCATGATGCTGGCCCCCACATATTATTCTAAGATCACAAAGTAATTTTCTTTTTTCTATATAGTATTTTGAGTAAACAATACCTCTCACATGGTTCAAAATCTGGAAAGCCTAAAACAGCATACAATGGAAGACCTTGCTCATGTCTTTGTTTTGTGTCCTTCCAGACATTTTGTGCACACATAGTCCAATTCATATATATCAATTCTTATGTATAAATGAGACTTCCAAATCTAAGTTGTCCTTGGTTTTGTGGGGGTTTCCCCCTAATTATATTTGCTTAGTCCCAGCTGCTATCAGCAGTTATTTGGTGGACAGCGCCCTCTTGTGTGTAAAACTGAAACTTCAAAGGAAGGCTGATCAAAAACTGGAATGTTTGACTATTTTTTTGAAAGATTTATTTATTTTTATTTGAAAGTCAGAGTTAGAGAGAGAGGAGAGAGAGAATCGTCTGTCTGCTGGTTCATTCTTCAAGTGGCAGCAACGGCCAGAACTGACCCAGCCTTTGCCGTTGCAGCAATTTGGGGAGTGAACCAGCAGATGGAAGATCTCTGTCTCTGCCTCTTTGTAACTTTTTCAAGTAAATCAATCTTAAACAAAAAAAAAAAAAAAAAAAAAGGAAAAAAGAAAGGCACTCACTAGTTGGTTGGTTGGCTGAAATGTATATCAAACGATGACCCATCATGAGTAAGAGATGCCTAATCTCCCTTGGTTTACTGTAGAGGAAGGAATTCAACAGCTTAGGAAGACTGAATGATAAAATGGATAAAATGGATCTGTTCCTTAAGACCTACTCACCCTGCCAGGCAGGGAGAATCCAGAAATATACCTCTAACCAATACTTGGAGAAATACATTTGTGAGGAGAGCCCTACACCCTTGAAGAGCTCTGTGATTGCTCTTCTCTGTAGGCTGGACCTTATGGTGGCAACCACTGTCACTTAACTGGAAAAGTTAAATGCAACAAGAAGAATTAGATCCCAGGGTGCTAGGTGCTGAGCAGCAGCACTTAACCATCAAAGGCAAGGTAGGTGTAATTACCACAATGCACAGGAGACACAAAGCAATAATCAAAATATTCTGACATGCAGATCTATGGCACTGACTAATCATAATGTTCTTAGAAATGAAATAGATAAGGACAGGCACTATGGCACAGCAGGCTAAAGTTCAAGTACTGGCTGCTATGCTTCTGATCCAGCTCCCTGCTAATGTGCCTGGGAAAGCAGCAGAGGATGGCCCGAGTGTCTGGGCCCCTACACCCACACGGGAGACCTGGAAGAAGCTCCAGGCTCCTGGCTTCAGCCTGGCCCAGCCCTGGCTGTTGTCACCATTTAGGGAGTGAACCAGCAGATGGAAGATCTCTTTTTTCTTCTACTCTCTTCCTGTAACTCTGCCTTTCTAATAAATAACTTTAAAAAAAAATGAAATAGATAAGGGCCATTGTTGTGGCATAGTGGGTGAAATTGCCACCTATGGTGCTGGCATCCTGTATGGGCACCAGTTTGAGTACTGGCTGCTTCATTTCCAATACAGCTCCCTATAATTGCTTGGAAAAAACAGTGGAAGATGGCCCAAGTGCTCAGACGCCTATCACCCATATGGGAGACCTGGATGAAGCTCCTGGTTCCTGGCTTCACCCAGAGTAAGCCCTGGCCATTGTAACCACTTGGGAAGTGACCAATGGATGGAAGATTTCTCTTTCCCCCTCTCCGCAACTCTTTCAAATAAATACCTCTTTCAAAAAAATAGATAGAAAGCCTACCAAATTCTTTAGCTGTATAAGCAGAAAACTTACAGGTTAAAGTGAATAAAAGTATAACTAAGATCAAAAAAACAATCACAGCCTCTTAATTGCCAGACTTGAACCTCAACCCCTTGAAAGGAGAGGTCAGGTCCCCAGTAAACAACTGAAAATTTATGCTGTTAATTTTCCCCCATCCTTGCACAAAGGCACATATGGCCTTTTATCAGTTTGACTATATTGGGGTAAGGGGACTACTGGATATTGACTCTGAATTGATGATTTCAGGAAACCTAGAGTGTTACTGTGACCCACGAGTTAGAGTAAGGGCTGAGGGAGGTCAAGTGGCTAATGGAGCCTTAGCTCAGCTCTGAGACACAAAGGGTCCTGTGGTTCCCCAAATGCATCCTGCCAATAATTTCTCTAGTTGGTTCCAGAACACAAAATTAAAATAAAGTTAGAAACTGGCAGAATCCTCACACTGGTTTCCCAACTTGAAGAGTGAGGACGATTATGATGGGCAAGACCAGGTAGAAGCCACTAGAGTTGCTCTTACCTAGGAAAATAGTAAAACACAACACCGCATTCCCGGAGGGACTACAGAGACTAGACCCACCCACAAGGACATGCAAGATATAGGGGTGATGATTCCCATGTCACTGTTCATTTCTCCTGTTCAGCTTGTGCAGAAGACAAATGGACCCTGGATAGCGACAGTGGATTATTGTAAGCTTAACAAAATGCTGACTATTCACAGCTGCTGTGCCAGATGTGGTTCCATTGCTTGAAAATATTTAACACATCTCTCAGTACTTGGCAAGTGCCTTTTTTCTCCATACCTGTTCATAAGGCCCACTAAAAACACTCGGCTCTCAGCTGGCAAGACTGAGGTCCTACCTCAGGGGTATGTCAACTCTCCAGGCCCATGTCACAAGGGTCCGGACTGCTTTTCCCTTACAGTTATCACACTGGCCCATGACACTGACAACCTCATGCTGATGGAACATATGCTTATGCTAGTGAACATAAAGTAATAAATCCTAAACCTGCCTAGAATTCAAGGGCCTTTCACCTGAGTGAAATTGTTTAGGAGTCCAGCAGTGGCGTGTGCAGGTTGAGGTAGCCCTTCTGCAGTAGATGACAAGTTGTTGCACCTGGATCCTCCTATGACCCAGAAAGAAGCACAATGCCTAGCAGGCCTAGCTGCATTTTGGATTTAGCACATTCTTCACCTGGGTGTATCACTGATGCCCGTTCACTGAGTGGCCTGAAAGCCTGGTTTTGAGTGAGGCCCAGAAGAGAAGGCTCTGCAACAGCTCCAGGATGCTGTGCAGGCTGCTCTGCCCCTTGGACCAAATGATCCACTAAATCAAATTGCATTTGGTGTCAGTGGCAGCTGGTGATGCTGTTTGAAGCCCTGGCAGGCTCCTACAGATGAATTTCAGTGGGGGCCTTAAGATTTTGGAGCAAGGCTCTGCCTCTATTTGCAGATTACTACTGTGCTTTTGAGAGAGGGCCCTTGGCTTGTTACTGGGCATTTGTAGAAACTGAAAACTTGACCAAGAGATATCATGTGACCTAAGATTCTCTTTATGAACTGGTTGTTATCTGATCCACCAAGCCATAACACTGAGCATGCACAGCAATGCTCCAACATTAAATGGAGATGGCATTTATGTAATTTGACCTGAGAAGGTCCTAAAGGCACAACAAAGTTACATGAAAGAAGTAGCCCCTTTCCTGTGGTCCTTATTCCTCTCAGATTTCTTTCTTTCTCCCCACCTTCATCTATGAACTCATGGAGAGTTCCATATGGTCAGTTAACTGAGGAACTGACCAGGACCTGGTTTATAGATGGTGCTTCATGCACCACTGGAAAGTAGCCAGATGTAACACTACAGTCTCTCTCTGGACCATCCCAGAAAGACAGTGGTGAAGGGAAATATTCTTGGAATTTCAGGCATTGCACCTGGTTGCACACTTCACTTAAAAGAATAAATGGGGGCTGGTGCTGTGGTGTAGTAGGCTAAGCTTCTGCCTGTGGTGCTGGCATCCTACATGGGCGCCAATTCACATCCTGGCTGCTCCTCTTCCAATCCAGCTCTCTGTTTATGGTCTGGGAAAGCAGAAGATGGCTAAATGCTTGAGCCCCTGCACCTACATGGGAGACCAGAAAGAAACTCCTCATTTCTGACTTCAGATCAGTCTGGCTCCGGCCATTGTGCGCATTTAGGAAGTGAACCAGCAGATGGAAGGCCTTTCTCTCTGTAACTCTACCTCTCAAATAAATATTTGCAAAAAAAGAATAAATGGCCAGATGTGTGATTATATACAGATTCTTGGACTCTAGCCAATTGTTTGGATAGATGATCAGAGACCCGGAAGGAATATGAATGGAAAATTGGTGACAAAGAAGTTTGGGTAAGAGGTATGTGACTAGACCCCTCTGTGAGCAAAGGTTGGGCAGATACTTGTATCCCACATAAATGCCCACCAAAGGATGACCTCAGCAGAGGAAGACTTTAATAGGAAGATAGAATGACCTCTTACGTGGATGCCAGTCACACTCTTTCTCCAGCCACTCCCATTATTGTCAATGGGCTCATGAATAAAATACCCAGAGTGACAGGGATGGAGGATATGCATGGGCTCAACAACATGGACTACCACTCATGAAAGCCAACCTGGCTATCAATCTGCCAGCAGCAGAGACCAACACTGAGCCCCTGATATGGGACCATTCCCCAGGGGATCAGCCAGCTGCCATGTGCATATTATTTATATGAAATTGCTTCCATCATAGCACGGGAAGTGTTTGTCCTTGCTGGAATAGACACTCTGGATATGAATTTGCCTTGCCTGTACTCTAAGTTTCTGCCAAAAGTACCATCTGTGGGCTCACTGAATGCCTCATCCACTGTCATGGTATTCCACACAGCCTTGCTTCTGACCAGAGGGCTCATTTCACAGCCAAGAACTGCAGCAATGGACTCATATTCATAGACTCCATTGACCTTACCATAGTCCTCATCCTGAAGCAGCTAGCCTGATAGAACAGAATGGCCTTTTGAAGTCAGAGACATAGCCCCGGCTAGGTGACAATTCATTGAAGAATCAGGGCAAGGCTCTCCAGAAGGCAGTATGTGCTTTTTTAAGATTTATTTATTTATTTGAAAGGCAGAGATACAGAGAGAGAGAGGCAGAGACAGAGAGAGAATCTTCCATCCTCTGGTTCATGCCCCAAATGGCCGCCTCAGCTGGAGCTGCATCGATCCAAAGCCAGGAGTCAGGAGGAGCCTCCTCCAGGTCTCCCACATGGGTGTAGGAGCCCATCCTCCTCTGCTTTCCCAGGCCATAGCAGAAAGCTGGATCAGAAGTAGAGTAAGAGGGTCTCAAACTGTAGCCCATGTGGGATGCCGGCACTGCAGGTGGCAGCTTTACCAGCTACGCCACAGCGCCAGCTCCTATCTATGCTTTGAATTGACATCCAGTATACATTGTTTCTCCCACAGCCAGGATTTACAAGGCCAGGAGTCAAGGGGATGGGAATGGAGTGACATCACACACCATTACCCCTAGTTATTCACTAACAAAATTTTTGCTTCCTGTTCCCTTGATGGTAGGCTCTGCTGGCAGAGAGGTCTTTGTTCTAAAAGGAAGAATGCTTCCAGGACACACAATGATGATTCCACTGAACTGGAAATTAAGACTGCCCCCTGGACAATTTGGGCTCTTCATACTTCTTAGTCAACAAGCTAAGAATGGAGTTCTGATGTTGGCTGGTGTGAATAACATCCTAGAGTATGTCTTATTATCATGCCCCAAGGCCAGTGTTATGGAGTAATGGGTTAAGCCACTGTCTGCAATGCTCGCATCCCACACGAGTTCTGGTTCTAGTCCTGGCTGCTCCACTTCTGAGGCAGCTCTGTGCTAACATGCCTAGGAAAGCAGTGGAAGATGGCCTAAGACCTTGGACTACTGCATCCATATGGGAGACCCTGAAGAAGCTCCTGTCTCTTGGCTTTGTCCTGGCAGCCCCTCTTCAGATCCAATTCTCTGCTTTGGCCTCGGAAAGCAACAGAAGATGGTCCAAATGCTTTGGCCCCTGCACCTGCATGGGAGACCCAGAAGAAGCTCCTGGCTTCGGATTGGCCCGGCTTCAGCTATTGTGGCCATTTGGGGAGTGAACAAGTGGATGGAAGACCTTTCTCACTATCTCTCCCTCTTTTATAACTTTCTCAAAAAATAAATCTTAAAAAAAAGAATATGCCTGTGTGTATGCATGGATATATTAAGCGATGTCTTTGTTTTCATTCTTCTCTCATTCCTTTATCATGTGACAATAAGATTTATTGTTTATATCAGTGTTAAGTATTTTTATTTTTATATCATGGTACTTAGCTCATGGGATATTAGAAGATAAGAAACACAATGGTTTTGTCTCCTCTTCTAGTGAAAGGATACTGTGCTTTTGGTTGTATGCAGGAGTATTGCATCATTTTAGTTGAAGCCATTACTTTATTATTGTCTTTAGCTGGAAATTAAATATAGTTTAAGAAGACACACATGGGTGACAAGTTAATGAAAGGTAGGCTTGTGATGGTTAATTATAGATATTAACTTTTTAAAAAATATTTATTCATTTGAAGGGCAGAGTTACAGAGAAAGAGGTCTTTCATCTGCTGGTATACTTCTCAAATGGCCCAAGGCCAGGGCTGGGCCAGCATGAAGCCAGGAGCCCAGAACTCCCTCTAGGTCTCCCATGTGGGCGGCAGGAGCCCAAGAATTTGGGACATTCTTTGCCACTTTCGCAAATAGTAGGGAGCAGGATCAGAAGCGAAGCAGCTGGGATTCAAATTGGTGTCCTTATGGGACGCCAGCATCGCAGGCTGTGACCCTGTGTGCTGCTGTGCCATAGCACCGCCCCCTAGATATCAACTTGACCTCACTGAGGAATATCTAGAATCCTGGAAAAGCATTATTTTAGGTGTGTTTATAAGGGTGTTTTAAAATGTGATTTCAATAAGAGTGGGAATAAGAGAGGGAAGAGATGTACAATTTGGGACATGCTCAAGCTGACTTGCCCCAAACGGTAGAATTAGAAACATACCAGGGGATTCCAAATCAATCCCATCAAGGTGGCATGTACCAATGCCATCTCACTAGTCCAGGTGATCAATTTCTGCTCACAATTGATCATAATGAAAGGACTAAGAGTCAAAGGGATCACATGAACAAGTCTAGTGCCTGCTAATACTAACCAATAGAATAAATAAAGGGGAGAGCAATCCAACATGGGAAGCGACATACACAGCAGACTCATAGAATGGCAGATGTCCTAAACAGCACTCTGGCCTCAGAATCAGCCCTAAAGGCATGCAGATCTGGCTGAAAAGCCCATGAGAGTATTTCAGGCATGGAAAGCCAAGACACTCTGGCAAAAAAATAAAAAATAAAAAACAACAACAACAACAACCCAAACCTAAATGAAAGATCTCTGTGACTGAGATCCCAGTGGAAAGAACAGGTTATCAAAGAAGGAGGTACCTTTCTCTGAAGGGAGGAGAGAACTTCCACTTTGACTATGACCTTGTCTAAATAAGATAAGAGTCGGTGAACTCAAAAGGCTTCCATAGCCTTGGCAACTCATGACTGGAGCATAGGGAGATTACTGATGCCATAAACAGGAGTGTCAATTTGTAAAGTCAACAACAGGAGTCACTGTACACTTACTCCTCATGTAGGATCTTTGTCCTTAATGTGCTGTACATTGTGATTTAATGCTATAACGAGTACTCAAACAGTATTTTTCACTTTGTGTTTCTATGTGGGTGCAAACTGTTGAAATCTTTACTTAATGTATACTAAACTGATCTGCTGTATATAAAGAAAATTGAAAATGAATCTTGATGTGAATGGAAGGGGAGAGAGAGTAGAAAGGGGAGGGTTGCGGGTGGGAGGGAAGTCATTGGGGGGGGGAGGAAGCCAATGTAATCCATAAGCTGTACTTTGGAAATCTATATTCATTAAATAAAAGTTAAAAAGAAGAAAAAAAGAGAGAGAGAAAAAAGAGAAAGTGTCAAAAATCACACTTTTTTTGTTTTTGACAGGCAGAGTGGATAGTGAGGGAGACAGAAAGAAAGGTCTCCCATGTGGGTGCAGGGCCCAGGCACCTGGGCCATCCTCCGCTGCACTCCCAGGCCGCGGCAGAGAGCTGGACTGGAAGAGGAGCGACTGGGACAGAATCCGGCGCCCTGACCAGGACTAGAACCCAGTGTGCTGGCGCCACAGGTGGAGGATTAGCCTATTGAGCCACACATATTTTTATTTAAATAACCAGGTTAGAAAATTGTAGAAAAGGACGAGTATGTATGCTTGCTTGATTGTTCCGAGTAGAGTTCAGCTTGAAATTACAGTCAGTTTCTGGTGTTTTTGAGAAAGTCATTAAAGTAGTATCAAGGTAGGCAATCAGACAAACTAATGTGGAACACATAATAGAAATCAGAAATCTGAATGAGAGGCTGATTACAACAGAACTAAAGCCATGGGTATGGATGAGAGTCCTTTGGCAAGAGTACAGCAAAAGAAAGAATAAATGTTCAAGACATGGAGCCTTAAGACAACCAAGACTTCCTACTTTCTACTAAAGAAGAAAGAGTTTGACTAAAGCAGAGAAGAAATGGCCAAAGATTAGAAGAGGAATAAAAGTGTGTAGTGTTGAAGAGACAGAAAGAGAAGTGATGAAAAGAGGGGATAAAATATAGACTAATATTAGATGATCAAGTTTCAAAAGAGCTGAGAAATGATCTTGATTGGGCAATGAAAGATCACTAGTGACTTTTCAGAAAAAGTGGCTGATTCAAATGCCATTTACTTAGCAAGCAAAACCTTTTTAAAACATATGAAGGGTCTTCATACAGTTCATGGGAATGTATATTATGAAAAACTATGCATTGGGGCCAGCGCCGTGGAACAGTAGGTTAATCCTCCACCTGCAGCGCCAGCATCCCACAGGGGTGCTCTTTCAAATTCCCAGCTGCTCCTCTTCCGATCTAGCTCTCTGCTGTGGCCTGGGAAGGCAGCGGAGGATGGCCTGAGCGCTTGGGCCCCTGCACCTTCATGGGATACCTGGAAGAAACTCCTGGCTTCTGACTTTGGATCAGCCCAGCTCTGGCTGTTGCGGCCACTTGGGGAGTGAACCAGTGGATGGAAGACCTTTCTCTCTGTCTCACCCTCTCACTGGCTATAATTCTATCTTCTACCACTCAAATAAATAAATAAAATCTTTTAAAAAATGTGATTTCATGCGAGTCTGAGTGAATTTGGGTTGTAGGGGCATAGACCCAGCCTCCATGTGTGCAGGAACCATCAATTAGCTGCTGCATGTCCAGCAAGAGTAAACAGAAGGTGAAGGTAAACCAGTCTATGGTTCAGAGAACTAGAATGTTCTCATCTCCTGTCCTGGATATCAGAACTCCAGGACTCACACCAGCAACCCCCTTATGGGTACTCAGGCTTTTGTTTTTTTCCTTCTTTCCTTTTTTTTTTTTTTATTTGAAAGGCAGAGTTACAGAGAGATTTTCCATCTGCCTGTTCACTCCCCAAATGGCTGTAATGGCTGGGGCTGGGAGCCCACAACTCTATTTGGGTCTGGAAGCAGAGCAGCCAGGACTTGAACTGGTGCCCATATAGGATGCCAGAGGTTCAGGTAGCAGCTTAACCTGCAGAACAACATCAGCCCCAAGGCTTTGGGTTTTAAAAAGTAATACCCTTAGCCTGCCTGGTTCTGAGGCCTTCGGACTTGGACTGAGCCACAGTCTGGTGTCTCCAGCCTGCAAGTGACTTGTCATGGCAATTCTCAACAGCCATAATTGCATGAGTCAATTTTCATGCATTCATCCATATATATGTCCTATCAATTCCATCTCTAATTAATACACTTAGCCACAATTCACCTAATGCATGTTAGTTTAGGATTTTTGGTTTGAAGAAGGTGCAGAGATGACCAGCTAACGCGAAAGAGATTTCTTTCTAGGAGAGACAGAATAGTGGGGTCTGAAGTGAGGTTATCAGCTTGCCAGATGGCGGGTGGTGGTCTCATGTGGGCACGAAGGATGATACACCAACCCTGATAAGGTGGGCTTGGGGCATGCAGAAAGGTCCATTGGCACTTGTTGACCAAACTTTCTTAATTGCAATGTATTGTCTTTGCAGTTTGGAATGTCCCAGGTGAGAACCTTGTAAAAGCCAATGCCTGGGCAGCTGAACACCCAGCAATACAAAAGTCCACTGTTTTAGATTATCTATTTGTGCCCAATGGCCTAACAGGTCATGACAATAAGATATTGAGAACCAACTGCAGGAAAATAATAAGTGAAAACAATGCTGCTAATGAGAGGGCAGGCAAGTAATTTAGGCAGTAATCAGCTCTAGACATACACGGGGAAAAAACAAACTACATAAACTTAGCAGGAACTTTGTACTAGATTTAAAATCCAGGGTTTGCAGTCAGAGCAATACCGTTTGGCTAGGAGTCTCTACCTCTAGGGAGACACGGTCAGAGAAAAATTTACTCAGCAAAACACAGGTATATATAATCAAGAGTATTTAAATTGCCATCAACGAGACCAACTCATCTGTCTCCTAGTCATTCTCCTACACAGCATGTGTTTGGCCTCACTGCCATGAATTTCTCAATTTCCAAGCACCTAATCTCCATGCTATTATATTTAATAAGGAAATGGCATTGAGAGAGGAGCGAAAAGCTGCCAAGGCCTTTATATTTCCTACTCTTAATCTGAATTACCTTGGGACCAGGTTTTCTGTATATTAAGTCACCAGATGTTACTCCCTGTTGGCATAAAAACATCTTAAATCTTAAAATGGAATACAAATTTCTGTCTTCCTAGAGAACACACAGGAGCATTCAAAAACAGAAAACACTTGTCTTAGTCCATTTGGGCTGCTGTAGCAGAACACCTGAGACTGGGTAATGTATAAACAACAAGCGCATGTAGCTCACGGATCTGGAGGCTGGGAAGCCGAGATCCAGGTGCAGCAGATTTGTTGTCTGGTGAGAGATTGTTCCTCACCAAGGGCACCTGCTATGCATCCCCAACGAGCAAAAGAGGCAAACAGTCTCTCTGGTGTCTTTTGTAAGGGTACTAATCTTACTTACGAGAGCTTTGCCTCGAACTAACAGCTGTCCAGAGGCCCCGCTCCAGTTTTAACATAATGATGGGGTGTGATGGTAGATAATAGTAATATGTAAGTAGAATTCCATAAAATCAACCTAATTTGATAATACAATTCATGTGGGCAATGAATGTATTAATTTCAAATCCAGCTTCTTGCCTCCTGTAGAAAGAGAAACAGTAAGTACAGACTGGTATCATGTGCAAACAGGAACCACATGTACTTAGCAGTGAGGGAATAAACACACATTCAAGTGCAAGTGTGGGCTGTCCCACACAGAAATAACCATTAGAGTGGGCCAAAGAGTTGCCCGTATACGAAAGAAAACAGTGGAGAAATGTACCTCTAGGCAAGAGCTGGAGAGGTCCGTGCAACCCAGACTGATCCATGGAGAGAAAATGAGAGCGGTATACCTGAGTGCCTCTCTAGGTGGGAAAAAACCTCTTCTCTGGCTTCCTCCTCCTCTTATGGGGAAGCGGAAGGTCTCTGAATCTCACACACAGGGTTGGGTCTGAGCATGCGTCCTGATCCCATATGCCACAGGTGCATTCTGGGAAGATGGCGTATGAAGCTGACAATTAAAGAGATAGGGTTACACAGCAGGAGTACAAGAGTTTCAGATCATGTAAACTTTAATTGCCTAGTTACACCATATCAAAATGGCCAAAAAATGCAAAGACAAGTCTTGGGAAGGTTTGTCTTTAAGTCTCACTTGACTATATCCCTGGACACTGCTTATCTTGTATTTGAATGGCACTGTTGTTAGATTCCAAGTTTTTGGCCGGCGCTGCGGCTCACTAGGCTAATCCTCCGCCTGCGGCACCGGCACCCCAGGTTCTAGTCCCAGTTGGGGCGCTGGATTCTGTCCCGGTTGCTCCTCTTCCAGTCCAGCTCTCTGCTATGGCCTGGGAAAGCAGAGGAGGATGGCCCAGGTCCTTGGGCCCTGCACCCGCATGGGAGACCAGGAGGAAGCACCTGGCTCCTGGCTTCGGATCAGCACAGCTCCGGTCATTGTCATCATCTGGGGAGTGAACCAGCAGATGGAAGACCCCTTCTCTCTCTCTCTCTGCCTCTGCCTCTCTGTAATTCTGCCTTTCAAATAAATAAATCTTTAAAAAAAAAACTTTTAAAAATATAAAGGTCTTTAATAAATATAGGTATTTGTTACTATTCTATCTCAACCATTAAAAGTCAATTTAGGGGGCTGGTGTTGTGGTGCAGTGGGTGAAGCTGCTGCCTGTGATGTCAGCATCTCATATGAACACAAGTTCCAGTCCCAGCTGCTCCACTTCTGATCTAGCTCCCTGTAAATATGCCTGGGAAAGCAGCAGAATATGTATGGCCCAAGTGCCTGGGCCCCTGCAATGCACATGGGAGACCTGAATGGAGTTCAAGGCTCCTTCCTTCAGCCTGGCACAGACATGGCTGTTGCAGCCATCTGGATAGTGAACAGTGGATAGAAGACCTCTCTGTGTCTCTCCTCTCTTTGTGACTCTGCCTCTCAAATAAATAAATATATATATATTTTTAAAAGCCAATTAAGGTAGCATACATAACTGAATAAGCATTAAGAATCATCAAACACTTCAAAAACATTGGTTGTAAGAGGTTAGATGGATTTATTTTTGGAACACTGTTTATGTTTTATAAGCACTAACATAAGATACCCCAACCATATTTACTATAATGTATTTGTTATGATTTAGATAATAGTTTGGATGTCCACTGGAGGCGCATGTATTAGGGGCTAAATCTCCACAGTTTTATGTTAATTGTTAATTGACTAACGGTGAAAGATGACCTTTACGATGTCTAGGAGCCAGGCTTAATGTAAGGGCTTTAGATTACGGGGGACTTGTCCTTGGAAGATTGTTCTCAAGAGAACAGGGTTGGCCAGCGCCGCGGCTCACTAGGCTAATCCTCTGCCTGTAGCGCCGGCACCCAGGGTTCTAGTCCCGGTTGGGGCGCCAGATTCTGTCCTGGTTGCTCCTCTTCCAGTCCAGCTCTCTGCTGTGGCCCAGGAAGGCAGTGGAGGATGTCCAAGTGCTTGGGCCCTGCACCCACAGGGGAGACCAGGAGGAAGCACCTGGCTCCTGGCTTCAGATCAGCACTGTGTACCAGCTGCAGCGGCCATTTAGGGGGTGAACCAATGGAAGGAAGACCTTTCTCTCTCTCTCTCTCTCTCTCTCTCTCTCTCTCTCACTGTCTAACTGCCTATGAGAGAGAGAGAGAGAGAGAGAGAGAGAGAGAGAAAGCAGGCTTATATAAGCAGTTTGGCCTTGCCTCCTTTATTTCCTGGCTCACTTCGTGGTCCTTCCTCCGTACGTGTCTGGCCACTGCCAGTCTTGATCAGACACCAGAGTGATAGGACTGCCCCAACCTGGACTGTTAAATGCCAAAGTATGTTCTAAAAATAAACCTTCTTTTTAAATAGCTTCCCTCAGGTATTTTGAAGTAATGAAAAGCTAATACAACATTCTCATTGCAAATTTATATTTATGCTACATTTAGTTATGCTCCAATACTGTCACAATTAATTTTGCTTTTTTTTTAGAGACTTATTTTTTGTTTATTTGAAAGGCAGAGTTACAGAGAGAGGAGGAGAGAGGAGAGAGAGATTGATTCCATCCACTGGTTTATTCCCTGAAAGGGCTAGGCCAGAAGCTTAGAGCTTCTTCTGAGTCTCCCATGTGGGTGTAGGGGCCCAAGCGCTTGGGCCATCTTCTACTGCTTTCCCAGGCATATTATCACAGAGGTGGATTGGAAGTGGAGCAGCCGGGACTCGAACTGGTGCCCATATGTGTGCACTATAGGTGGAGGCTTAACCTACTACACCACAGTGCCAGCCCCACAATTAATTTTTCAGAGATTTTCATTTCTCCAACATTCCCAAGAAGTTCGCAAGTTATAACTAGGCTGTCTTAGCAGACATATTCAGGTTGTTCTAAAAATTAAAACCAACACTCTTGATTTTGAATTCTCTGATAACTACAAGGCCATTACAAAGAAGAAACACAAGGTCACATTCTTCTTGTATGTTGAGATAGAGGGCATCAAAAATAGCCCCAAGAATGTGGAGTGGTTTTGTCAAAAGTTCAACGGACTATCAGGCATTCAACTTTCCTTATGAAACTGACAAGTCTGGTTATTTATATTTTAAACTTTGGGGCGGGGGGTGTTGGTGGTGGTATGGGTTGCCTGGTCTCAAGATATTCCCAGGAGTTCAGGTACTTTAGAAACCCTTGCCTGGGAGCTGGTAATACCAGAGGACTTTGTTATGTGCACCAATTAGCACGTTCCGTCTGCCTAGGAGACTAAAGGCCTGACATCTCCATGTTTTCTGTCCTACCTCCTGGAGTAAGCCAGGGCAGGTCCTCCTGTTGGCTCTGCCTTTGGGCAGAGTCTATACGCCCCTGTGGATGTGACTGGTTTTAGCAATTTCTCTTCTTGGCTGTATGTTTCCCCCTCTCATTCTGCTGCTTAGCTTTTTCCCTCACCAGAGAGCTGGGAATACAGCCTCTGTTCCTTGTCCTCTCTAATTATGTGGGGGTGGAGACGGGACAGACCCTAAAGCCTTCAGAGGTCTGTTTCTTTCCTTTTTTTTTTTTTTAATTAAAGATTTTGTTTATTTATTTGAAAGGCAGAGTTACAGAGAGAGAGAGAAGGAGACACACACACACAATCTTCCATCCACTGGTTCACTTCCCAAATGGCCACAATGCCTGGGGCTGGGATAGACCAAAGCCAGGAGCCAGGAGCTTCATCTGGGTCTCCCACGTGGGTGCAAGGGCCCCAAGTAGTTAGACTCTCCTCTGCTGCTTTCCTGGGTGCACTAGCAGGAAGCTGGATCAGAATGGGAATGCCAGCACTGCAGGTGGTAGCTTAACTACTGGGCCACATTGCCAGTTCCTCATCTCCCACTTTAAATAAATCCTGTTTTTATTTATCACCTTATTTATGCCTCTGCTTAACTTCTTATCTCACATGGGGGCAAAGACTTGGGAATAAAACCTGGGAAACTCAACACCTTGTTAATGAACAACAACAAAAAATGGTTTTCCTCCCTCTTTAGTAATAGTTATTTAACATCCTTTCAATGAGGAAGGGGAAGTTATTCTCAGATTCCAACACCTTGCCTTTCCCATTTCTAAAACCACAGAATCCGTAGACACAGGACAAGCTCTCAAGCTAATGTAAACCATTGTACTACTTTTTGCTCCTTCAAGACTTAAAAAATTAATGATTTCAAGCCATATGCTTAACCTCTCCTACTTATCTCAACCTAGGAAACTAATCTGTACTTGAGCAAAATTATATATGTAATAGTGTTAAATAAAATCTATAGGAGGCAGCCGGCGCCGCGACTCAGTAGGCTAATCCTCCGCCTGCAGCACCGGCACCCCGGGTTCTAGTCCCGGTTGGGGCGCCAGATTCTGTCCCGGTTTCTCCTCTTCCAGTCCAGCTCTCTGCTGTGGCCAGGGAGTGCAGTGGAGGATGGCCCAAGTGCTTGGGCCCTGCACCCACATGGGAGACCAGGAGAAGCACCTGGCTCCTGGCTTCGGATCAGAGCAGTGCGCCGGCCACAGCGCGCCAGCCGCGGCGGCCATTGGAGGGTGAACCAACGGCAAAGGAAGACCTTTCTCTCTGTCTCTCTCTCACTGTCCACTCTGCCTGTAAAAAAAAAAAAAATCTATAGGAGGCTTAACAGAGAAAACCAAAATTGAGACATGAATACTAACATTCTATGCCATCAACATGAAACTAAGTTATTTGTCTGATTTAGGAGTGAAAGAGATAATAGCTAAATCCCCAAATGAAGTAGACAGGCATATAGGCTAAAATTGATTAGGTTTGTGAGCTGGAAGACCACGCCTTTGCCACGCCCCTGTGTGACCTCATGCCCCTACCTGGCCACACCTGGGTGCCCACCAGCCAATCAGGTTAATTAACCACTCCCCTTTGGAAGTGGGTTAAAAGCCTGGTACAGAGTGTGTCCAGCCCCTTCTCTTCTCCCTGGCCTCTTGCCAGGAGGGGGCTTGCTGTAGCCCTGCTCCAAAGGCCACACGCCCTAGGCTTCCTGGCCTAGATTCTCCTCCACGTAACTGGTTCCTGGTGTTCGGTATGAACCCAGATTTACCTCTCTCTTACTAGAGCCCTCACTCTCCTATGCATCTTTCTCACTAAATAAAGGCTTAAAATGTACCATGCTGCCTCCTTTATCTGTGCCGGTATTTAGAATTCTTCTCTAAATATTAGGCAAGAACCTTCTCAGGCTTATTAATAGTGGGGATTTATTAATAAGCATATGGTGAAATTGTATGGCACCCCAGATTCCAGTAACATATGTGGCATCCCAGATGGCGCTTCTGGGGAACTTTAAGGGGCCACATTTTTGATACAGATTTTAGGGATTAACCTCTGATATTACAAACAGGCCTGTTAAAGCCAGCATGATAAGGAAGTCCTTTCTGCTTTAACTTTTATAAAGAAAATAACTTTGAAATCACCAATTCACTTTTTTTTTTTTTGCCATAGCCTCTTTCTGTCTAAAAAACCAGCCTGCTCTCCTGTGCCCAATGTACCAGAACACTCCTATTTTGTGAAAAGAGATGTTGCCTGATTCTAGAATTTCAAATAAAAGCAATTAAGATCTTTTAAATGTCTTAAAAAGTGTATTTTAACCAAACATTTACCAGTGTATCTAAACAGGTAGCATGCACACATTCACCAAGGGAGCAGAAATTTTAGAAAGAAACTGATTCATGAACATTTGAAAAGTTTCAAATTTTTGTCTTGATGATATCATTTTGTATTCCCTAGAAGGGTACCTGTTCCACATAGAGAAACACTTTTGAGTCTCTGTCTCTAAACTTTTCCCCCTACCCAACTTGATCTCAATTGGTTTTGAAAAATCAGTGTTAAGGCCAGAATTGTTTAAAGAAAAAAAAAAAAGTTTTTAATGCACAAGAGGTCTTCAAAAAGTTCACAAAGAATCGATATTATGGGGGCTGGCATTGTGGTGCAGCTGGTTAAGCTGCCACCTGCAACATCAGCACCCCATATGGGCATCAGTTAGTGTCCCAGCTGCTCCACTCCCAATCCATCTCCCTGCTAATGCTGGGAAAAACAGCAGAAGATGGCCCAAGTGTTTGGGTCCCTGCTACCCATGTGGAAGACCCAGATGAAGGTCCTGGCTCCTGGCTCCTGGCTCCTAGCTCCTGGCTTTGGCTTGGTACACAGCCCTGACCATTGCAGCCATCTAGGGAGTGAAGCAGCAGATGAAAGATCTTTCCACCTCTCCCTCTCTCCTTCTAGATCTGACTTGTTTTTAAGAAAGTTTTTATTTAATAAATACAAATTTCATAGGTACAGCTTCAGGAATATAGCGGTTCTTCCCCTCATACCTGCCCTTCCATCTGACTTTCAAATAAATAAATAAATCTTTTTAAAAAGAATTAATATTATGAAAACTATACATAGACTTCAAAATCTTTTGTAATAAAATAAAATTATCTTTTAATTCCATTTTCCGCAAACTTTTTGAAGTACCCTCCTACTTCAGTGGTATGGAGCAGGTGCTCAAAATAACACTGGCTTACATAGGACCCAATTTTAGTTCTCACATAAGTGAAACATGACAAGTTGCACTGGTTCTTAACTCAGATGGTCATGCCTGATTGCAAGGGAGGATGGGAAATGAAGTCTCTTCTGATGGTCACATGTCTGGCTACAATGAAAGAGTACTAGAGGAAGGTTGTTGGTAAATGACTTTCAGTCTATCACAATCACACATTTTGAAAACAGAGTCTCTGGATGCATGGTGGGTTATGCCACCACTTGCATATTGTCGTTACGTATTGGAGTACTGGTTTTAATCCCAGCTGTCCCTATTAATGCACCTGGCAAAACAATGGATGATGGTCCAGGTATCTGGGCCCTTGCCACCCATGTAGGAAATTGGAATAGAGGGCCAGGCTCCTGGCTTCTGCCTGGCACAGCCCCAACTGTTGTAACCATTTGTGGAGTGAACCACTGGATGGAAGATCTCTGTCTCTCCCTCTCTTGCTCTGTCACTCTTCCTTTCAAATAAATAAAATAAATCTTTTTAATTTTTAATTTATTTTTTTAAATGTCTTCCTTCCATTGGTTCACTCTCCAAATGGCCGCAATGGCTGGAACCGTGCCAATCCGAAGCCAGGAGCCAGGTACTTCTTCCTGGTCTCCCACATGGGTGCAGAAGCCCAAGGACTTGGACCATCTTGTACTGCTTTCCCAGAGCCACAGCAGAGAGCTGGATTGGAAGTAGAGCAACCGGGACTAGAACCGGAGTCTATATGGGATGCCAGCACCAGAGGCAGAGGATTAAATCTTTAAAAAAAAAAAAATACTTTCTCAAGGGGACCGGCACTGTGGCATAGCAGATAAAGCTGCCTGCAGTGCCAGCATCCCATATGGGCCCCAATTCAAGTCCTGGCTGCTCCACCTCCAATCCAGCTCTCTGCTATGGCCTGGAGAAGCAGTAGAAGATGGCCCATGTCCTTGGGCCCCTGCACGCAAGTGGGAGACCCAGAGGAATCTCCTGGCTCCTAGCTTCAGATTGGCTCAGCTCCAGCCATTGTGTCCAATTGGGGAGTAAACCACTGGATGGAAGACCTCTCTCTCTCTCTCTGCCTCTTCTCTCTCTGTGTAACTCTGATCTTCAAATAAATAAATCTTTAAAAATAGTTTTAAACAAGTACTTTCTCAGGAAAATATACAGAAACCAACAGGTCAGCAACCTTTTGAATTCTCCTAGAACTATTTCATACTTTTGCTCATATATGTATAAATGGATATGTATATACAGTTGGCCTCTGGATATCCAGGTTCTGCATTCTTGTAGCCTCAGTTTCAACTAAACTGAGATAAAAAAACATTTGGAAAAAAAATGTTGTTACCGATATAGCTAGGTAAGACTACCATGGTGGCATCTGTGTTAAACATATACAGATTTTTCTCTTTGTTAAAAACTTTATTTATTAATTTATTCATTTGAAAGGCAGAGAGAGAGAGAGAGAGAGACCACTGGCTCACTCCCAAAATATTCATAACTGTGAAGGCTGGGCCAGGACAAAGCCAAGAGCCAGGAACTCCACACAGGTCTTCTGTACGGGTGGCAGGGACCCAAGTACTTCGGCCATCTTTCTTTGCTTCCCCAGACACATAAACAGAGAACTGGATGGGAAATGGAACAGCCAGGACTTGAGCAGGCACTTACAAGAGATTCAGTGTTGCAGGTGGTGGCTTAACCTGCTGTGTGACCACTGCAGCACCTTGGTGAGCTTTTTATAGCAAAGAACATCTTGGCATTTAAAATCACATGTAGGTGCCAGTGCTGTGGCATAGCAGGTAAAGCCTCCACCTGCAGTGCCGGCATTCCATGGGGGATACTTTTGTGTATATTTTGTGCATATTTTTTAAGATTTTATTTATTTATTTGAGAGGTAGGGCTACAAATACAAACAGGGAGAGACAGAGAGAAAGGTCTTCCATCTGCAGGTTCACTCCCCAGATGGCCACAACAGCTGGAGCTGAGCCTATCTAAAGCCAGGATCCAAGAGTTTCTCCCTGGTCTCCTATGTGGGTACAGGGGCCCAAGCACCTGAGACATCTTCGACTGCTTTCCCAGGCCATAAGCTGAGAGCTGGATTGGAAGAGGAGCAGCTGGGCTGTGACCCAGCACCCATATGGGATGCCAGCATCACAGGCAGAGGCTTAGCCCACTATGCCGCAGCGCCAGCCCTTGTGTATTTTTTTTAAAGATTTATTTATTTATTGGAAAGACAGAGTGACAGAGAGGGAGAGACATACACAGAGATAACTTCCATCTCTTGGTTTACTCCCTAGGTGGCTGCAATGGACAGGTCTAGGTCAGGATGTAACTGGGAGCCTGGAAGTCCACTTAGTCTTCTACATGGATGGCAGGGACCCAAGTATTTGGATCATCCTCCACTGCTTTCTCAGGCACATTATAAGGGAGCTTAATTGGAAGTGGATCAGCAAGGACTCAAACTGGCATTCCAATATGGGATGCCTACATTGCTGGTGTCTGTGGTCTCTCGTTTTGAGCGCTGGTTAGTCAACAACAGGTAATATCCCCTGGGGGACATCCTAAGACAGGCACAGCCGCATATGGAGATCACATGGAAATGGGGTAAACAATGGTGTGGCCAAGAATCATGCCTCCTGTTGCTCAAAAATAAACGAAAAGGGGGAAACGTGGTGGATTGAGAAGGCCATGCCAAGATGGCCACTGGCAAGCCAGCGTCAGTTACTCAGGAGTGGCTTTGGAAACCCCCTGGGAAACCACCTGGCAACAAAGCCTGTCTGGTAACAGGCTGTGATTGGTTAGGGCATAGACCGCCCCTTGACCGGATTGGCTGCCTTGGCTATTTAAGCTGCTGTAGCAACTGAAATAAACAAGTCTGCAGGCTGCTCACCTCTGGCCTGCTTTCACCTGACTCCCGGGTCTGGGTGGTGTCTCTGAGCCTCTTGCCCCCACCACACTCCTCTCAGAACGAATCCACAGTAACAGGTGTCAGCTTAACCTGCTATGCCACACTGGCCCTCAATCTGATGCCTTTTTCTTTTTTATTAAAGATTTATTTATTTATTTATTTATTTATTTATTTCAAAGTCAGAGTTATGGAGGGAACGAGAGAGGCAGAAAAAGAAAGTGAGCCTCTATCTACTAGCTCACTCCCCAAATGACTGAGGCTGGACCAGGTTGAAGCCAGGAGCCTGGAACTCCATCTGAGTCTCCTTCATGGGAGGTAGAGGCCCAAGCACTTGGACCATTACTGCTGCTAATGACAGAAAAATGGAATCATAGGTTAGGGTTAGACGGCTGTATCTTCAGTGAAATGACTTTTCAAGTCTTTTTCCATATGTTTTAATCATATCATTTATGTTTTTCCTGTTGCATTTTGAGAGTTCTTTATGTATTCCAGGTACTCATCATTTGGTATGTTTTGCAACTATTTTCCCCCACTATTTAGCTTATTTTCTTATCTTCTTGAAGTCTTTTGTAGAGAAAAAGCTTAACTTTGTGGAATTCAGTTAGTTTTTCCTGTCATTTGCCATGTTTTTGTTGTCAAAAGTTAAGAATTCTTTCCCTAGAATATGTAACATCAGTAAGAAGGTGGAATAGGATTTTCCCTTTCTCATCCTCTGACATAAATGTCATTTTGAATAACCAGTCAGGTGCATAAACACCTCCACAGGTGGAACACAGAAATAAGGAATGAAGCAATGAGGTAGGTAGGAAGGCCAGTTTCACATTGTCTGTGTATTATGGTTTAGATATGATTTAATTTTGTCCCCTCCATGACCCATGTGTTAAAGGCTTGGTCCCCAGGAGTGGTATTTTGTAGTAAGACCTTTAAGAGATAAGACATAGAGACGTCTTTAGGTCACTGGGAGTGGGCAATCAGAAGGTAGTCCTCATGTGACCCCTTGAGCTTTCATGAGATTATCAGAAAAGGAGCAAGCATGGCCCCAACCAACTCTCCCTGCTTCCCTTTCAAGATGTGATCTTTCTTCTGCATGCATTTCACCATCCACAATGTACCAATTCTCACCAGAACTAAGCTGATGCAGGCATCATGCCTTGAGTCTCCAAAACTGTGAGTAAGTAAACATCTTTTTTTTCAATGACTTATGTATTTATTTGAAAGACAGAGATACAGAGAGAGAGGGAGAGATAGAGAGAGAGATCTCCCATCAGTTGATTCACTCCTCAAATTTCACTCCTCAAATGGCCATAATGGCTGGGGCTGGGCCAGGCTGAAGCCAGGAGCTAGGAGCTTCTTCTGCGTATGCCACATAGGTGCAGGAGCACAGACATTTGGGCCATCTTCCACTGCTTTCCCAGGCACTTTAGCAGGGAGCTGGATTAGAAGTGCAGCAGCTGGGAAGCTATGAACTATGAACTGGTGTCCCTACAGTATGCCAGTGTTGCAGACAATGGCTTAACCCACTATGCCACAACACTGGCCCCAAACATCTATTTCTTCATAAGTAGCCTGTCACAGGTATGTTGTTATAGTAACAAAAAGATGATGAATACACTGTCACTCCTCCCTCAAGCTTTGGCATTGTTGCACGAAGAGAGATGCTCTCCCTGAGACGGAAGGACAATGAAGTTAACACCTAACTTTGCCGTGAACCCTACCACTAGATATGCCTTTGGGAACCCCTGCACCAGGCTGAACCACACAGATACAGGCTCCAGACTGACCTCTGTGGTCCCACTCCCAGGCTGTCCCAATGCCAAGACAACCCTGTGGACCCAGGCCCCTGACTGGCCCCTATGGACCAGGTGCCAGCTCAGTCCCCATGACTTCAGGACAAGGGCTATCCCCACAGATACAGGTGCCAAGCCCACCCTAGAATCAGGACATCCCTGCAAACTTAGACTTTAGTCTTGCCCTCATGGACCCCTTTGCCAGGCCCATACCTGCAGGCCCAGGGTCTAAACCAGCCCCTGTGGACATAGGCAGCAGTGTAGCCTCTGTGGATATAGGAGCATTGGTCCATATGGACCAAGGAACCAGGCTAATCTGCCAGCCTGCTAATCCAGGCACCAGATCAATCTGCTCAGACTCCAGCATCAAGCTTGCCTGTGGATCTATCAAATAGCTAACCAAGTCTCTCACTGGACTGAATGATGAAGGACATTCCTTGCTGAAGTCAGTTTGTGAAGACTGAAAGAGGTACCTATTTCTTCAAGTGCACAAACACAAATCTAAGCCCACAAGGATCTGAAATAGCCAAGGAAACATACTTTCAAAATAATAGTAATAATATTAATAATACACTATTAATTTGCCTTAAAGAAATGAAGATCTATGGACTATCTGACAAAAATTTCAAAATAATAGCCTTAAAGAAATTCAGTGAGCTACTGGAGAACACAAATAGATAACTAAGTGAAATCAAGAAAACAAAGTATGCACAATAAAGAGACACAAACCACAAAAAAGAATAAAACCAAAAATTCTGGTGGTGAAGAACATAATGACTGAAATTTAAAAAAAAAATAGAGAGCTTTAGTAACATAGTGGATTATGGAGATGAGAGACTCAGCAAACTTGAAGATATGTCATTTGAAATTGCCCAGTCAGAAGAAAAAGACAAAAAAAAAAATGAAGGGTGAAGAAAGTCTACATGACTTGTGGGATACAATCAAGGGAACCAATGCATGTATTATGAAAGTCCTAGAAGGAGTTGAGAACGAGGCAAAAAGTTGATATAAAGAAATAATGACGGTTTCTGAGGAATCTCCAAACTGACTTCCATAGTGGCTTAACCAATTTGCATTCCCACCAACAGTGGGTTAGTGTCCCTTTTTCCCCACATCCTCTCCAGCATCTATTGTTGGTAGATTTCTGAATGTGAGCCATTCTAACTGGGGTGAGGTGAAACCTCATTGTGGTTTTGATTTGCATTTCCCTGATTGCTAGTGATCTTGAACATTTTTTCATGTGTCTGTTGGCCATTTGGATTTCCTCTTTTGTAAAATGTCTATTGAGGTCCTTGGCCCATCTCTTAAGTGGGTTGTTTGTTTTGATGTTGTGGAGTTTCTTGATTTCTTTGTAGATTCTGGTTATCAACCCTTTATCAGTTGCATAGTTTACAAATATATTTTCCCATTCTGTCGGTTGTCTCTTCACTTTCCTAGCCACTATGGAAGTCAGTTTGGAGATTCCTCAGAAACCTGAATATAACCCTACCATTCAACCCAGCCATCCCACTCCTTGGAATTTACCCAAAGGAAATTAAATTGGCAAACAAACAAGCTGTCTGCACATTAATGTTTATTGCAGCTCAATTCACAATAGCTAAGACCTGGAAGCAACCCAAATGCCCATCAACAGTAGACTGGATAAAGAAATTATGGGACATGTACTCTATAGAATACTATACAACAGTCAAAAACAACAAAACCCGGTCATTTGCAACAAGATGGAGGAATCTGGAAAACATCATGCTGAGTGAATTAAGCCAGTCCCAAAGGGACAAATATCATATGTTCTCCCTGATCGGTGACAACTAACTGAGCACCAAAGGGGAAACTTGTTGAAATGAAATGGACACTATGAGAAACAGTGACTTGATCAACTCTTGTCCTGATGGTTGATGTACAATGTAATACTTTATCCATTTTAGTATTTTTTTTGTTCTAGTACCATTGGTTGAACTCTGTAATTAACACACAATTATTCTTGGGTGTTTAAATTTTAACTGAAAAGTGATCCCTGTTAGGAATTTGGAAAACATTATGCTGAGTGAAATAAGCCAATCCCAAAGGGACAAATACCACTTGTTCTCCTTGATAGGTGACAACTAACTGAGCACCAAAAAGGAAACCTGTTAAAGTGAAATGAACACTATGAGAAACGGTGACTTGATCAGCCCTCACCCTGTCTGTTGATGAGCAACTTGATATGTTATCCCTCTTAGTATTTTTTTTGTTTGTTCTACTTACTACTTTTGGTTGAATACTGTAATCAATACACAATTCTTCTTAAGTGCTGAAACTTAACTGAAAAGTGATCACTGTTAAATGTAAGAGTGGGAATAAGAGAGGGAAGAGATGTGCAATTTGGGACATGCTCAAGCTGACTTACCTCAAACGGTAGAGTTAGAAACATACCAGGGGATTCCAATTCAATCCCATCAAGGTGGCATGTACCAATGCCATCTCACTAGTCCCAGTGATCAATTTCTGTTCACAATTGATCATAATGATAGGACTAAGAACCAAAGGGATCACAGAAACAAGACTAGTGTCTGCAAATACTAGCTGATAGAATCAAAAAGGGAGAGAATGATCCAACATGGGAAGTGAGATACACAGCAGACTCACAGAATGGCGGATGTCCTAAACAGCACTCTGGCTTCAGAATCAGCCCTTAAGGCATGCGGATCTGGCGGAAAAGCCCATGAGAGTATTTCAGGCATGGAAAGCCAAGACACTCTGGCAAAAACAACAACAACAACAACAACAAACACCTAAATGAAAGATCTCTGTGAGTGAGATCCCAGTGGAAAAAACGGGTCATCAAAGAAGGAGGTACCTTTCTCTGAAAGGAGGAGAGAACTTCCACTTTGACCATGGCCTTGTCTAAATATGATCAGAGTCAGTGAACTCAGGGGGCTTCCATAGCCTTGGCAGCTCATGACAAGAGCCTAGGCTGATTACTGATGCCATAAACAAGAGTGTCAATTTGTTAAGTCAACAACAGGAGTCACTGTGCACTTACTCTTCATGTAGGATCTTTGTCCTTAGTGTGCTGTACATTGAGATTTAATGCTATAACTAGTACTCAAACAGTATTTTTCACTTTATGTTTCTGTGTGGGAGCAAACTGTTGAAATCTTTGCTTAATGTATGCTAAACTGATCTTCTGTATATAAAGAGAATCGAAAATGAATCTTGATGTGAATGGAAGGGGAGAGGGAGTGGGAAAGGGGAGGGTTGCAGGTGGGAGGGACGTTATGGGGGGGAAGCCATTGTAATCCATAAGCTGTACTTTGGAAATTTATATTCATTAAATAAAAGTTTTTTTTTTAAAAAAAGAAAAGAAATAATGACGGAAAATTTCCCAAAATATGGGGAGAGAAATGAAGTCAAAATCTATGAAGGCCAAAGAATTTCTAACAGATTTAATACAAAGAGGTCTTCACTGAGATATTACAATGAAATTCTCAGAAATCAAAGGTGAAGAGGATTTTGAGAACAGTACATGAAAAGCAACTCATCACATAGAAGGGAACCTCCACAAGCTTATCATCAGATTTCTCAATAGAGACCATTCAGGAAGGAGACAGTAGGATAATGTATTCAAATGCTGACAGAACAAAACTACCAATGAAGAGTATTATACTGGACAAAAGTGTCTGCGTAAATGAAGGAGGGAGAAAGATTTTCCTAGAGAAACAAAAGTTGAGGGCATTCATCACTACTAAATCTGACTGATAAGAAATGTTAAAGGGAGTTCCTTAATTTGAAATAAAATTACACTAACTTCGGGCCGGTGCTGTGGCACAATGGGTTAACGCCCTGGCCTGAAGCGCCGGCATCCCATATGGGCACCAGTTCTAGTCCTGGCTGCTCCTCTTCTGATCCAGCTCTCTACTGTGGCTGGGAAAGCAGTAGAAGATGGCCCAAGTCCTTGGGCCCCTGCATCCACGTGGGAGACCCGGAAGAAGATCCTGGCTTCTGGCTTCAGATCGGCACAGCTCCGACCGTTGTGGCCATCTGGGGAGTGAACTATCAGATGCTCTCTCTCTCTCTGACTCTCCTCTCTCTGTGTAACTCTGACTTTCGAATAAATAAATAAATCTTATTTTATTTTATTTTTTTGACAGGCAGAGTGGACAGTGAGAGAGAGACAGAGAGAAAGGTCTTCCTTTGCCGTTGGTTCACCCTCCAATGGCCGCCGCGGCTGGCGTGCTGCGGCAGGCGCACCGCGCTGATCCGATGGCAGGAGCCAGGTACTTCTCTTGGTCTCCCATGGGGTGCAGGGCCCAAGCACTTGGGCCATCCTCCACTGCACTCCCTGGCCACAGCAGAGATCTGGCCTGGAAGGGGGGCAACCGGGACAGAATCCAGCACCCCGACGGGGACTAGAACCCGGTGTGCCGGTGCCGCTAGGCGGAGGATTAGCCTAGTGAGCCGCGGTGCCGGCCAATAAATAAATCTTAAAAAAAAATTACACTAACTAGTAATACAAAAACATATGAAAGTATGAAATTCCTTTGTACTCAAACAAGAATAGGATTGTAAAAATCATAATATTTATACCATAATGGTAATGTGTAAATCACTTTTAATCTAGTATAAAGTTAGAATTTAATATCTTAAAAATAACTATAACTTCTATAATTGTTAATGGATGCACAGCATATACAAGATATAACTTATAATATCAATAATACAACTTGGAGAGGGAGGGAGAAGTTAGGGGTAGAGTTTCTGCATGACATTAAGTTGTTATCAGCCTAAAGTGACTATTCTAACTATAAAATATTTTATGTAAGCCTCATGGTATCTACAAATAAAAAAACCTCTAGTAGATGCACAAAGATAAGCAGAAAAGAATCAAAGCATACTCCAACCAAAAAAAATAATCGAATCATAAAGATAACAAGACAGGAAAACAAAAGCAAAGGAAACACAAACAGAAAACAATTAACAATGGATTACATTTTCTAATCAAAATACATAGAATGAATGAATGGAAAAAAAAATTAAAAAAAAATTCAACTATATGCTGCCTACAAGAGATTCACTTTACCTTTAAGGACACACGTGGGTTAAAAGTGAAGGAATGAAGAAAGATATTTCATGCAAATGGTAATCAAAAGACAGCAGAGGCAGCTATACTTATAATTGACAAAGTAGACTTCAAGTTGAAAATTGTAACAAGAGACAAAGAAATTAGTTATATAATGATAAAGAGGTCAATTAATCCAAAGTATTAATTACAAATTACAATTATAAATATACTAAATTGATCTTCTGTATATAAAGATAAATGAAAATGGGCCAGCTCCGCGGCTCAATAGACTAATCCTCTGCCTTGCAGCGCCGGCACACCGGGTTCTAGTCCCGGTCAGGGCGCCGGATTCTGTCCCGGTTGCCCCTCTTCCAGGCCAGCTCTTTGCTGTGGCCCGGGAGTGCAGTGGAGGATGGCCCAGGTGCTTGGGCCCTGCACCCCATGGGAGACCAGGAGAAGCACCTGGCTCCTGCCTTTGGATCAGCGCAGCGCGCCAGCCGCGGCGGCCATTGGAGGGTGAACCAATGGCAAAGAAAGACCTTTCTCTCTGTCTCTCTCTCACTGTCCACTCTGCCTGACAAAAAAAAAAAAGATAAATGAAAATGAATCTTGATGCGAATGGAATGTGAGAGGGAGCGGGAGATGGGAGGGTTATAGGTGGAAAGGAAGTTATGGGGGGGGAAAGCCATTGTAATTCATAAGCTATACTTTGGAAATTTATATTTATTAAATAAAAGTTAAAATAAAAAACAAATTACAATTATAAAATCGTAATTACAATGAACTACATTTGAGGAGTCAATCAGTGCATGGAAGACTTTCTGTCGATCTGCCTCTGCCTCTGCTTCTCTGTAACTCTGCCTTTCAAATAAATAAATTAATCTTTAAAAAAAAAGAAAAAGAAAAAGAAAGATCTCAAATGTATTGACTTGACCGGCGCCGTGGCTCACTAGGCTAATCCTCCGCCTTGCGGCGCCAGCACACCGGGTTCTAGTCCCTGTCGGGGTGCTGGATTCTGTCCCGGTTGCCCCCCTTCCAGGCCAGCTCTCTGCTGTGGCCCGGGAGTGCAGTGGAGGATGGCCCAAGTGCTTGGGCCCTGCACCCCATGGGAGACCAGGAGAAGCACCTGGTTTCTGCCTTTGGATCAGCACGGCGCACCAGCCGCGGCAGCCATTGGAGGGTGAACCAACAGCAAAGGAAGACCTTTCTCTCTGTCTCTCTCTCTCTCACTGTCCACTCTGCCTGTCAAAACAAAATTAAAAAAATAAAAAAAGGTATTGACTTTGCACCTCAAAGAATTAGAAGAACAAAGTAAGACACAATCAGAAAGGAATAATGAATGTTAGAGCAGAAATCAGTGAAAAAATGCTGGAAAACAATAGAGAAGACCAATGAAACTAAGAGTTTTTTGAAAAGATAAACAATATTGGAAAACCTTTAGACTATGGGAGCCAGTGCTGTGGCGCAGTGGGTTAAAGCCCTGGCCTGAAGTGCTGGCATCCCATATGGGTGCCGGTTCTAGTCCTGGCTGCTCCTCTTCCGATCCAGCTCTCTGCTGTCGCCTGGGATAGCAGTAGAAGACGGCCCAAGTCCTTAGGCCCCTGCACTCACGTGGGAGACCCGGAAGGAGTTCATAGCTCCTGGCTTCTGATTGGCCCAGTTCCAGCCGTTGCAGCCAATTGGGGAGTGAACCAGAAGATGGAAGACCTCTTTCTCTGTCTCTACCTCTCTCTGTAACTCTGTCTTTCAAATAAATAAAATAAATCTTTAAAAAAAACCTGTAAACTAAGAAGAAAAAAGACTACAGCCAATTTTCCAATGAAACAGGAGACATTATAAGTGATACCATAGAAATATAAAGGAACACGATAGACTACTCTGCACAATTATATGCCAACATTTTTAGAGACATACACCTGCAAAGACTGAATCATGAAGAAGTAGAAAGTCTCAACAGACTAGTAAGTAGTAAGGAGCTTTAGTGAGTAACCAAAAATCTGTCAACAAGGAAATGCCTAGGACTAAGTGGCTGCATTGATGAATTCTGCCAGATTTAATGAAGAATGAATTAATACAATAGTTCTCAAATTCTTCCAAAAAATTGAAGAGGAGGGAAAAATTCTGAACTTATTTTATGAGCTATATATTTGGGTAGTAAAGACACAGAAGGACACTGCAAGAAAAGAAGATTACAGGTCAAATCCCTGATGAACGTACATGCAAAAATCCTCAACAAAATACTAAAAAAAAAGAATCCTCAATTTTAGAGCATAAAATACCATGATCAAGGGAGATTTATGCCTATGATAAAATAAGGATATTTCAACATGGATAAACCCTAAGTGTGATACAACATATTAGCAGAAAGGATAGAAATTCATGATCATATCAGTAGATGCAGAAAAAATCATTTGACAAAATTCAAAATCTTTTCATGATAAACAAACAAACAAACAAACAAAAAACTTTTGGGGCTGGTATTGTTGCACAGTGGGTTAAGCCACTACCTGCAATGTCAGCATCCCATATGGGCTCTGGATGAGTCCTGGCTGGTTCACTTCCAATCCAACTCCCATGCTAAGTGTACCTAGGAAAGCAGTGGAAGGTGGCCCAAGTGCATGGGACCCTGCACCCACATGGAAGATCTGGATGAAGCTCCTGGCTCCTGAATTCAGCCTGGCCAAGCCCCAACCACTGTGGCTGTTTGGAGAGGGAACAGTGGATGGAAGATAGCTCTCTCTCTCTTTCACTTTTTCTCTATGTAACTGTGCCTTTCAAATAAATAAATCTGAAAAAAAATCTTTCAACAAATTAGGTATAAAGGAATGTATTCAACATAAGAAAAGTCATATGTGACAAGCACGTAACTACCATCATATTTATTTATTTTTTATTTATTTATTTGAAAGTCAGTTACACAGAGAGAGGAGAGGCAGAGAGAGAGAGAGAGAGAGAGAGAGAGAGAGAGAAGTCTTCCAATCACTGGTTCACTCCCCAATTGGCTGCAACAGCCGTAGCTGCTCTGATCTGAAACCAGGAGCCAGGAGCTCATATTTAATGGTGAAAAACTTTCCCTCTAAAACCAAGAACAGAACAAGAATACCACCTTTTATCACTTAAATTCATCATGGTACTGGCAGACCTAGCCAGAGCAACTGGGGAAGAAATGACAATGCTACAAAATGCATCTTTATTAGGTAACAAGAAGTAAGATTGTCTACTTGTGAATGACATGACCGCCTGTCTGTATCAATCCATCAGAAACCTAATAAAAAAGTTTAATAAAGTTACAGGATAAAAAAATCAATATGCAAAAATCATTTGCATTTTTATATACTAACAAATAATACAAATAGAAATTAAGAAAACAAGGCCATTTATAATAGCAAAAAAATACTTAGGAATAAATTTCACTAAATGGTGAAGCATTTATACACTGGAACCTATAAAACATTGACAAAAAAAGACACAAATAAATGGAAAGATTTTTGGGTTCATATATGGAAGGTTTAATATAGTTAAAATACCCATTTACACAAAGCAATCTACAGATTCAATGTAATCCCTATCAAAATTCCAGAAGAATTCTTCTGAGAAATAGAAACAATCCTAAAATTCATACAGAACCACCGAATAGCCTAAGTAGCCAAACCAATCATGAGCAAGAAGAAAAAAGTTGGAGGCATCACACAATCTGATCTCAAAATATATTATAAACTAAAGTATTCAAAACAGCATGGTATGGGCATAAAGACAGATATATAAACAGATATAACACAATGGAGAACCCAAAGAAAAATATCATACATATATGGCCCACTAATCTTTGACAAAGCTGCTGAAAACACGTATCAGGGAAAGACAGTGACTTCAACAAATGATGTTGGGACCAGTGTTGTGATACAGCAGGTTAAGCTTTGTCTGCAAAACTGGCATCCCATATGAGCATCAGTTTGAGTCCTGGGATTCTTGGTTTCTGATCCAGCTCCCTGATGATGAGCATGAGAAAGCAGCAGATGGCCTGAATGCTTGGGCTGCTGTCATCCACAGGGGTGACCCCAATAGAGTCCCTGGCTCCTGGCTTTGGCTTGACCTGGCACTGGCTATTGCCATCATTTGGGGAGTGAACCAGCAGAATGAAGATCCCTTTCTCTGTCTCTCCCTCTCTCTCTGCAAATCTGCCTTTCAAATAAATAAAATAAATAAATGAATCTCTAAAATATTACATCAAACTTAAGTGTATACAATTTTTGTTAACCATGTTTCAATAAAGCTGGGAAAAAAAAACTAGCCCTATATCTTGGGCATTTTCTTTTTAAGAAAACTACTTAGTTTTTTTTTGAAAGCCAAGAGGGACAGAAATATACAGACAGAGATATACAGAGACAGAGCTTCTATCCATTGGTTCACTCCTCAAATGTCCACAACCTCAAAGGCTGAAGTCAGGAG
The DNA here is from genome assembly GCF_051225735.1 of Oryctolagus cuniculus. NCBI lineage: Eukaryota > Metazoa > Chordata > Mammalia > Lagomorpha > Leporidae > Oryctolagus > Oryctolagus cuniculus. The sequence continues at coordinate 50,553,189 of NC_142874.1, read as the reverse complement.
CCTGGAATTCCCTTTGGGTTTCTCATGTGGGTGATAGGGACCAAAGTACTTGCATCACCATCTGCTGTCTTCCACTGTCAGTCTAGATAGACTTAGAACTGGATCTGGTGAACGAACCAGGCACTCTGATGGCAAACAAGTGTCCCAAGTAGTGTCTGAACCACTACACCATACTCATAATTCCGTTGCTGTTTTTCAAATATGTTTTACCATTTTCTGCATTACATTAAATCTATTATTAATTTTCAGTTACTTTTGTGAAAAATATAATTTTATTTCACACACTAGCAATGGAAATATTAAACGTTATAATAGAAAAGAATGCACTAAAAATATCATCAAAAATAAGACTATGTTAGTGGATTGGAACACTTAATATTATTAAGATGCCAAATTAATCAGCAGGTTCAATGAAATCTCTAAGTTATCTGCAGGCTTTTTAATTTTCAGTTACTTTTTTTAAGATTTTTTATTTGAAAGGCAGAGTTATAGAGAGGCAGAGGCAGAGAGAGAGAGAGGTCTTCCATCTGCTGGTTCACTTCCCAGATGGCCGCAACAGCCTGAGCTGCGCCCATCTGAAGCCAGGAGCCAGGAGCTTCTTCCAGGTCTCCCATGCAGGTGCAGGGGCCAAGGACATGGGTCATCTTCTACTGCCTTCCCAGGCCATAGCAGAGAGCTAGATTAGAAGTGGAACTGCCGGAACTCAAACCAGTGCCCACATGGGATGCTGGCACTGCAGGCGGTAGCTTTACCCATTATGCCACAGCGCTGGCCCCTTCCGTTACTTTTTATACTAGGCTTAAGACCTAGGTCAAGGTCAAGGCTTCAGTTTCTCCAGGATCATCTCTTGAAAACCATATTCTTTTTCCATTGAATTGCTTTACCACCTTTGTCAAAATTCAGTTGAGTATACTTATATTTTTATGTGTCTCTCTTCTACTCCATTTATCTACCCATGATTTATGTATCACCTCACCAATACTACACTTACTTACTATATAGTAAGTATATATACTTACTATATATACTATATAGTAAGTCTTAAAATTGGATAACTGGGGCCAGTGCTGTGGTGTACCTGGTAATGCTGCCACCTGCAGTGCTGGCATCCCCTATGGGCACCGGTTTGAGCTCTCTGCAATGTCCTGGGAAAGCAGTGGAGGATGGCCCAGGTCTTTGGGCCCCTGCACCTGAATGGGAAACCTAGAAGAAGCTCCTGGCTCCTGACTTTGGATCAAGGCAGCTCCGGCTGTTGCAGCCATCTGGGAAGTGAACTAGCAGATGGAAGACCTCTCTCTCTCTCTCTGCCTCTGCCTCTCTGTAACTCTGCCTTTCAAATAAATAAATCTTTAAAAAATTGGATAACTGATTCATATTTTTATTATTTTTGTCTCAAAATTATTTTATCTATTCTACTACCTTTGTATTTCCATATAAATGTTATATGATAAGGTTGTCTCTATCTACTAGAAACACTGCTTTCATTTTGATAGGAATTGCATTAAATCTGTGTATCAATTTAGGGAAAATTTACTTCTTTAGTATGTTGAATCTTCCAGTCCATGAACATGGTTTGTGTTTCCATTTATTAAGATATTTAATTTCTTCCATCAGTGTTGTGTAGTTTTCAGCATACAAATCTTATAAATGTTTAATCATTTTATACATAGTATTTCATGTCTTTGAGCAATGATACTTGTATCTGATCACGTAATTTTAATTTCTGATGTCACATGTTTATTGGTAGTACATAGAAATACAGCTGAGTTTTTAATACTTATCTTGTATGATGAAACTTTTTAGAACTCATTTATTAGGCCTAGCAAGGTTTTGCAGATTTCTTGGGTTTTCAATGGAGATAATTATATTATCTGTAGTTAGGAACAGTTTTCTGTTTTTTTTTTTTTTTTTGCCAGTGTTGGGTTGAATTGAAAGATGTAAGCAGACATCCTTGCCTGTTTCTGATGTTAGAAGGAAAGCATTCAGTCATTAAACAACACTACCTGAAGATATTTTATGGAGGCTATTTATCAAGTGAAGGAAGTTCCTCTCTCTTTTTTCTTCTTTTTGAGAGTTTTACTGAATAGGTGTTAAGTTTTTGTCAAATAAAATCATCTGAGTTTTCTTCTCCAACCTGTTAATATGGCAGCTACCACTGATTAATTTTCAAATATTGAGCCAATCTTATATCTCTGGAATAAATACTACTTGATCAGAATGCATAATTCTCCTTACACAGTGCTTGATAATATTTCAAAAATGATTTTTGCATCTGTATTCATTAGGGATACTGGTCTGCCATTTTTTTTTGGTGGTGTCTTCATCTGCGTTGGTAGCAGGGTTACGGTAACTCCATAAAAGGAATTTGGCAGTGTACCTTCCTCTTCTATTTTCTGTAGGAGATTGCATAGAGTGGGATTAGTTCTTCTGCAAATATTTGGAAGAATTTTCCATTGAAATGATCTGTACTTATAGATTTACTTGCAGGAGTTTGTAAATTATGAATTTAATTTCCAAAATAGTTACAGTTTTTGTAATGATATATTTCATATTACCTGAGTTATAGTATATTTTTTCAAGAAGGTAGTTTCTTTCATTTAACTTGTCAAATTTGTTTGCAGTATTCTCTTATTCTTCTGATGTTTTCAGAGTGTGGAGTGGTAGTTCCTATTTCATTTGCTGGTGATTTGTGTCTTCCATTCTTTCCCCTTCCTCTCTTAGTTTTCCTAGAGGTTTGTTAATTTTATATGACTTTTCAAGGAAACATTTTTTTAAAAAAGATTTATTTATTTATTTGAAAGTCAGAGTTAGAGAGCAGGAGAGGCAGAGAGATCTTCCATCTGATGCTTCACTCCCTAGTGAAGCCCACAATAGCTGGTGTGGGGCCAGATCAAAGCCAGGATCCAGGAGCTTCTTCTGTGTCTATCACGTGGGTGGCAGGGGCCCAAGCACTTGGTCCATCTTCCACTGCTTTCCCAGGTGCACGATGTGGGTGGAGGGGAGGAAGCTGGGTCAGAAGTGGAGCAGCTGGGACATGAACCAGTGCCCATATGGGATGCCAGCCATGCAGGCAGTGGCTTTAACAGTTATACCACAACGCCAGCCCCAAAGAATCAATTTTTTAAAAAAGATTTATTTCCTGTATTTGAAAGAGTTACAGAGAGGGAGGGAGAGACAGACAGATAGATCTTCCTTCTGCAGATTCACTCTCCAAATGTCTGGAATGGCCAGGGCTGAGTGAAGCTGAAGCCAGGAGCCTAGAACCCCATCGGGGCCCAGGTACTTGGGTCATATTTGGCTGTTTTTCCAGGCACATTATCAGATCGGAAGTGGAGCCACGAGGATTCAAATGGATGCTCAAATGGAATGGTGGGGTTGCAGGCAGTGGCTTTACTTGCTGCACCACAACACCAGCCCCAAAGAATCTGTTTTTTTTTTTTTAATAGAAAACTTTTATTTAATAAATATAAATTTCAAAAGTACAACTTTTGGATTATAGCGGTTCTTCCCTCATAACCACCTTCCCATCTGCAAACCATCCCATCTCCTACTCCCTCTCCCGTCCCATTCTCATTGATTCATTTTTAATCAACTTTATATACAGAAGATCAACTATACTGAGAATCTGTTCTTTTTAAAATTTCATTTTCTCTTCGTTTTCCTGTTCTTAATTTTGTTGATTGCTCTTCCCTTTATTATTTCCTTCCTTCTACTTATTTTGGGTTTATTTTGCTCTTCTTTTTCTTGATTTCTGAAATGGAAGCTTAATTTTGAGTCTATTTCCACCCCCCCCTTTTTTTTTTTTTTGCATGTAAGCATTTAGGGCTGTAATTATCCTCTGAGCACTGCTTTGGTTATGCTCCATAAATATATCAGATTTTCATTCAGTTCAACAGATTTTTTGATTTCTATTGAGATCTCATATTTGATCCTTGGGCAATTTAGTAGTATCTTATTTAATCTGGAGATATTCTTTGGAACTTTTGATAATTGATTTCTAGTTTGATTTCATAGTGTTTGGAGAGCACACCCTGCAGATTTAAATTCTTTTAAGTTTGTTGAGGTTTGTCTTATGGTCTATCTTGGTGTGTTTTTTATTGTATGAAGTGTTCTAGAAACTCAATGATAGTGGTTGTTGGTGGTATTATTTTGTATCATTGCTGGTTTTCTGCCCACTTGTTCTAGCAATCAATTCACAGATGCTGTAGTTTCCATATAATTGTGAATTTGTCATTTCTCATTTTAATTCTGTCAATTTTTTCAAATATTTTGCAGCTATATTGTTTCATACATAGAATTACTGTGTTCCTGGTAGATTGACATGTTCATCACCATATAATATTCATTTTTGTCTCCTGTAATTTTCTTTGTTCTGAAGACCACTTGATACGGAGATGATCACTTTTCTTTTGATTAATGTTTGAATGGCATAACTTTCTATTTTCTTTCTATTTTGAACAGAGATCCAAATTTTCTTCAAAAATGCTTCAAGGTTGTTAGTTAAATTTCACTAATATTTGGGTTCCTGAGAGCATTTTACCTAGTCAATCCAATAGATAAATTATTATTCACATACGGTAAGGAAATACCATAGAACTTGAACAATTTTAACTGACAGCATAAATACATGTAGGCACACTTAACAGACCAAAGTCACCCACTGCTAGGAGATGGTGATGGAAAATGGGGAGAATGTATTTAAGCCTTACTGATGAAAGAGTCTAGTGTTTCTCTTTAACTGGAATCTCCACTCATCCACGAGTGATAACCTGTGTTGGAGCACTCTGAAAAGAATATAAATCATGATCACTGGTATCTGGTTTGGGAAATCCCCATTCTCACATACTCACAAACACCATATCGTTTTATGTCATAGTAATGAGACTTTCTCAGGCTTCTACAAAATAAATGAGCATTCAGTGAAGAGGGGCAGCTTTCCTACTTTGTCCTTGAGAAAACTTGAACCCCCTTCTGTTACCATTCAAGGCCAGAGTGCTGTGTGATTCCCTTGCTCTTTGATGTCCTTTATCCTCTGGCAACATCTCTTTGTTCCACTGTATTTCAGTACAGCACAAGCTGTTCTAGCCATTAAATCTAACAAAAAGGAATTTTAGGTATAAACAATGTGCATTTAATATTTGAGATATAAAACTAACATGCTTTAACACTGTAGCATTTTTCTTTGCTGGGAATGTGTTTAAAGCACTAATTCCTTACAGTGCTTTCTTGCCACCATTCTCCTTACTCTCTTCTGTCTTAAAAATTTATTAGGTTTCCCTTCTTCCAACTTGTCCCTGACACTTAGACTTAGGATCCTTCAGGATATGAATACCTAACATTCGAACTCAGAGCTCACTATATGTCAGGCATTGTATCAAGCTCCTTGCATGTATTGGCTCACTGAATTCTCATGACATTATAAGACTATTACCTCATTATAAAGCTGGAATAATAAAAAGATGAGAGGACTGCTTTTGGAAAGGCTAGATAACTCGTCTACATTCACACAGCTGCTGATTGTAGACCTGCACTGGGATCTAGGCTTGCTTGATTGCTGAGCCTATTCTATGACTACTACACTAATTCTGTATCATGCTTAGCTGTTGGTTTTAGTCGTTGAAGAAAAAGAGGGTCCTTGTGATTTGGTTTCCATGTAAGTACTGCTATCTGCCTAACACAACTAATGCCGCTTCAGCCTAGTTTCTAGGCACTGTATTTTTCTGTAGCTTCTCTCCCCTCTTCTCTAGTTCTAGACTTCTCAAAATCTTTTTCCCTTTTGAGTGGATTTGAACATTCTGTCTCTTCTTTCTAGCTTCTCCTATGTATTTTTCCTCTCTAATATTTTCCCAATAATAGTCTTACACAACATGAGAAACTCACATATAAACTAACATGTTAAAAGACACTAGCCATTTTGGAGGTTTTTTTTTTTCTTATTTATGGACATTGTTTTCTTTGCAGTTTTCTTTAGCTATCAGACTTAAGACCCTTCTATTTATGTAATTACATATAATTTTAGGATTTTTCAAGCCCAGACCCAAGTTTTCTACCTAACACTGTAAAGAGTGGAAGAAAGGGGCTGGTGATATGGCATAGCAGATTAAGTCTCCACTTAAAGTGCCAGCACCGATTTGAGTCCTGGCTTCTCCACTTCTGATTCAGCTCCCTGTTAATGGCCTGGGAAAACAGTGAAAATGGCCCAAGTGCTTGGGCCCCTGCACCCAGGTGGGAGACCTGGAGGAAGTTACTGGTTCCTAGCTTCACCAGGCCCAGCTCTGGCAGTTGGGGCCATTTGGGCAGTGAACCAGCAGACAGATGACCTCTCTCTGTGTCTCTGCTTTTCAAATGAGTAACTCTTAAAAAAAAAAAAAGTACAAGACATATTCTGACTAGATGCTATATTCTTTCTACGTAACAATATACATATTAAATAGAATGCTTACAGGGTACCACCCTAAACACCGCCTTCTTAGTCATCCACACCAACTTTTCTTGGTGAAGAACCTTTTTTTTTAAAAAAAAGATAAATTGTTCATCTAGTGATTATTCATCTTTCTCATTTCTATGTGTGCACATTAACTTCTCTGCTTAACTTACACCATGTAAATTCAGAAGCAATGCCATCTAACTCTGTACCTAAGGGAAGCAGCCAATATTTAGGAATGATTGACGTAGCTAACATGCGACGACAAAAAAAAAAACAAACAAAAAAACAAAAAAAAAAACTAACATGTTTTTTCCATGGAGCATCACTTGGGAAAACCAAAACGTCGTGAAGGCCGAGGTGTCACACCTCTAACAGGAGCCGCAGGTGGGTGATGGCCAGCATAGGCCTCCGCGTGAAAGCAGGCAGAGAAAGTTCTGAGAGACCGCCGCAGAGCCAGACATAGAACCCAGGGCGACCCGGGGAAGCAAGCCGTTAAAAACGCGTGTTGAGAGAGCGATTGCGTCATACCAAAGAGCCGACGCACAAACCTACGTCTCCGAGCAATCCCTCGAGGCCCCGCCCACCCTCCGCCCCAGAGCCCGCTAGACGTCCGAAAGAGGAGGGGCCGAGCGCGACTTGGAGAGACAGCGCATGCGCTCTCCGGACCCAGCCGGTGAACCAACTAGCAATCTCGCGAGGGTTGAAAGTCGGTGGCGTACGTAGTAGTCTTGGATGCTGGCGAGCTAGATGATATCTGCCAGAGGAGGAAGAGGAGGAAGCAGAGCGCGATCCCCGCCTCAGCCTCTCTTTCGCTTTCCTTTCCCCTTCCCCTCACACTCCGCCCTCCTCCTCCTCTGCCCGCCTCCCCTGACCTCAGTGACCCGGCTGGCCCCGCCCACCCTCGCCGACGTGATTCCCGCCGTGAGGTAAGCGCCGGTCGAACCCGGAGTCCCGCGGAAGAGGAGCACGACTCGGGGGCAGGCTGCTGGGCCCGGCTCAGGCCGGCGACAGAGCCGCGGCGCGGGCGAGCAGTCGGGCGGGCCTCCAGCTCCTCCATCAGTTGCGTGCGACGCAGCCGCCCAGGCCTAGGCCTCCTGCATCCCCGGCGGCCCGGGATCTGGCAGCAGCGGCTGACGCAGACGGAACATCATGTCGGCGGCCGAGCCTCCGCCACCCCCGCCTCCTGAGAGCGCGCCTTCCAAGCCCGCAGCCTCTGCCGCCAGCAGCGGGAGCAACAGCGGCAACAAAGGCGGCCCCGAGGGCGTCGCGGCGCAGGCGGCGGCGTCTGCGGCCAGCGCGGGCTCCGCGGACGCCGACATGGAGGTGAGGGCGGCTGGTGGCGCGGGGCGGGCGCGGGGCGGGCGCGGGGGCACGGGAGGCGATCGAGTGATGGAGCTCCGAGGCGCGCTTCACTCCTCTGCACCCGAACTCGGCCTCGGAGCCTGTGAAAGGATGCTCGTACTTTTTGCGCGTGTGCTACGCAGACCCGAGCCGGCGGGGACTGGACGTCTGCCGCTCCACGTTGAAATGCTCAGTCTCTTTAGCAAATCTTAGCACATCTTTCAGCGCTCTTGTAACAACGGGTCTGCTTGATTGCTGGGGCCGAAGGGGGATTTACCTTTGTAAAAGCTTTCCCAGAACTGGCTCTCCTATCTAGGAATCTAGGTTTTAGTTTCCACCAAACTTTGTGGGGAGGGCGAGGGAGAGGCCCCCTGGGAGTGGGATACGGGGGTGGGGCGGGGAAGTCGTTTGCGAGCGGCGCATCCGAGGATTCGGGCCTGCTTTTTTTCTTCCCGGTCCCGGTGGGGGCGGTATCTGTCCTGGGCCCAGACAATGGCGAGAGCTGGATGGCCGAGTGCGCAGTGGGGATGAGCGGGGCGCAGCTGCCTCTGTGTAGGGGAAGGAGGCCCCTCCCAGGCACTGCTCCGGAGGGAGGGGAGCGACCCCGGCAGCAGCCAGCTGTCTTGAATCCTCATCTGATCTGGGGAGGTGCATGGGCGGGTGAATGGATTAGGAGAACCGTGGGTGGGTGGTTGGGTGGCTTTTAGACCAGTGCGTTTCCCCCTTTTTGGGATTTGGTCTTTAAAAACAAAGTTGATACCCTCGCTTGCTTGCTGAGCCTTCTGGTGTTGGGTTGGCCAAGCGATGGTGACTGTACTGTGGGGGTGGAAAGATGGGGGCGCTGCCAGCTTGGTCTCTTGGGTCTGTTCCTAGGCGCTGTGATGGCTGGGAATAAAGAGATTGCTCCTTCCAATTTTTATTTTTGGCCTTCGCCCTGTTTTGAAACATTTTGTAGTTCCAGCCGGAAGGAAGACTTCTGGGAATTTTTTTAAATCTCTAGATAGAATAGAAGTAAGTAACTTCTAAAACTGAGCTTTGATGGAGAACTACCGCAATAAGGAAATGCTGGTGCAGTTCACCTTTGAGGTATTTGGCACAGTAGTTTTGTTTAGGCAACTAGGATGCAGTAGCACACTCGTTTTTAAAGGAACTGTGAACAGCAGTTAGTAGAATAGTAATTCTGATATTCTCTAGTTTTCAGTGATAGAGATTGTTTCAAATTAAAATGAATTCAGTGTTGCCTTCTCAAACCTCCCGACCCCTTGGGGTTTTGAGTAGTTCTTTTGGATTATCAATGCTGTTTAACTTGGATTCTTGCTCAGTGTCCTAAGGAGAAAGCCTGTGGCACTGAAAGCAATTGTGTGTAAATGTTCAATACTCTACAGAGATGTTCAGAGTTTCCCTTAGCTTTCCAAAAGAATCTGCCATTCAAACCTTTGGCATAACAAAAGTTTTAGAGGTCTTCCTTAAATATTAGAAAGGAGCGTAAATGTTAAGGCTAAACTAAGTGTTTTGGCTTTGAGAAGATACTCTCTTCACTGAATTTGCAGTTACTGAGATTCACTGTTAAACTCAGTTTGAGCACACATGAATAATCTGACCACCTGAACCAGTTTCACAGTTGGTACAAAGATATTTTTAAGTGCCTTTTTTTTTTTTTTTTGACAGGCAGAGTGGACAATGAGAGAGAGAGACAGAGAGAAAGGTCTTCCTTTGCCGTTGGTTCACCCTCCAATGGCCGCCGCGGCCGGCGCTGATCCGATGGCAGGAGCCAGGTACTTCTCCTGGTCTCCCATGGGGTGCAGGGCCCAAGGACCTGGGCCATCCTCCACTGCACTCCCTGGCCACAGCAGAGAGCTGGCCTGGAAGAGGGGCAACCGGGACAGAATCCGGCGCCCTGACAGGGACTAGAACCTGGTGTGCCGGCGCCGCAAGGCAGAGGACTAGCCTAGTGAGCTGCGGCGCCGGCTGTGCCTTTTTCTTGTTTGAAAGTAGAATTTAAGAAAATAATCCCAGGTATTTTTCAGGTTTTTTTTTTGATAGAGCTGGTTTTTCAGAAACATTATCCAACCTTTCCTTTGTATTCAGTTTTTCCTTTTATCTTGGTACTGATAAGCTAAAGGAACAATCTCATTTTTTGGTTATTACTCTCATATTGACAGTATTGACAGTATGGGGTTTTTATTCATCATCCCCCCCCCCCTTTTTTTTTTTAAAGATTTAGTTAAGTGGTAGAGTTACAGACAGAGAGAGGGAGAGATAGAAAGGTCTTCCATCCACTGGTTCACTCCCCAAATGGCTGCAGTGTCCACAGCTAGGCCGATATGAAGCCCAGTGCCAGGAGCTTCTTCCAAGTCTCCCACAGGGGTGCAAGGGCCCAAGCAGTTAGGCCATCTTCCACTGCTTTCCCAGGCCATCAGCAAAGAACTGGATCAGAAGAGGAGCAGCCAGGACATGACCAGCGCTCATATGGTATGCTGGTGCTACAGGCGGAGGGTTAGCCCACTATGCCACAGTGCTGGCACTTCATCATTATTTCAGGCTATTGACTTGACTTGATAGGTAGGCATACCATGTACCAAAAATGTAGAACCTCAAAAAACCTAGAGTCCCGTTTTTTAAGAAATAATGATTACTGTTGGAAAGTACCTTTTATTTTTGTAGGGTGTCTTTGACTATTCTTGGTGTTCCAGCAAAATTATAAACTGGTCAACCTCAGTGGCTTTGTCTTGAGAGATTTGTAATGAGTTCAGAGGTACTTAGAGGTGCTTATAGATCTTTGCAATGAAGTTACATTTAAAGTTAGGTCATTTGGCTCTGTCTAGTACTGAACCACCTTCCCACCCTCTCCTCCATTTTTAAGCACTCACAGTATCTTTATTATAGTATGTATTGCCAAGTACAAATTTCCATGTCAGTGTCCAAAAACAGTGTATTTATTACCAATTTAGAAATACTGTAGAGTATTCAATTTAGGCTGCATGATAAGTTTTTTGTAATATACCAGAAGGTAGTTACCAAAGTGGCTAATGTTGCCTTATCTGTATGTTTGTGTAATAGCAGTGTAGATAATGCAATTTCATGATGAAAAGGGGATTTTTTCACATACACTATTTAATCAGGTTTCATAGTTTTTATTAGAAAAAAAGAAGCAGATTTGCCCAGAAGGCTTATATTGCAGTCAGTTTTATTTTAGGATGATGTAGATAATATTTTGCATGTCTTGGCAACATCTATGTACATTTTATATAACTGGGTTAAATGGGTTCCTAACCCTTTAGTTTTAAATTTATTTCATCAGGTTTCCTTTCAACTTAGATGGTGGCATTTTGAATATCTAGGCAGTTCAGGGTAGTATGGGGTAGGAATATATTATTTAGAATGTGTTTTGGGTAGAAATTAGTATATAAGGCTGTATTGTCTATTCTTGAAGAACAATTCCCTGATTTTTCCCTCCTGCCAGGAAGTGTTTGATGAGGCGTCACCTGGAAAGCAAAAAGAAATCCAAGAACCAGATCCTACCTATGAAGAAAAAATGGTATGTCCTAGGTGCATGAATAGAAAATTTAATAAACTTTTCATTAGGTGATTAAATGTAGTAAACATCCATGTGTAGGAATTGTTTTTTATTTGCTTAGGATTTATTTTCTTGAAAGGCAGAGTGACAGAGAGGGAGAGACAGAGATCTTCTGTCTTCTGGTTTACTCCTGAAATGGCCATAATAGCCCTGGGCTGGAGCAGGCCAAAGCCAGGAGCCAGAAACTCCATCTAGGTCTCCCCTGTCGGTGGCAGGGGCCTAAGCATTTGGGCCATCTTCCATTGCTTTCCTAGGCACATTAGGGAGCTGAGTTGGATTTGGAACAGCCAGGACTTGAACTGGCACTCTGATAATAGCATATTGGTGTCAGAAGTATCACAATACTGGCCCTCCCCTTAAGTTTACTTTATATAATTTAGGACACAGACTCATAGGATGGCAGATGTCCTAAACAGCACTCTGGCCTCAGAATCAGCCCTTAAGGCATTCGGATCTGGCTGAAAAGCCCATGAGAGTATTTTAGGCATGGAAAGCCAAGACACTCTGGCAAAAAAAAACAAAAAAAAAAACAAAAAAAAAAACCTAAATGAAAGATCTCTGTGAGCGAGATCCCAGTGGAAAGAACAGGTCATCAAAGAAGGAGGTACCTTTCTCTGAAGGGAGGAGAGAACTTCCACTTTGACTATGACCTTGTCTAAATAAGATCAGAGTAGGCGAATTCAAAAGACCTCCATTTCCATTGCCTTGGCAACTCATGACAAGAGCCTAGGGTGATTACTGACACCATAAACAAGAGTGTCAATTTGTTAAGTCAACAACAGGAGTCACTGTGCACTTACTCCCCATGTAGGATCTCTGTCCTTAATGTGTTGTCCAATGTGAATTAATGCTATAAGTAGTACTCAAACTGTACTTCACACTTTGTGTTTCTATGTGGGTGCAAACTGTTGAATTTCAAATCTTTAATTAATATATACTAAATTGATCTTCTGTATATATAGAAAATTGAAAATGAATCTTGATGTGAATGGAAGGGGAGAGAGAGCAGGAAAGGGGAGGGTTGCGGGTGGGAGGGAAGTTATAGGAAGGAAAAAGCCACTGTAATCCAAAAGCTGTACTTTGGAAATTTTTATTTATTAAATAAAAGTTAAGAAATAATTTGGGGCATAAACATCCAATTGAAATTAGGTGGAACATGATGTTCTATAACTTGTATATTTTATTTGCCTGTGTAAATCGAACGCAAGTGTTCTATGAATTCACATAGTACAATGTGACTGTCTGATTATGTTAACACCTTTAATATTTAGCAGACCAGAGAAGTGATTATTCAGTTGTGTGTTTATTTTGCATCTGTCTGGCATTATACTCTATAGGTTACAAAGAATAGTATATGCTGCTTGCCTATAGCATTGTCTTTTTTTTTTTTCTAATTTTTGTTTATTTGAGAGAGAGATAGAAAGCTCCTTCCTGTTGGTTTACTCTCTGAATGCAACAATGTGGGTGAGACTGGACTCAAGCTGGAGCCTGGAGCTCCTTCTGGGTCTCCCATATGAGTGGCAAGAACCAACCACTTGTGCCGTGACCACTGCCTCCCAGGATCTACATCATCAGGAAGCTGGAATGGATAGCAGAAACTGGAGCTGGGACTTGAACCCAGGCACTCCCAAGATAGGAAAGTCCTAAACCTCTAGGCTAGTCACCCACCCTTTAACACGTATTTATTGAAATGTACTTTATCCTTGTCTGTCTTCTTTCTCTTAAAAATCTTCTGTTTTTGAATTAAAAATGCTTTTAATTTTTAAAGATTTTTAAATCTGGCTAGGTCACCAAATACCTGCCACAACTGGGGCTGGACCAGGTTAAAGCCAGGAGGCCTGAACTCAATCTTGGTCTCTCACATGCATGGGCAGGTACCCATGTACTTGAACTGCTTAATGTGTACATTAGTAGGAAGCTAGATAGGAAGCAGAGCCAGGACTCAAACCTGGTACTCCCCGTACAGGATGCAGTTGTCCCAAGAGGTGTCCTTTTATTTATTTATTTTTTTTAAAAAAATTTATGGCCGGCACCGCAGCTCACTAGGCTAATCCTCCACCTTGCGGCACACTGGGTTCTGGTCCTGGTCTGGGCGCTGGATTCTGTCCCGGTTGCTCCTCTTCCAGTCCAGCTCTCTGCTGTGGCCCGGGAGTGTAGTGGAGGATGGCCCAAGTCCTTGGGCCCTGCACCCGCATGGGAGACCAGGAGGAAGCACCTGGCTTTTGGCTTCGGATAGGCGCGGTACGCCGGCCGTAGTGGCCACTTGGGGGGTGAACCAAGGGAAAAGGAAGACCTTTCTCTCTGTCTCTAACTCTGCCTGTCAAAAAATAAAAATAAAATAAAAAAAAGATTTCTTTATTTGAAAGGCAGAGTTACAGAAAGGCAGAAGCAGAGAGAGAGGTCTTCTTTTTGCTGGTTCGCTCTTAAATGGCTGCAATGGCCAGAGCTGGGCTGATCTGAAGCCAGGAGCCTGGAGCTTCTTCTGGGTCTCTTATGTGGGTGCAGGGGCCTGAGGGCTTGGACCATCTTCCACTGCTTTCTCAGGAATATTATCAGGGAGCTGGCCCCCCAGATGATGTCTTAACACTGTGCCAAACACCCACCCCAAAAGTGAATACTGCTTTAAACCTTTACAATTGAGATTCTAACACTAACTGTGTTCTAATGAATTTAACTGCCCATTCTGTGGCTTTAGTTTTAGTTTCCTTGTTTTTTATCTTGCTTGTGTTTGACATTGTTGAACACCTCTGAAAAATCTTTACTTGCCTTGGGAGATCCTTTTTTCTTACTCATTTTCTATTTTTGTGATTATTCTTTTGTCTTCCTATGTTAAAATCTGATAATTGGATTCTTATCACTGGTTTTCACCTGCTGTCTTTAAACTGGACGCTTGTAAATCTTTATCTCTAGTGCAGATGCCTCTAATCAGTATTTTCATTTACTTGTACATTTACTTTTCAATCCCATTAATACTTCTTTAGAATATCAAAAACTGAATTAATTCATAGTATTTACTTCATACCTCAGTGATCGCAAGATGAAAGTTCCTCTTAATACATACCCAAGGTTTCTATGACAGTGCCTCATATTTTTAATAGTTTTGCAAGTATAGTCTGATAAATATCTCTTACCATTTCCCCATTGCCCTAGTTCAGTATTCCTCTATTACTGTACTATTTTGAGGGCTTTGTCTCAATTCTTGTAATCTTCTGTCTTTCAAATTTCTTCACATTTTTGAAGAGTAGTATTTATGATACAAATCTGATTTTATTATAGAAATCTGTAGTGGTTCTCTAATGGTTTACATCTTCACAATGGCCTTTATTGGAACTTTTATTTCTCCCAAGTTTCTCAGTCTCCCAGCCTCATTTCCTTTTGTGACATCCTTTTGTGATCTTCACTTGAGGAGTTTTCTTCTAAACAAGCTTCCTTTCCATCTGCTAGCTCCTAATGATAGGTAAGTCTTATGTCTCTCTTGATTCTTGAACCCAGGATGCTGATGATCACTACTTCAGAAATTAAATAATGATGCTGGTTGGTGGCAGAATAAGTTTGTGGTTTTTATTCTCTTGGATTTTTAGTATTTATTGCTCACCAGTTCCATTTAGCTATACTAAAATTTGACTGCTCTGATCATACTTCTGTATTTTTGACACACTCATTTCTAATGTTCCTTCACAAAAAATTGCAGATCTTCAATTTATTTCATCTATTCCCAGACATATATATAGTTGTTTTTTTTTTAATCTCGTTTCCTTCTGTCTCAGAGAAAGAAGTGAGTCCATGGTTGCTCTGTTTGATTTCTTTCAGGTTTCTCATATTACTGTAGTAATAGTTTCCCACTTTTTAAGATCTGTTAGTTTTTCTCCTGTCACCATTTTTTTTTAGCCTTTGAAGATCTTTTTCTTTCAATTTTAAACTTCTCATTCCTTCAAGCAACAAGGCATGTGCCTGTTTTCTCCCCTTATAATGACAGTAACAACACACCAATGACTTGAGATTTTTGAATACTATATAATTTTTTTCCCACGAATGTCTAATATTTGGCCTGAGTTTATTTTTAGAGTTTATTTATCTTGATCCTGAACATAATTAAAATAAATGAAGAGTTTCTTTTCAGTTCTAACATGTTCTAGATTCCTAAGAAATGTAATTGTGCACATGTTGTGAACATACACACATTTCTCGGTTTAGTATTTTAATAATCTTGAAAAACATAAACAACTAAGGCTGATTATGAATAGACATTACCAGGGGAAGCATGTAATGTTTTTCAAGCCTGACAACTTTTTAAAATTTGGCACAACCTAAAAGATGAATGACTGGTACATTTCCCTATACTTCTGAATAAATTCACGTGTTTCACAGTGTCATTCATTTTTTTACAACTCTATTAAGTGGAATTAAAGTATAATTTAAATGAGTTTTCAATTTAGTGAGTTTTGCCAAATACATGAAGTTACCTACACACCATCATTCCACAGTTTGCTCTTGCCCGTCTGCGCCCAGGTACTGCCCCTTGCCTTTGTCACTCCTGATCTGCTTTCTATCACTAGTTAGCATTTTGTATACTTTAAATGGAAGGATTCATAAAGGGTGTAATCTGTTGTGTTTGCCCTCTGTTACTTGGCATAGTGCTTTTGAGACTCATCCTTGCTGCATGTTTCAGTGGTTCATTTTTTTTTTTTTTATTGCTGAATTCATTGTATGGAGGCATGTTGAAACTTTGCTACCTGAAGTTTTCCTAAAATGTGTCTTAAAATTTTTGCAGCAAACCGACAGAGCAAATAGATTTGAGTATTTATTAAAGCAGACAGAGCTGTTTGCACATTTCATTCAGCCTGCTGCTCAGAAGACTCCAACCTCACCTTTGAAGATGAAACCAGGACGTCCAAGAATAAAAAAGGATGAGAAACAGAACTTACTGTCAGTTGGCGAGTGAGTAATAGTTTATACCTCATAGTGGAACCAAACTTATTTGTTTTATTTAGATTTATTATATTTATTTGAAAGAGTTGCAGAGAGAGGTAGAGACAGAGAGAGAGGTCTTCCATCTGCTGGTTCACTCCCCAGATGGCTGCAACAGCTGGAACAGCGCTGATCCAAAGCCAGGAGTCAGGAGCTTCTTCTAGGTCTCCCACGCTGGTGCAGGGGCCCAAGGACTTGGGTCATCTTCCAGTGCTTTCCCAGGCCATAGCAGAGAGCTGGATCAGAAGAGGAGCAGCCAGGACTAGAACCGGCGCCCATATGGGATGCTGGCACTGCAGACCAGGGCTTAAACCCGCTGCGCCACAGCGCCTGCCCCTAAACTTCTTATTTTTTAAAAATTTATTTAAGAAGCAGAGACAGATAAACACAGAAAACACATTTTTAAACTTGTAACTCTGACCAAAAGCTGCAGAATAAGGACTTGTGTGTTTTCTGGATCTTAATTTTCTCCTTTGGTAGGAAGACTTTTAAAAAGGTAAATTTGAAACACAAATTATCAGATTCTCTTAGTGCATGTTTCTTTGAAATTGGACTCATTTCAGTTTATCAGGTGCTGGTTAATCTGTGGTATTACTGTATTTTAATAACAATTTTATGTATAACTTAGGTACCATGTAAAACATTCTAGATTTAAGCTTAACTAAAAGTTTCTACTCTCTACTATTTAAATCTTAATTTTAGATACCTGTTAAAAAATTATTATTTTAAGGCTTTGGTGAACCCTTAACTGTATTTTAGGGTTTTGGTGAACCCTTAATTGTTACGTTGAAATAGTTAAGATTAAAGTGAAAAATCCATTGATTTTTTTTTTTTTTTAATTTTCAACTTTATAGCTACCGACACCGCAGAACAGAGCAAGAGGAAGATGAAGAACTGTTAACAGAAAGCTCCAAAGCCACCAATGTTTGCACTCGATTTGAAGATTCTCCATCATGTATGTTACAGTTAATTACTTGATTTTTAAAAGTCTCCTTTTAGCTGGCGCCGCAGCTCAATAGGCTAATCCTCCACCTTGCGGCGCCGGCACACCGGGTTCTAGTCCCAGTCGGGGCGCCGGATTCTGTCTCCGTTGCCCCTCTTCCAGGCCAGCTCTCTGCTGTGGCCCAGGAGTGCAGTGGAGGATGGCCCAAGTGCTTGGGCCCTGCACCCCATGGGAGACCAGGAGAAGTACCTGGCTCCTGCCTTCGGATCAGCGCAGTGCACCAGCCTCAGCGCGCTGGCCGTGGCAGCCATTGAAGGGTGAACCAACGGCAAAAGGAAGCCCTTTCTCTCTGTCTGTCTCTCTCTCTCTCACTGTCCACTCTTGCCTGTCAAAAAAAAAAAAAAAAAAAAAAGTCTCCTTTTGAGGCAAGGTTTCCTTTGGGTAATGTTTTGGAATTGGCTTGGCTATAATTTATAAAGGAAGTTTTTTATTTGTTATGAAATAAGCTTCAATTTCTTTTATTGATGCAGGTGATAGAATGTTACATAATTGTGGTACTGTATTTCTTTTTTTGGAGGGAGTGGGCAATATTTATTTATCTGAAATGCAGAGTCACAGAGAGGCTGAGGCAGAGACAGAGAGAGGGTCTTCTGTCCATTGGTTCACTTCCCAATTGGCCACAACGGCTGGAGCTAGACTGATCAGGAGCCAGGAGTTTCTTCCGGGTCTCCATGTGTGTGCAGGGGCCCAGGCATTTGGGCCATCTTCTGCTTTCTCAGGCCATAGCAGAGAGCTGGATTGAAGTGGAGTAGCCCGGACTCGAACAGGCACCTATATGGTATGCCAGCAGTGCAGGCAGCAGCTTCACCCAGTACGTCACAGCACCGGCCCCAATTGATACTATATTTCAAAAATATAGAGAATGCCATCTTTATTAGTATTGTAAGGTATATATAAAACCAGAATCTTATGCCTTTTGACCTCCTCCTCTGATCATTTGCTAACTGGTCTATGTGATCATCATGGTTGCCTTAAAAAAACAGTTGTAAAGCTCAATATAGGATATTCTGTTTTGACTTGTTTATAACCCTGAACTACTAGTAAATTTGAACTTCAGCCAGACAAGTATCTCATTAGAAACTTATCATTCCCTTTAAGGTGTTATATTTTCAGAAATTGGTGTGTGTGAGGGGTTAGGGGTGGTGAGAAGGAGGGGTGGCTACAGAGTGTATAGTTTTTCTTTCCCAGAAGCGAGAGGCCAGAGCCAGTTATGGCATAAGGGAGAAAGGAAGTTGTGGACTACCTGGGTTTTTCTTTCTCATACCTCCTACGGGATAACTAGTTGCCCCAGCATTGATTAGCTTTTTACCCTTAATCACTGTTTTTTTTTTTTTTTTTTTTTAAGATTTATTTATTTATTTGAGAAGAAGAGTTACAGAGAGAGGGGGTGGGGGAACAGAATGGTCATCTATTCGCTGATTCACTCCTCAAATGGCCGCAACGGCTGGAGCTGGACCCTTCTGGAGCCAGGAGCTTCTTCCAGGTCTCCCATGTGGGTGGAGGAGCCCAAACCCTTGGGCCATCTTCTGCATTCCCAGGCCATAAGCAGGGAGCTGGATCCCAAGAGAAGCAGCGGGGACACGAACCAGCATCCATATGGGATGCTAGTGCGGCAGGCAGAGTCTTAATCTACTACGCCACAGTGGCAGCCCGTAGCACTGTTTTTCAAAAGGTGTTGGAGTGCTGGATATATGCATTTAAAAAAAAATCATCAGATGTTTGTGGTGTGTATATCTTATAATTATTCTGAGGGGCAAAATAAATAGGATATGTACCCTGAAAGAGATGTTGTCTATTTAAGAACTGTTGGAAAAATAACTCATGAAAGGTAAAGGAAAAGGAAGTTCCTGCTCGTTTCCTCTTTTTTGTTGTTGTTGTTTTTGCTAGGAGGAAAATAACCCCAGAGAAAATCTTTCTGGTCTTCATGAAACACCAAAATTCTTGGGTAGAAGTACTTGACAACATAAATAGAAATAAGGAAGCAAAAGGGTCTTCAGGTTCAACATATGAACTGAGTCATTGGTTGGAACTCTGAGATCCACAGTTGTTCCTGCACTTGGTTATATTATACTTCTATCTGCTCCTATTCTACTCCACAACCACAGAATCTAATGACTTGAAACTTGTAGTACATACATTGTGTGAGAATCATTTAGTAAAAAAAAGTAGTTAGTACATACATGCTGGTTCTAGTTAAACCTATGAGAATCATAAGAGTGTAATGCCTTGTTATTTCTTGTCTTTAAAATGTGCTTTTTGGTTTCTTTTTGTTGTTGTTGTTCTTAGATGTAAAATGGGGTAAACTGAGAGATTATCAGGTCCGAGGATTAAATTGGCTCATCTCTTTGTATGAGAATGGCATCAATGGTATCCTTGCAGATGAAATGGTATGTGTGTGTTAGTTTTTTCAAAGGCTGTATTTTGTCACTTAAATATTTTATAGATTACAAAAGTTAGGGTAATTTCATGTGTTTTTATTATAATCTAGAACTGTTAGGAGACTAGTCTTGGCAGCTGATAAAAGCAGCTTGCTTCAGTTGTACAAGTAGAGAGTGTATATCTGTTGAGAAATTATCTGTCAGAGTAGAATGAATTTTAAAGTAATACTTTTGAGAATCTTTTGTTTGTTTTAATATTTGAAAGGCAGAGAGGGACAGGGAAAGACACATCTTTTATCCACTGGTTCACTCCCCAAATAGCTGCAACAGCCAGGGCTGGACCAGCAAAGGCAGGAACCAGAAAAGTCATCTGGATCATCTGTGTTGGTGAAAGGGGTCCAGGTACTTGGACCATAATCCCTGGTCCTCCTAGGCGTTAGCAGGAAGCTAGAACTCCAGCTGGCACTCCACCATAGGCTGCTGGTGTCACAGGTGTCAGCTTAACCTGTGCCAGACAACCAGCCTCAAGAAACTTGTTTTTATTTGACTTTTATAATACAATGATTTGACCATTTACTTCTAATTCTATAGAACAGAAATGAGGTCATGGAATGTTTTTCACAATAAGTACTATTTTTTCCCAGAGTGTTGACTTCTACAGTTTTTTCATGAAATGTATCATTTCTTGTTTACTGCTTACAAGTTACATAATGAAGATTTAAAAATTTCATTAGTACTGTAGCGCTAACGTACTTAATTGGAGAAAGTATGGAGTCAAAAGAAATGTTTTTCAATTCTATCTTTGCTGGTGACCTTGGGTAAATCATTTAAATATTCTAGGCTTTGTGAAGTGATAACAGAACCTCCCTCATAGACTTACAAAGATTATATGACTGACACTGGTGAACTTTGAAACATACTAAATTCTTGCCATATGATAGCATTGTATTTCGTGATGTTTCTTTTATGATGGTCCTGTATAAGAATAATCCAAAAAACTTGTGAAGAATTTGAATTAGGAAAAAATTATGCATGGATTTTGAAACTTTGCACCAAAGTACACTTTTAAATTCCATTTTCCTACAAACTTTGAAGTACCCTTATATAGTATTGGGAGCTATACACATGAAAACGGTTTTGTTTTTCCAGTTTTGATTTGTGATTATTCTAAAATCTTACAGGGCCTGGGAAAGACTCTTCAAACAATTTCTCTCCTTGGGTACATGAAACACTATAGAAACATTCCTGGTCCTCATATGGTTTTGGTACCTAAGTCTACACTGCACAACTGGATGAGTGAATTCAAGAGATGGGTACCAACACTTAGGTCTGTTTGTTTAATAGGTGATAAAGAACAAAGAGTAAGTTTCTAGTCTTTTATTATATTTTTTATATTAAAGGAGTTTTTTTTTTTTTAAGATTTATTTATTTACTTGAAATTCAGAGTTACATAGAGGAGAGGCAAGGAGAGAAAGAGAGAGAGGTTTCCATCCACTAGTTCATTCCCCAGTTGGCGCAGCCAAAGCTGCGCCGATCTGAAGCCAGAAGCTTCTTCCAGGTCTCCCACGTGGGTGCAAGGGGCCCAAGGATTAGAGCCATCTTCCTCTATTTTCCCAGGCCATAGCTGAGAGCCGAATTGAAAGTGGAACAGCTGGGACTTGAACTGGCGCCCATATGGGTTTTGGCACTGCAGGCGGCTGCTTTACCTGCAGTGCCACAGCACCGGCCCCTAAAAGAATCTTAATTCAGGCTTGGGTTGGGGGCATAACTAGAAGGATAAAAAGAGAAGAATCTTCACAACTCTTAATAATTTAAAAATATAATATTGATGTTTAAGACTCAGTGAAGATAAGTCAAGAGACTAGAAAGCCATATGAGCCTAATTTCTCCCCTTTTCAGGAGTGAGTGTATAAAATCAAAGGCTGTGTTCTCTCTTAGAATTATTTTCTTGTTTGTAAAAGAGGTTTTGGGTATGTGAGGTTAATTAAAAAAAAATATTTCAAAGGCAGAGAGAGCAAGCGAGTCGCGTGTGTGAGTGAGCTATTTGATTTGCTGGTTCACTTTCTAAATGCCCACAATGGCTAGGGCTGTGCGGGGCCAGGTGAAGCCAGGAGTCTGCAGTTCAGTGTGGGTCTCCTGAGTGGATGTCATTACCTGCTGCTTCCCTGGAAGCTGGACTCAGAAGCAGAGTCATCAGGGCTTGAATCCAGGCAATACAATAGGAGATGTGGGCATCCCAAGCATTGTCTTGAATTGCTGTGCCACATGCCTGCTCCTAGAATAGTAGTTTTTAAAGATGGATTGAGTCAATTACAGTAACTTGGTGAGTTATGAAATCTACCAAAATAAGTTAAAATCTTGATCAGTTGACAGTATCCTTTTGCAGAGGCAATGTGGAAATAATGACACTATTAAGAATATAGAGTTCAGATAGTATTCATATAGTCTGGAATGTGTACTTTTGTTTTCCCTTCATTTGATATGTCACTGATGAGTTTTTTTCTCATTTTTTAGGTACTTTGGATATTTTCAGTTACCAAATTGCTTTTTATGTTTTGAGATTCAGTTATATAACCTTTGTTTTTCATCTTTCTTTATCTGTAAAATGAGAATAACACAATATGTTAATACATATATAAGCCTGAAAGAATGAAAAATGCTTATTGTAAACTGCCCTTCAGTTTTACTTAATAGTCCAATTCTCCTTTACATAAATCCATATCCCAAGAATTTCATGACCTAGTGGGATCTTAGAAGATACATTGCAAGTTTGCCAGTTTTTTTTCTTTTAACTTAATGGCTCTGACATTTAAGTGATTAATGAAGCTACTTCAGTGATAGGAAAGCTTGTTTTAACTGCTTGTACAATATTGCTACCCCTTTTTAATATGTCTTCCACCTTTTATATTTTAGATTGCTTTTCACCAATAAATTTAATGTGTAATTGATTTCTCATTGATGTAATTCTCTTGCTACACAGGCTGCTTTTGTCAGAGACGTTTTATTACCAGGAGAATGGGATGTATGTGTAACATCTTATGAAATGCTTATCAAAGAAAAGTCTGTTTTCAAAAAATTTAACTGGAGATACTTAGTTATAGATGAAGCTCACAGGATCAAAAATGAAAAATCTAAGGTAATTCAGTATTCAGATATACCTTTCTTTAAGAATTTGGTGTAATATGCTTAATATTCTGATGATGAATTTGTTTATTTTCTTTCAGTTGTCAGAAATAGTGAGGGAATTCAAGACTACAAATCGATTGTTATTAACTGGAACACCACTTCAGAACAACCTGCATGAGCTTTGGTCACTTCTTAATTTTTTATTGCCAGATGTGTTTAATTCAGCTGATGTAAGTATTTTTTTCTTGGTTGTTAATAATGTTTTGTTTAATGCTGTGTAGTTTTGTAATAAAATTGGTTTACTTTTCAGCACTGCTTTAGATAATTCTTAATTTTTCATGTTTTTGTTTGGTTAATATAATGTAACCCTATTAAATTGTCTATGCATTCTGAGAATTTACTTTTGGACCTTTTGGTTTCAATCTCATTTAAATCATTCTTTCCTCTAAATGGAATGACACATTTTAACTCCTCTTTGGTAGTTATATCAGCCTAACTTTGTTCAGTGGCTTTAGGTTGACAGTTTTTGTTTTCCTTTTTTTTTTTTTTTTTTTTTTTTCGGTTTATTTTATTGATTTGAAAAAGTTACAGAGAGGCTTGTGCCGCGGCTCACTAGGTGCCTGCGGCGCCGGCACCCCGGGTTCTAGTCCCGGATGGGGCGCCAGATTCTGTCCTGGTTGTTCCTATTCCAGTCCAGCTCTCTGTGGCCTGGGAAGGCAGTGGGAGATGGCCCAAGTGCTTGGGCCCTGCATCCACATGGGAGACCAGGAGAGGCACCTGGCTCCTGGCTTCAGATTGGCGCAGCGCTGGCCATAGCGGCCATTTGGGGGGTGAACCAACAGAAGGAAGACCTTTTCTCTGTCTCTCTCTCACTGTCTATCTCTGCCTGTCAAAAAAATAAAATAAAATAAAAAAGTTACAGAGAGAGGTAGAGACAGAGAGAGAGGTCTTCTTCCATCCACTGGTTCACTCCCCAGATGGCACAACGGCCAGAGGGAGCTTCACCGATCTGAATCAAGGAGTTTCTTCTGGGTCTCCCACGTGGGTGCAGGGTCCCAAGGACTTGGGTCATCTTCCACTGCTTTCCCAGGCCATAGCAGAGAGCTGGATCAGAAGAGGAGCAGCTGGGACTCGAACCAGTGCCCATATGGGATGCTCGTGCTTCAAGCTAGGGCTTTAACCCTCTGCGCCACAGCGCCAGCCCTTGACAGCTTTTGTTTTCAAGATGCTACGTAAAATTACTCCTGAAGTGAATTTGGGTGTCTAAAATTGCATGTGTTTAAGTCCCAGAGATGGCCTTCAAGTATGAAATCTGTCTAGCCATTCTTACAGAATGATTTAACAAATCATTACAATCTAATCTTTACATTTGTAGATTTTTGCGTGTTTTTTTTTTTTTTTTTTTTT
The DNA here is from genome assembly GCF_051225735.1 of Oryctolagus cuniculus. Taxonomy (NCBI): domain Eukaryota; kingdom Metazoa; phylum Chordata; class Mammalia; order Lagomorpha; family Leporidae; genus Oryctolagus; species Oryctolagus cuniculus. The sequence goes on along the minus strand of NC_142874.1, from coordinate 50,528,962 downwards.
TTTTTTTTTTGACAGGCAGAGTGGACAGTAAGAGAGAGAGACAGAGAGAAAGGTATTCCTTTTGCCATTGGTTCACCCTCCAATGGCCGCCACAGCTGGTGCGCTATGACCAGCGTACCGCGCTGTTCCAAAGGCAGGAGCCAGGTACTTATCCTGGTCTCCCATGGGGTGCAGGGCCCAAGCACTCGGGCCATCCTCCACTGCACTCCCGGGCCACAGCAGAGAGCTGGACTGAAAGAGGGGCAACCGGGACAGAATCCGGCGCCCCGACCGGACTAGAACCCGGTGTGCCGGCACCACTAGGTGGAGGATTAGCCTATTGAGCCGCGGCGCCGGCGATTTTTGCAGTTTTAAAAGTAATAGCAATGGTGAGATTAGCTGTTTGTACCATCAGTTCTACCTGCGAACAAATAGGTATGTGAAGAGTGCTATTGATATATACAGTTTTTTTCTGGACTAGAGCTCATTTTTGAATCTTTGTTCCACGGCCGAGTGGGGCTGGGGACTGGAGCTTTGAAGAGCTCCATTGTTACTATTAGTCCATTTATACAAATTTGAAGTTCTAAAAAGGTAGTCATTATGGATTGTTATGTTGAGGTTGATCTTAAAAGAATAAATGAAGTCTGTGTTACAAAAAGATGTATTTGAAGTCTGAAAGCAATTTCAGTTTTTACATATTTTGATATCTTAGAGATAATTTCTTTTTCTTACTACATTGATACATGATGTATAATCTATTAAAGTTTTGTTTTAGTTAAAACAAGAAATTCTGAGTTTATGTTAATTTCACAAACAAAGTGATTAATGCATAGGTTCAAAAGGTAAGAATTGGGAAACTGCCCTTGTTTGAATCATACCCAAATACTAATGAGATACTAGTGATAACATATTTGGTATTAGTTTAATTTGAATTGACACTGTTTTGGAAACCTTGTATTTGAGTAGTCTGGTCATAAAAGCAAAATTATGAAGTGATTTTATTTTAATTTTTGAGCTTTTATGAAAATGAGGAAGGATATTTTTCAAGAATATTCATTTTCTGACTGTCTCTAAGACCTCCTTTCCAACCGTTTCTTCTTTTTTCATTAAGGACTTAATACATTAGATTCTCAGGATCACAGCAAATGCATGATAATTACTACAGCACAGTTGTCATCAGTTCTCATATTAATATATTGATAAAAAGAGCAGATTCAGTGTAGTTCATAAATATAATTCTAAGAATATAATGGTATTCTCCCCTCCCCTCACCCTCCCTTTTTCTTTCTTTAATTTTTGAGATGCTATTTTTTTATTTACATGATATTCAAAGGTTTAATCCTTCAGTAATTAAAGAATTCAACAAATAAAATAGACTATTTCTGTAGGAATATAGGCAAGGGCTATAAAACAGTAATGAAAATATGACCATTTCACACATACACAGTAAATTTTAAAGTAACCACATCATTAAAACTATAGTGGTGTATCATTGGTGTAACATTGGTTTGCCAAAGTTGTAAAACATAGTTTGAAACTATATTTACAGCACTACTGATAACATACAGTCTTTTTTTTTTTTGAAAGGCAGAATTACAAAGAGAGCTTGCATCTGCTGGTTCACCCCCCAAAATGGCTGCAGCTATCAAGGCTGGACCAAGCTGAAGCCAGGAGCTTCATCTGGGTCTCCCCTGTGGGTGGCAGATTCCAAAATATTTGGGCCATCTTCTGCTTTCATAGATGTTTTAGCAGAGAGCTGGATCAGAAGTAGAGCAGCTGGGACTTGAACTGGCCCTCATGTGGGATGTTATTGCCACACACGGTGGCTTAACCTGCTATGCCACAATTGTCCACACCTTTTCATTTTTTGTTTAATTTTAGCTCCCACATATATGGGAACAGTATTTGTGTCCAGCTTATTTTACTCAAAATGGTGTCTTCCATTGTATCCATTTTGATATAAATGGTAGAATCTCATCCTTAATGGCTGAGTAATAAATATTCCATTGTATGTATATATACCACATTTTCTTACGTATCTGACAAGGTTACCTAGGTTGATTCCATATTTTGGCTGTCATTTCCAATTTTTTTTTTCTTTTTTTAATCTGAAAGGCAGAGTTAGAGTCAGAGAGAGAGAGAGATCTTTCATCTGCTGGTTCACTCCCCAAATGTCTGTAATGGTTGGAGCTGGGCCGATCTGAAGGCAGGAACTTCTGGGTCTCCCATGTAGGTACAGAGGCCCAAGCACTTTCCATTTTCTGCTGCTTTCCCAGGCTCATTAACAGGGAGCTGGATTGAAAGTGGAGCAGCCAGGGTGTGAACTGGCACCCATATGGGATGCTGGCACTGCATACTGTGGCTTTACATGCTTCGCCACAGAGCTGCCTTGTTTCCAAACTTGTCATCTTGATGTTTTTGAGAAAAAATGTTTAGGAACTAGTATGCCTAAACTACTTGTTCAAATTATTAACAGTGACACACATGAAAATTAGTGGTTTCGGATAAATGATTTTTATGGATCAACACTCAAATGTACTTATTGTAGGAATCATTGTAACTGACATTATATGGTATTTGTTGTTAATGTTATGTCTGATCTTAAGGTATTTTTTATTTGTTAATCTAGGACTTTGATTCCTGGTTTGATACAAACAACTGCCTTGGGGATCAAAAACTAGTTGAGAGGCTGCATATGGTAAGTGTGTTATAATGTTAAAGCTTTTTTTCTTTTAATTTATTTATTTGAAAGAGTAAATAGATAGTGTGCGCTGGATCTTCAAATTTGCTGGTTCACTCTCCAAATAGCTGCAATGGTTGGGGATGGGCCAGGCTGCAGCCAGGAGCCTGAACTCCCCTCAAGGTCTCCCACATGAGTGGCATCTTCTGCTGTTTTCTCAGCCACATTAGCAGAGAGATGGATTAGAAGTAGGGCAGCCGGAACTTGAACCAGCGCTCACTTGAGATGCCAGCATTTGCAGGTGGCGGCTTAACCTGCTGCTTAATGCCGACTCCCAGCATATTTTCAGTGGGGAAAAAGAGACAATTTGGTAGGTTATTTTTATTTTAACAAAAGACATACTGGGTTTAGAATCAGATTTTTTAATTCTGCTGCTATGCAGTTTGGTCTTCCACTGCTTTCCCTGGTGCATTAGCAGGGAGCTGGGTCAGAACTGGTACAGCCAGGAGTGGAATCAGCACTCCTGGGATGCTTTTGTTGCAGGTGGTAGCTTAACTTGACTGCACCATACTACTGATCCTGACTGTTTGGTCTTATGTGGATAGGAAGTATATGGTTTACCGCTGGAATTCATGATATAATCATAATTTAATCAGGGAGAAAGGTAATTGCTTAGGATTAAAAAATCAAAAAAGAATTCCTTAATGACTTCCACAGACAGAGTTTCAAAGCTTAATTCCATGTGAGACTGTAATAAGTTCACCTCTGAAAGGGCTAAAGATGCATCTTGTCAAATCTAGTCATGGTGTATATGTGCATTATGAACAGAGTTGTTCTGATTTTGTTTTTGATGAAAGTTCACAAATGACAGTTGGTAGGTCAAGAAATTTTGTTTTTGCTTTAAAGATTGATTACCTACCTGAAAAGGAGAGCTACAGAGTGAAGGGGAAAGACAGGTCTTCTTCTGTTTGCTGGTTACTCTTCAAATGGCCACAATACACAGGGCTGGGCCAGGGCAAAGCCAGGGAGCCTAGAACTCCATCTGGGTCTCCCACATGATTGATAGGGGCCCAAATGTTTGGTCTGTCTTATATTGCTTTCCCAGGTATATTATTGGGTAGCTGAATAGGAAGTGGGGCAACCAGCACTCTGAATAGGAAGTGGAGCAGCCAGCACTTGAACATGTGACACGAGCTTAACCCGCTTTGCCACAGTGCCCGCCTCAAAAATTTCTTTAAAACAGACTTCACATTAAGATATCCTGGTCAAGCCGAATAAAGCAAAACTTGTAAAAGCATGTCACATGTCATGTAAAGCATGTCACGTGTCACCATAAAGGTCTATCATGACCCTCCACAGTGATTTTCAAACCCTATAGATATGTTGGTCTATGTAATTGTTTGGTGTGAGATGGTGGTTTTTGTGTGTTTTGTGTGTTATGTTATGGTATGTTTACAGCATCCCTGACATTTGGCCTTGCTGCATGCTAGTAATGATACACCTCCAGTTGTGACATTCAGAAATGTCTCTAGGCGTTGCAGATTTCCCTGCTGCAAAATCACACCCTGCTACTTTCCTCCATTTCTTGACCTTTCTGATGTACTCAAACTTCTGTTTCACTTATTGTTATGAAGCTTTAATTCAGTAGTATTTCTGGCCCCACTGTAAATTTTCTGCAAACACTGTGCTAATTCCAGTCTGTGTTTATGATTTTTAACTACATCTAGAATCCCTTTTCCTGACCCAGCACAAGACTTGGTGACATCATTTTTCTCGAACACCCAGGCTGAGGCTGACCTAGGAACTCAGTAGTGTGTATTCCATCTTTAATAATAAACATTCTAATGCTGTATAGGACTTTGCAAAGGCTATTGAAATGCCTCACAGGTGTTTCCCTGGTGGATTGTAAACACTAAGACTGGAAATTTACATTTTTCTTTATATTACTAACACAATGCCTGTTTGTAATGGATATCAGGAAAAGAAATTTAAGCTTATGAATGTTCAAATATTTCTTCATCTAAGTCATGGGTGGGGAAACTTTTTTTTTTGCCAAGAGCTATCTGGATATTTGTAGCATTATTTGCTAGCCATGTAATATTATCAACTTGAAAATTAGCTTGCTGTAGAGTTATTGAATTTCAAGTCCCACCTGTGTTGCCCTTGCAGGGCCAGACCAGATGGTTTCATGAAACTTACATAGCCCATGGGCCAGATGTTCCCCACCCCTGATTGGAAGATAACTATAAGGCACTTCAAAATTTTTGTGTACTGAGACTTTTGTTAAATCCTTGGAAGTAATAATCTTTTAGGTACCTTTATTTTAATTTGAATATCATTCAGGCATCTAAACATTTGATTGACTTTTGTGAAAAATTGTGGACCACTTATGTGGTCTTAATGGTGGAAAGGGGGGCAGAGGAGTTTGCTTTTTCTTTTCTTATTTTTTTTCCCCTTAATCCTGTGCTGTTGAGTTTTCCTTTAATAAATAAGTGGGTAATAAAGGTGAAACAAACTGAAACCCACAAAACAGAATCAAGCTGTTTTGACTTTGCTATTTATTTTGTTAGAGGGTAGTTTTTAAAGAGGCTTTTATGGAATCAGGGAGAAAAGATCTGTTAGCTATTCTCCACTCTGTTTTGCTTCTTATTCTGAAATTCCCAGTATAAGTGCCTGTGATAATGAAAGACAGATTAACATGTCAGCGTGGGTATAACCTACATAATGTATCCATTTTTCAATGCTGCAGAACACCACCCTTAAGGCCCCTACCCCCTCTGCAATACACTTTAATAGTTGATATTTTAATAACAATTTCTGAATTTAAGGGTTAACTAGATAGTTTCTTCATCAGTTTCATCTAGGTTTATCAAGCTGCATTTATCTGGGTAATTCTGGAAGGCAGTTAGTGGGACACAAGGTCTTCACTCCACATGCCTGGCTGTTGGTGTTGATTATTGAATACAACTGTAGTTTCCTTACATGGTGCTATTACACAAATTTTGATGATTATTTTTCTTACCAGTTTTTAATTTGTGATATAGCTAATATCTTTATAAGTCAATGTAAATAGAACAGAGAGGGTAAATAGAATAGAATGGTACAAAATAGAAAAAAATAATTTTAACTTTATAGATATTTTAAAACAGTTTTTTTAAAGTGAACTGCTGCATACAACATGGATATGTTTCAAAAACATTTTGAGTAAAGGAAACCAGATAGAAAGGAGTATATATAATGAATGAATGTGTACATGAAGTTAAAAATAATAGGCTAAAGTATATTTATTATATTTGAAAGTAAGAGTATTGCTTATTCTTGAGGAAAGGGAGAGAGAGTTGGTGAATGGGGGGGCCAAGGATTTCTAGGGTGTTCTGTTTACCTCGGTACCTGGGTGCTGATTACATAGATACGTTTACTTAATAAAAATTTATTGAATTGGATTCTTGGGATTTGTATACTTCAGGTATTGACTCCTCCATAATTTATGTTAATAAATTTAAAAGCTGACCACAAAGATTTTTGATGTGGACCCAGCCATTCCTTAAGCAATGTTAGACAGCCTACATTTTAGTAGTTAGTTTTAAACCTGAAAAGTAGTAAATATTGGAAACACCATCTTGAAAATGTACTATTACTTTTAGTATTTTATGAGAGTATAGTAAATTATTCTCATTTAGTTATTGAATAAATAATGACTGCTTATTATTGCTGTTCAGAAGCCTAGTTGTGCATTATATATTTGGAAGGCAGAAGTCCTAAAAATCACTTTGATACTAAAGCAGAGAATATTTTCCTAGATATTTAATAGATAATTTTAAGATTCTGAATTAATAGTAATATTACAGGTAAGGATGTGTCTTTTATTTTCTTTCTAAGGTTTTGCGTCCATTTCTCCTCCGTCGAATTAAGGCTGATGTTGAAAAAAGTTTGCCTCCGAAGAAGGAAGTAAAAATCTATGTGGGTCTTAGTAAAATGCAAAGGGAATGGTATGTGTTTGATATCATTCTTGATTTTTTCCCTAATTTTCATTTGTACAGTATTTTGTTTTTCTGATTTATTAGTCTTTTCATGAAATTCTTGTATACTGAATCGAAATCAACCTAAAAAGTGTTTTCTGGTCATATAATCTAAAATGGAACTTGCTCAGCAACTCTGATACAAAGTCTTGGACCTGTTAGATGACAGATTGAGGATAAAAGATTTATGATAATCCAAAAATTAAATTTGGGATTTAAACAGGGATTCTTGTAAAGCCCTGTTTTGTTTTGTTTTTTAAGGAAATTTGTGGCATATGTGATTAAGTTGGTGGTTCATAAATTCTGAGTCATCGAATAGTGCTAGCTTCTGAAGGAGTAGATTGATTGTAGAGTTGTGAGAATACTTACATGCTTTCTTTTATTCTAGATTGCTACATTTATTTAGCTTAAAAGATTCTCCATTCTAGATGGATTTTTTTAAATTTTATTTTAGAGCAAAATACCCTGTGTGAGATGGTGATATGATACATGGTAACTATCTTTGAACACCCTTATAGGGCAAAATTAAGTTGAGTTTTACAATTCATTATTAAAATTTGTTCAAAAATTTCATAGATAGCCGAAATTCAAAAGGTTAGAAACCACTTGACTTAATATTAGTGCTTTTTGGAGATAGAAAGCTTAACATGAATCAACAATGTGAAGTGGATACTGTAAAAAATATGTTACTTTGGGGCTGGCACTGTGGCATATCAGGTAAAGCTGCTGCCTGCAGTTCCGGCTTCCCATATGGGCACTGGTTCAAGTCCCGGATGCTCCTCTACTGATCCAACTCTGCTGTGGCCTGGGAAGGCTGTGGAAGATGGCCCAAGTCCTTGGGCCCCTGTGTCCGTGTCGTAGACCCAGAAGAAGCTCCTGGCTCCCAGCTTCTGGTTGGCCCAGCTCCAGCCGTTGAGGCCATCTGAGGAGTGAACCAGCAGATGGAAGACTTTCCTCCCTCTCTCTGCCTCTTCCTGTCTGTAAAATCAATCAATCAATCAATCTTTTAAAAATATATTACCTTAGCGGCCGGCACCGCAGCTCAATAGGGTAATCCTCTGCCTGTGGTGCCGGCACCCTGGGTTCTAGTCCCGGTTGGGGCGCCGGATTCTGTCCGGGTTCCCCTCTTCCAGGCCGGCTCTCTGCTGTGGCTCTGGAGTGCAGTGGAGGATGGCCCAAGTGCTTGGGCCCTTCATCCCATGGGAGACCAGGAGAAGCACCTGGCTCCTGCCTTTGGAGCAGCGCAGTGCGCCAGCCGTGGCGGCCATTGGAGGGTGAACCAACGGCAAAGGAAGACCTTTCTCTCTGTCTCTCTCTCTCACTGTCCACTCTGCCTGTCAAATATATATATATATATATATATTACCTTAGTTTATCTTAATGTAAATGTAATGTTCAAAGGAGGGAAGTGGAGCCACCTTTTTTTATGCTGTTCTCACCATATCAGATATATTCAATTCCATATTTTCATTATGAGTATTTCAAAGTTGTTGGTGAAAGGACTTAAAAGATATCATGTAGAGAACTTAGCTTGTTATTTGGAAAAGAAAGATCCACAGTAGAAGATGGGCAATCCTAAATATCCTGAACATTTTTGAAAAGCAGTTATAGGGTAGCAAAGTATTAGGCTTGTTTTGAATGGCTCTAAAACAATAGAACTGAGACATGAGTTAGTGCTAAAGGAATACAAATCCTTCTTAGTTAAATATATTGAACTTTTTATTAGAATCATGGAAAGGTCTATCTCTGAAGAATATTTTGTGCCCCTCTATTAAAATTATTTATGTAATGCTTGCTTAGACATTTTAGTTGCTCATATTTTGTTGAGAAGAATCAGAGTCATGATATTCTGGTGTTCTGACATATTACTCATCCCTCAGGATAATGTCTTTAAGTTTTTAGTGTGCTTTCATGATTTCTTAAGATCTGGCCTTCGCCCATGACTGTGCTTCATATCTTCCCATATATATTTATACGTATGTTTAAATCACATTATATTCATCTTAATCTTAATGCCTTACTTTCTCATGATTCTTTTTCCCTTCTCGGATATTAGGATTATTACCAAAATGCTATGTAAGCTGCCTGTTATGTAGTACTGTGATGTGTCACTTAACAATAGGGATGTGGTTTAACAGATGTATTGTTAGGCAGTTTTGTTATGCATATATTACGACAACTGTGAAGTTATTAGATTATATAATTTTAGGAGACCAACATTGTATATGTAGTCTATTCATCAAAATGTTGCTAGGTTGCATGTGTCTTCTAATTGGTAGTGGTACTGTGTGTTGCAAAAAAGCTACAAACTAGGGTTGGGTGTTTGACTCAGTAATTGAGCTTTTTATTAGGATGCCCACAGTCCTGTTTTGGAGTGCCTGGGTTCTGACCTGCTACCAGCTTCAGACTTTAGCTTCCTGAAGATGCAGATCTGGGAGGCAGTGGTGATGGCTCACATGGTTGGGTTCCTACCTCCCAAGTGGGAGACCTGGATCAAGTTCCTGGCTCATGGCTTTGGCTGGTTTTGTGTATTTGAGAAGAGAACCAGTAGGTGGCAGCTCTTTGTTCCTTTGTTTCTCAAAAAACAAGTGAGTATTAGGAACACTAGACAATAGAGAAAAAAAAGTGGTTATAAATATTAGGTTCCTAACCTTACCTAGGAAGTTGTTAGATTGTTTCTTATAGGTATTTGGGATTGAGATGGGGAAGGGATTGGTAAGAGATTATTTTTCCCTTACATGTTTCCTTTAAAATGTTTTTTTTCTTAATAGGTATACTCGGATATTAATGAAGGATATAGATATCCTAAATTCAGCAGGGAAGATGGACAAAATGAGGTTATTGAACATCCTGATGCAGTTAAGGAAATGCTGTAATCATCCGTATCTCTTTGATGGAGCTGAGCCTGGTCCGCCTTACACAACAGATATGCATCTAGTTACCAACAGTGGCAAAATGGTTGTATTAGACAAACTGCTCCCTAAATTAAAAGAACAAGGTATTTGTTACTGGCATCTAATTGAAAAATAATGAAAACTTTAAAAATTCCAACATTAAAATGAGAGTGCTATACTTAGAAATGTCTACTCTTGACATTTTCTAATGTTGAAGTCTAGAACATTAAAAATGTCTTTCCATTGTCTGAGCTGAGCTCACTTCCTCTCCAAACCCTAATTTTAGGCCTGTTAACTGAAAAATCAAGAGTCTGGTTGAAAAATCAAAGTTGAAGTTTATTCAGCTAGTCTGAGATTTAAATCCAGAAACAACCAGTCAGTTGCCTGAGCTGTCTGTCATTTCTACAAGCCTGCTTGGTTACAGGGTTTATGTATTTCTTGCAGGTTGAGTACATGGCATTGAGTCAGATTTAAACAATTCAGATTTATGTATAGTTATCAATCACATTGAAAGTCAGAGAATAAATACCTTACTGAAAATTGAAGAACACTTGATTATTGACTAAGGAAGTATGTTACATCCCCATGCTCCTTCCCAAATGGGTTGTTGTCTGTATGTGGGGAGAGGCAAACAGTGGGGTTGTTAATTGCTCTTTCTATAATGGCCCAGCCTACAGTAGATGTTGCTTGTCATGGTTGATAGTTCTTTGGTCGCAACTGAGGTTTATTGAAAGGTCCCGTTAACTGGGAACTAATTGCAGGGCATCATTACTGCAAGGACAGCATCGTGGCTGTCTTCCATTTCTCCAGGATTTAAGTTCACAGGTTCAAGTCTCTTAGAAGGTGATCAGAAGTTAGAACACAACCACACCTACATTTGGGCGAATGTTCACATTTTGTTTATGCTTTCCTAGAAATTTCAGCATTTTGTCATAAAATGCCTAGAATATTCCTACTCATAAAGAGTTCCCAGACCCTTTGTTATGAGAGTACCTTAGAAAATTCATGGAAAATAGAATTTAAAGATAGGTTGCTTTTAGTGTTTAAATTTTGAAATCCATGTCTAATGTTATTTTTCAAATGATCCCTTTGTCTTCATATATTGTGCTGACGGTGTGTTGCACAACTGGCTCAAGAAATGGAAGACAGTCATATAATTTGAATAATGGCAAATAATTAAGGATGATCAGTGTACATATGTTACATTTATGATCCTTCAAATAGGAATGGGATCCAGGGGTGGGTATTGAGTTGGGGGTAGTAGTGATTATGCATGGAAGAGTTGTCAGGTGAAGAAAAGTTATTTTTAAATATGTGAGGGTACTTCAGAAAGTTTCTGGAAAAGTAGAATTAAGAGATTATTTTGGTCTAAAATTTTTGAAGTCCATGCATAGTTTGTTCATAATACATATTTCCATTAAAGACTCCTGTGTATGTGGGGGTAACAACCTAATGATTCTTCCAGTCTTTGGGATGGTAAGACCTCTCAGACCAGAGGAAATACTTTTCTGTTTACCTTACTGTGCTATATAAATATTGTTTCTATCTACCATAATAGGAAAGAGGTGGAGAGTGACTGATTTGGATAGTTAATAATGTAGACTTTTCTTCTTGGCTACATAGCCAAGTGAGTAACTTGGAATTGAGAGGTTATTGATTGGTCTTAGTTTTGGCTATCTTTAAATTTTTATCTTTTGAAACCTTTGATACCAAGCTATTATATTTATCAACAGGTTCACGAGTGCTAATCTTCAGTCAAATGACAAGAGTATTGGATATTTTGGAAGATTACTGCATGTGGAGAAATTACGAGTACTGCAGGTTGGATGGGCAGACACCCCATGATGAGAGACAAGTGAGTAAAATCATGGGATGGGAAGATTAATTTAAAAATCAGGTCAAATATTTTCTGACACTTGTTTTATTTGTATCATAGGATTCTATTAATGCATACAATGAACCAAACAGCACAAAATTTGTTTTCATGTTAAGCACACGTGCTGGTGGCCTTGGCATCAATCTTGCTACTGCTGATGTAGTAATTTTGTATGATTCAGATTGGAATCCCCAAGTAGATCTTCAGGCTATGGTAAGAAATAACAACAATATCTGTGCTTACTAGGTTTTTAACATCAGGCAAGCTAATTCTGCGTATGTTAATGACTTCATGCACTAGAATTTTATTTTACTTTGATTGGGCATGTGGATTTTTTTGAGGTGACCTATATCTAATCAGGGTATGCCCATCTGTATTTTAAGATGTTAGAGTCCTCTGCTTTGTTGTGTGCTTTCTGCTGGTAGAAGGGGAAGAGAGGCACTTGAAGATTGCCCTGGAAATTTTAATGAGTCAGACTTGAAAGTGCCCTGACATTTACTGCTTAGACCTTAAGTCCTGTAGCATGATTGTAAGGGAATTGGTAAATTATAGCATAATTGTGTCTCAGAAGAAAAGGGAAATGGGTTCAGTTAGCAACTAGCTTTTCTTGACTTTTTTTTTTTTTAAAGATTTATTTGAAAGGCAGAGCAACGAGGGGGTGGGGGGTGGGCAGGGGGAGATCATCTGTTTGCTGGTTTATTCCCCGAAAGACAAATAGCTGGGGCTGGGCCAAGCAAAAGCCAGGAGCCAGGAACTCTATCTTGGCTTCCCATATGGGTGGCAGGGAACTGGAACTGGCACTTTGATAGGGGATATGTCTAGTGGATGCCCACATTGTGCATGGTGGCTTAATTCACTGTGCCACATGCTGGCCTGCCTGTGTCTTGCCATTTTAGATTCTTGAACATTTAAATTCCTATGTAGAAGCATCTGGCCAGATCAGAAAGGCTGCTCTTACATTGAGGAAATTTATGATTTGTAGATTAATAGTTTTTTTTGATTTTCCTTTATTTATTTATTTATTTATTTATTTATTTATTTTTTTTTTGAAGGCAGAGTTAGACAGTGAGAGAGAGAGAGACAGAGAGAAAGGTCTTTCTTCCATTGGTTCACCCCCTAAATGGCTGCTACGACTGGCGCGCTGTGCCGATCCGAAGCCAGGAGCCAGGCGCCTCCTCCTGGTGTCCTATGCAGGTGCAGAGCCCAAGCACTTGGGCCATCCTCCACTGCCTTCCCGGGCCACAGCAGAGAGCTGGCCTGGAAGAAGGGGAACCAGGACAGAATCCAGCACCCCAACCCGGACTAGAACCCTGGGTACCGACGCCACAGGCGGAGGATTAGCCAAGTGAGCCACGGCGCTGGCCAAAAAACATGGTTTTTTAAGTTTGGTACTGCTGATGTCTTTTTTTTTTTTTTTTTTTTTGACAGGCAGAGTAGACAGTGAGAGAGAGAGAGAGAGAGAGAAAGGTCTTCCTTTTGCCGTTGGTTCACCCTCCAATGACTCCGTGGCTGGCGCGCTGCGGCCGGCGCACCGCGCTGATCCGATGGCAGGAGCCAGGTACTTATCCTGCTCTTCCATGGGGTGCAGGGCCCAAGTACTTGGGCCATCCTCCACTGCACTTCCCTGGCCACAGCAGAGAGCTGGTCTGGAAGAGGGGCAACCCGGACAGAATTCGGTGCCCCGACAGGGTCTAGAACCCGGTGTGCCAGCGCCGCAAGTGGAGGATTAGCCTAGTGAGCCGCGGCGCAGGCCAGTACTGCTGATATCTTAATACATGATATTGGTGACCATAAATCCAGCTTTGTTAACTTTTTAGCATTGTTCACTCATCCTGTAGTCCTTGTAAGAGTAGCTAGTGAAAATTGATCAGCTATGAGAAGAGATGTTTTAGAGGAATGTATTTTATGAATGAAGTACAAAGTGGCTTTAAATAATTAGAATTGTTTAGTTAACTGTAATATTTAAAGACTAGGATTTTTACATTGCTTCTGAAGTTTTATCTTTTCATATCCTTTCTGATAGCATTGAAAATTTGGATTCAGTTTAGGTAGAAAAACATTTTGAATTTAAGCCCAAGAAAAAGATTTTTTTTTTTTTAAGATTTATTTATTTATTTGAAAGAGTTATGCAGAGAGAAGCAGAGGCAGAGAGAGAGATGTCTTCCATCCGCCTGCTCACTCCCTCATTGGCCACAACGGCCGGAGCTGTGAAGCCAGGAGCTTCTCTAGGGTCTCCCTCATCAGTGCAGGGGCCCAAAGACTTGAGCCATCTTCTACTGCTTTCCCAGACCATTGACAGGGAGCTGGAATGGAGTTGAAGTGGCGCCCATGTGGATGCTGGTACTGTGGGCAGCGGCTTTATCTGCTATGCCACATCGCCAGCCTCAAGAGAAAGATATTTCACCTAACTTTTTGTTGTATTATCTAGAGATGTGCGTTTATCTGATAATAACATGGCAAAATTCACCTGATGGTTTTTCATAGATTCAGCAATTATGTGTTCTGTATGTCTTGAAAGGTTTCTTTTAGCTAACCAAGTAATTTGATTTAAACAGAATTTAAAAAGTATTAATGTAATATGAACCTATTATATTTTGTTACATATTTTAAAAAACTCTAAGGATATTTTAATTTTGTTTCTCACTGTACACATTCAGATGTTAGTTAAGTGACTTTAACCATATTCAAAATAACATGGTAATTGATTTAGGATCGAGCCCATAGAATTGGACAAACTAAGACTGTCAGAGTGTTCCGCTTCATAACTGACAACACCGTGGAAGAAAGAATAGTAGAACGAGCTGAGATGAAACTCAGACTGGACTCAATAGTCATTCAACAAGGTGAGCCATGGAACTTGAAAAATGTATTAGATTGGGTTGATACAACCTATTTTTGTTTGAAAAATTTTAAGGAGATTGTTACTGAACTTCTGTTTTAGTCAGACTAGTAGCCTACAGAGATGTCTTGTATTTTAGAGATATTGAACTTTAGTTTTACTGTTAAAAAGATGGGTTTTAGGCTCAGGAAAATTGAAGCTTAAATATTGACTTGGCTAGGTAGCATGTATCTTCCACTACTTGATCTTGTTGCCTGATCTGTTAAATGAACATAGAAGTAAATACTGTTTAGGATTTTTTTAAGGATTAAAGTGTTATAAAGCATCTGACTATTCAGGGTGGTACACATTAAATAGAGCTGTGGCTGTTCTGATGTACATGTGCCATGTGTTTGTCATTATTCTTGGGGCCACTGAAGGAATAAAGAAATCTGGTTTTGTTATTTTTTCACATCTGCAAATATTTATTGAGCACCCAGAAGATGCCAAGCATTGTTTTGGTGCTGAGAATATAATGATGAGTAGAAGGAACATAGCATTGTTTCTTTGAAGGAAGTTGCACTTTAGTGGAGGGGAGACATCAAGTAAACCGTTACATAAATAAGATTAAAGGTGAGAGCAGTGAGATTTTGTTTTAGATTGGTTGAACAAAACTTTGAGTTCTCATTCCAGATCAGGTGTTTTTTGTTTTGTTTTGTTTTGTTTTTTACCAGATTAGTTTTAAAGGAAGATATAAGTAAATTTTTAATTCTACAGATCAGAAAGTTTTAGAAACTAATGTTAAATAGTTAAATTTTTAGTAAATTTAGGTGATAGAAATATTTTTTTAAAAAGATTTATTTATTTTACTTGAAAGTCACACACAGAGGAGAGGCAGAGAGGGAGCGAGAGAGAGAAAGGTCTTCCATTCTCTGGTTCACTCCCCAAATGGCCGCAACGGCTGGAGCTGAGCCGATCTGAAGCCAAGAGCCAGGAGCTTCTTCCGGGTCTCCTATGCGGGTACAGGGGCCCAAGCACTTGGGCCATCTTCTACTGCCTTCCCAGGCCATAGCAGAGAGCTGGATTGGAAGTGGAGCAGCCAGTACTTGAACCGGTGCCCATATGGGATGCCGGCACTGCAGGCAGTGGCTTTACCCACTATGCCACAGTGCCAGACCCAGAAAGATTATTTTTATCTTTACTTATTCAAGACGGATTTTGTAATATTAGTAATCTGTCAAAGCTTGTCATAAAACTTGTATATCTATAGTGCACATTCGTTGAAACTTTTTGGATTTTTTTTTTAAAGGTCTATTTTATTTATTTGAAAGGCAGAGTTAGAGAAATACAGAGATCCTCCATCCAGTGATTCACTACCATATGGGTACAATGCCTGGGGCTGAGCCAAGCTGAAACCAGGATCCATGATCTTCATCTGGGTCTCCCCTGTGGATACAGGGACCCAAGCATTTGGACCATCTTTCTCTGTTTTCCCAGACGCATTAGCAGGGAGCTGGATCTGAAGTGGAACAGCTGGAACATGAAAAGGCATCCACATGGGATGCCTGCATAATGGCTTAACCCATTATGCCACAATGCTGGCCTCAAAAACTTGTGGAATTTTAAAAATTGTGCACAAATTTTGATTTTCAAATATCCCAAAATCATTATATTTACCACACAAAAAATCATTCCATTGAGACAGTACAAGCTTCTTTACTTAATACGTAAGCTTTAGAAATGTTTCGAAGCTTTTACAAGTTGAAAACGTAGCATTAATGTAGAAATAAAAGTGATCTGTGAATAAGCAGTAAACAGAAATGATTGATATTTTGAGACAAAATTACAACATTAAAACGTGTAAAGTTTCAAGTTTCCAGTAGTATAAAGCCTGGTTAATATTGTGCAACACAATGTTTTTTCAGGGAGACTTGTGGATCAGAATCTGAACAAAATCGGGAAAGATGAAATGCTTCAAATGATTCGACATGGGGCAACACATGTGTTTGCTTCAAAGGAAAGTGAGATTACAGATGAGGATATTGATGGTATTTTGGAAAGAGGTGCAAAGAAGGTGAGATGTAAATTAAGTGATAAAGCTTTTAATAGACCAGAACTGTTTGATGAAATGTTCTTGAGCAAATTATAGGTAAGCTTATTTGTATAATGAAAAGTCTCATTTTGTGGTACTCAATATAATAAGGTGTTTCTTTGTTCTCTAGACTGCAGAGATGAATGAGAAACTTTCCAAGATGGGTGAAAGCTCACTTAGAAATTTTACAATGGATACAGAATCGAGTGTGTATAACTTTGAAGGAGAAGATTATAGAGAAAAGCAAAAGGTATTTTAGGAAGTTTGGGTTACAAAAGCTTCATTTTACTGGAAACAGAATTTTGAGTGTTAGATATAATGCTTTGTAATTTTGTCTCAAGCAGAAATAATTTTTATTTACATCTAAATATTTCTATTATGTAAAATTTAATGCTGGCTTCTATTTTGATAAGCTCTTAATGATTTTAAAATTTATGTAATGAAGTTATTGCATTCTGTTAAATTTTTATACAGCAGAATACAATTATTTGGGATATTTGAAAGTGAAAATAATTGTCAAAAATTGTTGTAGCCTGATTCGTTCCTTTCAGCAGCAGAATTGGCTAATAATAGTTAAATGGAAAGATTTCTTAATTTAGTACATTAAAACTTGCTAATATAGAGAAAAATTGGAATATACCTATGGTAGAAGAGACGTTCTACCCATTGTTTTCTTTGTTAACTTTTGAGAGGTCTTCAAAAGGTTCATGGAAAATGTATTTTTGAAGTGCACCTAAGAAGTTTTCTGGGCTGAATATATCTACATTTTTTCTTCTAATTTGGGTCGTAGCATGCAGTTCTGTAGCATTTCACCCTCTTATGCACCAGTATTATTAGTTTGGGCAAGAAATAGTTGCTGAATGCCTACGTTGCTTACTAGACACTGTGCTGTATGTTAATCGCATGGTATTTAGCAAAGTATCACAGGCTGTAGCGTCACACTGTTTATAGTCCAGGGTTTTTTTAGTTATCTTTAGTTACAAATATCCCTCTTAATTTTATTGGTGTTTTGAATTGTTTTCTACATGCTAGATCGCATTCACAGAGTGGATTGAACCACCGAAACGAGAAAGAAAAGCCAACTATGCTGTTGATGCATATTTCAGGGAAGCTCTTCGTGTTAGTGAACCTAAAGCGCCCAAGGTGAGTTGACATAGCACAAAAAAAAAAAATCTAAAAATATTGGGAATATATATGATTTCTTCTTATATTCTAAATGAAGTTTGATAAAAGCAAGCTCATTGAAAGGTGCATTCGTTTGCTTGGAGAATTGGCTATCTTAATTAATGAAATGAGGACTGGGGTAGATTTAAAATGAAATTTCTTTTTAATAGATAATCACTTTTATTTTTCTTAGGCTCCTCGACCTCCAAAACAGCCCAATGTTCAGGATTTCCAGTTTTTTCCCCCACGTTTGTTTGAGTTACTAGAAAAAGAAATTCTGTATTACAGAAAAACTATTGGGTACAAGGTAATTCAAAGTCTCCCTTTGTCCTTTTCTGTACAGAAACAGTGGAGGGAAGACGTAAACATTAATTATTAAAATTTGCTTAATTTGGGCCTAGTTGAGAAAAGAGTATTGATTCACTGTATCCTTGTATGTGTTCAGTCTATAAACTTGTGTTTGTTAACTCTTTTTAAAAGGGAAAATGAATTTCATATTAACTAATCTGTTTTTTAAAAAATGTAATAAATGTGCAGTATCATTATGTTTCTTTTCATGGTTGAATTGGAACTTGTGGAATGCTAATTAGTTGATTAGGAATTTAGTTCATCATATATGCTTTAAAATTAACTGGTTGATGGCATAGAAAAATATCTTATAGGTACCTCGAAGTCCTGACTTACCAAATGCAGCACAGGCACAGAAAGAAGAACAGCTTAAAATTGATGAAGCTGAACCCCTTAATGATGAAGAGTTAGAGGAAAAAGAGAAGCTTTTAACGCAGGTATATCCTTCAGTCAGTACAAAATTTAATAGCAGTTCCTTTGTGAAGTACTGTGTTAAGTTGCGTTGGGAGCATACTAAGGACATTTCTGCTTTCAAAGAGGGTGACATTGGAGACAGTAAAACCTGGGCAGTTGGTACATGCTTACATTGTCACGAGTTGCTGAGAAGATTATATTTTTACACTTGTAGCCTTTTGAACACCTGCCTTTCAGTGTTTTCTGTTTTTCCTTTGAAACTTTCCCATTGCTACCAAATTACCATTGTTAATCATAGATCTTTGGTTGTTACTTTCCAAACACTTTTCAGGGTTTATTCACAGCCTTTTAGTACTTGATCTTTAACCTTGTATTAAAGCTTTATTTTCCCACTTGCTTATTTGTTTGTTATTCAATTATGTTCTTTAGCTTATATTATTTACTCTCTTGGGAAACTTTTAAGAATTCATAGCTCAGGAAAAATGTCACCTTTTCATGCAGCATTCCTTATACCCACACAGCTTTAGTTGCCTGGATATCTAAGTAGTACATATATGTTGCTAAAAACGACATCTGTATACATGAAAGGTTACCACTATAAAAGAACTTAATAAGAAAAGATACACTAGCAGCCAATAAAAATTTATTTTCAATAATAATTAGGAGCATTAGTAAATTCGAATATTTTTCCCCGAGTGTAATTTAATACCTGTTTCTGTTGCTGTGAAGGGATTTACCAATTGGAATAAGAGAGATTTTAACCAGTTTATCAAAGCTAATGAGAAATGGGGTCGTGATGATATTGAAAATATAGCAAGAGAAGTAGAAGGAAAAACTCCAGAAGAAGTCATTGAGTACTCAGGTAATTTTTGATTGTTTTAATAGATAAAAGAATGTATGCTTTTGGAGTTTAATGAGTAGTTCAAAGGCTCTTTTCTTAGTTTGAATTAAAAACTAAAAATAAGCTAATTTTGTAATTTAGTAATTTATATTTTTTAAACTCAATACTTTACAAAAATATTTATTTATTTGAAAGGCAGAGCTACAGAGAGAGAGGGAGAGACAGAGACAGGTCTTTCATCTGCTGGTTCACTCCCCAGATGGTTACAACAACCAGGGCTGGGCCAGGCCAAAACCATGAGCCTGGGACTTCCTGTAGGTCTCTTGCAAGGGCGACAGGGACCCAAGAACCTGGGCTGTATTTGCTGCCTTCCCAGGCACATTAGCAGGGAGCTGGATTGAAAGTGGAGCAGGTAGGACTCAGACTGGTGCTAAAATGTGATGCTGGCATCACAGGCAACAGCTCAACCCACTGTTTCACGACACCAGCCCCAATATACTGCTTTTTAAAACGAGTAGAAAATGTCTCCTCTGAAATGGTATCATTTTTTATTTGTTTTTCAGCCGTAGCTAACTCTAGCCAAGAAAACCAGAATAGATCTCTGAGTGAGCTTTCACTTTTATTTCATTTCTCTAACTGCTGAAATATTAATGTGTTTATGTTTCATGAAGTAAGTTGTATTGTCAGATTGAATATGTGTAGTTATGCTGAGTTGTTTGCTTAGAATTTTAGAGCAGCAGAGATAGAGTTGTAAGTTAACTTAAGTCATCCACTTCATTTTTTTACATTTAAGGAAACAGAAATTGTAAGTGATTTAATTTCTAAAATTAAATATAAGTAGAAATATTTAATTCTTAGCAAATAAACTACAACATATGTGCTACCATCTTACTTATATTTTATCCGTTTCCTACACCGTTCCTCATACCCAACTTCTGTTTTATAGCTGTGTTCTGGGAAAGATGTAATGAACTCCAGGACATAGAGAAAATTATGGCTCAGATTGAAAGGGGAGAGGCAAGAATTCAAAGAAGAATAAGTATCAAAAAGGCACTTGACACAAAGGTACCTTGCATATTAATAAATAGTAGTTAGTAAAATAACTTCTACATGTGAATTTGAGTTCAATAATCCTTTTTCATGGAAAAGAAGGGGGGTTAAAATAAATCTCATCAAAGAAAAATGTTCAATCTAATACCTAATAATAATAGATATTGTCAATATAATTTATCTTAGACTGGTAACATCTGGGTCAAAGGCACAAAGTTAGCTTCTTAAGCTTCTTAATAAATAGAATTAAAGTCTAAGACTATTCCTCTTACAATAATGATAAAGACTGTAAAGATCTTTTAGGACAAATGTTTTACATAATGGAATTGAAGTGTTCTGGATGGAAAATTCTGATTTGAAATATAACAGAGTTATGCTAAAACTGAGCTTGAAATACAGATTACAAGAGATTTGTATTTAAGTTAACCTTACATTTTTATAGATTGGACGGTACAAAGCACCTTTCCATCAATTGAGAATATCCTATGGTACTAACAAAGGAAAAAACTACACTGAAGAAGAGGATCGTTTTCTGATTTGTATGCTTCACAAGCTTGGATTTGACAAGGAAAATGTTTATGATGAGTTGCGACAGTGTATTCGAAATTCTCCTCAGTTTAGATTTGACTGGTTTCTTAAGTCCAGAACTGCAATGGTGAGTGCTTAAGACCTTTTTGTGTAATACAGCAAAAAGTTAAGTGTAAGTATGTTCATCTTTGGAAAAAAATTTCATGAGAGAGAAAGGCAGGCAGGCAGACAAAACTCTAGGTAAAACCTAGTTTTAAATGGTCTCATATAGCTCCCATCTGCTGGTTCACTCTCTAAATACCCACAATAGGCTGGACTGGGATGGGCAACCTGGAATTCAGTCCAGATCTCCTGCATGAGTGGCAGGAACCCAACTACTTGAACCAACGCTACTGTTTTCTAGGGTCTGCAATGGTAGGAAGTTAGAGTCAGAGCCCAGGTACTTGATGTGGAACACAGATGTCTGAACTGGCATCTAAACCACCATGCTGAACACCTACCCCTGTTTAGTATTTTTTAACTGAAGTAAAAAGTTTTTGAAGTAGGGGTGAGTGCTCTGGCACAGGTGGTTAATCCACCTCCTGCAGTACAGGCATCCCATAAGGGCTCTGGTTCAAAGCTTAGGTGCTCCTCTTCCCACCCAGTTCTCTGCTGATGTGCCTGGGAGGGCAGCAGAATATGGCCCAGGTCCCTGGGCCCCTGCCAACCACTTTAGAGACTGGAGGAAGCTTCTGGCTGCTGGCTTTGGCCTGGCCCCAGCCATAGTTGTTGTGACTGTTTGGGGAGTGAACCAACGGATGGAAGATCTCTGTTTCTCCTTCTCTTTCTCCCCCGCCAACACCCCCTCCCTCTTGTAACTTTCAATTTAAAAAAAAAAAAAATTTCAAGTGGATTTTTGTTACAGTATTAAATCGTGTCAGAGATTAAATCAGTTCCTTAGGAAACCAGTCATGTCCACAGTTTAAAAAAAAACTAATATCATTGGTGACTTTGACAAAGTTTATTGGTCCTGTCCTATAACATTATATGTCTTTCAACATGACTATGTATGATATAACTATTTTTGATATTCATTTTAATTGAGTTCCAAGAAAAGGGAAATGTAATCATTGGTTTCAGCTTCTGAATGTGATGTCTTTTTAATGTTGCAAATAAATTTCTCTATCTGCACTGCAGAATGCTGGATCTGGGTAGTTTTTACATGGCTGTTAGTAAAACAGTATTTTTTTGTACTGATTTAATGTTAAGTTTTGTTTTTATTCCCGGTGTCTAACTTTTAGACAAAGCATCTCCATTTCTAATATCCTTAGGATTCAGGAGAGTTTTAGTTTTAGTTTTTGATGGATTTCCCTTTTATTTTGTATTTCACCACCTTTGAATACTTAACTTCAATTTGTGTTTTGTAGGATGATGTGTGAAAAAGATTCTTTTTTCAGGTTTGATTTATAATAGGATAAAGTTTAAACATTTTGTATTTATAGTAAGATTTCTTAGCATATTTAAAGTATGTTGTCATTCTGTAGACAGTGGATGATGTGCGGTGTTTCCAAAGTGACCACTGAAACATTTTTTTCTTTTTAACTTTATTTAAGTTTTGTAAGTTTCATATATTTCATATATAGATTTATGAACATAGTGATACTTCCCACTGTACCCTCCCTCCTGCCCATACTCCAGTCTTTCTTCCTCCTCCCTCTTCTATTCCCACTCTTAATTTTTACAAAGATCTATTTTCAGTTTACTTAATGATCATAAGGTTAACCCTACACTAAGAGTTCAACAAATATGAAAGGAGCTACTGTTTTGTGTTACTCTAATTAGATATATATATATATATCTCCTCCCTTGGTGGTAAATTAATGAGCCAAAGTCCTTATTCAATAGGATTTATGCCTCCACACATGTGTGGCATCTTCATGGTATGTTCATCATAATTCACCTGTTAAGGAAAACAGAGCTTTGATGTATATTACCTTCTATTTTTATATACTATTGCAAATATTTCCAAGTCTTGTATGTCCTACAAAGTATTTTAGGATGATTTTATTGTTGTGCTTGTAATAATATCACTTACTACAAGGGAAAACAATTTTGCTCTGTAAGGAAATGGAGCTGCTAGCCAACTGTGATGCAGATGGACTGCTGTTTCTTTCAGTGTTTACTGCTTCTGCATTACACTTTAAATTCTTTCTGAATCTTATATAGACTGCAAGTTAACAGCTAAGAACTCATTGTAGACCTCTGTTGTTCTTTTTCCAAAATTGAGAAGAGTGTGTGGTATGTCAGCTACTGTAATTCTAGTGATAATGCTTTTATGGAAACAGTTTATACCTCTTAAAGTTTTAGTTGATTCTGACCCTCAAATGTTTGTGCTAGGTAGCTGAATTCTCAGGCAGCCATCAAGCAGTATTACATATGAGATGTTCATTTTCACTGCTTTAATTTCTAAGTGAAGGAGGGATTTATGAAAAATATATACAAGAGAATACCTTACAGAATGAAGTAATAAATAATTTAGTATTTTGCTTTTTATTCTCATAGGTTGTATATGAAAATCAGTTCCTTTTCTTGTTTTTATCAAAGATATGTGAGTGATTTTATATTACTATGTTGAAACACACTTTTGTTTTAAAATTGGAGGCATGAAAACTTGCATGTGAAAAGTAAAAATTTACCATGTAAATTAATTTTTTTAACTCAGGAACTCCAGAGGAGGTGTAATACCTTGATTACTTTGATTGAAAGAGAAAACATGGAACTAGAAGAAAAGGAGAAGGCAGAGAAAAAGAAACGAGGACCAAAGCCTTCAGTAAGTATTCGGATATATGTAAAGATTATATAAACTTCATTTTCCTCTTTAAATACTTCAGTGCTATTCGGTTATCACTGATGTGTTAGTCTTTTTCTCTCCTTAAAATAGTTAATTCTCATTTAAAAGTACAAAATTGATTGTATTATCTGGGAAAAAGTCAATTGATGGTGGTTTGTAATAATGAGTTTCATGAAAATCTGGAAAG
This sequence comes from Oryctolagus cuniculus, assembly GCF_051225735.1. Classification (NCBI taxonomy): domain Eukaryota; kingdom Metazoa; phylum Chordata; class Mammalia; order Lagomorpha; family Leporidae; genus Oryctolagus; species Oryctolagus cuniculus. The sequence goes on along the minus strand of NC_142874.1, from coordinate 50,505,242 downwards.
GTATGTCTTAGGAATTAATACAAGTTAAAATTTTAGAATAAGGAAGATTAGGAAAGCAGTGACTTTACAGCCTTTACTGTTAGTTTCTAAACTTTGTTTCAATGGTCTTTAAAAACTGAAGGCAGACAATTTTAAAGGAAAAATTTACCTTGTATTTTATTTAATAATTGCTAATTTTGTTTTCATGAGTAATGACTATTGCTAAATGACATAAGGTATTTATATTACACCCTTTTAAAAATTCACAAATTACACACACATAATACACACATCAAATATTTATTTATTTATTTGAGAGAGTCAGAGAGAGCAATGGCCAGGGAGAGCAATGGCCAGGGCTGGGCCAGGCCAAAATCAGGAGCCGGGAGCTTCATCCAGGTCTCCCACATGGGTGGCAGGGGCCCAAACCCTTAGACCCATCTTAGGTTGCTTTTCCCAGGCTATTCCAGGGAGCTGGATCATAAGTGAAGCAACTGAAGCTTGAACCATTGCCTAGATAGATAGATGATGGCATTGCAGGCGACAGCTTTGCCTGCTATGCCACAGTGCCAGCCCCCACAAAATATGTATTTCTGCCTTTTTAAAAATCTTTAAAGATTTATTTATTTACTATTTGAAAGGCAGAGTTACAGAGAGGTGGAGGCAGAGAGAGAGAGGTGTCTTCCATCCACTGGTTTACTCCCCAAATGGCCACAATGGCGAGAGAAAAGGAGAGAGAGAGTACGCGTGTTAGAGAGGTGTCTTCCATTTACTGGTTCACTCCCTAAATGTTCACGATGGCCAGAGCTGGACCCTTCCAAAGTCAAGAGCCAGGAGCCTCCTCTGAGTCTCCCACACAGGTGCAGGGTCCCAAGGATTTGGACCATCTTCACTATTTTCCCAGTCCATAACAGAGAGCTGGATCTGATGTGGAGCAGCCAGGCCTCAAACAGGTGCCCAAATGGGATGCTGGCACCGTAGGCGGCAGCTTTGCCTGCTAAGCCATGGTGCTGGCCCCAACTGCTTTATTTGAAAAAAGGCCCATTACACATTTGTTTGGTGTATGGATATACTAATGTTAATTGTGAATTACATAAACATTAAAATATTTTTATTGAATAAATAGAATTATTTGGAGACTTGATTATTTTGAAAGATTTGTATAGTCTGGAAAGAAAATCTCATACTGTCACTCTGTAGCAGTTACAAACTATAAGTGCTATAATATTTCTGAAGATATATTTCATGTTTACATTGGTCTTGTCATGAAAAATAATTCTTCTGTTTATTTGTAGACACAGAAGCGTAAAATGGATGGAGCACCTGATGGTCGAGGAAGAAAAAAGAAGCTGAAACTATGAATACTTATTTGTTTCATAATCACTAACTTTAAACCAGTAGTTCTTTAATTTACGGGTCTTCATAAGATGTACTGTACAATGCTCAATTGTTATGTCATTCAAAGACATCAGGTTCATCTGTTTACTGAGCTAGAAACATTAGTATGTAGTTTCACTTTTTTAAATGCAACAGCTGTGCTGAAATTTTTTTATCATTAACACTTGAAGTAATAAAATAGGCTTCATTTATTAATAAATGTTTCATTTGATTTATTTTTCTATAATAGTTCCATTTGTGAAGATTTGTGGCTTTTTGTTTATCAGCTATAAGTTCTACACTTGTCAGGCTTACAAACAAGCAAAGTAAAAAAAAGTTGCAAATAACATAACATTTGTTCCTTCAAGTCTTCACTTAGTTGTGTAATTGTTTTAATTCACTTTGCCTTTGCAGAAATTTGGGTATTTTTCTTTGTAGTGCTATTGAGTCTCATCTGGAATGATTATGTAAATTGCATTCTCCTTATTATGTGGGTAGAATGAGGGAAAAAAGCAAGACAAATTATAATTAATTTTTATGCATATTTCTGTTATGCTTTCTGTTTCTATCTTTGGTTCTGAAGTGAATATGCCCTGTTCTATTGGAACAGTGGCTTTTAGTTGTATAGCCAAAGACATTTAGTATTTCCTGGTTCCTTAAGGTGTTATTGTACCATTTTGTAAAAGGAATATTATTATTATTATTTTTTTTAATTATTTGATAAATATTTTGACAAATGACCTTCTGAAGCAGCCACATTAGAAAGATAATGTCAGAACTAAGGTTTTTCTTTTAATTTTTTATTCTGAAAGACCCAACCAAAATAAGGTGTGAATATGTCATACTGTTAAATTGAGATTGGTAACAAAATGTATCCCCTTCCAGTTTATAGTATTTTTGAGTTTTAGAGTAAAGAAAATTTTATTTTATTGTACTTTAAAATAATTTCTAAGTGTTCACAGCAAGACTGACTATAATGCCAGTTTTTATTTTCTATGGGACAGATTTGATAAACTGGAGACCCTGAAGCAGGAATACCCAAATTGTAGTGTCAGGATTTTAGCTGTACCAGAGGCCTTTATTGTGCTACACATAATTTGTATAAAGTTTTATATGTGCAAATTGGGTACATAAATAGTTCTCCATTTTTCTAAGGGAATGCAATAAATGTAGCATCGTGAATAAATATAACTTTTATAATCTTAAAAGTGGTCTTTTCTTTCCATTTCTTTCATTTTTCCTCATTTAATTTTTATTCACTTTTTCCTTGGACATTCTCTATACCTTTACTTAATCAGATTTTTTCCTCTCAACTTCCTGTTTCCATTTGTCCACATAAAATTAAAAATTTTGAAGTCAGTAATACTACATAAATTTCTGAAATATGTGGTAGCTGCTGCTAATGTGAAAGCAAAACTCAGTGTTTGTGTCAAGTTGTATAGTAATTTGAATTTATCCCCTGCTCTCTCAAAATAGATTTTCAAACAACATTGAATTTTACCAGTTAAAAAGAATAATTACCTTCCTTGAAAAAAGCATAATTAGAATTGTGATCTTCATTTTTGGAATTTTAATAGAAAAAATTGAAGACGAACGAGAAATTTATGGAGGTCATAAAGGTGATGTTTTCAAGAGGAAAAGTTTAGAAGGTCACAGTGGAAATGCAAAATGAATCAGATATTGTGCTGGTCACAGAAAACCTGGGGATTCAAATATAAAAGAAACAAAGGGAAACTTGGAAAAAAACGTATGAAAAAGTAATATCCAAACTTAGCATTATGATTTAGCCAATGCTAAATTGTGTTTGAGGCATTATAATTGCTTGTTTGTCTTGAAGTGTTCATGTTTCCTTTTAAAGGAAGAAGCAACAGTGAGCTCAAAATTACTTACCTGTTTTACAAGAGAAATTGATCGATAGACTCAAATTGAAAACTTAGGGAAGAGGAAGCCCTAAACTGGTAGGATGGTGCCTGAACCCAGCCTAGGAAAGGTTTGTGTCTATAGGGGTGGCCAAGGTCACAACAATTCATTAAGCAGAATATTTTATTTACTGGTTGAATAAGTCCTTATATGTGATGAGTCTTCAGAAAAGTTCGTGGGAATTAAAAGATACTATTCAATTTTCCTTTTATTCTATTTGAAAGCTGAAGAGACAAATCTCCAATTTGTTGGTTCACTCTATGGATGCCTACATTAGCTGGAGCTGGGCCAGGCTGAAGCCAGGTTCCAGGAACAATCTGTCTCCGAGGTGGGTATTAGGGACTCAACCAATTTTTTTTTTTTTTTTTTTTTTTTTGACAGGCAGAGTGGACAGTGAGAGAGAGAGACAGAGAGAAAGGTCTTCCTTTGCCGTTGGTTCACCCTCCAATGGCCACCGCGGCCGGCGCGCCGCGCTGATCAAAAGGCAGAAACCAGGTGCTTCTCCTGGTCTCCCATGGGGTGCAGGGCCCAAGCACTTGGGCCATCCTCCACTGCACTCCCTGGCCACAGCAGAGAGCTGGCCTGGAAGAGGGGCAACCGGGACAGAATCCAGCACCCCGACCGGACTAGAACCTGGTGTGCTGGCGCCGCTAGGCGGAGGATTAGCCTAGTGAGCCGCGGCGCCGGCCCTCCTTAACCAATTTTGTGCAACCTCTCAGAGTGTGCATCATCAGGGAGCTAGAATCCGGAGCAGAGCTGGCACTTGAACACAGGTGCTTTGCCGCATCCTAAGTGCTACACTACATGCCTACGTCTGATAATGTGAATTTTCTATTAACTTGAAGCTCCCTCATATCTTTTGGGATGGTTATATGATACTCTGGTAAATGAAATGCAATATTTACTATCACCTTCAGTAGTATTTTAAAAGTTACTGTTAAAACGTGGGATAAAAAAGATAGTTTTCTAAGCAAATTTCTTTTTTTGTTTTTTTAAAAGATTTATTTATTTGAAAGAGGTACAGAGAGAGGTAGAGACAAAGAGAGAAGTCTTCCATCCGCTGGTTCACCCCAAAGATGGTCACAACGGCCAGAGCTGTGCCGATCCAAAACCAGGAGCTAGAGCTCCTTCCAGGTCTCCTACGTGGGCGCAGGGGCCCAAGGACTTGAGCCATCTTCTACTGCTTTCCCAGGCCACAGCAGAGAGCTGGGTTGGAAGTAGAGCAGCTAGGTCGCAAACTGGTGCCTATGTGGAATGCAGGCTGAGGCTTTACCTGCTACACCACAGTGGCAGCCCCAAAAGGTGATTTCATATGCATAGTGAAGTTTGACAAGCAGTACCATGACCCGCACTGTGGCATGGTAGGTTAAGCATCTGCCTGCAGAGCTGGCATCCCGTATGGTTTGAGTCCTGCTGTTCCACTTCCCGATCCAGCTCCCTGCTGATGGCCTGGGAAAGCAGTAGAAAATGGCCCAAGAGCTTGGGCCCCTGTGCCTGCTTGTGGGACCTGGAAGAAGCTCCTGGCTTTGGATCGGCCCAGCTCCGGCTGTTGAGAGATGATTTAGGGAGTGAACCAGCAGAGGGGAAGACCTCTCTGTCTCTGCCTCTCTATCTGTAACTGTGCTTCTCAAGTAAATAAGTCTTAAAAAAAAAGAAAGCACTGTAGACTATTTTGTCAAAGTAAAATAAAGTGAAGCCTTAACAGCTTTTTGAATTTTTTGAAAAATTTTTATTTAAAAATCAGACAGGCATAGGGATGTTCCCTCTGATAGTTGATTCTCCAAATGCATGTAATAGCTGTGCTGGGCCAGGCCCAAGCCAGGAGTCTAGAACGTGTTCTGGTCTTGCACATGTCCTGTAGGAACCCAAATACTTGGGGCCATCGCTACTGCCTACCAGAATGTGTATTAGCAGGAACTAGAATTTGGGAACAGAGCTGGGACTCTAATAGACCTCTGTTATGGGATGGCGGTGTCCCAACAGGTGGCTCAACTGTTGTTACCAATGCCCCCTTAATAGCTGTTTAACAGATACTGTCAGGTAACATGACATCATTAAGGTAATATGGATTTTTTTCCCCCTTTTTTACTCTAAGCAAAGAAAACCATTGAATTGTATTTCAGAAGTTGAATTTTGATTTTGGATATGAACAGTTTTGTCAGGGATTTCTCAGTTGAGTTTTTATATACTAGCATTTAAGTCACATTATCCCAATTATGGGACTAGAGTTATGGTGCATTGGGTTAAGCATTTAACCACTTGCCACTGCTAATGTAGGCATCCCATATTGTAGTGCCAGTTGGAGTCCTGGCTGCTCCACTTTTAATCCAGGTCTCTGCTAATGTGCCTGCGAAGTAGTGGATAATGGCCCAAGTGCTTGGGCCCCTGCCACCCATGTGGGAGGAGACTTGGATGGAGTTTCAGGCTCCTGGTCATTTGGGGGGTTAACCAGTGGATGGAAGATCTTTTTTCTCTAGCTCTCCCATCTGTCATGCTGCTTTCACATAAATGAGTAAGTCTTAAAAATCCCAGTTAACTGGGGCCGGTGCCGTGGCTCACTTGGTTAATCCTCCGCCTGTGGCACCAGATCCCATATGGGTGCCGGGTTCTAGTCCTGGTTGCTCCTCTTCCAGTCCAGCTCTCTGCTGTGGCGCTGGAGGGCAGTGGAGGATGGCCCAAGTGTTTGGACCCCTGTACCCACTTGGGAGACCAGGAAGAAGCACCTGGCTCCTGGCTTCAGATCGGCACAGCGCTGGCCATAGCGGCTATTTGGGGAGTGAACCAACGTAAGGAAGACCTTTCTGTCTCTCTTTCTCACTGTCTGTAACTCTACCTGTCAAATAAATAAATAAAAATCTAAAAAAAAAAAAATCCCAGTTATTAGAGGGCTAATGTGTGTGATTCTAGAAGCAGTCATGGTGGCATTACTTGGGAGCCTGTTAAAAGTACGAATTCTCAGATCACATTCCAATTTACATTGGGGATCTTTGTGGGTGGAACCAATAATTCTTGTCCTAAGCTTTCCAAGCTGGCATATTGAAGTTTGTGATGCTCTGAATTAGAATATTTAAGTATACCTGTTACTGTTTTCCTTTCCTTTAAATGGAATGTTACAGAGCTCTTGAACATGAATTGTTTGTCGTGCTGAAATTTATAGAAGGAAGCATGCTAAGCTCATGGGCAATTAAATGAGTAATGACTACAACATTAGTCAGTAAGGCACTGATAGAGCTTAAGCCATTTTCTCCCCTTTATAAATGTTGCATGCAAATGGAAGTTAAGGAACTAGACTTGCTGACAATGATTTTGGATGATTATCTTGTGATTTTTTTTACAAAGCATTATTTACTTGAAAGGCAGAATGACAGAGGGAATGTCACAAAATCGTCCATCTGCTGGTTCACCCTGTAAATGGCCACAACAGCCGGGGCTGGGCCAGGAAGAAGCAAGGAGTCTGGAACTCCATCTGGGTCTCCCACCTGGTTGGCAGAGACCCAAGTACTTGAGCTATCATCTTCTTTCCAAAAGCGCATTAGCTGGGAACTGTATCCAAAGTGGAGCAGCCAGGACTTTTGAACTGGTGGTCTGTTGTGTGCTGGTGTTGTAGGCAGCAGCTTAGTCTGCTGTGCCACAGCATCCACTCCAACACCTGTATTTTGAGAGAAAACTTGGGATGGATTCTTCTGCTTTTTAAGATCTGTTCCCCAACAAAGAAATTGTGGACTGGACCAATGATATTCCAGATTCCTTTTCCCAAACCCTCTCTTTGCATTCTCTGTCTCTGTCGGTATAAATTGTGTGGGTATACTAGGCTCTTCCACTTGCCAACTCTGAAGGGGAAAAACATCTGCTTTGAGGAAGAGCACAAAATACAGTATGTGGTTTGTGATGGAAATGTTGGAGCTATTGTTAGAATGTGTTGCAGGACAGAGGGCAGCAGGGGACAGTCTGAAACTGTCCGATCCTGGGTATTAAGCTAGAGGAAGTCCTGCTTTTTGGTCTGTGGCTAACCAAGTATCAAAATCCACATGGTAAAAGTTTTTAATTTGAGTCTTAGCTTTGTACTAGAGATGACATGAAGTATTTGGTGTTAGCTTTAAACTGTAGTATGAAAAAGGGGAATGGTCCACCAGTTTCTTTCCTAATAAAGCATTCACTTTTGATTTCAAGAATTAGCACTCTGGGGCCGGCGCTGTGGCGCAGTGGGTTAATGCCCTGGCCTGAAGTGCTGGCATCTCATATGGGCGCCAGTTCTAGTCCCGGCTGCTCCTCTTCTGATCCATCTCTCTGCTATGGCCTGGGAAAACAGTAGAAGATGGCCCAAGTTCTTGGGCCCCTGCACCCGCGTGGGAGACCCGGAAGAAGCTCCTGGCTCTTGGCTTCAGATCGGCGCAGCTCCAGCCGTTGCAGCCAACTGGGGAGTGAACCATCTGATGGAAGACCTCTCTCTCTCCCTCTCTCTCCCTCTCTCTCTCTGCCTCTTTGTGTAACTCTGACTTTCAAGTAAATAAATAAATCTTAAAAAAAAAAAAAAATTAGCACTCTGGCCAGTTTCATGAAACTGGGCTCAACATATCATTGATTAGACTTGTCTTCTGGTTACAGTAACATTCCTTGGTTACCATTCTCCTTTTTCTAAGGCAGTATACTGTTGACCCTAGAATAGATAACACATGAACAAGAATTGCATTATAGGGACTGGTGCTGTGGCGTAGCAGGTAAAGCTGCCGCCTGCAGTGCCGGGATCCCATATGAGCACTGATTTGAGACCAGGCTGCACCACTTCTGATCCAGCTCTCTGCTAATGTGCCTGGGAAAGCAATAGAAGATGGCCCAAGTCCTTAGGCCCCTGCACCCTTGTGGGAGACCTGGAAGAAGCTCCTGGCTAAAGATCAGCCCAGCTCTGGCAGTTGTTGCCATTTGGGGAGTGAACCAGCTGATGGAAGACCTCTCTCTCTCTTTGCTTTTGCCTCTCTGTAATTCTTTCAAATAAAAATAAATTTTAAAAAATTACATTATAGGATTTGTACCTATATATTAGTAAGGGTAAATTGACCAAAAAGCCATATTCCTAATTTTGTGGACTGTATTTCCCATCTGTTCCTATATATAGGAATACCTTTTCAACATTGTAAATGAGGACTCTCGAGTTTTGAACTGGGTCTATTATGTGACCATAGATCATTGAAACTGATAAAATAATGTGTGTGTCATATTCATCCTAGGAGGTACACTGGATCAGATAATTCACTGTGGGGGCCTGTCCTGTGCACTGTTTGATGTTTAACAGTATTCTTGGCTTTTACTGTTCATGTCAGCAACATACTCTGCGTGTTGACAACCAAAGCTATTTCCAGACGTTACTAGGTATTCCCCGGAGGGAAAATCAGCCATAGTGAGAAACATTGACATACATAATTTCATGAAACAGTAATTGTAACGAAGAAAAATAAAGCAGGATTTAAAGGACTGCAGAATAATCAGGGATAGCAAGAACTATTTTTTAAAAAGATTTATTTGGCCGGCACCCCGGGTTCTAGTCCCAGTTGGGGCGCCGGTTCTGTCCCTGTTGCTCCTTTTCCAGTCTAGCTCTCTGCTGTGGCCCGGGAAGGCAGTGGAGGATGGCCCAAGTGCTTGGGCCCCTGCAAACACTCTCCACATGGGAGACTAGGAGGAAGCACCTGGCTCCTGGCTTCAGATTGGCGCAGCGCTGGCCGTTGTGGCCATTTGGGGGGTGAACCAACGGAAGGAAGACCTTTCTCTGTCTCGTTCTCATTAACTCTGCTTGTCGAAAAAAAATATTTATTTGAAGGGCAGTCATAGAAAGGGAGACAGAGATCTTTCTGTCTGCTAGTTCATTCCCCAGATGGCTGCAATGGACAGCATTGGACCAGGCTGAAGGTGGGAGCTCAGCTGGGTCTCCCACAGAGGTGGCAAGGGCCCAAACACTTGGGCCATCTTTTGCTTTTCCCAACCACCAGCAGGGAGCTGGATCAGAAGTGGAGCAGTTGGGACATGAACCAGTGCCCATGTAGGATGTCAGCATTGCAGGCAGTGGCCCCAAGAACTGTTTGGTTTTTTAAAAATATGTATTTAATTGTCTATTTGAAAGGCAGAGGCAGAGGGAAAGATCTTCCGTCTGCTGGTTCACTTCCCAAATGGCCATAACGACTGGAGCTGGCCTGATCAGGAGCCAGGAACTTCCTCCGGGTCTCCCATGTGGGTGCAGGCCCAAGCACTTGGGCCATCTTCCACTGCTTTCCCAAGCTATAGCAGAGAGCTGGATCAGAAGAAGTGGAGCAGCCAGGACTCAAACTGGTGCCCATATGGAATGCCAGCACTGCAGGCAGCAGCTTTACGCATTACGCCACAATACTGACCGTGCAAGAACTATTTTTGACAGTACATTCTCTTAGGAGATTGCATCCAGGCAGAGACCTGAATTGAAGTCAGGGAGTGAGCTTACATTAAATAATCAGGTAAAGGTTCCAGTCAACAAATGCAAAAACAGAGGCTGGAGTTAGAAACAGCAGGACAGACTTTTGTGCATGAAAAGGGATGGACTAAGGGACGAGTGCCTTGAGCCTGCAGAAGTGCAGGAGCCACATATTGTAGACTCTTGCATGCCATGATTTTATTCTGAGTGACACAAAAAAATTTTAATGTTTAGTTATTAATTTGTTTGAAAGAGCAACAGAGGGAGGAGTAGGGATCTTCTATCCACCAGTTCACTCAAATGCCAAAACTGCTATGGTTGGGCCAGGTTGAAGTTAGGAGCTGGGTACTCCATCCATATCCCATGTGGGTGGCAGGAACCTTGGTACTTGAGCTATCACCTGCTGTCTCCAATCCAGTGCAGGCAGCACTTAATCCTGAGGTCTCTGGTGCAGGATGTGGTAACTTAACCTGCTGTACCACTACACCTGCCCTAAAAACCCAAAGAATTTTGAGTAAAAGAGTAACACGAATTGTCTGTGATTGCTCAAATCAAATATTTTTATAAAGCTTCCAAATTATTCTGAAGTAGAAAAAACTAGCTATAAATTATTCCTATGATTCTCAAAAACAGAACTGATTTTTTTAAAGATTTATTTGAAAGTTAGAGTTGCAAAGATTGAGGGGGAGAGGGAGAGACAGAGATCTTCATCCTGCTGGTTCACTCCCCAGATAGCCACACAATGGCCAAGGCTGGGCCAGGCTAAAGCTAAGAGCTTCTTCCAGATCTCCCACATGGGTAGCAGGGGCCCAAGCACTTGAGTCATCTTTCGCTGCTTTTCGCAGGCCATCAACAGGGAGCTGGATCAGAAGTAGAGCAGCTGGAACTTGAACTCGTGCCCATCTGGAATACCATTGTTGCAGGCAGTGGCTTACCCACTGCACCACAATGCCAGCCCCTTACAACTATAATTTGTACTTGTTTTCTTTTTCTTTTTTAAAGATTTTATTTATTTATTTGAGAGGTAGAGTTACAGACAGAGAGAGGTCTTCCATCCACTGGTTCACTTCCCAAATGGCCACAATGGCTAGAGCTGGGTTGACCCAAAGCCAGGACCCAGGAGCTTCTTCCAAGTCTCCCAACTGCAGGGGCCCAAGCAGTTGGGCCATCTTCTAATGCTTTCCCAGGCCATAGCAGAGAGCTGGATCAGAAGAGGGGCAGCTGAGATACAAACTGGCGTCCCTATGGAATACTGGCACAGCAGGCGGAAAGTCAGTCTACTCGGCCACAGTGCTGGCCTCTGTACATGTTTTCAAATCACTAAGATTACTTCAAAGGCTGAAATATTAAAATGTTGATTAAGCATGCTTTTGTGTTGGTAATTGTATATCTGACAAAATGCTGGCAACTATTAAAAATATAAAACAGTTTGCAACCCATTTGGTATATTCAGACTGAATTTGTCCCTTTTTATATACTTTGAAAGTAAGCAGGGGCCAGTGCTGTGGCACAGTGAGTTAACTCCCTGGCCTGAAGCGCCGACATCCCATATGGGTGCCAGTTCGAGATCCGGCTGCTCCACCTCCTGTCCAGCTCTCTGCTATGGCCCTGGAAAGCAGTAGAATGGCCCAAGTCCTTGGGCCCCTGCACCCATGTGGGAGACCTGGAAGACGCTCCTGGCTTCGGATAGGCACGGCTCCAGCTGTTGCGGCCATCTAGGGAGTGAACCAGCAGAAGGAAGACCTCTCTCTCTCTCTCTCTCTCTCTCTCTCTCTGCCTCTCCTCTCTCTGTGTAACTCTGACTTTCAAATAAATAAATAAATCTTAAAAAAAAAAAAAAAAAGTAAACAAACCCTACAAGAAGCAACACTGTATTTAAAGTCTTTCATGAAGTTGATAGAAGCAACTGCTAGGCATAGAGTACTTTGAATATTAATATATACTGACATTTGAATTTATATTTCTTTTATGACTTTTTGACTTAGGTCTATTTCTTTTCTTTTTAAGGTTTATTTATGTGTGGCCGGCGCTGTGGCTCACTTGGTTAATCCTCCACCTGTGGCGCTGGCATCCCATATGGGCACCAGGTTCTAGTCCCGGTTGCTCCTCTTCCAGGCCAGCTCTCTGCTGTGGCCTGGGAGGGCAGTGGAGGATGGTCCAAGTGCTTGGGCCCCTGCACCCGCATGGGAGACCAGGAAGAAGCAGCTGGCTCCTGGCTTTGGATCGGTGCAGCGCTGGCCATAGCGGCCATTTAGGGGGTGAACCAATGGAAGGAAGACCTTTCTCTCTGTCTCTCTCACTGTCTGTTTCTATCTATTAAAAAAAAAAAAAAAAGAAAAAGATTTACTTATGTGTTTGAAAGGCAGGAAGAGAGGCAGAGATCTTCCATCTACTGGTTCACTCCCCAAATGGCTACAACAGTGGGGCTGAGCCAGGCTGAAGCCCGGAACCAGGAACTCCACCCAGGTTTCCCATGTGTGTGGCAGGAACCAACACCTGCTGCTTCCCAGGTACATTAGAAGGGGCTGGATTGGAAGCAGATGAGCTGGGATAGAACCAGCATTCTGATATGGGAGATGTGTGTCCCAAGTGGCTGCTGTGCTGCAATACCTGCTTCTGGCTTAGTAGGTACTTTTTTTTTTTTTTTTTTTTTGCAGGTAGACTGGACAGTAAGAGAGAGAGAGAGAGAGACAGAGAGAAAGGTCTTCCTTTTGCCGTTGGTCACCCTCCAATGGCCACCGTGGCTGGCGCACCGCGCTGATCTGAAGCCAGGAGCCAGGTGCTTCTCCTGGTCTCCCATTCGGGTGCAGGGCCCAAGTACTTGGGCCATCCCTCCACTGCACTCCCGGGCCACAGCAGAGAGCTGGCCTGGAAGAGGGGCAACCGGGACAGAATCCGGCGCCCCGACCGGGACTAGAACCCTGTGTGCCGGCGCCGCAGGCAGAGGATTAGTCTATTGAGCCATGGTGCCGGCCTTAGGTACGTTTCTAAGTCCCAACTTTAAAAAAGCAAAATATAACTGTGGTTTCCTAGAAAAAATTTTGAGTTAAAAAAGAAACATATCTTGTTCTACCCCTTTTTAGCCTAAATAACACTGAGGTACTAAATTCAAAACCAATTGTTTTTGGGTAGTACATGTGTGGGACTAAACAGTGCCAGAAAACACAGGAATTAAAGAGGATTATTTAAACAAGTAAAGTGATTGATGACTCAGTATATGAACTGATAAGTACAAACTAATGGAGTGTAGGAAGACATGAAGAGTAGAAATGAGATAAATAGCTGTTACCAGAATATGTTCATCTTTGTTGGAACCTAATGTTAAGGTCAAATGGGGGGCCCGTGCAATGGCATGGTGGGTAAAACCGCTGTTTGCAGCACCAGCATCCCATGTGAGCACTGGCAGCTTGTCTTTGCCTTATTGTTATTACTGGGGATCCTTTGAATCCTAAGGGGTTCCCCAGCCCTGATGACAGATTTTATTTTAGAGTAGTGAGGCTAGGAGAAATCTGAGGATGGAGGTGGTTGTCTAAAATTCGACAGCGTTCAAAGTGTGTGAGCATTATCTCTAGGATACATTTAATATCACAAATCCTGTATTTCTAGTATAATAAAGTCTATCAGAATTTAGAACAGACTAGGGGCTTTGTGGTTTAGGTAAGGTAAACAGTACAGTGACAAAAAGATGTTGCAAATCATGCATATATATATCTTATTACAGCATATTTGCTTTTCTGACGGTGAAGGTATTTGTATGGTCTGAATGTGGTCTCCCAAGGTTCACATGCTGGAAGCTTAGTCCCAGTGTGGCCGCGTGAGGTGGTGAAACATCTGAGATGCAGGCCCCGTGGGGAGTGATTAGGTCATGGGGGCACCGCCCTTGGAGGGGAGTCCTCTTCTGACTGGGTTGTTATAAAATGAGGCCACCCATGCACTTGGCCCCTTCCATGTGTGGCCATTTCTCTTCTCCACCTTGTTGTGATGGAACCTGGAAGGTGGGTGTACCTCAGGGTGCCAGCACCACACTCTTAGTTCTCCACTTTGGTCTCCACAATAAACCACTTTTATGATGTGCTCAGCCTCGGACAGTCTGTTAGTGCCACACAAAATGAACTAAGACTACAACCCGAGGGGAGTTTTTATATATATGAATAGGTTACAGGTGAGTTGGGAACAGAAATGTTGATTAAGTAGAAATTATTTCTTGTGTTCACCTTTAATTATTGTGAACTCCTAATGTGTCTAACCTCTGTGACTGTTCTGTAAACTTTTCTTTGCTAGTCTTCCTCATACACTGAAGAACTAGGATTTAAATATTATACTTGATAATGATAGAAATTTCTTTGTTATCCCAGACCAAATCGTGTCCTGTGTGCTGAACTTACTGCAGAACTTGGTTGAAACTCCAGAGCTGTGCTGACAGTTGGGAGCCTGGTTTGCTTCTCAGGAGGCTCAGGGTGAAGGGACATCAGCAGGATCTCCCACATATCTGTTTTCATATACTTGAAAGGCAAAGTGACAGAAAGAGAGATCCACTGGTGTAGTCCTCAGTTGTGTGCAACAGCCAGGCCAGGCCAATGCCAGGTCCTAGAACTCCATCTCAATCTCCTATGTGACACCAGCCTCTTTCTAAAAACACAAAAGAGGGCCAGCATTGTGGTGTGGTTGATTAAGCCACCACCTGCAATGCCAGCATTCCATATTAACAAAAGTTCAAGTCCTGATGGCTCCATTTCCAATCAAATTCCCTGCTGATGTGTCTGGTAAAGCAGTGGGAGAAGACCCAAGTTCTTGGGCTCCTGCACCCACATGGCAGACCCAGATGGAGTTTCAGTCTCCTGGCTTCAGTCTGGCGAAGCCCCAGCCATCACAGCCCTTTGGGAAGTAGACCAACAGATGGAAGATCTATCTCTCTCTCTCTCTCTCTCTCCCTCCCTCCCTCCCCCCCTCTCTCTCCCCCTCTGCCTCACCCTCTATCACTCTGCTTTTCAAATAAATAATTAACATACACACACACACACACACACACACACACATTACTCATTAGACATGTTAGAAGTTCTATCCCTTCCTTTGTGTAAAAAAAATCCCAGAGAGTTCTAGCAAAGAATACGCATTGCTTTTTAGATCCTTGACTTGAGTTCTTTTTTTTTTTTTTAATTTACTTGACAGATAGAGTTAGAAAGTGAGAGAGAGAGAGAGAGATAGAAATGTCTTCCTTCCGTTGGTTCACCCCCTAAATGGCCACTATGGCCGGAGCTACACCGATCCGAAGCCAGGAGCCAGGTGCTTCTTCCTGGTCTCCCCTGCGGGTGCAGGGGCCCAAGCACTTGGGCCATCCTCCACTGCCCTCCCAGGCCACAGCAGAGAGCTGGCCTGGAAGAGGAGCAACCGGGACTAGAACCTGGCACCCATATGGGATGCTGGCGCTGCAGGCGGAGGATTAACCAAGTGAGCCACGGCACCGGCCCCTTGACTTGAGTTCTTATGTGAGCTTCTGTGTCTCACGTAGGCTGGTGCTGTTGCTCAGCAGCAAGGCTTACCTGGATCAGACATTACTAACTGCCCTCAGAAGTGAATACTTTTCCTGAAGTTTGCTTTCATTTCTCATTGATATGTATGCTGGTGCTGTGGTTGGGTTATTTGAGAGTGCCCTCCAAAAGTTCACATACAAGAAGAGTGGTCCCCAAGGTAATAGCATGGAAAGTTAATAGTCCTTTGAGAAGCAGGGCCAATGGAAGGAGATTGGGTCCTGACAGCCCTCATGAAAGGATTCATGCTGTTCTCCAGGAGAGGATTAGTTTTCACATAGATGAATTAATTCTTGAGTATGAATTGTCGTAAAAAGTACGAGTCTGGCCCCTCTTGTCTCTTGCTTCCCCTCTCATCATGTGACCTCTTTCACATACAGTACTCACTACTTTTGCACCTGCTCCCACTATATGATGCCAGCGGCTACTTTGTGTTGCATCATGTAACCCACATAGGAATTGGTCACCCCGTCTCGTCTCCAGAACCGTGAGCTATTAACCTCTTTTCTTTATAAATTATTGAGCCTCTGATACATATTAAGGCAACAGAAAATGAACCAGCACAACAGATTTACTGGGAAAATGCAGAGTTCTTACTGTCTGTCCCTCATGGACAGTCTGGTAATTAGCTAACTTTTTGACTCCTATCTAGGAGGCAGGTAGGGGCCACCTGGTTGTCCCTGCTTTGCAAAATAACTTGTTACTTTTCATTTTGGATTCCCTTTAATCTTAGATGTGGATTGATATGTTTGTTTGTTTTTTTTGGTACATATGTTTTCTGGTTGTAAAAAGGCCTTTTTTCTGCATATGCCTACACCCTTATTTCTTTCCAGCTTTTTTCCCTGAGAAACAGTTTGTGGAAATTAATGGCATGTGTTCTGCCATTCTATGTGTTGCAGACATCACAGTGCTTTCTTCCTTCAAGAGTAGACTGGGCTTAGTTTCTTCACAGCAGGAATTCACCCTCACAAATTTAATGTGGGCATCCTTGTTGATTTGGACAGGTTTGGGACTCAGGGTTTGATCAGGTAATTGTTCAAGCAGTTACAGACAAATTACAGGCACGCATACAGGCCTCCTTAGGCTCACTTTGAAACTGTGACCCTGTCAGGCTATGAACTCCATCTCTCCACAGGATGGCGGTGTTGTACACAAAGGTGAGCGGCAACTGTCACTGCAGGTCGAAGTGACACCTGCCACCGACTGACTGGGGAGGGAAGTCCTTTGGCCTAAGGGATACTTTCTTCTGCATCCCACTAAACCCAGAACCTGGGAAAGTGAGGGTACAAAATTTCCCAAACAAAAGCTCAGGTTTCTAAGCAAGAGGTTAGATTACCTGGGATATGTTCTAACCTCAGGAAAGCATGCTTGTTCAGAAAAGAGAAAGGAAGCTATTCCATGTACAGGATCACCACAGACTAAAAAGCAGTTAGGGACATTTCTGGAAATGACAGGATTCTGTGGAATACGGATTCCAGGATTTGCATTCTAAGCTTTTGTGTGAAGCTTTAAAAACCACTGACACAGGCACATTGTGCTGCACAGGGGAGCTACAAAAGTTGTTCCAAAGAATAAGGAGCTTTTAACAGAAGCTCCAACATTGGGAATCCCTGATGGCAGGATTCTATGGAATATGGATTCCAGGATTTGGATTCCAAGTCTTTGTATAACTCTTTAAAAGGCTCTGACACAGATACACTGTGTTAGACATGGAAGCTACAAAATATGTTCCAAGGAATTAAGGAGCTTTTATCAAGCTGCAACATTGGGAATTCCTGAGCAAGCAATTCACAGAAAGATCCTCTTCAGATCAGTTACAGCTTAAATAGAAGGGACCTGACCAGGTGCTACTGAGCGTGACCACCTCAGTGAAATTAGGATTAAAACCTTTACCTCTTAAATCTTCACAGTGAACTCAAAAGCCATGCCTGATTATTCCTGTGATCCAATTGAGATCTTAAATACCTCTTCAAAAAAAGCGAAAAGATAACTAATGCTTTTGCTTTCATCACTTCAAGACTGCTGCACTTAAGACAGACCTACTGTACCTGCCTCTCCTTTGGTTCTTTCTGGGAGCTGTTAGTGACAATAGAACTACTTAATAGGTTTTTCTATTACAAATCTCTATGCTCAGGATAAATGGTTTTATAATCTACATACAGGTAGCTTATTGCCACCCACTATCTGGGAGTTGGTGAGATTTTTTTTTGAAACTTTTTATTTAATGTGTCCAAATTTCATAAGTACAACTTTAGGAATATAGTGGTTCTTCCCCCACCCCATACCCTCCCTCCCACCCCATCCTATCACACACCTTCCTCCCTCTCCCATTCCATTCTTCATTAAGATTCGTTTTTAATTAACTTTATATACAGAAGACAAACTCTATACAAAGTAAAGGTTTCAACAGTTTGCATCCACCCTCCCCCAACAAAATATAAAGAATTGTTTGAGAACTAGTTTTACAGTTAATTCTCATAGTACAACTCATTTAGGACAGAGGTCCTGCATGAGGAGTAAGGGCACAGTGAATCCTGTTGTTAATTTAACAATTAACACTAATGTCTGGCATCAGTGATCAGCCGTGGCTCTCAACATGAGCTGCCAAAGCTATGGAAGCTTTTTGAGTCCACAATCTCTGTCAGTATTTATACAGCAATAAGCAAAGTTGAAGTCCTCCCTGCTCTTCAGAGAAAAATACATCCTTCTGATGGTCCCTTTTTTTCCCCCCGGTGTCTTAATCACAGGGATTTATTTATTTATTTATTTATTTTGGCCACAGTGTCTTGGCTTTCCATGCCTGAAATGCTCTTATGGGCTTTTCAGACAGACCAGAATGCTTTAAGGGCTGATTCTGAGGTCAGAGTACAGTTTAGGGTGTTTGTCATTCTATGAGTCTGCTCTGTGAACTGCTTCCCGTGTTGGAACAGTCTCTCCTTTTTAATTCTATCTATTGTTATTACCAGACACTTGTTCTTAGTTTTGGATCCCTTTAACACTTAATCCTAAATATATGACCAGTTACACACTTAATATGGTCACTTTAACACATAAGATGGCATTAGTACCACCGAGCTTAACAGGATTTGGAATCCCATGGCAAGGTTTTAGCTTTACCCTTAGGGGTAAGTCCTTGGGAATGTGTCCTGAACTGCGAAGCTCCTCTCTCTCTTATTCCCACTCTTATTTTTTACTGGGATCTATTTTTAATTGCCTTTATACACATATGATTCTATGTAAAGAGTTCAACCAATGGTATTAAGGAAAAAATAAAAATTAAAAAAGTGTTCTGCAACAGTCAAGATAAGGGCTGTTCAAGTCATTGCTTCTCATAATGTCAATTTCACTTCTGCAGGTTTCCTTTTAGGTGCTTTGTTATCACAGATCAGGGAGAACATATGGTATTTGTCCCTTTGGGACTGGCTTATTTCACTAAGTATGATGTTTTCAAGATTCATCCATTTTGTTGCAAATGACTGGATTTCTTTTTTTTTACTGCTGTGAAGTATTCCATAGTGTACATATCTCGCAATTTCTTTATCCATGTCTTAGCTATTGTGAATTGAGCTGCTATAAACATGGAGGTGCAGATAACTCTTTTGCTTACTGATTTCCTTTACCTTGGGTAAATTCCCAGGAGTGAGATGACTAGGTAGTATGGTAGGTCTACATTCAGATTTTTGAGAAATCTCCATACTGTCTTCCATAGTGGCTTTACCACTTTACATTCCCACCAACAGTGGATTAGGGTACCTTTTTCTCCACATCCTCGCCAGCATCTGTTGTTTGTTGATTTCTGTATGAAAGCCAATTCTGACTAGGGTGAGGTGAAACCTCATTGTTGTTTTGATTTGCATTTCCTTGACAGCCAGTGATCCTGAGCATTTTTTCATGTGTCTGTTGGCCATTTGGATTTCATCTTTTGAAAAACATCTGTGTAAGTTCTTCGCCCATTTCTTCACTGGGTTGTTTGGTTGGTTGGTATGGAGTTTCTTGATCTCTTTATATAGTCTGGTGATTAAGCCTTTATCAGTTGCATGGATTGCAGATAATTTCTCCCAATCTGTTGGTTGCCTATTCACTTTCCTGACTGTTTCTTTTGCAGTACAGAAGTTTCTCAATTTGATTTAATTTCATTTGTGAATTTTGGCTTTGATTGCCTGTGCTTCTGAGTTCTTTTCCAGGAACTCTGCCTGTGCCAATGTCTTGCAGGGTTTCCTCAATGTTCTCTAATAATTTGAAGTTTATCAAGGAAGCAAAACCTGGGCTCGTGGTAGATAAGGATTTCTCAGCCAATATATATAGGATGTGTTACAGACAAAGCCTTCTCATCCCCTCCTCTACACTTGGGATGAATGCTTAAGAATAGGTTAGGCCGGCCGGCGCTGCAGCTCACTAGGCTAATCCTCCACCTTGCAGCACCGGCACACCAGGTTCTAGTCCTGGTCAGGGCGCCGGATTCTGTCCCGGTTGCCCCTTTTCCAGGCCAGCTCTCCTCTTCGCGGAGGAACGACACAGGACCCTGCCTAGGTTTCCTATCCGAGTTATGGCACCATTATGTCGCTCCCCCTCTTCGTGGAGGAACGACACAAGACCCTGCGCTGTTCTTTTGTCTGCTCGGCCCTCCCCGGGTTTGCTGCTGGTTCTTCCCGGGTTGGCTACCATCCCTCCACCTCCGTGGAGGGGCGGGCCCCCTGCCACTTTCCCCACTTCCGCAGGGGAGCGGCACACCGCCGGCCGGCTCTCTCGGGGGCTGCTCAGGTGTTCCTTCAGATAGATATTCCTGGTGCATGTTGTCTCTCTCCTCCTTTATAGTCCTCTTCCACCAATCCCAACTCTGCTACCCACATGCCGAGTACCCTGCTCTCCTCCAATCAGGAGCAGGTCCTACAGTTTATTGGTTGAACTGGAGGCAGCTGTGTAGAAGCTGTTTACTCCTCTCCCAGCGCCATATTGTGGGAGAGCAGATGCATAGAATAAGTCTTAATTCCAGTAACTTAGTCTAGTCCGAGTTGCTCCCCACAGCCAGGGAATGCAGTGGAGGATGGCCCAAGTGCTTGGGCCCTGCACCCCATGGGAGACTGCACCCCATGGGAGACCAGGATAAGCACCTGGCTCCTGCCATCGGATCAGCGTGGTGCGCCAGCCACAGCGCGCTGGCCGCGGCGGCCATTGGAGGGTGAACCAATGGCAAAAGGAAGACCTTTCTCTCTGTCTCTCTCTCTCACTGTCCACTCTGCCTGTCAAAAAAAAAAAAAAAAAAAAAAAGAATAGGTCAAATAATTTCCAAAACCAAATTTAAATAGTTTGCAACAGAAAGACCTAAAAGATAATGGTGGAGCACAAAGGTGTGATTTTCAAAATAATTTGGAAACACTGATTTATATGGTATCTATTGAGGCATACTAATGGCTATCTATATGTATATAAAAACAACTATATGTATATGCTATACTATATACTGTACATATGGTTAATTTAAGAACTAATTGGGTAGTTACAAAAGAGTACAATAGAAGGGAGAGTCAATAACAGGATTGCCCTATCTAAGTGACTTGGACTTGGGGAGGAAAATTGAACAATTGGCCAAAAGGAGCTTTAGGCTTATCTGTATATTTGAGTTAGGGCACTGTCTTCATATTCATCCAAAAGAGGGTGAATATATGTATATGTATATGTATATACATGCATATGTATATATGTAAATAGCTGAAAAGTGCTTCAAGTCTGTCATCAATGAGTAGAGATTATTGATTTAATCGGAGACAAGAAGTTCCATGAGTCTGAGAAACATAATAGAAAAAGGATAACAACAGCAGGGTCTCATTCTTTGTGGGCTCAATCCTCTATTTATTTATTTTCTATCTCCATGTGGTCACATAAACTATATTTGCACACATCAACAGAACATAACACCAGTGACAGGACAATATCATTGATATCCCAGAGTTGCCAAGATCTAAAAACAATGGAGTTTCATTCTGTTGTTAGGAGACATGTTCTGGCTGTTTTCTCCTCCTTAAAGTCTTTCAAAGGTGCAACCAGTACCCTGTTTTCAGTCAGTTGATGTCAGTAATGAAAACGGTGGTTTTGTTTGGTTCTCCAAGCACTGCACCCACAGGCATGTGAAGAAGGAGTTCAAACCTCTCTGGACCCTCCAAAATGGGCTGTGCCACGTCGTCAAGGATTGTCACTTGGAATGCCTGCATGCCCACTCCTGGGGCAAAGTCCAGATTTCTGTTGATGCCAATGTAATCTATTCCAGCTGGTGGGAAGGGAAAAGGCACTGGTGAGACTGAGATTCACAGTTATAACTCTCCCCTCAGAGAAAAATAAGAGGTCCCATCAAGTCTGCAGCAGTCTCCCTTGCACTCAGCACTTTAGAATCATGGACTGGATCCCACCGAAGGGCAACTTCCATATCTTACCAATGCCACATGCTCCCTCATCCCAAGCTCTTATGCCATCCTCCCCTGTGCCCTCCACGTCTGCCTCCGGCACATCTCCTTCCCAGCACTGCCACAGAGGCCCCTGATTTTATACTGAAGGCTCTCTGAAGGTGGCTTCAATTTGAAAGAAAAGGATTTGCCTTTTTAATTTTTAACCTTAACTATAATGGCCATGAGTTTTGTTTTGACTAGGTTTCACGTATCCACCTTTGCCAGATATCTGATTTAATCTGACAACTTACACCCAGCCTGTCGCTCCCCGTCTTCATGGGGGAACGACACAGGACCCTGCGCTGTTCTTTTGTCTGCTCGGCCCTCCCCGGGTTTGCTGCTGGTTCTTCCCGGGTTGGCTACTATCCCTTCCACCTCCGTGGAAGGGCGGTTCCCCCTGGCCGCATTCCCCACTTCCGCAGGGGAGCGGCACACCGCCGGCCGGCTCTCTGGGGGCTGCACGGGTTCCCTTAGATGTTCCCCATAGATGTTCCTGGTGCATGCCGTCTCTCTCCTCCTTTATAGTCCTCCTCCGCCAATCCCAACTCGGCTGAGTACGCTGCTCTCCAATCAGGAGCAAGTCCTACAGTTAATTGGTTGAACTGGAGGCAGCTGTGCGGAAGCTGTTTACTTCTCTCCCAGCGCCATATTGTGGGAGAGCAGATGCATAGAATAAGTCCTAATTCGAGTAACTTAGTCCAGTCCGGATTGCTCCCCACAGATCCCCCTTTCTTTTTATTTTTTAGCGTTGATACGCGCCTGTCTTCGGTGTCCCGCGGAACACACTCTGCTCTACTTGCTAGAGTTGCCACAGGCTCTTACAAGTCCTATCAATCAGGAAAACCGAATCCGGGTCCTCTCTTCGCCATTGTGAGGAGGTTTTTAGGCGCTGATGCATGCCTGTGTTCGGTGCCCTGCAGCGCATGCTCTGCTCTGCCCGCAGGGGCTTACAAAACCTATCAGGCAAACCGAATCCAAGCCTTCTCATTGCCTTATTGTGGGGGAGACTTATTAGTGTTGGTTCGTGCCTATCTTCGGTGACCTGCAGCTCATACTCTGGTCGAGCTTTGCTGGCGCTTACCGCCTTAAATCAGGCAGACCGAATCCAAGCCTTCTAATTGGCATGTTGAGGGGAGGCCTTATTTTTCTCTATTTCTCTATCTCCGGGCATTCCTACCTCTCCCATTTCACTTCTATCTTCCAGCATTCCCACTTCTCTTCTACTTCACTTCCAAACTTCTGTTTCTCTTATCCCTGCGGCTTTCCGGCACCTCGCCCCGCCGGCGGGTTCCCGGCTCTGCGCCGCTTCAGCCCGCGCGCCTCTCTGCGCGGCTTCCCGGCTTTGCACGGTCCGCGGTCTCCACGCTTAACCCTTTCGCGTCTGAACCACGGCCTACGCCAGCGTTCCCTATCCATTCACGCCCCGTGCTCTCTCCGCACGCGGCGGCCTCCGCGAGTAACACAGCGTAGCCTGCGTCTCCGCCACTAGGATTCAATCTAAGTTCCCCGGGCTAGCCTGGCGAATTCAACCCAGCGTACGTCTCCGCCCCACGATCTGGCTTCCCGTCCTTTGCTCCCCGGGCTAATCAGACGGATCCCAATCTGGCTTGCGTCTCAGCTTCTGGTTTCAACTTTTCGCCCCCTATTCCCGGGCTAACTTGAGAATCCCAAAGTGGCTTTCGTTTCCGCCTTGGCCTGCCCCCCGCGGCTTCAATTTCCCTAACATTTTTCTCTACCCGGTATGTTTCCCCAAGCTTTCCTCCAACGATATTCCTCCCTCATTTCTCCTGGCCTCTCCCCACAGTCCGCGTCCGAGTCTGTTTGTTCTAGCTTTCACTTTCGCTTTCGACCTTAGAGATTCCTCCCAGCTTCCCCCCGTAGTCCGTATCCGAGTCTATGCCTAGGCTTTCAATAGCTTCTTCCGGCACCTTTTTCGTCCGGCTTTTCCCTAGGCTGTTTGCTAGTCTCTCTCTCCGATATTTTCCCTAGTTCTTCCCGTTTCTTCCCTCCTAAGTTTGCTATCCGTCCTAGGTTTCCTATCCAAGCTAGGTTTCCTATCCGAGTCACGGCACCATTATGTCGCTCCCCGTCTTCATGGGGGAACGACACAGGACCCTGCGCTGTTCTTTTGTCTGCTCGGCCCTCCCCGGGTTTGCTGCTGGTTCTTCCCGGGTTGGCTACTATCCCTTCCACCTCCGTGGAAGGGCGGTTCCCCCTGGCCGCATTCCCCACTTCCGCAGGGGAGCGGCACACCGCCGGCCGGCTCTCTGGGGGCTGCACGGGTTCCCTTAGATGTTCCCCATAGATGTTCCTGGTGCATGCCGTCTCTCTCCTCCTTTATAGTCCTCCTCCGCCAATCCCAACTCGGCTGAGTACGCTGCTCTCCAATCAGGAGCAAGTCCTACAGTTAATTGGTTGAACTGGAGGCAGCTGTGCGGAAGCTGTTTACTTCTCTCCCAGCGCCATATTGTGGGAGAGCAGATGCATAGAATAAGTCCTAATTCGAGTAACTTAGTCCAGTCCGGATTGCTCCCCACACCAGCCAGAAAGTTTCTGCAGTTCTCTGCCTTGCTCTCAAGCATGTTTTGCAGGCTGACCATAAAGCTTCTTTGCTTCTTATTTGAAAAGTCATCAAATGTAATGATAGCAATAAATGATAACTGGTGGAATAAAATAGAAATCCTGGAGTGACATAAATAATATAAGATAACCCGAGGAACAGACTATTTGCATCATTTCTAGGTATTTCTTCATAAAATACTTATTAATTGTAAAGGAAAAGAAGTAACATCTTTATGGAGAAGCTTCATTGTAGGCAGATACTATCTTAACCAGTAATCAAAGTTAATAGTACCAGTAATGGGCTAAGTGGAGATTGTCTGCCTTTTGATAGAATACAAGAACACACTATTATCTATATGATATTCCTACAAATATCATAAATGACCCTCTCTGAAAATTAAAAAAAGAAAGGGAAGAAACTGAGAAAAGGAACTAGTAATGATTAGTTCTGGTTGCATATACAATGCACTGCGATACATTCACTGATAGCATATAATGTGCCCATTCTTCCAAGAGCAAGCTGTCTTTATTTTCTATAACTTTCTGGGTACAAGAGGAAGTGCGGTTCACATTTTCATAAATAAATGTGCATTTTTCTCTATCCCTCATCAGTTACTGAGGTTTTTGGGTGGTGGGGTAAAATTCACAGTCTTTGCTTTTACTTTGCTTGTAGGTTGAAAGAGTCTCATGGATTTTGAATGTATATGACACTAGACATGAATTATTCTTGAGTCCAAAAGATCCCAGGTGCAAACGAGAAAATGTAAGTATCAGTGTCAGGGGAGGTGTCCCTTTTTTAAACCAAGTGACGGAGTTAGGAGAGGAAGTGATGTCCAGGATCGTCTGGCCTGGCTGCCAGCAGGCCTCCATCGTCCATATCAGGAAACAGACACTAGTGGGATACGAGGATATACTGCTTGATGCCAAGGAAAATACTTGGGTCAAAATTAAAAAACTTCCTACCCTTTGAAGGCTGAATTCTTTTTGGACTTAGGACTTGCTCAGCCATCTTGGATTACTTTCATCTGAAACAGCATTTATGAGTAACTTAAGGTGTCTATAGATATTCTGAGCTTTGGAAAATTAATTTGAGTCCTTGACAAGCAAGTGGGTGATGAATGAATAGTAAAGGCTCCTGTCTGCCTATTCTATTTGTCTTGTAAACAGCAGAAGTCATCACATATACAAACTGTCTATGTGCTTAGGTAGAAGGAACTTTAAGCCAGATCCCATCAACAAAGACCAGGCATGCTTACAAGTTGACAGTCTAGACCCCACCACAACTATACATCATGACAATAATATCTTCTATAAATGATCTCTTCTCTCACCTTCTGCCGAATCCTTCCCTGTCTTCCTGGAGCGCACGGTAACAGATGAGGCTTGGGAAAGATCAGTGCCTTTTCTCCAGACACACACCTCCACATAGCCAGCACGTTCATCGACATGATACTCAGCATGACCAAAGTGCAGGACAGGTTCTAGGGAGACAAGGAATCACAAACAGAATGCTTCAGCCTCCCAGACATACTCTACAGTGGGATCCTGAGTGTTTTCACCATTGCTGGACTTGACAGACACCACACATTCTGTTCCATGTATAGCTCAGGTGAACAAACCCAAACCACACAAAAAGCCAAGACAAAGAATCACATGCCATGACTTTGACCCCAGGAAGTGCTATAAGATACCATCAGTTGGAATTGTCTCCATTTTCCTGTTGTAAGAACTGTCTGTGGTATAGAAGAAGCTGCCATTTGAGAAAAGAGGATGGGAAATGTAGGGATGTTTTTCTTCAGGAGAAAATGTCTCTTTCTGTTGAGTGACAGTCAAGCCAGGGTTCTGAATTCAAGGACCACTGTGGTGCCTTTTCTCAGGGCTTTTGCTGATCACAGGGAGACAGGAATCCCAGTGGGGAGGTGGGATCCTGTGAGCTGAGATGCCAGAAATGGTCCCTTGAGGGTCAGGGAAGTGGCTCCCTGGATGGCAGTGCTGAAGGGATCAGGATGTACGCCAGGCTTCAGGGAGAATGGGAGGGAAATGTGCATCTTCTACAAGGAGTAACATGTTGACAATGAGAACATGAAGATTTGGCCAAGCAATAAAGCTATCTATACCTGGTTCACTTTGCTCTGAAAAGTAGCCTGTGGTCTTAGCTGACTATTTAAAACACAAGGTGTTGCTATTACCCTAGACATACTCTGCCACAAAAGGGGTTTTGAGATGGATGCGTTTCATTTGAACTGAGACATCTGGAGACAAAAAACAGTAAACATCAGGAAGCAGTTTCACCACAGAGAAAAGATCCCCTGATACCATCAAATGGAACATTAGTGATAGAGGTGACGACTTTGTAGACATAATGCAATGCAAAAGCATATCTGGATTAAAATAAAAAATTTAGAGGATAGAAGTCAGATTTAGTAAGTATTATTTTCTCAGAATATATTAGTAGGTATTTTACTGAGGAAAGTTTTTCTAAAAGTTTTACTATGCACATAATCATAATCCGACCTGAGTTCATTATTTCCTGGAATCATCTGGTACCATCATCCACTCTGTGCTCTGTGTCCCAGTTGCACCAAAGAGCTCACGAGGCACCCAACATAGCATGCTTGAGCTTCTATCTTTGCTCACAACGGTCTCTGAGCTGGAACTCTACGCTTTTACTCCATCTATCTTTCACAGCACTTTATGATATTGATGTGACAATTTATACCTACTTTTGTGTATACATTAACATATTTTTAGTTAACACTATTTTTAATACTTTTGCTTTTTCATGTTAATACTAGACTTAAAATATTTACTCACCAGTAGAATAATACCCTGTTTTGTATTTGTCTATATATTTACCTTTAGCAATGGGTTTTATACTTTTTTTTATGCTGTTTACTCTCTT
This sequence comes from Oryctolagus cuniculus, assembly GCF_051225735.1. NCBI lineage: Eukaryota > Metazoa > Chordata > Mammalia > Lagomorpha > Leporidae > Oryctolagus > Oryctolagus cuniculus. The sequence continues at coordinate 50,478,095 of NC_142874.1, read as the reverse complement.
TTCATTTCAAGCTGAAGAACTCTCCTTATCATTCTTGTAAAGCAGATCTAGTGGTGAACTCCCTTAGTTTTGTTTGATGGGAGAGTCTTTCTTTTCTTGAAGGATAGTTTTGCTGGGTATAGTATTCTTAGTTTGTGGATTCTTTTAGCACTTTAAATATATGATCTCATTCTCTCTGGTCTTTATGATTTTTGCTAAAAGAAACCCTACTGGCCATGTTATAGGGAATAGTATTTTTCAAATTATTTATTTATTTATTTGAAAGGGAGAGTTAAAGAGAGAGAGAGAGAAGGAGTAGGTATAGATTTATTTCTGGAGTTTTCTTTCTGTTCCAATGGTCGATATGTCTGTTTTTATGCCAGTATTATGCTGTCTTGATTATTATATGCTTGTAATATGTAGGTCACCTCCCAAAGGCCCATCTACTAATAGTGTTACTTCAGGGATTAGGCTTTCAGAAGAAAAATTTTGGAGGACACAGAAATTCAGTTCATTGAAGGTGGACTCTTGCATCTAGAGTATGCTGGGTCACATCAGCACTTAGAGGCAGTTAGATGGAAGCTAAGGTCTTGGACAGGCACCAGCAAAAAACCAGAACTTGATACATGGCCAAATCTTTTCCTTCCTTACCAAAGTAGAAGGTGAAAGCAGGTTTTTCCTGCCCACTCCTGTTGTACTGGGCTATGTCATGTGCTAGTTTGCTATTCAGACCCCAGACATCTGTAGTGTATCAGGTAGTCAGTGCTCAGAGAGAGGCTAGACAGAAGCCAGAGCACTGGGCAGGCTACAGGAAAAACAGAGCATGGATATGAGGTCCTATTCTTCCTGTTCATCCACAGAGATGCCAAGGGATTTTGGTGAAAGAATATTTTGAACTCCCTTACCTATTTTGGTGTAGCTGGTTTCGTACTTGCCCTGGGTACAGATACCTCTCAGCTAGTTGCTGGATTTTCTGTAAAGGGAATTGGTTGGTATTTTGCTGTTGAATTAGTGTGTCTGTTGAGGAAGGAGTGTTTATAGCTTCCTATTCTGACATCTTGCTCAGAAAGTAGCTTTTTAAATACAATTTTGGCATTCTGTTAATTAAATATATTTAATGATGGATTGGCTTTCTTCTGAGTAGTACATTCTAGTCTAACAGGAGTTTTCAGGAGGAAGGTAAATAACTGGCTATCAGAGAGGCTAGGGGACATGGAGCAAGAGAAACAGATTTGAACTAGGAACTATAGATGATGGGCTTTTCAGCTTGTCCTTGTCTTGACTTAGAGTGGACATGTGCACACATCTCTTTAATTCTCATGCCTTGCTTTCCTAATTTGTAAAATAAAGGCATTGGGATAGATGAACTTTGAGGTCCCTCCTGGCTTTAATGATTCCCTAGTGCAGAGAACATTCCTGTATCAGGATGTCATCTCCATAATTTGTTAAGGTGGGTATTGGAGGATTGTGGTTATGGGAGGAGATGTGGAGATAGATCTTAGTTTAATCTATCCATGGAGAATCAGCCAGTTGGGCAAGGCCTGGTGTCCAAGGAATATATCAATCTAAAGTGGTTTCCTCTGGCAAAGGAAAATCATAAAAATTGGAGGGTCCAGAGCAGATGAAACAGAGGAAGAGGAAGAGGGTGATCTAACAGGGCTGGAATTCTCTTGCTTCCTCAGAAAGTCTTGAGTCCAAAAGCAGAGACCAGGGTCTGGGGGATAGCAGAGCAGGCATTTTGAGGAAGAATTCTAGACACAAGACTAGCTATCTACACATGGCATGTGGGGTGGAAGATTTTGACTCCGGAAGATGTGCTTTTTCTGCAAAGAGGGGTATCATTTGGGAAGCTAGTCAAAAATCCAGTGGTTGACCTTCATGTTTTCTGAGTTATAATAGTATCCAGATGAGTTGGGAGTACAGACGGCAGCAGCAGGAGCAACTTCACAGAAAATGCCCTTAAATCATTCCAAGTGGTTTCACCAAGTCTAATAATGCAGACAATTTCCTTTAAGACTCTGCATAAAACCTAAAATAAATTTAATGTAACAATGTGAAAGTAACCATGTTTGCTAAATGTTAACAAACTGACCACAGAAATCATTGTTAGTGTCTGTGGTTAAATGTCTTTGTTCGCTAATGCATTGGAGCTTAAGATACCATGGAGGCTGCAAAGACCACACACAGCCCACCCCTGTGTCTGGGAAACCCCTCTTGGCTGCGCAGTCATCACTGCTGTAAGCAGTGGTGGCCACTGGTCACTTCATTCTGGGAACGCTCTCTTCTCCTTCTTGTTCCTAAGATCCTTGTTCTTGAGATATTGGGTAATGACTTAGAAAAATATTTTCTTTCTTCAACTTCAAATTTGAACATAAGAAATTAAATTAAGATTTTTGCTACTTTAAAAGCCTGTAGCAATTGCATTATAATATTAGCCCTATAAAGCATAGTGATATGGTATCTTTGGAGTGGTTGCCTCAGTTTTTACAGCACAGTGATTTGTCTTTCAAGGTTTTAAAATATTTATGAGTTGATGTTTACTGTGTTCCACAGCAACAGTGTTTACAACATTTTGAAAAAGTGAAGGGATGGGCTTTTGGTGCAGTGGGCTTCTGTTTGGGATGGCCACATCCACTGTCAGAGCGCCTGGGTTGAAGTCCTAGTTCTGCTCCTGATTCCAGTTTCCTGCTCATACGTGCCCTAGGAGACTGCAGGGGATGGCTCAAGTTGGCGGGGTCCCTGCTACCCACATGGGAAACTTGGACTGAGTTCCTGAATCCTGGACATTTGTGGAGTGAACCAGTGGATGGGATCTCCCACCTCCTCCTTTTCTGTATGCTTCTTGAATAAAATAAATTAAAAAAAAATTAAAAATTCAGTGTGCTGATTTCACCAAGTGGCACGTTATTTATATACAGTTTTTCCTTGCAATGTTTCTTAAATCTTAATCTTGAATGTTTTCCCATTTAACAGCAAGGATACTAAACTGGCCAGCTATCTTTATAGGCAAATTTTATGCACCTTTTTGCAAGTCCTGTTGCTTCAGGATAGAACTTGCAGCCTTCTGCAAGGCTGGACATCCATCCTCTTGTGTGACAGGTTACTAGAGTTTTCAAATAACATACTAGAATTAGAAAGAAAGTCTTCAGTAGATAAGCGGGGACATATTACAAGATGTTTATGTAGAGAACAGGCACATTTTTCTGATTTTGTGTCCCCATTTTCGTCTTGCTTCTAACACAGGACAAGTAGACGTCACCATCTGAAACCAGGTGAACAAATATCGATGCGCCATGCATTCATTCGGCAAACATGCATTGGGCACCCACTGTGGCCTCAGCCCTCAGGGAGCTGCTGCTCCATGGCAGGGTAAGGCCGAGGCCTGGGTACCATTATTCCTCTGCACTCCCTCTTTTCTCAGCATCACTCCAGGGCAGTTGTATTTACAAAGGTAATTTTTTCAGGTGAATCGTTTGTTGAAGGAAGCAAACATTTCCCAGTGTCTAGCTGAAGAGAATAACATGCTTTATCCCACTTCTAAATGGAAAAATTAAAATTTACCCCTGAACACCTTTCATACATCTTTAGATTGTTGGCCATATGGCCTTGGTGAAAATATGCTTTGTATAAGATGATAATTGCATAGTCCAAAATAAAGGGAACATTTTTGGTATTTAACAAGTGTCCAGGCTGTGGCAAATTACACACAAAAAATCCTAAGTCTGGAAAATGAGCATATACTTTTCCCAATGTTTTTAAGAATAGCCAATTTTGTAAGGCATATGTTTTATTATTAACTAAATGACAGCTGAACTCTGGCCTCAGAATCAGCCCTTAAGGCATTCGGATCTGGTTGAGGAGCCCATGAGAGTATTTTAGGCATGGAAAGCCAAGACACTCTGGCAAAACAAACAAACAAACAAAAAACAAAACAAAAAAACCTAAATGGAAGATCTCTGCGAGTGAGATCCCAGTGGAAACAATGGGCCATCAAAGGAGATACCTTTCTCTGAAGGGAGGAGAGAACTTCCACTTTGACTATGGCCTTGTCTAAATAAGTTTGGAGTCGGCAAACTCAAAATGCTTCCATAGCCTTGGCAACTCATGACAAGAGCTTAGGGTGATTACTGACACCATAAACAAGAGTGTCAATTGTTAAATCAACAACAGGAGTCACTGTGCACTTACTCCCCATGTAGGATCTCTGTCCTTAATGTGTTGTCCAATGTGAATTAATGCTATAACTAGTACTCAAACAGTACTTTACACTTTGTGTTTCTGTGTGGGTGCAAACTGTTGAAAGCTTTACTTAATATATACTAAATTAATCTTCTGTATATAAAGATAATTGAACATGAATCTTGATGTGACCATGGGGGTTGAGATGTTTTGGGACACTTGCTTGATCGAGTCAGACTTTAATGGAATGTGACCAAGTTTAGCTTCAGCAGAGGGGGCTAGGTAAGCCTGGTTACGTCTGTAGCACAGTCAGCTGCTTTGTATGATGTAAAAAAAAAATAGTTTCAGGGGCCGGCACTGCGGCATAGCAGGTAAAGCTGCTGCCCACAGTGCTGGCATCCCATATGGGTGCTGGTTCAAGTCCCAGCTGCTCCACTTCCAATCCAGGTCCCTGCTGAAAAATCAGCAGAAGATGGTTCAAGTTCTTGGGCCCCAGCACCTCTGTGGGAGATCGGAAAGAAGCTCCTGACTCCTGGTTTCAGACTGACCTAGCTCTAGCTGTTGCAGCCATTTGGGGAGTGAATCAATGGATGAAAGACCTCTCTCTCTCTCTCTCTCTCTCTACCTCTGCCTTCCAAAGAAATAAATAAATCTTTAAAAAAGATCCCATGTTCATCAAACAATTTTCTGCTTAGGAAGTAGCTTCCTGGAATCTCAGATGTCTGGTGTGAGAATTGACTGCAATCAGCTGCTGTTTGGCTCATCATTGCTCTCAATTGTCTCTAATAATGATGCTCTTACATGAGAAATTGCAAATAAAGAGTCTGCACTCTAGAAATACTTGGTGAATTTAGCATATGTCAGTAGGATGACATATTTCTGAGCTAAGTTCCGGAAAAGGAACTACTTAATGTAAACATGTTGATTTTGAAATAACTCTTGTATTATTTATGATGCTAATAGAATGCCTTGAAGACATTTTTATTATTAACATTGTAAGTGATGAAAATAAGAAACATCTCGGATCTCACGGGTGCTAAGAATTGAACAACACAAGCAAAATCATTTAGGAAGCTATGGGAAGGATGACTAGAAGCCAACACTGTGTTTCCTGCCTATTTTTTTTCATTAAATTACGATGTTTCAGTGTGACTTCATGAAAAAAATTACACATAAATGCCCATGCATAATCACACATGTACATTCTAGGCTATAGTTTAAGCTTAGCAAAGTGTTTGCTCCTCCAGGAATGTTATAGAATCTGAATGCAAGTTACCTGGCTCCAGTAACTAGGAGTAGTGACTGACTCACAAAATTTTGCAGCAATTCCAGCTGTTTACACTGAGCTAATCTTCTATCTTCTGTACTTTTTTTTTTTATTCAAAAGGCAGAGTTTCAGAGGGGCAAAGGCAGAGAGAGAGAGAGAGAGAGAGAGAGAGGTCTTCCATCTGCTGGTTCACTCCCCAAATGGCTGTAATGGCTGGAGCTGAGCTGACTAAAAGCCAGGAGCCAGGAGCTTCTTCCACGTCTCACACATGGGTACAAGGGCCCAAGGACTTCGGCCATCTTCTACAGCTTTCCCAGGCCATAGCAGAGAGTTGGATTAGAAGTAGAGCAGCCGGGTCTCGAACTGGTGTCCATAAGGGATGCTGGCACTGCAGGTAGTGGCTTTACCCGCTACACCATAGCAGAGGCACCCTGTGCATGATACTTTTTTTTTCTCACCAAAAAAAGCCATCATGGGTTTAAGGATATCTAGTCTAACAAAAGATGGAGTGGTAGAAGTTTTCCTTGTTGTCCTATACTAAGCTCAGGGCTGACCACTGTGAATGTTTCTTTAATGAAGAAACTACTGTGAAGAGTCTACTGAAATAATTTCAAACATTATTGGAAACTAGCATTGGATCATGGACTGGACTTTGCATTAATTTTCTTCCTTTTTATTTGGCATTGGAAACTTTCTCCATTTCCCTTCTCTGAACATGGGAAAATTTAACACCACATGGTTTTAAGGGAAAGATTAAGTAAAAATAGGATACAGTTCAAAGATAAAATATTTCTTCAAGAAGTAGGTATTAAGACTTTGATTTAGTTACCTTCCTGTATATAGGTACTACTATTCAGTCCACCAGAGCTCATTTTACTAATTTGTTGTTAAACACAGTGGCTTTGTTGGTCATTTAATGCTGCAGCATCAATAGAATTCAATGCAGGTGTTTTGCTTTTCACTCTTGGGATTTTATTAGTGTCTTTCTGTTGACTCAATGGCCACCATGATTTACAGATATAATTTTATTATTTGAAATATAAATAATGAGTTCAAAGAGAGAGATAAAGGTAACCAAAGTGGTTTACTAGGATGTATACGGGTTAGTGAGGAAACAGTGGTCACAAAGGAATTGCTTGCATTTTTTACTCTTTTACTTTATCTGTCTTTCTTGTGTGGCCAATAAAGGCACCATCGCATCAATTTCCTAGCATTTGATTCCAAAAACTCGGAGGAAAATAATTCACTGCTTCATAAGTGAGCAAAAAAGCTTCATTCTTTGTCCTATAATATTTTTATGTACCTACTTCTTCATAAAGAAACTGGTAATTTAATGCCATTTCTTTTTTCTGAAAAAAATCAAGCAAATGTAGAGTGTTTTCTTGGGTATTGGCCATAGTTAATTTTCACTGTGGACATTTTTCATTCCTATGTAAAAGTTTGTTCAGCCTCTGAGAGGACTGGCAAAATGCATCAGCCCCTTTTACTTCAGATTTTGTTCGCTTGTTAAATAGCATGTTGTTTGCATCGCTCCAAAGTTTATGGGTGAGCAATATGATCCTGGGCTTATTAATATGCACTCAGACTGCAGGTGTCTAAATAAAATGAAACCATGACCTAAATCTGTGTATATGAAACACATTTGAGTTTTGAGTCCATTCTAAAACAGTATTGGGTAAAGAGGTTGTAGGAAATAAACTTCTCATTGAGAAAAAAAGAATAATTGAAGGTGATATAACCTTATTCTTTACTTTTCTCCTGTATTTTTCAAGACAATTTTCAGTTAAATTTCCTTTTAATTGTGTAAAATTATAATGCAGTTACTTATCAAAAAGGTATCTCAATGTATGCTTGGATAATATTAAAGTATGAAAGACTATACAGGTATAGACATATTACTTTAGTTATATCTTCTAGCATCTTTGTAGGAAAGGCTAGTGTGTGTCAATCAATAGTAAATCAATTATTAGGGCAAGCTTTGGGGAAATAGAAGACAAAAACTGATATCCTAACATGCATGACTACTAGCCTAACATGCATGACTACTCAAGTTCATGTTTAAGTGATTGACTCTCTACATACTTGTCCAGAGTAAAACTTTTTAACAAATGATTTTTAAGTTCGTAAGAACATTTTAATGGAAAACTTCGCCTATAAGATGTGTCATTTTATAGATATGAGTGATGTTATTAACAAGCAGCCTCTTATTAAAATGACTTCATGAACCATAGAATTCTGGAGTTGAAAGCTTTCCTACAGTTGATCCATGTAACCCACTTATTTCACGGACTGGATAACAGCCCAAGATGACACGCCCAAGCTTACCCAGAGAGTCACACACCTTGCTTAGAATCCAAGGCTCCAGGCTCTAATGCAAGCTTTCTCATTCTGTTTCCATTTTTGATTTTCACGATTTCCTCTCCCAATTCCTTCACTTGTCTACCTTAACCAACAACCAGATCCATTATAAAAAGTAACCCAGACTGTATTCTGGCTTTCAGAACAGATGTGGTAAAGGGAAAAGGAATTTGAAGCCATATGTTTATGGATTTCAACTTTTCACATTAATTCCTCATCACTTTGACTCTTAGTCCTTTCATTATGATCAATTGTGAACTGAAATTGATCACTTGGGAGCACATAAACAAGTCTAGTATCTGCTAACACCAACCGATAGAATAAATAAAGGGGAGAGTGATCCAACATGGGAAGTGAGATACTCAGCAGACTCATAGAATGGCGGATGTCCTAAATAGCACTCTGGCCTCAGAATCAGCCCTAAAGGCACTCGGATCTGGCTGAAAAGCCCATGAGAGTATTTCAGGCATGGAAAGCCAAGACACTCTGGCAAAAAGATCTCTGTGAGTGAGATCTCAGTGGAAAGAACAGGTCTTCAAAGAGGGAGGTGCCTTTCTCTGAAGGGAGGAGAGAACCTCCACTTTGACTATGACCGTGTCTAAACAAGATAAGAGTCGGAGAACTCAAGGGGCTTCCATAGCCTTGGAAACTCATAACTGGTGCATAGGGAGATTACTGATGCCATAAACAGGAGTGTCAATTTGTAAAGTCAACAACAGGAGTCACTGTGCACTTACTCCTCATGTAGGATCTCTGTCCTTAACGTGCTGTACACTGAGGCTTAATGCTATAACGAGTACTCAAACAGTATATTTCACTTTGTGTTTCTATGGGGGTGCAAACGATTGAAATCTTTACTTAATGTACACTAAACTGATCTTCTGTAAAAAAAAAAAAAATTATCAACTCCCAACTTGACTCTCACTGGGATTAAACATGACAATAGGTCTGATCTGATTTCATCATCATTTAAAAAAAATCATCTATTATTTTTCACTTTATGTTTCTGTGTGGGAGCAAACTGTTGAAATACTTACTTAAGGTATACTAAGCTGATCTTCTGTATATTAAGATAATCGAAAATGAATCTTGATGTGAATGGAAGGGGAGAGGGAGTGGGAAAGGGGAGGGTTGTGGGTGGGAGGGACGGTATGGGGGGGGAAGCCATTGTAACACATGAGTTGTACTTTGGAAATTTATATTCATTAAATAAAAGATAAAAAAAAAATTCCTCATCACCACAGAAAAACAAGGATTGATTATAAATGGAAAGAGTTCTGTGAGGTTGTGTATGTAGAATAACACATGTAGAATGATGTAAAATAACTTCCTTCCCACTTTGCCTGGTAATACCTTCTCTGTCTGTAGCACTTGGTCCATGTGACTGTTTAATGACCTCTCAGTAAGAGACAAGGATTCCAGCCATCATCCTATCATAACCTGAAACTAGAAAAGAAGCCGAATCTGTCATGCAAATGTCAAACACCACATAATGCCCTGTGGTCATTTTTCGCTTTCAGTTTTCTTATTCCTCCACTTGCCAAATTTATCAGTTTCATGTGACCATGCAGACATCTCAACTAGACTTAAATTGATTCAGATTCTTTTTCTCCTCTGTTGGGAATACAGTAGAATGTTTATATATAAGACAGAATGAGTGGTATTTCTCTTTCCAAAACAATTTCTTTCTAGTAAAGCTAGATAATCAATATTCATATTCCTAGTAGGCACTCCATGATCTCTCTCTGTTTTGGAAGAAAATATAATAAGATTATACATTTTCATAAAGGAGTATACTGAATATTCACATACATTATTTTAAGAAAAACAATCACTATCTTAATTCTAATTCAAGAAATTTTTGAAAATAAAAATAGACAATGAAGCAAGTCTTGACTTCAGAGTCCAGTTTTATTCTTAGCTTCTGATACATGTGAAAATATGTTTTGGAGCTGAACTTAGTCCTTGAAATCTTGTTTTCTTTTTAATGGAGCAAAGCGTTTCTATTATATACTTCTGGGATTTTGTCCAGAGGGTGGAATATCTACAAGCAGAGCTATTTGGTGGGACTGGCATTTGGTGCAGTGGTTATGCTGCTGCTTGGGATGCCATTTCCCTTATCAGAATGCCTGGTTCAAGTCCCAGCTCCTCTGCTGCCAATCTAGCTTCCTGTTACTACATGCCCTGGGAAGCAGCAGGTTATGGTTCAAGTGCTAGGGTCCCTAAAACCCACATAGGAGACTCAGATTGTGTTCCTTGCTCCTGGCTTCAGCTTGATCCATCCTGGGTATTGTGGGCATCTGGGAGAGTGAAATAATAGATGAAAGATCTCTGTGTATCTATCTCTCTGCCTTTCAAATAAAATAATGATTAAAAAGCTGAAAAGTTATTTAAGAAGACCAAACAACAAGCAACTCCCTTTACTCTCACTCATTTCCTTTGTTCCATAGTTGTTTTAAAGACATAATTTCAAACAGAACAATATAATAGATGATAAATTTGCCATGGACACCTGCAGAGAATATACATTGTTCAAGCTCTACTCAATCTACCTTTATCTCTTGGCACAGCTTTCAGTTCAAAGGAAGCTCTGTACTGTGCCCACAAAGCAGTCACATTGATTTAGTATCTGTAGTGCCAGCCCAGTCCAATTCCACCTAGATCTGAGCGCTTCAACTTCCAGCAACTCAGACCCCAACACAGGCATGGTTGAGAGTTGAAGCAACTAATCTAGCTCAAGACTAGCAATAAAATAACCTGACCTTGTGTGTGTGTGTGTGTGTATTTTTTTAAAATTTTTTAAAATTTTTGACAGGCAGAATTAGACAGTGAGAGAGAGAGAGAGAGAGAGACAGAGAGAAAGATGTTCCTTTTTCCGTTGGTTCACCCGACAAGTGGCTGCTATGGCCGCGCGCTGTGGCCAATGCGCTTCGCCGATCCGAAGCCAGGAGCCAGGCACCTCCTCCTGGTCTCCCATGCAGGTGCAGGGCCCAAGCACTTAGGCCATCCTTCACTGCCTTCCTGGGCCACAGCAGAGAGCTGGACTGGAAGAGGAGCAACCAGGACAGAATCCAGCGCCCTGACCAGGACTAGAACCCGGGGTGCCGGCGCCACAGGAGGAGGATTAGCCTAGAGAGCCGCGGCGCCGGCCAATGTGTGTATGTTTTAAAATTCTTTTGGAAAGGGCCATTGAAACATAGGAACTTAATTCTGGGCTTCATAATTCTTATTGTGCATGGGAGGAGAGGGCGGGTTTTGAAGAACAAGATGCCAGTCTCTTCTCTGGCTGAATTTTTCGGCCAGGCTCCTCAGGGATTGGACCAAAACTCTCTGCCAGGTAGCCTGGAAGAGGGGCCCACATGCCTACACATGGAGTGCCAGGGCACCCTAGTGCCGCTGAAGACTTGTGTGTTTCCTGTTGTGAGGAAGGATCCTCAGGTGGCTAAGCCCAGGGTTCCTGGGGACGGTTCTGGTTGGGAATCAGATGCTTGACTTAAATCTTCTTGGCTTTCTCTTGTAAGTCGTAGTTCATTTCCTTGGGCGGTGTTTTTTCTTTTTAGAAGCAAAGTTATATACAAATATTTAACCTCCCTGCATTGCTATTTTGTCTCTGGTGTTGGCGATATCTGTATTTGAAAAGGTACTTAAAGTTTTGGAAAATACCTTTTTCAGCCGTTGCCAAGAGTTGGGAAGAAGGAAATGAACTCACCATCCTGGTGATCAGCCAGGATAGTCACCTTGGTGGTAGGGAATTTCGCTCCCAGTTGCCCTCCCAATGGTAGGCTCAGTGAAACGCTGAAGGATTCCTCTGCTTCATAGAGGGAGTCATCAGTGATGAGGACCCGGCAAGTTTTCTCAGTCTCATCTCTGTCAAAGTGGAGCATGCTGGTGTGGTCTTCTGCACGTGAGATATAGTCAGACAATGAGAACATCGTGGAAGGAGTTGTGCCCGTGGCAGAACCTGCAGGAATAAAAGAAGGAACAGGAAAGATGAGAAGAACTGGAATTCCAAATAGAAAGTCTGTTCCCTACTGGCTCATTGAACTATCTTTAGATAACAAATATCTGAATTATAAGGTATGCATCTCCTGGGCCAGTGATATGGCATAGTAGGCTAAGCCTCAACCTGCGACGCCGGCATCCCAAAAGGCACTGGTTCACGTCCTGGCTGCTCCTCTTCTGATCCAGCTCTCTTCTTATGACCTGGCAAAGAAGCAGAAGATGGTCCAAGTGCTTGGGCTCCTGTACCCATGTAGGAGACCCAGAGGAAGCTCCTGGCTCCTAGCTTCAGATCAGCTCAGCTCTGGCCATTGCAACCATTTGGGGAGTGAACCAGCAGATGGAAGACCTCTCTTTCTGTCTCTCCCTCCCTCTGTCTATAACTCTACCTCTCAAATACGTGAGTAAAATCTTAAAAAAGAAAAGAAAAGGTATGCATCTCTTACAGTCACAAATATTAATAGACTGGTTTTTTTATATTAGTGGTCTTTAAACAGGGTACATTAAGTGTCTTGAAAATGTTAATGGAAAATGTGCACTCTTATGTATCTTATGCATGGCTTTCAAGCTTTTTTTGCACTGAAATAAATTTACCTTTTAATTATATTTTCCATAAACTTTTGGAAAGATCTTCATATTGAATGAGGCTTGTTTACACTAGGGGCTCAATAAATTTAAGGATCATGGGATGCTGGGTCTGGCTTAACCCGATGCTTTCATGCTGTAAGTGGGAAAATCTAGGGGCACAGAATCAGACTAGAGAATCCACAGAGGTGTAGACTGTCCTGGCCTTGCCCTGTGATGGCATAACTGTGACCCTCACACCCTGACCAGAGTTCCTTGTCCAGCATTACAATAAAGCCACAAAACTATTTGTTATTTTGCAGGGAGCTCAGGATTGATTGGAGAATTTCAGTTTATATTTGGTCCATTTTAAATTTTATCAGAGTAATCTATTTATAAATGCACAATTTTAGGAGTTTTGAAAAATACATGTAGCCACCACCAATCATAGCAGAAAACATTTTTATCCCTCCTCAAAAGTTCATCTGCGCCCTGTTCAATCAACCTCCTTGCCTGTTGCATGGCCCCTGGAAACCACAGATCTGCTTCCTCTCACTTTAGATTTATTTGCTTTTAGGAGAATTTTGTCCAAGATGAACCACACAGTACTTTGTCTTTTGTGCCTGGATTCTTTCACATAGCACAGTGCTTTTGAAAATTATCTGTGTATCCTGATTTTGTTCCCTGTTGTTGCTGACCACTCCTCTTTGTTACATATGAAGACACCAAAACTGTTAGGTTATGACTTATCACCTGATGACTGGAGTTGTTTCCAGTTCTTACCTGTTCTGTGTAATGCCACCATGCATATTCTAGGGCCTGTCATGAGTGAGCACAGGCTTGTATTTCTTTGGAGTAGATACTTAGGCAGAGTGAGTGAGCAGGATGGAAAGAGAGAATAAAAGAGGAAGATAAAAGAGAGAGAGAGAGAGAGAGAGAGAGAGAGAATTGACCTCATCTATTGGTTCACTCTTCAACTGGCTGTAATAACCAGGGCTGGGCCAGGCTGAAGCCAGAATCCAGGAACTCCATCAGGGTCTCCCCTGTGCATGGCAGGGACCCCAGTACTTGGGCCATCACCTACTGATTTTCCAGGTTCATTGGCAGGAAGCTGGATCAGGAGCAGAGCAGCTGGGACTCGAACTGGCACTCTGACATGAAATGCTGGCATTGCAAGTAGCAATTTAAACTGCTGTGCCACAATGCTGGTCCTGAAAACATTTTTTTTTTGACAGGCAGAGTTAGACAGTGAGAGATAGAGACAGAGAGAAAGGTCTTCCTTCTGGTGGTTCACCCCCCAAAATGGCCGCTACAGCTGGCACTGTGCTGATCTGAAGCCAGGAGCCAGGTGCTTCTTCCTGGTCTACCATGCAAGTGCAGGGCCCAAGCACTTGGGCCATCCTCCATTGCACTCCTGGGCCACAGCAGAGAACTGGAAGAGGAGCAACCGGGACAGAACCGGCACCCCAACCGAGGCTAGAACCCGGGGTGCCGGCGCTGCAGGCGGATGATTAGCCTAGTGAGCCGCGGCGCTGGTCCCTCAAAACATCTTTAAGTTCCAGTTTTCTATGAACTTTTTTAAAGATTTATTTATTTATTTGAAAGAGTTACACCAAAACAGAAGAGAGGCAGAGAGAGAGAGAGAGAGAGAGAGAGAGAGAGAGAGAGAGGTCTTCCTCTCTGGTTCACTCCCCAACTGGCTGCAATGGCCGGAGCTGCGCCAATCTGTAGCCAGGAGCCAGGAGCTTCCTCCAGGTCTCCCACGCAGGTGCAGGGGCCCAAGGACTTGGGCCATCTTCCACTGCTTTCCCAGGCCATAACAGAGAGCTGGATCAGAAGTGGAAAAGCCAGGACTCAAACTGACACCCATGGATGCTGGCACTGCAGGCAGCACTCCCACCTGGCACACCACATGCCGGCCCCTTCCATGAACTTTTTTAAGTACCCTGGAATAAGTCGATGTCTCTATGCAGAGTTTTTCCTTGCTGCAGAATCAAAGTGGTCTATGAATTGCCATCACAGGTTTTACTCAGAAGGTCAATGACTCACAAAATGTTTCAAAATGGTTTTTTGAAGGGATGAATTTTAGGACCATTAGGAAGTAACAGATTGGCTGTTCTGTCATTCTGGGGATACAAAAAAAAGTTTGAACAGGAGAGTTGATGAGAAAAAAATGTGTGTACTAGGGTAGAGGTCAGAAGAGACTGCTCAAAATGGACGAGGAGAAGGCGGGCTGTCACTTGGTGGGAAACCAGCCAAGTTCCACTGTGAGTCCACGCTTTGAGACCTTATTCCTTCTCCAGGACAACCTGTGCAGGACAGAGTTCTTTGAATTCAAGCCAAACCAGGAGAGGCTGGGGCTTAGACACAAACACTCTCACCGATTGCCAGAGACAGGTGTTGCCCAGCTAAAGGCAGAGGAAGACCAGTGGATGGTAGAACAGGAAGGCTTACAGGAACTTGTCAGGGGGGAAACTTTTGTGTGTGTGTGCGTGTGTGTACACACACACACACACACACACAAAGGGGAAAAAGGTCTTAAGCTTTTACAACAACCTGATTCAATGACAACCAGTGTTTGGAATGCCTTTTTAAAGAGCTGGATGTTCTTGGAGAGATCACTTTATTTTTCCTTGTCATCAAGGGTACAGAATGTTGGTACAGCAGGTGGTAGGAAAGAAAAGAAACTGCACATTTAGCTTTTTAGGATAAAGCTAAAAAGACACACTAGATGTGCACACCATCTAGCACACACTTTATTAAGTATAACTGTCTGTATTAAATCTCTCAGGGACTGGCACTGTGGCATAGAAAGTTAAGCCTCTGTCTGCAGTGCCAGCATCCCACATGGACACTGGTTCAAGTCCTGGCTGCTCCACTTCCAATCCAGCTCTCTGCTAATGTGCCTGGGAAGGCAGCAGAAAATGACCCAAGTACTTGGGCCCCTGCACCCATCTGGGAGACCTAGAAGAAGCTCCTGGCTCCTGGCCCCTGGCTTTGGATCTGCCCAGCTCCTGTCACTGCCACCAGCATTTGGGGAGTGAAGCAGCAGATGGAAGATCTCTCTCTCTCTCTCCTCTGAAAAAATAAAAATGGATCTCAATATATTTCATCTTATGAATAGTCAAATAATAATTTATTCTAATTCCCAGTTGCATATGACAGGATTTCATTTATTTTTATTTTTATTTTTTGACAGGCAGAGTGGACAGTGAGAGAGAGAGAGAGACAGAGAGAAAGGTCTTCCTTTGCCGTTGGTTCACCCTCCAATGGTCGCCGTGGCCAGCGCGCTGCGGCCGGCGCACCGCGCTGATCCGATGGCAGGAGCCAGGTACTTATCCTGGTCTCCCATGGGGTGCAGGGCCCAAGCACTTGGGCCATCCTCCACTGCACTCCGGGGCCACAGCAGAGAGCTGGCCTGGAAGAGGGGCAACCGGGACAGAATCCGGCGCCCCGACCGGGACTAGAACCCGGTGTGCCGGCGCCTCAAGGTGGAGGATTAGCCTAGTGAGCCTCGGCACCGGCCCAGGATTTCATTTTTAACAGCTGAGTGTACTTCATAGTGTAAATATCCCATAATTTCTTTATCCAGGCAACAGTTGATGGACAGCTAGGTTGATTCCATATCTTAGCTATTGTGAATTGTGCAGCAATGAACATGGAGTACAGATAACTCTTTCATATACTGATCTCATTTCCCTTGGGTAAATTTCCAGGAGTGGAATGGCTGGGTCATATGGTAGGTCTAAATTCAGATTTCTGAGGTATCTCCATGCTGTCTTCCACAGTGGCTGTACCAGTTTACATTCCCACCAACAGTCGATTAGGGTACCTTTTCCTTCACATCCTCACCAGCATTTGTTTGTGCTGATTTCTGTATGAGGGCCATTCTAACTGGGGTAAAGTGAATCCTCATTGTGGTTTTGATTTGCATTTCTCTGATGGCTAGTGATCCTGAGCATTTTTTCCTGTCTGTTGGCCATTTGAATTTCCTCTCTTGAAAAGTGCCTGTTTAAGACCTTTGCTCATTTCTTAACTGGATTATTTGTTGTTACTGAATTTCTTGAGCTGGATTCTAGAAAATTTACTTTGGGAAACAATTTTATCACTTATAGGCAATAGTCACAGAATACTGGTATTTATGTAAGTTTTTTTTTTTTTTTAAATCTCTATCTTACTGGTAGCAAGTTAAGAATCGTCAGCAGGGGCTGGCATTGTGGTGTAGTGTCTAAAGCTGCTGCCTTTAGTGCCAGCATCCCATGTGGGCACTGGCTCAAGTCCTGGTTGCTCCACTTCCAATCCAGCTCCCTGCTAATGTGCCTGGGAAAGCAGTGGAAGATGGTACAAGCATGCTTGGGCCCCTGCACCCACATGGGAGACCTGGATGAAGCTCCTGGCTTTGGCCTGGCCCAGCCCTGGCCGTTGTGGTTATTTGGAGAGTGAACAAGCAGATGAAAATCTCTCTCTCTTTCTCTCTCTCTGTAACTTTGACTTTCAAATAAATACAATAAATCTTAAGAAAAAAGAATCCTCAGGAGTTAGAGGGAAAACTCCTCGGGAGGGCCCACAATCAAAGGTGGTGGGGAATGGAGTGGAGGAAGGGGCAGGGAGGCTGGGCTGCAGCCAACAGGAGTTTCTATCCAGAAGGGGCTTTGTGACTTCTGTTTTTAGCATTTTGGCCAACTAGGTTCTCTGGGATGCTCTCACACCAGAAAACAACCAGAAATAATTTTTCTGGCTTTTCTGTGCTCATAGGAAGTAAACAAAATCATCAAGGGCCATAAAAGCCCAAAGCAAAACGAAACAAAAATTCTCAAACTCCTCCCTGCAAAGTCCAAAACCACAAACCCCATAGCCTAAAGAAGGGACTCGCCCTAGGAAAGCAGACATAACACCACCCCTGGGGGAGGGGAAGACTGGCATTTGGGCCTTGGGCACCTCTGGGCAGCTGACACTCTGATTATGCCTGGGGACATAGGGCAGCAGGACTCTTTCTGGATCAGTCTTACCATTTGGATCCTGGTAGAAGCAAAAGAAATCCTCCTTGGAGAAAAACATTGTCAAGTGAAGCCTCTAGATCTTTCACAGAGTCATATCAAATATCAGGGGGCTTCAAAAAGTGTATGCAAATGCATGTAATGAGAACACCATGCATGGTTGTCAAAAAAGTTTTTGAACCAAAATAAACTTATCTTTTAAAAAATAATTAAACTATTAATTTGAAAGGCATTGGAAAGATAGAGATCTCCTATCTATTAGTTTATTCCCTAATGCCTGCAACAGCCAGGGCTGGGCCAGGCTGAGGCTGGGAGTCAGGAACTCAGTCTCTATCTCCCATGGGGTAGCAGGGACTCAAGTACTTCACCCATCATCTGCTGCCTTGCAGGGCACACATTAGCACGAAGCTAAAGCAGGGAGTAGCCAGGAGTTGATTCCAGGCACTCTGATAAACAGTGTCTTACTCATTCTACAAAATGTCTGCCCATAAACTCATCTCTTAATTCTGTTTTTCCACAAACATTTTTGAAATAACTTGGTAAATGTGAGATCTTAAACACATAGAAAAGATATCACTACAAAGATAACTTTTAGACAACGAATTTTTTTTTTTTAATTTTCTTTTGAGAGAGAGAGAGAACGAACTCCATTTTCTGGTTCACTCCCCAAATGCCTGCAATGGCAAGGGCTGGGTTTGGACTGGAGCCAGGAATGCAATCCAGTTGTCCCATGTAGGTGGCAACAATCCAGTTACTTGAGCCATCCTCACTGCCTTCCAGGGTCTGCACTGGCGAGAGGTTGGAATCAGGAGCCAGAGTCAGGAATCAAACCCAGGCACTCTGATGTAGGACAGGAGTGTCTTACCCACCAGACCAGATGCCTGCTCAAGACCCACTTGTTAACAATAATGGCAGCCAGAGGACAGTGAATAATAACTTTAAAATGATGGGAGAAATAACTGCCAACCTAGAATTTCAAGATTGGAGTTTGAAACAGAGGCAAGCTGTCATCAACAAAAGCCTGAGTTTACCCCCAGCAGGCCGACAGAAAAGGAAATTCTAGGGGCCAGTGCTGTGGCTTAGCAGGTAAAGATACACCCTGCATATGGGCCCTGGTTCAAGTCCAGGCTGCTCCACTTCTAATCCAGCTCTCTGCTATGGCCTGGGAAAGCAGCAGAAGATGGCCCAGGTCCTTGGGCCCCTGCACCCACGTGGGAGACCCAGAAGAAGCTCCTGGCTCCTGGCTTTGGATAGGCCCAGCTCCAGCAGTTGTGGCCATTTGGGGAGTGAACCAGCAGATGGAAGACCTTTCTCTCTGTCTCTTTGACTCTGTCTCTCTGTAACTCTGGCTTTCAAATAAATAAATAAATCTAAATTCTAAGTGATTTCTTTAGTACTTCAGGAAGAAGAAAAATGACGCTCCAAGCCATTTTGGGATGCAAGGTCTAACTTCCACAACCCCAAACGTGCCTATGACAAAAGCAGAGGATTTTTTATTAAAAAAAAGAAAGGGGAAATCCATTTGCTTAATGTGCCCTGCCCTGGGGAGAGAGCATTTGGCAATGGCAGATCATTTATCTTGATATATTCAAAACCAAGTACAAGACAAGCCCTTGTAACAGATCTTCAAGGTGTGTTAATGTGTTAATGGGTGTTGGGTTTGGCTAGACTATGGCTTGTTCTTTTTTTTTTTTTTTTTTTTTTTTTTGACAGGCAGAGTTATATATAGAGAGAAACAGAGAAAAAGGTCTTCCTTTTCCGTTGGTTCATCCCAAAAATGGCCTCCATAGCTGGTGCTCTGCACCAATCCGAAGCCAGGAGCCAGGTGCTTCCTCCTGGTCTCCCATGCAGGTGCAGGGCCCAAGCACTTGGGCCATCCTCCACTGCCTTTCTGGGCCACAGCAGAGAGCTGGCCTGGAAGAGGAGCAACCAGGACAGAATCCAGCGCCCCAACTGGGACTAGAACCCAGTGTGCTGGTGCCGCAGGCAGAGGATTAGCCAAGTGAGCCACGGCGTCAGCCTGGCTTGTTCTTTAAGATCAATCTTGAAAGCATACTAGATACTACTAGCCTTGTGCAATTTTAGAAACTCATATTTAAGCTTGTTTCACTCCACTGCAAAGTGAAGAAGAAGAAAAAGCAAGGTGAGGTGGGACCGCGCTTCTTCATCAGCTGAGCCACGGGAGAATGAGCCTAGTTCCTTCTTCCCTGTGGGCCCTGGGGCTCTACCTTGAGTCCTACAGGGAGTAAGTGCCTGAAAGGAAGGGCTGTGGCTGAGACTGGACAGATCAGCTCCTGTAGAAAGTGCGTTTATTTTTTGCTCTGGGCTTCAAGCTGGGCGTCTGATACCAGAGGCATATTCTCGGTCCACATGCAGACTGTGGAGGACAATGGGCTAAGGTTATCCAGATGTGATTGGGAGAAACAAGGTGGCAAGCAGCCCACTTGAGTAGCTCATAGGAAATGGCTAAGCTTAAAGGGGACACTAAAGGTTGCCTTTTGCCTGTGAAAAGAGCTTCCCTCTTGAAGGGCAAGCAACATGTACTAGAAGCTCAGAGTGTCTGGCTGTGAGTCAGCTAGAATGGGGGTAAGGTGGAGGGTCCCTCCCTCCTAAACAGAAGGGCCGTGCCCTGTGGGATCCAGTTCCCAGAAGCTCTCCAGGTGTGAAAGCTGGCATTCCCAGAATAGCTGGCAAACAACTCAGCTGTTTGGCACCTGACCTTTGACCCTGAATTCCTCACATAAAAGGCTGTTTTCATGTTTCTCCTTGAAAAAGAAAATAAAAACAGAAGAAGAAAACAAAGGTTATGACAGGGTCAGATTCCTTCCCTGGAGAACTAAGTCACTGTATGTATGGTAGCGCCTTGACTCTTGCATACCTCTTTCTGGAATTACGAGACAGTGAAAACTTTACTCACATCATGCATCATTGGGATACTTGTTCTGATCTACTTCTTTTTTTTTTTTTTTTTTTTTTTTACAGGCAGAGTGGATAGTGAGAGAGAGAGACAGAGAGAAAGGTCTTCTTTTGCCATTGGTTCACCCTCCAATGGCCGGTGCACTGCGCTGATCTGATGGCAGGAGCCAGGTGCTTCTCCTGGTCTCCCATGGGGTGCAGGGCCCAAGCACTTGGGCCATCCTCCACTGCACTCCCTGGCCACAGCAGAAAGCTGGCCTGGAAGAGGGGCAACCGGGACAGAATCTGGTGCCCCGACCAGGACTAGAACCGGGTGTGCCGGTGCCGCTAGGTGGAGGATTATCCTAGTGAGCCTCGGCGCCGGCCCTGATCTACTCCTTACATCTATGTAAATGACCCAGAGGACGACAGTTCATTTGGTTATTTAAACCTCTCTGGGAGTGGGTGTTTGGCCTAGTAGCTAAGCCATGGGTTAAGGTGCTCGTGTCCCACTTTGCAGTACCTGGATTTGGTCCTTGGCTCCAGCTCCTGACTCCTGCTTCCTAGCAATGCAGGCCCTGGGAGGCAGTGGTGACAGCTCAAGCAGCTGGGCTCCTGCCGCCCATCTGGATTGAGTTCTTGGCTACTGGCTGCAGCCCTGTGGCAGTCCTGGACATTTCAGGCATTTTTTTGTACTGAACAATAGTTGTTGGCTCTGCCTCTCAAATAAATGAATAAATAATATAAATTTTAAAGTCTCTCTGGAAGGCTCATTAGAATAAATGCTTAACATTTATTTTCATGAATAAAATGAAAATGAGCCATATGAACAGTAGAATGGTTTATATGTTATTAATAGTTAATAATTCAGAAATACAAACTGTGGTTATAGGTGAGTGAAGGAGGCAACTTGTTTTATGCTGTACTTTGATGAGGATCTAAAGGCTGCACCAGTAGAGGGTCTGTTTACCAAGTTACTGCCTGTTCTTGCTACCTGCTTAAAGTGTCCATTATCGGTATTCTCAGGCAATGATGAAGGTATCATATGAAAAACTATTTTTGGGGCCAGCATTGTGGCATATCAGGTTAAGCCTTTTCCCAATATGCCGGCATCTCATATGGGCGTCAGTTCAAAACCCGCTGCTCCACTTTTGATCCAGCTCCCTGCTAGTGTGCCTGGGAAAGCAGCAGAGGATGGCCTAGGTCTTTGGGCCATTGCATCCATGTAGGAGACTTGGAAGAACCTCCAGACTCCTGGCTTTCGCCTGGCCCAGTTCCAGCTGTTGCAGCCATTTGGGATGTGAACCAGAGAATGGACGATTTCTCTCTCTGTCTCTCTCTGTCTCTCTCTGTCTCTCTCTGTCTCTTCTCTTTCTGCGACTCTGCCTTTCAGATGAATAAAAAATACAAACAAAACCATTGTTTAGAAGAGGATGTGGAGTTGGAGGAATTCTCCCCAATGGCTAGCAGGTGTGTAGATTGCAAGAGTGAATACATGAATGGACAATGGATATACCAGGTATAAAAGTAAAACTCTGACCTACAGTGTGCTGGGATTAGTCTAGGAATGCAAGCTACACCTCTGCAGCAATCAGCTACTGATGCTCAGACTCCTAATCAATAACCACCACTTTCTCTAGCTTTTGCCCCCACTTCTGGACCAACCAGGGAAAGCCAAATGTGCTTTCCTGATGAGCCACCCTGCTTCCAGCGCTCCCAAGGGCCTCCGATCAGGGTGCACCTGATATCATCCCTTTTTTTTCCACCGTGACGCTTTCTCACTCTTCTGCCTGCCTTTGAGTCTCTGCCAAGTACAGGTGATGATGGCTGACCCCTCGCCCTTGCTATAGCAAGCTCTGAATAGGTAGCCTTTTCTCGTTCTCATGTGGGTGGTCTTAACTTATTCACACAATATTTGACGATTACATAGTTACTAACAAGTTGGAGAATATGGCCTTGAGGGGGTGGGGCACAGGACACCTGAAGTTCAACTGCATGGAAGTGAGGGGGCACTCATAAAGAGTGGAGTTTGTTTGGGGCATGAGGACACCTGGACCCCAGGTTGGGGAACCTTTGTAGTTGTGAGATGTGCCAGAGGAGGAAGAGACACTGAGAAGCAGATAAAACTATGTTGCAGTGTTACCCATAGGCAATGCTGACTGCTAAAAATAAGGACCCCTTGTTTATATTTTCCACTAGTGTACATGATCTCTTTTCTCTTTTTTTTTATTTAATGAGCATAAATTTCCAAAGTACAGCTTATGGATTACAATAGCTTCCTCCCCCCCGTAACTTCCCTCCCACCCACAACGCTCTCCTCTCCCACTCCCTCTCCCCTTCCCCTTATCACGATTAATTTTCCGTTATCTTTATATACAGAAGATGATCTATTTTCTCTTATAATGCCTCATTTGACCCTCATGAAATATTGTAAGGTAGTGTGAACAGATGTCTTGCACAAGTTTTGATTAAAATATCCCTGGCTGAGGACATCCACTTAGAGGAGTGAGGGCACCTGCACAGGGTCAGCAAGGAAGTGAGCAGCAGGACACAGGCACCTTGCTCTCCACTGTGCTCGCCACGCAGCCTGCTCCAGCATTGACCCAGCCCTGTTCTAACCATCGTTTCCTGTCTCCAAGCACCCCCCAGAACCTCCTACCTTGATGTGTAGAGCAAATGACCGTTAGCTTCTGGCTGGCATCTCCAGACCTCCTTACAGGAATCAGAAGTTCCCCAATGTCCTCCTTTATTTTGTATTCCGCCTCTGGAATATAAACTGTCGATTCTGGAAAAGACAGGAGGAGGTTTCAGCGAGATTTGCATTGGATTGGTGACATTTTAGTGCACCTGACCAGAAATGTGCAGTCTTTGACCCCTCCACTTTCCAATATGATTTCCTGTATGAAATATAGTGAGAATAGGAAGTATTACTTATTGTTAAATGAGACTGGAATTGAGTTTAGGAGACCCCTTTGAAAGGCTAAGAGGAATAGCCAGCATTAAAATGCAAAGGAAAATCTTACAGCAACTTCATCTCTCTTTCTCTTTTTAAATTGAGGTCAAACTGTAGGTCTTCCAAGTAGAGATTAAATATTTTTCTCCAGATTTACATTTGCTCTCCATTTTAAAAAACACTTTAAATAAGCATAAATTTAATTCATTAATAAAGAATAATATTTTCCTGTTTTGTTAAATGAATAATTTATTTACCATTAAATTGAGTAGACACTTTGTAAGGCATTGTGCTGCCCATTTACATCAAGAAAAATAAGCCACAGTCCTTGCCCTCAATTTTTAAAATAATACTACCACTGAAATCTCCTGAGTTACATGTGTGTACACACCTGTACATGTATGGGTGTGTACAAACATACATCTACACATCAACATATTCACTGAAATATGAATATCACTCATTTCTTAATTTTACTGAAATTTTTAATATTTTATGAGGCTTTTCACCAAGTATGTATTGTGTGATTCAAATATGTGTGTGTTTGCCACCATCAAACATTCTTCACAAGAGTCCAGAGACTCCCCCTCATTTCCTCTCCTCTATGAAATCCCTCATTACCTGGTTAATGCCACTCTGAGGACCATTGGTTGCTATTCTCACTCTGTCTTTTATACTACTGTGTCTATATAAGTGTTTACAGGAGGTGATAACGGAACAAACCAAGGCCCTCAGCAACCAGGTGGTCAACCAAATGCTGCTACAGGGATATACTCGGCTCCCCACCCAGGAGACAGCGGCTTGAGACATCGCCCCATGCCAGCGAAGAGTGCCTCGTCGCCCCATGCCAGCAGGAAGTAGCTCTAAAGACAGATCATCGTCCCTCTACCCCTCCTGGACTTTTGAGACTAATGTAATCCCATACCACTCCTGCTTTATAAAAAAACAAAAGGGGGGAGTGTTAGTAAAATGGTACAATTTTACCTATGGCACGATCTACACCCTGACACCATCCTAGGCTCCAGCCCCTGGCCGCCATTGCTGGAAGCCAGGTGGCCACATGGCCCAACCGCCAGTGTCAGCCCCACACCCATCCTAATGGGATTCGCTGCTCCTACTTCCCTGCTCACCCTGGCAAAGTTTTAAAAGGACCTGTTCCTGAACACATGGTTTGCTCTCTCTTCCTCTCCGTCTCCTGATCTCTCTCTGTCTCTGTCTCTCTCTTACACTCTCCTTCTCCTTTTCCTTCTTTGCCCCTTCCCTCCAGTCTGTCGGATTTCCCCCAATAAACTCTTTCTCTAAAAAACAAACAAACAAAACAAACAAAAAAACCACAAATATTTCTGTTTGGGCGGGGGCTGTGGTGTAGTGGGCTGAATCTCCTTCTGTGACACCAGCATCCTTATGGACACCAGTTCGGGTCCCGGAGGCTTCTCTTCCCATCCAGCTCTCTGCTGTGGCCTGGGGAAGCAGTAGAAGATGGCCTGATGCTTGGGTCCCTGCACCCACGTGGGAGACTTGGAAGAGGCTCCTGGCTCCTGACTTCGCATCAGCCCAGTTCTGACCACTGCAGCCATTTGGGGAGTGAACCATTGGATGGAGGACCTTTCTCTCTGTCTCTTCCTCTCTCTATATCTCTGCCTCTCAAATAAATAAAATTAAAAAAAAACTTAAAAACAATTTGTGTTTGCTAAAAACATAACATTTTAAAGTCCCTGATGTTCCACTTCTGATGTAGCTCTCTGCTGTGGCCTGAGAAAGCAATGGAAGATGGCCTAAGTCTTTGGGCCCATGCACTCACATGGGAGTCTTGGAAGACGCTCCTGGCTCCTGGCTTCAGCCTGGCCCAGGTTGGGCTGTTGCAGCCATTTGGGGAGTGAATTAGTGGATGGAAGATTTCTCTCTCTCTCTCTCTTAAAATTTATTTATTTATTTGAAAGTCGAAGTTACACAAAAAGGGGAGAGGCAGAGAGAGAGAGAGAGAGAGAGGTCTTCCATCCGCTGGTTCACTCCCTAATTGGCCGCAACGGCTGGAGCTGTGCTGATCCGAAGCCAGGAGTCAGGAGCTTCTTCGGGGTCTCCCACACAGGTGCAGGAGCCCAAGGACTTGGGCCATCTTCTACTGCTTTTCCAGGCCATAACAGAGAGCGGGATTGGAAGTGGAGCAGCCAGGACTTAAACTGTTGCCCATATGGGATGCCAGCACTGCAAGCAACAGCTTTACACACTATGCCACAGCGCTATTTCCTCTCCCTCTTTTGAATAAATAAATAAATCTTTTATTTATTTATTTATTTTTTTTGATAGGCAGAGTGGACAGTGAGAGAGAGAGACAGAGAGAAAGGTCTTCCTTTGCCGTTGGTTCACCCTCCAATGGCCGCCGCGGCCAGCGCGCTGCAGCCGGCGCACCGCGCTGATCCGATGGCAGGAGCCAGGAGCCAGGTGCTTTTCCTGGTCTCCCATGGGGTGCAGGGCCCAAGCACCTGGGCCATCCTCCACTGCACTCCCTGGCCACAGCAGAAAGCTGGCCTGGAAGAGGGGCAACCGGGACAGAATCCGGCGCCCCGACCGGGACTAGAACCCGGTGTGCCGGCGCTGCTAGGCGGAGGATTAGCCTATTGAGCCGCGGCGCCGGCGAATAAATTTTTTTTAAAAAGGGCCACTCTGGTTGCAAGTTACGCACTTTCAGGTACTATATGAATTTTGTTCAACTACTGTGATAATCAATGTGTATTAGGTAAAATCCAACGATGAGTACAAAATTTCTCTTCAGGGAATAATCTCCTATTTCAACAAAGAGAGGTAGCAAACAACTGGTTGGAGTTTTGTTTTGTTTTTCTTAATTTCTCTGAATATTTGCTGAATGAATGACTACATAGAAAGAACTGATAAATTCAAGAATATGATACACTGTGGTAACAAAGCTTCGTGTAACACATGTTAAAACTAATTGAGTTGGCTGCCACCCAGTAGTCACATGCAGGACAATGGATCCCTAAGTCCCCACCTAATCTGGTGAGTTAGGCTGCAGGGACTCCCAGAGGCCATGAAAAGAAGGTAGGTGTGGAATGAGCTCTGAGGATTGGCCATCTGGGGGCAGAGCTGCTCCACAGCTATGGCTGCACGAAGTGTACAGTACTGACTCCTCTGCATGGTAAAGGAATCCCATAAAGAGTCTTTCTGTTTTCACCCCCCTATATACTTTTACAAAGATTCCCAAGTGTAAATGAAAAATAACTCTTTCATTTCATTTTAAATCCTAAATGGGTATGAACACATCTAGAGGCTTATAGAGCCTGAGGGAGGTATGAAAGCCTGAAACAGACCAATAGACCTGCACTGGCTAAAAAAAGCACAACATTGGGATCACATACCATCGCCAGGGTCTACGATTTCCACTGTTGCCGTTTCCGGAAACTCCAGGGCAGCCATGACAGGTCCGGACAGGATGATCTGGAACATCTCGGAAGCTTCGTATTCTCTGTCAGGTATAATTCTCACCCTCCATGCAGCTGCAGTCTGTCCAGGATGGAACTGGATCTGGTTATGGGTCTTTCCTTTAAAATCGTTATCTTTTTTTGCAGTGCCATCTCTAGTTCCAATGCCTGGGTAAAAATCAGGAAGTTACAAATAAAAAGCCAAGGGACTGAAATAATATTCTCCTTTCAAGGTGGTGTCTATCATTGATAACATAGAAATTGCTTCTTTTAATGCTCGGAAAATAATCCTTCTTGCCTAAACGAGGGGAAGTAAGCAGAAGTGAACAGAATTGAGAGACAAGCCTGGAAGGAGGAGTGACAGAAAAGAGAGCCATCATACATTTATTTATATTAGCAGATGTTTATCAAGAGCCCCAGATGTGCCAGTGAAGGGCTAATAATATCCACACCTCAACACTTTAAATCTCATTAAGAGGCTTAGATTCTGCAGGTTTTACTTTTGTGTGAAATAAAATATTATAAGCTGATACCCGCTATGGTGAAAGATTTTATATAAATGATATTAATATAATTACTTTAGCTCATTTTCAAATAATCTGAATCCTTGCAAAAGATAACCAATGTAAAGCCTGAAAATAATCTCTAAAGGAGAGCTAGTGTTGCCTTTGCAAAACTGCTAAAGCAAGCTGCATTCATGGTGGTCTGGTCACTGAGAGTGAAGGTGCAGTATCTCCGAAGCACCGTCTTTTGACCACATGATGAACGTGGAGAATAAAAGGAAGAGTGAGTGATGCCCTTCGCCAAGGCATAGGCAGTGCTGTGTTGCACTGCTATAGGAATGAAGCAGGCAGGTGGCTCCCTCCTTATTTGCTGAACATCAGCTCTGTGCAAGAGGCTGAGGATGTCACATGGAGTTAGGTACAGCTCCCCACTCCTTCAAGAGGTTTTTCTTTTTTCTTTTTAAAGATTTATTTATTTATTTGAAAGTCAGAGTTACACAGAGAAAGAAAGAGAGAGAGAGAGAGGTCTTCCATCTGATGGTTCACTCCCCAGCTGGCTGCAAAGGCAGGAACTGTGCCGATCTGAAGCCAAGAGCCAGGAGCTTCTTCCAGGTCTCCCACGCAGGTGCAGGGGCCCAAAGACCCGGGCCATCTTCCACTGCTTTCCCAGGCCACAGCAGAGAGCTGGATCAGAAGTGGAGCAGCCGGGACTAGAACCGGTGCCCATATGGGATGCTAGCGCTTCAGGCCAGGGTGTTAACCTACTGTGCCACAGTGCCGGCCCCTCAAGAGATTTTTCAATTGTGGGGAGACCAGCAGCTAAACAAATTGTTTCAATTCTGTTTGGTGATGTCATGGAACAATAATGGTGGTTACCACTTACTGAGTATCTACTATGTGCCAGAATCCATTCTAGATTAATTTAAAGCTATTATCACACAAAAAAACTGTAGCTCTTTTAAACTAAATAAAAAGTGGCACAAGGTATACATATATTGAAATATCACACTGTACTCCATAAATATATAAATTATTATGTGTAAATTAAAAAATCTGTATGAAATAAGTGGCAGGGAAGGAAGTCAAACTCCACAGTTGGTTTTTGTTTCTTTTTCCTTCTAGATCCTGTGCTTTCCTGGGGTGGGATGGGAGCATTAGGGGGACTTCCTGGAACATCCAAGCAAGCTGTTTCAGAGGTTCACTTCCATGGTGTTGATGTGGGTTTAGGTAGCCTGTTTTGGAACAGAAGGGCTGACTGTAATTCATTTAATCAGCGTTGAGTGTCTGCTCTACACTTCACTCTGTTCTTGAGATTTGTCGTAATGGAAGATGCATTTCCCGGCCTTTATGGAGCTGGAAATCTGGGCAAACAGACAGAAGACACACACAGATGCATGCCAGGGAGGGTGTGTGCTGCGAGGAACCAAAAGGCAGGGTGCTGGTTTAGATAGGGAGGCTGCAGGGTGTATCTGAGGGGTTGGTTAATCTGCAATCATTCCTATGGTTCTGGGCAGATAGATTCCACACTCCTCCCTCCCCCCTTCCAATCCAGGAAATGAAAATACTCCTTGAAATGTTAACCGAAACTCACAAGAAGACTTCAAGATAAGAAGCTGTGGAGGCGGGGCCCTAAGAGAAAGGAGACCTAGTGCAGCTGCAGTTCCCACCAGCAAATTCCCCCATGGTGATGATGTGACCAGGGGTGTACACTGGGGCTGAGGGCACCCAGAAATCAGGGTGCTCTTTAGATGGACTAAGACAACTTCTATTGCAGAGGCCTCAGACTGGGAGAGGAGACTTGGGAACATTTACCTTTTCCTCATTGCCTGCTTTCTCCTCAGCCCATTCCCTTTCTGGATTCTCTCCAGGAGTTCTGATCAGCTGGCTGCATTCTGTGTGAGTTTCGCATATCTGAGAAACCCAGAATGCTCATTTGTAAAATGAAGATAATATAATCCTAACTGTCTTTTCAATAGCTTATGAAAATAAAGGCATAGTGTTCTCAAAAGTGCTGGCAGCTAAAGATGCTATGAAAGCTTAGTGCATTATTAGATCAATAATAATTATTAATATTAATAATGAGATGTATGGTGTGTGCACTACATATGTGTTTAACCCAAGGAGAAATCATCTGTACTAGGTCCTTGTAGAACTCAGAATAATTAGACATGGCACATCCTCAAGGAAATTATAACCTCACATCAGGTAAAAACAATTATATATAATCAAAAGAAATAGTTATAACTAAAAACAATGCATCATATAATCATAAATAGTTCTTCAATGGGAATAACTAGAACAAATCAAAACAATCTATCAAATGCTCAAAAACAATTTTAAAGAACATTGAGTGACTTGGGATTGTGTCTTAATTTTCCTGAAGTTCTTTGTGTTGGAAAGGTGAAAAAAGAAGATAACCTTGCCAAAAAAAGAGGAAAACCGGAGAAGAAGCATTAAAAGTTGATAGGGACAGGCATTGTGATGCAGCGGGTAAAGCTGCTGCCTGGGACACCAGCATCCTATAATGGAGTGCTGCTTTGAGTCCTGGAAACTGTGCTTGGCTTCAGATCCAGCTTCTTGCTAACGCACCTGGCAGGCAGCAAAAAATGCTTTTGGGTTCCTGCCACTCTTGGGGGAGACCCAAATGGAATTCCTGGCACCTGGCTTTGGCTTGGCCAAGTCCTGGATGTTGTAGGCATTTGGGGGATTCCTTTCTATCTCTCTCTCTCTGCCTTCCAAATAAATAAATCTTTAAAAAGTTGATAAATACCTAGACCTGTAACTTACATAGAGCAAAAATCACAGTGCAACTTCAGTCATGGATTTTTAGAGTTGGTCCCCAACCAGTAATTGCTTCTCTTTCAATCGATTTTAAGCCTCCAGTTTTGTGATTCTTTGGCAGTCTTATTACTTACTGATGAAAGATGTTTCTCCAAGATATCCTCTCCGTATGAGCGTCACCTCTATGAATTCAGAGTCTTCATCCACAATGTAGTATTCTTTCTCCAAAGAAATCCAAGCCCAGTTCAGATGAAAACGCTGATTTGTTAGTCTATTTCCTCCTGTAATTGGCAGCAGTAAATTGGAAGTCAGCCAAAGTATTTGATGGAAAATTAACGCTCAATGTGTGCATTATGTTTCTGGAGCCTTTGCTTTTCTAGATAATGTCAAGAGCACCACCTTAGGTCCTATTCTCCTTATTTAATGTGGAGTCACACAGGTGCCTCCCATTCATAAAGGACCATATGCACCAGGGTTCCAAAGAGCTGGAGCTGGGTAGTTTGGGGTTCAGCTCATACGGACACCTGCATCCTTTCCCGTCTGCCTCCCTGCTCACATCCTCTGTCCCTGTCTTTCTTCCATTTCTTCCTCTGATCTGTGATCTACTCCTGTCACATTATTTGTCTATCAGTTTGCTCTCACATTAGTCTAAAAGTTCCTTTAAAGTAATGCCCACATTGTAGTCACTTATTTTATCAATATCAGTACCTCCTACGGTGCATGTTTAAAATTAGCCCAGTAGAGGGCAGCAGATAAGGCTATAAGGACCCTGATGTCTCCTCTGTCTACATCAAGTCACAGAGCTCTATGTGAATGGTCATCTTGGCTCCTTACTGGGGCTGTGTAAAACGTGTGTATTGGGAGAAAGAGCAGGACCCCGTCAGCTGTGGCATGATGGCTGCAAATAAAAGGATGCTGATCTAGGACTCTTTGGGCTGGTGTTGTGGCACGGCAGGTTAAGTGGCTGTGTGCGATGCTGGCATTCCACATTGGAGTACTAGTTAGAGTTCCAGCTGCTCTGTTTCCAATCCAGATTCCTACTAATGCACCTGGAAAGGCAGCAGAAGGTGGCCTAGGTACCCGGGCTCCTGCCACCCATGTCGGAGACCAGGATGGAGTCCCTGGCTCCTGGCAGGATGGAAGACTTCTCTCTCTCTCTTTGTCTCTGTCACTCTGATTCTCAAATAAATGAACCTTTTAAAAAAAAGAAGTGGGGGGGCTGGCACCGTGGCTCACTTGGTTAATCCTCCGCCTGCGGCGCCAGCATCCCATATGGGCGCCAGTTCTAGTCCCGGCTACTCCTCTTCCAGTCCAGCTCTCTGCTGTGGTCCGGGGAAGGCAGTGGAGGATGGCCCAAGTACTTGGGCCCCTGCACTCGCATGGGAGACCTGGAGGAAGCACATGGCTCCTGGATTCGGATCGGCACAGTTCCGGCCATAGTGGCCATTTTGGGGGTGAACCAACAGAAGGAAGACCTTTATCTCTGTCTTTCTCTCTCACTGTCTAACTCTGCCTGTCGAACAAAAAATGAAAGAAAGAAGTGGGAGTCTATGACTGTCTCAGCTGAATATAGATATCAGATATCAAAGTAAGCATGAGACAGACAACCATACACAAAGTTTACTATAAAGGCTCTACTTTATCAGTTCCATAGCTAATGGACCCCTTAATCAGATCAAATATATCAAAAGGGAGATACTTTGCAGACAAGAAAGGAGAATGTCTGAAACAAGTATATTAGGAAAATCTAGTGCCATGGTGGGAATCCCATCATCACTGAAGAAGGGCATAGGTTACAGTCTCTACCTCCAGTCTACAGAGCATGGGTTCCAATAAATCTCTTGGAGAGCTTGATATGTTCTTCTGTAGTTGGAGATCCATGTGACTTGATTCATTGTCAAAAAGAGTGTAGCCTTGGCAAGGTAGATGAGGGAGTGAAGATGGTTGCGTTGGGAAGTCATTGAGCAACCATAAAGAGTGGGAAAAAGAAAGCACACATGTGAACTGGGGTGGGTCCCAGCCCACCAGGGTCAGTTAAGGAGATAATGGGGCCTCAGCAGGAAGGAAGCTGGGAACTGACTACCAGATTCCCATGGGATACAGAGGCAGTACAAACAGGAGCTGCAGCCTGCATGGTAGTGCAGCAGATTAAGTTGCTGCCTGTGATACCAGCCTCCCATTTGAACACTAATTTGAGTCGCAGCTGCTCCACTTCTGATCCAGTTCCCTGACAATGTGCCTGGGAAGGCAGAGGGAGATGGCCCAAGTGCTTGGGCCGCTGCCACCCATGTGGGAGACCCAGATGGAGTTCTGGGTTCCTGGCTTTGGCCAGGAACAAACCTGGCCATTGGGACCATTTGCGGAGTGAACCAATGGGTGGAAAATTCTCTCTCTCTCTCTCTCTCTAACTCTTTCAAAACAAATAAATAAAGTAAAATTCCAAAATAAATGCATATGTTGATTTTCACGTGTTTACTTCACTATTTGTTTCCTCTCTTAACAGAGCATTGTTGATATTATTGTGGACATTCTAATAAATACAGAAAACTATAAAACAAATAAAAATACCAGAAATGTCATTAAAAATAACATTAATCTTGTTTCCAGTTTGAAACCACTTTAATCCTTCATGTAGGTAGTCTGTGGATTTTGAAATCACAAATCAAAATCATAGTTCATGTTTGCTTATTCTTTTGTGTTTTTTCAAAGTTCTTTCACAAGTCATTGTTTTTACAATCACATTAAAGAGTAGGTCAATCGTGAGTATCAATTTATAGCTAGACAGATTCAGGATGACAAAGTGACTTGACCAGGTCCACATAGGTATGTGATAGGGTCAGACAAGGCCCCAGTTCTGTGGACTCCTAGTTCCATGATCTGCTTTTGGCTACCATCTTCCACTCTGAGAAGTTGTGTATCAAATGCAACCCAAATACTGCAAAAAGAAACTGGGCCAAATGAATTGCAGATCAGGCCCTCTGAATCAAAACAAGCTTGGTAAAGAAGGCTCAACAGTTCAAGGCAGGAACATTTCACACTTCATGAGCATAGCTATTTGTAATCTGATGGTTGAATGGACTCAGGTTCAAATTCTAGCTTTGCCCCATACGAGCTATGTGATTGTGAACGAATCAAGGAGCATCAGCGTCCCCAACTATCAGTGTGCTGGGCTCCGTGGCAATATTGTGAGGATCAATGAAGACACTACTCCAAAAATACCCAGCACAAATTAGATGCTCATCATGGTTTTAAAAGCACAGGCTAGGGGCTGGTGCTGTGGCATAGTATGTTAAGCATCTGCTTGCAGTGCTGGCATCTCATATGGGCACTAGTTTGAGTCCCAGCTGCTCCACTTCCAATCCAGCTCCCTGTTTATGGCCTGAGAAAGCAGTGGAAGATGGTCCAAGTGTTTGGGCCCCTGAACATACCTGGGGCCCCTGCACTCACCTGGCTGTTGCAGCCATTTGAGGAGTGAACCAGTGGATGGAAGACCTCTCTCTCTGTGTCTCTCCCTCTGTCTGTAACTCTGCCTCTCAAGTAAATAAATAAATCTTTTTTTAAAAAGCATTAGGCTATATTGTTTCTTGTGACTTCATTTTCACTACTGGCTGGTTAGTATGTACCTTTTAAAATCATGCATCTAGTGGGTAAAGCTGCTGTCTGCAATTCCCGTATCCCATATGGGTGCTGGTTTGCGTCCTGGTTGTTCCACTTCTGATCCAGCTCCGTGCTAATGGCCTGGGAAAACAGTGGAAGATGGCCTAAGTACTTGGACCTCTGCTACCCATGTGGGAAACCTGGAAAAAGCTTCTGGCTCTTGGCTTTATTGTGGCCATCTGGGGAGTAAATCAGCAGATAGAAGATTCTCTCTCTCTCTCTCTCTCTCTCTCTTTCTCTCTTTCTCTCTTTCTCTCTTTCTCCCTTTCTCTCTCTGTAACTCTGACATTCAAACAACTAAATAAATCTAATGTGTGTGTATATTTATAATATACACACTTCTGTGACTAACATCATCCTTTTTGGGCTATTCTCCACTTGTAGGCTGAACTCCACTTTTATTATAACATTTTGATTTTCAGAGAAGTTTGTTGTCACATTTAATGCTCATTTGCAATCTTCCTACTTTTTGTCCCCATACTTGAAAATAATTTTATTATTTATTTTACCATCATTTTAGTATGCTTGACCCTTGAGCAAGCTCAGAAATGTGAAAGTGTCACCCCCTTCAAACATGGACCCATCAGGCACTGTACCCTGCTATGCAAGGCAGTTTAATTCTTCCTGCAACCACATGCTGGTTATTAGGCACCGTATGAGTTCACTGCTAGAGAAATGAGAAAACTGAACATGGTCTGGAGTAAATGGGAAATAGTCTGTGTATCAAAACATTTAAAGGAAGGGTACAATAAACCAACCATAGCAGGAGGAAGAGGCTGGGAAGAATTTGCTTCCAGTTCTAGATAAATCCAAGAAGGTGAAGTTCATCTACATATATTTTAAAGCTGTGTTAATAAATATTGCTAAATAAAATTAAGCCCAGAATTAGAGAAATAAGAAACAAACTGATGAGGCTTTGGACTAGAGATACCAACGTGAGCTAAGTACTTATATCGGCAGAGTACTCACAAACACCCAAAACTGAGTATGGAAAGTCCAAATAACTAAGTAGTGATAGAGTAGTTCTCTCTCTCTCTCTCTCTCTTTTTTTTTTTTTTTGACAGGCAGAGTGGACAGTGAGAGAGAGAGACAGAGAGAAAGGTCTTCCTTTTGCTGTTGGTTCACCCTCCAGTGGTCGCCACGGCTGGTGCGCTGCGGCCGGCGCACCGCGCTGATCCGAAGCCAGGAGCCAGGTGCTTCTCCTGGTCTCCCATAGGGTGCAGGGCCCAAGCACTTGGGCCATCCTCCACTGTACTCCCTGGCCACAGCAGAGAGCTGGCCTGGAAGAGGGGCAACCGGGACAGAATCCGGCGCCCCGACAGGGATTAGAACCCGGTGTGCTGGTGCCACTAGGTGGAGGATTAGCCTATTGAGCTGTGGCGCCGGCCAGAGTAGTTCTCTTTAAGGAACTTTCTCTTTCCCTCTATATAGCAACCATTCAGAGATTAATGGCTCCCTGGTGAATTTTTTTAAAATATTTTTTTAAACTTTTATTTAGTAGATATAAATTTCCAAAGTACAGTTTATGGATTGCAATGGCTTTTCCCCCCCAATAACTTCCCAGCCACCCGCAACCCTCCCATCTCCCACTCCCTCTCCCATTCCATTCACATCAAGATACATGTTCAATTATCTTTATATACAAAAGATCAATTTAGTATATATTAAGTAAAGATTTCATCAGTTTGCCCCCACACTGAACACAAATTGCCAACTACTGCTTGAGCACTAGTCATATCATTAATTCACATTGAACTACACATTAAGGACAGAGATCCTACATGGGGAGTAGTAAGTACACAGTGACTCCTGTTGTTGACTTAACAAATTGACACTCTTGTTTAACGCGTCAGCAATCTCCCCAGGCTCTAGTCATGAGTTGCCAAGGCCATGAAAGCCCTCAGAGCTTGCCGACTTTCATCTTATTTCGACAAGGCCATAGTCAAAGTGGAAGTTCTCTCCTCCCTTCAGAGAAAGGTACCTCCTTCTTTGATGGCCGTTCTTTCCACTGGGATCTCTCTCGCAGAGATCTTTCATTTAGTTGTTTTTTTTTTTTTTTTTTTTTTTTTTTGCCAGAGTGTCTTGGCTTTCCATGCCTAAACTACTCTTATGGGCTCTTCAGCCAGATCCGAATGCCTCAAGGGCCGATTCTGAGGCCAGAGTGCTGTTTAGGACATCTGCCATTCTATGAGTCTGCTGTGTATCCTGCTTCCCATGTTGGATCGTTCTCTCCCTTTTTAATTCTATCAGTTAGTATTAGCAGACACTAGTCTTGTTTATGTGATTCCTTTGACTCTTAGACCTATCATTATGGTCTATTGTGACCTGAAATTGATCACTTGGACTAGTGAGGTGGCATTGGTATGTGCAACCTTGATGGGATTGTATTGGAATCCCCTGGCACATTTCTAACTCTACCACTTGGGGCAAGTCAGCTTAAGCATGACCCAAATTGTACATCCCCTCCCTCTCTTATTCCCACTCTTATATTTAACAGGGATCACTTTTCAGTTAACTTTAAACACCTAAGAGTAATTGTGTGTTAATTACATAGCTTGACCAATGGTATTAAGTAGAACAAACAAAAATACTAAAAGGGATATAGTATTAAATTGTACATCAACAGTGATGATAAGGGCTGATCAAGTGATTGTTTCTCCTAGTTGTCCATTTCACTTCATCAGGTTTCCTTTTTGATGCTCAGTTAGTTATCACCAATCAGGGCGAACATATGATATTTGTCCCTCTGGGACTGGCTTATTTAACTCAGCATGATGTTTTCCAGGTTCCTCCATTTTTGTTGCAAATGACCGGATTTCATTGTGTTTTACTGCTGTATAGTATTCTGTAGAGTACATATCACATAATTTCTTTATCCAGTCTACTGTTGATGGGCATTTAGGTTGGTTCCAGGTCTTAGCTATTGTGAATTGAGCTGTAATAAACATTAATGTGCAGACTGTTTTTGTGTTTGCCAATTTAACTTCCTTTGGGTAAATTCCAAGGAGTGGGATGGCTGGGTTGAATGGTAGTGTTATATTCAGGTTTCTGAGGAATCTGCAGACTGACTTCCATAGTGGCTTCACCAGTTTGCATTCCCACCAACAGTGGGTTAGTGTCCCTTTTTCCCCACATCCTCGCCAGCATCTGTTGTTGGTAGATTTCTGAATGTGAGCCATTCTCACCGGGGTGAGGTGAAACCTCATTGTGGGTTTGATTTGCATTTCCCTGATTGCTAGTGGTCTTGAACATTTTTTCATGTGTCTGTTGGCCATTTGGATTTCCTCTTTTGAAAAATATCTATTGAGGTCCTTGGCCCATCTCTTAAGTGGGTTGTTTGTTTTGATGTTGTGGAGTTTCTTGATTTCTTTGTAGATTCTGGTTATTAACCCTTTATATGTTGCATAGTTTGCAAATATTTTTTCTCCCTGGTGAATTTAAAAAAAGTTTATTAATAAATATTTATTTGAAAGGCAGAATGTGAGGGAGGGAGGAAGGGAGGGAGAGACAGAGAGAGAGAGAGAGAGAGAGAGAGAGAATATGAATCAACCATCTGTTGGTTCATTTCTAAAAGACAGCCACAGCCAGGTCTGAGCCAGGCCAAAGTTAAGTGCCAGGAACTCCATCCTGGTGTCCCACATGGGTGGCAAGGACCCTAACACTTAGGCCATCTTCCTGGGCTCATTAGCGGGAATACTAGATTAGAAGTGGACCAGCACTCCAATATAGGATGACAGAATTGCAGGTGGCAACTTAACCCACTGCATCACAACACCAGCCCCATCCTGGTGTTGTGGTCATGCCCTAGAGGCTGACCCCCCAAATATGCCTACTCCTTGTTCTATGTTAAAGATGTTAATATATTCCAAATAAATGTGAACTTGTGTCAAAGACAACATTGTTAGAGCCTCAGTCTGGCTTAGCACATAATGCTAAAATCCTGAAGGAATTACCATTGCAAATGCCAGTTTACCACGAAGTAAGTAAACATCAAAAGAAGGTGCAGCAATGCTGTCTTTATGTAATGGTCATTCTAACTAGTAGCATTAATAAGTATACATTTTTATTTCCCTAATGTGGACAGGGCTCACTAAGAGGGTCCAGTCAACAAGAAGATAAGACCTACACACATGAAGCCTAAATTATAACACCAGAGAAGTATGATTGTGGGTAGAAATAAATGGAGCAAGATGGACACAAGGGAGGAATTCCTGGGGGGATAGAGACTGGATTTGGAGGGACAGGGAGAATTTTATCTGTGGAGAAGAGGGCGAGGCCGTCTTCAGGTGGAGGAGAGAGAAGGCAGACATGGGGCCAGCAGAGTCAGGGACTCACAGTACAGGGTGTTCTTTAGTAAGACTTGCTGTTTCTAAGGATTCACAACCATTCCTTGTGTTCTCCTTTTCTTGCTTTCTGACATAAGCTGCTTCCTTTCCAAACATGGGCCTCATTTTACACACTATCAGATCAGTTACTAAAAAGCTGCATATGGGGCTGGTGCTGTGGCACAGCGGGTTAAAGCCCTGGCCTGAAGCACTGGCATTCCATATGGGTGCTGGTTCTAGTCCCGGCTGCTCCACTTCCAATCCAGCTCTCTGCTATGGCCTGGGATAGCAGTAGAGGATGGCTCAAGTCCTTGGGCCCCTGAACCCATGTGGGAGACCCAGAAGAAGCTCCTGGTTCCTGGCTTCGGATCAGCACAGCTCTGGCGTTGTGGCTATCTGGGGAGTGAACCATCAGATGGAAGACCTCTCTCTCTGTTTCTACCTCTCTCTGTAACTCTGTCTTTCAA
Source organism: Oryctolagus cuniculus (assembly GCF_051225735.1). Taxonomy (NCBI): domain Eukaryota; kingdom Metazoa; phylum Chordata; class Mammalia; order Lagomorpha; family Leporidae; genus Oryctolagus; species Oryctolagus cuniculus. The sequence continues at coordinate 50,439,734 of NC_142874.1, read as the reverse complement.
ATAAATAAAATAAATCTTTTAAAAAAATAAATAAAAGTTGCATATTACTTATTTTTCTGTAACACCTCCAAGTATGGCATGTTACAGGAGGAAAAATAAAGTTTTTAGGATATTATCTAGTTGCAGAGTCACATGCAGGAATTGTAATTTGTGATTTAGCCCTAGTATGAGTAAAATCATGAGTCTTAGAGTAATAATCTGTGAACGATAACTCGACAGTAATTTTTTATTGTTTTACTGCTTTAGAAAGTTACTTTAAGTCCATGATCCAAGTTTTAGATATTTTTCTAGCTCCATCTACTAAAAAGATGAAGTAATTCTGTATTCAAAGCCCAAAATAGTTAAATTACATTTCTTCTTCCAAGATCCCTTGTGAATGACATTTCATACCTATGATTCCCGTTGAATACTCTTGTTTTCTGCTATGAAATGATTCTACCAACTTTCTACACTATACAAAGGCCCTTGAGACTTTAAGAGCAATCAGAAGCAGATATTATGGAACTTTCTTATTGGCACTCTGCTTTAAACATTTTACCTTCTGCTCAGTTGCATGTGACCATCTATACATTTGGATAGTTTAAAACTTCTTGGAATTACAGATTTCTTTGGGCATAAGGTAGGAAACACACCCACCCAAACACACACACTTATCAGCTTTTCCATACAACTCTGGGTGATTCATGTTAAACTTCAGCCAATCCACGGATTCCTTAAACTCTATACTAAGCAAAGAAAACAGATTATAAACATAAATTGGCTGGGGCCAGCACTATAGCATAGTAGGTTAAGCCTCTGCCTGAAGCACCAGAATCCCATATGGGTGCCTGTTCATGTCCCAGCTGCCCCTCTTCTGATCCAGCTCTCTGCTAATGGCCTGAGAAAGCAGTAGAGCATGGCTCAAGTGCTTGGGTCCCTGAACCCACGTGTGAGATCCAGAAGAAGCTCCTGGCTCCTGGTTTTGAATCCACCCAGCTCCGGCCATTGCAGCCATTTGGGAGTGAACCAGTGGATGGAAGACCTCTCTCTCTCTCTCTCTCTCTCTCTCTCTCTGCCTCTCTGTGACTCTCAAGCAGAACTCTCAAATAAATAAACTCAACCCTCTCAAATAAATAAATATTTAAAGAAAATATAAATTGGCTACAGAATTTTTTTTTTTTTTTAACAGGCAGAGTGGACAGTGAGAGAGAGAGACAGAGAGAAAGGTCTTCCTTTGCCGTTGGTTCACCCTCCAATGGCCGCCGCGGCCGGCACGCTGCGGCCGGCGCACCGCGCTGATCCGATGGCAGGAGCCAGGAGCCAGGTGCTTTTCCTGGTCTCCCATGGGGTGCAGGGCCCAAGCACCTGGGCCATCCTCCACTGTACTCCCTGGCCACAGCAGAGAGCTGGCCTGGAAGAGGGGCAGCCGGGACAGAATCCGGCGCCCCAACCGGGACTAGAACCCGGTGTGCCGGCGCCGCTAGGCGGAGGATTAGCCTAGTGAGCCGCGGCGCCGGCCCTGACTACAGACTTTTTACAGCAATTAATAAGTTTAATATTTCTCTAGTGGCATCAAAAATGACTTTGCTAATATAACCATCATGTACTTGAGAGGAAAGAAAATTCCTAACATCAATCTATGCTCCTCGAAGTGTAGGGACTCAAAGAGACACTTACTGATTATATTTCATGCATCCAAATGTCTTCATACATAGGAAACATAGTAATCTAAAAGTGGAAAAATTTTTGATTGTCAAAATACCTAAGTGAAATTACACAAAATGAGTAATTCTGAAAATCTAAAAATATTCCAGATGTCCTTTTAGTGTCTTCAGATTGATAATTAAACCATAAGAAAATATGCTAATGTCCTCTGGAATTCTCCTGTAGGTCTAAGTTATATTCTAGGTTTCTGAAGAATGATTGATGATAGATTATAATTAATTAATCCATGGTTCCATTTGATTAGTCCATAAATGTTTAGTGAGCAACAAACATGCTGTTCACTTTTCTCCGTGTGAGAGCAGTGACATCACAAAGATCCCTGTTCTCATGGTGCTTGCTTCCCAGCTGGGGCAATGCCAATAATATGCAACATGATAAGTGATGGGAAGAAAATTAACCCAGATAGGTGTGTAATGAACAATGGGGGAATCGGAAGGGACTATCTTATATGGGACAGTTAAGAAAGGCTTTTCTGAGTAGAGACTAGAGAGAAGAATATTCCCGGAAGAGAGAAGAGCAAGAACAAAATAAATATAAACATGTTCACATTTTAAAAGTAACCAGTGTTCATCATGACCAACTGCCTACATGGGTTCTTGTTCCTTGTGGTGCCATTTTTGCTCCTTGATCATCTGCCAGTGTTATAAGAAGGTGCACCGACTTTCATAGGCTGGCAATATTGACTGTGGTCATTTAGTTAGCATGGCTTTGTTTTCTGATGACACAGCAGCTTGTAAACTCCCTTCTATGTTTGCAGAATTTGATATGTGATGAGTTCTGCCTCCTTTAGGAAGAAGCCAGGAAACAGCATTGGAAGTCTCTCTCAGAGCTAGGGCACAAACATGTCTCCTAGGCTCTGCCAGCACCTACAGACTTTGAATCAGATCCAATGAGAGAATGCAAATACTGCAAGGCCCCAGATTTGGGTGAGCACTGCAATGGAGCCATCTGGCTTTCATGGGTGCTGGTGGCAGAGGTCTTGTATCCAGGGACACATGTGCAGTGTGTGGTATTTGTATCTACTTGCAATGGCAGTCCATGGAGTGCTGTTGACATCACTTCTTTAAAAAATTTTAAAATGAATTTAAAGAGAATAAATTTCATGTACTCCATAAGTACAGTTCCAAGAAGACAACCCCACTTTTCTCATTTCCCTGTTCCCCCAACCCTCATCCTCCTTCCCTCCCCTTGCTTCACCAATTTTTGCAAAGACATAATTTTAATCCACTCTATATTTACAGTATTAATGCACAACTAATCATAATATTCAACAAGTAAAAAGTAGGAAGATCACAGTTCCACAGGGTTATAAATGAGCAACCACATTCCAAAGTAATCATTTAATTTCTGTATTTTTTATTCTATATTAACAGCCACATATCAGAGAAAACGTGGTATTTGGCAAATGAAGTACCTGGGGTTCAATAACTGCATCCTTTTATGTCATCAGAGTTAGAAAATAAATATTAAAGTGTGTAAAGCCTAGTGCAAGTGCTTGGTGTACCAGGGAAGATGCTGGGATACCTGCAGAGCTTATCTGAGCACCTTGCTCCAATCTCAACTCCTCTGCTTATGATCCGGCTTTTGGTTAATGAGCATCCGAGGAGGCAGCAGATGGTAGCTCAAGTGCCCAAATCCATCTCAACCATAGAAGACCTAGATGGAGTTCTGTCCTCCTGACTTTGGCCTGGTTTAGTCCTGGTCATTGCAGGCATCTGGGGAGGGAACCAGTGGATGGAAAATTTCTCTCTGTCTGTCTCTTTGTCTGTCTGCCTTTGAAATACAATGGAAATAAATACATGAAAAAATATGAAAAGTCCTCCATGATCTGAATCCTGAATCCACCTGTTGTTAGAGCCTATAGCACCACAACACCAGCCCCTGTGAACCCATCTTTAAAGTTTTGTTATAAAACCATCTCTTTTTTTTTGACAGGCAGAGTCAGACAGTGAGAGAGAGGGAGACAGAGAGAAAGGTCTTCCTTCTGTTGGTTCACCTCCCAAATGGCCGCCATGGCAGGCGCCCTGCACCATTCTGAAGCTAGGAGCCAGGTGCTTCTCCTGGTCTCCCATGGGGTGCAGGGCCCAAGCACTTGGGCCATCCTCCACTGCCCTCCCAGGCCACAGCATAGAACTGGACTGGAAGAGGAGCAACCAGGACAGAATCCGGTGCCCCAACCAGGACTAGAATCCAGAGTGCTGGCACCGCAGGTGGAGGTTTAGCCTGGTGAGCCGTGGTGCCGGTCAAAAGCCATCTTTTTTACAAGACATAAAAAAGCTTGACATTTTTTCACAGTCCAGCATATTATTATTATATTATTATATATTATACATTTATATAATATATAATATATTATATACATTATATTATATAATATATTATAATATATTATATTATAATATAATAATATAATATATAATATAATATAATAATGATAATAATATATTATATAATATAATATATTATATTATTATATTATAATATAATATATTATAATATATTATATATAATATATTATTATCATTATTATATTATACTATATTATTATCATGTTCTATATAAATCAATCATGTCACATTTGTCATTTATGTTTGTACTTAATTGGCATTAGAAATGAGATAATATGATATATGAAAAGGAATATTTTCTGAAAGCCATACACACTGTACACCTTAGGAAGGCCTGCCTGGTCCTTTAATCCACCAAGCCCCTATTCTTCCTGATAAGTATCCTGCACCAGATATGGCCCAGTGTACTTATTGACAGCTCTGAATTGGTGGGTGTAAAGCCAGAATCATTATTCTCCTAGGAATAAAGAGATATTGGTCACATCTCCATCCCAGCTGATGTACACAGTGTGCTCAAAGAAGATATAAGGTGATTCCAAACATTTACAAATGTTGGGAAAGGGGAGCCACACGGCAGAAAAGTCAATCTCTTATCACAAGTCAGACTTTAGAACTAAGTGTGCTCAATGACGATCGTGAGATTGGCTAAACACTGCAATCAACCAAGAAACTATTAAATGAGTAGGGGACGACTTCTGCTTGAAAGTCCCCTCATAAACAAGAACCCTACCTTACACCTTATACAAAAATCAACTCAAAATAGAGCAAGGATCTAAATCTATGGCCAGATACCATCAAATTACTAGAGAAGAACATCGGAGAAACTCTGTAAGACATTAGCTTAGGCAAAGGTTTCTTGGAAAAGACCCCAGAAGCACAGGCAATAAAGCAAAATTTGACAAATGGGATTACATCAAGCTGAGAAGTTGTGAATGGCAAAGGAAACACTTAACAAAGTGAAAAGGCAGCCAACAGAATGGGACAAAGAATTTGAAAGCTATGCAAACTGAAAAAGGATTAGTTTCTAGCATCTATAAAGAACTCAAGAAATTCAACAAGATAAATAATCCAGTTAAGAAATGGGCAAAGGACTTGAATAGACATTTTTCTTTTCTTTTTTTTTTTTTTTTTTTTGACAGGCAGAGTGGACAGTGAGAGAGAGAGAGAGACAGAGAGAAAGGTCTTCCTTTTGCCATTGGTTCACCCTCCAATGGCCGCCGTGGCCGGCGCGCTGCGGCTGGCGCACCGCGCTGATCCAAAGCCAGGAGCCAGGTGCTTCTCCTGGTCTCCCATGGGGTGCAGGGCCCAAGTACTTGGGCCATCCTCCACTGCACTCCTGGGCCACAGCAGAGAGCTGGCCTGGAAGAGGGGCAACTGGGACAGAATCCGGCACCCCGACCAGGACTAGAACCTGGTGTGCCGGTGCTGCAAGGCAGAGGATTAGCCTAGTAATCCGCGGCGCCGGCCGTGAATAGACATTTTTCAAAAAGATAAAATTCACATGGCCAACAGACACTTGAAAAAATTCTCAGGATCACTAGCTGTCAGGGAAATGCAAATCAAAACCACACTGAGGTTTCACCTCACTCCAGTTAGAATGGCTTTCATACAGAAATTAAAAAAACAATAAACGCTGGCAAGGATGTAAGGAAAAAGCTTCCCTAATCCACTGTTGGTAGGAATGTAAACTGGTGTGGCAATTGTGGAAGACAGCATAGAGATTCCTCAGAAATCTGAAAATAGATCTACCATTTGACTCAGCCATCCCATTTCTGGGAATTTACCAAAACAAAATGAAATTAGCATACAAAAGAGTTTTCTGTATTCCACGTTTATTGCAGCTCAATTCACAATAGCTAAGATATGGAATCAAACAGATGTCCATCAACTGATGACTGGATAAAGAAATAAACTATGGAGTACTACTCAGCCATGAAAAAGAATGACATCCTATCTTTTGCAACAAAATGGATGCAACTTGAAATCATTATACTTAAGTGAAACAAGCCAATCCCCAAAAGACAGAAACCATGTGTTTTCCCTGATCTCTGATAACTAATAGAGTACCTGAAATGTAATGTATTAGAGGAAATAGACATTCAGAGATTTGATTACTGTTTGCAACCCTTGTCTCTACTGTTGAGGAACAATTTTTTTATGCATGCTATTTGTTGAACTCTTTACTTAGTTAATCTTAGTTAGTTAGGGTTAATCTGATGAGTATAATGTAAGCTGAAAATAGATCTTTGTAAAAACTAAGAGTGGAAATAGGAGAGGGAGGAGGAAGAAGCATGGGACGTATCATTATGTTCCTAAATTTGCATATAAGAAATACATAAAATTTGTATACCTTAAATAAGATTTTTAAAAAAGAAAACTGAAAATAGATCTACCATATGACCCAGCCATACCACTCCGGAGAATTTACCCATATGGAATGAAATTAGCATATGAAAGAGTTATCTGTACCCCCATGGCTATTGCAGCTCAATTCACAATAGTTAAGACATAGAATCAACCCAGATGTCCAACAACTGATGACTGGATAAAGCACAATGGAATATTATTCAGCCATAAAAGTGAATGAAGTCCTGTCTTTGGCAACAAAATGACGCAACTGGAAAACATTATACTTAGTGAAATAAGCCAGTATCCAAAAGACAAATACCATCTGTTTTCTCTGATCTGTGGTAAGTAATAAATTTTAAAAAAGTAGTGTATAATTATTTGCATTGCTATTTGCATAAATTATTTCTGTGCGTAAACTGTTGAGAGGAAATAGCTCAAATTCTAAATGAACTTAATTATTATCTTGTAACCACAAAGGAAATATTTAAATGTTGCATTGTCATTGGTTCTATTTCATTGAAAGAAAGTATGAATGAATAACTGACAAAAAACTGTATATGAATGAAATGATCATTTTTCCATTCAATTATAGTTTGCAACCATTGTTTCATTATTCCCACTAAACTGAGGTCTTTTTGCTTTTTACTCATTAAGCTTCTTACTCAGTGAAGTACTAAGCCTTTTTATTGTAATATAAATTTAAAACATTATCTCAAAAACTAAAAAATAAAAGAAAGGTAGAAGGAAGAAGGGTGGGGGGAAGGAGGTAGAGAAGAAGGGAATATCATTATGTTCTTAGACCTGTAAATACAAATCATGTTAACCTGTTAAAAATTAATTAAAATTAATATAAAAATGAAAAAAGGGAAAAAACTAGTTTTTACTTATTTATTTGAAAAGATGGGAGGCCGGCGCTGCGGATCACTTAGCTAATCCTCCACCTGCAGCGCTGGCACCCCGGGTTCTAGTCCTGGTCGGGGCGCCGGATTCTGTCCCGGTTGCCCCTCTTCCAGGCCAGCGCTCTGCTGTGGCCCGGGAGGGCAGTGGAGGATGGCCCAAGTGATTGGGCCCTGCACCCCATGGGAGACCAGGAGAAGCACCTGGCTCCTGGCTTTGGATCGGCACAGTGCACCAGCCATAGCAGCCATTTAGGGGGTGAACCAATGGAAGGAAGACCTTTCTCTCTGTCTGTCTCTCTCACTGTCCAACTCTGCCTTTCAAAAAAAAAAAAAGAAAAGATGGGAAAGAGAGATTGAGATTTCTCATCTGGTGGTCCACCCTCCAAATTCCTGCAACTGTAACCAGGCCAAAGCCAGGATCTGGGAAACCAATTGAAGTCTCCCAGGTGGGTGGCATAGTCCAAGCACTGGAGCCATCAGCTCCTGCCTCCCAGGGTGTGCATTAGCAGGAAGCTGTAATCTAGAATGGAGTTGAGACTTGAACTCACGTACTTCAATATGGGATGTGGGTGTCCCAAGTGAACCCTTAACCACTTTGCCAAAGGCCCACCCTGAGAGTTCTTTTTGAACTTTGATAAAACAGTAATTATGGAGGGAAGGTTGGAAGCTAAACCACAGAGCAGCTCTGTAGTAGCAATCGACATTGTTAGTCCACTCTTTTCAAAAATATTCAAACTAGACAGAGACTCAACAGATGTCATTAGCTTAGTTCTTGGCAAGCGCTTATCAGGCTAAGAACATAAACTGGGCTCTGCTTTCCAGGGGAAGCATTCCTCTGGCCAGCAGTTCCCTCCTGCCAGACCACAAATCAACAATTGCTAGATAAATGAAAAGCTTCCACCCAACTTAAAAACATTTGGGTAAAATATTCATTTCTCTAGAAATAAAAATGCCTTTTTTATAGCCCAAGCTGTAAATGGCCCCAGTGGGATCCACTAAAGTAATCTACTGTCAGATTCATAAATCCTTAGACCCTTGAAGAGGATGGAAGTGGGTCTGTTAGGCTTCATTTTGAATGATGCTATAGAGTGGAGAAAATAAAGCAAATGAAAGAATAATTGGGAGCTGAATTCTGTTCAGTGGCAGAACACTGGGATACTGCCTGCAGTAATGATTAATAGAAATGAGAATTAAAATAATTTAAAATACACTTTATTAAGATGAAAGGAGTTTTGAAAAATTTTTATGTGCTACCTTATGAATTATGCTGCTGAATAATTTGAGTTGGATACCATGATCTGACAATTGGTAGCATTAAAACATGGGAAGAAATGTGATGAGGGAAATCACACAGCACAGTGACTCCAGTTTTTGCCTGTGTCTTTCCTTCACACTCACTCTTCTGTGGTAAAAGGAGGCATGATTACATTTGGAGTACAGGAGGCTACTGTATTGTGGGCCAGGACCTCCCTCCACCTCTTCCCCTATTTTTGTCATCTTGTCCCTTGTGTGTGTGTGTATTTTTACTATTTTTTAGGATTTATTTATTTATTTATTTGAGAGGTAGAGTTACAGATAGAGAGAGAGGTCTTCCATCTTCTGGTTCAGTCCCCAGATGGCCACAATAACCAGGGCTGGGCCCATCTGAAAGCAGGAGCTTCTTCCAGGTCTCCCACACAAGTGCAGGGGCCCAAGGACTTGAGCCATCTTCTACTGCTTTCCCAGGCCATAGCAGAGAGCTGGACTGGAAGTGGAGCAGTCAGGACTCGAACCAGCGTCCATATGGGATGCTGGCACTGCAGGTGGTGGTTTACATGCTACACCACAGCACTAGCCCCAATATACCTGTGTTCTTTATACATCATTCTTTGTATTTCTAGACACATGAGGGCTTTCAAGCTTCTAGAAGACTGGTTAGAATTTGTTTTATTTTGTTTTAAAAATATTATTTCAAAGGCAAAGAGATGGGGAGAGAAACAGACAGGGACAGAGAGATCAAGATCTGCCATCTACCTATTCACTCTCTAAATGCCTACAACAGCCAAGACTGAGCCAGTCTGAAGCCAGGAGCCCAGATCTCAATCTGGATCTCCCACGTGGGTGGCAGGGACCCAACTACCTCAGCCATCACCTGCTGCCTCCCAGGGTGCAGATTAGCAGGAAGCTGGAGTCTGACTGGGACTTGAACACAGGTGCTCTGATATAGGATATGGTCATCCCAAGCAGTGGCTTAACCATTGCACCAAATGCTTGTCCCTAGTACTTAGTATTTTCAAAATAAAAAGGAATATTATTTCATAAGTAGCATCCACAGAGAGGTTTCTGGATGCATACTTTGCCTTTACCATTTCTCAGTACTCAATCCCAGAGGACCCTCTGAAGGTTGTGATAAAATCTTAAAGCAGTGCTTCATTTCCACATGTCTCATTGAACAAAGGCTTGGGAATGGCATGATCTCTGAGAGGTAAGTATTGTTAGAGAAGGGGAGAAATATTTCTTAAGTCAGGGGTGGGGGACCTTTTTCCTGCCATGTTTCATCTGGATGTTTATAGCATCATTCGCAGATCATACAAAATTATCAATTTAAAAATGAACCTGCTATAGATTAATTGAATTTCAAGTTCTGCCTGTAGTTTCCTCAGCAGGGCTAGACCAAATGATTTTATGGGCCTTATATGGCCTGCAGTTCCCCCACCACCATAGCAAATTTATGGGCATTGAACTTACAGATGTTAAACAAGAAATTCACTTAAGAATTATGTGGAGACATGAAGCTCCTTGTATGCATGAAGCTGCAGCGGGGACAATGATGGGTCTGCAGCCTCTCTCAGGAGCTGAGGCTCAGTGCTCTGGGAGGTTGGTGAGGGGATCAGTGAGAGAGGAGAGCTACGCTAGGGTGGAGGAGAGACATTAGGGGTCTACAGAACAGCCTCTTGACTCTTCCAAGTTTCCCCTACTACTTAAGCCTTAAAAAAGAGACTTTGATTTACCATGGTTGTATTTTCATTCAGGTTACCTCTGTTTTCCTCTAGAATGAGTTTTTTTTTTTTTAATTCATTTGAAAAGTAGAAAGAGAGCGAATCTGTCATCTGTTGGTTCACACCTTCAAATGCCTGCAACAGTTGATACCCAGGCCAGGGTCAGGCTGAAGCTTGGAACTGGGAACTCAATCTGGGTCTCTCATGTGGGTGACAGGGATCCAATTACTTGAGCCATCACCACTGCTGCCCAGTGTCTGCACTGGCAGGAAGCTCAATTAGGAGCTGGAGTTGGGAATCTTATTCAGCTATTCGCATGTGGTTTGTGGGCATCTTTACTGGTGTCTTAATGGTGAGGCCAAAACCCTGCACCAAGAATGGGGACATTTTTTTGACAAGAGCAGTCCCTGGGATGGCTAATTTGATGTGTCAATAGGGCTGGGTGATGGTGCTCAGTTGCTTGGTCAAATACTAGTCTAGATGTTGCTGGGAAGATATTGGTGGATATGACAGACATTTTAAATCAGCTGACTCAGTAGAGCAGATTAGCTTCAATGATATGGGTCTGATCTGTTGAAGATCTTAATGTTTCCTCAATGGAAGCAATTCTGCTGTACAAGATGGCCATGTAGAAAACTTGCCAGAGTTTCCTAACTGCTGGCCCGCTCTGCAGATGCCAGACTCAAGACTGCAACATCAGCTCCTGACTGACTCTCCATAATTTCTACAGATTTGGGTTTTATTGATCCCTACAATTGTATGAGCCAATATCTATCTATCTATCTATCTATCTATCTATCTATCTATCTATCTATCCATCCATCCATCTATCCTATTTCTGTTTCACTGGAGAACCCTAATAGCTACTGTAATATCTCCCCTACCCCCGCTTTTTCTTTTTTTTTTTTTTTCTTTTTTGACAGGCAGAGTGGACAGTGAGAGAGAGAGAGACAGAGAGAAAGGTCTTCCTTTTGCTGTTGGTTCACCCTCCAATGGCCGCCGCGCCTGATCCGGTGGCAGGAGCCAGGAGCCAGGTGCTTCTCCTGGTCTCCCATGGGGTGCAGGGCCCAAGCACCTGGGCCATCCTCCACTGCACTCCCTGGCCACAGCAGAGAGTTGGCCTGGAAGAGGGGCAACCGGGACAGAATCCGGCACCCCAACCGGGACTAGAACCCGGTGTGCCGGCGCCGCAAGGTGGAGGATTAGTCTAGTGAGCCACGGCGCCGGCCTACCCCCGCTTTTTCTTAGGCACATTAATCTCTTCTAGATACAAGCCTCTCACAAGATCTCATGTCTTAGTTAATTAAAATCATTATTTATGTATTTGGACTTTATGCTTTGCTTGCTTGTTTTTATCTAGTAATAAACATTTTCATGTAAGCTTTTTAATAGGAACCCTTTGTAGAGGGAGATTTTCTTCTTCCCTAGAGAGATGTGCTGTTTCAATACTTTTAAGTTGGCATAGTTTTCTTAAAGATTTAAATTCAGATTCTTCATGGGAGAAAATGTAATGGAAATATATAAAAAAATCTTATGTTTATAAAACTGACCCAACATCTAGAATTGCTGTAAATATTAGGAATATTACACAAAATCTTAAGTGTGTTTATATATAAATAAAATATTACATGTAGCATATTTATTATATATATCATATAATGAATAATCAAAGATCCTCCCAAGGAAAATTTGAGTTGTCAAAAATGATCCATAGGCAAACATTGCTTAAAATGTTAGGATATGTATTTATGTATTTTCTGGAGCTAAGGATTAGGTTTTTTTACTTAAATCCTGGGGGTTACTAGTTTTCATTTTACAAAATACACTTAATTTTATATTTTAATATAGATAATAAAGCAAAGAGAATGTCACTAGCCAAAAAATGTATAAGAATGTGATTCATATTTGTTGAATTTTGCTGTAAAGTTTGAAGTGGATTCTACCACAAACATGGATTCTGTATCACCAGTATGGGAAGAGGGAGATAAAGATGGCATAGGTCATTTTCTTTTTTTTCCTTTTTAAATTTTTACTTAATGAATGCATTTTTACATAGATAAAACTTTAGGAATATAGTGGTTCTTTCCCCTATACTCCTCCCCCTGGCTCCCATCCCACCTCCCATCCCCTCTCCCATCTCCTTCTTCATTGTGGATCATTTTTAGTATGACTTTATATGCAAAGGACCAATTCTATCCTAATCATAGACTTCAACAATTTGCCCCCACACCTACACATAACAGTACAGTTTGGGGAGAGAATTTGCAGTCCATTCTCATATTGCAATTCAATAGGGACAGAGGTCCTAGCTGGGGAGCACAGTGACTACTGTTGTTCCTTTAACAATTAACACTCCTTTTTTATGACGTCAGTGATCACCCGAGGCTCTTGCCATGGGATGCCAAGGCTATGGAAGCCTTTTGTGACCATAGAGTCCGTCGGTATTTGGACACAACGATAAGCAAAATGGATGTTCTCTTCTCTCTTCAGAGAAGAGTATCTCCTTCTTTGATGACCCTTTATTTCCTCTGAGGTCCCACAGAGATCCTCTGTGTAGGATATTTTTTGTCACAGAGTCTCGTCTTTCCATGCCTGAGATGCTCTCGCAGGCCTTTCAACCCAACCAGGAAGACTTATGGGTTGATTCTGAGGACAGAGCGTTATTTACTGTGAATAACAGTTATTTACTGCTGTGTGGACTGCTTCCCATGTTGGTCCTTCCTTCCTTTTTAATTCTATTATTTTTACCAGGTACTTGATGTTATTTATATCATCCCTTTTAAACTTAGACCAGTCTATCTGTTGCTTTTAACATTTAATATGATCATTTGAACAATGAAGATGGCATTCATACCACCGATTCTCATGGGTTTGGAGCCCCATGATTAGTTCTTAGGCTGTGGCATAGATCATTTTCTTTTTTAAAAAATTTTTTTTAACTTTTTATTTATTTGACAGATAGAGTTAGATAGTGAGAGAGAGAGAGGGAGAAAGCTCTTCCTTCCATTAGTTCACCCCCTACATGGCCGCTACGGCCAGAGCTACGCCGATCCGAAGCCAGGAGCCAGGTGCTTCTTCCTGGTCTCCCACGCGGGTGCAGGCGCCCAAGCACTTGGGCCATGCTCCACTGCCTTCCCAGGCCACAGCAGAGAGCTAGACTGGAAGAGGAGAGACGAGGGCTAGAACCCTGTGCCCATATGCCGCAGGTGGAAAATTAACCAAGTGAGCCACGGCGCCGGCCCGGCATAGGTCAATTTCAAATGAATCGGTTATGTGCTGAATGAAATTATGTACTGCAATTCAACATTATCATTTTTATTTCAATGAACCTGCTCTTGTGAAGCATCACCTTGACAGTAGGGACTCCATTTTAGAGCACCGGAGACTCCATTTTGAGAAAGCACCCCCCACCAAGAGACTATCGTCTTAGACTAACTATGGTCTAAAACTAAGGCAATAGCAGCACACGACATCCCGCTTGGCAAAACATAGAAATCCCCTAGCATGCTCAAGCTTAAAACAGTCTGCACATGGATTAATGTTAAGATTGTAATTTGTCTATGTCCCACTTATGATTTAGGTCAGTACCTGGACTAATGTTAAGATTGTAATTGGTATTGTCAAGGTTGTAATTGATAGTAGTTTCACATATGCTGTAGGTCAGCTTGACACTAGCAACCATGTATTCCCTATTCCCCTGATTGTGATTTTTGCTTTTATGAACCCTGTTGCTTTGAGCTTTGGAGTTAAGAGTTTAGGGCGTGAGCCTGCTCTCTGCCACGGGCAATAAAGGATCATCAAATTTTATCAATGTGTGGTGCTCCTCTGTTTGCACTAGCTCAGGCACAACATTTAGAGTGACATTTTTGTAATCTCTGAAGAACATACAGCTCAGAAGATTTCTGTTTTGTGTTTCTGCACAAGTCCCCAGTTGTGTATGGCATCTCACCACTTTGTGCTTAATATTAAAGGCTTCCAATTTTTTCCCTGTTCATTTGATTTTCCTGATGTACCCTAAAGGCATAATCTTAAAAATAACTACTTTAAAAATGAACTACTCATTCAAAAGGGTTTTTTTTCCTGCCTTTAAAGAAAAAGTGTAACACATAAGGAGCTTTAAAAGCCATAATGAACAATAGTGGGTGAATTTTGAAAATAAAACGGAATAGAAGAATAAATCAAATTAAGTTCCTTTGGGTAGATTGGGATGAAAACTATGTATACTGCCTAACTGATTTTAATGGTGACTTGAATTTGGAGAAAAAATCTGAACAACTGATTCTAGAGTCCAGCCAATAGTAGAGCTTAACTTGATTATGATATGAGTGGAAGGGAGCAAAACTGAAACACAGATAGCCTGATAAATTACTACAGAGTGATTCTGTACCAGTTTTCTATTGCTGTGTAAAATTATCACAACCTCAGTAGCTTAATCTCACAGTTTCAGGTTAGCTGGTAAAAAAAAAAAACACCCGCACATTTATAAGGGGACTTCAAAGTTTCACGAGAAGTGGAATTAAAAGTTAACTTCATTTTGGGGCCATTATTGTGGTGTGGTGGACTAAGCTGCTGCTTACAATGGCAGCATTCCTTACTGGCATAACCATTCGAGTCCCAGCTGCGCTGCTGGATAGTTCCCTGCTAACATGTCTCATAAGGCAATGGAAGATGGTCCAAATACTTGGTCTCCTGACACCCATGTGGGAGACTGGATGGAGTTGCTGGCCCCTGGTTTTGGCCTGTCCCAGCCCTGATCGTTGTGGCCATTTGGAGTGTGAACGAATGGATGGACGATCTCTCTCTCTCTGTAACTCTGCTTTTCAAATATAAAATAAATAATTAAAAAAGGTAAGTTCATTTTGGTGCAATTTAAAAAAAAATCTATGCATATCCAAGCATGGTTTTTTCATAATACACATTTTCTATGAATAACTTGTGTTATCTCACAGCTGTATTGGGTCAGGCATAGAAACAATTTGGCTTGGTTAGACCTCCAGCTCAGGGTCCTGAAAGGCTGAGCTGAGGGTTACCTTCTTTTGTGGCGGTTTGATTAAGGAAGCATTTGCTCCTGAGCTCATTCAGATTGCCGGCAGAGTTGACTTTCTCGTGGCTGTATAGTTGGGGATCCAACAGCTTCTTAATGACTATTGACAGAAGGTTGCCCTTAGCTTCTGTCAGATTCCTGCATTTCCCTACTATGTGACTCTTTCCATATGGACCCTGTTCAGTGTGTGATAGCAAGGTGAGTACACATAGACATACGCACTCACATAAAACTAATCACAGTTGTGTTGTCCCACCACCTTGACACAGCCTATTCATTGGAAGCAAGTCACAAGTCCCACCTACACTAAGGGAACAAACCTTATAAGGAAGCTGATATAGGAATTAGCTTTGAGAATGTTTCTCATCAGTTCCCAACCAATCTACAAATTGGAATGACCTGGAGAGTAAGTTAAAATACAAATGCCAAGGGCTTACCCTCCACAAATGCAATCAGAGCAACAGGAGGATTAGACTCAAACTTGGGTGCATATAAAATTTCCCAGGTAATTGAATTACACAACAAAGACTGTCACAGGGATCACACGTGCCTAATAGGTAATTCTGGAAGTACAGGACATTTCTTTTGTTTACCAGAATGACTCAAGCATCAAAAAATTGAAAAAAAAAAAACCCTCTTTTCAGTAGGGAGTGTATATAGTAAGAATTCTTGAATAAGAAAACTAGTATTGAACTAACATCATTAGGATTACTGTTGATTTAAATCCAGATTTACCACAACAACCTAAGGAATCTTTCTGGGTACAAATTAACATTAATAACTTGGAGTGTAATGAAAAGAGTTATTTAAAGTGATTGAAATGTACCTACTAATAAAATATTTTCAAGTAAAGTACACTTAGAATAGAGCAATCCTAAAAAGAAAAACAGATAAAAAAGATTCACTAAACGCTCATGGGAACATGATCATTAGTAACAATAAAAGGAAGAGATAAAATGGGACAAACCCAATCCCTTCTAATCTGGCTGTACCTGCTTTGTAGTAAGTGTGGTTTATACATCTTGCTATATAATGTACAAGGATTCTTTGAAAAAGTTGATGGAAAAATGGAATTAAAGATGCTTATTTTAGTGTAAAAATTTCTGAAATGAATGCGTAGTTTTTCCATAATATGCATTTTTATGAAATTTTGAAAGCCTCATATATTTTTTTAAAGATTTATTTATTTGAAAGACAGAGTAACAGAAAGAGGTAGAAACAGAGGGAGGTCTTCCATCTGCCAGTTCACTCCCCAGATGGCTACAATGGCCAGAGCTGAGCCTATCCAAAGCTAGGAGCCAGAAGCTTCTTCTGGATCTCTCACATGGATGCAGGGGCCCAAGGACTTGGACCATCCTCTGCTGCTTTCCCAGGCATCTTAGCAGGGAGCTGGATAAGAAGTGAAGCAGCCAGACTCAAATCTGTGCCCGTATGGGATGCCAGCACTGCAGGCCAGAGCTAACCCACTGAGCCATAGCACTGGCCTCTGAAGACCTCAAATTTATTGGGTTCTTCCTAAACAAGAATGAATAAAGCAATGGCATCCACTAATCTGGAGGTTCCATTTTCTTTGGCATTTAAAATTCCTGCCAAAGGAGAGGGAAGACTCATCTCTTATGTACTTACTGTGCAATGATTCTTAAATTGTGCTTCCAAACCTGTGTTCTTCCTAAGAACGGCTATTTTGTGGAGAACTGTAATGCGAGTGCATGTTGGAGCTACTCAGGAGTTAAGTGAAGGAATCTGAGTAGCACAGAGGAGCAAATGGCTGATGGGAACAGTCACAGCAGAGCCCTTCCTCCCCTGTCCACATGTCCACATCAAGTGGTCCAAGCAAGTAGGTGAGTTGGGAGGGGGCTAGGGGAAGGGGAGCAGAGGCATGGAAAGGATCTGCAGTCTGCGTAGCAATCTGACTGTCAGAGGTCCCTTCCAAATGTCTCTGATATACCATACACCGATGTTCTACTTAGGATTCCTTTTCTTCCTGACAAATGATTTCATGGAAGAAAAAAATTGTGGCTGCAAAGAAGGATACATTTGAAGCATAAAAGGTGAAATTATGTAGACAAATATTACCCTTTCATGCCTAGTTAATCACAGAAAATGTATCTGCTAGCAGAAAGCCTTTTTATTAGAAAATAACCCAGGTCAATGGGCTGAGTCCAACTCAGCTCTGCATGGGAAAATAAGAGAAGAAAACACCACAGCTGAACAGAACTGTATTCGGTGGTTGATAAAATTAGTGTGTGATAAACCAGAGTACCCTTCCGGAATCTCTTCTCGATGCTCTAAAATTAACACTGGGGGTGATTTCTAGGTCAATTAACAATGTAACTTTTGAAATAAAAGGGCAAGGATGTAATTTAGCTAAAATACTCCTCAGGATTTAAGGCCAACAAGGGAGGGCACAATTTGATGATTATGGTGAGTTAGCTCTAGATCTTTCATTTTCAGCAAGGGATGAGAAACTCACTGGCATCAGCAAAGTTTAAAATTAAAGAGTAAAAATGTATCAGGCCTTTTTCACCTCAAAGTTATTTAAACACAAGTTTTTTTTTTCTTTAAATGCAACACCTTTTAACAGCTAGCTCCATAGGACATCATTCAGGAAATGCCACTTAAGTTATTTTAAATTCAGATTAAAACCATATTTTAAAAATTCATGACGTCAGCACCTCTCAATTATTACATCAAAATATCCTTTAGGGCAGGGAAAGGACCAGGGACCTGGGACATAGCCGGATTAGGCTCTGAGCTTTGACATCTCAGAGATATTTTAAAAATTTCCTGTGAATTTTGTATTCTGTTTTATGGGATAAGCACATGTATTAATACAAAACTAAAACTGCTCAGGGAATATGTGCAGGATTTACTAAGACTTGCTATACTCCTTAGCTCATGGACACAACACCTGCATAAATAACCAATATTACTTAGAATAAATGTTATGGGGGGCTGAGGTTGTGGTGTAGTGGGTAAAGCCACCACCTGCAATGCTGGCATCTGAAATGGGCTTCAGTTCATTTCCTGGCTGTGCCACTTCTGATCCAGCACCCTGCTAATGGCTTGGGAAAAGCAGAGGAAGATGACCCAATAACTTGGGCCATTGCTACCCTAGTAGGAGATTTGGAAGAAGCTTCTGGCTCCTGGCTTCAACCTGGCCAGCACTGGCCTTTGTGGCCATCTGGGGAGTGAATCGGTGGATAGACGCTCTCTCTGTCTCTCCCTTTCTTGGTGAAACTCTGACTTTCAAATGAATAAATAAATCTTAAAAAAAAAAAACAAATAATGAAGTCTCTTAGGGAAGGTTATTGAACTTCCTTAATGCATTGCACTGAAAATCTCTCATCCCATAATAATTATACACTTGAAAACAAGTGATTTATGGATATTTAGAAAACATCCAGGTCTAAAAGTGTTTTTAAAAGAAATTCAATGGCTTTTCTATGAATGTCACTTATCATTACTCTTCCTACTGAAACAAAGGGTTACCCAAGGCTGAGATGAGGGCAGATATTAAGTGTTTAGCTCTTGGAACTGAGGGAATGTTTCCATTCCTAAGTGTGTATCCATGAGAAATATAGCTACACAAAATTTCCACACAAAAATGCAAAAAATACTCACCAAAAGCTATTTATAAATGTCTACAACAGCATTATTCATAATAGTCAATATGTGTAAAGAATTCAAATGACCATTAACTGATGAATCAATATAAAAACTGGTATCTCAATACAATGGAATATTATTTGGCCATTAAGAGGAATGAAGTAGTGAAACATGCTATACCATGGATAATAGTTGAAACTACTATGTCAAATGACAGAATCCAGAAACAAAAGATCACATACATATTGCAAGATTACATTGATAAGAAAGATCCAGAACATACAAATACAAAAAGACAGAAATTAAATTAATGATTGACAAGACCTACAGTGGGGAGTGAAGTAGGATAATGGGAGTGATTGCTAATGAGTGTGGGGTTTCTCTTTTGGGGAGATAAAATGTTTTAAAACTAGATTTTGGTGATGGTTGCATAATCCTGTGACTATAATAAAAATCACTGAATTGTATTAAATGGATTAATTGAATAGTGAGTTATATTTTAATAAAGCCAATAAAATATGTAATTTTGTTGTTAGTGTGATGTATCATTTGTGTGTCCTATGTTAAAGATTGGAGGAATTGTCACTGTTAAAATGTTCATACTACCCAAAGTAATCTGTCAATTCAATATGATGTTTATCAAAATTTTATTGTCATTCTTCCCAGAAACAGAAAAATATCCTAAGTTTTGAATGGAACCACTAATACCCTAAATAGCCAAAGCAATATTGACCAAAAAAACCCACAGCTGAAGGCATCACACTGCCTGACTTCAAAATATAATATAAAGCTATAGTAACCAAAATAGCACATATGGCATACAAACAGATTCAAAGACCAATGGAACAGAATAGAGAGCCCAGAAATCCATATGTTTAGAGTCAATTGATTTGCAACAAAGCTGTCAAGAACACACAACGAGGAAAAGACAGTCTATTTAATAAACAGTGCTGATCCAGTTCCTTGTTAATGCATCCTGGAAGGTAGCGGATGATGGCTTCAGTGCTTGGATGCCTGCTACCCATGTGGGAGACATGAATGGAGCTCTGGACTCTTGGCTTTGGCCTGGCTCAGTCCTGGCCATTGTGGACATTGGGGAAGTTAACTAGCGGATAGAAGATCTCTCGTTTTCTTTCTCTGTCACTCTGCCTTTCAAGTAAATAAAAACAAAATAATCATTTAAAGAGATAATTCAAATTTCCCATGAATGTTTAGACGCCTTCTTGTTTGCATTGGGATACTAATCAGTTATAAAAAGGATAAATCCTATCATTGGAAATAACATAGGTGAGCCTATAGGACATTATGTTAAGTGAAACAAGCCAGACACAGAAGGACCCTACCATATGATCTTACATATGGGTAGAATCCAAAAAATGGATTTAATAGAAGTAGAGAAAAGAATAGTGGTTGTCAGGCCTGAGAATAGGGGGAATAGGGAGATGGGGAGGGGTAGATCAATGGGTCCAATGTGATAGTTACGAGGAATAAGCTCTGATGCTCTATTGCACAGAGGGGTGACTTCCCCTAACAAGACTGCATTGTATATTTCAAATATCTAGAAGGCAGGATTTGAAATGTTATCACTATAAAGAAATGATAAATATTTACAGAGATATGCATGCTCATTACTTTGATTTGATCATTGCATTGTACCCCATAAATATGTACAATTATTATATACAATAATTTCTTAAAAACAAAAATCTTTATTTTTTTAACCATAAAATATTATATAATGCACATGTCATGCAAATAAGTGAATTTTTAAAAAAACAGACCAAAATAAAAACTAAGGGAAAAATGAAGTCCTAGGAGTGGCAGATTATTTATATTCATTAATATGAACATAAAATAATCTGGAAGGGAATTGTTCAGGGATTTACAAACTTTCTATTCTTTGTATTCAAGGCATAAGGAAAAATAAGGCTTTCTTTATAAATTCACATTCACAAAGTGAGTCCAATAAGAAATGCTTCAACCAATTCATATCTTTCTTGACTGTTCATCGAAGCAAATGAGTCACATTTTACTATTCCTTAGTCATACCCAATTACACTGTTTCTGCAATACATTCACATTAATCAAGCGACATATTAATTGCATATGTACTTGTTTGTGTAATAATGGTTCCTCCAAAATCCCAAGCCTCTTTTTCTCCATAGAGTAGATTAATGGTGACAGAAAATTTTTCTTGAAATGCTTTCCATATGAATAATCCATTTGGGCCTATGGGGATCACACTGAATATTCCACAGGGTGGTCAGTAGCACTCTCAGAATTTTAGGGCTGGAAAAGCCCTCAGAGATGAGCTGGCAAACCTCTTCATTTTGCAGATGAGGTCCAGTCCAAGTTCACCGGGACTAGATCACTTGGTTAATCCTCCGCCTGCGGCCGGGGATCCCATGTGAGCGCTGGATTCTGTCCCGGTTGCTCCTTTTCCAGTCCAGCTCTCTGCTGCGGCCCGGGAGGGCAGTGGAGGATGGCCCAAGTGCTTGGGCCCTGCACCCCATGGGAGACCAGGAGAAGCACCTGGCTCCTGGCTTCGGATCAGCGCGGCTCCGTCAGTTGCGGCCATTTGGGGAGTGAATCAACAGAAGGAAGACCTTTCTCTCTCTCTCTCTCTCTCTCTCTCTCTCTCTCTCACTGTTTGTACCTCTACCTCTCAAATAAATAAAGACTTAAGGAGAGAGAGAGAGAGAGAGAGCGCGCGCGACAGCATTCGCTCCCTTTCAGAATGTGAGGATACAGTGAGAAGTCATCGCCTATGAACGGGAAAAAGGCCTCTTCACCAGACACTGAATCTGCTGGTGCATGATCTGCTGCTTCCTGTGAGCTGTGACCTAGTTGGTGGCATTTGCTCCAGCAGCCTGAATGGGCTGAGACAGAGAACATGTCACCGCTCTGTCTAAACCTCCCTCCCACTGTTTCTTCACTGTCCTCAGGATGAAGTCCACCGATATCCTTCCGAACACTCTTGATGATCTGGGACCTGCTCACGACTTCAGCTCCTGCCAAACCCTCTGCACTCTGGTCTTGGCTGTCTCAGTGAAGGCGAGCACATCTCCAAATTTACTCTGCCTTTAAGGCTTTGCCCTGTTCTTTCCACTGCTCTACCACCTGGCCTATTCCTATTCATTCACATCTAAGCTTCAGGTAACTTACTTGGGCCATCTTCTACTGCTTTCCCAGGCACATTAGCAGGCAGCTGGATTGGAATTGGAGCAGCCGGGACTTGAACTGGCACTCATATGGGATGCTGGCACTGCAGGCAGGGGCTTAATCTTTTTGTGCCACAGCACAGGCCCTGACATATCTACAATTCTTGAAACTTTATATTTTTATTGGTTGCCAAGTCACAGGTACAGCAAGAAATATTATTTGTTATAAACACTTATACATAGTTGAAGGAATTCTTATATTTCAGATGGACGTTAGTAAAAATAAAGATTTTGTTTTGTTCAAGTTTACCTACTCCCTGAATTGTATCTATAGATATGTTGGACACCTATAGATTTATTCCACTGAATAGAAATTGCTTAGGAGAAAAATTGATTGGCTTTCGCTGTCCTTAATTCATTACACAAATAGTTCTAGCAACTGAGAATCTAATACTTGGCAGTATTTATTATTTTAACATTGCATATTAAATCAAACTACATTTAAAAAAGAGAATAGAAATCTATTAAAAGTCTCCCCTCAAATAGTCATTTAGCTCCAGCAGTTTTATCTAGAATTCCAATTCCTTGCCAGCTGGCACTTATTCCCCTTTCTATCATCAGAGGAAGAAGAAACCACAGGCCATTTTCAATCTGTCATGGCTTTTTCATTTGAGTAAGAGTTGGCTCTCCTGAGCAGGACTGCCTCCAGCTGTAACACTGCCAGCATTACAAAGTGCCTGTCCTGAGTATGAGCAGGGTTTAGTGCCTTCCCTGATAATTAAAGAGACAGTGTCTGGCTTCTGGAAACTCATTGTGAGAATAGAGCATTTTTTAAAGCCTGTCTCAGAGATAATTTAATTTCCCTCCTTTTAGTAGCAGTTATTTTCTAAGCAGAGCTTTCTAAAGTTGTTAGCTTTTTAAAAAGAAAATATAACACATGGTTCTGTCTCTAAAAATAGCACATTGCACACCTGCTATTGCGTGGACACGGTTTGTCCCCCAAACGTGCATGTCCTGGGAGCTGATCCTCAGGATGCACATGTGGAAATAGTGGAACCTCTGAAAGCCGAGGCCTTGCTGAGAGTGATTAGGCTAAGGGAACTCCAGATCGTGAATGGATTAATGCTGTCTGGTGGGAATGAGGCGGGTATGCTGGGACTGGATTAGGTCCTGAGAGGGTTGCGTATAAACAAGTGAGCTGGCCCCTCCCACTCTCTTGCCTCCCCTCTCCCTCTCTCATGCACAACCACCATCAGGTGTCAGCCACCATGCTGTGATGCGGCAGAGGCTTTCAGCAGAGGTGGTCGCTAATCTGCCTCTCAAACAGTGAAGCCAAACAAAGCTCTTTTTTTTTTTTTTTTGAAAGGTAGAATTATATAGTGAGAGAGAGAGAGAGAGAGAGTCAGAGAGAAAGGTCTTCCTTCCACTGGTTCACCCCCCCCCCCAAAATGGCCGCTATGGCCAGAGCTATGCCAGAATCCAAAGCCAGGAGCCAGGTGCCTCCTCCTGGTCTCCCATGTGGGTGCAGGGCCCAAGCACTTGGGCCATCATCCACTGCCCTCCCGGGCCACAGCAGAGAGCTGGACTGGAAGAGGAGCAACCGGGACTAGAACCGGCGCCCATATAGGATGCCAGGGCCGCAGGCGGAGGATTAACCAAGTGAGCCATGGCACCAGCCCCGAAGCTCTTTTCTTTATAAAGCAACACAGCCTGGAATGAGTTAACACATTCCTCAAAACATTTGTCAGATAGGACTTGTTCATCTTCAGAGGTGATGAAAACGGCTTATTATACAAGGTACAGAGGATTTTAATCATAGAATTTTTACCTCAATGCAAGCCCTTTTTAATAAGTACATTAAAGGGTTTTATATTTTCTAGAAATTGTTTCTCAGAATGGAAAATAAGTGATAAATAGGATTAAGTAATGCAAATCAAGTCACAGGTGGAGGATATGGCAGGGCTGGGCAGAGCACCGAAATTGGAAGCAGATGAGTGTAATGAGCACCCAAAGCTAATTCTGCAGGCCGGGCCAAAGAAAGGAAAGGCCAATGAGGAAGTCAGTGAGCACAGAAGGTGGAGAAGCAAAGGCAGAAAGAGAACTGGATGCAAACAGCATCACTGACAAGGACCTGGAGGTTAGAGGCTTCCTCCTGCTTCTGCCACACCCTGTGACTTAACAGTCTCACATTTACTTTCTCAGGCGATTGTCAAAAACAAAACAGAAGCAGAAAATTCTACTTGCATCCTATGTTTCTAATAAGGACCCCGATCAACACAGCACTGTCTTCTCAATCATGTGACTGGTCCATACCTTACCCTCATTATTGGCTTGAGAGTTCATCAAGAAGCTGAAATCACACTGCTTCTTCTTTTTTTTTTTTTTTTCTCTTTTTAAGATTTATTTTATTTATTTGAAAGACAGAGTTACAGAGAGAGGTAGAGTTACAGAGAGAGAGGTCTTCCATCTGCTGGTTCACTCCCCAGATGACTACAATGGCCGAATCTGAGCTGATCCAAAGCCAGGAGCTTCTGCTGGGTCTCCCACGCGGGTGCAGGGGCCCAAGGACTTGGGCCATCTTCTACTGCTTTCCCAGGCCACAGCAGAGAGCTGGATCAGAAGGGGAGCAGCCAGGACTAGAACTGGTGCCCATATGGGATGCTGGCACTGCAGGCCAGGGCTTTAACCCGCTGTGCCACAGCTCCGGCCCCCATGCTGCTTCTGACTTGCTAGTTTTCCACTTCTGCTGGGACATGGGCTTCTGGAAATCCAGCCAGGCGAAGCACCAGGTGTCTGGGCATATTTCATTACATGGTCAACTGTTAATGTTGGTAGGATTTGATATTCACTCTGTGTTTCCTGCAAGTATTTAGTTTCTCCCCAGTTTCTCATAAATACAGGCTGAGGCATAGTGTGCAAATGGATATATGCACATTCATTCCTAATTTCTGTAATTTACTTTGAAAAAGCCTGAATTATTTTCTTCAACTAATGATGCTGGCAAAACTGGATGTATATATGTAGAAGAATGAAATTAGATCCATATATCTTACCATATACAAAATCAACTCAAGATGGATCAAAGACCTAAATTTAAGACCTGAGATTATGAAGTTGCTGGGAGAAAACATAGGGGAAATACTTCAAGACATTGGTGTAGGGGATAACTTCTTGGACAAGACCCCCAAAACACAGGCAACAAAAGCAAAACTAAACAAATGAGATTTTTATCAAACTCAGAAGCTTTTGCACAGCAAAAGAAAAGTTTAATAGAGTGAAGAGACACTCAACAGAATGGGAAAAACATTTGCAAATCACTTGTCTGACAAAGGATTAATATCTTGAATGTATCAGCAACTTAAAAAATCAACAACTGAAAAAAAAAAAAAGAAACAACCAATGGACAAAGGACTTCAATGTTTCTCAAGAGAAGAAATACAAATGGCTAACAAATATGTGAAAAATGCTCCTCATTACTAGCCATCGGGGAAGTGCAAGTCAAAGCCACACTGAGGTATCATGTCACCTCTGTCAGAGTGGCTAAAATCCAAAATGCAGAGTAACAAATGCTGGCAAGGATGTGGACAGAGGGGACACTTAGACACTGTTGGTGGGAATGTGAGTTAGTGCAGCCACTGTGGCAAACAGCACTGAGATTTCTTAAAAAACTACAAATAGGGCCGGCGCCGCGGCTCACTAGGCTAATCCTCTGCCTATGGCGCTGGCACACGGGGTTCTAGCCCCGGTCGGGGCGCCGGATTCTGACCCGGTTGCTCCTCTTCCAGTCCAGCTCTCTGCTGTGGCCCGGGAGTGCAGTGGAGGATGGCACTTGGGCCCTGCACCCACATGGGAGACCAGGAGGAAGCACCTGGCTCCTGGCTTCAGATTGGCACAGCGCACTGGCCGCAACGTGCCAGCCATAGCGGCCACTTGCGGGGTGAACCAATGGAAAAAGGAAGACCTTTCTCTCTGTCTCTCTCTCTCTAACTCTGCCTGTCAAAAAAAAAACAAAAAAACAAAAAAAAACAAAACTACAAATAGACTTGCCATATGATCCAGCAATCCCACTACCTGTATGTACCCAAAAGACTTGAACTCAGTGTATCAAAGAGATACCTGCACCAGTATGTTTACAGCAGCCCTGTTCACAATAGCCAAATTTTGGAATCAACCAAGTTGTCCATCATCAGATCAATGAATAAAGGAAATGTGGTGAATATACACAATGGAATAGTATTAAGCTCTAAAAAATAATGAAATTCTACCATTTTCAACGAAATGGATGCAACTGGAGAACATCATGTTGAGTGAAATAAGCTGAACTCAGAAAGACAAATATCACATATTCTCCCTCATATGTAGTAGCTAAAATTTAATAAACAAACAAAAATAAAGAAAAATAAATATCTGTGTGTATCACTATTGCTGCAAATATACTTCTATCAAATGTTGTTTTATGTCTTTGTCAAGCCAAAGGTTAAGAGTGTTATACTACTATAATTGGAGTGATTTGTGATTACATTAAAACGTACTG
The DNA here is from genome assembly GCF_051225735.1 of Oryctolagus cuniculus. Lineage (NCBI taxonomy): Eukaryota > Metazoa > Chordata > Mammalia > Lagomorpha > Leporidae > Oryctolagus > Oryctolagus cuniculus. The sequence goes on along the minus strand of NC_142874.1, from coordinate 50,413,108 downwards.
TATATGTGTGCAATGGTCATTTTTTTCATTCAATTATTGTTTATAGTCATTGTCTATATTCCCACTAACCTAGGGTCTTTTTGCTTTTTACTTATTAAACTTCTTATTTGGTGAAGTATTAACCCTTTCTACTGTAATTTAATTTTAAATATGTTATCACAAAAACTAAGAAAAAAGACATAAAGAAAGGAGGGAGGAAAGAGAGTGGGAGTGAGAGAGAAGGAGGGAGGGAGAGAGGGAGGGAGGGAGGGGATTTCATTATGTTTCTAGAAATGTATCTACAAATCACATTGAATCTGTTAAAACCTAATTAAAAATAAAAATAAAAATGTCACTTACTTCATTATGGAGAAGATAAATACCTATTAACTCACCACTGCAAAAGAATCAAAATGTTTTGCTCTTTTTAGATAGCTATATGTTAATACATGCTTCTTATATTAAAAATATATACCTATGCTCATATACACATATGTATTTATTTATAAATAATCTGTTTACTAGGACATGCATGTGTAGATTTAGTACTTAATCTTGAAGATAAGGTAGGTCTGTTTGGGCTAGTATCTCCACACACACATTTTAAGTTAGGGCAAGCAAAGTTCAGAGTCAAGCACAAAAATATCTGTTTTGTGTAAGTAAAATGATATATTTATAAATCCTTTTGTGTGAATAATTTCTTTCTCGTAAAAAACTCAAAAAAATAATTCCACTTTTGGAAAAGGGATTAAATGTCAATGCACAGCTTAATTATTGTTATTTAAAAACCATATGCATGTATTTACTTTATTTTTAAAAATAAATATTTAAAAATAAATATTTTAAAAATAGTAGTTATCTGGTGATAGAATTATAGATCATTTAAGCTTTTTGAGATTTTTAAAAAATATCTCTAGTTCAGGGATTTGGATGCACAATTTTAGAATTAAAACTCTCAGTTGGAAATGTAATTAATAAAGCTAAAAGCAAAACTTTGCTTTTAATTGTATGTCCATTAATATGGTTTCCAGTATTGTTTCTAATCATTCTCCCATGAATTGAATCCTCTTGTAAAACAGTATCGGATAGCATTAAAAAGTTGTCTTTCATAAAAAATTAATTTCTAGTAAAAAATTACAGGCAACAATTGAGCTCAAGCCTGGTCTCTGTAAGAAAAATATAGCTGTGGTGACTCTGGATGATTTGTAATGTGATCAAAAAGTAAACAGGGGTGGGCTAACACTGTGACATAGCGGGTAAAGCTACCACCTGTTGCGCTGGCATCCCATATGGATACTGGTTCACAGTCCCGGCTGCTCCACTTACAGGAAAGCAGCAGCAGATGGCTGAAGTCCTTGGGCCACTGCACACGTGTAGGAGACCTGGTTGAAGCTCCTGGCTCCTGGCTTTGACCTGGCCCAGCCCTGGCTATTGTAGCCAATGGGGGAGTGTAGGAGAAGGTGGAAGATTTCTCTCTCTCTCACTGTCTTGCTGCCTGTGCCTCTCCATCTCTGTAACTCTGCCTTTCAAACAAATAAGTAACTCTTAAAAAATGTAAACAGAAAATACCTTTCCCATTTTTTTCTATAAGGAATCCATGATGTCATCACTAATGACACTCAGTGAAGATTAACATATCTCATAAGGGAGAACAGAGGATGTAATATTTTGCTTAGCACATAATCAACAAATACTACTCCCTGAAGCTATAAGCATACTTTACAAAAGGTTGTGGAAAACTGAATTAAGAGATAAGCTTATTCTGGTACAAAAGATGTTTAAAATCCATGCATATAAGGGGCCTTTAAAAAGTTTATGGAAAATCCATATCACAAAAAACACTGTGTGGATTTTTAAAAAATTGCATCAAAATAAATTTAAATTTGAGTTTTACTTTAAAAAAAGAGTTACTTATTTATTTTGAAAGAGTTACAAAGAGAGGGGGAGAGAGACAGAGAGAGAGAGAGGGAGGGAGAGAGCAAATCTTCCACCCACTGGTTCACACAGCCAGTGCTAGGCCGGGCTGAAGATAGGAGCCAGGAGCTTCCTCCAGGTCTCCCATGTGGATAGCAGTGATCCAAACACTTGAGCTTTCTTCTGCTGCTTTCTCCAGGCCATTAGCAGGGAGATGGATTGGAAGTGGAGCAGCTGGGACTTGAACCGGCGCCCATATGGATGCCAGCACTACAGGCAGCAATTTTACCCACTATGCCACAATACTGGGCCCTAATTTCATTTTCCATGAACTTTTTGAATTATCTATCTCCTATATCTCACAGATTTGAATTACTTCTTCCACAGGTTAGTTCTGCTGAAGCTGGAACACTGTGAGCAGCCTCAGTGCTCCTGTCTGCTGTGTTGTCCTTGGATCTGTCTGGTTTGTCGGATGTCCAAGGGCCACCACGTATAAAGGTTTGAAGGGTCCAAGCAGAAAGAACTCACAAAGGAAAGAGCCAACAATGAGTTGAAGTGCTGAATCTTTCTTCCCTGAGAAGAATTCACCCTTGGCTTGTTCCTTTGTTTAACCCATTGCATTATGAAGGGGGACATTTTTGTAGTATGTACAAGCCAGAATAATGTGGTCAGATTAATCAATCGAACCAAGTTGGTTGTGATGTATTCAAGCATGCTTTTTTCTTAAATGGAAATTGCTTTTTTTTCCTAGTGGTTATTGGGTGGTTATTGTAAAACATTTATACCAGAAAATGTGAAAGTAAATGTCATCCATCATTGCCATTTTAAACCAATGTTATTGTCTTGCTATATACCCTTAAGCCATTTTCATGTATGTATATCCATATATATATATAATCTGTATTTGAGGATACCTCAAAATAGTCTGGGAAAATGAAATGAAAAGGTAAATTTTAATTAAAAAATTGAAAGTCATGCATCACTTTTTCCTAATAGGAGATTTCCATGAACTTTTGGAAGACCCTTCATGTATGCATTTTCCTATCATCTCCTTGATGTGTTTATATAGTTTTCTAACTGGTTTTCTTCCTTTAACGACATTATGAACTCCCTTCCATATTAACAAATACAGACTTTTTATAGTGTCATCTTCAAAGGCCTGTAAGATGTCCTGTGGTTTAGAACGGTTATGCCTTCTCCTATATCACACGGGGTACACTGAGCATCTGTTGCAGCACCACGTCGCCCCTGGATTTCTTTTCTTTCTTTTTTTTTTTTTCTTTTTTGACAGGCAGAGTGGACAGTGAGAGAGAGAGACAGACAGAAAGGTCTTCCTTTGCCGTTGGTTCACCCTCCAATGGCCGCCGCGGCCGGCGCACTGCGCCTATCTGAAGCCAGGAGCCAGGTGCTTCTCCTGGTCTCCCATGGGGTGCAGGGCCCAAGCACTTGGGCCATCCTCCACTGCACTCCCGGGCCACAGCAGAGAGCTGGCCTGGAAGAGGGGCAACCGGGACAGAATCCAGCGCCCCAACCGGGACTAGAACCCGGTGTGCCGGCGCCACAAGGCGGAGGATTAGCCTAGTGAGCCGCGGCGCCGGCGCCCCTGGATTTCATGAACTGGAATTCTTTATTAGCTCCTTTCTATCTATTTCTTCGGCATTTTATCCCTCTCTTTGCTTTCAACTTAGATGATTTTTCCTACAACTATGTAAGGTACTTTGAAGAGTGCTTGGCACCTAGCACTGAATAAATATTATATGAAGAATTATTTGACAGAAAATTAGAACTGTTTAGGAAATAAGAGTAAAGAAACTCCAAGTAAGATCTTTGAGTTAAGTGTGAAAATGTTGCACCATGGATCTGATAATTTGACTACTCAGAGACATTTCTGCCTTGCTTTTGAATTCTTAGATGCATTGTGAAGAATGCAGTTCTAAATAAGTGTGACATTGCTTTAACTGCATTGGTGAGCTCACTGGACTTATGATTAGTCTGTCTTTGTTCTCAAACACCATTATCTTTTTATTTTTTTTAGAGGGAAGGTTTATTGTTGGGTGGGGGAAGTCCAAAGGGCAGGGGGAGGGTGGAGGGTGAAGGGTAAGAGAGAGGAGGAGAGCCCAAGAGAGAGCAATCAGCAGGTAAATCCACCTGCAGTGCCGGCATCCCATATGGGCGCTGGTTCAAGTCCTCATTGCTCCCCTTCCAATACAACTCTCTGCTATGGCCTGGGAAAGCACAGAAGATGGCCCTTGAGCCCCTGCACCCACGTGGGAGACCTGGAAGAAGATCCTTGTGCCTGGCTTTGGATGGGTGTAACTCCAGCCTTTGTGGCTCGTTGGGGAGTCAACCAGAGGGTAGACCTCTCTCTCTCTTTGCCTCTCCTCTCTCTGTGTAACTCTGACTTTCAAATAAATAAATAAAAACCTAGAAAAAAGAAGACTGCTCACCTAAGCAGAACACTGGTTTTGTTATGGACCATAAGACAAATATCATGTGATATTCAAATCTTATCAGTATAAAGTGAACTGAAAATAGATCTTTGTAAAAATTAAAAGTAGAAATAGGAGAGACACGAGGAAGAAGGGTGGGAGTGTGGGTGAGAGGGAGGATAGGGTGGGAAGAATCACTATGTTCCTAAATCTGTATATATGAAATGCATGAAATTTGTATACTTTAAATAAAATTTAAAAAAATAAAGGAAGAGCAAATGGGAGCATTGGAACTATTAAAAAAAGACACATAGCTTTGATCAGCCTGACTTTAAGCACTAAATAATTAAAGAGAAAATTAAATAATCTATTTCTAATCTTAAGACAAAAGTTGCATATCCATAGTACATTGCAAAATTAAAATCATTTCACATATATATAGGTATTTAATATGGCCTATTAGAAAGAATTGCCTTGGTTCCTCTTGGGTCATCTTAATTTCTTAAACTAATTTCCTTATCTTAAAATTTGAGATAATTTCTATTTCACAGGTTGTGGTAAGGATCAAATGAAATAATTCATGTAAAAATGTTAAAAAATATTAAGTGCTAAATGAGTTTAAATTAGTATTATTTTATAAGTAGAGAAGTTTCATTGAATGTGATATATGGTAGAGATATGCAAAATTTCAATACAAATCTGGGAATCTATGAGTCTGATGACCTCGAGAGAAAACAATTAATGAACCTGACAATTTGCTTAACTTTATTGTGCAGCTTGGAGCTTAGAAATCTAAAATGTATTCCCTATTCTACCAGTTAGCTTTCATGATAACCTTGAACATAATAAAATTTACCTTCAATGTAAAAAAGAAGACTGAGAACTTACATTGAAATAGCCTTAGTATGGATTATTCAAAACTTTATAAACTGATGAAATATATAAATTATTTACATTGTCAAATTTTCCCTTTTAATTGCCAGTTAAATTCTGCACACAAGTATAGTCAAGGTCATAACTGTGACAGGAAAAAGAAGAGAGAAATCACATTTGGGGAGTCAATGCATGGTCGACATTCCATTATATTTTTGGTATATGTTACTTCTTTTAACTATAGCAAAGCAAAAGTAAAAAATACAATTGATACAAAAACTATGAAGTAGATAGAAAGATATTCACTGTGCATTAGCTCAGTAGGTTGTGCCAAAGACTAGAATAGTGGATGGGGCTGTTTCCTCTTCTTTCTTTGCCTACTTGGTGAACTTCTAATAAATATGAAATCAGTTTGTAAATAGATAAGGAAAAAGAGGTGTGAAACCATGGGTTCCAGAGAGTGTCCAAACAATTCATCCTAATAGTTTTAAAGGTCACCTTATACAATCAAGTAATCTAATGATAGATTTGAAGAAGGAGCTATAAAGTCTCCTTCTATCTAGAAGAAGAAAAATGCACAATTTGGTATCCCAACAGACAATTTCAAAGATAATATTTATTAAGTGTTTGCTACATACCCAGCACTCTTCTAAATGCTTTATGTATGTTGATTACTTTGATACATCTACTAGGCAGGAAAATGGGCACCTAAAGGTGTCTACATCTTGACTGCTGGAATCTGTGAATTAGTTTATTACATGGTAAAAGGGCATTTCAGATGGGATTAAATTAAGGATCTTAAGCTGGGTGATTATCCTGATTACTGAAGTGGGCCCAATGTAATCATAAGATTTTGTGTCAGTGAAAGAGGGTGAAAGAGGGGTGCAGGAAAGTGAATGTGAGAGTGGATTAGCAGGAGAAAGTATTGCCTGCTTCTACTTTAAAGATAGAAGCGTTGGGCAGCCTCTGGAAGCTGGAGAGCGTAAGAAATGGATTCTCCCCTTCAAGTCTCTGCAGACAAATGCAATCTTGCCCAAACCTCGATTTTATTCCAGTGAGAACCATTTTGAACTTCTGAATTCCAGAACTGTAAAGTGACAGATCAGTGTTGTTTTAAGTGTTAACTTGTGTCTATTCATTACAGCAGCGATGGAAAACCACTGAGGGCCCCATAATGACCTTATGGGGGTGCATGCTGCTATTCACAGATGACCAATCATCTAGAGCACAGACAGTTCCCAGAGATACACAACTACTAAGGGGCGGATCTGGGGTTTGAATGCAGGAAGTCTGATTTTTAGAGGCTATAAAGGGAAACTTTTATGGTTTCACCCTTGGGAATTTCAGCAAAATTTTAGCTCTGGGGTCACCTTGCTAGTACTTCTACCCTTAAGACAACTGAGCTCACTTGTGCCATATGCCTAATGCACACTTCTGGTGGTAGGGCTTGATCTTGTCTTTAATGGTTTGAAAATAGTACTACAAACAACAACAAGAACACCAAAAAATTCTATTTCATCCCAATAGTGCAAAAATGTATTCCTAGAAGTGTGTCCATTCAAAATAGCTCAAATGACTGTAGTATCTTCTGTTAGGGCTATGTGATGTTAAGAAAGGAAATCATTAATTGATTAAATTATGATTTCTGATAAATACCCCATTTGGGAAACCTTTTAAAAATGGCTATATTTCAAATGAAGAAAGATTAAATTGTTTACTGTAAAGATACAAATAATCATATTTTCATAAAATTTAAAAATGCCAAATACACAAATATTTGAAGTGATTCCTTCATCAGCTGTCCCAGAGAACAGTCAAGCCAGAATTCATGGATCTCAGCTCTTTACATGCTCTCCAATGGAAATTAAAAAATCCACTGAATGAATGCATAAGTATTTGATTAGCTTATGGATGTGAATATGTGCTTTAATATCCAACACTGAACGAACTTGTCCTCAAATTCTCTGGAGTCTGTGCTTGATCATTCTCATCTCTTTAATTTACAAGTTGCTGTTTTGTTGGGTTATGAAGTTGAGTCTTTTGCATGGTTCATCTTCCCAAAGCAGAGGTAGAGGAGCATATTGTGTAGAGTGATTGCCAACACCTGAATTGTATTCCATGTTACTTGTTCATTACCCCTACACATTATTCAACCTCAGTATCTTCATTTTTTTCCTTTTATTCATTTGACAGGTAGACAGTGAGAGAGAGAGATAGAGAGAAAGGTCTTCCTTCCGTTGGTTCACCCCCAAAATGGCTGCTATGGACAGAATTGCGCCGATCTGACGCCAGGAGCCAGGTGTTTCTTCCTGGTCTCCCAAGCGGATACAGGGGCCCAAGCACTTGGGCCATCCTCCACTGCCCTCCCGGGCCACAGCAGAGAGCTGGACTGGAAGAGGAGCAGCCGGGACCAGAACCGGCACCCATATGGGATGCTGGCACCGCAGGCGGAGGATTAGCCAAGTGAGCCATGGCTCCGGCCCCAGTATCTTCATTTTAAAATGGGCATCTTAACATTTGCCTTTTGCTTTGTAGTGAGGATCAAAAGTAGTAAGGAACATAAGCAATGCCTAGCTCATAGAATTCACTAGAAATGGTAGCTATGTAAAATCCACATCACGGTAACTTGTTTTAATGTTGCTCACAAAACCTAGTGTTGGAGTCGGAGGTACATTGTTTTATGAGTATTATTAGTCTTCCCTGAACAGAAAGAGAAATACTCACTATAAACTATTTGTCTGACATTTTTACATTAATCAGCTTCAAATGCATAAGCTCATAATTCTGAGATAATTTTGTTACTAATAACTTGAGAAGGGAGGAAATATTTGGTTTTAAATTTTGAAAAAACTGGGAGGAGAGATCAGTGGTTTTCATGTACAGTGGTCAGTCTTATCAGAAAGAGAGAGAGTAACTCAATGAGCACCTACGTAGTGCCAAGTGCTTTATATATATTATCTTACTTAGTCTTCTTAGCATAGATATGAAGGTTATTTTATAGATGGAGGAATGAATGGGAGGACAAAGCAACTTGTGCAAGGTCACATGGGGAAAGTTGGGATTCAAACCCAGTATACGAATGGCCTCTCAGATGGGACTGCTTTCCAATAAATATGGTCCTTGACTGATGACACATGATTCAGAGAGCAAACGCTTGTTACTTACTGGAAATGAGTAATGATTTATACTGAGAGGTTATTGAGTGGCAAGCAGCACACGGACATAATTTCTGCTATTATCCTGTCATACTGAAAAATGATTTTTTGACCACATAATTATATTCTCAGTTGTGTAAAGCAAATGCCCTCCGTTAACCACTTACTGCCCATTCTGTTTTCTTGAAAATACAGCAGACAGACACAGGGGCAGCTTAAACAGGCAGCTTTTAGAAAGTCTTCTGTGCTAGTAAATATATTTTCCACCTCATGCAAGAAGATTACAGTTCTAAGGTCACAAAGCCCTAAGATTCAGTTCTGCAGCTCAAAATTCTGACAAAATCTAAAGGCAGATTTTCTAATTTGTTGCAGGATTTTTTTTTTTTTTTTTTTTTTGACAGGCAGAGTGGACAGTGAGAGAGAGAGACAGAGAGAAAGGTCTTCTTTTTCCGCTGGTTCACCCCGCAGTGGCTGCTGCGGCTGGCACACCGCACTGATCCGAAGCCAGGAGCCAGGTACTTCTCCTGGTCTCCCATGGGGTGCAGGGCCCAAGGACTTGGGCCATCCTCCACTGCACTCCCGGGCCACAGCAGAGAGCTGGCCTGGAAGAGGAGCAACCGGGACAGAATCTGGCGCCGAGTGGGACTAGAACCCGGTGTGCCAGTGCCACAGGCGGAGGATTAGCCTAGTGAGCTGTGGCGCCAGCTGCTACAGGATTTTAGAAACCACTAGGTTGATTCTTGGAATCTGAAGATTAAGCTTGAAGGAGGCCCACACAATTCAGGTTAGATAAAACACTTTCAGAGTCATGTATCAAATTTCTCATCTCTTTGTTTTCCTAAAAATTGATTTGTCGAGAATCATTTGGGAAAGGATCTAGTAAAACAAAAGTAATTCATTTGTTTGTATCATAGACGACAATACAGATTCTGATTACTATATAAGTTTAATTTATAAATAATTTAATTTTATATAAATTTAGTTTTCTTTCAGTTTCACATAGACTTTAATTAAACAAGAATCCTTTTTAACATTTTACTATTGACTTACCATTGTCTTCAACAGAGAAGTAGAAGATGTCTTTTGTTGCCTTACTGCCCTTGTTTAAGATGTAGTAGATCCGCCTCTCATCAATGTCAGCTTAGAAAAAAAGCAAGCATCATACTAAGTCACATTGATCAATAAAAATGATGAAGTTAATGACTATGTTTTAATAGGGCAGGGAAACCACAATAACTAAAATTTAAAATAGTGATGGAGTGAACATGATCCACCTGTTTCTTAAAGTTACAGCGGCAAAATAAGACTTTAGAATTAAAGTTGTTACAGTACTAGAATGTGTACATGTTCTCTGGAATGATGCCCAACCAAATAACACCCTAGCTATAGATGCCTTATAATATCCTGTTACTCTACAGAGAGCCAGGGCTACTTGGTTTTAAGTCTTCTGCATCAGTGTAGGGCTTGACAAAATGGTGGATACTCGCTAACTATTTGCCAGAATGAACTTAGGCAAGAGTAACTGCCTCATCCTAAGAGAAAAGAAAATGAGAATAAAATGTGATATTTACCTATTGTCTATTCCTCTGTAGCTTTAAGAATTTGGTCCTCAGATTTATAATTATGTTTTTCTTTCTTTTTTTTTTTAGATTTTTTTTTTATTTATTTGAAAGACAGTGTTACAGAGAGAGGTAGAGACAAAGAGAGAGGTCTTCCATCCGATGGTTCACTGCCCAGATGGCTGCAACGACCGGAGCTGTGCGGATCCAAAGTCAGGAGCCAGGAGCTTCTTCCAGGTCTCCCAAGTGGATCCAGGGGTCTAAGCACTTGGGCCATCTTCTACTGCTTTCCCAGGCCATAGCAGAGAGCTGGATCAGAAGAGGAGCAGCCGGGACTAGAACTGGTGCCCATATGGGATGCCAGAGCTTCAGGCCAAGGCTTTAACTCACTGCGCCACAGTGCCAGCCCCTATAATTATGTTTTCTATTGGCAATTGTTAATATTTCAAAGGCAATTTACTTTTTGAGAGTATTTGTTTGTAAGAACAATTCTATAAATTTTTTTTAAAAATTTATTTTAGAGGTATAGAGACAAATAGACAGACAAAGGGAGTGCTCCCACATGCTGGTTAATTCCCCAAATACCTACAATGGTTGCAGCTGGGCTGGACCAGGCTATAATCAGGACCCAGGCTTCCTAACCACTAGACTAAGTGCCTGTTCCCTATGATAACAATTCTTACAGAAACACATGATTTCATTTGCTTTAAGAAGCAACCCTGAAAATGCAACCAAACTTTTAAACACCCTCTAATGGTCTACTCAGAGACCGTATCTCAGTTTACATGTATTGTGTGTGGGACACTTTGTGCATCTCTTCACATATAAGGCACAGAGCTACCTAAAGAAAGTGTAAGACAATGTAAAGAGAAGCTCTCAAACCACCAGAAATCACATTACCTGGGAAAGCAGAGGGACTCACCTTTAGTTCACCACTAGATATAAGAGAAAAATGATCTCACGCTTAGGCAAACTTAATTTTATGTTTTTGTGAGATGTAGAAATTACCTTTGAATAGCACAATAAAAAGGTGCAATGTTGGGCAGGCATTTAGCCTAGTGTCTATGACACGGGTTAAGATCCTTGTGTCCCACATCAGAGTACCTGGGTTTGGTACTCAGATCTGGCTCCCAACTCCAGCTTCCTGTGAATGTAGACACTGGGAGGCAGAGATGGTAGCTCAGGTAATTAGGTTTCTGTCACCCGTGTGGGAGACCTGAGCAGTGTTTCCAGATCCCAGCTTTGGTCAAACCTATTTTCCTGGCCATTGTGGATCATTTGGGAAGTGACCTAGCAGATAGGATCTCTCTCTCTCTCTCTCTCTTCCTCTCTCTCTCTCTCTCATAGCTGAAAATGGACTTTGTGGGTTTTTTTTGTTTGTTTTCAGAATAATTTTGCATTCCACTGTGTTTTATTAGAAGCAGAATATTATTCAAATATTCAAATGATCTGAGGTCAGGACAATTTTACAAGAGCTGATTGATGTGACCCACTTAAGGGGAGAGACAATGGCATCAGGAAAGATGTGCACTGACCTTGTGTAAACACTTGAGTGCTTGCATTTCCAAGGCCAATGTTGGTAATGAAGCCATGCTGTGGTCCTCTCGTCACCCTATACTTCAGGAGCCTGTGTGGACTGTCCTGATCTTCTGCTTTCAGAGACTTGCTGGTAACCAGGAAGCCCATGTGTCCAGTGTGAAGGCACTGCAAGGCAGAGGCACCCCTGTTAATGGCCATCTGGGGAAGCCTATTGTCAAGGAAGCTTTTCTGGATTCTCATAACCTGAGGTTTATGTGTTTCCACGGCAGTGTCCGGGAAGACGTAGAAATCAGTGTGAGTGCCATCTGTTACAGTCAAGGAGACACTGTCATTGGTAGTCTCACTGCCATTGTGCCAGTAGCTAATCAGATGCTTATTCAGGTCCTTCTGGGTGAACATGGTCACAGGAATGCTTCCCTTATACAAAATCCTGCCATGGATGGGGGCCTGGATGATGGTGAAGAGAATAAGATCATCTGGGGTATCCTGGTCTTCTGCCATCAACTCAAAGGGAGTGATCAGTTTGCTGTCCCCTTCCTGCAGAGTTAGTTCATGAATAGTCAAGACAGGTCTCTTATTATCCACATCTGTGATGAAGATCCTGAAGGTTCTTAACACAGGGTTGTGTCCATCAGTCATTTGAAACTCAAAGCTGTCCATCTTTGTCTCATCATTTGAAGTGCGGACATAGGATATTTTGTTGTCGGACAATTGAGGTTGAGTGAAAGAGGCAATGGGCTCCCCAGGGTAGTCAGAGCTTTCCAAGTGGCCCAAGCTAGGAGCCTGTGTGATGCTAAAGTGAAGTTTTTCATCAGGGCTGTTGATGTCACTGGTGTTGAGCAGATCAGTGGTGAGGGTCACTCTGCTGTCTTCTGTTAAGGTGATCCTTCTCCTGACTATCTCAGGGAAGACCCAGTCTAAGTTACCAGTGGTGACATAGAAATAGCAGTCTGTCAAAGGGTTCACCCCATCAGTCACATCAAACTTGATGAGGTCAACAACTCCTTTTTGGCCTGTGTGGGTGTAACAGATGAGGCCTTTGTCAATCTCATCCTGGGTAAAGTTCATTCCCAGAGTGAGGTTATCCCTCAGTTCTCCTCCAGGTTTTCTGAGTCGTTGTAGAATTCCTTCCTTGGGCGTAGAATGGAGGACAAAACTGAGATTTTTATCATTGGAATCAAGGTCTGTAGCCTTTAGGATCTTATTTGTGATGCTCTCAGAGTGTCCAATCTCCACTTGCAGCCCATAATTGATGGTCAGCTGAGGGGCTTCATCATCCACCAATATCACCACAATAGGTACCTTCCTGTGGGTGGTATGTTTGCCATCACTCAGCCAGACCTCAAAACTGTCCTCTGAGGTCTCTGAGTCATCATGTTCATACACAATGGTGGAGGCCTCTTGGATCTCCTCTAAGGTGAAGCTGCGGATGGGCTGGTTGCCTGTGGCCAGCTGCTGTATGATCCGTCCATGTTGAGGAAGGGCTGTGAGTTGAAAGTGGAGCTTATTTGGTGGCAGGTCAGCATCTGATCCATTGAGCAGTAGGATGTCAATGACCAAGCTCATCCCCTCTAACACCACAAACTCATGGACAAAAAGTTTAGGGTGCTCATCATTGGTGGGCAAGATGATGATAGGGAAGAAGATATTTGGAGAAAAGTTGATGCCGTCAGAGCAATAAAAGGTGAAATTATCTGCTTGTGGTTCTACCCCTCTGTGGACACTCTGTACATAATTAATATGTCCCTTTCGGACATCTTTGATGGAGAACGCACTGATGGGGTTACCAGCATGTGACACTTCTGAACCAGGGGCTGGTGCAATGCTTTCCAGGTAGCCAGAGGCTGGCTGAACAGCCACCGTGCATAAGATTTCATCTTGAGGAGTGTCCACATCTTCAATGTTAAGGTGTTGTAAGGTTAAGGGGCTCTTTCCACCTTCATAGACAATGAAGGACTCTCCTACCAAGACTTTGGGGGCCATGTTGTTCACAGGCAGCACAGTTACTTGCACTTGAACCTTCTCCACTATGCTATCCCCTATTATCCATTGATAAGAATCCTTTGAGAGGACTAGACTGAAAGCATCATGCTGTTTTTGGAAACCAACTTCACCTCCAGTGTGAACATAGGCAACTGCCCCACTGAGGAGGTCCTCTTGGGTGAAGCATTCTGTGAGTAAACCATTCACCAGGATAGTGCCCAATTTGGGGCTGTCCTCAACAATGAAAGACAACATCAAGTCACTTGTGTTCTTTTTGTCATGAATAACACCCATGGTAATCTCAGAAGTGCTATTTTCTAGTACATCTATGGAAATATCCAAAAGTGGAATATCTGTGATAGATATCTGAGGACTTTTGTTAGCTGGAGTTGGAGGTATAGAAATTTGGACAGCGATGGGTATTTGATGTACCCCATCGCTTACCTCCAGATAGAAGGTGTCACTAATAGTGTCGTCTCTGCCATGCTGGTAAGACACACTCCCATTAATAATATCAGCTTGCCTGAAAGACTCCCCTGGGATCATACACTTCTTAAAGTACTGCAAGTGTCCATGTTGAGGACCCCAGACTAATGTGAAGACAATTTGATCAATGTCTGTGTCAGGATCTGTAACATTCAACTCATCACTGCTGAGGATAAAGCTGCCTCCCTCCAGGACAGTAAAGCCCCTGTTGGTGACTTTGGGAGGCTGGCTGACCTCTGGCTGCAGGAATAACGTGAATGTGTCTGAAACACTATTGCCTGTAGCATCCTCCACCTGGTAGGTGAACTGCACAACCTGTGGAATAATACTCATCTTCTTCACTGGAGGCTGGTAGGCAACCTTGTGTTGATTTACCTGGGCCTGAGTGAAATGCACGATGGGTGTGTCTGGAGAATCAGTGAGCACAATTTCTCCAGTCCAGACTTGGTGGTTGCCATCTGTGTCAGTAGGGGGTGTCAACAGAGTGTACCACAAGTTCTGGGCATCTGAGTCCTGGTCAGTGTATTGGAGGACTTTCTCATGGAAGAAAGTGAGTTCACAGTTTTTCACAGTCATTTCTAGGGTAGTTCCTGGATATAGTTCTGGACCCTGCATATCCATTGGTTGGACTTTGATGATGAAGGAGTACTGGCTAGATAGATTGGGCGGGTCTTGGTCATCCTGTACGTGGAAAGCCAGCTGGGCTGTTACAGATTGAGGGCTGTGTGGACCAAGATGGCGGTAGAAGAGTCTCCCTTCTATTATATCTCTCTGTAGCCACTCAGTTACCACTTTCTCATAAAGCTTTTCCTTTGCCACATAGTGCCAGTCCTTATCTAGGGGGGACAGAGGTGGCTCAGGCTGCCTCAGCAGCATTTCCCCCATGTGTTGGCTTGAGTAGGAGGAACCAGCAGCCACACCCTGTTCTCTCTCCCCTTCTTTCCCTTCCAGAGGCTGGTCGTCCAGTACAAAGTGGATGGCTGAGTCCTCAGAATTGGTATCTGTGGCACTCAGGACAAAGGAGGAGACCTGAACCACCTCCCCTGGGGTCACTGAGAGTCCTGTGTTGGCACTGACCTCTGGTGGTTCATCATCCACAGGTATAATTGTGATAGGGAAAAGGAATTCCACCTGGTGGTGCCCATCCTGTATCTGGAAGATGATGTTGTCACTGTAAGTGTTGCTGCCATCATGCTGGTACACTACTCACCCAGCTGCCAGGTCCACTGGTGTGAAATACTTGTATTCTGGAGGTGCCCCAAGCACCACCAACTGCCCATAACTCAAGCCCCTCACTGCAGCCATTTTCACCTCTTCTAGGTTATCTTTATCACTGATCTGAAGGTTTTGGGTGCTGGACAGAGGCCTTGAATGACCTTCAAAAAGCAGTAGCCCCTGGGAATAGCTAGCCACTGGGGCCAGGGTGTTCATTGGCTTTACCACCACCAAGAAGGCAAAGGGGTCTGAGGTAGCACCATCTCCATCCATCACCTCCAGTTCCAGCTGGAAGAGACGCTCCCCAAGGGAATTCTCTTTAGGGGGCTGATAGGCAATTTTCAGCTCCCGCAGCTCCCTCTGGGTGAAGAAGGAGACTGGAAGGCCCAGAGGGTCGTCAGTGCTGACCACATAGCCCTGCTGGCCAGAGTACCCTTTTGGGGCGGGGGTAGAATTGAGAATGTTGAAGACCAGGTGGTCAGGGTCTGACTCCATGTCCTCCGCAGCCAGCACATCGGAAGTCAGGGCTGTTAACATGCACTGGTCAACCTCCATCATCATCAGGGCCTCGAGGCTGGGCCGGGGCGCCGTATTGTTTGCTCCCCTTCGGATCTCCACCAGCATCTGGAAGTACTCTCGGGCCAGCACCTCCCCTGACCCAGGGCCTCTGTCCTCTGCCCCCAGCAGCTCCACCATCATGGGCACGTAGTCCCGGTTGGGCGAGGTGATGGCGGCAGTGTGCTGGTAGCGCACCCCAGCCCGGAGAAAAGCTTCGCAGTCTACACCCTTGCCTCTGGGGAGAGGGGCCCCCATGGCGTTCACCAAGCGCCCGTACCTGGGCAGTGGTTCGCCTTCGCGAGGAAGAGGGGTGAGACGGCATCTGGGGGCGGCTGCGGCTCGGGACTCCGGGCAGGAGAAGCCCAGCACTCTCTGGTCTATCGTGTGGCTCCAGCCCCGCAGCTGGCTCACCGCTACAGGCTTGTTGCGCGTCACCAGCTCCAGTTGGGAGAAAACCACGTCCACAGCCAGCGTGAAGGGCACCACCAGCGTGTAAGTCGGGGCGTCGTAGCGCAGCTGCAGCTGCACCCTGGCGCGGCCGGGGCTGTGCGAGCCGAAGTGAGTGTATTGGACCCTGCGAGGACCAAAGGCGCAGGGGAAGTGGCGCGGGGAGAGCGTACCCTGGAGCGGGGGCCAGGCGTCCAGCACCGCCACCTCGCATCGGTCCCCCGGTTGCACTTGAATCACCAGGTCCCGGAGCGGGTCGAGCCAAAGCGAGCGGCCCAGGGGCACCTGCAGCCCAGGGTTGGCAATCAGGACGCCGGGGCCATCGGAGCTGCTATCATTGAGCGCTCCCTTAGCGGGCAGGTAGAGCGCCAGGTGGGGCTCAGTCTCAGGCGAGGGTACCTGTTTCTGCAGCGCGGGGCAACTCACGAGCAGGCAGAGGAGCACCGCAGCGAGCGTCCAGGCGGAGTTCCGAGAAGACCCAGCCATCGCCACGGGCGGGACTCTGGCATTGGGATGTCCGCAGGGTGCCCTAATCAAAGAGGGGCTCGCCTTAGCTCCCGGGGAAGGTGGTGGTTGCTGTCCATTCGCGAGCCGACGCGCGGATCCAGCGGGAGCTCGTGGCCGCACTTCAGCCTCTGCAGGTAACAGCAGTGGGGGAAGCGGCTCTGCCCACCTCCTGCTCCATCCCGTCCCAACTCTCCGTTGCTGGCACCAGGGGCACCCAGAACCGCCCCACGCAGGCGCCGCCCCCTCTGCTCCTGGGGGCTTTCACTACGGCTACCTAATAGTCCTGGGCGCCCACAGGGGCGGTGAGTCTAGGCACCGCCCCGGGCTGCCTGCCTCCAATCAGCAGGTGTGGATACTCTCCTCCTTGGGCGCCACAAACCGGCGGTTCCTCAGGCTGGGAGAGGGTGATGTACCAGGGCTGGCTGTGCGCGGCTGTCGTCCATTCATCTAGGAGTTCGTCTTTCTGATAGAGACAGAGAGATACCAATCCTTTTCCTTACCGCTGGCAGGAGTGCATTTTCTTGCCAAAATTGAGTCTCACTTCAGACATACAGGAAGCTAGTGGGAGCTATTTTGCAAATAGGATTTTCTAGCGGTCTGTCGGATGAAGCGGCTTATTCTGAATCTTGTAATTTGGTGCTTCCAAAAGGACTTTAGCATTTTTTTTTTCTGTTCTGTTTCCAGTCCGCGGGTCTCATTTAGCACAATCGGGTGCACAGATTGACTTCATTCATTTTCTTACAATGTGGTTCTGGTATCTGATCAGCAGTGACCCCTCTGTGAGTTTATTAGACTTGCTGTTCCCGAATCACTTTCCTTTTAGGAAAACACAGAGTAGCCATAGGGAAGCAAGTTAAGAGAAACAGCAGCAGGGACAATACTTTGCACGAACTGATAGTTGAATCAAATTCTACGAATCAATTTGTTTCATACTTAGACTTAGGCTCTTCGTGGCTTTCGGATGAGGATGACTCCCCTTGTTGGTGTAGGGTTAGCTTCATTATATATACACACACACACACACACACACACACATACGTATATGTATATATATATTGTTGAGACATTAGAGGAGTCATTTGGTCACAGTGCAGAGTCATCTTTTCCTATAAATAAAATAGTTCATGTGTTTCCCTGTGCAATCAGTGTGAACAGGAAAGAGTTGATGACTGTGAAAATGGATGCAGACAAAACCGTGTTGATAAAAATGGCTTCAAGGGGAATGTAAACCTGTATAATGTCATCCCCAAATTATTCTTTTGAATTTCTACAGTGTTGCAGGTGGCTGTTTTATTCACTTAGGGACTGTTCCCAGAATAAGAAAAATCTGCAAGTGCTTGCAAGAGTTAACCTTCTCTTTTAATATTAAATTTAATTAGCCAGTGAGACACAGTGGGTCTGTATCATCCACTGTAGTAGAAAGCTCATATAGTAGTACCCCCATTTGCACACTTGTTCATATAATGGAATTTGAAGAGATAATAAATATAAAACAATATATGGTCAGATTAATTATGCAATGCTACTCCAGTGTGTTTGGAAAATATTATTGTAAAAGTATATTGAGAATTGAAACATGTAAAATTTCACTGTAAATGAGAGTGGCATTTTATTTCATAAAGCCACTACCTTGTCCAAAGGATAGTTATTAGCAATAGAACTTTAATTAGTCTGCATATATTAAATGAGAATATTCCTGTATGAGTATTCCATGAGAATATTCCTATATGAGTACAGTTTTGATTCTTGTCCAAGTACCATTCACCTTGTTCTTGGGTTCTTTCTTATCTAGACAGAGATGGGGGTGTCACAGCTGAGATAAGAGACAGTGACAGTATTGTGTTTATAGTTTTGTTTTCTGATACTCTCCATTCAGCATATATTTCTGCTCCTCTTCTTCCTCATCAAGTATCTAGGAAGAGATTTTCCCCCACTATTTATCTCCATTATTTTCATCTCCCACTCACTGTCTCCTTAGGATACTGCAGTCTGGTTGCCACCTTAGACACACCCACACAACTCTTGCTAAGGTCTTCAGTAACCTCTACATGGTGAAATCCCATAATGAGCTATCATGTTTGCCCTTGTTGTCACACCCTGCTGGTTTCCCTCCTACCCCCATTTAAACCCCATTTCTTCAGGAAGCCTTTTTCAAATGATCCACAAATCATATTACTGAATCTCTGTAACTACATATTCATTCATAAGCAAGTGGAGCAAAGTCTATTTTCTTACTAGACCTGAAGCTGTAAAGCAGACTGTGCAATACTCATTGTTGATACCTACTTCTTACACCAGAGACTAGCACTTGGCAGAAATATAATAAATGCTTGTTGACTGGATGAGTGAACAGAAGAATAACAGAGACTGCCAGAAACAGCAATATCAATAATTGACATATTGTAAACTTCTTGTGCTAGGCAGAAGAAACCAGTGGAAGTGTAGGATAACTTCTTTCTTCCTTCCTCAGGATATGCAATTCATTAGAGTCTGGCAAAAGCTTTGTTTAGAGAATACAAACCTGATTTCTATCCAAATATTTATATTATCAAAATGTTCTTTCTATAGAGCAATTTAACTTATCCATATGTCAGTCTTTTATCATTTTAAATTTATTCTTCAAACCTGAGCTTTATTTCAAGCCTATCATTAAGTACCACTCACTAAATATAAGGCATTATACATATAGATGGAAATTGAGATTTACAGGAGTTAAATGGAAACATTTTACCTTGTGAATTTATAGCACTCTCTGTAAATTTGAGTCCTGGGATGGACTCTTCTCATGCCCTTGTCACTCCAAGGAGACTTTCCATCATGTCCCACTCTCTAAATAATTGGCTGTGCCCTGAATTATGTAAAATAGATGGCACTAATAGGACATAGAAAGGAGAATTCAGTAACCACATAGAGATTACTGAAGACCTTAGCAAGAGCTGTATGGGTGTGTCTAAGGTGGCAACCAGACTAGAGTGTACTAAAGAGAGTGAGTGGGAGGTGAAAATAATGGAGACAGTGGGGAGAAAGCTTCTCCTAGATATTTGATGGGGAAGAAGAGGAGCAGAAATATATGCTGAGGGGAGAGGATCAGAAAACAAAACTATAAACACAATACTGTAACTGTCTCTTCTCTCAGCTGTGACACCCCCATCTCTGTCTAGATGAGAAAGAACCCAAGAACAAAGATTCTGCACGTGCTTTGGCAGAGGAACAGTTCATTTTTAGAAAAGCAATACCCAGCTTTCAGAAGTGACCAAGAACACACCATGGAGGTTCCTGTCAAATGAACGTAATGCTCTACCCAGCAGTCCCCACTCCTCTGAGGCTAACAGCCAAGACTAGTGATTTACTCTCATCTTTTCTGAATGTATTTTTTTTTCTATCAGTTGAAGACACTGAAGGTCTTAAACCCTAAATATTGGAAGACAAGTACCTTGTCAGGTTTCATGCAAATCTTGGTTAACATCAATATGCAAAGGCTTTACTCTATTGGCCTTGAGCCACCCATGGAGTCTCAGCTATCAAAGAACATGCTCCAAAAGGTTGCATGTTCAAACAAAAACAAATATTAAAATGGTATCCATTGTCAGTCATTTGTCACTTGTCAGGAATGCAAGGTCATGTCTTCCTTTGTGAAAATCTGGACTGGGTTCTCTATGCCCTTTGGGATGGGCACCACTGTTCTCTGTGCCTCTACATATGACAGGATGTTAAGAGTAGGCTTATCCAGGGGAGCAAGGACAAGATTCCTCATGGGAATTACTACACAGCCTATATGTAAAATCTTCCCAATGAGCCACGTCTAGTCATTCTATTTACTCTCCTTCACAGAGATAGTTTCATTTCAAGATACCTTGATGCCACCCGAGCATCTGGGAACTGGGTGGTGTGGGGAAGGAGAGGGAGGAGGGAAGTCGCTATTTCTTCTGCTGTTCTGGCATGTCAGTTGGCATCAGGAAGACAGCAGGTGCCCAAGCTCTCTCAGGCCACCGTTAGGCAGATGGGTGCCTGGGCTGTGACTCCCAGAGCTCCTGCTGACACTGTTGCTGCTCATGGAAGGTAACGGGCTGCAAGGCTTCCCTAGGGAAACCTGTAGAAAGCAGGTGAAGAGTTTCTATCTGCTCTGCACCAGCACAAAGAGCTGATTCAATTTCTCTCATTCCTGGTAGAAAAAAATACCTTGGGAGTTCTTCAGTACTATTTTGTTATTACAGCATACTTTATAATCTTAGTTCAAATCATAAAACATATAAAAAAGGTTTTTTTTTTTTTTCAAAGAAAAGCACTGGGAACAAATGTAAAACAGTATTCAAAGCTAAAAGCTGGAAAGTTTCTCTAATCTACTTTGTGGTCTGTGTATGCATTGTTTAGCTAGCTACAATGCCTATTTAAGCAGAGATCGCCTGTAGAGTGGGTTTACATTTTAGCTACGAAAGCTCTCGTGGTGAAATGTGATGCTGTTTAATTGGCATTGTTTTTTGGAGAACTTAGTTGAATCTAACCTCAGAATGAATGAAAGATGACACTGTTGTGCTCTTTATCTGAGTTTTCATTAATCTAACTTGAGTGAGCTAATAGGAAGTCTGGTTTTGGTACAGTCCTATCTATTTGTCCTCAAGTTTTATTTAATGTGGAATTGTGCATTTTAAATAAGTCAGTTTTTGTTTTTATTAAGATTTGATGTGTTACATATTACAGTCATGAGTTTAGCTCCAAAATTCAGAGCTCTCTTAAATTCTTAAAATTACTTTTTAGTAGCTCTGTCAATTAGATAAAATTACAATCAATTTTTGGTTATCTTTTTCTTTGTAAATGCTCTCAAAGCATTCTTTTTTTAAAAATGAAAACAGCTCAGTTTTAATTCTAGAACCTGGAGCTATACAAAGGTATGCTCTATAAACTTCATGGGAACATTGTATACATGCAATAAATTGACAAACGTGCAATACTGCTTAGTATCTCTAAGTCAAGAACATACTTTTGAATTGTTTGTTTAAACATACTTTACAAAAGCAGAATCAAAATCAGAAGCCATCCACAGTTAGACTAATTGTCAAAAGTTTTACATTTCATACTTGAGATAGGCCAGCGCCGCGGCTCACTAGGCTAATCCTCCGCCTTGCGGCGCCGGCACACCGGGTTTTAGTCCCGGTCAGGGCGCCAGATTCTGTCCCGGTTGCCCCTTTTCCAGGCCAGCTCTCTGCTGTGGCCTGGGAGTGCAGTGGAGGATGGCCCAAGTGCTTGGGCCCTGCACCCCATGGGAGACCAGGAGAAGCACCTGGCTCCTGCCATTGGATCAGTGCGATGCCGGCTGCAGCATGCCGGCCGCGGTGGCCATTGGAGGGTGAACCAACGGCAAAGGAAGACCTTTCTCTCTGTCTCTCTCTCTCACTGTCCACTCTGCCTGTCAAAAAAAAAAAAAATACTTGAGATCACAGTCAATATCTAGGGGCTGGTGCTGTGGTGTAGTGGGCAAAGCTGCTGGCTGTGATCCCAGCGAGTCCTGGCTGTGCCACTTCTGATCCAGCTCCCTGCTAATGGCCTGGGAAAGGCAGAGGAAACCCGCCCACGTACTTGGGCCCCAGCCACTCATGTGAGAGACCCAGATGAAGCGCCTGGCTCCTGTTATGGCTATCTGAGGAGTGAACCAGCAGATAGAAGATCTCTCTGTCTCTGTGTCTCTCTCCACCTTGCTCATTCTCTCTCTGTAGGTTTGACTTTCAAATAAATCTTTTAAAAGCATATCTAGCAGGGGATATTAAAAATGAGTTGCTACACTGAGAGCACCAGCTCTAGAGGGAACGGTCTGATAAGTAGCATTCCGGGATGAAAGGACAAACCAGTGTTTCACCTCTGGTCTAGAAAAAAGGCCTGCCCTGGATTTTTTTTTTTTTTTTTTTTTTTGACAGGCAGAGTTAGACAGTGAGAAAGAGAAAGACAGAGAGAAAGGTCTTCCTTTGCTGTTGGTTCATCCCACAAGTGGCCACTGCGGCTGGCGCATTGCGCTGATCGGAAGACAGGAGCCAGGTGCTTCTTCTGGTCTCCCATGCGGGTGCAGGGCCCAAGGACCTGGACCATCCTCCACTGCACTCCCGGGCCACAGCAGAGAGCTGGGCTGGAAGAGGAGCAACTGGGACAGAATCTGGCGCCCTGACCGGGACTAGAACCCGGTGTGCTGGCACCGCAGGTGGAGGATTAGCCTATTGAGCCGCGGCGCCATCCTCCCCTGGATTTTACACTTTGGCTGCAGGACATCTGCTTTCTTAATTCCCAATACTTGACTATTTCAACAGGACCTTGTTTTTCTTTTTTGTTCAATAAATAATCATGTTTCAAAAAATGCACAGAAACAAAGACAAAATTATTTTTGAGATTTATTTATTTATTTGAAAGTCAGAGTTACACCAAAAGAGACGGAGAGGCAGAGAAAGAAAGAGGTTTTCCATCTGCTGGTTCACTCCCCAGTTGGCTGCAATGGTCAGAGCTGTGTCTATCCGAAGCCAGGAGCCAGGAGCTGCCTCCAGGTTTTCCCATGTGGGTTCAGGGGCCCAAGGACTTGGGCCATCTTCCACTGCTTTCTGAGGCCATAGCAGAGAGCTGGTTTGGAAGAGGAGCAGCAGGACTTGAACCAGCACCCATATGGGATGCTGGTGCTGCAGGCGGAGGCTTTACCTACTATGCCACAGCACTGGCCCCTCCAACAAAGGGAAGATTTAATCACTAAACAGAAGTAAGCACTGTTGAGATCTTGGTATATGACCTTCCAGTTTTATGTGTGTGTTCATGGTTTTTAAATTTTTTTGTCAAAAGTGGAGTCATTTTCTTCCTATTGTGATTATCTTGTTTCAAAGCACATTATTTTCCTATGTCGTTAAATAATCCTGTCAGTCTTGTAACAAATAACAAAAAATAAAAAAATACAGATCCTGCTGTGCTGGATCAGGAAGGGTTTTTGAGTAGGTATGTGACTGGCCAAGTGTGGGTTACAAGCAGCACCAGATCAGCAAATTTCTACCACAGTTTCTGTAGCTCCGTCTTTTTTTGCTTTGTAAGTTAAAATGAACAGTGAGAATGACATACTTACATATACCCAAGGTGTGCTGTGAAAGCATATTTGGTTACAAACATAGAAATACTTGTTAATCAGTTTGATAAGAAAATAAAAAATCATTTTTTTTCCTTTATGATCAAGAAAAGAAGTACAGAATCTGGGAAGGAAGTACGTGATTATTAAGATATTCTACTCTTATTAAATTTATTTTCTATTATATATCTTAGAGAAAAATATGATCAATGACTATTGAATGGATGTTTAAATACCATATAAATGTTTTGCTGTAAACATTAACACGCTTTTGGAAGACGATGGTAGAAGGGCACAAATGCATTGGTTGTGTGGGATGAACAAGTTCTGGAGAACTAATGTATAATATGGTGAATTGAGCTAATAATCATTTATTGTACACTAGAAATTTCCTAAACATATACCTGTAGATCTTAAATGTTCTCACTACCTACACCCACACACATGCACACACACACAGGGTTATGTGATGGATATGCTAATTCATTTGATTTTGGTAATCATTTCCCAATGTCCATATATATCAAAATACCAGTATACCTTAAATATATATATAATTTTTGTTTGTTAATTTAATTTTATAAAAGATGGAAAATATTAATGTATTTTTATATTAAATTGTTAACATTAAAAAGTGTTATGTTAATTTTCTAGGGATGCTCTGTTCAGGTACCACAGACTAGGTAGATTAAACAACAGATATACATGTCTCACAGTTTCAGAGGCTGGAAGTCCAAAATCAAGGTATCATAGCATCCTACTGAGGGCTGTGAAGGAATGGTCTGTTCTAGGCCTCTTTCCTCACATTTTCGATGGGGGCTCCTCCCGTGTGTCTTCACATTGTCCTCCCTCTGTGTGTATCTCTGGACAGGTTTCTTCCTTTTCTCAGGACACTACTCATATGGGTTAGGAGTCACTTTACTGACCTCATTTTTACTTGCCTATCTCTACACAGACTATATTCTAAATAATATCACACCCTGAAGCACTCCGGGTTAACTTTAGCACATGGATTTCAGGGTAATCCAGTTTAATGTATAGCCTGGCCCCCAAAACTCGTGCAAAACGTATTCACTCTATTCTAGCATCTCTCAAGATCTAAATCCATTCCAAGATCAACTCAAAATCCAAAATATCATCTAAGGATATATGGAAGGAGCTGGGAATGTGATCCTTCCCAGGGCAAAATTCCTACTCAGCTATGAACATGTGAAATCAGATAAGTCACCTGCTTCCAGAGGACAACAGTGGGGCAGGTGTGGGGTAGATATTTTCATTCCAAAAAGGAGAACCGGGAAGAAGAAAGGGGTCACAGGTTCCAAATAAGTCACAAGCCTTGTTGAATAAATTCCATTAGATTTTTAAAATTATTTATTTATTTATTTGAGAGGCAGAGCTACAGATAGAGAGAGGGGGAAATAGAGAGGTCTCCCATCTGCTGGTTCACTCACCAAATGTCGCAACAGCTGGAGCTGAGCTGATCCGAAGCCAGGAGCCAGGAGCCAGGAGCTTCTTCTGAGTCTTCCATGTGGGTACAGGGACCCAATCACTTGGGCCATCTTCTGCTGCCTTCTCAGGCCATTAGCAGAGAGCTGGATTGTAAGTGGGGCAGTTGGGACTTGACCGGGTGCCCATGTGGGATGCTGTCACTACAGGTGGAGGAGCAAAATACCATGCCACAGTGCCAGCTTCAAATTCCGTTAGATTTTAAGGCTTCCAAATCATCTTGGGCTGGATGCTCTGTCTGTTCTGTCCTCAAGCCCATCTGAGTGGCAGCTTTGCCCTCAGCCCTAGGTGGTTACATGACAATATTCTGAACAAATTGTATGCTATTAAGAATGCTAACTTGATAGGAAAAGTCAGGCAAGTTGAAAGAGGGGAAGTATCTAATTTGATTTCTAGCCTGATTAATAATGGGCTAATTTGTTCATCTTTTGAGTCAAGGCAATGTTCAATGTAAATTTGTATTGCATAGCCTGGTAAGGAAGTCAAAATTACAAGTTTTAAAATATAGAGTAAATTACTATTTCATTGTTACTTTCTTTCAAAAAAATAAGATAATAAAAATGATCAACAATTTAGAATATAAACATACTTATCCTTACCATGATTTCATTCTACAGAGCCACACTACCAAACCAGGCCAAGCCGACATATTGAAGATGCTCAGCTTACAGCTACAGGTATTTTCCTTGGAGATGACTTAAAATGACTGTAATTTTCTTATTTAAATTGCTGCAAGGATGGTGGAAGGAAGGGTAACATACAAATGTTGCTTCAGTAATTTTCTTTGGTTTAGAAATAGCACTTACTTAGAGTAAGTAGAGGAAGTTTTAACTATGATGTTTAGAATATTTTAAAAACAGCGTGATGGTTAATATTTTCTGTTTTTTTTTTTAACTTTTATTTAATGAATATAAATTTCCAAAGTACGGCTTATGGATTACAATGGCTTCCCCCCCCCCGATATTGTCTCTCCCACCCGCATCCCTCCCCTTTCCCACTCCCTCTCCCCTTCCATTCACATGAGGATTCATTTTCGATTATCTTTATATACAGAAGATCAGTTTAGCATATATTAAGTAAAGATTTCAACAGTTTGCTCCCACACAAACATAAAGTGAAAAATAATAGATGATTTTTTAAATGATGATGAAATCAGATCAGACCTATTGTCATGTTTAATCCCAGTGAGAGTCAAGTTGGGAATTGATAATTTCTTCTTTTTTTTTTTTTTACAGAAGATCAGTTTAGTATACATTAAGTAAAAATTTCAACAGTTTGCACCCCCATAGAAACACAAAGCGAAATATACTGTTTGAGTACTCATTATAGCATTAAGTCTCAATGTACAGCACATTAAGGACAGAGATCCTACATGAGGAGCAAGTGCACAGTGACTCCTGTTGTTGACTTTACAAATTGACACTCCTGTTTATGGCATCAGTAATCTCCCTATGCACCAGTCATGAGTTTCCAAGGCTATGGAAGCCTTTTGAGTTCACCGACTCTTATCTTGTTTAGACAAGGTCATATTCAAAGTGGAGGTTCTCTCCTCCCTTCAGAGAAAGGTACCTCCTTCTTTGAAGACCTGTTCTTTCCACTGGGATCTCACTCACAGAGATCTTTCATTTAGGGTTTTTTTTTTTTTTTTTTTTTTTTTTTTTGCCAGAGTGTCTTGGCTTTCCATGCCTGAAATACTCTCATGGGCTTTTCAGCCAGATCCGAATGCCTTTAGGGCTGATTCTGAGGCCAGAGTGCTGTTTAGGACATCCGCCATTCTATGAGTCTGCTGAGTATCTCGCTTCCCATGTTGGATCACTCTCCCCTTTATTTATTCTATCAGTTAGTATTAGCAGGTACTAGACTTGTTTATGTGCTTCCTTTGACTCTTAGTCCTTTCATTATGATCAACAGTGAACTGAAATTGATCACTTGGACTGGTGAGATGGCATTGGTACATACCACCTTGATGGGATTAAATTGGAGTCCCCTGGTATGTTTCTAACTCTACCATTTGGGGCAAGTCAGCATGAGCATGTCCCAAATTGTACATCTCTTCCCTCTCTTATTCCTACTCTTATGTTTAACAGGGATCACATTTCAGTTAAATTTCAACACTTAAGAATAACTGTGTATTAATTACAGAATAAACCAGTCATATTAAGTAGAACAGACAAAAAAACTACTAAGAGGGATAATGTATTAAGTTGTTCATTAACAGTCAGGGCTATGCTGATCAAGTCACCATTTCTCATAGTGTCCATTTCACTTCAACAGGTTTCCTTTTTGGTGTTCAGTCAGTTGTCACCGATCAGGGAGAACATATGGTATTTGTCCCTTTGGGACTGGCTTATTTCACTCAGCATGATGTGTTCCAGATTCCTCCATTTTGTTGCAAATGACTGGATTTCGTTGTTTCTTACTGCGGTATAGTATTCTAAAGAGTACATATCCCATAATTTCTTTATCCAGTCTACCGTTGATGGGCATTTGGGTTGGTTCCAGGTCTTGGCTATTGTGAATTGTGCTGCAATAAACATTAGGCTGCAGACCGCTTTTTTATTTGCCAATTTAAATTCCTGTGGGTAAATTCCAAGGAGTGGGATGGCTGGGTCGAACGGTAGGGTTATCTTCAGGTTTCTGAGGAATCTCCAGACTGACTTCCATAGTGGCTTGACCAGTTTGCATTCCCACCAACAGTGGGTTAGTGTCCCTTTTTCCCCACATCCTCGCCAGCATCTGTTGTTGGTAGATTTCTGCATGTGAGCCATTCTAACCGGGGTGAGGTGAAACCTCATTGTGGTTTTTATTTGCATTTCCCTGATTGCTAATGACCTTGAATATTTTTTCATGTGCCTGTTGGCCATTTGGATTTCCTCTTTTGAAAAATGTCTATTGAGGTCCTTGGCCCATCTCTTAAGTGGGTTGTTTGTTTTGTTGTTGTGGAGTTTCTTGATCTCTTTGTAGATTCTGGTTATCAACCCTTTATCTGTTGCATAGGTTGCAAATATTTTTTCCCATTCTGTCAGTTGTCTCTTCACTCTCCTGACTGTTTCTTTTGCAGTACAGAAACTTCTCAATTTGATGCAATCCCAGTAGTTGATTTTGGCTTTGACTGCCTGTGCTTCCCAGGTCTTTTCCAGAAATTCTTTGCCTGTGCCAATATCTTGAAGGGTTTCTCCAATGTTCTCTAGTAACTTGATGGTGTCAGGTCGTAGATTTAGGTCTTTAATCCATGTTGAGTGGATTTTTGTGTAAGGCGTAAGGTAGGGGTCTTGCTTCATGATTCTGCACGTGGAAATCCAATTTTCCCAGCACCATTTATTGAATAGACTGTCCTTGCTCCAGGAATTAGTTTTAGATCCTTGATCAAATATAAGTTGGCTGTAGATGTTTGGGTTGATTTCTGGTGTTTCAATTCTGTTCCATTGGTCTATCCATCTGTTTCTGTACCAGTACCATGCTGTTTTGATTACAACTGCCCTGTAGTATGTCCTGAAATCTGTTATTGTGATGCCTCCGGCTTTGTTTTTGTTGTACAAGATTGCTTTAGCTATTCGAGGTCTCTTGTGTCTCCATATAAATTTCAGCACCAATTTTTCCAGATCTGAGAAGAAGGTCTTTGGTATCTTGATTGGTATTGCATTGAATTTATAAATTGCTTTTGGGAGAATGGACATTTTGATGATATTGATTCCTCCAACCCATGAGCATGGAAGATTTTTCCATTTCTTGGTATCCTCTGCTATTTCTTTCTTTAAGGTTTTGTAATTTTCATAGTAGAGATCTTTAACGTCCTTGGTTAAGTTTATTCCAAGGTATTTGATTGTTTTTGTAGCTATTGTGAATGGGATTGATCTTAGAAGTTCTTCCTCAGCCATGGCATTGTCTGTGTATACAAAGGCTGTTGATTTTTGTGCATTGATTTTATACCCTGCTACTTTGCCAAAATCTTCTATGAGTTCCAATAGTCTCTTAGTAGAGTTCTTTGGGTCCCCTAAATAAAGAATCATGTCATCTGCAAAGAGGGATAGTTTGAGTTCTTCCTTCCCAATTTGTATCCCTTTAATTTCTTTTTCTTGCCTAATAGCTCTGGCTAGAACCTCCAGAACTATATTGAATAGCAGTGGTGAGAGTGGGCATCCCTGTCTGGTGCCAGATCTCAGTGGAAATGCTTCCAACTTTTCCCCATTCAATAGGATGTTGGCTGTGGGTTTTTCATAGATTGCTTTGATTGTATTGAGGAATGTTCCTTCCAAACCCAGTTTGCTTAGAGTTTTCATCATGAACAGGTGTTGTATTTTATCAAATGCTTTCTCGGCATCTATTGAGATAATCATATGGTTTTTCTTCTGCAGTCTGTTAATGTGGTGTATCACATTGATTGTCTTGCGCACATTAAACCATCCCTGCATACCAGGGATAAATCCCATTTGGTCTGGGTGGATGATCTTTCTGATGTGTTGTTACATTCTATTGGCGAGAATTTTATTGAGAATTTTTGCATCTATGTTCATCAGGGATATTGGTCTGTAATTCTCTTTCAGTGCTGCATCTTTTTCCGGCTTAGGAATTAAGGTGATGCTGGCTTCATAGAAAGAATTTGGGAGGATTCCCTCTTCTTCGATTGTTCTGAATAGTTTGAGAAGAATTGGAGTTAGTTCTTCTTTAGCTGTCTGGTAGAATTCAGCAGTGAATCCATCTGGTTCTGGGCTTTTCTTTGTTGGGAGGGCCTTTATTACTGTTTCAATTTCTGTCTCAGTTATGGGTCTGTTTATGTTTTCGATGTCTTCCTGGTTCAATTTAGGTAGGTTGCATGTGTCCAGGAATCTATCCATTTCTGATAGATTTCCCTGTTTGCTGGCATACAAGTCCTTGTAGTAATTTCTGATGATTCTTTTTATTTCTGTGGTGTCTGTTGTTACGTTTCCTTTTTCATCTCTGATTTTATTGATTTGGGTCTTTTCTCTTCTTTTTTTAGTTAGTTGGGCCAATGGGGTGTCAATTTTGTTTATTTTTTCAAAAAACCAGCTCCTCGTTTGGCTGATTTTTTGTAATGTTTTTCTTGATTCAATCCTGTTGATTTCTTCTCTGATTTTCATTATTTCTCTTCTCCTACTAGATTTGGGTCTGGTTTGCTGTAGGTTTTCTAGATCCTTGAGGTGAATTGAAAGCTCATCTATTTGGTGCCTTTCCAATTTCTTGATGTAGGCACCTATTGATATAAACTTTCCTCTTAACACTGCTTTTGCTGTGTCCCATAAGTTTTGGTATGTTGTGCTGTTATCCTCATTTACTTCCAGAAAATTTTTGATTTCTCTTTTGATTTCTTCTATGACCCATTGTTCATTCAGGAGCATGTTGTTCAATCTCCATGTGTTTGCGTATGCTCTAGGGATTCCTGAGTTGCTAATTTCCAACTTCATTCCTTTATGGTCTGAGAAGCTGTATGGTATGATTCTAATTCTTTTGAATTTGCTGAGACTTGCTTTATGGCCTAGTATGTGGTCAATCCTAGAGAAGGTTCCATGTACTGCTGAGAAGAATGTAAAATCTTTAGCTGTAGGATTGAAAGTTCTGTATATATCTGTTAGATCCATTTGGGCTATAGTGTCGTTTAAATCTACTGTCTCCTTGTTGATCTTCTGTCCTATTGATCTGTCTATTTCTGAGAGTGGAGTATTGAAGTCCCCCAGTACTATTGTATTGGGGTCGAAGTCTCCCTTTAAGTCCGTTAACAAATCTTTTAGATAAACTGGTGCCCTGTAGTTAGGTGCATATACATTGATAATTGTTATATCTTCTTGTTGTATTGATCCCTTAATCATTATATAGTGTCCCTCTTTGTCTCTCTTAACAGTTTTTGTGGTAAAGTTTATGGTGTCCGATATTAAGATGGCTACGCCCGCTCTTTTTTCATTTCTGTTGGCATGGTATATCTTTTTCCAGCCTTTCACTTTCAGTCTGTATGGATCTTTGTTGGAAAGATGTGTTTCTTGTAAGCAGCAAATAGATTGGTTTTGTTCCTTAACCCAATCAGCTAATCGGTGTCTTTTAACTGGACAGTTCAGGCCATTCACGTTCAATGTGACTAATGAAAAGTGGTAACTTTGCCCTGCCATTTGCCAAAGATAAGTTCTAATATATGCTTTGAATTCCCTGTGATCTTTTGCTGTGAGGTTTCCTTCCTTTACCTTCTTTCATATTGATGACCGTGTTTCTGTGTTTCTGTGTGTAACACATCTTTAAGCATCTGTTGCAGGGCTGGATGAGTGGCGACAAATTCTTTCAATTTCTGTTTGCTATGAAAAGTCTTTATTTCACCTTCATTCACAAATGATAGCTTTGCAGGATATAATATTCTGGGCTGGCAGTTTTTCTCTCTTAGTACCTGGGCTATATCTCGCCATTCCCTCCTAGCTTGTAGAGTTTCTGATGAGAAGTCAGCTGTGAGTCTGATTGGAGATCCTCTGAGAGTAATCTGACATTTCTCTCTTGCACATTTTAGGATCTTTTCTTTATGTTTCACCGTGGAGAATTTAATTACAACGTGTCGTGGTGAGGATCTCTTTTGGTCATGTTTATTAGGGGTTCTGTGAGCTTCCTGTACTAGGATTTCTCTGTCCTTCTCCAAACCTGGGAAATTTTCTGCTAATATCTCACTAAAAAGGCCTTCTAATCCTTTCTCCCTCTCCATGCCTTCAGTAACTCTTAGAACCCGAATGTTGGGTTTTTTAATAGTATCCTGAAGATTCCTGACAGTATGTTTTAGATTTCTAATTTCCTCTTCTTTTCTTTGGTCTGACTATATCCTTTCCTGTTCTCTGTCTTCTAAGTCCAATATTCTCTCTTCTGCTTCACCCATTCTGTTTGTAAGGCTCTCTATTGTGTTTTTCATTTGATCTATTGAATTCTTTACTTTAGTCCCTATCACAGTTTCCTGTTATACTAGTTGTTTCGTTTCATTTTGATTCCTCCTTAATATTTCATTTTCACGAGAGAGATTTTCTATCTTGTCCATTAAGGATTTCTGTAGTTCAAGAATTTGTTTTTGAGAACTTCTTAATGTTCTTATCAATTTTTTGAGATCTGCTTCTTGCATTTCTTCTAACTCATCATCCTCATAATCTTGAATTGGGGTGTCTTTTTCATTTGAGGGCATCATGGTGACTTCCTTGTTTTTATTACCTCGGTTTTTGTGTTTGTTATTTGGCATATTGGAGATATTTGGTTTCTTCACTGTGGTGCTTTTTCTTGTTATACTATGACTCTAGATTAAGTGGACTATCTGTTTTTGATGGAGCCTTAGGGCTTGAGATGGGTGTGGCCTGAGAGCTCTGTTTGGTGTGCCAAAGGTGACACTCCCAGGTTAGGCGTGGTAAATCTCTCTCTCTCTCTTTCTTTTTTTGATTCAAAAGGGAAGTAATTCTGCACAGCTGAACAAAGTTGGAGGTAGTTAGCAGGCAAATGATATACCCACAGGAGCCAGAGATCGGAAGCTCTTCCCAAGGACCACACAGGGAATCTGTTCGGCCCTCAGAGTGGGCTCAAAGTCTCCTTCAGTCTCCCACTGGGTTGCCAAAGTTACAGAATTGTAGCGTCTCTGGAGAGTGCTCACGTGAATTCCGTGAGCTCTCTCCCCCACCGTCTCTTTTTTCACAGTCTCAGTTCAGTAGCACCACAAATTTACTAGGTCCTAATCTCCTGTTAATTCGCCCCGCCCAGAGTCAGGTTTTTCTGCTAGGCTCAGGGCTGGTGCAGACCTGAGGTCGCTCTGCTTATGACGTATGTCCAAGATGGCGCCTGCTCTTTGTCTTGCTCGCCCTTGAGAGGTGAGTGGAGAGAGCGAAACCCGTGTCCGTACCAGTCACCTTTTTTTTTTCTCTCTCTCTCTCTTCCAGTTAGCCTGGTGAACTTTCCCCCCCGGGGGTCGTTCCTTCTAGTCTCCTCTCTCTCCGCTTGCCTGCAGGTGTCTCGGGCTAATGAGGTTCGGCTCACCTCGCGTTCCAGCGCTGGTGTGTTGAGTCTGCCGCTGGTGTACCGAACTGTGGGCTCCCACGCTCTCCACGCAGGTCCGCTGTGAATCACGCGTTCTGGAAGAGTTTCTTCTGCTGTTTCCTCCCCTACTCTTCCTTGAACCTGCAGTATCTCCACTTTTATTAAGCTATCTCTCCCCGGACTATCAGTGTGTTCCCTTCCTATTCCGCCATCTTGCCTCCTCCCCGATGGTTAATATTTTCATGCATCAAGTCGAGGGCACCATAGGATGCCCAGATTAAATATTTTCTCACTATGTCCATGAGAGTGTTTCCAGGTGGGATGCGATTTGCATTTGAATCCATAGGCTCATTGAACTACATTGCCCTCTGCAGTGCTGCAGATTTCATCCAATCCATTGACAGTTTGAATAAAATAGGTGGAGGAAGGAAAAAATTCTACCCTTCTCCCTTCCTGCCTGGTTGCTTCAACTATGACATCCATGGCCTGCCCTGGGTGATTCTGGTCCTCAGACTTGAGACTGCCAGCGGCAATGCAAACGGCAGACTCTGGAGTTCTCAGCCTCAGTAACTGCCTGAGTCAATTCCTTATAGTAATTCTCCTCTGTAGATACTATTGGTTCTGTTTCTCTTGAGAGCTCTAATACAGCTGGTGAATTTTTGAATTCAGTTTTTGTTTCAAGGGCATTCCAAATACATTCAGTAAACTCCAACAAGTTTTCTCGAACATTTTCAATTTCAATTTCAATTAAGGGTTCTGAAGGAAACCAATTCAATCATTTGCGAAGACTAATTTATGATTGGGCATATTGGAAGTGTTGTTAAATGAAGATTCTCAGGGACAGGATGAACAAATGAGATTAAATTTCCCTGTGGCTCTGTGTGTGCACTTCTGTCTCTGCAGCAAGAAAGAAGCACACTGGACATGTGAAAACAGCCTCCCAGGGGCCATTCTGCAATGCTTCTTGGAACTGTAGCAGGCAGCACAACCTCTCATTCTCCCTACTTTTCTACAGTGTTGGAGTGGGCACTTGGCTATAACTTCCTAAATCTGACTTAGGAAAGAAGCTCAATTTTGAGTCATTAAAGCCTATTTGGTGTTAGGAATTTGGAGGGTTAGCAAGAGTTGGTGTGATTAGGCCATGCTTGGAGAATTTGAAGGGACTCTGAATTCAACTGCTTATTACAAGGTGGGACTGGGAGCATGCTTTAATTAAGCTATAGAGTTATAAGGAAATAAAGGACAGAAATCACGACACTCAAGCAACATTTTTATACTTGAGGACACAATATAGTTTCTAGAAGAATTTTTTGTCTGATAAGATATGATTTTTTAGAAGAGGTCTTTCTTTTAAGGCAATGGGGGAGCATTTAACAAACCAAACATAGCAGTGTGTATAGTATGGCATGGATCTAAGCGAGAACATTTGTACAAGTACAGTTTCTTTTAAATTGGATTCTTTTTTTTTAAGATTTATTTATTTATTTGAGAGGCAGAGTAACAGAGAGGGAGACAGAGAGAGGGAGAGAGGTCTTCCATCTACTGCTTCATACCCCAAATGGCTGCAATGCCTGCAGCTGGGCTGATCTGAAGCCAGGAGCCAGGAGCTTTTTCCAGGTCTCCCACTCAGGTGTAGGGACCCAAGTACTTCAGCTATCTTATATCACTTTCCCAGGCCATAGCAGAGAGCTGGATCAGAAGTGGAGCAGCTGGGACTCAAACCAGTGCCCATATGGGATGCTGGTGATGAAGGCAGATGCTTAACCCATTATGTCACAGTGCTGCCACCTTAAATGGGATTCTTTTTTTATTTTTTTTTAATTTTTTTTAATTGAATGAACATAAATTTCCAAAGTACAGCTTATGGATTACATTAGCTCCCCCCTCCATAACTTCCCTCCCACCCACAACACTCCCCTCTCCCACTCCCTCTCCCCTTCCCTTTGCATCAAGATTAATTTTCAATTATCTTTATATACAGAAGATCAATTTAGCATATATTAAGTAAAGATTTCCACATTTTGCACCCACACAGAAACACGAAGTGTAAAATACTATTTGAGTACTAGTTATAGCATTAATTAAACACCTAAGAGTAATTGTGTATTGATTACAGAGTTCAATCATAGTTTTAAGTAGAACATAAAATGCAACTTGTGTATTGTTGTGGCTCCCCCCCCAACCTCCCTCCCTCCCATGGCCCTCCCATCTCCCACTCCCTCTCCCATCCTGCCCTTCAGCGAGTTTCATTTTCAATTACCTTCATATACTGAAGATCAACTTAGTATATACTAAGCAAGGATTTCAACAAGTTGCACTCACACAACCGAATCAGGTATAGGGTATTGTTCGACTAGTAGTGTTGTTTTTAAGTTTCATAGTAAAACACATTAAGGGCAGAGATCCTACGTGGGGAGCATGTACCCAGTGACTCCCGTTGTTGATTTAACAATTGGCACTCTTATTTATGATGTCAGCAATCACCTGAGACTCTTGCTATGAGCTGTCTAGGCTATGGAAGCCCCTTGAGTTCACCAACTCTGAACTTGTTTAGTCAAGGCCATATCACAGTGGAGGTTCCTTCCTCCCTTCAGAGAAAGGTGCCTCTTTCCTTGATGGCCTGTTCCTTCTGCTGGGGTCTTGTTCACCAGGATCCTGCATTTAGATTGTTTTTTTGCCACCATGTCATGGCTTTCCATGCCTGTGAGGCTCTCATGGATCTTTTAGTCAGATCCGAACGTCCCAAGGGTTGATTCTGAGGCAGGAGTGCTGTTTTGGGCATTTGCCATTCTATGAGTCTGCTGTGTGTCCTGCTTCCCCCGCAGGATCATTCTCTCCCTTTTAATTCTATCCTTCATTGTTTGCTTACACTGGTCTTATTTGTGAAATCTCTTCGACACCCTATCTTTTTGATCGGTTGTGTATTTATACTTATCACTTTACCAAGTGTGCTGGCATTGGTACCTGCCTCCTTGGTAAGATTGCGTTGAAATCCCCTGGCACATTTTTAGTTGCACCATTGGAGGTAAGTCTGAGTGAGCATGTGCCGTCCTATATATCTCCTCCCTCTCTTATTCCCACTCCTATGTTTAACAGAGATCAATTTTCTGTTAATTTTTAAATGCTTAAGAATGATTGTGCATTGATTGATTGCAGAGATCAACCAGTGGTCTTGTGTAGAACAAACAGAGCAACAACAACAACAAAAATACTAAAGGAGTAAAATAGTAAGTTGTTCCTCAACAGTCTAGACAAGGGCTGATCATGTCATTGTCTCTCATAGTGTCCTAAATGGGATTCTTAAAAAGTGACTGTTGCCATAGAGCTGTATGTATTGCCTGTAACAGGGATGGTATTGAAGACACTCACACACCCAGTTATTGCCACGGATGTATTGTGACACAGCAGGGATGTTGCAGTGGGTCTTGTGGCAATGGGAGGCTGTAGATGCATCTTAAGTTTTCTATGCAGACCATTTGTTTTGCCCAATACCCACTCGATGCCTTATCATTCTATTTTGGTGAATGTGTGGGGAAACATAGGGGAAGGAAAAGAGAGGGGAAAGGCATGCAGAGATGGATAATTGAAGAGAAAGATGCAGCAAAAGGGAAGAGCAGGCTCATAAGGAGAGAAAGGATGGGGCCATAGGGGACAAAGCCCCAGAGCGAGAATGAAGTGGGACAACATGCTGGAAGGTCCTGACATCTGGCCATTCAGGCCATTCAGGTCTGTCACTGCTTGCTCATTCCTTACATCTGGGACAAGAGTAAACTTTTCATTTCTGGCTACATTCCCTAAGGACCAACACACATGAATCGTGGGTGTCCAATAAGATTTTCTTAAAGTGAGTTATTCTGCAGTTTATGGTTAGCTTTCACCTTTCACATATTTCATATTTTGTGTACAGATACTTCCAAGTGTGGCTTTAGTTTCTATCTAATACACAGAGGAATAGCATTTG
Source organism: Oryctolagus cuniculus (assembly GCF_051225735.1). Lineage (NCBI taxonomy): Eukaryota > Metazoa > Chordata > Mammalia > Lagomorpha > Leporidae > Oryctolagus > Oryctolagus cuniculus. The sequence continues at coordinate 50,375,918 of NC_142874.1, read as the reverse complement.
TTTTGGAAGATTGTTTTTCATTTCAGGGCTTCTTGAAACAAAAGTCTTGTAAACATATGCAAATATGCAGTATATGAGGTTTATTAAGTTTTGGCTCCATCTATTTCATATATTCAAACCTGTATACCCATCACAAGATGGAGATTAAAATTCATGGTTTTAAGTTTTAAAAGCTATATTTTCGAGTTATGAGAGAAAATTTTAAAGTAGCCCAAATCAATATAGCATTCTAAGAAGTGTAGAAGTGTCATGGAAAGCCATGACACGGTGGCAAAAAACAATCTAAATGAAAGATCCTGCTTTTGTGTCAGTTGCGAAATGTGGAATTTTAATAATACAAAACAGCTGCAGTGGGAGTGGAGCACATTCCCCCAGCTGCTTTATTTTTTTTTGTTACTGTCATTGAGTGAGTTTATTTTTAGTAATTTAACCTGTTTATTATTCACTTGAAATGTTTTTAAATTTATGCTTTCAGATATGTACAAATTCTCTGAGTTTTTTTATTGCACACATTATGTTGAGTAATATTTTTATTGGTTTATTTGTTATCAAGACATTCATGGTGTTCAACATCATTGCTTTTCTGTGCGTGTCTTAAGACATCAGATGATCTAAATTAAGATAAGGTTGGTAATTCCATAGTTATTTGAATTTGTGAGCTAAGCTTGGAAGCTGTGGTCTTTATGAAAAATAATTGGATAATATTTTCAGACTCAGCAAAACTAGAGAATATCCTATAGAAGAGAAAGACCCACCGGAGCATTAATCAAAATGATGAACTATTGAGGGAATGACCTGTTTTGGAATAAAAAATAGGTTTTCTGGTTTAAAAATAGGTAAATGGGTGAATAGGACAAAGCAGTAGCTGGTTAGCCTCCACTTCTCTGTTCCTGTGATGCATCCAGTTTAAGCCATGCCAGACATATTTCATGCTTGGCAGGACTGCAGGTCCTTGAACTCTGAGCTCTGCAGCACACTGCCATGGTTATCTTTTATACCCTGATATTTATCATGGCCAAGTGGGACGTTTTGGTGTTGCAGCTTCAGGCAAAGCATAACTAGTACTTTCTTTTCTTTGTCAGTTTGATTACTTCACAGAGTCATGGAAGTTTTGAATGAGTGCTACAAACACACACACACACACACACACACACACTTAAATTGTATTATAAAAACTCTAGGCACATAGAATTGATGTCTACACCTTAAAACATTCAAGACTGTCAGCACTATAACTTGTGCTGCAGGCTTACCTCATTTTTGTATGGTTATTGTGAAAATGCTTTTCCTGATATCTTGAATTAGTTTTCCTGAAATTGCAAGGGATGCTATTAGAAACACAATGATCATTTACAATTGTGTATCTGTTTTTTTTTTTTAAGATTCATGTATTTATTTGAAAGGCAAAGTTATAGAGAGGCAGAGGCAGAGAGAAAGAGAGGGAGGGATGAGTGGAGGGAGGGAGAGAGAGAGAGAGAGAATTTTCCATCTGCTGGTTCACTCCCCAAATGGCCACAACTGCCAAAGCTGGGCTGATCCAAAGCCTGGAGCCAGGAGCCAGGAGCTTCTTTTGGGTCTCTCACGTAGGTGCAGGGGCCCAAGAACTTGAGCCATCTTCTACTGCTTTCCCAGGCCATAGCAGAGAGCTGGATCAGAAGAGGAGCAGCTGGGACTCAAACTGGCACCCATATGGGATGTCTGCACTGCAGGCGGCGAATTTACCTGCTATGCCACAGTGCCGGCCCATGTGTATCTGTTTGAGTCAGATTTACTACACACTGTGTAATCAAAGCAAAGTAAAAGAATACACTGTATCCTAGGCTGATGAAGCTTGCTAAAATGTATATGCTAACTAGGTGAAATTGTTGTCAATGCCAATGGTAAAGATATCTACAGACTTGGTGCCTCTGTTTCTGATGGTGGAGCTCAACTGTGAACTACTGGGGAGAGCACTGGCCGTGTGATGGGAAGACCTGGATGCTCCTCATTATCTGCATTCCCTCTGTTCTGTCTGCAATGTGTGGTTAATAATACCTGCCTCCCCATCTTGAGGTCACGGATGTGAAAAGTCTGCATTATACAAGATCCTCTATAATGTAAGTGATAATTCCAAACACAAGAGGTTCTTGAAGGGATGCTTTCTGTATCCCTTCCCAGGAGGGTGACCGACATCCTTCCATATTCCTTATCGCAAACTGACCTGTGTCCTCTGGGGCTGCCCTCTGTCCCTCTGCCTTAGCCAGGCTGTTAGGACTTTCTCTATTGGGCTCTCAACTTCCATCAACACACACTTTTCCATGCAGCCTTCTCCTACCCTTTCCCCTTCATTCTACAGATAACATCCATTGGGCTAAGAATTTTTGCAAGAGATGTGTTCTTTCATATTCTTGAAATGAGAGGTTTGGGAAAAGGTCATGCAATTCTATACTGCCCTCGCTACATCCTTGCTTACCTAGCATAGAAAGCAAAGGGTCCAGTGTATGCATTAGAGCTTGAACATGGAATAGAAGGCAAATCTACACGTCTCTGCATCACCAATACCCAGGACTGAAATTTTACCCAGCTCCGGTTGGCAATGGTTTTTCCCTTAAATGATGTTTAAATTTCCCAGGCCACACAGAGAGCTGGATCGGAAGAGGAGTAGCTGGAACTTGAACTGGTGCCCATATGGGAGGCCAGCACTGGAGGTGAAGGCTTAGCCTACTACGCCACAGCACTGGCCTCTGTGGTGTTTGCTTATTTGTTTTACATTTGTGAGTTATGGATTTCCAATGGATTTGTGAAGCATTATTTTGCATAATGTAGGTTTATTGTAAGAAGGAATAGTTTTTTTTTTTATCTTTTATTTAATGAATATAAAATTTCCAAAGTACGACTCATGGGTTACAATGGCTTTCCCCCCCATACCGTCCCTCCCACCCACAACCCTCCCCTTTCCCACTCCCTCTCCCAGAAGGAATAGTTTTACTAGGATTACAACAGCTGACATCATAAGCCAAGTGTCATGGAGACAAAATCCGCCTTTAAATATTTTATGCACTTTTGTTTGCATATTAAATTTCTATTTACCTACTTACACAAAGGGGGCTTTAACAGTCTTTTAAAGCATTTATTTTTCTCCTCTAATACTCTACATTTTGTCAATAATTCACAATTAATTAATTTTTCATGGTGGGCTTCCCTATTCACTTTGAAAATGCCACAAAGTTATCATTTGTGTATTTTACAATTCAAGGAGGTCTCCTATTTTTGTTCTTTTCTTTTAGAGCACTTTGTAATACTGCTAATGATTTATTTGTTGCTCCCCGTCTTTGTGGAGGAACGAAACAGGACCCTGCGCTGTTCTTTTGTCTGCTCGGCCCTCCCCGGGTTTGCTGCTGGTTCTTCCCGGGTTGGCTACCGTCCCTTCCACCTCCGTGGAAGGGCGGTTCCCCCTGCCACTTTCCCCACTTCCGCGGGGGAGCGGCACACCACCGGCTGGCTCTCTCGGGGGTTGCTCAGGTGTTCCCCTTAGATGTTCCTGGTGCATGTTGTCTCTCTCCTCCTTTATAGTCCTCTTCCACCAATCCCAACTCTGCTACCCACACGCCGAGTACGCTGCTCTCCTGCAATCAGGAGCAGGTCCTGCTGTTTATTGGTTGAACTGGAGGCAGCTGAGTAGAAGCTGTTTCTTCCTCTCCCAGCGCCATATTGTGGGAGAGCAGATGCATAGAATAAGTCTTAATTCCAGTAACAGTCTAATCTGAGTTGCTCCCCACATTTATTATTTTGAGGTTTTGTTTAATCTTTTCCCTGTCTGCTAACTGTACATTTTATGAGGGCGGGGACCTGGTGTGTCATGAGTACATGAGACTTCTGATACCTAGTGCAGTGTTGGGCACCTGGGGAGGGAGCACCAGAATTTTATTCACACTGAAATGGTGGATAAAACTCTGGCTCTAATGCTTCACTAATGAATGAATCTCACTTTCTTTTTTTTTTTTTTAAAGAATTATTTTATTTATTTGAAAGAGTGACAGAGAGAAGTAGAGCCAGAGAGAGAGGGAGGTCTTCCATCTGCTGGTTCACTCCCCAAATGACCTCAATGGCCAGAGGTGAGCTGATCCGAAGCCAGGAGCCAGGGTGCAGGGGCCCAAGGAGTTGGGCCATCTTCAACTGCTTTCTCAGGCCAGAGGAGAGAGCTGGATCAGAAGAGGAGCAGCTGGGACTCCAACCAGTGCCCACATGGGGTGCCAGCACTCCAGGCTGGGGCTTTAACTGGTTGTGCTGCAGCGCCGGCCCCAGAATCTCAGTCTCTAAAGAGCTGAAAAGGATGCTTAACCCAGTTTATTCGCCATGAGATGAAACATGATTGATGTTATAGAATGATCGTGTTGATACTTAAACTGTTTCACAATGAAGATGTTAAGCATACAGCATGTCTGAGTGCCACTCAATATTTTAGGAATCTTTTGACCTGTGATCTGGGTCCTTGGAAATCCACTTAAAATAATTACAGTGCAGTTAAGCATGTAAATAGAATTTGAGCACCAGAAGTCTCAGATTCATAAGAGAGGTAATGTTTAGAAAGATAATTTATCTAATTGATTTAACCTAGTAAAATGTTGTTTATTGGTAGCAGAATGAGCATTTTTTTCTACATGTACAGCAGTATCGCAATGTTACAACTGAGTTTAGTAAAAGGCAATTTTTCTTTGGTGTTCAATCAAGGACTAAACTTATTCTAAAATATGAATAAGGACCAAAGAAAGATTTGATGTGATAGCTTGGTAGATTTTAGAGTTAGTGACTCATCTAAAATTAAATTTTTGAGAGGGTGAGGAAGGATATACTAAATATTAGGAGCTGGTATGTTATATTTATTATGCTTCATCTCTTTTTAAAGCAGGATTTCATAGAATCTTAGACTCAGGAAAGTCTTTATTTCTTGTGAATATAAGCAGTGTGATCCCTTTGTAGGTTGTTAATTCTTTTTTTTTTTTTTTTTTTTGACAGGCAGAGTGGACAGTGAGAGAGAGAGAGACAGAGAGAAAGGTCTTCCTTCCATTGGTTCACCCCCCAAAGGGCTGCTACGGCCAGCACATTGAAGCCAGCACGCTGCACCAATCTGAAGCTAGGATAGAATCTGGCGCCCCAACTGGGACTAGAACTCAGGGTGCCGGTGCCACAGGTGGAGGATTAGCCTATTGAGCCATTGTGCCGGCTGGTTGTTAATTCTTGAAGCACCGTAGTAGGTCCTATGAGATAGATTGTGAGATAGTCACGTAGTCACCCTGGGACATGTTGGGGACCATTCTTTCTGAGAGATCTTTAAGATTCCCAATTATTCCTTGATATTGAAAAATCACACCTAAATCTAATGTGTTCCCTGGGGTCTAAGCCAGACACACAGGATTCAAGGTAGAAGCCCTTTTACTTAATGTGCCATAGCGTATCCCACTTATCCTTGGACTAGCCAGACTGACGCTCTTGCTATTATTGATGGTGCTCCCATGCCTGCACACATTCTTTTTCTGTTTCCTAGTGAGCTTATATTCTTCCTTCAAACTGTAGCTAAAGCCTTTTCTTCATCTGCTGCTTTAGATGCTCCTTCCTCTACCATAGTGTTGCACCTTGCACATAACTCTATGGTAGCAATTATGATATTGTAAGTCTATTTACATGTCTATCTCATGCCCCACACAGGAATAGGCTTGAAAACTTTGTGTATCTAGAATTATCACAAAATCTGGTAACTTTAATACAATGGCTTCATGGGCAGTGCCCTGCTTTGACACGTTGAGAGTGATAAAATCTGGTTTGGGATGAGTAGTGTCTTGGGATAGGGAAGAATTTTGTCTTTGGGGAATACATAGCAAAGTGACCACAGCATTTTATAAGAATGTTACAAGAGATTCTAACAACCTATTGAAAAATAAGTCTGTCTTTATCTTTCTGATGCCTGACACTTAAAGAGGTGGAGACAGGGCATTTATGCTGCAACAGTGAATGACAGATCTAGATTCCAACAGAATGGTAAAAAAAATTTATAGGGTTTTATTAAAGTTATTTTATGCTCAATCTGTAGAAGATATTGTAGAAGATGACTAAACTTGTCCTCAACTGAGCATTTCAGCTATTTTATATCCAGTTTCCCTTGTTGAGTATAAGGTATGGGCATGTGACTTAGTTCTTTCAATGGAATGTGAAAGCAAATATTGTATGCTATATCCTAACCGAGTCATGGAAACCTCTCAAATACAATCTCTTGTGTTCTTTTCCATTACAGGTTGCAGAAATTGAAGTGATCTCCATCATGACCTTTGAAGACTGGTGTTGAAAAAGAGAGCACAAGATGGAAAGGAATCTACTTTCCTGACAATGCACTGAAGAAGGTTACTTGACCAGAAAACCCCAATTAGACTGTTCTGTGATGGAGAAGTAAACTTTTATTATGTCTGAATACTGAATATTGAGGTTTGTTATATCAATCAAGCATCATCCTAATCTATATAGAAAAATATTTCTTTCCTTAGATATTGGGTCATAAGTTCCCTTCTTTTTAATTACTTAATATATCAAGTAGAATTAGACCATGTGTTACAATTCCACTCATCTTGCTAGGAAAAACAAAGAAGGAATTTCACTCACAAACTCTCCTGAGGATGTAATATCTGACTTCATTTCTTTTTTTTTTTAATTTTCTAAAGTAGCAGTCTTTTTATTTATTTATTTATATTTATTTATTTGACAGATAGAGTTAGACAGTGAGAGAGAGAGACAGAAAGAAAGGTCTTTCATCCGTTGGTTCACCCCCCAAGTGGCCGCTACGGCTGGTGCTGCGCCGATCTGAAGCCAGGAGCCAGGTGCTTCCTCCTGGTCTCCCATGCAGGAGGGGCCCAAGCACTTGGTCCATCCTCCACTGCCCTCCTGGGCCACAGCAGAGAGCTGGACTAGAAGAGGAGCAACCAGGACAAGAACTCGGCACCCATATGGGATGCCAGCGCCGCAGGCGGAAGGTTAACCAAGTGAGCCATGGCGCCGGCCCTATCTTCATTTCTATTCCTTCCACTATGGCTTGTCCTTTGTATGGTTGAGGCTGATTCACCTACCTGTCCACTCTCCTGATCTTGAGAAGAGGGAGGAGAGACTAGGGCAAGCAGCTTTCAGTGAGAGATGACTCGGAAGTTACACAAGCAGTGTAGCTTCTGCTTTATTGGCTTGAACCTGGACAAGGAGAGGGAAGTGGGACATGCTGTCACTAGGTCTGCTAACTTCAAGATCGGCTGCTGGCCGGCACCATGGCTCAATAGGCTAATCCTCCGCCTGCAGCGCTGGCACACCGGGTTCTAGTCCTGGTCGGGCGCCAGATTCTGTCCCGGTTGCCCCTCTTCCAGGCCAGCTCTCTGCTGTGGCCAGGGAGTGCAGTGGAGGATGGCCCAAGTACTTGGGCCCTGCACCCCATGGGAGACCAGGAGAAGCACCTGGCTCCTGGTTTCGGATCAGCATGGCCGGCCACAGCGGCCATTGGAAGGTGAACCAACGGTGAAGGAAGACCTTTCTCTCTGTCTCTGTCTCTCTCTCTCACTGTCCACTCTGCCTGTCAAAAAAAAAAAAAAAAAAATCGGCTGCTAACTCCTCTCTATAAAGAAAGTAGAGGGAAATAGATTCTGGAGGAAAAGTAGTCACTCTTAGACTCCTGCCCTCTCCGCAAGGGAGACAATGCAGACAGAGCTCAATCAAGTTTCTATGTCTATCTAGTTCAGAGTCCACAAACTCTAAGTGATGCACATTTTAAAAATTAACTCATGGGGTATTTCAAAAAGTTCTTCAAAAAATGTAATTAAAAGATAAACTTAGGAGTTGGTACTGTGGTGTAGAAGATTAAACCTTCGCCTGCAGTGCTGGCATTCCATATGGGTGCTGGTTCAAGTCTCAGCTGTTCCACTTCCAATCCAGCTCTTTGCTAATGCACCTGGGAAGACAATAGAAGACGGCTCAAGTCCTTGAGCCCCTGCACCCACGTGGGAGATCTGGATAAAACTCCTGGCTCCTGGTTTCAGCCTGGCCCAGCCCACCTGCTGTGGCCATTTGGGAAGTGAACCAGTGGATGGGTCTCCTCTCTCTCTCTCTCTCTCTCTCTCTCTCTCTCTCTTTCCCTTTCAAATAAATAAATAAATACAATTTTTTAAAAAGATAAATTTATTTTGGCACAATATTGTCTGAATCACAGATTAGGTTTGGTCCCATTGCTCTGTGCTCTCACAGTGTCGTATAGTATAGAACACTTTATGTTCTTACAGTTCTTACAGTTCTTGAAGCTGGAAGTGCAAAATCAGGGTGTTATTATGACCATGATCCGTCTGAGCCTCTGGGTGGCATCCTTCCTGGCCTCTTCTTAGATTCTAATGGTGCTTATCAAATCTTGATGTCCTTGGCTTAAAGATGCACTACTCTAATCTGCCTTTGTCGTCACAGGGAATTCTCATAGTGTGTGGTGTGCCTCTGTCTCCATATGGCTTTTATGTTTTTTTCTTGTAAGGATATCAGTCATACTAGATCACAGTTCACCAGAATGACCTCATCTTTATCATATCTACAGACTATATTTCCAAATTAATTCACATTCACAAATACCAGGGATTAGGACTCAACATACATTTTTTTTGGAGGCCATAGTTAACCCAGAACACCCCCATTATTTCCTTTTCACGATACTCATCACCCTATATTGGAATTGTTCAGAGTTCAGCTTCCTTGAGGGACCATCACTTCTCTTTTCACTGCATCCCTGTTTTGTGTTAATAGAGAACTTTTCAAAAGATTGTGAGCTAAAAGACAACGTGGGTTGAAGACTGGAGAAGCAGTCTGACTGAGAAATCAATGCTAGAAATTTCTAGGCTCAACTAAACAGCAGGCTAGAATCACAGGTGGGGTTATACACACACAGTGGGCAATGATATGGGGGAGGAATGAAGTAGGGTCAACTCCACAACAAATTTTATAAAAGCAAAATTCTAATTGATGTCTCCCCTTTTCATCAGGTTTGCCAATCTTCTGAGTAGGGGACCGAGTCCTAAATTTTTAGAACTTTCTGTAGAGCTGCTACAATGCTTTTTCATATCCTCACATTTCTCTTAGTCTAAAAGGATGTGGTTTTGTTCCCATATCTGGGTTCCTCAAAGCAATCATTATGACTCACAGGAAGGAGAACAGAACATGGAGAATATATAATATATTTATGGGTGTGTTGTTGTATTTCCTTAGCTTTAATTTGCTGCCTTTTCCTGGACAGAGAATTATGCGTGTGTGATGCAGTGACAGACTGCACATGTCTCGGGCTCTCCACTCAGCTCACATGTAGTGTAGCTTTCAATTCACTACCACCTTACATAAATTACAGTCAAGGTTGGTCAGAGCCGTGGCTCACTTGGCTAATCCTCCGCCTTGCGGCGCCGGCACACCGGGTTCTAGTCCCTGTTGGGGCGCCGGATTCTGTCCCGGTTGCCCCTTTTCCAGTCCAGCTCTCTGCTGTGGCCCGGGAGTGCAGTGGAAGATGGCCCAAATCCTTGGGCCCTGCACCCGCATGGGAGACCAGGAGGAAGCACCTGGCTCCTGGCTTCAGATCGGTGCAGCGCGCCGGCCGTAGTGGCCATTTGGTGGGTGAACCAACAGAAAAGGAGGACCTTTCTCTCTGTCTCTCTCTCTCTCACTAACTCTGCCTGTCAAAAAAAAATTACAGTCAAGGCATCACAATATAAAACATGAAAGTGTTTCAACTTATTGGTTTTTAAAAAATAGATTTATTTTCTTTACTTAGTATATACTAAATTGATCTTCTGTATATAAAGAGAATTGAAAATGAATCTTTATGTGAATGGAATGGGAGAGGGAGCGGGAGATGGGAGGGTTATGGGTGGGAGGGAAGTTATGGGGGGGAAAGCCATTGTAATCCATAAACTGTACTTTGGAAATTTATATTTATTAAATAAAAGTTAAAAAATAGATTTATTTATTCACTTATTAAAATGTAGTGTGACACCCAGCAAGATGAGGGGAGAGAGGGAGAAAGCAAATCTTCCATCTGCTGGTTTACTTCCCAAATGGCTAAAACAGCAAGGTCTGTGCCAGACCAAAGTCAGAAGCCAGGAACTCCACTCAGGTCTCCCACATGGATGGTAGGGACCCAAGAACTTGAGCCATCACCTGCTGTTTTGCCAGGGACATAACAGGCAATTAGATCAGCAGTGGAACAGCCAGATCTTGAACTAGTACTCCTATATGAGATGCTGGCATTATAAGCAGCTGCTTAACCTGCAGTGCCACAATTCCAGCCCCTCAATTTAGTAGTTTTCAACATACTTTTTATCACTTCTTGGCCTTTTGGCTAAGATCAAGTGTAGTAACATTATGAAGGTGCTGTTAGAAGTTGATGTTATTGACTAAGGCCAGTAAAAATATCCTATGTGCTTGGTTTATGCCTTCTTCCATTTACTTTCAAATCAAATATGATCATGGCAAGAAATTCAGTGTTAATCCAGCTGTTTATTAGTTGTAATGAGTTTTCCTTTTGAGGTTCATGTTGGGATGAGATTTTTGGATCTGGTTATGTGTTGTACAGAGAAGATGGGAAGTATAATTTGAACAAAAACTTTAATATCTAGTGGTTAATATTAAAACCTATTGGACTAATTTTCTCTAATTCCAATACATATATATACGTATATATATATATGAAACTATATTTACATTACTTATAACTTACTCAGAATTTGTGTAAGGCCCAAATCTAGAAAATTTATTAACACAAATTTATGGATTCAAAATGAAATTAAAAAAATTTAGTTTAGCCAAATGGAAATAGCAGTAATTAAAAGATTACTAATGCATTTTCTGTCTTTTAGAATCCCAAAATGAAAAACTTTATTTAGCGAAACCAACTGAAAGAGGCTTAAGTTAATTAACAATTATTGCCTATCATACCTCTTAAATACCTGGGGCATAGATTCCCACTGAGAAATAGAAAATTTCAAAGTTTTTTTTTAAGAAAAAAGTTAATAACTCTGGAAATACTCATATGGAAGGCTAATGCTTCATTTTGCAATAACTAAATACTGTATTTTTACATTGTTTTGGTATGGGATCATTGCCCAAAGAATGGAATGATAACTAAGTAAGTTCTGACATTAATATAAAAACTAATAAACTCCATTTCTTGTTCCTATGTTGCCTCACTTTACAACCAAAACTGTTGGCTATTTCTGGTTCCAAACCAAAGAGCTCTATCATTTCCTTACAGAAAAATTTCTACAAGATTAAAGAGAATGCAAAGCAATAAGCAAGCTATATGGAAGACACAGTTTATATTATGAATTCTTATTGATACTTTTAATATACAATTTCATACAGATCTAGGTGATGAATTTCATGGTTATATTCATCTCAGATGATGTGTGAGCAGAATAATTTACCAGATCTCTTCCATTTCTAGGAAGTGGTGGTAGCATCATGTTAGGAGGAGGAAGAACTCAAATATCACTGGTCATGTAATATTGTACAAATATTTAAGGAGAAAAAAACTCATAGAATTTTGGTTGTTAAAGCATCTAGGCCACTATGATCTATTTACTAATATTGATCCTAACTTGAATATCAATTCTAACTATTTTTGTATTTACAAATTGGATCTACTACCAGTTGAGTTTCAATAAGGCATTGAATTTCTTAGCTTCACATAAAAAGTCAGCTGCCTTCTCAGCAAGTTACAAGACAAATTTCAGAAAGGTTGTACCATCTTTTATGGTCAAGACAAAGAAGCAATTTTGAACCTTATTACTAATCTGTACATTGATCCCCAAACTGCACAGAAAGAAAGAACATCTCAATACTCAAACTATCCCCAAAGAATGAGGAAAATATCTTGGCCATTTCACTGTTTCCAGTGTCTACTGCATTCTCCTAGTGCTAAAATGAGAGCTTGCATTCTCCATTGCATTCACTTTTAAACAAATGCCTACACTTAATAGTGTCGCAGCTAAAAGCTGCAGAAGTCTGCCAACAATGGTTCAGTGTATCTCCTTTCAAAATGGTTTAAAGTGATATGGAGTAAGGTAGGAGAATGATCTATCTGCTCTTCAAAGTATAATATTGTGTACATGAAGAGGCTGGTACAGAAAAATACAAAGGGTGTCACATATTCTTAATGGCTTTATGACAATATTCCAAACATAACTGAAAATTCAACCAAAATGCATTTTAAAGATTATCTTGAAACTATAAACAGCTATTGATACAATTAGTTTAATTAATTTTGTGAGATTCTGTTGATCCTATAGTAATATGGTTTATAAAATGAAAAGTGAACATATGCAACATTGGGAAAGTAGAAAACAACTTTCAATCTAATACTATTGTAGACACACTGTAAGACTATTTATTTGCAGACACTAGTCTTGTTTATGTGATCCCTTTGACTCTTAGACCTACATTATGATCAATTGTGAACTGAAATTGATCACTTGGACTAGTGAGATGGCATTGGTACATGCCACCTTGATGGGATTGAATTGGAATCCCCTGGCACGTTTCTAACTCTATCATTTGGGGCCAGTCAGCTTGAGCATGTCCCAAATTGTACATCTCCTCCCTCTCTTATTCCCACTCTTATATTTAACAGAGATCACTTTTCAGTTAAATTTAAACACCTAAGAATAATTGTGTGTTAATTACAGAGTTCAATCAATAGTATTAAGTAGAACAAAAAAATACTAAAAGGGATAAAGTATTAAGTTGTTCATCAACAGTTAGGACAAGGACTGATCAAGTCACTATTTCTCATAGTGTCCGTTTCATTTCAACATGTTTCCTTTTTGGTGCTCGGTCAGCTGTCACCGATAAGGGAGAACATATGATATTTGTTCCTTTGGGACTGGCTTAATTCACTCAGCATTATGTGTTCCAGATTCCTCCATTTGGTTGCAAATGCTGTACTCCCCACCATCTGGATTCTTGTTCTGGCTGCTGGAAGTTGACAAAGCGGAGTGGGAGTGGTCCCTTTGTCATCTGGCTAAAGAAGGTATGAAGACTCACTCTGCAGGTAGGGGTTGGGGGCAGTGGCCATGGGACTCTCTTCAGTTCTGTTTTCTGTTGTGCTGGTCTTAGCAGTGGAATTCAGATCTAATAACTGGAGTTAGACCCACTCCCCTCCCACAGTGGGGGAGGAGATGCCTGTCTCCATGCTGTGTTGTTGGAAGCAGAGGGAGGGGTGATGTAAGGAACTCCTTTTTTCCTTCTTCTTTCAATGCATCTTTTCTATATGAGAGCCACTGTAGCTTCTCACTTGGCTTCCCTCACTCTAGTGAAGGTGACATGGTGCATGAATAGCTGTTCAAATTGGCGTCTCTATAGGAAGATGGTGGCTGGAGTTTCTTAGCAGCTTTCTTACTCCACCTTCAATAGGATATCTTTCATAATAAGAAACTTTCTCCTATAAATGTGTCATAAGGTGTCAATTGGGTAAACTACATTGACTTTTGTTCTAAGTGGTTGTCATAGTATAATAATATCCTCGTATCTTCTTCAGCCATAATGATGCTGGCAATATCTGCAGGTGTCTCAATGACCTAGGCTATCGGGGTTGTCAGATTGCATTGCCAGCTGTGATGCACCTGTCTTAGATGGGTTGGGTTCACTGTGAGCCCTGGGTTCAGTCTGTCTGCTATGGGTGTAGAGTACCTACTAATTTCCCTATTTGCTTGGGGGTGATGTTGCTCTGATAGGCATGGCTGGTACAGCAGTGAAGGTAGGAAGCATGCCAGCTTCTGAGGGCTGTCAGTGGTGAGGCTACTCTGGTGGGATCAGGAGAGTGTGATGGAGCACACCTGGTAGCAGGGTATGGTGCTTGTCTATGTCTAAAAGTCATGTGGAGTTTAGGCCACACTGGCAGACACAGTGTGATGTCAGAGCAGGCTTCCTGGCTGTTTCTTGTGGTCACAGAAGGGTGGAGGTTGAGTCTGGCCACCTGTTTGCATCCCGAGGGTCCTTGATGGATTAAATCCACTCAGAGAAGGCTTCCCAAGTCCAGGGGAGGGTGGCCAGGGCCACTGCCTGGTTGACAGTGCTGGCTGTGCTGCTGAGGGTAGTCACCTTTCTGCTTCATGAGACTCCAGGTAGGTGAAGTCTCAGAATGACGCTGTGCAGCAGGAGTCTGGCTGGGAAGGAGCCACACAGGCTCGGCTCTTTCTCTGGGGCATCGCAGTGGAGGAACAATCCAACAGTCCCCACACTGGGCTCAGGAGGGCTGCAGAATTCTCCAGCAGCAAGTACTTCAGGTGTCTGTGGTGGTGAGAGTGGGGATTGATGGGATCTTGCTGCTTACTCTTCCCCTGCCTAGCAAAGTTCCTCTCGATTCAGGAGGCAAGATGGTAGCTGCTGTGTGCTTCATTCCCCTCTTCATAAGGCCACTGTGTGTCGCCACAATCCGCATCACCCTGCCACATCCCCTCTGCACTGTGGCTCTGCTTCGACCACTCCAGTGAAAATCTTGTTTTTCCTTTGTTTTGATCCTTTTTTTTTTGTGGAGGGAAGCAGGCCAAGAACCTCTAGTCAGCCATCCTACTGTCACTTTCCTTGCTCTGCGGCTTCTTGACAAGCTCCCTGCCTTGGGTGCGTGCTATTCATCGTTTACAGATTATTACTTCACTTAAGTTAACTCCAATCCATTGCAGCAAATCTGTTTTCTTTTCACCTTTTCCCCTACGTATAAGATTAATGAGGACTTTTTTGTCCTCAACTTCTGGACTTTGGGATTCTGACTTTCCCCAGTTTTATTGATGACTAGGGACAGATATCATTCTCCATGGTTGAGATTATTTCTGTATTGAGTCTACGAATAAAGTTTTATGATATTCTCATTCAGAGTAAATTCAGATAGATTTTTCTTGAATCAAAACACTGACTTTTAACCTCTGGTTGCACGTTAGTGTTACTTAGGGGAACTTTTACAATTCCAATGGCCAGATAACACACCAGACCTTGAAATTCAACTTTGGGGCTGGACCCTGACATCACTCATTTTGAAAACTTCCCAAGTGATTCCAGTGTACAGTGCCCAATGTTTCCTTCCCAATGTGCTTTGGCTTTGGCTTTCTTTGTTTTTTTTTGTTTGTTTGTTTTTTTTTTTGTTTGTTTTTTTTTTTGAGAATATGTATAAGTTTGCACATATATCTATCTAATTTATCTTTGTGGAAAAAATCAATTATTTTTGGTGTCAACGATTTGTAATTAAAGCCTATGTTTTTTTTTTTTCAGTTTTCTTGTCAAGTTGAGCTAATATCAAATTAAGACATAACATTATTTTAATAGTGATACTGTTTTTAGGAGCTAATTATCATAGCCAGAAACTACAAAATCAAAGAATGAAGAGAATAATATTGTGTAAGTTTCAGAAAGAAATGAGGCCTCAAACAGTAGTAATACATTGAATTAGTTTGTTTAGGGTGACATGAAAAAGGACCATAGATCAGGTGGCTTAAATAATAGGAATTATTTTTCTCAGTTTTGGGAAATGGAAGTTCAAGGGCAAAGTGTTGGCAGAGTTGATTTCTTCTGTGTCCTGCACTTTGGCTGTCTTCTCTGAAGGTAGTCACATGGTTTCCTTCCTGTACCCATTAATAGCCCAATCCTATCTTTTTTTTTTTTTTTTTTTTTTTTTTTTGGACAGGCAGAGTTAGACAGTGAGAGAGAGAGAGAGAGACAGAGAGAAAGGTCTTCCTTCAGTTGGTTCACCCCCCAAATGGCCACTATGGCCAGCACACTGCACCGATCGGAAGCCAGGAGCCAGGTGTTTCTCCTGGTCTCCCATGCGGGTGCAGGGCCCAAGGACTTGGGCCATCCTCCACTGCCTTCCCGGGCCACAGCAGAGAGCTGGACTGGAAGAGGAGCAACCAGGACAGAACCAGTGCCCCGACTGGGACTAGAACCTGGGATGCCGGCGCCGCAGGCGGAGGATTAGCCCAGTGAGCTGCAGCGCCTGCCCCAATCCTCTTTTTATAAGAATACCAGCCATACTGGATTACAGTCCATCCTAATAACTAATTTCAACTCAATTACTTCTTTAAATCCCAGTTTCCAAATAAAATCACCAATTGAGGTGGCAGTCATTAGCATTTAGACAAATAAATTTTGGGAAAACTATTCAATCTCATATGAGACTACTTGAGAAAGTCTGTGCAAGATGGAATTTTAGGCCGGTGCCACGGCTCACTAGGCTAATCCTGGTGGGGCGCCGGTTCTGTTCCAGTTGCTCCTCTTCCAGCCCAGCTCTGCTGTGGCCCGGAAGGCAGTGGAGGATGGCCCAAGTCCTTGGGCCCTGCACCCGCATGGGAGACCAGGAGAAACACCTGGCTCCTGGCTTTGGATCTGCGCAGTGCCAGCCGTAGCGGCCATTTGGGGAGTGAACCAATAGAAGGAAGACCTTTCTCTCTGTCTCTCTCTCTTACTGTCTAACTCTGCCTGTCAAAAAGAAAAAGTCTGTGAAAGATGGAATTTTCATATTATGTGTTTATAACAACTGTTTGTAGACTCTACCTTAAATGACAATTTTTTTCAAGTTTTAAAATTTAATTTAAATTTACAAAACAGAAGTTGTGAAATAGCAATACAAGTTCCCATGTACCGCTCAACCTATTTCCCCTATTAATGTCTCATATTAGTATATTTGTGGATGACACATTTTTTTGAACTTTTTACTAGGCTAGATTGTTGGAATTACCAAATTAAAATAATAAATAAATGTGAAATATTATTAGGTCTAAAACTTTATCAAATGTTTTCAAGTGTAAGTTATTTCATTATGATTTTTCACAGCAAAAATAGTGTAGAATTTGTGGAGAATACAGAGAAGTGGAGAGGACAGTAGAGGAGACCTGGTTTCCTATCACTCATTTCAAATGCTCTTTATGGATTGGCGCTTCTGCTTCTCATCTTTTTGCTATACAAGTTAAAAAATAGCTGCTAAGTATGATATATATAATGTAAATGTGCATTCTGCTTTCAACTTTTTACATATTAATATAATTTAAATACCTTATTTTTTGTATTTTTCATAAAATATCTTCAACAGATGAGCAGTACTTAGCTGGTCACTAGTGTTCACTTAACACCTCTGCACTCTGTCCTCCCAGAAAACAGATTACGTAATTAAACTAGGTAATTGAGGAGGATTTTGAAAACTAGACTTTATAAGAGCATGTTCAAATTTATCGAAAAACTAGAAGATAGTATAGTTTTTACTTGCTTAGTTTCCCCTTTTATTAACAGTCAATAGTAGTGTGATACATTGGGTATAATTAATGAATCAATATTAATACATTGTTATTGATAAAAGGTTATATTTTATTAAGATGTCCTTACTTTTTTTTAAAAAAAAATTTATTTGAAAGGTAAAGTTATATATATAGAGGGAGAGACAGAGAAGGAGAGACAGATCTTTCATCTCTTGGTTCACTTCCCAAATGGCCATAAATGACCAGGGCTGTACCAGGCTGAAGCCAGGAGCTAAGAACTCCATCTGTGTCTCTCACATGCATGGCAGGGGCCTAAACATCATCTGCTGTTTCCCAGGCATATTAACAGGGATCTGGATGGGAAGTAGAGCAGCTGGGACTTGAACTGGCACTCATATGGGGTTCTGTCATTGCAGGCAGTGGCTTAACCTGCTGTGCCAAAATACCAGCCAATGGATTGCCTTGATTTTTGCTTAATGAATTTTTCTGTTTCAGGATCTCAAGCAGGACACCCCATAATACTGAGTAGTCATATCACAATTGACTGTAACAATTTTTCAGGTATTTCTTGTTTTTGATGACTTTGAATATTTTTTAAAAATATTTATTTATTTATTTGAAAGAGTTTCACAGAGAGAGGAGAGGCAGAGAGAAAGAGAGAGGTCTTCATCCACTGGTTCACTCCCCAATTGGCCGAAATGGCCGGAGCTGAGCTGACCCAAAGCCAGGTCCCAGGAGCTTTTTCCAGATCTCCCACACGGTGCAGGGGCCCAAGCACTTGGGCCATCTCCACTGCTTTGCCAGGCCATAACTGAGAGCTGGATTGGAAGTGGAGCAGCCAGGACTCGAACCAGCGCCCATATGGATGCTGGTACTGTAGGCAGCGGCTTTACCTGCTATGCCACAGTGACAGCCCCTAATGAGTTTGAATATTTTCAGGGGTTCTGATGAAGTATTTTGTAGAATGCCATTCCAATGGAAAATTTTGTGACATTTTTTCATTAGACTGGAGTTATGGATTTGGGGTAGGGGGTGAGCATAGGTAAAGTTTCGTTTTCATCACATGCCATCCAGGGCATGTGGGTCCGCATGATTTATCATTGCTGACACCTTCACCACCTGACTGAGGCTGTGCTTGTCAAGCTTCTCACTGTTAAGTTACTCTTCTCTCCCTCTTTGCTGTATTGTACTCACCGGGGAAGGTCTTGGACTGTCTAGAGTCGCAGATGGGGAGGATGGTCCCTTCCTTGAGGGATGTATCGGCATGAATTATGTGGAATTTTCTTGTAAGGGTGATTTGTCTCTTATTCCTATTTTATTTATTTATATCATTACTGACTCATGGGTATGCATTTTCTACTTTGGTTTATAATCTGCGATGCTTTGAATGTGCCTTCTCTAAAATTCACATCAAAACTTAATCCGCATTGTGGTGAAATTAAGAGTCGGGACCTTCCATGAAGCAGTTGCGTTTCATGAGCGTTCCACCCTTCTGAGTGCAGTAGAGCCCTATGAAAGAGCTGAAGGGGTAATGGAAAAAAAGTCTAGGTCCTCTTGTCCTTCTAACTCCTGCCCCGTGGGGATGCAGTCTTTGGTCTTGTGGAGGATGCAGGAAGAAGGCCCTAGCCCTTATTGCACACTAAACATGCTGGCAGCTCCGTGTTGGACTTTACAGCCCCCAAAGCTGTGAGAAATAAAATTCCTATTGTTTATAAATCGCATAGTCTGTGGTATTTTGTTATAGCAACAAAACAGACTCAGACTTAATCCAATATTATTTAATTTTATGACTCAAATTGTTCCAACTTTGGTCATTGGGTTTATTTGTGTTGGCTCCTCTATAAAACACTCCCATCAATGTAGGACTTTTTTTTTTCAACTCTTTTCTTTCTGGCACTTCAATATGCTCTAGGCTAATCTTGAGTATCCCCCACCTCCACCCCAGTCCTAGAATCAGCCTTTTCTCCAAGGAGCACAAACCTGTTTTATTGCAGAATAGTATTAGAAATAAAGATATGAGTACTAGTTTTGCTCATTGTTACTGGACTGTTGTTGCTTTTGGACTCTCTCAGTTGACAGAGCAAAGAAATACACCTGATTTATACATTTACACAAACATATGAATATTTATGTATGTAAGTTCATTTTACTGTCTTCAACTTTAATCCATAGCCACCTGAGTTTTTTTAGACCTCTCTCCTTGCTTGTCTGTAAATTCTCTCTCCAATTGTGAGAAAACTGGTTCCCACCATTTGCCACCCGTTTATGTGACTGTTCAATTCTAGGATACATGTACAATAGTATCGGATTTTTTAGTCTGTATCTCTATAGGAATTGACTTCATTAAATACAGCACAGTGCTTATGGGCAGTTCTTTCTGCCTTTAATCTCACAGACTCCATTCACTTCCAGTTACTTAGGTCAGCACCCTTCCACCTTCCCCTCTTCTCTGCATTGTTTCATTAATTTTTAATCAGTCAGATTCTCTTATCACAGTCTGCATTCTATCTTGGAATCCTCCAGTCTCCAGTCTCCTAAATCAATAGTGCTTTTAAATTTGCATACATTAAAAGTTCACTGTGTTATGAAATTCTGTGGATTTTGACAAATGCACACTGTACTGTATCTACTATTGCAGAACTAGACAGAATAATCTTACCACCTAAAAATCCTCTATGATTTATCCATGCCAGCTTCTTTCACAGCAAATCCCTGGTAACCACTTGTCTTTTAGCTCTAGAGTTTTGTCTTCTCTAGAAAGTTATTATATAATTGTAAGCATCAGCATGTATCCTGTTTGGATTATCTTTTCTACTTAGAAACATGCATTCAATGTTCTTCCATTTTTAATGGTTTAATAGCTCATTTCTTTTTATTGCTGACTAATATTCCATTGGATGAATGCACCAGGCTGCTGTGTTAATCCATTCATCTGTTGAAGGACGTCTTGATTGCTTCAGGTTTTTTGGTAAATATAAATGAAGCTACTATCAACATTTAGTTGCAAGTATTCCTGTAGATGTGTCTTCAGATCAATGGAGTAAATACCTTGGAGTGTGATTACTGTAAAGAGTATAGTCAGAATATATTGACCTTCGTACAAAACTGTCAAACTGCCTTCCAAAGTGGCTGAGTCATTTTATATTGCACATCCCCCTCCCCCAGCAATGAATGACAGTTTCTTCTGCTCTGTATCCTCCCAAGAAGGTGTTCACAGGGGCATTATTTAGAATTATATGGCTAGGGATTGGAGAAATAAACAAGGGGTGGAATAATACCCTAGAGCTAGCCTTACTGCATGTGAAATAATATTGGAGAATGCAGCTATAGGGAGTGAGCTGCCTATCTGGAAATAAGTCCATGGCTAGAGGGACACAGAAAAATAACTAGTGTCTTAAGACTAAAAAAGGGAAGATTTAGGAGAATAACACACCAATCATTTTTCCATCCCACAACTGATTGTTTTCCTTCCTGTGCTTTCCATTGGCTTGACCCAGCTAGCAAAGGGATGCATTGATGCAATCCAGCAGGTCAGTCTCCCCCTGCTCAGAGCAGGCTGGTAAAAGGTGGGCAGTGTCTTGTGAATGAAAAGAAAATAGCATATTTGAGTTTCTGAAAATTTATTTTTGCAAAAATTTTGTTTTTGATGTTTTACATGACTTCCTCCTTGGAGACATTTCAGTAGTGATATTACTAAACCAAAGAAAACGAAAATTTCAAGGGCTGTGCCAAGACTTGTACATGCCACTTAAATAATGCTTATAATTTTATCTCTTGTGATTCTAACATCTTACTATTTCTGTGTTTTAGCATCATTGTTGCTATCATTCTATCTATCTATCTAAGTCATAATTAAATTATATATTTTCATGGGTATAAAGTTTTTCTTTTACTGATGGCTGCTATTGTTGGCATATGAAAATTTTAATTTAATTTAGGAACAGGACTACGTGTTGTAAGGAGTTAGACACATATTTAAAACAAAGAATCCTACTTTCCTTTAAACATAAATAAAGTAAACATGTTTATATACCTATCTATTTATATAGCTTTTTTCCCCAAAGATAATGGATGAAATCTGTTTTCAGAAACATGGTAAATCTTTTACACTTGATCTTAGCCAAAAGGCTGAGAAATGATAGTAAATGCCACACTAGTCACCACTGCAAATGTCTATTTAGAACATTGAGCTGTTTTTAAGACTTCCTGGTTCCTTGGTATAAGTAAGCTGCTTTTGGAAACTAAAGGTTTGTATAGACTATTTTTGTCTCTCCTCACTTATTTTTTGCTCCCCAAACAATATTGACTTGCTAGCATTACTATGGACTTCTTACTCCGGAGCCTTTCTTAACTACACATTCACTCCAATCAGGAAATAGTAAAAATTCCTCAGGTTACTGAAAGTACTTGAGGAGGCAGCACTATGTTTATATCCTTCAATCTTTCCAATTGATCAGAAATGCACATCTTTTCATTCCATTGTCAACACTTTTGCTAAGGTCACCAATGACTCATTTTTTTGTTAAGTCCAGTGTATATTGAGAGAGTTTTTATTTAAGTACTTGACCTTTCAGTGACATTTGGCACTACTGACTGTTAGCCTTTTCTGGAAGTGCTGTCATTCCTTGGCATTCCTGCATTCTCCTTGTTTGTTAGGTTTCTGAATTTGGACTGTCTGGCTCAACTCTTGGCTCTGGCATTATTAGCCATGTGACCTGATTAAGTGATTAACATCTTTTGTATCTATTTTTTTTTTTAACAGTGGAAAGGGAGACTAAAACAGTACCTAGCTCATAAAGTAGATATGATGATTCAATGAATGAATGCATGTAAAATGACTCAAATAATGCTTGGTACTTAAATGATGTGCTGGTAAGCTTTCTGGAATATGAAAGCCCTGATTTGAAGTGTTTTCTAATTTCCTTGGTGTACAGACTAATAGTGGTAACAATTCATTCTCCTAGGAGTGTCCTTCAGCACACTTCCAATAGCTATGT
Source organism: Oryctolagus cuniculus (assembly GCF_051225735.1). Taxonomy (NCBI): domain Eukaryota; kingdom Metazoa; phylum Chordata; class Mammalia; order Lagomorpha; family Leporidae; genus Oryctolagus; species Oryctolagus cuniculus. The sequence goes on along the minus strand of NC_142874.1, from coordinate 50,353,657 downwards.
TTCTCCTTATTTTTTTAAATGTACTCTGCTTAGTCTCTGCTATGGCCTCATCTTTTTATCTCCATGTATTTAACATCATGGCTTTTCAGTGATCTGTCCCAGGATTCCTATTGTTTCACTTTTAGACTTTCCTTGAGTAATCTCATCCACTCAAAGAACTGATATATAATTCATATAAATGATTAGTTCATGTAAAGTGTACAGTTCAATGGTTTTTAGTATGGTCATAATGTTGTTAAAGCAGCACCACCACAAGCAACTTCAGGACATTTTTCATCACCCCCAAAGAAATTTTATACCCATTATGAGGAGTCACTCCCCATTTCTTCTCTTTCCTTCACTTTATCCTGGCTTTATCTACTTTCTGTCTATACTTTAGTCTATTCTGGGCATTTCATATAAGTGGAATCATAGTAGGTACTTCCTTGTATCTTTTTGACTTAGCAAAATATTTCCCAGTTTCATCATTTTTTTTTTTTTTTGACAGGCAGAGTGGACAGTGAGAGAGAGAGACAGAGAGAAAGGTCTTCCTTTGCCGTTGGTTCACCCTCCAATGGCCGCCGTGGCCGGCGCGCTGCAGCCGGCGCACCGCGCTGATCCGATGGCAGGAGCCAGGAGCCAGGTGCTTTTCCTGGTCTCCCATGGGGTGCAGGGCCTAAGCACCTGGGCCATCCTCCACTGCACTCCCTTGGCCACAGCAGAGGGCTGGCCTGGAAGAGGGGCAACCAGGACAGAATCCGGCGCCCGACAGGGACTAGAACCCGGTGTGCTGGCGTCGCTAGGCGGAGGATTAGCCTAGTGAGCTGTGGCGCCGGCGTCAATGTTGTAACATGTATCAGTAACACTTACTTTTTACTGTTGAATAATATTCCATTTTACTGATGTCTCACATTTTCTTTCTTTCTTTTTTATATGGCAGTTCTCTCTATCAAGATTCTTTTTCTTTCTGTTTAAATTTTATTTAAGTTATACACGTTCATGTATTTCATATGTACAGATTTAGGAACATAGTGATACTACCCATCTTACGCTCTCTCCCACCCATGCGCCAACCCTTCTTACTTCCTCTCCTATTCCCATTCTTTTTTTTTTTTTTTTGGACAGGCAGAATGGACAGTGAGAGAGAGAGACAGAGAGAAAGGTCTTCCTTTGCCGTTGGTTCACCCTCCAATGGCCACTGCGGCTGGCGTGCTGCGGCCGGCACACCGCGCTGATCCGATGGCAGGAGCCAGGTACTTCTCCTGGTCTCCCATGGGGTGCAGGGCCCAAGGACTTGGGCCATCCTCCACTGCACTCCCGGGCCACAGCAGAGAGCTGGCCTGGAAGAGGGGCAACCGGGACAGACTCCGGCACCCCGACCGGAACTACAACCCGGTGTGCTGGTGCCGCAAGGTGGAGGATTAGCCTAGTGAGCCGCGGCGCCGGACTCCCATTCTTAATTTTTACAAAGATCTATTTTCAGTTACTTAAGGATTGAAAGGTTAACCCTACACGAAGTAAAGAGTTCAAGAAATAGTGTGAAGAAAATAACACTGGTCCTCAACAGCAGAGACAAGGGTTATAAACAGTCATCTAATCTCAAAGTGTCTGTTTCACTCCAATACATTACATTTTAGGTAATTTGTTACCCAAGATCAGAGAAAACACATGATATTTGTCTTTTGGGGACTGGTTTATTTCACTAAGAATAAGGGTTTACAATTGTATCCACTTTTTTGCAAACGATAGGATTTCATTCTTTTTCGTTTTTTGACAGATAAGTAGTACTCTTTAGTGTACATATCCCATAATTTTTTTATGGGGTAAAGAACAATTGATGGGCATCTTGATTGATTCTATATCTTAACTAAAGTGCATAGAGCAGCAATGAACATGGGGCTACAGATAACTCTTTTGAATGCTGATTTCTGTTGATTTGGATAAATTCCCAGGAGTGGGATGGTTGGGTCACATGGTAAGTCTGTATGCACATTCCTGAGGTATTTCCATACTGTCTCCTACAATGCCACACGAGTTTACATTCCCAACAAATGTGGATTAGGGAAACTTTTACCCCACATTCTCACCAGCACTTATTATTTTTTGATTTCTGCATGAGAGCCATTCTAACAGGGGTGAGGTAAAACCTCATTGCAGTTTTGATTTGTATTTCCCTGATGACTAGTGATCTGAGCATTTTTTCAAGTGTCTGTTGGTCATTTGAATTTCCTCTCTTAAAAAATACCTGTTCAAGTCTTTTGCCCATTTCTTCACTGGATTGTTTGTTTTGTTGTTGTTGAGTTTTGTGAGCTCTTTATAGATTAACCCTTTATCAGTTGCATCGTTTGCAAATATTTTCTCCCATTCTGCTGGTTGCTTTTTCACTTCATTGAGCGTTTCTTTTGCAGTGCAGAAGCTTCTCAGCTTTATGTAATACCATTTGTCAAAAGATTGCCTGTGCTTCTGAGGTGTTTTCCAAGAAGTCTTTGCCTATGCCAATGTCTTGGCAAGTTTTGTCAATGTTCTCTAGTAATTAGATGATATCAGGTAGTAGATTTAGGTCTTTGATCAATTTTGAGTGGACTTTTGTGTAAGGTGTAGGGTGGGGTCTTGTTTCATACTTCTGCGCATGGAGATCCAATTTTCCCAGCACCATTTGTTGGAGAGACTGTCCTTACTCCAGGGGTTTATTTGAACTCCATTGTCAAAGATAAGTTGGTTGTAGATGCATGGGATGATTTCTGGCATTTCTATTCTGTTCCATTGGCTTACATAACTGTTTTTGTGCCAATTGTAGGCTGTTCTGATTATAACTGCCCTGTAGTATGTCTTGAAATCTGGTATCATGATGCCTCTTGCCTTGGTTTTGTTCTTTCACATATTTTTAAAGATTTATTCATTTGAAAGGCAGAGTGACAGAGATAGAAGGAGAAGGAGAGGGCAAAAGAGAAAAAATGAGAGACAGAGAGAGAGAGAGTGAAAGAGAGAGAGTGAAAGAGAGAGAGAGAGAGATTCCATCTACAGGTTCACTTACCAAATGACCACCACAGCTGTGAATGGGCCAGGTTGAGGCCATGAGCCCAAAATACCATACATATCTCCCACATGGGGAGCAGGAACTCGAGTACTTTGGCCATTGATTGCTGCCTTCCCAGGTACATTAGTACAAAGCTGGATCTGAAGTGGAGTAATCAGGTTTTGAACCACTATTCTGATGTAGAACACAGGCATCCCAAATAATGGCTTAATCCACTGTGCCACAATGCCAGCCCCAAGATCTTTCAGTTGGAAAAATATTTATTTTACAGCTTTTGTCTGCAAATTACAGTAATTGTGTCACCTACTCTTACTTTTTTCATCATTTTTATGAGTCATATTGTGAATGTTACATTGTAAAATCTTTCTCAAATGTTTTAATTCCATAAATAATGTTGAATTTGTTCTTGAAGACAGTTAAATTATAAGCAGATCCTTGATATTTTTTAAAGCTTAGTTTAGATGTTGTGAAGAGTTGTTTATTTCAGTTTATTTCAGAATTTTTTCTTTGTTCTAGGGCATAGTCTTTTCTCCTAAGATACTGTCTTGGAGTTTTATGGCTTGAATTAGTTAGGGCATAACTAACTATTGCAATTGAGTCAGTTTTTTTAATGTTTATTTATTTATTTGGCAGTTAGAGTTAGGGAGAGGGAGAGGGAAAGACAGAAAAATCTTCCATCCATGGGTTCACTCCCCAAATGGCCACAATGGCTGGAGCTGGGTCAGTATAAAGCCAGGAGCTTCTTCCAGGTCTCCCACATGGTTGCAGGGGTCCAAGGACTTGGGTCATCCTCTGCTGCTTTTCCAAGCACAGCATCAGGAAGCAGGATCAGAAGTGGAGCAGCCTGGATTGCAACCAGTGTCCAAATGGGATGCTGGCACCGCAGGCAGTGGCTTTAGACACTATGCCACAGCACCAGCCCCTTGAGTTGGCTTATACCATAAGAGATTCAAAGGGAAAAATACTACACGGCTGCCCCATGTTTCATGTTAAATTCTGACTGCCCATCCTGTAAATGGGTGCTGTTGACAGCAAAGGAAGCTGAGCAAGAAAGTAGGAATGATTCAGAACAGCTCATTTGCACTAAGAGAAAATGACTCCAATGGTCACTCCTTGTGGACCAGAAAATAAAATAAACAGGTTAAAAATTGCATGATGAAATTTGTCATAAATCTAATTTTTACCAGCAGTTAGCTGCATGTTGTTATTTTTGATGTTGATTTAATAAAATTCATGTATAGCTACACACATACACATACACACACTCCTTGGTTTGGATACATATAAGCTTTTTGAAATGAGCTTTTCACTTTACATGCGAACTAATTATTACTTTTAAATTTTAATTTTTTCCATGAACTCCAATAACATCTGAACCTTGATGCTCTTATACAAAAACTTAATGATTACCAGTAGTTAGTCTATTAAAAACACTCTTTTGCAAAAAACATAGGCTCTTAGAATCAGTGTTTTTTTATGTAGATTTCCTCTTTTTTCTATTGTAATGAAAATAATGCATACTCATAATAGCAAAGGTGGAAGATCTAGACAAGCAAATACAGCAATATAGAAATAGTTGTAAGGGTCCAGCATTGTGGTGCAGTGGGTTAAGCTGCTGTTTGCAAGGCTGCATCCCACATGGACACTGGTTTGCATCCTGGCTGTTCCACTTCTGATCAAGCTCCCTGATAATGTGCCTAGGAAAGCAGTGGGAGATGGCTCAAGTGCTTTGGCCCCTGCACCCATCTGGGAGACCTGGATGAAGGCCCCGGCTCCTGGGTTTGGCCTGGGCTGATCCTGGCTGTTGTGGCTATTCGGGGAGTGAACCAGGGAATGGAAGACCTCTCTCTCTCTCTCTCTCTCTCTCTCTCTCTCTCTCTCTTTCTTGCTTTCTCGCTATATCTCTCTCTCTAGCTCTTCCTTTCAAATAAATAAAATAAATCTTCAAGAAAAATAGTTTTAAGCCCATTGATGGAAGGCTGATTGGAGAGCTAATACACAGGAAAGGACCCCTGGTGGCCATGTGGCCATACTTTTTGTCTGTAACTCTAACTACTGGACCTTGGCTTTAGCAGATGAATCAAGAGTTGGCTCCTCAAACAAATTAAACCAATCAGAACCCTTCCCTGAGACTTTTTGAAAAATTTGGCTCTGAGGAAATTTATCCAGTTATTTTTTTTTTTAGTAGGAGCTGAACAATGGGAAACTCACTCCCCAACATGTGGAGAAAGCAGTCTATAGGAAGAGAATTAAGCTGAAATTGAGAGATAAACAGGGAGGACAAGGCTGGGATTGGAAGGCAGGAGTGTCCTATCAGCATCTAAATCAACATTTCACTTTATCCTGAGGCCTAGGGCACATCTGTTCTTAGAAACCAATACCATATGAATTTATTTCCTATTTTTGCGCAATTACCCAAGATAAATATGTTTGACTACACCCAAAAACCATGAACAGCATTTGGTTGGATTGTATCTTAATTTCTTCTCTTGAAATACAGAATTATATCCTAAACATTTTAAGTTACTGAACATATTTTTACAGCACAGCTTCATTGAATGAATGGAAATTCCATAATAAGGCAATCACATTTTATTTAACCATTTTCTAAATGAGCCAAAGAGTTTATTTTAGCCACATTACTTTTAAGAGTTAAATCTTTATATCTCAAATAAGTTTAAATACAGTATGTATAATAGGTACTTAGTTGAAAATCAATTTAGTAAAAATAGATTTGCTCTTGTTTGCTTTTGAGCATTCGCTATGCACTAAGCCATCATTTATCATTTATCTAACAAAGAGGAATATGAGTGTACATTCATTGCATTCAAATATTTACAATATAATCAGGAAAGACTTATATGTAAAATAATTAAATAATGATAACTAAGAGGATATATTTACATTAAACCTCTGATATACAGAGGCAACTAGAAAGGGATGTTGAGTATGGACTTATAACCTGGTTACATGTGTTTTAGCAGCACAGATACTCAAAATCTATCACTATGAGCCAAAGGTATGAAACAGATGCTGCCAAGATGGACATTACCCAAGACAAAATTGTAGAAAAAAGGCTTAGATCAGGTTATCAACACATTTTGAGTGAGGCACTTGCTGATGACCATTTATCCAGATATGAAGTCTGGGAACCATATCATGCAAGGAATGATGCAGAAATCTCATTCTAGAAGGAAAGATTCTTTATCTGGAGCACAGGCACCAGCAGGCGTAACTAGCAAGACCTTTCTAATAATTTCAATCATCAGTTATTCAAAGGAGGTCTGGGTATTTCATAAATAAACTTCCTAGTATTTCTGGCTTATCTTAATAAGATCTTATTTTGGGTTATCAGAGAATAAAAAGATATTTGGACAAAATGATCTATATGTTTAGATCATCTTCTAGGCTGTTCCTTACAATTAACATCCTTCTCTCATTATGGATAAGTGAGTAAAGATCTTACTGTCTGTATTTCCTGAAATCAATATGAGGAGAAAGGACATGCGACATGTGAGATATGCTAGGTGGAATGCAGAGTGGCTAGTCGAGGTCCTTGGCTCAGGATTCAGCTTTTATTAGCTGTAGGTTTCTTGATGGTCCCTATAAAGCTGATATACAGTTATTTCCATTTAATTCATTTTCAAATGTAAGTAGCCCAAATATCTTCCTTACTTTATATTCACTTGGTATAGCTGATACAGATGATATTGCCTACTCTCAGTCTTAAAATACATTTAATAGGTTAATTACCTTGGTGTGTTCATTTAGAACACCATGTCCAAGAGTTTCAGCTTAGCATAAAATCTGGGTTAAGTTCTGTTCTGGACAGAGAGGTCAGGAAGTTGACATATACTACCATCAACTTAACAGCTTCTGACAGGTTGGCTATATTTCAAATTGACATTGTATTTAAAAAGGGAAGAGAAATCAACACATATTATACATTCTGTGACAATAAAAATGTGGTGTCCTAAAATATTATATTTACATAAATCAGAGCATTCTGCACTGAGACTTGCCAGTTCTCCATGACTTTGCTCTAATTTCACTCTCTTTCATATCTCTCCCTGCCTATTGTCACTCTGGAATGGTAAATCAATATGCTACTCTTGGGGTGACCCAGTGTCTTGTAACTCCTTGCTATTCCAAACATATTCTATTGATCAGCAAAATTGACACAATCCAGGATCTTGTAAAAAATACAAAATTTCTGGCAGTAATAGGACTATGAACCTGAATATTCATTGTAGAAAGATCTGTAGGTGGTTCTTAAGTTCATTAAAGTCTGAGAAGCACAGTCCCAGTTGGTGTCCATCCTTAGGTGACCTCCCTGGCAAGCATGGTCACTCTGTGGTCTGGCTCTTAGGGGTGAAACAGAACATGGGAGTCAAGGACCTGCTCAAACAATAAAGAACATCTTAGCCTAGCTTCTGCTGCTGTAACAGAATTCCATAGATCGGTTGATGTATAATGAAGTGAAATTTATTTGGCTCATAGGTCTGGAGGCTGGGAAGTCCAAGACTGAGTCTGTATGTGGTGAGGACTTTCTTGTTGCATCATAAAAAAACAGAAGTCATAACATGGCAAAATAGTAGTCAAGAAAGAGAGAGAGGAAACCTGCCCCTTCTGTGTAGCTAATCCACACTCATGATAACTAACCCACTCTCACTATAACGAATTTAATTCATTAATGGTGTCAGTGACCCAATGACCTAATCACCTCTTGAAGGTCCCCCTTCTTAATAACATTTTAATTGCAAATACCTTTTAACATGACTTCTATAGGGGGCATTCAGACAACAGAAAACTATTAGCTGTTCATTCTGTGATAAACAACACGTCAGGGGTTGGAAATATAGAGACGTGGATATAATTCCTGCTGAAGAAGTCCACAGCCTAGTGGAGCAGCAGTGAACTAGAGGTTACTCTTCACAAATATTCCATCCTGTCGTCATCAGTTCCTTTAATGATCAACCTAAATAATGTAGGCTCTAATTAATATTAGTGTACACAGTCCAACACCTTCCTTGATATTTCTAAGGATTGCTGGGGGTGCTAAATTTTCTTCCTCCCAAAGCTGTTCAAAGAATTTTCCTTGGTTACTTTTTTTTTTTTTTAGAAAAAGATTTTATTTATTTACTTGAAAATCAGAGTTACAGAGAGGCAGAGGCAGAGAGAGAAAGAGAGGTTTTTCATCTACTGGTTCACTCCCAGATGACCTCAATGGCTGGAGCTGCGACAGTCAGGAGCCAGGAGCTGGGAGCTTCTTCTGGGTCTCCAACATGGGTGCAGGGGCCCAAGAACTTGGGCCATCATCTATTGCTTTCCCAGGCCATAAAAGAGAGCTGTATCAGAAGTGGAGCAGCCAGTTCCCTGATAATGCACCTAGGAAAGCAGCAGAAAATGGCCCAAGTCACTGGGCCCTTGCATCCTTGTGGGAAACCTAGAAAAAAATCAGGGCTCCTGGCTTCAGACTGGCAAAGCCTCAGTTGTTATGCCCACTTGGGGAGTGAACCCACGAATGGAAGATTCTCTCTCTCTCTCTCTCTGCATTTACTTCTCTCTGTAACTTTTCTTTTTTTTTTAAATAGAAAGCTTTTATTTAATAAATATAAATTTCATAGGTACAGCTTTGGAATATAGTGGTTCTATCTTTCAAATAAATAAATAACTTAAAAAAAAGAGTGAAAGTCCTTGGTATTTTGATTGGGATCACATTGAATCTGTAAATATTTTTGGTAGTATGGACATTTTGATATTAATTCTTCCAATCTGTGAATGTGGAAGATATTTCCATTTTTTGTGTCTTCTATTTCTTTCTTTAATATTTTGTAATTTTCATTGTAGAGACCTTTTACTTTCTTGGTTAAATTTATTTCAAGGTATTTAAATTTTTTGTAGTTATCTCAGCCATGCCTTTGTGTGTACAAAGGTTATTGATTTTTGTGTGTTGATTTTATATCCTGCAACTTTACTGAACTCTCTTATTAGTTCTAGTGGTCTCTTAGTGGAGTCTTTTTTTATAATTTATTTTTTAATTTTTATTTATTTATTTATTTATTGACAGGCAGAGTGGACGGTGAGAGAGAAAGACAGAGAGAAAGGTCTTCCTTTATCGTTGGTTCACCCTCCAATGGACGCCGCGGCTGGTGCCCTGTGGCTGGCGCGCTGTGGCCGGTGCACTTCGTTGATCCGAAGCCAGGAGCCAGGGGCTTTTCCTGGTCTCCCATGTGGGTGCAGGGCCCAAGCACTTGGGCCATCCTCCACTGCCCTCCCGGGCCACAGCAGAGAGCTGGCCTGGAAGAAGGGCAACCGGGACAGAATCTGGCGCCCCAACCGGGACTAGAACCTGGGGTGCCAGCGCTGCAGGCGGAGGATTAGCCTATTGAGTCGCGGCGCCGGCCGTAGAGTCTTTTTGTTTCCCTATATATAGAATTATGTCATCTGCAAACAGTGATAATTTGACTTCTTCCTTTCCCATTTGTATCCATTTGGATTCTTTTGCTTGCCTAATGGCTCTCACTAAAATTCCCGGAAGTATATTGAATCGCGGTAGTGAAAGGGGGCGTCCTTTTATGGTTCCAGATCTTATTGGGAATTCTTCTAACTTTTCCCCATTCAATATGATGCTGACTGTGGGTTTTTCTGATACTGCCTTGATCATGTTGAGGAATGTTCTTTCTATAACCAATTTGCTTAAGGTTTTCAAGAAGAAATTATGTTGTATTTTGTCAAATGCTTTCGCTGCATCTACTGAAATAATCATATGGTTTTATTCTTCAATTTATTAATGTGATGTATGTATCAAATTTATTGATTTACATATGTTGAACCACTCCTGAATACCAGGCATAAATCCCACTTGGTCCAGGTGCATGATCTTTCGGATGTGCTGCTGGATTTGAGAGGCTAATATTTTGTTGAGGATTATTGCATCTGTGTTAATCAGGGTTATTGGTCTACAGTTTTCTTTCTTTATCTTTTTCTAGTTTTTGAATTAAGGTGATGTTGGCCTCATAATAGGAGTTTGGAATGATTCCCTCCCTTTCAGTTGTTTTGAATAGTTTGAGAAGACTTGGAATTAGTTTTTTAAAAGCCTGGTAGAATTCAGCAGTGAAGCCGTTCAGTCTTGCCTTTTTTTTTTTTTTTATTGGGAGTGTCTTTATTGCTGATTCAATCTCCATCTTGGTTATTGGTCTCAAGATTTTCTATGTTTTCATGACTCAATTTTTGTAGGTTGTATGTGTCTGGAACTCTATCCACTTCTATATTTTCCAATTTTTTGGCATATTGCTGTTTGTAGTAATTCCTGAAGATTCTTTTTATTTCTGTATTTTCCCTTGTAACATCTCATTTTTCATCTCTGATTTTATTAATCTGGGTCTTCTCCCCTTTCTGTTTTTGGTTAGTTGGGCCAATGGTGTATCAATTTTTTTTAATTTATTTTTTAAACAGCTTTTCATTTCACTGATCTTCTGTATCATTTTTTGTTTCAATTTTGTTTATTTATTCTCTAATTATTATTATTTCTTTCCTCCTACAAATTTGGGGTTTGATTTGCTCTGTTTTTCTAGGTCCTTGAGATACTTTGATCATTTATTTCATGCCTTTCCAATTTCTTGATGTGGGCACTAAGTGCTATAAATTTCCCTCTTATCATTACTTTTCCTGTATTCCATAAATTTTGATATGTTGTTATCTTTATTCATTTCTAGGAATTTTTTTATTTCTCTTTCGATTTCTTCTATGATTCACTGTTCATTGTGGAAGGAGTATGTTGTTCAGTTTCCATGTGTTTACATATTTTCTAGAATTTCTTAAGTTGTTAATTTCCAACTTCATTCCATTGTGATCAGAAAACATATGTTATGATGTCATGTTTTTAAATTTACTGAGACTTGCATTATAATCTAGCATATGTGGGACAGTTGGTGTTTTTACTTTTGAAAAAGATTTACTTGAAAGGTAGAGTTACAGAGAAAGAGGGAGGGAGGGAGGGAGGGAGGGAGGGAGGGAGAGAGAGAGAGAGAGAGAGAATCTCCAGCTGCTCATTCACTTCCTAGATGGCTGTGATGGCCAGGGCTGGGCTAGGCTGAAGCCACGATCCAGGAGACTGATCAAGGTCGTTTTTCAATAGCCTGGCTCCTGACCCTCTATTCTTCATTTTTTTCTAAAGATTTATTTATTTAATTGAAAATCAGCATTGCAGGGTAAGATGGAGAGAAAGAGACTTTCATCTGCTGGATCACTCTGCAAGAGGCTGCGACGGCCAAGGCTAAGCAGGTTGAGTCCAGGAGACATAAGCTTCTTCTAGGTCTCCCATATGGGTAGCAGGGGCCCAAACATTGGGCCATCTTCTGCTGCTTTTCCCAGATCATTAGCAGGGAGCCAGATCAGAAGTGGAGCAGCTGGGACTCAAACTGGCATCCATAGGGGATGCTGATGTTGCAGGCGGCAGCTTTTCCCGCTACACCATAACACCAGCCCCAGAAAAATTGTTCTCTCTCTTTTTTTAAAAAAAAAAAATTATTTATTTATTTGAAAGGCAGAGTTACAGAGGCTGAGGCCGAGGCTGAGGGAGAGTGGGATGGGGAGGGGGAGGGGGAGAGGGAGGGAGAAGGAGAAGGAGAGAGAGACTGGCCCCGTGGTGTAGTGGATAAAGCGGCTGCCTGCATTCCATATGGGCACTGGTTCGAGTCCCGACTATTCCACTATGGCCTGGGAAGGCAGCAGAAGATGGCCCAAGTCCTTGGGCCCCTGCACCCATGTGGGAGACCTGGAAGAAGCTCCTGGCAGCTCCAGCTGTTGTGGCCATTTGGGGAGTGAACCAGCAGATGGAAGACTTCTCCCTCTCTCTCTCTCTCCCCTCTCTGTGTAATTCTTTCAAATAAATAAATAAATCGAGAGAGAGAGAGAGACTTCCATACACTCATCCACTGGTTCACTCCCCAGATGGCTGAAATGACTGGAGCTGGGCTGACCCCAAGCCAGGATCCAGGCCATAGCAGAGAGCTGGATTGCAAGTGGAGTACTTAGGACTTGAACTGGCGCCCACATTGGATGCCAGCACCGAAGGCAGCAGCTTTACCTGCTATGTCACAGTGCCAGCCCCGGCAATTGTTCTTAAAACAGTTTTTCAAGCCAATTGAGCTACACTTGTATCTCCTTTTTATTTTTATTTTTTTATTTATTTATTTTTGACAGGTAGAGTGGACAGTGAGAGAGAGACAGAGAGAAAGGTCTTTCTTTGCCATTGGTTCACCCTCCAATGGCCGCTGCGGCCGGCGTGCTGCAGCCGGCCCACCGTGCTGATCCAAAGGCAGGAGCCAGGTGCTTCTCCTGGTCTCCCATGGGGTGCAGGACCCAAGTACTTGGGCCATCCTCCACTGCACTCCCTGGCCACAGCAGAGAGCTTGCCTGGAAGAGGGGCAACAGGGACAGAATCCGGCGCCCCGACCGGGACTAGAACCTGGTGTGCCGGCACCGCAAGGCGGAGGATTAACCTAGTGAGCCGCGGCACTGGCCTGTATCTCTTAAATAGAGAATTTTTCTGTTTCTTCTTGGAAGGCAGCTATGCTCACCACTATACCACCAACACCTGCCATTCTATTTCTTTTTTAAAAGCAGATATCAAGAATAAACAGATTAATTCTCCCAAACACATGCCAACAAGGTGACCTGGCTGTTAAAATGAAAGTGACAATTCTTCAAGCAGGTACTACAAAGCCAATGTTTTTTCCTGAAGTTGAGTGTTTGATTTTAAACAACAAAACAAACTGTCATTGACAGATAGGACTTGACACATTTTGATACAAATCATGAAGTGTGTTATACCTCCTTGAGTTCTCCTGCCCTTATTCATCTAGGAAGCATTTAGGTGTCCAGGCTGAGTGTGTGAAGGCCAGCCAGGGCAAGAAATGGCACTTACTCTCTTTTGGATCAGCAGTTGTCTTTGAATAAAATGAAATGAACCTCAAACTATTTTCAAGAGAGACCAAGTGTGACTTTATCAAATCAAGTTACTCTGCTAGAATGCCCTTAATTTTATATTTAGTCTTTGAAGAAGGGTGAGAAAACAAAGCATAATTATTTCTAAATACTTCATTTTGTATCAAATGAAAAACAAAGCCTAATTCCTTCCCTGAGCCAGGAGAGATCAAATTTAGGTGTATACTTCTACCACAAACAGGGAGACAGATGTATTTCAGAATTGAGCAGAAGATACAGAAAGACTAATGGGGAAAAAAACAAGGAAGTCTACTGTTTTACAGTGGAGGAGACATTGATGTCTTTCGACACCATATCCAAGATAGCTTTGTAGTCATTTGTGGAAGATGAAAAGCCATTGCACATGGTAAGATACTTCTATGTATTTTTGAGCCATTCTCAAATTATGATTGAGAAATCTGGTCCTTAATCAGACAAGTGATCATGACAGTAGATGTGATAGCTATGGAAAAATATGATCCTGGGTGAAAGGGCTCTCCTGTGGGTGTGCTTGTGTGTGTGTGTGAGAGAGGCATCATTGCTGCCTCCCTGAGCTTGTACTGACAGCAAGTTGTATTCATGGTCTGGCTCTGGAAATTGAGCAACTGGCAACTAGCAGTCTACTTTCTGTCTGTATGAAGCTGACTACTTTAGACACTTCATATATGTGGAATCATACTGAATTTTTCTTTTGGTGACTTATCTCACTTAGCATAATACCCTCAGGGTTCATACATGTTGCAGGATTTCCTTCCTTTTTAAGGTTGAATAACATTATTCAGTGTTATATGTATTAACCATTATAGGGATTTACCACATTTTGTTTATTCATGCATCAATATATCCTTGAGTTTTGCTTCCACTTTTTGTCAATTGTAACCAGCGCTGCTAGGAATATAGCAATATCTGTTTGAGACCCTGCTTTTGTTCTTTTGGAGATATACGTGGAGTGCCATTGCTGGAAGGCAGAGGGAGATGGAAAGAGAAACGTTTCCCATCTTCTGGTTCAATTCCCAAATGCTTGCAATGATTGGGGTTTGAACAGGGCTGGAGCTAGGAGCTGGGAACATGATCTGATTCTTCCATGTGCGTGACAGGAACCCAATTACTTGAGCTATTACCACTGCCTCCCAGAGTCTGCAATGGCAGGAAGCTGGAGTCGGGAACTGGAGCTAAAGTTGAACCAAAGTACTACAATGTGGGACATGAGCATCTTAATGACTAGGCTAAAGGCTTACTCCCAGTAATTCTATATTTAATTTTTAAGGAACCATCATACTGTCCCATTGTGGCTTTGTTACTTTATATTGCCACCAGCAATGTATAAATGTTTTAATTTCTCCACATCCTCACCAACACTTGTTATTTTCTGGAGTGTGTGTGTGTGTGTGTGTGTGTGTTTGATAATAGCAACTATGGTTTGAATGTGTCCTCTCCAAGACTCATGTAGAAACTTAATCTCCATTGTTGTGCTATTAATAGGTGAAGACTCTTGGGAAATGATGAAGTCATGAGCGCTCCATCCGCATAAATGGATTAGTGCCTTATAAAAGGATTGGAGGGAACTAGCTGAGGGCCCTTTGCTGGTCTGTCTTGTGCTGCGTAAGGACACAGCATTTGTCCTCACTGGAGGGCACAGCAACAAGGTGCCATCATGGAAGCAGAGACTGGGCCCTCACCAGACATGGAATGCGAGCACCTTGATCTTGACTCCCTAGTGTCTAGAAATGTAAGAAATAGATTTCTTTGTGAATTTCCGATCTGTGCCATTTTGTTTTGGCAGCATATATGGACTAAGACTGTTGTCAGCCTAATGAATGAGAGGTTATATCTCGCTGTGGTTTTGATTTACATTTCGCTAATGATTCGTGATGACAGCAGCTTTTCTTGTTTGTTAGCCATTTGTATATTGTCTATGCAAGTTCTTTACTTAATTTTTTTTAATTTAAGAGGCAGAGAGAAAGAAAAAGAGAGCATTCTCTTCTTCTAGTTTACTACTAAATGCCTGGGACAGCAGGAGTTGGACCAGGATTGAAGACAGGAGCCTGGAACTCAATCCAGGTCTTCCACTTGGGTGGTAGGAACCCATCTGCTGGAATCATCCTGCTCTGGTCTTCATTGGCAGGAAGCTGGAGTTAGGAACTGGAGCTGGGAATCAATCAAACCAGGCACTCCAGTATGGGATATGGATGCCCTCAGTGCTGGACCAAATATCCCTATTTTTGACCAATTCTTTTATTGTTATTAAGTTATAGGAGTTCTTCATATTTTCTGAGTATGAACTCCTTATCAGGTATACAATTTGCAAGTATTTTCTCCCATTTGTCATGGCTGCTTATACATTGTATCTTATACATTATATCTTACAATAGTTCTTAAAATAACCTATAAATTAAATTTGTTTAAGATATGCTAAAGGACAAGAGGCCATGTCTAATTATTCTATATTTTTAATTACATTTACTTTTGTAAAACAAGCATTACCAGAGAATTATTTTTCTGCACGAAAATTATTTTTCTGCATTTCCTGAAGGAGGAAAACAATTCCTGAAAGCAATATAAAGATGAATAGAGCTGAAAAGAATTTTAAAGACACCAGATTTCAGACTTACATGGTGTCTCAAAGAAAAGCCTCCTATTTCTTTTCATCCCTCACAGCCTTTTCTTAGGAATTCCACTCTCAGAATTGCCCCACCAATGGACCCCACCTCCCCTCCCTGGAATTGGAGAGGATACTCAGTAAATATTTGGTATCCATTTCAGTTTTTTGTTGTTATTGAGAGAAATTACCACATTCTGAGTGGATTCGATCAACACAAATTTATTATCCTAAATTTCTGGATGTTGGAAGTCCAAGTAGGTCTCATTGGGTTAAAATTGAAGTATTGGCAGGACAAGGCTCCCTGTGGAGACTCAAGAGGAGAAATTATTTCCTGGTCTCTTGCAGCTTTTAGAGTCTGCCCACAGTCCTTGCTTTGCAGTCTCTTTATCCATTTTCATAGCCAGCTGTATCGGGCCAAAGAGCATGCTACCATCTCTCTGATTCTTCTCTTTACACCTCCCTCTTTCAATTTAAAGACCTTGAGATTATGGTCCATCTAGGGAGGACAGCCTGATTTTCCCACTTCAAGTTTAGCTGATTAGTACCATCCGAACCTTAACTCTCCTTTGCCATGTAACAACATATTCACAAGTTTGGGGGCTTGGAATATAGATATCTTGGCATGAGGCATTATTCTGCCTACCACATTGAACAAAGCACAAAAACACCCTTTGTCTAATTTTCTATGATTTTTGGTTCAAATCATGGTTTTGAACTGACAATACATAAAGAGCTAAAATTTCAAAATTACCCAAAGGATTGGAAGGTTGGATTCATCACTTTGAAAAGTTCAATGATTATATCAGGACTTTAAAAACAGTAAACTGCTGTGATAATGGAGGATCAAAAATGATTGATGTTTGGGGGCCGGCACTGTGTCGCAGCGGGTTAAAGCCCCAACCTGTAGCGCCAGCATCCCATACGGGCTCCGGTTTGAGTCTCAGCTGCTTCACTTCCAATCTGGCTTTCTGGTGTGGCCTGGGAAAGCAGGAGAAGATGGCCCAAGTCCTTGGGCCCATGCACCCATGTGGGAGACTCAGAAGAAGCTCCTGGCTCCTGGCTTCGGATCAGCTCAGCTCTGGCCATTGCAGCCATTTGGGAAGTGAACCAGCAGATGGAAGACTCTCTCTCTCTCTCTCTCTCTCTCTCTCTCTCTGCCTCTGCCTCTCTGTAACTCTGACTTTCAAATAAATAAATAAATCCTTTAAACAAAAGACGTCATGAAGTATTTAGAGCTCTATTTTGTAGAAATAGAAACAAGTACTTCTAACACACAAGATATGTGCTAACAATACATTTGGAAATTCTTGTGACATGCAGCAATAAACTTTGTTCTTTCTACCGATAACCTAATTGACCTTCTCTCTAGTAGAGAAAAAAAAAACAGTGAAAGCATCTAATTGTCTATCCCTATCCTCATCCACATGGCTTGATTTTGCCACACAAAGTAGACAGATTTTCTTGCTCTTTTTCCCTTCAAAGAAATGAAACACTATAGAAACGCAATCTGCCATGCTCTAATTTGAAGGGCATATAAACTGAGATTCCAGATACTCAGATCTTAGAAACTGAGTTTCCAGAAAGAGGTTTAAGGCTATTCATAACTTTTAGTATTTGGCATCCTTTCTTACCAAAAAGCATGTGGGAAATACTTCTTCCAGGCCACATCAACAAGATGAAATTGCATCCTGATCACTGTTGCATTTCCATGACAAAAATGACCAGATGAGCATAAGTAACTGTCTCACATTTCCCTCGTTACAATATCAGTTATGAGAGTTCTCATTTATCAAGCTTTTCCTTGGGATCTCACAGTTGTGGATGAACACCAAGTTTTATGGCACAGTGGAAAGCCCTGACCCTAGAATTGGCTACTGTTGGATTTCTACTCAGTGTTATATTGCTGTACTGCTAGATTCTTGTCTTCTTAGTTGTGTACGTAGACATGTGAAAGCCATCACTGGTATTAGCCATTAATTTCTTACTTCCCACATTACTTTTTCTTAATTGGTCTGGATTACTGTTAAGAGCTTCAGAGGCATTCTCTTACTTTAATACTGAAAAAATGATCCTCAATTTATAAAAAATGAAAATAGGGGTAGGCAAAATTAATATATCTAAGTCATACTGCTAGAGACAGTGGAGCAGGAATCATAACCCAGGCTCTGAGGCAAGTGTCCAAGGGCTGTTTCCTAGGCATCTCTTAAGGAAACAGTGGAGGAAAGGACAAGATGCAGTATATTCAGGGCACTTGGTCTCTACTTATTCTTCAAAGTTTTCCTTAGAAGGTTACAATCCACACATGGATAAGTGATCTGCAGAATAACTATTCTCCAAGTAGATTGTGCCTGTATGTATTCTATTTTTTTTTAATATGAAAAATAGGACTCCCAGATCAGAGCCCCAGACCTTGCTGGTTCTAAGCTGAAAAGCCCTAGACTCAGCCCAGCTTCCAAAGTAACCATCACTGTTGAGGGGATGGCCAAATAGGGTCAGCAACATTGTAGGCAGAACTGGGAATTTCCTTTTAGAGATGCCACCTGCCTTCTGTTCAGGCTAGTTCTCCCCTGGGGCCACCTAGGTAATGCAAGTCAAGGGTGTCTTCCCTAAGGAGATTCACATCTTTAATCAATTATTTTGAGCAATTATTTGCATTTACATATATATTTAAATTTTAAATCAGGGTAAGAAACACATAATATAAAATTTACCATTTAACCACTTTTTTTTTTGACAGGAAGAGTTAGACAGTGAGAGAGAGACAGAGAGAAAGGTCTTCTTTCCATGGTTCACCCCCCAAATGGCCTCTATGGGGGGCGCTGCGCCGATCCGAAGCCAGAAGCCGGGTACTTCCTCCTGGTCTCCCATACGGGTGGAGGGGCCCAAGCACTTGGGCTATCCTCTACTGCCTTCCTGGGCCACAACAGAAAGCTAGACCTGAAGAGGAGCAACTGGGACAGAATCCGGCGCCCCAACCGGAACTAGAACCCAGAGTGCTGGTGCTGCAGGCAGAGGATTAGCCTATTGAGCCGAAGCACCGGCCCATTTAACCACTTTTATGTGTACTGTAATCCCCACTGCTTCTTTATTCCAACTTTCTGGCAACTGCCATTTACCTTCTATTTCTATGAATTAGACTAGATATTTTATATAAATGTAATCATAGAGTTTGCTCTTTGTGGCATATGATAAGATACTCTTTCTTTTAAAGGATGAATAACATACCATGAGAGTGTGTGTGATGTGAAGGTATGTGGAAACACTCATGGAAAAAGAACATGCTCTTTGTGGCATGTGACAGGATATTTTGCCTTTTTAAGGAAGAATAATGTATCAATGTGTGAGTGTGTGTGTGTGTTTATGAATAACATACCAATGTGTGTGTGTGTGTGTGTGTATAATGAGATCAAACAGTTCACGAAGATGGAAATGAAGACAATTTCATTTTGTTAAAAAATCTTTTGAAATCTGTGAATACTTATATGTTTATACATGACACATATTATCCATTCATCCATTGGTGGACACCGGTGTTGCTTGTACCTCTTGGCTATTGTGCATCCTGCTGCTACGATACCAATGTGCAATATCTCGTAGGAGTTTTTCAGTCCTTTAGGATACCTAAAATGAAACTGCAAGATCATGTGCTAATTCTGTCTCTTTTTAGAAAGGATTTATTTTTATTTATTTGAAAGAGAGTTACAGAGAGAGGTAGAGACAGAGAGAGAGGTCTTCCATCCATTGGTTCACTCCCCAAATGGCTGCAACGGCCAGAACTGAGCCAATCCGAAATCAGGAGCCAGGAGCTTCATCCAGATCTCCCACGCAGGTCCAGGGGCCCAGGGACTTGGGCCATCTTCTACTGCTTTCCCAGGCCATAGCAGAGAGCTGGATCAGAAGTGGAGCAGCAAGGACTCGAACCAGCACCCATACGGGATGCCAGTGCTGCAGGCAGGGGCTTTAACTTACTGTGCCACAGTGATGGTAATTCTCTTTTTAATGTTTTAGAAACTGCCAAAGTGGTTTCCAATTTGTAATAAACAAGATCTAGCCAGTTCGTTTTGTTCTATTTTGCAAATCAGAATAGAGAGTGCCTGTTTGGGTAGACTGAGCTTCATGGTTGTTGTCGTGTGGGTTTGGATTTAGCACTTGCAAACCCATTCATTCAGGTGTCATTTTGCAATGGCCCAGGAAAGTCATTTTGGATTTTAATTCCGCTTAAAGGATTTTAGCAACATGTTATTTTGTTATGTATTTAGTTCTCAAGTCTAAGTCTTGATTTTCAGAGAATATTTAACTCCTCATCTTCTTCCAAGGACAGATTCCCTACGTGAGTGACCTGGAATACTTTCTTCATAAAAAATATTTACTTATTTATTTAAAGTCAGAGTTACAGAGAGGGAGAGAGAGAGAGAAGAGAGAGAGAGAGACAGAGAGAGAGGGGGAGAGAGAGAGACAGAGAGAGAGATATCTTTCATCTGCTGGTTTCATACCCCAGATGGTTGCAATGGTCAGGGGTGGGTCAGGTTGAACCCAGGAGCCAGGAGCTTCTTCCAGGCCTGCCATGTGGGTAGCAGGGGCCCAAGCACCTGGACCATCTTCTGCTGCCTTTCCCAGGCCATTATCAGGGAGTTGGATTGGAAGTGCAGCAGCCTGGACATGATGTCTATATGAGATGCAGGTGTTGTAGGCAATGGCTTTACCCATTATACCACAATGCAAATCCCTGGACTACCCTTACTATGTGAGGTCAGGAGGTGAATTTCTTAAAAGAAGCTGGGATCTCAAATTAAAGATCAACAAGAGACAGGATTCTCAAAGGGACAATGAGGTTTACTGCATTTTGATTGATACAGTTGTCCATTCTCTATGGCCAGACTACAATCATCAGCAATCCTCTACCTATTCAGAAAGCTTTGCTTGTGTTTAACTTTTGTGTTTATCTGAGACCTTGCTATTATTTATTCTTCTGTCTTTGGAGCACATGATGTCGAATTTATCTCTGCTAAAAAATTAAATATTTGAAAGAATAAGATAATGAACACCTTCTTACACTGTGCTCGAGGTACATGTAATACAGGCCCAGTAGTTTTTTCTGAGTGTTGAACTTAATCTTAGAAACGAGAGAAGTTTGGGGCTGGCTCTGTGGCGCAGTGGGTTAACGCCCTGGCCTGAAACACCGGCATCTCATATGGGCGCTGGTTCTAGCCCCGGCTGCTCCTCTTCTGATCCAACTCTCTGCTATGGCCTGGGATAGCAGTAGAGGATGGGCCAAGTCCTTGGGCCCCTGCACCCATGCGGGAGACCTGGAAGATGCTCCTGGCTTTGGCTTCAGATCGGCGCAGCTCCAGCCATTGTGGCCACCTGGGGAGTGAACCAGCAGATGGAAGACCTCTCTCTCTGTCTCTACCTCTCTTTGTAACTCTTTCAAATAAATAAAAATCTTTAAAAAAATATTTTGCCTTTCATCTGATTACTCCTTTTTTTTATAGCACAATGTTACATTAAGGAACGTATACCAAATAATAAAGTCCATTTTTTAAAAACTCTATTGGTTGCTCTACCAATAGAGTTTTCAGTCCTTACCATACTGTTTCATGCTATCTGGTCACTAAATAGCTCAGGAGAACCTGATAAAGATCAAATGTTTCCTTAAATTAATCCAAGATCAAGTCTTATAAATCAAGCAATCGCACTTTCTTATTGCAAATCAGTTTCCTTGCAGTAGGAGATGATGTTGAAGTTCAGGCAGTATAGTAAACAGACTCATAGGTAAGGATGTAACTACAAATTCCAAATCTCAGCTAAGAACCACGAGATCTCACAACTCCCAACAAAAAACAAGTATCATTTTAAGTACATATTTTCCTTTTGGGATGCTAATCATCTTCTTATCTAAACAAGGATCTTATTGCATCTGAACATCAAATATGATTTTCCAGTATTGTTGACTACAGATCTTATTGGGAGACATTTTTTTTTTTTTGACAGGCAGAGTGGATAGTGAGAGAGAGAGACAGAGAGAAAGGTCTTCCTTTTGTCGTTGGTTCACCCTCCAATGGCCACCGCGGCCGGCGCCATGCAGCCGGTGCACCGCACTGATCCGAAGGCAGGAGCCAGGTGCTTCTCCTGGTCTCCCATGGGGTGCAGGGCCCAAGCACTTGGGCCATCCTCCACTGCGCTCCCTGGCCCAGCAGAGAGCTGGCCTGGAAGAGGGGCAACTGGGACAGAATCCGGTGCCCCGACTGGGACTAGAACCCGGTGTGCCAGCACAGCAAGGCGGAGGATTAGCCTATTGAGCCGTGGTGCTGGCTGGCATTTGGTTTTACATGTTTCATAGGAGATTAAATTTAACCCTCTATTTTGCATATTGGCTGGTACTCGTCAACCTATTGCTTGAAGAACATTGACAAGTATGACTGGTTAATTATTGACCATAATTAACCACCCATAGGCTTGATGTGTACTTTTCTGCTTTAATGGACTACTAACTCCACAAAAAGTAGACTTATTTACAAAGACAATGAGTTTTCATGCTCTAAGAATCTAGATTAACATTGTAATACCTGTGTTTTATTGTGCTAGAGTGCAGTTGTTTGAAAAGGGTATTAAATTGCTACAAAATACAAATATACTCTGAGAAATATGCATCTAGACTGGGTACCATGTGCTCTGGGTTGTGTAGAAAAAATATGCCCCTAAAAAGGCATAATGAAATTATATATTCAGTGTAGCTACAGCTTTCCCATAATTGACATGGGTAGAGTAGGGATTAATAAAAAAATAAAACCTCCTAGAAATTTAACAGGGCTTGAATAATATTTAAAACATTAAATCATTTGATTTATAGCAGATCTATAGATTATAAACTTTGAGCATAGTATTTTAAAGTGAAAGACACCATATTGTGTAGTTTCTTTACAAACTAGAAAATTCAAGAACAGAAAAATAAAATACTCAACTGCCAAGTCAGATGGGAACTTGGATCCATGACTAGAGAGATACTTTTATTTCCACCATAACATTCTCAAACAGCCATTGGGTGCTGATATTGCTATCTGATCTTCTCTAAGATGCCTCTGTAAATAGAAGGACCATTCATCCTCAAATACCATACACATGCTTTAGTCACTATGAGAACAGTCAGGGTTATGAATACTCCAACCTCTGAGTCCTGCTGTATAGTCACCTATATAAAATCTAATGGTGAAGCAGGAAATGCTAATTTATTTGGAAGGAAATAGGATGCGAGAGAAATGGAACCAGGCATTGGTGGTTCAGTAGTAGAATTCTCACCTGCCATGTGGGAGGCCTGGGTTTGTTTCTCAGCCAAGGCAACAGTGGTTATGTTTGGGGCTGGCTCTCTGGTGTAGTGGTTAAAGCCGCGGCCTGCAGTGCCAACATCCCTCATGGGCACTGGTTTGAGTCCCAGCTGCTCCACGTTCTATCTAGCTCTCTTCTATGGCCTGGGAAAGCAGCGGAAGTCCTTGGGACCCTGCATCCATGTGGGAGACCCAGAAGAAGCTCTTGGATCCTGGCTTTGGTTCAGCTCAGCTCCAGCCATTGTGGTCATTTAGGAAGTGAACCAATGGATGGGAAATCTCACACTCTGCCTCTTTGTAACTCTGCCTTTCAAATAAATAAATAAATATTTAAAAAGAGAGTGAGAGTGAGAGAGGGAGAAACAGAGAAATGGAGACCAAAGAAATTGGTCAAGAGCTAACACAATATGAAATAAAGTGATAGAGAAAAATAAAGAAGGTTGAGGTTGAAGAGGGACTTGGGTTAATTAAGAGGGCCTGAGTGAATGATGGGATTTCAATGGTGAGTTACTTTGCTAATGAGATAAACTTGTGGTCAATCATGTGGTTCCAATTGGGGTGAAGGGTAAATTGAACTCGGCTGTCTGGATCCTATTTTCAAAACCATTGAAGTCAGTTGGTTCAGTGTTCTTGAAACTGACCTGAGTCAACCCTTGCAGAGCTTGGATATTGATACGGCATTGCTAAGGACCCAAGTTTTGTATCACACATCCTTACTAAAACTGGTAATTATTGTGGCTTATTGTAATTATGAGGTTTGTTGAATTAAAGATTTTGTAGCATGAATGATGCCAGGCCAAAGACTTGAATATAATAATCACAATTAATATGCTAATTATCTCAAGCATCAAAATAGTTTAATTGCCATTTTTATTAAAATTTATTTACTTTTATAGTATAAGGTAAACTCATTATTTAAAAGTTCACTTCCTATGCACCAGTCATGAGTTTCCAAGGCTATGGAAGCCTTTTGAGTTCACCGACTCTTATCTTGTTTAGACAAGGTCATATTCAAAGTGGAGGTTCTCTCCTCCCTTCAGAGAAAGGTACCTCCTTCTTTGAAGACCTGTTCTTTCCACTGGGATCTCACTCACAGAGATCTTTCATTTAGTTTTTTTTTTTTTTTTTTTTTTCTTGCCAGAGTGTCTTGGCTTTCCATGCCTGAAATACTCTCATGGGCTTTTCAGCCAGATCCGAATGCCTTTAGGGCTGATTCTGAGGCCAGAGTGCTGTTTAGGACATCCACCATTCTATGAGTCTGCTGAGTATCTCGCTTCCCATGTTGGATCACTCTCCCCTTTATTTATTCTATCAGTTAGTATTAGCAGGTACTAGACTTGTTTATGTGATCCCTTTGACTCTTAGTCCTTTCATTATGATCAATTGTGAACTGAAATTGATCACTTGGACTGGTGAGATGGCATTGGTACATGCCACCTTGATGGGATTAAATTGGAATCCCCTGGTATGTTTCTAACTCTACCATTTGGGGCAAGTCAGCTTGAGCATGTCCCAAATTATACATCTCTTCCCTCTCTTATTCCTACTCTTATGTTTAACAGGGATCACATTTCAGTTAAATTTCAACACTTAAGAATAACTGTGTATTAATTACAGAATTAAACCAGTCATATTAAGTAGAACAGACAAAAAAACTACTAAGAGGGATAATGTATTAAGCTGTTCATTAACAGTCAGGGCTATGCTGATCAAGTCACCGTTTCCCATAGTGTCCATTTCACTTCAACAGGTTTCCTTTTTGGTGTTCAGTCAGTTGTCACCAATCAGGGAGAACATATGGTATTTGTCCCTTTGGGACTGGCTTATTTCACTCAGCATGATGTGTTCCAGATTCCTCCATTTTGTTGCAAATGACTGGATTTCGTTGTTTCTTACTGTGGTATAGTATTCTAAAGAGTACATATCCCATAATTTCTTTATCCAGTCTACCGTTGATGGGCATTTAGGTTGGTTCCAGGTCTTAGCTATTGTGAATTGAGCTGCAATAAACATTAGGGTGCAGACCGCTTTTTTGTCTGGTGCATAGGGAGATTACTGATGCCATAAACAGGAGTGTCAATTGGTAAAGTCAACAACAGGAGTCACTGTGCACTTACTCCTCATGTAGGATCTCTGTCCTTAATGTGCTGTATATTGAGACTTAATGCTATAATGAGTACTCAAACAGTATATTTCACTTTGTGTTTCTATGGGGGTGCAAACTGTTGAAATCTCTACTTAATGTATACTAAACTGATCTTATGTAAAAAAAAAAAAAAGAAGAAGAAATTATCAATTCCCAACTTGACTCTCACTGGGATTAAACATGACAATAGGTCTGATCTGATTTCATCATCATTTAAAAAATCATCTATTATTTTTCACTTTATGTTTGTGTGGGAGCAAACTGTTGAAATCTTTACTTAATGTATGCTAAACTGATCTTCTGTATATAAAGAGAATCGAAAATGAATCCTCATGTGAATGGAAGGGGAGAGGGAGTGGGAAAGGGGAGGGATGCGGGTGGGAGAGACGATATGGGGGGGAAGCCATTGTAATCCATAAGCCGTACTTTGGAAATTTATATTCATTAAATAAAAGTTAAAAAAAAAAAACAGGGGAAAAATCTAAAAAAAAAGTTCACTTCATTAACATGATAATAGTTATAGGAAAATATCTAGAAAGTTTGAAAATTCAATTTGAAAAAAAAATCTTGCTGTATGTTTCAAAATTTTCACTAGTGTCCATTCAGTCCCTTTCCCGCAGTCACTCTGATCATCTCAATGTGATTTTCTAGAAGCTTTTGAAATTCAGTATTTTACATGGACAACATGAAAATTAGATACAAAATTGTAAAAAGGAATACTAATTGGCAAGGTTTGAAAAGGTCACTAAAATTAAATTCCACAGTGTGAAAACTGATCTCTCAAGGACATTGCTTTCCATTCTCTGAATGTTCACCTTACTGAACTACTGGGGACAAATAAGTGCAGCAGCCAGTATAGCTTTGGCCTGAAAATTGAAAATAGTGTAGGCATTGCACACAAGACAGATAAAAAAATCTTCTCAGGTACACTAATTATGATAAAAAAAACTATGTAAAAATTGAGTGCCTACTATGTGTTGCGGTCAGCTCTTTTCATGCATTATTCTCTTTAATTCTCCACATGATATTATGCTCACTTTGGAAAGAAGGAAATTGAAGTTTGAGGTGTTAAACAATTTTTCCAAGGCCATTCCAGTTTGATTTGATGTGTAATTATCATGATAAACTCTTTATTGTTAGGATGATATATGTGATTAACCTGACCTCTGGTAGACATGGCATCTCAATGATTAGAAATAACTGGGGAGAACCTTCTGCCTCTGGCCCAGGTGCTTTTATAGAGTGGCCTTAAGTTCAAGGGCAAATTCGAACTTGCAGCCTTCAAAAGGGTAAAGAGAGGGATGGGTTGCACGGGGAGAATTCTAACATCTTTTGTTAGGTAGCTTTATGAACTCCTTGTAAAAACGAAACAACCTATTACAGAGATTGCATTGCTAGAATATAAATTCACGCAGCTTTGTGTAAAAAGGTGATTTTTGGGAGATACCAGAAGAAAGTATCAAAAACAGATTTCTCTCATGTGTGTTGGGATAACATCTAAGTTCATATTCTCTCAACTCTCCTGCATTGTGTTTCTAAACATTTTATTTTTGACATTGAATTGACTTATGTTGACAAAAAATTCAGAAAGTTTGTTTGGTAACCATGTTTAACAGACTAAGAAAGAGCATACATCAGTGCACGTTTTAGCTCTAGGGGTCACCTGTGAATGAAGTCGCATTTAAAGAGTATGTCAAAGCAACTTAGAGAAATAGAAAAGGAACAGATTTTAATATAGACAGGATAGAAATACATTACTGTGCCATTAATTGATTTTGTTATACTTGATTTTCCAATTGCTAAATAATGGAAAATCAAAGTTATAATTTATTTAAAAAATAAGTTAAAAGGAAAATCTGTCTACAGAAAAACCATAAGGAGAAGACACAATGGTTTTAGAGGTTATTTCTTTTTATATCAAGAATTTATCTATGTTTGTTCCAGGAAATGATTTAGAATTCATTACTCACCACACCTTTAAGAAGAAATTGTTAAAGGTGCAGAAAGTTTATTCATAATATCTCTTCAAAACTATTTAAAACTTAGTATTCACTTGTTTCTGAAAAATGTAGCTCATTCTTTTTTTTTTTTTAAAAAGCATTTATTTCTATTTATTTAAACCAGAGAGAAAGAGAGCAGACACAAGTGAGCTTTCCTCACTAGTTCACTCTCCAAATGCCTGCAATTGCTTGGGCTGGGCCAGGCTGAAGCCTGAAGCCCGGTACTGTATCCATGTCTCCCACATGAGTGGTTCTAACCACTGGAGGCATCACCCGCTGCTGCCATCCAGGGCACGCATTAGCTGGAAACTGGAACAGGAAATGCAGCCAGGACTCAAGCCCAGGCACTCTAATGTGGGATGTGGGTGTTGCTCAGCAGCATTTAACCATGCACCAAATGCCTGTCCCCACAGCCCACCCTTCCAAGAGGGTAATTACCATTACTGACCATCATTACAATGGGCAGCATCTTCTGGTCAGCACTAGAGTACAAGTAAAGGAAATTGTCAACAAATTCCATCCATGTAAAATTAAAAATAACAGGGAATATGTTTGAGTTCAATTGTGACCTTATCACACTAAAAATAATAGAACAGTTCATTGGCTTAATCATTCCAGTTTCTTCTATTACAGCGTCACACTTCTGGTTTTCTTGGAAATAGGAAAAAAGAAATGAAACAACACTCTGGTAAATAATTAGAAAAAGACAAAAGTTGGTCAATCCAAAATTGTCAGTTCTTGCTAGGAGACCCCTGCAAAGAAGTGGATGAAATGTTGAGTACAGTTTATTAGCCTCATTGTTTTTGGATGATAGACTTTTTTTTTATCTCAATGACTCATTTACTGTAAGCAACAGAGGCCACAACACACAGACGAGAGGGGAGCTTTATTGCTCAGTTTCTTCCTCCTTGGACAGAGTCATAATGATCTCCTTGGCCTGAAGGTGCTATTCACAGCACTTGCATGCTTCCTTGTCTTAAACCTTTGGGCCTTAGCCTGGTCAGCCAAGAGCTTCTTGTAAGCCTGGTTGGCCTTCAGCTTGTAGATGTGTTCTTTTACACAAATTTTATTTAAGGTATACAAACTTCATGTATTTCATATATACAGATTCGCGAACATAGTGATACTTTCTGCCCTATCCTCCATCCCCCACACTCACAACTTTCTTCCTCTTCCTCTCCTATTTCCATTCTTATTTTTCACAAAGATCTATTTGCAGCTATCTTTATACTCATAAGATTAATCCTACACTAAGTAAAGAGTTCAACACATAGGCTGAAAAAGAAAAACACTGTTAAACAACAGAAGAGACAAGGGCTATTCAAAATCATTGCTTCTTAAAGTGTCAATTTCACTCCTATAGATTACCTTTTAGGTACTCTATTAGATACCACAGATCAGGGAGAATGTGGTAGGTATCTGTCTTTTTGAGACTGGCTTATTTCACCAAGTATAATGGCTTCCAGTTACATCCATTTTGTTGCAAAAGACAGGAATTCATTTTTTACCACTGTGTAGTATTCCATTTTGTGTATATACCATAATTTCCCTATCCAGCCTTCAGTTGATGGACATCTGGGTTGATTCCATATCTTAGCTATTGTGAATTGAGCTGCAATAAACATGGGGGTACAGATCACTGTTTCATATGCTGATTTCTTTTCATTTGAGCAAATTCCCAGGAGTGGGATTGCTGGGTCATATGGTAGGTCTATATTCAGATTTCTGAGGTGTCTTCCACTGTGGCTGTACCAGTTCACATCCCAAAAAGGATGAATTAGGGTACCTTTCTCCCCACATCCTTACTAGCATTTGCTGTTTGTTGGTTTCTGTATGAAAGCCATTTTAAGTGGAGTGAAGTAAAACCTCATTGTGGTTTTGATTTGCATTTCCCTGATGGCTAGTCATCCTCAGCATTTTTTTCATGTGTCTGTTGGCCATTTGAATTTCCTCTCTTGAAAAATGTCTATTTAGGTCCTTGGCCCATTTCTTAAGTGATTTGTTTCTTTTATTGTTGTTGAATTTTATGAGATCTTTATAGTTTCTGCTATTAACCCTTTATCAGTTGCATAGTTTGCAAATATTTTCTCCCATTCTGCCAGTTGCCTTGTCATGTTGCTGAGCATTTCCTTTATAGTGTAGAAGCTTCGTAGCTTGATGTAATTCCTCATCAGTTTTGGTTTTGATTACCTCTGCTTCTGGGGTCTTTTCCAAGATGCCTTTGCCTAGGCCAATGTCTTGTAGGGTTTCCCCAATGTTCTCTAGTAATTTGATAATATCAGGTAGTAGATTTAGGTCTTTGATCAATTTTGAGTGGATTTTTGTGTAAGGTGTAGGGTGGAGTCATTTCATACTTCTGCACATGGAGATCCAGTTTTCCCAGCACCATTCGTTGGAGAGACTGTCCTTGCTCCAGGGATTTATTTTAACTCCATTGTCAAAGATAAGTTGGTTGTAGATGTATGGGATGATTTCTGGGATTTCTATTCTGTTGCATTGGTCTTTCTATCTATTTTGTACCAGTAACAGGTTCTTTTGATTAGACTGACCTGTAGTATGTTTTGAAATCTGATATTGTATTGCTTCTGGCTTTGTTTTTTGTATAAGATGACTTTAGCTATTCAAAGTCTCTTGTGTTTCCATATTAATTTTATCATTTTTTTTTCTAGATCTGAGAAAAATGTTGGCATTTTGATTGGGATCACTTTGAATCAATAAAATTACTTTCGACAGTATAGACATTTTGATTATATTGATTCTTCCAATCCATGAACATGGAAGATTTGTCCATTTTTTGTTTCTTCTTTTATTTATTTAATGTTTTATAATTTTCTTCTAGAGACCTTTGACATCCTTGGTTAAATTTATTCCAAAGTGTTTGATTTTTTTTGTAGCTATTGTGAATGGGATTGTTCTTAGAAGTTCTTTCTCAGCCATGCCAATGTCTGTGTATGCAAAGGCTATTGATTTGTATTAATTTTATATCCTGTCACTTTATCAAACTCTTTTATGAGCCCCAATAGTCTTTTAGTGGAGTCTTTGATCCTCTATGTATAGAATCATGTCACCTACACAGAGGGATAATTTGATTTCCTTCTTCCAATTTGTATAACTTTGATTTCTTTTTCTTATCCAATGGCTCTAACACATCCAAGATAATATTGAATAGCAAGGGTGAATGTGGGCATTCTTATCTGGTTCTGGATCTCAGTGGGAATAGTTCCAACTTTCCCTCATTCAATAAGATGCTGAATGTGGATTTGTCAAAAATTGCCTTTATCGTGTTGAGGAATTTTTCTTCTCTATTCAATTTAATTAAGGTTTTCCTCATGAAAGGAATTTGTATTCTATCACATTTTTTCTCTGCATCTGTTGAAAGAATCATACATTTTTTGTTCTTCATTTTATTGATGTTATATATCACATTTATTGATTTGTGAATTTTGAAGCATCCCTGTATACCAGGGATACCCCTTTGGTCCAGGTAAATGATCATTCTGATGTGTTCTTGGGTTTGATTAGCTAATATTATGTTGTGGATTTTTGCATCTATGTTCATCAGGGATATTGGTCTACAGTTCAATTTCTCTCTTTTATCCTTTTCTGGTTTAGGAAGTAAGGTGATGCAGGCTTCATAGAAGGAGTTTGGGAGGATTCCTATCCTTTCAATTGTTTTGAATAGTTTGAGAAGAAGTTTAATTAGTTTGTCTTTAAATATCTAATTGAGCAGTTCCTGGGATTTTCTTCATTGGAAGGGTCTTTATTACTGATGCGATCTCTGTCTTGGTTATCAATCTGTTTATGCTTTCTATGTCTTGATGAATTTAGGTAGCCTGTAAGTGTGCAGTAATCTATCCAAGACTTGTCTTCTAGCTTCAATATGCTTTCTTCTGCCTCATAAATCTGTTGTTAAGGCTTTCCACCACATTTGTTATTTGACCTATTAAATTTTTCATTTCTAATATTTCATTGTGACATCTTTAAAATCTCAATTTCATGGGAAAAATTTTTGGCCATGTCATGCGCGGATTTCCATTTTTTTTAAAGTTTTATTTATTTATTGAGAGGTAGAGTTACAGTGACAGAGGGAGCTACAGAGAGAGAGAGAGAGAGAGAGAGAGAGAGAGAGATCTTCCATCTGCTGGTTCACTCCCCAAATAGCTCCAACAGCTAGAGCTGTGCAGGACATGAACCTGCACCTATATGGGATGCTGGCACCACAGGTGGCTCCCTCTCTGCTGGGTCATAAATCAGATGATTTCTATGACCCACCCATTACTATGACCTAGGCCAGGATTGCTGAGTTCTTTAGTTTCTATTCTGGGTGTATGTAAATATGACCTTGCTAACAGAAAGAGTCTAGAAACGTATGGAAAGTAAATAATAGGGGAATACAGATTAAATATACACGTGTGGTTCCCTGCTCAGGCTGAAACTGTGCTTGTCCGAGGATTTACACCTTTCTGGTTGAGGTGCCCTACTATGCTTCCTGAAGGATTGACGGCTCTCCTGGGAAAGGTTTATCTTAGGAAGCCATAGACACGTTGAGAGCAAGACATCAGTTGGAAGGACGGAATAAAGTGGTGTAAGAAAATATGTAACCACAGGATACCCCAGCCTCATTCTGGTGTGATTAGGCACACAGTGCTCACAGCTGGGCTGCCATAGTCATCCTCTGCTGTTTGCCACAATCTTGACTCCCTCATTGATACTGATGCTCTGTCTGTAAAACCTGGTGATGCCTCACTATTACCACTGCTTCCTATTCTCACTTAGAATGAGAATGTCATGGCTACCGGCATTACTAATGGACACAGCACCTTCAGCCTAAAAGTTGGCCATGAGGTACTTGTTCCATCTCTGGTCGGTTTCACAGTTAAGGACCTAACAAGGCTCATACCCTAAACCTCATACAGTCCCTCCATTTGGCCGCAACAGCACTCTTTTGTCTGTTTTCCCTTCTCTCACTTTAGGTCCTTTGCTAAAACTTTGAGCCTCTTTTTTATACTCATAAGCAAAGTCCTTATGAAAGTTTGTCCATTCAAATTTTTGTTTTTCATATTGGTATCTCTCCAACTTGCTGCATGCAACCAAAGACAACCTGAAGCCAACAGTGAACACAGTCCTGTGCCATTCAGTAGCAGATATCACTGTCCAATTACAGACTGAAGTTCCTGCAGCATAAGACTTTGTCAGAATAATTTATAATCTTTGCTAGATTCTTACAACATTCATTATAGCAGTGAGTTACAAATGTGTCTATCACTTCCTAAAACCTACAAGAACTTTAATAAAGACAATATTATTACTAATTATGCTTCATCTTTGAAAAACTTCAATGTATTCATTCAAGATAAAGGCTAACATTTGTCATGGCTAAGATCCATACCAATTACATTAAATTAGAATGTTTTATGATATTTGATGTATCTTGGTAATGATGGAATAGGAACACATTGGTTTTCATTTCATGATAAAATAAGATGAAATCCTTTTACCTAAAATGGTTTCTGAGAATAAATGAAGCATTTTTACCAGAAATAGATGGATTATATTCCTCATCACACTGATGTATTTACAACTGAAAGGCTAAAGTATTTAGTTAATGAAAAATGACGTGGTAACCTGGAAAACAAAAATCCCAGGAACCTGGAAGGGCAGGGTTAGCAAATGAATCCCAGGGTCTGTAATAAGTAGGTCAAAGACCTTAATTAACCTCTCTGAGTCTT
This sequence comes from Oryctolagus cuniculus, assembly GCF_051225735.1. NCBI lineage: Eukaryota > Metazoa > Chordata > Mammalia > Lagomorpha > Leporidae > Oryctolagus > Oryctolagus cuniculus. Next base: position 50,320,852 of record NC_142874.1, on the reverse strand, counting down.
GAAGTCCTCTTACATCGAAGAAGATAAACACCCAAAGGCAGTTTGTGAAGATCAAATTGAGATAATGATTATAACATTTCTGTCACTTGATAGGACAAATAAAGGGCAGTTATAATTCTATTTGTTCTTAGAACTTTTGAATTGGGATTCTATGATGAATGTTTCAAAGCATCTGGCACTACTAAAGTTATTCTTTATTGCTCTTGTAAAGTTTACACTTGAACAAAATTGAGGAGGCATGAATTTTTGTAGGATCACTTTGAGGAATTCCTTTTACAATTTTCTGGGGTTATTTGTATCCAAAAATGCACATTTTGGTCCAGTAGAAAAGCCAACAAGGTTCTGTCATGTTAGGTTTAATAGGTGATAGGAGAAAGACATGTTTAAGTGACTATAGAATGACAGATACGTGATCATTTTACAATTATTATTATTAGTGCAGAAATGTTCTTGAGAGTCTATGAAATTGAAACTCTGGGTAATTTAGCTGCGAGAGGTGATATGGGAGCATTCTCCCTCTATTGAAAAATCCTGGAGGTACTGGCTATAAAAAGCAAAGCAGACACCAAAAATGACTAAGGACAAGCTTGATAAAAAGGACAAGAAACCCTTGCATGCTACTGTGGCTTGGATGTGATTTGTCACCCAAGTGTCCGTGTATGGGTAGTTTGATCCCTAGTGTGGTAATGTGAGGAGGTGGTGGGTCCTTTAAGAGGTGGGGCATAGTGCAAGGTGGTTGGGCCACTGGGCCCCGCCCTCAGGAATGGACAGGAATGTGGGGCACTGGGTAATCCTAGACATAGAGTTTCATAAAACAGTGGGCCTGGTCTCTCCCCTTTCCTGTAAGCACTTCCAATATGAGGCCAGCCAGGGGAATCCTCTCCATAGCTTGACCAGGCTGTCTGGACTTTCAGCCTTTCAAACTGTAAGCTAAAAAACAACTCTTTTCTGAAAAATCACCCAGCTAAGGGTACTTCATTATACAAGGTACTTCAAAAATTTTGTAGGAAATACATATTATGAGACAAAGTATGCCTGGATTAAGAAGTTTCGCATCAAAATAAACATCTTTTTACTTTTACTTTTCCATGAACCTTTTGAAGTATATGCAGTGATAGAAAACTGATTGATAACGATGCCATCAATGAAAAAGAAACTCAAAATCAGGATAGGATCTGGGAGAAAACTGGATTCTTGAAGAACATTATCAACCTGTGGACAATGAACTCATAATGCAGCTTAATAAACAGGACATGGAAAAGCCACCATGAGGAACAATCAGAAAGTAGAACAAGTATTTCTTCTAAAAAAGCTGTCTAAGAACTGCAGATAAGTGAGTAATTTGAAAGAGGCTGAAAATTCTGTGTGTTAAAAAGAAAGATGAAAGAAGAATAGGAAAAGAACACTAGGAAGAAAATGTGACAACTTTCTGTACTCCACCATTTAGAAGCCAACCTCCCTCTGGGTCCCAGACTAGGTACCTACGTATTCTGGGAGAGCATTGTTCCTTTGAAGAGAGGTATTAAGAGCTTTCTAGGGCTGCTATAACAAAGCACCACAGAGTGGGTGGCTTAATTGATATAAAATTGTGGCCTCAGGGTCCTGGAGTCAGAAGCCCAAGACCAAGGTGTTGGAATGACTGGTTCCTCTGAGGGCGGGACAGAGGTCTGCCCCAACTCCTGGGGGTTTTCTGCAATCTCCAAGCCCCCTTTACTTCTGCTGCCCTCATCTTCCCGTGGCATTCTTCCCGCAGGTGTCATCGTTTCCACTTTTTATGAAGACAGCATTCATACAGGATGAATGGCCCAACCTACTCCAGTTAACCCTCATTTTAACCAATTAGATCTGTAATGATCCTATTTCTAAGTAATGCCACGTTCTGAGACCCTGGAGGTTAGGATTTCACTTATGAATTTGGTGAAGGGAGATGCAATTATTTCCATAATATGTCTAAATATAGACTGGTTATTTTAAGAATTTTTCAGTCTTACTAGAACAAGAGAACCTTGGATATTGTTCAGTGTCCTCCTTCTGTACCAAAAAGAACACTTCAGGTGAATAAGAAAAAAATAATTTTCACATAACCTTTAGACTTGCAGGTTATACATCAAAAAAACACTGTTAAGATGAAGGACCCTGGCCCACAGTAGCCAGAGAAACAGGAAACTTCTCTATTAAAAGCTATTAGGGCCGGGGCCGCGGCTCAACAGGCTAATTCTCCACCTAGCGGCGCCGGCACACCAGATTCTAGTCCCAGTCGGGGCGCCGGATTCTGTCCCGGTTGCCCCTCTTCCAGGTCAGCTCTCTGCTATGGCCCGGGAAGGCAGTGGAGGATGGCGCAGGTCCTTGGGCCCTGCACCCCATGGGAGACCAAGAGAAGCACCTGGCTCCTGCCTTTGGATCAGCGTGGTGCGCCGGCCGCGGTGGCCATTGGAGGGTGAACCAACAGCAAAGGAAGACCTTTCTCTCTCTCTCTCTCTCTCACTGTCCACTCTGTCAAAAAAAAAAAAAAAAGCTATTAGGATTTGCAAGTGTAACTTCCAAAATACTGCTTAAGGCCTCTAAATATTTTGGGGATTTTAATATACCAGTATAGATCTGAACCAACAGTATTAGAATTGGTAATATATTTGTCTCCAAACCAACTAAAATGAACATTTAACATGTATTAAAGTTTGCTTTTAAGCCTTCAGATTTAGTCAATGATGGATTAAAATATTAATAACTATTGAGTATATTTTGGCTATAATGTACATGTATTGACCTGCTATCAACAGCTTACATCATTCTCCCACCCAGGGGGTTATTGTGGTTATTTATCAGCATTTCCCCTTTGAAAATAAGCCTAACAGAATTTTCCAGAAAGAGTTAATGGAGTCAAATAAGAACATGAATGTAAGGCACTTACTAGAGTGCCAGTGACAGAGTAACTGGCCCTCAAATGTTTGTTATTATTAGAATGTAGCAGAGGTCACATGTAAAAGAAACCCCTCCTGATGTGTTCACTTTTCATGGCAATACAGTTTGTTCAGAGGTGATCTGATGCCATATTGTCCTCAAGAAAGAGAAAGGCCAACATTACACAGGAAAAGAGATCATGGCCCTGTGGAGAAGTCAGAGATGAGAACATTTAGTTGAATTGTGCAGAGTCTAGGAAGTAGGGGAGATGGTTTGTCCTTAGAAGAGGGAAAACTATAATCACGTGTCTGGATATGGTAGCTCTAGTGGGCAAAGGAAGAGGCATTGGAAAAGGCCCCTCTGCTATCTCTCTTCTCTGTGTAAAGTGAGGCAAGGTCACTGGTGGAAAATTAGAGGTGGGAATGGAGAAGAGGTTCTGTAAGGGGTCATGGGTGGGACCTGCTACCCCAAGGGACACAAACACAAGCTGAAAGAAGGCACGGTCCTTAGTCCAACCGAATCAAGACACAAATGAAGCCACCATTTTGTAGCTGAGAGCAGTAAAGGCAATACTACCATACCGTTCTTTACTCTTTCTGTTCTATTTCATCGTATCTTGTTTGTTTTATGTTCCTTTATCTTATTTGATTTAATGAACAGGAGGGAAGCTGGGCATCCTGTGGCCACAAGCTAAGAAGTGAGACTGAGTTCATCTAGAACTGGATCAACTGAGTAGGAAGGGAGAGCAAGGGGTGAGGGAATGCTGGTATGGGGGTAGCTACAGACTAACCAGGCAGGAAAGAAGGTGTGGAAAGCAGGACGAACTGAAACTGGAAAGCTAGCTGTCTCTATGTGGAGACAGGAAGAGGAAGTGAGAAATGTGAGAAAGGAGGTGTTGCAATGAGAGTGGAATTTTTGAATCTGAGAAGCTGGAGATGGAGCAGTGCTGGAGGGTTGACCCAGAGTCTGGGGCACAGAGAAAGGAGCCCTGCAGGCAGCCAGGGAGCAGGTTAAGGAGAGGTGATGTCTTCACTTGCAGGCTACGTCAAGAAGAGGCAAAGGTGTCCACAAAGGCAAACTGTGTGAATTTCCAGGTCTCAGAGTTCCTAGCTGTGCTCTGCTGACCGCAATGACTTCAAAATAGGCTACTTCCTTTCCTTATGCTGCTGTCCCTCCCTCCTCTCCACCCCCTTTCAGGCATCTTCCAGTTTTTTTCGTGTAACAAATCACTTTCCCATTCAGGAGCAACACAGAAACATACATCAATGCAATTCTGCATGTTTCTTCCTTTTTCAAAGAGTTGTCTAAATGAATGAAATGTTACGATATATTTTAGTTACAGAAATTAAATGCTTGTACTTTTAACCTTCAACGAACTTAAGAGATATTAAGGTCATTAATCTTTTTTAGCACTTCTAAAGTCTTTGAGTTGAACTTGTTCGAAAGATTAACACAGAGGGCAAGGAGCTACTTGGTGACCAGACACAATTTTCAGCTGTACTATCTGATCTTCGAGATAACATTGCAATCGCTGCGCTGAGATTAAGAAAATAATTATTTCTATTCCTCTTTATGTCAATGGGAAGATATTATTACCTTCTTCAGTTTGAATTTACTTAAGACTTCAGAAAAATTGTGAATAGTGACTAATAAGAATTTCAAAGTGCAAAAATGATGGATGATAATCTCTGAAACTCACGAGCCAACCAAAGCCCTTCTGAGCCTCTTGTGTCCCCTTCTCTCCTCTGCTTCTCAGGTACTTTCCTCCTAGTTACTTTGCAACACCCTCACCTCCTTGTCCTATCTTCTGGCCACACAAAGGCATCCCATTTCCTGACTTAGATCTTGGGATTGATCCCTCTCTTCTTGATTTTACTTTTCACTATGACAACCACAACAAGGACTACTGTTTTTATTAGAATTGTAATATTTTTGGGAGGGAAGGGGATAGGGATAAGGATAAGGATAGGGACAGGGATAGGGATAGGGATAGGGATAGGGATAGGGAGACAGAGACAGAGATAGAGACAGAGACAGAGACAGAGATAGAGATAGAGATAGAGATAGAGATAGAGGGAAACCCCATCTGCTAATTCGCTTCTCAAATACCTATTTGGTGAGACTGGGCCAACCAAAGCCAGGAAACAAAGACTCAAAGTCCCACACGGGTAGCAGGAACCCAATTAGTCGGGCCACCACCACCACCTCCTAGAGTCTACATTAGCAAGAAACTGGAATCAGGAGCCAGAGCCGGCGACAGGACTCCAGTACTCCAATGAGGGACAAAGGTGTCTTCATTGTCCTGTTAACTGCTAGGCTGCTATTCAAGCTACTATTATTAATGCACATTTATTGAACACATTCTATGTGCCAGGCTAGTAGGTTACTTTCCATTATGAAAATGCTATCCAAAAGGTGACAAGGCAAGAGACAATGATCTGCACTTGCCCAGAATCTGCAAGTGGAAAAAACAAAAATGGTCATCAATTGTAGTTTGCATAGAACTCCTTTTTCATTAGCATCTGCTCAGAATTGGTAAGAGGAAGCTTCAGGTTGCATTGTAGGAGGGAGAGGGAAAAAATGGAGGCATTGATCAAACCTGTAGTGGTGAAACTGCAGTAGGTATCGCCCACCAACCTACACTGCTCTCAAACAATGGTCAAGAGAACCAAGGCAGAAATAGAATTCTTCAAATACTCTGGAGGTGGAAATTATTCAAAACATACTGAATTTCAAACTGTCCAATCTTAAGTCATCACAAAAACTCATCTATAATGGAAAAATAGATGTTTTTAAAGCATGGCAGTGGGGGCCATATGTTAAAGTGCTGCTTTTGACACTGGCATCCTATTTCAGAGTACTGGTTCAAGTTCTGGCTGCTCTATTTCCTATCCAGCTCGCTGCTAATGCTCCTGGGTTAACAGCAGAAGATGGCCTGAGTGCCTGGGCCCCTGACACCTATGTAGGAAACCTGGATGAAGTTCCAGTATCTTAGATTTGTCAAGTGAACAAAATAAAACTTAAGAAGAAAAGCATGGCAGCAACAAACTCTAACTCTGGGGAAAACAGTTGTTCAAACTGATTCATTAGCAAGAAGCAAACCCCACAGGACACTAGATATGATTTACCACAGGAAAAATGTGGCTTGAAGGCTTACAGTTTACAACTCATTCAGGATATCAGTGTTTAAAAACAAAAGGTACAATCAAAAGGCATTTTTTTTTCACATTGCCGGGTATAATCTTTTCCTGAGAGAGACAGTTAGACTCGCCCTCTGCGCTGAGAGGGAAAGCTGTCTTATGGGGGTGGCCAGGGAAGGTTGTCCGGTGGCGTGATATTTCCCAGGCTCCCACTGGAGTGATTCACTTGTAACAGGCTGGTGTAATTATTACAGACTTTCATTGGTCATTATGTCATGTTATTCACAGAATATTGTAATTGCTGTTTAGAATGACTATGAAATGAGCCATAGAATTTCAAAACACAGTTCAGCCATTTCTAGGAGACGTAAAAATGGGAGTTATTATGCTTCAAAGGTTCAAGGGAAGCTGATGAACAAAACTGCACAAGTGCAGTATGGATTAGCGGTTATGCTTCTTCATGCTGTGTACAGCAGTTCACTCTCCTTTCTGCCTTTTACCTGATGTTGTATAGGAATCCACACATAATCAAACGTTTAGAAAAGATAACGACGGTGACTTACTGATATTTCGCCCTCAGGTGTCATGAGAAGAGACTTCCTTCTATCTGAGTCCCCAGCACTCCAATAGGTTCATCCTTCTGTTACAATGTGTCTTTTGCTGTATCCTTTCCAGATCTGTCCACCCTCCTGTCTTTCTGCTTCTGGACTTTTCATCAGATAGAGCTTCCACATCAGAACAGGAGTGGGCCTGCCACAGACTGACCAGAGAGACCAGAGACAGCACCAGAGCCATCTGTCTGTGGCCTATACTCTGGCTGTTGCCTTGTAACCTTCCATCTGGGCTGTAGAACCCTCTGCTGGACAGAGACTTGACCACAGAACTGCTTCCTTTAGATCCCTGGAAGACTCTCAGAGGAGATCCAGACTCCCAGTTCCATGGCTATAAGTTTCAACACAGCACTTGTTAACATTTTTTTTCTATGCAGTGGCTATAGTATTGAGAAATTTGACAAATCTTTATACAAGCCCCATCCTTATGTCCTTGGCAAGATGAAGGGGCTGGAGGAGCAGCAGAAAAATGATGCAGCCAATTCCTTTTGTCATATTTATCTTGTACTTATTTAGCCTTTCCCAGTTTTCCTCCAGAGGAGGAATATGAGCAACTTATGACCTGATTTCTTCCTGTGAGAGTTCTGGGCCTGGAAATTGTTCTATACCATAAACAAAACTGGCAATTAAAAATAATGAAAATAAAAACACATTAGTTACTATGCATTCTTGTATTAACATTCCCCCCAATAGTCTTTTTTTTTTTTAAAAAAAGATTTATTTATTTACTTGAAAGGCAGAGTTACAGAGAGACAGAGGCAGGGAGCATGAGAGAGAGAAGAAAGGAAAGAGAGAGAGATCTTCCACCCACTAGTTCACTCCCTAAATGGCCGCAATGGCCGGAGCTGCGCCAATCCAAAGCCAGGAGCCAGAAGCTTCCTCCGGGTCTTCCCACATGAGTTCAGGGGCCCAAGCACTTGGGCCATCTTCTACTGCTTTCCCAGGACATAGCAGAGAGCTGGATCAGATGTGGCACAGCCAGGACTCAACCGGCACCTCTATGGGATGCTGGCACTGCTTTACCCACTGCACCGTAGTGCCAGCCCCTTTTCCCAATATCTCTTCTCCCTTCTCCTAGCTCTGGGTATCATGAAGTCTGGATAGCAGAGGTAAGAATCTTCACAGGCATTGTTTACTACACCAGTAATTTAGACTTTAGTTTAAAATTAGAATCTTCTAAAAATGTTACTACAGAGTGACAAGGATACCTCTGGAAGACTTTAAGTGGTAAGTGCTGTGAGATTGGTTTTCCCTGGGTCACATGGCTGTTCACTGGCTCCTGTGGAGAACTCTGGGTAGTAGTTCTGTCACTGAGTTTTAGTAAGCCAAGCAAGTCTGTCTTACTGCAGTTAAAATTATCAAAATTGCTGACTGGTTACTGGAAGGTGGATGTGGTTGGTGAAAATGGAAAAGACAGAGATTATGTGTTTGAATGCCTCTAGTATGAGCAGAACTCTTTGCACTATGAGTGTAATTTTGAGCATTAGCATTTTCCTTGCAATAGCCAAAATTTGATTCTCTAGTATAAATCATAGTACTATCTCTTAGGCCCTTGAAGAACAACTCTACCATTATTTACAGATTACTCCGTGAGGCTGAGACTTTTCACTTCAACAGAAAACATCTCCAGATCCATACGATCACGTCATGTGGTTCTTTGTGTTTCTGGTTTCTTTGAAGTTTGCTCATATCTGTGCTTCTTTGCATTTCTGGCTTCTTTTCAGTTGTGGTTGTTTGTAGGATACAGTGGCACTTCCACAGTCTATGTAGTAGATCTGGAATTTTGTTATTATAACTTAGGATCAGGGGGTGCTTTGGGTGATGAATCATTGATGCGCAGACTTTTGTTTTAAATAATTAACCAGGTGGCCTTGTGGTGAAGGGATTAACAGAGACAGACTGGGCCCAAGAACACTTAGAAGACTGTTATAGGAGGACTTGCCTCAGAGCAACAGCAATGGGGTCAGAGAAAAGAGACTGAATTTTAAAAGTGGCAGAGGACTGAACCAAGTGGTTAAGGAGAAGAGGTTTCTAGCTTGGCTATCTGGGAATAAACTAAGGAAGAAAATCCTAGAGAAAGAGCCAGTTTGTAGGAAAAGATAAAATCTTTCTATGATTTCATGGAGCCTGTATTTTTCCATCTAGTCTACAAGGCTACAACGAGGGGCTGGCGCCGTGGCTCACTTGGTTAATTCTCTGCTTGTGGCGCTGGCATCCCATATGGGCGCTGGGTTCTAATCCCGGTTGCTCCTCTTCCAGTCCAGCTCTCTGCTGTGGCCCGGGAAGGCAGTGGAGGATAGCCCAAGTGCTTGGGCCCTGCACCTGTGTGGGAGACCAGGCAGAAGCACCTGGCTCCTGGCTTCGGATCGGCGCAGCTGTGGCTATAGCAGCCATTTGGGGAGTGAACTAATGGAAGGAAGACCTTTGTCTCTGTCTCTCTCTCTCTCACTGTCTATAACTCTACCTGTTAAATAAAAAAAAAAAAAGACTACAATGAGGAAACTTGTATCAGGACCTGTTATAGGTACACTGTGTAGTCACATTCTATAGTGAGTTTCACTTGATGTGACCAGACATCACCTGAATATCACATCCCTCTTCAAACATTGTTTGATCAATATTAGTCAACTGTTATTAAGCATTTGAAGTTATAAATGCTTTATACTTTTAGGTTGTAATATGAGGATTTTACAAATACGTGTGTCTGACAGAAAAAAATTCAAAGCAAGCTAACTGCTCTGTATCTAGCATTTTACTTGATTATTGCTAAACTAAGGCTTTTATTAGCAAGGTTTTAACAGTTTGGATTTTTTGTTGAAATTAAGGAGGTATGAAATTGTTAATTCGAAATCCAGTTTTTACTGCACTTTGGGAGCACTGTGTTTAGAATAATGACCATCAAAGAGGCATTTTGACAAATTATAAGAAAGTGAAAAAAACTATTTTGATAGTCAAATCAGAAAATATTCTTTATTATGCTTTTTGTAGGCAGCCTGCACATGGCATTTATATTCATTTCCAAGACACTTGCTGACCTGTGAGACTGTTTGCTATTTTTGCTGACTGGCTTGTCAAAGGACACATAGACAACTTAAACACATAGCAAATCAGATTCTGCTCTCTTGTTTGGCTAGGTTCAGCTCTGTGGATTCCAAATTCTGGATCCACAGGTACAAGGCAAGTTACTGAAATGGTCAAACAAGGCTAGGATCAATAGGAAGAGCATGCTCTTTTTGAAGGGAGCACTGCTAATCATTGTTGTCATAAAAGGTTATGGAGCCATTATTCATGGATCTTCAGATGTTTCAAGATGACCCAAATTATTTCACATGAAACTACTGATTATAAAATATTGTCAACTAATTGAACAATTGTTGTGCAGGCCAAATAAATCAGGCCTTCAGGTTAGAAATGTTCTAATGGATTATAGCATTAATATTAGAACACCCCTTAATATGACCATTTGTAGGTCATGCACTCTCCCTTTCAGCTATCTAAGAATTTAGGGGGAGGGAGGCAAAATATGATGCCTTAACACATTCTACTAATCCTACATAAAACCGGGACTGATAGCTAACTGGATTGCTCTGTTCCGTTGCATTAGTCAATATTCATTCTATTGATTGGCTCTGTGTTGTCAAAGTGGTTAATATTTTGCTATTATTCCTACTTGAAATTTTAGAACATTATTTGCTGTGTTTCATTTATATTCTTCAAAGTTAATCATGGATTATTGGCTTTCTTTCTATTTAAGTCTTGTTTTCAGTCAATTAATTTATGAATTAATTGAGTCTTCAACTCAATATGAATATAATTGGCTTGTCAATTACATTAGACTTTTACAAAATGCATTCCAAATATGAGATCATATTACATACTATTTGTAGTATGCCCTTCCCCCAAAAAACCCTTGAGTAACAATTTACATGATCAACAATTTACATGATACAACAATTGAATAACAATTTACATGATCAATATTGAAAGAATTGCTTTGAAATGATTTAGAATAGAAGTTACTTCTCCTGTATCTAGCACAAGCAGTCATTGAAGTGGCTGTGGAAGGAGCAGCAGACTGAGAGTCAGAAGATTCTTCTGGCTTCTTTTGTCAGCCAGTGTGAATTGTTGGCTTTTATTGTTATCATTAACTGTGTTTTTCAAATATTCTGGGCAATGCAACTACTTCCAAGGATGAGTTTTTCTACTTGTTTTTATTTCACACATGCTATTCCACATAAAAAAGAGAAAAACAGTTCTGTAGAGCCTGTAGTGTTTGAAATTTATTAACTCTACTGTTTCTGGCTACAAAGATCAAGAAGGAGCTTTTCAAGTTAGTTAATGAAAGTAGTCTGTCTTTCTAACCTGCAGTGTTGTCTGTAATTGTGAACCAATTGTGACTCATGAGAGAGGAAGGGATGTGATTATTTAAAACGAGTATGGCATGGAGGGCAGACAGTGATACTTGGAGCTGTTTATATATCGACGCTTACAACTTCTCAAGTCAGGAGTGAGAAAAAAATGGATTGTTCAGCTTCCCAAGATGACACTTCTGAAAAGTGCCCTGTTCCGAAGTTCTCTTTCAATAACTTCCCACCCTCAAAGCTGACGTGTCTTTATCATTGCCACCTTCTGTTCTTGAATCATATTCCTTGGACAGCTTGCCTTTGCTATTGTTGCTTTGTTAACTGGTAGATACTGATTTGTATTAATTTAAAAGGACATGAGGAATCAGAAGTGCCTCCAGCTACCAATACGACAATGCTAATCTGCCAACATGTCTTATATTTGCTTCTAAGAGGTGGCAATGGCAGTGATAGAAGACATGAAACTCCTGATTTCTCTTTGGGTCTGACTCAAACCCATGACTTGGGGATATTTACAAACTTCAGAAGCAGAGAGAGAAAGAGATAGAGATAGAGATAGAGATAGAGATAGAGATAGAGATAGAGATAGAGTTAGAGATAGAGATAGAAAGAGAAAGAAGAGAGAGAGACCCCTAATCCTGACTCATAGTATAGTAGTCTCCTGTAGTCTAATCGGAGTCACAGTCACGCCTTTTGTATGTAATCACTGCTCCCAGGGGTGTCTTGCACTACTAAAGAACAACATCCTATATTTTCCAGAAAGTTCTTTCCAGATAAGTACATGTACTGGGCACTGTCTTAATTCTTTCAAAGGTGTTATGAAAAGACTCAAGACCACACCCCTGATTTTATCTTTACCTTCAGAAAATGTCTTAATTTAAAAGTTTTATTCTGGTTTGAGAGAGTAGGAACAAGAAATAGTGTAATAGTGTTAGTTTCTAACCAGTAAGTTCTATCCTCTCTGAATTCCCTAAAATTCCTGTAAACTCTGTGTGTGCTCTTTTCTATGCTCATTTGTTTCTTGTAGTATCTTATATGCTGTGAGTAAGAATCAGATGATATTTTCAATATTCTGCTTGAAGTCAAGTCCAAAAGTTCATCAGGCCTATTTCATATCTTCATGCTACCTCAGATTACCAGTTCCACTAAACACTTCTTCTCTCTATAGCCTAGGTTGTCATTTCCCTCTGTATTCTCTGTTTCTGCAGGCTTTTCTATAGTATTTTTGCCACTTTGCCAGCCTCATCTGCTGCTTCAACCAAAGCCAATTCTGTATGTGTTAGGTTTATGTTAGGGCATTCTTCCCAGGTACTAATTATGTTACCATAATAATGTTGCATAACAAAGAACCACACGACTCATTTGCTTAAAAAATAAGATTTTATTTCAGGTATATGTCTGTGGGCCAACTACCGGGTTCGTTTGGTCTCTACATGTGTGCATGTTGACTGACGTAGTGTTACTCACCTAGAAGATGGGATGTCCTGGCTCCGTTATAGCTTATTTCTCTTCAGCAGATACACACAGGCAGATGTCATGGCAAAGTCAGGATTTTTTTTTTTTATTTGACAGGTAGAATTATAGACAGTGATAGAGAGAGAGAGACAGAGAGAAAGGTCTTCCCTCCGTTGGTTCACCCCCCAAACAGCCGCCACGGCCAGTGCTGCACCAATCTGAAGCCAGGAGCCAGGTGCTTCCTCCTGGTCTTCCATGTGAGTGCAGGGGCCCAAGCACTTGGGCCATCCTCCACTGCCCTCCTGGGCCACAGCAGAGAGCTGGATTGGAAGAGGAGCAACCGGGACTAGAACCCAGTGTTCATATGGGATGCCGGCACCGCAGGTGGAGGATTAACCAAGTAAGCCACAGTGCCGGCCCCCAAAGTCGGGATTAATACAGTGGAAGTGCAAAGATATTTTATCAAACTTCTGCATGCATCAGCTGTCATATCATTGGCCAAAACAGGTGATAATATCAAACTATCTCCCTTCCACATGCTCTCTTTCTCCCTTTAATTTTTTTTGTTGTTGTTTTTGAGATAACATAATTTACATTTACATTACAGTAAAGACAATACTTTTACTGAATAAGTAGTTCAACAACTAAAAAGCAAAGAGACCCTAGTTTAGTGGGAATATAGACAATGACTATAAGCAATAATTGAATGGAAAAATGACCATTTCACCTATATACAGTGAATAATTTTAAAGAAATCACAGATCATTAAAACCATAGTAGTATAACATTCTTAACCATTGAGTTCCCAGAAGTATAAAGCAAAGTTTTACAAGAATATGTGTTCAGCAATACTGATACACAAAGACATTTCTTTTTCTTGTTTTTTAATTTTAGTTACCACATACAAGGAAGAATATGTGGTATTTTTCTCTCTGGGTGCAATTTATTTCACTCAATATGATGTCCCTCAGTTGCATCCATTTTGCTACAAATGGTAGAACTTTATTCTTTTTAGTAGCTGAATAATATTCCATTGTGTGTACGTACCACATTTTATTTATCCATTCATCAGATGATAGACACCTTGGTTGATTCCAAATTTTGCCCCTTGTGAACACTGCTACTATGAGCATGGTGGTGCAGGTATCTTTGATACACTGAGTTCTAGTTTTGGGGGTATATACTTAGTAGTGCAATTGTTGAATCATATGTTAAGTCTATTTCTAGTTTTTAAGAAATCTCCACACTGTTTTCCACAGTGGCTGCACTAATTTACATGCCCACCACCAGTATATAAACGTTCCCCTTTCTTCACATCTCACCAGCACTTGAAGCTCTGTGTTTTGGATTTTAGCCAATCTGACAGGAGTGAGGTAATATCCCATTCTTATTTTGATTTGCATTTCCCTGATGGCTAGTTTATGTTGACCAGTTTTTTTTTCATATATTTGTTGACCATTTTTATTTGTTCTTTTGAGAACTGTCCGTTGATATCCTTTGCCCTTTTCTCAACTGGATTGGTTGGTTTGGGGTTGTTGAGTTTTTAAAGTTGCTGATATATTCAGGATATTAATCCTTTGTTAGACTGGTGATTTGCAGTATTTTTTCTATTCTGTTGGATGTCTCATCACTCTATCGATTATTTCCTTTGCTGTGCAGAAACTTCTGAATTTAATATAGTCTCACTTGTTTAATTTTTTTGTTTCCTGTACTCTGGGGGTCTTTCCAAGATGTTGACACTTACACCAATATCTTGGACTTTTCCCCTATGTTTTCTTCCAGCAACTTCATAGTCTCATCCATCTTTAGTTTATTTTTGTATATGATGAGAGATATGGATCTAATTTCATATTTTTCATAAATACATCCAATTTTGTCAGCACCATTTGTTGAAGAGACTATCCTTATGCCACTAAATGGTCTAAGCACTTTTGTCAAAAAATGATTGGCTGTATGTATGTGGATTAATTTCTGGGCTCTCTATTCTGCTCCATTGGTCTATGTATTGGTTTTTATACCAGAACTTGGTTGAAGCCAGGATCCAGGAGTCTTCTCCAGGTATCTCATGTGGATGCAGGGGCCCAAGCACTTGGGCCATCCTCCGTTGCCTTCCCAGGTGCATTAGTAGAGATCTGGATTGGAAATGGAGAAATCAGGACTTTGAACTGGTGCCCATACAGGGTGTTGGCAATGCAGGCAGTGGCTTAACCCACTATGCTACAGCACCAGCCCTGACTATATGCTTTTTCTTTCTTTATTCTATTGATATGATTTATGATGTTTATTGATTTGAGAATGTTGAACCACCTTGAATTACTGAGATAAATCCCATTTTATTGCAATGTATGATCTTTTATATGTGGTTTTGGAATAAATTTGCTAATAATTTGTGGAGAAGCTTTACAATTACATTCATTAAGGATATGGGTGTGCAGTTTTCTTTTCATATCATGTCTTTGGTTTTGATATCAAAGTAATATTGGCCTCATAAAAAAAGTTTGTCAGAGTTTCATCCTGTTCAACAAGTTGGAATATTTTGAAGAGTATTGGAGTTACTTCTTTGAGTGTTTTGTAGAGTTCAGTAGTCCTGGACTTTCCTTGATGGAAGACTTGATTACTGCTTCAATTTCATTGCTTGTTATTGTTCTCTTCAATTTGTCTATATCTTCTTGAATTAATCTTCGTGGGTTACATAAATCCAGGAATTTATCAATTTTTTTGAGGTTTTCCAGTTTATTAGCATATAGTGCATCAAAGTAGTTTCTTATCATCCTTTGTATTTCAATTGTGTTGGTTTTAATGTCTCCTTTTTCATCTCTAGTTTTATTTATTTGAGTTTTTTTTCCTTTTTTTCTTTGTTAGTCTGGCTAGAGTTTTATCTATGTTGTTCATTTTCTCAAAAAACCAACTTTTTGTTTTGTTGATCTTCTGTATGTGTGTTTTAGTTTCAGTTTCATTTATTTCTGCTCTGATCCTTGTTATTTGTTGTCTCCTGCTGATTTTGGGTTTGGTTTGTTCTTAATTTTCTAAGTGTTCAAAATGCATAATTTGATCTTCAATTTCAGACATATTTCTTTTTTAATTTAAGCATTTAATGCTATAAACGTCCATTTTAATACTGCTTTTGCTGTATCTCATAGGCTTTGATATGTTGTGTTTTCACTTCATTAATTTCAAGAAATCTTTTATTTCCTTTTTAATTTATTCAATGACCCATTAATCATTCAGTAGTATGTTGTTTAGTTTCCAAGTATTTATGAGTGTTGTACTGTTCTTCTTGTTGTTAATTTCTGGTTTTATTCCTTTATGGTCTGAGAACATACACATGATTTCAATCTTTTTTACATGGATAGATATACACTAAAACCCATCATTTTGTTGATTGGATAATGATTGTATCTGCTCAGTTAATGAATTTCGTGGTGACATGTGTTTCATGTTTACTTCTAATGCAAGACTCCCTTCAGAATTTCTTGTAAGGCTGGTCTGGTGTTGGTGAATTCTCTGTTTTTTCTTATCTGGAAATGCTTTATTTCTCCCTTACTTTTAAAGAATAGCTTCACTGGATATAACATTCTTGGTTGGAAGTTTTTCTCTTTTAAGACCTTAAAATTATCATCCCACAGAGTCTTTTGGCCTCTAGGGTTTCTGCTGAGAAGTCTGATGTTTATCTAATTGATTTTCCTTTGTATGTAACTTGGTACTTTTCTCTGCCTTTAGGATTCTCTCCTTGTCTTTAACTTTTGACAATTTGACAATATGCCTTGGAAAGTACCATTTTTAGTTGGGTCTTCTTGGAGTCCTTTGAGTTTCTTGTACCTGACATCCATGAATGCTTCAAGACCTGGGAAATTATCAACTATTATTTCATTTACCAGATTCTCAACATCTTTTTCTTTCCTTTTTCTCCTTCAGGAAGAAAATAGTATCCCATATTTCTCATAGACTGTCTTGATTCTTTTTAATTCTTTTCTTCTTATTTTTGCCTGATGGGGTTATTTCTAAATTCTTGTCCTCAAAGTCAGAAATTCTTTCTTCCACTTGGACTAGTTTGCTGTTAAAGCTCTCAATCATATTTTTATTTCACTGATTGAAGAATTCATCTCTGATATTTCTTTTTAGTTCTTCTTAATCAGTTATATCTCCTTAGTAATACTTTCATTCATGTTACTCATTGATTGCTTCATTTCTATTTTTTTTTTAATTTATTTGACAGGTAGAGTTATAGACAGTGAGAGAGAAAGACAGAGAGAAAGGTCTTCCTTCTGTTGGTTCACCCCTTAAATGGCTGCTATAGCTGGTGCTACGCTGATCTGCAGCCAGGAGCCAGGTGCTTCTCCTGGTCTCCCATGTGGGTTCAGGGGCCCAAGCACTTGGGCCATCCTCCACTGCCCTCCCGGGCCACAGCAGAAAGCTGGACTGGAAGAGGAGCAACTGGGACTAGAACCTGGTGCCCATATGGGATGCAGGCGCCACAGGTGGAGGATTAACCAAGTGAGCCACGCTGCTGGCCATGCCTCATTTCTTTAATCTGTCTATCTGTAGTCTCTTGCATCTCATTGAGTTTCCTTAAAATCATTATTTTGAATTCCATATCTGTCATTTCATATATTTCCTTCAATTCAGGATCTAATTCTGGAGGATCATTGAGTTTTTTTTGGAGGTGCCGTGCTACCTTGCTTCTTTATACCCCGTGTCCCTAAGTTGACTTCTGCTCATTTGGTTTATTTGCCCTTTTTTTATGGAGTAGGTTTTATTGGAAAAGAGTTTATGGTTTAGTTGGAATGCAGGATGTCACTTGGCTTGTTATTTTGGCTTTGGTTGTAAGTGAGCCCAGGAGTATAATCTCTGAGTGACTTCTTTTGTCTTAATCAATGGTAGCTGTGTCTATAAGTGACACAGTGGTCTAACCTACTGCAGTTCATAGGGATAAAAGTGTGGCTTTGAGATGAATAAGGGTTTTCCTGGGTGTGTATCTCTGACCCACAGAGAGTTCAGTGTCAGTCTTCCTGGCAAGTGTGACAGCCAAGGCTTGTTCTTGGTGCTGAGGGAGAAAAGGGTAGCTGCTCCCTTTTCCTACTGACAAACCTGATGATACTAGGGCTTGTGGCACTAATGGCTGTGACTCTAGGACTATGTAATACGGACTGACCCTTCCTCAGGTCCTGCCAGGACAGTCTAACTGGTACTGTGGCTTATAATACCAACAACCCTAGACCTAAGATTAGAGGATGTGAACTGAACCCTGTTCTAGTCCACAGGGTGACTACCAGGTATACAGGAGATTTTTCTGTGAAGGGTATGAGTCCAGAGAAGTGGAATACATGCAGGTTTTCCCCTATGTCCACTGGGTGGATTCCAGGGAAATTTAGAATGAATTGTTACAGTACTGGTGCTGCAGGGTATATTGGGGTCATTACTTGTCGTTCCCCTCTTTGTGGAGGAACGACACTAAACCCTGCCTAGGCTTCATATCCGAGTCACGGCACCATTATGTTGCTCCCCCTCTTCGTGGAGGAACGACACAAGACCCTGCGCTGTTCTTTTGTCTGCTCGGCCCTTCCCGGGTTTGCTGCTGGTTCTTCCTGGGTTGGCTACCGTCCCTTCCACCTCTGTGGAAGGGCGGTTCCCCCTAGCCACTTTCCCCACTTCCACGGGGGAGCGGCACACCGCCAGCCGGCTCTCTCGGGGGTTGCACAGGTGTTCCCTCAGATGTTCCTGGTGCATGTTGTCTCTCTCCTCCTTTATAGTCCTCTTCCACCAATCCCAACTCTGCTACCCACACGCTGAGTACACTGCTCTCCTCCAATCAGGAGCAAGTCCTACAGTTTATTGGTTGAACTGGAGGCAGCTGTGTAGAAGCTGTTTCCTCCTCTCCCAGCGCCATATTGTGGGAGAGCAGATGCATAGAATAAGTCTTAATTCCAGTCTAGTCCGAGTTGCTCCCCACAATTACTCAAATCTCCCACGGTGGGAACAGATTTTTTTTTATGGTCTGCTTCTGCTGTTAGCCCCTAGAAGCTTAGGCAAATGCCCTGGCTCACATAGAAGGTGTAAGCTTTGGGGCCAATGCCCAAAAACTCTCACAGTTGCAGGATGCAGCAGATCTGTCTTTGCCCCACACGTTGTCCTGACTCTATGATGCTAGTAGGAGCAGAATAGAGGTGCCGAATACAGCACTGTGTGCAGTTTGCAGAGGGGAGGAAAGCAAAACAACATGGCTTCCCTGCTCCAAGCGTGGCAGAGGCTCAGACCCTATTCAGCTCTCCAGGCTGAAGTAAGAGACAGTGGATAGCTGTGGAATTTCCCCCTCAGCGCAACTGCAAGTGGCAGGGCGTGCAGCTGTTTCCTCCTACCTTGGGGTGGCAAG
This sequence comes from Oryctolagus cuniculus, assembly GCF_051225735.1. Classification (NCBI taxonomy): domain Eukaryota; kingdom Metazoa; phylum Chordata; class Mammalia; order Lagomorpha; family Leporidae; genus Oryctolagus; species Oryctolagus cuniculus. The sequence goes on along the minus strand of NC_142874.1, from coordinate 50,302,014 downwards.
ATGGCAGCTGGTGCATCATGTGGCCAGGCGTAGCAGTGTCTGTGCTGTCTCTCTTTTCCCACAGAGTCTTCATTGTCCTGTGGCCCCCCCACCCCTACTTCATTGCCAAAAATTTCTATCAGACCCTGGAAACTGTAGCGCCTCCTTTGTATCCCAGAGCAGCTTAAGTTAGTGTGGCTACACCCTATTCAGCCACCTTTGAAGAGGGAAGAAAGTTGGGAGGAGGTGAGGGGGAGGGAGGAAAAAAAGAGAATAGTGTTTTATTCTTAGAATTATATCTACAAACTATATTGGATTTGTTAAAACAAATTAAAAATGAGAATGTCAATTGTTAAATCAACAACAGGAGTCACTGTGCACCTGCTCCCTATGTAGGACCTCTGTCCTTAATGTGTCATACTATGCAAATTAATGGTAAAACTACTACCCAAACAGTATTCTATACTTTGTGTGTCTGTGTGGGTGCAGTCTGTTGAAATCTTTACTTAGTATATACTAAGTAGATCTTCTGTATGTAAAGATAATTGAAAATGAATCTTGATGAAGAATGGGATCGGAGAGGGAGTGGGAGATGGGATGGTTGTGGGTGAGAGGGAGGTTATGGGGAGAAAAAGCCACTAGAATTTGAAAGTTGTGATTTGGAAATTTATATTTATTAAATAAAAGTTAAAAAATTAAAAGAAAAAAATGACATAACATTTGCTTTTAAGCATTACAAAACTAGAAGACTGTACAGAATCTCCTATCTAAAATGCTTGGAATTTGATTTTTTTCAAAATGCTGAGTTTTATTTTTTCAGACTTTGGAATATTTCTAAGTCCACAATAAGATGTTTTGGGGGGATGGACTGTGTGGGGCAGGGCAGTGGGTTAAAACACTGTGTAGGATGTCTGCATCCCACATCAAAGTACTGCTTCTAGTCCTGGCTGCTCCATTTCCAATCTGGCTTCTTGTTAATGCATACTGGGACACAGCAGATAATGGCTTAAATGCCTTGGCCTTTGCCATCCACTTGAGAAATCCATATGGAATTCCAGGCTCCTAATTTGGCCTGGCATGGCCCTGGCTTTGTAGACATTTTGGGACTGAATTAGTGGGTGAAAGATCCTGTGTGTGTATCTGTCAAGGATTGGGGGGTGGGTGCGGGGGATGTTTCTATCTTTCAAACGGAAGTAAGTAAGCATGAAAGATTTTTTTAAGATATATTGGGGACGGGACTGTCAAGTCTAAACATAAAATTCATTTTTGTTTCATAAACATGGCTTTAATGTAATTTTATGCAACATTTTTAGTTTACCTGTGTTGTGACTGAGACATATTGTATGAAAGCAGGTGTGGAATTCTGCACTTGTAACATCATGCTGGTGCTCAAAAAATTTGTGGTTGGACCATTTTGGATTTCATGTTTTCAGATTAGGGATGCCCTACATAGACTAATCTAGTATTGTCTGGTGTGACTGCCTCAGCCAGAGTCCTGATATGGCTCTAAGAGCTCACTGTGAATAATATCCATGATCTAAAATCTGCAATATCTTCTGCAATCCTGGGAGGATAAGATTCTGGCTCAAAAGTGGACAATCATAAATTGGGAAGTATCGGGCCAGCGCCGCGGCTCACTAGGCTAATCCTCCGCCTGTGGCGCCAGCACCCTGGGTTCTAGTCCCAGTTGGGGCGCCGGATTCTGTTCCGGTTGCTCCTCTTCCAGTCCAGCTCTCTGCTGTGGCCCGAGAAGGCAGTGGAGGATGGCCCAGGTCCTTGGGCTCTGCACCCCATGGGAGACCAGGAGGAAGCACCTGGCTCCTGGCTTCGGATCCGCCACAGCGCACCGGACACAGCGGCCATTGGGGGGTGAACCAACTGAAAAGGAAGACCTTTCTCTTGTCTCACTCTCTCACTGTCCATTCTGCCTGTCAAATAAATAAATAAATAAATAAGGAAGTATCCATTTTAGGTGCTTGAACATTTCCTTGCTAGAAAGGTAATTCAGATACCCTCTTCTCTTTCAATTCCCAGGAAGCATAGCTGTTTTAACTCTCATTGAGGGAACTATAGAGGGACCTCAGGGGAGGAGAGAACTGGTTATATGCCAGAGACATAAGTGAGCCCCATGACCAGTCGAGTAAACAGGGATTATTAGGAAGTTTTGACAGAGGAAAATGTAAATGTGTTAAGTACATCAACACATCAACAGGGGACAATGTACTTAGGCCACTGGGTAAAACTCATGCCATAGTCTGCATGACAAAAGCGTCAACATAAAGGGAGCTCATTTTCCCCAAGTCTCCATTCAATTTTCAAGTGCTAACAAAATCCAGCTTGGTTTCAATACTGAACAATTTAACACTAATTTCTCTGTGGGATTGTATGGAGTGTTGAGACTAAGGCAAAGACTTTGTGAACACAGAAGATCTTGCTTTGTAAAATTATCTGGTTTGATGTTCTGTTGCTTTGTGAAATGTTGCTTTTATTACATGGTGTTAGAGCTAATATTTAATACTGAGTTTCATCCAAATCATGTTACACCCAGGCTTCCAAATAAAACTAATGATCTGACTCCATTTAAATACATTGATTCAGGGTTCATGAGGTATGTCAAAATGCAATTTCATGTTCAACTTCTATATAATCTTTCTTCTCTTATCCCTGCAAAAAATAATAAAATAAAATCTTTGACATATTGATTCTTTAATCTTAAACTAGTACTGAGATGAGAAATATGATCATAGCTCTTTTTTCTCTCCTTAGAAAAGAACAGGAAACAATAAAGGATACTGATAAATAAATATCTAGAAAAAAACATAAGGCAAATTCTAGAAATGCATTTGCTTTCTAGCAAGAGCAAACTAATGTTGTACCTGGATAAGACCTTTTGGGTCTTAGGATGATTGAGAACTGTCTAGTGTCTGTCTAGTGTCTCTTAAACACAGACAAGGTCTTGCTGTATAAGTGTCTGTGATTTTTTGCTCTATTGTTTTGGGAAATGATGTTTATTACATGATGGAAAAAGTGGCGGAAAAAGAAATGATTTAACATTTTTAAAAATTGATTTAAAATGCAGAGAGAGAAGAAAGAAATATTCTATCCATTGGTTTACTCCATCTGAGACTGGGCCAGGCCAAAACCAGGAGGCAAAAACTCCATCCAGTTCTCCCATGTCAGGGCAGGGAACCAATGACTCCTCACTGACTACCTCCCAGGATACACCCCAGCAGGAGGCTGGATCAGAATTGGAGCCAAGACTTGAACCCAGGCACCTCAATATGGGATGCATGTGCCCCAATAGTTACTCAATTTTCACCACCGTAAGCATGGCAGAACTGCTTTCTTATCACCAATTCTTTTAAACAATGTTTCTTTCTCTAGTTCACCTGAAATCTGGAGGCACAGAGACTAGATAGAAAGATAAAGCTGGTGGGTAAGGAAAGGCTGCAAGATAAGAAGAGAAGGAAGAACGATGGCAATTTCTAGAATAAATGGCACCTGCTCAGAAGTAGAGGCATCAATCTGAGATTGCTCTTTTACAGCAAACTTCTTTTGAGAACTAACCTGGGTCTCAAGAGAACTACATTGATGAGTAATTAATGTCTCCAATGACCTTAATCAACTCCCACTAGGTCTTACCTTGTAAAGGTCCCATCACCTGAGGACCAAGTTTCCAATACAGGAATCCTTGGAGGGCACACCCAGACCATATCCAAACCATAGCAAGTTCTTTCAACTTTACCAGATACTGCTACAGTGGCATTTTTCCTTTATACTCTCATTGACCACTAGAAAGTCTAGGGTTAGACTTCCATAAGTTTCACAAATAAAATGCATGAAAAAGATGATCTCATTGTTATTTTAATTTGCATTGATCTTAAAATCAGAAGTTGAGCATTTTTGTATATTTATGGATCTTTCTAATTTCTTCTGTCAATTTGCCCACTTATTACCTTTGCTTATTTTTCATGTGTCTTTTTCTTTATTCTCCAATTATTTATTTATTCTTAAGTAGCCATTGGCTTTTCTACATTTATCTTTTTCATAATGATTTTTAAAGAAATATTGTTTAGTATCTTAGAAACAATCTATTGTTTGCTTTTGGTGAAACAATTGCTCTTTTTTATAAAAAAGATCTATTCATGCTTTTGAAAAGCAGGGTTACTGAGAAAGGGAGAGACAGATTGAGAGATGGAAACTCAAACAGCTCAAAAGCAGGAAAAAAAATAATAATAATAAATGAGAATAGGACCTGAACAGACCTTTCTCAAAAGAAGACATACAAAAGATCAACAGGCATATGAAAAAGTGCTCAATATCACTAATCATTAGGGAAGTGCAAATCAATGTCATAATGAAGTATAAACTCGCGCCCATTAGAACGACTTCCATCAGGATGAAAGATAACCAATGTTGATAAAGATGTGGAGAAAAGGGAACTTCTTGTACATCATTGATGGGAAGCCAAGTTAGTACAGCCATTATAGAGAATAGTGTGGGGATTACTCAAAAACCTAAAAATACGTAGCAGACACTTGGCCTAACTGTGAAGATACCGTTTAGGATGTCTGCCTCTCTCATCAGGTTACTTGGGTTAAATCCCAGCTCTGGATCCTGACCGCAGCTTTCTGTGAATGTAGACCCTGAGTAGCAGCTGAGATAGCACAGGTAATTGGGTTCCTGCCACGCACTTGGGAGACCTGGACTGAGTTCCCAGCTCCTAGTTTTGGCCCCCACCTGAAGCTGTTGTGAGCATCCGGGCAGTGAACCAGGGGATGGGAGCTCTGTGTCCCTCTGTCTCTCTCTCTCTCTTTCTGCCTCTCAAATAAAAAAAAATTGTTAAATTTTAAAAACTAAAAATACAAGTACCATAAGATCCAGTAATCTCACTCTGGATATAGTCAAAGGAAATGAAATCAATATGTTGAAGGGATATCTGCCCTCCCATGTTCATTGCAGAATTACTCACTTAGCAAAAATATGGACTCACACTAAATGTCAATCAATGGATGAATGGATGAACACACACACACAAACACACAAACACATACTATGGCAGTTCACAAAGTTTATGGAAGATGGAATAAAAATAGAAGCTTATTTTGGTGCATAAAGGTTTTGAAATAAATGCATAGTTTTCTCATAGGATGCATTTTCCATGAAATTTCTGAAGACCCGTTGTATACAACTCAGCCTTGAAAAAAGTGTGCTGGAATTCTGTTATTTGCCACAACATGGATGAACCTGGAGGACATTACATTAAGTGAAATAAGCCAGGCACACCAAGACAAATTCCACATGATTTCACTTGTGCAGGAATCTAAGAATGTTTCACTCACAGAAGTAGAGGGGAGAAAGATGGTCGGCAGATATGTGGCATGGAGGAGTGGAGTTAGGAGATGGGCAGTGTTGATCAAAGTGTACAAAGTTTCTTATAGGCATGAAGAATAGATTTTAAGATATATTTCACCAAAGGGTGTCAATAACTATTTTGTGTTTCAAAATAACTAAGAGTAAATTTGAATGTCTCACTATGAAACATGATAGACAAAGTCATGGATATATTAATTGGCTTGAATTAATAATTCCTCATTATATACATATATATAAATATTATATTGTATCCATAAATGTATACAATTATAAATTGTCAATAAAATAATATTAATAAAGTAAAATATTTATTTCTTTGTCTTCACTTTACTCCTTTAAGCAGAATTTGTCATACAGTGTGTCACAGCTAATATAAAATTTTTCTTAGTCTTAATAGAGCTATGTCAAAAGTTTCTCCATAAAGTATGATGTTTGCTGTGGATTTTTGGTAGTTAACTTTAAACAATTTATTTGCTGATAATTACACTTTTCATTTTTACACACCTTTCCTTGCAGTAATTCTAACACTTTACATTGGCAATTTATATATAGTTACAGATATATAGATAAAGAAGAGAAACATAGAGGTAATGTATTTTACACATGATGATTTATAACTTAGTATAAAACCTATGGTCTCCTTGTTTCAAATGCATATTCTTCATAGTGCTCTTTTATGGGTGATAGTGTTTTGACTTCATACCCCTGCATACTGATATGTATTCCAAACTGTTTATTGTAAGGACATCTTTCTTACTGGTGTTCTGAGCTTTTACTCTTCAGTATTAGAGAACAATCATTTACTTTTAAATTTTGAATTTTTTCTTATTTCTACAAGATTGACATGTGGGAGTAGGTACGGGTTTCACCATTTGTTCAATCTAGCATCTTGCAGTTTTAAAGTGGAATATTATATTTTTTTTTCTATCTGATTCTTTTCCTCTTAAGAAATTAATTGAATGAGTGTTTTTTTTTTTTTTGAGTTGAATGTGTCTTTTTTGGTTCTGTGAACATTTTTCAACCTCATAAACTTTGTCACCCTGGCTATATCTTGCTGATTCTCTGATTCCATTATTCAGGCTTACCTTTGCCCATCGCCTCACCTACCGTGTAGAAGGGGTGGATGCCAGGAATGAGGTCAAGTTTAAGTTTCTGCTGCACGTATGACTGCTTTTCCTTCCTTCCTTCCTTCCTTCCTTCCTTCCTTCCTTCCTTCCTTCCTTCCTTCCTTCCTTCCTTCCTTCCTTCCTTCCTTCCTTCTTCCCTCCCTCCTTCCCTTCCCTTCCCTTCCCTTCCCTTCCCTTCCCTTCCTTTCTTTTTTCTTAAAAAAGATTAAATTTGTTTGGGACCATGAAATGTACTCCAAATCATGCTGGTCAAAAGCTAAAAACTTTCAGTTATGGGGGCTGACTCTGTGGCTTAGTGTGTAAAGCTGCCTCCTACCATGCTGGCATCCTCTATGGGTGCTGGTTCTAGTCCCTGCTGCTCCATTTCTGATCCAGCTCTCTGCTATGTCCTGGGAAAGCAGCGGGAGATGGTCCAAGTCCTTGGGAGTACCCATGTGGGAGACCCAGAAGAAGCTCCTGACTCCTGGCTTTGGATCAGCACAGCTCCGGCTGTTGCAGCCATTTGGGGAGTGAACCAGCGGGTGGAAGATTTTTCTCTGCTTCTGCCTCTCTCTAACTCTGCCTTTCAAATAAATAAATAATCTTTTAAAGAAAACCTTTCAGTTATAAAATGCATATTTTCTGGGGATCTAATGGACAGCATGGTGGCAATAGTTAATAAAATTACACTATGTACTTGCTATTTGCTAAGAAAGCGAATCTTAAATGTTTTGACTGCACCAAAACATGCTGTGTGAGGTGATGGACATGTTGACTAGCTTGATTGGTAATCATCTCACCAATGTATATGCATACCAAAGCACCACATTGTACTCACACATACTTTTATTTTTCAATTAAACTTCAATATACTTTTGTGATTTTTTCATCAGCATTCTTAGTTTTTCAAAGTGTACTGAATTAAAATAACTTGAATTCATTGCAAAAATTGAGCAACTTTATTGCTCAATTTATTTATTTATATGAGGCAAATATATTTTGCAAAAAATATTCTGTTTTCTCCTCGCAGAGTTTCTTCAGTAGATCATGTGGTTAATGTGACTAATTAGAACTTTTACATTAACTTTGCCCTAGCCCAGAAAATATAACCAACTTTTCTTAAATGTAATGTGGCATATTCAATTTCCATTTTCTTTAACACACTTTTTTTCTAGAATATTGTTGAATTTTCCAATTTTATTCTTATTTTAACTTTTTTTTTTTTTTTTTGACAGGCAGAGTGGACAGTGAGAGAGAGAGACAAAGGTCTTCCTTTGCCGTTGGTTCAACCTCCAATGGCCGCCGCAGCTGCTGTGCTGTGGCCGGCGCACTGCGCTGATCTGATGGCAGGAGCCAGGTGCTTCTCCTGGTCTCCCATGGGGTGCAGGGCCCAAGCACTTGGGCCATCCTCCACTGCACTCCCTGGCCACAGCAGAGAGCTGGCCTGGAAGAGGGGCAACCGGAACAGAATCCGGCGCACCGACCGGGACTAGAACCCGGTGTGCCGGTGCTGCAGGCGGAGGATTAGCCTAGTGAGCCGCGGCACCGGCTTATTTTAACATTTTCTGAAATGACAACAAGGAAGTGGTGGAAAGCATCTTTCTCATTCTTGTTGCAGCTGATGAGCCACACTTGAGGTGCTCCCTAGATGAGCTGGATTGGAGTCTGCAGAGACTGCTGTGGAAGTGAAGTAGCAGTGACAGGAGTGCTGCCTAAGTGTGACAGTCTCAGGACCTGCTAGGGTACAAACCCCGAACCAGAAGTTTCTCACATATGAGGGCATTTTTTCTGATAAAAGGGTGAGAGAAGAGAAGATGGATTTCTGTAGGTTAGTTTCATAATAGCACCAAATCTCAGTTTCTCCAGGCTGGGGAGCGGAGACACAATCATCTGTTTGTTTTTCTCACTTGAACTGAACTAGGGATGTTGGAACTTGATTATCTATTTGTGCAAGCAAAGTTTTTTTTTTTATTACATTTCTGAATTTCAAAGTTAGAAAAGTCATATCTTGAAGGCTCTAATACTTAAAGTTGCACAGACTCTGGGTTCTAATCCACAGGCCATTCTGCATATATCCTCATGCTTTTTATTTGGGAGACAAAATAAACTTGAAATTAAAAAAAAATCCCATTTAAGCATATGAGGTAGGTGAGGATGGGAGACGAGGAGACTCATTAGAATAAAAAAAGTGTGTATTATTTTTGATCTGGGTCGCGTGGCCACCAGGATATACTGCCTTATTAAGGGATGTGTATTCTGTAGAGCTGCTTTCCTTTAATAACTCATTTTTATTTCCCCGTTTCCACATAGAAGTCCAAAAGGGTATAAAAGCTATGGAAACAAGGTACAATCAACCACTGCTCTTTGAACAACTGGGTCCCTGTTCTATCTTTTTTTGTTGTTGTTTATTAATTTGTTTTTAATTTGTATGTATCTGATAAATACAGCACTATGTACTTATTAATTCTTCCCACTGTACCCATCCTCCCACCCATTCTCCTCTCCCCTTCCTGCTCTCACTCCTGTTTTATGCAAGAAAAAAAAAATGAATAGATTAAGTGAAAAAAAATCTAAGAGATCTGTTCCTCAAGTCTATACAAAGACTGATCTGTGTTGTTGCTTCTCAAAGGTGATTTCGCTTTTCCCCCTTCCTCTTTTCCCTTCCTTCCTCCTCCTCTTTCATTTAGAAGCTTACTTGTCTTTAAAGAAGAACCCAGGGATGATACATGTTTTGTGAGCTCTTAAAATAATAACTTATGAGAAATAATAATATCCTCCTTTTAATACACTAAAAGAAAGTGATTCTTTTTTTCTTTTATTTAATGAATATAAATTTCCAAAGTACAGCTTATGGATTACAATGGCTCCCCCCCATAACTTCCCACCCACCCACAACCCTCCCTTTTCCCACTCCCTCTCCCCTTCCATTCACATCAAGATTCATTTTCAATTCTCTTTATATACAGAAGATCAGTTTAGCATATAGTAAATAAAGATTTCAACAGTTTGCACCCACATAGAAACACAAAGTGAAAAATACTGTTTGAGTACTAGTTATAGCATTAAATCACATGTACAGCACATTAAGGACAGAGATCCTACATGAGGAGTAAGTGCACAGTGACTCCTGTTGTTGATTTAACAAATTGACACTCTTGTTTATGGCATCAGTAATCACCCTAGGCTCTTGTCATGAGTTGCCAAGGCTATGGAAGCCTTTTGAGTTCACTGACTCTGATCATATTTAGACAAGGTCGTAGTCAGAAAGGAAGTTCTCTCCTCCCTTCAGAGAAAGGTACCTCCTTCTTTGATGACCTGTTTTTTCCACTGGGATCTCACTCACAGAGATCTTTTTTTTTTTCAGAGAAAAATTTTTTTTTATTTAGTAAATATAAATTTCCAAAGTACAGTTTATGGATTACAATGTCTCCCCCCCCCCATAATTTCCCTCCCATTTGCACCCTTCCCATTTCCTGCTCCCTCTCCCATTCCATTCACATCAAGATTCATTTTCAATTCTCTTTATATACAGAAGATTGATTTAGTATATATTAAGTAAAGATTTCATCAGTTTGCACCCACACAGAAACACAAAGTGTAAAACACTATTTCAGTACTAGTTATAGCATTACTTCATGTGGGACAACACATTAAGGACAAATCCCACATGAGAAGTAAGTACACAGTGACTCCTATTGTTGACTTAACATTTGACACTCTTGTTTATGGTGTCAGTAATCTCCCTAGGCTCTAGTCATGAGTTACCAAGGCTATGGAAGCCTTTTGAATTCTCCGACTTCGATCTTATTCCAACAGGGTTATAGTCAAAGTGGAAGTTCTCTCCTCCCTTCAGAGAAAGGTACCTCCTTCTTTGATGGCCCCATTCTTTCCACTGGGATCTCACTCACACAGCTCTTTCATTTAGGTCTTCTTCTTCTTTTATTTTTTTTCCAGAGTGTCTTGGCTTTCCATGCCTGAAAAACTCTCATGGGCTCTTCAGCCATATCTGAATGCCTTAAGGGCTGATTCTGAGGCCAGAGTGCTATTTAGGACATCTGCCATTCTATGAGTCTACTGTGTATCTCGCTTCCCATGATGGATCGTTCTCTCCCTTTTTGATTCTATCAGTTAGTATTAGCAGACACTAGTCTTGTTTATGTGATCCCTTTGACTCTTAGACCTATCATTATGATCAATTGTGAACTGAAATTGATCACTTGGACTAGTGAGATGGCATTGGTACATGCCACCTTGATGGAATTGTATTGGAATCCTCTGGCACGTTTCTAACTCCACCATTTGAGGCAGGTCTGATTGAGCATGTCCCAAATTGTACATCTCCTCCCTCTCTTATTCCACTCTTATATTTAACAGGGATCACTTTTCAGTAAAAATTTAAACACCTAAGAAGAATTGTGTGTTAATTACAGAGTTCAAACAATAGTAATAGAACAAAACAAAGAAAAAATACTAAAAAGGATAAAGTATTACATTGTACATTAACAGTCAGCACAAGAGCTGATCAAGTCACTCTTTCTCATAGTGTCAATTTCGCTTCAACAGGTTTCCCCTTTGGTGCTCAGTTAGTTGTCGCTGATCAGGGAGAACAAATGATATTTGTCCCTTTGGGACTGGCTTAATTCACTCAGCATAATGTGTTCCAGATTCCTCCATTTTGTTGCAAATGACCGGATTTCATTGTTTTTGACTGCTGTCTAGTATTCTATAGAGTAAATGACCCATAATTTCTTTATCCAGTCTACTGTTGATGGGCATTTAGGTTGGTTTCAGATCTTAGCTATTGTGAATTGAGGTGCAATAAACATTAGGGTGCAGACTGCTTTTTTGTTTGCCAATTTAATTTCATTTGGGCAAATTCCAAGGAGTGGGATGGCTGGGTTGAATGGTAGGGTTATATTCAGGTTTCTGAGGAATCTCCAAACTGACTTCCATAGTGGCTTAATCAGTTTGCATTCCTACCAACAGTGGGTTAGTGTCCCTTTTTCCCCACATCCTCGCCAGCATCTATTGTTGGTAGATTTCTGATTGTGAGCCATTCTAACTGGGGTGAGGTGAAACCTCATTGTGGTTTTGATTTGCATTTCCCTGATTGCTAATGACCTTGAACATTTTTTCATGTGCCTGTTGGCCATTTGGATTTCCTCTTTTGAAAAATGTCTGTTGAGGTCCTTGGCCCATCTCTTAAGTGGGTTGTTTGTTTTGATGTTGTGGAGTTTTGTGATTTCTTTGTAGATTCTGGTTATCAACCCTTTATCTGTTGCATAGTTTGCAAATATTTTTTCCCATTCTGTCGGTTGTCTCTTCACTCTCCTGACTGTTTCTTTTGCAGTAGAGAAACTTCTCAATTTGATGCAATCCCAAATGTTAATTTTTGCTTTGACTGCCTGCGCCTCCAGGGTCTTTTCTAGGAAGTCTTTTCCAGTACCTATATCTTGCAGGGTTTCTCCAATGCTCTCTAATAATTTGATGGTGTCAGGTCATAGATTTAAGTCTTTAATCCATGTTGAGTGAATTTTTGTGTAAGGTGATAGGTAGGGGTCTTGCTTCATGATTCTGCACATGGAAATCCAGTTTTCCCAACAACATTTATTGAATAGACTGTCCTTGCTCCAAGAATTGGTTTTAGATCCTTGATCAAATATAAGTTGGCTGTAGATGTTTGGATTGATTTCTGGTGTTTCAATTCTGTTCCATTTGTCTATCCATCTGTTTCTGTACCAGTACCATGCTGTTTTGATTACAACTGCCCTGTAGTATATCCTGAAATCTGGTATTGTGATGCCTCTGGCTTTGTTTTTGTTGTACAAGATTGCTTTAGCTATTCGAGGTCTCCTGTGTCTCCATATGAATTTCAGCATCATTTTTTTCCAGATCTGAGAAGAATGTCTTTGGTATCTTGATTGGGATTGCATTGAATCTGTAAATTGCTTTTGGGAGAATGGACATTTTGATGATGTTGATTCTTCCAATCCATGAGCATGAAAGATTCTTCCATTTTTTTGTATCCTCTTCTATTTCTTTCTTTAAGATTTTGTAATTCATTGTAGAGATCTTTAACGTCCTTGGTTAAGTTTATTCCAAGGTATTTGATTGTTTTTATAGCTATTGTGAATGGGATTGATCTTAGAAGTTCTTCCTCAGCCATGGCATTGTCTGTGTATACAAAGGCTGTTGATTTTTGTGCATTGATTTTATACCCTGCTACTTTGCCAAAATCTTCTATGAGTCTATTAGTAGAGTTCTTTGGATCCCCTAAATAAAGAATCATATCATCTGCAAAGAGAGATAGTTTGAGTTCTTCTTTCCCAATTTGTATCCCTTTAATTTCTTTTTCTTGCCTGATGGCTCTGGCTAAATCTTCCAGAACTATGTTGAATAGCAGTGGTGAGAGTGGGCATCCCTGTCTGGTACCAGATCTCAGTGGAAATGCTTCCAACTTTTCCCCATTCAATAGGATGCTGGCCGTGGGTTTTTTATAAATTGCTTTAATTGTATTGAGGAATGTTCCTTCCAAACCCAGTTTGCTTAGAGTTTTAGTCATGAAAGGGTCTTGAATTTTATCAAATGCTTTCTCGGCATCTATTGAGATAATCATATGGTTTTTCTTCCGCAGTCTGTTTATGTGGTGCATCACATTGGTTGATTTGCGCACATTAAACCATCCCTGCATACCAGGGATAAATCCCAGTTGGTCTGGGTGGATGATCTTTCTGATGTGTTGTTGCATTCTATTGGCAAGAATTTTATTGAGGATTTTTGCATCTATGTTCATCAGGGATATTGGTCTGTAATTTTCTTTCAATGCTGCATCTTTCTCTGGCGTAGGGATTAAGGTGATGCTGGCTTCATAGAAAGAATTTGGGAGGATTCCATCTTTTTCGATTGTTCTGAATAGTTTGAGAAGAATTGGAATTAGTTCTTCTTTAAATGTCTGGTAGAATTCAGCAGTGAATCCATCTGATCCTGGACTTTTCTTTGTTGGGAGGGTCTTTACTACTGTTTCAATTTCTTTCTTAGTTATGGGTCTATTTAGGTTTTCTGTGTCTTCATGGTTCAATTTAGGTAGATCGCATGTGTCCAGGAATCTATCCATTTCTGATAGATTTCCCTGTTTGCTGGCATACAAGTCCTTGTAGTAATTTCTGATGATTCTTTTTATTTCTGTGGTGTCTGTTGTTATGTTTCCTTTTTCATCTCTGATTTTATTGATTTGGGTCTTTTCTTTTTTTAGTTAGTTGGGCCAATGGGGTGTCAATTTTGTTTATTTTTTCAAAAAACTAACTCCTCGCTTGGCTGATTTTTTGCAATGTTTTTTTTTTTTTTGGATTCAATCCTGTTTATTTCTTCTCTGATTTTAATTATTTCTCTTCTCCTACTAGATTTGGGTCTGGTTTGCTGCAGATTTTCTGGATCCTTATGATGCGTTGAAAGCTCATTTATTTGGTGCCTTTCCAATTTCTTGATGTAGGCACCTATTGCTATAAACTTTCCTCTCAACACTGCTTTTGCCGTATCCCATAAGTTTTGATATGTTGTGTTGTTATCCTCATTTACTTCCAGAAAGTTTTTGATTTCTTCTATGACCCAGTGTTCATTCAGGAGCATGTTTTTCAGTCTGCATGTGTTTGCATATGCTCTAGGGATTCCTGAGTTGCTAATTTCCACCTTCATTCCACTGTGGTCTGAGAAGCTGCATGGTATGATTCTAATTCTTTTAAATTTGTGAGAAAGTGATTCTTGAGAACAAGTTTTACTATTAAGTTTCATGCCTATCTTTTTTATTTCCATCACATATATTTCACAGTTTCTGGTTAGAATATTAGCAGATAATAAATCTTTAAAGTCTGATTTTCAATTAAAATTCTTACAAATCAAATTTTAAAGGAATTCTATAGGATAGAGAAAACATTTTATATTATGTATGTGCCTTTGAAACACAAGAAAATTTCTGTACATTTTAGACTACACACTTAAGAGTGCATTTAAGACTACGCATTTAAAAGTGCCCTTTTGCTGAAGACTTAGGAGAAAAATAAAGAGGTCTAGAGTATTTGAAATTGGAGACACAAGACATATGAAGATATGATGATCAGGATAATATAAATCAGATTCCAAACCCCGACTCCCCACAGCAACATTCTGTAGTTCTGTTGCTATGCGTACTCACTTGGCACTTGCATGGCCTTTTAAGTTTTTGTGTTGCTATTTTTCTTGGAAAATGAATAAATCACTCAGCAGAAGTAAATTCGACACTTGCTTGCCACTCAAATTAATCATGCTCACCATGCTCAGAAGATGGCTTGACGGCTCCTGGGCATTTATCTAGCCATTTCTTGACATCAGGACATGAGTTTGCATGTGGGTATGATGAGAGTTTCGACGTTTAGAGGTAATTATCTTTGCATGCCCTTAGGATTTAAAAGACTGATCAAAGAAAATTTAAGACACTCTAAGTCTTTTTTTTTTTTTTTTTGAAGCCAAGGATGTCTTGGAAACTTTTTTTAAAGATTTATTTATTTATTTGAAAGGCAGTGTTACAGAGAGGCAGAGGCAGAGAGAAAGAGAGAGAGAGATAAAGAGAGAGAGAGGTCTTCCATCAGAGAGAGACAAAGAGAGAGAGAGAGAGGTCTTCCATCCGCTGGTATACTCCCCAGTTGGCCGCAATGACTGCAGCTGCTGTGCTGATCCGAAGCCAGGAGCCAGGAGCTTCTTCTGAGCCTCCCACGTGGGTGCAGAGGCCTAAGGACTTGATCCAGCTTCCACTGCTTTCCCAGGCCATAGCAGAGAGCTGGCTTGGAAGTGGAGCAGCCAGAACTCAAACTGACACCCATATGGGATGCCGACACTGCAGGTGGAGGTTTTTATCCACTATGTCACAGCATCAGCCCCATTCTAAGTCTTAAGGAGACAGGCTTACGATGTGCAATCCAGTCAGAGTTTGTGATTAAAATTAGGAAGTGGGTATGTTGAAGAGGATTGCAGCAACATTGAGCTCAGTCAGGATTTAATTTCTCACAAAACTGAAATTTTAATAAAATAGATGAAAACTGGTAGGTTGAGAGACTCGAGTCTATGACTTCTGAATTAAGAAAACAAATTCCAGACCTCTTTTCTAGGCGGCCTTAGGAATATGCCCTGGAATCTACTTGTTTAAGTAATGGTGCTGACATGCTGCCTTCCACTGACTGAGAGGTAGTAGAGAGACATAATTAGGAAGCAGGCAAGAGAGAGTGATGTGAGAGTGGATTTTGATGCACTAATTTCTGTAGACAGCATCAGTACCCGTGTATAAAACCTATTCTGTATTCTTAACTCTTAAAACCTCTCTCTGCTTTATATCCTTTAGCAGAACACGTGCTTAGGCTATGCAATTTCTTTAAACACATGAGCAAAACTACTGATTCAATGCACCCATTAAGACCTGAAATATTTTAGAGTGCAACTGAAGAAAATAAGGTAAAAGTCTAGAAGGAAAAAAAAAACTCAATCAATTTTTTTAAATTTATTTAAGAAGTGTTTTTAACAATCATTCTCTCGGAAGGTGCACCTTTGTTTTAGCAGATGCATTGTGACTTGGGTAAAAATGGAATAGAATTGTGTGAGAATCATCAGAAGACTGCATGATTATCATTAATTTTGCTTGGCCAACTGGGGTAAACATCTACTGAAAATTCTAGCAGCAGAGTAATATTTGAAAAATATTATGAAGTGATTTCATCTATTTTTCCAAGCAATAGTCTTCAGGACCTGCCATCTGGGGAAGTGTACTGGAAAAGAATGGATGCTTGAATGAACAATAAATGGGCTCCATGATGACTGGACAGTCTCGCTGCTAGGACATCGATTTACTTCTATTACAGATATTTCAGGACAGAAATTGTTTTAGATGCCTATATAGTAACAAAACAAGCATTTTTCTTTTACTCTCTTTTCTCAGTTAGTTAGTTCTCAATTCTAAAACTCATATTCCTGAGAGAAATGTGTGAACTTCAGCATAGAACCAAATTCTGCTTATCAGGTAAGGAAAAAGACTTAAGAGATAAAGTAACTTAGAACCAGCAGCTAAGTTAGCTACACTGTGTGCACCTTTGTCACATCTTACCTGCTCTCCGGGAAGGGGACATCCTTTTTTTTTAATTTTTTTTTTTTTTTTTTTGACAGGCAGAGTGGACAGTGAGAGAGAGTGAGACAGAGAGAAAGGTCTTCCTTTTGCCGTTGGTTCACCCTCCAATGGCCGACGCAGCCGGTGCACTGCAGCCGGCGCACCGCGCTGATCTGATGGCAGGAGCCAGGTGCTTATCCTGGTCTCCCGTGGGGTGCAGGGCCCAAGCACTTGGACCATCCTCCACTGCACTCCCGGGCCATAGCAGAGAGCTGGCCTGGAAGAGGGACAACCGGGACAGAATCCGGCACACCGACCAGGACTAGAACCTGGTGTGCCGGTGCCGCAAGGTGGAAGATTAGCCTACTGAGCTGCGGCTGGCCAAGGGGGACATCCTTAACAGGCATGGGCCATGTTACATACCGAATGTTCGTGTTAACCCTCAAAAAACATACAGGTTGGGGTGGGCCTTACAGTGCAGTGGGTTAAGACAGTTTTGGGACACCTGCTTCCATGTCAGAGTGTCTGCTTCAAGTTCTAGACACTTTGTGCTTCCAATCCAGCTTCCTGCTAAGGTGCTTGAGAGACAGCAGCAGATGACCCAAGTACTTAGGCCCCAGCCACCCATGTGGGATACCCAGAGGGAATTCCCAGATACTGGTTTTGGCCTGGCCCAGCCCTGGCTGTTATGGGCATTCAGCAGTGAACCAACAGACAGTTGATATCTCTTTCTCCTTTCTTTCTCTTACTCTCTCTTTGTCATTCTGCCTTTCAAATAAATCAATGAACCATATCAATCAATTGATCATATATATAAACAGAAGCCAAAACCCCTAGTGTGGCTGTATTTGGAAACAAGGACTCTAAAAGTTAAATGAGGTGATAAAGGTAGGGCTTTGATCCAATAGGATTAGTGTCCTTATGAGAAAAGACAGCAGAGGGGCCTCTCCTGCCTCATGTCTCTCCCCACCAAGTGATTGCACGGCAGGAGAGCAGTGCCTCCAGCCAGGAAGAGAGCCTTCACAGAAGCCAGCCCCTGCTGGATCTCCATCTTAGACGTTCCAGGCTGCAGAACTGAACAGGGAAAAACCGTATTTCTGCGGTCAAAACTACAGAGTCTGTGGTATTTTGTTGGCTATGGAAATTTGGATAGACAAGACAGACCATCACATGTGTGGCTATTGAGACATTTTCTCACATGCTTGACTGTACATTGGTAAGTGGAAATTATGTAGGCAGAAGAGGTGAACGGAGGTTTTCCTTTCTTTTTATTTTAATATGTGAACCTCAAGTGATTAGTTATTTGCTGTGGGCAGTGTAGGGATATTACTATTGATAAGAACTTATCACATAATCGAAAATGTTTATAGAGTCTCAGTTGATTGTAGATGTTTAAATGGCTAGGTAAATTTTTATATCATTATAATAAAAAATAACATGGGGGCAGGCTTTGGAATAGCAGTTGAGATGTTGCTTAGGATGCCTGCATCGCATACTGGAGTGCCTCAGTTCTATTCCTGCCTCTGCTTCAGTCCAGGTTCCCTTTAATGCACACCTGGAAGACAGCAGGTGATGGCTCAAGTACTTGGTTCCCTGCCACTCACGTGAAAAGACTTGAGACTGAGCCTGGGCTCCTGGTTTTGGCCACAACAAGCCCTGGCTGTTGCAAATATTTGGGGAGTAAACCAGCAGATGGAAGATCTCTGTCTCTCTCTCATTGCATTCAAATAAAATAAATATAAGTAATTTTAAAAATTCATAAAAATAAATATACATAACAACATGTGTTATTTTATATTCATGAAGAGAGAGAACATGTCTATGTGAATTGGAATAATATATACAAATAAGCAATGTGATAATGTGGTCCCTTTATGAGGATGCTATATGCAAAGTTTTTGTTTTCTTTTTGCTTGTATGAGTTTTAAAAAAAGCAAATTTTGTAGAATTTCTGCAAAATATTGTTAAAGTAAATGTACTCAGAATAAATTTAAATAAGCTGCAAGCAGGTGACATTTAGCTAGATGATTGAGGTGGCTCATTTGGCTGTTCTGAAGATGCTAAGAGTGCCACTTCGGTTTTGCCAAGTCACTCTGTGGAATTACTCAGGCCATGCGCTGAGAGAAGGAACAGTAGATTTGCAGTCAGCAGACCTGTACTTAGTTGCCAGCTGTGTCATTCACAAAGCCCTCAGAGCTTTAGCCTTCTCATTAGTGAAACAGAGTAACAATTCTATGTCCAGAATCAGCACCAAAGCAAATGAAATGTGTGAAAAGTTTTGTGATCTATGGCGCTCTATGCAAATGCTAGCTATAATTATTCTGAAGATGACTATTATAAGTGAAATTATATAAATATAAAAATGTAACAGAAGTTGCCCTGAAAACACTACATCTTATGACTATAATCTAATTATGCTTGAGCATATCCTATTGCATGTTCTTAATTTCTGCTCTGATCTTTTAACAGATACCAGGGTAGTCATTTTGCATTTCTAGTAGACAATAGAAGTTGGAGTTCAGGAGTACTATTAAGAAATGATTCTCTGAATAGGATGCAGTTTTGCAAGTTTCAAATTTCATTCATGTGATATTCATGGTGTTCCAATTGTGGTTACAGTGGCAAATTGAACAAAATCTCTGCCCCATGAGAGTTTACAATCTAATGGGGTGGAGATTACCAAAAATGCCAAAGAAAATGGGCCGGCATCGCGGCTCAATAGACTAATCCTCCACCTGCGGCGCCAGCACCCTGGGTTCTAGTCCCGGTCGGGGCGCCGGTTCTGTCCCGGTTGCCCCTCTTCCAGGCCAGCTCTCTGCTGTGGCCTGGGAGTGCAGTGGAGGATGGCCCAAGTGCTTGGGCCCTGCACCCACAAGGGAGACCAGGAGAAGCACCTGGCTCCTGGCTTCGGATCAGTGTGGTGCACCGGCTGCGGCAGCCATTGGGGAGTGAACCAACGGAAGGAAGACCTTTCTCTCTGTCTCTCTCTCTCACTGTCCACTCTGCCTGTCAAAAAAAGAAAGAAAGAAAGAAAGAAAGAAAGAAAGAAAGAAAGAAAGAAAGAAAATGAATATATAATATATCAGTAATGACTGTGTGATAGTAAATGTAGTAAGTGCTAGGGAGAAAAAAAAAGGAAGGCAAAATCTGGGAGGGAAGCTACGGGTCAGGTGTGAAGGCCCGGAGTCTAGGATGGAGGTTAAATGCAGATGGTTTATTGAAGTGGTCTTAGGATGGAAGGGGGATGGTGGAGGGGGGATCTAGGTCACAAAGCAGATGCAACTGGGCCTTTGCCGACCCCCTAGAGTTGAAAGTTTGGAGTGGGCCCTCAGACATGCCTGGAGTTGGAGCAAAGGGGTCAGGCCTTTATACTCTTGTAATGATCGGGAATGGGACCTTCCCTGGGAAGGCTTCTCCTTCACATGTACTCTCAAAAGTCTCTCTGGAGCATCATGGTTTTCTTCATACACTCATCCTTCTTTCTTAATAAACCAAGTAAATGAAAGTACTGGGACCCTCCCAACTTTCTTTACTTACTTGCTTTGCTCTGCACCCTCAGGTAGGAATGTAATGCCAGTTCCAGTGCCTTCTTTCTGTTTGGTTCAAAGTAGAGTATGAGGTTTAGAGTGTCTCCTAATTTGAGTAGGTTAATTTTTATTCTATACTTACGTTCTTTTTTTGTTCTTTTAGGCAGATTTTAACTAGTTATAATTTGTAAATTTTTTCTTAAATTACACTCTTCTCTAGACATTTGAATCTTCATTAATGAACACTTAAAATTATTATTATTTTTCTTAATTTGTTTTTAATTGCTATGTCATTGTTTTTTGTTTCCAAATGAATTCTCAATTTATCCTTCTTATTAGATAGGATATATTAATAGTGTGTTTGAGAATGGGAGGAGCTGTTTTATTGGAAAAGGCACAAAAATGGTCTGTGAGGTTTTTTTTTTTTTTTAACTTTTGTGCAATTGTTTTGCCTTACTACAAACACATAGCACTTTCCTTAGGGTTTACTATGAATAGCTAGAATGGTATAGATGCCATTTCTCTTTTCAGTTAAACTGCAAGCAACTCCCTTTTTAAAGAATTGTGCTTGTCTCTAGCAAGCAGTCCAAAGTATGTGATATATAAAAACACTTATTGCCTTTTTTTAAACTCGATATCTATAGGATAAACCATTTACTATTTCGTGGTGCCTGCTGAGGATGGATCTCCTGGGGTGCTGCTTTCTTTCCGGGGGCCATGTGCACCATTGACTTTCCACTGTCTACCATCAAACTCCCCCTGCCATGCAGTACATCAGTCCATCATCACGTGGCAGGAGGACACAGGAAAGAGCTGAGGTCTTGCTGCACATCTTTCTAGGAGCTGGATTTGGCTGTCATTTTGTTTTTAGTCATTTTTTGTAAAATTTTTAGTAGCATTTATTTCCATTCCATTCTATTTGACCCATCCCAGTGTTTTCAATGGTTTTATGCAAGTAATTTTATTTCCAGCATGCTATTCTAATTTCCTTATAGCTAACAGGATAAATATGAGGGAAAATGTGTCAAAAATATATCAATTATAAAGTTCAGATGGGGAGGGTGATGAAGAAGCAACCAGTATATAACCACATATGTTTGCTCCATAAGCTTTTGATACTCCTTAGAGTTTTTAGGGGAATCTTGGGAGCAATGAAAAATGTACCCAAATTTCTTTCTGAAAGATTGCTTTGAATGATACTACTGTAATAGTGCAAGTTCACTGTAGCCTCTGCACATTGTTTTATTAAAAGTAACACTTTGTAAGCTTCACAGATAATGAAAGAAATTTCATTGTTTTAATTTCTATTTTAAAACATTAGTTAGGTTGAAAATAGTCATGCAACTTTGAAATTCGTATGCATAAATAGTTGAATAGAAGTTTATTGGCCAGAATGTGAAATGAGATTTGAACAAGTTGAATGCTTTTTTTCTAAAAAAGATTTTTCTATCTATGTGAATGGCAGGAAAATGGAGGGAGAGACAGAGAGAAAGACAGGAGAGAGAGAGATCTTCCACTGGTTCAGTCCTCAAATGGCTGCAACAGTTAGGGTTGGGCCAGGTTGAGGCCAAGAAATAGGAACTTCATCTTTGTCTCCCATGTAGGTATCAGGAGTCCAAGTGTAAGGAAAAGGGGGTGTGGAACATAGTGGAGACAGGATGTGAACCGCAGCCAGCACGAGTTTATTCAAGAAAAATTTGCAGAGATAGTCAGCTGCCGGCGGACACACAGACTGAACACATGGCAGAGGACACAGTCCCACAGCAGGCTGGGCCCTAAATATCTTAAGGTGGGCTAAGGGTCTGGAGGTGGCATTGGGGGAGGGGGTGGCAGTCAGATGATGCGTTATTTCATACAGGTTTTTCAGGTTTTTGGGGGGCTTACACACCTGGAAAAGAAAGGAGAGGATGGGGTTGGGAAAGTACAGGGTATAGGGTTTAGCTGATCTCTTAAAAGAAGGAAGAGGTAAGGTGTAAAAAGGAATTTTATCTATTTTCAGGAAAGGAGCTCAACTAGCTGAGGCTTAGCTGAGGCTTATGTCCTGGTTCCATCACCAAGTTCTCAGGACGTCCTGCTCTGCCTTCCTAGGTGAATGAGCAGGAAGCTGTCAGAAGTGGAGCAGCCAGGACTCAGTGGGACAGAATATAAGCTTGGAAATGAATCAAGCATCTTTGGTCAAGAGTTTCTAAACAAAGGTTCCAAACACATCTAGTGGGAAAGGCTGGTACCTTCAATGAATGATTCTGGTAAAACTAAATATTCACATGCAGATGACTGAAACGATTCCTCTACCTTTCACTCTGTACAAAAATTAATCCCAAATGAATCAAAGATCTAAAGGTAGCATCCAAAACTACAAAACTGCTAGAATAAAACACAGCAGAGACAACACATTGAAATCGGCAATGATTTTTTTTAACAAGACCCCAAATGCACAAACAACAAAAGCAAAACTATTTATAACAAAGAAGCTCTGCACAGCAAACACAGTGAAGAGACAACCAGAAAATAATCACAAACTTTGCATCTGATAAATGATTAATACCCAGAATATAGAAGAAATTTTAAAAATTCAACTGCAAAAGAACAACCTACCCAGTTATGAAGTAGGCAGAGTATCTGAATAAATATTTCACAGAAGATTTCTCTGTGTGTGTGTGTGTGTGTGTGTGTATGTCTCCCTCTCTCTTTGTAACTCTTAACTTTCGAAGTAAATAAATAAGTCTTTAAAAAAGTCAATTCTCGGCCGGCACCGCGGCTCACCAGGCTAATCCTCCGCACACCGGGTTCTAGTCCCGGTCGGGGTGCCGGATTCTGTCCCAGTTGCCCCTCTTCCAGGCCAGCTCTCTGCTGTGGCCAGGGAGTGCAGTGGAGGATGGCCCAAGTACTTGGGCCCTGCACCTACATGGGAGACCAGGATAAGCACCTGGCTCCTGCCATCGGATCAGCATGGTGCGCTGGCCGCGGCGGCCATTGGAGGGTGAACCAACGGCAAAAGGAAGACCTTTCTCTCAAAGTCAATTCTCACAAGACAGACTGGTGTTTTCTAGGTAGCTCATGTAATTTTTCAAAGAAAACCCTATTGCCCAAATTACACTTTATTCTTTCTTCTTCAGTCAACATTCTTTTATGTACTTTCAATTTTCCAGAAATGTTCCCCTGTTTTTCATCTCCCTTCTGTTCTTTTCTCTTTGCTTTTATCCTTTACTATTTTTAGATGGAGTCTCAGAAAGGAAAGAATATAAATTCACAGGTTCGCTCTACCATCTTGACCTAAATATTCCTTTAGGTGTGATTAGAAGTGTGATTTGCACTAAAATTTCATCAGTTGGGACTTGTGACCTACCTCAGCCTGCTTTCCCAGGCATGATTCATGCTTCTGAGATAAATATCTTTTCACTTATATGTGCCTTCTATTTTCCTATTCTGAATAACTCCCATCTCTAACTCTTGAGTCTTTCTTGAAACACAAGCTGAACACGATTTCTCTCCCAGCTCCCCATCCCTCTATCATCTGAACTCCTAGGGCACTTTTAATATCTCACTGATTGTATTTACATGTTTTCTTTTTTACTATGACCACTCCTATGCACATTTTCATCTCCATACTGTACAAAAGCTTCTTATGAATGTTAGCATATGTTAGTAGTAAATAAAAAAAGCAAAAAAAAGATGTGCTTTGGAATTAGGTACAGTTGTATTCAAATAATAATTACAAGACAGAGATTTAAATTCTCAATAGCTTCAGAAATAAAGCACTTATTAGATAGGGTTCAATATTATCTGTGATGTTAGTATTCCGTATCAATTAGAAAAGAGCTTACTTAATATAATAATGATGATAGCTTAAAAATTACAGACTTACAGGAAACAAAATTCTTTTCTTTCAACTTATATTCACTTATGTGCATGGGAGAGAGAAACAGAGACACATACAGAGAGAGAGAGAGATCTCACAACCACCGTCTTACTCTCCAAATGTCCACAGTGACTGGCTGGGCCAGGCTGAAGCCAATAGCTGGGAACTCAATCCAGGTCTCCTACATGGGTGGCAGGAACACAAGTACTTGAGCCATCACCTGATACTTCCCAGGTTGTGAATTAACAGGAAGTTAGAATCTGGAGTGAAGCCCAGATTTGAACCCAGGCACTCTGACATGAGATTCAGGCATCCCAAGAGGCATCTTAACTGTTATGCCAAATACCCACACCTAGAACATTATTCTATTTTTTGAAGATTTTATTATTCATTTGAGAGGTAGAGTTACAGAGAGAGAGACAGACAGACAGACAGATAGAGAAAGAGAGAGAGACAGAGAAAGGTCTTCCATCCACTGGTTCACTCCCCAAATGGCCTCAATGGACAGAGCTGAGTGATCTGAAGACAGGAAACAAGAGCTTCTTCCAAATCTGCCACGCAGGCGCAGGGGCCCAAGCTCTTGGGCCATCTTCTACTGCTTTCCCAAGCTACAGAGAGAGCTGGATCAAAAGAGGAATAGCCAGGTCATAAACTGGTGGCTGTATGGGATGCTGGTGCCATAGGTGGAGGCTTAGCCCACTACACCACAGCGCCAGCCCCTAGAACATTGTTCTTAACAGAGAAACTTCAGAAAAAGAATCAGAATTTTTCTGACTATCTCTGCCACTGTTTAACATATTACTGGAAGCAGTGGCTAAAACAGCTCCCAGCATCATTGGTAGTTAAATGTGGTCATTCAACGACATGACATAGTGAATGGTGTGTGATGAAGGCTGTCACTTACCCAGAACACCTCCACATCCTTTTCCCTGGCTGCTGGTTGATTGGGAAGGTGCTGTCCAAGATGACTTTGTAGATTGACAAGCATAAGTGTGTACTTGATGACTATGGGAGTCTCTTCCTCTCCCCTCTAGATTCACTCTGGACAATTATATAAGAAAAACGACAACTCTAATTGTCTTCAGCCCTTCAATTTTGGTTCTGCTTGTTACAGTATTTAGCCTAATTAAGAAAGAGAAATGCTAGCATGATAAAATCCTGACATATATGGCTTGGGTTAATATTTTCATATCAGGAGATAAAGAATTGGACATTACATGCTGGAAAGAAATGTACTAATGCTATGTTGATTGCAAGTTACCTAGTGGGTCTTGTCTATAGTAGCTTAGAAAGAATACCATGTGTCTGGTGTAGCCATACTTAAGGAGAGTTGTTAGAAAAGTTTTGTTTTTTAATTGTTGCTTATTGATTTTAGCTATATTATAAGAAAAAAAATGAGTTCATGAAGTAATTGGCTGACTTTCAAGAGTAAATTCAAGATTTCAGAGTGTTGTAGTAAACAAATGTTCTTGCATCTAAAACAGTAGGAGGTAAGATGGGAAAAGGCCTAGAGGAAAATAAACTTCATGGTCTCATTAACCCAAAGAACTCAACCCCATGGCTAAAATCATGTGAAGAATGCTGATTTTCATCTTAGCTCATTATTTCAGATGCCTCAAAGAAGCTTCCATTAAATTTGAGACAAAGATAAATGCAACTACACAAAGAAATAGAGAGATTTAGCACTGTGCTTTGGAGGTAACTTTGGATGTACTTACAGAACGATGGAACGAACTCAAAGCAAGCAGGTTGGAATCTCTTAAGGTTTCTAAGGGATTAATATTGCCAAAGTAACCATAAGCCTGCCTTGACAAATCCTTTGCCTATGTGTTCTATAAAATAACCCTAACACCATTAGAAATAGCTTTGCAAGAGCTGTGTATTTCTCACTGGGATTATGCCCCCAATACTCCAAATGTGATCATGGAATCCAATGACAAAGCAAGAACCTTTCAAAGTGCAAAGCCAAGAGCAAGGAAGATCAATGGGTGCTTCTTCCACTTCATGGGAAGGAGTCTTCAGTGTTGGTATAGCAGACCGAGAACTATGTGTGTGTCACATCTGTCTTTTTCTTGAATGGTAATTTTATCATCCATATCTTAACCAGCTTCACCTTTATGACTTGGGTGTGGCAGTGGGCAGATAACGTGTATTTTAATTTATTGAATGTCTGATTGTGAGGAGTTACACTTCAACCTGGTGAAAATTATCATACATCACCAAGAGACTCTGGCTTTGAGCTTCATGCTCTCAGCTTAGATCCATGAATGACTGTATGTAGGATAATCTCAGTTCCCCACTGGAATGAAATAATGGTGTGCCATTAATTGAGCAAGAGGTAATTTTTTTAAAAAGATTTATTTATTTATTTATTTGAAAGTCAGAATTACATACAGAGAGAAGGAGAGGCAGAGAGAGAGAGAGAGAGAGAGAGAGAGAGGTCCTCCATCTGCTGGTTCACTCCCCAGTTGGCAGCAATGGCCGGAGCTGCACTGATCCGAAGCCAGGAGCCAGGAGCTTCTTCCAGGTCTCCCATATGGGTGCAGGGGCCCAACAACTTGGGCCATCTTCTATTGCTTTCCCAGGCCACAGCACAGAGCTCGATCTGAACTGGAGCAGCTGGGACTCGAACTGGCACCCATATGGGATGCCGGCACTGCAGGTAGCAGTTTTACCTGCTACACCACAGTGACGGCCCCAGTAAATTTCTTATGTATCAGCAATATTATACTTTAGGTCTTGAACTGCCCTAATTAAGATGATTTACAATCAGACAAATGGGATATTGTAGCAATGATCTCAAGCTGTGACAATCCTCAAACTCAAAGTCTTTGTCTTCACACAAGAAAGAATTCAGGCGTGAGACAGAGAGTAGTGGAAAGCAAAATAGCAAGGTTTATTAGGGCAGGGACATCCGTAAGAATGGATGGGCACTTCTCCAGACAGAACCTGAGAGAGAGTGCCCAGTTGCTCAGACTGGGGGAGAGCAGGGTTACATGGTTGAGTGGAGAGAGTACACCTGGCCAGGCCAGGCGGGCGGCTCAGCATAGAGGCAGAAGGCTGAGCGCACAGTCTGGTTGAGGCCAGGGGTTTTTAAGGGGATGGGTCTTCCCACATCTTCTCCTCCTGAAACAAAAGACTTTTTGAATGTAAATACAAAAAATTCCTATCTAGTTTTCCCCCTGAAGTTATCAGACAGCAGGAAGCCTGGCTGGCGCCAGGTTAGAGGAAGGAAGGGCAGGACCCCTGGTGGGTCAGGATCCAGAGCAGGATATTTGAAATGCAGATACTGGGCTGCACCTGGAAGATTATCAGGCAGAAGGGACGGAACCCCCGACATGGCAGGTTATTGGGTAGAGGGGCAGGGCAGGATGCAAATACTGGGCTGCCCTGGAAGGTTATTGAGATGACTTTGAGATGCATATGCTGGACCTAGATGTCAACTCTTTAGGCCTTTGTCACACACATAAGCTCATATCTGACTTCCTACCTAACAAAAGAAGTGGCAGCAAACAGGCTGGGTAGGATTGGAATCAGGATAACACCAGAGTCTGAGATTCAGAGCCATATCTACCTTCAAGAAGAGGGCTACTCAAGTGTTCACAGCCAAGAAGAATAGCTAGGATTCAAGTCCAGAGTGTCCAGTCCTGACAGACGAATTCTGGGAAGAATCATTCTTAAAAATACAAAATTCATCAGTCACTTTACCTTAAAGTGCTTTCATAAACGAACAGAAAATACATTACTATTTTCATTTCCCCTATCTACTTACAGAATACTTGAGGGAAAACAAAATCAGGAACTCCAGGTTTGTCTCTGTTTTGACTTCAAGAAGAGTTACTAGAAAACTCATCTACATAATGGTAATTTTGGTGGATTCTACTCTAGACATGACTGAGGAGCCAGGGTGTGAAGGAGCTTTGCCTTTGCCTCAAGGCTTTCCTGGTGCACTGGAAATCAGAGAACCACATGCCGTGATACTGCAGCTCACCTCTACACTCATATTGAGAGAATAAGGGGAGAAATTTGGGACCTGGAATTTCTGTATACCAGAAGTTTTGTAAAAACTTCAAGGTGAATAGATTCAAATTGTTAAAAGTTTTATTAAAAGTAATTGTGACATGGTTATCATTTTTTAGAAGATTGTTTTTAGCTTCAGGAGTAAACAACAGCTGTTACATATCTGAGAAAGCAGACAGTATAAAACGCCTACATTGATTGTTGCTTAAATGGTCCCCGTGAAAAAGATGAGAGCTATGTTTGCTGTTCTTTTGGGTTTTCTTTATAAGCCTCATTCGGAATCATGGCCATAGCTATATGGGCTAGCTATTAAATATCTAGAAACCAACTTATATTAGGAGCAGACTTAGTTTGAGCAAAAAACAGATGCATGATTTTCTACCTTCAATTGCACAGAGTTCCTCAGGTGCTACACAGGAGAATTTGCCAAATTTTTCCAATTAGGATTTGAAAGATGAATTAGAATTTTCTAATCTGCTAAAAGATGACATACACACTGTCCCTAACATTACATCAAATTTATATGTTCTAATATAAGAAATGGGTTTTAAAAATAGGTGCTTTGGTATAAAAAAATTTTTTAAATACAGCACAATTAAAAAGTAAGTTCACATTCCTTTCTAAATAAATGAAGTTATCTTATTGATGAATTAGGAAGCAGACATATTTCTGTTTCTCGCTCTCTTTGAAACATTTTTACTTCAGCTCTCAAGGATTATTTATGCAGAGTCATGGCATATATTGAACACACCCCAAAAACATGTTTTGTGAGATAAGGACAATGATGCCCTATCAAGACGTCCCTAGTGTTCGGTTTGAAGTAGGGTTCCAGCTTAGAGACTCAACAGGAAACAGCAATGTTGTCTTTACATATTTAAATCAGCAGTACTGGTTCTGAAATAGCAACAAGAAGAAAGGCACTGTTGAACTCCGAATATTGCTGTATATTTTTTATGAGCTTTTAAATTATACATTTATATTTTTGTGTAGATGTAGCACTTCACAGAAGTGTCGCTTAGTGTCCCTTGAGAGATTTGAAAAACTCTTTGCATGAGCTCTCTGCAGTCCTCCTAGGATTCTATTAAATGTACACTCTGTGCTCTTTATGCTTTGTTTTTCCCGAATTTGGCATACTTCTGTTGTCTCTGCACTTCATTCTGAATATTTTCTTCTGATCTACCTTTCAGTCTTCCCATTCTCTATTCAACTGAACCCTATGCTATTAAATCTAGTACTGAGTTAATACTTTCCATGGACTTTTTAGTTCTGGAGTTTCTGTGTGATGTTTAACTATTTTAAAGTCCCTATCTTGCCAAATGATTTCTTCTAAAAGTCAACCAGAATTATTTTAAATCCTATTTCTAAGACCTGTAACATCTAGATTTCTGATGATCTTATTTGTTTTATGTTTTGTGTGAATATGAAATTAGTTTTTATCTTTTTGAATTTCTTTTTTTTTAAATTAAGTATTGGGCATTGTATAGAAGAGTAGTAGAGATAATCTGAGTATCTGTATTTGTTATTGTCCTCTCAAAGATTTATGTTAGCTTTTGTCAGGTAGTTAAAGTAGAGGAAGATAATCTTCAATTAGTCTGGGGTTAAGGTGATACAAAGCAAGTAGTCTGTGTTTGTGAAGATTTGTGTATTTCTGGTCCCTCCCTAACTACTGCGTTACACTTAGGTTCAGCCGTTTGCGTACTAAACTGAAACCCTGTGGGATTCCCCCAAGGCTTTCTTTGGTGAGCCCTGTGAGAGCACTAGCTTTCCATCTAGTCCCCTGAGATGGTCAGAAACTCTGCTTATCTTCTTGTCATCTCACTTCCTGCTTTGAAACAGGCAAATGCATGGAGGGGAAATGTGCGTCATCCATGGCCGTTGACTTCAGAGCTTCCTTTTCCTTTAAGATTACGGACCCTTAAGTCCTTACTGCTTTGCTAGTTCTCTGATGCCTCTGTCAGATTAAAATAATTATTTTGTTAGTCTTTCCTAGAGGGAGTTTCTCTGCGGCAAGCTACTCTCCATTACCAGAAGCAGAAGTCCCGAGAGGCACTTCTGCACGGTGATAATGAGAAGGGGGCTAGTGCTGTTCTCCTGCATTCACACTGCGCTCCCCCACTTACACATCAGGTTATGTTGGGGATGTCATGTAGCCTCTTTGAGCATGAACTGCTTCATCTTAATATAAATGAAAAAATGATATCTACCTCAGAGGTGTGTATGAAAACCAAAAGAAACATTTCAAACAACGTTGACCTTTTCACGTGTCCCAAAGGTCAGGAGACCGGGAAAGCAGGGGTGCCTCTCTTTGTGCCTGTGGCATTGGGGCCATGGCAAAACAAGTATAGGGGATGATTCTTTCACTCTTTAATTGGGTATCCGTTGAAAGGAGTGCTGCGGGAACCCTAACCAAAAGAGGTGTTGTGCTCCTGGAAAAATCTGAAGGAAAAGTATCGCAAGCAACACTAGTAGCTGGATCAGGCTTTGAAGGAATGGGTGGGGAGACTCAACAGTTAGTGTGAAAGTTGGACATAAAGTTGTTCTAGAACATGGAGGCACCAAAGTGGCTACAGATGACAGGAATTAGTTTTTATTGAGAGATGGGGACATTCTTGGAAATATGTAGACTGAAATCTCGTAAATAATTTCTGTGTCTCTTTGTAATAAACTAAAGTTGTCTAAAATAATGACATCCAAAAATAAATAAATAAATAAATAATAAAACAATGTGGAACACATGGTAAGTGGTCAAGAAATTTACCCATGCCATTTGTGTTTTAAATAAATTTAAACATTGAAATATTTATTGAATGCATAATTGCACTATGATGCTATGGTAAACAAAAGAGAAAAATTTCACCTCATTTCTAACAAAACTTTAAAATTTAAGATGTAATGCAAATGTCTGCATTTGTGGAGAAAACCTCGTGAGAGAAATCTATTGTTATCCTCACAACCAACTCACCTACAAAAACACAATTCAGAAAAGAGACAGGTATTACAAAAAAAAAACATTTTTGAAGAGAATATTTGGTAGGCTCTTGCAAATTCTTTGGGTTTAAACATCAATGCAATGTGTGATTCTGAATAGAGGAGCTATTCCTCTGTTGGTTAGAATTGATCAATATCCAAAAAAAAGTGTCTTCCTATTTTAAAGAAACTTTTTTCAGGTACAATGTATACATTGTAGCTGGTACTTTAGAATTATAGGATTTAATCCAGGCTGGCACTGTGGTGTAGTGGGTAAAGCCGCTGCCTACAATGGCAGA
This sequence comes from Oryctolagus cuniculus, assembly GCF_051225735.1. Classification (NCBI taxonomy): domain Eukaryota; kingdom Metazoa; phylum Chordata; class Mammalia; order Lagomorpha; family Leporidae; genus Oryctolagus; species Oryctolagus cuniculus. The sequence goes on along the minus strand of NC_142874.1, from coordinate 50,270,758 downwards.
ATCCCATATGGGTGCCAATTCAAGTCTCAGCTGCTCCACTTCTGATCCAGCTCTCTGCTATGGCCTGGGAAAGCAGTAGAAGATGGCCCAAGTCCTTGGGCCCCTGCACCCATGTGGGAAACCTGGAAGAAGCTCCTGGCTTTGGATGGGTGTAGCTCTAGCTGTTTCGGCCATCTGGGGAGTGAACCAGCAGATGGAAGACCTCTCTCTCTCTCTCTGCCTCTGCCTATCTGTAACTCTGCCTTTCAAATAAATAAATAAATCTTAAAAAAAGAATTATATGATTTGAAACTTAACTATTAAGGTATATAAATATTTAATTCATATGTTTCCATAATTAGCTATTAAGTAAAAATAGCAAGAATTTATTTTAGGAAAGCCTAAATTTTTCATGCTTTCCAACTAATTCTCTAAGAGGAAGACTAGAATAGATAAAAATTATTAGAGGGAAGAAGTTTTTTTCTCAAATTGCAAATGCCCAAAGTGAGTCATTGTGTTGGTCCAGAAAAGATAAAGAAAATCAAGATATTATTCCACTTTATTGAGGTCCGATTTTCCAACCCTGTTGTCTTCAGAACAAAACTGCTTTTTAAACTCAAGTAATATTTTAAATCTACTAAGGAAAACTGAAATATTAAAGGACAATGGATTTTTTACACATGTACTCAGTGAAAGAGTATATTTGTAATATTCCAATGATAAAAGATAAAGAAAAAATTTTGATTGTTCTATTTTGCAGAAGAAAAATAAGGTGATGAGGCTGGCCTTGTGGCATGGTGGGTAAAACAACAGCCTACTATGCCAGCATCCCATATGGGTGCCACTTCCCGGTTCGTGTCCTAGCTGCTTCACTTCTGATCCAGCTCCCTGCTAATGGCCTGAGAAAGGTAATGGAAGATGGCCAAAATGCTTGGGCCCTTGCTACCCTGTCTCCTGGCTTTGGCCTGATGCAGTGCTGGCCATTGCAGCCATCTGGGGAGTGAACCAGTAAATGAAAGCTTGCTCTCTCTCTCTCTCTCTCTCTCTCTCTCTCTTTCTTTCTCTCTCTCCCCCCTTCTCTCCCCCTCTTCCTCTCCCTCTCCCTCTCTCCCCGTCTCTGTAATTCTGTCTTTCAAATAAATAAGTGAATCTTAAATTTAAAAAGAGAAAAAGAAAAATGAGATGACCAAAAGAAACTTAAGACCAGCCTTCAAAGGCTAAATGCTGCCACTGGATATTTAAAATGGATTAGGCAGGGCACTCTATGCTGCCTTACTGATCAGTGGGCAAGGAAGAATTTGTCCCCAGGTGACAGTAATGACAGCCACCGTTTATCACATACAGAGTGCTGACCATGCTCTGTACCTCATTTCATAAAAATATCATATTAATTCTGAAAAGTTGTTATCATAATCTGCATATTAGAGATAAGGAAACCAAAGTTACATGGATAAATAGTGAGGGTTCAAACTCTGTTCCCAAAATTGAATCTCCACACCATGGCTAACTAGACATTTATGATGTCCCCATAAAAATGCTATCATGAATATTAACAAAGGCTTATGGGGCCAGCATGTGGTGTAGCAGGTTAAGCTGCCACCTGCGACCCCAGCGTCCCATTTGGGCATCAGTTTGTGTCCCAGTTGCTCCACTTCTGATCCAGCTCCCTGTTAATGGCCTGGGAAAAGCAACAGAAGATGGCCCAAGTGTTTGGAATTTTGCCATCCACATGGGAGACCCAGATGAAGTTCCTGGCTCCTGACTTTGGGCTGCTTTGTCTCTGGCCACTGGCAGATGGAAAATTCTCTCTCTCTCTCTCTCTCTCTCTCCCCCTCCCTCTGTGTGTGTGTGTGTGTCTACCGGTCTCTCTCTGTAACTTTTTCAAATAAATGAATAAGAAATAAGAAACAATTTTGTTAAGTCTCTCTAGAATCACAGACATGAATTAAAATCCCTGATGTTAATGAGTCACAGGAAAGCAGGGTTGGAATTCAGATCACAGCAATGCTGGGTGCTGAGTGCAGAGTAGATCCGAGGACACGTTGAAATCCGGGAGCAGAAAATGGTTCAGCAGCAGCAGTGCATGTCTTCCAGCTCAATGGAAGCAATACACTAGGACTGATATGATGCAACAACAGGCCTATGCATTAGTGGGGGCAGCATGTTTATTTGTTTTTATTTGAATAGCATTTGATTCATAGAAGCTTCTTTGAAGAGGCATGCTACATTGATAGGATGAATACCTAGAATAAGCCAGAGGCTATTCCACGATGACTAAAACACCACCTTCACTATGCCTTTGCTGTCCATGTTCTGTCTTCACAAGACCCTCACCTTTCTGCATTCACTGTCTCCCTAGTGTAGACCCTTTGTTCACACACACACACACACACACACACACACAAACAGTACTGAAGAGTAAAATCGTCTAATGAGCTTCACCACCCCTCCCACCCTAGCCTTCAGTTTTAAGAAATTCAGCATGGGGCAGGGGGCTGGTGCTGTGGTGTAGTGGGTAAAGCTGCCGCCTGCAGTGCCGGCATCCATATGGGCGCCGGTTCGAGTCCCAGCTGCTCCACTTTCAATCCAGTTCTCTGTTATGGCCTGGGAAAGCAATGGAAGATGGCCCAAGGTAGTTTGTTAAAGTTGCTAGGCCCACATCCATACATAAAATTATTCACTTAATTATCACATCAAGTATGGAATTTTATTAATTTGGAAATAGACTATTACAGGACTGTATTTCTTATTTTTATTTTTTTTTGTTTCACTATAAATGAGTAACAGCTGGATATCCACTAGAACTCAGTCTAATATCTAGAAATTTCTTTTAGATAACTTAAAACAATTTCCAAAGTTTTATTAATGAGAGAACTGAAACTGATGGGTTAAAGAATTCAGTTGAGAAAACAGAGTGACCTATTCAAATATTTACCTACATGTCACATTTACACATTTTGTTACATTCAGAGTCAAATTTGTGTTCCAAAAAAAGGAATTGATTCTTTTCTTTCTCAGTACACTCTGACCACTTACATTAATAACTTTTTCAGTGAAACAAAATGTATCAGTCAGGGCACTGAAGGAGTTAATGTTCCACTTTCACACAAGTCATTTTAAGTAGGTCATTTGTATATATGTTACATATCATTTTTAAATGGGAATAACACTTTGTATTGACTTGTGCACTAAATGATGGCTGTGACTATCTTTATATATAATGGCATTTCCAAGCACAAGTTTTATTAGTGTGAACAGAATATCATCCTTAGTGTAAAACCACATCTTGCCTGTTCAACAACTAAGAGAATGAGTGACAGGACTTCAGTATCCCCTGAATTCATTTAAACAGTGAAAAGGTGTTACAAGCCCTTCACTTGATAGTGCCATGATTAAAACAATAGTATAGAATAAGAATGAATTCCACTAAAATTTTGGGCCTGAATTTCCAATAACTTGATTATAAAATTTACAATAACACAAAAACAAACATGCAAGAAAATTTTTTATCTTGAAATATTAATGACAGGAGATTTTTTTCATGTTTGAGTCACTGGGAGTTGTGATGTAAAAGCTGCATTCTAAAATTGTACAAGTTAGGAGCTACATGATACTAGAATTCCAATTCATATGTTCATTTTTCACTTCACTGAAGTCATGTCTCCTTTGAGTTTTTCCAAAAATTTGACTGCATGAGCAGATTTCCATCGATTAATTTCCTGTAGGATTAAAATGGGAAAAGAAATACAATGTGATATAATTATATGTAAAACAGCAAGAAATTATTGCACAAAATAAATCTCAGGCTTTGCCATTCCCACAGAGCTACTCTTGAATATAATTGATAGGAAATGAAATGAATGTCCTTAGAGATTAGCTCTGCTGGAGTTTTATGTAAAGAAAGATACAGATTTTTTTTTTTTAAGGAAATCAATTCTAAAAGCCTTAGGTAAGGAACAGATATAATTACTGTGCTCCTAGTTTCCAGATGAGAAGCTAACGGAGAACTTGTGTAGAGGCAGAATATAGTGCGCAAACAACAAATAAATGATTAGAATTACATCTGCAGGTTTGAATTTAGGTAAGCTCCCAAGTCTGTCAGATCTCTTTTAGGAATCATTTTTTCCTTTTTGTTTTCTTCAAGGACAGGTCTTCACAGAAACTTACTCTAAATTCCTCTCAGATTCTAGCACATGAATGAAGGTCATGAGCAGATCAAACCCCATGAAACCTCGTCGCCTTCTTGGTTGGAAAGCTGGATTCATGTTGCTCCCAGAGAGCCAGGGAAGGGCTGGGGGGAGCCTCGGCTCCTATGGAAGCAGAGCATTATCCGGTGTTTTCTCTTTGGGTTGCACAGGAAGTGGGCATCCCAAATGCTCTTCCATGAGAAATGGGCTGGCATATGACTCAGATTCACTCATCCTCATTTCTCACCAAGCGCAAATCATGTGCAGTTTAAAGGAGGTAAAAGCAATTCATGCCTTAATTATTCCCTAACATCTTTAGTTCTTGTTGAAATAACACAGCACTCTACCGTCTTATGATTTTAGCTTGTAAATTCTTCTACCGCTATAGTCTATTAAGTAGAGCTAAAGCATTTTTAACAGTTTTGTGTTTTCTGATATTTCTTGTGAGATGGGGTCAGATTTTATAACCCATTTCATTAACTTACTAAGATACGGTTAATAACTTCATTTGCACAAATATGGGGAAATTAAATGAGTCTAAAATTTGGTTCATCTGCCTTTCCCATGAATTTGAGACAGAGAGACAACCAGAGCATTAATCCTGACAATATGGAAATGTGTGCAATTTTGGGTTTGTGCCATATTTTATCATCTTCTAGGCATTTGTCCACACTGCCCTTCTGTTAGGTTTGCTTTACCCTGTGTAACGTCCATCTGTCCTTTAAGACTGATCCCACGTGATTTCAATTCTTGAAATCTCAGTCCCTATTGGATGCTGTGGCCTACACTAGCTTATAACTTGTTCATTGCAAATAAGCCAGGTGCAGAAACAAATACTGCATGTTCTCATTTGTATGTAGAAGGTTAAAAAGTTGATCTCATGGAAGTAGAGTGTAGAAGAATATTCATTAGAGCCTTGTAAGAGTAAGAGGAATTGAGGTTAGGAGGTCAGATAAGGGGTACAAAATTACAATTATGTAGGAGGAACAAACTCTAGGGTTATACAGCACAGCCAGGTGACTATAATTTATAATAACTTATTATATAATTTAAAATGAAATAGAAGAGAGGAGTTTGAAGTTCCCAACACAAAGAAACGATTGTCTAAGTAGATGGAAATGTCAATTATCTTGATCTGATCAACACACATTGTGTATATGCATTGAATTCTCATACAGTAGCCCATAAGCATGCACCATTACTATGTGTTCACTAATATGCTCACCATCGTGACCCCATTCTGTTTCCTTTATTAGACCCTCGGTTTCCAGAGGATAGAATGAATTTTAATTAGTTACCCTTTTCCCCAACTAAGTTCTTTCTCTTCCCCAAAGACAAATGCAATGCAAATATTAACACTAACCTGGAATTTCTGCTTCAACAGAATTTAAAGGCATGTTTGCACCCTGTGAGAAGGAAAGTTGTATGTCAAATGAGTTTTTCTATGAATAAAAATATTAATATTACAATTTTCTAAACTTCAGACATTAAAATTAAGATGTTTCAGATTAAAATATCTTTTTATATTTATTTTCTTTTCATTGAAATTCACTTTGAAAATTTTGTAGTAAGTTGATCTTTTGTAATATTTATAAAAACTGATTTAAACTGTGTAGGTATTTCTGAATATTATTTGGTATTTTAAAAGGTGAAATATTACCTCATAAAGTGAGATATTTCTCTACCAAAATGAATAGCAAAAGTAGAAATAAAAATAAAGAGGGTGTGATCTTTCACTTGTGAAGACCATGACCAAATTCTTTTGTACATATAAAGGAAATTCTCCAAAATTGTCAACTATTTCTTTCTTTGACTTTTTCAGGTCTTAGAACATTGCCCAAGAGAGAATACAACTTCATCTGACATATACACTCAAACATAAGGAGATTAGTTTTCTTGAATATTTATATTTCAGGCAAGAGAACACATCCTATTTTCAAGTCCTTACAAAATCTCTCATACAGCACTAGGCATTCTCAAGTAAAGCAGTTTCCCTTGCTAACAAATAATTGAAGTTATAACTTTGATTACACATCTATGTGGAATGATAACAACCAGTAATAGGCTTGAGCAATTGTAGAAGTCACCTGACAGATGGAGTTAAAAAAGAAAGGAGGAATTCAAACCATGTGGATTTACTCCTTGTTATGGTTAAACCATAACAGTGTTGCTATCCTTCTAGATAAGATTATTTTAAAGAATAGATATAGAGGTTATGGTCAAGAGACTAAGAGTAATGAAGAATGAAAATGCACCTGTACCAATCTCATATGACTGAGTATTAGAATGTTAGAAGGTAGGATTGCAGAGCCAGTGGCAGCACCATAAATACACAAACACATGATGAATTTTAAACACCTTAGAAGATTCTTAGAGTAAAGCCATGTGCTTTAGAAAGCTGTGTCATGTGGATTTAAAAACAGTTTTAGTGATAAAAACTATTCTGTGAATTCATGAGTGAAATTAGAATGTTTTTTTCAGGAATGTAAGAATGGAAAAAATCAAAAGTTGTACGCATATGTAAATATGTCATATTATTTTAAATATTCTTGTGTACAAATTCAATAAATACTGTAAGTAGAAATTTGGCTATTTCATCTATGTTCATTACATTACACTAAATTGCGTTATAACTTTGGAAAATCTTTCACTGGGGAAACAGGACATAGATTTCTATCTGGAAATTCCCTTAAATTGGAAAAATGCAAAAGAAAAAAAATTCTGTTATGTAATTCAGTCTCTTCTATATGTCCAGTTGAGAAAGCTAGAATTTTATACGCTTTTCTTTCTCTTTGAGTTTAATTGAGCTCAGAGCAATAAACATTCCCAGCACAGTTCACATTAGTACCGACAGAAAAATTAAAAACCGAATTCTCACCTTTGTCAGTCGGCTAATACAATAAGAAATAAGGAGGATAACTCCAACGATACCAGCAATCACACCAAAAATAATGGGTATTATCACTATGACAGAAAAGGAGAGGAAGGAATTTAAAACTTGTGAAATAAATTACCATATAATAACTGAAAAATAAGCAGATAATCTAAAGACACTACGACTTTGCCTTTTCCTAGAAATACATTAATACTGTTTATTTCCATTTTTCTACTCAAAAATTGTTTTTTCATAGTAATTTGTGGGAAACTGGAATTTTGAGTGACCATTTTTTTTGTCCAAAGCTGCACAACTACTCCAGCACAGAACCCAGAGCTGAAAGTTCTATTTCTGTGTCTAGTATTCTTTATGTGTTTAAACATAAGAGCTATGTGGACTTCTACTTGGACATGGGAAAATCACAAATTCTTCTAGTTTGAACATTATGAAATAAAATAATATCTTAATGTATAACAGGGTACCAGATGAATCGTAGGATCAGAAGTTGGCAGAAAAGCTGGTGTTACCAGTTTATAAATGAGTAAATTGTGGGGAGCAACTCAGACTAGACTAAGTTACTGGAATTAAGACTTATTCTATGCATCTGCTCTCCCACAATATGGCGCTGAGAAGGGAGTAAACAACTTCTATGCAGCTGCCTCTCACCAACTTGAGTGATGACCTGCAGGAGCTGATCCTGCTCCTGATTGGGGGAGAGCAGCGTACTCGGCATGTGGGTAGCAGAGTTGGGATTGGTGGAAGAGGACTATAAAGGAGGAGAGAGACAACATGCACCAGGAACATCTAAGGGGAACACCTGAAAGAACACCTGAGCAGCCCCCGAGAGAGCCGGCCGGCGGTGTGCCGCTCCCCTGCGGAAGTGGGGAAAGTGGCAGGGGGGCCCGCCCCTCCACGGAGGTGGAGGGACGGCAGCCAACCCAGGAAGAACCAGCAGCAAACCCGGGGAGGGCCGAGCAGGCAAAAGAACAGCGCAGGGTTTAGTGTCGTTCCTCCGTGAAGAGGGGGAGCGACAGTAAATGAGGTTAAGGTACTTAACCTAGGTCAGACAACCAGGGTACAATTATGAGAATAATCCTGGTCACCTATATTCTATGCTTATGTTCCTTCTGCAGTATTCATATGCACAGTCACTAATATAGGCATAAAATTATTTTTCATATCTGGAAATGAAGCAATTTAAATCAATTAAGTTAGAGGAACCCCCCACCCCCACACACACACTCAGTTTTCTGTGGTGATTTCAAGTAAAGTAAATAGAAGCTAGGATTAGATACACAGGTAAACAGCACATTTATGTGCTAATTTGTCAGTCATACTATTGACAATAATATATAAATACCTTTTTAAAAAAGATTATTTATTTTGAAAATCAGATTTATAGAGAGGAGGGGGAGAGAAAGAGGAAGAATCTTCCATCTGCTGGTTCACTTACCAGATAGCCCCAGTGGCCAGCTCTGGGCCAGGCAGAAGCCACAAACTTCACCCAGGTCTTCCACATTAGTAGCAGGGGCCCAAACACTTGACCCATCTTTTGCTGCTTTCCCAGGTGCATTAGCAAGGATCTGGATCTGAGAGTGGAGCAGCAGGGATATGTACCAGTGCCCCTTTGGGATGCCATTATCACAAGTGGTGGTTTTATGCACTGTGCCACAACGCCAGCCCCTAAATAATTTTTTAGAAGTAGCTTTTCCTCTCTCTGATACTGCCAACCCGTCTTAAGCATTTAGCTTTAATGTATGAGACAGCAGTGCAGTCCTACAATTTATTCTTTCCCTGTGTGAGATATGGACACAGACCAACTGTGAAGAGTTAGAAAGGCAGAATAGTAGCTGGGCACATAAGTAACTGAAGCCAAATCTACAGTGGCATCTAAGTGAGAGGAGTGACATTACCAGTAACAGGGGAGGTTGTGGTGATATCCCCAAAGTGGTAACCTGTGGCCAAAAATGAGTCAGAATTGAGATGTGAGTGGTATGTATTATTTCTTTAAAACATAGTATCAACTACTTAGATGATTGTAAGCTCCTAGATTTCTGTACAGTAGGAATGAAGGAAATTGTTTTATAAGCTTTGAAGAGCCTTCTCAAGTACTTATGGTCAATTAGAAAGCTAAAATAATCGAACTTAAGAGAAAAATTATTATCAAATAACATATGATTGTTTCCAAAATGTTTAGAAAACAAGAAATGCAGGGCTGGTGCTGTGGCGTAGCAGGTAAAGCCGCTGCCTGCAGTGCTGGTATCACATGTGGGCACCGGTTTGAGTCATGGCTGCTCCACTTCCTATCCAGCTCTCTGCCATGGCCTGGAAAGGCAGTACAAGATAGGCCAAGTCCTTGGGCCCCTGCACCCACATGGGAGACTCAGAAGAAGCTCCTGGCTCCTGGCTTCAGATTGGCACAGCTCCAGCCATTGCAGCCAATTGGAGAGTGAACAAGTAGATGGAAGACCTCTCTCTCTCTCTGCCTCTCCTTCTCTCTCTGTGTAACTCTGACTTTCAAACAAACAAATAAATAAATAAATAAATTCTTTTTTTTTTTATAACAAAAGAAAACACTGGGGCCGGCGCCGTGGAAAAGTAGGTTAATTCTCCGCCTGCAGAGCCGGCATCCCATATGGGCGCCAGTTCTAGTCCCGGCTGCTCCACTTCTAATCCAGCTCTCTGCTATGACCTGAGAAATCAGTAGAAGATGGCCCAAGTCCTTGGGCCCCTGCACCTGTGTGGGAGACCAGGAAGAAGCACCTGGCTCCTGGCTTCGGATTGGTGCAGCTCCGGCCGTTGTGGCCATTCCAGGAGTGAACCAATGGAAGAAAGATGTTTCTCTCTGTCTCTCCCTTTCACTGTCTGTAACTCTCTCAAATAAAATCTTAAAAAAAAAGAAGAAATGGAAATTTTACAATCTGATGTGACAAAAATTAGCAATATCTGCTCTTCTCTTTTAAAATTGTCACTCCCAAGGCAGACAGTTTGTCACAGAATGTTGATCCACCTCTTTGGATGCCCGAGTTCAAGTTCCAGCTCTCCTGTTTCTGATCCAGCTTCCTGCTAGGGTGTCTGGGAAGGCAGCAGAAGATAGCTCAAGTACCTGTGTCCCTGCCACCTCATGGGAGACTAGGGTGGAGTTCTTGGCTCCTGGCATTAGCCTCTTCCAACTCTCTCTACTGTGGGCATTTGGAGAGAGGACCAGAAGATAAATGTCTCTTTTTCTGTCTCTCCCTCTCATTCTCTGTCACTCTGCCTTTCAAATAAATAACTAGGTGAATTAAATAAATAAATAATTTTTCAAAATAGACACTCCCTATTTTCCTAGGCATTTAAATAACAATTCATATTTAAGGTGGAATGATTATAATTCCATAATAAATATTAGCATACCTGGTTCTGACAAAGCATGATTATATTGTTGTCTTGTTTCTGAAAGATAAAATTTCAAAACAAATCAGAATATATAGGTAAATCTAAAATAGTCATTTTGCAATTAGACTATTTAGGGGTTTTCATTTTTCAACCAAATTTGAGAGTTATTGGTCAACTTTCTACATTTAGCTAGTAAAAATTATAAAGTGTCAGTCTTACCAGTAGCAATTCTAGGAATCTACTTTTAATTACCCAACAATTGTTCATGTGTGAGAAATTGGCAAACATCTCATAAACTAAGGGGAAAGGAATGAGAAAATATTGGAAAAATAATTATTTGACTTCTACCAGAAGCAGTGATTTTTTTTTTTTAATGTCAAAACAGTCAGAAGAAAGGAGACAGGTTCCTCATCACGCCACACAGACTCCAGCCCAACACAAAGAAGGTGGCTGGCTGTCACTTTCCAGATTTATGTCAGAGATACTGTGGGAATGTAAACCTTATTGTGCCTCCTTCAAGCTTCTGCCAATTGTCCCCCAGTTTTCCTGTCTGTAGAAGTCTCTAGGGTGGTTGCCTTAATGTTCCACCTGAGCTCACCTCCCTCCTCAGTCCACATCTTAGATTTCTCTCTCTCTCTGTCTGCACATGCCATTTTACATCTCAAAGCCCTCTTAATACTAGGGCCACATTGTGTTCTTGAATGTAATTACCATAAATTTCATATCACACTCTATTATATAATAAGGCCAAGGACTTAGTTATGTTTTGTCATTCTCTAGGAGTTAGATATAAAATTCAACAGGGCTTGACTTCTGTCTCTTTTTGGCACTCAATGATTATGGTTCATATATGATTAGTATATACTGTAGTACATGATCAATGTTGTGGTTTGTATACAGTTGCAGTGAGTACATGCGGGTAGTACACGTGGGCTCATCCTGCAAGGCCTGCGCCATCGGGGAGAGTAGGGCGATGGTATTCTTCCACAAGAAGCACCAGGGACAGGCTTCGGTGAACATGTCTGCTTTATTAACGACCAAGCAGAGAGCAGACAAAGGGAGCCTAACTAATTGAGGACAATACTAATTCCATAGGTTGAAGCTGATATTGGCACTGCTATGCGTGCCCAATCAGCTTGAAGGTCACATAGCTAGGATGGCTTTCCAGGTGGCCTGGCCACACCTAGAAGCAGTTTACCTGATTGCTGGGGGTGGGGAGAAATGTGCCTGGGGCTCCCACTGCCAGCCAGCAGCCAGGCTGGGGGGGGGGGTCTCTCCCAGGGGACACAGCGCGCCATGCCCTCTCAAGATCTTGCATGGTCAGGGCAGGCAACCTCACAGGATCACCCACAAGCACATACTGTAATATACAGTCAATGCTGGTAGTTAGTGTGAGGAGTCTTCAAAATGTTCATGAAAGTGAATACAATGAAGAAACTAGGAATGGATTTCAAAAATTTTGCAACAAAAAAACCTATATTTTAATTCTATTTTCTATGAATTTTTGGAAATACCCTCATTTAAAGGGCTTGGGAAAAAAAGGTGGACTTTCAGTCGTGAGGGTGCCCCTGACTTGTTATGGGTTCTCATGAGGATGAGGTTAGGTCACACATGTAAACACTCAGTGCAATGCCCCACCATGCAGTCATCATTTATAGGACACCGGGCATGTAGCCCTTCAGTGCTTCCCATATCACACCATCACGTTGGCTTCACTTGGAAATCATTTGAAAGTGAAGTTGTCTAACTGGACCCAGGAGCTTAATAACTACTTCTGATTTCTCTAATGTCATCCCAATTTCCCTCCCTTGGCTTTTGTTCTACTTAAAACCCATTGCCTCCGTTGGTCTCTGTGCATTTGCTCAACAATTCTATTAGTTTGTGGTCCTGTGGCCTCTCTAAGTCTTCTTTCAGGTTGTATTTTAAATCTGGGGTATCCTTCTAGAATCCCACATAGAGAAGATCCCCCTGCCCTTTCTACTATAAAGCCATGTTCTCCCTAGAAAAATAATGAGAGGGAGTGAACACTCTCTGACCATGCTGATCTCAGCACACAGCTTGGCTTACAGATATCATCTATGAGGGACTGATGCTATGTCAGGCTCTGAGCTTAACACTTATGCATACATCGTCTTATTCAATCTTTAGAGAAACACTGCAAGGCAAGGATTACTGGTCCCACTTTGAAATTTAGACAGGGAGTTCACCCCTGGGTCAGTAGCTGGCACAGGACCAGCCCAGCCCTGAGCCCATCTGGATTTTCCCACTGGTCCTCCTCATCCATCACTGCATTATGGGACCCCTTCATCAGGTCACCATTTCATTCATTCCTTCTGTGCTCCCTTAGATTATTTTGTTTTCCTTAACCATAGGATTATTTCTGTGAGATATCTCAGAAGTGAGCATTGTCCTGCAGTAGGGACCGTCAACTCAGCTTCCATTTCTTGTTTGTCACAGTGTCCATACAATGGCAGGTCCCATTCAATACAGTGGTGTTCCAAAAGGGACTCCAGAGAAACCATACAAGAATAAAAACAAACCTGGCTTTTCTACAGAACCATTGCCATTTCCACGTTCTGTTTCGTTGAGAGCTTTGACAGGTGTTCTGAGCTGTGTGGAAACAACATCTGTAAAAACAAAAGTTGAGAAAGGGATCAAGGATGGGTTGGTGGAATGGACCACGAAGCATACAGAGAAACAAACTTACCCCACATCCCTCCCAGGGGCAGCTCCAGAACTCCACATCACAAGGACTTATAGACCACACCCGCCTCAGAAGTCATTGTGAGGACTGGGCTTGTTACAGACATGCCTGGTGTGTGTGCATGCACATGAGCCTGTCAGGTCATACAATAGAGTACGTGGCACACAATCAGTGTGACGCACATATTAGCTACTACTATTGTCATTCTTATGAAAGGGTAACTTGGAGCTGCACTTGGGAAATCGTCCGTGATAAAGACACATGGAAACTCGTTAGGACTGTCCAAGGACTAAAGTTCTGCCCTAGACCTGCCTGTCACCATCTCTGAGGAACAAACCTATTTACCCCATACGAACTAAAGCAAAAATAAAACACCATCGATTCAACTTTCTTCAAGATCCCTAAACGGTGAATCTTTTCTCAAGTTCCCTGCTCATATTTCTTTTTTTAATTTATTTTTATTTATTTGAAAGTCAGAGTTATACAGAGAGAGGAGAGGCAGGGACAAAGAGAGAGAGAGAGAGTGAGAGAGATTGAGTTCTTCCATCTGATGATTCACTCCCCAGTTGGCTGCAATGGTCAGAGCTGCGCCAATCCGAAGCCAGGAGCCAGGAGCTTCTTCCAGGTCTCCCATGCACATGCAGGGGCCCAAGGATTTGGGCCATCTTCTACTGCTATCCCAGGCCATAGCAGAGAGCTGGATTGGAAGTAGAGCAGCTGGGACTAGAACCGGCGGCCATATGGGATGCCAGCACTTCAGGCCAAGGCGTTAACCTGTTGCGCCACAGTGCAGGCCCCATCATATTTCTTTTCATTCATTCAGTAGCAGCATTGCAGCATTGTAATGCAATTGCATTGAATGTTGGCTCCAGTCCTGGATGACTGGCAAGGACAGTGAACCAAGTGATGTAGCAGGTTTTAGTTACTGTCTACTCTCTAGTGTAAAATATAACCATGGTAACCTGAAGACAGAATTTGAGTTCTAGTACTGTCTTTAAATCTCACTAAATGAAGTACAGGTCATTTTTATAATTGAACAATAGTTTATTTTAAAATTAATTCTATACATTTACATTCATAAGCTTTACAAATGAGGCAAGATTTTTCTGTTGCAATAGTAATATAGATATGGGGCACACTGTGGCTCAGTGATTAATTCACTGCCTGCAGTGCCAACATCCCATATGGGCATGGCCTGTGTACCAGCTACTCCACTTCTGATCCAGCTCCCTGCTAAAGTGCCTTGGAAAGCAAAGGAAGATGATCCAAGTCCTTGGGACCTGGCAGCCACATGGAGAACTGGATGTAGCTCCGGGTTCCTGGCTTTTGCCTGGCCCAGCTCCAGTTATTGTAGCTGTTTGCTGAGTAAATCTGAAGTTTGAAGATCAATCTCTCTCTTTTCCTTCCCTCCACTTTGTAACTCTGACTTTCAAATAAATAAAATAAATCATTTTTTGTAAAAAAGTAATATGGATTCAACAAAGATAATTTATGAAACACAAGAAAGCTCAAAGAACTATACAAATTTCATCTATATTCAAACTATCCAATGGTAAACACTAGAGATATTCTGGTGTATAGTCATCTGAACTTTCAGCTAGTATATCTAAATGTGGGATCATTATAATTAAATGTGTCTGAATCTGTAGTAATGTTTAGAAGATGAGTTTCCTGTTTAATATACTACATACATTCCTGAGTTGTCAAATGCTCAGATTTTTAATGGCTGCGTAGTATTCTGCTGCACGAACGTACTGTAGGTATCCTCCCCTGAGCTTTCATGTTATTTTCTACTCTTCTGGGGGTCATCACCTGTTTTGAGGTTCAGGTCAGGTCAGGTTGGGGGCATTGCAAGGTCTGCGTAGCAGCAATGGGTGATTGAGAAGGAGAGGAATAGAGAAATGGGTGAAAAGGCAGGGGCAAGGCTGAAGAAGCAGAGAACACCCAGCATCGTGGGCCCTGTTATAGAACTTGAGCTTTATCCTTAGGGAAGTGGAAAGACTAAAGAACTTGAACCACATTTTCACTGGGGAAGCTCACTGTCAGTCACGGGGAGGATGGCACAGGAAAAGAGCGCATGCCCCAAGCTCTGCATCGAGGACCCCACCTTGTGTCCCAGAGTGGCCCAGATAAGCAGGTGCTTGACCAACAAGCCACTCCTCCCTGCACAGCCCTTATCACATCTTGACATTGCCTTTGGCATAGAAGGGCTGGAACCAGAGAGCTTTAGGGTAAGAAAATGTAGCAATTTATAAAAAAACATAGCCAAGACCCTACAGTGGGATGTAACATCTCTAACAACTGGCACTGTGAAGCTTTTACTTTTAAAAAGTCAGAAACGTGGAAAATATTTTTAAATTCATAAGAAAAATATGTGCAACAGTTTGGTACTAAAACAATAAAATGCTTCAGGAGAGAGAGCCCATTCAGATATGTGTTGAACTTTAAAAAAATTATTTGCAGAATCATTTATCATGGAGAAAGTCCAGAAATGATCTAAAATATTAGTTTCTAGAAAACTAGCTACATCAACTGTGGTACAAGTCAGTGCAGCACGGTACTTGCTGGTGTCCAGATAAAACTCTGGGAATATGCTCTTGATTCCTCCCAGTTTCTCACTCCCCACCAAATGAATATCAGGTGTAAATCCTTCAAATATGTTTAGAATCTGACTGGTTCTCATTACTGCCACAGCCACAACCTGACCTCAGGCCTCCATCATGTTTCGTACAGACGTTTGCCATTGTCTTTCACCAGATCTCCGTGTTTTCATCTCGTCCCTTCTAGCTATGGTGGCATCCTTGCTGCTCCTTGAGCCTATTAATTGCATTCCTACCTCAGGGCCTTTGTATCTCCTGTTCCTGATGCTTGTAATTCTCTTTCTACCATGTTCTGGTAGCGCCTTAACTTTATCCAAACACCTTTAATCCTGTAGTGACCAGGTAGATCTGCTTCTTTTGCAACAGCTATTTCTTACAGGACAGAAACATTTCATAAGCATTTTGATATGAAGAAGTAGAAGCTGAAACTCCAGAAATAAAAACATTGTACTCAGGTTTACAGAGTAAGATTTATACACTGACAGTAACATTAAAATTTGTCCCAAGTTAGACCATGGTGTCAGCCTTCATCTATACAACTCCCTGCCTTGCTTCTATAAAGCTCTAAGCTATTATCAGAACCTGAGCATTTCTAACATTAAAGGAAGCACAATGTGTAGAGGAACAAAGGCCTTGAGATGATTTCCAAAACTGGCACACACTTTGCCCGAGTTCCATCTGAGCAAGTTCTGTTGTGTTTGTACCCTTAGAAAAACCTGATTGGCTGCCACATTGAGAACTAATATGCCACTTGCACTCTTGCCAATAGCCTGTTTTAATTCTCCAGATATAGCTGCTTTGATACAATTTCTTTTTATAGCTACTTAAGTCAACACCATGAGGAAATAGATACATAAATGTCCTAAAATCTGTTTGATAAAACGTGCTTTCAACATCATTCCCTCAACAATCGAGTAATGATAGTTGACCAATAAGAAACATTTTAGACAAATTTTTCACTTTTATTTTCTGAAAGAAAAAGAATCACCTTGTTAGCATTTCAATAGGAATGAACACCTGCGCTTGCTTACTGGTAAGAGAAGGGCACAGACACTAGCTGCTGAATGTGCAGTTATAGAACAGTGCAGCTTGAAAGAACAACACTTCTGGTCACAAAAATAAGCTTTTATGGTTTCTAATATTTAATTAAGACTTTTCCTGTCATTCCAATATAAATTCACCTGGGACAATTAAAAAAAATGTTATCAATAGCTTCAACTTAAATGAATCTGTACTTGGTTGGAAAGAAATAACATTATTTACCCAAAAGGAGAATCAAGATCAGTATCATTTTATACAGCCTCCTTGTGGAATTCAAAGTAAGGAAACCAAAATTGTCCAACATGTTCCCCCCTCCCACAAACCATCAGGAATATCCAAAAACTGTTAGCAACAGCCCACATGTCTACCTGCCTCCCCACGTTCCCAACACCCTAATCAGCCAATAAAAGCTTTGAACATCTTCAGTTCTGCAAGGCTGTACAATATCTGTAGAAAAGTAAATTCTGAACACAACTTTTTACTATAGCATCTATACTTTGGTGAACTGTATGGAAAAGTTTCAAGCAAATCTGCAACAATTCAAGAGCAAACACACTTTGCCTAACCCTTTTAGAGACTGGAAGATGTGAAGGATCTCTCCTGCTTTTTTGTATTGTTTTATGCTCTGGGCCACTAGCCTTCTGTAGGTGAATCAGCTTTCAAAAATATTTTGTCTCATTCCCAGATTAAATACTAACTCAAATATTTTCCCAATGAACTCAGAATTTCCATAAGCTACAGGACTATTTTACAGAACATTGAATCGATTTCCTGACTTTACAGGTAATCTTTGATGTCATAAAAAAAATTGAACAGAGCAACACAGCTGATTCTCATATTATTCCCAATCTTCCCTCTCCTCCTGCCCACCTCCTCTCCAACCAGATCTCAATGCCTGGTTGAGTCTTTGTCAACAAGATTTCTTTGATATAGCGTATTGCTCAGTGAGCAGTTGTATGCAAAAAAGGACAACTAAAGTCCTTGAGATTCCTGGACATTGTAAGAGTTAAACTTTTTAATAATAATCACATAATCTTCATTTTGATTTTCACACAAATTTATTAGTGTGATTATACCTCTTATCCTCAGTTTTCTCTTGCTATAGCTACTAAGAGAAACTTGTTTATGGAAGTCATTTTCTTCACCTCTTCAAGCCAGGACACAGCCAGACTTAACCTGAAACATTCCACTTCTCTCCAAGTGCAGCATATTTATCTTTTGGTATGGGAGAAGATAAGGCCAGCATCTGGCTACCCAGGAACAATGGGCCTTGTGCCAACCCTGCACATTCCTTAGATACACTGGCTTCTGAAAACCTTATTCAAGTCCTTACTTTAAGCCTCCTTGCAGACAGTTGCTGGCTGGACCTGGAAGGAAAGGTAGTTTCAG
Organism: Oryctolagus cuniculus; assembly: GCF_051225735.1. Classification (NCBI taxonomy): domain Eukaryota; kingdom Metazoa; phylum Chordata; class Mammalia; order Lagomorpha; family Leporidae; genus Oryctolagus; species Oryctolagus cuniculus. The sequence continues at coordinate 50,252,605 of NC_142874.1, read as the reverse complement.
ATGGAGATGAGGGTTGGGAAGTAAGATGAAGAAATGGCTGGGTTGACAAATGGAGGAAGGAGAGTGTAATGTGCATATACCTGGAGTTGGGGGGGGGATAATCATCAGGCTAAGCTTTGCAGACCTCAGAGACTGGCACAAAATAAAATGAAAAGATAGGTTTGGTCAGATTCACAAGGCCCCAAACTGTCAATTTACTTTTTTTTTTCTTTAAGATCCTAGGCACTGCAATGGCATTGACTGTGATACTTTATAAAAAATACTACACACCTATAATCTGAACTAAATAATTTAATCCTGAGTTTGGGAAACTTGATTGGCATTGATTGGCATACCCCTAGAAAATGCAATCTTCCAAAAATGCATGCCTAGCTCATCTCATAGCTAGAAGGTGTCTGCTACCATTCCCATCAGGCAAAGTGATGGGTGACTTGTGGGCCAAGAATATATTAGGGCTGCAATTGGGAATAGAGGAGACACCTGTAGCTATAGACTCTTTGCTCCATCCACTGGACCACATGGCTTTCCTAAACAATGGATGTTTCTAATGTGAAATGTTAGTAACAAGAAGGTAAGTAAAATGTGACACTGGACAAATATCCTACACTTTTTCTGTATGCAAAGCTTCCTGTAGCTGAGCTGATGTCTTGATGTGATAAAGTCAACTCCTGCAGCCACTGGCTGGGTTTTGGTTTCCTCCCAATGTGTAATTGATAAAAGTCTTATCTTGCAAAGCAAAAGTTTATAAAGAAACACTCTGTGTATGAAATGGCTTGAGTAGTATCCAAGTGAGAATGCTGAATTTTCCAAGTGTGACTAGAACTGTGCTTGTTTTGTCATTCTCTAGGAGTTAGATATAAAGATGAACAGGGCTAGACTTCTGCTTCTTTTTGGCATTCAGTGATTGCAGTTCATTGAAGATAAGCATATACTCTAGTAAATGATCAATGGCTGTAGATCGTACGTAATTACAGTGAGTACAGGTGGGTAGTACGTACTATAATATTTAGTCAATACTTGCAGATAGTATGAGGCGACTTCAAAAAGTTCATGAAAGTAAATACAATGAAGAAACTAGGAATGGATTTCAAAAATTTTTGCATCAAAATAGACTCATATTTTAATTCTATTTTCTATGAATTTTTGGAAATACCCTCATTTAAAGGGCTTGGGAAAAAAAGGTGGACTTTCAGTCAAGAGGGTGCCCCTGACTTGTTATGGATTCTCATGAGGATGAGATTAGGTCACACATGTAAACACTCAGTGCAATGCCCCACCATGCAGTCATCATTTATAGGACACCGGGCATGTAGCCCTTCAGTGCTTTCCAGTATCACACCATCACGTTGGCTTCACTTGGAAATCATTTGAAAGTGAAGTTGTCTAACTGGACCCAGGAGCTTAATAATTACTTCTGATTTCTCTAATGTCATCCCAATTTCCCTCCCTTGGCTTTTGTTCTACTTAAAACCCATTGCCTCCGTTGGTCTCTGTGCATTTGCTCAACAGTTCTATTAGTTTGTGGTCCTGTGGCCTCTCTAAGTCTTCTTTCAGGTTGTATTTTAAATCTGGGGTATCCTTCTAGAATCCCACATAGAGAAGATCCCCCTGCCCTTTCTACTATAAAGCCATGTTCTCCCTAGAAAAATAATGAGAGAGGGAGTGAACACTCTCTGACCATGCTGATCTCAGCACACAGCTTGGCTTACAGATATCATCTATGAGGGACTGATGCTATGTCAGGCTCTGAGCTTAACACTTATGCATACATCGTCTTATTCAATCTTTAGAGAAACACTGCAAGGCAAGGATTACTGGTCCCACTTTGAAATTAAGACAGGGAGTTCACCCCTGGGTCAGTAGCTGGCACAGGACCAGCCCAGCCCTGAGCCCATCAGGATTTTCCCACTGGTCCTCCTCATCCATCACTGCATTATGGGACCCCTTCATCAGGTCACCATTTCATTCATTCCTTCTGTGCTCCCTTAGATTATTTTGTTTTCCTTAGCCATAGGATTATTTCTGTGAGATATCTCAGAAGTGAGCATTGTCCTGCAGTAGGGACCGTCAACTCAGCTTCCATTTCTTGTTTGTCACAGTGTCCATACAATGGCAGGTCCCATTCAATACAGTGGTGTTCCAAAAGGGACTCCAGAGAAACCATACAAGAATAAAAACAAACCTGGCTTTTCTACAGAACCATTGCCATTTCCACGTTCTGTTTCGTTGAGAGCTTTGACAGGTGTTCTGAGCTGTGTGGAAACAACACCTGTAAAAACAAAAGTTGAGAAAGGGATCAAGGATGGGTTGGTGGAATGGACCACAAAGCATACAGAGAAACAAACTTACCCCACATCCCTCCCAGGGGCAGCTCCAGAACTCCACATCACAAGGACTTATAGACCACACCCGCCTCAGAAGTCATTGTGAGGACTGGGCTTGTTACAGACATGCCTGGTGTGTGTGCATGCACATGAGCCTGTCAGGTCATACAATAGAGTACGTGGCACACAATCAGTGTGATGCACATATTAGCTACTACTATTGTCATTCTTATGAAAGGGTAACTTGGAGCTGCACTTGGGAAATCGTCCATGATAAAGAGACATGGAAACTCGTTAGGACTGTCCAAGGACTAAAGTTCTGCCCTAGACCTGCCTGTCACCATCTCTGAGGAACAGACCTATTTACCCAATACAAACTAAAGCAAAAATAAGACACCATCGATTCAACTTTCTTCAAGATCCCTAAACGGTGAATCTTTTCTCAAGTTCCCTGCTCATATTTCTTTTCATTCATTCAGTAGCAGCATTGCAGCATTGTAATGGAATTGCATGGAATGTTGCCTCCAGTCCAGGATGACTGGCGAGGATACAGTGAACCAAGTGATGTAGCAGGTTTTAGTTACTGTCTACTCTCTAGTGTAAAATATAACCATTGTAACATGAAGACAGATGTGAGTTCTAATACTGTCTTTTCAAATCTCACTAAATGAATTTTAAGTCATTTTTATAATTGAACAATAGTTTATTTTAAAATTAATTCTATACATTTACATTCATAAGCTTTACAAATGAGGCAAGATTTTTCTGTTGCAAAAGTAATATAGATATGGGGCACACTGTGGCTCAGTGATTAATCCACTGCCTGCAGTGCCAACATCCCATATGGGCATTGCCTGTGTACCAGCTGCTCCACTTCTGATACAGCTCCCTCCTAATGTGCTTGGTTAGCAATGGAAGATGATCCAAGTCCTTGGAACCTTGTAGCCATGTGAGAGACCAGGATGTAGCTCTTGGCTCCTGGCTTTGGCTTGGCCCAACCCCAGCTCTTGGGGCCATTTGCTGAGTAAACCAGCAGTTGAAAGATCAATCTCTCTCTCTTTTCCTTCCCTCCACTTTGTAACTCTGACTTTCAAATAAATAAAATAAATCCTTTTTGTAAAAAAGTAATATAGATTCAACAAAGATAATTTATGAAACACAAGAAAGCTCCTAGAACAGTACAAAATTCATCTATAATCAAACTACTGATAGTTAAACAATGGATCATTCTGGTGTATAGCCATCTGAACTTTCAGCTAGTATATCTGAATGTGGGATCATCATAATTAAATGTGTCTGAATCTGTAGTAATGTTTAGAAGATGAGTTTCCTGTTTAATATACTACATACATTCCTGGGTTGTCAAATGTTCTTCTCCACCCAGATTTCTTTTTTTAAAGATTTATTTGTTTATTTGAAAGTCAGAGCTACACAGAAGAGAAAGAGAGGCAGAAAGAGAGAGATGGGTGCCCTCCCTCTGCTGGTTCACTCCCCAGCTGGCCGCAATGGCTGAGGCTGTACTGATCCAGATAAGATTTTTGATGACTGCATAGTATTCTGCTGCACGAACGTACTGTAGGTATCCTCCCCTGAGCTTTCATGTTATTTTCTACTCTTCTGCGGGTCATCAACTGTTTTGAGGTTCAGGTCAGGTCAGGTTGGGGGCATTGCAAGGTCTGCGTAGCAGCAGTGGGAGATTGAGAAGGAGAGGAATAGAGAAATGGGTGAAAAGGCAGGGGCAAGGCTGAAGAAGCAGAGAACACCCAGCATCGTGGGCCCTGTTATAGAACTTGAGCTTTATCCTTAGGGAAGTGGAAAGACTAAAGAACTTGAACCACATTTTCACTGGGGAAGCTCACTGTCAGTCGTGGGGAGGATGGCACAGGAAAAGAGCGCACGCCCCAAGCTCTGCATCAGAGGACCCCACCTTGTGTCCCAGAGTGGCCCAGATAAGCAGGTGCTTGACCAACAAGCCACTCCTCCCTGCACAGCCCTTATCACACCTTGACATTGCCTTTGGCATAGAAGGGCTGGAACCAGAGAGCTTTAGGGTAAGAAAATGTAGCAATTTATAAAAAAACATAGCCAAGACCCTACAGCGGGATGTAACATCTCTAACAACTGGCACTGTAAAGCTTTTACTTTTAAAAAGTCAGAAACGTGGAAAATATTTTTAAATTCATAAGAAAAATATGCGCAACATTTTGGTACTAAAACAAGAAAATGCTTCAGGAGAGAGAGCCCATTCAGATGAGTTTTGGACTTTTTTTTAAAAAAAACATTTTCATCAGTCAAGGAGATGGGGTGAACTGTGGGCCCAGAATTTATTAAGGCTACAGAGAAAGGTCTTCCTTCCATTGGTTCACCCCACAAATGGCCACCACGAAGCCAGGAGCCAGGTGCTTCCTCCTGGTCTCCCATGAGGGTGCAGGGCCCAAGCACTTGGGCCATCCTCCACTGCCTTCCTTGGGCCATAGCAGAGAGCTGGACTGGAAGAGGAGCAACCGGAACTAGAATCCGGAACCCATATGGGGTGCTGGCACCGCAGGCAGAGGATTAATCAAGTGAGCCACAGTGCCAGCCCCAGCAATTGATGTTTCTAATGTGAAATGTTATTAATGAGAGAGTAAGCAAAATGTGACATTGGACAAATATCCTACTCTCTTGCTGTATGCAAAACTTTCTGTAGCTGAGCTGATGTCTTGATGTGATAAAGTTAACTCCTGCAGTTACTGGTTGGGTTTTTGGTTCCCTCCTGGCTTGTAGTTGATAAAAGTCTTATCTTGCAGAAGCAAAAGTTTACAAGGATACATCCTGCATATGAAATGAGGAGTTTCCAAGAAAGAACACTGAATTTCCTAAGTGTTATGATTTATTGGCATTGTGATAGCCATGAAAACCCATGGATACATTTTTTGTGAAAGTTTTGCACAGCTAATTTATGAAAAACAGAGACAGAAACATATCCACTCATGTCCTACTTTATGCCTTTCTGCACAATCTAATTGTCTTGCACAGAATGTAGGTAAAAATGGGAATTTTTCCTGTGCCAAAAGATGTTTGAAGAAGTTAATTGCCAGGAAGTAATATTTTAAAGGGGGGCATTCAGTTTTGTTCTTGAACCAAAGCATTGACAAAATCAGTTGGATCAAGTTTTAATAATATAGTCATACATTTTTATTTTCGGGAAGGATTTTATTATGCCAAAGCAGCTAATGACAATTTAGAAAAACTGAACTTTCTCAAGGACAAAGTGTTTCATGTGATAATATTTGGGTCCAGAATGTTGGATAACTCTCACTCATTTTTGTTAGAATTCTTTAGTCAATAGTTCTTAAAGGAGAGCACAACCTATTGACTTGTGCTATTAGTCAATAAGGTATCAAATACAAGGATCAGTTTCTACTCCTCTGCAGATAGGCATGCATCACTGTGCACCTATTGGTCACACTCTTACCTCTCCCAACTTGAGAGATATCCAAGAGACATCACACCTGATGAGAGCCTCAAAGGTATAGTGGTCCACGAGGGCAGGAGCTTCCCTCTAGGTCCCCTGAAACTCAGTATTGTTCACTGAGCTTTTAGCCATCCTCACTGTCCCAAACCATGACAGAGGCAGTAGTGGTAGACAAAGAAATCAGTCTATAGCCTCAGCTAATGCACCTTCTTCTATCTAGGCAGACAGAAATCCAGGGACAGTTCTGTCTTCTGTTCCAGTGAGAAAGGAAGTTGGAGTTCTAGTCCTGGCTTTGACACCAAATGGTTGGGGAATCTGAATCAGTCACTGAATTTATCTAAGCCTCAATTTCACCTCTAACATGACACTAATAAAACACATGTCTTAAAGGTACTTCACCATTTCAAAATCCTAGAAATATGTATGTTCATGATGATAATATTCACAGCTAACACTAGTCACTTACTACATTTCAGACACCATCTCTTTCCATTTTCAATATAATTTATTGCAGGCCTATTATTATGTATTAATTATTATTTATAGAGGAAAAAAACAAAGATCAGAAACATTGCCTCAATTACCCCGGGTCCTGTAGCTGTTAAGGGGCAGAGTAGGATTTTGAATTCAGGTTTAATTGCACAAGTTTCTGTCAAGGTCTACCACGATCTTATGCAGAATAAAAAGAATGAGTGCACCAGTAAGTTTCTTTACCGGTAGATTAGATTACATAGTCACTAATTTCCAATGCAACTTCAAGCAGGCTCTCACTTTGAACAAATCAAAGTAAGTGGTATATCAGTGTTAGCTGTTATTATTCATAACATAACTAGAAATGAATCCTAATTTATTATATATAAATCTAGAGGCGGATTCCTATGGTGTCCCACAAAATTCTAGTATTGAAACTTAATCATTAATGTAATAGCACTAGGAAATGAGGATGCTAACAGATAATTCATGAAAACAAAATCCTCATGGAAAGGATTAGGGCCTTACAAAAGGGGTTGAGGGCATGAGCTGATTCCCTTCTATCACTTCTATATCACGTGAGGACACAGTGTTCTTCCCCCATAGATGACACAGCAACAAGGCACTATTTGGGAAGCAGAGGGCAGCCTTCACCAGTCATTCATCCTGCCACAGTATTGATCTTAGTCTTCCCATCCTCCAGAACCGTGAGTCGTAAATTTTTACTGTTTATAAACTACCTAGTTGCAGGTAATTTGTTGCAGCAGCACAAACAAATTAAGGCATGGACACACCAAAGCTGAGTTGATTCAAGTAGCTAATTATAGAACTTTTTTTCACTAGAAATAGATGGCATGTTCTTTTTCGGTGCTTACATATAGTAATTTGGATTACAAAGAAATATTTAATAAATATTCCAAAGTAGAGATTATATAGACCATAGTCTCAGAAGAAGCAGATATTTGACGTACTGGTTAAGAAGACCGCATCCCATATCAGAGAGCCTGAGTTCAATTCCTGTGTCCTGCTCCTGATTCCAGCTTCCTGCCAATGCAGATCCTGGGAGACAGCAGGTGGTGGCTCAACTAGTTGGGTCCATGCCACTCACACAGAAATCTGGATTGAGTTCCTGGCTAATGGCTTCAATCCAGCCTAGACCCAGCCTCTATAAGCATTTGGGAAGTGAATCAGCGGATGGACACGCTCTTCCTTTATCTTTCTCTCTCTCTCTGGCTCTGTCTCTCAAGTAAATGGAAAAAAAAATTTTAGGTTAAGAAAAAAATTAAGAAAGAACCTTTCTGAAATAGCTTCAGAAACCAATAGTAAACATAGGACACCACTGCAAGAATATTCTACAATGGCCTAATATTTATATTAGGATGGAAAGGATATTCTTATATATAATATAGAATAACTTCTCATTTCAACTTATTAAAGGTTAAAAATACAATTATATTAACACAGATTAGAAGATTAACAGAGATTCCTAAATAAAATGAAAGCTTAAATAGTATTCTTACTATGCTTTGGACAACAGATTTTTTTTCGTAATAACTTTTAGGAAATTCTTTATTAAAATTATATTTCTTAACTCATAAGAATCAACATTCAACATATAAACTATGATACAGAAAAGTTTTTTTTAGAATGATTTATTTTTTTACTTGGGAGACACACAGAAAGACAGGGAGAGAGACAGAGACAGAGACAAAGAGCTCCCATCTGCTCACTCACTCTCCAAATGCCTGCAACAGCTTCCAGTTGGAGGTAGGAACTGAATCTCAGCCTCCCCCATGGATGGCAGGGACCCAACTTCTTGAGCCATCACTACTGCCTCCTAGGGTCTACCCTGGGCAGAACGCTGGAATCAGAAGCAGAGCTGAGACTCAACCCAGGCATCCGATAAAGGGATGCAAATGCCCCATTCCTGTATCTTAACTACTAGAACAAACAACCATCCCAGAAAGATATTTTATAGAATTCAACGTCTTTCTTTGATAAAATTTTTTAGTTTAGGACAGAGGGAAATTTCTTAACATGATAAAGATTATTTACTGAAAGTTACAAACACAATTAATGGTATAACATTCACATTGCAGACTTAAAAGAGAGTGCTAATTACCATCATTATTATAAAATAGTATTGCCTTAGAAGGTTTAACAAATGCAATAAAAAAACAAAAGTCTTGACTCTAATGGGTCTTCTCTGTACTTAAGATTATAATAGTGGGGCCTTTACCCTGTACTGCAGGCATCCCGTATGGGCACCGCTTTGAGACCTGGCAGCTCCACTTCCTACCCAGCTCCCTGATAATGTGCCTGGGAAAGCAGTAGAAGATGGCCCAAGTCCTGGAGTCCCTGCATCCACATGGGAGACCTGGAAGAAGCTCCTGGCTTCTGGTTTCAGATTAGCCCAGTTCTGGTCTTTGTGGCCACTGAGGAGTAAACCACTGGATGGAAGACCTCTCTCTCTCTTCTCTTCTCTTCTCTCTCTCTCTCTGCCTCTGCCTCTCTGTAACTCTGCTTTCAAATAAATAAATAAATCTTTTTAAAAAATATTATAATAGCTTACTCACTGTGGCTTTTTGAAATTTACTCTGAGTTGTTAATGAGTCAAAGCATTATTTATCTTTGTGACTAAGTTTTTGGTGCCACCTTAGATTCAGGTTCCCTCACTTGCCTTATGCTGTCCAGTTCTAACTCTATTACTTGAAATGAGGGAATTCTATTGCAAACAAATGATTTCTTAGTAAAACTGTCAAAAAATAGAGGCATGGTTTACATTCACTAATAATCAAGGAAATAAAAACAGAAGCATAAATACAAATACATCCTATCTTTCACTTATCACTATGACAAAGGTGAAAAGGCTTCAAACAGACAAACTGGCAAGAGGGTAGAGAGAAAGTCATTTTCAAACATTGACTTCTGTTGTATAAATTTGTAACTTTTCTGAAAGCAAATTTGATGCTACTGGTCGAAACCTTTAAAATGTGCATCCCCTGATAAGTCTGTAAGGTTCCCATCACAGCATTGTTTAAAGGATTGTAAAGGAGAAATCATCTAAATATTTAAAATCATGCCATAGGTGAAGTAAAGCATGGTTTTGCATCAGAAGTGATATTCTGCAGTTGCTAAAATGTTTTACAAGTGCATTTTCTAACAAGGAAAAAAAATGTTGAGTGAAGAAAACCCAAGTTTCAGAATCATACATATAGCAATTTTTGAAGTATATATTTATAAACAAAAAATAACTGAATGATTTTCAGCAAGATGTCCACAATGCCTATTTCTAGGTAGCAAGATGGGCAATGATTATTATCTTTCTTGGGGAAGGACATTGGTTAAAGACGAGGGCTCGCTAGTCCATTTGCCTGAACTGTAATCCCAGCTTCATTATCCACTGACAGGATGACTTTGGCAAGTTTTTAAACGTTTTGAATCTCTTTTGTTTCATCAGTGCAATGGGGATGATATCTGAGCCATAGTTTGCAGGATAAAGTGAAATAATCCATGTAAAGGCTTAGCATGGTGTCTGGCACATAGACTATATTCAGTAAGAACTACTAATGTCTATACATTTTCATTTTTCTTTAATACATGAATCTTAAAATAACCTTGTGAAACCAAAAGCAATAGAAGTCAACCCTTTCCTCTCTTCACAAATGGCTTTTGTGAAGTAGAGAATTCATTGCCTCTGTCACTGGGCACACTTTCCTACACAATACACAATACTGAAGGTAGTAGGCGGCCCATGGTAAATGAGAAGGAGCTGTAAGCACAGCTTACAGTGTGGAAACTGCTAAAGAACATTAACAAGGTAAGGTCACAGGAGGTGACAAAGGCATCCCATAACTCCCAAACGGGCCTCACTTTCATATTGGACTGGAAGAAACGCAGCTAAGCAGAACACGTTCAACCTAACTCTCTCCTCCATTAACTACCTACGATCTATACTTTTCTTCCAGAGACTAGCGAATTTGTTTTTCTGGTTCTACCTTGTTAATTGCCTGCAATGTCCTAACCTATTCTGCTGTCAAGTTGCAGAAGCAATTGCTGAACTGGAGTCTGATCTAAAACTTCAAAGGAGATGCGGCAGCGGAGGGGACGTAGGTCGGAGCGCTGCTTCTCTTCTTTGGCACTGGGGCTTGGTATGGCGCTGTGGGACTGAAACAGAGATGTACAGTTTTCCATGATCTGGGGGTTTACAGTCATTTGGAGTAATTTGCATCTGTGAGACAGACATGGACCAGAGCACTGTTGGATCCCTGTGACGTGACAGAAGTGTCTTGGGCAACAAATGTTCTACGGCTCTATTTGTTGTCACTTTTGTGATCATTTAGTTGCCGGAAACAAGGCAGTTGGGGACTCAGGGATGTTTTCTTGTAACAGAAACAAGTCCTAAGGAAAACCTGGAAATAAGGAGATGGCGCTGTGGCACAGCAGGTGAAAGCCCCGGCCTGCAGCACCGGAAGCCCACAGGCACGCTGGTTCGCGTCCCAGCTGCTCCAATTCCCAGTCCAGCTCCCTGGCAAGGCACTTGGGAAAGCAGCAGAGGATGGCACAAGTTCTTGGGTCCCTACATCCACACAGGAGACCACACTGGAAGAAGCTCTTGGCCCCTGGTTTATGGAAGAAGTTCCTGGCCCCTGGCTTCGTATCAGCAGGATCTCAGCTCCAGCCGTTGTGGCCATTTGGGGACTGACCCAGCAGATGGAAGACCTCTCCCTCTCTCTCTGTCTTTCAAATAAATACAAGAAATCTTAAAAAAAAAAAAAAGCACTTGAAAAATTTTAACATTTCATTATTTGATTCTTTTTGCAGCTAACTTAAAAAAATACGAAGCAGAAAAAAGTTACCCATAGCCCAACAACTTAGAGGAAACCCTAGTACGTTTTGTTTTTATATTTTAGTTTTATTTCAGATTACTTATTACAGGAAACTGTTCATATAAGTATTTATTAAAGATGTGCTTATGATAATAATGGCTAGAAATATTTTACATAAAAATAGAGGGCCTACTTGGTTTTGTTGGGTCAGTTTTTCCACTACTTAAGGTTGAAGACCAGAGTTTGGCAGTCGATGTAGAAACAGAACCTATAAAGAAAAGGTAGGGAAAATACTTAAAAATGTACTTCCCAAATAGGTTCTCAATTGTTTTCAAAAAAAAAAAAAGTATTTAGGGACATGGTTATGATAATAATGCATAGAAATCAATTATGTAAAAATAGAGGGCCTACTTGATTTTGTTGGGTCAGTTTTTCCATTACTTAAGGTTGAAGACCAGAGTTTGGCAGTCGATGTAGAAACAGAACCTATAAAGAAAAGGTAGGGAAAATACTTAAAAATGTACTTCCCAAATAGGTTCTTACTTGTTTTCAAAAAAAAAAAAAAAAAAAAAAAGCAAAAAAAAGAGGTCCTACTTGATTTTGTTGCTAAAACCGTATGTTCAGAAGTAATGTCTTGTTTTTCATTATTTAATGTTGAAGCTGTGAAGTTGGCAGGTGCTGTAGTAATGAAACCTATAAAGAGAAGGTGGGGAAATACTTAAAAATTTACTCCCAAGTAGGTTAATAGATGTTTTCAATAATCTTTAGAAACCATGGCAAAAATAAAATCATCATGGAATGTTTACCTCAGTTTCTCATTTTAAAATCTGTATATGAGGAGTCCTCAAAAATATCATGAAAAATGTGTATTATGAAAAACTGGATGGATTTCAAAATTTTTTTGCACCAAAACAAATTCATCCTTTAATTCCATTTTCTGAGGACTTTTTTTTTAAATTTTTTTTGACAGACAGAGAGAAAGATCTTTCTTTTCTCTTGGTTCAACCCCAAAATGGCCGCCCCGGCCAACGCGCTGCGCTGATCTGAAGCCAGGAGCCAGGAGCCAGGTGCTTCCTCCTGGTCTCCCATGCAGGTGCACTTGGGCCATCCTCCACTGCACTCCCTGGCCACAGCAGAGAGCTGGACTGGAAGAGGAGCAACCGAGACAGAATCCGGCGCCCTGACTGGGACTAGAACCCGGGGTGCCGGCGCCGCAGGTGGAGGATTAGCCTAGTGAGCCGAGGCACCGGCCTTTCTGAGGACTTTTTGAAGTCCCCTCCTAAGTTAGTTTCGATATCCTATCCCTTCTTCTCCCTTAGGAGTTTTTCTTCTCTTCACAGTGGAATGGCCATTTATTTGTAGAAGCCAAATGTCACACCAAGCTAAAGATATCTGTGGGTTTGGCAACAATCGACAACTCATTTCAGGTTGACGTTGCACCAAAGCTTGGAGGTGGTAAAGATGTTTAAATGCCTGGCTGTGCTGGGCTCTTTGGAATGGGCAGGAGGAGACAGGCTCACAGGGGCCGACCTTGTCTCCCACAAGACTCTAGTCATTGGCTGTTTCTGAAGTGCAGAGTGTGTGAGTGCTTGGCAGGGTGTGGGACACCTAAGGGGAAGACACAGTTTTTATTTTCAGTCATTTTATAGTCTTGGGGTCACTGACAAGCAGTTCCTGTCACACTCCCTGTCCTAATTAAACAGTTAAAAAGTCTCTGTACTTGGATCACTGAAACAAACAGAAAACCTCATTTCTTCCATTGTGTAGTGTGCACCTGGTAGGGTGCTTGGGTTAATCGTGGTCTACATGGAGCATGCCTTTTGGCTCAAGAGCTGAGAACAATCCTTCCCCGCCTCTACCCTCCTGCTTCCTCTCTTCCTCCCTCCCTTTCCTGCCTTCCCTTCTATGAATCCAGAACTCTGCTAGATTCTGGGGACACTCTAATGAATAAAGAGGGCACAACACCACTCCCCCTTGGATCTTCCAATTAAATCAGTATGTTATAACCTAGACTGCAAATCTGCATGAATTGTAAGTAAAACCAGAAACTTCTAGTGGGTCCAGATTTAGAACATGATTTACTAGTTGAAGAGACATAATATTGTGTTTTCAAAATTTTTTCAAGAGTTATTTATTTATTTGAAAGGCAGAGTTACAGAGAAGCAGAAGCAGAGAGACAGAGAGATAGAGAGACTGAGAGAGTGAGAGAGAGAGAGAATCTTCCATCACTCCACCAAATGGCTTCAACGGTCAGAGCTGGCCTGATCCAAAGCCAGGAGCCAGGAGCTTCTTCCAGGTCTCCCACCTAGGTGCAGGGGCCCAAACACTTGGACCATCTTCTACTGCCCAGGCCATAGCAGAGAGCTGGATTGGAAGTGGAGCAGCCGGGTCTCAAACCGCTGCCCAGATTGGATGCCTGCATTGCAGGCGGTGGCTTTACCTGCATCGCTGCTATGCCGGCTCCCTTCAAATTGTTTCTCAGCATAAGAATACAATTTCGTTTGAGCACACTCAGTTGGCTCTTCTCTCAGAACTGCTGTATTTGCTCTTCCTGTCACCTCCAGTTCCATCCCTGAGACTGCGGGATTGGCTCCTTGTCATTGTCCATCTTCTAGCACTCTGTCATCCACTCAGAAAAAGGTCCTACTGCCCTTTTCCAAAGCAACCTTCTGCATGCATGTTTATCAGCTTGATTTTGTTTTCTTTATAACATTTTTCCTGTCTGTTCTGATCTTAGTAACTTCCTTGTTCTGTTTATTGTCTTTGTTCCCTCCCACTGTCCTCCCTGGCAGGAGCTCATTCATCTTATTGCCATGGCGTGGAGGCCCAGCTCAGCACCTGACCTGTGATTACTAAACGAACAAATGAGAGAAGCAATTCAGGGACTAGGAACCAAATCTTTTCAGACAGAAAGAAAAACACACAAAAAAACCCACAACTTTTTCTCTATTTGGAAGATGACCTCTGATAAGGTTAGAAGGAGAAATAGTGGCTTGCTCCTAAAATTATTGGCACAAATAGAATGATCAATTTTTCCATTGCTAAAGATGTTTCCCCTTCACACTCTACACTCTCTTCTTCAACTAATGAGCAAAGGGGGAGGGTGAAATCTGCTCTCACGTCCTTTCTGTTGGACTATCAAGCAGCAACATCCAGAGAGACATAGATGATAACAGCTCAGGCACTGAGGGCTGCTGTAGCTTCCAGAGCCATGGGCCTCGATGACCTGGTCATCAGCGTCACTTGAGGCCTTCATACACTCCGTGCCTGAGCCACTGGAGACGTGAACAACTCCTTTATTTTCCAGGAACCCTTTCCAAATTTGGAGCACCTCTATGCCACACAGAGTTTCCAAATGTTGGATTCCTTCTTTCCCCAAAACACATGCTGTGTCTAATTTTGATCAAATCATCCCCAAGCAACCCAAAGAATACCTCTTCTTTCTTCTGTCTAATCACACTCTGCAAATATTTGGATATATTTGCATACTATACCACATCCCTTCCATTTCTCTTCTTTTCTTCAAACAAGATGTTTTCTTACTTTTCTACTTTAGAAAACGAGAGCAGTATTGCTAATCTGCTTTCTTGTAATTTTTTTTCTTCCTAACTTTTACAGAATTGCCAATCAATAGACCCAGGTTTGTTCCATAGTCTATTATTATTTTCATGCTAATACTTATCTTAATAATACTTATTAGTACTTCCTAATTATTATAATTAATTCTTTTTAGAGCTAGAGAATAGCAAACTTCACACTTTACTTTGTGCCAGGCATTCGGGTAAGAGCATTGCATTGCCTGGTTTGTGCGGCCTCCGACTGTTACTGCGAGGCAGGGATGGATGTTGCCCACCATCTGCAGATGAGGATATCCAGGGAGACAGAGGGGTGCAGTTTGCTCCTAATGTCCCCCAGGCTATCAGATGTGGAATCGGATTTGAAGCCAGTTCTGTCTGTTCCTCACACCTGTGTGCTGCTATTTTATCCCCTGGGGTAGCTTAGAAAATGCTGATCTCTGCCCTGTATTCTACAGAATACACAGGAGCTCCTTGACATCTGCTCTAACTTGAGTTAGGGCTGTGTCTGATGGGCTAAATAGATTTCAAATAACAGCCTGGTCCTTATCAAAGTGCTAGGCACCAGTGTTTCCCACATAGACATACTACGTTTGAAAGGATGGGACATATAACAATCTCAGAAAAAACAAAAATAATGTTAATTTAACCCACCTTAACAATACCCCTAGGTATTTATTCATGTCAATGAATTGGCTTGGATTTCTCCTCAAACCACATTAATACCTAAGCCAATGAGAAATTTTATTTTCATTTTTCTTGCATTACACCTCAATAACTGACCTACAGAGAGGGAGACAGCTCCCCATGTTTCGGAATTCATGCAGGGGTCTTGTCCCTTTCTGGCAGCAGAAATCAGAAATGATACTTTGTGAAAGCTGAGAACTGTTAGTCCACCATCAACTTCATCAATAATTCATTAATCTGGAAACTTCTCTCTTTTAAAACTGAAACAAAGTAACACATTTACTCACACAAAGCTATTTCTCACAGTTGATAAAATTCCTTTAGTTCTGACTAGGCTTAGAGTGGAAGCAAACTTGTGATTCAGCCACAAATACAAGGAGACTTCACAAAGTTTGTGGAAAATAGAATTAAAAGAGAAATTGATTTGGGAACAAAAAAGTCTTGAAATCCATGCATCGCTTTTTCAGAATACATGTTTTGCACGAACTTTTTGAAGATCACTCATATATATGGATTTCAAAATCTGTTTGTACTGAAGTCAACATCTTTTAATTCTATTTTTCTCTGTGAACTTTTTGGAGCATCCCCATAATGCGCCATGTCCCTTACCTGGCTGACTGAATTCCAATAAAACCCATCCACCAGATGGGAATCTGAGCACTATTCAGTAATTTAATCAATTGAGTAAGATGCAACTGAAATGCGGTAGTTATCTTAACTCCATATTCAACAAAGCAGCAACCAGTTTTAAAAAATGACTTACCGAACAATAGTAGTGCAATTGTTATTTTTTCATACATCCTGAGATCATGAGCTGGCTCACAAAGTCGGTGCAGGCAAACCACCAAGAATGACTGGAAGTATCAATTTCTGGCCCCCGCCTGAACGCTGTTATCTTCTAGGGCCACCTTCTAGGGCCACCGTCAGCTCATTGGCCTGGCATTTTAAATGATGCAAAGTTGTTAAGTGGCTGTTAACAAAGATATGTGGATATCTTACTTAACTGGCACTGTGAAAGTCATAAGGAAATCTTCACTTCAGGGAACTGGCTGCTACATGTGAAATTTTCTTTGCAAAAATTAAGTGGGCAGAGCAAGGTAATAGTCAGGGCCTGCCCATTCAGAGAAAGAATGACTATGGTGGCTTGAGGTCGCAGCTTGCACCAGGCTGATGTAGCTCTTGTGGGCTATGAACCTTTTCATTTTTAATGTGGAGTTGTTTGCAGTTCAAATTGAAAATGAGGCCTTTTTTTATACGAAAGGCAGAGAGAGAGACAGTGAGACAGATAGAGATCTCCCATACCCTAATTCACTCCTCAAGTGCCCAAAACAGCTGGATTGCACCAGACCAAAGCCAGGAGCTGGAGGTCCATCTGAGTTTCCCAGATGAGTGTCGGGGACCCAAGTTCCTGGGCCATCACCTGCTACTACTCAGGTGTGCGCTAGCAGGAAGCAGTGCCGGGACTCAAACCCGGGTACTACAGTATGGGATGCAGGTGTTTCCAGCGGCATCCCAACCACTGCACCAGATACTCATCCTGAAAATGAGCTCTTATACTTAAAGTAACTGTTTCTGAACATTTTATTTAATTTTTTTTTGACAGGCAGAGTGGACAGTGAGAGACAGAGAGAAAGGTCTTCCTTTTGCCGTTGGTTCACCCTCCAATGGCCGTATGAACATTTTAATTACCATTTGAAAACACTTCAAACTCAGCACAAGACATACAGTAAATTAAGAGACTCAAAATGCAAGAAATCTTTCACTGAAATCGAGCTTGAATTAAATAGTAGTGCCTACATAGCTTATGTAATATCAAGACAATACATGCAAACATTGAAAAAGAGAAAGAAACTGTCAAATGTAAACCTTGTTATAAGTCAGGTGAAAATGTAGCATTATGGAGTCAAGCATTTGGCTCAGCTGTTAGGACACTGTGTCTCACATCAGAGCATCTGGGTTTGATTTCTGGCTCTAGGTCCTGATTTCTCTCTCTGATTCCTGATTCTAGCTGCCTGCTAATGCACACTCTGGGAGGCGGTGAGGATGGCTCAAGTAATTGGGCTCCTGTCACTTACATGAAAGATTCGGATTGAGTTCACAGCTTCTGGCTTCAGCCCCAGACAGCCCTGGCTATTGTGGTCATTTGGGGAGTGAATCAGCAGATGGGAACTCTCTCTTTCTGTATCACTGGCTCCCTCTGCTTCTCAAACAAATTTTTAATGTGTGGTGTGAAAGTTTGAGGAAGAATGATTTCAAAGGGAGGCAGAACAAAACCAATAAAATAATTAAATTAGGCTTCTTTATTTGAACCCTTCCGAAAGTTGTTTTTAACAGATGATTGAATAGTCTACCTAAGTTGTGTTACTCTAGTAAAAAGCTCTTCGTGTGAAAGTTTTTCCTGCCTGATTCAGAAAGTCAATTTGCTAAGTAAGCAATTTGTGAAATACTCATTTACCTAAGAGGTGCCTTTTTAAAAAGCATTTAGGAAGCTGACATGATAGACGGCTGGGGAGAAGATGGAGATACACATCAGCTGAGCATCCTAGAGAGGGCGCACCTGAGACGATGGGATTGCCAGGGAGCTGGGATACAGACTTGGGCCAGCCTGAGATTGCAGGGCACAGAGGAGATTGTGTGGGCAACAGCATCAGGATCTTGTGGAACCTTGGAAGCTGAAGGCTTGCTCAGTGCTCTGACACTTCACGCAAAGCAATTGTTGCGAAATTTACAAAACGTTACATTTCACAAATACTCAATAAATCAGTACCTTCCATAAGCTAGTTATGGTGATTGGGTACCAGGTTGTGTTGCAGAAATGTTCTTAAGAGATTCTTAAGAATTCCTAATGAAGGAGATCCTGTGAATGTTAATATGAGCAGTAAACAATTATTACATACACATTTAAATTGATAAGGGAAAAGAAATTAGCATGAGCCTTCGAAAGGCCCTTTCTCTTTACCATGAGTAAATCAGTTAGTCAGTGTCCTCACAGTAGACTATTAAAATCATGTTTTCAAAAACAAAGACAGGAAGACTCCGGATAAAATAGGTGAATGGAAACAGTGAGATCACCAAACAGGATCTATGAAAACAAAATCCCGTTTGCCTCTTTTCTTTTGGGCTGGATTGCCTCTACCTGAACACACCTGCTATCATCTTACGTGACCTATTCCATTTGTGCTCAGGATCTCAGTTGAATAGGACTTCCTCCAAGAAGCCTTCCCTGACTCCCTAAGTCTCAACCAGGGAAGGTCTCAATCCTTTCTGGGTTTCTACTCTGCCCTTGTCATAAAACTTATCATATTGCATCGCATAACCTTTGGGTCCTAGCTAGACTGTAACTTCTAAGTAGGCACACTCTGCCTGCAGCAGTCTTGTCTGCTATTGAGTGTTTGGGAACACTTGATGCTCAATAAGTTTTTTTCCTCCATATCTGCAGGCTCCATATCCATGGTTTCAGCTAACTGTGGATCAAAAATATGTAGAAAATGTATTGAAAATGTACAGACTTTTCTCTTTATTCCCCAAAGAATACAGTGTAAGAACTATGAGGGTGCTTTAAAACATTCATAGAAAAATGGAATTAAAAGATCAGTTCATTTTGATGCAGAAATTTTTTGAACGCCATACAGAGTACACATTTCTCACTTTTTGAAGACTGCATGTATGCATGCATTTCAAAGTGTTTTTGCATCAAAGTAAATCTATTTTTTAATACCAAGTTCCATGGATTTTTAAAATACTCTTGTGTTTACATAACATTTGCACTGAACTATATATCAGCAATCAAAGGATGATTTAAAGTATATGGGAGGATGTGTGTGTGTGTTGTATGCCCATGATACACCATCTTATGTTAGGGACTTGATCGTTTGCAGATTTTGTGTCTGTACGGAGGTCCTGAATCCACTACACACAGATCCTGAGTGAATTTGTCAAATTAGTAAATGACAAATGAATATTGCAGTGCAGAGGAGAGCAACTTCTCTCTGTCAGTCTTGGAGTGTAGAGACAACTTATTTTATATATGAGAGGTCTTTGAAAAGTCCAATGAAAGTGCATATTATGAAAAAAAAAAGCTCTGCATGGATTCCACCCTCTTTTTGCACCAAAATAAGCTTGTTTTGAAATTCCCTATTTTCCACAATGTTTGGAAGTACCCTAGTATACCCTGTGTTATATTCTGACTCCAGGTTACTCCCAGCCAAAGTCCCTTACAGGAAAGGAAAAAAAAATTGGAAAACCAGCCTGGAATCCAGAGTTCATATTTCTTCAGGGTGAATTAATCGGACTCTGAAGATGCTTTCTCTTATTCCACAGCCTGCTTCCCCAGTGAAGTACCTCATTAATTATTCTAGAAACTCCCCTAGCCATTTCACAGGCAAGTTCATTCACATTTGTCTCTGATTGTCCTGAATCACTGGTTCTCTGTAATTGTGGGTCCTGTCCCCCCAGTTCTGTTTCCAGCATCTGGCAGAATGCCCTACAAGAGAGGGAGGCAGAGTCAGTAACTACCTGTCTTCAGGATGGTCGACCACGTGACACAGGGAGTCACCCATATGGGCAAGGGCTGCAGGACAGCAATGCATGTTTTGCCCTTGGTCTCTTGGTAGAGCTAACCTGCTCTTAAGAACTGGGGGAGCGTGTAGTGAACTCGGGTTAGAATAGGTTTGCAGTTTCTTTCAGCATTAGTACTGACACTGCCTGGCCTGATTAAAGACAGGCAAGCCCTGGAGTGTTCTTAATGCGGGAACCGGAGATCAGAGTCAGCATCACACGTAGAAGGTGTGTGGAGGTGGAGCTATACAGTGACCTCTAGTGGTGAATCTACGTAACAGAAGGGAAAATGTGAGCCTAGAAAACGCAATCCAAAATACCATCAGATTATACTTTTCCTGTTTAGACATTTCTCTAGGCGTCTTTATATTGTTACACATCATAAAATCCTAACCATGAGATATATCATGCACAGGTTTTAGATAGAATCAACTATCTTTTGAGAATTTTAAATCTGTGCCTGAAGAAGATGCTCTTTAGACATGAAATGTAGTAGTGTTGCCTAATTTCTTGGTACTGTATGTCCTCGGTCTGTGTTTATCTTACTGAGTTGGCCACTGTTATAGCATACTCAAGGACAAAGATGAGGCACATGAAGCACAAGATGGTAAACTAGGAAAGTCAACCTGGATCCATCAACCTTTTGATGACAGGGAGACAATTATGTTGGTGATTATTTACCTCCCAAATATTGCAGGCTCAGGTTATGCCTGAAGGTGGTGGCATGCTAGTCTGGTCTGCCAGAGGACAAATCTGCTCTTTGTAGTTTATATGGAAGTCTGAGGACAGGGGAGGAACAGAAATGTCGAGACTAAGGCTTGTACTACCAGCCTCTTTGGACCTTGTCACCTTAGAAAGGTCCAGTCTGGGCTGGTGCCGCGGCTCAATAGGCTAATCCTCCACCTGCGGCGCCAGCACACCGGGTTCTAGTCCCGGTCGGGGCGCCGGATTCTGTCCCGGTTGCCCCTCTTCCCTCTTCCAGGCCAGCTCTCTGCTGTGGCCCGGGAAGGCAGTGGAGGATGGCCCAAGTCCTTGGGCCCTGCACCCCATGGGAGACCAGGAGAAGCACCAGGCTCCTGCCATCGGATGCGCTGACCGCAGCGCACCAGCAGTGGCGGCCATTGGAGGGTGAACCAACGGCAAAAGGAAGACCTTTCTCTCTGTCTCTCTCTCTCACTGTCCACTCCGCCTGTCAAAAAGAAAGAAAGAAAGAAAGAAAGAAAGAAAGAAAGAAAGAAAGAAAGAAAGAAAGAAAGAAAGAAAGAAAGAAAGAAAGAAAGAGAAAGATCCAGTCTGCTTTGCCAGAGTGGTCTAACTACTTTCCTGGTTATATTTTCATTTCAAAATTAAAAAAAAATAAGATTCACAAAGTTAGACAAATCCGATGTTCAAAATAACCCCGTTCAAGAGACAAAACAGGTATTATCAATCTTAGTTGATAAATGAGGAAACTGAGGCTAGATTGTTGATGTATTCATTGATTTGATTTGACCCCAAGTGTTTTCCATTGATTTAGCTCCCAATGTTCAAAATGAGTTATAATTTATTCAAAAACCAGGAGAGATAGGGCCAGCATTGTGGCACAGTACATTAAGCTGTTGCTTGCAATACCGGCATCCCACATCAGAGTGCAGGTTCAAGTCCCACCTGCTCTGCTTCTGATCCAGCTTCCCACTAATGCACCTGGGAAAGCAACAGAAGATGGCTCAATCACATGTGCCCCTGCCATCGATGTGGGAGATCTGCATGGATTTCCAAGCTCCAGACTTCAACATGGACTGTCTCAAGGTGGTGCAGCCATTTGGCAAGTGCTAATAGATTCTCTCTCTCTGTCTGTCTCTGTCTCTGTCTGTCTCTGTCTCTGTCTCTCTCCCTCCTCTTTCTTTATCTACCTCCTCTCATTCTGCCTTTCAAATATATAATAAATATTTCAAAAAAATAAAGATCAGAAGGCAATTTAGTTAAAAATTAAGATTCTGTTAAACAACAGGAAGATCTGGCCAAGAAGGAACCTGTGCTCCTGCTCAGTGGTGGCCACCGGAACTCACCATTGGTAGTCTCTGGAACAGGCATGCTTTCTTGACTTGACCTCTACTTACTTCCATCACTTAGACTAAGTTATACTGTGATGAAACCTCAAAACTTCTGTCTCAGCCGGCACTGCGGCTCACTAGGCTAATCCTCCGCCAGTGGCGCCGGTACTCCGGGTTCTAGTCCCAGTTGGGGCGCCGGTTCTGTCCCAGTTGCTCCTCTTCCAGTCCAGCTCTCTGCTGTGGCCCGGGAAGGCAACAGAGGATGGCCCAAGTGCTTGGGCCCTGCACCCACATGGGAGACCAGGAGGAAGCACCTGGCTCCTGGCTTCGGATCGGCGCAGCGTGTCAGCCATAGTGGCCATTTTGGGGGTGAACCAACGGAAAAGGAAGACCTTTCTCTCTGTCTGTCTCTCTCTCACTGTCTAACTCTGCCTGTCAAAAAAAAATTAAAAAAAAAAAAACTTTTGTCTCGCAGCATCACTGGCTCATTTATTGCTTACACTACATTTTGTCTAAGATGACTACAAGCACCAGGATGCAGATTGGAGGAAACACTTCTATTGGGAATAGACTGTTCTTGTTTTATAGAGAAAATAAAAATGACCTGTTCAGACAGTATGTGTATGTGACAGTATGTGGTGGGTGTCATTTTTGCTTATAGTTTCCTGATCAAATAAAAGCATGACACAAGTTGACATCAGTGGACAATGGAAGGAAAATTCTTCCATAGGGAAGCCCTGCAAGAACAGTAGTGAGGTTATGTGAAATGTACAGGAAAGACATGGAATATTAGGAACAAAAATACAATGTCATCTTCATTTGTTCTCTTTGTCTAATTCTTTCTGCGTTTAGGTTTGAAAATGAAACTTGATTAGAAGGCCCATTCAAGGTCTTCTACTGATGAGATTTAACTGATGTCCTGGTTGACCAATTTTTCCCAGTTGTCTCTCAGACCCTTGTGCTACCCTTCTGGAGTCAGTCATCATGAGTGATATTTCTGCACAGGATTGATGGATCCGGATTGTTCTTCATTCTTTTAAATCACTCAGCAAATGTTTAACAAGCACTTACCAGGCACTGTGCCAAGTGCTAGAGAAACAACCTTCAGGCTCCTTCCCCCTTTCCCTCCCCCTCTCCCTTCCCCTCCCTCTTTCCCTTTCTCCTCCTCTCCCTCTCTCCCCCTCCCCCTCCTCCCCTAAGAAAATAAACAAATTAAATTAAAAAAAAAAAAAAAGAAACAACCTTCAGTAACTCGGGTTCCATTTCCAGAACTTGCAGCTTGATTGGGAGACAAACCAGAAGGCAACTGCACCATGAAGTGGCAAGTGATGTGCGGAAGTGAACAAAGGCCTCTGCTGCAGTATGTAAGAAGGTCCCTAACTCAGCCTTTCCAGGGCTAGCAATGCGTTCTGGAGGATGAGTACTTAGGTCAAGAAAGGAGAATATTTAAGGCTCAATGTCAAGGATGTCAATTCATTTTCCTTTTACCTTTGCAAACATGAAATTGGCCTGATTCTCTAAATGAATAGTAGATGAGGTATATCAGTGAAAGATAAAGAGCTATAAGGTAAATAGCAATTTTTATATAAAGTTTATTGATATGTAATCTATGCAAATATATAAATGTATAATTTACATATGTACATATATATGTGTATATGTATTTCTGCATAAGCATCATCAGATCAGGATATAAAATATGTACAATACTTTGAGAAATTTCTCTTTTGCTCTTTCTAACTTAAAAAAATGCTGAATTAAGGTAAATACTACTCCGATTTCTAATGCCATTGGTTAGTTTTGTCTGTTCTTGGATTTCACAGGAAAGGTTTTGTATTTTACCAAATGGTTTCTCCACATCTATTAGATAATCATCTGGCTTTTGTTCCTCAGTTTGCTAATATAATGTATCACATTTATTGACATGTGAGTGTAGACCATCCCTGAGTATGAGAAATAAATCCCACTTGGTCTGGTTGAATGATCTTTCTGATGTGTTTTTGGATTCAATTGGATAGTATTTTATTTTGTTGAGAATTTTTGCAGCTATGTTCATCAGGGAAATTGCTCTATAGTTCTCTTTCTCTGCTGTGTCTTTATCTGGCTTAGAAATTAAGGTGATGCTGGCTACATAGAAGGAGTTTAGGATGATTTTCTTCCTTGCAGTTGTTTTGAATAGCGTGAAAATAATTGGATTACTTCTGATAGAATCCAGCAGTGAAGCCATCCAGTCCCGGGCTTTTCTTTGCTGGGAGAGTCTTTATTGGTGATTCAATCTCTGTCTTGGTTATTGGTCTGTTTAGGTTTTCTATGTCTTCATGAAGGTAGGTTGTATGTGTCTAGAAATCTGTTTATTTCTTTTAGGTTTCCCAATTTGTTGGCATATAGCTCTGTGTAGTAACTCCAGATGATTTGTTTTATGTCTGTGGTATCTGCTGTTACATTTCTTTTTTTCTCTCTGATTTTATTGATTTGGGTCTTTTTCCTCATTTTTTTTTTTTTGGTTAGTTGGGCCAAGGGTGTGTCAGTTTAGCTTATTTTTTCAAAAAACTAGCTATTCATCTCACCAAATTTTTTTATATTTTAGGGGGAGGAGGTTCAATTTTGTTTATTCTCTAACTTTAATCATTTGTTTCCTCCTATCAATTTTGGGGTTGCTTTGTTGTTTTTCTAGGTCCTTGTGATGCATTGATAACTCGTGTATTTGGTACCTTTCCAATTTCTTGATATAGGCTCTAATCACTATAAATTTCCCTCTTAAAACAGCTTTTGCTGTATCCCAAAAGGTTTGATATGTTGTATTGCCTTCTTCATTCTTTTCCATTTTTTTATTTCTCTTTAGATTTATTCTATGACCTACTATTCATTCAGGATCATGTTGTTCAGTCTCCATGTTTTTGCATATGTTCTAGAGGATTTGAGTTGTTGATTTCCAACTTTATTCCATTGTGGTCAGAGAAGATGCATGGCATGATCTTGATTTTTTTGAATTTGCTGAGACTTGCTATACGGCCTAACATATGGTCTATCCTAGAGAACATTTCATGCACTGATGAAAAGAATGTGTATTCTGCAACTGTGGGATGAAAGATTCCGTAGATATCAATTAGGTCCATTTGTCCATAGTGTAGATTAGCTCTATTGTTTCTTTATTGATTTTTTGTCTAATTGATCTGTTTATTGATGAAAGTGGGGTGTTGATTTCCCCCGTTACTATTGTATTGGAGTCTATATCTCCTTTAGATAAATTTAAATAGCCAGGTACCCTGCAATTGAGTGCACATACATTTATTATAGTTACATATTCCTGTTGAATTGATTCTTTAAATATTACACAGTGCCCTTCTTTTTCTGTTTAAAAGTTTTTGTGTTAATGTTCTAGCTTGTCTGATATTACAATGGCTACACCGGCTCTCTTTTTTGCTCTCTGTTAATATGGAATGTCTTTTTCCATCCTTTAAATTTCAGTCTGCATATATCTTTGTTGGTGAGGTGTGTTTCTTTTAGGCATAAAATAGAAGGGTCTTGTTTTTTTAAATCCATTCAGCCAGTCTATATCTTTTAACTGGAGGGTTCAGGCCTTTTACATTCAAGGTTACTTTTGATAAGTAATAACTTGGCCCTGCCATTTTTCCATAAATATCCCTATTGTTTACTTTGGATTTCTTTTGTACTTTTACTGGGAGATTTTCTGCCTTCACATTCTTTCATAATGGTAACTATCTTCTGTGTTTCTGTGAGTAGCACATCCTTAAGTATCTTTTGTAAGAGTGGACAAGTGGTGAAAAATTCTTCCAATTTATGTTTGTTTTGGAAGGTCTTTATTTCATCCTTATTCATAAATGAGAGCTTTGCAGGGTACAGTATTCTGGATTGACAGGTTTTTTTTTCTTTTGATATTTGGACTATGTGTCTCCATTCTCTCCTAGCCTATAGAGTTTCTGATGAGAACTCAGCTGTGATCTAATTGGAGATCCTCTGAAATAATCTGGCTTTTCTCTCATGCACATTTTAGAATCTTTTCTTTATGTTTTACTGTTGAAAAATTGACTACAATGTGTTGTGTTGAAGATCTTTTCTGGTCATGTCTATTTTTTTTGGCTCCATAATTTCTATTGAAATGTCAGTCATCTGTCTTATTGGTCCTTCTCTCAAGGTAATATGTATTTTTGTCCTCTGGTTGCTTTTAAAGATTCCTATTTGTTTCATATTTTCAAGAAATAGATTATGATGTGTCTACTAATAAATTTCATTGGGATTGGCTAGGCTTCTAAATTTGTTGATACTTTTAGTAATTTTGAAAAAATCTTGACCACCATGTTTCCAAATATATTCAAATATTGTCTCTCTCCCACTCTAAAACTTCAATTATGTGTACATTATACCTTTTAATTGTTAGATGTTTTTGATTCTTTCTTCATTATTGTACTTCAGTTTGAACATTATCTAATGATTTCTAATCTTACCTGCTGCATCCAGACTGCTTTTAAACCTATATCATGAATTCTGTAATTCTGATACTGAATTTTTCAATTCCGAATGTACATTTGATTTTATAGGCTTTAATTCACAGCTGAAATTCTACTTATTTTCATTTATTCTATGTACTTTACACACTGTTTTCTTGGATACACTTAACACAGTTATTTATTTATTTATTTATTTATTGACAGGCAGAGTGGACAGTGAGAGAGAGAGAGAGAGACAGAGAGAAAGGTCTTCCTTTTCTGTTGGTTCACCCTCCAATGGCCGCTGGGGTCGGTGCGCTGCGCTGTGGCTGGTGCACCACGCTGATCCGAAGCCGGAGCCAGGTGCTTCTCCTGGTCTCCCATGCGGGTGCAGGGCCCAAGCACTTGGGCCATCCTCCACTGCATTCCTGGGCCACAGTAGAGAGCTGGCCTGGAAGAGGGGCAACCAGGACAGAATCTGGTGCCCCAACCAGGACTAGAACCCCGTGTGCTGGCGCCACAGGCGGAGGATTAGCCTATTGAGCCACGGCGCCGGCTTAACACAGTTATTTTAACATCTTTATTATCTCTAAAATTTAGATACTTGTAGCTTAACTTTTGTTTTCTTTATTTATTCTTTACAGCAAACATACATAACTTGAAATTAACTATTTTAACGATTTTGAAGTTACAGTTCAATGACATTAAGTACATTGACATTGTTGTGTTATTTTTTAAAGTCTTGATTATTTTGCTACATTTTTCTTCTTCTTTGCACGCCTAGTAAGTTTTCTACTTATGCATGATGTTGAGCTTTGCATTTTATATTCCCACCCATGTAACTTCGATGAGGATATTTTGAGGAAGATATTCATCATGTTTTATTGCAAACTCCTTCCCTCTAGTAGGATTTTGCTGTTTTCTAATTTAGCTCCCCAGTCTATTGAGTATTCCAAAACTCAGCAAGTGTCCTCAGGGGAAAATAGGATTTGTGCTTGGGCTCTAGTTCATCATCTGTTGTAACAGCCCTGATTAAGTACCAAAAGCTCTGACCATTTTTCTTTTGCATCCTCTCATCCCTATTTATGTCCGCATGGAAGAAATCAGCAAATAGGCAAGGAAAGAAGAGAAAATTCAGGGAAAACAGAAACTCTGTTATGTGATTATATAACTCACTATTTCCTCCCATACCTGCACATGACTATGAGGCCAAAAACAATTTTCCTGATGATATTATCACTCTTTTCCTCAACATACCATATTTGAAGGAGTAGGTGAACAATGAGAAAATACCCAGAGTGATTTTCAGAGACAGATTTCCAGTTTCTTAAAAACTGGTCCTGGACAAAACCTGGAAGATATAGATTTCTAGAAGCAGCTTAGCAAATCTGAATCATGAAGACAAAAAACCTGAACAGACTATTAACTGTGGGTGAGATTGAATCAGGAGTACTCTCCCAACAGAAAAGTCTAGAACCAGATGGCTTCACTGCTGAACTTTGCTAAACTGTTAAGGAAGAACTAACACCAAATCTTCTCAAACTATTTCAAACAGCTGAAAGGGAGGGAACACTTCCAGAGTCATTCTGTGAGGTCAGCATCATCTTAATTCCAAAACCAGATATTGCTACAACAACAGCAACAAAAAGAATGCTGTAGGCCAATATTCCTGATGGACATAGGTACAGAAATCCTCAACAAAATACCATTGAATTAAACAACACCTCAAAAAGATCATTTACCCTGACCAAATGAGATTTATCCCAGAAACACAGGACTGATTCAACATACACAAATCAATAATGTGATACATCCTATCAACAGAATGAAGGCTAAAAATTGTGTGATTGTCTCAATAGATGCAGCAAGAGCATTTGATAAAATACAGCATCCATTTATGATGAAAACCTTAAGTATAGAAGGAATATACCTCAGCATAATAAAGACTAAATATGGGGGCTGGCACTGTGGTGTAGCTGGTGAGGCTGCTGCCTGCAGTCCTGGCATCCCACATGGGCATCTGTTTGAGTCCCAACTTCCGATCCAGCTCTCTCCTGTGGCCTGGGAAAGCAGT
Source organism: Oryctolagus cuniculus (assembly GCF_051225735.1). NCBI lineage: Eukaryota > Metazoa > Chordata > Mammalia > Lagomorpha > Leporidae > Oryctolagus > Oryctolagus cuniculus. Next base: position 50,224,150 of record NC_142874.1, on the reverse strand, counting down.
GGAAGATGGCCCAAGTCTTTGGATCCCTGCACCTCTGTGGGAGACCAGGAAGAAGCTCCTGGCTCCTGGTTTCAGATTGGTGCAGCTCCAGCCAAAGTAGCCGTCTGGGGAGTGAACCAGCGATGGAAGACCTCCCTCACTCTCTGCCTCTGCCTCTCTGTAACTGCCTTTCAAATAAATAAATCTTAAAAAAAAAAAAAAACTGGTCCTGGAGGCTGTGATATTTCATAAACTTATAGTACTATAGATTTGAATATTCCTGCTATTTGTTCCTGTCTTGGCTACAATCTTAGGTTCAGAGGGCAGAAAGGAGTGTCTTGTAGCAACAAATATAAGTGAGCACCTACAGGTCATAAGGACCAGCTGAGTGCAAAGAAAATAAATTTATTTTTCAATTATAATACATGAAATCATCTTATTGATTCACTGTTTGGGCTACATCATTCTTGCCTTAGACAAAACTATGATATTAATTAAGCTATTAAATACTAACCAAGTTTCAGGCATCCTATAATTACTTATTATGGGTAATACATTACTATTTATAATGATTCTATGAGGAATGCATTATTCCCCTAATTGGTGGTACAGACAGGATTTTAACCTGGGTCTGTCATCCACATGCAAGCCTATACTCTGTAAGCTATATCTTCTTCTATTATTAGACAATGTAACAAAAGTCAATTTCCATTGTTAGGAGCAACAAATAGTAAATGCTAAAATGAGGACATTTTTGCATCCAGGAGTAGGTGAAGAGGGTTTTTTTGTTTGTTTTTGTTTTTGTTTTTTGAGAAGTAGAGTTACAGACAGAGGAAGAATCAGAGAGAATCTACTGGTTCACTCCCCAAATGGCTGCAACAGCTGCAGCTGGGCTGATCCAAAGCCAGGAGCTTCTTCCAGGTCTCCCACATGGGTGCAGGGGCCCAAACACTTGGGCCATTTTCCACTGCTTTCCCAAGCCATTTGCAGAGAGCTGATTGGAAAAGGAGCAGCCAGGACATGAACCAGCACCCATATGGAATGCTAGCACCCCAGGGACTGGCTTAGCCTACTATGCTCAATGAAAAGGGTTTTGAATAGACATCTCTATTTGTTCTCTGAGACAGATACACACAGTTCAGAGGAGTCAGACTGACTCATTATGACTGGGAAACAGAGAATGAGAGCTAAGAGTAGCGTCAAGAAATATAGCTAATGGCTCTGGTCAGCAAGATCATAAACTATGTGAGGATTTAAGGCTTTATCCCAGGGACAATTGATAAACCACTGAAAGGGTGAATGCATACTATCTACTGGATGGAGAACAGATATTAGGGAGGTAACACTACTAATAAGAATGGTAAGTAACCATAGCAGAAAATGAGAGGATAGTACCTTCAACTATTTTAATTAAGGTAGCAATCATGGAGTTAGTTGAAGTGATTCAACATCTCTGTAGATCTTAATATTGATTGGTGTTATGTTTAGCTGGACAGCAGGGATGCTATGGCTTTAATAAGATTTGTCCCCATCAAAGCCCACGTTGAAGTCCCCAATATAATCATGTTAAGCAGTAGTGGGGCCTCTAGCAGTTAATTAGATCATGAGGGCACCACTCTCATGAAGGGAATAATGTAGTTCCCATGTAGTTATCATCAGAGCAGGTTGTTGTAAAATCAGCCTGGTACCTTCCTGCACTCTCTCACACATATGCTCCCTTCTGCACACCCACTTTCCCCTTCCACTTTTCTGCCATGCATGGAGTAGCACACGGCCCTCACAAGAAGCAGAGTAGATATTCCCATACACATGGACTTCCAGAACCATAAGCCAAAATAAAGTTCTTTCTTTATAAATTACCCAAAGTATTATTTCATTACAGCACTAGAAAATTGACTAAGGTTGGGGATGAGATAGAGACCAAAGGTAATTTCCAAAATTCCAGCTTGCATGACTAGATAAAGAGTGGCCCTATTTATGGAGATACTAAATTGGGGAAGCAAAATGGATTTCTGAAGGAAGATTATTTGGATACTATGATTTGAAATTTCTCTGGAATATATATGGAACATATGAAATTTCTATGGAATATATGTATAAAAATATACATTTTGCGGCCAGCGCCGTGGCTCAACAGGCTAATCCTCCGCCTTGCGGCACCGGCACACCTGGTTCTAGTCCCGGTCAGGGCGCCGGATTCTGTCCCGGTTGCCCCTCTTCCAGGCCAGCTCTCTGCTATGGCCCGGGAGTGCAGTGGAGGATGGCCCAAGTGCTTGGGCCCTGCACCCCATGGGAGACCAGGAGAAGCACCTGGCTCCTGCCTTCGGATCAGCGTGGTGCGCCGGCTGCAGCGCGCCAGCCGCGGTGGCCAACGGCAAAAGGAAGACCTTTTTCTCTGCGCCTCTCTCTCTCTTACTGTCCACTCTGTCAAAAAAATACACATTTTGCTTCCAGAATTTCATATTTCCACAAATAGGGCTACTCTTTATCTAGTCATGCAAGCTGGAAACTTCGGAAGTTACCTTTGATCTCTATCTCATCCCCAAACTTAGTCAATTTTCTAGTGCTGTAATGAAATAATACTTTGGGTAATTTTGGCTTATGGTTCTGGAAGTCCATGTGTATGGGAATATCTACTCTGCTTCTTGTGAGGGCCATGTGCTACTCCATGCATGGAGAGGTCAAGGAAGAAGATGGATTAATGAATCTGATACATAGAAGAGGAATCTGGACTGGACACAGAGGCGTGGCAGTTATCTGTCCACCTGTATACAGGGTGAATAAAGGTATGCACTCCACAGCCAAAACTCACTTTATTGCTTTTCCCTTTGCTGTGCTCCATAGATATTGTGTTTTTAACAAGCCAAAGATTTGGGGAAACCCTGTGTCAAGCAATTCCATCAGCACTCTTTTCCAATATGTGCTCATTTTTTGTCTCTGTGTCACAGATGTTCAGTGTCAATGAAATAGCCTTCTATTAGAAGACAATACCATCCAAGACTTTCATAGCTAGAGAAGAGAAGTCAATACTGGTTTTCAAGCTTCAAAGGACAGGCTGTCTCTCTTGTTAGGATCTAATGAGGTGGTGACTTTAAGTCAAAGCCAGTGATAATTCACCATTCCAAAACCCTGGAGCTCTTAAGAATTATCCTAAATGTACCCTGCCTGTGATCTACAAATGGAAAAACAAAGCTTAGATGACAGCACATCTGCTTTCAATACAGTTTACTGAGGATTTGAAGCCCACTATTGAGACTTCCTGCTCAGAAAGAAAAAACATTCCTTTCAAAATATTATTGCTTCTTGACAATGCACTTGGTCAGCCATGAGCTCCACTGGAGATGTACAATAAGATTAATGCTGTTTTCATGCCTGCCAACACAGTATTCAGTCTGCAGCCCATGTAGCGAAGAATAATTTCAACTTACCAAGCTGAAATGTGAAGTATATTTCATAAAGCTATATATGTCATTGATAGTGATTCCTCTGATGGATGTGGGAAAAGTAAATTGAAAACCTTTTGGAAAATATCCCCATTCCAGAAATCATGAAGAACATTTGTGACTCGTGGGAGCAGATCAAAATATCAATACTAACAGGAGTCTGAAAGAAGTTGATTTTTTTAAATTTTTTTTTTTAGAAGTTGATTTTAACCTCTGTGGACTGAGAGGTTTAAGACTCAAGAGGAGAAAGTAAATGCAGTTTTGATATAAGAGAACTGATATAAGAAGTGGAGACTGAAAATGCGATTGAATTTCTGCAACCTCATGATGAAACTTTAATGGAGGAGGAGTTGCTGCTTATGATAGAGCAAACACACTGGTTTCTTGAGAGGGAAGCTGCATCCTGTAAAGATTCTATAAATGTAATTAAAATGGCAACAGAAATTTAGAATATTACATAAACATAGTTGATAAAGTAGTGTTTGAGAGGTAATGTTTCACTTCAATCTTGAAAGCTTTACTGGGGGCCAGAGCTGTGGCACAGAAAGTTAAACAGCCCCAGTCTGCAGTGCTGGCATCCCATATTAGTGCCAGTTTGGCTCCACTTCTGATCCAGCTCCCTGCTAACGCGCCTGGGAAAGCAGCAGAGGACGGCCCAAGGCGGGCCCCTGCGCCTACGTGGGGGACCCAAAAGAAGCTCTTGGCTCCTGGCTTCACATCAGCTGAGCTCCAGCTATTGCGGCCATTTGGGGCATGAATGAGCAAGTGGAAGACATCTCTCTGTCTCTACCCCCTCTCTGTAACTCTTCCAAATAAATAAAATAAGTTTTTTTTTTTAAAAAAGAAAGCTTTACTGTGGGTAAAATACTATCAAATTGTATCACATGCCACAGAGAAATCGCTAATGAATAGAAAAGTCAATCAACGCAGCAACCTTCATTGTCTTCTTTTAGGAAACGGTCACAGCTCCCCAACCTTCAGTAACCAGCACCCTTGTCAGTCAGCAACCATGAACACTGAGGCAAGAGCCTCCACCAGCAAAAACATGAATAGCTCAAGATTTGGATGACCATTAGCAATGTGTAATGAACAAAGCATTTTAAATTAAGTTATGTACTTTTTTAGACATAATGCTATTGTCCACGTAATAGACTACAGTATAGTGTAAACATAACTTTTATAGACTTCAGAAAGCCAACAAAATCATCTGGCTTGCTTTATTGCAGTAGGTGGCAATATCTCTGAGGTATGCCTCAGAGAAAAGACAGGAGGATGGTGTCTTTGGGCTGAATGGGCAAGCCCTAGCGGGTCTCCAAGCCCTGCCTTGGGAACTGGAGACGTGGAAGTGACCTAGATCTTATATATTCAATTAAATTCCATGTTTCTGTAGCATCCAGCAAAGGCTCTCCAAGAGATCCTTTTGCCTAGAATCTACCCATTTTCTTGGAGTGCTTCCCTCCCCTTCAGGAGTCGGCTCTCAGTAGACTCTATTTTATTATGGGACCATTCATTTTGACTCCGGCTTGCTTAGCGAACACCTGGCCACCTGACACTCCTTGAGCCCATCAATTCTCCTCTAGAGTAATGTGGAAGACTGCGGGTTAGAAGCTAAGTTAATGAGTTCTCAGGTGAACGTAAACAGACATCTGAACTTCATTGAACTCCCTCTGTTCCCACCCTTTCTGATGCCTGAGATCTACGAGGTGGCCCAGGCATATTAATTCCAATAAATTCTCTTGTCCCATGAAGCTGTTTTGAAGTGGGTTTAGAATGCTCATAACCAAAAGGCTCTTAATTAGGAGAGGCCTTGATGTGTCCAATTAAGGAACCATTAACGGAATGAAGCCAAGGTTGAGTGAGGCTGAGCTGAACTGGCTGGGGACCGAGATAAGCGGCTTTGCAGTCGTCCGTGACACGAGTGAAGACCACAGTGACTGCACTCGCTGGAGCCCTCACAGATAATTTGGCTTCAAATGACTAATGGGGCCCTTTTGTGCATGATTAATCATGTGAGGATGTTTAGCACAATTCTAAATATGCCCTTCAGCCCTGCTACACGCTCCCAGAAGTGAAATGTGAGCCCGAATTGTCTCTCTCAGACAAACCCTGCTGATTTTCTTTCTTAACTGTCTAGTGTAGAAGGGATTCAATTATCCTTCAGCCTTAAAAACATGCCAGAGGATGGTGTTGGCCTTCAGTGGCTTGGAGCAAGCTCATATTATGCAAATCTGTTTCTCATTTATGGGATTCAGGCAAATCACCAGGGCTGTATTTTCTCCAGAGAGCGAGCAACAGTACAGACAGCCAGTACCCTTTTTTCATTCTTGCATTCTACCCAGATCCTGGATATAAGGAACAAGGAGAAAAAACAATTCTTTGAAAATTTTAATGTCTTTAATTTTTTTTTTTTAATTTGAGAAACAGAGATTGACAGAGAGCTCCCATCCTGTGATTTACTTCCTAAATGCTCCTAATCGCCAGGGCTGGGATGGGGCCAGAGCCAGAACCTGGAAACTCAATCCAAATCTTCTACATGGGTGGCAGGAACCCAACCACTTCAGCTGTCATTGCTGCTTCCCCGGGGAATGCAATGGCGAGAAGCCGGAATCAGGAGCCAAAGCTAGGACTGGAACTCAGACACTTCAGTGTGCGATGCCACTTTAACCTCTAGGCCAGCCACCTGCCCCGACATCTTTCTTTATATGACAAAGGGTCTCTCATAATAAAAACAATGGTAGAAGAGGGCAGCTGCAAATGCTCAGTCCAGTTCCCATTGTTACTAGACTCAGCTCTTATTAGTTGGTGTGATTTTTTATTTTATTTATTTGACAGGTAGAGTTACAGACAGTGAGAGGGAGAGACAGAGAGAAAGGTCTTCCTTGCGCTGGTTCACCCCCCAAATGGCCATCACAGCCGGAGCTACACCAATCTGAGAAGAGCCAGGGAAGGGCCAGGTAATTCTTCCTGATCTCCCTCATGGGTGCAGGCAACCAAGCACTTGGGCCATCCTCCACTGCCTTCCCAGGCCACAGCAGAGAGCTGGACTGGAAGAGGAGCAACCGGGACTAGAACCCGGTGCCTATATGGGATGCGGCGCCACAGGCAAAGGATTAGCCAAGTGAGGCACTGCGCTGGCCCCAGTTGGTATGATTTAATAAATGAGTTGCATAGCAATGCTTCCTATGTACTTCCTTCCATGCACATTGTAACTGATGCCAGATACAGTTTAAAAGAATAAACAAGAAAATACCATGTTATAAGAAAGAAAACAAGGCTTTACTAATGTAATATGTCAGTAGCTTCCAGTAGATATTCAGGAATTTACTGTTTAAATTTTATACATTTAATCATTCTGCAAATTATTGTAAAAAAGAAAAACATTAGAACCCAGGAACGAATCTAAAAGTTATTTCCTAAGAAGATGCAGACCATCAACAGGACACCTACTTGATGTCATTACTTATCTGGGAGAGAACTTAGAGTCAGTCATGTACTGCTTAACAATAACCATGTGTTCTGTGAAACCCCTGTGGCTCAATAGGCTAATCCTCCACCTGTGGCACCGGCACAAGGGGTTCTAGTCCCCGTCGGGGCGCTGGATTCTGTCCAGGTTGCTCCTCTTCCAGGCCAGCTCTCTGCTGTGGCCCGGGAGTGCAGTGGAGGATGGCCCAAGTCCTTGGGCCCTGCACCCGCATGGGAGACCAGCAGAAGCACCTGGCTCCTGGCTTCAGATCAGCGAGGTGCTCCGGCCGCAGTGGCCCTTGGGTGGTGAACCAACGGAAAAGGAAGACCTTTCTCTTTGTCTTTCTTTCTCACTATCCATTCTGACTGTAAAAAAAAAAAAAAAAAAAAAAAAACAAAAACAAAAAACCCTCATCATGAAATTTCATCATTATATGAGCATCATGGCATGTACTTACAAAAACTAAGACAGATATGATGTCACTAGCAATATAATCTTAAGGTACCACCATCATATATACAGACCACTGTTGACTAAAACATCATTATGGCCTAAATGACCATACAGAATAAATGTCTCACTTTGATAATACACATAAATTCTGTGAATAAAAATCATTTTGGTTCTACATGGGGTCTTCCCCCTGAGTGAGCAGAACTGAAGGCAAGACTATGTGTATCCTATTGAAACTAGGACTCAAACACAGAATGTGGTTTGAGCTGGTTCTGCCTCTCCAGGCCCTGGAAAAACAATCCTCTAGTATTTTTGTCTTGGACTCCCTGAGCTACTCTTTTTGTCTATTTGGGTTTATTTATTTTGTCTTCCATCAGCCAGCAGTGACTCATTTTGCTTGTAATCATATAATTATAACCAGTACACATGCCACAGAAGGCACTCATAATCAGAGACCAATCCTCACTTCAGAATCTCAGAGGTGAGAATATACCTGGAAACCAGGAAGCTCAGATTCAGCCTGGATCTTCTCATCAAAGCCAGTCTCGTGGCATCTGTATCTTTCTGCCGTTGGGAGAAGGCTGATAGTCACACTGAGTAGCCCTTGCTTTCTGTGAAAGTCCTGCTCCTGCTTGTGGTATTTAGTCTTTGGTAAATAGCAGGGAGTAGCTAGGAGTAGCCACTAGGAGTCAGCGGTGAGGCCTGTGGACTTGTGGGCAAGGGCAAGTTGACTGGGCCTTGTAGTACATCCCTCAATTTCACCTGAGACCTGGGACAAACAGATTGCTCCATGTCAAGGTTTGGCAATCTTTTAAACCCCTGCTGCCCACCTTCTCCAACCAGCCTATTTTAAGCAACTCAGAAAGCTTGATTGAATTTTACTTTCTATAATTCACATCAAGAAGGGTAGGGTATAGAAATGCTTTTTGCAGACAACACAATCCCATGATGTCTTGATATGTACTCCTGGAGGGAGGGGCTATGCAGTGGTTGCCGAAAATGGACACCAACAACTGGTATTAACTCATGAAGCAATGGAGCCAAGGCTTCTGATTCATACGTGCCATTGATAATTGCAAAAACAGATTCAAGTAGTTCTCATCTTCCCGTTCACCTTTTACTCTGATTTGGGTATGGTTTATTTTTTTAAAAGTGTTAATTTACCTTTGTATTAGCAGTTAAAATACATGTTTCTATTTCAAGGTGACATTTAGAAATTATTCTAGTATAACAGCAGCAAAAATATAATTCTGCAGTTTTTACAAAAGAGCTAACCTGGAATCCATAATTAAATTAGTCTCACGTTTACAAGTATGATTCTGACATAAATACTACTATGCAGCTGTCTTAAAAGCTTGCTACCTTTTGTTTGTGTACACACACAAGTACACGCACACATACACACATTCTGGTGTGGGAAGCTTTACAAATTATATTCCATGAACTTTTTGCAAAAGAGTTCTTTAAGAGATAACCAATCCCAAAAACTGAAATATTCATCCAGTCTATGAGGCAGGCAGAAAAAAGTGAATTAACTGGGTAAACAGGACTCCTTGCCAACAGATGAGGCATGTGACACTCTGCAGTAAACTGGGAATAACTGCAGCATTGGCCTGCTGTGCTCTTTAGGGCTAATTTCATCACAAGGGTTGGGGTGGAGGGAGAACATTTTAACACCAGGTGTAAAATGTGACATTGTGTTAACCTGACTCCCCGAGGGACCTATTAGTGAACTAGTCACTAATAATTTGGTCACGAGGAGATCCGTATTCAAAATACCATGTATTATTGTCTAAACCCACTCAAATTATTTATTTTCGGTATAACACATAACCTCAATATGAGATGTCTAACTAAAGGAAGCATCTCCAACAAGGCCAAGCCAGCATCTCTTCTAAGGTTTAGGTTTTGCCCAGAATTCCAGATACATGGAATAGCCCATACCAAGAGTCATTGCCCCTACAACAAAGCCTTGAGCTGCCATACGCATGTGGACGAAGTGAAGGGACATTTTCATATTTCCCCTGCTCTTCAGTTTGTACGGTTCATATGCAACAATCGATGCAAACCCCGCCATTCCAATGGGGACAAATGGTGCCTCTTTAGCTCTTCGGATAAGTTTGGATCCCTGATCTTCATCATATGAAGAAAGAGAAACATCTGTATTGGTTGACATATTGGTTGTTTGAAGAATCTTCCGACTGCAACAACCCCAAAAACCCTCCAACCGGCTTCTCTGATTTGGATATGGTTTAAAAGTGTCGCCTCCCTGCAGAGTTTCCTGAGATTGGAGGCTTGATTCCAAGGTATAGTACAGGGAAGTATTAGAACCTTCAAGAGATGTGGCCTAGTTGGAGGTTCTTAGGCTGTTGAGATCATGCTCCCAGAAGCCTGTTCTAAGACCCCTTGAATTCTTGCCAGAGGGCTGTTGGAAAAGGAGTAACGGGTAAAGCTACTACCTGCAGTGCCGGCACCTCCATATGGGCACTGGTTTGAGTCCCGGCTGCTCTACTTCCAATCCAGCTCTCTGCCATGGCCTGGAAAACAGTAGAAGATGGCTCAAGTCTTTGGGTCCCTGCACCCACGTGGGAGACCTGGAAGAAGTTCCTGCTTCCTGGCTTTGGATTGGCGCAGCTCCGGTCATTGCGGCCATCTGGGGAGTGAATCAGTGGATGGAAGACCTCTCTCTCTTTCTGCCTCTCCTTCTGTCTCTGTGTAACTCTGCTTTAAAATAAAATAAATAAATCTTAAAAAAAAAAAAAGGAAAAAGAAAAGGAGTAAGCATAACCCCACTCAGTTCTCTCTGTGTTGAGAGGTGGTCTATTTGTTCCTATACACACTCTTGCCATTGCTATCTGCCATGGTGATGCAGCCAAATGTCAGAACACACTCAGTCTGTACCCTGCAATTTAGCTTTTGACTATCCAAAACCACGAGCTAAAAATACCTCTTTACTTTATAAAGTGTGTCAGGTATTTCATTATAGTGATGAAAAGCTCATTAATACAGCCTTTACTGCAAACTTATTTGAACATTATTTATCTTATGAAAAGAAAATGAGAACTGTGAGTTTACCCAGTGCATGTAAAAGCCAAAGAGAAGCATCTAAGTCTTTAACAAACACTCTCCCTATTCAACCTTCGGCTGATAGCTAATGAATGGCTACTTTTTTTTAAGATTTAAAATTATTTGAAAGGCAGTGTGACAGAGAGAGAGGGAGAGACAAAGAGACAGAGGAATAGGTAGAAAAAGAGAGAAAGGGAACCTGCATCTGGTGGTTCACTTTCCAAATGCCCACCAGAGCCAGGGCTGGGCCAGGCTGAAGTCATTCGCCCAGAGCTTCACCCAGTTCTCTCATGTGGGTAACCTGGACTCAAGTAGTTGAACCGTCATCTATTTCTTCCCAAGTTCATTATCAGGAAGCAGGATCAGAAGCTTGGAATAGCCAAGACTCAAACTAGATACTCAGATATGGAACACAAATGCCCCACATGGTGGCTTAAGCTTCTGTACCACAGCACCACCCAATGAATGGATTCTTAATGTAAGATTAGAAGTCGTGGCTGATGTGGGAACCATGTATCTATATGTGCTTATGAATAAATTTCCATAGGAGTTAGTAATTCTCTAACTTTTTTTTTCAAGAGGCATAAGTTTAAGTTTAAATTAATTGACAGTATTTATTATGAAGCTCATATATGAAAATATGATTCATTCTTGGTTCCCCTTTCAGATGCAGGGCCCGCCAGGAACGCCTGGGTACTGGCTATACTTGTGCATGGGTTGACAAAGTGTTTCCAGCTTATTACATACACTCTTGGGTTGACATTGTAATTGGGTCTATGTGACCATTTCTTTCTTAAAATTATCTTGCAACTTGGTAATACAAACTGAAAACAACTTCTGTTTCCATCCATATATTTTAACCAAAAATACATTTCTAAGACTATCTCCAGGCTGTAATTCTAAGAGAATGAAAAGATGTAGTTCTAAGAATAGCAAAAATCAAATGTAAAACAACCTAACCAATAAATAATAGAAAAATGAACAAATTATGATGAAATATTAGGTGGATAGTAAAAATAATGTGATAGAAAAGTATCTAATGACATGGAAATATATTCACAACATACTGTTAAAAATTCAATATGAGTTGCAAAATTGTGTGTCTGATGGCCGTATTGTGGAGAATTACCTGCTTTTGTATGTTACCAGGAACCTGTGTGTAAATGCATAAAAATAAGACTGAAAAGAATAAAATACCAAATAAAAAGATTTTTTAATCCTTTACTTATTAAATATTTTACTATGGTTGTTGTGGTACAGTGAGTTATGTTGCCGCTTGGAATACTCACATCCCGTATGAGAGTGCCTGGGATGGACTACCACCTCTGCTTCCTATCCAGCTTCCTGCTAATGCACCTCGCAGGCAGCGCCTGATGATCAAGTGCTTTGGTCCTTGCTGCCTATGTGGGAGACCCAGATTTAGTTCCTGGATCCTTGCTTCAGCCTGCCCAGCCCCAGATGTTATAAACATTTGCAATGTGAACCACAGATGGAAGATTTCTCTCTTGTTTCTCCTCTCTCTGTCACTCTGCCTTTCAAATGAACAAATAAATAAAATTTTAAAATAAATATGCATTTTACTAATAGAATATATAGCTGTTCAATGATTGTAAAAATAAGGTACAGCTATTTTATTTAAAGAATTGGTAAAAAAAAAAAAATGACAAAGCAAATATATTCAAACAGTTTCTGACTTCGGAGAACCCTCTTAGAAAAGTCTGGAGAGTTGTTTTTAGTGGGATCGCTAGAGGTCACCAAAGTCCCAGAAATTATTAGTATTTTTTTTCTTAGCATGTTTTGCGTCCGAGGGCTGTTTCTGGCCTCTCAAGTTATGCAGTTCTGCGCATTTACTGGAAGACCTCTTGCTGCTTAGTCTTAAAGAGAGTAAACTGTTTGGACTAGCTTTTCCTAATATTAAATACACGCTGAAACAGACAGCCGTCTATCTACAGGACTATTCAAAACAGATGGGTGTTTCTGGAGAAAGTGATTTATTTCCTCCTCTGATACCAAAGGGCCTATTGGCTGATACCTGCTAAATGTGAGTTCTGAGTCATGTTGTTGAGACAGAACCACAGAACACCCAGCAGTAGCACACACCGTTTCAAATGAAACAGCATGGCCCATTTCAAGGAAAAAACGTTGTGCCTTTCCTGGTAACATGTGTGGTGGAGGAGGGCTCCAATGAAGCAGAACATTCAAGAACACCCATTGCATCTTTTGAATAACAGACCACACTACCTTTCCCATGTTAATGATTCTGTTTTGTTTTGTTTTTTTTAACTCAACAGTAACCCAAATCCTCAGACCCCGAAATTATAGAGAGGTAAGGAAGATTCAAAAACTAGACGGGAATTCTGCAAATATTCAAAGAAGCTATGTCATTTCAAAAGATTCATCAAGCAGAGACAGAAAGATATAATAACTAATTTCAATGTTTTCAGCATGCTGGCATTTCAAGGAGGCATAATTCAGATTAAAAGATGAGCTTTCTATAGTTAAAAGAGAGGTTGCATATAGAAGGTGTGTATTTGTCAGGAGTTAAATACAGCAGACAAAGATTCAATACAGAAGAAGCAACACTGCCAGTGCTTAGATGCTTGAGAAATCCAAGGTTAAGGCTTTGGTACAACTCATAAACTAAGAGATTCCAAGCCAATATCAACGTGACACATTTTGCATTCAGGCTTGGTCCTTATTCCATGGACTTCATTTGACTTTGATCTTGGTTAACTTTGAAGTATCCAAGGTTCCCACTTTCCAAAGGTATTTTTTTTTTTAAAGTTAAATCAGACAGGCGGGCAAAAGAAATCTAAACCTTGAAAGAAGTGAAAACAACTAGACACAGTTGGTTATATATTTTCTCTACTTTGTTTAAAGTAGCACATTGTTGTACTTAAAACACTTCACATCAGTGAATTATTTATTCAGTTGTAAATAAAAGTCACATTTTCCACTGTATTTTAGGAGACGTATTTGAAAACATGTTGGGAATCTGCTATATGATTGGTGTGAAAAGTTTAGTTAAATGCAAAACTACAGATTGTACTTAATGGTATATTAAAAACTATGACAATAAGAATTCTGATATTAGAGAACTTTCACCTGAATGCAGGTTTTTAAATGGAATTTCATAGAATATATATACCAAAATTTACTAGAAACTCAGGTTTGGATTTATATTTATTAAGTGATTCAAACTCTTGTCTCAAACATTCTTGAATTTTTATTTCACCCTTATTATGCTTCAGATTTATGAGGCTACTTACAGGCAGTTTCATTTAATAATGGAGGACATATATACATGCACACATATACATGTATGTGTGTGTTTATAAGAACTTACTATTTGGAAAAAGCAGAATCAGTTATGTTTCTTAAAGGGTATGAAGAGGCCGGCGCCGCGGCTCACTAGGCTAATCCTCCGCCTAGCGGCGCCGGCACACCTGGTTCTAGTCCCGGTCAGGGCGCCGGATTCTGTCCCGGTTGCCCCTCTTCCAGGCCAGCCCTCTGCTGTGGCCAGGGAGTGCAGTGGAGGATGGCCCAGGTGCTTGGGCCCTGCACCCCATGGGAGACCAGGAAAAGCACCTGGCTCCTGGCTCCTGCCATCGGATCGGCGCGGTGCGCCGGCCGCAGCGCGCCAGCCGCGGCGGCCATTGGAGGGTGAACCAAGGCAAAGGAAGACCTTTCTCTCTGTCTCTCTCTCTCACTGTCCACTCTGCCTGTCAAAAAAAAAAAATAAAAAAAAATAAAAAAAAAAAAAATAAAGGGTATGAAGAGAAAATTTATTTTTTGAGAGATTTTAAGTTTCAGTCCACACAGGTACTATTTCTCTCCTCTGGGATAATTTCGCTCACCTGGTTATTCTCTTGTCTCCAAGTCTGCAAAGTGAAACTTCCCTCTACTGAAGAAAACAGCAAATTTCTCTTATAGCAAATTACTTTCAAGGTGTCCTCCGTTGGTCCATGTTCAAATTTAGCCTCATTCCACAAAGAAGCATAAAGTATGAGTTACCTCTTAGAACATCAAAATTCTCTTTTGGTTTTAGTCTGATCCTGTGACATTACAAACATAGGTTTAGCAGCTGGATCTGCAATCTGACCAGGGAGGCAGGCATCTAAGAACTTTGTACAGTGGAGTTACCAACTAGTTACCTCTAGTTACCAACTAGAGGCTTTATGGAGTAGAAAACCCTTCATATGTCTGGAGACACAAGGTCTCATTCCTGTACTAGTACTTTACCTTCTGTTGGACATCTGGAAGAAAGCAAGAAATTAAGTTACGTACTTGTCTATAATTGAGAAATTTAGTAAAGAAACTCTAAAGAAGAGGATTTAGAGATACAAGTAAGGTTACGCGGATAAAAATGTGCAAGCACCTGTCCTCATTCTCCTTGTTGAGCACTGTGTTGGGGACTGAGACAACTGTGTTGTTGGGATGACACTGGGGTCTTTCACAGCAGGCTTGCATGGCAGAGACAGGCCCTGAAGTTTGAATCTCAATACTTGGGCTAGAACCCTAAGGCTTTTTGATACTAAACAAGACATTGAAATTCCTGGAACCTCAATTTTATTTTTACAAAATGAAGATAAAGCATTCCTGGAGGCGTTGTCGTGAACATTGAACAAGAATCTAAATGTAAAGTTCTAACACAATGTCTAGTTGGTAATAAATGTTGATTACAAGTTTGCTTCCCTCCACAGAAGGCTATTGTATGATTAAATGATTTATTGGCCTATTATTTGTAAAATTACTTAGTAAACTCCAAAGTACTAATTGAATAGGTCATTATTAATCTTATTTTAAACCTGTTTTTATATGCACTTATTTTTTTTAAACTTCAGTCAACACAATATACAGTCTAAAACTGATATAGGAATTCAATCAGCAAAGTCAAATTTAAGAAATTATCCGTCTTCCTCAAAGAAAAATTATCTAGTAATTAACAAAGAATTAACATTATTGTTTGCAATAACTACCATGTTCCTTCCTGTGGACACTGAAATCCTCAAGCAATAGGAAAAGAAGTACATCCAGTGAAGGTGGAAAGTAAAAGAGGAAAAAGGAAAGAAAGATGTTTGAACATGAGCAGTGATCTTGATTACTTTAAGGAATGGAAATAATTTTAAAATATAGCTTAGTTTGAAATATAATTTATTCGGCCGGCGCCGCGGCTCACTAGGCTAATCCTCCGCCTTGCGGCACCGGCACACCGGGTTCTAGTCCCGGTCGGGGTGCTGGATTCTGTCCCGGTTGCCCCTCTTCCAGGCCAGCTCTCTGCTGTGGCCCGGGAGTGCAGTGGAGGATGGCCCAAGTGCTTGGGCCCTGCACCCCATGGAAGACCAGAATAAGTACCTGGCTCCTGCCATTGGATCAGCGTGGTGCGCCGGCCGCAGTGCGCTGGCCGTGGTGGCCATTGGAGGCTGAACCAACTGCAAAAAGGAAGACCTTTCTCTCTGACTCTCTCTCACTGTCCACTCTGCCTGTCAAAAAAAAAAAAAAAAAAAGAAATATAATTTATTCAACACCTAAATTAGTGTTAATTATTCTACTAAAATTAGTAGTTAATTATTCTACTAAAAGGGCCTGCAAAAGGCTGATCTTTTGGGGCTGAAGCTTCATCTCTTGACACTACTCCTTAGGTTCCAACTATGGGTAGGAAAAGCTCAAGTGATGTGGACTAAGTCATAGGCCTAGCCAGGCAGAAGCTGCAGCTGCTGAGGGGTTCGACCCTGAGAATTCAGTGTCCTGCCTGGCATAAAAAGTGTTGTGTACCATTCAGGGGCAGTGAAAACAGAAACTGAGTGTGTGAGTCACTAGAGCACAGAATACACACAGACATCTCCTATGAGCAGGAAGCAATTGGAATTTGCTAAATCCAAGTTAATGCTCTGTGAGGCTATTTCTTCATAAATCAGGACCCTAATGTACAGTGACTTGTTCAAAGTCTTAGAAGGTATCTTGGGGCCAGTGCTGTGGCACAGTAGGTTAATCCTCCACCTGTGGCACCAGTATCCCATATGGGTACTGGTTCTAGTCCTAGTTGCTCTTCTTCTGATCCAGCTCTCAGCTATGACCTGGGAAAGCAGTAGAAGATGGCCCAAGCACTTGGGCTGAAAGACTTCTCTCTCTCTCTCTCTCTCCCTCTTACTGTCTATGATTCTACCTCTCAAATAAATAAATAAAATCTTTAAAAAAAGATATCTTGGAGAATTAAGGTCATAAGTCAATCTATTATGGAATCACTAGGCCATGAGCCACAAGAGAAGAAACTGCATCAAGACTAAGAAAACTTGCTACGAAGTCAAACCAACCTGTCTCTGCCTCTTACTTTGTGACTTTGGTCAACTTGTTCAAAAGATGAGCTTCCACATCTGTATCTGAAAAAAAGGCGAAAATAATAAATACCTTACAGTGTTGAAAAGAGGATGAAGTGAGAAAATGTGGGTGAAGATTTTAACACTTTGACATAATAAGTAGCTATGACTATGAATAATATTGTTAATAAAATTCTCACAGAAATACTCTACCATGTGGGTAGAGGCCTCCAACCAGGGGCCTTTGTAGAAATATGTTAGGAATGCAGGGCTGTCCTGAAGAATGTTCTCTACTAACTTTAACTGAGAGTGAAAAATGACTGCTTAGATAACAAGAACCAAACAAAATGAGAGTCTTATTCTAATGTGCTCTTTGAATGTCTCTTCAAATAATAGTCACATCACACTAAGTAGAAACAGCCTCTGGCCTACAAATTGCATCTTTTGAATGGCAGTAACTCACTTTGGCCTACAGAACTTAAACATATTATTTGTTATTAGCTCCAGAGAAGGCATTATTTGAAAATATTTTTATGTTATGTTTATAAACTAAAGGTGTTTTTTAGACATGCTATTTAATTAGTAAATATCTATAAAACAAATTCAAAATTTTACTTATTTATTTATTTAGTCATTGATTTGAAAGAGAGAGAGACAGAAAGCCCACATCTGCTGGTTCATTCCCTAAATGCACATAACAATCAAAGCAAGGTCAGGGTCAAAGTCAGGAGCCATGATCTCAATCTACACCTTCCATGTGAGTGGCAGGAACCCAATTACTCATATTGTCACTACTGCCACCAAGTTTCTGCAGAGGCCAGAACTGGGAGTTACCTAGGCAGCACTCTAATGAGGAACATGAGCATACTAACAAGAACCTTAACCTCTACGTAAAATGCCCATTAAACCTGCACTTGATTTGCATTCAGTTCTTTTTGGGGACTTCAGTCAATAAAAGAGGTGGCTCAGAATTGATGTGAGAATGCTATTTTTTAATGTTTTTTGATTTTCCTTGAAAGGCAGAAAAAGTCAGACACAGAGTAAAAGATATCTTCCATCAGCTAGTTCACTCCTCAAATGCATGCAACAGTGAGAGCTGGTACAGAACAAAGTCCGGAGCCCAACACTCAATCTGAATCTCACATGTGGGTGGCAGGAACTCAAGTACTTGAGCCATCATCATTTGCTACTTCCAATGATGTACAGTAATAGGAAACTGGATTGGAAGCAGAGGTGGGACTTAAACCAGGCACTCTGGATTGAGATCTGGGAATCCCAGTGGCATCTTCATATAAAGCCAAGTTGAAGCCAATATCTGTTTCCTCTTTAAAGAAAACTTTAACAAAGAGCTAACTTTATTATTTGGAATATCTACCATCTTTCTTCTGCACACCAAAATTCTTCAATGGTACAACTGCTCAAAGACATGGGAAACATGAATCATCTTTACTGTGCTACTTTCCTTCATTTTCTACCCTCAAGGTTTTTGTTTGTCTCCAGACTTTCAGTCTGTTCCACATTTATGGTGATGTCTACCCAGAGTAGAGGGATCTCCTAGGATAAGATTAAAACACCAACTACAGTGAATGTTCTGAGAGGAGTGGAAAAAGAAATGGAATGACTTTTCTCTGTTGGGGCAAATATCATCCTCTCACTGCCAAAACTCAATTCCACAACTACAAAGTCATCTTGAATGGTTTCATTGAGGTGGTTCTTGAAGACTATGTCTTATCACAGTCAGCAAGTATAATTTGTCCACTTTTTTTTTTTTTTAGTGAAAATATTTATGCTCTTTTGTTTACAAAATATGACCAGTATAATGTTGAGTAAAGAAGTCATATGTGTAGAAGATAGTAGTAAGTACTTATAATGGAATAAAAGAAAATGATCATAAGTTCTTCAAAGAACAAAGTCATTACAGCCAAGTAGATCCACAAAGAAGAGAAGATGGAAAATGAGACAGAGAAGATGTGCTAAGGATGGGAGAACAAGGGTTGCAATAAGCCACTAGCAGTGAGGCTGGTGAGGAGAATGAGAGCTAAAGTTAAGGTATGGGTTGTATGGAAGGGTAAAAAACGGTATAGGTTTAGATGACTTTTTGGTTTCTGGCTTGGTAAACTGGGAGAGTTGCTGTTCTCTTCCATGAGATGAGAAAAACTAAGAAAGAACAGATATGGAGGGAAAGATAATGAATTGGCACTGGACAGGTTGACTCATCAGACATAACCAATAAGCAAATGGATAGGAAATCTATTTTCTAGAATAGCATTAAAAACAGAGGATAATAAAATACAAAGCACTATGCATCAGAAATATTTGGTGTTATAAACAGATACAATTTGATCACAACATAAATTTGCCTTTTGTGAATCAGTAAAATTTAAATTGCTGAGACTACTCATTGTAAGTACAATAAACTTGGAATAGTAAATATCAAGAATCTTGAAAATATAACTATTTTACTTAGTGACACAAAACTAATCCTAGATGTAGACAATGTACAAAAAGATATATAGTGTAATAGAGGAGGGAAAAAAACAAATTAATATGGAAGTCCAATAAGATGGTAGGAAAATAAATCATGATCTATCAATAGAATAGATTATTAGTCATTAAAAAGTTTTCTCAAAAATATTTTAAAATGTGAATGCTTTAGTTTTCTCTTGCTGCACAGCTATTCATACCAAAACATTCTAACTTAAAGCAACAAACATATATTTCACCTAATTTCTCAGGATTGGGAATCTGGGAATATTGATGATTCTGGCCTAGGATTTCTGTCTTATAAGATTTCAGTCAAGTTGTTGGTCAAGGTTGCAGTCTTCTCAAGGCTTGACATGGGCTGGAGAAGTCATTTCTTTTCTTTTATTATATGTATTTATTTGAAAGGCAGAGTTACAAAGAAAGGGACAGAAGGAGGGAGAGAGAGAGAGAGAGAGAGAGAGAAATCTTTCATCTTCTAGTCCAAAGCCCAGAGCCTGGAACTCCATTCAGCTCTCCACGTGGGTGCAAGGGTCCAGAGACTTGGGCATTCTGCTGCTTTCCCGGTGCCTTAGCAGGGAGCTTGGTCAGAAGCAGGACATCTGAGACTTGAACCAACACCCATAATGGATGCTGGCATTGCAGGCAATGTTTTAACCTCTTGCACCACAATACTGCACCCAGGAGCCATTTTCAAGCTCACGCCTATAGTCATTCCAATATGATGCATTTGATTTTGGCAAACTTTCTGACTCTTGGTTTGAGGGCTCAGTTTCTTATCATGTAGGACCTGTCATAGCTTAACAGCTTGCCTCCCCCAGACTGAGAGATAAAAGAGACAGCCCAATATGGACGCTGCAGTCATTTGTAAGCTATTATAACAGAGACAAAGCCCAGGGTAATACAGGAGGAGACCACACAGGGTGTGAATACCAAGAAGCAAGGATCATTGAAGGACATCTTGGAGTCTGGCTAGCACTGTAGGACAATGACAATGACAAAATATTAACTGAGAAAAGTAAAGAATATAAAGAGACTAAAGAGGCCTTAATTATTCAAAAAATACAGAGAAAGAAGACAATGTGAGGATACCAAAATGTTAACTGTGTTTATCTCTATTTCATGACTGTAGTTTGCTTTATTTTTCTCTTTATAATCCTTAATATTTCATAAGAACTTTATGATTAGCATGTGTCATTGTCATTATATTCTTCAAAAATTTTTCTAAAAGCTTAGAAAATACATTGAGCTTTTCATATTAATTATTTTTACATTGAATATGAAGATGTTCAATGAAATTCAAGTCCTTCACTAAAAAACACTGAAGTATTCTACTAATTTAATATAATTAGTTAAGCTTAGGAAGAGGTTATAGTTGATTTCTTATTGAACAGTTCCATATGTTCTCTGACATTAAGTATTTTGTAGAAATTCAAATATAATAATTTCTGATGACCATTAAGATGTTTTTATTCTTCAATTTGCCCACTTCATGGGAAAAATACTAAGTGCCTCGGCTGGACAGTCTTTAAGATAATTTTGATTATTAGCAGACAATTTGATTTTTAGCAGAAATTTATTAAACCATATATATTTAAGTTATAATGCTTTCTTACTCAACTGTAGCATAGTCTGAGATTCATGAGGAATTTGAAGGTGTTTTTGAAAATAAAAAATAGGTACAAATGTTTATGTATTACTTGCAATCATGAAATCTAGGCCCTGCCCTAACAGCAATGGCTGGCATTTGGATATATAGAAAGCAATGCCCAAGTCCTCTGTAGCTTTTGCAAAGTTTCCATAGCCCGCTATGGAATGGCACATATTTGTGGATTCATTTAGTCCTGAATGGTGTCTATAGATACCTCAACAAAGGACTTTCCTGGTGTTTTAATGTTTACTGGTATTTCCTTCTGCAGGATGTCCGCTCTGCTTGTCTTCCCGCATGAGAGAGTGCAGATGTTCCTGAAAGCATCTTTGCATGGATTTACTTCAGGCAAGATGCTGAGAGAAGGGGCAAAGCTTGAACGGAGCTGTCAGGGTCAGGGAGAGGAAAGCAGTTGGGCAAGGCTTTCCAGGCAACTGAAATATAAGCTGTTCTCTAGAAACCAACTTCACTCTGTTTTCTGAGTATGGACCCTTGTTGTCACAGAGACTTTGGATATGTTCTAGAAATTTTCCCAATTTACAAAATCCAAGTGTTCCAATCCTGATGACACTTTTGGATGCTCTCTTTGCTTCATGGTGTTTCCAAAAAATTTCTCAGTTTCTGAGATATGGGAGACCAAGAGATAGGAATGGTAGGGCTAAGAAAACAGGAAGATCTGACTCTAAACAAGCAAAATATATGAGTGCTTATAAACTCTAGTCAAAGGAACTCTATAGACAGATCTCTAAGTGTCTCTCATGTGCTAAAGCTGCTGCCACTGCAAAGAAATATACCATCAGACCCTTTGAGTGTAGGTTTCTCTACAGGTGAAATAATATATTTATAAATGTTTAATAAATAACCTGTGGTCTATTGCACTCTGGGGAGTGACTAGTGGCTTCCTTGAAGGCAGGAAGCACTGAGTTATGCCTCAGGGATCTGAGGATTCAGATTCACAAGAGAGGTAGAGATGCTAAGAGGGACTGTCAACCAGGGTTACAGTCTTCGGAAGGCATGACTAGCTGAAGAAGCAATTTCCTCACTGACATATGTGTTTATTCCAAGACCACACTACAGTCACTGGCAAATAGTCATTAAAACTGTCAAAAATTAAGTCAAAAAGACAAAAGTAGAACATGTGTACACACTATGATGATAAATACATTCTTCAATTTGGGGATGATTGCACTCTCAAAATGGCACATAAGGCAATGCACACAAAATAATTCAGGTTCCCTTTACAGGCTAACCAGTGAAAGATTTGTCCCAATGGGAGCATAGTGGGGATTTCAGCTCTGGACTCATTTTAAACCAACGAAGTCAATGTACCAAGGAATGCAGAAACTTCTGAGCCATGCTCAAATCACAAAGAATATGTGGAATCCATGAAGACTGTGAGGAAAACAGGACTCCACTGATTTCATCTTTACCCAGTATTTCTCCAAATGATCTCAGCCTGATCCATAGCTTAAATTAAATAAACAATGAGGAATGGGCATTTGGCTTAACAGCTAAAATCCCAATTGAGACACCTGCATTCCATATCAGAGTGTCTGAATTTGAGTCCCAGCTCTGATTCCAGCTTCCTGCCAACGCAGACCTTGGGAAGCTTCAGTCAATGGCTCAAGTAGCTGAGTCCCTGCCACCCACCTGGGAGACTCATTTAGTCCTGAAGGACAGAATCCTGGCTCCTGACTCCAGCTTGGCCCAGCCCCAGGTCTTATGGGTATTTGGGGAATGAACCATTGAATGATATTTCTCATGCTCTCTCTCTCTCTCTTTCTCTTTCTCTCTTCTGCCCCCCAACCCCTTTTCTCTCACTCATCATCTTAAACAAATAAATCTAAGAAAATAATGAGCAAAGGTAAAATGAGAGGTGGCTGACTTAAAGTTCAATCTTCAAACTTTGGTTCATAGCCATGAACTTCTGGCTTTTTCTAACAAGATCCTTAAGTATATAAACTTGATATAAATACAGAGGAATAGTGCACAGATGTCTATGTCAATGTCTATTATCTTTTAGAATGACTGGTCATTCCCTCCCCGTCCTTATCTTCATCGTTGTGAAGCAAGGCTGGTTTCTGAGATGGGAGAAGGATTTCATAAGTTTGTGATGGGTGTAAATTGAAAATTGCCCATCTTGAGAAAGAATGGGAGAGGGAAAAAGGGTTTTCCTCCCATTCATCACCTCAGAACTATGTGGGAAATAAAGAATACTTAATATGTAATGGATTTGCAGTGTACTATGCAGTATTAGCATATGCACTGTTTAATATAAACTTCATAACAATTCAATGATGTAGGTATCCTCATTTTGCTAATGAAAGAAAAGAATCAGAGGTCCAGTGTTAATGATTTGCCAAAAATAATGCCAGCTGTAAGTGATAGACTATCTTTGAACCATGTCTTCTGACACCAATTCTCATTCTCCTTCTACTCCCTAATGCGTCTTTCCTAAGCAGTTGTGCATGAATTGATGCACTCAGTACAATTAAAGTGGGGTTGGCTGTTCTGCTCTTTCTTTGAAAAGTCCAACTTGCTTTCACCTGAGGTCTTGCTTTTCCCGTTGGCATCCTGATCAATCACTCCCTCACCTTCCTTAGTAGGTCTTCTCTGACCTGCCCACTGATACTGCGATTTTTGTCATTCACAGTACACTTACTCTGTTCTACTTCTCTTTGTAGCACTTATTCTCACATGACAATGGATGAGGGGTCTTCATAAAGTCCCTGGAAAGTGCATATCATAAAAAAATTGTTAATGGATTTTAATTTTTTGCAGCAAAATTAATTTTACTTTTAATTCCATTTTAAGGATCTTTTTGAAGTACCCTCATATCTACTTGTGTATTTGCTTATTTTTAAGATTTATCTATATATTTGAAAGGCAGATTTACAGAGAGGGGGTTGGGGATCTTCCATTGATGGTTTTCTTCCCAAATGGCTGCATTGGCTATGGCTAGCCCCGGCTGAACCAGAAGCTTGGAGTCTCCCATGTGAGTGGCAGGGGACAAAGAACCTAGACAACCTTTTGCTGCCTTTCCATGCACATTAGCAGGAAGTTGGATTGGAAGTGGAGCAGCCAGGACTCAAACCGTCGCTCATATGGGATGCCAGCATTGAAGGTTGCAGCTTAACTGACTGCCCCACAATGCCTACCCCAAATTTTTGACTCCCACTTTAGCATGCATGCTTCCTCAGAAAAAGAAAAAACTTTTGTTTATTTTGTTTACTATTCTAGCCATAGACCTAGATCAGCACCCAGCATTTAAGAGATGTTCTATAAACACTAGGTGCGTTTTTAGTAAGAAATGTGCTGCTATGAATATTTCATTTGTTCTTAAGTAGAGAAGAAAAATCATTATCAGCCTCAAATCTATAATTATAACCTCAACCCTTTTTTTAAAGATTTTTTTTTATTTATTTGAGAGGTACAGTTACAGACAGAGAAAGGGAGAAACAGAGAGAAAGGTCTTCTATCCACTGGTTCACTCCCCAAATAGCCTCAATGTCTGGAGCTGGGCCTATCCAAAGCCAGGAGCCAGGAGTTTCTTCTGGGTCTCCCATGTCGGTGCAGGGGTCCAAGCATTTGGGCCATCTTTTACTGTTTTTCCAGGCCATAGTAGAGAGCTGGATTAGAAGAGGAGCAGCTGAGAATAGAATTGGCACCCATATGGGATGCTGGCACTGCAGGTGGAGGCTTAGACCACTACAGCATAACACCAGCTCCCACCCTTTCCTAATGTACTTTACCTTCCATATTTAACTGAAAAATCAACCCATAGTCTAGTCATCCTATGTCTGTTCTAACACTCACTGGTGATGTTAAGTGAAGACAGTTGTGGCACCATCCAGTGAATCCACATTTCCCCTTCTACAATGAGACATCAACCAAGGACTACATTTCCCATACTCCTCTTTGCATTTTGGAGCAGCCATGTGATTAGACCTCAGTGAGAGGATTGAGCAGAAGTTTTGTGGCTCATTTCAGAGGTGGCTGTTTAAGCAGCAGAGAGACCTTCTACAGTTTTCCTTTCCCCCAGCTTATTACAGATAATTGTGATGAGATCCTATGTCTAATGGTATGAAATATGGAAGGAATGTACACCTTAGAATCACCCTGTAGAGAAAAACCATTGCTGCTATAGATGTAACACTAACATTTCAAATGAGGGAAAAGTGGACATCCCATCAGGTCATTGATTACTAGGGTTTAATAGCTGTGTGATTTACATTTATACAACAGCTGAATAAACTTTTAGGAGAAGAGGGTCTACTGGAAATCTTGAAATAGTTTTGCAATCATTTTGGACTAGCAGAAATGTCAAATATTCCTAATTTTCAATTTCTACATTTTTTATTCTTAAAAGTAACCTCTTAAAAGAAATCAATAGTACTGTTCTACTTTTTGGATGTGGAATCATATTCCTAATTATCCACTCAAAAGAGCCAAGTGACAGGCTGGCATTGTGCCACACCAGATTATGCTGCTGCATGGGACACCCACATCCTGTATTGGATTGCAGCTACTCTGCTTCTGATCCAACTCCCTGCTAATGCATCTGGGAAGAAGATGATGGATGACTCAAGTACTTGGGTTCCTGCCATCCACATGGGAGATCTGGATGGAGTTTTTGCCTCCTGGCTTCAACCTGGTCCAGCCCCAGTTGTTGTGGCCATTTGGTGAGTGAACCAGTATGTCTTTAAAAAGAGTCAAATGAGATGAACTTGAGGGTAAAGACATTTAAAGATATACAAAATCTCCAATCAAGCTAATCAACACATATCCCCATGATATTGTGTCTTACACTTCCCTGAAATGTGATTAGGATCTCTGGACTCAGCTGTTAGGATTCCCCATGGAACTGCTTCTGAGGTTAAATACTCAGAAGTGGTTAACTCAGAAGTGAGTTAAATACTCAGGGAGTGGTACTGTGGTGCAGTAGGTAAGGCCACTACCTGCAATGTCGACATCCCATGTGGGCACTGGTTCCTGTCCTGGCTGCTCCCCTTCTGACGCAGCTCCTTGCTAATGGGCTCTTGAAAGCAGCAGAGGATGGCCCAAGTGTTTGAACCCCTTTACCCATGTGGAGGACTTGTATGAAGCTCCTCCCTTCAGCAAAGACCAGCCCTGTCCATTGCACCTATCTGAGTGAACCAGTGGATAGAAGATCTCTCTCTCTCTCTCTCTCTCTCTCTCTCTCTGTAACTCCGACTTTCAAATAAACAATCTTTCAAAGAAAAATGATAGTGTGGCAAATGTTCTCTACAATTGGTTTTCTGGCTACTTGTTAAAATCTTGAAGAAATATATTACTTTTTTCATTTTTTTAACTTTTATTTTTAAATATAAATTTCCAAATTACAACTTTTGGATTACAGCAGCTTTTTCCCCCCATAACCTCCCTCCCACCTGCAACCATCCCATCTCCCACTCCCTTTCCCATCCCATTCACATAAAAATTCGTTTTCAATTATCTTTATATACAGAAGATCAATTTAGTATATACTAAGCAAAAATTTCAACAGTTTGCACCCACACAGAAATACAAAGTGTAAAGTACCATTTGAGTACTACTTATGTCATTAATTCTCATAGTACAACACATTAAGGACAGAGATCCTACATTGGAGTAAGTGCACAGTGACTCCTGTTGTTGATTTAAGAACTGACACTCTTGTTTATGGTGTCAGTAATCACACGAGGCTCTTGTCATGGGTTGCCAAGGCTATGGAAGCCTTTTGAGTTCACTAAATCCGATCTTATTTAGACAAGGTCATAGTCAAAGTGGAAGTTCTCTCCTCCCTTCAGAGAAAGGTACCTCCTTCTTTGATGGCCCGTTCTTTCCACTGGGATCTCACTCACAGAAAGCTTTCATTTAGGTCATTTTTTTTGCCAGTGTCTTGGCTTTCCATGCCTGAAATACTCTCTTGGGCTTTTTAGCCAGATCTGAATGGCTTAAGGGCTGATTCTGAGGCCAGAGTGCTGTTTAGGACAATTGCCATTCTATGAGTCTGCTGTATATCCCGCTTCCCATGTTGGATCATTCTCTTCTTTTTAATTCTATCAGTTAGTATTAGCAGACACTAGTCTTGTTTATGTGATCCCTTTGACTCTTAACCCTATCATTATGATCAATTATGAACTGAAATTGATCACTTGGACTAGTGAGATGGCATTGGTACATGCCACCTTGATGGGATTGAATTGGAATCCCCTGGCATGTTTCTAACTCTACCGTTAGGGGCAAGTCCAATTGAGCATTTGCTGAACTGTACATCTCTTCCCTCTCTTATTCCTACTTATATTTGACAGGGATCACTTTTCAGTTAAATTTAAACACCTAAGAATAATTGTGAGTTAATTAAAGAGTTCAACCAATAGTATTAAGTAGAACAAAAAAAATACCAAAAGCAATAAAGTAGTAAGTTGTTCCTTGACAGTCAGGACAAGGGCTAATCAAGTCATTGTTTCTCATTGTGTCCATTTCACTTCAACAGGTTTCCTTTTAGGTGCTTGGTTAGTTCTCAATGATCAGGGAGAACATATGATATTTGTCCCTTTGGGACTGGCTTAATTCACTCAACATGATGTTTTCCAGATTCCTCCATTTTGTTGCAAATGACCGGATTCCTTTTTTTTTTATTGCTATATAGTATTCTATAGAGTACATATCCCATAATTTCTTTATCCAGTCTACTGTTGATAGGCATTTAGGTTGATTCCATGTCTTAGCTACTTTTTTATACTCATACTGTTCTTTTTGGTGAGTCAAGTAGGTCTTTTGAGACAGAAGGCCTTCATTTGGTAGGTGCCTGTGTTAACATGATAAGTACCTTTTATGGTACAAAGATGTCATCCTTGTCCGTTTGTCAAGAGGTAGAAAATATTTCTATTCCAGCTCTGTTCCTTCTTTATCATAACCTTCACCTCAAGGACTCACCTCACTTCTGTCCTGGCTTTCAGCAGCAGTCTGGATATGAAAAACTAACTAATTACATTAATATGGATGGGAGGATTGATATAGTGTTGTTTCCTCAAATTAGACAAAATATATTTAATGCCTCTCAGTAAGTTAATAACTAAAGAAAGGAAGGAAGCAATATATTTAGAGAAATGAACTGGAAATACCTATCATTCATTTGGTCAGTGATCAAACTCCTCATTCATGACTCTCCCTTGTATATATAGAAAACATATCACAACTTTTTTCCTAAGCTATATGAACTGAAGAGATACAGGCATTTAAGTATTTGTATTTACCTTCTGTATTCCTGGGAGAGTTTTTCACAAACTTAACAGACTTGTGAAACTAGCACCCATATAAAACAAACTCCCTATAAAACCTCTGATGCTCTTTTTTATCACAAGATTAATCACTATTATGACTTCTAACAGCATAGCTTCATTTTGCCTCTTTCGTAGTTTATCTAAGTGGAATCATACATTCTTTTGTGTCTGGTTTCTTTTGCTGAATATTTTGTTTGCAAGATTTACCCTATTGTTGCATATACTTGTATATCATTCATTCTCACTGTTGTATAAATTCTATTGAATAAATATGCCACAATTTAATTATACAGTCCACTGCTGACAGACATCTGGATAGTATCCAACTTGGTTTGGGACCATTTCAAATAGTGCTGTTATGCACATTTTAGTAAAGTCTTTGTATAAACTTAAATACATATTTTTATTGAATATATATATATATATGTATATATATACCTAGAGAAGAATTAGTTGTTACTGACAAATAGCTTTCTAAAATGGTTACACCAATTCACATTACCATCAACAACATATAAGGATTTGACTTGTTTATTCTCTTTGCCAAGACTTGAAATTTTTTCCCCCCTGTATTGTTTGAATTAGTCTAGAGGATGCTGAATGTGATTATCTTGGGCTTTAATTTGCAACCTCTTGATGACTGTCAGGTTTGAGAATACACAAATATGCTTATGGTCATTTAGATATCCTCAATTACAAAGTGTTCTTTTAATTTTTTCATCCCTTTTTTGGGGGGTTGTCTGCACTTTTCTTACTGATTTGTATGAGCTCTTCAAATGCTCTAGATAATAGTTCTTTGTTATATAGATACATCTAGGGTCAATGCTGTGGCTTAGTGGATTAAACCACCACCTGCAATGCCGGCATCCCATATGAGCACGAGTTCGATTCCCAGTTGCTCCCCTTCTGATCCAACTTCCTACTAACATGCCTGTGATAGCAGCAGAGGATGGCCCAGGTGCTTGGAACCCTGCACCCACATGGGAGACCTGAATGGTCTCCTGGCCCAGCTGATTTTGTAGCCATTTGGGGAGTGAACCACCAGCAGATGAAAGATCTCTCTCTCTCTCTCTCTCTTTCTCCCTCCCCCCTGTCTCTCTGTAATTCTGCTTTCCAAATGAAATAAATAAATCTTGGGGCCAGTGCTGTGACATAGCAGGTCCCAGAAGAAGCTTTGACTCCTGGCTCCTGGCTTTGATTGGCACAGCTATGGCTGTTACAGCCATCTGGGGAGTGAACTAGTAGATGGAAGACCTCTCTCTCTCTGCCTCTGCCTCTCTGTAACTCTGCCTTTCAAATAAATAAATATATCTTTAAAATAAATAAATAAATCTTTAAAACATACATATATAAATAATATTGTTTCTCAGTTTGTGGGTTGCCCTTTCATTCTTTTAACATTGCCTTTTGATGAACAGACATTCCTAATATTAATTAGACAAAGCTGTAAGGCAAGAACAACATTAGAGTAAGCTTTAAAAGGAGCTAATATGGTTCCATGAATGAAGGAAGGATTTGAATTCCCAGTATCACTTAGCTGTATATCAAACTAGAAACCATTGAATGCATTTTTTCAGCTTTCTCTTACTAATCACAATGTTGGAAAAGCAAGACTTATCATAGAAACAGAGAGGTAATCCTAGGACCAGAGAGGTAATTTTTGAACTCATGCTGCTACCAAGGGTTCTCCAGGTACAGAGGTGAACCGTGTGAAGATCTTGATAAAGCTAGCTAGAACAGTAAAGGCACTGCATGGTTTTCACAGTTGATACTAGTCACAGACTCCTTCAAGAAACTGTTAGGATTCTGAAAATAAAAACCCAGAAAAATCAACTTCCAGTTTCCAATAGCCCAGTGTGGAAGTAAGTGAAAGCTACTCTTTTAAGTCCCAAATTTATGTATCAGAATCTTCTTAGGCTCAGAATTGTGAGATTCTACAATCAGTGATATCTTTATATAAAGAAAATCAGGACACAAGATAGTTTTATTTGAATGTATGGAATTTAATACTAGAATTAAATCTAGCATAAGATTTATGTCAGAAAAAAAAACCAATCCAAACAAAAATTTCTAAAGTAGATTATAGTTCTATGTGCAATAACATGAATGAATGGATAAATTCCCTGGCACATGGAATTTACTATGTGAAATCTTATAAATAAGGAATATTTTTAAATATCTTGGCTCGAAAGTGATTTGGTGAAATGATTATTTTCCTTCTAAGACAAAATAAATTCTTGTCATATTATTAAACATTTTACAGTCTCAAAATGCTGTTTTATAGTAGACCAGCTAGAAGTTAGGATTGGAGCTGACTGGATTGCGGTCTGGTCAGAGTTGAAGCAGAGGACATGGTTTCTAGAAGTTTTTCAGTCAGCCCAGGGTGTCAAGGATCCTTCAGCAGCCTGGATCCTCAGCAGGCCTCCAAGTCCATTACATGTGTGTTCTGCTTCCCCTCTTTTCTGGGGAATGACCCAATTACCCTAGCGCTGTTTGCACCCATCATGGTTAATTACAGAAAAACTGTTACACACCAAGTCCAAAGAGCCACGATCAATCAAAAATATTACAGGAAATACCTCCCAGAGTCACACATGAGTAAAAAATAAGAGATTGAAAGGTGATTCTGTAGGAGGTGGAAGATTTGGTTTAACAAGGATTGGGTGCTTGTGTTCTTGGCTACATTATATGGGCCCCAATGGTAGACTTCTTTGTCTTCATGGCCTTCGTTGTTCTGAGCAACATGTGCACAATTTATACTTGTAGACTAAGGGAATGTCAGCTTTAGCTTTTGAAAAGGTAAAATGTGAGTTTGACAGATGCTGTCTCTTTCAATGTTTCATTTCCAAAGTACTCAGAATATGAAAAATAACCTTTTTCATAGTAAATATTTTTCTGTAGATATGTTCTTTTTTGTTCCATAAAAAGTGATAAAGAGAAAGGAAAACAAATTCAAACCATTGAAATGTTTGCAAGTACCAAAACTCCCTCTGGGAATGTGTAAAGAGATAACTTAATGATGGCCTAACATAATTTTTTATGGGTTAAATTTCTTCTAAATGCGATCTGTTTCATTTTGAAATACAAATATTTTTTAAAGCATAAATGTAAGCAACTGGAAAATTGGTTTTAAGCACATGTGATATACTATTTCAAAAACATTTAGGATCATGGTGTTATTTCCATGACTATGAGATTTCATAAACACTTTCTATAGCAACTATGAATATTGGCAGTTCAGTATGTTTCTGTACAACCGAATTGCTTATGAAACACAAAGGCGTTTTCTATGCTTTACTGAAATGATATTTTTATTGAATTTTAAATGAACATTTTACACACAGATATGTGCAAAATGTAAACTTTCTCCTCAGGGTAGATACACATTATATGTGCATACATAGCTGGCAATATTTAATGCAAACTACTCTTCAGACTGTCCTGTTTAGGGAAACTGATTCTTCATGCAAAATCAGCTCCATTTCATCTGTTGTGTTTAGAGCACTTGCTACTCAGATTACCAAATTAATAGAATTTTCACTGCCTATTCAGCCTGGTGCAATGTTAATTCTGTTTACCTATTCTTAATATACAGTAGAATTAAAACTATAGAAAAAGTCTCTTTTTCTTATTAGGCTGCTGAAAAAAATTCCCATATTCTGTGATATCTGTTTCTAATTTGTCTTTGGGGAAAGGAATGCAAAATAGTTGCCTTGTTCCCCTCTTCAGACATTCAGAACCTCACCAAACTGCAGTCAAACCAGGATGCACACCCTGGCATGTGATTTTTTTTCCTCCGGACCATAGTCAATAAATTTGATTAGTTTGTAAAGCATTCCAAGCCACCAGCCCACAAAGCAGGTTGAGCCAATACCTTCACTCACTCCATGTTCCTTCTAGACCACCAGGGCTCTAGTTTGTATTTTTAAATCTGGGTTAAATTGTGGCATAACCACAAACCATTGTATGCTATTAACAGTGGGGTTCCAATGAATGACTGACAAACAAAATCTTAGCACACGGAGCCCACTTCTCTCAATGGTAAACACATGTTATTAATGAAACATTGCTAACAGGCTCAGGCAGTTCGAAGTCTGCCTTGACTGACAAGACTGCATTTTGCTATCTGGGATAAACCAACAAAATATTTTAAAATAGTTTATTAGAAGAATACGTTTTGATGAATCACAAAGGTATAATTTGCAGATCTGGACTCCGAAACCCATTTCCCCTCCTTGGGGATTATAGTGTAATATTTCTCCAGTGTTCAAAGGCAGCATATAACTCCTGTATCTTCCTTAAGAAGACCTGGATGATGTCACATTCAAGCCCTGGTCCAATCTCAGAGGGAGTTCACTTGATGCAAAAGGACTCAACATAGATATTGCGTGGGACACAGCAGGAAGATAAAGGCAAGTGTCTGTGATGTGCAGTTCTAAGGCCCAGAATTCCGTTCCTTAGAGGGAATGGCTTTTGTTAGGTGGGACACTAAATAAAGATCAGAAGTGATTCATCCTCAGCTGCTTTTACAATCAAGAGGCAGGTGAGTGAAGACTTTGCTCTTGTGTGTTTGATGTTTCCATGTATCAATAATACTGGCTACTTAATATGTAGGCATTTGTGAAAATAGACAGTGAGTCTTTTGTGCAATTTTTTTCCCTAACTCTTTTTTAGCATAAAGGAATAGCAAATCCCAAACCAAATAAAACAGCCCTGGCATTGCATTGCAGATGTCTTTGAAACATTCCTATGTTTTGGACCACCAAACTCGAACCCACGATAGTTGCATTTAGTTTTGATCAAATTGGGCAGTGCTGCCTCAAGTTGGCTTGCATTTCTCTTCAAAGATACCCTACCCTGTTAGAGCAACTAAAGAATTAGAAAAGAACAATATACCGTTAATCTGTTCTATACCGTTCTTTTGAAAAATGAATTCAGTCATGGAGAAACGAGGTGTGGGCCACCTTTCCAAATTCAGAGTGACAACACTACCAGTGAGACAGCTCTTGCTAGCAAACGTTTCTAGAAAAGGATCATCACTGTTTCTCACAGCATCAAAGTGGCTGATCACAAGTAAAAACTTTTTACAGATGACACATCAATGCTATAAATAATTCTCTTCCTTGCATTTACAGGGTTGCAATGCACCTCTGAATTGATGAGTTGGTGTCATAGATATAGTCTAAAATTAAGCTGAGAAAGTGCACCCTGAGATAGTTCAAGGGCGGTGTAGAAGAAGTAATATTAGGATCCGCACCAAAGTACAAATGTGCCGATGACTAAGTCTAACCAACCTGACTCAGTCTTTATTTCTTTTCTCTTCTCCACTCCACATATGCCTTATTCCAAACCTAAGCATTGTCTCCATACTCTGCCTTTGACTTGCCCAACTAGCTCATGATATGTGGGGTCTTTTTACTTGCTTTTGTGGTCCTCTGGATTACGGGTTAGCGAGCACTGTATGTGGTGACAAAGTCCTCTTCCCCTGCTCTCTGGTGGCCTTACACAGGCATGACGTGAAATGCACACTCTCACAATGCACCTGACTTTCTCTTCCCAAAACATTCCTACTTGCTATTCCTTTCTCTAAAGCTCCCAGTAGTGAACAGGATAATCTAAAATTACTCTGTCAGGTCAAGGTGTTAATTTCTCTTGTGTACCTTTCACAGTACAGAACTGGAAGAGATCATACCTTAAAACATATTAGTGAATCATAACTGGCAAACAGTGAAGATGATATTAGGGAGTAAAGAAGGCTTCTTGTCATCCCCTCATGTTCCTCCCCATGGCCAAATAGTTGCCCTAGTTATCTATCACGTGCTGTCTGGAACCCACTGATTGTTCTCTAGTTGAATGCCAGTGTTCAGGGAGGGTCTCTTACAGTGTATTTACATAATTCCCTTTTCTCAGGTACAATAAACCCAAAACAGCATTCTTCGAAGTTCTATTGAGGAAGCTTATTAGCTATTTGATTTATTTCTCTATAAGTAGGTAAAGAAAAATGAAGGATACCTCTAACATGTATGTTAAGATAATTAATGGGGCCAGCATTGTGGCATAGCAGGTAAAGCCAATGCCTGCAGTGTCAGCATCCCATATGGGCGCTGGTTCGAGATCTGGCTTCACCACTTCTGATCCAGCTCTCTGCTATGCCCTGGGAAAGCAGTGGAAGATGGTCTAAGTCCTTGGGCCCCTGCACCCACATGGGAGACCTGGAAGAAGCTCCTGGGCCCTGGCTCCTGGCTTCGGATCAGCGCAGCTCCGGCCTTTGCAACCAATTGGGAAGTGAACCAACTGATGGAAGACCTCTCTTTTTTTCTCTCTTTCTCTCTCTCTCTGCCTCTCCTTCTCTCTGTGTATAACTCTGCCTTTCAAATAAAAATAAATAAATCTTTTAAAAAAAGAGAATTAAATTCTAAAATTTTATGACTGATAGCTAAGGGAATTAAGGCAAAAAATTTTAAATGCTTAACAAGAGGCTAAAAACCAGAACTCAAGTCTTTCAACTTTTCAATTCAGTGTGTTCAGTTAATCATACATTACAATGGGAATTATATTATGAATTATGTTATGTAATGTTTCCTAATTGTAGTATTTGAAATATATTTCATGCTTGAGTTACTAGCATTTTCCTTGAATAGCATGGTAGTGTAATATATATATAATATATGTACTATACATATATATTTACAGACACATACATGAAAACTTGAGAAATTAAATTTTTAATTTCTCAATAATATATTCTCTTAATAAAAAATGTAACTGAACTCTTTTATTCTTTTAAATGTAATATTCTTACAAATTTCAGGATAAGAAAAAAGTCATATGTCATTGTTTCAATAATTAGGAAATCAACAACAGCAAAGCATCATCTGTTTCTGCCTTGGTGTTTAAATTTTATCACTAATTTTATTTTAAATGAGTGCATCAAATATTTTGAAAATGAGTCTGAGTGAGATAAAATGTCTTTCATAAATAATTCTTAGACTGTATCTTAAATGAGGCATTACAATAGCATTACTATTTCATTTATTCATTTCATAGCATTTATTAAACATTTACTGTAACACAAGCATTTTGCTAGGCACTGGGTACATGTACAGTTGACTAAGACACGTTTGCCCATGGCAGTGACCATTAGTTGTTACCAACATGTGTTTCCTTTTTTCAAGGCACACAGCTGGTCTGCATTTTCCAGTCTCTTTACCATGTTCTGGCTAGCAGAATGAAAGTACAAGTGTTACAGGCCTCTTGCAAACATGCTCTACAAATATACCCCACATGATTCTCCTTCTATTTCCTGTCTGCTGTCCAAGTGAATAAAAAGAAAGGAAGTTGGGTTCCTGAATGGCTGTGTGGAGCAGATATTCTTCCTATCACCATCAACTTACATTGGACTGTGACTTCACACAATAAATTTCATTGTATGAAGTCACCAAGACACTAACTGCTTGTTAGAGCAGTTGATTGACTGCCATCAGTCTTGCTATATAACAAAGAACCTAAAACTCGATGTCTTAAGACAAAATCTATTCTCTGTGTTGGCAATTTGGACAGGGTTCAGCTGGAATGGTTCATCTCTTCTCAAGGCACTGGGTAGGCTCACACCTGGGTTTGTGAACAGTTTATAAGTCAAATGGAAGCTGGGTGTTCCAGTGACCTAACAAGTAAAGAAATGGGTGGTGCTGTTTGCTGAGCTGCGTGTCTCCAGCATGATAGTCTGGATTTCTTCAAGAGGAAGGGCAAAGGGCCAGTGCCGTGGCACAGCAGGTTTAGTTGCCACTTGCAATGCTGGCATCTCGTATCAGAGTGCTGTTTTGAGTCAGAATTGCTCCACCACCGATACAGATCTGTGCTAACCTGGGAAAACAGTGAAGATGGCCCAAGTACTTGGAACCTTGTCACAGACATGGGAGACCCATATGGGGTTTCTGGTTCTTGGTTTTAGCCTGGCCCAGCCCTGTCTGTTGTGGCCATTTGTGGAGTGAACCAGCATTTGGAAGTGCTCGCTCACTCTCTCTCTCTCTCTCTCTCTCTCTCAGCCATTTGGGGAGTAAATCAATGGATAGGAAGATCTCTCTCTGTCTCTTTCTCTCTGTCACTATGCTTTTCAGATAAATAAATAAATCTTTAAAAATGAAAGAGGAAGGGTAAGTCCAATTCATGAACATCTTAAAAGCTTCTGCATGTATCACAATTGTCAGTGTTCTATTGGCCAAAACAAATCACACAACCAAGCTTTATATCAATGGTGGTGGTGAAGGGGGAGGAGTATATGAGATTATGGATAGACATTATTCACTGGGAGCTGGCATGTTAACAATCAGCACACCAACTTTGCTGTGTGCATTGCCCTTAAGAGCTCAGAGTTCTCAGAGGGAGAGACATACATACAAACATATATACATTTAGCATTCTATGAGAAGGGTTAAAAGTGAAATATGAGAAACATGCTAAGGAGCACTAAAAAGAGAATCACCAAGTCTGCTTTGCCTGTGCATAATAGCAAAATGTTCACAAAGAAGGAAATTTTAATGTTGATCTTGATAGATAAATGATAGATAAATAGGAGTTTGTTAGGAGCTCCAGGAGTACACAGTATAGTTTTGAGATTGGAGGAAGGACATTCTAGGAAGGGGAAGCAACATAGGAACAAATGCGGAAGTCAGAAAGACACAGCCTGTGTAGGAGTGGAAGGTCTACATTTATTAGGAGATGGAATGCACACATAAGTAGAGCCAAGTGGTGACGGAAGTCAATGCCAAGGAGATTGGAATAAGTTGACAATGGTAGATCATTGAAGATGTTTTGCCAGGTGTCCAGTGGTACTGGTGATCAGGTGATTGGCAACGCTGGAGGATTAACCTGAATGGACTTTTGGTAGTATGAACAGGGGATGCCTGCTGGCACAAAGAGCACAAGAAAGGCTGCTTTCTCAATTGTACTATAATTCAATGGTGTTATTACACTCATACCACAGGGCTAACCTTCATCTCAGGCTTGTGTAAAGGCTTTGCAAGGCTGTGTTAATGGCACCCCCAGGCTCACGTCCATCAACTCAGGGAGGTCCAGTTCTCTCTGTTACCTCCATGTTGTTTGAAAGTACAGGAGTCAAACTGGGAACCTGGTCTATTGAGAATAGGGCAACTCTGTGAGCCTCTCTGGGCCTGCATGCCCACACATAGCAGCGTGTTTTGTTTTGGTTTGGTTTTTTGCAGATGACATTTATCCCCAAGGCTCACTGTCCCAGGTATGGCCACAAGTTTTCTTTCTTGCCAGATTGCACAAAAACATCTGAGGGTTTTACCATCCAGGGAGACTTATATGGAGCTAGAGAAGCCATCTCCTGTGTTCCCATTCCTAATACTGTACAACAAACTAGCTTACACTACAACAGCTTCCACAACCTTTTGAACTTGATGGGTCAAGCATTTGGACAGGCACAGAAAACGTGCTAGTTCTGCTCCATGGAACCTGGTGTCTCAGCTGGGGAGACTCTGTGGCTGGAGGTGACTCAGTGGCTGTGGTTGGAATCATCTAAAAACTTGTCCACTTGCATGTGTGGAGCCTGGGCTGGGAAGACTTGAGGACCAGGACTGCTGACAGAGACTCCCACTGCGACCTTTCTGTGTGACTTGGCTTCCTCAAGCATGGTCACATTTGCATAGTCAGAATTCCTACACGGCAGCTCCTGGCACCAAGAGCCCGTGTTCTAGAAAATAAGGTGGGGTCAGCATCACTCGTATGGCTCTGCCTTAGAAGCCACACAGAATTGGTTCTGCCATTCGTTGAAAAAATCAAGAGCACATACAAATCCAAGTAGGAGTCCTTTACTTAGTGGGAGGAATGTCAAAGAATTTTGGAGTCCTGCTTTCAGACCCCCGAAAACTTCCCTCCCAGTTTATCACTCGTATTTGTTTCCCTTTCTTTCTGAGGGTTTTGCTTGGGTTCGTCTGAGGCCCAGGGTGGGGTGGGAAATAAGGGGTGAGGAATATTTGCTCTGACTCATGGTGTCTTCTCCCAAATATTTTATCCATGCCATGAGCCATTTCCATTCACTGAGAGCCCGAGTGTTTAGAAACTCAAAAACCAGAAAGAGGCAGGAAGAACATGGCTTTTTATTGTCACATTCCTTCCCTGAGGTTAACAATTCTACCAAAAACTCAACTATCTGAAAGGGTGGAGGACCCAAGGGTTAAGGAAACATGGTTATGTAGGGGGTGGGTGGTGAGGTAGTTCTCAGTTATCATTAAATGACATTTTATTTATATATGTCATTTTACATATCTACATACATTATCTGAATAGCATTCCATCAAACATAGGCAACAAAAATAAAAAATATTGTTCCTCTACTTTGCTAATTTGCTCAACAACCATCCTACTCCTGTTTTGGAATAGTCTCTTTCTATGGATCTCTCTCTCTCTCTCTTTCTATCTCCCTCTCCTCTCTCTCTCTCTCTCCCTCCCTCTTTTTCTCTCTCTCTCTACCTTTCTCCACCCCCACTCTGTCTCACATACATATTTTATTTTTCTTTGTATAATTTTCTTAACTCATTGGACACAGTATCGTTGGGACATGCCAGTAATTTCAGGGTATAGAAACTGAAATATTCTGTTGTAAAATCTTCAACTTATACCACAATCTATAATTCAGCCCTTACTGCTTATCTCACATTGCAGATGATCAAATAGTTCAGCTTTTCATCCTTTTTACTACTCGACAAGAGATAAACATCTATTTATTTACTTTTATCCAAGGATACAAATCCTTTGAATGCCCCATAAAAGTTCACTCTCTGACAGAATAAGAACAATATGTAGTGACCCCTTCTAAAGATCTTTCAAATCAGGAAGAAAAAAAGCCTTTCCAAAGAGTTATGCAAATAATACCTGACCACCACAGACACTGCTAGAAATCAATCAGGAGTTTATAAATTCTTGGTTTTTGAACTGTTTATTGGCCATAATGTAATTGCTGTGTTTATACCTCTCTTGTGCTTTATCTACATCCGTTTCTGAATCACTCACAGTGGTTACAGACTGCAGATTTTCTCCATCAGGCCCATGCTTGGAATGGCCATGGCGGAGGTGAGGCAAGGTGTTGGCTTTCTGGGTGATAGTGGCAAGATTTAGGGATGAACGTCCGGAGAGAATTAGGAGTCTGTTATGAAGGATAAGGGTAAGGGTAAATAGAACCAATTTCAGGTACTTTAGGGCAAATGTGGAAAACTTGAAAGGCATAGCCAAAGGATAAGGATATGTAGTCACAAGATGACTAGACATTGGTTCAAGGACTGAAAGCCAAAGTAGATGGAGAGTTCTGCTGGATGAATTCTATGCAATATCAAGGTAAAGGACAAAGCAACCAGTGGAAACACCTAAGTGGCCAAGGAGTTGCTTGTGACACTAGTGGAGATGATAGAGAGGAGGAGTCAACTTCCCTCACAGAGGGTCAGTGTTGACCAAAGCAGGCTCTTAGAAAATGATGCTTGACAGATCTCAGCAGCAAAGAAGAGAAAACTGAACTAGGTTTTCAAGATAGATTTGCACTCATTTTTTGGTGGAAAGTGCAGATGGCTACACTTACATACCTTTTAGACAGTTTAGACTTGCAAAAGATCTGACAGGCAAGAGGCAAAGGCATTTGAAAATGTAAAGTGAGCTTTTGGACATTTGGGGCAAAGTTCTCTGCTTTACAGCTGAATGTGCCATTAAAGTCCCAGTACTCACTGGCCAGTATGAAGTGCAGCACAGTTCTTGAGAGGCTAATGTTGGGGAGCCATCTTTTTTTGAGCTAGAGGGGGAGTCTGAATAAAATACAGCCTAAGTCAGCATCTAAACAAGGATGAAATTCAAGTTTACAAAACTTTCTTGCAAGCCTGAAGCAGCTTATTTATGAATTTTTAACATTTGCCTTAGAAAGAAACAAGGGTCTATAATTTCATAAAATGCTAAGATAAATAATCAGCAGAAACAAAGTTAAATGATTTCAAATTTTTTTCCTCCAACCAGGGCTGGCAGCAGAACCATGGTGACAATAGAGAACCATCCCTCTGTGTAGGAATCCTAAGGACCACTCCCTAGCTGGGTTTTAAGGAACTCTTCATTTTGAAAAAGTCACTTTTCTAGGTCAGAAAGAGACCAACCTATTGAATGGGTCGTGTATGGCACTAAAATGTGTTGCTTGCTACTTTGAGTACAGTTAAGCTACTTGTCCCCAGTCAAATATTGAGTCAGTAGGCTGGGAATGACCTTAACTCCTTGGCTGGAACTCTCTTTCTCCCCTAGTGCTTTCCAGAATGGAGCAGTAAATCTGGCTGTGTTTAATGAAAGAACTCCCACTGTGCGTGCCACCCACAGATAAGCACCTTTAACTCTGGAACTCCCACCAGGCATGTCTAGCATTCAGGATGACTGAACCCAGGAACCCCACCTGCCAGAGTGATGCTGAGGGGAGGTCTACAAGCAAGTGCAGGACATAAGGAATAATCCCTTGCAATGAACAAATACCTTCTGAAACCCTGAACGTGCTCAGAGGAGCACCACTTGGATTAGTGGATTAAATGCATTAGTCCAGATGGTCTACTAATTCTGCATTATATAACAAGTAAAAGCCAAAGAGTGTTGGGAATGGTACTTTGCAAAGAGAGGACTTTCTAAAGGAAAGTTCAGAGATAAGAGAGGAGATTGCTACATAAAAGGTGTTTAATCTCTTGGCTGTTGAAGGGCTTCTGAGGAAGTACAAGACACAGCATTGATGTGCTCTGGTCAATGATGATATAGCAAAAAGAACCTGTCTCACAGAGGATGCCTTAGAGGACTTCCTCTCAGGCAGTTTATGAAGATGGTCCGCTTTACCAAGACCATGAAAAATCCATCACTTGACCTGAGAAGCCTTAAGTTATATTAAGGAACACATTTGATATATGAAAAACATTCATCTTTTTCTTTTTTTCCTGTAGAATACATTTTATGCCTACCGCAAACTTGAGAGACATAGTCATAACCTCAAATTGTCATCATGAGCATACATCGAATGAATATTCATTGAGTGAATGCTCAGCCTATTGGGTTCTAGCAGAGATACCAATTATGACAGCTTGGGCCTGTTTGCACTCACAGCCATGCAATCCTAAGAAGATAGATTTGGTGTGCCAGACTGTCTGTTGTATCCTCTTCACACATTTAGGGGTCCAGTTGGACCCTCTGACAGACTCAGTATTGCCTCTTCAGGAATTAAGATTTTTTTTCTTAACCAAAACCAGCTCAGAAATGTGCCTCAATTCCGACTGGACTGACCACAGTTTTACCCCCACAGCTGAAGAACGGGTTTCAGCCTTAAGTCCTGGAGGTGGAATCTGTTTAGTTTTCCTTATCTGGGACTCCAGAAATTTTCTTCTTTTGTCCTGCCAAACTTCATTCCCCAGTAGCTGAACCTATGGACAGAGGGGTCAAAGAGGCCTGTGTTGTGGTCTTTGCTGTGTGTCTATTAGCTGAATGACATCAGGTAGATTTATTTCTCTAAGTTTTAGTTGCTCATATATAAAATGGATCCAATGATGAAACCAAAGGGTTGGTATGAGACTAAATGAGATACTTTATGATACATGTGTAGTACAGAGCCCCATACATAATAGTTGCTCAATAAATTTAAGCTATTAAGATGAACAAAATGGACAGAAGTTTGGCAATTCCATTGTTTTGTCTACTTTGTTCTGCATGAGTCTTTTCTCCCAAACTGGATTGTAGATTTTTGTAAGTCAAGGGCTATGTTTAAAAGAGTTTCCAGATTTCCTTCCAATGGAGCCAAATGTAGGGCACCTACTGGGATTTATTAGAGTTGCTGATTGATTTGAAACCAACACAAGGTATAAAATATCTTATTACTTGAGCTCAGATTGAAATTTCGCACATGCATGCTGAAAAAATACAGAACAATTCAGTCTTCAGAAAGCAGGAAGTGTGAGCTCACCCAGTTCAGAGCAGCATTGCATGTGTAAAGCCATTATCCTGGGGCACACCGGCCTTAAAGAACAGAACAAGGTCATCGGCTAGCTTTCAGTTCCTAAACATATGGCTAGAACCTTGCATTGAAATTGAGTGCAAGCAGTCAGGTACAGAACCAGAAAGAATTGCTTGGATGATACACAAATTATTCTTCAATACAGATTTGGAGTGAAACATTCTGTCCCATCATCTTTGACTCCTAGTTACAACTATTATTTCAAACCTTATTTATGTTCCTGATGATCACACAGGAACTGAATCAGGCCAAAGTCTGGAGCTGGAAACTCAATCCAGTTTCCTTACATTAGTGTCAGGGACCCAAGTTCCTGAGCCATCACCTGCTGCCTTCCAGGCTGTACATTAGCAAGAATGGAGTGTAGAGCCGCGGTGTCCCAAGCAGTAGTTTAGTTACTGTGCCAAATGCCTGCTCCCAGTTCTGAGTCACTAAATAGACTTTATAAAACTCCAATGAGCATAGCTTTTCTCTAACAGATACTCACCAGAAAAGAGCTATCAGGAAAAGACATTTTGTTACAAATAAAACAGGGATGGTAAAAGTAGCACACGTTAATCAGCAGCAGCAAAAGCGACTGTTTTGGTGTCGATGTATACATAAAATGCTTCGTTTAACATAATGTGGTTAATAAACACAGATTTATAAAATCCTTTCTTTCATCAATGAACTATGGCAGACTTGAAATACAAGGAGTATATTTTTGAGTGTTGAAACTCAAAAGGCTCAAAAACATCCCAGGAACAGATTCTCCCAAATTAATCATAGTTTCTACCTTTTTGGAGGTGTACACTGCCATCTTGTATTTAAGAATCCAAGTATGTGTGTTTCTTCTAGTCTTTTGACTAAAAGAATCATCGCAGTCTATATAGATTGCCTTGTTAGGTAGTCAGAAAAGGAAAGGGTAAGAGCATTAAACATATTTGAAATTTTTTATTTGTCATTTTGAGAATTTGAATATGTCATTAGCCTCAAAAATATAATAATTAGTGTGTATTTCTTGGAGAGGAAATTTTGCATGGAAAGTTTGAGGAACACCAACCTAAATTCTATAGGGTGAAATATCTTGCTTGTTTTGTGTTTCATTGCATGGATAAAGAAATAACTATCTTAAATCACCCCAAGCTTTAATGTTAATTAGGAAACACAAAGAGTGGATATTTCTCACATGGTTACTTTATTTATTCTGTTATTTTCCAAGCATCTGACCCTGACTTTTTATGGTAACTGGATACTACACTTGTTGCCAGGAGCAATATGCCCTTTCTAGAATCAGGTATAAAACTTAAGACCTTTTTCAAAAAAAAAAAAAGGGGGGGAAACTTGTTGAAGTGAAATGGACACTGTGAGAAACAGTGACTTGATCAGCTCTTGTCCTGATGGTTGATGTACAATGTAATACTTTATCCATTTTAGTATTTTGTTTAGGTTCTAGTACCATTGGTTGAACTCTGTAATTAACACACAATTGTTCTTAGGGGTTTAAATTTTAACTGAAAAGTGATCCCTGTTAGGAATTTGGAAAACATTATGTTGAGTGAAATAAGCCAATCCCAAAGGGACAAATACCACTTGTTCTCCTTGATAGGTGACAACTAACTGAGCACCAAAAAGGAAACCTGTTAAAGTGAAATGAACACTATGAGAAACGGTGACTTGATCAGCCCTCACCCTGACTGTTGATGAGCAGCTTAATATGTTATCCCTCTTAGTATTTTTTTTGTTTGTTCTACTTAATACTTTTGGTTGAATACTGTAATTAATACACAATTCTTCTTAAGTGCTGAAACTTAACTGAAAAGTGATCTCTGTTAAATATGAGTGAGAATAAGAGAGGGAAGAGATGTGCAATTCGGGACATGCTCAAGCTGACTTGCCTCAAACGGTGGAGTTGGAAACATACCAGGGGATTCGAATTCAATCCCATCGAGGTGGCATGTACCAATGCCATCTCACTAGTCCCAGTGATCAATTTCTGTTCACAATTGATTGTAATGATAGGACTAAGAACCAAAGGGATCACATAAACAAGACTAGTGTCTGCAAATACTAGCTGATAGAATCAAAAAGGGAGAGAATGATCCAACATGGGAAGTGAGATACACAGCAGACCCATAGAATGGCAAATGTCCTAACAGCACTCTGGCCTCATAATCAGCCCTTAAGGCATGCGGATCCGGCTGAAATGCCCATGAGAGTATTTCAGGCATGGAAAGCCAAGACACTCTGGGGGAAAAAAAACCTAAATGAAAGATCTCCGTGAGTGAGATCCCAGTGGAAAGAACGGGTCATCAAAGAAGGAGGTACCTTTCTCTGAAGGGAGGAGAGAACTTCCACTTTGACCATGGCCTTGTCTAAATATGATCAGAGTCAGTGAACTCAGGGAGCTTCCATAGCCTTGGCAGCTCATG
This sequence comes from Oryctolagus cuniculus, assembly GCF_051225735.1. Taxonomy (NCBI): domain Eukaryota; kingdom Metazoa; phylum Chordata; class Mammalia; order Lagomorpha; family Leporidae; genus Oryctolagus; species Oryctolagus cuniculus. Next base: position 50,179,574 of record NC_142874.1, on the reverse strand, counting down.
ACAAGAGCCTAGGGTGATTACTGACACCATAAACAAGAGTGTCAATTTGTTAAGTCAACAATAGGAGTCACTGTGCACTTACTCCTCATGTAGGATCTTTGTCCTTAGAGTGCTGTACATTGAGATTTAATGCTATAACTAGTACTCAAACAGTACTTTTCACTTTATGTTTCTGTGTGGGAGCAAACTGTTGAAATCTTTACTTAATGTATGCTAAACTGATCTTCTGTATATAAAGAGAATCGAAAATGAATCTTGATGTGAATGGAAGGGGAGAGGGAGTGGATAAGGGGAGGGTTGCAGGTGGGAGGGACGTTATGGGGGGGAAGCCATTGTAATCCATATTCTGTACTTTGGAAATTTATATTCATTAAATAAAAGTTAAAAAATATATATAAAAAAAGTTTTGTTAAAAAAAAATTCTTGTTCTGATAAACAAAGTGTGACAAAGATTGAATCAGATGTGTGTTTCAGAATATCAGAAGTGACCAGAAAGAGGAGATTTGCATACACACTTCTTTCACAACTGCATGTATTGCAGTATTGGAAAGGGTGGTATCATATCCAGGCAATGTTTAATGACATGAAGGGGACAAAACCCAGGACACTCAGATTGCTGGTTCGCCACCTGGTGGGGGATGAAGTAATCCTCTCCAGGAGGTGATCATGTCACCTTTTTGTGTTGCTTTGTGGGCAGTGTGTGCATTCAAATTTACTCCCCTTAGAGGCTATTTGGGATTCCACGTGTCATCTTGTTTGTATTCTGCCATGTGTTTCCTTCTAACCCAAATGTCTCATTTCACGTGAACAGGACCAGCATGAGACCCTCAGTTGTCATTGGCTGGTCTAGCACGTCATTCGACAGAGTGACACTTCTGGCAACCCACTGTGCCCCTCACTTAGTTCTCTTCTTTGTCTTTTCCTCCCTCTGATTGGTATATGACATCTATTAGTCAACATTCCTTATCAGGGAAGGGAAATCTATTAAAAGGCTGTGCATACTGGGAATCACCTCTATTTTCTTCCCCAGCTGAACAGCCTGTTGCAGCAACAGGAAGTGTTGCAGATGTGTATTATCTCAAGGCTTGGATTCCGAAAGGTGGGGGCACTGAAACCTAAAAACCCCATTGGCTGTGTCTCTTAGCCATGTCCTCTCATTGAGTTCTTGCATTAAGTTGGCATTTGCATCTGCAAGTGACTGGCTTCTGTTTCAAACACTCAGAACTCAGGCCAGGAAAAGAGCTGTGTCATTTACTGGGCACCCTCAAATCCCAACAATTACATGAACAACTATAATTCAAATTTTCAAGTTATACACTGATTTATTTAGCCTAGAAGTTTTCTAGAATAATAAAGTGGTGAAATAAATCTCAAGATGATGTGGCCTCAGTCTTCAGTAAGAATCAACTATTTTCTTTTTGCTTTCCTATGGTTTTTATTAGGTGACTTTTTAGTAGCTACAAAATACTTTCAGTGTATAAGAACTTAGGATTATTTAGTCAAAAGTAAAGCCTTCAAAAATGTCTGCTGTTTTCACCAATATAAAATTTCTCAACGTCTAGGAGTTAAACTATTGATATCTTGCCAACATGTTATCTGCAGTTAAGTTCCTACACATGGTGCTGTGTAGTCATCCTCAGTGAGGTTGACTTCAGAAACCATGCTATAAATGATGGTTTATGAAGTAAATAAACTAGACTCAGAACTTGTGGACCCTCAAAGCATGAGCTATGACTCATCGCTTAATTTTTCTGAACACATTAACTTTACTTAGACCTTGAGAAAAATAATGCCTGTCTTGCATTCCTTATAAGACTGCTGTAAAAGTCACATAGTGTGAAAATTTGATGAGAAGTAGTGCTGCAGAGCTTCCTTCGACCAGTCCTGTACCTATCATTCAATATAATTGACCGTCACTTTCTCTCTGCATTCAAGACACCTTCTCTGGTTTTCCTCCATCACTTTGATTTCCTTTTATACATATACTTAGCTGTCGCCTTCTTTCAGAGAATCTTACACTGGGTTTTCCAAAAATTTTATTTAAGGCAGTGATCCCAGGAAACAAACTGGAGACATAGGGAGAGTAAAATAAGAAAAGAGGAAAAAGTAATGCAATCATACGTTGGTCACTATTTTGGACACTTGGTCCTATCCTGGAGGAACTTTTGAGGAACCACGGAAATGCATCTCACACTGTTTGCCTGGGAATGAAAAGAAGAAAATGTATCTGACACTCCATGATTTCCCCTTGGTGATTCCATGGACAGTCACTGCTCTTCACCTGCACTTCACCACGCGTGGGTGCTCAGTGGCTCCCGAAAGTATTCCAGGTAGCAAAGTAGACAAGCTCTTTGTGGGCTGATGAGAGGCCTTCTCAGGTTGTCACTGTGCGAAGGTTGTAGAGGACTGCATGGAATTAGTCATCACAACAGTGGCTGGAGCAAGAGCCAAGGTCAAGTGGATTAAAGTGGTGCAGAAGAGACGGAAGTACACAGATGTCTGAATTTGGGATTATTAGGCTCTATTCTCTTAATATGTCTTACTCTTCCTCAATGGTTGCATTTATTCTTTTGACTGAAGTCATCACCCACAAGCTTACAGTTCCCAAAAGATCAGTAGCTAAAGTCAGCTATCAAAATTCCATATTCATTTACTCTTTTCTCTACATAGTACCAACTTGAGGATATTTCAAGCAATACTACCTCTTAACCTTTCCCTACTAATATGTTCCATATGTAATCTTTAGCAACTTAGTAAATAGTACCTACAATTGCTTAAGTAAATGTATTACATATAAATTGCTATTTAACAAATTACCACAAAGCTTGGTAACAAAATACCAATTTAGTTTCTCCCCATTTTGGTGGGTGAAGGGTTGAGAAGCATCTCAGCCTAGTGGCTGTGGTGCTGACTCGCCTCTGACTTGCAGCTGCCCAGGGCCGTAGTCATCTGCAGGTTTATGAAGGGGTGGAGTATTTGCTCCCAAGCTGGCCCATTTACAAGGGTTGTCATGGGAGGCCTCAATTCCTCAATGGCTGTTGTGAGGACTACTGGACTCTTAGTAGCTTCTTCACACATCTCAAGTGATACAAGAGGAAGGGAGCAAGGCGAAAGTGTCAATGACTTTTATGACTTTACCCTGGGAGTCACTCCCACCACTTCTGTCATGCCATTGGCCACACCAGCTCTGTGACAGTGAGGGAGTGGATTACAGGAGGAGGTGATAATCAGCAGGTGGACAAAACTGGAGGCTATGTTGGAGGCTGCCTACCATTGCAAGGGACCTGAGAGTAATTACTCCAGATTCAATGTCTCATCCAGTCCTGTTGATCTACTCCCAAATACATCTCAAATGTGTCTACTTCTCTCAACCTTCACTGTTGTGGGGAGCAGCCCGGACTGGACTGAGTTACTGGAATTAAGACTTATTCTATGCATCTGCTCTCCCACAATATGGCGCTGGGAGAGAAGTAAACAGCTTCTGCACAGCTGCCTCCAGTTCAACCAATAAACTGTAGGACTTGCTCCTGATTGGAGGAGAGCAGCGTACTCGGCGTGTGGGTAGCAGAGTTGGGATTGGCAGAGGAAGACTATAAAGGAGGAGAGAGACGGCATGCACCAGGAACATCTAAGGGGAACATCTAAGGGGAACACCTGTGCAGCCCCCGAGAGAGCCGGCCGGCAGTGTGCCGCTCCCCTGCGGAAGTGGGGAATGTGGCAGGGGGAACCGCCCTTCCACGGAGGTGGAAGGGACAGTAGCCAACCCGGGAAGAACCAGCAGCAAACCCGGGGAGGGCCGAGCAGACGAAAGAACAGCGCAGGGTCCTGTGTCGTTCCTCCACGAAGAGGGGGAGCGACATAATGGTGCCGTGACTCGGATATGAAGCCTAGGCAGGGTTTAGTGTCGTTCCTCCACGAAGAGGGGGAGCGACAACTGTCATGTCTCTGATCAAATATTTCACAAGATGGGCCTTGAACTGTATTTTTCTAACTGGATTTCCTTGTCTCTATTCTTGCTTCCCTTCAATCCAATCCTCAGAGTGGTCAGAATGATTTTTGAAAATATATCACGTGATGTCACTCTTGATAATCTCTAAATATGCCATATTACCTTTAGAATGAACCCCAAGTCTCCTAATAAGGCCTGTGAAGTCCTTCTGGTTCTGACCTTGTCTATCTCTTTGACCTTATCTGTCACTGCTCTCCCTTAACTCCTTACAATGTTGATCTTTATATTCCCTTACCCTCTGACCCCAACGCCCCCACACACATGATTTACACCCACTACCATCACCTCCATTCTCTTTCTTTGTCTAATATGACTCATCTTCAAGTATCAGGTTAAATTTTTGGAAGACCTTTCCTTGCTGCCCAATTTAAATTATGCTCCATCCTTTTATAATCTAGCCATATACTCTGTTTATAGTACTTATTGATATTTATTATTAGAAATGCTACTATGTGTTTGTTTGACATCTGTCCCAGTAGGCAAGGATCATGTTTAATTTTTCTACACATGTCTATCCATCAATACACACCACATTTAGCATAGCATAGCATAGTTATTGAACAAGTATATATACCAAATCAAAGAAAGTCTTTCTGTTGTCATAGTTTAAACAAAAAATGGACCTGTGTCTCTGTGTCAGAATTTCCCACAAGTTATGAATGACTGTTTATCAAAGACTGAAGAAGAATTCTACTAAAGGAAATAAAATATGGGTCACTGTCCGCATTGCTATAAACTTAATGGAACAAGATACAAGCAACCAGAAAGATAACAAACACAAACAGAGAGAAACAAACAAAAACTTGTTTCAAATGAGGCCAACAGAGCACACAAAGTATGTTATTATAAGAGAAAATGTTGAACATAGAGTTGCAATACAGTTGAACAGTTCAAGTCAAACTGAAAAAAACAAATGAGTTTACATGTAATGCTTTGCTTGCTGGACTGTTCGTCTACTGACAGTGACAAAAACATGAAGATAAAGCTAACATCTTTGAAAAGTTCATTGTTCATATGAACACAATAAATCAATTGCTATCTTTTTATACACAACGATCTTTCCTTCATTCCTAATGATATCAAGCTGAAGCTTATTATACACAGAAAATCTGAAGTGTTCACACATGATCCTCACACAATGGGCCACCGCTCCAGATGAGAGCATTTCTATCCTCTACCAAGTTAAATATTTATTGAAATGATTTCCCATCTTTTATCACTGTCATTTGCTTTTCACCCACAAGCACTCATGTTCAGCCACTTATACCTTTGATTTTTTTTTCAGGAAAACAAATAAGTGATTGTTTTCTTTAAAATTCAATTGTTATTTATATAATGTGTTGTAGAAGAATCAATGGCATTGAAATAATCTCTTTTCTCCTCTCTTCCACTTTCTTCTCTCTCCTCTTTGCTCTCCTTATTTCCTTTTTAGCTGTCCATACATCACCAGGGGCATTGTAGCAAATTTAATTATCAGTTTTCAATTTCATCCCTGTACAAATTGTTACTTCTAGAAACACTTAACATCCCTAGCTGCTGAAGGGAGGAAATGAACTGCTTTAAACCTATGAAAGGCCAGTTATAACCGTTTCATATATATAATCAAAAGAGATTTCTCCTTCAATTGCTGAAGTGAGAACTAAAGCCTCTTTGAGAATGTGAGCTTGCTGTGTTTCCTCTATGATTTCTCTGAGCTTAAAGAAGCAAACTTTTAAAAATTACCCTTCCATGGTCAGTTGAGACCAAACTCCTTGGAATGAACATATAATTTCTTAGAAGGTGATGAAAGAAACAGTAAAAAGAAAATGAATTTCAGTACTTGGTCATATAAAACATCTCTGGAAGCTCTCACTACATCTGCAAAGTTGATCTGGCCTAATGAGCAAGTAAATATTTCCTTAAGTGAAGGGAAATATTTTTTTAAAACCCTATATGCCATTTAAATTGAGTTACAAATACCTTATAGCAACAGGTTGGGATTCCAAAACAACTTTTTATGCATCTCAGAATTATTGATAGAATGAGACCTTAAAAAATATGGAAGGGGAATTGTTGATAGAATACACATGTTACTATGGTGATATTTTTGGAGCATACTGTTCGCCAGGAACATGGTGTAATTCTGGCTAATTTCAGCCTAAATTAAATGCTGTTGTGACAAAACAGAAATGTCTCTAGGTCACATCAGTGTGATTTGCACTGGGAAATTAGATTATTCTTCATTGGAAACATCAGTTACAAGGCATGACCACACAGCTTCATAAATCTTCCTGATTTAAGAAATGGAAAATGTGCTCTTGTAATGTAATCATTATTAATAAGTGTACTACATTTTCAGAATACTCATTTGTAGTTAGGAAACGACTCAAAGTTTCACCCTTCTAACTATGACTCCAACAAGTCCCTATCAGAGTCCAATTAATAATTAGCTGCTGAGGCATGTAGGCCTCACAGAAGGCAGGAGCAGATGGATTCTGGATCTTGCTTTCTTGGAGCAAATGTGCACAAGAGGGCAAACTTTCAGTGCAAAACCCCAGCCAGCTCTTTGGGTTCCCGCCTTAGCAACTTCTATTTTACAGGGGCCTTTGGGGTACATTCTGCAAGATCTTACTTAATTCGAAGTCCTTGGGTAGATCTGCAAGAAGCATTTGGAAGACAGCTTTATTGTTTCTGTCCTGTGGAATGATGAAAGTAACTGGTCTTATCATGTGACATTTGGTGTCTGGAAACCTAGAGATTAGCCCAAACCCACATTTACCTGATGCCAGTACATATTCAGGCCATCTAGATGTTGGGAAGGAGGTCGAACAAATGTTTCTCTAGCTGATAGTTTATGGTTATCTTCAGGACACAGGTTTATCAGGTTGTATTTGTACAGCACATTGGGGTAAGTGGAGGGAGTTTCTTGAGGTTGAAGGACCTACCGAAGGCTCCATGAGTCACCTACTCCTGGGAATGATGAAAGCAGTGGGTCCCATTATGTGACCTTTTGTGTCTGGGATTTGGAGCACTTAGGATCTGTGACACTGAGTGTGCAGTGGCAGAAGAGGTCTTGCTATCTTTCTGACAGAGGTCTGCAGCTGCTTCCTCTGAACCAAATCTAAAACACCTTCATCTATTTAAATTGCACAATCTGCAACTGCATCCGATGTTATGACAGCAATGCAACGAATTCCTTTTGGTATTTACCATTTAGTTTCTACAAACGATAGTTTCAGACTAAAGATTTTGGTGTCATGTAAATTTCTTTACATAACAAGCACAAAACCAACCAAATAACAACAGAAGTACTTATTTTAATGCAGTTTGTTATTAGTGCGATCTATGAATCTTTGATTGGGTCATACCCAAGTAATAATTACCTAAGAGCTAATAAACAGTAGATACATTCTTAAAAGTCTACATTTGGGAAATATATTAAATTCCTTTAAAAGCAATGTGTTCCTAAGCTCTTATTTTATTTTTTTATTTTTTATTTTGACAGACAGATTGGACAGTGAGAGAGAGAGACAGAGAAAGGTCTTCCTTTGTCGTGGGTTCACGCTCCAATGGCCACCGTGGCCCTCATGCTGCAGCCGGCGCACTGCGCTGATCCAAAGGCAGGAGCCAGGTGCTTCTCCTGGTCTCCCATGGGGTGCAGGGCCCAAGTACTTGGGCCATCCTCCACTGCACTCCCTGGCCACAGCAGAGAGCTGGACTGGAAGAGGGGCAACCAGGACAGAATCCGGCGCCCCGACCGGGACTAGAACCCGGTGTGCCGGCGCCACAAGGCAGAAGATTAGCCTGGTGAGCCGCGGCGCCGGCCCCTAAGCTCTTATTAAAGCTACTTGGGGCTGGCACTGTGGCATAGTAGGTTAAGCCTCTGCCTGCAACACCAAAATCCCATATGGGTGCTGGTTTCAGTCCCGGCTGCTTCACTTCTGATCCAGCTCTCTGCTGTGGCCTGGGAAAACAGTGGAAGATGGCCCAAGGGCTTGGGCCCCTGTGCCCACGTGGGATACACGGACAAAATTCCTGATTCCTGGTTCCTGGCTTTGAATCAGCCAGCCAGCCCTGTCTCTTGCAGCAATTTGGGGAATGAACCAGTGGATGGAAGATCTTTCTCTTTGTCTCTCCCTCTCTCTCTCTCTCTGTAACTGTGCCTCTCAAATTTTTAGAGTCAATATTACAGAGAGAGAAGGAGAGGCAGAGAGAGAGGTCTTCCATTGGCTGGTTCACTCCCCAGTTGGTCCCAATGGCCGGAGCTGCACAGATCTGAAGCCAGGAGTCAGGAGCTTTTTCCAGGTCTCCCACATGGGTGCAGGGGCTCAAGGACTTGGACCATCTTCCACTGTTTTCCCAGGCCATAGCAGAGAGCTGGATCAGAAGTGGAATAGCTGAGACTTGAACTGTCGCCCATATGGGATGCCAACACTGCAGGTGGTGGCTTTACCTGCTACGCCAGAGCACCGGCCCCATAAAAATCTTTTTTTAAAAAAGAAATTACAATCAGGGAATATTACAGCTGAAAACCATTTAGAAGTTAACTTCTTTAAATTTACAATTTACAAAGAAACCTTAGAGATTAACTTATTTAACCTTAGGCTTTTATTTTTAAATTTTTTTTAAAGATTTATTTATTTGAAAGCCAGAGTTACACAGAGAGAGAGGTCTTCCGTTAGACAGTGAGAGAGAGAGAGAGAGAGAGAGAGAGAGAGAAGGAGAGAGAAAAGTCTTCCTTCTGTTGGTTCACCCCCCAAATGGTCGCTACGGCCAGCGTGCTGTGCCAATCCGAAGCCAGAAGCCAGGTGCTTCCTCCTGGTCTCCAATGTGGGTGCAGGACCCAAGCACTTGGGCCATCCTCCACTGCCTTCCCGGGCCACAGCAGTGAGCTGGACTGGAAGAGGAGCAACCGGGACAGAATCTGGCACCCCAACCGGGACTCGAACCGTGGGTTGCCGGCGCCACAGGTGGAGGATTAACCAAGTGAGCCGCAGCGCCTGCATAACCTTAGGCTTTTAAAGAGGAGGAAATTAACATAGAAAGATAAAATCGCTTTCCCCCTTAGCTAATTAGCAACAGAACTACAACAGGAACCTGGGTGTTTTGCTTTCAAGCTTAGCACTTTTGTTGACACACCTATTATTTCCCATTAATCGAAAGAAAAAGGATTAAATGAGATGAAAAATTCAGGAAAAATATAATTTAATCTTTGATGTATGTATTTTTCCAAATAATCTTTTAATAGGGAAGTACTAGTGATAGTTGTATATTCTCATCTGAGTAAATGAATGGTATTAATTGCAAAAATACACCAAGGAAATCCAGTATCAAGAAGCTTGTTGCTTTGGCTCATGTGTGAATACCAGGCACAGAATTTGTATTTTCAAAAGGCTATATAGATTCTCATGATGTACTAAAAATTGTCAGAATTTAGGCCGTAGTTTAAAGCCATTTAAAGTATAGTTGAAGTTGTTTTCAAAATCCAACATGGGAAGCGAGATACTCAGCAGACTCATAGAATGGCAGATGTCCTAAACAGCACTCTGGCCTCAGAATCAGCCCTAAAGGCATTCGGATCTGGCTGAAAAGCCCATGAGAGTATTTCAGGCATGGAAAGCCAAGACACTCTGGCAAAAAAAAAAAAAAAAAAAAAAAAAAAAAAACACTAAATGAAAAACTAAATGAAAGATCTCTGTGAGTGAGATCCCAGTGGAAAGAACAGGTCTTCAAAGAAGGAGGTACCTTTCTCTGAAGGGAGGAGAGAACCTCCACTTTGACTATGACCTTGTCTAAACAAGATAAGAGTCGGAGAACTCAAGGGGCTTCCATAGCCTTGGAAACTCATGACTGGTGCATAGGGAGATTACTGATGCCATAAACAGGAGTGTCAATTTGTAAAGTCAACAACAGGAGTCACTATGCACTTACTCCAATGTAGGATCTCTGTCCTTAATGTGCTGTACATTGAGACTTAATGCTATAATGAGTACTCAAACAGTATATTTCACTTTGTGTTTCTGTGTGGGAGCAAACTGTTGAAATCTTTACTTAATGTATACTAAACTGATCTTCTGTAAAAAAAAAAAAAAGAAGAAGAAATTATCAATTCCCAACTTGACTCTCACTGGGATTAAACATGACAATAGGTCTGATCTGATTTCATCATCATTTAAAAAATCATCTATTATTTTTCACTTTATGTTTCTGTGTGGTAGCAAACTGTTGAAATCTTTACTTAATGTATGCTAAACTGATCTTCTGTATATAAAGAGAATCGAAAATGAATCTTGATGTGAATGGAAGGGGAGAGGGAGTGGGAAAGGGGAGTGTTGCGGGTGGGAGGGACGTTATGGGGGGGAAGCCATTGTAATCAATATTCTGTACTTTGGAAATTTATATTCATTAAATAAAAGTTTAAAAAAAAATTCTCTCTTCCTTTTGTGCTTTTGGGTGAGCTGATTCTTAGATGTGCCAGCTTATATATTGCTAGATATATTTCTCAGCCCGTCTCCTGAAAGTGAGACCTCATGCCATCTCTATTGGGTCTTCATTTATATTCATATTATAGGAGACTCATGTCCTATATGACAAAGCATAAATAGCACTTTCTACTTCTCTGTCCTATCGTCTCTAGCATAAGAATTGCCAATGGCTTTCTGTTGTTTTTCATGCAGGTACACATGCCCTAGTTAGTGTTTCAATGCTCATGACAACTTAACTTCACCTGCTGTGTTGAAGTTTATCTTCTACTTCTCCGAAAACTGAACTTCCCTTTTTGGCTGGGCTGATCCTTCATCATGCTGCACTGAATGTTTGCTTGTTTCCATCTCTGTCTTTACACTTGAGTTTTCACAATGGAAAGGCATATTCCCTTCTATCTCTGCGGACAAATCCAAAACATTCCCGGATCACATAGCCTCCATGAAGCTTATCCAGGTCAAGTTTAATTCAAAATACTTCCCTCAATAAAAATTCCAACAGTTTTTGTAACTTTTGGTAGTTAAATCTATTCTTTTCTTGTAATACCCAGTTAACTGATTGCCACGACAATAAAACTGACAGTTATATATTAAATGTTTATATTAAGGTATATTAGTTATATCTGCATTATTTTAATTGACTCTCACATACTTCCATGAGGTTGACAGAGAACTTATTATGACATTCATCAGTAAAGAAATTCAAAGTTAGATAAGTTACTATGAAATAGAAAAGTTAGTAGTTTGTTTTTCATAATGTAACATTGAAAACAAGTCAATTGTCATTTATTTCCTAAATTAAATGGTACTTTACTGCCTGGGAGTGAGATGGTTGAAAGGAGGGGAAAACTAGCTTTGTAAAAACTCACTACATTTGCTAACTGGCCTCATTTTAGTGAAAACTTCATTATCTAACGGGGCAACGTTTAAGGGCTTTTATACAATTTTAATTCTAAAATTTCTCTCATTAAGAAGACAGATAATGCAGGTCTTTTTTGCTTTCACTGTATTTCTTTTTTTGTACACATCTACTTAAGAGATCATCCTGACCATCCATGTAGAACTGATAGAGTGTATAATAGAACACTCAGGGAAATGATATTATATGCTATCATTACATGATAACAAGGAGGCAATGGAGCAGACAAAACTTTACCAGTGTATCTCATGATGGTTAGGGCTTGGTTTAATTGCATTCATAATTTATAGAAGTGATCCAGTCATTAAATGATCAATCACAGAATGGGAAATATATGTACAGACTGATTGAAAGATTAATCTGTGCAGAATGATAAAGAGATTATTCATAAAATTCTGCACACTCAACCCCGTGCTAACCTAAGAGGCAGAGACCTCCCTCAGAGCTCTGTTTCATGGCTCTTGGTGAGCTGTGGGTTAGACCTATCAATCTCTGACTCCTGAGGCAGCTGAGTATCTGACTCTGCCCACAGAAATATCCATGTTAAGCCCTTATAATCAATAAAGCATGTATGTCTGAGGGCTGTTACCCACATTTCTTCTTTGGAAGTTACCTTAGTTCGTTTTATGCTGCTAAAAATGAATGCTATATGTTGGGTAATTTATAATAGCCATATGCTGGAGCCAGCATCGTCATAGCAGGTAAAGATGCCACCTACCACCCTGGCATCCATATGGGCGCCCATTCGTGTCCTGGCTGCTCCACTTCCCATCAGGCTCCCTGCTAATGTCCTGGAAAAAGCAATATAAGATGGCCCAAGTGTTTGGGCCCCTACCATTCATGTGGGAGACCTGGAGGAAGCTCCTGGCTCCTGGCTTCAACCTGGCCTAGCCCTAGCCCTTGTGGCCATCTGGGGAGTGAACCAGCAGGTGAAAGAACTCTTGCTTTTTCTTTTTCTCTCTCTCTGTATGTAACTGTTCCAAATAACACTTTTAAAAAACCACTTATTGCCTCATGTCTCTGAAGGCTAAGAAGTCCAAGATCAAGTTGCTGGCATCTGAAGAGGGCCTTCTTGTTCAATTGTGCCATGGTAGAAGGTGGAAGGACAACAGAGGTCAGGAAAGAGAGAGAAAGCAAACAGGGGACTGAACTCCCCCTTTTATAAGAAACCCACTCATGACAACTAACAAATGCATAACCAGAAAATTAACTTTTGAGAAAACTTTGTGAAATGACCTTTCCTTTCCTTAGTACACACTCTAGGTTTTTCTTTCTTTTATATTTTAAATATTTATTTATTTATTTGACAGGAAAAATTAGAGAGAGAGACAGAGAGAGACAGAGAGAGAGAGGTCTTCCATCTGCTGATTCACTCCCCCAATGGCTGCAAGAGCCAGAGCTGGGCTGATCTGAAGCTGGGAGTCAGGAGCTTCTTCTGGGTATCCATGTGGGTGCAGGGCCCCAGCACATGGGTCATCTTCTGCTGCTTTCCCAGGCCACAGCAGAGAGTTGCATTGGCAGAGGAGCATCTGGGACACGAACCAGTGCCCATAAGGATGCCAGTGCCTAAGGTGGAGACTTAGCCCACTATACCACAGTGCCAGCCCCGTAGAGAATACTGCTTAAATGTTCTCAAGGGAACACACTCCCCTGGAATGGGACATGGCTGCAGCTCTGTCTCTGCCTATGCAGGCTCGTGAGGGCACACCCTCCCAATGGAAGGCAGTGGCAGAAGGCAGCAGGACGGGTAATCTGTAAGTAATGGTGAATACTGGTTTAGGGAGCTCAAGGTTGCAAATAAGATTCCAGATCCTCGTACTGCATGATAGGGATCAGCTTGCTGTCTCTCATCCTGGAACATAGGGTTTGGTTTTCTCTGTCCCTAAGGTGGGCTTTGGCTAATGTATTGCTGTGCCTGCATGCTTGCTAGCTTGTAGGATTTCTTGTACCCTCTAATAAAAAGTGCTGGCCAAGACTATGGGCAGCACACTCTTCTGATGGAGGTTCCCGTGTTCCGTCTCTTCATTTGAAAAACCCCACAGGCCTCGGTTTTCTTTCTTAACCTGCATTTGTTTTTTCAGTTTCCTGAAGTTGTGGCAAACAGGCATCTTCTAATATTATGCACAAAGAGGCTGAAATAAGCAAATCAGGTATTGAAGGGTGTAGAACCTCCATTTACTTCAAGCTGCAAGGCACAGAGCTATGGGGAACCCACCTTGCACTAGCCAGGACTTGGCCAGGGGTGCCACTGCCTTGATCCATTCAAGTCCACTAAGCCACGTAGCAAGATTGTGTGGTAGAAACAGGACTGAGCTGGTTGTGGGAGTACCTACATCCTGGAATTGGCTCAGTCCCTTCTCCATTATGTATCTTTGAGTTCAAAGGCAGGAGATAAGACTAGGTAATTTCCATTCTCTTTAGCTCCAAAACTCCTTGAATTTTACAATTAAGATCTTATGAGTGTTACCAGAGACAAGAGGTCCATTCACGTGGGGTATTGCTAAAAAAAAAAAATCAGCCTCAAGTGGGAGTCACTCAAAGGAAAACTTTATTTACTCTTGACAAGTGAAGGTGGTTTCCAAGGGTTAGGGACACATTCAGGATGTAGAAAAGTGGTCGTGGGAGGGCCCTTCCTGCTTGCTGCATACATGCAGGATGTGGGAGGGAGTGGTGGGGTCAGGGTAGGGGTGGGAGGGAGTGGGGGGGCTAGCTGCTCAAGCAGCATGCATCTCCATGCGTCTCCATGTATTACCTCTTTAAAACTCTGACTCAGGTTTCTTGCAGCTTTCCTTGATTGGTCTGGCCCTCCCCAAGTACAATACTGCAAGATAAGCCTTCCTGGAATGTCTTTAGCAAACCAAGCTCCGGGCAGTAGACGGTATCACATTCTCTGGTCCTGTGCCTGCACCCCCACTCTTGCCTAAATCCTGCACTGGTGGTTACACCAGGACTCCATGTACCAGGGATTCAATTTTAGTTTGGAATCATAACCTGCTTTGCCCCTCCCTTTTCAGTTGGAGGCATCAGCAGCAATTTTAGGCACACCTTGTTCTCCTTGGGCTGGCTGTGAAACCCTTTGAGGGTCTGAATTGTTGTAGTTACTGTGTATCTTTGTTTCTCCCTACTCTGTCCACATCAGGGTGGGGACAGATGTTGACGCAGCCTGACTTTGCTTCTTTGCCTTTTCCAAATCCAACTGTGCCTACCAAAAAGAAAGTGTGGCTGGCTGTCCCAGTAATTAACCTAGCCAAGAACTTGACATATGAGCATTGTATCTTGGACTCCTCTCCAAGTTTCTCCTAAATATGACAGCTGATCCCTTTTATAACTTACTGAAGATCATTATTTTGGGTGAAACTGTCAAGTTTGAACTCTTCTCTTTTCTGCTTTATTCTTGGTCCTAAACACATATCTGTGTATGCTTGGCTCTTGGGCATTCACTTACAACCTTGTTTCTCAAGAAAACTTTCTTAATTAGTGAGGACATTTGAAGCAATGGCTTAAGTCTCTTCCTCTGCCTCTTTGCCTTTCAAGATAACATGAAAACTTAATAAAAGAGATATTACCATTTTTCTTTTGAATGTTCTGGAACATATAAACCAGAATTTATATTTGGTACAGATTTCCAAAAAGAGAAACATCAATCTGTAAAATGAGTATAACTATGAGCAGCTTATCTGAGAGTTAGGGAGTCTTGTCAGACGTAAATCTCTCAAGAACATGATTTTAGGCTTAATATGCTATTGAAATATCTTCCACTACTCAAAGATCTAAATCTTTTTCTTTGATTTTCCTCATTCTTCATTTTATTTGTCTTTTCTTTATTTCTCCTTTATTTTCTTTAGGGATAGGGGAAAATAGGCTGCAAAAAACAAGGCAAGAAAGATGTTGAAAAAGATTCCATGTAGTTTTAAACTGTGACCATTCTACCCTCTAGTGTTTTTAAACACAGCCCTTTTCCACATTCCAGAACATCTGTGGTTGCGTTTAAGTTCATCCGGATCTAGGACATTTTGCACCAATTTGAAACCTACAACCTATGTGCTTTTGGAGGAGATATGGCTCCATGAATTTATCTTGAGACAGGGGCCCACCCAAGTAGGCAAATAGTTGTAAGTACAGTTAAAAAAATAAAATTCAAATTTCTACAAAGAATTCTAGAATCCATTGGCCAGCTCTCCCTAATCTGTGTGAATCTCAAATCGTTTCCTGACTTTGCTTTTGAACACCAGTGATAAGTTTTGGTTTTCTAATAGTGAGGTATTGAGAGGATTTGGCTATTTTCTCCACCCGGATCTGGGATCTTGGTCCGGCAGATGTTTCCAGTTGTGTTAATGGTGTTGAGTTGTGTGTGGGGTATGATGATGTAGAAACCCAGAGAATAGTTTGAGACCAAGCCAAACATTGTTGCTTGTTGCTCACTGTGGGCCAAACTTGAACTCATGCTTCCAAAGATTCGAAGATTCAAAAGTTAGCTTAATAGTTTCTCCTGGAAAATATAGGATCCAAAAAATTAAAAAAATAATTCTCAAAATTCAATCATTTTTGTATGTGAAATCATTACTACATGAACCCCTCTCTTTCTAAAAGTGTAAGGATGTTTAATGTTTAACTCTTCAAAACTCAGAAAACAGGCTCCTTTTGCAGACTGAAGAAAGCATGTCTTAATGAGACAGTATCCTGAAAACATTGTCAGTATAAAACACACGGTTGAAAGACCTGGTAACATATCCAGTATCTACAGGAAAGAGGGAAAAAAAAATTGAGCCAAATGGTATCATGTTTCTTCTGGGGTTTTCCTCTATTCCTGGTGTGCATGAGAGCCTGAGGTTTTATCATAAAGGGATAAAATGGAAGAAATCATTTACTGGCTTTAGTCATGAAGAAAAGGCATTCACATCTGTTTCTGGTATTCTGTTGAAGAATCTCTCCAGTTGATAATTTGGATTGGAAGCAAATTGGTTTGTTTTCATAGGTCCTTTTCTTCCAAGTTCAGATAAAACAAACCTATCCTGTGGGTCCAATGGTTTGCATTCTGAATTCTTGGTTTACGTGGCACAGAATCCCTCTATTATATTGCTAACACATTATCCATCTTGAAGAGAACAAAACTGGCTAAGTTTTAGCAGGATTTATACTACATAAACTGCCATGACTGACTACACATTGTGCATGTATCATATTGTGTGTGTGTGAAGCTAGGATTCTTAGGGATTTCTAATGTAATTCTTTTAATTTTGTATTTGCTTAAAGTGACTTATGCCTCTAACAGCTACAACTTCTTGCTTGGAAGATTCTATCTCACTATTTATCTAACATGATAAAAATAATGGTGCAATGATTAAGGGTGGTAAAAAGGCCTCTTATGATAAGGTGGGCAGCCCTCTCCTCCTGGATGTCTGTTAAATGAAGAATAAGGAGCTTTTCTTTTTTTAAATTTTTTTGTTCTAGCAATAACGGATAAAGATAAGACCATACCTAGATGAGTTAAGATCAAGTTTTTTAGATAAAGAAAATACAAACCCCCTTCACAAAGTGAAAAATACATTAACCAATTCATGTCCTCACTACTCAGCTGCCAATCTAGCTCCCTGTTAATGAGCTGGTGAAACGGTTGACCGTGGCTGGAGTGCTTGAGTTCCTGCCACCCACACGGAAGACCAAGGTAGAGTTCCTGTCTCCACAGCCTGGGCTGTTGAGGGCATTTGTGGAGTGAATCAGTGGGTGGAACATCTCTTTCTCTCTCTGTGTGTCACTTTGCCTTTAGATAGATCTTTAAAATAAATACCAAAGTGGGACAAATGTAAAAGTAAATAAGTAAAAGTGAAAAAAGAGTCAAATGCATAAACACAGAAAAGCATCTGTTTATTAGAGAGGTGGTAGACCAAAATGACTGCAGCCGAAGGAAAGTGAGTCATCGAGGTCCAGTGGGTTAAGCTGATGTGCCAGCAGCATTTTCTCCACTGATGCACCTGAGAAAGCAGCAGAAGATGACCCACTTGGGCCCCCCACCTGGGAGACCAGATGGAGTTTCAGGATCCTGGCTTTGGTTTGGCCTAGCCTAGGCTGTTGCTGCCACCTGGGGAGTGAACCAGTAGATAAAGGTTTTTTTCTCTCTATCTCTCCCTCTCTCCCTGTTCCTTCTTGCCTTCCCTGCCCCGTCATTCTGCCTTCCAAAAGATCAAATACATAAATCTTTAAAAAGAAAGTGAATTATTGAGTTCATTGTGAGTATATTTTTTTCCCAGAATTGTTTGAAAAAAAAAAAAGGAAATGTTTTATTGCAGGAAGAGGAGGATGACACCTTGAATGAAAGATGTTTTAATAAGTATCTAATTAATCAGGAAAATTATGTATCCTTTTCATTTACTTCTGATGAAATTCTGCTGTAGATACCTCCTGAATAAAGGCTGGACTGAAATACCTTCACAAATTATTTCAAAGCTGAGTGAAATTATTCCATATGGCTTTGGTTCCTTCAATTAGAGTTTTAAAAAGAAATTCAAATTAGCTAAATGGCTACTCTTTTGAAGTGACAAAACTCTTTGCAAAACTTTTGATTTTTTTTGTCTTTTTTTTTCCAAGTTATAATAAGAGACTGGAAAATGGGAAATTGTTTTAGAAAAAAAATGTTGTCCCTTTGTCTTTTTTCCCAAGGCATGGTAGTATAAACAAGTAGCGGATTTCCTGTATGGCCTAATGAGACATAAATGCAGATAGTAAAAGCAAAATGAACACCAGAACATATTGCTTAGAAAAACACATTATGAAACTTGTGACATTCATAGATCCATTGAGACATATTGTTTGGGATTATCTGACTTTTCTAGTTAAAAATAAATGTTAAATGCCTTGAGCCAGAGCTCGGTGGTTGACTGACCACCAAGTCCCATCCTACCTTGTAATCTCTGTTTCCTACATTACACTCTGTGGATGTGTTCTCCTTTCTATTGCAAGAATTAATCCTCTGTGTGACTATAAATAAGACTCCTTTTAGATCTCTTGAACTTGAGGATCTAAAGAAATGGGCAGACACAAGACTTTTTTTAATGGAAATTCTTTTCATATAGTCTTATGGCAAAAGCTTACTTCTAGGCAGAACTAATTGATTCTATATTTTGTAAAAAAAAAAAGGCAAAATTTTAAAAAAATTAACAAAAAACAGCCTAAATGGACAAAAAAAAGAAAGAAAGAAAAAAGAAAAAGAGCTACACCATGGTCTAAATCCAACATTGGATTGAAATAAAACAATTGATATTTTAAACATAATTTCTGCATTTTCACACTTTCCATCCCCCAGCTCATGTTAAATACTTTATTATTTACTATGGATAAAAAGTCAATTAATAGTCTGGAACTTTTAACTAAGTGGTGTTGCAGAAAAAGAAGGAAAATAGACAAATACTGGTATCAGGAATAATTCGATTAAAAATGCCGTGGGCTTAGTAAAATGGGAGAACACACGACCAGAAGTAACAAAGAAGCTCCTCTGAAAACATATAGGCTTTGTACTCAAACTTGGTTTAAAATCCCAGCTCTATTGCTCACTTGCTCTGTGTGACTACAGTTCAATTATTTAACCTTATGACTTTGTAGTGAAAAACACAAGAAAGATTAGAAATCGCTAAACGAAAGACATTAAAGATGCTTTAGAAAGAGGAAGGACTATGGGCAGTGAACAGGAATTCTTGAGTCTCAAGCTACATCTTCATTTCTGTGTAAACTTGATCTGAGGAGGAGAGGAACTGAGTAGGGGAAAATCTCTGAGGTGTTCCCCTCTTCCCTCAAGAGCGATCACTAAGATCCTGAATAGAGGAAGGACCCTTTATAAAAACCACACTGTGGGCCGGCTGGCGCCACGGCTCACTAGGCTAATCCTCCGCCTAGCGGCGCTGGCACACCGGGTTCTAGTCCTGGTTGGGGTGCCGGATTCTGTCCCGGTTGCTCCTCTTCCAGGCCAGCTCTCTGCTGTGGCCAGGGAGTGCAGTGGAGGATGGCCCAGGTGCTTGGGCCCTGCACCCGCATGGGAGACCAGGAGAAGCACCTGGCTCCAGGCTTCAGATCAGCGCGGTGTGCCAGCCACAGCGCACAGGCCGCAGCGGCCTTTGGAGGGTGAACCAACAGAAACGGAAGACCTTTCTCTCTTTCTTTCTCTCTCTCACTGTCCACTCTGCCTGTCCAAAAAGAAAGAAAAGACAAAACACTGTGTATACTTCTGAGAATAACCTTATAACTGAAAAACATGGTAAATCATGATCAACACATGTTCAGATAAAACCACCTCTGGATCCTAGCATATTGCTAGGATAACCTTGCAATCATTACTGATAAGACAATTTCAAAAGGTTAAAAGAAAGCAGAGTTAGCATAACTTTTTTTTTCTTTTTAAAGGTCTACCTTTATTTATTTGAAAAGCAGAGTTACAGAGAGAGGTAGATAGAGGGAGAGGTCTTCCAACCACTAGTTCACTCCACAAATGGCCACAAGGGCCAGAGCTTGGCTGATCTGAAGCCAGGAGCCAGGAGCCAGGAGCTTCTTCCAGGTCTCCCACGTGGTACAGGGGCCCAAGCAATCGGGCCACCTTCTACTGCTTTCCCAGGCACATTAGCAGGGAGTTGGATTGGAGCTGGAACAACCAGGACACCAACTGGCACCCGTATGAGATGCTACAGGCTGGATTTAGGATAATTTTCAATGTTCAGACAGGTAATACTCTTGTGAACTAATTCTTCTGATCTCAGTTGTAATTTTCAATGGTGGCCGGTGCTGCGGCTCACTTGGCTAATCCTCTGCTTGCAGCAATGGCACCCCAGGTTCTAGTCCCGGTCTGGGCGCCAGATTCTGTCCTGGTTGCTCCTCTTCCAGCCCAGCTCTCTGCTGTGGCCCAGGAGTGCAGTGGAAGATGGCCCAAGTGCTTGGGCCCTGTACCCACATGGGAGGCCAGGAAAAGCACCTGGCTCCTGGCTTTGGATCGGTGGCCATAGCGGCCATTTGGGGAGTGAACCAATGGAAGGAAGACCTTTCTCTCTGTCTCTCCCTCTCACTGCCTGTCAAAAAAAATTTTTCAACGGTGAAATTCTTTTTTTTTATATAATTTCTTTTTTTTTTTTTTTTTTTTGGACAGGCAGAGTGGACAGTGAGAGAGAGAGACAGAGAGAAAGGTCTTAAGGTCTTCCTTTTACCGTTGGTTCACCTTCCAATGGCTGCTGTGGCCAGCGTGCTGTGGCTGGTGCACTGTGCTGATCCGAAGGCAGGAGCCAGGTGCTTCTCTTGGTCTCCCATGGGGTGCAGGGCCCAAGCACTTGGACCATCCTCCACTGCACTCCCGGGCCACAGCAGAGAGCTGGCCTGGAAGAGGGACAACCGGGACAGAATCCGGTGCCCCAACCGGGACTAGAACCCTGTGTGCCAGCGCCGCAGGTGGAGGATTAACCTATTGAGCTGTGGTGCCGGCCAAAATTCTTAAATTTGTAAATATATTTATTATATTTTGATATTTTATAAAAATAAAATATGAAAGAAATTGAAGGTTATTTTTTAAGAGACTTAAGGAAGTCTAAGGTAAGATCACTCATACTACTTATTCTTTACTTTTTCTTAGGAGTAATGTCCATTATTCAATAGTAGCAGAGTGATAATTATGAAGATTTGGAAAATGACTTAAAATATAAGAAACTGCTTTAAAATGATACATTTCAGCAAATATTCAGTGGAACAGGATTATTTGCATCAGCGTTATTTTACCCGCAGTTGAGAAGTCACTGAAATACTGGAAACTATAAAAGCTTCAGGGTGAGACAGTCCTGAGCTTGAGATGCAACACCTTTTTTTTTGATTAGTTACATGGTGTCAAGTTCAGTATTTCTACCTGTAAAATGACACAAACCAGAACATTAGGGTATTGTGATAAAAACTTATGTACAGTAGTATTTACTATACACAGGGTTTTTTTTTAATTGTCCAAGAAATATCATCCATTTATTGGATATTTTATGAAGTATACAAAAGAGGATCAATAAATATGTCAAAGTTATAAGATACAAGGTTGTAATTTTAAAGTAAAATGTGACCAGACTAATGTTCTTTACCCAGAAAATTTTAAATATATGGCAATTTTATTTTAAACTAAAATGATTTTTTTCCAAAGTTGCATTGAGAAACTTTCAGCACTACGTAAGAGCTTCGAATCCAATCTATCAGTGCATATTCTTACAAACAGAGCATAAAGGAGTGAGGAAATTTGAAACTGACTTAGGAAAATTGGGCATTTCCAAGGGGAACCCTTTTTAAATCTGAGTTCAACTATTACATCCTTTCATCACTGTTTGTTTCTGTCAGAACCAAGGGTACATTTTAACCATCGAAAAGTATGAAGCATCCAATAAAAAATGTAATGAAACTTCCCTGAATATTGTCAAAGTTTATAACCTGAGTCACTCAAAGGAGAACACTTCACAATACTAAAAACAAACAAATAACAACAACAAATGGCATTATCCATCCAATCCATGCAAAACTCTTGGGAATTGTTCCAGATTATGAAATACTCATGCATTAGAACAACACGCTGAGGACATGGAATTTAATTTATGAAGATGCATGTAAAAATAGATGTAAACTGAATGATTACTGGTCTTGCTGACACATACATTCACTGGCTTCACACAGCTAATGGCAATCTTCTTCCCCGAGGTGGGAACTTCCTTCATGACTGTATGTAAACAATTCTTCCATGGTGGCAGCTCACTGGAGGCCAGGTCCCTAATTACAGAGATGGTATTCTCTTTGGGGGGCATGCAATACTGTAATTTTTCCTCCTTAATTAGGACAGAGGGACTGCCCTGGGCGATGCTTCATTTAAAAGACCATGTCATAGTTCTTTTAAAACCTTTGACTCATCACTAAATGAGCCTGTTGTAGAAAAATCCGCACTCCTCTCATTTTACGGGAAAAGATAATGATGGTAATAATAATCATAATAATAATGCCAGAGGGCGAAGCAGAGGAGGAGAAGAGGGAGAGAAAGAACAAAGGAGGGAGAGGAGGGAAAGAAGGAAAAGGAAGAGGGAATGGCCAAGGGTCACTTGTGCACTGGGCTATTGCGGGCGCCTCTAAGGATACAGTCTCAAAGTCCACACCATGTGAGAATTGCAGCTTCCTGAGTATCATCATCAGATATTCTGATTCAAAATGTCTGAAACGCAACCTGGGGGAGTCTGCATTTAAAATATAAGCCCTCTGGGTCCGAAGGCAGTCCCCTGAAAAGTGAGTCTCTCTATATATTTTAGCATACGAAAGAGCTGCTTTTCAGGCCAGCTCCTGGGGCAGCCACAGGGCCACTGCTTGTGGTTCTGGCTCCTTACTTGTGACTATGGATGGATGCTCTGGCTGGGCTGGCCTCTGCCTGCACAGCCAGCTGCTTCCTGTATGTTGTCATCCATGTAACAGTGTGAGTGGAGCTGCACACTCACGCCCTTACTGCCAAGATTCTGTGTTAATTCTCTTGCCCCCCAATGCTAGTGTCCGAGGTGGTCCCTGTGGTTGCATGAATTAATTTTTGTGTATGGTATGAAGTAAACAGAGAGGTTCATTTTCTATTTGCATATGAGTAACCAATTATTCCAACTTTTTTATTTTTTAATTCTTACCCATTTTACTTGAAAGGCACAGAGAGAGAGAGAGTGAGGCTGGAAACAACTGGAACCAGTACAACTTTTGAAGTCTGATCTATACACAAAGAACAAGGCTCTTGGCACCTTTATCAAGAATACATTGATCGCATATGTGTGGGTCTTTTTCTGGACTCTCATCTTTGTTCCATTGATATACATGGCCACCCTTAAGACCATGCCATACTGTTTTGATAATGGTAGCGCTATCATACATCTTGAAATCAAGGTGTGTGAGTCTTATAACTTCGTCCTTTTCAAAAATTTTTTTGACTATTCCCATTCCTTTTTCTTTCCATTTAATATTTAAAATCAGCTCATGAGTTTCTTAAGACAAAAAAAAAAAAAAAAAAAAAGCTGTCTCCTGCAATTTTGACAGGGATTGTTCTGAATCTTAACCTGAAAAATCTGTATCTTAACCATATAGAGTATACTGAACACAATGCAGGTACTTGTCACTCGTTAGTTATATCCTTTAACATTCCTCCTGTAATGTATTGTCGTTCTCAGTATACAGATATTACATACATTTTGTTGGATTTTTCTGTATGCAATTAATTTTTAGATGCAATTATAAGTGGTAATTTTTAAAATTTAAATCCCAAAGAAAATGTTATCAACTATAGTCACTAGCAGCAGTGGTATATAGAAAATAAATAATTTTTTTTTGACAGGCAGAGTTAGACAATGAGAGAGAGAGAGAGAAAGAGAGAAAGGTCTTCCTTCCATTGGTTCACCCCCCAAATGGCCGCTACGGCTGGTGCTGCAACAATCTGAAGCCAGGAGCCAGGTGCTTCCTCCTGGTCTCCCATGAGGGTGCAGGGCCCAAGCACTTGGGCCATCCTCCACTGCCCTCCCGGGCCACAGCAGAGAGCTGGACTGGAAGAGGGGCAACTGGGACAGAATCCAGCACCCCGACCGGGTCTAGAACCCAGGGTGTGCCCAGCCAAGTGTGCTGCAGCGCCGGCCAGAAAATAAACATCTTGTGTATTGATCTTATATCTATGGCAGTATTGAAATCACTTAGTTTTAAGGTGCTGTGGTAGTATTCTGAGCATTCACATTACCTGTGAATAAAGACAATTTAATTTCTTTCTAATCCCCATGAATTTATATTCTGTTCCTACTTTATATGCTCACTTTATTATTAGTCCCCTTGGGACACATTATGTAGACCTGGAAAAAGCGCTGCTTTCAAAATCTTGGGGTGGGGTGGGTAGAAGCACTCAGCTTTTGACCATTAAGTGTGATACTGGTGGCAGGTTTCTCAGTCATAGATGACTTTCCACACATTGAGACAGTTTTCATGCATTTCTACTTTGCTGAATTTTTTTTAAATCCCCATTTTTCTGAGGTTTATCAGTTTTATTGACGCAAAGCGCTAGCCTTTTGCTTTTCTTTCATTTTAAATTTATATTTACTCATTTAAGAGAAACGGACTCAGAGAGAGGGAGAAATAGAGAACACTCCCATGCACTGGTTCTCTCCTCAAATACACGCAGTGGTTGCGGTGGGCTAGGCCAACGCTTGTAGCTGGGAGCTCAACCCTTTCTTCCAACCACTTGAGTCATCAAAGCTGCCTCCCAGAGTGTACAATAGCAAGAAACTGGATTAGGGAGGGAAGCTGTACTGAAGCTATGGCACTCCAACATGGGATACACGTGTCCCAAACGGCCCCTTAACTGTTAGTCCACATGCCCATTGCTTTTGTTTTGATTTTCTCCATTTAAAATATATTCTATTTCATTGCTCTTAGCTGTCCTCTCTCTTTTTTCTTTTCTTTTTTTTTTTTAATTTTTTGCCAGGCAGAGTTAGACAGTGAGGAAGAGAGACAGAGAGAGTTATAGACAGTGAGAGAGAAAGACAAAGAGAAAGGTCTTCCTTCTGTTGGTTCACTCCCTTAATGGCTGTGACAGCCGGCGCTGCGCCGATCCGATGCCAGGAGCCAGGTGCTTCTCCTGGTCTCCCATGGGGTGCAGGGCCCAAGCACTTGGGCCATCCTCCACTGCACTCCCTGGCCACAGCAGAGAGCTAGACTGGAAGAGGAGCAACCGGGACAGAATCTGGAGCCCCGACCGGGACTAGAACCGTGTGTGCTGGCGCCGCTAGGCAGAGGATTAGCCTAGTGAGCCACGGCGCCAGCCGAGCTGTCCTCTTTCATATTTCTTTTCTTACTATTGTCCTGGCTTTACTTTGTCTTCTATTTCTAGTTTCCTTGGGGTGAAACTTACATCATGAATTTGAGACCATCTCTAATAGAAACACTAATGCTCTAAATTTTTCTTTAAACACTGCCTTAGATGCGTCTCACAAATTTTGAAGGGATTAGTTTTTATTTTTACTCAGCTTCACATATTTTCTAATTTTTGCTTTGGTTTATTCTTTGGTGCCTGAATTATGCTATGAGGGTATTTCAGAAAGTTCTGGAAAAATGGAATTCAAAAAATGAGTTTGTTTGGTGCGAACTTTTTTCATGATACATGTAAAATGCATATGATGAGTAAACTACACACAAACTTCAAATTTTTTGCACCCAAATAGACCCATATTTTTAACTTTTAACTTTTTAAATTTTTATAAATTTTTTGAAGTACTTCATATATTGTTTAATTTATATACATGTGGAGATTTTCTAGATATTCTGTTATTGATTTCAAAAGTAGTTTCAATGTGGATGGAGAACACATTTTGTATGATTTCATTCTATTAAACATCAGTAGACTTATTCTATGGCCACAACCCAAATATGCACTATTCCTATTTTGGTCAATACTTCATGTGCATTTGAAAAGACTGTATATTCTACTATTAGGAGGTTTGATAAATATCAGTTAGGTCAAGTTGATGGTTTTTTTTTTTTTCTCACTAAATTTTGTTTTAATTGGTCTCAAACTTCTGTGGCAGATTTTTGGTCACTTTGCTTCCATTAAAAAGTACTGCTTTTAAAAACTAATAACTTAAAACTCTCCCATACAAAAACAAATAGTCCACAAACATCCCTTCCTTCTGAAGGCACATTGATAGAATGTGTTGCTATCATTAAGCAGTCTTTTACTATTAAACTTAAATAAGACAGACAGTTCTGAGGCCGCTTTTCCATCACTGATTAAGACCAGGGTGGCAGCTGTTAGTGATAATATTCATTTAACCTCCTGGGCTTTCTGGGCAGACGTGGTGACCTCGCTAACTCCAGCAGCCTCCTTGTCCACTGCTTTGATCCCACCCACAGCAACTATCTGTCTCATATCACAAACAGCAAAACGACCCAGAGAAGGACAGTTAGAGAAGCTCTCAACACACACACGGGCTTTCCAGGCGTTACATCAATGGCAGCATCACCAGATTGCAAGGACTTGGGGCCATCTTCCTGCTTCTTACCACAATGACGATCCATGCTTTCCTCCAGCTTAGCAAGCTTGCAAGCACTGTGAATTGTGTGACAGGGGCATGGCCAGAACTGATTTGGTGTGCATGGTTCAGGATGATCACCAGAGCTGTGAAGCCAGCAGCTTCCACTGGTGGGTCATGTCTGCTGTCACCAGCAATGTTGCCAGTGTCAACATTTTTAACAGACACATTATTGACAGTGAAGCCCACATTGTCCCCAAGGATAGCTTCACTCAAAGCTTCATGGTGCATTTCAACAAACAGCAGTTGTGCTGTTGACTGGAGCAAAGGTTACCACTATGCCAGGTGTGGAACCCCAGTCTCTGCTTGGCCCACAGAGATAGTACCCTTACCACGGAAGACAGCCTGTAGCAGCAGATGCAAAGGCTTGTCAGTTGGACAAGTTGGTGGGAGGATGCAACTCAGGGCTTCAAGCAGTGTGCTTCCACTTTGTGGGTGGCTTTCCATCCCTTGAAACAATGCATATTAGCACTTGGCTCCAGCAGGTTGTCATTGTTCCAACCAGAGACTGGCAAAAATGCCACCATGTCAGGGTTGTAGCCATTTTTCTTAATGTAGGTGCTGACCTCCTTAATGATTTCATTGTACCTCTATTGGTTGTGGAGTGGCTCCATGGAATTCACTTTGTTAACACCAACAATGAGTTGTTTCACATCCAGTGTGTAAGCCAGAAGGGCACGCTCACGGGTCTGCCCATTCTTGGAGACACCAGCTTCAAATTCCCTGATACCAGCAGCAACAACCAGGACAACACATGCAGCCCGACATGTGCTCGGAATCATGTTTTTCAGGAAGTCTCTGCGTCCTGGCGCATCGATGATAGCCACATAATATTTGCTGGTCTCAAATGTCCACAGGCAGCTGTTGCTGGTGATACCACACTCACATTCAGCTTGCAGTTTGTCCAAAACCAGGCATAGTTGAGAGAGTCCTTTCCCATCTCAGCAGCCTCCTAGTCAAATTTTTCAGTGGTCCTTTTGTCAATGCCACCACATTTGTAGATCAGATGGCCAGGAGTTGTGGACTTGCCCACATCTATGTGTCCAACGACAACAATGTTGATATGAGCACTTTCCTTTCCTGTTTGGCTTTGATTAATTAGTGGTGTCCACAACACCTGTGTTCTAGAGGCCAAACCGTAGTGAAAAATGGTTAATTCTGGTTTTTTTCTGATTTTTGTTTTGAGGGGAGTTATATGTTCTAACAACTATTAAGGAAGGAGTGCTGAAATCTCTGATTGTAGATTTACCTGTAGTATTTTCAGTTCCATCAGTATTTTTTCACTCTGATTTTATAGCTCTGTAAATATGTGTATACATGTTTGTGATTACCTTACCTTGTTAACTACATCCTTTATCTTACATAGAGTTCCCTTTTTCTATGATATCTGTTATTTTAAAATCTATTTTTTCTTATATTAATGTGGCTATTCTAGCTATCTTCTGATTGACATAGGCTTGGTCTTTTTTCCCTCATGCTTCTACTTTTTACTAATGTGAGTTCATATTTCAAGTGATGTCCAGACAGCAAATTACTGAATCTGGCTTTTTTTGTTTTATTCATTTGAAAGATAGAGCTAGAGATTGAGAGTTCCCATCCACCTGTTCAGTCTCCATAGACCTGAGCCAGCTTGAAGGCTGAACCAGGCCGAAGCGGGGAGCTGGGCATGTAATCTAGGTCTTGCACACGGGTGGCAGGAAACCAATTACTTCAGCACTTACCTATACCTTTCAGGGTCTGCATTGGTGGGAAGCTGGAGCCAGAGCTAAACCCTTGCTCCTGGGTCTTGCATTTTAATTCAACTTGACCTTGGGGTTAATGCTGAGGCACAGTGGATTAAGTTGCCACATGGGATGCCTGCACTCCAGATTGTCCCACCTCCACTTCTGATCCAGTTTCTTGCTAATATGCCTGGGAAGCAGCAGGTAATGGTCTAAGTACTTGGATTCCTGTCTCCCATTTGAGGGACCTGGATAGAATTCCTGGATTTTGGCTTCAGCCTGGTCCAGCTCCAGCTGTTATGGCATTTAGAAAATGAACCAGAAGATGAAAGATCTCTCTTCATATCTCTTTATTTCTCTTTGTTTCTTTGACTCAGCTTTTCAAATAAACAAATCTTAAGAAAAAAATGAAAAAATTCAACTTGACCATTGTTGCATTTTAATTGTGAATATTTAGATCTTTTTTTTTTTTTTTTTTTTTTTTTTTTTTTTTTACAGGCAGAGTTAGACAGTGAGAGAGAGACAGAGAGAAAAGTCTTCCTTTGCCGTTGGTTCACCCCCAAGTGGCCGCTATGGCTGGCACATTGCTGCCAGCGCGCTGCACTGATCCGAAGCCAGGAGCCAGGTGCTTCTCCTGGTCTCCCATGCGGGTGCAGGGCCCAAGGACCTAGGCCATCCTCCACTGCACTCCCGGGCCACAGCAGAGAGCTGGCTGGAAGAGGAGCAACTGGGACAGAATCCGGCGCCCCGACCAGGACTAGAACCCGGGGTGCTGGCGCCACATTACCCTATTTAGCCATGGCACCAGCCCATAGATCTTTTATATTATTGTTAGGGTAGCATTTAAATGTATCATCTTACTAGCTGTTTTCTATTCTTCCCAATCTTTTAATTGTTTTCTTTTTTTTTTAATCTGCCCAATCATTTTCTAGTTATACCTCCTATTGTGTTTTATTGATTTCCCTTGGTTTTATAATACATACTTATCAGGGTCTACCCTCAGGTAGTGTTGTATAATTTATGTTTATTTTAAGATACTTAGAAAAATGTTTCCATTTTCTACCTCCCTCCTTTATGGTATTGTTGTCATGAATTTTGCTACCCTGTTACCAATATCACAATGACATGTTGTAACTTTTGCTTCAATCATCTATCTTCTAAAGATATTAAATATAATAAAACTATCTGTTCTATTTATATTACCAGCTTTACTTATCTTCATTTCTTTGTTTAATACAATTTTTTTGAGATTTTTTGACATCTTTATTTGCAAGTAGCAAAGACAGAATATGAATATAAATTTCCAAAGTACAGAATATGGATTACAATGGCTTCCCCCCCGTAACTTTTTTATCTATTCTTGTTTTCCTTCTGCCAGAAAAATCTTCTATGAACTTTTCTTGTAGTGTGGAGGTATTAGCCATTAATTTTCTCAAATTTTACTGGTCTATGTAGAATTCTGGATTTATTTGTTTATTTTTTCCATTCCATACTGTAATACTTTACTTTACCTTCCAATTTCTGTTGTTTAGGTGAAAACTCTATTTTAATGTTTACTTTGATTTTGTATGCAATATTTCTTTGCATGTTATTTTCAATAGTTTGATTATTTTATGTCTCAGTGAATGTGTGTATGCACTTTTTACATTTATCTAGATTGGGATTCTCTAAATTTCTTGGATCTGTTTTTAAATATAACCTTTTTTTTTCAAATATTTTTCTTCTCTTTCTTTTTTCTTCCTTCTTCTGGTCACCCTAATTTCACATATCCTAAGTAATTTTTTAGTTCCCCATATCTTTTCAACACATGTTCAATTTATTTTTCACTTGCTTTTCTCTCTGTGTTTCAATTTGAATAGTATATTGTCCTCTCTTTAAGTCCACTGATTCTTTACTCATATGTGTCCAGCCCGCTTAGAAGCCCATCAAATCATTTATTTACCCAGAGTGTCATGTTTTTTATTTCTACCATTTCCATCTGACTCTGTCTTACTGTCTCATTCATACTACTAAAATTCCCTTTGAAAATCCTCTTTTTTGTTGTAAAAATATAAAAGTTGTACTTTTCCTGCTTATCTCAAGTGGTTATGAAAATTGACTATTTTAATAGATGTTAACATGGGCTCTGTACCTACAAATCCCTATCCAAATGTAAGCATTTATTGAATAGAAATTTATTGTGTCACTTCTTGGACCAATACATGTGGTTATGCAGGTTGTTAATTGCATCAAGGAGCAAGGGCAAGGGGCTAGTGAAGCTGGAATTCAGTTCCTGTTGTCTCTCCAACAATGTGCTCTATCTTGAGTTATTTCTACTCAGAATAGAAAGGCGCCCATTTTTCAATTTATTGGCAGTTGCTTTAATTCCTTCCATGGTCAGGATGAGCAAGGCACTAGGAATAGAGGGATGAATAAAAAATATAATGTAGTAATAGATGCAAATGTTTATTATGATGGCATACAAAGATGGACACAATGTAAATTTTTTAAAAAGCAACTTAGAACATAACTATAAAATATTGATCCATCTTTCTGCTGTCCATCACCCCCATAGGTGTAATTAATTATAGATATTTGACCATAAGAAGGAATGGAGTAAGAGACTGAGGTGATGAAAAAGAGTATTGTCTAAGGTTTAAAGATATTTGGAAATTATTTTTTATTAAATTAGAAACAATATTTGTGAATAATTTTAGGTAAAATTCTACTGAGTATGAAACCACAATCATTAAAAATGTCTTAGTTGTAAGCTTGAAGGAAATAGGCTCATTTAAAAAGCTCTCTAGTCACGCTCAAACTTTGTGACATGATGCCAATCACTAGCCTCTGAAACTTGTTATTATTGTGTATAGAAAGAAAATTAAATGGTTAAAACCTTTATTGCTGCTTGCCTATAGAATACACAACTTTATAACACTTGTTAGAATCACCATGAACATATGTTCCTTGCACATACATGTTTTTGCTATGTATATTCCAACTAACAGCTCACTCTCTCAGTGGTGTTCCAGTGAATTCCATGATACTTCATCTGTGCTGGCCACAGTTCCCCTCAGACATCCTTGTGAAACAGTAAGAAATACATGTATGGGTCTCTGTGCCCAGTCCTGGCTCAGAACTTCTATTACCCTGATAGATAGGAATAGGGATGCTAGGAAAATCCTTTCTGACTTTGGTCTTTGACCCCAGTTCTTAAGAGAGTTCCAAAATCCCTTGTAACTTCTTGGGTGACAGAGTACCTTTTATTGTAAAGAGTAGACTCTTGATGGGCTCCTAAATGGGGGATGTTCATCAAAAAAGAACAAACTATGATTATAAACTTGGAGATTTCAGCTTAACCCCACCATTCTTGAGAGAAGGAAGGGAGACTGGAAAATAGAGTTTATAAACAATCATGTATTCATGATGTAACCTCCATAAAAATCCCTGAAGCATGGGTTTGGAGAGCTTCTGAATTGGCAAACACATCTGTATGCTGAGACAGAAGCTGCTGCACCTAGAATCCTCCCAGAGCCTGCCCTTCGTACCTCTTCATCTGGCTGCTCATCTGAATCCTTTATTATACCCTTTATTAACAAGCTGGTAAATGTAAGTGTTTCCCTGAGTTCTATGAGTTGCTCCAGAAAATTAAACAAACCAGAGGAGAGGGATGTCATAACCCTACTTTATAGACAGTCAAGCAAAAGCACAGATCACAATTTGAGGCTTGCAATTGGCATTTGAAGTGAGGACAGTTTTGCCATCAGTGTCAGAATTTAATTGAGTTAGGGGGCATGGAGCTGATGTCTATTGTAGAATGCTTGGTGTGTGGGAAGAAGTGTTCTATGTTAACTGTGAGACTAGACTAGGAAAAATATTTTTTTTTCTGTCTTTAGTACTCTGCTTCCTCTTGGTCTACCAATCCTGCCACCAAGGCCACAAGTACTTCACTTGAAATAAGTCCATGTCCAGAATGGATCCCATTAATATGACTCTTAAGTTCCTTCCTTGCACTTTTAGCACTGTTCATTTCTGTACAACCCCATTATCCTAAAAACCATGGAGAAAATAATGACATCATATGGGGAAATAACAATCAAAAAGAAGAAACCTCACACTACTACCTTTTGTAGTTATAACTTCTTCTCCTTACCCTGTTTCCCAACTTGAGAAATTTATCACTCCTTATCACCTCTCTATCTGCATCATAATATCTCACTCTTTATTAATCCTCGTTCTCCACCAGAATATCTAGCCTGACTCTTCCCTCAGCTGTTCCCATCAGGGCTCTAGTCCTGACCATTATCACAATCTATCAGTAGAATATGCAATAGTTGGATAGTGTTGATTTGGAGAGGTGGCAGGACAAAAAAGGAGAAGAAAGGAAAAGCTAGTTCTTTCATAATCTCTTGGAATTCTTTTCAGTTTGTGTACTTAATCTCATTCTTTTGAGAGCCTACTTACATTCTTCTCAGATCTCCAGAGAATATCAGTCTTACAGTCTATAGACCAGCTAAGCCAGGTTTCTTATTCTAAATTATTCCTGATACTCACTTACCATTATATCATGAACTCCCATCAGAGTGCTTCACACATAAATGGCTTGTGAATAAGTGAACAAGCCAAGGCTTGAAGTGTTCACTTTTTTTTTTTTTTGACAGGAAGAGTGGACAGTGAGAGAGAGAGAGAGACAGAGAGAAAAGTCTTCCTTTGCCGTTGGTTCACCCCCCAATGGCCACTGCGGCCAGCGTGCTGCGGCCGGTGCACCGCGCTGATCCGAAGCCAGGAGCCAGGTGCTTCTCCTGGTCTCCCATGTGGGTGCAGGGCCCAAGAGCTTGGGCCATCCTCCACTGCACTCCTGGGCCACAGCAGAGAGCTGGAATGGAAGAGGGCAACCGGGACAGAATCCGGCGCCCGACCGGGACTAGAACCCGGAGTGCTGTCAGCAGTCGGAGGATTAGCCTATTGAGCCATGGTGCCAGCCTCACTTCTTTTGCTGACCACCAAGAGAGCCAGACCAAAGTGTGGGATTGTTGTCAAGGTGCATTATCCCCAAGATCTCAAAGTTATGATACCATTTTTAAGGAGAACTACTATTATTCCTGGAAGGTATGCTTTGGAAATAGCAGACTCTATATACATACAATCAATATTTTTGAGAGTGAGATTACTAGGACTGATACCATGATAACGGTTGCTGTCAAAGTGTTCTGTAGGCAAAGTTAATTTTGAGAGGAATTGCACCCTCTTCCATTTCCATTCTATGCTTCTCTTCAACAGATTTGGCAAGATCTCATGGTAAAGAATTTCCTTACCATCTCTCCTGGCCATCAGCAACTTAACAATATCCACCATATTGTTTCAGAGCACTTCATATCTTCTACTTTCACAAAAACCATGGTCTAGTAAACAATGTTTATCAATGTTCCAGAAACTATTCTGCCTGAAGTCACTGGAGATCACTTATAATGATGGAATCATTTCAGGTTGATTTTCAAGCTCTTCTTTTTTAAACTAAGATATAATTTACCTAGAGGGAAGTGTACACATCTCAAGTAAACAGGTGAATCAAATTTGACAAACACATACAAATGTAACCTAAATCCTACCAGAATATAAACCATGGCTATCTTTATGGAAAATTCCATTGTTCATCTTCCTGACAACACCCTAAGTCATCTGTAACCACAATTCTGCTTCCTATCATAATTAATTGTTTTCTATTATGTTTTAGAACTTCATGTAAATAGTCATATACAACATACATCTTTGTGCCTAGATTCTTTGACTAATTGTTCTGTATTTGAAGTTTAATTATAGCATTTAATATTCACCAATATATTCCTTTTTGTTGCTAAATAATATTCCATAATATGAATATCCCATAGCTTGGCTGCCCTTACTTCTGTTAATAAACACTTGGGATATTTTCATTTTGGGTAGTAATGCTACTATGAAAACTTATTCAGAAGGTTTTCTGTAGATATCTGGTCTACTTTTCTTGATTAAAAACTGTGAGTGGATTTCTGGATAGTAATACATTTCACTACTTAAGAAACTGACAAACATGTTTACAAAGCAGATTTAAAACTTTACTCCTACACCAGAAATAAATGAACATTGCAGAGGGTTTACATGGTCACCAGAATTATTACTGTCAATATTTTAAAATGTAGCCACATGTTTATGTATCAAGCTATCTTATTGTCATTTGAATGTACAATAGTCTTACAAATAGTGATATCGAGTATATTTTCTTTCTTTTTAAAAAAGATGTTACTTGAAAGTCATAGTTACACAGAGAGAGAATGAGAGGCAGAAATAGAGAGAGAGAGAAGTCTTCCATCTACTGGTTCACTCTCCAGATGGCTGCAATGGCCAGAGCTGAGCCAATTCGAAGCCAGGAGCCAGACGCTTCTTTCTGGTCTCCCACGTGGGTGTAGGGACCCAAGCACTTGGGTCATCTTCCACTGCTTTCCCAGGCCACAGAAGAGAGATGGATCAGAAGTGGAGCAGCCAGGAGTTGAACTGGTGCCCATATGTGATGCCAGCATTGCAGGAGGTGGCTTTACCCACTATGCCACAGTGCCAACCCCTGGAGTATATTTTCATATGCTTATTAGATACATATACATATGAATCTAATGTATCATATGTATATTAATCTAATACATATAAATATATATATATATATGAAGTGTCTTCCCAAGTCCTTTCCTTTTATTTAAATAACCTTATTTTTCTCCATTTATTACATTCCATTTTATTTTATTCTAAAGGCAGAAATACAGAGAGACAAAGATCTCCCATCTACAGGTTTACTCTCCAAGTTCCTGGAACACTGAAGCACACCAGCTTCAACTCCAGAGCAGTGAACTAAATCTGGGTCTCCTATGTGGGTGGCAGGGATCCAACTACGCAAGCCACCACTTTCTGCCTCCCAGGCTGCGCATCAGCAGGAAGCTGGAATCAGAAGCGGAGAGAGGACTCACACTCAAGTTCTCTGATACAGAATGTGGCATCCCTAGTAGCATCTCAACCATTATGCAGAATGCCCACCACCTTTTTCCCATTAAATGTTTTTGTTTTTTATTATTGAGTTTTAGGAGTTTTAGATTTTGAAGAAGCTTTCCGTCACTGATACATGCTGTGAACTCTTTTCCTACTCAGAGTTTTTGTTTCCTTTAAACATTTTAAATTTTTATGAAGTTCAATTTATCAAATTTGTCTTTGATATTTAGTGTTTTCTGTAGCCTTTATCAGAAATCATCACTGATCCTGAAGCTTACAAAAATATTCTACTTTACAGATCTAGATTTCCATTTAAGTTTATGATCTATTTTGAGTTAATTTAGTATGCGGTGATTTAAATTACTCTCCCCATGAAAATATCAAGTTGTTCCAGCACAATTTATTGAAAAACATACCTTTCCCATTGGATTACTTTGGTATCTTTGTCAAAATGTGTTGGAAACTTTAAGGGTTTTCTACTCTGTTTTTGTTTGTTTGTTTGTTTGTTTTTGTTTTTGTTTTTTTTTACAGGCAGAGTGGACAGTGAGAGACAGAGAGAAAGGTCTTCCTTTTGCCATAGGTTCACCCTCCAATGGCCGCCGCGGCCGGCGCACTGCGGCTGGCGCACTGCGCCAATCCGAAGGCAGGAGCCAGGTACTTATTCTGGTCTCCCATGGGGTGCAGGGCCCAAGTACTTGGGCCATCCTCCACTGCACTCCCTGGCCACAGCAGAGAGCTGGCCTGGAAGAGGGGCAACCGGGACAGAAACTGGCACCCCGAATGGGACTAGAACCCGGTGTGCCGGCACCGCAAGGCGGAGGATTAGCCTAGTGAGCCGCGGCACCGGCCTCTACTCTGTTTTATTATTCTACTTGCCCATTCTTTCACCAACATTATCCTTGAGTACTGCAGCACTGCAGCTGGATCTGAGATCTGTAAGTTAGGTAACAAATAACATCTTGTTTAATTCTTCCTTTTCAATATTGTTTTATAAATTTTGCTTTGACTTCTATGTTAAATTCATCTTGTCTCTTTTTTTCTTGTCTCTCTGGATTTTGATTGGGATTGCATCAGCTCTATAGATCAATAGTTTACTGAGAAATGCATCTTTGCATTATTGACTCTTCCATTCCACGAAGGTAGTATAGGTTATAAATTGCATTATCTCCCCTTAAATGATATATTGGAGACTTAACTCCCAGTACTTCTGAATGTGATTTTATTTGAATACTTGTAGGGACATTACAAATGAAACCAGTTCACGAAAGATCGAATATACAGATGGTTCCTGACTTATGTTAGTCAACTTAAGAGTTTTTGACTTTATGACGGTGCAAAAGTGATATACATACAGTGGAGACAGTATATTTCAAATTTTTAATTCTGATGTTTTCTTAGGTTGGCTATACGTTGGCTGTATATTGTATGCTTTCTGGAGAATCTAGGCAGCAGCACCAGCTCCTAGGAAACAACAAATACTCTGTGGTTTACCATGTTGCTCAGCTATCAAGTCCAGCAGGTTAGTATCAAAGGCATTTTCTAACTGAACATTTTGAACTAATGATGGGTTTCTTGAGATGTAACCTCATCAAAAATTGAGTGGCATTGGTATAAAACTGGTATTCTTACAAGATGGAACAGATATATGAAATACATTGTGATAATGGAGACAGAGATGGAAGTACTTAGGCTACAAATCAAGGAATAGCAAACCACTAGAAATAAGGAAGAGGCAAGAAAGGATTCTCCCCTGTAGATTTCAGAGAAAGCTTGGCTCCACCCACACCTTGATTACCGACTTTTGGTCTCCCTGACAGTGAGGCAATTTTTGTTCAAACATTCTTAAAATGTGTATATTTTTGCTTTACTCAATAATCCTTTCTCTAATCCACATTAATTCCTGCTCTTTCTACTATCAACTCTTACTTAACAGCATTGCTTAATTAATTTGCTCAATTACCACTGCTTCCTGATTCATTTATCTTCTCAAATCTGATACTCTAGCTGACAAATTTATTATTCAGACACATCATTTCATTATTCATCTAGGTTATTATGCTTTTTAATTTGCAGTTAACAATTACATTTTCATTTTTATAACTGCTAATTTTTACTATTTAGTTAAGGCAATATCTTTTCTTTCCTTTCTACAAATATTAATGATATCTATCTGAAGTCCAGTGCTAGATGCTCTATTATCTCTGTTTCTCAGGTCTAAATTCTGTTTGCTTCCTTACTTTTACAATGTTGACCACAACATGACAAACTACATGGTTTTATTCCTAAAGTGATTGAAAGGTGTGTGTTTATTCTCCACTCAGCTTTGCAACTGAAATTTCCTGCTGGATAGTTAGTTCCTCCTGCTTAACTAGCTTGCCTAGAAGGCTGAGAGTAAAAGAAACTGCTGGAGTTTGTTCATTGCTATTTTTTGGTGCAAAAACTGGGCTGATGAGGTATGCTGCTTAATGAAGTGCCTTTGCAGATGTTTTTCACTGTTCTGCAATCTGCCTTAAGTACCTCTACCACCTGAAAACCGTTAGCTCTTTTGGATTTCCTATTTACAGGAGTGTTAATGTTAGTGTTAGGGGTAAATTGGCTTGGCTGATAACATGCAGTTCAGTTCTCCAGCTATTTCCTTCTTAATTGCTACTCAGTCTCTTTCTGTTCTCTTCTCGTGTGCTCAGTCGCAAATCTCCCTTAATATTGCTTTGCCATTCTGCAGTACAGTCCTGGGATATGATTTCTTCAACATTCTAATCCTGTAAGATTTATCCTTTATTATCATTTTTGAAATTTATTTTCTCTTTCACTTGAAAGGTAGAGAGACAGAGGCAGGGACAGATACAGAGGAAAAAGATCTTCCATCTGCTGTTTCAATCCCTCAAATCCTCCTAACAGCCAAGGCTGGGTCCGGCTGAAGCCAGGAGCCAGGAATTCTATCTAGGTGTCCAACATGAGTGACAGTGAGCTAAATACTTGGGACCTCACCTGTTGCCTCCCAAGATCTTCTGTGTTAGCAGAAAATTGGATTGAAGCAGAGGTGCCAAGACTCAAACTTGGCACTTAGACATGGGATGCCGGGGTTGCAAGGAGCAATTTAACTGCTGCACCAAATGCCCGCCCTATCTCTCATCATTTTTTAATGTGACTGTGTACTATGTAGAAAATCTTTTCTATTATTTCTAGGGCTTTGTAGACTGCATTGTGTTCTTCCTATCAAAATCAAAAGACCACTCTGAACTCCCAAAGTTTTGAAAAAATCAACTAACCTAGGTCAGACACCTAGAGGTCATCTAAAGGAAAAAGACATTTAAGTTCTTTGTATTATGGATCAGAAATGTTAGCAAAAAATGGTTTTGTTCAATGACTACTTTTAAGATATGAATATAGATGGATTAAGTGCAATGGAACTTGGGAAAAAAACAGGAAATTATAATAAATAGTATATAAAATTGATTTACAAATAATTGTGTATTTATACATCTTATAAAATACTGTTAATGAACATGAATTAATCACCTGTTCTCAAAAGATAATGCATAAAAGTATATTGTAAAATAAATCATTCTAAATTTAAAGATTTTTAATATTTATAGTGACGGGTATTTTAGCCCAAATCTCCACAAAAAAATAAATAGGTCAAAAATCCAAGTTTTGAAATTTGACAGGTTTAACGGGAGAGCCTCCTAAAAGCTTTATTCTAATCTTTTTCATGCCCAGTTCACCTTAAGTTTAATATTTCTAATGTTTTCTTATCTTTATTCAACATGTTCCTCTTATTTGACCTTTTAATTCTTTCCTTTCTGAATGTTTAGGTTGCCATCATGGTAGTACCTCTATTCAATTTTCTTTTTACGTAAACGCTATTACATTACACTGGTTTGTCATGGTCAGTGACTCGTCATTGAGCACTTACTGTTTCGGACCACACAGTCTAGCAGTAATGATGATGATAAGAATAGCAATTCCATTCGTTGAGTGTTTATCATCTGGTAGTGACTGCACTGAGCACTGCACTGAGTTTGATTAGATTCTCACAAACGTTCCTCATCGCCTACAGATAAGGAAAATAAAGCTAAAAACATATGAGCAGCTTGCCTAAAGCTATAGAGACAGTAATGGCTGAGAGGATTTAAGTATAATTTCTTGTTTTACTCCAGAGCCTGCACATAGCAGATATCAAATTAAAATTATTATGAATGAATGGTTAGTAGTGCATCTTTTTTTATTCTTCAGTATTTTTTTCCTTTATCATCTAAGTTCTTTCTTAATTCTAAATTTCTATTATGTTAATGTAATTTTCAATTGTGTTTCTTCTTCCTGGGCAGATTTCATTCTAAAAAGCATATGCATTTCACAAAATTTCCAGCGAATACTTTTACTAATACGTCAACAAAAGTTCAAATTATACTCTTTTCTTTATTGCAAATTACATGCCTAGGTAATAGTTTCAGGTATATCACAAAACACAAAATTTCATGTTTAAAATACATGTATGGGCCAGCACTATGGTGTAATGGGTAAAGCTGTTGCTTATGGTGCTGGCATCCCATTTGGGCATGAGTTCAAATCCCGGCTGCTCCACTTCTGATCCAGCTCCCTGCTAATGGCCTGGGGAAAGCAATGGAAAATGACCCAATTACTTGGGCCACTGCACTGACCTGGGAGACCCAGAAGAAGCTCCTGGTTCCTGGCTTTGGATCTGCCCAGCTCTGGCCATTGCAGCCATTTGGGGGGTGAACCAGAGGATGGAAAATCTTCTGTCTCTTCCTCCCTCCCTCTCTCAGTCTGTAAATCTGTCTTTTAAATAAATAAATCTTTTACTTATATATATAATTATAAATATATATATATGTTGTTTCCAGTGCTCTTCCATGTATATCCTCTCTTACAAGACTGTGTAATAATCAGAGGTGGGATAAACTCTACCTATACATGTTTAGAGCAGTATGTGATAGAAACTGAGAGTAAACTTCAGGGTTTGCCTACTTTCATTCCAGTTCAGGGTTTTCTCCAAGTCAGTCTCATGGGTGTGCCCAGTAGCATAGCTCCCAAGGGGTGGAGGGGTACATTGAGTTTTCTCCTAAGAATCATAGGAATCTAGGATAAAAACTCATTTTGAAATATGTAACCGATTTACCTATGTCATTATTCATATCCATCCTCTTTTTAATGAAAAACATGATTGGTCAATATTCTTTGCTTTTAGCAGTTCCAAACAGTCCAACAAAATATTGAGTCAACAAGTATGTTCAATATATATGTTCACCTTACAATTATTTTCTACTTTAAAGATATATTTGGTGAAACCAGGAATCTCAATTTTCACACAGATCCTCATGGATGTTATATTACTCTTTATATCCCCTCTGTGGAAGTCTGACTTTCCTTAGAGGAAAGTAGAGGGAATAGGTACTTTTTCATACTATCTGGAAACAATAGGTAAAATTGCCTGAGAAACATACTTTACTGAGCAGTACGGGACTAAGGTGAAAGCACAATTTGCTTACAGTTATATTTCTGGTTCAGTGCTTTTTACAAACTATTTCATAATGGAAAACAAATGTGTTTTGAATGTGAAACAAAGGATGAAGTTACAAACTATTTCCCTAATTAAAGAATGGTTATCAAACATGTGGTGTTTTTCACTGTAAATAAATCTAGGAGATACCTCACTGAGTTGTATTTATTTGTCCTTGTATATCTTGGGCGAATTTGTCTGTGACAAATAATGAAAAAAACATATTACCAGAGTTGGCATTGACTTTCTATTTTTTTTACTTTCTATTTTTACATAGTGAGAATCAAGAATCATGATCTCTTCTAATTAACATTCCTATGAATTCCAAACATACAATGAAATTTTGTTCCACTTCATTAGTTATTCCACACATGGAACAGTCTTTGAAGTTAATTGGAGTTCCCCATGTTGAAGCAAGATGAGGGTTTTGTGGAAGTGAGCCTGGTGTCCACCATCGCAGAATTTATAATAACTTGCACTGCAGGACTAGACACATTCTAAAAGTTGTATCAAGAGCTCTGCACCTGGGTAAGACCTGAAGGACAACCTATTAGGAAGGCAACAAAGCACTGGCTGTGTGCAGTAGCTTGCAAACTTCAATGTGAAAAGCAAATTCTTTGTTTTCCATCAATGAATACTGACTTGGAAATAGAAAGGCATCAAAAGATTTTTATTCATATTTAGCCAACCACGTGAATGACACTCATTGAACAGTGGTTCAAAACTATAAAGTATTGATGACCATCTTCCCATCTCTCCATTTCAAAATTAAAGATTTACCAAGCTAAATATTCTGGAAAGCTAGCTTATCTTTCTAGTTCTTTTATGCTTTGATGAGTACTTGGTTACATGGGTTGATTCTATGTATTTATAAAGCAAGATATCTTTTGGCCTGTGCCATTCATTCCTTAATTCTTTGTTTAAAGATTTATTTATTTATTTGAAAGGCAGAGTTACAGAGACAGAGGGAAAGACGAGAGAGGGAGAGATTTTGCACCCATTGGTCTACTCCCTATATGGCTGTAACAGCCAGGGCTGGGCCAGGCTGAAGCCAGGATCCAAGAATTCCATTTGGATCTCCCACATGCATGCCAGGGGCCAGATTTCTGGGCCATTTTCTACTGCTTTCCCGGGCACATCAGCAGGCAGCTGGATCAGAAGTGGAACAGCTGAAATGTGACTCTTAGATGGGATGCTGGTATCACAAGCAGCAGCCAGCCCTGCTTTCCAAATGAGTATATAGCTTGATAAATAAAACACAGCCAGACAGTGGTAGAGCCACCCCTCCCACTGAGGTCTGTGTGTGTGTTCTGAGTCCAGGCTGAGTCTCCTGAAGTATGGCCTCCCACCCATTTGTTTGATCTAGAGGTATTCTGCATACCAAACAGTTCTGATAGTGCGGGCAAAATAACAATGGTGATTTTAGAAAGAAAAAAATGATTCAAAATTTGTCCAATTTATGCACAAGGTAGGATCACTAGGCTTAGGAAAAATCTGATGCATTAAGATTTGCCTCAGGGCCAGTGCTATGGCATAGTGAGCTGGGCCTTGGCCAGTGGGGCTGCATCCCATATGGGCGCCAGTTCGTGTCCCAGCTGTTCCTCTTCTGATCCAACTCTCTGCTCATGGCC
Source organism: Oryctolagus cuniculus (assembly GCF_051225735.1). Lineage (NCBI taxonomy): Eukaryota > Metazoa > Chordata > Mammalia > Lagomorpha > Leporidae > Oryctolagus > Oryctolagus cuniculus. Next base: position 50,137,245 of record NC_142874.1, on the reverse strand, counting down.
TGGGAAAGTAGTGGAAGATGGCCCAAGTGCTTGTGCCCTTGCACCCACATTGGAGACCCAGGGGAAGCCCCTGGCTCCTGGCTTCAGACCAGGCCAGCTCTAGCCATTGCAGCCATTAGGGGAGTGAGCCAGCAGATGGAAGACCTCTCTGTCTCTCCTTCTCTCTGTCTGTAACTCTGCCTCTCAAATAAATAAATATATTTTAAAAAGGCAACAAGATTAAAAAAATTGCCTTCATTTTCTCCCAACCATAATAATCTCCTAAAGCATATCCAGTGTTCTCCTTCACTCATCAGTCAAGGAAACATATAATTAAGGTTTTCTGGGATAATCTCAGTTTATTCCTACTGTCCTTGTGAAGATACAAATAGCCCCTCATTACTCACAAGTGTGCTATTTCAGAAAATCCATTCCATCCTGCTCTTTTGCAGGGCTCTCCTGGCCTCTCGGAGTCTGTTGCGCTTCTGTTCCTGGGGACCTGAGCCCTGGTGTTCACTTTCTAGGAACACTGTCTTACCTCATGCTCTTCACCAAGATGGCTTACCCCGAAAACATGACTCTCTCTGACCAACTGTTCTAGTCCATCTTCTGCCTTACTTAAAGCTCCAACCCTCACAGGTGACCATGTGCATTTCAGAGAGGACTTCGATTCTTTAAAGAGCACAGATTCTTTTTCCTACCCAAAGATAAGTTGGCTGTTCTAATGACACGTGGTTTTAGTGTCTTCTTTAGTCTATGTTTACTTGGAGGCTGCTCTGGACTCATCCCCAGTTTTCAACAATTACAGATTTTCTTCACCTCACCCTAAAACTATGTTAGCCAGTTTTCTCTTTCAGCAAAAAGGGTTACCTCCTTCTCCTCCAATGTTTTCACTTCTTTGGAGCTGTCTCCATTTTAGGTTCACCCTCATCTCATAAATGTCATAAGCAAACATTGGGTTGATACCTGCTAAATCCACTAGCTTAAAATAAAGTGTGACTTAAATTTTAGAAAGAGATGTCAGATTAGCATGTTTCTTGTAAGCCTCTTTCCCATCAATGCTATAATGGACCCCTCTATTGACCTCAGTGTTTGGTTCCACTTTAAATTATTCAAATCAACAGGCTTCTATGATAAGTTCCTATGACATAGCAACCCATTTGACTTATCCATCATTTATTCTTTTACTCAGTATTTTCAGACATGGAAGTAAAGCAGCTAATTGTTAGAATCTTAGAAATGTTTTGTCAGGCTAAAAATGCCTTCATTGTTTTATTTTGCTGGCTTGAAAGGCAGAGCAGAGAGAGAGAGAAAGAGAGAAAGAGAGGGGAGAGAGGGAGAGGGAGATGGAGAGAGAGAGAGAGAAAGAGAGAGAGAGAGAGAGAGAGAGAGAGAGAGAGAGACATAATCCATCTGCTGGTTCACTCCCCAAATTCCTGCAACAGCCAGGGCTGGGCCAGGCTGAAGCCAGGAACCAGGAACTCCAATAGATCTCCCACATCAATGACAGGGACCCAAGTGTTTCCTTCATCGCTGCTGCCTTCCAGGATGTGCATTTGCAGGGAGCTCGATTAGAGACCGAGGTGGGACTTGATCCCAGGTACTCCAAAATGGGATGTGCGTTTCCTGGGCAAGTGGCTTAACTGCCATACCACAATGCTTGCTGTTCTATGTTATTTTAAGATAAAAAGTATGCTTCCAGTGATACAGTTAGTTTTCAAAGGAGAAGACTTTGCTATATGGAATAATTCTGTAGTGTGTCTGTATTTGAAAAATGCTAACTTAAAAAACTTACTAAAAATTCTGTCTTATCACAAGATGCTGTTTATCTAATTGAAAATTTTATAGTTATTTTAACAAATAACAGTAATCCAAAGTGTTTCATAAATATGTTGGTATTTTTTCTTCCTTTTCCAGCACAAATTTGAGTATTTTAAATTAACACCTGTTAATTCAAATCCTTTTTCAACAGACTTTTAAATCCCCCCCCCCCTTTTTTTTAAGTGTTAAGAAGAGAAGGCAAAGAGTTTTATGTTCAGGCTGCTCTTCCAGATAGATGGGAGCAGAAACAAGTATAAAACAGAGGACTACGAAGAAAAGAAAGGCTAGCAGTTGATACAGACCAAAAAGAAAGCATAAATCTAACTGTTCCTTCCTCCTACTAAAAAAAATCCAGAAGTGTGTTCTTTACTGTTTTTTAGGTGCAAAATCAAATAAGAATTAATATAGTCTAGATCAAGGGTCTTCTAACACCACCAACATCATTTAGGAACTTACAAACGGAAATGTCTAGGATCTATACTCGATTGACTGAAGGAGAAACTCCTATGCTACAGGTTGGCAAGGGGAAATGAGATCACTGTCTAGGCTTACCTCACTGGATCTCAATACTGTTTGCATATGAGAATATCCCAGAGATCTCTGGTAAAGCCCTGATGCCTCAGCAGCAGAGATATTTTTTATTTGACAGGCAGAGTTAGACAGTGAGACAGACAGACAGAGAGAAAGATCTTCCTTCAGTTGGTTCACCCCCCAAATGGCCACTATGGCCAGCGCTATGCCAATCCGAAGCCAGGAGCCAGATGCTTCCTCCTGGTCTCCCATGCAGGTTGCAGGGGCCCAAGCACTTGGGCCATCCCCCACTGCCTTCCTCTGCTACAGCAGACAGCTGGACTGGAAGAGGAGCAGCCGGGAATAGAACCTGGTGCCCATATAGGATTGATTAACTGGCATGGCATAGGGCTTAGGTCTCCATCCATGTGATGATTCTGATGCATCTAAAGCTTGAGAACAATTACTCCAGAATAAAGATTCCAAGGTATGCACTGTGGGCAGACCAAAGAACCTATACGTTTGTTCCTATTTGCTAAGAACTTAGGATCTAGTTGAATAGAAAAGTTAACCAAGTGTAAAGATAATTCATGATTCCAGTACAGCTCAATGCCTTGGAGATCCATAGACAGAGAGCCCTGGAAGATGATATTTGACAAGGTTCCATGTGGCTGAAATTATGAGAGGTTCACAAAAATCCCATTTCCATTCTCCCTCGGCACATTACAGGGCCATATACCCAGCTTCAATTGCTGTTACAGGGGACCATGAGACCAACTTTTCCCAATGGAGTGTGAACAGATAATAGGTGCTATTACTGAGCCAAAGCTTTTTAGAAGTGATTTATTCTCTATGTGTTCTTTCTTCTTCTGCAAGCAAATGGGAATGCCAAGGACGTAGGAATGGCTGAGTCCCAAGACAGAAGAAATCTTGGTTCCCTATTCATTGCATTATAGAAATTTCCTTAGATTACAAAGTGAGTAAAAACAGCTCATTCAGTTTTAGAAGTTCTTCATCAGGGCATTTCAAAAAGCTAGTGGGATATGGAGTTAGTTTATTTTGGTGCAAAAGTTTTTGAAATCCATGCAGTTTTTTTTTTATAAAAATAATTTTCCATGAGCTTTTCTTTCTTTTTTTTTTTTTTGAGTCTTATTTAAGGTACACAAATTTCATACATTTCTGCTGTACAGACTCAGGAACACAGTGATACTTTCCACCCTACCCTCCCTCCCACCCATGATCCCACCCTTCTTCCCCTTCCTTCTCCTATTCTCATTCTTATTTTTTACAAAGATCTTGTGGGGAGCAACTCGGACTAGACTAAGTTACTGGAATTAAGACTTATTCTATGCATCTGCTCTCCCACAATATGGCGCTGAGAAGGGAGAAACAGCTTCTACACAGCTGCCTCCAGTTCAACCAATAAACTGTAGGACCTGCTCCTGATTGGAGGAGAGCAGCGTACTCGGCGTGTGGGTAGCAGAGTTGGGATTGGTGGAAGAGGACTATAAAGGAGGAGAGAGACAACATGCACCAGGAACATCTATCTGAAGGAACACCTGTGCAGCCCCCGAGAGAGCCGGCCGGCGGTGTGCCGCTCCCCCGCGGAAGTGGGGAAAGTGGCTAGGGGGAACCGCCCTTCCACGGAGGTGGAAGGGTCGGTAGCCAACCCGGGAAGAACCAGCAGCAAACCCGGGGAGGGCCGAGCAGACAAAAGAACAGCGCAGGGTCCTGTGTCGTTCCTCCATGAAGAGGGGGAGCGGCAGATCTATTCTCAATTAACTTTATATTCATAAGATTAATCCTGCCCTAAGTAAAGAGTTTAACAAATAATATGAAGGAATAGAAAACAACTTCCTCATCAGTCAAGACACAGGCTGTTAAAAATCATTGCATCTCAAAATGTCAATTTCCCTGCCAATGATACATGATTTTTTAAAAAAAGATTTATTTATTTATTTATTTGAAAGGCAGAGTTACAGAGAGAGAGAGAGAGAGAGAGAGAGAGAGAGAAAGAGAGATCTTCGATCTGCTGGTTCACTCCCCAAATGATAGCAATGGCCAGAGCTGGGCCGATCCAAAGCCAGGAGCCAGGAGCTTCTTCCAGGTCTCCCATTTGTTTGCAGGGACATAATTAATTGGGCCATCTTCTGCTGCCTTCCCAAGCCACTAGCAGGGAGCAGCCAGGACTTGAACTGACGCCCACATGGGATGCTGGTGTTGCAGGCAGCAACTTTGCCCACTACACCACAGCGCTGGCCCTTTTCCATGATCTTTGTGATAAGCCCTCATATTTGGAGTCCATTTAATATACAAGAATAGTCTGATATAGTCTGATAGAACTAATGGTAGGACTATGCCACAGAGAGAAAATAGCACAATTATGAAGGTAGCACTAGAAGGTGGCAACAGTCCTAAGTGGCTATAACATCAGTATGTCTGTATGCAAAAAGTAACTGAGTTCAGCAGGTAGTGCAGGAAGGACTGAACAGGTTCTGGGAAGCTGTCTAAAGGTTGCTTTGGCTATAGGCAACAGGGAACTGAAGCTGGATTTTAAAAATAACAAGGCATCACTCGGCTTTAGCACCATCTTGGAAACCTCGGCACCGTGAGAGCTCAGTGGAGGAAGAAGCGAATGTGCAGGCTGAAGTGCAAAGGAAGAAAGAGGGGACAGAGGTCCAAGTACACTGCTGGCTCGTGTACCCGTGATGGCCGAAGGAGCAGAAGAAACACGTGCCTGGCCAACAAGTCCAGGTTGTTGGACTACTTGCTACTATATACAACTTGTAGATCCATCGCCAATGGATTGCTGAAACCAACCTACAAGACCCACCTTGCTGACACCAAAGCAGTCCCTGACAGCCCTTTGTCCTGGGCCTGTGACATTCTGGAGTAGTTCTCTTCTCAGTTGTGGTGAGTGTAACACGTATAACCATAAATCATCTCTTCTGCTGTCTTAGCCGAAGAATCAAACAAACAAACAAAACCAAGGTAAGTCATTGTACCTAGCAGGGGTGCGGAAACTTTTTTTCTGTCAGGGCCGTTTAGATATTTAGGACATCATGTGCAGGCCACACAAAACGATCAACTTAGAAATTATTCCGCTATAGATTTTTTGAATTTTGAGTTCCAACTGTGGTTGCCTTGGCAGGGCCAGACCAAATGATTTCACAGGCCTTCTACAGCCGGCAGGCTGGACGTTTCCCAATCTTGGTTCAGTGAAACAGGAAATTCTAAGAAGGCGGGCTCCAGGCACATTCACTAAGGGTTCTGTGTGATGAAGTCTCTTATCTCGTTCTTCTTCATGTGCTGACTTCATCCTCAAGCTTAAAACAAGATGGCTGTGGCAGTTCCAGGAGAGACACACAGATGTGACTGCATCTGGTGGTGGGGGTGCATCAAATGACTGTTGCTTTGATGTGGGCAGAGTTTTCCCAGGACCATGTTTCTAGGTACACAGACTTGTGCTTCTGTCTCACTAGGATGCCCTGCCACATGCCCTTTTTCTGCACCCATCATCAGCAAGGGGAAACGGCATCACTGGATGTGGCTTAGATCACTGGGTCTCAATCCGTCCTCAGGTTAGAGTCCTCCAGTAAGCGTCACTTTCTTACTGATTTCTATTCAAATCAGAAGATGTCCTATTTCACTCAATACCCTAAATTTTAAAATAATCACAGTTTAGGGGCCAGCGTTGTGGTGTAATGGGTAAAGCAGCTTCCTGCAATGCCAGCATCCCATATGGGCACAAGTTTGTCACGGCTGCTCCACTTCTGATCCAGCTCCCTGCTAATGCACCTGGGAAAGCAGTGGAAGATGACCCAAGTGCTTGCACCCCTGCTCCCACATGTGAGACCCGAAAGAAGCGCCTGGCTCCTGGCTTCAGTCTGGCCCAGCTCTGGCCATTATGGCCATGTGAGGACTGAACCAGCAGATGGAAGATTTCTCTCTTGTATGTTTCCCTCGCTCTCTCTGTAACTGCCTTTCAAATAAATAAAATAGATCTTTAAAAAAATAATAGATCATTAAAACTATAGTAGTATATCATTCTTGACCACTAGTTTGACAAAGATATAAAACAAAGTTGGACAAAACTATATTTGCAACAATATTGATACACACAGGCATTTCTTTTCATTTGCTGTTATCCTGAGAATCTAATATATTAGTAAATACTTTTAAAAAAGGAAATAGAATTTGTATTTTTTTGAAGCACTGCAAGGACTCAAATGCAATGAGATGTTGAGATGGGATTTCTTATTTAAATAGCATGAGTACCAAGAATATTAATAATAAAATATTTTTTAAAAAACCCTGAATTCTGATCAATTGTTCTGGCATAGGGTTTAGTTTTTAATATTTGTTTTAAAATTTCCCCACAGGCCAGTGCTGTGGTGCAGCAGACTAAAGCCTTATCCTGCAGGCCCAGGATCCCATACAGGTACCAGTTCGATCCCAGTTTCTCCACTTCCAATTCAGCTCTCTGTTAATGTACCTAGGAAATCAGTGGAAGATGGTCCAAGTCCTTGGGCCCCTGAACTCATGTGGGAGACACAGAAGAAGCTCCCAGCTCCTGGCTTTGGATCAGCTCAGCTCCTGCGGTTGTGGCCAATTGGGGAGGTAACAAGCGGATAGAAGTCCTCTCTGTCTCTACCTCTTTCTGTAACTCTTTCAAATAAATAAAATAGATCTATCTTAAAAAATCCAATCCACATCAAGAGTTAGGAAACTGTGACTTTGATTACTCACTGGAAATGGAATGGGTCTTGGGGAGGAAATGCAAAGAACACTAAAAATGCCCCAGTTTATCTTTCATTTTTACTTTCTTTCTAAGCTGAGAGGAGTCACGAAAGCTTCCTAAGGTGAGACCAGGACTGTGTCATCAAAAGACAATTCTGTGAGCTCTAGACCCCACTGCCTAGCAGAGTGTGCTTCAGCCCTCAGTAGGTGTTCAATGTCTCCTGCATGGATGAGTGAATGGAAAGTCCTGAAGACAAGGACAGCAGCCGGAAGGTTCAGCCTTTACCTCCACAGAGTACAGGAAGCCCTACAACAGGGGACAGATCTGGCGTATCTCTTGATTTTGTTATCCTTATGGGAAAACCTAAGACATTTTGGAAATCTGGATGCACAATTAGATTTTTAAAATTTTTTAGATGACAACTATTTTTTTTTTGACAGGCAGAGTGGACAGTGAGAGAGAGAGACAGAGAGAAAGGTCTTCCTTTGCCGTTGGTTCACCCTCCAATGGCTGCAGCGGCCGGTGCGCTGCAGCCGGCGCACCACGCTGATCTGATGGCAGGAGCCAGGTACTTCTCCTGGTCTCCCATGGGGTGCAGGGCCCAAGTACTTGGGCCATCCTCCACTGCACTCCCTGGCCACAGCAGCGAGCTGGACAGGAAGAGGGGCAACCGGGAAAGAATCCAACGCCCCGACCGGGACTAGAACCCGGTGTGCTGGCGCCGCAAGGCGGAGGATTAGTCTAGTGAACCACAGCGCCAGCTAGATGACAACTATTTTTATTTTAGATGATCTTAAAACTCAGATTCTAAGTCTTTTTTTAGTGCATTCTGTACTGAGAAGCTAATGCTCAGAGTTCCTTTGATTACAGAGTTCTTTTGAATTAAAGAAATTTTCTCCATCTTGCTTCTCAACTGGAAGTGATACCCTTTTCAGGCTCCATCTGGCCTCTCTCATTACACACGTGAGGCCGTCTCTACTGGGAGAGTGTGGTCAGCATCTACTGGGGACAGGCCAGGGATGCTGCTCAAATGTCTCATCATGCACAGGACAAATGCTCACAACGACCTGGCCCAAAATGTCAATGAAACCTTGCTCAAGTCTGATATTAATCAAGCACATTTTTGTAAACACTCTGAACTAGGTCCTGAAATTATTCTGAAATGTCTTCCGTCTTTGGGAATTATTGGGCAGGTGTTTGGCTCAATGATTGGGTTGCTGTTTGGGACACCCACATCCTGTATTGGAGTGCCTGATTTGAGTCCAGGGTATTCTGCTTCCTGCTAAGGTCCACTGTGGGAGGCAGTAGCTGATGGCTCAAGTATTTGAGTGTCTGCCCCCCAAAATGGGAGACTCAGATCAACTTCCAGGCTTCTGACGTTGGCCTGGCCCAGAACTGGCCATTGCAGGCGTTTGGGGAATGAACCAGCAAATGGAAGATCTCTCTACATCTGCCTCTCTTTCAAATAAAATGAAAATAGATAAATAATTTTTTTAAGAAAAAACTCTAGGAATTCTTAAAGACAAGTTAGTCAATAACAGCAAAGACTTAGGACTAGATCTTGGCCACTTTGTGTAGATCCAGGTTCTATGTAGACTCTCAAATAAGCTTTTCCAAGCTTTGAAGGCCCAAGTCAAGGGACCTGTGCAGGCTAGCTGGCAGCCCTGTTGGTGATGTTGTACACAGGCCATGACAGCCAGATTTTATTCTAATCAAGATTTGTATGAACATGGCATTCTGTTTATTCTGTTGCCTTTTTTTTTCTTTTTATCCATAAACAGCAATAGAGGGTGGAAGAGTTATCCCTTCTTGTTGCAGACACAGATGTGTAAATGCATGGAGCTTTCTATGGAGCGAGTGACACCAAAACAACTCATATTATACCTCGTCTACTGCGCTATAGGATTTCAAGCTACAAAATTGAGTGAAATGCTGTAACCCTTTATATTTATGTTTATATGGGCTGAGGAGAGGACCCATTGCACACTGCACAAGCATGCACTTTCAACCCTCATGCTACAATTGGAGGAAATGCTATCCATTGGCCCAGGTTGCATTTTTTTCCCTCAACTCCAGTGGATTGATAGTAAACGTTAAGTTAAACAGATAGTAAAACCTAAGTTAATTAATTTAATCCAAGAAACTTCATTTCTCTATTACTAGTTCTCTGAAACTAGAAGAAAGGAAATGCTTTGCTGAAAATTTAAAGTGCAGAGGCTACACAAAGCAGTATAAGTAAGACAAAGGTCAGCAACTCTCTACAATGGCCCAGAGAGTAAACCTGTTAGGCTTGGTTGGATATATAGTTTTTCTCAACAACTCAACTCTGCTGTTGCAGACAATATTTAAGTGCTCCAATAAAGCACTGATGATGGACTCTGAATTATAACATTTATGTAATCCTTTTGTGCCACAATATATTAGTCTTCTTTTGATTTTTGCAACTGTTTTAAAATAAGAAGGCATTTCTTAACTCGTTGTCTCAAAAACCATCAAGGAATTGATTTGGCCTGTAGGCTAGAGGTAACTGACCCCTGATCTAAGGGACGTGATTGATTACATCCAAGAAGAACAGATAATATCAATCATAAAGAAGATGATTAAAAGAAAGACAGAAACCTATTTCAAATTCTCATCTTCAGCCTAAAGACATTTTTTTAAAAGTATTATAATTTAATAGTAAAAAATAATTTGATAAAAAGAAGTGAAGATATTATAGTAAATCTGTTGTAATGACCTTTCATTGAATTGATTTTTTTAAAACACTCTTTCTTTTTAAACAGTCAATTTTTTTTTTCACGAGAGTGATGGTGGCTTTGAAAATAGTCTTAGGGTCCATGAGAGTATTTCGGGCATGGAAAGCCAAGACATTGGCAAAAAAAAAAAAAAAAAAAAATGACCTAAATGAAAGATCTCCGTGAGTGAGATCCCAGCAGAAAGAATGGGCCATCAAAGAAGGAGGTACCTTTCTCCAAAGGGAGGAGAGAACTTCCACTTTGACTATGACCTTGTCTAAATAAGATCGGAGTTGGTGAACTCAAAAGGTTTCCATAGCCTTGGCAGCTCATGACAAGAGCATTGGGTGATTACTGACGTCATAAATAAGGGTGTCAATTGTTAAATCAACAACAGGAGTCACTGTGCACTTACTCCCCACATAGGATCTCTGTCCTTATTGTGTTGTACTATGAGAATTAATGGTATAACTAGTACTCAAACAGTACTTTACACTTTGTGTTTCTGTGTGGGTGCAAACTGTTGAAATCTTTACTTAGTATATACTAAATTGATCTTCTGTATATAAAGATAATTGAAAATGAATCATGATGAAGAATGGGATGGGCGAGGGAGTGGGAGATGGGATGGCTGTGGGTGGGAGGGAGGTTATGGGGGGAAAAGCCACTGTAATCCAAAAGTTGTACTTTGGAAATTTATATTTATTAAATAAAAGTTAAAACAAAAGAAAATAGCCTTAGGGAAATTCAATCAGAAACATTTCCTACATATCTCAGTCTTCCTTCCATGCTTGCTTTATGCACTGTGTTTCCATGGATTTTGATCAGGGTACATCTTTTTTTTATTAAGCATAACTAGAAAATTTAATCCTAAATTAATTTATTTGAGTGTTGTATTTCTCATTTTCAACAAGAAGAGGTCTTCCAGAGAGGGAATTGCTCAAACCAGGTACATGCATCCCAAAAGAAAAAAAAATTCAAGAAATGTATCCCACAAAGTATGTAAATCCCTTTTTTAAAAAAAATCTGAATATGCATCTCAAAAACAACTACTTGGAGGAGCATTCCTGTGACCTCAATGTACTTGCCTCAAAGGGAACTACTGGAATAAGGGAGGTGAATTAGAAAACTGACTAATGAATGTCCCTTCCCTTCTCCTTCCCCCCCTAAGTTGAATCCTGAAGGTACCACTTACAAAAACCCAATTTTATCTTATTCCAAAGTTTGTGATACACACAAGAAATTGTGGGGCTTCCCCACATTCTGTCCCTGCAGTATGCTGACTGCAGTGCTCATATTATTTCATGCACTTGCTGGCTTACGTATTCTGGCTGCCTATGTCATGCTATTTCTTTGAGAGCAGAAGTTTCTGAATACTGGCAGCCAGCCTACTGCTGGATTTAGATGCAGAATGGATTTTAAATACATAGGGTGGACAGCTCACTCACACTTCCAGAGTCCATGCTGATTCTTTTGGATTTCTATGAAAAAATAATAAATAAATAAATAAATAAGTAAGTAGGGTGTATCTGATAATTTACAGGCCAATCAGAGGGGATGATCTTACTGTCTCTCCCTGGTGTCATCTTGGGTATCTACACAGAGGTAGGTTTTTCCATTACAGCTAAATACTGTCTCTGACTTGGCGTCACCTTCCTCCCGAGAAGCCAAGGGCCCCTTCTAGCGGGAGCCTGGGAGAGCACACAGAGCACATCCTCCTTCCCCTGACCCACAAGCAGCTCCACAAGGCGCTGAGGAGTAGGGATCCGACAGAACCATCGGAGTGAGCGCGGGATCCAGCGACTGTGTCTTAGAGCTGCCTTTGCAGGGAAGGAACATCGTGTTCTTGGGTTTTGATTTGTAGTGGTGCAGAGGGGCTTCCCGAGATATCAGGAAACTGGCTAGGCCCCTCCAAACCGACTCTTTAGACAACCCACTGCCTTCTCCTCTCTACCAGAGTAACATCCTGGGCTGCAAAAATATAAACACCTTGACCTCTACGGCAAGTGAAATCTCAGAAAGATGTGAAAACAACGTTTCTAACTCTTGGATTTTCCCTTGAGTTGCAGTGGGAGGTCTGCAAATTGACAGTTCAAAATGACCAACTTCACCTCCTTCCAAACAGATGGGCACACCTACATCTACTCTTTTAGTACTTTTACATTTTCTCCAAAAGTTCTTTGTAGTTTTTTTCTCTTTAAAGAGGAAAATCTTAATTCCTCAATCCTTGAATGCAAGCAAAGATGGTGGAAGTTACAAGGTGTCATTTGAACTAAAAGACAGTGTGGCATAAGCCAGTCTCAAAAAGACAAATAACATGTTTTCCCTGATTTGTGGTAATTAATATACAGAATAAAAACAAAAAATGTAATGTATATGAGCAAAATTGACATTTTAAGATTTTTTTTAACTTTATTTAGTAAATATAATTTTCCAAAGTACAGCTTATGGATTACAATGGCTTTTTCCTCCCTATAACTTCCCTCCCGCCCACAACCATCCCATCTCTCGCTCCCTCTCCCATTCCATTTACATCAAGATTCATTTTCAATTATCTTTATATACAGAAGATCGATATAGTATATATTAAGTAAAGATTTCATCAGTTTGCACCCACACAGAACATAAAGTGTAAAATACTGTTTGAGTACTAGTTATAGCATTAATTCACATTGGATAACACATTAAGGACAGAGATCCCACATGAGGAGTAAGTACACAGTGACTCCTGTTGTTGACTTAACAATTTGACACTCTTGTTTATGGCATCAGAAATCTCCCTAGGCTCTTGTCATGAGTTGCCAAGGCTATGGAAGCCTCTTGAGTTCGCTGATTTTGATCTTATTTAGACAAGGTCATGGTCCTTGTCTACACTCTTGAGGAAGAGTGCTTTTTCTACTTACTATTTGTTGAATTCTTAATTTAGTGGAGGGTTAAGCTTGTGATTATAAAGAAAATTGAAAGTATGTCACTGTAAAAATTAAAAGAAAAATAAGAAAAAAAGGAAGACGAGAACTATAATTATGCTCTTTAAATTGTATATGTGAAATACATGAAATGTGTTCCCTTTAATAAATAAATAAATAACTTTTTCAAACAAAGATTAAGGGCCTTGAAGTTAGAATATTACACTGGTAACTCTGTCTTTCAAATAAATAAATAAATCTTTTTTAAAAAAAAAAAGTATATTACACTGGATTATCCAGACAGGCAAAAATCTAATCACGTAAACCCTAAAAGCACAGACACTTGCCAAAATTATATGTGGCCAGAGAAAATAATGTGATGAGGGACCCAGAATCAGAAATACGCATGTATTGCTGGCTCCGAAGACAGAGGAAGGAACCCAGGCATGAATATGGGTTCTACATTCTGGAAGAAACAACCCACCAGAAAGGAATGTAGACCTGTGTTGATTTTAGTTCAGTGAGATCTGTCTTGGACTTCTGACCTTCAGAGCTGTAAGACAATAAATGTGGGTTGATGGAAGCCACCAAGGCCAAGGTCATTTTTATGGTGGGAATAGAGCTACCTACAACCACAAATGGTTGGGTGCTACACCCAACGTGGAATATGAGAAGTGGCAGGAGAAGGTGTCTGGAGAGAGCACAAGGATCCTTTTAACCTACACAAGGGAAAATCATGACCCAGAAATTCCCACATGCTGTGGTAGAAATGGAGAGATCCACAGGTGCCCAGAGAGCAAGGGACAAGGGAATGTCTGGGGTGTGAGGAAAAAGCCATGTAATGCATCAATTTTCCATTCAAAGGCAAGTAACCCAGAACATGGACTCCACTATCATGGGGCATAGTCACCAACAGTGCCCCCAAATGACAGTAGCACCTGACCCTATCTTTCTTGTTGTCAGCAGACAACATGGGCATTTAAGGACCAGCTCAGCCCAGCCTCCCCTGCGTGAGCACTTGCAAGGACAAAACAGGGAGCACAGATAGCCTCTTCCTGGCCTCCTCAAGGCTCTGTCATCTCTTCCATGTCCATGCTCATCCTTGGGGAGGAGAAAGGCAGATACTTCCCGAAGCAACGTTTCTACCCATAGTCAGGATCTGAGAAGTCATCAATGAAGGAGCTTTATGTGTCCAGCACAGGGGAAGGGAGGGTGGGAGCAGTGAGCACAGGAACAAGGATAGAAGACTTACAGTAGTAAGTTATGTTTCTTCTGTCCAGTGAGTGATAAGTTTGTGACCACTATCCACACCTATGCAGGTTCATTCAGAGAAACTGACATTTCCATCTTTGTTGATTTGCTTGATAGGAAACAACATCATCTAGAATGGTGGGGCTGGCCCATGTAACCTCTGGAAGAAAAGAGGATATTAGTTGTCAAATAAACTGTAAAGTTCTGTGCCATACCAGTTACAAATGAAAAGAAAGGATGTGGAAAAGGAGAAAAGGAGAAAGGAAAAGAAAAAGTGGAGAAAACAGAACCAAGATTTAGTTTTTGAGAGTACAATATGCTAAGTCCTATTTAATAAATATCAATGTACAAGTCACTTTATTTTCACAAGAAATATATAAGTTAGGAATTGTTTCAATTTCATAAATAAAGTGAGATGATACATTAATGTGTATGTGCCCCCAGCTCTTTGATTTCTCTCTCTTGGGCAACCCAGGTATTATTGTTTGGGAAAACACTCAAGCAACTCTGAAGCTAGAACTATGAGTCAGGAAACTAAGTATTTCTACCAACAGCCATGTAAATAAAGTCATTTTTTTTATTTGACAAGTAGAGTTACAGAGAATGAAAGAGAAAGACAGAGAGAAAGGTCTTTTTTTTTTTTTTTTTTTTTTTTTGACAGGCAGAGTGGACAGTGAGAGAGAGAGACAGAGAGAAAGGTCTTCCTTTTGCCGTTGGTTCACCCTCCAATGGCCGCCGCAGCTGGCGCGCTGCAGCCGGAGCACCGCACTGATCCGATGGCAGGAGCCAGGTACTTATCCTGGTCTCCCATGGGGTGCAGGGCCTAAGTACTTGGGCCATTCTTCACTGCACTTCCCTGGCCACAGCAGAGAGCTGGCCTGGAAGAGGGGCAACCGGGACAGAATCCAGCGCCCTGACTGGGACTAGAACCCGGTGTGCCGGTGCCGCAAGGTGGAGGATTAGCCTAGTGAGCCGCAGCGCCAACTGAGAAAGGTCTTCCTTCTGTTGGTTCACTCCCAAAATGGCTGCTATGACTGGAGCTGTGCCAATCCGAAGCCAGGAGCCAGGTGCTTCTTCCTGGTCTCCCATGTGGGTTGCAGGGGCCCAAGCACTTGGGCCATCCTCCACTGCTTTCCCGGGCAACAGCAGAGAGCTGGACTGGAAGAAGAACAACTGGGACTAGAACCTGTGCCCTTATGGGATGCCGGCACTGAAGGCAGAGGACTAACCAAGTGAGCCATGGTGCCGGCCAATAAAGTCATCTTAAAAGTAGCTCCTCCAGCCCCAGTCAGTCCTTTAAAGGACACCAGCCCTGGTCAAGAACTAGCTTCCAGCTTCAGGAAAGATAAAAAACCATCTGAATTACTAACCAACTCATCAAAACTGTAAGACATTCAATGTTTGTTGTTGAGTTCAGTTGGGGAGCTAATTTGTTGCAGAGCAATATATAATCAGTACAGTATTTATATTATCTAAATAAGCTGCATTTTGAATGAGAAAAGATATTCTGCAAATAGTAATATTTAATAAAACAGATCAGTAACTGAGTTTGTGCTCATTTATTGGATGACCACATAGCAATAAAGTCATCCACGTGAACTAAACCTTCTCTTTTCTGTCTCAGAGTCATAATTGTCTATATGATATTTCCACTGAAATGTTTCTGGTAGATTGCATTAAAAGATGAGAACAACAGTTTTTCCCATGCTCCTTTGCCAAATGACTGGATTTACCTTCAGTAAGAAGGGAATCTGGGTTGGTCTCACTTGCTTTGACCAACAGAATATGGTAGAAGTGCAAGTCCCAAGCACTGGTCTCAAGAGGCCTTGTATTCTTTGCTTTCATTTTCTTACATTACTAGCCTGAGAGACTATCAGATAAGAAACAGGGTGATCAGATTAGATTAGGCATTTTTATAGCACTTGCTCAGTGATATTTACCTATAAAACTGACTAAAATAGTGATTTTAAAAATTCTTTTTGAAATATTTTATTATCACAAAAATTATCTTTGAAAAATATTCTACAACCATGAACACCAGGAATCTGAAAGCCACTAGACTCAAGGATCCATGATTTCGAATCACACACAAAAGGAACATTCCTTAACAGTCTAATATTTGATATAATTATTATTGATCTGTGTGATAGGTCATTGTATTTTCAAAAATAATTATTACTCAATCCTATTAATTTTATATTTTATTATAAAACCAGAACTCTATGACTAACATGTTTACCATTTTATCACAATAAATCTGCCTACCCTCTCTTTTTTTTATAAAAAGAAATTGGGTGATCAAGAAACACTCTCAGAACTGCTGGCTCAAGAACACACCATCACAGCCACAGATACAGGAACTAGACTGCGAGGACTACAGTTGTTGCCTCCAGGGACAGTCCGCATATAACTACTGGCTTGAGAGCCATTCATTACCTTCTAGATACTTTTGAGAAAAATTTGTGTCTTATGACTCTGCTTCTCAAGTCTTTTATGAGTACAGATGGCTGATGAAATCTATACCACTTTCAGAACTCTTGCTTCAATGGAGTCTAAAAATATACTTTTAAATTCTGGCTTCTGCAATTAGAAGTATTTTAGAATAAACATTGTTTGAACCAACTAGCCACATCTACTATGCTCTCCTCTCATATTTCTGCTACCTACTAATCCGCCCTGTCAATCCTTCATAACATTTATCATAATTTGAAATTATACATGCACAAAAGTGTTCGTGTCTGTCTAAAATTTTCCATTCCCATTCACTATATTGTGAAAGAAACCTGCCCATTAAGGAAAGGACATTGTCTTCTTTATAACAATACTTAGAGTGGTGGCTGGTTCATAGTAACTCTTCAACTAGTATTTGTAGAATGAAGAAATGACTAGTGAAATAAGTAAATAAGTCTCAACAAAAATAATAGTCATTTTATGCTGTAGACTTTCTGATGGCAGAGATTCTTATCAATGACACTTTCTCCTATAACCTGACTCTCTTGCCCTTATATTTAGCCTCAGCCCTCAACCGTTCTTTCTTCAGTCTCAATTTATAACCTTGCTGTCACCTCTGACCCTCACCTTTCAAGAAAATTCACTCCTTGGTGAAAGGCTTCTAGAAGTGTAGCATCCTTGGCTTCCACAAGATAAGGACTGATGCCCATCTGTATTCCATTCCAAAGGTACAGCTGCAAGAGGAACAATAGTGCTAAGTGCTGGCTCTAGTTTACGTGCAAAAATGAATATAGAACTCCCATTCCTGCTTCAGTATTCCCACCAGGAGGTGGAATCTGGGATTCATACTGAGACCTTTTAGTAACCATATTTTTTTAAAGATTTATTTATTTACTTGAAAGTCAGAGTTACACAGAGAGAGGAGAGAGAGAGAGAGAGAGAGAGAGAGAGGTCTTCCATCTGCTGGTTCACTTCCCAGATGGCCGTAATGGCTGGAGCTGTGCTGATCTGAAGCCAGGAGCCAGGAGCCTCCTCCTGGTCTCTCACATGGGTGCAGGGGCCCATGGGCCTGGACCATCTTCCAATGCTTTCCCAGGCCATAGCAGAGAGCTGGATGGGAAGCGGAGCAGCTGGGACTCAAACTGGTGCCCACACGTGATGCCAGCACTGCAAGCGGTGGCCTTACCAGCTATGCCACAGTGCTGGTCTCATGTAACCATCTTTTTAAAAGAAGAAATTGATCTCAAGATGGCAGAATAGGGAAGGAGCTTATGGCTGTAGTCTAAGGGAAGATAGTTATAAAAAGTGGAGTGAGTGCACTCTCATGGAAGAGTTAGTGAGAAAACCGCAGTGAGAACTCCATGCAAGTTAGAGGGGTGCTGAGGATCTGTGTGGAGGGTGTGGGTGCACAGCATGAACATGTACATGACACAGGACCCCAGCAGATGGGAGCTTCAGCACCAGCTTTGAAGAATAAGTTAGACCAGATTACAGCAGCCCAAGCCACAGGCGATAAAGCTGAAGGGAGAGCCTGGTATGAGTCCAGCTTGGAGACTGTGGGGGACAGTGTACCTGCCAACCTAGAGGGAAAAAAAGGGCAAGTTTCTCTCTTCCCACCCACCCAACTATGGGGTCCTGTAACCAGCTCAGAGAGGGTGGGCGCCATCTTGGACATATGTAACAGCCGCTACAGCTTTGTGTCCACGTGCCCAGCAACCTGCCAAAAAGAGACACCTGGGTCTGGCTGGGAGCACTGACAGAAGCTGGATATTCATGACTATGGGAGCCTTGTGTATCGGGACTTTGAAAACACTCTGGTTGAATGGGAGGGCATAGGGTATGGCTCGGTCTTCTGGCAGTTGCTGTGGGGGGCTCCATATGCTCAGGGCTCACTAACTGTATGGGTAAGGTCGTTGATGTGGAATCTGTGATCATATTTGCAGGCATACACCTTCCAGATAGGTTAACACCAGCGAGACCTCGGAGACACCAGACGCGTTTATCAGCTTTTCAGCTTCCATTTTATTTTTCAGCAGACTCACATTACATGTCGCGAATGCCCGCTGTCTTCGCCTCCTCCAACCCTCTTATATATCCTGCTCACCGTCCACCTGTTTATATAAGATCCACGGAAAACATGTTACCAACTCAGCAAGAGTAAGTGTGGGAAACATGCAATAACAGGATGCTTAAAGTCAAAACAGGATCTTGCAATTAGCAACGGGCAGGGTGGAAAAAGCCCAGCACTAAACTTCTTGTGCTTGTACATGTCGGGAGGGGCACAGCTGGCCATTCCCTGACACATACTGAAGACTGCATGGATCCTTTGTGTGGTTCTGGATGAATATTTCACCCACTGGGGCTGGTGCATGACATTGGTTGCCTTGGAGGAAATGAGGTGAATGTGAGCTATGCTAACACAGCTGATCAAACCCTCCCTTCCAACAAAAAATAGAGAGAGAGAGATTTCCTATGCCCAATTTGGGTATCATCTTGGATACTCCCTAAACATTGGAGCACTGAATACAGCTCCTTAGCCACACCCAGCACACACCTCTGAGTATTCACTGAAAAAGCAGACACTCTCCTAAGCCACAGACACATAGTCCAAAGATAAAAGCTGTCACAGGGAAAAAAACAACAATGAGAAGTATCTCCACAAATACCTAAAAATAAATGCAGAAATTCAAGAAACAAGAATAAGGAAGACAATATCATGCCCCCAAGGCAACATAACATTTCAATACTAGAATGTAAAGACAAAGAGATGGAAGAAATGCTAGAAATGAAATTCAAAAAACCCATCATAGGATTACTTAGAAGTAATCATAAGCAAATCCACAAATTAAAGAAATCTACACAGGACACAAAAGAAAATTTTTCCCATGAAATTGAAATTTTAAAGAGAAATTGCTGGTGCCGTGGCTCACTTGGCTAATCCTCCACCTGCAGCACTGGCACCCTGGGTTCCAGTCCTGGTTGGGGAGCCGGATTCTGTCCCTGCTGCTCCTCTTCTAGTCCAGCTCTCTGCTGTGGCCCAGGAGTGCAGTGGAGGATGGCCCAGATCCTTGGGCCCTGCACCTGCATGGGAGACCAGGAGGAAGCACCTGGCTCCTGGCTTCAGAACGGTGCAGCACACCAGCTGCAACACGCCGGCCATAGAGGCCACTTGGGGGATGAACCAATGAAAAAAAAAAAGGAAGACCTTTCTCTCTGTCTTTCTCTCTCTCACTGTCTAACTCTGCCTGTCAAAAAAAAAAAAAAAAAAAAAGAGAGAGAAATCAAAATGAAACATTAGAAATGAAAAATTCAATAGATCAAATAAAAAATGTAGTGGAAATCCTTAACAACAGAAGAAGAAAAGATATCCAAGATAGATGACAAATCTCTGGAAGTTTTAAACTCATACCGAAAAAAAAAAAAAAGAAAAGAAAAAGAAAAAAACAAGAAGAAATTAGAAAAATTAATAATAATGTTGGAGATTTATGAGATGATATTAAATGACCCAACATACAAGTCTTAGGAGTTCCTGAAGGTGTAGAAAAAGAGTATGGATTACAAGCCCCTTTTACCCCTATTTGGATAAAGAAAGGGACAACAAAGTATAGGAAGCATATAGAATGACTAATAGATATGACCACAAAAAAACTTCACCATGACACACTGTAGTCATACTTTTCTCAGTAAAAAAATAAAGAAAAGAGTGAAAAGATTCTAAAATATGCATGAGATAAATTACAGATTACTTTCAGAAGATTTCCAATTAGACACACAGCTGACTTCTTATCAGAAACCCTACAGACTAGGATAGAACATTGAGATATAGCCCATGTCTAAAGAGAAAATAAACTGTCAACTCAGAATACTGTATCCTGAAATGCTGTCATATGAATGAAGGTGAAATAAAGACCTTCCATAACAAAAAGAAATTGAAAGAATTTGTCACTTGTCCAGCCTTTTTTTTTTTTTTTTTTTGACAGGCAGAGTGGACAGTGAGAGAGAGAGACAGAGAGAAAGGTCTTCCTTTGCCGTTGGTTAACCCTCCAATGGACAAGTGAGCCAGTGCCTTGGCTCACTAGGCTAATCCTCCGCCTTGCTGTGCCAGCACACCGGGTTCTAGTCCCAGTCAGGGTGCCGGATTCTGTCCCAGTTGCCCCTCTTCCAGGCCAGCTCTCTGCTACGGCCAGGGAGTGCAGTGGAGGATGGCCCAAGTGATTGGGTCCTGCACCCCATGGGAGACCAGGAGAAGCACCTGGCTCCAGCTTCAGATCAGCGCGGTGCACCGGCCGCAGCCCGCCGGCCGTGGCGGCCATTGGAGGGTGAACCAATGGCAAAAGGAAGACCTTTCTCTCTGTCTCTCTCTCTCACTGTCCATTCTGCCTGTCAAAAAAAAAGTTTAAAAAAAAAAAACTTACTGGATACAGCCAAAGCAATGTTAAGAGGAAAGTGTATAGTAATTGGCGTCTACATCAAGAATTTGAAAGGCACCAAATAAACAAGTTATCAGTGTACCTCCAGCACCTGGAAAAATAACAGCAAGCCAAACCCAAAATAAGTAGGAGGAAAGAAATAAACAAAACTGAAACCAAAAAAACTATACTAAATATCAGTGAAGTGAAGAGTTGGTGTTCTGAAAAAAATAAATAAAATTGATACATCATTGGCCCAATTAACAGAGAGAGAGAGAGAGAAAGAGAGAGAGAGAGAGAGAGAGAGAGAGAGAGAGAAAGAAGACCCAAATCAATAAAATTAGAGATCAAAAAGGAAATATATGTGATAAGCAATTCCACTTCTAGGTATATATGCTCCAGAGACACAGGTATATATACCCTAATATGTGTGAATGTACATGTTCTCCAATATATATAACTAAAATGTTCACATAACCATTATTTACCATCAACCCAAATAAGCCAGATAAATGATCATGAAAATAGATAATTAAATATAGAATTAAATTTTACCCTTTCTTTAAAAAAGGAAATATAACAATAGATACCACAGATATAAAAAGAATCACCAGGAATTACTAAAAATAGCTGTATGCCAACACATCAGAAAAACTGGAAGAAATGGAGATATTCCTGAACACATACAGCCAACCAAACTTGAGATATGAAAACAAAGAATACCTAAACTGACCATTAACCAAGACAGAAATTGAATCAGTAATAAAGACCCTCCCAGCAAAGAAAAGCCCAGGACCAGATGACTTCACTGATGAATTCTACCAGATATTTAAAGAAGAACTAACTCCAATTCTTCTCAAGCTATTCAAAACAATTGAAAGGAAGAGAATCCTCCCAAATTCCTTCTATGAAGCCAACACCACCTGAATTCCTAAACCTGAAAAAAATACAACAGAGAAAGAGAACTGTAGACCAATTTCCCTAATGGAAACACATGCAAAGTTTCTCAACAAAATATTAGCCAACCGAATCCAACAACACGTCAGAAAGATCATTCACCCAGACCAAATGGGATTTTTCCCTGGTATGCAGGATGGTTCAACATTTGCAGATCCATAAATGTGATGTCATATTAACAACTGAAGAACAAAAACCACATTATTATCTCAATAGAAGAGAAAGCATTTGATAAAATACAACACCCATTCATGATGAAAACCTTAAGCAAATTAGTTATAGACGGGACATTCCTCAGAACAATCAAGACAATTTATGACAAACCAATGGGCAGCATCCTATTAAATAGGGAAACAATAGAACCATTCCAATAAAATCCAGAACCAGAAAAGGATGCCCATTCTCACCACTGCTATTCAGTATGGTCCAGGAAGAATTAGCCAGAGCTATTGGGCAAGAAAAAAGAAATCAAAGCTATACAAATTAGAAAGGAGGAAATCATACTACCCCTATTTGCAGGTGACATGATTCTATAAAGGGGACCCAAAAGATTCCATTAAGACACTATTGTGGCTGGTGCTGTGGCTCAGTAGGCTAATCCTTCACCTGCGGTGCCAGCACCCGGGTTCTAGTCCCGGTTGGGGCGCCAGATTCTGCCCCAGTTGCTCCTCTTCCAGTCCAGCTCTCTGCTGTAGTCTGGGAGGACAGTGGAGGATGGCCCATGTCCTTGGGCCTTGCACCCTCATGGGAGACCAGGAGAAGCACCTGGCTCCTGGCTTCAGATCAGCACAGTGCGCTGGCCACAGTGCGCTGGCCACAGTGGCCATTGGGGTGTGAACCAACGGAAAAGGAAGACGTTTCTCTCTGTCTCTCTCACTGTTCACTCTGCCTGTCAGAAAAAAGACACTATTGTATCTCATGAAAGAGTTTGGTAAAGTGGCAGGATATAAAATGAACATAAAAAAATCAATAGCCTTTGTATACAGAGACAATGCCATGGCTAAGAATGACCTTCTAAGATCAATCCCTTTCAAAATAGCTACAAAAAATTAAATACCTTGGAATATATTTAACCAAGGGTGTCAAGAATATCTATGATGAAAATTACAAAACACTAAAGAAAGAAATAAAAAAGACATTTAAAAATGGAAAAATCTTTCATGTTCATGGATTGGAAAAATCAACATTATCAAAATGTCCATATGACCAAAAGTAATAAAGCTGGAGGCATCACAATACCTGGTTTTAAGACATACCACAGAGAAGTTATAATGAAAACAACATGATACTGGCACAAAAACAATGTTTCCAACAACAGAAGAGAAACTCCGGAAATCAAGTAGCACATCTACAACTAACTTATCAATGACGAAGGAGCTAAAACCAATCCCTGGAGCAAGGAATGTCTCTTCAATAAATGGTGCTGGGAAAATTGGATCTCTGCATGAAGAAGTATGAAGTAAGACTACTTTCACCTTACACAAAAATCTACTTAGTCCCTGAATATATGACCTGATACCATGAAATTATTAGAGGACACTGAGGAAAGCTTGCAAGACATTGGCATAGGCAAACAGTTCTTGGAAAAGGTCCCAGTGGCATAGGAAATCAAAGACAAAATTGACAAATGGGATTACATCCAATTGAGAAGCTTCTGTACTGCAAAAGAAACACTCAGCAAAGTGAAGAGGCAACCAACAGAATGAGAGAAATTATTTGTAAAGTATGCAACTGATAAAAGATGAATATCCAGAATAGATAAAATGCTCATGAACTTAACATCAAAACAATCCAGCTAAGAAATGGGCAAAGGTCTTAAACAGGCATTTTCCAAAAGAAGAAATCCAAATGGCCAACAGACACATGAAAAATGCTCAGGATCACTATCCATCAGGGAAATACAAATCAAAACCACAATGAAGTTCTACCTCACCCCAGATAGAATGGCTTTCATACAGAAATCAATAAACAACAAAGCTGGTAAGAATGTGGGGGAAAGGTACCCTAATCCACTGTTGGTGGAATGTAAACTGGTACAGCTACTATGGAAGACAGTATAGAGATACTGCTAAAATCTGAATATAGACCTACCATATGACCCAGCTATCCCACTCTTGGGAATTTATCCAATGGAAATTAAATCAGCCTATGAAAGAGTTACCTGTACCCCCCTGTTTACTGTAGCCCAATCCACAATAGCTAAGATATGGAATCAACCTAGATGCTTCTCAACTGAACACTGGATAAAGAATTTATGTGATTACGTACACCATGGAATACTATACAGTGGTAAAAAATGAAATCCTGTCATTTACAACAAAATGGATGCAACTGGAAAGTTATACTTAGTGAAATAAGCCAGTTCCAACAAGACAAATATTATATGTTCTTCCTGATCTGTGCTAACAGAGTACCTAAAAGGCAATTTATAGAAGTGAATTGACACTTTAAGATGTGATGACTTTGAACAGCCCTTGTCTCAACTATTGAGGGACACTTTTTTTTCCATACTATTTGTTGAACTCTGTACTTAGTGTAGGGTTAATTTTATGTGTGCAAAGTTAATTGAAAGTAGATCCTAGTAAAAATAATAATGGGGTTAGGAGAACAAGGAGGAAGAAGGGTGGGAGTGCAGGTAGGAGGGAGGGTAGGGTGGGGAGAATCACTATGTTCCTAAATTTGTATTTATGAAATGCATGAAGTATACCTTAAATAAAAGGTTTCTGGTGAAAAAATAAAAAGCATCACTTATCTAAAACAAGTTGAATGAAATCAACAACACATTGAAGACAAAAGATTCTCATATTTTTGATCACTGGCCCCTTTGCAATATACTTCATGAATTCTCTTAACTGAACTATGATGTATCAGGCTCTTTTCTCCTGTTTCTGGAGACTGGTGGCATCAACCAACTGCATTCACTTTTAATGTTTTCTGTCTTTGTTAAATAGGGCATGAAGATGGTTCTGATTGAATTCTTTTGGCATTCTTGTAAGTTTGCAGGGACAGGAGGAATGAGATGCTGCTATTTCATAGCAGAATACCACTTAGGGTCGTCAGGGGGTAATTTATCAAGGTTGCATTCTCTCCAGATTGAATGTTGGCCTTTGGTCTCTCATTCTGAAGGATCTTGTTCACTTTGTAGATTCCTGTAAGAGAATCATAAAGAGAAGTTAAAGCTGATGATCAGTCCTGTGTCTGCAACTAATTCTAATTAGTCAAATAAGTTAGCTATGTTTCATGTATCTTCTTCTTTATCCTTATCCCCACCTCAACATATTAAACAGAATATGTTCTCTCTTCCCTCTAGACAGTTGCTCATGCAACATTAATATAACCTCTATCAGCCCGCCTCAGTCCATGGAAAAGAAAACGGAAACACCGTAACTAGGCAGTCTGCCCAGAGAAATCAAAGGGACCAAAGTTTTAAGGAGTAAAATAAAATTTTGGGGAGAATTAGAAGTCTATTGTTACTTCAGACTTAGGAGAAACAAAAATATTTCTATTTTATTTTGTAAATTATGGTCAAGCCCACTTTGCAAATAGATTCAGATGAGAATAAATCTATAATTAGGGATAGGAAACAAGAATCAATGTGAGTTACACCTTTCTATTGGAATGGGATACAGAAATGAAGACGGTCACCTGTCCTTAGAGACTAAGTGAAAGAAAGTTATGAGACTCAACAGGTATACCTTAAAGGAAGAAAAAAAATGGCTAAGCATATTCAAACAGCAGAGAATGTTTATTAATCTTGAAAAAATTGGGATGGTAGCCCAGAGATAGTCATGTAAAAACAAGTTGGGGGTAGAAATGATTTATATCTCATGGTGTCATTTTTGGTAGATCAATCCTAGATGGAATTACTTGAAATATGATCAAAGAACTATCACTGCACCACAAGAGACCAAATTCTTTAGTGCCGTGCAGCTCTCTTCTCCTAAAGCTGTCAAAGAGAAAGCTACAGGAATTAGGCCTTCCAAGACTTAGGCTTTGGTCAAAGTGGGTGGATGTTAAAATAAATGTTGATCTTTGGGGTTAAGGGAAGCTCGGGAGCTTACTATACAAAACCAAGAAGAGTGCTTGAAGCTTTTAACCTTCTTTTCAGAGTCTAGAAGTCACACATAGGAGGCTTTAAGTTTACTCTAAACTCTTCAGTCTGTGATGGACAATAATGTGGTTTCTGCTTTTGCTTTCTGGATTGCCTATCTGTGTTTATTTGCGGGTTGCAGTTAACTGATCACACACCATATCTGTTCCCTTGTGGTAGACCAGTGCTATTTGCTTTGTTATTTTCCTGGAGGTTGTTTGTAAAGTGTTTCCAGACGTCAAACAACTGGGTTATTCCAAGCACTCTTGTTTTCTAAGCATTTAGTGCACCTCCTCCGGTGACTAGGGTTAAATACTGATGTGTTGATTTAGATAGCTAAAGTATCTAGATGGAAGATGGATGGATGGAAGATGGATGGATGGATGGATGGATGAGACAGATGATAGGTAAGTAGTTAGGTTGGTAGGTAGACAGATGATAGAGATATACTTCTAAATCATTTGTTTATAGACATTTTGAGGATTAACATTGGGATTGTATATTAGGATAGGGAGAGAGAGAGAAAAGGATAACATCACGAGGGTAAAAGAACATAAAAGGGAGAGAGAAAGAGACCGAGACCAAGAAACAGAGTGAAAGTCAGTTCAAGTGGGTGACTATAACCTCTGGCAAGAGATCAGACAAACAAGTTCAACTCAAAGTCAATTTAACTTTATTGGACCACACTGTCTCTGGCAATTAGAAAAATATTTGTAAAACATCAGATGAGAAAAAGGAACGTGGAGCCCAATAATGCAAAACAATGTTTATAAGAAAGAAATCATGAAGTGGGAAGGGTAAACACAATTATTCTATCAGCACCTCCTGTTCTTCTAAAGATTACTTAACTTACATGGAGAGAACTCATCAGGACAAACAGCCAAAATAGTTTCTGGCTAGTATGCTTCTACCCTCAAAGAAGTTCATTTTAATATTAAAATAAAAACTTTAGGAATTTTCAATTTCAAGGATTAGAAATAGATTGTAGATTTCTTGGGATGATCAATTATTTTTAGCTCCGCTGATAACACTATGACAAAAGGAAAATACGATTTCCTCTACAGTCCTCATTTGCCCTCTGCTTTGCACTTTGGCTAAAAAACTAATTGATAACACACACAAGTGATAGCCCCAAAGCTGAGACTATAGTTATCAGCATATGTAGAGAAGAGAATGCATTTCAACTCTATCCAATGAGATGGACTTTAAAGGTTCATAGTTCTTATAAACTTGATTCAACCCAGTGTGGTATTGGGTAATTTAGCTTGTTTCACCAACTTTTACCAGTGGTGATAGTTGAGTATATGATGAAGCTGGCAAACTAGAAGCCCTGAATCCAGTGTCATCTTCAAGCGCATTAAACATACATATACTTCTACATGCACACACACACACACAAGAAATATTCATGGTGTATACCGAATTCATGTCCAATACACAGTGGCTTTGCACCTGTCTTCCTCTTCTGAAGTTGTCCTTTCCATCAAACCCCACTGTCTTCACAGTACTGTCCTTACTATTCCTTATCTAATTCCTCCCTTATTATTATCTAATCCCTCCTCATCACCAAATTCTGCACCTGCCATTGTAAAACAAATGGGTCACACCATTTTCTCATCATATGACAATAAAATGTACTATTTATGTGAGAAAATGAGGTTTAAAATAGTCTTTCACTTCTACCATTAGTATTCCAACTACCTATTACCAAATATGTCAACCTTCAACCTAGTTTTACTTCACTGTAAAACAAGTATGTATCAAAATCTATTGGGTTCTATTTATTTAAAAAACAAGAGTTACATAAAATACATACAAATTTATTTTCACATTTGGCAATTCTTTAACAAATATTAAGGTAATAAAATTTAGTATCTAAGACTCCCTATATACTATTCTTGAACATTTCTAGTCTAGGACTTAATTTGTAGTTATAATCATTCTTTGAAATCTTTGAATTTATACTTAAAAATATCTTTAAACAAGAAAGAATCATGTAATCTCATGAGTTTACTGCTGCTGTGCATAAAAACTAGTAGAAAACTTTGGAGACGGCAGGAATGGTGATGGAGAGAAAATATATACGCTATATGTTAGAAAATATTGGAGAAATAGAAATATGAACTCATTAATAAGCTGACAACCATCCGTGAGGTGTCTTCAAAAGGTTTATGGAAAAGGCATATTATGCATTAGTTTCAAAATTTTTGGTATCAAAATACGCTTATCTTTTAATTCCATTTTTCCAGAAACATTGTGCAGTTACTTTGTGTGTGTCTGTGTGTGTTGTAAGTATATTTATGTATCTGCATGTGTTTTCTTTTGTATCCTCTGGCTTTTACGTAGTTTTTAGAATGTGAGATATTTATTATAGCCCCCAGCCAAAACAGGGAAGAGGGAAACTTCCACGGGCATCTGGTCACTTTTTAAGTACTATTATTGAATCAGTGTTCTGGGAAGAGACTGATGTGGTAAAACATTTCTGTTAATTTCCCCTGAAGAATGTCGCATTGGGTAATGTTCTGTGGGTGGCCATGTAATGAGACACTGGTGTCTGTCTATGACACATACTGTATATGAAAGGAGGCATAGATAAAGGTAACTTGAATTCCATCCCTTTCTGTGTTTATGTGATGCTTATCACCATGCTATCTAGACGCCCAGACTAGAAGCTTCACAAGAAGTAAATTTTCTACCTCCATTCCATTGAAATTGGTGGACAATAGGTCTGGGTAGGCCCTTGAAGGGTTAATATGCACACATGCTTCTGGCTAGTCAGAGATGAAAATGGACTGACCCAAGTGGCAACAATTTCCCCATTTCCAATAATGTAAGCAACTGCTTCAGTGGAATACCACTGGAAATGAATCTTCTATATTATAAACATATTCTAAGTGCATTTGCAAGCATCTAGCTATTTAAACTGTTTTTACCTAACTCAGTGACTTTTGTAAAAAAAATACAGCTATTCACAGTCTGAGTTTATTTTGAAGAGTAATAGCATGGAAAATTTCAAAGAAAAATATTTAGTCATTTTTTCCTGCAGAAGAAAGCAAGTGTTATAGCAACTTTGTGTGGGGGGTGTGTGTGTGTGTGAGAGAGAGAGAGAGAGAGAGAGAGAGACAGAGAGAGAGAGAGAGAGAGATTTTATATATATACTGTGAAGTTAAAAGCATTAAAAGTACATACTTGTTTTTTGTATGTAAATGTAACATTTAATAACACTAACCTCTACACATTAACTTCTCTGTAATAGCAAGGAATTGACATGACAGTGCATATTGTTGATTTAGACCGAACATCATTAAGTCGAATTGAACTTTTTACAAAGTTGAAG
Organism: Oryctolagus cuniculus; assembly: GCF_051225735.1. NCBI lineage: Eukaryota > Metazoa > Chordata > Mammalia > Lagomorpha > Leporidae > Oryctolagus > Oryctolagus cuniculus. Next base: position 50,108,058 of record NC_142874.1, on the reverse strand, counting down.
TATAACAATAATGAGACTCTTAGAACATCTGTATTTTCTTTTGGAAAGTCTTCTACTTCCTTCCTCTTTCTAGCCTCTAACTTCCTTTGTTTTCTTTTAGTTTTGAACTGTAACGGGGCCATTCTGGAACATAGATTTATTCATCGTGACCTCAGCTGTGATTAATCCACCCGAGACAAAGACCAACTTCTGGCAAACACTGGTTCTCTTTTACTAACACAAATCCACTTCATTGTCTGCAGTATCTGGCTTAGGTGTGGTTGAAAAGAAAATCAGAGAGCAACGATGCAAGAATTACTTGCAATTTAACTAACAAACATTTATAGGGTACCACTTATATACAGGCACTGTATAGGTAGTATATTTAACTAACGGATATTAATTTTTCTGTACTTGAAACTCTGAAATGCAAATGAGATTAAAGAGAGTTATCAATGTTTATAGTTCACACTTGTAAGCCTTTTTTAAAAAAAACACCACCATATGGTATGAAAACAAAATTATTATTCTCTTTGGGTGGGAGGAGATACTAATGTTGATCAATCAAATATACTGGCAGGCCAGATGAATGAAACCTTAGTTAATACTAAAACCTCATCAGAATCATTAGTTCTGACCTGCTTATCAAAACTTCCACCCAGACTGCAAACAGTTAAGAAAATTGATGAACACGAGTTTCAATCTTTTGACATGCTTCTCCTGGTCATTTGTCAGTCAGTAGGTTTCACTGCGAATTCATTATATTCAGACTGCTGTACAGACTTAAAGCCTGCAAACCTCATTAAGGAAGAACTACACAAAGCAGTGTTAATAGGCCCCTTGAGACAAAATTGTCACTTTTGCAAATAAGTTAGTTCAATTGTTAGGAAATGGGTTTCTTTTTACAAAAGAATGTCTCAGAGTCCCTAGTCTTCTAACACATTCTTAATATCCAAGAAGAAGATTTAATAATCATCATTTTCCTTTGTTATTCAGATCTTCATCAATATTTCCTGGAAATAGTGTTCTGAAATTTTCAATAAACTTGAGTTGTGGGATTTACTTCAGAAAAGGAGGTTAATATCACTATTGTGGAAGTTATTATGGACCATAAAGTTTTAGAGCGAAGAACAGAGAGATCACCAAATCCAGTGGCCCCCAGACCAAAGTGACTATTAAGCTTTTCTTGGCAGCCATTAAAAGATAAGATTGCTCAAAGCCTGGTCCTCCTCTAGACTCACTGAATTAGAATTTGGGCAGATAGAACCGGAACTCTCAAGGTCCTGTGCAATTCTGATAATCAGCAGGAGCGAGATTTTCTGTCCAGGCCAAACCAATCAATGCCAGTGAGGGCAATGCCCTTTCAGAGGATCTACAGGCTTTGCTGCAGAGGCCACAGTGTTGGAGAACAGATGACTCCACTTCTTGTCCTCTCTCTAGTGTGGCAGGGAAGCATGCAAGGCACACATGCTAATAATGCCAACACTAACAGTGATGCAGTTCATTCTGCAATTTACCTCTCGCAGCACTGTATACTAGAAAATACAGAAATAATGGGATTAATGTTGCAGATGCATAGGAAAAATTCATGAGACAGGTTGGAATCATGACTTATTTTCTTTCTTCTTTCTCTCCATCCCTCCCGCCTTTCCTTCCTTCCTTCCTTCCTTTTGTTTTCTGACAGTCAGAGGGACATACAGACAAATAGAGAGAGAGCTCCCATCTGCTAGTTCACTCCCCAAGAGCATGCAATGGCAGAAGCTGGGCCAGAGCCCAAATCAGCAGCTGGGAACTCCATCCGGGTCTCCCACATGGGTGGCAGAAACCCAATTAATTGAGCCATCACTGCCACTTCCCAGAGTCTGCAAGAGCGGAAACGAGTTAGGAGCTAGAATCAGGAACTGAACAGAGGCACTCCAATATGAAGTGTGGATATCTAAACTACCAGCCTGAACACCCGCTTCCATAATGGACTTTGAAATTAAAGAGACAAAAGTAGGAAGAAACACCATGTTACTAAATTTGTATTTATGAAATACATGAAGTTTGTATACCTTATATAAAAGGTTCTTGGGAAAAATAAATGTTGCATAATCAAAATAAGCATGAACAAATATAAGTATAGGCAAATATGTATTTTTAAAGTTTATTAAGAGTGTCTGGTTGTTCCTTCAATTTCCAATGCTACTTTGCGACTGGCTGACCTCTAAAACTGTAATTCTGCACATGGAAATATTTCTGAGCTGGAATTATTGCTCTTCTATACTAAAAAAAAGGCAAGACAAAAAAATCTTGCATAAACAAATATCGTGCCAGGTTCCATTTGAGATTTATTTACAAAATGCTTGGGTGGAGAAGCTGTTCTCAGATACATGAGTTACTGTTGTGACCTTCTGAAGTTCACCATTAAAAGCCACCCAAGCAAAGTCATGGGGTTATTTGGTTATAAGAATGATTGTTGGCACATCTTTTGCAATATATCTAAATTGAATAATGGTACCAGATAAAATTACAGATGGGAATGAAGCTGTGTATCATCCATTATCATGTGTAATCAATAAACGATTTAATTCTCTTGAAAAAGAAAAAGAAAAAAATAAACAAATATCGTGCACACATACACTGTAAAACAAATTTTGAAAGCATAAACAACAGTCCAGTTGAATAGAACAAGTAGGTAAGAGTCAGTTTCTAACTTCTGGAAAGACTTCATGAAGCAGATATGAAAAGGGACTTCAGGCTGGGGTACAGACTTGAAATGAACACCTGTATAAATGAGGACATGTGATGCTTACTGGAAGGAAGAAGGAGAGAAAAGAGCAGCTAAGTGAGGAGGCATTCTGTGAGTCAGATTTAAAGAATGGTACAAGAGTTAATTGGGAAAAATATTTCCATGTTAAAATGCCATATTTTAAAATTAATGTGCATTTGAAACAAACAATACTTAAGGCACAGTATTGAATATTTTTACCCATTGACTCATTTATTCATCCCAGCACATCCACAAAGCAAGGAGGAACACGCGCCCATGTGTGCAGGAAAACTATGGAAGCCCAGAGACATTGAGTGTGTTGCCCAAGGTTGCTAAGTGTTACCAGCTCATATTTCAGCATGGACCTTAATTCCCAGGCTACACTGTGAATTTTATGAGTATACTTGTTTGAATAATCAAGGATGTGAAGGAGAAAGAGAAATCAAACGGCCCCATTAATCCACTTCTCAAATTACTGCTTTGCGAGAGTTAATATTTTTCTCATTAAAGTTGATACAATAAAAACATGGTAGAACATAAATTTGGAAATGAGCCTAAAGGTTATGAAAGCTACACTACAGGAATTTAGAGAATCTGAGGTGTTGTGGTGATTAGACACCATGTTTTAAAGCTGGAAATGTTTAGTGTTTAGCTATAAATTTGTACTTTTTTTTACTTTTATTTAATAAATATAAATTTCCAAAGTACAGATTTTGGGTTACAGTGGCTTTTCCCCCCATAACCTCCCTTCCACCTGCACCCATCCCATCTCCTGCTCCCTCTCCCATCCCATTCACATCAAGATTCATTTTCAATTATCTTTATATACAGAAGATCAATTTAGTATATATTAAGTAAAGATTTCAACAGTTTGTACCCACACAGAAACACAAAGTTTAAAGTACCATTTGAGTACTAGTTACACCATTAATTCACATAGTACAATACATTAAGGACAGAGATCCTACATGGGGAGTAAGTGCACAGTGACTCCTGTTGTTGATTTAACAATCGACACTCTCATTTATGACATCAGTGATCATCGGAGGCTCTTGTCATGAGTTGCCAAGGCTATGGAAGCTTTTTGAGTTCACCATCTCCAATCTTATTTAGACAAGGTCATAGTCAAAGTGGAAGTTCTCTCCTCCCCTCAGAGAAAGGTACTTCCTTCTTTGATGGCCCGTTCTTTCCGCTGGGATCTCACTCGTGGAGATCTTTCATTTAGGTTTTGTTTGTTTGTTTGTTTGTTTTGTCAGAGTGTCTTGGCTTTCCATGCCTGAAATACTCTCATGGGCTTTTTAGCCAGATCAAATGCCTTAAGGGCTGATTCTGAGGCCAGAGTGCTATTTAGGGCATCTGCCATTCTATGGGTCTGCTGTGTATCCCGCTTCTCATGTTGGATCATTCTCTCCTTTTTAATTCTATCAGTTAGTATTAGCAGACACTAGTCTTGTTTATGTGATTCCTTTGACTCTTAACACTATCATTATGATCAATTATGAACTGAAACTGATGACTTGGACTAGTGAGATGGCATTGTTACATGCCACCTTGATAGGATTGAATTGGAATCCCCTGGCATGTTTCACTCTACCATTTGGGGAAAGTCTGATTGAGCATGTACTTTAAATTGATAAAATCACAGAATACTGGCATGAGGCAATGTTTTCAGAATATTCCTAAAACACTTTCAAGATCATGCTTTCTATGGAAATATATAGCTAAATACTTCTGCTGTATAGAAAAAAAATTATTAAAGAATGCATGTTGACCATTTTTCAAATCATTTTATCTTTTCCAAATGCTTCGCACCCATATATTAAGGGGATGTATATTCTTAATAAAATTCTCATTTTCCTAAAGAAGCTTGAAGGTAAAGGAGTTGGGTCTCAGTGGCCAAAGAAATATAGATTGAGTAGAAAAGCACTCATGAAATGAGGAAGTATTGTTAGGGTGGGAATTCTTTTAGAAAAGGAATGATACCTGCTTTCTTGGCTAAAGACTTGAGAAGATAGAATACAAGCTTTTGCAGTGTTCAGGGTGTCTTCAATCTATTTCCATCCAACAGTCTATTACAATCTCATTGACTTGGCTGAGATTTTAAGTTCTGTAGAGTAGAAAACAAATATGTCTCTAGAAGCATTTTTCAAATCATACAGGTTTCTGCTGATTCGCATGTTTATGTCAGTAGAAACACCCTAAGATTCAGCATCTCCCTTCTCTTTTGTGAGTGAAGAGTGCATTTTCCAGATATTTTTGTTCTGGGTCAAAGAAATATTAAAAAAAAGAAAAGGAAAAAGAGAAAACAGAAGTTCTCTTCAGATCGGTTTTGATGATTTCAATTACCTTGTCATGTTTAAATTTATCTATCTGTATAAAAGCCATGTGCTTTTGGAAACCTCTATAATAATATGCTACATAGAATCACAATTACATAATTACGCAATATAAAAATGATTACTTAAGTAACATTACCGGTTAACCCTGGTAATTACCTGTACATGTATGTGGGCAAACAGGCATTTTTTGCTGTTGAAGACAGCTCTGTTTGAAATTGTTTTTTTATGACGAGATTGTGGTAATTTCAAAAAAAAAAAAGAAAGAAAAACAATCAACTAAAAAGGCACAGCTTTGATTGCTTGGCCTACAAGTAAACTTTGCAGAATGCTTTTCAGATTTTGCAGGGAACTATGCTGCAAGCCAAAAAAAATCAAAGACCACTTGCTTTAAAAGATTTGTGTTGGGTTGATAAATAATTCAGTAAACATTTTAGGTTTATTTAAAACTTTAAGCAGGAGAGTCTCTAAGTCAGAGTAAAGTTGGAGAACTAGAGAGGTATACAAGTAACATCACACTTGCCCCCAACTAATAATAGAGTTCTATTAGTCAAATAAGGTCCTCCAGAAACAGTGCCTCCCACAAACTGGGACTGCAATAGGAACAGAAACTGGGAGAAGCAGAACCCAAAGCTCTTCTCTAAAAACTCCCAGTTATGCTGAATCCTAATAAGTTGGGCCCTCCAAAATCATGTAAATTCCATAGGTGGTATGAACTCTTTTGTTAGTTTAGCTGAATGAGGCAGCTGTTTTAAAAGACAAGGAAAAGACAGAAGTTCATCAATTTGTTGAAAATTAAGTCAAATACATTGATTGGACTGACTTTTACTTAGTCAAGGTGGACTCAAGTCACTGGCTGGGGAAACAGAACTAGAGTAGCTGGACCATTCAACGCACAACTTCCCTGATGTTTTGCCAGGCTTAACATTATTGACAGTGCCTAATGGATTTTAGACAGAAGTCACACCAAAGAATCTCTCTCACACACACATGCACACACATACACACACAAGCACACTGTCTTCAATACACTTAGACAAGTTCATGGAAAATGCATATTACCAAGAAACTATGCAGCCGGCGCTGCGGCTCACTAGACTAATCCTCTGCCTTGCGGCGCCGGCACACCGGGTTCTAGTCCCGGTCGGGGCACTGGATTCTGTCCTGGTTGCCCCTCTTCCAGGCCAGCTCTCTGCTGTGGCCTGGGAGTGCAGTGGAGGATGGCCCAAGTGCTTCGGCCCTGCACCTGCATGGGAGACCAGGAGAAGCACCTGGCTCCTGCCTTAGGATCAGCGTGGTGCGCCGGCCGCAGCGGCCATTGGAGGGTGAACCAACGGCAAAAGGAAGACCTTTCTCTCTGTCTCTCTCTCTCACTGTCCACTCTGCCTGTCAAAAAATTTTAAAAAAACTATGCATAAATTACCAAAGTTTTTGCACCAAAAACAACTTGTATTTTAATTCCATTTTCCATAAACTTGTTTTAGTATGCTTGCGTGTGTGTGTGTGTGTGTGTGTGTGTGTAAAGGCAGAAAATAAAATATTAATCGTTTGTGTATGTTAAGGCAGGAATAAGTACAAAGATTTTTTTTAATGATTTCTCCTGTTTTATTTGGTGTTTTGCCTTTCACAAAAAAGCTTTCTCCTTTAAATATGGCTCAAAATCTATTTCAATGTACTTCTGTCTTTGCTACTAAATTTGAAAAATGGAAACCTTGCTCTACTTAGACCTGTTGATAGAAAACAATGCACATTTTCAGAAAATATATTGATCTAATAGCAACCTGTTTTTCTTGTATCTCTGTCTACTGGTCTATCATCATAGTACAAGTTTCTTAGAATTTCTCAGCTAAAAATGCATAATTTATAAAAATGAGAACACTTATCTGTAATGAATGAATGAAAAGTAAAGATAAGCTACTTATACCAAGCAGCAGATAAGTCAAATTAAATTTGGCTGAAGAGAAGTTTATAACATAGACATTCACCCTCAAACTAGCCTTTAAATTACCCAAAAGACACAAATGCAAACATCACGTAGAGTGAATTACCAATACTGAGTGTCAGTTCTTTCTAGCTGTTTAGGTATGTGGCAATGAAATGACCCATGGACAAGAAAAATACACATGTTGGTTCTGCAATACTCACTAAATAATCTGAAACAGGGGCAGTCACACAAGTTCTAACACTTGTGTGCTCACACAGGGATTCCACGGAAAGGGGGTTAAGAAGGCACAGGGGGATAGACTAATCTGAAGGGAATGAGAAAAATAAAAGATGAGGTTTGAAATTCTCCATATACCATTTTCCCACCAAGGATCAAAATAAAGTCATCTTTGTCTTGCTAAAAAAACTTAAGAAAACATAGCCACTAAACACGAGGCCATACCCTAGAGGGCAAAGAAAACCAACCAAAGCTCACCTGAGATGTTAAGATTTAACAGTTTTCCCTTCAAAATTGGAATATCAATTTCTTTAAGATTATGTTAAAGAAAAATTAATGCCTGGTCAAGAAGTACTCCTTTTATGGTAATTATGTAGGACTGATGGATTCATAACTTTGTTGGAAAATATAATGTTTAGTTTTTCTAATGCATAAATCACTCAGTTTTCCAAAGTTTTGAATAATGAAGCCAACATTTGTGGCAAGTCTGACTTTGTGAAATTAATGTTCAACAGTGATGGTTGGATAGTATAAGAGGGAAATCTTTTTGCAGTAGAAAAATCACAATAGATTCACAGAAGGCATTGCAAATTAATAATCCTAATTTGGTTTTTACATGCACCTTTCAAATGATGTCACGTTGTTTATGTTCTCTGACACTTTCAAACTCTGACATATTGGGAATGTGGGATTATTATCTCTATTTCACAAGTGAATGAACAGTTTCAAAAAGCCTAAGTGACCTTTTACCTTCTCTCAGTTTCCTGCTTGGAACCCAGTGGCTTGTGGCTGAGTGTTTGGGATACAACCAACAGGTATGGATGCTCCGTGGTACCAGGTCGGGCTTCTGGTCCACCATGGTCATTTGAAGGGCACTGTGGTTCCAGTTCAGTTGCCTGGCCTGCACTGCTGCAGTCTTTGGCCAAAAGCTCACGGTAGAGTAGAGAATGGAATGTGGGAACATTCTGAGATTAGATTGAGAGGTGTTGTTTAGAAGCTAGCTAGAGAAATGGAGACATCATAAGGCCAAGGATGTTAGTCTGAGACACACAAAGCGACACAAAGAAATGCTGTGAACAGATCAGAATGGAGGCAGTGAATCTGAACCAGAACAAGGAGAAACTTTGCTTTGGATGTAATGGGATTTTACTCATTTGTTTTAAGATATATTTTTATATTTGAAAGACAGGATGACACACCAAGAGAGGAAGACACAGGGACAAAGATATCTTTCATCTATGGGTTTACTCCCCAAATGCCCGCAACAGCTGGGGCTAGGCTAGATTAGGTTAGGCTAGTTCCAGCCAGGAGCCAGGAACTTTATCCAGGTCTCAGAAACCCAACTACATAAGCCATCATCTGCGGCATTCCAGGTGCATTAGTAGGAAGCTGAATTGGAAGCATGTAGCATCAAAGAGCCAGGCACTCGGATATTGGATGCAGGCATCCCAAGCAGCAGGTGAACCTGTTGTGCCACAGCATCCACCCCTGTAATGAACTTTCAGTTTTTGACAGTTTAACCTTCTGAATGGAAATCTTATGGATTAATTCCATCTGTAAATTGCCTACAATAGGGTTTTCTAACCATAGTGCTAATGGTTTCCTTGTTTGCATTAATAAAAAGATAGATTTGGGTTAAAAATACTTGGTTATTTGAAAATCTTTCAGACTTACAAATATTAAAAAAATCAGGTCCCAGAAATTACGAAGTCATGACCAATCTTGCTTTAGTTATATCTCCATCTACTTCCCTACTCCTATATGATTTTAAAGCAAATCCCTGTTCCCATAGCGTTTTTTACAAAGATTCATCTGTTTGTTTGTTTGAAAGAAGTAGAGAGAGAGAGGGACCGACAAGAGATTTTGCATCTAATGTTTCACTCTCCAGATGGTCACAATGGGGCCAGGGCTGGGCCAGGCCAAAGCCAGGAGCCTGGAAGTCCATCCAGTCTCCCACATGGATGGCAGGAACCCAAACATTTGGGTCATATTCCCCTGCTTTTCCCAGGCCATTATCAGGGAGCTAGATTGGAAGTGGAGCAGCTGGGACACAAACTGGTGCCCATATAGGGTGCTGGCATTGCAGATGGTGGCTTTATTTGCTCCCACCCCACTCCTCACCCCTGCCATGTGATTTTTTCTGTAAATATTTTCATGTATAGCTATACAACATATGCCTTTTTATTGAATGTTGGACATGGTGTATTTTTTAAAAATCCAGAGATAATCTGAAGTTTAAGATGAACTCTTCTACAGAAGGTTTGCATTTGCTCCTGCAGAAGAAGATTTAGCTAGGAAAACTAGTTTTCCTGTGATTGTTGAGCTGGAATATAAACTCAGGTCCCCCTTTTTTTTTAAAGAAAGCTTTTATGTAATGGATACATATTTCATAGGTAAAGCTTTAGGAATATAGTGGTTCTTACCCTGATACCCACCCTCCCATCTCCACTCCCATCCCACCTCCTACTCCCTCTCCTATCCCATTCTTCATTAAATTCATTTTTAATTAATTAACTTTATATATAGAAGAACAACTCTATACTAAGATTTCCACAATTTGCACCCACGCAGACACATAAAGTATAAAGTACTGTTTGAAAACAAGTTTTACAGTTAATTCTCATGGTACAATTCATTAAGGACACAGGTCCTACATGGGGAGTAAATGCACAGAGACTCCTGTTGTTGATTTAACAATTGCCATTCTTACTTATGATGTCAGTGATCACCCAAGCATTTTGTCATGAGCTGCCAAGGCTATGAAAGCTGTTTGAGTCCACAAACTCTGTCAGTATTTAGACAGGGCCATAAGCAAAGTCAAAGTTCTCTCCTCCCTTTAGAGAAAAGTACATCCTTCTTTGATGGCCCCTTCTTTCCACTGGGATCTCACTCACAGAGATCCTTCATGTAGATCATTTTTCACCACAGTGTCTTGGCTTTCCATTCCTAAATTGCTCCCATGGGCTTTTCAGCCAGATCCAGATGCCTTTAGGGCTGGTTCCGAGGTCAGAGTGCTGTTTAGGGCATTTGTCATTCTCTGAGTCTGCTGTGTGGCCTGCTTCCCATGTTGGAACATTCTCTCCCTTTTAATTCTATCCATTGTTATTATCAGACACTTTGTCTTATTTATGTGATCCTTTTGACACTAAATCCTATCTATATGATCAATTACACACTTAATATGATCACTTCAACATGTAAGATGGCATTAGTACCACTGAGCTTAGTGGGATTTGGAGTCCCATGGCAAGTTTTTAGCTTTACCCTTAGGGGTAAGTCCATGTATATGTGTGCTGAACTATACAGCTCCTCCTCTTATTCCCAGTCTTATTTTTTACTGGGATCTATTTTCCATTGGGTTCATACACCTATGAATAATTCTATGTTAAGTAAACAGTTTGACCAATGGTAAAAAGTAGAAAATCAAATTATTAGAGAACATTGGAGAAACCCTGTAAGATATAGGCACAGGCAAAGACTTCTTGGAAAACACCCCAGAGGCACAGGCAGTCAAAGCCAAAATTAACTATTGGGAGTGCATCAGATTGAGAAGTTTCTGCACTGTAAAAGAAACAGTCAGGAAAGTGAAGAAGCAACCAACAGAATGGGAAAAAAATATTTGCAAACTATGCAACAGATAAAGGATTAATAACCAGAATCTACAAAGAGATCAAGAAACTCCACAACAACAAAACAACCCACTTAAGACATGGGCCAAGGACCTCAATAGACATTTCTCAAAAGAGGAAATCCAAATGGCCAACAGACACATGAAAAAATGTTCAAGATCACTAGAAATCAGGGAAATGCAAATCAAAACTACAATGAGGTTTTACCTCACCATGGTTAGAATGGCTCACATTCAGAAATCTACCAACAACATTTGCTGGCAACGATGTGGGGGAAAAGGGACACTATCCACTGTTGGTGGGAATGCAAACTGGTAAAGCCACTATGGCAGTCAGTTTGGAGATTCCTCAGAAACCTGAATATAACCCTACCATACAACCCAGCCATACCACTCCTTGGAATTTACCCAAAGGAAATTAAATTGGCAAATAAAAGAGCTGTCTGCACCTTAATGTTTATTGCAGCTCAATTCACAATAGATAAGACCTAGAATCAACCTAAATGCCCATCAATAGTAGACTGGATAAAGAAATTATGGGATATGTACTCTATAGAATACTATACAGCAGAAAAAAACAATGAAATAGGGTCATTTGCAACAAAATGGAAGAATCTGGAAAACATTATGCTGAGTGAATTAAGCCAGTCCTAAAGGGACAAATACCATATGTTCTCCCTGATTGGTGACAACTAACCGAGCACCAAAAAGGAAACTTGTTGAAGTGAAATGGACACTGTGAGAAACAATGACTTGATTAGCCCTTGTCCTGACTGTCGAGGAATAACTTAATACTTTATCCCTTTTAGTATTTTGTTTGTTTGTTTTGTTCTACTTAATACTATTGGTTGAACTCTTTAATTAACACACAATTATTCTTAGGTGTTTAAATTTAACTGAAAAGTGATCCCTGTTAAATATAAGAGTGGGAATAAGAGATGTACAATTTGGCACATGCTCAATCGGACTCACCCCAAACACAGACTCGTAGAATGGCAGATGTCCTAAACAGCACTCTGGCCTCAGAATCAGCCCTTAAGGCATTTGGATCTGGCTAAAAAGCCCATGAGAGTATTTCAGACATGGAAAGTCAAGACACTCTGGCAAAAAAAAAAAAAAAAAAAAAAAAAAACCCTAAATGAAAGATCTCTGTGAGTGAGATCCCAGTGGAAAGAACGGGCCCTCAAAGAAGGAAGTACCTTTCTCTGAAGGGAGGACTAGACTTCATTTTTTAAACTTTTTAATTAGTTTTTAACAGATTCAATGTTTCGTAGATACAATTCTAAGAATATAATTATACTCTCCCCCCTCTCTCTCCTACCTTCTTTCTCTTCTTTCAGTTTTTGAGATATTTTAAAATTACATTACAGTAAAAAGGCTTAATAGTTCACCAAAGAAGAAGTTTAACAAGTAAAAAGCAAAAGGTCCTAGTTTAGTGGGAATATATACAATGGCTATAAATAATAATTGAATGTAAAGATGATCATTTCACCCATGTACAGTAAATTTTAAAGAAATTACAGATCATTAAAACTACAGTAGTACAACATTCTTAACCATTGGTTTGACAAAGTTATAAAACAAAGTTTTACAAAACTGTATTTGAAGCAGTACTGATACACACAGACATTTCTTTCTTTTTTCCTTCTTGGTTGTAAAAAAACTTGTAAAAGTACCTTGCTTTTAGATCAGTATTGCCTTGAGTAGTTTGATGTGTATCTATGTGTTAGCATGTATTATTCCATTGCTATGACACGTATTCCAACTTTGAATCAACTGCCCTACACACAGAATATGGGGACATAATTGACCATAACTGAAATACCAATAGCTAGGAAACTGAGGCATCAGAGGCTTATGTACCCACTGTAGGGCCCCTTGGGCATTGCCATTCACTTATGCAATGGATTCTGCCACATCCTGTGGAGTTCAATTCACTTTGTGTTGAACTCATGGTTTTGTTTTGTACATAACAGCTAGCTTTTTCACAATCATTTTTATGGTTATCTTTTAATGATTTGGACAACTTTCCAATACCCCTGAAATGCGCTCTGCCCAAAGAAATTTTTAATGAGTCCATTCTATTAAAATTGTTGAGCCACAGCCTATGTTTTGTTAATACATTCAGAAGCATGATTTCCTGAACAGCCATGTGTCTGTGTCACATCTCAGAAAGGTTAAGAGGGTGACTCTGGAATAAAATTGCTTTATGCTTGAATCTCAGATATGCTTCTTGCAAGTTATGTAGTTTTGGTAAATTATTCAACCTCTCTGTCTTCAGTTTCCTCTTTCAACAAAAAGGGGAATAATAAAAAGAATGCCTACTTCATACTGTATTTTTGAAGATTAAATAAAATAATCCACATAAAAGCTTGTAATGAGTCCATTATAATATAAACTGTTATTTGTGAGACTTTTTGGAGACACAGTCAAAATTCTGTATGTGACAGAACTTAACCACATCTTAGCTTACTCCCTTCCAGACACAGTGAAGTCTAGTCCTTCAGGCCGGGTCAGTGTCTTGGCCCAGGAAGGATCAGGCGTCGGTTGGCGGCGTTGGCCCCTACAGCCACAAATCATTTCTTGGTGATCCCCCAGACACTCCCGGCTCTGCCTGCATCCTCACAGATGGTTCCTTTTGTGTTCTCAACCATTGTTTTGAGGTATAATTTTCACAACATAAAATCTACCCATTTTAAGTGTGGAATTCAATGATTTTTAGTGAATATACTAAGTTATGAAATCGTTACTGTAATCCAATTTTAGAACATTCAAATCACTTCAACTATGATCCTTTAAATCCCTTTACAGGTAACCACTATTCTCCCAGGAGCCCCAGCCAGTACACACTAATTTATTTTTTGTCTCTGTGGATAGATTTGCCTAGTCTGGATATTCCATATAAATATAATCTTGCCATAAAATGTGACTTTTTATATCAGGCTTCTTTCATGTAGTACAACAAGGTTCATCCATGTTGTAGCATGCATTAGTATTTCATTTATTTTAATGGTCCAATAATATTCCATTGTTGCATGGATAGATCACATTTTGCTTAATCACCCATCAGTTCAAGGCTGTTTATGGTTTTTTGTTAATATGAATAATTCAGCAATGAAAATATATGTACAAGTTTAAATGTGAACATGTACTTTCAATTTTCTTCTTTATATATTTAGGAGCAGAATTGATGGGTCTTATCATAACTTTATGTTTAGCCTTTAGGAACTACTAAGCTATTTTTTTATAGTAGTTGTACCATTTTATATTCCCATCAGCAGTGTGTGTGTTTCAGTTTCACCACATCCACACCAAACACTAGGTATTGTTCTTTAAAAAAATGTGTAACTATCCTAGTAGATGTGACGTTGTATATTATTGTGGTTTAATTTGCATTTCCTGACATTGAACAACTTCCTATGTGCTTATCATATTTGTAGAAAAGTCTATTCAAGGAGCTGGTATAGCGCTGGGGTTTGGGCATTCCAGATGGACACTTTCAATCCAGCTCCCTGCTAATGGCCTGGGAAAGTAGTGGAAGTTGACCCAGCCATTTGGGGAGGGAACCAATAGATAGAAGATCTCTCTCTCTCTCTCTCTCTCTCTCTCTCTGTGTGTGTGTGTGTGTGTGTGTGTGTGAGTGTGTGCCCCTTTGTCTTTCTAACTCTGCCTTTCAAATAAATAAAATAAGTCTTTAAGAAAAAAAGAAAAAGAAGGGAAAAGTCTATTCATATCTTGCGGTCACTTTAAAAAAAATGGGTTGTCTTTTAATTGCTGAATTGTAAGAGTTGTTTATATATCCTGGATACCAGATCCTTGTCAGGTATATTATTTGCAGATGACTTAATAGTGTGCTTTGAAGCTCAAATGTTTTTTAATCTTGACAAAACACTATTTATTTTAGGCATCATACATAGGAAATAAATGAAAAATCTAAGGTCACAAAAATTTATACATGCATTCTCTCCTAGAACTTCTGTAGTTTCAATTCTAACATCTAGATTTGCTCCAACTCTAACATCTAGTATTTGATCCATTTTTAGTTAATTTTTATATTCTGTGTGAGACAGGAGTCCAAATTCATTCTTTTGCGTACGGATATTCAGTTGTTTCATCACAATTTATTAAAGAGATTTTTTTCTCCTTTGTATTTTCTTGGTATCCATGTAGAAAATAGGGTCAATAATTGACCATAATTAAGTTTATTTCTGCATCTAATCCTTCTGAGCTAATTTCTGTGATGATTTAATATAAGAGTGCAAGTTCATCTTTTTAATTTGGATATTCAAATGCCTCAGCACCATTTATTATAAAGAAGGCTATCCCTTCCCCGTTGTAACTGCTTTGAAATTTTTGTCATCAATCAATTGATTATAAATATCAGGGTTTCTGAACCCTCAATTCTGTCTCATTGAGCTGTTTATATATTCTTATGAATTGGCTATTTTTAAATGTTGTCAGCAGGCAAGCAGAGAGACAGAAGGGTGGTCTTTTTACAATGATAACTTATTCATATTTTCTTCCAAAGAAAATTAGGTAATACAAAATTTAAACTACAAAAAAAGGTAAAGTAAGGTATAAGTTAAATTAAGTGATGGATTGCTAGAAGAGTCCTGGAAATTATAAGAGCTAAATATTAATTTTAGCTAACAAGGTATAAGGTAATGGGAATTACCAGCTGACTGCTTTACATTTTTGCTAAATGAAGAAAAATGACTGGCAAGAAACATTGCAAACAGTAAAAAATGCAAGGGCAGGGGTTGACACAGGGACTGCATCAGTACTGCTATTATATTGTGTCACAAGTTACATCCATGAAATTGATTTTCCTGCCACAAAATGCAACATCTTTGTTATTCCCTTGCCAGTGGGTTACACTGAAGGGCAGAGGAAAGGAAAGACTTGTTCATGGACTTCTATGTGCAGGCTAAGGTAACCGGTGTCCTGGGGGAGCAGGACTTGTGCAGCGTCACCGCAACTGATGCAATGCACATGTTGTACTCAGGAAGGAATGCAGAGGAAACTCTCCACAGTGAAAATAGGATTTGCCTATTTAGCCCCTGGACAGTAGCACTTCCTATACTGCCTCTGGCATTCAGCTGTGCTTGTGGTCAACCTTAAGGAATTCTACCTGATGGACATGCGAGGCTTTAACAAAAATCAAAGGGGCTGTTGGTTTGAAGAAACGCAGGCAGCGAAATGCTCCTTACTATTCTTTATACAGTCCAGTTCTGATAAAGGAAACATGGGCAGAAACAGCTTTGGAGGAGATGAAGGAGACCTCATTTGTTCCTGTCTTAGCAACAGTTCTAGTCATTTTACTCAATAATGTGAGGCAAACAAGAGGATAAATATACTGGAAAAGGTCATAGCGTTGAAACTAGAAATATGTTAGTTCAGTAATGAAAGTCGGTGAGTAAGCTCGAGGCTCATGTTCTGCTCTAGACAAGATGATGGCATCTGCTCCAATACAGGGAAGAAGTTCTGAGAGCACAGGTCTCCTAAAATAGCTACTTTATAAAAAAGGTTAAAAGTAAATAAACTATCAGAAGTGGAAGGCTGGAGTGGTTAAGGGAATGCATGTCAGAGCAAGACTCCCTGGATGTGAATTCTAGATATGCTCTATGAACTTGGGCAAGAAACCGAACTCTGTGGCCTCATCTATAAAAGGGTTAATGTTCTAACTACACCCCCAGAGTTGCAGTAAATATTCAATGGTTCATTCCAGCTTCATGAATTATTTGATGACAGACAACAAGAAATCTGATTTGGTTAAGGGAGTATTAAATGTGGTAATTACAGAGTGTCCTTGATTCATAATAGCATCAGTACTTCTGGAAGGAAGGGTTTAGTGAATAAAAAGAAAAACCCTTCAAAATGAAAAATAAAGTAAATAATAATTATAGATACAGGAAATAAGTACACAATACTTTTGAAATTTTTTATGTGTAAATGATTGTTTTTACCCAGAGAAACAGACCAGAAAGAATCAAGTTTACATTATTTCCATAGTAGATGTATTACCAAAAAGTTAAATACCAACAGAATATTTGAAAATAATAGACAAAAAATTTTGTGATGTGAGTTACCTTACAAATTTAAGTTGTGTATATGTGTGTTTAGAACTTAAAGTAAAAGCAAGAAATCTTTGTTTAAATGGAGATTCTAGATGCAGTGGCATTTCTAGATGATGAGGGGACTCCACATCCCTTTTTTGTGTGGTTGCTTCAGCATTTGGATGCTTCATGAGAAATGCAAGCCCTTTCAGGCTATAGTCAAGGTCAAGGCCAAGGAATTGCACAGAACTGCATAATACAATCTGCAGAGTTTGGAATAAAGACATTTTATATTTTTTCATATGGAACAGAGACAGACTGTCCATAACTTTCCCCATGAGATGATTCTGTTCCATTCAAATGAATGCTATAACTGCAACTGAGGTCTTTACAACTTTGTTTCAGCCTTAACTTTACCCATAGTTTAGTTGTTCAGTTTTGCATTCAATTTTAGTCTCATACTTCTCATCCTGTCTGTATCAGCAGAGCCATGTGTTTAATGAGGCTTCCTAAGCTCATTTTAGCCTTGCTTCTTTCTTCCTCCATGCAAACCCCCTCATTTATTCCCATAAAATCAATTTCTATTCACCACTAGCTTCCACCTGGATGCTATAGTTTCTCCAGCCATCCTGTCAGAGTTTTATGGTTTGTTTTCACCTAAGGTATGTAATGCTACACGGTTCATTGTGGTTGCCAAGCAATGGCATGTCATTAATCCCCAAGGGAATTCCTAAATTCCCAAACACACTCATTCAGGAAGGTCATCCTCCAGACATCTGTCTTCCTTTCTGACCTGCTGCCGATAAGCAACAGCTGTTGAGCCAATCTGAACTCATATCCTATCGATCGCCTACCACGATCATTACACGCCAAGAAATCCCGTGCTGCAGGGTGATAGAATTGTTCTGAAATGCCGTCGCTGCCAGCTGGATCTGTGTGTAGGCCAAGTCATTTCCGCTGAGGAGTTCCTGTTTGCAGGAATGCTATTACCTGGAGATACCATGTACCACTAATAAGAAAGTCCTTCCTTCTGTGCAGCCTGGGGTCCCTTTTACCTTTGGGATGTAAAAGTTCAGAGCTTTCCCCTGAAGGAAGCAAGGGAAGGAATCCCAAAGCCCTTATTTGCTGTAGAGTGCCCCCCACAAGCTCCATTCTCATCAGTTAGTGTCTTGGCAGACAGATGTATTAGTTTATTAATGATCCCTACACACCTTTCTCCTGTCTGTTTTTTCTTTCAATCTGCTTGCTCTTGTAACATCCTCTCCTTCCCTTATTCGTTCCACTTCAAATTCAAGCTCAAGCCTTGCCAGCCTCGTGGACACTGCCTCCAATTGACGCAGTCCTGAGGTCTATTCCACTCTTAATTTCTCTTCAGACTTTCTTTTTCTACCTCTGATTTGGCCATTGTGCCATTTCTTCCATAGAATTCTACTATTTTAGAGTTGGAAGGGGCCTTAGACAATAATTGTCTGTTTGCTCTTTCATGCAAGTAATTAACTTAGGCCCAGAGAATCTGAGTCCCTTCCACAAGAGCCCAGTTTCCCTTCTTTATATATCTATTATTTTTTGACAGGCAGAGTGGACAGTGAGAGAGAGAGACAGACAGAAAGGTCTTCCTTTGCCGTTGGTTCACCCTCCAATGGCTGCCGCAGCTGGCGCGCTGCGGCTGGTGCACTGCGCTGATCCGATGGCAGGAGCCAGGTACTTATCCTGGTCTCCCATGGGGTACAGGGCCCAAGGACTTGGGCCATCCTCCACTGCACTCCCTTGCCACAGCAGAGAGCTGGCCTGGAAGAGGGGCAACTGGGACAGAATCTGGAGCCCCGACCGGGACTAGAACCTGGTGTGCTGGCACCGCAAGGCGGAGGATTAGCCTATTGAGGCATGGCGCCGGCCACAGTTTCCCTTCTTTACAACTGAAGACATCCAAAACTCCACTCCCCTGAGGTGGGGTCCTGACAGTGAAGAATATGGAGCAGTTTTTGATTGCAGAGAAAAGGGCATCTAAGTTTCAATCCTGGATGAAGGAAGGCTCAGGAAGACAAAACTTTCCAAACCAAAGGAATAGTCCAAGACCAACAATCAGCCACCAAAGAAAGGATTAACCACAGGTGTAATCTCATTTGAACACTAGTTTTAGGAGCTAATCCTGGGAATATACATACTGTGGCAATGATATCCAAGGACATTAGACACATTGAAAAATGATTTGAAAATGAGAACTTGGGGAGGAAGCCACTAGGATATGTATATAGCTTATATGTGAGGTTAATATAGCTATTTTTATATGTGTAGATATAAGTGTGTATATATATACTTATGTATATAAAGGTACTTCAAAAACTCAAGAAAATGTGTATTATGAAAAAAGTGAGCATGGATTTCAAAATGTTTTACACTAAAATTACATTTTAATTCCATTTTTCATGAGGTTTTTGACAAACTCTCATATATGCTGCCATGCATATGGCTATGTATATGTGTGTGCATGTTTGTATGTCTTGTATGTAATGATTGTGGCAGACTTTATTAAGAGTTTTTTGAGAGCCATTCCTGTTTTCAACACATTAGTTATCCGGAACACCTCATCGTGCCTCATTCATAGTAAGTATGCAATAGAAGTTGGCCATCTATGATGGTGAGCTAAGTGTGGCTCTTAGGAAACCTTCTCAAGTAGTTCTTCAAGTCTTAAAGTAAGAAGATGAGGAATTTAATGAATTGCCAACTTTGCTAACTCTCCCAGGATTCCTATCTACCTCTGAATGTTACAGTTCCCACTCAGTCACCTCCCCCCATAGAGCCGCTCTTGGAATGCCACACTCAGACAACACATGTGTAGCAAACCTTTCGATCCTACAATATATCCCACCACACCCAGATGTGCCAGAGCACAGTTAGCCCAGGGGTTCCAGAACATAATGGTCCATCTATGGCCTTGAGAAATTCTATCTAGTGTAGTGGTCTCCCGGTAAGAGATCCAACATGGTCCACTTAGCCAACTTTATGGGAAAAGCTCATGTTGGATTTGACTTAACCAGTGCACATAGGTTAGCCTTAATTTAAAAGTTGTAAGCGCCTTTTTCAATTACAACATCAGACTTATTCACAGAACATGGTGCAGCTCTCAGAGCTGACCTGCGTGAAGTCATCATCACCACCTCTCACTCTCAGGACCCCTTATCAGTTCCTCTATACCTTCGCCCGCTCACCTGTTTGTCTTTCTGAGAACACACTCTTGACCCGATCTGGAGAGCTGTGCCAGGAACACTCTCAGCTCAGATTCATTTATTCTCCTGCCAGAACTAACCTTGTCCCAGGCGGAAACCCAATGACAAAATAAATAAATAAATAAAATAAAATAAAGGGAAAAAAAAGACTTAATTCAGCATGAAACAAGTTGTCTACACTGCTCAGAAGGAAGAGCAGGACCAGGCTCATTCTGAGGCCAGGTGAAGGAAGGAAAAGTGAAATTTTATCACTTAAACCTCTTTTAGAAAATAGCCATAGAAGATATTCTTGTTCCGAAATAGCAAGAGGGTACAGATGGCTCATTAGGGAAATTTGATAGGCATGAGAAAGTATTTCCATGGCCTCTCTGACCCCCACCGTTCTGGTCACCCTCAGACCCCAGGAAGTGGTGTGGCTCCAGCCAACTGGTGCTTATCCACGGTGAGGGGGCAAGGGGGCATGGCTAATGGAACTCCTTTGAGAATTCCCAAGCCTTGTTTAGTTTGGTTTCATCCCTCTTCCTCACTAGATCTTTAGAGCTGCTGAATGTCCAGGTTGGAATTTCACTCCCTGGCCCACCCTCTGGCAAGGTGTTCACTGGACTGGAATGGCAGTCTCAGTTCAGATCCATGGACCATGGAAAATTAACAGAAGCCCGGAAAGACTCCTGAGATTCACAGCTTCCTGCAGAGATGATAACTGACAGAAGCGGGAGCCAGGTCTGCCAGAAGTGGATCAGCTCATGTCGGGATTTAAGCACATGCCCTAATCTAGCCTTTTTTACACTAACCTCCTTACTCCTAAACTAAGGTTAAATTCATGCTTTGTACATACCTAGTGTTGATGGCAGAAGGGGAATAAAAGTATTCATCCATGTAAGTTAAAGAGTCAGAAAGAGAAACTGAACAGGAGAAACAGTGTCTGAGCGAAGGCCCATGGAGGAAACGATATTCCATGTTGTAGCATTGGCTTTGGCGTTTGTCTGGGCTGGAGTTGAGCGGAAACCTTTAGCACCTTGAGTCAACTGTTGGCAGCAGTGCATGAAAATGCTCACAAATACAACTAATTCATTCCATGATGTTAGATTTACAGACCTCAGAATCCTCAGAGATCATCAGTACTATACACCCTCTCCCAGTCCTCTCAGTTGCTGAGACTTTACACAAGCAAACTTGAACTTGGTGGGTGGAAAGATATTTTGCTTTTCTTACAACTGCTACTTCCTAAGTTCTTGATTTTGTGGAGGACTAAATGACTAAAACAATGCCACCTTAGTCAGGGAATCATTTTTAATTGATGAAAAAATTTCCCTTCCACGTGTAAAAATAAAATTGATATCATTTTCCACACATTTATCTCATATCTCACGAAAAAGAATACACCACCCAAACTCCAAACTGGATGTCGCTTTATCCAGCGGTTGAAGAATGATGCCATGACTAAAGGTCCCCTGTTCTCCCTACCATGAGAGGCTGAGATTTAAGGAGAAAGAACTTCCCACCTACCTTGCCCAAAGAGCATTGATTTGTTTTCATTATAAGCTTAATTTTATAACGTTAAAGTGTAAGAATTTTTTAAAACATTTTGCCATATTCACCTCAAATGTAGACATTATAAACCTACATATACACACTATTTTTCTTGAAAACAGAGATATTAATATCACAAAGTGAAGGATTCGTGACAATGACCATAACATGGAGAAAGAAGGGTATGCTGCCATGTCAGTAAGGCAATATTTATAACTATACCAAATGACATGACATCCACATAGTTTTTATACTGTATATTAACTTCCACAAGTAAAGGAACATGTGATATTTGTTTTTCTTAGTCTGGATCATTTCTCTTAGCATAATGATCTGCAGTTCCATCAATTTTGTTGCAAATGTCAAGATTTCATGCTTTCTTTACAGCTCAGTAGTACTCCATCATGTATGTATACCACATTTTCTTTATCTATCAGCAGTTGATGGACATCTAGGTTGATTCCATATCTTAGTTATTGTGAAATGAGCTGCTATAAACATGGGAGTGCAGGTAACTATTTTATGTGCTGATTTCACTTCTTTTGGAGATATTCCCAAGAGTGGAATAGCTGGGTCATATGGTAGATCAATTTTTAGTTTTCTGAAAAATTGCCACATAGTTTTTTATAATGAGGTACCTAGTTCTCCACAACCTCAGCAACATTTGTGTGGGTTTTTTTTTTTTTTTTGCATATTTGTTTTTGATAATATCTTACTCCTAACTGAGTTAGGTGAAATCCAAAGAGCAGGGATCTTTTTAAGTGAAATGCCGCACATAATACTTAAAATTCCTTTTATACTTGATAAGCTTTAAAAGTTCCAAACAGAACTCCCCCGATCTGAAACAGCTCCAAAATATTTATATTATTAATTTTTCCATATTACAGAACTCCATAAGAACAAGGAAGATATTTTTCCCTTATTTATGTTCTGCCTATTATGTCAGTTATGAACTGCTGATCACTTTAAAAACATTGAAAGCTCAATTTAGGTAGATTGGATGTGTCCAGGAAACTGTCCATTTCTTCTAGGTTTCCAGATTTGTTGGCATAGAGCTCTTTATAGCAATTCTTGATGATTCTTTTTATTTCTGTAGTGTCTGTTACACTTCCTTTTTCATCTCTAATTTTATTGATTTGTGTCTTCTCAATCCTTTTGTTTGGCTAGTTGGGCCAATGATGTGTCAATTTTGTTTATTTTTCAAAAAAACACAGCTCTTCACTTTGTTGATCTTTTGTATTCTTTTTCTTTTTTTCATTTCAATTTTTTTTTTCATTTCAATTCAAGTTATTTCTTAACTCATTTTAATTATTTCATTTCTCCTTCCAGTTTTGGGTTTGTATTGCTATTGTTTTTTTAGCTCCTTGAGATGCACTGATTTATTTAGTACTTTTCCACTTTCTTGATGTAGGCACCAATTGTTATAAACTTTCCTTTTAAAAATGCTTTTGCTGTATCCCATAAATTTTGATATGTTGTATTGTAGTCTTCATTCATTTCCAAAATGTTTTTTTATTTTTCTTTTGATTTCTTCAATGACCCACTGTTCATTCACAGCATGTTGTTCACTCTCCATGTGTTTGCAAATGTTCTAGAGATTCTTGAGTAATTGATTTCCAACTTCACTCCATTGTGAATGAAGCTTTGCTTTAAGTGAGACTTGCTTTATGGCCTAGCATGTGGTCTATCCTAGAGAAAGTTCCATGCACTGGTGAGAAGAATATGTTTTCTGCAACTGTAGGATGAAAAGTTCTGTAAATACCCATTGGGTCCATTTGGTGTTGATTGCCTCTATTGTTTCATTGCTGATATTCTGTCTGGTTGATCTGTCCATTGCTGAAAGTGGAGTATTGAAGTCCCCCATTGTGAATACATATAACCTACCTAAATTGAGCCATGAAGACATAGAAAACTTAAACAGACCAACAACCAAGATGGAAATTGAATCAGTAACAAAGCCTCTTTCAACAAAGAAAATCCCAGGACCAAATGGCTTCAATGCTGAGTTCTACCTGACATTTAAAGAGGAACTAACTCCAATTTTTCTCAAGCTATTGAAAATAATTGAAAGGGAGGGAATCCTCCCAAATTCCTTCTGTGAAGCCAATGTCACCTTAATTCTTAAGCCAGAAAGATAAAACAGAGAAAGAGAACTCTAGACAATATCCCTGATTAACATAGACAAAAAATCCTCAACAAAATTCTAGCCAATCGAATATGTTGTTACATATCAGAAAGATCTTTCACTTTGACCAAGTGTGATTTATTCTTGGTATGCAGGGATGGTTCAATATTCACAAATCAATGTGATACATCACATTAACAAATTGAAGAACAAAAACCATATCATTATCTCAACAGATGCAGAGAAAGCATTTGACAAAATACAATGCCCTTTTATGATGAAAACTTTAAGCAACTTGGGAATAGAAAGAATATTTCTCAACACAATCAAAGCAATTTATGACAAACCCATGGCCAGCATCCTACTGAACAGGAAAAAGTTGGAAGCATTCCCACTGAGATACGGAACCAGACAAGGATGCTCACTCTCACCACTGCTTTTCAATAAAGTCCTGGAAGATCCAAAAGACTCCACTAAGAGACTATTTGCACTCAAAGAAGAGTTTGGAAAGGTAGCAGGGTAAAATCAACACACAAAAATCAATAGCCTTTGTATACACAGACATTGCTACAGCTGAGAAAGAGCTTCTAAAATCAATCCCATTCACAATAGCTACCAAAAAAAAAAAAAAACTCAAATACCTTGAAAAAATTTAACCAATGATGTTAAATATCTTTACGATGAGAATTAGAAAACATCAAAGAAAGAAATAGAGGAAGATACAAAAAATGGAAAAATCTTCCATCTTCATGGACTGGAATAATCAATATCATCAAAATGTCCATACTACTGAAAGCAATTTACAGATTCAATGCAATATCAATCAAAATACCAAAGACATTCTTCTCAGATATAGAAAAAAATGATTCTGAAATTCATATGGAAACACAGGAGACCCTAAATAGCTAAAGCAATATTATACAACAAAAAACAAACCCTGAGAAAGAGCTAACTGTACTTCCATGTTTATGCAGCTCAATTCACAATAGCAAAGACATGGAATCAACTCAAATGCCTGTCAACTGAGGACTGGATAAAGAAATTATGGGATAGGGTTCAAACTGTCGAAATCTCTAGTTAGTATATACTAAATTGATCTTCTGTATATAAAGATAATTGAAAATGAATCTTGATGTGAATGGGATTGGAGAGGCAGCGGGAGATGGGATGGTTGTGGGTGGGAGGGAGGTTATGGGGGGAAAAGCCGCTATAATCCAAAAGTTGTACTTTGGAAATTCATATTTATTAAATAAAAGTTAAAAAAAGAAATTATGGGATATGTACACCATGGAATACTACACAGAAGTAAAAAAATGAAGTCCAGTCATTTGCAACAAAATAGATGAAACTGGAAACCACCATACTTAATGAAATAAGCCAGTCCCAAAGGGACAAATTCTTTATATTCTCCCCAACATGTGATAACTAATAGAGCACATAAAGACAACATATAGAAACAAAATTGACATTTTGAGAAGCAATGATTATGAATAGCCCTTCTCTTGACTGTTGAGGATCAGCTTCTTATTCTGTATTTTCATCTTTTGCTTTCTTTTCCTTTATAATATTTCCCTTATCTTTTTATGTTTCATATGATTCATTGAGTGCTATACTTAACATAGAATTAGTCATATATGTATAAAGTTAAGTGAAATAGATCTTTGTAAATAATAAGAGTGAGAATAAGGAAAGGGAGTGAACAAGCGATGGGAGGGCAGGCACAGTGCGAAGAATCACCAAGATCATAAAATTGCAATTGTGAAATGTATGAAGTATGCAACCACAAAGCAGTATAGTCCTACATATATTCATACAGACATACTTCTAATGGTACAATCTAACAACTAACCATAAGACCCCCAAACCCTTAAGCTGGCTTATAAAAGTAACAGCTTAAGTGTTACGAAGATCAAATGGATAGGAACAAGTGGTAAAGTGACCATATAGATATGATCAAGAGTTAAAGTGATCATATTAATAGGACTAAGTGTTTGGAAATACAAATAGACAGAATTAAAAAAGTGAAGTCTCCAATATGGGAAGCAGTGCATACAGCAGACTCATAGAATGACAATTGCTTAAGTAGCACCCTGGCATCAGAATCAGTCCTTAAGGCATTCCAGTCTGGCTTGAAAGCACAGAGGGAGCAGTTTAGGCATGGAAAGCCAAGACACTCTGGGAAAGGATGTCCTACATAAAGGACCCCTCTGGGTGAGACCCCAATGGAAAGAAGTGGCCACCAAAGAAGGAGGTACTTTTCTCTTAAGGGAGGAGAGAACTTTGCTTAAGGCCTTGTCAAGCTACTGGATCCAAAAGGCTTCCATAGCCAAGGCAGCTCATGTCAAGAGCCTTGTGTGATCACTGATGTCATATATAAGAGTGTTATTTGTTAAATAAACAACGAGAGTCACTGTGCACTTACTTCCCATGCAGGACCTCTGTCTACAATGAGTTGTATCATGAGACTTAATAGTAAAACTTTGTTCTCTCAGCCCTAAAGGCATTCGGAGCTGGCTGAAAAGCTCATGAGAGTATTTCAGGCATGGAAAGCGAAGACACTCTGGCAAAAAGATCTCTGTGAGTGAGATCCCAGTGGAAAGAACAGGTCTTCAAAGAAGGAGGTACCTTTCTCTGAAGGGAGGAGAGAACCTCCACTTTGACTATGACCTTGTCTAAACAAGATAAGAGTCGGAGAACTCAGAGGGCTTCCATAGCCTTGGAAACTCATGACTGGAGCATAGGGAGATTACTGATGCCATAGACAGGAGTGTCAATTGGTAAAGTCAACAACAGGAGTCACTGTGCACTTACTCCTCATGTAGGATCTCTATCCTTAATGTGCTGTACATTGAGATTTAATGCTATAACGAGTACTCAAACAATATATTTCACTTTGTGTTTCTATGGGGGTGCAAACTGTTGAAATCCTTACTTAATGCATACTAAACTGATCCTCTGTAAAAAAAAAAAAAAAAAAAAAAAAAAAAAAAAAAAAAAGAAATTATCAATTCCCAACTTGACTCTCACTGGGATTAAACATGACAATAGGTCTGCTCTGATTTCATCATCATTTAAAAAAATCATCTATTATTTTTCACTTTATGTTTCTGTGTGGGAGCAAACTGTTGAAATCCATACTTAATGTATACTAAGCTGATCTTCTGTATATTAAGATAATCGAAAATGAATCATGATGTGAATGGAAGGGGAGAGGGAGTGGGAAAGGGGAGGGTTGTGGGTGGGAGGGACGGTATGGGGGGGAAGCCATTGTAATCCATAAGTCGTACTTTGGAAAATTATATGCATTAAATAAAAGTTAAAAAAAAAAAAAAAAAAAAAAAAAAAAAAAAAAAAAAACTTTGTTCTCAAGAATCACTTCCTTTTAGTGTATTAAAAGGAGGATATTATTATGTATCATTAGTTATATCATGTCTAAGAGCTCACAAAAGGTGTATCATCCTTGGGTCACTATTTAAAGACAATTAAGTTTCAAAAAGGAAAGAAGAGGAAGGAAGGGAAAAGAAGAAGGAAGAAAAAAAAGCAAAAACACCTTTGAGAAGCAATAACAAAGAACAATCCTTGTTTAGACTGTTGAGGAACAGTTCTCTTTCTCTTTATTTTTAAGATTTGTTTATTTATTTGAAAGAATTACACAGAGAGAGGAGAGGCAGAGAGAGAGAGAGAGAGAGAGAGAGAGAGAGAGATGTCTTCCATCCAATGGTTCACTCCCCAAATGGCCGCAATGGCCGGAGCTGCACCAATCTGAAGCCAGGAGCCAGGAGCTTCTTCTGGGTCTCCCACGGGGGTGCAGGGGCCCGAAGACTTGGGCCATCTTCTACTGCTTTCCCAGGCCATAGCAGAGAGCTGGATCGGAAGTGGCACACATATGGGATGCCGGCGCTTCAGGCCAGGGCATTAATCAATGGGTAGGCTAAATCCAAGGGCATAAAACACTATAATTAGGTTTCTTAGTCTGAATAATGGGCTAGATATGGCTTAGTTTTGATGAGCTTGATTGATGAGTAGAAACTTTTCATTGTTCTTATAAAGATATGGAGAAATCAAAAATTGTCAAATACCAAACTTCAGCATTCTCAGGTATGAAAAACTGGGCCAGAAGGACTAGTTCCTGCATATTTTAGGCAGCCTGTGGTCATTTTGGTTAAAAGCTTATAACAATACCACCAAGATTTTACCAAGTTCACAACACATATTCATGGCTGATTTCTTTTGAAAATATACAAAAGCCTTTTACTGAGACATTCTAGTTCCTTGATTCAATCAAAAACAAGTTAAAATTTGTAGTTCCATGGTAAACCAAATCCAGACTTAAACCAATTTTTAGGTCTTTTCACAGAATAATTTTGGGAAAATAAATTAGTGTTTCTTTGTTTTGTTTTGTTTTTTGGTATGATTATTGTTTACGTCTCTAGTTGAGTTCATTCCTAAATGACTCTATCTGTCTTGAATAAAACTCCTTTTTCAGTGCACATGCCACCAGCCTTCCAGTTGGGCAGAAGTCTTAGAAAACACTGAACTTTTCCTTTACAAACTTAGCTTTGAGTATAAATCCACTTAATTCAATATACATTAAAGAGTAAAAAAAAAAAAAAAGAGTAATTTCATTTTCAAGGGAAAATAAGAGCTAAGACCTAATTTTGCCCTCAAATGCAGTCAAATTGCTTTCATATTTGGGGATAGGACTAGAAAAAATATGATAGAATGGCTATTTAACATCATGAGAAAAGGAACAGATTTATTACAATTACTCTAGCTTGTACAAAGAGTCTGAAAAGATTCAAATGTGTTACATGAGTACAGTGAGTGTTTGAAAAGGTACTGACAAGCACAGCTTGGGTAAAGCCATAATTAGACTCTCCTCCCTGAGCAATGTCTGTGTACAAAGCCTGGGCTGCTCTCACCTTGCTTACAATGGCTGCCATCCTGGCCCAACTTCTGTAGTCTCCCATGTGTCCAGTCTTTTCTACATCCTTTTCACCATGAAAACTCACCTTCCCTAAGCTTTTGTCAGGGTGTGACAGAGAATTTAGGTTCTACTTCTCATATCGAGGCAGTCACATCTCCTAGAAGTTCTACAGATTTTGTCAGAAGGCACTAGATCTTAGGCAACAGTGTGTGCTGTTGGAACTTTCCTTTCTCCATGCTTTGAAGGATCGACATTCCTCTCCCATCACAAACACACTTTCGTAGAAGAAAAAAATTAACAATGTTAGTAGGTTGAATTTGGTTATAATAAAATCTTGCAGATGTAGGAGCTATTTATTGTACTCCTAAAGTGACTTTCCAAATGTATCCTTGGAATCACTTGAAGATTTCCTCATTTAACTCTCACAAGGAAAGCTATTTCTTTTACTTTGGGAAAGTCCTCCCTATGATTCCCCCACCCTAGCCTTTCTCCTCTAAGAACTAACAATTAGGATTGTGTTAAGAATGAAATCAAAATATGGGCTATAGGGGATGGCACTGTGGCACAATGATTTAAACTGCCATCTGCAATGCCAGCACCCCTTATGGGAAGTAGTTCGAGTCCTGGCTGCTCCACTTCTGACCCAGCTCCCTGCTACAGTGCCTTGGAGGGGCAGCAGAAGAGAGCCCAAGTCCTTGGGGCCATGCACCCACATGGGGCACATGGTGAGGCTCCTGGCTCCTGGCTTTGGTCTGACCCAGCCCTAGCCACTGAAGCCATTTGGGGAGTGAAGCAGTGGATGGAAGAGCTTTCACTCTCTCTATCTCTCTTTCTTTCCTTCTCTCTCTCTCTGTAACTCTGCCTTTCAAATAAATAAATCTTTTAAAAAAAACTATAGGCTATAGTAGATAAACTATTGAAGGTTAATGTCATTTTTATTAATGAGGCTTTTAAAATATCCATAGTAATTTGGACTAGGTAACCTTTAAGATGCCTTACAACCCTGAGCATTTATAATAGTATTCTTCATTTCTCAACCATAATTCTTTATTTAATAAATTCAGATAGCATTGATAATGTGCTATTATTTGGCGAGAGTATGGGTCCTGAAATTATAAAGGCAGTTAAATCCAAAATTCATACATTGATGCCATTTGGTATTGGAAAACTCAATCCAATTATAGTGTCCAGGAGGTGAACCTGGTGGGAGGTCCTTAGGTTATTAAAGGTAGTTTGAAAGGTAGTTCTCATGAGATGGCGGGTGTAGTCAGTTACTTCTGCTTCCTGGATAACTTGGGCTCATTCACCTTCATACCGTCCATTGCATCCTCTGACCTCTCCAATGCACAAAGCAATGGGGCCTGCTCAATATTGGACTAGACCCTCCAAAAAGGTGAACCCAAATAAACTCCTTTCTTTCACAAATATCTCTTACTTACAGTGATTGATGTTTACTTATATTGATAAAAACCTGACTGATACAGAAAACTGGAGAGTGTGATCATTACTATATTTTGGAATTGGTCAATTGGCAGATGTTAGAAGAGAATCAGGCTAGGAAAAGACTAGAATGTGGAAAGCAGAGTTCTATGCTAGTTCTGGTGAAAGCTCAGAAGACAAGAACACTGAGAAAGAGCTGGAATGCCTTGGAATCTGCTAAGTGATTGTGACCACAATGCTAATAGTATAAGGACAATACAGGCATTGCCAAAGAGTTTTCATAATGAGGATTCTTTTGGGCACTGGACTAAAGCCTACCCTTGTTAAATCATTGCAAGGAACCTATGTTGTATCCTTGTCCTGAAACTTTGTGGAAGACTGAATTTAAAACCTGGGAACTAGTTTGTTTGGTGGAGGATGTTTCAAAGCAGTAAAGCATTTAGGCTGCAGCATAGGTATATTGGCATCCGTTAATAAGTTTTACAGGAGCAAAAAGGAGCAGAGTTGCAAGATTTGAAAATTCACAGGCTGTGAATATAAGGAGCAAAGAAAAAAAATGTGTTTGAAATGAGAGTGTGCAGTGGAGAATGTGGTGGAGAAACTGCTTATAAAGAGATTAGAACAAGTAAAAGGGATCCAGGTACTAATAGTCAAGACAATGGGAGAAAGCTCCTGAAGTCATTTTCAGAGACCTCTGAGGCTAGCCCTTCCATCAGAGGCCCAGAAGTCTGGCAGACCTTGACATCAGCATCAGCATGATGCTAGTTTTACAGGCAATTAAAAAGAAAGAATTATGAAATCACATAGTTGCCCCTAGGATTTAAAAGGGAAGCCTAGGCATTCAAGCGGAGTTGTGCCATAAGGTTGGAGCACCTAATGGGGCAATACCTAGTGAAGCTGCGAGAATGAAGCTGCAGTGGACATGGCGGGAAGGTAGAGGTGCCAACAATGTGAGACTTGTGCCATAGAAAACTGTAAGCATTTGGTGCTGGCATTGTGGTGCAGCTGGTTAAACCACCGACTGTGACACCATCATCCCAAATAAGTGCCAGCTCAAGTCCTGGTTGCTTCACTTCTAATCCATCTCCCTGCTAATGCACTTGAGGAAGGAGCAAAGGATGGCCCAAGTACTTGGGACACTGCCATCCATGTGGGAGACCATAATGGAGTCCTTGCCCCTGGCTTCAGCCTGGCCCAGGCCCAACTATTGCAGCCATTTGGGGAGTGAGCCAGTAGATGGAAGATCTCTCTTACTGTCTTTGTAATTCTGCCTTTAAAATAAATAAATCTTTTTTTTTTTTTTTTGACAGACAGAGTGGACATTGAGAGAGACAGAGAGAAAGGTCTTCCTTTACTGTTGGTTCACCCTCCAATGGCCACCACGGCCGGCGCCCTGCGGCTGGTGCACTGCACTGATCCGAAGTGAGGAGCCAGGTGCTTCTCCTGGTCTCCCATGCGGGTGCAGAGCCCAAGCACTTGGGCCATCGTCCACTGCACTCCCAGGCCACAGCAGAGAGCTGGCCTGGAAGAGGGGCAACCGGGACAGAATCCGGCGCCCTGACCGGGACTAGAACCCGGTGTGCCAGCACCGCAGGCAGAGGATTAGCCTATTGAGCCACGGCGCTAGCCAAAATAAATAAATTTTAAAGAAAAAAACTACAAGCAATATGCCTAGTAAGCCTTTGAAAACTGCAGACATCAGTAAATAGCCTCAAAGACCAGCCATGTGGACGGAGACCAAGAGAATCATGGAGTCCCCTACCTAGAGTTCAAAGGACATGTCAGGCAACCTGGGGTCCCAAGTAGATAGCTGTTATGGAGCAGAGCCACTGCAGAGAACCATTACTTAGGGTAATGACAAGCAGAAGGTAGAGTTGGAGTTGCTGCAGGAAGTCCCTGTCAGTGCAATGCCCAATATTGCAGAGACAAGACTCCAACTTGTGAAAACTGAAGCAACGTCCATGACCATGAAAACTGTAGGAACAGAGATGCCACCACCAGCGTGCCCAGGAGGTGGGACTTGGAGCTTTACAATTTAATCCTTGCCCTGCTAGAGTTTGGTCTTGCTTTGATGTGATTAATCCTTTTTATTTTCCTTGTCTTCCCACTTGGGAGTGGAAATGTATACCTGGTACCTGTTCCACCGTTTTATCTTGGAAGTATGTAACTTGGATTTTTAAAAAAATTTTTTTTTCCTCAAATGCCCACAGCAGCCAGGGCTGGGCCAGACCAAAAACCAGGAACTGGGGACTCTATCGGGGTCTGGGACCCAACCACTTGAGTCATCATGTGCTGCTTCCCAAGGTGCACATCAGCAGGAAGCTGGACTGGAAGCAGAGGTGGGATTCAACCCCAAGCATTCAAATATGGGATGAGTGCATCCCAAGTGTTAGGTTAACCTGCCATGTCACAGTGCCGGTTGGTTTACTCTCCAAATGGTTGAAACATCCAGGACAGTGCCAGGCTGAACCCCAGGGACCAGGAACTCCATTTGAGGGCCCCACAGGTAGCAGGAATTCAAGTACTTTGAGCCAATATCTGCTGCCTCTCAGGTGCATCAGTAGGGAGATTGGTTGGGAGCAGAACAGTCAGGACTGAAACAAGTACTCTGATAGGGGATGTGGGCATCTCAAGTGGTGTCTTAACCCATGGTGCACAACGTATGCTCTATACCTCATATACTTCATTATAATGACAAAAAGCTGACCATATAACAGAGAATGAAAAACGCTGTAAGTTAGTGCTGTTATTGAGTCAAATCCTGAAAGACAAATAGTTGCTAAATGTTCTCACCAGACAGAAAAGGGTATTATTGCCATAGAGGGGAAGATGACCAAAGATACAAACAAAATACAAGAGCAAGATCAGGGAGCTGCAAATAATGCTGTGAGACAGAAGTAAGGGTTATGTCTGAGGGTCAAGAGATGTGGAAGCATTGGGAATTGAGGCTAGAGAGATGAGTAAGGGCCAGATCATGGTGACTGTTTATAGCAGGCTAAGGAATTTAAACTTTGGTCCTATGGGAAATGGTAAACAGTCATGAAGTTTTAGGCTTATCTGCTTTGTGCTTTAGAAAGATTTTCTTAAAGAACATTGTGGGAAACAACCAGAAAGGGGACATAGATGGAAGCAGAAAGCTAATGATTAGGATCCCATTGAAAATTAGGAGAGACCAAAATAAAAGAGGAAAAGTAAAAGGAACTCCTAATGTTAAAATTAAAATTTTAAAATGCCGCAAAATCTTAAACTCTCTGAGCACCAACATGGCATCACCAGTGAAACCATGAAACTTGGGTTCATACATAAACTTATTAAAACACTGTGTTTTTAAAAACAGATTACTTGTTCTAGTCATATATGAAACATAAATGAATTTCATGATAAAAGTTAGGTCTCATCCCCAAGATATCTCATTATCTGGATGTAAATATTCTGATCTTAGCATTTCCAGTAAAGGCTATTCCATCTGTGCAATATTAATGAGCAAGAGTTAGTTGGAGATTGCTCAAGTTTGAATGGTGTCATCCACTGCGACTTGAAATAGAGACATGGTCTGAAAACATGATGATTAATGCATTTAGATATATTAATTTTGAGGCATCTATGAACACTGGCAATCAGAGATCCCAGAAAATTATCTGGTTTAAATAAATAGATCTTGATAAAGTCAGAAAGTTCTTAATGGGACTGAAATCCTTTTTGAAGCTTTCACTGAGAGAGAAGGAATTGGCTTCTTCAATGATATCTTGAAGAGCATGTATTCATTCAATCAAACATTGCTTACTTAGTATGAGTTCTGTGTGGGGCACTTCCTCCTCTTCCCCTCCCTCAGTGAAGCTTATACTCATATAATAGACAGAAAATAAAGCAATGAGATAATAAACAAAAGCATTGCAGATGAAGATCAATTCCATAAAGTATGTAAAGGAGTTATTTAGGGAAAATGGTATGAAGGCTAATTCAGATAAAGTAATTATGAAAATTATGTCTTTGGAAGTTCCATTAAATGTGAAACTGAAAAACTAAGAAGCAGCCACAGAGAAGGCTAGGAAGTTTCAGGCAGAGGGAACTGTCGCTCCCCCTCTTCGTGGAGTAATGACACTAGACGCTGCGCTGTTCTTTCGTCTGCTCGGCCCTTCCCGGGTTTGCTGCTGGTCCTTCCCGGGTTGGCTGGAAACCCCTCCACCTCCATGGAGGGGCGGTTCCCCCTGCCACTTTCCCCACTTCCGTGGGGGAGTGGCACACCGCCGGTTGGCTCTCTCGGGGGCTGCTCAGATGTTATCCAGATGTTCCTGGTGCATGTCGTCTCTCTCCTCCTTTATAGTCCTCTTCCACCAATCCCAACTCTGCTACCCACACGCCAAGCACGCTGCTCTCCTCCAATCAGGAGCAGGATCAGCTCCTGCAGCTCATCAGTCAAACTGGCGAGAGGCAGCTGTGTAGAAGTTGTTTACTCCTCTCCCAGTGCCATATTGTGGGAGAGCAGATGCATAGAATAAGTCTTAATTCCAGTAACTTAGTCTAGTCCGAGTTGCTCCCCACAGGAACAGCCAAACACACACACTGAGGGAAGAAAGCAATCAGTGCAGCCTAGAAACATTAGAAGTTTGATTACTCTAAAGCATAAATGCTTCCAACAAGAATGGAGAAATGGAGATATAAAAGATCATGAAAGAGGGGCCAGTGCTGTGGTGTAGTGGGTTAAGCTGCTGTCTGCAGTGCTGGCATACCATATGGGTACTGATTTGAGTCCTGGCTGCTCTACTTCTGATCCAGCTCCCTGCTAAGGTGCCTGAGAAAGCACTGGAAGATGGCCCAGTTGTCTGGGCCTCTGCATCCATGTGGGAGACCTGGTTGAAGCTCCTGGCTCTTGGCTTCTGGCTCTTGGCTTGCACCTGCCCAGCCTCAGACCGTTGCTCCCATTTGAGGGGTGAACCAGCGGATGGAAGATCTCTGTTTGTACTCTCTCTGTGTGTAACTCTTACTTTAAAATAAATAAATAAATCTTTA
Source organism: Oryctolagus cuniculus (assembly GCF_051225735.1). Lineage (NCBI taxonomy): Eukaryota > Metazoa > Chordata > Mammalia > Lagomorpha > Leporidae > Oryctolagus > Oryctolagus cuniculus. Next base: position 50,072,887 of record NC_142874.1, on the reverse strand, counting down.
AAAAGAAAATTAAAAAAAGATGATGAAAGAACAGATTTACACGTCTCATCTTTCTAGAGTTTATAGCAGTAGTATGTTCCCCAGTACTAAACATCGAGTGTATAAAATTGGAACTTTCTGATTTTCCCTATTCCTGATTTGACATTCATTTTAAGGGTCCATTTCTGCTGATGGCACAAAATGTAATCTTGACAGTTCAAACCAAGCCTTGTCAATTTGAATTTTGATGACAGCCACTGATGTTTGTGCGTTTCTTTTGGCTGTGCTATAGGAGTGCTTTAAGTGATTTGATGGAAACAGCTTCCTGATAATTTTGATAATATCAGTCAGATAATTTTTATAGTATCAGTCTGATTTTGAATTTTCTTGGAACATTATATTCAGTATACATGGTTGCTGTATGTCTCATGTTTAACTGAACATTAAGGAAATTCAGTATTTTAACTTTAACTCAGATAAAACTTATTTAGAGTCTTGTGAACTTTTATTCCCTAAGAAAAGTCAGAATAACATTTCCTCCAAAAAGATTGAATTGTAGTATATTCTTGGTTAGCAAAATATTGCATACAACTTTAGAGTTTTGAATTGGTAAATATTCGTGAAGTGTGCAAAAGCATGCTACATACATTCTGTATGATCTCAATCACAATCACATAAAATTGGATATTAAAGAAAGAGAGACAGAAAGGAAGGTAGGTAGGGAAGGGGAAGTCAGGGAGGGTGGGTGGAAAGGAATATCATTATATTCTCAGAATTGTATCTATAAACTATACTGAATCTGCTAAAAACTAACTAAAATTTCAAAATTAGAAACACTAAACTACTTGTGTTTGTGGATGTTTTTGTTCTTTGCTTCTTGTGTTTTTCAGTCTACAATAACACATCTACTTACTTTTTAAAAAAGGATATTTTAAAAACCTAAAAAAAAACTCCCTATCTCTATCTTTGTGCCTTTCAATTAAATAAATAAAATAAAAAATTTTTAGAGGAGAAGTATTCATTTGTGAGCAACTAGGGAAAGTAGACAAATTTATATCTCAGGTAGTAGTGGCCTTCATAAAGTTTATGGAAATGCACAGTATGAAAAAAACTATGCATGGAATTCAATCTTTTGTACCAAAATAAATTTACCTTTTAAATCTACTCTTCCATGAATTTTCTGACATACCCTCATTTTTGACCCTGCTGCCCTTGCTGGTTATTTGGTGTAACAGTCAGTTGGGCACACAGTCACACAGTTTAAGGCCTTGGGAGCAGAATAGAAACTTTGAAAAAAAAAAACACATTAGAAAATTTTCTCTCACCTTGAAAAGGCTATCTGAACACCTGTAGTCTCTGGCACCTCCACAGACTTCACTGAGGCCAAGAGCTGCTTAACTTAGAGCTGATCTCCTAGCCTTTGTAGCGCATATGTCTAACTAAGGTGTCTACAGGACCTGGAACTTTCTTCCCAGTCGATGCAGTTAGAATCATATCACTGTAGTGAGCCAGTAGGATGTTTCTTGGAAGATAAAGCTGATCAAGATACTTGCAAAAATTAGTCTGCTCAAGAGTAGAAAAGATAATATCGCCCTGGAATGAGATGGTAAAGGTGTATTATTAGCCCTCCAAGTAAAAGAAAAACTTTCTCTTGAGATTCTGGTACATTTGTACAGAAAAAATAGCATTTCCTAAGCAACAGCTTCATAATAGGTGTCTGAGACTGTATAGACTTTCTTCAACAATAAAACAGAATGAGTAGGGATAATATAAAATATGAGATTTGTTCTAGAACCTTGACCTTACGCAGTTGTGTGAGTTAATTCAACAGTTTACATGTGACACCTGTTTCTGCATTTTGAAGTCTGGTGCTGGTGCTGAAGTCGGAAGCACAGGAAGTTGGAAAGGAAAGATCAATGTTGAAGCAAGGAAGATGGAGCAATGATGGAATCCATGAGAATGAACTGGAACCCAGATTGTTTTCTGTGATGAACATAAGAATGACACCCCGAAAGATGTCTACATTCTGACACCTGGAGCCTGTGCCTATGTGACATTACATGGCAAATGTGAATTAGCCTGTCAGAGAGTTTTGAACAGCTGGTCTTGAGATAGAAAGGTGAAATGGGAGAAAGGCAGGAGAGAAACTTGATTCCCTTGATGAAGGAACAAGACAATGAGTCCAAGTGTGAAGGAAGCCTTTAGAGGCCAGGAATGGCTCTCATCTAGCCACCAACAAGGCAATGAGGACCTCAGTACTATGACAGCAAGGAATTTAATACTGCCAACAACCCAACTGAGTAAGTGAATGGCTTGTGTGCCAGAGCCTAGACAACACTATGTCAGACTTGTTACCTACAATCCTGCAAGATAATAAATTTATGTTATTTTAAGACACTATGGTTGTGATGATTTGTTATGGCAGCATTAGAAAAGTGATGCAGTTTCTTAGGGTTTCCAGGCTTCCAGTTTTGATCCTGAGTGTGGTCTGTGGGACAAGCTGGTCATAGCACCATCTACAGTACGAAATTCAGAGCTAGGGGAGCTGTTTCCAAGCTACTGTCCACCTACAAGGTGGCCCAGCAGATCGGGGCAGTGTGTGTGAGCTGTGACCACAGGCAGAAATCTGCATAAAAGAAATCTGGCTGCTTCTTCACCTCCACTTTTCCTATCACATCTCAAAATGTGGCTTGTGAGCCACAGTGGCACAGAGCCATTCATGAAAAAGAATTCTGATCCTGTAGCTCCAGCCTAGCTAAGTCAATGGAGTATAAATTATTCAGAAAGGGTGAACACATATCCAGTCTGGATAGCTGTTTTCCTGGAGCACAGTGAGATTTACCTGAGGCACAAGTACAGTCACAACAGAGGTGGTTTGGATGGTTCTTAAGAAGACTAAGCATCCCCTTGTGTGGCTAATTCACAAGGTGAAGACATTGCATACTTTTCAAAGGACAGAGATTACCCTCAGACATGAGAGAGGAGGCAGAGCAAGCTATTTCCACTGATGAGAAAGGCTCAGAATGACACATCCTTCGCTCTTTCTGAGTCCAGCTAGATGTTCTTTCTCTAAGCTTTGCCTTGATTTTCACACAACATAGAGAAAAAAGCTGTAAATTCATCTGACATATTTCAGCCACCTGCACGATCGGATTTGGGGTTTTGCTTCCCAGCAACATTGGCTACGTTGCTATATAAAAACAATGAGTTCTTTGCGATTAAAAAAAAAGAGATCTTTCAAGACTGTCAGAGAATCTATCCCTTTCTCTGTCTCCCTCTCTCCCTTCCTTCTCCTTCTTCCTCTACTCCCTACTCTCTATTTTAAGCTAAGAGCTTAAAAGACCTGAGATTTTTTCTTTCTATTAATGCTCCGCTGCACTCAAAAGAATCCATCCCACACCACAGATTTTATAGTCATCATTACTGCATAGTGGTCAAATAAAGCAGTCATTTTACCCCCAAATTCTTACTTCAACAGGAATATTATTACAACCAGCCACAGCCTGATGACTGTGATTAATTGCCACTACTTGCAATGAATTAATACATCCCATTTTACATTGGTATGGGATTCAACTCAATTCCAAAAGCACAGCCACAACAGTTACTGAATTTATCTTTGGTGGCCTGCCTCTCGAGCCCACTCCTGTTAAATATTGCAGTTCAGGTCCAGTCGGGAGACAGAAAACATATCAGTGATCACAACAGAGAAATTTCACATAGAGGATTTCTTCCTAGGTAAAAGGAACGACGTAAGTCTTTTAATAGGTAAAAAGACAAATCTAATGTAAATTAATGGCAAGGGGGACATTAAGGTATCATGGAAACAGCACCTAAGGGAGCGGGTAGCTGTTACTTTTAGAGTGGAGGGATGAATCTGATTCTGCCATGTCAGAAGACCTGCAAACTAGATTTACCTGCTGCGGTGGGAAGATGCCTTGTCAGAATCGTGTTCACAGAAAGCAGAAGTGGACAGGAAGCCAATGGGGAATAAACCAACAAGGAAAGGCCACGCTTCGTCCTGCAAGCTTTCAGTTTTCCTCTTCGCCTCCCTGTTTCCAGAGCAAGACAAGGAGACAGCTTCAAAAACTGGGCCTGCAGATTCTAGCTCCAGATTTTCATGGTGGTCTACAGAAAGGTGGGTTTGGAGCTAAAAATAAAATTACTTGAAAACAGATACATTCAATAAATGTTTAGTGTTTTCTCTTTTGTAGACATCCTTTTTAGTACCAATGTGCTTCTATATGTTTAATCAATAATTACTTTCTATTTTTCTATTTCTCAAAAGAGTTCATGGTTGATGTAAATGGCATGAAATATTTTTTATATCATGGAGGCTGGAAGTGATATCACTAACTACATGAAAACTGGAACAAACACACTGAAGACATAAGCATCTACTTAAAAGTTATTAATTTTCAAAATCTGGGCCCAAACATCCCAGTTTCACAGGTGCATCTCCAGAAATTGTGTTTACATGCCACTTTGCAATGTGACTTCTCATTTGGATCAAATAGTTCTATTTCCAATGGATTTCACTCATTTTTTGGATCTGAATATTTCCTGTGCAAAACCATGCATAGTTGGGAGACCAGGAGAAGCAGCTGGCTCCTGGCTTCAGATCAGCGCAGTGTGCCGGCTGCAGCGGCCATTGCGGGGTGAATCAACGGGAAAAGGGAGACTTTTCTGTCTCTCTCTCACTGCCCACTCTGCCTGTCAAAAAAAAAAAAAAATGCATAGTGAGGTGAATACGCTGATATGTTGGTTTCAATGCCAAAGTAACACATCTTAGTACATTCTTTCTTTTTCTTTTTTTTTTTTTTTTTGACAGGCAGAGTGGACAGTGAGAGAGAGAGACAGAGAGAAAGGTCTTCCCTTTGCCGTTGGTTCACCCTCCAATGGCCGCTGCGACCTGCATACCGCGCTAATCCTAAGGCAGGAGCCAGGTGCTTCTCCTGGTTTCCCATGCGGGTGCAGGGCCCAAGCACTTGGGCCATCCTCCACTGCCTTCCCGGGCCACAGCAGGGAGCCGGCCTGGAAGAGGGGCAACCGGGACAGAATCCGGCGCCCCGACCAGGACTAGAACCCGGTGCGCTGGCGCCGCAGGTGGAGGATTAGCCTAGTGAGCCGTGGGGCCAGCCATACATTATTTCTAATACTGGTTGAATTCTTTTAATCAAACTTACCTAACAAAGCAGAACTTTCAGAAGATCATCCACTGAAGAGAAGCATATTATATGAGGTGACTTCCAAAAGTTCATGGGAAAGTTGCATGATTTTTCATTGAATTTTTCCATAAACTTTTTGACTCTGTATATGTTTAGCTGAAATTTTCTTTTTCTTTTCTTCTTAAAATTTATTTTAAAGGCAGAGTTAGAGAAAGAGAGGGACAGACAGAGACCTTCCATCTTCTGGTTACTCCCCAAATTGCCATAACTTCCAGAGATGGGCCAGGCTGAAGCCAGGAATTTGGAGTTTCATACTGGTCTCCCACGTGGGTTCAGGGACCCAAGCACTTGGGCCATCTTCTGCTGCTTCTCCAGGTGCATTAGCAGGGAGCTGGGTCGAAAGTGGAGCAGCATGGGACAGCACTGTGGCACAGCTGATTAAAGCCCTGGCCTGAAGTGCTGGCATCCGATATGGGCGCCAGTTGGAGTCTGGGCTGCTCCTCTTCCGATCCAGCTCTCTGCTTGTGGTATGGGAAAGTAGTAGGAGATGGCCCAAGTCCTTGGGCTCCTGTACCCGTGTGGGGGATCCAGAAGAAGCTCCTGGCTCCTGACATCGGCTCAGCTCCAGCTGTTTTGGCCATTTAGGGAGTGAACCTGCAGATGCGAAACCTCTCTGTCTTTCTTTCTCTACTTCTCTCTGTAACTCCGTCTTCCAAATAAATAAAAATAAATCATAGGGGCTGGTGCTGTGGTGTAGCAGGTTAAGCCGCCGCCTGCTTTGCCAGCATCTCATATGGGCAACGGTCAAGACCCAACTGCTCCACTTCTGATCCAGCTTTCTGCTATGGCCTGGGAAAGCAGTAGAAGATGGCCCAAGTCCTTGTAACTCTGCACCCACATGGGAGACCTGGAAAAAGCTCCTGGCTCCTGGCTTCAGATTGGCACATCTCTGGCCATCGCGGACAACTGGGGAGTGAACCAGCAGATGGAAGACCTCTCTCTCTCTGCCTCTCCTTCTCTGTGTAACTCCTTCAAATAAATAAATAAATCTTTTAAAAAAATCTTAAAAAAGGGAAAATAAAGTGGAGCAGCCAAGACGAGGACCAGCACCCAAATGGGATGCTGGCATCATAAGTGGCAGCTTAGCCAGCTGTGCCACAACACTGGTCCTGAAATTTTCATTTTTTAGAAGATGTATTTATTTGAAAAGCAGAGAGAGTCAGAAAAAGCGAGAGATCTTCCATCCAAGTGGCCACAATACTCATGGCTGGGCCAGGCTGAAGCCAAGAATCAGGAACCCCATTCACGTCATTTAATGTACAGTTATTTATTTTTGTAGCAATACTGTCGATGCAAAATTTGGAATAAACAGCACATCATGCATAAAATAATGATCTTACTAAATCAAGAAACTTACAGAAAGAATGCTAGGAATTGGCGGTGGCGCACAAATAAGTTATAATTACATCCAACAAGCTACAATAACCTACTATTTGAAATTGAAATTATAGATATCAAAATGTATACACATTGGGTGAAAATAACTGATCATAAAATTTTATGATGAAACATATTAAATACAGAAAAATAATAATAAAAATACAAAAAATAAGGCTATATGTGCTTCCTGTCTTGCTGTTCATCTTTCAACATTCTTGATAACTATTTTAAATCAATCTACAAGCCCTATAATAACAGTAAACATGTTCTTAATCAACTCTACACTTAAAAAATGACTTGTTGAAAAACTTTTATCAAAATATTCAATGTATCAGAAGCCAAAAATTTAATGTTTTGCAATAACTAAAACAGAGCAAATTTATCCCTATAAAAGCAGGGAGATAAATTAAATGATGAGACCTCAAACAATATACAAGATTTAATTTTTAAATTCTGTAAATGACTCATAGGAAAAATCTTTTGATCAAACCCCCTTTTTGTAATTGGATTATATTATGTACTAGAATGGAATGAAATTTAAAAGACCTATGATTTTGTAGCATCTATTTGGCAAAACATTAGACAAAATTATGAATAGAGAATTTATTTTATGAGTTTTGCTTTATAAAACATTTGCGGAAAAGAGGAACTCTAAACTGAGGCAAAAAGACAGTACCCATAAAAATAAATGAGCCGATACATTTACACACATTTCATAAAAATTAGAATTGAGAACAACCTCCGCTTAGTAGAAATTAATCTGAGTTAACTACGTACATAAGCACCTGTAATTATTCTCCCTTAAAATGTTATGAACTACAGAGAAAAGTAAATTCATGTCCATTTCAAACATATTCATATCATATAACACTAACTTTGAAAAAGATTGCTAGCACTTTTTGAAAAATTAAAAAAAAATAAGAAGTTTATGTTGAAATAATAATCATTATATATGTTATAATACAAAAAAGTTTGGACAAATTTTCATTAGATAAAGATATGATTTCTTCTACTTTCAACATTTGGATAATGAGGGTAAGTAAATTTAATGTTTTCTTCAATTACAAAGTCATACGTGGGGCTGACGCTGTGGCCCAGCAGGTAAAGCTGCTGCCTGCAGTGCTGGCATCATATGGGTGTTGGTTCAAGTCCTGGCTGCTCCACTTCCGATCCAGCTCTCTGCCATGGCCTGGGAAAGCAGTAGAAGATGGCCCAAGTCCTTGGGCCCCTGCGACTGTATGGGAAACCCAGAAGAAGCTTCAGGCTCCTAGCTTTGGATGGGCCCAGCTCTGGCCATTAGGGCCATTTGGGGAGTGATGGAAGACCTTGCTCTCTCTCTGTATATGCCTCTCCATAACTCTGCCTTTTAAATAAATAAATAAATCTTTAAAAATAAATAAATAAATAAAAAACCATGTGTTGTTTTACTTTTTAAAAAATCATTGCATTTTGGAGAATAATTTTTGCACAAAATTATTAGTGAATCAACATACATAGTACAGATAACTGGCTGCTCAATGAATAAATATTTCAAAAAATAGTTCCAATTAATTTTAATGTCCCCTTTCATTCTCAAAAGAGTTTTGCTGGGACCAGCGCCATGGCTCACTTGGTTAATCTTCCGCCTGTGACGCCAGCAGCCCATATGGGTGCTGGGTTCTAGTTCCGGCTGCTCCTCTTCCAGTCCAGCTCTCTGCTGTGGCTCAGGAAGGCAGTGGAGGATGGCCCAAGTGCTTGGGCCCTGCACCCACATGGGAGACCAGGAGGAAGCACCTGGCTCCTGGCTTCGGATCGGCGCAGTGCTGGCTGTGGCGGCCATTTGGGGAGTGAACCAATGGAAGGAAGACCTTTCTCTCTGTCTCTCTCTCTCTCACTGTCTAACTCTGCCTGTCAAATAAAAAAGAGAGAGAGAGAGTTTTGCCTTGGTATATTATTCTGCTGAGGCTGTCCTAACAAAATGCTACTATGGTATTACTATGTGGTAGGTGGCTTAAACACAGAAATTAATTTTCTTAGAGTTCTGGAGACTGGAAATCCTCTGAAATTGGGGTGCCCACATGATCCAGTTCCAGGGGGACATTCTTCCAGGTTTTTATACCCTTGGCTTCTAATAGGCTAATCTTGCTGGCTTGCAGGTGATATCCCACACCTTGAACATAGTGGGAGAAAGAGGGCTCAAGCTCTCTGTGTCTCTTTTTGTAGGAATACTAATCTGATCATTTGGATCTTGTCCTCTTGATCTCATTTAACCCTAATTAACTCCCAAAGACTCCATCTCCAAATACCACCACATCACATGGAAGGTTACAACTTCAACATTCAGTACACAACACTTGAATGCATGTTTTTGTCTTTAAAGATTTATTCTATTTATTTATTTATTTATTAAAAATGTATTTATTTATTTGAGAGGCAGAGTTACAGACAGAGAGGGAGAGACAGAGAAGTCTTCCATCCACTTGTTCACTTCCCAGATGGTTGCAACAGCCAGAGCTGGGCCAATCCCAAGCCAAAAGCCAGGAGCTTCTTCTGGGTCTCCCATATGGGTGCAGAGGCCCAAGCACTTGGGCCATCTTCCACTGCTTTTCCTAGGCAATTAGCGGGGAACTAGATTGGAAGTGGAGCAGGTAGGACTCCAACCAGCACCCATAAAGGGTGTCATTGCTACAGGCAGAGGGTTAATCTACTATACCACAGCGCGGGCCCCTTTTTTATTTATTTAAATCAGAGTGACAGAAAGAGAGGGAGAGTTGGAGAAAGAAAGAGATCTTCCATCTGCTGGTTCACTCCCCAAATAGCCAGAAAGCCAGGGCTGGGCCAGGCCAAAACAAAGAGCCAAGAATTCCATTTGGGTCTCCTACATAGGTGGCAGGGGCCCGAGTACTTGAGCCATCTTCTTCTGATTTTCCAGGAGCATTATCAGGGAGCTAAACTGTTTGTGGAGCAGCTGGGACTTGAACTGAGGCTTTGAGATGGGCTGCCAGTGCTGCAAGTGCAGGCTTAACCAACTGTACCACAAAGTCAGCCCTGGGCAACTTGTTTTTCTGGCACTGTATTTATGAATTGTATTGTAATGGGATGAGATGCATCTAAGCTATTGCCACTATACTCCAGATGCACAATCCTTGGTTGTCTTTGGCTGTCAACATCTCACTCCACAGCATCGAAATCAAAATGAATATCCCTAGTCACTAGAACAAGTCATTTTTTATTCTCCTCTCCTTCTCTGGGAAAGATGTCTACTCTCTGGCCCTCTCCTAACCACTCCTGTGTTCCTCTTGGGAGTGCAGTCCCATTTCCATCTTTCTAGGTGGTATGGAATTCTGTTAGGCTACCCTCCAGCATTTTGCCTTGAAACTTACCCCACCGTTGCTACTCCACTTCTCAGATGCTATGGCTCATGTTGGGTTTCGCTGCGAGGGTTACAATCACCCCGGGTTTGGGGGGCTCCACAATGGTCCTCTGTGGTTTGAGACAGCCTAGATAATCTGAGGTTTTTGTCATTACTCCTCACGCTTGCTCTTGCTCGAAAAGATGGGCTATGGGCTACTTCTCAGGGATTCATCACCATCTAGGGTCTAATCACATCCCCTCCTTTTTTGCCCCTCTGGGGATGTCAGCTTTATCTCTTTTTGGTAAAGAACTAGCTCTGAAATTGTATTGTTTACACAGACATAGTTTAAAAGTTGGTGCTCATATTATACAAAATGCTTTTGGAGCTATCAAATAGCTTCACACTTGAAATCAAATGCCTTGGGTCTCAAGATTATTGTGGCTAACAAGAGTTTAAAAATAACAATAAAAATTCAAATGACCTCATTGTTTTCTGTGTCTATCCGTGTCCTAAATAATGAAAGCTAGTGGCTCCACAGTGGGGAGGACAGCAACAAGAAAGTAACTAACAAATCTTAATTGTTTTCTCAAAATATATTGCCCCAAATGCTGGCATTTTAAGACGGAAAAAGGTCCTTATAAATGACTTGTCAAGTCTGCTGCTTTGTGGTACACGTGTGTCCAGTGTAAGAGACGCGGAGAGATTACGGGATCTTTCACAACCACATGGGTACTGAACAGCAGAGGTGGAGCTGTAATTAAGCTAACTTCCATCAAGGACAGCATTCTTTCTACTGACTCACACTGTTTCCTTCTCGATATATTTCAGTTGTACTTGATTCCTCTCAAAAATGTGGCGTCAGGAATTAAACACGGCACTTGGAATCGGTTCTGAACGCGGCTGGAATCTGGTAGCCGGCTCCACTTCTCTTAGTGCAGCCAATGATTGCCTCACTGGGAGACGTGATCCTCTCCCAGTGCGTCTGTCCTAAGCACATCCGTTTATGTTTGCAGGACTGTCAAGCCAGATTTCCCTCTTTCTGTGTCTTGTATTCGTTTATGAACTTGTAGTCAACCTCCAGGACATCACAGTGTCATGGAATACAATCGCTTTAACAATTCACAATGCTAAGGGAAAGCAAAATGATTTGTACTATAAAAATGAAACTCTTTCCAATTAGTGTATAATCTAAACCTTAACTGCTTATTAAAAACAGTTTTCTCGCAGAGTTGGGCCAAGTTTCCTCCAAAGAATTGCTGTTTCAAGTACATTTTAGATACAGATGCTTTCTGGACCACATCCTTCCCAGCCCTGGGATCCCAGTATTTTAGCCTGTCCTATGAGACACGTTCAGGTGCTGGCAAACTTCGTGAACCAGATCAGAATTTTCGGGAAAACAATTCTAAAACCACCTCATAAGAAGACCAGGGCTATGCTCTTATATGACAGTCATCATTTTAAGCATGAATTTAAACACTTAATTTTTCTAATCAGTTTTGTCACCTAACGAAGATTTCTATAGGGATTATGATCTCTGAGTGTTGTCACTATCCTTTTAGATGTGACCATCTGACAATAAGCAAGTGATAACATTCTAATTTTAAGGAATGCGGTTCCCAGGCAGCAAGTCAATCTTTAGTGTTTTATTATCTAAATAGGAAATTGTCTTGTTTATTCCAGGCTAATCACGTATATTTGTTTCTCTGCTCTCAGTATTCACTGAAACCCTCTTAAACAGTAAGATCCTAAATGCACACAAAATATCATTTAGCAGTCCCAAAAAATTTCTTTCATTTTCATGAACTTTTAGTTTATAAGACAAAAAAACAACTAGACCTGTGAAGGATATCATTACAATTTTAGGGCCTGAACCTAGTTATTTAAAAAAAAAAAACAAACACAGAAATACAAATGAGAAATAATAGAAAAGTGAATTCAAATGTAAAATAATTTATATAATTATGTCCTGCAGTGCTTCATCTTTGAAATACGGTATTTATAAGGGTTCTTTGCTTTAAAAAACAACAATACTCTGTATATAAACCAGAAAGCATTCATAGCAGCTCTGTTTAGAAAATAGCAAAGTACCATGTAAAAGGCCTGTGGAGTCAGCCCACCCACCAACCACGAGGGAAAAGTTAAAGTGAAAAAAAAAAAAAAAGGCGGTCTGAATACATGGAGTTGTTTCTACTGTGTCAAGCATAGGATTTTATTTTCTAAACAGTGCTCACCAAGTGAGGTCCTACACTAGGTATTCAATACATGTATTCAGTAGGTATCTAATGTATAAATTCAATCCAACATAACTGTTCTTTTTTGTTTTCTGTTTAAGCTGTAGTGCTTTTTCTCTGCCATAATGGGGCAAACTAGAGAAGCAGTCACAATTGTTATCATTCACTTTCTAATGTTCATATTTTTTTCATGTGACACTAACAACAACCTTCTGTGCTAACAAGGGTGTATGAAGACACTCAAGCACTCAAAATATGAAAGGCTACAACAAGTGCCCACAGCTTGTTCATGACAGAGCCTGGGTTGTCTATTGTCCATTTTGTCTATTTTTCACTCTTGCATCTTTTTCTATTTCTACTTTTTGGCACTAGTTCCTATAAGGCTGTTATTTGTTATCACTGCTGTGAGAATTATGTATAAAATAAAATTGTTATGAGGAATTTATCCATTGTCTTAGGGAAATTGGCTGCTGATAAAACCCCTAAAGGTTCTCATTTCCTAGTTGCCCATTTTTATCTCCCTGCCTTTTATCACGTGGGGGCCTCAAACTGCACACACAAAACTAAACGTATGCATTCCTCCTGCACCCCGGAAACCTGCCTCCCTGTCTCACCCAGGCGACCCGGGCATGCCAAGCTGGCCCTACCCCAGCTGAGGGCTGCAAGTCCAGAGCACAGAGGAGGCCCGCAGAGAGAGGGTCACAGGAGGGGGTGAGTTGTGACCCAGCTGGTGGAGCTCTGAGGACTTCCTTGCTCATCACCAGCAAGGAGTCAGCGTCCAAGGTGCTGACTCGCTTAGGGTGGGGGCAGGGGAGGGGCGTTCCCACTCCTTTTCTCTAAATCTTAGTTCCTTCATGCTCTTTACCCCTCCTAAGACTCTGGTATGGACTCGCCCTCCTGTCCTAAATCTTCCTGGACTCTTTTCCCAGCAAGAACATCGCTGTTATCCAGGACCCAGGACACCCCCTGACTCCAGGTCCTTTTGGTTGGATCCTAAGTGCTAGAGAGAACAAGACTCTATTTCTCCACTCCCACTCTCCACATCAAGTGTGGCCTAACTTGGCTAATTCGGCCTCAGAGACTTAATGGTCACCATTTTCTCCTGTCACCCTGAAGTTCAAACCTAGACCCCATTCCTAAGGAGTAAATATAAGTTCACTCCACCATTGCACTTCATGACATGTGGGAAGGAATGCATGTCGGAGAGGTGACCAGATACAATCTGATCCTTTTTACAGCTGATTGTTCATACACTTGGAGTGCAGACAACATAGAAAAACCGGGTCTGTTTTTGATCTGTGTGGAATCCACCTCAAAAGGAAAGCAAGAATTCTCTTCCTGTTTGGTCTCCTCCCCTCCTTGCTTTTCTACCCTTATCACTGTAGACTTCCTGGGGTCTTCTTTTACCCCATGCCTTAATTTCCTGGAAAAGATCCTAAGTTAGACAGCGTTTTTTGACCTTGTGGCTAAAGTTAACAGAACTAGGCTCTTACACACACTTTTCTTTCCTTTTTTTTTTTTTTTTTTTTTTTTTTTTTTTGACAGGCAGAGTGGACAGTGAGAGAGAGAGACAGAGAGAGAAAGGTCTTCCTTTGCCGTTGGTTCACACTCCAATGGCCACCATGGCTGGCGCACCACACTGATTCGAAGCCAAGAGCCAGGTGCTTCTCCCGGTCTCCCATGGGGTGCAGGGCCCAAGCACTTGGGCCATCCTCCACTGCACTCCGGGCCACAGCAGAGAGTTGGCCTGGAAGAGGGGCAACCGGGACAGAATCCGGCGCCCCGACTGGGACTAGAACCCGGTGTTCCGGCACCACTAGGCGGAGGATTAGCCTATTGAGCCGCGGCGCTGGCCTCACACAGTTTTCCATTGTTAATGCTAACCCCCAGAATTTACATAACTTTTTTTTAAGGTCTTATTTATTTATTTGAGAGATAGAGTTACAAAGAGAGGGAGAGACAGAAAGGTCTTCCATCCACTGGGTCACTCCCCAAATAGCTGCAATGGCTGGATCTGGGCTGATCCAAAGCCAGGAGCCAGGAGCTTCTTCCAGGTCTCCCACGTGGGTGCTGGAGCCTAAACACTTGAGCCATCTTCTGCTTTCCAAGCCATATCAGAGAGCTGAATCAGAAGAGGAGCAGCTGGGACACACAGTACAGGCCCGCATTACATAACTCTTTCATGCATAATTATAGTAAAGTTTACCTGCAGCCCAAGCACACCCTTATAATCCAGATTCATCCATCCTACTTCTTCAACATCTCCACTGAATATTAGATCAGTCAGGGTTCAACCATAGAAACAGAACCAGGAGGAGACACACATTGAAATGTACTGCAAAGAACTGGCCTATGCAATTGGAGCTGCCTAGGTGACTGAAATCCATACAGCAGGCCACCAGGAAGGGAAGCTGGGTTGCTGCAGGACAATTTCCTTTGTTAGGGAAGCCTCAACCTCTGTGCTTAAGGGCCTGCCACTGATTGGCTCAGGCCTGCCCAGATTTTCTAGGATGATCTCCCTTATTATATTCAATTGGTGACAGATCTTAATTTCTATCTATAAAATACCTTCACAACAACACTTAGCTTAATGCCTGATTGTGATGCACTACAGGAAACACTACTCCATAGTATGGTACCTTGGCAAACTATTTTATTTTATTTATTTTTAAGAATTTCTTTATTTTTTTATCTTGAAAGAGTTGCAAAGAGAGAGAGAATCTTCTAACTACCCACTGGTTTACTCCCCAGATGGCTGCAATGGCCAGCTCTGGGCCAGGCTGAAGCCAGGAGCCAGGAACTTCATCAGGGTCTCCCACATGGGTGGAAGGAACCCAACACTTGGGCCATTTTCCGCTGCTTTTCCCAGGCAATTAGCAGGGAGCTGCATCAGAAGTGGAGCCACAGGGCGGGGTGAGGGGTGGGGTGGCATTATGGTGTAATGGATAAAGTCACCACCTGTGGTGCCAGCATCCCATATGGGTGCTGGTTCCAGTCCTGGCTGCTCCACTTCTTTCTATAACTCTGAGCTTCAAATAAATAAGTCTTAAAAAAAAATAAAGTAGTGGAGCAGCCAGGATACAAACTGGCCCCATATGGGATGTGACATTGCAGGCAGTGGCTTATCCTCTATGCCACAATGCTGGCCCCTGAATATTTTAGCTGAAGGAAACTGAGAAATCCACAAAAAGGTGTTGGGAACCTTCTCCAGCTCCGTCTCTCTTAGAGTGGGAAGGAGACACTGAATCTCCCTACCTCTTTCTCCCTAAAGCAGATGCTACCTTTCTCCTCTCTCCTCTCCTGAAGACCCTTTGAAATCGGAGAAGACCGCTTAAAATTCACACTAAAATGTGGCCCCTTAAAGTTCCCCAGAAGTGCCATCTGGGCTGCCACATATGCTACTGGAATTTGGGGTGCCATACGATTTCACCATGGGCTTATTAATAAATCTCCAATATCAGTAAGCCCAAGAGGGTTCTTGCCTAATATTTAGAGAAGAATTCTAAATACCGGCACAGATAAACGAGGCAGCATGGTATGTTTTAGGCTTTTATTTAGTGAGGAAGATGCATAGGAGAGTGAGAGCTTTATTTAAGAGAGAGGGGTGAATAGGGGTTCATACCGAGCACCTGGAACCAGCCAGGTGGATGAGCATCTAGGCCAGGAAGCCTAGGGCACGTGACCCAAAGGCCATGTGCCCTGGAGGTGCAGGGCTACAGCCAGCCCCCTCCTGGCAAGAGGCCAGGGAAGAAGAGCCGCCGGGGCCACACCGTGTCCCGGCTCTTAACCCACTTCCAAAGGGGAGTGGTTAATTAACCTGATTGGCTGGTGGGCACCCAGGTGTGGCCAGGTAGGGGAATGAGGCCACACAGGGGTGTGGTGAAGGTGTGGTCTTCCAGTTCACAAATCTTAATCAATTTTAGCCTATATGCCTGCCTACTTCACCTTTATGTGACAGGTGCTCTTCCTGCTCTACCCCTGGAGGTAAAGCATGCTACACAAGGAGGCCAAAAGGAATTGGAACAAACAGGCATTGCTAAATCTCTCCAGTTTATTACAATTATGAGGGGTCTTCATAAAGTTCATTGAGGCCGGCGCTGTGGCTCACTTGGTTAATCCTCCGCCTTCGGCGCCAGCATCCCATATGGGCACCGGTTCTAGTCCCAGCTGCTCCTTTTCCAGTCCAGCTCTCTGTTGTGGCCCAGGAAGGCAGTGGAGGATGGCCCAAGTGCTTGGACCCTGCACCCACATGGGAGACCAGGAGGAAGCACCTGGCTCCTGGCTTCGGATCAGCACAGCGCACCGGCCATAGCAGCCATTGGGGAGTGAACCAACGGAAGGAAGACCTTTCTCTCTGTCTCTCTCTCTCACTGTCTATAACTCCACCTGTCAAATTAAAAAAATTTCAAAAAGTTCATTGAAAATGCATGTTATGCAAAAACTATACATGGATTTCCAAATTATTTTGCCCCAGTTAATTCCATTTTTTCACAAACTTTTTGAAGCTCTCATAGATCAGACCCTTTTGTCCTCCAACCAGGTGTCTTCATAGCTATCCATAAACATAAAGCTTTCCCTGGGTCATGGGTTCTTCGTTTCTGAAGGCTCCTATGCCACAGGGAGCTTTTTTACATAAATCTGTAAGCTTTTCTCTTGTTAATCTGCCTTTTGCTTTAAGGATGTCAGCCCTGATACTTGTGATGGGTGAGAAAAGAAATCCTTTCTCTGCTGTAGTTGATTAATGGAGGTTTTTCCAAGTTGATAGCTGAAAAGGCTGTCACAAATACCTAAGAGATGCATTTCAGAATTAACATACATGCTGAATGCCTCTTCTCCCTTCCCCGTAGCCCCCTTCATAAACTTGACATCACCTGCAGTGGCAACTCCATCCTTTCATTTGTTCAAGACAAGTCCCTGAGATCAAGCTGTCTCTTACCCTCCAAGTGATCAGCCACATGATAATCTTCCACTTATGTTCACACTCTGATCTCCAGAACCTTTTACAGCAAACCAGATTTTGCAAATGTGACTGAATTAAGGATCCTGAGACAGGAAAATTATCTTGGGTTATAGGCAGAATAAACAATCACAATGATACTAAGAAAAGGGATGTGGAAAGAGGCAGGTCAGGGGTGACGGCAATGTGGTGATGGAGACAGGGACTGACGTGAGGCATTGCAAAGCTGGATGAAGGGGCAACAGGCCAAAGGACACAGGTGGCTGTAGAAGCTGAGAAGGGCCAGGAACATTCTCCCTCAGCTTCTACAGACCCAGGCCTGTGGACACTTTGACTTTAAACCCATACAACTGATTTCAGACCCTGACCTCAGAATTGCCACATGGCCTCATGCAGAATAACCCTCAGGATCCAGCAGGAGAGATGGGAACCAGCCCCCCAAGTTGCTGTTCTGCTTTCAGCCAGCATCCTGGTAGGTCAGAGCCCCTGCCCTAGGTACTGTTAGATATTCTGACTGCTGACTCATACTGAGAAGGGGCCTCCTCAATCAGCCAGAGCTGAAATCTCAAAGGATCACCAAAGCCATGAGGAAGGCCTGGGGCAGACGTGGAGATCTGGAATGCAGCAAAAGGCATCAAAGTGAGTAAAGGGTTAAGGGGTGAGTGGGTGGGTGGTCTGGGTGAATTGTTCTTTTGGGAAGTGCTCCTGTCTTTCTCCAGCATGATGTGTTGCTAGATCAGGTGGTGTAAGGAGCCTGGGAAAGGATGAGACAAGTAAGATACCTTATAGGCAGGGCTGCCTTATCAGGAGTATTTTTGATATTTCAGTCCACCAGAGTCAAGCACATTCAGAATCTTGAAAAAGAAAACGTCCCTGGTGATGCAGCTTCCAACTGCATGGGTTCAGCAAAGGGTCCCTGCCCAGTTCCTATTCAGGACTCGTGGGTACCCTGGAGATCACACTCCCCTTCTGTGTGACCCACCCAGGAGCATCTCTTTGCCATGTAAAGAAAGGGTCCAAATTCTTGTCCCTAACCCCACATTCTGCCAGTGTCTTTAGGTCCGATTTTATTTTTCCTCCAAGCCTGTCCTCGTTTTTCCTAGGTGGTGCCTGAGTGAAAGCACGGGCTAATTTGGATGACTGACAGTGATGATGGTGCATGTGTGTTACAGAACATAGAGCAAAGGGGTGAAAATGAAGCGTGTGGGTGGAGCTGGCGTTGTGGCTTCACAGAGTAAGCCACTGCCTGCAACACCACCATCCTATAGGCCCAGCTGCTCCACTTCCAATCCAGCTTCCTGCTAATGCACCTGGGAAAGCTGCAGAAGACCCAAGTTCTTGGGCCCCTGCCACCCACGTGTGAGATCCGGAAGGGGATCCTGGCTCCGGTTTGCCCCAAATCTGGCTATTGCAGCCGTTTGGGGAGTGAACCAGCAGATGAAGATCGACATCTCTTTCTCTCTTCCCTCCCCACCTCCTCCTTCTATGTGACTCTGCCTTTCAAATAAATAAAATAAATCTTTAAAAAAGGAAGCAAGTGGGTAATGAAAAACAGATCATCTGAGTCCCACAACGAGACCCCTACTAGAATGGTGGGTGCTGGAGTTGAGGAAGCCCAAGGAAGAAATAATGAAGTCCAGCATAAAAGGCTGTCACAAGGGATTCCTTGCTGCTCCGGGTAAGTTAAAACAGCTTCCCGTGGTAGAAAGCATCACTCTGACTTCTCATCAAAGTAGGAAACCACTGTCTCAGAGTGACTGTTCCAAAGGTAGCCTGACCAATGTAACTTCATCACCATGACCATGTCTAAAACGGAAAGATGACTTTAGCAGCTGTTCTCGCAAAGTAGTTCCACGTTGTGAGGCTGGAGTACAGAAATCCAGAGCTGAAAAACTGAATATATATTCTCTTTAGAATAAAAGGAAATGACTACAAGCCTGGTAATAAATGTGGCAGCTTACTAGAAAGGTAGGTTTAAAGAATGAGGAAACTCCCGTAAGAGCTTAAATTGGAAACAGGTGCCAGGCCCCTTTCGTGGAGCCATACAATGTCAGCACGGGAGGAGGTCCACAAGCAACTCATCCAATTCCCACATTTGATGTATCAGGAAACTCAGGTCACAGGAAGTGAAGTGACTTGTTCTATGCCACACACGGTTAGTGTTAGCTTTGTCTCCTAATTCAGAACTTGGCCTTCTTTTCTGATGTTTGAATACTTCTGGCACAGAGCTAATGAGAGATTTCTGCTTGTTTTTATAAGATATATGATAAATTTGAATTTTAAATAATTACACCTTCCTAACCATTTCTCTATCAATCCATCCTCTAACAATTGATGTCTAAGCCGCGTCTTCATCAGCACTGTGTTTTTCCAGTATCTTAGGTAGCTCAAACCTTGAAGCCCGTCCTGACAACTTTCTTCTTTGAGTTTTTCCCTGACCCCTGTAGCCAAAGACTAATATTAACTCTTGGCATCTAAATCTAACTTATTCAGGTCAGTTGTCCTTGACCTATGCTGCTTGCTCACCACAGCTCCCTTCTATTACCAACCTTAAACGTTGGGAAAAATGCATCATTTTCTCATTCCAAAAGTTCTGATATTTTTCTCATACCCAGAAGATCAAGTCTAATTTCTTCAACCAACAACCTCCATTATCTAGATTATCTAATCACACCCTTCCTTATGCATTAGCTAATAGTCTCCAGTGCTTGCTAAGAAGAGCCTCCAGCACCTCCTGTCTTCTTAGTGCAGCTTAAATAAACGCAGCTACCTACACCTTCCACACCTCTACAGTCACTCATGCCTCTCCAAGCACAAATGCTTTCCTACTTTACCTACCTATCCAAATCCCACTTGTGCTTAAAAAAAAAAAAAAAAAGATTTATTTTATTTATTTGAAAGGCACAGTTACAGAAAGAGTGAGAGATCTTCCATCCACTGGTTCACTCTCCAAATGGCCCAATTGGCTGGGGGTGGGCCAGGCTGAAGCTAAGAGTGAGGGGCTTTGTCTGTGTCTCCCAGGTGAGTACAGGGGTCCAAGGATAATGGGCCATCTTCCATTGCTTTGCCAGGTGCATTAGCAGGGAACTGGATGGAAGTGGAGCAGCCAGGAATAGAATCAGAGCAGGCAGTGGCATACCCCGTTATGCCACAATGCTGGCCCCTCTCCCACCTATCCTTAAAGGGGGGGGGGGCGCTGTGGCACAGTGGGTTAAAGCCCTGGCCTGAAGTGCTGGTATCCCATATGGGCACCCATTCTAGTCCCGGCTGCTCCTCTTCCGATCCAGCTCTCTGTTATTGCCTGGGAAAGCAGTAGAAGATGGCCCAAGTCCTTGGGCCCCTGCACCTACATGGGAGACTGGGAAGAAGCTCCTTGTTCCTGGCTTCAGATTGGCACAGCTCTGGCCGTTGCGGCCTTCTGTGGAGGGAACCAGCAGATAGAAAACCTCTATCTCTGACTCTGCTTCTCTCTCTAACTCTGTCTTTCAAATAAATAAAATAAATCCAGAAATAAAGAAGGAAAGACAGACAAACAAGTTATTCTAGCTCGTGTGTATTTTCCATTCCTCAGAATCCCCAAATACATGTTGTGCTGCTTTGATAGCCTGTTAACTGTCCTGGGTAGATATGTCTTTCAAAGAACCATCCCACACCTCCACAGTGTGTATTCTTTTCACCAGCTTTTTTTTCTTTTTTTCTGGACAGGCAGAGTTACACATAGAGAGAGAGAGAGAGACAGGGAGAAAGGTCTTCCTTCCATTGGTTCACCCCCTCTAATGGCTGCTAGGGCTGGCGCGCTGTGCCAATCGGAAGCCAGGAGCCAGGTGCTTCTCCTAGTCTCCCATGGGGTGCAGGGCCCCAAGGACCTGGGCCATCCTCCACTGCACTCCCAGGCCACAGTAGAGAGCTGGACCGGAAGAGGAGCAATTGGGACAGAATTCGGCGCCCCAACCGGGACTAGAACCCGGGGTGCCGGCGCCACAGGTGAAGGATTAGCCAAGTGAGCTGCAGCACCAGCTTCACCAGCTCTTGTACATAGAACACTCATTTAGAAACCTGCCTGAGAATGAGGATGAATGAGTGAATGATGCCAAAGAATATCTTAGGAAGTTGCTCTATTCTTGAAATCTTTAAATATATGAATCTAGAGCCAGTATTCTAAACAGTGTGTCATGTTATGGTGAGAAAGGGCACCACCTAAAAGTATATGTGTGGAGCCGGCACTGTGGCAGAGCAGGTAAAGCTGCCCCCTTCAGTGCTGGAATACCAGGTGGGCACTGGTTAGATTCTCGGCTGCTCCACTTCCAATCCAGCTCCCTGCTAATGCACCTGGAAAAGCAGCAAAAGATGGCCCAAGTGCGTGGGCCCCTCCACCCACATGGAAGACCTGGAAGAAGACTCCTGGCTTTGGACCACCCCAGCTCCAGGTGTTGTGCTCGTATGGGGAGCGAACCAGTGGATGGAAGACCTTTCTGTCTTCTCTGTCTCTCCATATTTCTGCCTTTCAAACAAATAAATAAATCTTAAAACAACAACAAAAGCGAGTGTATGTGCATAAGTGCTCCCAGAAGTCCCTCAGCCACGCCATCATTTACCCTTTGTCTTGGGAACTCTCTGTGGTCTCCATGTGGAGCGAAAAAGAAGACATCATCCCCCAAAGCCATGCTCCTGAACTGATGGCAATTTACTCAGGGAATCAGGGAGCTGGTCAGTTGATCATTCAATCAACAAATATTATTCGAGCATTTACTAGGTGTCAGGCATTTTCTGGGAGCAGTTAAGGGTTCCTGTTCCTGTTCCTCTGTGCTCTCCAGGAGAGAGCTACATTGTTCCCTGGACAATGAATCATCCAGTGGTTATTTTCATTTGTGCAACTCACAAGTTAGAAATGGACTCTGTTTCCATCCCTGACTCAGGATGGGCTTTACGCTTTAGTGCCCTGGCACTCTCTAAAGAAGTGAAGTCAAACTACTGGTTCCCACTGCACCTGCTTTGCTTCAGTCATAACCAGCTGCCCTGCCTGAGGTCCCTGTTGTTGCCCCACAGGAGCTGTCTGACGAATCTCTCACCTGCTGTTGATGTACTCAGCATCCTCCTTAACTTCTCTGACCTGAGTCGCCAACTCCATCAGCACATTTAGTGAGGTTTCATTCCTCTCTTCAGATTCTCTATTGCTCTGCTTGCCAATTTTACCAGAAAATCTTATGCCCGAGGCATCATTCTACTGGGCACTTAGCTAAGGCTCCATTTTTGAGTGTCTTCCTATTCCCCACCAGCCCGCTAGTAATAGTTCCAACAACAACAATACAAGTAATATTGACTAGTATTAACTCAGCAACTACTATGTGTTGGACACTATGCTAAGCACTTTTTTTTTTTTTGACAGGTAGAGTTATAGACAGTGAGAAAGTGACAGAGAGAAAGGTCTTCCTTCCTCCTGTTGATTCACCCCTCAAATGACTGTTACAGCCAGAACTGCGCCCATCTGAAGCCAGGAGCCAGGTGCTTCCTCCTGGTCTCCCATGCAGGTGCAGTGGCCCAAGCACTTGGGCCATCCTCCACTGCCTTCCCAGGCTACAGCAGAGAGCTGGATTGGAAGAGGAGCAACTGGGACTAGAACCTGGTGCCCACATGGGATGCTGGCACCGCAGGCGGAGGACTAACCAAGTGAGCCACGGCACCAGCCCCAGCTAAGCATTTTTAAAACCTTTTTTATTTATCTCTTCTCATTTTAGTTGAAAGGCAGAAAGACAGAGGACAGGCAGAAAGGTATCTTTCATCTGCTATTTCATACATCAAATACCTGCAACAGCCAGGGCTGGGCCAAGGCATGCCAGGAGCCAGGTCTCCCATGTAGGTGGCAAGGGATTGAGTACTTGAGACATCATCTGATGCCTCCCTTACCCTAGCTGTGTGCATTAGCAGAAAGCTGGATTGGAAGCAGAGTAGCCAGGACTTGAACCAGGTACTCTGAAATGAAATGCAGGTGCTCCAAGTAGCAACTTAAGAAACTGCACCAAATGGCCACCTCAAGAAACTGCTTTCGTTTTTTTAAAAAAATCATTTTTAAAAGCAAGGCAATAGACAGAGAGAGAAAGAGACAGATTTTCCATCTGCTGGCTCATTCCCCAAATGCTCACAACAGTGATGGCTGAGCCAGACACAAGTCAAGAGCCAGGAACTCCGTCCAGGTCTTCCACATGGGTGGCAGGGACCCAGGCACTTGAGCCATCTTCTGCTGCCTCCCGAGGTGTGCATCAGCAGAAAGCTGCATTGGCAGTGGGGATGGGCTTCCATCCCAGGCACTCTGTTATGGGAGGCAAGTGTTCCAAACAGCAGTTTAAGCAGCTGCGCCAAACACCTGCCTGTGCTAAGTACTTTATACATAGCACTTCGTTCAATCCTCACAATAACTCCCTAAAGTGGATACCACTACTATCTTTATTTTGCAAATGAGGAACCCTATGCCTTTCGAGTGACTCTGACAGATAACGTCTGTGGTTTTTTTCCCCTCGAAATTCTTATTATCTTCTCTGTAAGTGTAATATGCTTGAAAGTTCACACACACTATAGAAAACCCACTTTCATCAGACCTACACTCTGGAATATTTAGGATATGCTTAACTTTGAAATTTAATGAACAAAGTAGAATATAGAAATCATTCTCCTAACATTTCATTAGAAGTCCATCTTAAATCTGTGCTACAGGAACTACTTATCCCAGATTGTTTTGTTATGAGCATGTCCATCACCTATAACTCCTGTAAAAATGAATACCCCATCAGTGACAGATTAAGCTAAACCAGCAAGCACTCAAAGACACCCTTCCCTGCTCCCCACATGCCGTCCTTAGGGGCCCGAAATCAGGCCACTGTAGTAGTGCATGAGCAGGAAGAGGAAAGAGATTACCTATTTCAAATTAAATTGGAAACCAGATTCTCACCCCTCTGATTTCAGCTCTTTTTCCTCTGTACTTTCTACATTTCCCAATTCTGAAGCTAATGGAGGAAGTTAGGGCTTGAAGGTGACTTCCATGCGTCAGCTGTCCTTCTGAATGCCAAGCAAGAACCAGAAGAGAGGTCCAAACATAAACAGTTGGGGCGTGGGCACGTGGCACACTGTTGCTTCGGACGTCTGCATCCCATATCAGAGCGCCGGTTCTGGTCCCAGACGCTCCACTTCTGATCCATCTCCCTACTAACGTGCCTGGGAATGCAGTGGGTGATGGTCCAAGTACTTGGGCTCCTGCCATCCATGTGGGAGACCAGGATGGAGTTCCTGATTCCTGGTTTCAGCCTGGGCCAGACCCAGGTGTTGTAGCCATTTGAGGAGTGAATCGGGATGGAAGGTCTCTTTCAAATAAATAAATATTTAACCGAGCAAAAACCACAACACTGAAAACACGGTGGTGAGCATTTGCTTGGGCCTGTCCCTGACTTCGATTTTGTGTTCAGGGATCAAGGCGCTCCTCCCAGAGCACCACCTGGCATCCCTGGTACCAGTGAGGCTGTGCATTTTTGTCTGGAGTAATCTCTCGCATAAATCATTAGGAAACTCAACACAGAGATAGGATTTGATCCCCGGGGGCCTGGCCCTGTCTTTCCGTGTCTCAGGGCAGTCGTCGGAGGCTCCAGAGCCACCATACTGTTATAAAGACTGACAAATGCTGGTAATTTGAACACTTTTTTTCTCGGGGCATTGAAAGGAGGTGATGATGTTGCTATGATTTTCCCCGCAGCTGAGAGGTTGCACATTCAGTTTTTGCTGTAATATTATTCCTTGGGTGAACTTCCTTTCAGATGATAGCTCAGAAATTAATTAAAACCACATCCTTCCATTCATGAGTTCTAAACATTTTATAACTGGCACAACTGTCTTCCTCGATCTCTTTTATTTAGAGTCACTTAACAAAGATATGTTCTTCTTTCTCTCGCCTTTTTTTGCGCTTATGCTGAAAGCTGAACCAGCTCCATTCAGAACGAGAGAAAGGAACAATGTGGTTTTGTCCTTCATAACAGCAACTGCTCTATTTGTAAGGAGCAGCTTTTCCAGGACTCTTAGAGAAGCATCCATCTCCGGCCCCCGGCCCTCCTTGCTCTGGCTTTCATAAGATTCATCTCTTCGTGTTTATTGCCCCACCACAAGGACGAGAAGGAAACGCTTTGGTCCCAGTTAAAAATAAAAAAATAAAGAAGTGTCCTTGTTTCTCGTGAAAGAAGTAAGTAGGAACTAAGTACTGGTAAAATAATGTATTCAGGCACATTGCCCAGCCTCTTTCTCCATGCTTTTCATAAAAGGAGCCACGTCAAGGCGAAATGGAAACTTCTGGTGCTCGATCCTCTGAGCTCTGGTTACAAAGAGTCACAAAGGTGGTGATTTAAGGCTGGTGTCCCACCCACACAGGGCCCAGCCCCGCAGCTCCCTCCGTCGTCAGCGCCAAGCTAATTCACAGCCCTAAAGGGCCACCTTCAGTTTTATAATTTTTTGTCAGTTGAATGAGTTCTTTAACTTCTGCTCTTATCACTCCCAGCCAGTCCTGACGTGGTTTTAGCCCCCCTGGGGTGGGCACCCCAGGAGCCGGAGGCAATTAGGGAGATCCTTGTCCTCCTGTGGGGTCTTTCATTCCATACAGACTTGGTGGGGGCAAGACTGAGTTTCATTGTAGTCAGCTGCTAGGCTAAAATGTTCTGTTTCATTATGTAGTCACTTAAGAAGTTTCTCTGCCCTACAAAGCACCCGTGCCTCTACTCTGTAACTCCTAATCATGCAACCCCTTGATGCTGATTCCCAGTTGTCCAATTACTTAAACAAATGAAAATAATGCATTGTCGTTTAATAACTATACTTTGATAGAAAGAAACCTTTAATACAAGGGGTTCTTAAACAAGAATAGATGACATAAAACAGCAGTGAAAATGTTGGGATTCATGACTTTGAGTTATTTGATTTAAAAGTTGCCTTATGTTTAAAACTGAGTTTATTTTATGATGGAAGGATGTAATGCAGGAAGTTTCTAAATTTTATTAAAGAACAAGGAACTATATTAAATTAGTTCAAGAAGTTTATGGAAAGTGGAGTTAAAACGTGTTTTATTTTAGTGCAAAAATATATTGAAGTCCATGCATAGTTTTTTTGTAATATGCAGTTTTCTTGAACTTCTTGAAGACTCTTCATATATAATTTATATATTTATCTATTATTATAATTAATTCAAAAATTGTATTGAATTAGTCATGTATAGCTTCAAATGTAGCTTTTTCTTAAACTTGAAGTCTAAATTCCTTTCAATTATTTTTCATAGATACTTCACCATAGAACACAATCGACACTAGCAACAACTTCCCTACAGATATCTTTGGTGTCATAACTTAAATGTGCAACTCCCCAGCAGAGACAAAGTCAGCCGGGAGGGAAGCTTATGTTACAGAGGCTGAGAGCAAGAGCTGTGGGGTCAGACAGATCTGGCTTCAGGGCTTGCTCTGCCACTTCTCAATACGGAAGGGCCTGAGCGACGGGACCTGTTGAAGTCTAAATGCTTTTAGATGTCTTCCATGTACAAAAGGGTCTAAACGTATCTTCCACACGCAGCAGCATGAGTTGTTACTAGGATTAAATTAGTTTAGAATGCTCGGCGCAATGGCCAGGACACAATAACCACCATAACCCCCTTCTCATTTTATTAGTAATAATGTGCTTCTCCATTTCCCAAATGGTTTCAGATTAGCAAAGAAACGAGTCTTAAGAGGAAATGGAGAGGCGGAAAATCTCTACTGAAGGACTCTAACAGCAAGCTAATGTTGTTTTAATAAAAATTGCAGCTTGATTTTGTGTGGTTCCACACAGGATGTCGCGGTGAAAAAAAAAAAAAAAAAAAAAAAAAAAGAAGAGCAGAAGAATGGAATCTTCACCCATGTAGGAAAACTCCTCTTGGGAGACTTTAACAAGATGGCAAAGAAAAGACAGAATAAAGAGACGCAGAAGTCAGAAAGTCACATCTGGGAGAGACATGGCGCATGTAACAGTGACAAACACCAGCTGAGGAGAAAGGAGGAGTCAGAAGAATAATAAATCTTCCAGCCATGACAGATGACAGTGTTATGCCAGAGAGCTTGTAAGACAAGAAACGAAGACATAACTGTAAATCACTCTCATCAACACAGTTCACAATAACTCATGGAAGTATTTCAGAAGTGTGCATACCATTTCAGCAACTTAGTCCTGACTGTTGCTGGAGGACTTGAACTTTGCAGAACTGTTCAAAGGATAGAGAATTATCGTGTCCATTATTTTATTGCCTTCAATTTTCTGTCGCCGGTCATTACAGACTCAATTAAGACTCACATCTATGTTTGGCAAACATGGAAAATGGCACAGAATTCAAATGCATGAAGAAATAAAAAGTACCTAATTCAGAGCAATCAAATACAAAAACATTTTTCTTAACTAATTATAAGACAGCATTCAAGTTAGTTACATACTCACTAATTTGGTAGATGTGTGAAATTAACTAAATCATCCAATTTCTCACTTGCCTTTTTGGTAATATTCTGGCCATGCAATGGAAAAATTCAACCAGGTCAGAATAGGAGAAGGGCAATGAATCCATTGCAGGTAGAGCTGGGACCAGTTGGGTACTGAACTGAGGGGAAGAGATAGTTTTGAATAATCAAGGATCCTGAGTCCTAGCGTCAGATATTATATTAACTTTTATGGATTTGAAAGAGTCACTGTACTTTCCAGGGTCAAAATCTCCTGTTGTGCAAAGCCAGGAGGTCAAAATAAATCACTTCTTAGGTTGCTTCCAGCCCTACCATGGTCTCAGCTGTTCCTTTTGTCGTTCATGTTCCTTTTGCTGCATCTTTCATTTCTGTCTTCTCTCCCCTGTAGACACCAGAACAGAGGGAAGTGTTGGCGAAGGGAGATGGGAGTGTTGTTGCGGCCTAAATGTTTCTGTTGACCCCCAAATTCATTTGCTGAAACCTAATCACCAAGGTAATGGAAACTGAGGTGGAGCATTTAGGAGGTGATTAGGTCATGAGGGCAGAACGCTCATGAATCATTGCCCTTATAAAAGAGACTCCAAGTTCCGCCTCTCATTTCCGCAATATGAAGACACAAGTAGTAGGCACCATCTATTTCATGAAGCAGAAACTGGCTCCTCAGCAGAAGGTAAATCTGCTGAAATCTTGATCTTGGATTTCTCAGCCTCTATAATCTTGAAAATTAAGTTTCTGTTGCTTATAAGCTGCTCGGTTTACAGTATTTGTTGTGGCTGCCCAAATGAACCAAGACAGGTATTATACAGGACATGTGCACGAGTGAAAGCCGCTTTGTTGAACAATCGTCCCCTTAGAAGCTGTACTCGCTCATGTATCATCTTTGGGCTGCTTAGCAGTGTGATCTTTAGCTACCAACATGGCTGTTGGAAAACATGACAGATCAATACATAACCATGTATAT
The DNA here is from genome assembly GCF_051225735.1 of Oryctolagus cuniculus. NCBI lineage: Eukaryota > Metazoa > Chordata > Mammalia > Lagomorpha > Leporidae > Oryctolagus > Oryctolagus cuniculus. Next base: position 50,044,318 of record NC_142874.1, on the reverse strand, counting down.
CACAGCTTAATGGTGGATATAACTAAAGTGGCCAAAGTTCTGTCATCTGTAAATTTAAAACATTGCACAGGCATCAGATTTATTCCTGCTGAAAGTTACATGAATCTTGTGCAGAGACTCATCCCACAAATTAACTTTTTTCATTGTCATTAAAATTTTAGTTCATCCTTAGAGCTTTTGTCTTGGTTAGAGCACTTACTAAAATAAGCACTTTTTTCTCAAATGGAGTAGAGTATTGGCTTTGTATCATGGCTGCAATTCACACAAGGGCTGGCATTCTGCTTTGACTCACCTTTCCTTTTACCTGCTGGCTGAGAACACGACTCCATCACGCTTCTCCGTGTTTTCTCAACGAACACATTTTTGGTTTTCTTTTCTAGGCTGCTTGATAACAAACGAAACACATTTCTACTGATTCATCAAAGTCCATCTGTATGTTGAGTCAAAGACAATAAAGCTAAAAATACGTATTTTTGCTCCATGTACATGTGCTAACCCGTGACGTGGGCTCACTCACAAACCTAGTGACCTACAGCTGAGGCAGGCCTCCCAGATTGTACAGTTCACTAATTATACTTTAGGTTTTTTGGATTGCTCACCAAACAGCAAGCACTGTGTTAAGCATTTTATCTTCCATCTCATTAACTCCATCTTCATGATGTGATGCAAGGTGGGCATTATTAATCCAGTTTACAGATGAGGAAACAGGATTAATAACTAGTTCAAGATCACACTTCACTGGCAGCAAAGGAAAAGACTTTTACTTCAACAAACTCCAAAGCCTCCCCTAAATATACCCTTCAGCCAAATTAGAGATTACTACATGTTATGAATCTTGTGAATCACTTTCAGATCATTGGGATTGCAAAATTTCACTCACAAACACTGAAATGTGTAATTTGTGGTTGTTCATGTTGGAAATGATGGCAAGGTGGGGATAAAATATATAGCTGAACCTGAAAGCAATACTACCAGAAAAAGTATTCTGCACATAATAAGCTCCCTGAACATGAGTGTCCAGTAAGTATTCAGAAATGGTGCAGATGGGACTTGTTGAACACTCACTCAGGTGGGATGCTGACATGCAGCATTAAGTAATGCAAGAAATGTTTGCTCCCTTGCTGAGTATAAATTTTCCCAGGGACTTCAAAAAGTTCATGGAAAATGGAATTAAAAGATAAATTTATTTTGGTGCAAAAATAGTAGGAAATTTATGTATAATCTTTCCATAACACATTTCCCCAGAACATTTTGGAGACATTTTTGATTTTTTTAAACAGTTATTATTGGAAAGGCAGAGTTACAGAGAGAGGAGGAAACAGAGAGAGAGAGAGAGAGAGAGAGAGATCTTTCATCTGCTGGTTTACTTCCCAGATGGCAACAAAGGCCAGTGCTGGGCCAGGCCAAAGCCAGTAGTCAAGAGCTTCTTCTGGGTCTCCCATGTGGGTCAGGGGTCCAAGGACTTGGGCCATCTTCTGCTGCTTTCCCAGGTGCATTAGCAGGGAACTGGAAGGGAAGTGGGGCAGCCAGGACTTGAACTGTTACCCAGATGGGATACTGGCATCATAGGCAATAGCTTTATCTATTATGCCACACTCTTGCCCCTTGGAGGCCCTTTTTAATTGTGGTTAGACATATCTAGTAATTACAGATAACAAAAATGGCTTTAAAAATTTTTTCTCCAGGGCCACTGCCACCCACGAAGGAGACCTGGATGAAGCTCCTGGCTCCTGGCTTTGGCCTGGCTCAGCGCTAGCCGTTGCAGCCATCTGGGAAGTGAACAAGCAGATTAAAGACTTCTGTCTGTCTTTCTCTCTCTCTAACTCTGACTTCCAAATAAAAAAATAAATCTTTTAAAAAAAAGTGTCCATAACTTCTGACTTTCCTCTTAGAACTTTGCACGCCTGTCCAGTTGTAAATACCTTCCATTTGGTTTTTGAGTAAAGTTTCTACTGTGTCATACCAGAACAAAAATATGCAATTACTAGTGTGATAACTTTAAAGCAAGTTTCTAACTTTGGTTCCAAGTGATGCCATTTGTTTTGCTTAGTTTTTCCTTTTTAGAAACGGATAAAAACTTTTAAAATGTATTAAGTTAAAATGTCTTAAAGTACAAAAAAAGAAGTTCCATTTTAACACATCCTTTCTCTCCCTTTTATTGCTGGACTTTGAATGGGAGATGGAATAAAGCATATTCAGGTCTTAACCTTCCTAGCATTGGGATCCCATTAACAAGTAGATGGGAAATTTATTAGAGTTATATGTCTGAAATTTAATGGTTTTTAGAGGAACTAGAAAACAGGATGGCAAATAGAGTGGGAAAATAAGCCAGAAAAAAAAAAGATAATTTGCAGTTGAATTATGACCTCAAATGGGTTCCGGAGAATGGAATTTCCATAATTCCCTAATTCACAATCTTGTTATTGGTTATTTCTAGAGTCTTTGGGCTGAGGGCAATATCCTCTAAAGAATCCCTAGCCTATTTCCTGTCCTGCCTTTAAACTCTATTCCTCATGTCGTTAATTAATTGTGTTTTATTTGTTAACTTCCTAACAGGAATTGAGGTGGCTCAATACAAATGCCAAACAATAGAATAATTAACTCAAGGAAGAAAAAAATATAAGGAAAGAAAAATAACTATATTGAAGGAAAGAAATAGTTGTACCTTGATACTAGCCTGAGGATAATTATGACAAAGGAGCAGACATCTACGTTTTCACAATGCCAGCAGCCCCAAACACGTTTATCCCATGTAGCGAGCATAAGCAAGAGCAAAAAAATTTCAACAAGCTCTGGAAGAGCAATTGCTAAGAGAAACCAAGTCAATCATAGACAGTCTGATGGAAGCAAGAGGAAACACAGATGATACACAGTTGCCCCTCCAAACAAAAGGAGGGAAGGAGTTCTGTTAAAAGGAAAAAGCAAGGATTCAAGTAAGAGAGAAGTTAACACACTGGTAATGTGCGTTCCTGATGAATGAGGCCTCCCTCAGGAGGTCTCTGGACACAATATTAATTCCAGACTGGGACAGGAAATAACCAAATGTCACCCAAATGATCTGAAAGTTAATGTAACCTTCTTGTGTATGATTTACTTCCAAGGGAACAATTTAACTTCGGAGAGACCCTGCTGGGAAAGTTCACTTCAAAAAATGGGAGAGGGGTGAAAAAATGAATATGCACATGCAGTGTGACTGCGGAGGCCTGGCCCAGCCAGGACCAATTACAGCTAGAAAGAGCAGGAACTGCCACTTGGAATACTTGCTGTCCCGGTGGTGCTGCTGCCAATTAATGGTGGAGGAGTAGGGCCACAGAGCTCGATGGTGCAATCGCTGCCATCTGTGTGGAGCTGCCTCCCCTTGACTTTGGTGGGCCCCGCCCCTCACTAGCACATCTGGCAGGCACTGTCAGCCAGGGACTTCCTGGGGCAGCCCATCAGCGCTGTCTGCAGACTCCTCCACCAGGGGACAAGGCTGCTTTTCTTAGCTGCCCACTCGCTCGGCTTCCGAGCCCTTCCCCTGCGTGCGCGCCATCATTCTCTGCTAAGTGGAGGACCTGCAGACAGAATGACACGGCCCAGCACAGGTCTGGTGTCCCAGAACTGCGCGATGGCATGTTATTTCCGTACAACGAGAACACATGCGCCTTTGTGCAACGTGCACCTGGAAAACTTCCCAGATCATGCATCTGCCTTCTGATTTACACCTTGCAGAATCAGGCTGACCGGCAGGAAAGCAGCCGAATCTACAAGCAGTGGGTGGGCTGGGCTCCCTCCCCCAGCTCCTGCCTCCTTATTCTGAGAAACAATCGTGGGTGTTCCCACCTCCCCAAAACTCCCTCCCCCTGCAAAGAAGGGGGGCGGGGGAGAAGCTGCTTCCTGGCTGAATAAAGCTGAAACACCTGTGTGCCAGAAACATGCCCATGGAGACAGGCACAGCACTGCTGCAGATCCATCTGCCAGCGAGCTGCACTTTGGGGACTTGCAGCGGTGACCAATTAGGGTGGGAAAAAGCCACAGCAGAGGAAAAGATTCTGTTTGTTTGTCCTCATTATCCCCATCCCCTTGCAATTCTTCTCACATTTCTCTCTTTCGCAAGCCCTTCTAGCTGAGGATAAATGCACAATGCCAAAAACAACACGTTGTTTGCAAAGTTCTGGGAGGCAGTTGCATTTCAGGTGGTATCGTCCCTCCATCACCACTCATTCTGCCTCTTTGGTTTGGGCTGGAAGGACTAATGGAAAGAAAAATGATGCAACATTCTATGCTACCTGAACCTTTGTCATAAAAAAGCCTGTCCTTAAGGTTATGACTGTGAACTGCTCTTGTTAAATGTGTACTAATCTTCATTCGTTTCAAAAATATTTACTGATCACTCTGCTTGTGTTTAATACTGGAGATAGGGCAACTGGCAAAATGGTCTCACTGTAGCTCATTGATCAATGCAGTACAAATACCTCCACTGTATATTGCAAAGGCAATGCAACACTTCCATCACCACCAGTTTTAGTCTGTTGCTTTTATCATAGAGCTCTGATTTCTTTTTCTCTCATCTGGGGAAATTTTCATAAAGGAACTAGAATAGGTCTGAATTGCTCAGTGCAATATCCAACATGGTGGAGGCAACTGTTAAGTATTCTGGGAAAAAAAGAAGATGCTCAGAATTGGGATGCATTAGCAGGCTTTTAAACTGTGGGTATCACACGGATACGCCATCCATAGAGCTTTGGGAAGTGGACTGGGGTGTAGGCAGTGAATGGGCATGGAAAGGAGGTGAAAGTTATTAATCAGGGCTTGAAGTAAGTCAGCACTTGCACATAGTTTGCTATTTTATTTTTTATGCTTCTATTTTGAGATAACATGAGACTTAGAGAAGAGTCACCAGATAGTACAGACCATTTCTGTAGCCCCTTCACTCAGTTTCCCCTAATAGAATCTTACAGAACCATCCACAATTCTACCATACTCTTAATTAAATGACTGACTTTATTCAGATTTCACCGGCTTTTCTACCAATGTCCTTTTTTTTTTTTTTTTTTTTAAACAGGCAGAATGGACAGTGAGAGAGAGAGACAGAGAGAAAGGTCTTCCTTTGCCATTGGTTCACCCTCCAATGGCCGCCGTGGCCGGTGCACCACACTGATCCGAAGCCAGGAGCCAGGTGCTTCACCAAGCACTTGGGCCATCCTTCACTGCACTCCTGGGCCATAGCAGAGAGCTGGCCTGGAAGAGGGGCAACCAGGACAGAATCCAGTGCCCCGACCAGGACTAGAACCCGGTGTGCCGGTGCCGCAAGGTGGAGGATTAGCCTATTGAGCTGCGGCGCCAGCCCCAATGTCCTCTTTCTACTCTAAATCCTAATCCAGGATGTCAGGTTGCAATATCTTTTAAACTAGGTATTTTATCTTTTCTCAGTAGATGTCCTACTGATTGGCTATCAGCATCTTTGGAAAGAAGCTATCCTTTTGGTATCTGTAAAATGAAAAACAAGGGAAAATGGAAAAATGTACAAAGCTCTCATGACAATTTAATTTTGCCAGCTACCTGCAGGGAAAAAGAGAATGACTAAGGAAAGTGCTCATGTTGACCCTGCCAATCTCCTCAGTCCTGGGAAAATAAAAGGTCAAGTACTCTCTTTTAATAACCTGGTTAATCTCTAGACACTCAATAGCCAATTCAGTCCAGTGCAGTCTTGACTTAGGACTTCCATTTTATAGATGGGGAAAATGAAGCCCTGGCTTGGTGAGTGATTGTTTAGGACCACAAAGTCTTGTCTAACTTACTGTATGGCTAAGACTAAGGCTTAATGAGAAATCAAACTTGGCCCAGAAGTCTCCTTCAGTGGCTAAACCTTTAACATAAGAAACAACGTTAATTCACCAGGATACAAAGGAAATGCTTATAGAAGAAAAGTTTGGAGCACGCAGAAACTGAAAATAAAGTCCCTTGGTACAGTCAAGGGGCTGGAGAGGGGTCCTCTATTCCTGTCCTAATGAACTCTGGCTGGCACAGAGCTAAGTTCTAGTAATTTTCAGTCGGTTTAAGCTGCAAATGCCAAGCAACTCAGTAATGCGGGGCTTTCATACGTGTGATGTTTGCGGACTTGGATGGCCTTGAAGTAGAAAATACCTTGAAGGAACATTCTTGGAAAGGTTAGCTGCATTTTGGACCCAGGAACCTGAGCTCCAGACATCAAAGAGATTCACTTCTCCATTCTGCACATTTGTACAACCCACCAGCAGCAAACGTGCTGGAGCCTCAGCAGCGGGTATTACACTGACTGTAAAGATCATCCATCTTAGTCAAAATTACAAACAGGGCTCCTGGTCTCCCTCTTCCCCACTCCATCCATCCCCTTCGCTCATGGTCAAAGAATCAACACGAAGCAGACTGTGCTCCTTCCTTTGCAGCAGTAACGATGCTGTCAGGGAGGGAGACCCCTCACCGGATCAAAGAGGCCTCTCTGGCAAGGCAGTGTGTGGCAAAGGCACATTACTGCTCCACAGCCTCCCTCCCTCTCTCTCTCTCTCTCTCTCTCTCCCTTTCTCTTGCTTTTTCTTTCTTTCAACATCAGGCATTCTTTTATAGTTTCCAATTAACATTAAAGAACAATAACATAATGATTCACGGCTGTGAGCAACCAAAAAAAAAAAAAATAGGGATACCTCCACAATAAAACTCTGTAAAATGCACAAACTGGCACGTTTTAAATGACTCTTTAGTAACAGAGGGGAGGGCAAAAAAAAAAAAAAAAAAAAGCATATGAGGTAAATCCTTCACCAAGTAACTCACCAGGGAGACTGGTAAAAATAAATTGCACAGCTCTAATTTTCCTAGCAGCTTCCATGCTATTCTTTGAAACTGAGTACGAACCCCTTGGCGTAATCCCAAGAGCCGATCTATAGTAAATAGTGCACACTTAATGCCTAAGTTCCTTTTTAGCACCATTCAGACAGTGACTTCAGCCGCAGAGCTTAGTCATAGCAGACATTTTTGTGGCGAAGGCATTAAACCCACATGCAGCTCTCTTTCTGCGGCCGCTGGGGGTCATGCTCCTGTCCCATTAGCTGAATAAATCATAAAGTCGCGCAGACCACCCAAGGAGCAGGACCAGCAAGCCACAGGCCACGCCTACAGCCGGTTATTTCTTTTCAGAATCTACAGGGGAAAAAAAAAGAAGCAGAAAAAGAAAAACAAGAAGAAGAGGAAAAAAAACAACACAGCAAAACAGACTGCCTGTAGGGAATCGCTGCGTTTTTTTTTTTTTTTTAAATGTGATCTCTTTGAGAGTAACCTGGAGCCTTTTTGTTTATTTAGTTAAAAACAAGGAGCCAGATTTGAGAAGAAAAGTAACAAAAACAAAACAAAATAATAAAGCCACATGCATGCCTTTTGTCCTATGCTGGAGTTTGTAGACAAAAAAGAATTTTTTTTTTTTCCTCTTGTGAGTGGATTTTAAATTAAGGAAGGCCACCCTGTGTGGCCGGCTCTTCAGGTGGCTCCGATAAGACACAATGCAGACGAGACCCTGGGGGTGCTGCGCAGCCGCTGGGAGACTTGGCCAAACGGGATTTAACAAGGAAGCAAACGTGTTGTCGAATGTCCGCTGTGTCAAATGATTCACTCCTCCGGGAGAGGGATGGATGGTCAGGGAGGAAGGTCTGTGAAGTCAAGTTCCCATCAATCAGTAAATAAGATAAGAAACAGGAATTTTAAACACAACTATTAGCAGGCACAGCAACAAACTGCCGCTCATTATGTTAAACAGTCTCTTGGAGGTCGGAGGGGGAGGGGGTGAAGAGGAGGGGTTGGGCTTTTTAACATGCTTTTTTTTTTTTTTTTTTAAAGAGGGCACAGAACTTTCTCTGTAGAAGTCTAATAGGCAACTAAAATGGTGACCCTTCACCCCCACCCCCTAACCATTACTCCTGCACTCGGTGAAGTTTGGCCAGAAGGGAAGTAGGAGCATACTCAAGGTGGGTGCCATTGTCTTCCTCAAGGCCCTTGGACAGGTCGCCTGGAGGATCCTGCAGGAATGTAGAGTTGGACAGTCACTTGTTTCCATCATCAGCCTCTCTGGTGTTTCACGGACTGCACTTTGTGATCTTGGGAACTTGTTTAGTGTGTTCCAGCTGGTTACTCAGGAGAATGAAGTTCTTAAATTAACCAATGCTATTGACCCTTTGCTCAAAGGCAGGATAATGCTGCTAACTTCGCCGTGGGGGTCCACAGGGAGCTCTGCCTAAAATCTTCAAAGTCCTCCTCAGCAGTAGCTTCTTGCCTCTGAAAACAGGACAGCCCATGGGGCAGCGCTGTGGAACATTACATGGTGATTTCGCGACTCTTGCCTACCAGGGAGGAGGGCAAGCTCACATATCAGTTACATTTGTGATTAAATATGTTGAGTTGTAAGGTCACCCTCCATCAAAGCCACCTTGTATTGAAGCAATTTCAACTGTCAGCAGCCCGTGTCCTAAAAATTTCAGCCAGAAGGTAACTGGACGTACCCCACTGGTAACCTCGCACCCATTATGAATTGGCTAATTAAAATATTCACTTGCTAGATTACATACTACTTTAGCTACATAATAAAAAGCTGCTCCCACTGGAAACCAAAACCATTGTAAACAAAACCACCACTCGACCCAGTAGGACGACTTTCTTTTCTGCTTTTCACATGGGTATTTCCTTTACAACATAAAACTTTCTTCAGCAGGTGCTTTGAGGCACCTTTCCTGGATCAGAGTGATTGGCCCAACTAAGCCTGCTGCTGCAGGGTGTCTGCCTGTACCACCCAACCAGGGGTGGGGAAGCTTTCTTCTGCAAAGAGCCACCTGGATATTTGTAACATCATTTCGTGGGCCATCTGGAATTTTCAGCTTAGAAATTAGCCTACTATTGATTTACTGATTTTTGAGTCCCATCTTTGGTTGTCTTGGTAGGACCAGACCAAATGATTATATGGCCTCTGGACTGGACATAACCCAGCCCTACATCTAATCAGACTGGACACAGCATAGACAAGATGGCCTGAAACTCTATCTGGGATCTCTGCCTCACATGAGAACCATGTGAGAACACTGTGACACATGAGAACATGTGAACAATTCCAAGGAAAACAGTCTACTGAAAACGATGAGACTGAAGAAATACATTTGAAAACAACACCTTTCATTATTACTAGGTACCAGTCACTTGTGAAGTTCGCTCTTAATATCGTGTCATTCACAGCTCTCTGATTTTGTCAACCTTTACCAGGCTTGATTTTCTGTAGTGTTGGTAAAACTGTGCAAGCCATACTAACATCTGGACACTCACATTTGGGGAATTCTGGGTCTCACGGGTTGAGAGGGAATAAATGAGAAGCCAGAACTTCATGAACATTTAGATAGCACCATTACTTTACTTCACAAACAAGATTGTTTTAAAAACTAGCTGCCCATCTGCCGATCAACTTGAGCACATCTCGCAGGACAGGATCTGGGGGCCGTCAGCTTCTCTGTGTTCTCTTCCTCGTTGGTTCTAGTTTCTTCAGGACTCTGCTTAGATGCCCTCCTGCCTGTCCGTGTGTCCTCTCCCAGAATTGCTCTGTCCTCCTCAGCAGGGGGCTCTGCCATGACAGGAGCGATACTCCTTCCAGCCTATGTGAAAAATCCAAATGCGCTGCCAAGTCAGTAAATGTTTCTTCTCTTGCCCAAATCCTCAGCTGGATAAGCAATCCTACTCTCATTAACCGGAATTACTACTGCCACCACCGTCCCCCAAGTATTTATCAAGCAACTGCTGTTGGTCTACGTGTGATTCATCCTTATATCAAGAATCGGTTAGGGACTGGCACTGTCAGAGGTAACATGCCAAGAAAAAAACAGTAGTAAAACTTGAAATCCCAGTTCAGCACTTACCAACTGTGTAACCTTAGGTAAGATTCTTAACCTTTTAGTCACTCAGTTGTCTTCTTCCCAAATGGGGTAATGGTGGCATGAGAATAAAAATTGCTACTATTACATACTAGAAGCAGAGAAGCCTGATGAAGACCAAAGACACGGGCCTGCCCTTGTGACACTCTTAGTCCTGTGAAGAAATTTACAGAAAGATATATGAGGGTAACTTTTTTTAAACAGGAGTGTCAATTTGTAAAGTCAACAACAGGAGTCACTGTGCACTTACTCCTCATGTAGGATCTCTGTCCTTAATGTGCTGTACATTGAGACTTAATGCTATAATGAGTACTCAAACAGTATATTTCACTTTGTGTTTCTATGGGGGTGCAAACTGTTGAAATCTCTACTTAATGTATACTAAACTGATCTTCTGTAAAAAAAAAAAAAAAAAAGAAGAAGAAATTATCAATTCCCAACTTGACTCTCACTGGGATTAAACATGACAATAGGTCTGATCTGATTTCATCATCATTTAAAAAATCATCTATTATTTTTCACTTTATGTTTGTGTGGGAGCAAACTGTTGAAATCTTTACTTAATGTATGCTAAACTGATCTTCTGTATATAAAGAGAATTGAAAATGAATCCTCATGTGAATGGAAGGGGAGAGGGAGTGGGAAAGGGGAGGGATGCGGGTGGGAGAGACGATATGGGGGGGAAGCCATTGTAATCCATAAGCCGTACTTTGGAAATTTATATTCATTAAATAAAAGTTAAAAAAAAAAACTTGGAAAGTTCATGGAAAATGGAATTGAAAAATTATTTTGGCACATTTTTAGAATTCATGCATATGAGAGGTCTTCAAATAGTTCACAGAGAATGTGTATTATAATATAAGACCCACACATAGATTTCAAAAGTTTTTACACCAAAACAAAGCTATCTTTGGATTCCATTGGTCCATGAACTTTCTGAAATGCCACTACCCATATGAATTCCAGTGTAGTTTGCTAGCGTAAGTGGTAGCTATGAATTAATTAATCACAGGCAGTAGTCCTAGTAAGGGCTAACAGAGGGGGGCACAATGTGCTATGACTGCGGGGGAATGGGTAACTGGCACAGCTGGAAGGTTCTCTTCAAATGACACTGGACACTTTGGCCACCTCCATGTTGAGAAGGTAAACAAATGACTTTGAACAATCATTGAACTTAGAACATCCCTACTCCCTACTTCAGCCTGCTCCTTAATCATGGGCAGCTCCCCTGTGAGCAGCTAGTGTGCTTCTCTCCCCCTCCCCTCCTTCCTTATCACCACTATAGACCTGTGGCTTCTTAGTGTTCCCAAACCTTCTGTGCAAGTTTTCAGTTCTCCCTGGATTCTATTTTGGCCCTGAACACTCAAGCTTTGAAAACAGGACTTTGGGGAGCAAGAGCAAGTCCTGTAGGCTGCACACCAGCAGCCGACTCATCCCTCATGAGCGCCACATTCTTTATGTCAGCTAACAGCCTACAACCTGACACCTGGGGATCCCTGGCATACAGTGAAACCTAGAAATGGTTCTAAGATGATCATTACAGGTGAAAAAAAATCCCCTTCCTCCCTTCCTACTGGACCCAGGAAATCTTGTTGCCTTCTTTGCTTCTTGTTTGACTAGTACATATAAGACTTCAAAATCCCATATGGAATGTGGAAGTGTCCACTGTGCTGTGTTCTCTTTCAGTATGGCCTGGAAAAGAGAGGAAACCCAGCTTTGAGCAGTAGGTGATGTCCGTCGACAGAGCAGAAGATGTAACATACAATCCACACATTTGAGGAGTATATTGTCCATTGGGCAAGACACGTATCTAAACAGATGATTCTGCAATAGAGTGATGCAGGATACAAAGCAATTATATACAGCATTTTAAAACAAACTAGAGGGTGGTAGGCAGACCAAAGATTCAGATGCGTGAAGGAATCAATGAAGGAAAAAGATGTGAGGACATGGTCACACGTGAAGTGGAGAAATAAGCAGTGAGGAGGGAACGTGACCCTCAGCCAGTGAGTGAAAGAAAGGAGGTAACTGGAAGTGAGGCTAGGCTTGTCTTTAGGTAGGAGTAGATATTCCAAGGAGCAGCTCCTGCTCAAGGTCTTCAGTGTGTTGCAAGCAAAGCCCTCTGTGGATTGTTGGGGTAGGACACAGAAGAGGACAAAGGATGGGCAAGATTTAAAATATCCACTGAGAAGACCAAAGAGGAGGCAAGAGACAGATAAGTGGCACAAAACTTCCAAATGAATTGAGAAGGCAAGAGATTGAAATGACGCCAGTCATCTCGACTCCTCCAATGGCACAGAGCTACCAGAGCACAGGTGGTAGAAGAAACAGATTTTAATCTGATCCAGTTTGCATTTCAAATATATCCTAGATAAAGGGAAAGAGTAGCTTATATGATTGACTAGGGAGTGGAGACTGGGCAAAAACTACTGTTATTAGAATAAAGCTTGGCCGGAGCCACGGCTCACTAGGCTAATCCTCCGCCTGCAGTGCCGGCACACCGGGTTCTAGTCCCAGTTGGGGCACCAGGTACTAGACCCAGTTGCTCCTCTTCCAGTCCAGCTCTCTGCTGTGGCCCGGGAGGGCAGTGGAGGATGGCCCAAGTGCTTGGGCCCTGCACCCACATGGGAGACTGGGAGGAAGTACCCAGCTCCTGGCTTCTTGGCGCAGCACCGGCCGTAGCAGCCATTAGGGGAGTGAACCAACAGAAGGAAGACCTTTCTCTCTGTCTCTCTCTCACTGTCTATAACTCTCTGTCTCTCTGTCTCTCTAACTCTGCCTGTCAAAAAAATATCAAAGAATAAAGCTCAAAATCCTTAAACACTATCTCAGTGACCCCTACTCTAGCTCTATTGCTCTTCATTCTTTGGCATAGTTTTTGTGCCCCAGATTTGCTTGGAGATTTTTAGCTCCTTTCAACCCTTGAAAGTGCAAATATCTCATGCCTCAGACCTTTTGAATGATGCTGATCTCTCTGCAGGAATACTCTTTTTTACTCTCTGCTTGGCTGGCTTCTCTTTATTCAGTTTCTACTTAAAGGTGGGAACTATCTCAGAGACCAAGAGTTGTAGGTCCCTTGGTTTGGCAAGTTCTCCCTGCCCTTGCACTGTGTTTTCTAATATTTAGCACTCTTACAATTACCTGCCTATTCTCTTTCTTTCCCTAGATACTTCAAGCTCATGGAGCCCTTTTGTCACTCTTAACTACCATACCCCGTTTCTTGCATGGTGCTCTGCTCACAGTGTACCTTCAATGAACACTTGCTGAGAGAATAACTAGATGAGCTGATAATTCTAAAAAGCCACTAACAAGGGAAGGAAATAAGAGCATAAGCCTGAGCAAATGGGCGTGAGCTGGAGATTTAGACTTCAGAACCAGAGAGGTTTTTTCACCAAAAGATGAGCCATGAGGGGATTACTCATGTTGCATGGTGGTCTTTGGAATTGTAAATGTCAAAAGAACTGGAAGGTGGTATGTGGGATGGTTTTTGTTTGCTTGTTTTGTTCAAGCAATGATTGAAAACACTCAAGATATTGGTGCAACTGAGGTTGGAAAGTAGCATAACAATAAATCTAGGGTCTGAAATCTTTAGTTAATACTGGAGAATGATGCAAAGTTCTGTAGATAATATATCCCAGGAGCTGTAGGTGGTAAAGCTGTATGGCTTGAAATTCAAGGGAGAAAGAAGGTAACTGGTCATTACTGGGCGTCGAGGCTCAAGATTTCTACTTCATGGGGGCAGGGCCAGACTCACTGGAGGCTGGAGGTGGTTAGCATAAGCTCATTGTGATGGCACTAAACATTGGTTGAAAATAAAATACTTATAATTTAGAAGGTTTTCAAAGTCTTAACAAAAGTGGCATTTTCTAGTTAACACATGGTTAATCAAATAATTAAATTAGTGAGAAATATATATTTCCAAAGCATTCTCATTTTTTTTGTTTAGTAGTCAATACTGTTCATCAAAGAGTGTATTTCACTTATAAATGTCTGTCTACCGGCCGGCGCCACGGTTCAATAGGCTAATCTTCCGCCTGCGGCGCTGGCACACTGGGTTCTAGTCCCTGTTAGGGTGCCGGATTCTGTCCCGGTTGCCCCTCTTCCAGGCGAGCTCTCTGCTGTGGCCAGGGAGTGCAGTAGAGGTTGGCCCAAGTGCTTGGGCCCTGTACCCGCATGGGAGACCAGGAGAAGCACCTGGCTCCTGGCTTCGGATCAGCGCGATGCGGCCATTGGAGGGTGAACCAATGGCAAAGGAAGACCTTTCTCTCTGTCTCTCTCTCTCTCTCTCACTGTCCACTCCGCCTGTCAAAAAAAAAAATTAAAATAAAAAAAAATGTCTTTCTACCAATCACTCTAAGTTCCATGAAACAGAAACTTTGATCAGTTTCATTCACTTCTATATCCTCAATGCCAAAACAGGGCCTGGCACATCAACAGCACTCAGTAAACATTTGTTAAAGCAACAAATTCCATTTCATTAAGAGTTTGATTTCTTAATTGTCAGACTAGTTCAATCAGATTTGGTGAATAAGATATATCTCAATTTTTAGAACAATCTGTAAAGCCATTTTAGAAATACCTCGTGTCTGTGAAAGAGCTGGAATTTTTGTTTTGTTCCATTTTTTTTAGAAAAAGACATAAAGTAAACCTTTCTAAGACGTGATTATCAGATCCCAACTCCTATACTCTCTGTAATGTATCTTGCTTATACGTTGTAAACATAATGAATAGTACTTCTACCCTTATCAACACAGACCTAATACACCTGGATGAACTTGAAAGCTAACAGTTGTTCCTAAATCACTTCTCTAAGGTATTGATGTATTTTTTTTTAAATCTCTTTATCTATTTATTTCAAAGACAGAGTGTGTGTGCCGGGGAGGATCATGTATCTGCTGGTTCACTCCCTAAATAGCTGCCAGAGCTGGTGCTGAGCCAGGCTGAAGCCAGAAGCCAAGGACTCCAGCTCATATGTGGGTAGCATGAACTCGAGCACAGGGCCATCAGCCACTGCTTCCCAGGAACGTTAGCAGGGAAGCGAGATTAGAACCAAAGCAGCTAGGATTCAAACTGGTGCTCTGATATAGATGCAGGCACTTTTACTGGGCAGCCCCTGAAGTATTAATATATTCAATGGCTCTTCTAGTAATTTTCATAAAATTCCAACCCTGTAAAAGTCATAGGTTATGCTGCTAAATACAGAATTCCTTGTTTTCCTGTGAGTTTTCTTTTTAAGAGATGGTTCAATTATCTTTTAATTTCGAGGGGAGGGGATCCTCATTGTTGTATGAGTTAAGTGAAACATACTATCAAAACCATTTTCATAAGCAGTGCTCTAAAATTTATTTTTAATAATGAAAATATCACAATATTTTTGTGATACTACCTTGAAACAAGGGATGTCCTTCTCTGCTTTCAAAGTGGAGCAAGACAGGAGGACATGCTCGGAAGGCCAAGGAGGCAAACAGGCTTCTCCCACCCCTGTGTGCAGAATTCCTTTGACAGAGAGAATGGCAACATGCAGGAGAGAGGGGAGCAGCACTCTGAGGGGACGGACCATTCAGAAGGTTGACTGATCTGCGATAGTGGTGGAAAAACGGAGCATTTTAGGTCTTGAATGGTTTACCCTGGGGTTGCTAGATAGAGCAAATAAAACTACAGAATGCTCAGCTACATTAGAATTTCAAATAGACAATGAATAGCTTTTTGTGTAAGTATGGCACCAATATGGCAGGAGGCATAATTATATTGGAAAAAAAAAAAGGTTGCCTGAAATCCAGATTTAACCAGGTGTACCTTATTTAATCTGGCAGTCCTGATTTCCCTCTGACAGCTTGGATCATTGAGCCTCCTTCCAGATGTGGACTGTGAGCCATGTGGGTGCCTTGAATGGAGCTCTTTGCCTGTATTGTAAGGGGTGAAAGGGAATGAGTCCCGTAAAAGTGGGTGGCCATAGAAGTATAGTAATCCTCATGGCTAGGCCTTTCCTTTTAATTCAGTCAATAAAAGAAGGCAAAAATGAGGCTTTGACAGTGCAAACAGAAAAGGCTTTCACAGATGTGCTAGGTAATGATGCAAAGCTCCATTAAGGAGTCAGCAAGTTGATTCTGAGGGAGCCAGGGCCCCTCTTCTGCTCACCGACTTCTCATGCCTATGTATTAAGGGAAGTGGGGCAAGATTTGGGAGACTCAACTTGTAAGCATATCTCTGACAGTTTACTTTTCATAACATTGTTTGTATTGTGGAAATGAAGAGAAAAAGAAATCATCAGTGGCAGTTTTAATGCTATTAAAATAATGCCACCAGATAGCTAAACTATGCAAGAAGCTTCACTTTGAAAGCTCACCAGCTCTGGGTTTCATTTGTAAATGCAAAGGAAGAAACCAAAAATAGTAGAAAATGGGATAATCAGTGAATAATTGAGGCCCAACCATTTTGCAGAGCAATTTCTCTTAAAAATACTTGCTCCAATAATGTTTCCTTTGCAAAGTCACAGCAAAATCTGAGAACAGGAAATCCAAATATATATGGCTGATTATTATCTTTTCAAATCAAATTATTTTCTTCAGCAATATTGACCATGGAAAATATAGGCCCTATCCTCAGCCTTACCACTAACTAGTTGTACATCCTTACACAAAGCATTTAATGTCTCTGGGCTTCACAGTCCCACCTTTAAAATATAAATAATAACATCAATTCTGCCATTCTCATGGAGTGACTGAGCTAAGTTGGAATAATAAAGTCAAATGCTTTGAAAAACACCATGAAAAGCATCAAAATTCATTCCTGCTAGGTAATGTTCACTAATGGCCCAAGTGATTTTGATAAATTACTAAAAAGCCTGAATCAACCCTTGTAGTAGGTCCAAGTGTTAGAGCGGCAAAAAATATTGGCAAAAATACCACTTTGGAAAAAAGCTTTGGTTTTAAGAGTGATGCTTGATCAGACATGCATAGTTCTGTCTTAGGTGTTCTGTAAAGTACAAAAGAACCATAAGACATGGTATCTGTCCTCATGAAGGTTACAATTAATTTGAAAGAGAAAAAGAAAGACATAATTGCTGCTAACCAAAAATGCAATACAGTTTATGATTTAGAGCTCACTGAATGGTGATGACAGTAGGTTTCTTTTAGAGATCACAGCACAACATGGTTAACACAGGGAAATTATTTCACAGAGTTAGTCTTTGGGATTGTTAAAGAGGGTTTGAACAAATTAAGAGAAGAAAGAAAGGCATTTAATGTTGGAAAAGTCCTGACCAGAATATGTGTGTGGCCTATTAAACATAAAAAGGAGACTAGTCTGACTAGATCAACAATTTATGCAAGGAATAGTGCCTAAAAGAATAGCATATAAAATAAAATAATAGTACAAAAGGTAAAGCTGAATAGGTGGATTGATTCAAGATGATGACAGCTATACCAATAATGATCTTGCTGAAAGGGAAATCAAGAAAGAAATCTCATTCACAATAGCTACAGAGTACTTAAATATTTAGGAATAATTTTTTTATCTTCTTTTTTTATTTTTTATTTTTTTTAACTTTTATTTAATGAATATAAATTTCCAAAGTACGGCTTATAGATTACAATGGCTTCCCCCCCATAACGTCCCTCCCACCCGCAACCCTCCCCTTTCCCACTCCCTCTCCCCTTCCATTCACATCAAGATTCATGTTCGATTCTCTTTATATACAGAAGATCAGTTTAGCATACATTAAGTAAAGGTTTCAACAGTTTGCTCCCACACAGAAACATAAAGTGAAAAATACTGTTTGAGTACTAGTTATAGCATTAAGTCTCAATGTACAGCACACTAAGGACAAAGATCCTACTTGAGGAGTAAGTGCACAGTGACTCCTGATGTTGACTTAACAAATTGACACTCTTGTTTATGGCATCAGTAATCGCCCGAGGCTCTTGTCATGAGCTGCCAAGGCTATGGAAGCCCCCTGGGTTCACCGACTCTGATCATATTTAGACAAGGCCATGGTCAAAGTAAGATCTCTAAAATGAAAATTATAAAACACTGATGAAATCAATCATCAAGGACACCAAAACAAGCAAACAAAATGGGGTAGGGAGATATTCCTTGCTTATGAACTAGAAAAATTAATACTGTTAAAATGTCCATACTAACTATAGCAATCTACAAATTTAATGCAATCTTATCAAAATGCCAATGATATTCTTTACAGAATTAAAAGAAATAATCCTAAAACCTCTATGCAACCACTGAAGACCAAGAATAGCTAAAGTGATGCTTTAAGCAAAACAAACAAAAACATTACATTACATTACAACACCTGATTTTCAAGGTATACCTCAAAGGGATAGTAATTAAAACAGTGTGGTATCAACACAGAGATAAATGGAACAGAGAAACCAGAAATCAATACATGTATATTATACCAACTGATTTTTGACAAATGTGCTAAGAACATACATTGCAGAAAGGCTAGTCTTTTCAATCAATCATTGCTGGCAAAAAATTAGATTTCCTATCTCTCATTAGATAAAAAAGTCAACTCAGAATGGACCAGCGACTTAAGTGTAAAGTCTGAAACTATGAAATAGCTAGAAGAAAACATAATCAATGTTTTCAATCACTGGCATAGGCAATGAATTTTTGGAGAAGATCCCAAAAGACAGGCAACCAGCCAAAAACTAGACAAATAGAATTATATCAAATTCAGAAGCACAGGAAGGCTGGTGCCACGGCTCACTTGGTTAATCCTCCGCCTGCGGCACCGACACCCCAGGTTCTAGTCTCAGTTGGGACACCAATTCTCTCCTGGTTGCTCCTCTTCCAGTCCAGCTCTCTGCTGCGGCCTGGGAGGGCAGTGGAGGATGGCCCAAGTGCTTGGGCCCTGCACCCACATGGGAGACCAGGAGGAAGCACCTGGCTCCTGGCTTCAGATTGGTGTAGCACCAGCCGTAGCGGCCATTTGGGGGGTGAACCAATGGAAGGAAGATCTTTCTGTCTCTCTCTCTCCCACTTTCTAACTCAGCCTGTCAAAAAAAAAAAAAAAAAAAAAAAAAAAGGCACGGGAAACAATCAATAGAGTGTAGAGACATTCAACACAATAGGAAAAAATATTTGCAAGCCAGCTATCTGACAAAGGATCAATACTCAGAATATATCAGAAACCCAAAAAAATCAACAACAAAATAATCAATCCAGTTAAGAAATGGACAGAGAAGTTGAATAGACAGTTCTCAAAAGAAGAAATACAAATGGCCAGCAAATACATAAAAACATGGTCAATATCACTAGCTATTGAGGAAATGCACATGAGAACCACCATGAGATGCCAGTTCACCCTTGTTAGAATTGCTATTACCAAAAAGACAGAAAACAACAAATGCTGGCAAGGATGTGGAGAACACTTATACACCGCTAGCTGGAGTCTAAATTAGTATAGCAACTATGGAAATTATGGTGGTTTCTTAAAAAACTAGATCTAGAACCACCACATGATCCCATAATTCCACTACTGCATATATATCTAAAAGACATAAAATCATTGTGTGAAAGAGATTATCTGCTCCACCATGTTAGCTGAAGCACTATTCACAATAGCCAAAATAAGGAATCACCAAGATGCCCACAATCACATGAATAGAATGGATAAAGAAAATTTTGTACACAATGGAATAATATTCAGCCATAAAAAGAATGAAATACTGTCATTTGCAGCAAAATGGATAGAACTAGAAGGCATCATGTTAAGTAAAATAAATCAGACATAGAAAGACAAATACTGCATGTTCTCCCTCAGCTGCGGAATCTAAAAAAAAAAAAAAATCTTTAATTTGAATATAGAATGGTGATTACTAGAGCCTGGGAGGGGTAGAGGTAGGTGAAGGAGCTTGCATAATAGATAACAAATGAGAGATAGATCGAAAAAGTACGTTTCTAGTGTTATACATAGCATAGTAGGGAAACCACAGTTCACAATAACCAAGTGTATTGTTTTATGAACAAACAGAAGAAAGCTCCAAGCCTCCTATCATAGAGCAATGTCAAAGAAGGGGAAATGTTAGTTATCTTGTTTTGGTCAGTGCACAATGTTTATATGTACTGAAATGTCAGACACCTTGTATACATATACTGAAACGTCACACTATTGCCATAAAGATGTGCAATCATTGTTACTTTTGAAAAAGATTATGACAGGTCTAGAAAATTTGGACTCTTGAAAAGTGATATATCTATCCACAAATAAACACAAGTTATATATATATGCAAATATAAATACCATTCAATACATATGCTATATATGCACACAATTTGAGATAACTCCAAACAGTTTGTGGAAAATAATTAGAATTAATTTCTGAAGTGCATGCATGCAAGAGATTATAAAGGGGCCAGTGTTGTGTCATAGAAGATTAAATCTCCATCTGCAGTGTCAGCATCCTTTATGGGCACCGGTTCGAGTCCCAGCTGCTCCATTTCCAATCCAGCTCCCTGCTAATGTGCCTGGAAAAGCAGCAGAAGATGGCCCACATACTTGGGCCTCTGCGCCCACATCGGAGACCCAGATGAAGCTCCTGGCTTCTGGCTCTTACCCATTGTGACCATTTGGAGAATGAACCAGTGGATGGAAGATCTCTCTCTCTCTGCCTTTCAAATAAATAAATATATCTTTTAAAAAAGCAAAGAGATCTTCAAGAAATTCACAAAAATGCATATCCTTAAAAAACTATGAATTAATGTCAATTTTTGCAAGAAAATAAACTTATCTTTTAATTCCATTTTTCTAAAAATATGTTGAAGTATCCTTGTAGATGCATTCTCTACATTATTTTTATTTCATTTCATCAGTTTGAGAGTGGGAGGGAGAGAGAGAGAAAGAGAGAGAGAGAGAAATTCCCATCCACTGGTTCACTCCCTGAATGTCTGCAATGATAAGGGCTGGGCCAAAGCCAATGCCAATGCCAATGCTGAAGTGAGGCCTCAGTCCAGGTCTCACATGTGGGTGGCAGGAATCCAGGGTCTGCTTTGACAGGAAGTTAGGGTTGGGATCTGGAGCTGCATAAATGACTGTCCCCAGTATTCCCTTTATTTTTAACATGTCATGCTTATGTGAAATAAGACATCCTCTATATTATCACAAAATGTTCTTTACTTTGAAGATAGAACAACTGACATCTACTCAGAATATGACTTTCGAAGAGTGCTACTCCAGGAGACGCCTCCCTGAAGGCTGACTACGTTTGGAAACTCTAGTCACCATCAGCCAAGGCTATTACAGTTAATGGCAGCTTCATTTCACTTTGCAGGATTCATGGCCACCATGGTAATACCTTTTCTGATTCCTGTGTTCCCTATTATTTGTGTATCTTCTCTAATTTGAAATTCTGTAGCAGGATATTTTAGTTTCTTCCTCTTAGGAGCTCTTTCAATGTGTACATACTGTACATACTGTACATACAATGGCCAACGTGGTTTCTGCTGTCATCCCTTCTCCACATACGTCTCAACCAGAGAACAATTTCCATTTCAACACTCTAAGGTTGGCTGCCTTACAACCTTTTGTTAATTCACTCTTGCTAGATAATGTTAACTAATGGCATAACTGATTTTGATGAATTACTAAAGAGCCTTAATCAATGCCTGTAGAAAGTCCAGGTCTTGGAGCAGCAAAAAAAATTGGCAAGAATACTGGTCTGGAAAATGCTTTGATTTTTGAAAGTGGCGCTTGATAAAATGGTGTCTCATTCCATCCACCAGTCTCCTGAAAGACATCGTGGCCTTATGGGTTTAATTTTCTGCGTCATGGTCAATCAGCACCTGGTAGATACAGTGCTGCCAAGGAAAGAAAATTCAGTGATGATTTTTAGCCATGTTGCCAATGAAAATCTTACAATGACTGAGTCTAACTTTCTTTGTTGAGTCTTTGAACATAGTTGTGGAATATGGGTTTAATAAAAGTTGACCTATTACACAATTCTCTGCTTTAGTCCATTGGAAATGAGGAATGGATTGGCCATGATGATGTCAATGGTGACATAGCTGGACAAACCTTCATTAAGTAGCTTGGAGATCACCATCAACATGAGCTGGGAAGCCAAGCTTTTTAAACAGTTGCCAAAGTCCATGTTCTCAAATGTGTCATGAGCTTTGAAACTAGTACTGCCATTTTCTGTACTTCCATGTAAATCAAGATTATATCCATAATGCATTTCACAAGTTATGTCTGCTTTTTGATTTTATAAGTTGGGCAGCAGGGCCGGCGCCGCGGCTCACTAGGCTAATCCTCCGCCTAGCGGCGCCGGCACACCGGGTTCTAGCCCCGGTCGGGGCGCCGGATTCTGTCCCGGTTGCCCCTCTTCCAGGCCAGCTCTCTGTTGTGGCCAGGGAGTGCAGTGGAGGATGGCCCAGGTGCTTGGGCCCTGCACCCCATGGGAGACCAGGAAAAAGCACCTGGCTCCTGGCTCCTGCCATCGGATCAGCGCGGTGCGCCGGCCACAGCGCGCTGGCCGCGGCGGCCATTGGAGGGTGAACCAACGGCAAAGGAAGACCTTTCTCTCTGTCTCTCTCTCTCACTGTCCACTCTGCCTGTCAAAAAAAAAATAAATAAATAAATAAAAAATAAGTTGGGCAGCAGGTTTCTGATCAGACACCATCAAGAAGTTAGCATCAGAAATCATGTGTCATTGTCTCATTCATGTTTAGGGAAAGGCTTCTTTAGGTAGTCGAGTGACTTTTCCACAAATTGCCTTAATGCATGTAAAGCTTTTAGAGCTAAGCACTGAGCACATGTGGGAGTATCTGCTATTAGAATTACAATTGCGAGCCGGCGCCGTGGCTCAATAGGCTAATCCTCCACCTTGCGGCGCCGGCACACCGGGTTCTAGTCCCGGTTGGGGCGCCGGATTCTGTCCCGGTTGCCCCTCTTCCAGGCCAGCTCTCTGCTATGGCCAGGGAGTGCAGTGGAGGATGGCCCAGGTGCTTGGGCCCTGCATCCCATGGGAGACCAGGAAAAGCACCTGGATCCTGGCTCCTGCCATCGGATCAGTGCGGTGCGCCGGCTGCAGCGGCGGCCATTGGAGGGTGAACCAACGGCAAAGGAAGACCTTTCTCTCTCTGTCTGTCTCTCTCACTGTCCACTCTGCCTGTCAAAAATAAAAAAAAAAAAAAAAAAAAAAAAAAGAATTACAATTGCTATATCACTTATCATAATCTGTTTCAGGACATATGTTATGTCTTAGAACCTGTCATTTCTTGTAGATCTGGCTCTAAGAGACTGATTTCTTACAGTATGCTTCAAATCTGGTCATGGTGATTTCTCTAAGCCCTAGCTGGTTCTATCTGCAAAATTAACATATGTATTTAGGGAATTTCTTAAATTTTAATAGAACATTCCATTTTCTGTTCAAAATAAGTGTCTCCATGTTTGTTACTGTTTATGATCTTACCTAACATTGGCACTGAAGACAGGCATGAGCTTCAACTCAAGTCTTAGCTGTTCTGCTTCTCACATTCTACCACATATGCTTAACCTCATATTACCTTCTCATGGCTTTAGAATATTTATTTTGTAAAATTTGTGTTTTCCTGATATCAAGAACCTTGAATTTTCTTTCATTTAGTATCACTTCATGAACTCTTCTCAACTCCTGTGGCAGAAGCTGCTCTAGTAGATATTAGTTACCAAATATCAATTATACCACTACTAAAGCCAGAGACCCAGCTACAAATTCTCATGTTCTAGCCAACCTCACAGACAAGGGAAGACAAAGACACATGAAATGAAACTGATGAGTGGAGCACCAGACAAGTTATTCAATAGCTTTAGCAGCTCTTTTGTTCCTCTATTCTTCTGTCCAGAATATGGATGTGACGGCTGGGGCTACAGGGACCATCTTACAAACATGAAAGTCCTTGAGGATGGGCACTAAAGAAGACACAATAGAAGCACAGAAGAAATCTGGAATGCCAATGATATTTGGAATCCCTGAAGCATCCTTGAACTTCCTACCGCCATTGGACTTTATTTTACACGAGAGAGAAACAAATCTCTGTGTTATTTTAGGCACCCACATTTTACATACCAATTGCTAAGAAACAAAATTAATTCCTCAAGGACTGTGACCACAGTCTTTGTGTCTATTGAGATATTTCAGACTAATCTTTTCCCTTATAAGTTGTTGGCCTTGCATCATAAATGTGGAAACTGGATTTATTCCATTGTTGTGTTTCTTTCCTACTTGACAGAGCATTATTTATAACCATGAGGTACTTTAATAAAGTTTTTGTTGCTATTAAGACCATTCAATGTCTTTTTTTTTTTTTTTTTTTTGGACAAGCAGAGTTAGACAGTGAGAGAGACAGAGAGAAAGGTCTTCCTTTTTCCATTGGTTCACCCCCCAAATGGCTGCTACGGCCAGCGTGCTGTGCCGATCCGAAGCCAGGAGCCAGGTACTTCCTCCTGGTCTCCCATGGGGTGCAGGGCCCAAGCACTTGGGCCATCCTCCACTGCCTTCCTGGGCCACAGCAGAGAGCTGGACTGGAAGAGGAGCAACTGGGACAGAATCCGGTGCCCTGACTGGGACTAGAACCTGGAGTGCCGGCGCCGCAGGCAGAGGATTAGCCTAGTGAGCTGTGGCGCCGGCCACCACTCAATGTCTTAAAGATGGCAGTTTTCTGACCAGTGACTGATTATATACGTATACATATACATAATATATAGAGAGGATATATATCATACACATGTGCAAGTACATACATACATATTATATGTTCCATTTTCCCAAGTCTCTGACATTCAGCTTAATTCTCAAGTGTGTTACTTTAAAGCATTGATTCTGTAGCCAGAAAAAATAGCTTTGGAAACAGGTAAAAAAGAAAACTAATTGGAAAGAGAATATAAGATTACTAAATTTATTTTTAAAATTTGTTTATTTTGAATGGTTAAACTCATCCATTCCCTCTGAACCTAAGTCTGTGTCAGCATGAAAGGCACAGGTTGTTTCCACACACTCTTAGCATAACCTTTATTCAACTCATTTACCTAACAAGGGGAGTCAGAGGGCTAAGGCAGTACAAATTGTTGCTGAATGGGCCACCACATGGAAGACTCCTGTCTGACTGGTGAGTTCAATCCATTTCCTCTACACTTGGTTTAAGAATGGTGTTCCCAGTAAAACATGGCTACAGTCCATCCCACCTACAGAAAGAACTGTAAATAACCACAATTTAAAGATTGAGTTGTTGTTATAGATATTAGCTGTCTTATAGTTTATTTAAATTTTACCCACAAACTTTGCCTTGATAGTTTTTCAGTTCTTTGGTATGCCCAAAGACGAAATACCCTTTTCTCTTGGAACACATTTTCCTTCACTAGGTTTGTCAATGGAGAGAAAACAGGGGCTAATGCACAGCCTCCCAATCACAGGCTGGCTTGTCCCTCTATATGAGTCCTTTCTTCCAGTGTGCAAGACTGAGCCCTTCTTATAGGGGGGCCTGGTCATATGCACTTTGAGTATGGAGAACAGATGTTGTGTCTAATTCCCTCTACCCCACCATCCTGCCCTGAATGCATTAATCTGATCAGTTTCTACAACCTCAGAGATGAGCAAGACATCAGAGCTGGGCACAAGAGAGTAAGAGTGTAGGGGAAGTCTCATCTCATGGCAACCAGGAAAGTGGGGCAAAAACACTCTGTCCACTCCAACCTCCCACACAACAGCCTTCCTAAGTTCTACGCCATCATTTTCACATGGCCAGAGAAAGTGTGCTTTCTGTTTAACTTTTCTACTTATTTCAGACTTCTTAATTGCTAGAGTAACAATGCTTGTTCAACCATCTTGAAAGATTTCTAACAATCACTGAAGATCAGCTTGAAGCATTTCCTGAAAAGGTGTGAGTCCTGTCAAAAGACACAAGGAGTGGATCCATCAAGAGGCTTGTCTGAAATCAACAAGGAGGAAAACCAAGGGCTCTGCAGCATCAGCCACACTGGGGACTAAACTGATGTCACGGGTGGGAACCACTGCTGGAGAAAAACACATGGGCCAAAGTCACTTTGCTAAATCAGAGGGCTTCTCCTGTAAGCACTGCCTCGGAGGCAGCAAGCAAGGGGCCCCGACTGAAGTCAGAGACCAAGCTGACTTCATTGGTTAAGAGGTATTTCAACACTGGATTCAAGTTTAAATGCTGCCCAGTTGTCCAAATTCAATACACAAGTGCTGTTTTATTTCTCAAACCATTCAGTAAGATATCTACATTTACACATATTATTATAGATACATTAACTTAGCCATTCTTAGGCTAAGTTTAACTTTGAGAAGCAAGCAACTAATGCATTTCTCCTGCTTTTTGAAACAACTTATCAAGCTATACCTTTTTATTTAAATAAGCTATCAAGAAGATCTTAACTTTATACCCTTTTGGATTAAATCTACCTAACTCCATGCTTTCAACACTTTTGCTAACTCAACCATGCAGATTTCTTGGTAATAAATGGTTTTTGATCTTATCTGAATTGCTGTTCCTCAATAACTCTCCATTTAAAAATCACTTTCCTAAGAGTGATGTACATTTTGGGCATCTGAGTATATTTGTAGACCTAGTAGTTGTGGTAACAAGACTAAGTTTACATGTCTGTCCACATCAGCACCATGTACTCAAGATGGATTTCAGCTGCCAAAAAGGTCACTCCAAACTGCTTGCACAAACCTGTCTTTATGCCCCTGTTTATTATGCTCCCATGTAGTAGACGTCTTAGGCACTGAAACAGCACGGCCATATATCAACAGCTCTCTGGTGGTTCCGAATGTTCTAAACAAGAGCAAGGGTGCACTGAACCTCCCATGTAAACTTTATACAACAGATTCAGCAGAACTGTAATTATTTACAAAATGATGGCATGAGAAATCTCTGGATTTATATCTTACGTTAAAGTAACTTAGATGGTGTCCGCATAATTCTTGAATTCGTGGTAGGTTTGCAATTTATTTTGTTTTATTTTGGTTGCACTTGATACAACTCTGAAACTATTTTCATTGAAATTTCAAAAAGAATTCAACCAAGATTGGACAGGTTTCTGAAATGTACAGGATGATTAAGTCTGGTGCATGTCTGATCCCATAGAAACTTGAACTTATTCTGGCATGGGCACAAAGTATTGTGCATTGCATATATAATTTGAACTTTCTTTTTTTATTGCTTCTATCATAAAATTAATTAATTAAGAAAAATAGAGCATTTTATAGAAACATCTGTAGATCCTAAGCCAACTAAATCAGGTGGAATTTAGAACTTCATGTCCCTTTTTTTTCAGTTTGTTCCTTGTCCAAAGTAGTGAATCTGAGCACAAAGCTCCCTTTGAGGCCAAGTGCACTCCTTGTTTGTGCTGGCATCACCCGGTGGGCTTGAAAAAAAGGAATGAAGCCTCTGAGAACATGGAAAAATCCTCCTTTTTTTTTTTCAGTGAAGATTACAGTCCCAGAGTTAAAGTGATACAATGACATCAAAATATCATCTACACTTACATTGGATATATATCAATTTGTAAACTATATCACTTAGAAACTCATAAGAATTATGTTTGTCACTTTTTGCATTCTCATACCCCCTTTAAGTTCACCCTCCAAATATAGATCTAGAGCACTGAGATTTTTCATGGAGGAAATGAATCTAATTCTATTGTGGCATAAAAAATCAACATGCTAATTGTTTCTTTCTATTTCTTTTACACTTGTGAAATTAAAATTTTTACATTGCCCCTTCAAAAAAAAAAAAAAAGGATAATTTAGTCACTGGACTCCTTTGCTCATAAACCAAAATCACTTTGAGCACACTCTATTGAGATAGTTCAGTGGGTGTTTACCCACAAGATTCCAGGAGTAATCTGCTACAAATGACGTCTTACTATTGTTACCATGCTTTCTAAGCTTTAGCTAAATACTGTCCCTAACACCACAGCAGCAAAGAAAAAAGAATATTATCGTATCTTCTTTTCCCAGCAGGGGAACTGAAAGGACAGCAGGTAGTTAAGGCAAAATAAAAACTTAAGAGTTAGAAATGGGACTAGACCCTAGTGTAACCCCTTGTCCTGAAACCAAGCCCAGCTTCTGAGCTGTCCGCTGACTTAGAAGGATGAAGGGGAGAGTCCATATAATCATCATTATTCTCCCCATATCATTAACTGTAAATAAATTAGGCTGGTTCTTGCAGGGATTATTAACTTCTTTGGACTTTGAAAATGTCATTTACCTACAGTGCTGGATACTTTGTGTTATTGAACAGTTTACCTACTACTAGAGGGCATTTTTACAAAATTAGGAATTTGTTAGCCCTCATTTGGCATATTAATACCTAAGCCCTGAAAGATCCCAGAATTCAATTTACTTTCTAAAACTGAATTAGTTAAAAATAGTTTCTTTATATGGACATGGTCTATTTCCCAAAGAAAATGTGATTTGATATAAAGCCAAAGCCAGAACCAGAAATTATGACAGAAATATAGAGCTGGGAGCTTTGAGGTTTGCATTGCCAAAAGAGGATGCATTTTTGAGAGCTATAGAAGGTATGTTACAGTCCCATGCTTCATTCCTTAAACATGAAATAAGAAGAATGACAGTTGGAGCTTAATTGGAAAAATGAGAATAAAGTAATAAAATAGATATTTATGTACTTTAGACCAATTATCCCAAGTACATTTGCAACCATCACACTTTATTACTTTGTAGTTGATTTTGCATAAACTAGTGTGCCTTGTAAAACTTCACTTGGCATAAATTTATTTTGTTTATTAGAGTGGTATATAAAGGTAAATATACTTTCATGTCTTTTTTTAAGTTTAGGTGCTGTTATAAAAGATACTTTTATGGTATGTCTTAAAGTTATTAAAGATAACCCCAAATCTAAACAGGTGTCAAAATTGGACTGAAATTCACTACTTTGCATAAACTTTATTTTATTGCTTCTAAAAAAATGGGATTCATAAATAATGGATAATGAGAATAGCTTTGTTTTACACTTTTTAAAGTAATACCACAAAAATAGGATGATAGAGTTAAACTCTGAAGAAGACGTGAATCAGCAGGTCATCCACCAGAAGCAATAACTGCCTTTCAGGAACCAGATCTCTGATGAGCTGCACTAGAGATTTCAAAATGAAAATCATAATAGAAACAATCTCAGATTTTTTTAAAGTTAAACTTCAGGGAGGAAGGGAAGATTTAATTTGTCCAAAGAGTTGCTGATTATTCACTCTCAGGGAGTGAACAAACTTGTGCACACTCTAAAGAACAAAGTAGAGACATAGTCTTTTTTTTTAAGAGCATGAACTCTTTTATCCAATCTGGATGAAAAGTTTCTGTCAGATGTCTTCATTCCTTCCCTCAACTCCTAGCAAACTGCAGGCTGTGATTCTTTCCACCAAGGATGGGTAGGAAATGGTGAAAAGCAGAGGAAGATGCTGCCACTTTTCCTGGCACTGATTTCCCAAACTTAAATTCATGAAGTCTCTTGTAGCTGCTCTGAGGCATGGTAAGTCTCAGGCTAGGGACAGTCCCTCTAAACTAAACTCTCTGTGATTGTTGCTTCTCTGGGATTTCTCTTGAGCCAGAGAAAGAAAATTGGAGAAGAGAAATGGATGAGTTTCAAAAATACTTTTCCTAATCCCAGGCAGTGTACAAGGAAGCACAGTGATAAATTGTGGACCTCTTAGTAGCAACCCCATGAGGCTCCTTTGTATGCATTGAGTCAGTTCCCATCATCTGAACAGGAGCAAGAACTATCCATCACAGAGCCAGCAATACTGCACATCAGTGATCGGCATCTTGATCAGTGATCCCACTCCTGGGATATCTCCTTTTTAACTGTCTCTTGGGGACCCCTTGAGGACCCTTGACAGCCCACACGGAGGTTACCTGGGTACCTTGTGATATTGTAATGAACCATCTACCAGTGAGATGGGACTAAATGGTAAGAGACTACAGTATCTCATGTTTGAGGCAGCGGTTAAACATATTCCTGCTACAATCATAATTTAGATGATTTTAAAGACATTTAATTTGGCTTTGGAGTTTCTGTGTCGGAATGCATTTGATGTTCAAGTCACTTCTAACTCAGTTATCAGGCAGGAACTCCCAGGGAGAGAAACTTTGGCAACGGAAGGGAGCTGTTCAGGCTCTTCACATTGCTTCCTCTGTTCAACTCTTTCCAGAAATCAGCTAACTTCTGAGGCAGATTGATGAAACTCACCTCTGTCATACCCTTCCAGAGAGACATGACATAGTCAAGAGTTCCGGTTTCGCAGGATGTCACTGCCAACTGCTCGTCATAGAGGAGGGTGAGCATTGTCCAAACCACAGAGCAAGACGCATGGAATGTGGCTCACATGTAATCATCCCGAGGCAATTCGGTGTTGAAATTCAAATATGGAATAGGACTGGACAAATTCAAAGGGGGAAAGGATACAATTTTAAATCCTGGGACACCAGACTTCCATGTCTGCAGGCGAATCCAAGCACTGATTTGCCAAACTACTGCGGACTATTTTAATACCACGTTACTACCACCCTCCACATGTCCTGTTAATCAGATCCAATTGCTCAACTTGACTCTGTTCCGCCCAAAAATATTTGGATTTTCTTTCTTCTGCATGTTACTCTGATTGATTAAAAGTACCTTGATTTAAAGTCATGTATATGACTTTATATGATTGTATATGATTGTATATGATTTTCCTCTCAACTTCACAACCACTGGTGGGATTATTCCTGCTCAGCAGCTCTGCTTCCCTCTACCACAACCATTGCCCTGTGCTCATGTCAGTCTGTTTAAAACTGGCGATTCTCCATCATAAACATTCTATGATATGGGGGACAACATAGTATCAAGCACTAGAGAGTTTAAAGGCTTCTTCTTAAAAATGGAACCTAAGTGATCAGAACGTTCTACTGGAGAGCTTCACATGCTACAGTCATCATTGCCTACAAGTGTGTTAACCAGCTCTACTGATGCAAACATTTCTTTGCAAGCATTTACTGAGATATTGTAAATTACTTAACTACAGCAGTGTACTTTCTCTCCCTTAATCTTGATCTGATCCCTGAGGGGCTATTTATTACAGATATATACAACTTGTCATTAGAAGTGAAGTTAATGTAATATGACACAAGTAGCACACATTGTTTAAATGTGTTCCAGAAAGTTAGCAAATTTATTTAGTTCAGTGAATACTTACATGATCTTCTGCCTGAAAAGCAGCAAGCAAGGAGTGAGGCCGGGGGGTAGGGGCAAAATATTAAACACTGCTCACTGTAGGTGGCCAATTAATACCCTGTATCCAAGCTGGAACAAATCCTTCCAGTATATACATAAAGCATATAATCTCTTATCTGCTTAGGCATTATCAAATATTTTAGCAAATCCTAGTAACTTCAAACACAGGTTTAATGGAATGCAATGCTAAAACATGCAAAGTCAAGAATCAAGTTTTTTAAGAACATAATCTGTTTTAGAAGATTTTGAGAGAACTACTTTGCAATGCCATTATAATCTTATCCCACAAGGAAAGATGTCTGATTTGGCAAAACAATATTGCATGTGTTAAAGCAAAATGCACAATTTTGCCTTCCCAAAATTAGAGCCATAAGCAGGAAAATCATTTTAATTCTTCAGAAGCTGAAAGAGTGCACAACAATTAGTCTGATTCTCAACATTTGGTCACTAGATAATATTAATTTTAGAGGGAATTCTAGTAGATGGACACATGAGGTTAACAGGATGAGCCAGCTGGGATATGTGCCAGCATTAATTCAACA
This sequence comes from Oryctolagus cuniculus, assembly GCF_051225735.1. NCBI lineage: Eukaryota > Metazoa > Chordata > Mammalia > Lagomorpha > Leporidae > Oryctolagus > Oryctolagus cuniculus. The sequence continues at coordinate 50,012,613 of NC_142874.1, read as the reverse complement.
TTGTGGTTTGTATCTCATCACCAAGTTAAAAGTAATACAATTAATTAGACCATAACCATAAAAAGAAAAACCTTGTCCATAACACAGCTCTGACACGACTCCGGTTTTCCCTTATTAAACATAAATCGACATTAAAATGGATCCACTTCTCCCCCAGCCATCCTATCCTTTTTGCCTGGACACCTGGGCTATATTTTAAATGTCTTTTCATCTTTTTCATCTTCATCTGGGATTCTGCTCATGCACTCGGGGTGGTGTAGATGAAAGATCAGAAAGTAGGTAAAGTGAGAGAAGTCTCCTTTTCAAGAGTGCGGCAAACACAGCGTGATGCCAGAGAGAAAAGCAAGTGAACAGTCAGGAGGAGGCAGACAAAACTGCATGTAGAAAACTGATCTTTCCTTGTAGTTTAAAGCAAAAGCTCTGTGATGAACTTGACTTACAAATAGATCACTTTACACTTTTTATATAAACTAGGATACATAGAGCCAGAAGACAGTTCCTAGCTAAAAAGGGTGTGTGTTGGTGGGGGGGGGGGGGGGGGTGGAGAAAAATGTAAGAAAGCAAACTATCTTATTCTTTTAAAGAGAATGATTTGCTTTGTAGGGTTTGCATAACTTCAGAAATCTAGTGCTTGTGAGTGATGCAAGATAACACTTTCTTGTAATTTTATATAGTAAGCAAAGATTTAGAATATTTACAGACCACCCCGAGTAAGAACGTCACTGGCCTCTAGGAGCATGCTCATACCAGAACATTCATCTTTTAAAAAAAAGTGCCCAATAGCCCTCAGGCCATATATGGCTGCAGGGGAAGGTATGCCTTTGACCTTCTAGTGCCTGAAAAATCAGAGCACAAAGTCTTTACTGACTACGGAAGGATTTTCTTTCTTTAATTTATTGTAATGATTAACTTCTTATCAGATCTGCCAGTGACTATACTAAGTATAGCACCAAAGTTTCCCCCACATTTCTGACAAATGTGATCGTGGAGATATTTGTATTGCTTTGAGTGACAGTCTACTGATGTGGAGGTTAAGATTCTGGTAAAACAAGGTTTGTCAATCATTTGCACACCAGCAAATTCTATAGCTTTGGTGTTTGGATGCCACGTCATTGTTCTTTGCTCATGGGCAGTCACAGACCGGAGGTCCAGAGCTTACATTTGAAACTGTACACAGGCGGACTTGTGGAAGTTCCTTTTTCTGATTTATGAGTAGCTTTTTTTTTTTTTTTTTTTTTTTGACAGGCAGAGTGGACAGTGAGAGAGAGAGACAGAGAGAAAGGTCTTCCTTTGCCGTTGGTTCATCCTCCAATGGCCGCCGCGGCTGGTGCACTGCGGCCGGCGCACCGCACCGATCCGATGGCAGGAGCCAGGTACTTATCCTGGTCTCCCATGGGGTGCAGGGCCCAAGTACTTGGGCCATCCTCCACTGCACTCCCTGGCCACAGCAGAGAGCTGGCCTGGAAGAGGGGCAACCGGGACAGAATCCGGCGCCCCGACCAGGACTAGAACCCCGTGTGCCGGTGCCGCAAGGCGGAGGATTAGCCTATTGAGCCGCGGTGCCAGCCTATGAGTAGCTTTTGAAACTGTCAGAATTTCTCCTTATTAAAATTGATATAGGAATGTTGCAAGCTCTCATTCATGAAACATTTCTTGCATTTTTATTCTGTGCAATGTAATTGGAATGAATTATGGTACTCCACTATTTATATTCTCAACATATACTTTCACAGAAGTTCCCATTCTGTATTAATTAACAGATGCTATAGTGTCTGATCTTAAAGATTCGTGCCCCTGTGTATTTTTCCCATTACTCAGCTTGATTTTCCCTGTTGGTTATTTCCTCTGTGGGAATAAAGGCACTTTGGGATAAGTGTTAACTCTTTCATAGTCCTCCTTGTTATAATCTGGTGCAGCAGTAAACCAAACAAAATGATATCAAATTGGTTTGCAGCAGCTCCCATTCCTATTTACATACAAATTTAATGGTTAACCAGCTATCCAGTTAGTGTTTCTGAAATTCTAAAAATGTTTTAAATTAATTACTTTCCTATCAAGCCAGCATTTACAGTAAAAGATGTCAGCCGATTTGTCTAGCATTGTTTTCTAGGGGCAGGGACATATCATTAGGGCACTGTATGCTTACTTGCAAGTCACAATCTACTTGGGGCACAAGTTAAATTTGTTTTAATTGAATGGAAGACTATTGGTTTTACCCACAGAAGCCTTCCTGGATTCCTGATGTATGAGTATATCAATCTAACATTACTATCTTACAAAATAAAGTTCTGTGTAAAAGTCTCCTGATAAGTGATAACTTAGAAAGCCATAACCGTTAAAATGCATTAAATCTGAGTGAAGGTAAGAGTGCCAGGGAGTCTTAGATTTGGAGATAATGCACACTATATGGGTATGTACTCAAGGGACAGGCAAATATGACTTGCCATTTCAAATTCAGGAGGTTGGTATTTCTTAACCAAGATTAACCATATGAATTTCTTGATCTTGATCAGAAAAGTAGGTTTATAGATAGATAATAGATATAGACAGTTTGATGGACATAGAGATAAAATCAGACACAGAGATTTAAAGTCTGATTTAACCATATGACCTTGTTGGAGGCCTTTTTACTCTGTGTGCCATTTATCCATTCTTTGATTCAAAAAATATTGTTAGTGTTTCTTGTACTGGAATGACAGAAGTTAACAAGGGTCCTCTCCGCTTCTAAGGAGCTCTGGAGCTCTGGTAGGTATCTTGCTGAGAACATGGTTCAAATACCTGGAGGTTCTATCTCCTCCCAGGGTGCCTGTGAGCAAAATCATCTTATATTAAATTCTTTTCTGTTGTATTTTTTTTTTTAAAGTAAGATCACAGGATATCCTTCAAGAGTGTGATTGCCTACTGTCTTTAAGATGAGACTGCTACCTTCTCTCACCTGATTCTGGAGGAGATGGCAGCAAAGGCAGAGCTAACCAGCAAGGAAACTGGACTGAACCAAATTCTTCCTATTCCTAGCTCTCACCAGGGGAGCTCCTATGTTTCAGGGATTTGCATCAGCAGCACACACAAGACCTGTAGGCATACACACACACACATGCACATGCACACTCTCTACAGATAGCTTTGAATTTCAGTTCATGACAAACATGCCTCTTAGTTTCCACTGCAAGACTTTCTGATGACAGAAACTACTGGGAACCAGCAAAATGAAACAAAAACAAAGTTCCTGAGACTATTCAAGTTTGAATTTTAAAAAACTCTTTATGTTGCCTGATTCAGATTAAAATTTTTAGGGACTGGAACACAGGTGGGAAGAGGTCAGGAGACAGACAGACTGTCCCTGCAGTGTGACTGTACTTTTAACTTTAGTCTACACTGAGATTCAACATAATGGTTTAGTTGACAGAGGACTCTCCTAGTCAAAGAAATACTACAAAACACATGTGCTAGAGCAATGTATAACCCGAGGAATTACAGGAATTCAGAATAAATGTTTCCAACAATAAGACTGTATATTTTTTCCCAATGAAATGTTAAGGAAGCTATCAGAATTTTCTTGGATTTCTTTCAGTATTCATTCTGGGAATGTGAGTCTTTATAAGCTATGGGGGGGGGGGTAAAAATGAATAAGCACTGTGGCAAGGATTTTAAAAGGAAAAAAATTAGGAGAGAAATGTTAATGTAAAATTAATTGTTCTTTTGGCTATAAACATAATACATTTTCATTGTGGAGAAATATAGATATGCAGAAAAGTATTTTTAAAGTGATGTCAAACAACTGGCAAGCCCACCACTGGCTTTCTGTGGATGTGTGAACAGAGGAACAAAGCTGATGCCATAAGGAACATGTTTCTATAGCCTGCGTGTCTGACTGAACACTGTCTGATGTCTCTTTCTTTTACTTTTTACATAGGAGGAAACAGAAAAGACAAAATCGAACTGTTTCCACTGGTATAAATGTTTAAGAAGAGTGTACTAGGGGCCTAGCTTTTTACAGATTTCTTCCACTTTTCTATTTGTGGCCAAACCCAGGTGCCAACCATATTTGCCTCAAAGCAATAACTGTTTTCTGGGAAGTTGAGCCTTGGTGGTCTTAAGCCTCCAGAAATTTAATCTAGTCGCCCTTTGCTTTCCTAATTTCTTTTTCCACTATCTCTTAAAGAAAATAATTACAAAATAAATAGAAGACCATCTCTAATCTTGGAAGAAAAGCCAAATAATCAGTTAGAAATGTCTTAATGAACTGCTAAGCCTAAAATAGACTTCCTGACATAAACAAAAATAAAATGCCCACAGTTTCTGCTAAATTAATGATTATTGCACATATTAAGCAAAAGGTTATCTATTCTGTCTGCAATCTAAAAAAGGCAAAATTTCCCAACAGAGGCCAGAGGCCAGAGGAAACAGGTTTGGATCATGGATGGATGGCTACTAAACTGAGTGCAGAGGTCTACTAGGATTTGCTCCAAATATAGTTTAGATTAAGTATCATAGAACTGTTAGATCTGTTTAAAGTTCACAGTTACTTCAGGTATTTAAGAACATTAGGATAAAAATAATTTGTCTATCACACTACAGAGCAAATCCAAGGAATCAAAATAGTCAGGAAAGTGGAAGCCTGAAATCCAGAGACAGTGCTCTTGTTCTTTCTCTCTTTCATTGCTTTCCCCATAACTACAATCAAATTAGGATGGTTAACTCTCAAGTATTATTTTAGTTTTTGATTTCATGTCTCCCTTAATATCTTCTAACTTTACCCAGTGCCAGGTTTCCTGCCCACCTATTTACGTGTAAAGCAGCCTTGAAGTCTTCTATCCTAACACTGTATTAGAAATTATCTTTTTACATATTTCTCCCAAACTAGACTGCAAATACCTTGACAGTGTCATTTCCCTCCCAACACCTAGTGAAGTCTTAATTATTGAGTAGGTACTCAATTATATTTATTGAATAAGTGAATAAAAACAAATAAATGTAACAAATGAATTGGAAAGGAAATAAAATTTGCCTAACTTGGATATTGCCACTATAGTGACAATATGGCAGTTTTGCCTATTTTTTTTCTTTAATAACCGAAGACATTAAACGCAACATGACCAGGTGAATTCTTCTTAGCTGTAACCATTAAAATACTGGCTGTCAAACATACCTTTCAGTGTCTGTGTGTTACTAAAGAGAATTAAGGGTCTCAGCCTACAGCATCTCTTTTGGATAAATGATTTTTAAGGGTTAATGTCTCATGACCTTGCATTAGGACAAAAATTATTTCTAATCAGTCACTAGTCTCCCTCTCTGAGTACTGAAACTTCATGATTATTGCTTAATTTAAGCACAGTCTAGTACTTTTCACTGCCTATCTCTGTCATTTAAACATAATGAGTACGGTTTCCAGCGAATTTAATAAGTTGTTTACATTTGAGTTGCTTCTTAGCAATAACAGACATTTTATCTTACATTTTTGTAAAAACTTAAGCATAGACTCCTAAGAGGTCAGATCATATTAGTTATTTCCTCTGTGGATGAACTGACATCATTATAGTTCAGATGAGATATTTTAAAATTGAAAATGGAATTAAAATTTTATTTCACTATTCTGCTGTGTCACTCTCTTGTAACCCTTCCTATTAGCACAACATTGACTGGTGTCTTGAACTATCCAATAGCAACTGTCTAATGATAGCGTGACTCATGTTTTGGGACCATTTGATACCATATGATTTCAGAAATACCTTGGATTTTTAAAATTAGTAGCAGTAATATCTGTCAAGGATTTTTCCAAACTTTTGCTTTACAAATATTTACTGCAGCACAAAACTTTGTTATATTTTTTCAGTCTACTTGATAATCCCCTGGTTAGACCATCTCATGCTTGGAGAAGCCAAAGAAAAATTGTAGAGTCTGCCAAAAACAAATAGACTGCGTGTTTGTTTCAAAATTCCATTTTTTTCAATGGCATGTATTTTTTTCCTGATAAAATAAACGATTTAGACTAACAAGACACTCATTGATCTTTGACCTTTCCAGCCACATCAAAAGCATCTTAAAAGCCAATTAGTGGAAATACAGAGGAAAGGTCACTGTAGTATGCATTCAACATTGGGATTACATTATTGAACATATATCCCAATTATCCCATGGCTTTCAGTAGGAAAACAGAAATATAAATACTTTAATTATAAAGCAGGTAGATATCTACCTTGCATGCAAAAATGAGTTCAGTGTTCTTCATACTGAATACATTAATTTCCTTAGCTCAGCCAACATACACAGTCACCAGGTGAACAGTATGCTGATTTTCCCTTTTGATGTAGAACAGGGACAACACTGACAAATGATGTTTATTGATAATCCCCAAGCCTCATGTTAGCCACTGGCTCTAATGGTTTCTCAAGATAGCTTTTTGCCACACTATTGCAGAAGAAGTAATCCATAGAAGATTAAACACTTGTTTTTACTTTCTCTCCTTTTCTTCTCAACAGTGATGCTTATAAACAAGATAACACAGAGGAAAGGGAGAAAATTAAGCACTCGGAAGGCCACAGAACTGAATATAAGTCTTATAAATTTCCAAACAATTATTTTATCAAAATGATTATCTAACATATTTGTCATTGAATTTCTAAAAATCAAGTGTTTCAAGAATCACTCATTCATGATTTTTAATGATTCATTTGAGGATATGCAATTTGTAAAGCCCTCAGATAGATATACCTTAGAGAATACAATAAAAGAAAAGAAGTGATTTATGTTCCTAGAAAATTATAGCTTAAACGAGGATGTTGCAATCCAGTAATCTTCAGATGAAATTTATAAGAAATGGTAGAAATCATTGAAATTTAGGTAGCAAGTATTTTCCTGTGGATACAAAACAAATGCATATTACTTTAAAAATGAGAATATTTGATTTTTCTGAGAAACAACATTACCTTTATATATGTGGTAGAAAGGTAAACAAGTATACAAAAAAAAGAAAGAAAACTGTAGCCCCAAAACCTAAATATATTTTTAAAGTGAAGCATAACACTATAATCTAAAAAATATGTGGAACTGGTAGAATAAAGTCACCAAGGTCACTTGTAACATACAAGATCAGGTATTGAAAAACTGTATTGGACTTTGATTTTCTAAGCAAGAATTTCCAGTCCTTTCCTGAAAGCTTTTCCTTTAAAGTACAAGCAGACCACATTCATCAAAACCAGATGCTAATGTCTCTCTGCTCAGTTTCAGTTATCAATATCAAGTTTGAAAGATTCAAAACATTTTTGTAAAAATTGACTGGGCCTGTGATCAGGTCATATTCACCAGGTTGACATGAGCCAAGGTCTATAAATTCCTTTGAAATGAAAAAAAAAAAATCAAGGTAATTCAGATCATGTTTTTTTCTTTAGTTATTTAAATCAAAAAATTATTTGTGCAAGGAATTTCATATACATGTGCAGCACACAAACATCTTGATTCAGTTCCTTTGATAACTACTGACACTGAATAGACTGGCCCTTCAAACTCTGGTTGGCTCTCTTGGCCACAGCATGTCTTTTTAAAAAAGATTTATTTTATTTATTTGAAAGGCAGAGTTACAGAGAGAAAGGGAGAGGTAGAGATTGATCTTCTACCTACTAACTCACTCCCCAAGTGGCTGTAATGGCCAGGGGAAGCCAGACCAAAGCCAAGAGCCAGGAGCTTTTCTGCGTCTCCCATATGGGTGCAGGGGTCCAAATACTTTGGCCTTGTCTGCTGCTTTCCCAGGCACATTAGCAGAGAGCTGGATCAGAAGTGGAGCAGCTGGGACTTGAACCGGTGCCCATTTGCGATGCAAGCATCACAGGTGGTAGCTTTACACACTACTCCACAATGCCAGCCCCCAACAGATTATCTTTATTGAGGAGGTGTATAGTCAGCAGTCAAGAATACTGCTGTTTCCACTCCTATGTCCTTGAATGGATGGAGCAAACCAAAAGCTACAGCCCCACAGTTAGTATCAATGTGTTGGGAGAATTGGGACCACTCTGAACACTTACATACTTAAGAGAATATTGAAGTCCTTAAATTTCTTTGGTGTTCTTCCCTGGGACATCCAAAAATTCTAACTCTATGCCATTTCTTCTAGTTATATATGGATACTCCACAAAGAAGTATTTTTTTTCTATTAGAGAATAATACTAACAATAAAACAAAATTTGTTGTTTTAAAAACATATTTATAGACTTAATTTAAGGTTTTTAAAATTCATTGCAACTGTGGGAGTTCAAAGAACAAGTAAGGAGCAGGCGCTGTGGTGTAGAAGTTTAAGCTTCCACCTGTAGTACCAGCATCCCATACGGGTGTCAGCTCCTGCCCCAGCTGTTCCACTTTCAATCCAGCTCCCTGTTAAGGTACTTGAGAAAGCAGCAGAAGATGGCGCAGTTGCTTGGGCCTCTGCATCCACGTGGGAGACCCTGATGAAGTTCCTAGCTCCTGGCTTCATCCAGGCTGTTGCTGTCATCTGGGGACTGAAGATAGGAGAGCTCTCTGTATCTGTCCTCTCTCTTAATATAACTGACTTCCAAATACTTGAGAGGTAGAGTTACAGACATAAAGAGAGAGAGGTCTTCCATACACTGGTTCATTCCCCAAATGGCCACAATGGCTGGAGCAAGGCTGATCCAAAGCCAGGAGCTTGGAGCTTCTTCCAGGTCTCCCCTGTGGGTGCAGGGGCCCAAGCACCTGGTTCATAGTCCACTTCTTTTGTAGGCCATAGCAGAGAGTAGGATCAGAAGAGGAGCAGCTGGGATATGAACTGGTGCCCATATGGGATGCTGGCTCTGCAGGCGGAGGCTTAGTCCACTATGCACAGTTCCAGCACCAATAAATAAAACTTTAAAAACAAAAAACAAGTACTCAAACTGAAGAAAAGCTTGACTTCATAAATCCACATATAGATACACAGTTAATAAAAAATGCCAACTAGGTGGTAATATTCTGGAATATGAGACAGCAGGTAGCATAATTGAATGCTACATTTCTATTAAATGTGATAAAAATACTATTTAGTCTTTTAATCTTAGAGATAGTCAGTACTATGTTAGACATTAAATGTGCAATGGTGAAGAAAGCCATCAGGAGTTCTGCACCCACAAAGATGATACTACATATACTTACAGTACACAGAGCTTGTAGACATACATTGAACAAATAATAAAATGATGACATATGCATTCAAGAAAAAGAACAAGGCACAGGATTTATTTAGATTTATAGGTCATAAATGGTGTGATTGTTAATTTCATGCCAACTTGAATGGGCCAAGAGGTGCCTAGATATCTGACCATGCATTATTATGGGTTTGTTTAAAAGAGTATTTTGGAGTGATATTAGCATTTGAACAAGCTGGCTGAGTTATGAATACTGTTCTTTTGAAAGTGGGTGGGTGGGCTTCATCCAATCAACTGAAGACCTAAAGAGAGTGAAAAGGCTAAGTGAGATGAAACTTCTCCTGCCTATTTGCTTTTGAACTGAAACATTGACTTTTGCTTGCCTTTGGAAGCCAACTGAGAAGTTTCCTTCCTAGGTTGTCTTGAGCCTGTAGATATTTGTACTGGAAGTACACCATTGATTCTCCAGAGCTTCCAGCTTGCTGACTGCAGACTGCAGACTTTTGAACTTATCAATTTCTACAAGCTCATGACCAATTCCCTTGAACCTCTCTCTCGATAGACAAATAGATAGATATATGCACATATTACATACAATAAACATATATGTACATGTATTTGTGCACATGTATATATGTGTGTAAATGTCACCCCTTAAGGCAAAGGTAAAAACTTGCCATGGGACTCCAAATTCCATTAAGTTGAGTGGTACTAATGCCATCTTACATGTTGAAGTGATCATATTAAGTGTGTAATTGATCATATAGATAGGATTAAGTGTCAAAGGGATTACATAAATAAGACAAAGTGTCTGGTAATAATAATGGATAGAATTAAAAGGGAGAGAATGTTCCAACATAGGAAGCAGGCCACACAGCAGACTCATAGAATGACAAATGTCCTAAACAGCACTCTGACCTCAGAATCAGCCCTTAAGGCAACTGGATCTGGCTGAAAGGACCATGGGAGCATTTCAGGCATGGAAAGCCAAGAAACTGTAGCAAGAAATGATCTACATGAAGGATATCTGAATGAGATTCCCCGTGGAAATAAGGGGTCATCAAAGGGTATACTTTTCTCTTAAGGGAGGAGAGAACTTTGACTTTGCTTGTGGCCCTGTCTAAATACTGACAGAGTTTGTGGACTCAAAAGGCTTCCATAGCCTTGGCAACTCATGACAAGATACTCAGGTGATCACTGACATCATAAATAAGAATGTCAATTGTTAAATCAACAACAGGAGTCACTGTGCACTAGCTCCCCATGTAGGACTCTGTCCTTAATGAATTGTCGTATGAGAATTAACAGTAAAACTTGTTTTCAAATACTACTTTATACTTTATTTGTCTGTGTGGGTGCAAATTGTGGAAATCTTTACTTATTATACAGTTGGTCTTCTGTACATAAAGTTAATTAAAAATGAATCTTAATGAAGAATGAGATGGGAGAGGGAGTAGGAGGTGGGATGGGAGTGGGGATGGGAGGGAGGGTATGAGGGGAAGAACCGCTATATTCCTAAAGCTGTACCTATAAAATTTGTATTCATTAAATAAAAGCTTTATTTTAAAAAAGGAAAAAATGCATAGTGTCTTACTATTATTATACTGCTATAAGTGAATACCTGAGACAATATAACTTATCAATATCACAAATTTATTTCTGGGGACTGTCAAGGTGCAGGCAGTTCTGTTGGACAGAATATACAGAACAATTCTTCACAGACCTTGAGATAACAGGACATATAGTATTGTAACCTTGAGGCAAAGAAGTAAACAAGGCATTCTCCTAATGCTCTCCTGACTCTCTCCTAGAGGTGTTTTCATATCATGTTGCACGGATGCATTGCTGTTTTGACGAGGTGAAGATAGAAACTCGGGGAGCCCAAGGAACCTGGAATTTGAGAAGAATATTGGAAATGAGCAAGAAATCTATAGAAGAGGTCAAGAATTTGCTTTAGGTGCCTCCTGTATACTAAGCCATGAAGATCTGGTACCTAAACTAACACTAGAGTATCCCTAATAAAGCTAAAAAACAGGCCTCAAGAAAGACAAATATAATCTGCAAACAGTTAAAATGCCTGAAGCATGAACTCTGGCACTCTTTAAATGAAGATAACAAAATCATATTCATCAATATAACATTGAAAATGCTTAGAATCCAATATTGAAAGTCTAGATCTGCAAAGGATAAAAATAACAGAAAAATATGATCCACATTTAGAGAAAAACCAGTCAAAAGAAATACACTCAAAGAGGAAGGAATTAGCAGATAAAGACTTTAAAAGTAGAATATCTGAAATGAAAATTCAACTGAAGTGATTAACAGCAGATTATACACTTGAAAGTAAATGTCAGTGAGCCTGAACACAGAGCAACAGAACCTATTCAAGCTAAAGCACAAACTAATAGGAATGAAATTTATAGCACCTCAACAACCTTTAAGACAATATCAAGTGGTCTGATATTACTGTAATGGTAATCTTGGAAACTGGAGCTGAAGAGGAGAAAAGGAAATTTATTTGAATAAACAGTGAGGAATTTCCAAATCCAAAGAAAACTATAAACCTAAAGGTTATAAATAACTCAACACTACAGAAGGAAACTGCATCATAATAAAATAGCATAAAACAAGTTAGAAAGATAAAAACAGAAAAAAGAGCCACATCATGTAGAAAGAAATAGACTACAAGTACCTTGAATTAAACTATGTAAGCCAGCAGATCTTTAAAGTACTTATAGAATGAAACAAAGACAAATGAACAAATAGCACCAATATAATTATTTTATAGAAAATGGAAGAATAATTCTATACTGATTTTTTATCAATAAATGTGAAAATCAAATGAAAACACTGTAAGAAACCTATAGACTAATTGATATGACTCATGAAATGTAGAAATGTTTAAGAAAACATGAGGAAATCTGAGAACCCATCCTGTCACAGAGAGGTTTATTCCAGAAATGCAAGGTCATGTGAGTTTATTAAAGTTGACCAATGCCATTCACCACATTAACAAATTGAAGGAGGGGAAAAAGCATGGAATTGTCTCAACTGATATAGAAAACACATTGACAAAATCAATACCCATCAATGTAATAATTCTCAAAAAAGTAGTAATACAAGGAAACTTCTAGTAAAGTACACCTAATACCTACGGTTAACATATACTTAATTATTTTATTAAATACTTTATTTTATTTCAAAGTTAGAGTGACAGATCTTCCATCCATTGGTTCTGAATGGCTACAATGACAGGGCTGGGTCAGGCTTAAGCCAGGAGCCAGGAACTCCACCTGTGCCTTCCACATGGGTGACAGGGCCCTAAGCATTGGGGTCATCCTTCGCTAGCAACTCAGATGCATCAACAGGGGGCTGGATCTCAAGTAAAGCAGCTAAGGCTCAACTGGCACTGTGACATGCTGGTGTTATGAGCAGCTGTTTAACCCAGTGCTCCACTATGCTGGCCTCTACACTTAATTATGAAAGATTAAAGGTTTCCCCCAAAGACCAATGACAATAAAGGATATCTGCCCTCAGAACCTTTATTCAATGTTTGTTGGATGTTGTGACAAGTAGAGCAAAAAAGCAACCAAAAATTGTGGTCAAAAACATTGACGAATGAAGTTCTCTCCCAGTTTTCTTTCTTTAAATAAATTATCTTAATCAATGGTTTTCTTTTCTTTGTCAATTTTACCTTGTATGAGATCAAAGCAGAAAACACTGTCCTAGCTTTAGGTCTGTGAAAGAACAAACTCCCTTTCTGCGTGGGACTTATGTCTTCCGAGTAGCTTCAGGTTGGTACTGTGTTGTGAAAGCTACCAAAATCCAACTTAAGGTTTTCTAGTAAACTGCAAAAATGACCACAAATTATCTCTATTCGTAAGGGCAGACTCCTTTGCAATATTACTCTACAACTCATCCATCACTGAAGAGGAGAGGTAATCTATATTTCTTTTTTTTAAAAGACTTATTTATTTATTTGAAAGTCAGGGTTACACAGAGAGAGAAGGAGAGGCAGAGAGAAAGAGAGAGATCTTCCATCCACTGGTTCACTCTCCAATTGGCCGCAATGACAAGAGCTGCGCTGATCTGAAGCCAGGAACCAGGAGATTCTTCTGGGTCCAATAGGTGCAGGGGCCCAAGGACTTGGGCCATCTTCCAATGCTTTCCTGGGCCACAGCAGAAAGCAGGATGGAAGCAGAGCAGCCAGGACTCCAACTGACGCCCATATGGGATGCCGGCACTGCAGGTGGTGGCTTTACCTGCTATGCAAGAGCGCTGGCCCCCGTAGTCTATATTTCCATCTTTTCAATCTGTCCTTATGACTTAACATTGGCCAACAGGAAGCAGTAAAAAAGTGACCTGTGTTAGTTCAAGCCTAGGGGTTCAAGAGATCTTGATTCTACTCTTGCATTCTGAAGTCTGCAAGGCCATGAAAATTTGAGTGTGCTATCCTGCTGGAAGGCAGGAGACCATCTGGACAAGAACCAAGATGTCCTCACTTGCAGCCAACTCCAAGGTGACTCTGGGAGCCTGAATCAACTCCAGCAGCCTGGTCTTGTAGGGCAGAGTATCAGATGAGTCCAGCTCAAATCCATCTCAAGAATATCCATGAATTAAAAAATGGCTTTGAGAGGAAGAGAGAGACAGAGACAGAGACCTCCTATCCACCCATTTCCTAAACGTCCAAGTGGGAACTCCATCCCAATCTCCAACAGGGGTGGTAAGATTCCAAAAACTTGAACCAAGTGACATCTTAACTGCTGTGCCAAATACCTGACCCTAAACCACTAAGTTTTGAGTAAATTTGTGACACACCAGGTGCCATCTGATGAAAGTTCCCATTGGGATTTGTGCACAGAAAAACTTTTATTTTGCTCTTTTTTATTTTTTAGTTTCTAGCATCATCTCTCCAAAATTGTATCTATTTTAATTTCCACTGCTTTCTCTTCTTGTGTGTGTTTCAAGTCTAAAATGAAATGTGTGTATATCTGTGTATTTGATGCAATTGAACCAAAAAGAGGAAGAGTAAAATGAGCCTACAGGTCTAATTAACTGGAAATAGAAACAGTTTTCTTTAGCTCTATCTTCAACTGGATTTATATACTCTGTTAATTTTTGAAACACTGTGACTCGTGGCTGGCAATTCATAAAGAAGGGTCATAAGTAATTGAAGTTGATAAATTCTGTCATTTTAATACGTGTTTTCAAAGAAAGTGAAATAAAATTTTTCTCATAACATGTTGTATCATTATGTATGCATTATTTCAGCCTTACTTGGAGTCAGGCCTATGGACAAAGGTTGAAAACGCCAGATGTCCAGACAAGGGCTGTGGCTCAGCAGACGGTGCTCCCACATGTGATGGCAGCATCCCACATGAGTGCAGGTTGGAATCCCTTCTGATCACTCCTGACCTGGCTCCGTTATTACACCTGTGAAGGCAGCAGAAGATGGCACTTGTGCTTGGGCTCCTGCCTCCCATTTTTATAGTTTTGGAGGTTCACAGTCAAAGATTTGGTGATACCATTGGTTCAGGCACCTGGTAAGGCTGGAAGGTATCAGAGGAATGATCACACAGCAGGGAAGGAAGCAGAGAGTAAGGGTACACACTCCTCCATGTGGTCATCCTTAAAAAATCCATCATAATTCAATCATGAGCTTTCGCTGTTGCCACCTAATTCAAACCAATCACTTCCCAGAGTTCTCACCTTCTTAATACATTTACCTAAGACTCTGAGGATCAAACATCCCACATACGGGTCTTTGGGGGACTCCCAAACTATCATCCAAGCTGTAACAAGAAGATAATGTTCCCAGGACTGGTGCTGTGGCACAGCGGGTTAAGGCCCTGGCCTGCAGCGCCTGCATCCCATATGGGCAAGTCCTGGCTGCTCCTCTTCTGCTCCAGCTCCCTGCTGTGGCCTGGGAAAGCAGTGGAGGATGGCCCAAGTTCTTGGGCCCTGCACCCCCATGGGTGACCTGGAGGAGGCTCTTGGCTCCTGGCTTCGGAATGGCTCAGCTCTGGCCATTGTGATCACTTGGAGGGTAAACTAGCAGAATGGAAGACCTCTCTCTTTCTCTGGCTCTACCTCTCTCTGTAACTCTGTCTTTAAAATAAATAAAATATTTTTTTAAAAAAGAGAAGATAATGTTCCCATTTTCAGTTGTTCCAAATGCTGATATTCAGAGATTATCAGTGGGGTGTGCCACACCTTTGATAGTAAAGTCCTTTTTATGGGGCCAATGTTGTGGCACAGCAGGTTAAGCCTCTGCCTGTGATGCTGGCATCCCACATGGGTGCCAGTTAGACCCTGGCTCCTTCACTTCCAATCCAGGTCCCTACTAATGGCCTGGGAAAAGCAATGGAAGATGCCCAAGTGCTTGGGCCTCTGCACTCATCTGGGAGACCCAGAAGAAACTCCAGGCTCCTGGTTTTGGCCTGGTCCAGCCCTGGCTGTTGTGATCTTTTGGGAAGTGAACCAGCAAATGGAAGATCTCTTTCTCTCCCTCACCTTTTCTGTCTCTGTAACTCTACCTTATAAA
The DNA here is from genome assembly GCF_051225735.1 of Oryctolagus cuniculus. Taxonomy (NCBI): domain Eukaryota; kingdom Metazoa; phylum Chordata; class Mammalia; order Lagomorpha; family Leporidae; genus Oryctolagus; species Oryctolagus cuniculus. The sequence goes on along the minus strand of NC_142874.1, from coordinate 49,996,938 downwards.
TAAATAAAATAAATATTCCAAAAAATGTACTTTTTAAAAAAATTTCAGGGGGCCAGTGCTATGGTGCAGTGGGTTAAGGCCCTGCCCTGTAGTGCCTGCATCCCATATGGGCACTGGTTCAAGTTATGGCTGCTCCTCTTCCAATTCAGCTCTCTGCTATAGCCTGGGAAAGCAGTAGAAGATGGCCCAAGGCCCCTGCACTCATGTGGGAGACCTGGAAGAAGCTCCTGGCTCCTGGCTTCAGATCGGCTCAGCTCTGGCCCTTGCAGCCATTTGGGGAGTGAACCAGCAGATGGAAGACCTTTTTCCTCTCTCTAGCTCTACCTCTCTCTGTAACTCTGTCTTTCAAATAAATAACATAAATATTAAAAAAGATTTCAATATTAGAAACTCACTCTTCATCATTTATATTCTTATATCTGGTTTTCAATGGTAAAGAAAAGGGTGAGGTTATAGTCCTTGAGTCTAATTTTGGATGTGTCCATGAACTCTCACACGTAGGAAATCCATCTGTCATGTGTGAGTATTTCTTTTTAAATTAATTTATCTGAAAGGCAGAGTTACAGAGAGGCAGAGGAAGAAAGAGAGAGAGGTCTTTCATCTGCTGGTTCACTCCTCAGATGGTCACAACAGCTGGAGCTGTGCTGATCTGAAGCCAGGAGCCAGAAGCTTCTTCTGAGCCTCCCACAGGGGAGCAGGGGCCCAAGGACTTGGGCCATCTTCTACTGCTTTCCCAGGCCATAGCAGAGAGTTGGATTGGAAATGGAGCAGCCAGGACTCAAACTGGCACCCATATGGGATGCCGGCACTGCAGGCAGTGGCATTATCTGGTATGCCACAGCGTCAGCCTCATTTAAGTATTTTTGCCCCTGAAATGGAATCAAGAACTGTTGTAGGAAAGGAAGACAAATATGTAAATGAGTGCACTAATAAGTTTTGGAGGACAGGATGACTAATCCAGTTACATCTGCCAAGAAGGTCATAGGAAAGGTTACACATAGCAATGCACTCTTGATGTGGGAGACAATGGGTGTTTGCTATTTGGACAAGATACTGGACAAGGGGAACCACTGTAAGTTCAGGGAGCTTTACCTAAGGCATAAAGTGAAGGAAACATTGCTTGGCAAGGATACTAGTATGCAACAGTGCATGGAGCAAAGGGAAGAGACGGTGACAGCAACAAATACGATGAGCTATTAAGACCAGATCATCATAGAGAACTCCCATTACATGCCATGCCATTTGAACTTATTTCTATAAATAATATGGAAATTACTGAAGCATTCTGAGCAGGTAAACAGTGAGAATTAGTTTTATATTTTAGAGAGATTTCTCTAGAAGTATTTTGGAGAGTGAATGAAGGCAAAGACCTAAATGAGGCCCAGCAGGGTTTGGCGAGACATGCATGGGGTGCCTATATCGCATATTGGAGCGCCTGGGGTGGAATCTCACTCTGCTTTTCTATTCCAGCTTCTTGCTAACGTGCACGTGGGAGGCAGCAGGTGATGGCTCAAGTCCTTGGGCCCCGTCACTCCTGTGGGAGATGGATGGAGTTCTGAGCTCCTGGCTTGCTGTCTGGGCATTTGGAAAGTGAACCAGTGGTTGAAAGATCTCTGCCTTTATCTCTTTCTATCTATCCTTTGAAATAAAAAAAAATAGACACAAGCACAGTGTTTCAAAAAAGAAAATGCAATTTTAAAAAAGTGTGTTTTGGTGCAAAAATATTTTGAAATTCATGCCATTTTTTCATAATATGCATTTCCTATAAGCTTTCTGAAGACTGATTGCACTACAATGGGGCCTTAAGCTATCTTGGTAGTAAGAAGGAGGGGAATATCAATAGATAATTGGAAGTTGGTCCTGTTGGAATGTGTCTGATCACTGAAAAGGATGAGGCTGAGTAACTCAGCTTTTGGACCCAGGTCACTAACTTCACGAAAAGTGGTCTCATTAGGCCCCATTAGAAATAGGCCAGTAAGAGATTTCAGAGGTCAAGGGCTGTTAGCACACAGCCATATTGCGTATTATCAAAAAGGACGTAGAAGAGGTGGTTTTCTGGGACATCCAAGGACAGTGTTTCACAGGTATCTGGCTTTCCTGTTCTGTGTACTGGGTAGGCAAATGTTTCAAACACAGATATGCTAATGATGAGGGATCCTGCTAAGACAATGAGCTAATCATATTCTGTCTCCTTCAGATGCAAGATTATTATGCACCATAATTCATTGTATAGCCTACCCGAAACACTTGAAAGCATCCTTTGCATTCTTACTATTCTGTGATCATGCTTTTCTCAAGTATGACGCTGCTGCTCTCTTTCAGATGTGAAGACTGAGCGAGATGCTTTCTAGATCTCTGTCTAGATCCTTCAACAATAGTACTCTGCTGGGAAAACAAGAGACCTCCTTATTGAGTAGGTCCTATCGGAATGAGTGAGGTGACTGTTTGAATAGGGTGGGCATTCATTTTCTCAAAAATATAAAAGGGGCTTTGTCAGTTGGAGGATTCCACTTCATGGTCATCACATCTGTTCTTCAAGCATTCTGACACTAAAACATATTTTAAGAACTACTACATTGATTATGCAGAATTAAAAAATTCTCAAATAAGACAGTGTGAAAGTTGGCTCAAATAATCAAGGTTAACTCTTTAATACTCTTTTTTCCATGAAATAAAAATAAAACATCTTTTCCTTACCTACATCTAAATTGAGGACTGCCAAAAACAACCTTTTTTTTATGAACAGTACCAGGGGAAAACAGTGGGCATAATTTTAAACATTTAACAATGTTGATCTTAACTTTTTAAGGTTATCTTCACAGAAGGAATATGGGTTAAAAGGAAAGTAGTGTAACTCTGTGTGTGTGTGTGTGTGCATGTGTTCTGATGTTAATGCCCATGGGGAATGACTTTGGCATCACTGCCTTTACGACCATCAGGATATCATTTCCCTGTCCCTGTTCATGCAGTTGTATATACAAGAAAACCAGGAACTCGTTTATGGTTTTGCTTCTTCTCCCATGGGACTTGCCAATGTTCTCAATTTAATTTAAGGCATAAGTGCAACGGGCTGACTTTTGGCTTCACTATAAAGTCATATATTCATGAGGATATAAGAAAAATGTTGTATTAAGTCTGATAGCCCACAAACTCTCCAGTTTCAGTCGATAGTTCGACTTCTTCAAACACATTGTGTATTTGAAATTTTCATTACACATCTTTGTGAATGAGAATTGAAGAATCTGCGGCAACATTGAGCATATGGGAAATCTGGATAGCTCTGCATTATCCTTGTTTGGTGTTGTTTTCATGAAGATCACCATAGAAATAAAATACTGAACACTGACTTTAGTAATGGGTTTGTTAGTAACAACATTCCAACTCACTTTCGTTTTCAATAGACAGTCTCTAGATGGTGGTTAGGGCCCGTATTTCTGTAGGGGTTTGGCCTTCCAAATATGTTGGCAGTTCTTGGCCCGCATTCAGGTTCTGGCTGGTATGGAATTTGTTTTTCTTTGAAGGCTGCTCCAAGACTTGAGTAAAATGATTTGTATCTGGGTCTGTTTTGCTTCTCAGGTGGTATCACACTGCCTTGTGGAGACTTTGCCAGGAATAACCACTGTTGGAAGGAAAGGGGAGGGGAGAGAGGGGAAGAGGAATAAGGGAGAAGCAGAGCACATCAGACTGATTTTATATTTCAGAGTTTTGATAAAGAAAGCTCGACTTACTGTGGAATTCACTTAAATAAATATTCCATTGCTCAGATAATTGTTCTCAATTATTTTTGGTACAAAATGAAAAGATACAGCTTGATGGTTATTTGGAGATGGCAACAATACAACAATAAGTGCCACGAGACTTGATACTTAAAAAGAAGAGCATTTTAGCCTGCATTGAGGAAAATATAGTGCCGGGTCCTAGGCTTCAGGGATCCCTCTGGAGGCTGTGGCTTCTGGGCTACTGTGAGGGATTGTATTAATCCAGCCACTGCAGTCTAGAGAGGATAGTAACACATCAGAACATACCTACAAATGACCACCAAGGAGCCCTCACTCAAAGGATAGGATTTTTAATGAACAGTGAACAAAAGTCAATGTATTTACCTCAGATTCAAGAAAGATTGGGTTAGATGTATGAAAGTGTGCTAGATTGGTTTATCTGAGTTCAAATCAAATGAAATGCTTTTTAAAACACAGATTTCTTTATTCCCTTCAAGAGTTGGAGAATTTGATTCTTGGATCCAGTTGTGCAGTGATGTGTTTCTTAAAAAAGTTTCTCAGGAGAAGTTGGTGTACACAAGTGTTGGAGAACCACTGGATTAGAGGAAACTGAAAGGAGGCTGCCAGGAACTGAAGGGTGGTCCTATCGTGCCCAAGGGGTAAGGCAAATGGTATTGGTCCAGGATAAACCTAAAAACACAGAAGGATAGATTTCAGTATAATTACCTATTTGAAGTCATAGCACATTTTTAGAGTCAGAAATTATTTTATTATCTTCTCTAAACCTTCATCTTATGTATAAATACATGTTTTATTTGAAAGGCAGAGAGGCAGAGAGAGAAAGAGCTCCCATCCATTGGTTCACTCCCCAAACATCCACAACAGCCAGGAGCCCAGAACTCAATCGTCTCCGACATGGGTGGCAATGACCCAAGTACTTGAGTCATCATCTGTTGTTTCCCAGGGTGCACCGTACTGCATATCAAGTACCACTTGCACCTTACAGCTTATGTATGATCTCTACAAAGCCTTGCTGGTACCTAGCCCCTGAGGTAGGCAGACACGTTTTCCTTTTGCCCCACTGAGTCCTCAGGAAACTTGTTTGATTATTCAAGAAATAAGTTTGTTAAAAGGTACAAAGTTATAGTTAGATAGCAGAAATAATTTTTACTGGTTTAAAGTACAGTACAGTGAGTATAGTTAACAATAATTTATTGTATATTTCAAAATAATTAACATATTTTGAAAATTCCCAACACAAAGAAATAGAAAATGTTTGAGATGAGAGATGTTATTTACACTGACTTAATCATGATACATTGTAGATATGTATTGACATATAATACTGTACCCTATAAATGTGCATTAAAACAAATTTAAAAAATAAAAAAAAACATTCATTTACTTTGACCATAAGTCCTAATAATTCCTTCATACTTTGGAAGTCTTGAATTTTGGCTTCTAGAAATTTAACTTGCTCATGAAAACACATCTCAGATGCTTAGCTTCAAACTTGCTCAGGGTTGTATTCACTTTCAGGAAATGTGGGGGACAAGTAGTAGAAGGACTCAACACCCTAAGTTCAGGATTTTTTTTTACTGTTGTTTTTTCTAACAGCCTGTGTCTGCTCTCAAGGCATTTCTGCTTAGATTATGTAAAAACATGTCTTTGTGCAAATAAATTTAATCTCTTCCTTAAAAAAATTATTTGAGATGGAGAGACAGAGACAGAGAGAGTTGTTTCACTTCCCAAATGCCTACATCAGCCACAGCTGGGGATCCTATAACTCAATTTGGATTATCCACATGGGTGACAGGGACTTGACCCAACACCTGATGACTTACAGGGTATGCATTAGCAGGAAGGCTGAGTCAGAAGCAGAGGCAGGACTCAAACCCACGTACTCTGATACGGATGCAGACATCCCAAGCCAGGTTTTAACCACGAGGCAAATGCCTGCCACAGAAAGTCCTTTGCTTGGTCTTAGTGATCCATGTCTCTATTTTTGCTCAATCTTGGGTCCCTTAAGGACAAAACTCCTATTGATCTTATGTCCCTAGTCCATAACACAGGGCTCAGAACATCAATGGAAATCTAGTGAAACCTTGCTGAATAGGTGCAAGGACAAATGAATGAATAAAGTGATTATAGCAGTACATATACATAGGATTAATTATGCTACCTTGAAAATTTTCCTGCATTATCAACAAAGTATCCAGTAAGAACAGCTTCTAATGCTTTCTGTCCCAATCTTGATGCTCTTACCTTAACTAATAGCAGGAAAGAATTACTTTCTACCTACCCTTACTAATTGAGCCCTGAAAATTCAACTCAGTGTTTCAGAAACTAAATACCATCCTCCCTAGTGGCTTTGGACAACTGCTGCCAGACATTTTCACTTGCCTAAAAACCTTATGGATTTGTCATCACTTTCAATTTCCTTAAAAGCCCAACTCTCTTTCCCCATCACTCCCAAACCTGATGACAATTATAATTCTCTTTTCCTTCCCCCAACCTCCCAAGAGCATGACCCTTCCACCTGTCTCGACCCCATCTCTTCTCAGTTACTGATAACCCTTGCCCCAAGCTCACCCCTCCTCTTATACGCCTCATTAATCTATTTTTTTCTTCAGGATATTTCTCAGCTGTGTTAAAGCATGTTGGCTTATGTTTTTCACTAAAAGTCATTACTGAATTCTATCTACACTTTCAGCCACATGTTCCTTTGTTATTAATCTCTTAACCCTTTCTTCCTCCCCTGGCTCTTTTAGGAGGCATGCAGACATGCTCAGGTCTTCCTTATCTTCACAAAGTTGTTGTTAGATGCCCCAAACTTCCCCTACTGCCAATCAAGCTCTCCCACCATTCATCGCCTCTAAATCCACATGGCAGTTCCTTAATCCTCTCCAATCTGAATAGTAACTGAAGTGGTCTTGAGAAATGTAACTAGTAAGTTTTGGAGTCAGCCCCAAGGTCAACTAATTTTCTCTACAATCTGGCAGTTGGTCCCACTTACTTTTTTGTCTTCAACATTGGATAGTTGATCCCAATCACTCTTTTCCTACTGTGCTTTTTAACTTCCTATCACTAATAAGTCATTATTTTTCTGACTCCATTATATCCAAAGAACATTTATCATCTATACTGCAAGCATCAGGAAATATTTGCTTTAAAAAACTGTGGAAAGTTGCTAGTGCAATGCCTGGCACATAATAGTTCTTTCAATATCAATTCTCTACAGCTACTCTTTGCTCTGCCCAAAACAACTCCATAATATTTTCCATTTCACAGGCAGAAATTCAGTACACAGAGAACAATGAAATTTTCCTAGCACTCATGGCTTGCCAGAACCAGGACCCGTGTCTCCCCTCTCTGGGCACAGGCACTTCTTTGCTTCTAAATTATACATTACATCAAGAAATTGCACTTGCCCCAAATCCCAGGAGTCTATCAGATCAAATAATTATCTAAAACACTGAGATTATTAACAGTGAGGTTGACAAATGTTCCCCGATTTAAAACACAGTAATGTATGCAAAGATGGAAAGAATTTAAAAAATAGAAAAGAACTGATTATTTACATTGCAAAGGATATTTACTTTGCAAAAGGGGAACCACTAAAAGTATTTCTAAAGTGTGCAAGACCCTGTCACTTAAAATATCTTATATAAATTATACACAGATGTATATATTATATAAATACCCTGTTATTTAACATAGTATTTAATCTTCAAAGTTCAAATGACATAAAAACTTTAAAGCCATCCTATGAACCATGAGGTATATGGTGATGCCTCTGTCAGTGAGCACTCAATGATAGGTGATGCACCAAGAATGATGAAGGTTTGTGGATAACAGGGACCATGCTGTCAGATCATCTGGTGCTGACTAGCTTGGCAGCACTGAACGAGTTCCTTAACCACTACTAAGCTGTGGTCGATGCAGCTATAAAACGGTGATAATGCCTAGGATTAAGAACAATGTTTATACAGGGCCTCGTGCAGTGCAAGGCGCACACGGCACTGTGTTTGTTCCTCCGCTTCCCCTCTTCCAGCCTCCTCTGACTTTCACCCATGAAAACAATCTTCATCTAATCCATAAAGTTAGCAGTCTTCTATAACCTTTAAAGCTTTTCTTCAGGAGATCACATTTCTGCTCTTTCACTTAAGAGTAATAGAAAAAAAAAAGGCAACAACTCAATGTTCCAACCATAAAGAATTGGCTAAACATATTCTGATTCCTCATTTCAATGAGATACTATCCAACCCTAAATAAACACTTGTTGATATGTAGAGAAATCAATAATATATTACAACTAAAAATGACATTCAAAATATAGTCTGATACCATTTAAATAAGTCATATGCTTATACCCATGCATTTACATGTAGCAGCATATGCTATTACTAGATTCCTGACAGCAGGACAGTTACAAGCTTCTTTTAATTTATCCTGTTACAAAGCTAAAGAACATAAATACAATTTCCTAAAGAAATAATTTAACACATTATGGATATTTTATGTTAAAATTTTAACTAACAAATGGTTTTCTCAGGGTAATGGGATTATGGTTGTTTTAATAAATTTTAACAAAATTATGTAACTTTTCAAAAAATAAATACATATTTAATGAAAATAATAAAAATGAAAAGTCAGCAATCCCTATATTCATTTGACCACATTATGTACCCTGATGGGTCAACATACCATACATCCTCATGGAAGGTGATACACTAAATGCATGAATGGGAAAATACAGTCATTTTCCCTTTTAAATGCATAGAACAGTATCTTTTATCAACATTCACTTATCAGTTGTCACTGAGTTTATGCAAATAATAAATGTGACCAACAGTGCAAATGCCACTTCATACCATGGCCACTGAAGTCAACGTACAAGGACTGTTATAGGTTGGATTCCTGGAAAAATAGTGTGTTACAGATTCAGATAAACTAGTAAAATCCAAATAGAGTCTTTTATTAGTGACCCCTGATGACCCACAATCAAGGCTAAACATCTTGACTAAACAGTTATCTTTAGGAATCAAAATGTAAACAGAAAGAAAATTTGCTGTTTGCCTTTGCTTTGTGTGGCTGCTCCTCTCTGGCAATAAAGCAGCTACATGTGTTCTATCAGTATTACAAAGTTCTTAAATAGTATCACATTATCATTTAGAAAACAACATGAATACAATCATATATCTATGTACCCAAATAAACTGCCTTCCCTATAAACAAAACCCAGTATAAAACTGTGTAGGAAATGCTAGACTTTGTTCCTACAACCAAGCATATTAAAGGTCTCTTGAATGTTATTTACTATTTTTTTTCCCTCCACTGATGTTTCCAAATCAGCCTGTCTCTCTAATATCATCATATGACTAGTTTTGTAAAACTTGAGAGTACTTCATCTGCATGAGCGTCCTTAGAATTACTCTCTAAGAGCTATTTAATGTTGGAGGTTCTGGTGCTGATTAGATGTTCCAGGAATAAACTTTAAAATCTATAGAGGTATACCACTGAGCTGCACATTTAAAAATGGTTAGAATGGCAAGTTCTGTATATTTTACCATAATTAAAAAAAAACAGTAAATTAAAAGATAATGAATAAGCTTAGAGTGGGAGGTCTTTCCATGGAGGAAAACTATACCAAGGCAAATGTATGTAGAAGAAGGAGACTTAATTTTTGTCTTTGCACAGGGCTCTAAGGAATTGATGAGTACCAAGCCTAAGAAAAAAAGATCTGGTACATTTTATAAAATCCAGGCTGACAGATACCATTTGTTAAAAGTCGAAACATCATAGACTTACATACTTTTAACTTTGAATGGACTTTTAAATTAAGAGATTAATTTCCTGAAACTCTTACTACACTGGTCATGAGTAGAGAACCATTTCAGGAATCTCCATTTCACGACCCAGATATTTCAGCCACACAAATTCCCTGCAGAGATAAAACAAAAGTAAAATTCTTTCACTTTATCTTTCTACAGCCATAAACCTGTACAAATATCATGATGAACAAACAGCATTGCCAAAGGCTGATCATATTAGGAGAATATTAGCTTGTCCTCACTCTGCCTTGTGATTCTTGCAGCTTATTTTCCAAAGAAATGACGTTATTTTAAAAAAGTGTAAAATGTCCTTATATGACATTCATAACAAGTGGAGAGAAAAGCACAATAAAAAAGGAAATAGAGAGTGATTATAATAAGCTCTTTAGTCCCTTTCTTGGCCATCTGTCTTCAATTTCAGGCATGTTGTTTTTGAGTAGCATCCCATTGTAACCAATATAATTGGATAGGCAAGTTAATGAGCTACAACACGCACCATCATAAATGTGATGTATCACCAAGGCAGAGCCACCCAAGATGCAAAACTGCTACTGTTCTTCTGTAAAGCTACTAGTTTTTAGTACTGGACTCTAGGGAAAAGAGTTGCCTCATTTATCTCCTTATTTATTGGAAAGTCTCAGACTGCTGCCCTATTTTTTTTCTCTCTCTTCTTGACCTTGACCTCCAAAGACAAATGAAAGAGGTAAAGAAGGCATGGGGAGATGTAGGCAAAGGAGAGAGGGGGATAGGGCTGGATTTGGATTCATTTGGAGGAAAAAATAGGTGTTTACCTCTTCATGGTCAGTCAGGATTCCTCAAGAAATTATGAAGTCAATTTCTACAACATGGAAACAGTTTTTGGCCAACATTGATACTGATCAACTGTATCTTTGCATGTTCCTCTTCCAAATCTAAAACCCTTTTCCTGAAGCTTTTCATAAATTTGTTTTACATTCTTTACATATGCTTAGAATCTAAGTATATACTACTTTCTGAAGCACTGAATTTAATTTCTTGCCTATGAAAAATATTAAAAATGGTGTTAGAAATGAAATATAGTATTGGTGACTAGGAGACATTGGAGGAAGTTGAATCTCCCTGAATTCATTTTTTACATCTATTTCTAAGGGATTGTGAAATTCTTACCTTAATAGCATAGTTGCTCATTATTTGTAGCTCATTAATATAAGTGCTTAAGGCTTTCTTCCTAAACTTAATTCATTCTTTAACTGACTTTACCTTTGCCTGCTCACTTTAATGACCTAAAGGAAAAGTTACTCCTTTTATATATTTGAGCTGATTTAGGATGTGAGGTTCATTTCTCATTCACAGTTGCTAAAAAGCAGCAGGAGTCATAATCCACTTCATGTTAGAATTCTCCACTTATTTACTAACTGGTGTCATTTTCTTATGCAGAGTATGTTAGACATAAGTTTGGGGTTCTTGTGCCATGATGTACCCACCTTATATATCATCCCTCCACTGCCACTATAAATAAGAATAGGACTATGAATGTGATAGATTTTACTTTCATTATCACCCTGCCTTATACTGTAAAGGTAGAAAAATTACACATAGTTAGGTTTCAAATAAACTGACTTACAGTTAATCAACAGGGAGATGTTGAGTAGTCCTGGCCTAATCAGGTAAGCTTGGAAAAGGGATTGGGCCCTTCTTGAATGAAGAGATGCAAAGTTGGAAGGTTTCCCTTTCTGACCTTGAAGAAACAACCTGCTGTGTCATGGATAGGAGCCACGTGCAAGGAAAGACTGGGAGTTCTGGAACCTAACAGTGATCCCAGCTGAGGGCCCACAAGAAAAAGTGGGCATAAGTCTTACAGCTCAAAAGAACTGGTCTTCCAACAAACTAAATGAAATTGAAAGAAGACCCTGAGCCTCAGATGAGATCATAGCTCTTCCCTACAACTATCTTGATTTCAGTCTCATGATACCCTAAGCAGAGGGCCCAGCTCACTTGTGCTGCATTCTTGTCCCACAGAAATGGTGAGAACATAAATTGTTCCTAAACTTGTGTTAATTAGTTATGCAGCAAATGGAAACTGATATACATATTATATGAATCCACTTGGAGGAGGCATAGTAGCATTTGATGATTAATCTCCTGGCTAATCCTTAGCTTTATATTCAACTCCCTCAACTGGCACTATTCAGTAGCACTCATGACTTAAAATTGCAGCATGCCCCCACAAACTCCTGTGGCCTTGGAATAATCAAGCTTGGAATCTAGATGTACTCTCCTCCCATTACACAGATGAGGAAACTAAGGTTCAGAATGATTAACTAGTTTGCAGTTATAATGTTAATAAGTAAACAAAATTTTAAATTTATTTCAGAGTCCATTATATGATAGTAGATTAAGATTTACTTAAAAAAAAAAACTTTGTTTCATTTGAGACACACACACACACACACACACACAAAATCTACTGGTTCACTTTCCAAGTGCTCACAACAGCTGGGGCTAGCCCAGGGTGAAGTCAAGAACAGGATTTCATGTGAGCAGCAAGGACTCAAATACTTCAATCAATACCTGTTCCATTCTTGGGTGCACATTAGTAGGAAGCTGGAATCAGGAGTGGAGCCAGGGCTCAAACTCAGGCACTATAATATGGTATGTGGCATACCAAACAGTGTCTTTGCTGCTATGACAAATACTCACCCCAAGTTTAACTTTTGATTTAGTTATAGTAGAGTTAATCCCTCCCACTTCTGAGTTGGGATAGCAACTGCTACATATGATTGATCTTTCTTTCTTTTTTTTTTTTTTTTTTTTTTTTTTTTTTTGACAGGCAGAGTGGACAGTGAGAGAGAGAGAGACAGAGAGAAAGGTCTTCCTTTTGCCGTTGGTTCACCCTCCAATGGCCGCCGCGGCCGGCGCGCTGCGGCCGGCGCACCGCGCTGATCCGATGGCAGGAGCCAGGAGCCAGGTGCTTTTCCTGGTCTCCCATGGGGTACAGGGCCCAAGCACCTGGGCCATCCTCCACTGCACTCCTGGCCACAGCAGAGGGCTGGCCTGGAAGAGGGGCAACTGGGACAGAATCCGGTGCCCCGACCGGGACTAGAACCCCGTGTGCCGGCGCCGCTAGGTGGAGGATTAGCCTAGTGAGCCGCGGCGCCGGCCTGTATTTCCCATTATATGCAACATACCCTAATAGCTGTACTGCAACCTTCGTTTCTCATAGTATCATATTATAGGAGTACCTTGTAACTGATAAGTATGTAATGAACATTTTATAATCGACAAATGACTTTAATGGGGCTGAATTTGCTATGTAGATGGGAGTGATAATTAGAAAACTTAATATGTCTAAAAATTTTAATGATATAGAGTGGGGACAGGCAATTACAAAAGCAGAAGAGCTTTTAAAACCTGATGTCCTACAGAAAAGTCACATTTCTAGGAAAATATTTGCAACATATATTGATAAAATACTTAAAACTTTGCCTGAAATCACCAAATAAAATCATCATTAATAAAACAGGAAACAGCATTAATGACATAGAATAGGATTGTGATTTCATCTAAAACTTTGGCAATGCAGTCATCTATTTTTCTTGCCTTCCATGTCACTCACTGTGAGCACAACTATCCCAAAAAGTAAATGTGAAAAAATGTTTTTACCAACTTCAGGGCACCTGGCATATATTCTAAGGAAACTCAACAGTACCCCGGGTTGGAAAGAACTAGAAACTCAGACTAAACTCAAACACTCTACCCTTGCTTTAACACAAGGGATGTCCACAGACTGAATTCTGTACTTTTCTATCAGGTTTCCATTGTTCAAATGTAATTGTAATCAAGAACCTTGAGGTTCCCTGAAGAAAATGACTAGTCTTCCAATTCTATATCTTCAGAGTCTACCATAATGTTTCTCTGTGAAATGGAAGTGAAGTATGTATGCAGCTCTTGATGATTTCTCCAGTTGTCAAATGCTCATAATTGAGGGAGTTAAGCTCAGACGCAGCTTGAACATACCTGTGGATGGTAGGAGCCACAACAGGATGGCTATACAGGAAGATGACCACACAATCTAAAAATCCAATACTCACTCTCACTCAGTGGGAATTTTGAAGGGTGTATGTATTTCTGAAGCCTGATCTTTTATTGAAGAAGATATATAAAAATGTTTGTTCCCTGAAGCACATTTTACTTATGCTGCCACAAAAATTTTTACATGAAAGAGAAAGGCTGACATTTGCATTTGATTTATTCTTAATTTCAGAAAAACATGACCAGCATGAACACTAGTAAAGCATGAGTATCATAACTGAAGGGACAAAAGCAAGAAAAGGAACAAATGTCAACCAAAGGAAACTCCCCTGGAATATTATTTACTTATATTTTGGACTTCTGTGTTAAGACAGCTCATGAGCTGCAGTCTCAAAATGGAGTGAACAAATTATACTTGTGCTGAGGCCAGAAGGACACTGTGAGGGGAGTCACTCAGGAAAGATGCACAATAATGACTTAGACTGTTGACAGAGCCACATGTCCCTAGTTGGTTAGTTTTGTTAGTCATAGATTTTAGTCTGGAACTGTTGGGAGCAACAGTTATTCTTTGATATCACATGGGTACTGTTTATCCATAAAGCAAGCATTATTCAAGGGCACATTAATGGTCTGAAAGAGCAAGTGCTAGTTCCAAAGATATTTAAATTATTGCTATCATGTGACTCACACATGACAGGGACTTGGCAAGTCCATCAAAGCCTAAAAAATAGGGTTGCCGCATAAACCATGGGATAGTGGTAGAATCTGAATTCCAGATAAATAACAAGCAATTTTTTTTAGTATTAAGTCTACACTAAACATTGCATGAATGTGCTCATGTTAAAAAAATTATTCTTGTCTATCTGAAATTTTATTTTAATTTGGCATCCTGAATTTTTATTGCTAAATCTGGAGACTGTACTTCACAAGTTGTAAGATAAAATCACTTCGAACTTCCCAGACTGAACATTTTAATCATTAAGTCAGTAGTTTGCATGTTACAGAAAAGAACAGCAGAATGAATGATTATTTTGGAATTGGTTTCTCCATTGCTCTATGTACATCATGCTGGAGAGAAGGTAAGATACCCACACATATTAACTAGCCTAGCAAGGGCAACAGAGTAGTAGAGTGGCACATGACAGGTTTCCAAATACCATACCTCAAGTCACATTTAAACAAACTATTTTCCCAGCTTTATTTAGTTATAATTGAAAATGAAACTTGTATATATTCAAGGTATACAGGTAATAAATTGATATACATATGCCACCTACATTTAAAGTAAATTACCACACCCAACACCACATTTAGTTACCCTTTCCATGTGTGTGTACATGCAGCAAGGACCCATAAGATTTACTCTCTCAGCAGATGTCAAGTAAACAATACAGTAATAAAAACTACAGTCATGATGCTATATATTAGATACCCAGAACTTAGTCATCTTGTGGCTGAAGTTTATACCAGTTGACCAACATTCTCTACTTTCCTCCATCCTCTAGTCTCTGATAATCATCATTTTCCTTTCTGGTTTCTCTAAGTTTGACTTTTTTAGGTTTTATACATAAATGAGATCATATGGTATTTATCTTACTGTATCAAGCTTAGTTCACTTAGCATATTGTCCTCACTCTTCACTCTTGTCGTCACAAATAGATTTTTTTAAAGGCTGAATAATATTCTGGTATATACCACAATTACTTACCCATGCCTCTGTCAATGGACACATAGCTTGTTTCCATATGTTTGTTACTGTGAGTAACGCTGCAAGGAATGTGAGCTGCAAAAATCTCTTTGAGATTCTGATTTCATTTCCTTTGGGTATATATCCAGATGCAGAATTGCTGAATCATATGGTAATTCTAACAAACTGTCTTAAGCAGACACTGAAGATGCATTTATTAAGTACTTATAATCTAACATTGTTACATGTTATTTGAGCCCCAAGTCAATGCATCCAGTTTTGGGATGCACTGAAGATAACTGGAAAATGAACAGCAACTTTTTCAGCATTTAAGTGTGTGCTCTTCAGACAAATGTATTCATCACTGAATGCCATGAGTCACATACTGTTGCAGTGCAGACGATACAACTATGAACAAACCTAAGTCCCTTTCATTGTGAAGTTTCCATTCTAGTTGGAAATAGATAGATGATAAAAAATGAGCAAGAAAATGTCTAACAGGGTAAGCATTGTGGCACGGCCGGTTAACCTGATGCTTGGGTGCCCACATCTCTTTCCACAGTGTCTGTCTGCATCGTGGCTACTCTGCTTCTTCCCAGCTTCTTGCATCACGATGGGCAGCTGGTAATGGCCCAAGTACTTGGGTTCCTGCTACCCATATGCAAGGCTCAGATGTAGTTCTGGGCTCCTGGCTTTCTTTGTCTTACTCTCACCCTGACATTTGGGGACTGAGGCAGCAGGCACTTGGGGAGTGAGCCAGCAGATTAAAGATCTCTCTCCTGTTCTCTTTCAAGTAGATGAAATAAACATTTTAGATAATATTTGGTAGTCTAGTGTCTATGATGACTATTTTTTTTTTTGACAGGCAAAGTGGACAGTGAAAGAGAAATGCAGAGAGAAAGGTCTTCCTTTTGCCGTTGGTTCACCCTCCAATGGCTGCCACTGCTGGCGTGTTGTGGCCGGCGCACCGCGCTGATCCGAAGGCAGGAGCCAGGTGCTTCTCCTGGTCTCCCATGGGGTGCAGGGCCTAAGCACTTGGGCCATCCTCCACTGCCTTCCCGGGCTACAGCAGAGAGCTGGCCTGGAAGAGGGGCAACCAGGACAGAATCCGGCACCCCGACTGGGACTAGAACCCGGTGTGCTGGTGCCGCAAGGTGGAGGATTAGCCTAGTGAGTCGCGGCGCCGGCTATGATGACTATTTTTTAAAATTTTCATTCATATATTTGAAAGACAGAGAGAGCTCATCTCCTAGTTCACTCCCCAAATGCCCACAACAGCCAGGCTGGCCAGGCTGAAACCAAGATTGGGAACTCAATCTGGGTCTCCCATGTACTTGAGTCCTCACCCCCTGCCTCTTAAGGTGCATATTAGCAGGAAGCTGGAACTGGAACTGGGAGCAGAGCTGACACTCCAACCCACGCACTCTGTGATGGGATGTGAGAATCCTAGACAACATCCTAATCACCAAACACATACACTCTATGATGACTATTAAAAAGGGAGGTACAGGGTGTAATTTAGATTTGCATCAAGTAACAGTGTCTCACTTCAGCTGTGCAACAAGGAGACTGGGAAGAAGCAGCATTCT
Source organism: Oryctolagus cuniculus (assembly GCF_051225735.1). NCBI lineage: Eukaryota > Metazoa > Chordata > Mammalia > Lagomorpha > Leporidae > Oryctolagus > Oryctolagus cuniculus. Next base: position 49,980,098 of record NC_142874.1, on the reverse strand, counting down.
GCTATAGGGTAGAGTCAACGCAAAGATCCTAAGATGGAAGAGAACAAGGAAGGAACAAACTTGCTATGCCTGGGGAACCCCAAGAAGAATAAAGTGGTTGAGTCGATAAAGGGGAAAGGCAGGAAGGGCCAGACACACCGAGGTTATGTTCTAAGAATCATGAATTTAGATAATAAGAGGATTTGAAATATGTTTTAAAAGAAACAATCCTAGCAGCTGCAAAAACACACCAAATTGTCTGCATACATTCTAAAGTAAGAGTGGAAGCAAAAGTGGTGGTAGAGAGAATTTGATCCTAAGCAGAAGACAAGGGTGACTTGTCTCAAGTAAGAGATTGAGACAGAGATTCGGTTTCAGATGTAACTTGGAGGTAAAGTTGATAGAATTAATTGATGGAAAAGAAAAAAAGCAAGGGTACTTTGTAGGCCTGGATGATGAAAGTACTAGTTCCTTCTCACTAAGTACTATTCAGAGAAGGAAACAGTAGTGCCTTTGGCTTAAGCACCTGGATGGATTACAGTAATATTTGTTCAGAAAGAAAACCATGTCATTAGTTATTCTCTATGGGATTTATTCAGTGTCAGATGCCTTTTGTTTAGCTACATGGATATATTAAATGAGAGAAAGAGAGTCAGTCTTGGCTGGCACAGTCCAGAAAGGAAAAGAAGAAAGACTTGCTCTTGAAAAGTGAATGGGATTCAAATAGACATAGGAGAAATTTTCTGCATTTCTACAGATGCCACGAAATTAGAAAGGATATAAAAATGAAAATGAGCATGAAATGTGGTTGGAAGTAAAACATGCGGACAGTTATATTTGGAAAAATAAGAATCATTAAAAGATCTTGAGTTCTTCTTCTAAAAAATAATGGAGTCACAGCTTGGATAAATTTCCATTCTACCTTGCTCCTTCTGTTACATTTCCAACATTCTACACAGAGTCTTGTACACAGCAGTAGTCAATACATCAGATGAATGAATAGATGACTCTATAGTTTAGTAGTGTTTTCACATTTGAGAAAACAATGAGTGAAGAAATGAGTGAAAGGGTTTTGTATTTCAAACATCTAGGTTTTCAGATTGGAGTCAAAACCCTTGTATAATACAGTGGTGAAGTAGAAATAAATGTGCTACATACCCAACATTATGAAAAAGGTAGGCAGAAAATACAAGTACCCCCAGAAAGGATTAAATATTCTGCATTTAAGGTTTCAAATAACACAAAAGATTTCTATTTAAATGGTGAATTCAGCAGAAAAATACTTAATAAATATTTAGGCAAAATTTGAATAATATATTTTAAAAGTTCAAAAATCATAAAATTAATTTTAGCTCTTCATTCAATTCTCAAATATTTTTATAATCAAAAAATTCTGTAGAATTTCCCAGTGTGTCTCTAATATCTATGCTAGAATTTGAGAATGATTAGATTATTTTCAGGGCATATATTGAGATTCAGTGGAATAATAAATTAAGATCTCATTTTTCTTTGTGACCAACTGTTGTCTCCAGATAACCTCAGTTTTCTCCAAAAGCGTATCCTTGCCATACATTTGTATTTATTCACACAGAAGCACATGCATGTTCAAAGTTTTGTGATGGTTGAGATGGCTATGCAGAATTGCTTACTGAGAAAGCAAAACTAAAAATCACTGCTGAGCATACAAGGAGGAAAACAGATGAAAAAAAGTCTGCAATAAAGTCAGTACGCTATGTTGGCACTCACTGCTGTTGGCCTCAAAGCTCTCAGATTATACACTTCTTTTATTGGATTGTTACTTTAATGGGACTTTTTAAAGGGTATTTTAATAGCCTCCTTGTTTCAGTAGATATACATTGAAAAGCATTTGGAATACCTCCCAGTTGCAACATTTTTGATCTTCACATTTCTTAGAATTCTGACAACCTACCAGGTAACAGTTAGTATGATATTATGCTGACACATTCCAGAGCTGGCAGTTGTTAGATTTGCCAGTGCAGTTTGTTGTCCAAATCCCACGGGCCTGAGATTTATTGCCTTTTCCTCTTACCCACCTCTCCCTGGACCCTCGTCTGCCCCTTTTTAACTCTTTGACTGAATACACTATGGATGTTTTTCTCAGGTACATCAGGACTATCCATAGCAAAGAAACTCTTATATTATGAATTTGTACTCTTCAATGTAATTTGATGTGCTAGATATTACTTGTTTAAGGCAAAGAAATTTAAAGGTATTTAAGCTCTCTGAAGAGCTAAACCCAGCAGAGAGACTGCTGTGGTTACTACTCAGGTTTCTTTACTTCGAAACCAGGACTTGAAGGATGGAAAAAATTAGGAAAGAACAAAATAATTAAATGATTATAAAAAAATGTTTCAAAATCTGCCTTGTGGGTAGCTAATGATAGTAAACACTTGTGAAGTATAAAACTCTCCCAGCATACTGTTGATGTCAATCCTTTTGTAAATCATCCTCTTAAGAGTGGAAGCAAAGAGAAACTGGGCCACAGTGTTAAATATCCTACAACACAATGGAGCTACTAAACCTCTGTTTTATTTTTCCAGATTCATATAAAGAGTGAACAGACCCAAGAAGGGTAGTAGAAATTGGCATGCCCTTTAGACCAAGGAACTCTAAGGTAACACTTGGACCAATGCATTTCTTCCTTTATTCCACAAGGATTTATTCGGCACTAATGATAAGCCTGGTACGGAGCAAGGAATTTAAAACACAAAGACAGAAATAGGGCCTGATCTCAAGGAAGCCAACATCTAGAAGGGAGACATAGAGGTAAACAGATTAAATACAGTCCAATACTAAAACTACAAGCACATCGCTATGCATTATCAACCATGAGAGTATGAAGGAAGAATACTTAATGCAGCTGGGCTGACCCAGGGGAATAATTCCTTGCCCAGGTTATTAATGATGAGGAGTGAGCTGGTTGATAGAGGGTAGCTCAGAGCGCAGAAGCCTGTGAGGATCACATAAACAAACGCACCAACATTGAGAACACAGTGATTTGCTTGGAATACTCCATACAGTGCAGTCATTCTGTTCTATGAAGTAGCGGGCAGAGGGGATGGTGCTGAAGAAAGTAGGCAGGGATGGGCCAGTGCCGTGCCTCAGCAGGTTAATCCTCCGCCTGTGGCACTGGCATCCCATATAGGCATCGGTTCTAGTCCTGGCTGCTCCTCCTCCAACCCAGCTCTCTGCTGTGGCCTGGGAAAGCAGCAGAAGATGGCCCAAGTCCTTGGGCCCCTGCACCCACATGGGAGACCTGGAAGAAGCTCCTGGCTCCTGGCTTCGGATTGGCACAGTTCTGGCCATTGTGGCCATTGCGAGGGGGGGTGAACCAATGGAAGGAAGACCTTTCTCTCTGTCTCTCCTTCTCACTGTCTGTAACTCTACCTCTTAAATAAAAAAATAAAATCTTAAAAAAAATAAGAACGTAGGCAAGGATCTACGTGGAAGGCTTGGAGTTTATCACACAGACCTGTGCTGTTCAACATTCCCTAACACTAGCCATAGGGAGATGTGTAAATTTGAATTTAAATTAAGTAACATTTCAAAAAAAATCATAAATCCTGAGGTTCACTAGTCACTTTTCATGTGTTCAACAGCCACATGAAGTTAGGGGCTACCATGAACAGTGCAGATGATAGAATATTTCCATCAACACAGAAATTTATACGAGACAGTCCTATACATTTGAAGTGGATTCTAAAGGGAAGTCAGAGTTAGGTCTCAGAGTCAAACTGGGGACTCTGGAGGACAAATTCAAAGGGATAAGGCTGACCACAGGAGCTCATGTAGAGAGACTTAGTGATCTACGTGGTCTGCATTCTAGTAGGGTAAGACAGACACACATACAGAGAATAAGTAAAATATATACTATGTCAGAGAGTGATAAGTATTATTAAAAAAAAAAACAAAGGAAGGAATGCAGACACAAGGGCGTTGGTGAGTCACAGTCGTACATAGAATGCTTTGGAGAAATCTCATTGAGAAGGTAACATCTGAGCTAAAAGAGGTTAAAGTGGGAGATAGGTCTTTCTGGGGAAGGGCACTTCAGAAGGTGGGAGCAGCAAGGGCAAAGACTTGCATGAACAGCCTGGCCTATGGAAAGCACATTCTAATGATAACATGAGACTTTTACCTTCCTTATCTTAGTGTATAAGTCAGGGTTCTTCAGAGAGATAGAACCAATAAGAAGTAGAAAGAATGTCAGAGAAGGATAAAAATATGAAATAGATGGATAGACAGATGATAGAGACATGTTTTTGTATATATGCACACATTTATGTTTATGTATATGCATATAAATATCAATAGAGGAGAGGCACGAAGATGATGGAATAGGGTGAGAGCTTACTGCTCTAGTCTAAGGAAAGATAGTTTAAAAAATCATGGAGAGAGTGCAATCTCAGGGAAGAATTAGGGAGAAACAGCAGAGGAAACTTCATGCAAATTAGACGGACACTGTGGATCTATGTGGAGGGTGTGGCTGAGCACAACTCAAGACCCCAGCAGCCAAGAGCCTCAGCACAAGCTTTGGAGAGTGAGGCGAGACCAGACTGCAGTAGCCCAAAGCCTCAGGCAATAAAGCTGTGGGAAGAGCCTGGCATTTGTCTGGCTTGGAATCCTGTGGGGGACAGGGTGCTTGCCAAACTAGAGGGGAAAAAAAGGGCACGTTTTTCTCTCCCCGACCACCTGGCACCAGTGTCCCATAACTAGCCAAGAGCAGGCAGGCACCATTTTGGACTACACAAAAGCTGTACCAGCTCATGTCTATACACCCAGAAACCAGGAGGAGATGCCTGAGTCTGGGTGGGAGAATTGACGGGGCTGGGTGCTCGTGACTGTGGAAGCCTTGTGTTCTGGGACTGTGAAAACACTGTGGCTGCATGAGAGGGCACAGTTTGTGGCTGGGTCTTTGGGCAATCACTGTGGGTGGCTTCACATGCTTGGGGATCTCTGATTCCCTGATGAGGCTATCGCTGCAGGATCTGTGCTCACACCAAGGACTGCATGGCAGCATGGATGAATGTTGTACCCATTGGGGCTAGCACCCAGATATTGGTCTCCTTAGAGGAGAGCAGGTGCGCGTGAGACTATACCAACAGAATTGAACAAACCTCTCTGATAAAAAAAAAAAAAAAAAAAAAGGAGATTACCACACCCAATTTGGGTGTCACCTTGGACCCTCCCCTCACCCTGGAGCACAAAACAGGGCTCCCTGGCCATACCTAGCACACATCTCAGGGTAGTCACTGAAAGAGCAGACACTCCATTAAGCCACAGAGGAAGAGTCTAAAGATTAAAGCCACCTCAGGGAAAAAAAATTAGCCAACAATATTTCCACAAATGGCTAAAAATAAATGCAGCAATTCTAGAAACAAGAATAAGGAAGACAACAGGATGCCCACAAAGGAACACAACAATACTTCAATACTAGAATGTGAAAATGAAGAGCCTGAAAAATGCCAGAAATGGAATTAAGAAAATTGATAGTAGGATTACTTAGCAGTAATCAGAAGTAAATCCACGAATGAAATCTAAACATGACATGCAAGAAATTTTTTCTCATGAAACTGAGATTTTAAAGAAAAATCAAAACAAACTATTGGAAATGAAGAATTCAATAGAACAAATTTAAAAACTACAGTGGAAAGCCTTAAGAACAGACTCAGTGGGGCAGAAGAAAGAATATCCAAGTCAGAAGACATCTGTCTGGGAATTTTACAGTAAGAGCAAAAAAAATTAGAAAACTAAAAAGCAGTGTTGGAGATTTATGGGATACTATCAAAAGACCCAGCATATGGGTCTTAGGAGTTCCTGAAGGCATTGAAAAGAGAGAATGAATTAGAAGGTACTTTATCATGAAATAATTACAGAAAAATTCCCTAATTTGGAGAAAGAAAGGGACATCCAAGTACAGGAAGCACACAGAACTCCAAACAGACGTGACCAGAAAAAAGCTTCACCACGACACAGGAAAACATGAAGAAAATATTAAAATATGTGCATAAGAGAAATGCCAGGGTACTTTCAGAGCATGTCCAATTAGACTCACAGCTGACTTCTCATCAGAAACCCTACAAGCTAGGAGAGAATGGTGAGGTATATTCCAAGTCTTCAGAGAAGAAAAAGTCAACCTAGAATTCTGTACCCTGCAAACTCTCATTTATGAATAAAGGTGAAATAAAGACCTTCCATAACAAACAGAAATGGAAAGAATTTGTCACCATTCATCCAGCTTTACAAAAGATGCTTAAGGATGTGCTACACACAGAAACACAGAAACACTGTCATCACTATGAAAGAAGGTGAAGGCAGAAAGTCTCTGAGTAAAAGTACAAAAGAAATCCAAAGTAAACAATAGGAATAGTTATGGAAAAATGGCAGGGCCAAGTCATTACTAATCATAACTCACCTGTGGCCTCAACTCTTCAGTTAAAAGATACAGACTGGATGAATGCAAAAAAAAAAAAAAAATCCATCTATTTGTTGCCTACAAGAAACATATCTCACCAACAGAGATACCTGCAAACTGAAAGTGAAAGGGTGGAAAGAAGATGTTCCATGCTAACAGAAACCAAAAAAAGCTGATGTATCCATCCTAATATCAAACAAAATAGACTTTAATACAAAAACTGTTAAAAGAGACAAAGAATGGCACTATGCAATGATTAAGGGATCAATTCAACAGAAAGATGTGACTATAATAAATGTATATACATATAGTTACAGAGCACCTGGTTATTTAAAAGAAATGCTAATAGAGCTAAAGGGAGACAGACTTCCAAATAATAGTCATGGGGGACTTCAACACTCTAGACCAAATGGATGTAATGGAGATCTGCAGAACTTTTCATCCTATAGTTGCAGAATACACATTCTTCTCACCAGTGCATGGAACTTTCTCTAGGACAGACCACGGGCCAGGCCATAGAGCAAGTCTCAGCAAATAAAAAAAAAATCGAAATTATACCATGTATCTTCTCTGACCACAATGGAATGAAGCTGAAAATCAACAACTCAAGATTCTCTAGAACATGGAGACTGAACAGCATGCACCTGAATGAACAGTGTGTCATAGAAGAAACCAAAAGAGAAATAAAAAAACTGTTTGAGGAACAGTTTTTCTTTTCTATACTATTTGTCGAACTCTTTTTAGTTAGTATAGAGTTAATCTTCTGTGTATAAAGATACCTGAAAATAGATTTTAGTTAAAAATAATGGGAATGCAAGAGAGAGGAGGAAGGAGGGCGGGAGTGGGGGTGGGAGGGTAGGTATGTTGGGAAGAATCACCATCACTATGTTCCTAAAGATGTATTTGTGAAATGCATGAAGTTTGTATATCTTAAATAAAAGGTTTCTGGGGAAAAATATCAATAGACGTTATAAAGAAATAGCTCATGCAATCATGCACTTGTGGGAGCTAGAAAGTACAAATTTCACAGAGCAGGCTGGCAAACTGGCAACTCAGGTAGGAACTGAGAGTGCACGCCTAAGGCATAATTTCTTCTTCTTTGGGAAATCTTAATTCTTGCTCCTAATGCCTTGAATTGGATGCTGCTCCCCCATTATCAGTAATCTCCTTTACTCAAGGTCAACTGAGTGTCTAAGACATCCGCATTTACAAAATACCTCACAGCAACATCCAGACCAATGGATTATGAAACGACTGGGAGCTACATCCTGGCCAAGGTGACATATAACTAACCATCACACTCATCAAATCCTCATTTTTCAGGTAAGGAAGTAAGGCTTATAAAGACCAAAAAACTGTCAAAATTTACTCAGGTAGAATAGATTTGTAGCTCCCATTCAAGTCTTCTATCAAATCTAGTGCTCTTTTTGCTGTCTAGTCGATCAATGTAAACCAGAATCAGAAGCCGCAATTAGACTACACGTACTGTCTATTTTGCTATGGTGAGCTCCAAATTAAAGAGAATCTATTCAGGATGCATTTCTTTTATAAAGTTGAGAATTGAACTCTAGTTTTGAATAGAGCCCAAAGTTCACTAGGAAGATTTCTTTTTTATTCTTGACATTATTTTTGTTTATATAGAGTGACACTAAAAATAAGAATTATGTTTATCAGATTGCTGCCAACCACCTATCTGACAAAGGATTACTATCTGAGATCTATCAGCAACTTAAGAAACTCAACAAGAAAAACCAGCCAATCCAGTTGAGAAATGGGTAAAGGACTTCGACTGTTCTCAAAAGAAGAAATACAAATGGCCAATAAATATATGAAAAAAATGTTCTATATCACTAGCCATCAGGGAAATGCAAATCAAAACCACAATGAGATTCCACCTCACCTTTGTCAGAATAGCTAAAATCTAAAACACAGAGAGTAACAAATGCTGGCTAGGATGTGGACAAAAGAGAACACTTATACACTGTTGGTGGAAATATAAACTAGCGTATTCAGTGTGGAAAAGAGTATGAAGATTTCTTAAAAAAAACTAGAAATAGACTTGCCATATGATCCAGCAAAAGACTTGAACACAATGTATCAAAACAATAGCCAAAATTTGGAACCAATTAAGGTGTCCATCATTAGATGAATGGATAAAGAAAATGTGATATATATATATATATATATACACACACACACACACAATGGAGTATTATTCAGCTAAAAAAAGAATGAAATTCTACCATTTGCAGCAAAATGGATGCAACTGGAGGACATCACGTTGAGTGAAATAAGCCAGACCTCCTATACGTAGAGCTAAAATTTAAAAAACAAAAAACAAAAAAAAAAAAAAAAAGAAAAAGGAAAAAATATGTCCATATGTATCAGTATTGCTGCAAAGTTAGTTTTGTAAAACTTTGTTTTATATCTTTGTGAAACCTATGGTTAAGAATATTGTACTACTATATTTTTAATGAACTCTGATTACTTTAAAATTTACTGTTTATGGGTGAAATGATACTTTTTCCACTCAATTATTGTTCATAGCCATTGTCTATGTTTCCATTAAACTAGGGTCTTTTCTGATTTTTACTTGTTAAACTTCTTATTCAGTGAAGTTTGTTAAGCCTTTTTATTGTAAAGTAAATTTAAAATATACTATCTCAAAAACTAAAAAAAAAGAGAGAGAATTAAAGAGGAAGAAAGGAAGGGAGAGAGGAAGTAAGTGAGTATCATTAAGTTCTTAGAATTGTATCTACAAAGCTCATTGAATCTGTTAAAATTGAATTAAAAATTTAAAAAATAAAAGTGTTTAAAAAAGAAATCATTTATTAATAAAATAAAAGGATAAGAACAACAAATAAGTTTATTAGAATTCTCTTAAAAGAGCAAATGAAATATATTTCTTACATTGCTTCATAGAATTAAGCTACCATAATTAATTTGATCACCCATGTAACTTCTTGAGAAAGTATCCAAAACTCCACTTTCAAAAGGTCACAAGAAAAGAAGAACCAATTAAGACAAGTCATGTGGGAGAAATATTTTTTAACTCACAAAGTAATTTCAAATCAATTTAATTAAATATAAAACCATTAATAAATATAAAATTAAAGCCATATATTATAAATAATAAAATATTAAATTAGAATTTCTGCCTTACTTGTGATCTTAGTTCATTAAATAATGGGATTCCTCTACTTAAAGTACTCTTCATTATCAATGACTTCATCATGACTAAGAATGTAATTTAGAGTCATCTAACATAGATGGGCAAAACACATAATTTTCAATTTCATCTAGCTTGACAGAAATAGAGATCTATAAAAATTTCAGTGTTTGATGATGCAATTTATCCAAAGCCACAAGAAATAATCTTTATAACTTCAGATAATAGTGGCTTTTCATCTATACCTGTAAATATTCACGATCGCCACAATTCAATAAAACCAATTATATATTCCATATTATTTCAAATCATGAAATATATCATACTGAAGTCACTTTTCCTGTTCTAATCAAGAGCAAAAGGAGACTTGTCCATCTACGAAAATTATCACTTTTTTTGTTGTTTAGTGTTGGTATTTTTAAAAAAGTATTTATTTGAGCAGCAGAGATACACATAGAAGTAAGGAGAGGAGGAAGAGAAGAGAGTTCCCATCTGCTGATTTACTCCCCAGAGTCCACTATGCAGGAGCTGGAAGCCAGGAATTCAACCCAGATCTAAGTTACCACATTGCCTCCCAGGTTTTGCACTAGTAGTAAGCTGAAGTCAGGAGCTGGAGGTGGGTATTGAACCCATGCACTCTGATGTGGAAAACAGTTGTCTTAACCAGTGTCTTAACCTCTGTAGTTAGACACTCACCCTTAAGGTTAACAACTTTGAATGCTGAATTATTCTTTCATTATTTTTATATAAAAGAATATCTTATTTATTAAAAAAAATCCTTTCAGTGTGATTAAGGATTCTGTTTACTGATATTGCACTCAGAATTCTTTGCTCAAGCTTAATTATTTTGGTCTTTTATGTTTTGGTCCTACTTATTTCATTCTTCATCTATACTCTTGAGGACCATTGTTTTTTCTACTTACTACTTGTTGAATTCTTTACTTAGTTAAGCTTGTATTATAAAGAAAATTGAAAGTATGTCATTGTAAGACTTAAAAGAAAAATAAGAAAAGAAGGAAGAGGGAGGGAGAGAGAGAATGGTGGGAGGTATCATTATGCTCTTTGGAATACATGAAATTTGTTCCCTTTATATAATTTAAAAAAGATTTTAAAAAATAAAATTTTAAGGGGGTGAGGACTATTTCATATTTTAAAGATTTAACAATTTTTTAAAAAGATTTATTTAATTTTACTTGCAAGGCAGTCACAGAGAGAGAAAAACAGAGATGGATCTTCTATTTACTGGTTTATTCCCAGAACTTGGGCCATCTTCCATGGCCTTCAGGTACATTAACAGGGAGCTAGATTGGAAGTGGAGCAGCTGAGACAGGAACTGGTGCTCATATGGAAACGCTGGGATTACAGGTGGTGGTTCAACCCACTGCACCACAACTCTGGCTCTAGATTTAACAATTTTTAACACGCTGTCATATTCACTTCTTATGTAAATATTACACACACACACACACACCCTGACTCATAATTTTTCTTGAATGTAATATTAATATCATGTAAAGAAACATATTATTAAATAAGGGATATAATTCAGTGAAAACAACACCCATAAAATATGTATGCATCTGTGCTTAACATACAAACTTCCATGTGAGAGAAAAAGTGGAATTTGTCTTTCTGTATTTGGCCTACCTCATTTTTTCATAACAATCTTAGCATTATTTCATTCCATTTTGCAAATTTATTTCCATATAGTCAAGCAAAGTCATTTCAAATCTTTACTTCATATATTTGTGATTATTTCCTATTTGCTGTCTTATTTTGTGTAATAATAATTTTATCACAATAATATTATTTATCTTTATTGTTTTTATTCATTCTTTAACACTATTTTGTTTCTTTTTATAATAGAGTCATGCGCTGTTTAATGGCAAGCATACATTCTGTGAGATGCTTCCTTAGGAGATGTTGTCATCAAGCAAATAGCATAGACTGCTTAGACAAATCTAGATGGTGTATACCTGCTACTAGATGGCATAGCCTATTGATACTAAATTACAAATATGTACAGTAACTTACTGTACTGTAGGTAACTGTAACACCATGGTAAGTATTTGTATAGCTGAACACACTTAAACAGGCTTGTTTATAACAGCATCACAACAAACATGTAAACGATATATTGCACTTTGACTATATAATGGCCACATCACTAGACTATAGGAAATTCTCAGCTCCATTATAAATTTATGGGAGTACCAATGTATATGCAATCTTTCATTTGTTCACTGAAACATCATTATGTGGAACATGACTGGATACTGATTTGGCTATTTAACTTGTTTTTACTATTTGTTTACTAAGGTAAATAGCGACTAAAAATTTTATTCTATTTTATTCTTTCATTTGTACTCAGTAGGGTTGATATGCAATATTTCCTTTCATCATTCTTATTTTCTACATTTTTATAATTTGCAATATCTACCTTTGGATTTTCTCTTTTGGTGAGAAATTATTAAGAGAGTTTAGGGGTCAGCATTTTTCCTGGGTAGGGTCACTGTCTGAGATGCTAGCATCCCATATGGGTGCCAGTTCAAGTCCCAGCTGCTGCACTTCTGGTAGAATTCCCAGCTAATGGCCTGAGAAAAGCAGTAGAGGATGACCCAAGTTTTTGGGCCCCTGCCACAGATGTGGGCAATCCAGATGAGGCTCCTGGCTCATGACTTCAGCTTGGCTCAGCTCAGTCCTGGCCATTCTGGCCATCTGGGGAGTGAACCAGTGGATGGAAGATCTCTCTCTCTCTCTCTCCCTCTCTCTCTCTCTCCCTATCCCTATCCCTATTTCTCTCTCTCTCTTTTAAGATTTATTTATTTATTTATTTGAAAGTCAGAGTTACACAGAGAGAGGAGAAGCAGAGAGAGAGAGGTCTTCTATCTGATGGTTTACTCCCCAATTGGCCGCAACAGCCGGAACTGTGCTGATCCGAAGCCAGGAGCTTCTTCCAGGTCTCCCACACGGGTGCAGGGGCCCAAGGACTTGGGACATCTTCTTACTGCTTTCCCAGGCCATAGCAGAGAGCTGGTTTGGAAGAGGAGCAGCCGGGTTTCAAACCGGCGCCCATATGGGATGCTGGCGCTTTAGGCCAGGGCATTAACCCACTGCACCACAGTGCCGGCCTCCCTCTCTCTCCCTCTCTCTCTCTCTCTCTCTCTTATTCTGTCTGACTGTAACTGTCTTCAAATAAATCTGAGAGAGAGAGAGAGAGAGAGAGAGTGAGTTTAAAATTCCCAAAGGTTTGCTTTCCTTGTTTTTCATTATTTTTATTTTATTATATTGGGAGACAATGTTGTCTGTACCATATCTACTTTTGATTTTTCTTAAAGATTTATTTATTTATTTGAGAGGTAGATTTATAGAGAGAGGGGGGGAGAGACATAGAGAAAGGACTTCCATCTGCTGGTTCACTCCCCAAATAGCCACAACTGCCAGAGCAGGAGGATCTGAAGCCAGGAGCCTGGAGCTTCTTCTGGGTCTCCTATGTGGTTGCAGTGGCCCAAGCACTTGGGCCATCTTCCACTGCTTTCCCAGACACATTAGCAGGAAGCTGCATTGAAGAGGAGCTGCCAGTGATACAAACTGGTGCCCATAAGTGATGCCTGTGCCTCTGGCAGAGGCTATTTTTGATTTAAAATGTACTAAAGTTGACTCTTTGATCATTGTTGCTCTCACAGTAGGCATGTGAAAAGGTTCATACTCAATATCAAGGGTTGAGACATAGTCTACATCAACTACACCTATTTTATTATTTTATTATTATATTTATTTGAAAGGCAGAGTGACAGAGAGGAAGAGACAGTAAGAGATAGATAGATAGGGATGGGGAGGGGGGGAGGTGAGGGGAGAGAGAGAGAAAAAAAAAAAAAGAGAGAGAGAGACAGAGATACGTTTCATCTACTATTTCACTCCTCCAAATGGCCACAAGGGCTGGAGCTGTGCTAGTCTGAAGTTGGGAGCCAGGAGCTCCTTCCGGGTCTCCTGTGTCCGTGCAGGGGTCCATGTACTTGGATCATCCTCTGCTGTCTTCCAGGCACATAAGCAGGAAGCTGGATCAGAAGTGGAGCGGCCAGGGCTTGAACCAGCTTTACCCCCTAAGCCACAACTCTGACCCCTCATTTTTATTATTTAATTATTCCATATAAATATAGGTATATTTCTGTTCATTTTGAAATGGACTATGAGGTACTGATTCAAGATTTCAAATATATTATACTTGTGCTTGTTTCTTGTATTTTCTGTTTTAAAAATTTGCTATATAATTTGTTACATATATTCACAAACTATATTTTCCTTGTGGGTCACATTCTTTTTATTGTAATTAATTTTTTCTCTGAAATCTTTTACAATATCTTTATTTTTGTTTAAATTTTCACAGCATTTTCTTGTCTATCTTGTTAAAGTTATGTAACTAATTAATTAATTTGAAAAGCAGAGAAACAAAATGTTCCCAGCCACTGGTTTACTCCCTTGATGTCTGCAACTGCCAGGACCGGGCCAGGCTGAAGCCAGAAACCAATAATTCAATTTGGTTCTCCCGTGTGGATGGAGGAACCTAATCTCTTGAGCCTTCACTGCTGTATCTCAGGGTCTACATTAGAAGGAAGCTGGAGTTAGGAGCTGGAGCCCAGAATCAAACCCAGACTCTCCAACACAGCACATGCACCTTAGCCAGCATCTTGACTGCCAAGCTAAAAACCCCTTCCTCTTTGTCTATCATTTTTCTTTTATCATTAATTTAACAGTTTTTAGACATTAGTCTTGTAGATAACACATAGTTGGATTCACTTTGTCAGCTTCTCCGAGTTTCTTATTTAAAAAGGTGAGCATTACTGATATCACAGGTACTTTTTAACCTTAATTATTTCATGTTTGATGATGTGTAGATTTTTACCGCTTTTGAAAATATTTTTTTTGGAAAAATAACCATTTATTTAGTTCAAGAGTTGGCTGGGCAGTCCTTCTGTCTGGAGTGGGGTTGGCTGTGCTCAGCTTGGCTCATTCATGCATCTGCAGTTAGTTGGTGATTTGGCTGAAGGTTGTCTGCGCTATTGGCTGAAGTGACAAGTGCAACTGGGCCAATTGGTCCATTGAAACAATAGAATTTTAAATTAAAAATAAGGTAAAGGTAATAACAATTTACTGAATATATAAATATAAATACAAACTTGCCAATTGGCTTTTGAAAATATTTTATTATATCATCTCTTTGTTCAGTATTGCGTATGTCTTTCTTAAACAATTCATGAAAGCTCCCACTTCCCTTCCAGATGTTACTTTAGTAACTAAAACTTTATATTCATAACTCATTTCATAGTATCACTGGCTCCCTACTATTAACATTGATAAGAGTAGTATATTTTCACTTTATTCCCGTTTCTGTACTCCTGTAACATAATCTCTTGACTATATTATGCCTGCAAGTTTGTATTTATATTTATATATTCAGTAAATTGTTATTACCTTTACCTTATATTTAAATTTAAAATTCTATTGTTTCAATGATCAACTTGAACAATCTGTTTTACTTCAACTGTAAGGGAAAAAAGAACTTACATAGTTGCACTGTTTGACTTTCTCTCTTTTTTTTTTTTTTTTTTTGACAGGCAGAGTGGACAGTGAGAGAGAGAGACAGAGAGAAAGGTCTTCCTTTGCCGTTGGTTCACCCTCCAATGGCCGCCGCTGCAGCTGGCGCACCGCGCTGATCCGATGGCAGGAGCCAGGAGCCAGGTGCTTTTCCAGGTCTCCCATGGGGTGCAGGGCCCAAGCACTTGGGCCATCCTCCACTGCACTCCCTGGCCATAGCAGAGAGCTGGCCTGGAAGAGGGGCAACTGGGACAGAATCCGGCGCCCCGACCGGGACTAGAACCTGGTGTGCCGGCGCCGCAAGGTGGAGGATTAGCCTATTGAGCCACGGCGCCGGCTTCACTTTCTCTCTTATTTCTCCTATTAGTTGAATCATTTCTACATTTTAAAGATATATAATACTCACATCATGTTCTGTAAAAATAATCCACATATTTCTTTTAAACAGGAGAAGGGAAATATCATTATGTTTTTAAAATTGTATCTACAAAGCACAATGCACCTGTTAAAAACTAATTAAAAATTAAAATAAAATAACATTAGTTGATTGAATTTAATTCCCTACAAAGAAAAGAATAAAGAAGCTCTTGTGTTATACTTTAACACTTTATACAAGAAATGCTCTTATTAACTACTATTTAATATGTTTTAAACTCATTTTTGTTGTCTTTGTACTTGAACAGTGGTTGAGGTAGAAATTGAGCCACATTTTTATTTCTTTGGAAATATTATAAGCATTCCCCGCTGACTTCCAGAAATAAAACTTGTCATGGGGAATTCTGAAGGAAAATTTCACCTTGGAGATGGCTAAAATATTTTGTCTTGATAGTCAACAAATTCTTAATTTACCTTTGATATCTTCAATCTGCATCATATTTTGTCGCATTGTTTTAGAACAGTTTTCTTAAATAATATCATTAAATAGCTTTTCCAATTATATTGGAAGTTCTTTTCTTTAATTTGGCCAATTGTCTGCAAGTTGGATTTCCTTTGCTATATCTATACATTTTCTTTGCTAACACTTTTTAACTTTTAAAATTTATTTCCACTTTATTTTACTTAATCCTCTTACTCTTATTCTCCATGCCTCATATTATGTTTCTGATCATATATATGCTTTCTAATGCTGTTTCTACTTTTTGCTTTATCTCTGGTAAGTGTCCTCCATATGCTTTGTTTTATCCAGTGCATTTCCTCAATTTCCTCTTCTTGATTTCTTAGTCTATTCATCTGAAATCTTTGCTGCTTACTTCTTTGTTACTTATCTCCACTTTTGGAGATTTTTATTGGCAAGGAATCAGAGTCAGGTCTTGGTTGGCAAGGATTCTCCTTGTGATCTAGTGAATGTTGTGAAGAGGCATTAATTCCAGCCAAAGTGATCAGCACCGTAGGGCAGTGACAGTGTATGGACTCTCTTTTAGCTCCACCCTTCTGATATATTCACTTCTGCAAATAAAGGTCATCTGTGTCTCATTCAGAACAAGCAGAATCCAGGGAAACTCTGGTACTAGAATGAGTACATTGTTCCCAGAGATGTCTGTCCCAGATTGTTGACCTTGTAGCTCCGATTCTCCTCTCACCAAGCAAGAGCTTGTTCTGCCAGCTTTGTCTGAGAACTGCATCTTTTCTCCCTCTGCTTGTTTAACATCTTTGCTTTGGTATTCTATCAGTTTCCTACAATATGTGCAGGGAGATATTAAATTTTTCTGTCATAGCCATTGTTTACTATATTTTCTTAATCTGAGATTTCATATATTTCAGCAAATCCCCCAATTTTTTTTATTTAGTAAATATAAATTTCCAAAGTACAGTTTATGGATTACATTGGCTCCCCCCCCCCATAATTTCCCTCCCACTAGCACCCCTCCCTCTCCCATTCCATTCACATCAAGATTCATTTTCAATTATCTTTATATACAGAAGATCAATTCAGTATATATTAAGTAAAGATTTCATCAGTTTGTACCCACACAAAAACACAAAGTGTAAAAATACTGTTTCAGTACTAGTTATAGCATTACTTCACATTAAGGACAGATCCCACATGAGAAGTAAATACAGTGACTCCTGTTGTTTACTTAACAATTTGACACTCTTGTTTATGGCATCAGTAATCTCTCTAGGTTCTAGTCATGAGTTGCCAAGGCTATGGAAGCCTTTTGAGTTTGCTGACTTCGATCTTATTCCGACAGGGTCATAGTCAAAGTGGAAGTTCTCTCCTCCCTTCAGAGAAAGGTACCTCCTTCTTTGATGGCCCCATTCTTTCCACTGGGATTTCACTCACAGAGATCTTTCATTTAGGTTTTTTTGTTTGTTTGTTTGTTTGTTTGTTTTTTTGCCAGAGTGTCTTGGCTTTCCATGCCTAAAATACTCTCATGGGCTCTTCCAGCCAGATCTGAATGCCTTAAGGGCTGATTCTGAGGACAGAATGCAGTTAGGACATCTGACATTCTATGAGTCTGCTGTGTATTCCACTTCCCATGTTGGATCGTTCTCTCCCTTTTTGATTCTATCAGTTAGTATTTGCAGACACTAGTCTTGTTTGTGTGATCCCTTTGACTCTTAGACCTATCAGTGTGATCAATTGTAAACTGAAGTTGATCACTTGGACTAGTGAGATGGCATTGGTACATGCCAGCTTGATGGGATTGTATTGGAATCCCCTGGCATGTTTCTAACTCCACCATTTGGGGCAAGTCCGATTGAGCATGTCCCAAGTTGTACATCTCCTCCCTCTCTTATTCCCACTCTTATATTTAACAGGGATCACTTTTCAGTTAAAATTTAAACACCTAAGAATAATTGTGTGTTAATTACAGAGTTCAACCAATAGTGCTAGAACAAAAGAAAATACTAAAATGGAGAAAGTATTACATTGTACATCAACAGTCAGTACAAGAGCTGATCAAGTCACTGTTTCTCATAGTGTCAATTTCACTTCAACAGGTTTCCCCTTTGGTGCTCAGTTAGTTGTCACTGATCAGGGAGAACATATGCTATTTGTCCCTTTGGGACTGGCTTAATTCACTCAGCATAATGTTTTCCAGATTCCTCCATCTTGTTGCAAATGACCGGGTTTTGTTGTTTTTGACTGCTGTACAGTATTCTATAGAGTACATGTCCCATAATTTCTTTATCCAGTCTACTGTTGTTGGGCATTTGGGTTGGTTCCAGGTCTTAGCTATTGTGAACTGAGCTGCAATGAACATTAATGTGCAGACAGCTTGTTTGTTTGCCAATTTCATTTCCTTTGGGTAAATTCCAAGGAGTGGTATGGCTGGGTTGTATGGTAGGGTTATCTTCAGGTTTCTGAGGAATCTCCAGACTGACTTCCATAGTGGCTTAAGCAGTTTGCATTCCCACCAACAGTGGGTTAGTGTCCCTTTTTCCCCACATCCTCTCCAGCATCTATTGTTGGTAGATTTCTGAATGTGAGCCGTTCTAACCCAAATCCCCAAATTTTTATCTTTATCTCCTTGAATATCATTTCCATCTGTCTCCTTCAAGTATTTTCATTCTGTCTTTGTGGTACTTTCACTCGACCTATGTTGAAACTGAGTTTCTCAGGTCCAGAATCAATGATTTTTCTTTCTTTCTTTCTTTTTTTTTTTTTTTTTGATTTCTTTTTCTCTCTGTATTGCTTTCTTAGGAATTTCCTTAAAGTACTGTTTTATTGCCACTTTTAATTTAAGTCAGTCTCAGTGGGACTACACTGATTCTACACACTGTTTTGTTCCTTTGAGCCAAAATAATGATTCCATTTTCTTTTCTCTTATAATATTCCACTGTTCAACTAAATTTATTGTTAAAAATAAATTTATAAGGCCGGCACCGCGGCTCACTAGGCTAATCCTCTGCCTTGAGGCGCCAGCACACCAGGTTCTAGTCCTGGTTGGGGTGCCGAATTCTGTCCCGGTTGCCCCTCTTCCAGGCCAGCTCTCTGCTGTGGCCAGGGAGTGCAGTGGAGGATGGCCCAAGTGCTTGGGCCCTGCACCCCATGGGAGACCAGGGTAAGTACCTGGCTCCTGCCATCGGATCAGCACGGTGCACCGGCCGCAGCATGCTTGCCATTGGAGGGTGAACCAACGGCAAAGGAAGACCTTTCTCTCTGTCTCTCTCTCTCACTGTCCACTCTGCCTATCAAATTAATAAATAAATAAATGAATTTATAGTGGGTCAGCATTATGGCATAGCAGGTAAAGCTGTTGCCTGCATTGCCAGCATCCCATATGGGTGCCATTTTGAGTCCTGGTTGACCCACTTCTGATCCAGCTCCCTTCTAATACGCCTGGGGAAGCAGCAGAAGATGGTCTAAGTGGTTGGACTCTTGCATCTATGTGGGAGCCCAGATGAAGTTTCTGACTCCTGGCTTTGGTCTGGCTCAGCCATGGCCATTGTGGCCATTTGGGATGTAAACTAGAGGATGCAAGATCCCTCTTTCAGTCTCTCCCTCGCTTTCTGCAACTGACTTTAAAATAAATAAACAAATATTTAAAAAAAATAGAGTTATAAAGGAACCTTATTTTCTGGCAGCATCAAGACTCAAAGAAAATGGATTCATTGGCTCAATAATAGTGTCAAACTCACTGATTCTAATGTATTTTTGCTATATAATTAGTGGAATGATGAATATTAAACTATGACATGAGCATCCTGAACATTTTGTATTACCCAGCTAGCTTTCTAGAAATGTGAACAGTTACCAACCATCAAAAACACTAATTGTGCTGTTTTTTCACCAATTTGGTTAGGAAATATAGTTTTAAATCCTAAAGATTATAATATAAAATATAATTTTTAATCCTAAATATTATCATATAAAATGAGATTGACTATATTTTTAAAAATGTACTTATTAATTTGAGAGGCAGAAGCAGACACACAAATAGAAATCCCAACTTCTGGTTTGCTCTCCAGATACTTGAAATGGCTGGGACTGAGCCAGGCAAGACAGGTGCCAGGAATGCAATTCATGTCTCCCACTTGGGAGGAATGGACCCAATTACTTGAGCAGTCACTGCTGCCTCCTGTGGTGCACATTATCAGGAAGCTGGAAGCAAGAGTCAGAGCTGGGACTTGAACCCTGGCATCCATATGGGATGTGGCCATCCCAATAGGCAGCTTAATCAATAGGCCAAAGGCCTACCCCCCAAACACCTTTTTAAATATTCAAAGCATTGATATTTCTCCAATTGTAAAATAATTGTTTATATTTGTTCTCCATATAATTATTGAATCTGAGTATGTTCCCTTATACATGCTTTGGATAGTGGTACTTTAATAATTAACTTTTTTAAACAAGAAGTTTATTTAAACAACAAGATGCTTAACTTGAAGGGAAAACTATCTAGGATTCATTTTTAAGAGTAATTTACCCCTACTTAAAGACAGATTGCCCTACATGTAACAGCTACGTACAAAAAAGTTATAAAATTATCCTTGGTTTTACAATGATAAATGAAAAACATTAAAATTCTCCAATCAAACAAGGTATGCAAGGATTTTTATGTTGTTGGGTTTTTTTGTTAAAACAGTGAGAGCAAAATAACTTACTGGAATATAAGATAAGAGCTGAATGAGCATGCCACTCATGGAGAAAGAGGATATTTTCACAGAACCAGTACTTTTCCCCATTCCATCTCCATTTGATGTCAATCAAAACATACCATTGGCCATTTAGTTAAAAAAAAAAAAAAAGGAGAGAGAAAGAAAAAAATGCAATATGCTTGCACCAGTTACTTCATGTACAATAAAGGAATGGGGAAGGGGAAATGAAAGGATAGAGAAAACTGTGCTGCAGTCGTCAGGACGTGATGGAACCCAATTGCAGTGTTCTAGTTGAGAATGTGTTCTTGGTCTACAAGTACAGAGTTCTGGAGTAAAGCAGTAGACACTGCCCGTCTGTTGCTGGAACACATCAATCCTATCATTGTCCTCCATGTCCAACTGTGCAGGTGTGTCTGATTCATTGATTGGCTGCCCGTCAAATTGGAATCTGATCTGCCTCATTGACAAACCCTGTTGTTCACAATAGGCTTTCATTAGTTTACTAAGTGGTGTATGCCTTTTTTTTTTTTTTTTTTTTTTTTTTTTTTTTTTTTTACAGGCAGAGTGGACAGTGAGAGAGAGAGACAGAGAGAAAGGTCTTCCTTTGCCATTGGTTCACCCTCCAATGACCACCGCGGCCGGCGCGCTGCGGCTGGCGCACCGCACCGATCCGATGGCAGGAGCCAGGTACTTCTCCTGGTCTTCCATGGGGTGCAGGGCCCAAGCATTTGGGCCATCCTCCACTGCACTCCCTGGCCACCGTAGAGAGCTGGCCTGGAAGAGGGGCAACCGGGACAGAATCCGGCACCCCGACCGGGACTAGAACCTGGTGTGCTGGCGCCGCAAGGCAGAGGATTAGCCTAGTGAGCCGCGGCGCCGGCAGTGTATGCCTCTTAATCTTAAACTGCACCACAGAATCATCCTGCTCTGCCACCTTCAAATTAATATGATCGTTGTTCTCAGTCTTGACTCCTTCCTTGGGCTTTTCGTTGGCCATGGCGAGTGACGGAGTCTCTTCAGCTGCCACTTCACAAAAGAGGTTCCAGGTCTGCACCAAACGAGCACACAAGCAGCACCAGGAGCAGGAGAAGAAGGAGGCGGCAGTGGTGGATGAAGGAGAGGGTGTGCACACCAATAATTAACTTCTAATACTTCCCAATGTATTGACTCTTTTGATTAAGATCTTGGACATACAAAGGCTTCTAATGTTTAAATATTCCAATAAAGCAATTTCAAATTTTATGATTTTAGAAAATTCTTCTGATTCCTCCCATATTTATTTATTTTTTTTAATTTTTAAAGGTTCATTTATTTATTTATTTGACAGAATAGCAGAGTGACAGAGAGAAGAGGGAGACAGAGAGAGAGAGCTCTTCCATCCACTGATTCATTCCCCAAATGGATGCAACAGTCAGTTCTTGGCTAGGCCAAAGCCTAGAACCAGGAATTCCATCCTGGTGTCCCACGTGGTTGGCAGTGACACAAGTACCTGGGCCATCTTCTGCTGCCTTCCTGGGCACATTAGCAGGAAGCTCGATCAGAAGTGATCCAATGTGAACCAGCTCCCCAGTTCAGGATGCCAGCATCACAGGCTGCTGCTAACCCGCTATGCTGCAACACTGGCCACTTCCCCTATCTATTTAAGGATAACAAATCTTTTTTTTTTCTACTTTCTTTTAGTACATTTGGCTTGATTTGTTTACACTGCCACTCTTGCTGATCTGGAACTTATTTTAACATCTAGACGCAGAAGGATTCCAAATTATTTTTTTTTCTGAATAAATAACCAATTTTCCACAGCATTGATGTTTTTGCATAATTTCTTCTTAATGCATCTGACTTATTTAAAAATAAGAATTAATTATTTACATAAATACTAGAGTCTATTTCTAGTGTTCCTCTTCTATTTCTTTTAAACATATTTTGAGCCAGTTCTATACAGATGTAATCATTAGTACTTTGTAGTATGTTTGCATTTCCAACAGGCATATTTGACATCCATTTACCCAAAAATTAATCTTTTTGCATTATTTTGAATGGCTTAGTCCTCCATCATAATGTATATCTTATGGACAAAACAGAATCTTTTTTATCTCTTCAGAGTTCTCATTGTGAACAAACATTTTATTATGTTGTGGTACACTGGTACTCTGTACTTAAAGATATTTGCACTTAAACTAAAATTGTGGTGGGATGTTTCACCTAAAATTATTTCATGTGCAAAGAATTTGGGAAATATCACCTATGTTAATTGTCTCCTGGAGACTCACTATGGAGGTGAACATATAGAAGACAGAGAAATAAATTTTGTAGGGAAGACATCTATGCAATGTTGTCTAACCGAGTGTTTGCCAAATTTTTGCTGTTTTATTCTTAGCGGATCAGCTATTAGCAAACCCTGAAGATGGCGGCCATGCCCTGTGTGTTGTACACACTATTGCTCCTCTTGGCTGCTCCAAGTCTTGCTTTCATCACTCTTGTGCACAATGCTGAGCCATCCCCAGGTAAGCAGGTCATTACTACATAGGAGTTCCTCTGGTTGGCAAGAGACAGAAACGCCTAGGGCCGGGCAGAGACATGGAATGTGTGTTGTGTTGAGCACCTCAGAGGTTTCCATTCCTTCACGTTGTGGGGCTTTGGGAGTGACTGTGGTCAAGCAGACAGAGCTGGACGGGGCGTCCAAGCCTCTGAAGAGAAGCAGAGCCTCCGCAGCTAGCCTGAAGCCTGTGGAAAGTGGGTCACCTCACCGCTGAGGCGTGGCTTTGGGTGGCACGTTAGAGTCACTGTGGTAAGGGAACAGACCTCTCATTCATCTCAGGGAAGATAGTGTTTTTCCTCTCCTGTGACAGATTCACACCGGCCCAGCAGCCTTTATGGTTAGGCGTGACTTCCTGAGGGATTTTCTCTGGATTCACAGAAGGTTCCCTGAATCCCAGGGAAAGCCTGACTCACCCACAGTCCTGTCGGGGTGGAGCTGGCATGACTTGGATGCAGCTTCTATTTGGCTGAACTTACAGGACAGTAATTTCCAGCCTAAAACCAGCTGCCTGTAGGAGAAATGGAAGAACATGACGCGGAAAAGGCCCCACAGAGCTGCTGACAGGAGCAGTTAAGCCTTCTCACAGGTCTTCTCATTGGTGCACTAGTGTAACACATTAGAGAGCGTGGAAAATATCAGTTTTCACTACAACTTCCTTTTAGCCTCCTCCACAAGTTCATGTCCCCAGATACCCTAATTACTAACACCTTCATAAAACTGTGCCTCGGACAATCGGATCTGAGCCTGGACATGACTTCTCAACCTTGCATGGGAGTCCTTAGATCTTACACAAAAACTTCAGCTTCCTTTCAAAGCTGTTGTGTTCTTTATCACTTAAGTTTCAAGAGCAATCTTGTTCTATTTAATACTGCCCTGGATAAGGCGTGTAAATTCTCACACTGTCACTCATCTGCCAACACAAGCACGTCTCTGATGTCTGTAAACAAGCTGAGTGATGGAGTTGTCTGCTTGACAACTACCCCCAAGGAAGTGAAGGGTTTGTTTGCCATTCCTTAACGCAGACAGTAGCCTGACGCCAGATAAAGAGACCACAGCGGGTCAACTTTGAGGTTAATCAGAGAAGTCATTGGGTGAGTCACAGTAAGGAGGGAAGGAGACACATGGAGGAGACCTGCACCGACATATTGGAAAAACAACTTCAATTCTTCCTGGCTAAATGACCTCAGGTACTCTACTCAGACCATCTTATCTGGTTTTCTGGGAAAAACAGGGTGGCTTGCTTCACTTGCTTACAGCAGTGTCATGGTGGCAAATGAGCTTCCATCTATATAATAGCACTGGCCCAGAAAATAGTAAGAGCTATGGCAACAAATCCAGCCTTCAAGGGATCCCTGCAACCTTGGAAATTCATTACCCATGAGCAGTTTTCAGGAAAAGTGTTCATAACTTTCATCAAAGGTTCTTCCAAGGATTAAAAACCTCTGGAATAACACAAAGCATTTTGAAAGCATTAAGAATGGCCCTGAACTAAAAGACAATCGATCTTTCCCAAATTACAAAGATAACAATTTCCAAATTGCCATCTTTGATTACAATGAATGCATTGCTTTTCTTCACTTATTTAAATGTTACCCTTCCTTTCTTCAACATCTGTATCATGTACTCTCACTGAGTACATGACTGGACCACTCAGTCAACCTTTGCATATTTCACTCTTATGATCCTATCCTGCTCTTCCAACTTCAAGCCAGCTGCTGGGAAGCAGAGTCTCAACCTTATACTTTCCTCCAATGCCCAACACAAACCTTGGCACATGGCTACTAATCAGCAAATGTGCATCACTGATGATTTGGGTCAAGATGTATATCTACATAGAGTATAATGAACTTCTAAGTAAGTTCACATATTGGATCATCTCCTCTGCATAGCTGGCATCCCATATGTATCATAAATGAAGTTTGATGAAGAGTAAAAAAAAAAAAAAAAAAAAAACTGGGGTCACAGTGAGAAAGCTATATGCCAAGAACTGTGTATATTAGGTAGGTAAGAAGATGAAGGATTTAGAAAAAAAAGAAAGATCACCATATGGAAAATCAATCGGAGCCCCTCAGCATTTATTTCACATGATTATTAGTTTTCAGACATTTATGACTAGTATACTAAAATTTCACAGGAACAATTTAATTTCATTGAAGGACTTATGTTCAAGTTTAAAGGATCAGTCACCCTTTCTTTCTGCCTAAGAAACAAGCCCAAATCATAGTTTTATTACTTTCCCTACCGTGGTCCTTCATGAAGCACATCACACGTTGCTGAGTCTTATATTTACAGTACCACCCCTTATAAACAGAAGAAGAGAGGGAAGAATCTAAAAATTCAAACGAACACAGCCAAGAGGGCAAGTCAATTATCTCTTGTGGTGATAGGGATGGGAGAGAAAGGGCATATGTTTGTGCAAAGCAACTGCAAAGTGCCATTGTAGCTATTGATGGATAAGCTGTTTCTGAAACCTCTGCTTTTTAAAGAACCGTATCAGCAGTGCCAAGCAACTCATTTGGTAAAGATCTACCTTAGAACTGTTTTTGCAAAACGCTGATAAACACAATTCAACTTGAGAGAGAAACGATATACATTTTTTCATTTAAACAGAACAATTGGGAAACCACAGGACATATACAACTTATGGGAGCAGGAGACAAATATGCTTGTGAGAAGCCAAACCAAGCTGCCTGGTGGGTGGGACAAAAATCCTAGACAGGGCACAAGTCATGAAAAAGTGAGCCACTGTGAGTGGAGGTGAATCCCTGAAGAAAATCCAGCTTTTGCTGTTTTTCTCCCACTAAGGAGCATTTTTGCTTAAATTTCATAAGAAATTAAAAACACAGGCTTCACAGTGGACTGATTAATAGCTTCTTTTCTAACCGATGTATGTTTATGATGCCCAAAAGTGGAATTAGAAAAAAACAGATGAATAGATATGGATCATATTTGGTCTTTAGTCATACTCTGAATTAAGAATAGAAGACCAGCATCTACTCAGGATGAAGAAGAACACACAGCGCCATCATTTGTGACATCAGGGAACAATGCAGAGCTGCATTTCTTGAATGATGTTGCGCAGGACAGTAGTTCTGTATGTGAGCAGGTGCTGTATCAAGTGAATGGTTCTGCAGTCAAATCTCTCACTCGCTTCACTATAAGGAAATTTGTACCTGCAGATAGACCCCAAAATGAGCTCAAAGCAAGAATTTATCTCATGTGTTTTGATGAATTTCCCGAGGTCTGTCCTAGGATTGGTCACAGACAGGTCTACGTCCTACTTCCTTTCCCCAGAGTTAGTTCAAGAGAACGCCTGTTCCATCAAATTATGTGAATATATACGTACATACACAGATTATATATATATATATACGATATATAGAGAATATACATTGGAAATAATCTAAAGAAATGTTATATCCCCAGTTTTTAAGAATCACAATGCTCCTGAGTTC
Organism: Oryctolagus cuniculus; assembly: GCF_051225735.1. NCBI lineage: Eukaryota > Metazoa > Chordata > Mammalia > Lagomorpha > Leporidae > Oryctolagus > Oryctolagus cuniculus. The sequence goes on along the minus strand of NC_142874.1, from coordinate 49,953,381 downwards.
ATTAAAACTTTAAACAGTCCTACATTAGAAAAAATGTTTAACTCATTATTTCCAAAATTTATCTCATGATGAAATTATTTCCTCTCTCTAATATGTAATAATTATGAATAATCTATTATATATAATGTTTTAGAATATACTGATATAGAAAAATATGTAGCAACATATATTTAAATGGAAATAAATCCCAAAATAACTAAAAAAAAACCTCAACACAGTAAAACAAAAAAGTGACAAAATGAGGGCAGGTTTGGTTGTGGCACAATTTTTATTTATTTGACAGGTAGAGTTATAGACAGTGAAAGAGACAGAGAGAAAGGTCTCCCTTCCATTGGTTCACCCCCCAAATGGCTGTGATGGCCGGTGCTGCGCCGATCAGAAGCCAGGAGCCAGGTGCTTCTTCCCGGTCTCCCATGTGGGTGCAGGGGCCCAAGCACTTGGGCCATCCTCCACTGCCCTCCCGGGCCACAGCAGAAAGCTGGACTGGAAGAGGAGCAAACAGGACTAGAACCCGGTGCCCATATGGGATGCCGGCGCCACAAATGGAGGATTAACCAAGTGAGCCACGGCGCCGGCCCTGGCACAATTTTTTTTTAAAGATTTATTTATTTATTGAAAGGCAGAGTTACAGAGTGGTAGAGGCAGAGAGAGAGAGAGAGAAGTCTTCCATTCCCTGATTCACACCCCAAATAGCTGCAACGGCCAGAGTTGGGCTAATCTGAAGCCAGGAGCCAGGAGCTTCTTCTGGGTCTACCACGCAGGTGCAGAGGACCAAGGACTTGGGCCATCTTCTACTGCTTTCCCAGGCCATAGCAGAGAGCGGGATCAGAAGTGGAGCAGCTGGGACTCAAACTGGCATCCGTATGGGATGGTGTCACTGTAGGCAGCAGCTTTACCCACTATGCCACAGTGCTCGCCCTTGTGGCACCATTTAAGTTACTGCTTGGAATGCCCACATTCCATTTCAGAGAGCCTGGAATTGAGTCCCACCTTCACTTCCCATCCAGGTTCTTGCTAATGCACATCCTGGGAGACAGCAGATGATGGCTCAAGTATGTGAGTCCCTGCCACCGACATGAGAGACTTGGATAGAATTTCTGGCTCCTGGCTCTGGACCCACTCAGTCCTGACTGTTGCAGGCATTTGTGGAGTGAACAAGAGCACAGAGGATCTCTTTCTGTCTCTGTCACTCTGCCTTTCAAATAAATAAATAAACCTTATTTTTAATGACAAAATAATGAGGACTATGATCCTATTTTTGTAAGATAATTGCATACTTGTTGGCCCTGTGTTTCCATACCACAAATTTTTGTCAGAAAAAAAAACATGTTGTTGATAACATTTTAAAGATGTTTCATATTGTTTTATTTGGCATGAATGAAAAGTAAATAGAGTATGACACACCTCCCCTTTTTTTTTAAATTTCCAAGCATTCAAATATCCATTAGGGTAACAACTGGAGGCAAACACCCTCAATGAGTGACAGCCCTGTTTTGCTATGCCTGGTGTTAAATGCTGAATATTGAAATGTCATATGAAGTGCCCCAGGCTCCTATTTCTGCTCCTAATTGGTTCACCTGAAAAATGCCCACTGAGCTTAATTCTGTGTCAGCTGCATAATTGGTATAGTATATAACGAGGAGACCCAAATGTGAAGTGAAGTGTTCCTGGGCTTTACCCCCCAAATGCCAACCAACTTTAGGCAATTGACCAAATACTGTTTAATCTTCTATGACAATCTCTTTCCCCTCAAGTGAACAAACGCACTGGGCTTCTCCCTCACTTCTGCAAATAGGCAGAGGGGAGCAGAGTGGCTAGCTCTCTCACTCTTGCCAGAAGACAGGAGAGAGGGAGCCAGGAAAGGTGCCAACTCCCCATTGCTCATAAGCCTTCCACTTTAAGAAACCCAGAATAAATGGAAAATTTGCAAGTGGAGGAGAAAGAGCTAAGGGGACTGATGAAGAAGGAAGCTTCCATCTTGAAGGAGCTCATATTCCAATGCTTTCAGCAGAATAAATGTAAGAAACAGGATTCATACAGGTCAGTTGTATGGGGGTGGGGAGCCATGGCTCTAAGTCCTAAGCAGTCAGGGAGTTGGGAATGATTAGACACTTGGAGAATAAAGAAGTACACAGGAGAGCGACCTGGAGGCAGTGTAAATAAAGCAACCAACCAGTGTGTGTGTGTGTGTGTGTGTTCACACCTGTGTTTAACACAGAGAAGGTACACCAAAAAAGACATATGACCTGGCCCAGGGCCTTGAGCAGACTTGCTTTCTGTTGGGAATTACGAAAAGTTACATCCATACGTACATAAATTAAGTGGGTAAGCCTAGAATTTAGTTCTAAATGGCAGGATAGACCCTGGCACAGAGCCTGGAAAATAGGCACTTAATATGTGTTTATTGAATTTAATTAGATCTATATTCCATCAGAGGGCCAAACAGGAGAACACTGCAGTTATACAGGAAATGAGGATTCCTAATAAGCAATAATAGACACACACAACGCCATGAGGGCTGGAATGAACCTTTGGGACCAGTTAGGGAGAGGCAATTAGAAAAACTATTAAATACAAAAATCAGCAGTTAACTTTAATAAGAAAGGTACATAAGGATGACTTTTATACACTAAAGTAAGTGACAATCAAAATAAGCCATAGGATCAGTTTCTGGTAAGAAAGATCAACTATCAAGGAGTTTATTTTAAGGTTTGTTCTACAGTTATCATGACAATATCACTTCAGAACAATCATCAGGAAATGATGACTCATATAATGTGAAATGCTGAGACAAGGTCCCATTTGGGCTATAAAAACGCATGTATGCACATGTGGGGTTGACTACCTGAGACTCCTGTCTGATACATGTCAGCAAAATCAACAGTGATAAAGGTTTGAAGAGTCAAACCTGAGCAGGCAAAAAACAAAAAAACAAAAAACAAAAAAAAAACACAAAAAAACACAACCAAACAAACAACAACAACAACAACAAAACAGCTACGCCACTGGTACAATTAACAGTGAGTAGGAGGAGGAAGAAGACATGTTGGAAGCATTTTGTTTCCAGCTGCACTCTACAGGTGATCTGAGGCCACATGGAAGATGAGATATCTCAAAATTGCTAATCAATCTGACCCTGGGACAGCTTTAGTTCTGTGTCCAGAAGGCTGCATGCGTTAGTTTGTTGTTTAAACAATAGTATTCTAATTCAGCTCTCTTGGCTGCCAATGGCAAAGGCTATACAATGGGTACATCAGAGATGTGCAGGAGATGTTATTGTTTACTTCGTAACTCATATGTCATAGGCAGAGTCACGAAACTTCCACATCATAAAACAAAATGCACTTATATTACTGCTTATATAAGTTACTAATACTTCAATTGTGTACAATGTTAGGCATAGCTAGATTTGGTTGTTTTTTCACACGCCTGTCTTGCCTACTTGTTTGGTGAAAACCCTAAAGGTTGTATCCCTACACATTTTGATTAGTGCCAACATAATGTTCAAATATATGGTCATGTGGTTTTTGGTGCAGATCATGATTTAGATTAAAGATAGAAAGCATTCTGAACCATGCTTTGTGTGAGCTGAATTACTAATTTGCTAAGTTGTACTAAAAACTCAAAGAAAAATTTGCCAGTTAGAAGAGTAGAGGGAGAAAAAAAAGGTAATAAGATTAACAAATTGCTCACTTTCTATTTCAACCTGGAAATTTTGAGAGGCAAGAATGAGACAGGATTTTCTTACTCCAAGATGGTATCTATGCATTAAGTTTCACTGTTTAATTTCATAAAGGCATTTTTGTTACTGAAATAATTACTCCATATAAGGAACCTCTCACTGAAGGAAGAGCCACAGAGCACATTTTGCCAGTGCCTCTAGACTGAAGAGTGGTACTCAGTATCAGGATTTGTTTTTCTCCCAAAGACAGATACCACCAATGTTACACTGCATTCGCAATGGAAATCATCACTTGGGCACTGAATCTAGCCACAGAGGATTTGGCAAAATGGCTGTAACCTCTTCTCTGTCCTGGCCAGTGAGAATCCCACCACAGTTTTCCATCCGTTGGTGACCTCCATCCTGGATTACCTCAATGCCCTTTGCTCACAGCTATGGTTAAAGACCTCCCAGAAGCACCAGCTGTTGGTACAGAATACATCAGTTGTCTGGTTGTTAATGGGCATAGGCTGACACAACAGCAGTGTCTCCAAATGCCCAAGGCCCATGTGGCTGGTGGTCCTAAGCCCTTTCATCAGCCAGAGTTTCTGAGTGTTTCAAGAGGTATATTGAGCTCATTCATGTCTTGCAACTTTGGAACCTCCATAGAAGTTTGCCACTTCCAGGCAAGGAAGTAGATGGGACATAAGTAAAAGGTAGAAAACAGTATTTGAGAATGGAGAGATGTAAAAGGAATTTTGGGTGAGTTCCTTCAGCTTTGCATAATGAGTTAGGCAGAAGGCAGCTTTGAGGAAATTATGATTCCTGCCAAAAGGATGCTATGAATGCATATGCTTGCCAGCTGGAGGCTACGTATTCTATATAGCAAGATGGTCTTTCCATCCAGGTTTTATCATCACAGCAACTAAATAAGGAAAATGAAGATGAAATAGCCATTTTCAGCAGAGTCTGTACAACTTGATTCTGCTTCCTCTAGCCTTCAATGAAATCCAAGATTATCAGCTAATATCCCAGGTCTGTTGACTATGGAAACCTGGTAAGTAAAAGCCAGGGGAAAATGCCATTGGACAAGGTTTTTGTGAAATTCTTGGTTGAAAAATCAGAAACAGATCCATCAGTGTACCAATTATATTGAAGCTTCTGATGTGCTTAGTGGTTACCCCAGTTCATGCTAATCCAATATTTTTGGTTTGTACTAGTCAAGTATTATTTAAAACTGGACAGTATGAAACAATTTCAAAGCACTGAGAATAACTGAAATGACACTATGAATACACAATATGAAGGTTTATTAAGATCACTAACTCAGGCATGTGTTACAGCAATGACTTCTGGTCCTTTCAGAAAAACAAGTTATGACTGTTGATGGCAAAACCAAGTTAAGCTCAAAAAAGATGACCCAAAACAGGGCAATTGGTATCCAGTGCTATGACAAAAGATTCTTTTTTTAAAAAGATTTATTTATTTATTTTAAAGAATTACACAGAGAGAGAAGGAGAGCCAGAGAGAGAGAGAGAGAAAGGTCTTCCATCTGCTGGTTCACTCCCCAGGTGGCCACAACAGCTGTGCTGATCTGAAGCCAGAAGCCAGGAGCTTCTTCCAGGTCTCCCACATGGGTGCAGGGGCCCAAGGTCTTGGGCCATCTCCTACTGCTTTCCCAGGCCATAGCAGAGAGCTGGATTGGAAGTGGAGCAGCCAGGACTTGAACTGGTGCTCATATGGGATGCCGGCACTGCAGGCAGCAGTTTTACCCATTATGCCACAGCGCTGGCCCCATGACAAAAGATTCTAAAGAGTAGGTCGAATGACTTATTCAAGTATTAAAGTGAAATCGGGGTGGTATTTAGTCTAACAGTTAAGACAGCCACATCTTACACTGGAATACCTGGGTTCATTACCCATCTCCACCTCCTGGCTCCAGCTTCCTGATAATGTAGACTCTATGAAGCCACAGTGACGGCTCAAGTAAGTGGGTTCCTGCCACTCAAATGGCAGACCTAGATTAAGTTCCTGTTTCCCGCTTTTGGCTTGACCCATCCTCTGCTCTTGTGAACATTTGTGAGTGAACCCAAAATAGATAGTTTTTTCTACCTTTCTGTGTGTGTGTGTGTCTCTCTGCTTCTCAAATAAATTTTTAAAATTTTAGAAAGATACTATTTTCAAAAGAGTAAAGTGGAATCATCTACTGTACAAAATGGAAAGATAGTTCACAATCTAGCATTTTAAACTAACAGGAACTTCGTAAGTTGAGAATGTTAAATGACATGGAAAAATGAAGTTGGATTTGTGTAACTAATCCCCAGAATGATTATTTCTTTATGCTATTAAGTATATTCAAGTGACACTGTAGTGAAAGCTATTTTATATTTTTCAGACATTCCCAGGTGTTTTAGAAAAGAAGAGCTTATGACAAATGAGCTCGTTTGGTGGAAACAATTATGTGAGGAAATGCATGTTAAAATGTATTGACAAGGATACTACACATGTGTTACAGAGGGTGGTTTTATTAAGCAGGTGAGTATTTCTCACTAAGGATCATAAATCATCTCCCTATAAGGTAATGGGGTTTCAGCCCTGATTCCATGTCATTCCCTTTCAATACCACATACCCTCATCCTGGTCCCCACACTGGTATCAGCTAGCTGCCAGCTACAGGGTTCAGTAATTACCTGAGCATTTACCAAAAATGCAATGATTCTATCAGTGGCTTCACCTCTTTAACTACTCTATTCCACTGTAGCTTCACTTTGCCTTATACTGGGCCAAAGTAAATTTTCTAACATATTCCCCTCTTTTAAAAAAATATTTTATTTATTTATCTGAGAGGCAGAGTTAAAGACAGAGGGGAATACATAGAGAGAGAAGGTCTTCCACCCACTGGTTCACTCCCCAAATGGCTGCAATGGTCAGAGCTGGACCAATCCGAAGCCAGGAGACAGGAGCTTCCTCAAGATGTCCCTTGTGGGAACAGGGGCCCAAGCACTTGGACCATCTTCCACTGCTTCCCCAGGCCATACGCAGAGAGCTGGATCAGAAGAGAATCAGCTGGGACACAAACCAGTGCCTATGAGAAATGCTGGTATGCCACAGCACTGGCCCCTCCCTTGTTGTTCAAGACCCTTTAGAACAGACCATGAGAACACTATTTTGGCTTTTTTCTCAGATCATGATTTTCAGAGTCACACACTTTGTTCTTACTATTCTGCATTGTCTGAGATTTCTGAAAGCCAGTCCCGGGACAAGTTTCAGCCTGTGTTGTGGTTTTTGTAAATGTGTGCAGCAAAAATTAGGAGAGTAACAAAGGTCAAGATAATGGTGCCTTTTTTTCCCATAAAGTTAAAAGTATATTTTGTAGACCATTTTTATCCTAATCATCCATGCTTCTCACCTCTCTACTTTCCATTTTTTCTTTCTGAAAAATGATGATGTTTCACTGATTGGATGTTTTCCTTTATAACCCTACTTTGCTAAACAGAAAGATGAAACTGTATTCATTGTTTCTTTTCCTTTTTCCTTCCTTCTTCCTGCTCAATGTTCCTTCTTCTCCTCCCTCTCTCTCCCTCTTCTCCCTCTCTCTCTCTCTCCCCCACTTTGCTTTTTGTTTGTTTGTTTGTTCTTTGCTATTTTCCTGCTCTCTCATGGAAAACATGATGTCCTGGGCTCTCAATGATCACCAGACCATACTGGTAGACTGTCCATGTGTACCTTTATCCTGGCCACATGGTTACTGTTTCACCTCTTCAAACAAAATTCCCTATGTGGGGCTGTTGGTAAGACTATCAGGAAAGAAGGAAGAAAGAAACAAAACAAGGAAAGAAGAGAAAGTGTAGAATCAGAGGGAAGAGGACCAGAGAAGGGAAAGGAGAGGAGAGATTATGGCACTATGGTCACTTTGTTTTTCTATTCAAAACGTTCCTTCATTCAGGGTCAAAATAGTCATTGATGAAAGGCGACAGAGAATTCTTTATCTCCTCTTTATCATACACATTTGTGCTGAACGTGTGCCACCTGGTGAATTCAGCGGATCCAAAGGCTATGAATCCCTTTGACTCCACAAAACTCTGGTGAGGAGATCACTCTGTGATCGTTTCTTGTGGCTAGCGTAAGTCAGAATGTGGAGAACAGGGGGCGTGGGAAGGTCTCAAGCAGCCCTGGGAATAACCTAGTCTCCCTAATGATGCAAACACAGTATGTGAGTGAAGAAGGACCAAAACCTAAATCCAACCCAGCAACACTCCCCGGTGGTGTGACTTCAGATTTGGGGTCTCATTTTCTTTACTTATAACAATGGAAGTTGGAAGATACCAAATAAAGTTGCCAGAATATGATGAGCCAGGACTGGCTGGTTCCTCTCTGAAACCCTGGTGGGCAGCAGTGGTCCCTCCTCTGATTTTGATCCACTCACCTGACAAGGGCTTCAGAAGTGGAGTGCAACCAAATGTCATATTATTAGTTTCAAAATATGGGATGGGGGCAGCACCTATTATTCCAGTTACTCATTACCATTTTAGCTAAAGATTTCAAAGTAAAATTTTTGTTTCTGTGACATATAATAATTATTTCAAGATATGTGAAAGCTAATTCTATTTTTATTAGTATCAGAAATAAAGTAAGGCTGTCCATTAGTATCACTATTATTAAGGGTTATTAGAACTTTTGACTAATAGATTAAAACAGTAAACATTAATAAGACACAACTACTGAAAGGGGGAATAGTGATTAGCTTAATTTCTCATGATTATCTGCTTGAAAGACACTCAGTCTTCAAAAAATTGTTTGATCTGGATATGTTTGTGCTAACCTTGTGGACACAGATCAATAATAAGAGGGACTAATTAATTTGTAGATCATATAGAAATAGACAAAACTAAGCTTAAACCAGGTTGTATGATGCAAAAATGCATGTTCCTAATTAACCACCCTCTTTGAGGTAAAAAAAAAAAAAAAAAAACTAATGTTCCATTTATAGAAAACAGAAATTTCAGAATTTTTCTCACTTACTTTCTACAAAATAATTTGCACAATTCATTTAAGTCACAGATTATATCTGATAAAATCTTTGTATGCATTTCAAAACAAGAAGCCAATATAAGCAATTAGAATTAGAGCAAAGAGGTGAACATTAAGAAAAATACACAAAATCAACACCTTAATAACCATTAGAAAATACAATGCAATATATTCAAGAAAACAATAATATAAGTACTAGGAAAATCCTACCAAAAAGTAAAACCTCCTAAATTATTCAAGTGATGATTCAGAGTATACATAGTGTGGGAATGGAAGTGAGCATTGGGAGCTGGTGCTGATCTGTTGGGGAGGCAGCCCATGGCAAGCCTAGTTGAGGGGGCACAAGAGTAAAAGGCAAAGATGGTGGGCCTGGGGTAGTGGTGGTGGGAGATGGACGGGCAGAACAAACAAAGGCAAGCGAGGCTGGTGCCACTGACGATTTAAGAAGCCCACTGTTCCCCGACACCCACTGCTGTCCCTGAGTAAATCTGCTGCTATTTTGTGGTGACACTCAGATGCTGCTCACAAAATCCCTTATGCTGTGTCTATCATGATAACTTTCTTGCACAAATATCTATGGGGAATCTACAGCACACACTGAATCCATTCCAGACAAATTCCCTGTCATTTTAAAATGGAAAGGACACTATGTCTCCAGGTAGATATCTTGAAGACAGAGATCCTTTCTAAATATAATTTTATAATCTGAAATTCCAGTGAGATCTATATTGATTAATAAATACATAAAAAGGTAGATAAATTGAAAATTAAAAGTGATTAAGAAGTGCCTGTAGATTTCCATAAAGACTTACATACAATTAATTATTAAAAATATCTATGTAGGAGAGTGGGCCTTCAGCCTAGTCATTGAGAAGCTTGCATCCCACATTGGAGTGCCCAAGTTTGCCAATGCCTCAGCTCCTGTCTCAAGCTTTCTGCCATTGCAGAGGCTGGGAGGCAGCAGTGATAGCTCAAGTGACTGGGTTTCCGCCACTCATGTGGGAGACCTGGATTGCTTTCAGGGCTCCTAGCTCCCGCCCCTCCTGGCCCAAACTTAGCTGTCGTGGGTACTGGGGAAGTGAATAGTGAGTGGTGGATCTCTCACTGTCTCTCTGCCTTTCAAACAAATGAAACAAATAAAACTTTAAGAAGTTTCTTTTTAAAAATCCATGTAAAACTATGCAATGTAATAAATGGCACAAGAAAGAAAAGTCAAAAATGTCCTATTCTGTGGAGGTATGTTGTGGTATAAAGATCACATTTCACATTATGGAGCAAAAAGAAGTACAAGGTTTGATATCATTGATTAGTTAACTGAAAAACTAATAATAAAACTTAAGTGTTATCACAAATCTTTGACTAAAATTCTCTGTCTACTAAAGGATTAATTGTATACATAAAACCATAAAAATGTAAGAAAATATTAGTTAGTTTTTATCTTATTTCTGGATGGGGACGGTCTTTCCACAGAATACAAATGAATGGGAGAAATGCAGGAATTAGGGGCTGATTCAAATACATAGACCTTTAAAACAAGTTTGTCAAAGCTTACAAATAAGAAAGGGAAAAAAAAGGGAGCAGTCTAAGCAAAAAACCTGAAAACGGACGCTAACACTTAAGAATACAGCAAGCAGAAGTAATGTTTGGAACAAATATTTGGGTTTTAACTATGGAGCAGACACTGATTTGATGACTACACAAGAAGTGAGTTCACCCTCAGAGAGAAGTATTGGAAGCACTGGATTTTAATCATTTTGTAAATTTTATAAAATGTTTTTTGCTGAAATAACTGAATATAATAACACTGAAGCTTCCGTATTTTAAAGATGAGCAAAACTTTGAAAGCAATTCGAGTAAGCATGATAGCATTCTATCCCAACTGTTTGGAACAACTTTCAATTCCTTATTTTGAAGTGCTACTTTGTTTCACCCCATTCTAATTTTAATTGAGATTGGCTTCCTGAGTTGCCTAACTCAGGAACACCAGAGCTTTTGTCTCAAATCCTCTTTTTCTCTACACTAATTGAAAATGCTAACTCTCGTATCCAAAGCATCTTGTATATATACTTTCTCCTACCTAATTAGGTAAAAGATTACTTTTGTCCAGTTCTTTTCCTGGAAGAACAAAGAAATCTATAGAGACTGGGGAGAGCGTCCACATGCCAGCAATATGTACCTATTCAGCTGCTCTGTCCAGTCCCAAGATGTGTGCCCATTTCACTTTATTTTCTTCTTTCAATCCCATTATGCCGTATTTTTTAATGTTCAGAAACATCTTGCTTTTGACATTTTAAAATTTCTAAAATTGGACTCTTGAGTGAATTTGCCAAAGTTGCCTTCTTACCTTTTACTCGCTCTCACTTGGAACACAGTAGTCCTTTTAATAAAGACAATGACTTATATTCTATGTAAGGTGTGTCAAATAAAAATCATCATTTAATAAGATTCTTTTCTCAAAGAACCATTTCTCCCCAATGGTAAAGTGAAGAACAAAATTTTTAAAAAAGTAATAAAATACCATTAGATTTCTTTCACTATTTAGAATAAATAACTTCTCCAAATTTTTGAAGAATGTACATTACAATAACTTCTTCTCTGGAATTCTTATAAAAGCAATTCTGGAAGATCTGCAAAAATGTTTAACTAGAACTTCAGAGGAGCAGTCTTTTGCAAGGAGACACCTACTTTGCTGAAAACAACTGGGCTGCTGGTCAGCTGGATGCACTTACAAGACAAACATGAGCATGTCCACTCGGATTGTTCAGTGCCCACTGTCACCTGTCACTAAAAGCTTTGCAAATCCCCCTTAGTGTTATTGGCAGATGTTTAACAACTGATTCTGGAGGAAACACAAAGGAGGGGGATCTTTGTTGCAGAGGATTTGCCACCTCCATGACTTCCCACCAGGGCCAATTTCAAGCTACCTGTATAACATTTCTGAACAAAGAGAAAAGAGGGCCACACAGGCTTTCTGCAACACATCCCTGAACTGACTTCATGGAAAAGAGATCTGATAAATTACTGCATGGGTATAAGGAGCCTCAGGCTGATGTCCAGACTCCTTAATGGAGAAGAATTATGGTAGGAGGAGCAAGGACAGAAATATGGGTGAACAGTGATCATTGTCTGAGTCACAGGTTTTCATAGATTTTGTCAGAGAAGAAAGGTGTCACGTTGCGGTTTTCAGGTTGTTTATTACAGGTGGTGGCAATGTAAACACCCTGATCTGTCTCATCTACGAAATCTTTGCAAAGTTCTACACTGCTCACTAGTGCTTCAGGATGAGTGTGTGTGTGTGTGCGCACGCGTGTATTGTGAATTGAAAATGCTGAACACTGCTTTAGGTTGGGTACAGGACTAAAACTGAGGCTGACTGTAGGGCTAACGAACTTGCTTGTTAGTAAGAGGGCCAGAAAAGGATGCCAGGATGGAAGAAAAGTTTATGAGAAAGAAGAAGCAAAGTTGGTTTGGCTGCTTGTTTATTATGCTATTTTCTTGCGAGGGAGTTTAATTTGCTCTGTTTGAAGATAGTGGCTGTACAGAAAAGGAAAGAAGCATGAGAAGCGGGAAGTGGACGTGTGTGAGCTTCCCTGGAGTTCAGGGACTACAGGGATAAGCTCACAATACTATGATATCATTAGCCAAGTTTCATATGTGCTCTCTATATATGCAAAAATGGATCCATTTTTTTTTTTAAAGATTGATTTATCTATTTGAAAGGCAGACTGGTAGAAAGAGAGAAGAAGACATCTTCCATTTGCTAGTTCACACCCCAAATGACCAGGGGTGGTCCAGGCTAAAGCCAGAAGTCCTGAAGTCCACCTGGGTCTCTCACATGGGTGGCAGGGACCCAAGCACTTGGGCCATCTTCTACTGCCTTCCCAGGTGCATTAGCAGAGAGCTGGACTGGAAGCTGAGGAGCTGGGACTTGAACTGGTGCTACAATATGGGATGCTGGAGTCGTAAGCAGTGGCATAACTGGCTGCTCCACAACACCAGCCCTCTGATCCAATTTTAATATGGTCTAATCTAGCCTTTGAACCACCACTGGTCCCACAATTTTAAGTACTGAAAACTTCTGGATAGAGCTTCATAAATTATTTACACCTCTTGAATATTTGTCCCAGATTTTTACCTGACAAAGTTTCAAACAATCCAAATTAGTCTCTTGAGGTGTACACAAATATAATTTACTTATCATCATCATTGTCTATAAATTGGGAAAACAGGACAGAGAAATTAAAGGGACTTCAAAGCATCTCCTGTATTCAGGACAGAGATGGTGGGTAGCAGGGGAGAGCCAGAGCCAGAGACAGAAAGACAGAGATACTCATCCACTGGTGCACTCCCCAGATACCCTAATGCACAGGCCAGGAACCAAGAACTCAACCCAGTTCTCCCACATAGGTGGCAGGGACCCAACCATTCAAGCTATCACATGCTGCCTCACAAGGTTTGCATTGATAGGAAGCTGGAGTCAGGAGCCAGAGCCAAGACTCAAATCTAATCATCCCCACCTGAGATGCAGGTAACCCCACAAAAGTCTTAATTGCTACACCAAATGCCCATTCCCAGACAACTATCTTTTTGGCTCTGTAGCAAGTTCTTGAATGCACAAAGGCCACCAGACAGACAAGGTCTGGTTATTCTTGCAAAGGCACTTCCTACATTTGTCCTCTTCTGAACAGAGGAGAGAGGAGGGGAGGAGGACTGGATGGAACTGTTCTCTGTGTGGTCCAGAGGTCTTTAGTACGGGAAGTGGGCCTTCCGGCCACAGTTGTACCAGAAATCGTTCTTTCCCCTTATAGTAAAACCCTGTTTATAAATATGCATGCACCCACACGCAAACATACACATCCCTTAAATGTCCAGATCAGCACTGTATCCACAGAGATAAATACAGAAAGAAGAATGACTGGGACAGATGGATGTAGAAATAATTTTAATTTTTTAGGAAAACATTTGCCTGCTTTGGGGTGAAACAGTCACTTCTAAGGGAAAGGAAACCTGTACTTAGGCTAAACTTCCTCAGGATTAATTATTACTGTATTTGAAATCCAAATGACCCGGCCCATCATTAGCGGATAAGTGTAGGCCAGGGAATAAATATCCACTCTGTCCACAATAAGACAGGTACCCGCACCAAGTTCAAAGGCCCCTGGACTTTACCACACACACATTTGGGCCATCTTTAGAGTTGTGAAGATGACGAAAAGTTGGATGTATTCTGAAAACCCAAGGAGGCAGCCAGCACAACCTCAGGCTAATTAGCAGAAACCACAGGTAGAACCAGCTGCTGGGCCATTCACGTAACCAATGCTTGAGCCAGATGCCACTTTTGGAAAAACATACCTCAGTGCTCCTCATTGAAATTCTGTCTCTGGGCTTATAAAGAGTGTACTGTGTGAGCAACACAGGCCTGGCTTGGGGCAACTGGGGCCACTCCGTGCGATAGAGTGAGAAGCTATGCTCTGCTTTCCAAATGGCTGCTCATTGCAAACAGCCTGCCCAGTGGCACAGCCCCAGCCTGGGAGGTTTTCATGCATGCTGGTGATTCCAGTCTCACTGTATTCTGACTTGAGGAGGAAAAGGATCAGACGGGGGTAAAATCTCATATGAAGTAAATGACCAGAGAAGTGTTTTATCAATAAAATTTCATTTACACCTCACAAGCATATCGCTCAAATGACAAAAGCACACGGACACCTCACATCTTCTTTAGAACATATGTCACTTTTCTATTAATAAACAGTACAGATCTCAAACACTTGTGTACATAATAAGTGTTATTTGAAGATGGTGGCATTTGTTGATTTGAATTCATGCACTTGGCTTACAAAGGATTCTCTTAACTCCATCCTACTCAATGTGTCTACAAATCCACAACCAATCTTTCTCAAGATGATTTAAATGGATTTTATAACAATTTGGTGCTATACCCTATATTTGTTGGCACTCAATGTTTTTAATATTTGCAAGGTCATAATTCAGTCTCAGTCTGCTTTTCTTTGAGCATTTACTATAGAAATATCTACTCTGGAGAAATACATTTGACCACAAAACTAAATATCAAAAGAGCAGTTAATTATAAATCCTGTTTTGCAGTTCAGAACAGCAACAAGAAGTGTAAGGCATGTAAAAGCTGGTGTGAAGTCCTTCCAGAGTGGGTAAAAGGAAAGGCATAAAAGGGCAGAAAGGGGGCTGGTACTGTGGCGTAGTAGGCTAAGCCTCTGCCTGCAGTGCTGACATCCCAAATGGCTGCCAGTTCGTGTCCTGGCTGTTTCACTTCTGATCAGGCTCCTTACTAATGTGCCTGGAAAAGCAGTGGAAGACATCCCAAGTGCTTGGGCCCCTGTTTTTGCATGGGAGACCTGAAAGAAGCTCCTGGCTCCTGGTTTCAGATTGGAGTCCAGCTCTGGCCATTGCAGCCATTGGGGAGTGAACCAGTATATGGAAGGCCTGTCTCTCTGTCTCTCTCTTCTTTGTCTGTAACTCTACCTCCCAAGTAAATAAAAAAAAAATCTTTTTTTAAAAGGGAAGACTAATAATACAATTGATGGCTTGTGAAGGGAACAGCAGTATATCTCAAATACTTTCATTTTGCCAGGGTAAAGTACCTATTCTTCTCATCTCTTTATATCTGTATTGGGTTTCTCATAGAAGCATATTTGTCATTCTTGGTATGATTTTCCAAATTGATTCCATTATAAATCATGATTTCCTGCTTTTCCAGTCACAATAGTCTAAGGCACATGATAAAGCAACATCAGAAAGATCTTGTTATAATGAACTCATATGTTCCAATGCTCTGGTAGGAAAAGTATTGCTGGGATTACTAGGATAAATCTGAATTCATCAAGCAGCCTTCAATTCCTTCCATTTCCATTGCCTATGTCAACTTCCCTCACGGAGGCCACATACCTTGATGCTGCAACAATATGGAAGTTGAGTGTGGACTAGGGCCCAAATCAGAAACCACACCATAAAGTCAGAGACTGCACACAACAGAAAAGCATGAGTAGTGTTGCAGAACAACCCCCTCAACTACTGGGATGTTCTGCTCTAGAACTCCCAAATATGGGTCTGCTTGCCCAACACACAGAAAGCCAAACAACAGCAGGTGACCAGGTAGGTTTACTACACCCCTGGATAAAACGGGAGAATCTCTGAAAACATCAGTGATCCCAATACCACCAGCAAGGAGACTGAACAGGAGCTTCACCAACAATGAGCAGCCAGGGAAAGCGCTCTACTTCCCCCACTAGAACTGAGACTCTTTCCCACCTAATAACATTAAGGCAGGAGGAAAAATCACTCAGAGGGGCCCAGCTGTTAAAAGAGGCCTAGTCTTGGAAGAGTCTTTGATCCTGTGGGCCCAAGCATATCTTCTGCCAGCCAGACTCCAGGGTAGTCCAGAGGCACCAGCAGATGAACTCTTACCATACTTCACAAGTGAGAGGCAGTGGGAGTGTAGGCCCGAAAAGATCTCTTCTTCATCAGGCAGCACCAGCAAGCAACAGTGGGCACCCTGGTGCCATCAGATAAGCCAATTAGACTGAAATAGTACTGCAAAGATTCAGAAAATTCAATTTCAGTGTACTCAAAACCCACAAAAGTAGGCCAAGAACACTAAACAAAGTGACTATCTGCTAAAATAAAAGATTTAAATTTAAACCTGACACTCATAACTCAATAGATAAAATATCCAAGATGTATAGAGGAAAATTATTTATTATAACATGATCCAAGAAAATTATACCTTGAAAGAGATAAACAATTGGCCAACACTAACATTGTGATGAGTCATATTTTGGAGTTATTTAAAAAGAATTTTATACAGTCACCATAAAAATATTTCAATATTTAATTATAAATTATCTTAAAAAATATATTAGGAAAATCTCAGCAAAGAAAAGTTATTAAAAAAAGAACCAAGTAGAAATCGTAGAACTGAAAAAAGAACCAAAAAACATACTAAATGGACTAAATGGTAGAGATAATAGAGAATAGAACCAATACACAAAGACAAAACAAAATAATTTATCCAATCTGAACAGAAGAGAAAATAGATTTATTTTGGAGTCAGCCTTGTGGCATGGCAGTTAAGGCTGCTGCCTGCAACCCTGAATCCCATATAGGTGCCAGTTCAAGTTCCAGCTGCTCCACTTCTGATTCAGCTCCCTGCTAATGTACCTGGGAAAGCAGCAGAAGATAGCCCAAGTGCTTGGGATTCTGTACCCTGGTTGGAGACCCAAATGAAGTTCTTGGCTCCTAGCTTCAGCCCAGCCCAGCCTTGGCCATTGCAGCTGTTTGGTGGAGTGAACCAGAGGAAGGAAGATCTCTCTCTGTCTCTCCCTCTCTCTCTATGTAACTCTGCCTTTCAAACAAATGAATAAATCTTTTAAAAATGTCAAATGCTAATTATTTAAAAATAAAAGTATTCTTATTTCACAGCTGAAACATTAACAAAAATTTTATATTCATAATATCAGAGCTGTAGAAGGAGAGAAGGAAGAATGTGGGACTGAAAGACTAATTGAAAAAATAATTACATAGAACTTGCCAGATTTACCAAAAGTTACAAACTCATAAATTCAGGAGGGTGAGTAAATCCCTAAAAGGAATCCATTTGGAGACACGTCCATGTCAACCCCCCAAAGAAATCCACATCAACATATAATATAGCCAAACTTTTGAAAACTAAAGATAAATCCTTGAAAATGCCCAGGAAGAAACAACCCATCACTTCCTGGGGGAAGATAAATTTAAATGATGGCAGACTTCTCATCTGAAACTGGAGACCTTAAAGATGTGGCACAATAGTTTTCAAGTGCTGAAAACTGCTAACCTCAAAAAGTACATCCAGTAAAACTCTCCTTCAGGAATGAAAGGTAAGTAAGGATATTCTCAAAGGAATCTGTTGCCACCATAAAGATTGACTTATGGTATTTCTTTGGAGAGAAAGGAATTGATGAAAGAAGGGGTCTTAGGAAGGAAGAAACAATGGAAACAGCAGAAATCTGATACACACAAAACACTATTCTTTTCTTCATGAATTTTATAAGTGATAGTTTACCTTTCAAATAAAAACTATCAGACCATCTAATACTTAAAACAATGATATATTAAAAGTAGAGAAGGTAAAGAGACCTAAGTAGAAGTGAGCTTGCCAGACTTCACTGAAAGTAATAAAATGGGCCAGCATTATGGCATTACAGGGTATGCCGCTACCTGCAATACCAGTATCTCCTGTCAGAGTGCCAGTCTGAGTCTTAGATTTTGCTCTTCTAATCCAGCTCTCTGCTAGTGTACCTGGGAAAGCAGTGAAAGACGGCTCAAGTACTTGGGCCTCTCCCATCCACATGGGAGACCCAAATGAAATTCCTGGTTTATAGTTTCCGCCTGGCCCAGCTGCAACCATTGTGGCCATTTGGGGAGTGAAGTAATAGATGGAGAACTCTTTTTTCTGCCTCTCCCTCTCTTTCTGTCACTAGCATTTCAAATAAATCAAATAAATCTTTTGAAAATTTTTAAGAGAAATAAAATTTTGAGAGCAGTAGACTGTGAAAAGTCACATGTGTGTATTTTAATACCTAGACCTACCACTATGAACTATAAAAAGAAAAATGTCCCAAAATACTAACAAAAAACAAGATGGATTTTTTAAAAAATATGCAAGTAACTTATAGAAAGGTAAGAAAAGAGAAACAGAGGAACAAAGAAAAAAGATATTAATAATTATGTTAAATGTAAATGGATTAAATATGCTAATAAAAGGGCAGAGAGTGTCATAGTCCAATTAACAGCAATTCAACTATATATTGTTTCTAAGAGACTCACTTCAAACTCAGCAACATGAATAGATTGGAAGCATTAAAAGGATTGTGCCATGAAAACACTATTGTTTTTTGTAAAAAAAAAAAAAAAAAAAAGAGTGGCTGTATTAAAGTCAATACAGTAGACTTCAGAGCAAAGAAAAGTACTGGAGACAAAAGGGCATTATGTAATGATAATGGGATCAATTTATCTGGGTGATATACGGCTTCCAAATGTGTAATTAAACGACTAACTGCTAACGTACCTGGGAAAGCAGTGGAAGATGATCCAAATACTTGGGCCCCTGCCACCCACATGGGAGAAACTCCTGGCTCCTGGCTTCGGCCTGGCCCTGCCCCTGCCCCTGCTGTTGTGGCCATTTGGGAAGTGAACCAACTAACAGAAAATCTCTCTGTGTTTCTGTCTCTCCTCTCTCTGTTACTTTGCATTTCAAACAAATAAACATTGCTTAAAAATATATGAAACATGGCCGGCGCCGAGGCTCACTAGGCTGGCTAATCCTCCGCCTTGCGGCACCGGCACTCCAGATTCTAGTCCCAGTCGGGGCACCGGTTCTGTCCCGGTTGTTCCTCTTCCAGTCCAGCTCTCTGCTGTGGCCCGGGAGTGCAGTGGAGGATGGCCCAAGTGCTTGGGCCCTGCACCCACATGGGAGACCACGAGAAACACCTGGCTCCTGACTTTGGATCAGCATGGTGTGCCCGCCACAGCGCACCGGCCACAGCGCACCGGCTGCGGTGGCCATTGGGGGGTGAACCATCGGAAAAAGGAAGATCTTTCTCTCTGTCTCTCTCTCTCACTATTCACTCTGCCTGTCAAAAAATAAATAATAAATGAAACAAAAACTGACAGAACTCCATTTTAAAGTGTACATTTTTTCTCACATCTAATGTTTCTGAAAAGGAGATACTTCTTAGATTAGATAATACAATTTTATATAAAAAAGCTGTTAATTTTGAAAAGCTGTCATTAAGTCAATGTTGCAATTTTCAAGAGAGTCTTAAAAAGGAAGAAATGTGACAATTGCTTCTTATTTCAAAAGTGTGAATCTTGCTGCATGTTTGACAAATTGAAAGAATTCAGAATTATTGGCTTTTTGACAAACTGTTGAAATCCCCACTAATCCCATTAGCTAAATGTTTAAATTAAAACAGACACAAACATGCCAAGTAGTTCATTAAACTGTGATTTTATTATTAAGGCAAAAAAAAAAAGGTAAAATCTGAAAATACTGTCTTTAAACCCAGGCCGATAGCCTTAAATTTTACCTTGACCAGAATTTCCATCTACTAGATTAATTTTATTGTTTACCTGAACATTTTACATTAACCAAATACTGTCAAATTGCTCAGATTGGAGGGTTTATTCTGTTTTTGTTTTAATGAATGAACAGCAGAAAAGTCAACTTCTGATTGATGCTTGCTAATGTCATGTGCATCAGCTGTGGACACTTACTTTTAGCAGCCAGTTCTAGAGTTCTCCTACTTCTGTGTTGTGTGAGTTATTATACCTTTGTTGTGGGAGACAACTCCCCTGCTGGGCTTGTTGCAGGTTTTTGCTTCCATGTGAGAAAAGAATTCAAAGAGGAAAATGTAGATAAAGGTGTGCAGGAAAGCAAGATGTGAGTGGAGGCAAACTCTGGAAAGAGAATGAACTGCAATTCACAAGATTAACCATGATCCTTTTGTAGGGAAAGCTGATGGTATTAACTGAATAGTCAAAGGAGGGGGCCAGCGCTGTGGAGCAGTGGGTTAAAGCCCTGGCCTGAAGTGACAGCATCCCATATGGGTGCCGGTTCTAGTCCTGGCTGCTCCTCTTCCGATCCAGATCTCTGCTATGGCCTGGGGAGGCAGCAGAAGATGGCCCAAGTCCCTGGGCCCCTGCCCCCACGTGGAAAACCCAAAAGAAGCTTCTGGCTCCTGGCTTCAGATTGGCGCAACTCCAGCTATTGTGGCCATCTGAGGAGTGAACCATCAGATGGAAGACCTCTCTCTCTGTCTCTAGCTCTCTCTGTAACTCTTTCAAATAAATAAAATAAATCTTAAAAAAAATAGTCAAAGAAGGCAGAGTTTGGGGAGCTGCAGTGTGCGTGGTAGTCTCTAGGAAAGTGTCATGGCATCTGGAGCATGACAGGAAGCAAGGTTCAGGTGCATGATGGGAAGGGAGTGGGCCAAGCCTACTGCCATGCTGCATGGGCAGGAAAGACTTAGGTGGTGTGGACACTGCCTGTGGCTTGGGTGCTGGAATTTCACATTTCCTCATTGTTTCCCTAGCTGTATCACTTTCACTGCCCTTGATCCTGAACCTCTAAGGTCCTCAAATATTGTCTTTTGCTGTCTGTATTTGGGGATGACTGTGAAAAGGCAGCTAAGCATTTTAGCAAGAATTTGCACATGAGATGATGAGGTGAAAGTATAATGCTGCCTTGTCTATT
The DNA here is from genome assembly GCF_051225735.1 of Oryctolagus cuniculus. NCBI lineage: Eukaryota > Metazoa > Chordata > Mammalia > Lagomorpha > Leporidae > Oryctolagus > Oryctolagus cuniculus. The sequence goes on along the minus strand of NC_142874.1, from coordinate 49,932,421 downwards.
TTAAAACTTATACAGTTGGGCTGGCACTACGACTCACTAGGCTAATCCTCCGCCTGCGGCACCGGCACTCCAGGTTCTAGTCCCAGTTGAGGCGCCGGTTCTGTCCAAGTTGCTCCTCTTTCAGTCCAGCTCTCTGCTGTGGCCCGGGAAGGCAGTGGAGGATGGCCCAGGTTCTTGGGCCCTGCACCCACATGGGAGACCAGGAGGAAGCACCTGGCTCCTGGCTTCCGTAGCCATTTGGGGGGTGAACCAACTTATACAGTTGTCCTTCTATACCCATAGGGATTGATTGTTTGCAGGAATGCCTCAGACATCAATTTATAGAAGCTCAAATTCATTACACAAAATGGCATAGCATTTGCATATAACCTACACAATGCTCCCCATACATTAAGCCATTTTTAGATGACTTATAAAACCTAGTACAAGTACATTCTGTGCAGTTGTTATGCTGTTTAAGAAATAATTGCAAGAAAAAAAATTCTGCAAATGTCCTATCCAGATGCAATTTTTTTCTCAATTATTTTCAATCTCTGGTTGAATCCATGGATGTGCAGCCCACAGATACTGTGGACCAACAGTCTACACAATCCTTACACATTCTTCGTAACTTGTTTATTTCCCTTCAATTGCATTTCTAAAATTCATGCATGTTGTCCATTCCTCAGGAGGTTTCTATTCTGTTTTCACAACTTTATTTGATCATTCTACTTTATATTTGAAGAATACTTATATATGTACTCATTCACTCATTCAAGAGGCAGAGTGACATAGAGAGGAAGAAATCTATCTGCTCATTCACTCCTAAAATGCCTGCAATATCTAGGGCTGGGCCAAGCTGAAACCAAAAGCCAGGAACTCCATCCAGGTTTCCCACATTTGTGACAAGCATGCAAGTATTCTGGTCATCATATACTGCCTTCTCGGGCACTTTAGAAGGGAGCTGGACTGGAAAAAGAGCAGCACAGGTGAACAATATTGCCATAAGCATTCTTTTATTTGCCTTCTAATGAACAAACCACAGAGTTTTTCTAGAGTATGTCTCCTAGACATTGATTCCCGAGTTGTGGGTGTCTTCTGTAAACTTTAGCAGATAATATTGAATTGTTTTCAGAGTAGCTCTCTAATTTTAAATATTTGACAGAGTATGAGTGTCCCGAAGACTTAGTATTTTTAACCACATATCTGTAAAGAATTCTCATCGTTCTATTCTTCCTTTGTCTATCTCCTTAGTTATTTCAAATGCAGTAATTTTGTAGATCATATATATTGTCCTATTAACTCTCTTTCTTAGATGTGTGTTTCCTTAAGTACCTTCTGTCATTTCATTGTGAGTTTATCTTCAGAAGATGCCATTTTTTCTTCTCAGGTGGGAGTCCTGTGCACAAGGGTTGAGACTGTTCCTGGGAGGTAGTTTTGTATTTGTATCTGCTGCGTCCCAATTGGTCCCAGATCAGTTTTTACATAAATATTTGAGCAAGATATCTTGGATCTTCATAGTGTCTGCTCCCATGTTTATCGCATTGAATTCCTTGTGTATTTCTGGCATCTGGTGACTTTTTTCCTTTGGCGCTTGGTTTTGTATTACTTCTGTTGTTCTGTTTTATTTTATCAAATCTTTCTATTCTGTTAGAGTGAAAGGGAAGCCATTGCCAGCTCAGTCTGTCATATTACCAGGAATAACAGCTGATTTGTAGTATTTCTGGTCCATAAAAGAGTAATTTCTCAGTGTAAAGTGATTTCAGGTTGTAATCTGTTTTCTTATCCAATTTAACCCAGGAAGAAAATGGACTTCAGTAGATGATTCCTATGGCTATCACTGTCATTGCCAGTTAATTGGTGGGCATCTTGGTTCTGAAATGAGTCTCATGAATTTTCTCTGAAGGAAGTCAGCTTTCATAGTGCATGTAAAATCAACTTTTAAAGCCTGCCAGTCTCAGGACTTTGATAAAACTTCCTAATGTCATAAATGCTACCCTGTGTAGCCTTTGAGATGCAGCAAGTAATTTTCTCTGGTTACAATATCTAAATATGTTTCTAGCTCCCTTTTTTAAAAAGATTTATTTATTGATTTGAAAGTCAGAGTTAAACAGATAGGAGAGGCAGAAAGAGAGAGAGGTCTTCCATCTGCTGGTTCTCTCCCCAACTGGCTGCAATGGCCGGAGCTGCGCCAATCTGAAGCCAGGAGCCAGAAGCTTCTTCCGGGTCTCCCATGTGGGCGCAGGGGCCCAAGGACTTGGGCCATCCTACACTGCCTTCCCGGGCCACAGCAGAGAGCTGGATCAGAAGTGGAGCAGCCGGATTTTGAACCGGTGGCCATATGGGATGCCAGCACTGCAGGCAGCGGCTTAACCTGCTATGCCACAGCACTGGCCCCATGTTTCTAACTCCTAAAGAGGGCTTTTGGCTACACACACCTGTGCAGTTAGCAGTTGTGTGTGTCTGTATGTCTGTGTGTATGTGTATGTGTATGTATATGTGTTTGTGTATGTCCGTGTATACATATGCCCTTGTACATGCCCAGGCTGACATTCTTAGATAACACTGCATATTATCAACTTAGATTTTCAAAAATTTATTTTTAATGCTGCAAAAACTATTTAACTATTTGCAGTTAATTGCCTTATGTTTATGATATGCTATTATTTTAGAAGAAAAGTGAACATTTAAACATTTTTATTTACTTATTTGAAAGGCAAATGGATACAGAGAAGGAGAGACAGAGAGAGATCTTCCATTTGCTGGTTCACTCCCCAAATGACCACAACAGTCAGGACTGGATCAGTGAAAGCCAAGTGTCAGGAACTCTATCTGGGTCTCCCATGTGGGTGTTAAGAACTCAAGTAGTCATCTACTCCTGTTCAGGCACATTAGCAGGAAGCTGGGTCAGAAGTAGAGTTGGGACTTGATCCCAGGCACTCTGGTGTGGGATGTAAGCATTTCAAACAGTATTTTAATCTGTTCTGCCACAACACCCACTATGCTATTAATTGTTAGCTGTTTTAAATTTAGAATCAGGATCAGAAGAATTCCAAGATTTTTTCTGCTTTTAAGAAACTTCAATGGTTTATGTTTCTTAGTGATTTAAGATATTCATCTCTCAATATAAAGAGATAATGAGAATATATAGAGCATGATGTCTTAGGGTCATAACTCTAAATGGTATTTAACTAATTTTATTTAATTGAGAAAAAACTAGAGTGGATAGAGTGACTCAAATGTGTTATTTAACATATTTTATATTTTTAGTAGTAAAAAAAGTGTAGGAAGTACATTCTCACAGGGGAGTTAGAGAGAAAACCACAGTGGGAACTCTATGGAAGGAAGAGGAATGCTGTGGATCTATGTGCAAGGTGCATGTGTTCACCATGAATATTGACAGAGCACAACTCCAGCAGCTGAGAACCCGAGCAGGTGCCAGCTGTGGAGACTCAGGTGAGATCAGACTGCAGCAACCACTGCCACTGCTGATATAGCCAGAGAGAGAACATGGCGTGAGACCAGCCGGAGTCCTAAGGGGGTCAGGTTTCTCTCACCCCGTCCACCCCACAATGGCAGTTGGTAACCAGCTGGGAGAGGGCAGGCACCATTTGGGGCATAAATGGCAGCCATGGAAGCCCTTGTGGGCATGCAACAGCAACTGGCTGAGATAAGGCTCCATCTTCTCAGCAGTGCCTATGGCTGCACCTCTGGTGCAACTGGTAGGGAGGAGGCAATGTTTGGGCAGAGGCTCTTCTGTACACATGTGATCCAGAGATTCTGGGAGAGGGAAAAATCCATGCTCCCCACTGACTTTGATTTGGCTGGGAGGACTGACATGGGGCTGGGCACCCACAAAGGACTATGAGGCACCCCCAGCCTCCAAACATACCACAGGCTATGCGGCTCAAACTGCCAAGGCAGAGCAACCACAGGCGGCTGGCTCTGGGAACATCTGTGTCTCTGTGGACCAGACAGGCTAGCAGGGCAGAGCAGATCCTCTACACCAGGAGACTGTGGGAGCCTTGTGTGCCGATGCTGTGGGGACTCTGTGATTGTACAACAGAGCACAGGGTGTAGCTGGGTCTCTGGTGAATCACTGCATGGGACTCCACATGCTCAGAACTCCTTGACTGTCTGGGGTGAGTCACATGCTCACAGTGAGGACTGTACAGATCCTTTGTGCAATTCATATGGAAGCGCAAATGAGTACTGCAACAACTGAGGGCTAACACCCAGGAGGAGAGGAGGTGAGAGTGTGACCACACCAGCAGAGGTGACCATACCCCTTCTTCTGTTAACAAGAGGAAATCCACCGTGCCCAACTTGGGTGTCATCTGGATAATTGCCCCATACTGGAGCACTGGCTACAGCAACTTGGTCACACCTCTGGTATTCACTGAATGTGCAGACATTCCACCAAGCCACAGAGGCATAGTCCATAGATAAAAGCTATCAGATGAAAAACCAGTAAGTATTTCAACAAACACCTACAAATAAATGCAAAAATTCAAGAAACAAAAATAAGGAAGACAATATGACAAAATCATGGCCACAAAAGAACACAACACTTTAATATTACAATGTGAATATGAAGAGAATGATGAAATGCCTGAAATAGAATTTAAAAGATTAATCATAAGATTACTCAGAAGCAATGAGAAGAAAACCCATGAATTAAAGAAAACCATACACAACATGAATGAAAATTTTTTTCATGAAGTGCAGATTTTAAAAGAAACAAAATGAAATATTAGAAATGAAGAATTTAATACATCAAATAAAAAACATTGTGGAAGCCTTAACAACAGACTCGGCAAGGCAGAAGAAAATATATCCAAGATAGAAAACAAATCTTTGGAATTTTTCAGTCAGACAAAAAAAGAAGAAGAAGAAGAGAAAGAGGAAGAGGAGGGAGGAGGAGGAGGGGGAGGAGAAGGAGGGGGAAAGGGAGGAATCAGAAAAATTAAAAACAGTGCTAGAGATTTATGGGATACTACCAAATGACCCAACAAACAGGTTTTAGAGGTCCTTGAAGGTGTGGAAATAGAGAATGGATTAGATGGTCTATTTAGTGAAATAATTACAGAAAATGTCCTCAATTTGGAGATACAAAGGGACATCTAGGTACAGGAAGCACATAGAACTCCTAATAGATATGTCCAGAAAAGATCTTCACCACGACACATTATAGTCAAACTTTCAACAGTGAAACACAAAGAAAAAATTCTAAAATATGGACGAGAGAAACACCAGATTGCTTTCAGAGTTTCATCAATTAGACTCACAGCAGATTTCTCATTAGAAATTCACTGGCTAGAAGACAATAGAGAGACACAGTCGAAGGCTTAAGAGGAAAGTGCTGTCATCCCAGAATACTGGGTCCTACAAAGCACTTATTTATGAAGAAGGTAAAATAAAAACCTTCTATAACAAACAGAAATATAAAGAATTTGTCACCACTCATCCAGCTTTACAAAAGACACTTAAGAATGTGCTACACACAGACACACAGAAAGATAGTCATCATTATGAAAGAAGGGAAAGGCAGAAAATCTCCCAGTAAAAGTACAAAGGAAATCCAAAGTAAACAATAGGAATATTTATGGGAAAATGGCAGGGCTAAGTCATTACTTATCAATAGTTACCTTGAATGTAAATGGCCTCCACTCTCCAGTTAAAAGACATAGGCTATCTGAAAGGATTAAAAACAAGGCTCATCTATTTGCTACCTACAACAAACACACATGACCAACAAAGATACATGTAGACTGAAAGGGAAAGAATAGAAAAAGATATTCCATGCTAATTAAAATTTAAAAATGGCAGAGTACAGCCACCCTAATACCAGGAAAAATAGACTTTAACACAAAAACCATTAAAGACAAAGAAGGGCACTATGTAGTGATTAAGGAATCCATTCAACAAGAAGATGTGACTATAATAAAAATATATGCACCCAAATACAGAGTACCTGGCTACTTAAAATAAAGATTAATGGACCTAAAAGGAGACATAGACTCCAACACAATAGTAATGGGAGATTTCCATACCCCACTTTCACCAATGGACAAATCAACTAGACAGAAAATCAACAAGGAAACAACAGAGCTAATGGACACTCCAGACCAACTAATATCTACAGAACTTTTCTTCCCATAGTTGCAGAACACACATTCTTCTCATCAGTGCATGGAACTTTCTCTAGGACAGACTATATGCTAGGCCAAAAGCAAGCCTCAGCAAATTAAAAAAAAAAAAACTGGTGCAGTCACTGTGGAAGACAGTACGGAGACATCTCAGAAATCTGACTACAGACCTACCATATGACCCAGCCATCCCACTCCTGGGAATTTACCCAAACCAAAAGAAATTAGCATATGAAAGAATTACTTGTATCCCCATGTTTACTGCAGCTCAATTCACAATAGCTAAGAAATGGAATCAATCCAGATGTCCACCAACTGAAGACTGGACAAAGAAATTATGCACATGCTATGGAATAATATACAGCAGTAAAAAAAAAAATGAAGTCCTGGGGCCAGTGCTGTGGTGCAGTGGGTTAACGCCTTGGCCTGAAGCGTTGGCATCCCAACTGAAGACTGGATAAAGAAATTATACACATGCTATGGAATAATATACAGCAGTAAAAAAAAAAATTAAGTCCTGGGGCCAATGCTGTGGTGCAGTGGGTTACAGCCCTGGCCTGAAGTGTTGGCATCCCATATGGGTGCTGGTTCTAGTCCTGGCTGCTCCTCTCCCGATCCAGCTCTCTGTTATGGCCTGGGACAGCAGTAGAAGATGGCCCAAGTCCTTGGGCCCCTGCACCCACGTGGGAAACCTGGAAGAAGCTCCTGGCTCCTGGCTTCAGATCAGTGCAGCTCTGGCCATTACGGCCACCTGGGAAGTGAACCAGCAGATGGAAGACCTTTCTCTTCGTCTCTACTTCTCTCTGTAACTCTGTTGTTCAAATAAATAAAATAAATCTTGAAAAAAAAAATGAAGTCCTGTCATTTGCAACAAAATGGATGCAGCTAATTGTGAAATAAGCCAGTTCCAAAAAGACAAATACCATATGTTCTCTGTGATTTGTGGTAACTAAGAGTAATCTAAAGGGTAAGCTATAGGAATGAAATTCACAATTTCTGAAGTGATGATTTTGAACAGCCATTGTCTTGACTGCTGGAGAACAATGTTTTTTGTTTGTTTGTTTTTGCTTTTTCTTCATACTATTTGTTGAACCCTCTACTTTGTGTAGGGTTAATCTTATAAGTATAAAGTTAACTGGAAATAGATCTTTCTAAAAAAATAAGAATGGGTATGCAGCTCAATCCACAATTGCTAAGGTATAGAATCAACTCAAATGTCCATCAACTGATGACTGGATCAAGAAACTATGGTGTATATACACTATGGAGTACTACTTAAAAGAAAAAAATGAAATGCTTTCTTTTGCAACAAATTGGATATAACCAGAAACCATTATACTTAGTGAAATTAGCCAGTCCACAGACACATACCATATGTTTTCCCTGATTTGGGGGTAACTAATAGAGTACCTAAAATGTAATGCATTGGAGTGGAATGGACATTTTGAGATTTGATGTTTCTGTGCATCTGTGCAGTCCTTGTCTCCACTGTTGAGGAAAAGTGTTTTTTTCTTCACACTGTTTGTTAACACTTTACGTAGGATAGAGTTAACCTTATGAGTATAAAGTATATTGAAAATAGATCCTCATAGAACTTAAGAGTGGGAATAGGAGAGGGGGAGGAAGAAGGGTTGGAGCATGGGTCGGATGGAGGGTAGAGTGGGATTTATCACTATGTTCCTAAATCTGTATATATGAAATACATGGGATTTGTTTACCTTAAATGCAATTTATTTATTTATTAACTTTTATTTAGCAAATATAAATTTCCAAAGTACAGCTTATGGATTACAATGGCTTTCCGCCCCCCATAACTTCCCTCCCGCCCGCAACCCTCCCAACTCCTGCTCCCTCTCCCATTCCATTCACATCAAGATCCATTTCCAATTATCTTTATATACAGAAGATCAATTTAGTATATATTAAATAAAGATTTCAACAGTTTGCACCCACACAGAACATAAAGTGTAAAATACTGTTTGAGTACAAGTTATAGCATTAATTCACATTGAACAACACACTAAGGACAGAGATCCTACATGAGGAGTAAGTAACAAATTGACACTCTTGTTTCTGGCATCAGTAATCTCCCTAGGCTCTAGTCATGAGTTGCCAAGGCTATGGAAGCCTTTTGAGTTCGCTGACTCCGATCTTATTTAGAGAAGGTCATAGTCAAAGTGGAGGTTCTCTCTTCCCTTCAGGGAAAGGTACCTCCTTCTTTGATGGCCTGTTCTTTTACTGGGATCTCACTCACAGAGATCTTTCATTTAGTTGGGTTTTTTTTTGCCAGAGTGTCTTGGCTTTCCATGCCTAAAATACTCTTATGGGCTCTTCAGCCATATCCGAGTGCCTTAAGGGCTGATTCTGAGGCAAGAGTGCTGTCTAGGACATCTGCCATTCTATGAGTCTGCTGTGTATCCTGCTTCCCATGTTGGATCGTTCTCTCCCTTTCTGATTCTATCAGTTAGTATTAGCAGACACTAGTCTTGTTTAATTTAAAAAGATAAAAACACTAATCAGTAATTTGAAAAATCTCCAAATGTTCAGAAGTCAAGCAACATACTTCAAAATAACTTTCGATTGAGGAATACATGATGAGATGATTCGCTATGATTTGAACTAAATGTAAACGAATGGACAAAATATCAAAAACTCTGGAATAAAATTAAAATAGTGTTTAGAGGGAAATAGTTTGTATGCCTGTATTAGAAAAGAAGATGAGACTCTTATCCTAAACTCCCATCTTAAGGAACTAGAAAAAGAAAAGCCAACTAAAAACAAAGTTAAACAAAGAACATAGTCAAAATAGATAAAAATCAATGAAACAGAAAATGGACAAATGGGAAAAATCAATTGAAACAAAACTGGGATCTTTGAAAAGATCAATAAATTTGCTTAGGAGGGTCCAAGTTGGCTGAATAGGGAAAGAAATGTTGATTTTGACCTCTGGAAGATAACAGGACAAAAACAGAGGCATTTTACAAGTGGAGAGTTGGAGCGAAGTTTCCAGTAGAAATTCTACACAAAGAAGAGAGACACCATGGAGCAGTGTGGATAGTACAAACACACAGCAGCGAGCAAGAATACTACCAGTGACTCCCATAGCCAAGTGCTAGAAGAGATGCAGTCTTCTTGGAGTGTGATGAGAGGAGTCTGTGATAGCCTGTGTCACTGGTGGTACTGCCTGAGGGAGAACCCAGCAGACCACACTGACTTTGAGTCCAGTCTGGAGTGCTGGCAGGCAGCTGGGCACCCACATAACCCCATGAAGAGAGAGCAAGTTGCTTTTTTCCATCTCCTTACAAGGATGCCTGGTGACTAGCAGGGAGGAAGTGCTATCTTTATAAGGTGAGTAGAGGTTGTTATGCTTTCTTGCACATTCATAGGGCATTTTATAGGAGGGATAAATCTGTAGTCACCACTGTCTTTGAGTCTGGCCTGGAAGGTTGGCAGAGGAGAGGATGTATCCACTTAGGCCTGTGAAGCACTCACTTCCCCCACTCTGTCTTGGGCACCCAGACTCTAACTGCCAACAGGCAGCTGGCTCTGGGCACGTCTTGCCTCTCTTTGTGGATGTGGCATGCTACCAAGGCTGGAAGTAAATTCCTGTTCCCTATGACAGTGGGATCCCTGTGCTATGACTGTGGCAATTCTATGACCGCATGATAGGGCATGGGATATGGTCAGTTCTCTGGAAAATCACTATAACTGCCTTTAGAAGCTCTGAGTTCTCTGAATTCCCAGGGATGGTCACTACAGGGGGCTCCATGCTCACACTGAGGACTGTACAGATTATTTGTGCCATTCATGCACCTGCATGGGTGGGTTGTATAGCCACTGTGGTTCACCCTGGGGAAATGATCACCTTGGCAGAGAGGAGGTGAGGCTGTGACCATGCCAACTGGAATAATTATACCCTGCCCTCTGCCAACAATAGAGATTTACCATGCGAACATGGATTTCACCCTGGACTCTTGCCCCACTCTCAAACACTGGCCAGAGTTCCCTGGCCCCACACAACAAACACCTCTGGATATCCACTAAAGGAGCAGACACTCCACTAAGCCACAGAGGCATATTCTCAATGATAAAAGCTATCAGTGGAGAAAAACAATAAGTTTTTACACAAATGTCTAAAAATAAACATAGAAATACAAGAAACATGAAAAAGGAAGACAATATGAATCCCCTAAAGGAACGTAACACTTCAATATTAGAACATGAAGGTAAAGAAATTGATGAAATGCATGAAAATGAATTTAAAAGAATGATCATAAGATTACTCAAAAACACAGGGAAGTTAATAAATGAATTAAAGAAATGCATACATGATATGGATGAAAAGTTTTAGCAGGAGATATAAATATTGAAGAGAAATTGAAATCAAGCTGAAATACTAGAAATGAAAAATTCAATCTGTCAAATAAAAAATAAAGTAGAAAGCCTCAATAACAGATTTGGTGAGGCAGAAGAAGCAAAATCTGAGCTAGAAGGAAAATTTTTGGAAATATCTCAGTAATGTAGAACACAAAGAAGGAGAAGGAGAGGAAGAGGAAAGAGGAAAAGATGAAGAAGAGGAGGAGGATGAGGAAGAAGAAGAGGGAGAGCAGGAGAAGGAAGAAGAGGAGGAAGAGGAAGAGGAAGAAGAGGATGAAGAAGGAGGAGGAGGAGAGGAGGAAGAAGAAGATGAAGGAACAGGAGGAAGAGGAAGAAGCAGAAGAAGAAATTAGAAAAAGTGAAAATAGTGCTCAAGATTTATGTGAAAATATCAAACAACCTAACATATATGTCTTAGGAGTTCCTGGAGGTGTGGAAGGACAGAATGGACTAGAAGACTATTCAGATCTATTAGAAGATCAGTAACAGAAAATTTCCCTAATTTAGAGAAAGACAGGGACATCCAAATACAGGAAGCAGAAAGAGCTCCTAATAGACACAATCAGAAAAGATCTTCACCATGACAAATTATAGTCAAACTTTCAAAGTAAAACATAAAGAAAAGATTCTAAAATATGCATGAAATGCCAGATTACCACCAAAGGAACTCCAATTAGAGTGACAGCTGATTGCTCATCAGAAACCCTACAGGCTAGAAGACAATGGATAGACGTAATACAAGCCCTAAAAGAAAAAAAAATTATCAACTCAGAACACTATACTCGGCAATGCTCTAATATATAAATGAATACAAAATAAAGACTTCATGAACAAACAGAAATGGACAGAATTTGTCACTACTCATCCAGCCTTACAAATCATACTTAAGGATGCATTACACATAGAAACAAAGATTGTCATCATTATAAGAGAATGTGAAGGCAGAAAATCTCCTAGTAAAAGTACAAAGACAATCCAAAGCAAATAATAGGAATATTTATGGGAAAATGTCAGGGCCAATTCATTACTTATCAATAATAACCTTGGATATAAATGGACCAAATTCTCCAGTTAAAAGATACAGACTGGCAGAATGTATTTAAAAAAAGACCCATCTATTTGCTGCCTACAAGAAACACACCCCACTAACAAAGATATATGCAGACTGAAAGTGGAAGAACGGAAAAAGATACTCCATGCTAACATAAAGGAAAAAGAGAAGGAGTAGTCATCTTAATATCAGGCAAAATAGACTTTAACAACAAAAAAAAACTTTTAAAAGCATTAAAGAATGGCATTATGTATTATTAGGGTATCAATTCAAAAAGAATATGTGACTATAGTAACTGTATATGCACCCAATGCCAGATGCCAGAGTTTCTGGCTCTTTAACACAAATGTTAATGGATCTAAGGGTAGACATAGATTCTAATACAATAATAATGGGGGACTTCAACACTCCACTTTCATAATGGATACATCAACTAGGCAGAAAGTAAACAAAGAAACAACAGACCTAATCTACACTATGGAACAAATGGATGTAATCTATGGAACATCTCATCCAAAAAATGCAGAATACACAATCTATTCATCAGTGCATAGAACTTTCTCTAGGAAAGATCATATGATAGGCCAAAAGCAAATCTCAACAAATTCATAAAAACATTGATATCATATCCTGTATTTCTCTGACCACAATGGAATGAAGCTGGAAATTAACAACTTAAGAAACTCTAAAAAAATGCAAATACATGGAGACTGAAGAACACATTTCTGTATGAACAGTCGATAATAGAAGAAATCAAAAGGGAAACAAAAATATTCCTGGAAAGGAATGAAGATGACAATAAAATATACCAAAACTTATGGGATACAGTGAAAGCAGTGTTAAGAGAGAAGTTTATAGCAATTAGTACCCACATCAAGAATTGGAAAGGCATCAAATAAATGATCTAATAATGCATCTAATGTATCTAGAAAAATAAGAACAAACCAAATACAAACTTAGTAGAAGGAAAGAAATAATTAAAGCTAGAGAAGAAATAAACAAAATTGAAACAAAAAAAAAGAAATAAAAGATAAGTGTAATGAAGAGCTGGTTTTTTGGAAAAAAAAAAATAGCAACATTTATGCACCATTGGTCCAAATAACCAAAAAAGGAGGGGAAGGAGACTCAAATTAATAAAATCAGCAATGAAAAACCAAACCCAAAACTAGAAGGAGAGAAATAATTAAAACTGGAGAATGAACAAAAAATTGAAATAAAAAATATAAATATCTGTAAAATGAAAAGCTGTTTTTCTGAAAAAAAAAGCTAAATTGATACACCATTGGTGAAACTAACAAAAAAAAAAATAAAAAGGAAAAGACCCAAATCAATTAAATCAGAGATGAAAAGGAAATGCAACAAGAAATACCACAGAAATTAAAAGAATAATCAGAAATTATTACTATATGCCAACAAATTAGGAAACCTAAAAGAAATGGATAGATTCCTAGAAACATACAATTTACCAAAATTTAGTCATGAAGACAGAGAAAACCTAAACATAACAAAAACTAAGACAGAGATTGAATCATTAATAAAGATCTTCCTAAAAAATAAAAGCCCAGGAATAGATGGCTTGTCTGCCGAATTCTTGGAACTCATAAAAGAGTTTGGTAAAGTGGCAGAATATTAAATTCACACAGAAAAATCAATAGCCTTTGCATACAGAGACAATGCTATGGCTGAGAAAAAAACTTTTAAGATTAGTACCATTCACAATAGCTCCAAAAAGACTCAAATACCTCAGAATAAATTTAACCAAGGATGTCAAAGATCTCTTCAATGAAAATTACAAAACAATAAAGAAAGAAATAGAAAAAGGCATTAAAAATGGGAAAATCTTCCATGTTCATGGATTGAAAGATCCATTTAATGGATTAAAAGATCAACACCATCAAAATGACCATACCACCAAAAGCAATTTACAGAATCAGTACAATACCAATCAAAAACCTATGACATTATTGGCAGATTTAGAGAAAACTATTCTGAAAGTCATATGGAAATTCAAGAGGCCCAGAATAGCTAAAGGAATCTTTTATAACAAAAACAAGCTGGAGGCATCACAATACCTGATTTCAAGATATACTCCGGGGAAGCTATAACCAAAACAGCTTGGTACTAGTGCAACAACAAACTTATAGACCAATGGTACAGAATAGAAACTACAGTAATGAATCCCTGCATCTACGAGCAACTTATCTTTGATAAAGGAGCTAAAGTGAATCTGTGGAGCAGGGACAGTCTCCTTAAAAAATGGTGCTGGAAAAATGGGATCTCCACATGCCTATGTATGAATCAAGACCGCTACCTTATACCTTACACAATAATCCACTCAAAATGGATAAAAGACCTAAATCTACAAACGATACCATCAAATTAGTAGACAACATGGGGGAAATGCTACAAGGCAAAATCTTCTTGGAAAAGACCCCAGAAGCACAGTCAATCAAAGCCAAAATTTACAGATGTGATTACATCAAGCTGAGAAGTTTCTGCACTGCAAAAGAAACACTCAGCTAAATGAAGATGCAGCCTACAGAATGGGAGAAAATATTTGCAAACTGCAACTGATAAAGGGTTAACATCCAGAATATATATAAAGAACTCAAGAAATTCAACAACAACAAAACAATCGAGTAAATAAATGGGAAAGGACTTAAACAGGCATTTTTCTTTTTTTAAAGGTTTTTATTTAATGAATACAAATTTTCATATGTACAGCTTTTTGGGATATAGTGTTTATTCCCCCCATTCCCATCCTCACACCTACACTCCCATCCCACCTCCTACTCCCTCTCCCATTCCATTTTCCATTAAGATTAATTTTTAATTGATTTTAAATACAAAAGACAAGAGAAGAAATTCAAATGACCAACAGACACTTGAGAAAATGCTCAGGATCACTAACCATCAGGGAAATGCAAATAAAAAATACAATGAGGTTTCACCTCCAGTGAGAATGACTCACATACAGAAATCAACATATGACAAATGCTGGCAAGGATGTGGGGAAAAAAGGTACCTTAATCCCCTGTTAGTGGGAATATAAACTGGTAAAACCACTGTGGAAGACAGAATGGAGATAACTCAGAAATCTTAATACAGACCTACCATATGATCCAGCCATCCCACTCCTGGGAATTTACCCAATCCAAAAGTAATCAGTATATGAAAGAGTTATCTGTACCCCTATTTTCACTGCAGTCCAATTCACAATAGCTAAAATATGGAATCAAACCAGATGTCCAACAATTATTGACTGGATAAAAAAATTATATAACACACACACACACATACACTATAGAGTACTTCTCAGTTGTAAAATAAAAAGAATAAAAAACCTGAAATCCTGTCTTTTGCAACAAGATGGTCACACCTGGAAACCATTATATTAAGTGAAATAAGCCAATCCCAAAAAAGCAAATATCATATATTTTCCCTGAGCCAATGGAACTAATAAATTACCTGAAATGTAATGCATTGGAGTGAAATGGACATATTGAGAATGGATGATTGTTTATAGCCCTTGTCACTTCCATTGAGGAACAATGTTTTGTTTAGTTTTATTTAGTTTTGTTTTCTTTCTCTTCATACTATTTGTTGAACTTCTTTACTTAGAGTAGGGTCAACTATATGATCACTAAGTATACTGATAATAGATCACTGTAAAAATTAAGAATGGGAATCTGAGGTTGGGGGAAGGGTTGGAATGTGGGCAGGAGGGAGAAGAAGTTCCACTAAGTTTCTAAATCTGTATCTATGCAATATATGAAACTTGTGTAACTTAAATACAATTTTAAAAAGAACAAAAAAGAACAGTTAGCAAATACAGCTGTATTTTATGCACTCATGGCAAATATTTGTGGATACACTGAAGCTGTTAAATATGAAACTTTGAAATAAAACAATTTTCAAAAATTAAATATATGTATCTAAATTCTTCCACAACAAATAACTTAAATATTTATATTCAGGTGAATAAAGCATACATTTCCTAAGAACTATATGTGAATGTTCACATCAATGCATAATTGGAAACTAAAATTTTGAAAATCATAAAAGCATAAAGTACTTACTGATAAATTTAACAAAACACTTGCAAGATTCATGTACCAAAAACTCCAAAGCATTGCTAAGAAAAATGAAGATCTAATAAATGAATACATATTTCATGTTTATATATCAAAGGCCAAATATTGTTAAAATGCCAATTTTCCCCCATAATACATTATATATTTCACATGAATTCAACCAAAATCCCACCTGTTCTTTATTTGGAAATCAACAAGTTGAATCTAAAATTTATATGAAAATACAAACACCTGGCAGACTAAAAACAATTTACAAAAAGTAGGAAAAATTTTAAGTATGCATCCTACTTTATTTCAAGATTTACTGTAAAGCTATATCAATCAAGACAGTGTGGTATTTGCATAAGAATAGACAATTAGATGGAAGGAACAGAGCAGAGAGTCAGAAAATCTGTTTGCATATGACAAATTAATATTTGACAATAGTGTAAAGTTTATTCAAGGGGGGAAGGAAAACCATTTTAACAATTAGTGTTGCTGGCAAAAAGATCTCTGTGAGTGAGATCCCAGTGGAAAGAACAGGTCTTCAAAGAAGGAGGTACCTTTCTCTGAAGGGAGGAGAGAACCTCCACTTTGACTATGACCTTGTCTAAACAAGATAAGAGTCGGGGAACTCAGAGGGCTTCCATAGCCTTGGAAACTCATGACTGGAGCATAGGGAGATTACTGATGCCATAGACAGGAGTGTCAATTGGTAAAGTCAACAACAGGAGTCACTGTGCACTTACTCCTCATGTAGGATCTCTGTCCTTAATGTGCTGTACATTGAGATTTAATGCTATAACGAGTACTCAAACAGTATATTTCACTTTGTGTTTCTATGGGGGTGCAAACTGTTGAAATCTTTACTTAATGCATACTAAACTGATCTTCTGTAAAAAAAAAAAAAAAAAAGAAAGAAAGAAAGAAATTATCAATTCCCAACTTGACTCTCACTGGGATTAAACATGACAATAGGTCTGATCTGATTTCATCATCATTTAAAAAATCATCTATCATTTTTCACTTTATGTTTCTGTGTGGGAGCAAACTGTTGAAATCTTTACTTAATGTATACTAAGCTGATATTCTGTATATAAAGAGAATCGAAAATGAATCTTGATGTGAATGGAAGGGGAGAGGGAGTGGGAAAGGGGAGGGCTGCGGGTGGGAGGGACGTTATGGGGGGGAAGCCATTGTAATCCATAAGTCGTACTTTGGAAATTTATATTCATTAAATAAAAGTTTAAAAAATAAATGAACCTCCATCATTACATCAGGTTCTACTCAAAATTTAACTCTGAGTGATCCTAGACCTGAATGCAAAGACTAAAATTAGAAAGTTTCTAGGAAAATATCCATATGAACTTGGGTTTGGTAAGATTTTCCTAGAGTAGCTCATAAAGCACAAATCTTAAAAGAAAATACTTATAAATTGAACTTTATAAAAATCCAAAACTACTTCTCTTTATAACCCATTGTTCAGAAAGTGAAAAGATAAGCTGAAATCTAGTAGAAACTGCTTACAAAATTTGTGTCTGATGTGGGACTTATATTCAAATATTTAAAGAGATCTTACATTCTAATTAATCACAAGATACTCACAAAGTAAGTGGGCAAAAGATTAAATAGATCACAAAAAAAGAAACCTACAAGTTGCCATAAAATGATGCTCAACATCATTACTCATTGGAAAAACAAAAATGTTTAAATGAGACTTCATTGTATATCCTCTAGAATGGCAAACATGAGAAAGACTGACAGTGTAGAGCAGCAACAAAGTAGCTCTTCTGCTGGTGGTAATGAAAAATGATACAGCAGCTTTGGAGAATAGTTCAATAGATAAATCTATCTTTACCATATGACCCACCATTTACTTTCTTTGATATTTAATGGAAAGCAATGGAAACATAGCTAACCCAAAAGCCTACATGAAAATATACTTACTAGTGTTGTGTGCTAGCTACAAATGGAAATAACTGAGATACCTAACTGCTGGTAAACAGCCAAGCAAGTGTGGTATATCTGTACAAGAATAGATCCATTTTAGAAATTAAAAAAACAATGAACTGATAAATGCATAATGCCAAGTGAAAAAACACAAAACAATCACCTTGTATTAGCTGGTGGTTAACTGTCTGTATATTTGTGCATTTGTCAAAACTCATCTCATTCTGTGTATCTTAAAAGAGTGTATTTAATGTGTATGAATTACACCTTAGAAAACAAAGTTGTAATAAGTTAGCTGGATAGAGGAGAAAAGAGGTAACAAACCTAATCAATAAATCCAAAGGTCAAGTAAGTGACTATTATGAGTTTTAGAAAAAGAGAATAGAGAAAATCAAGAAAAGGAAATCATTGAAGAAATAGTACAAGAAAATTTCCAAACATTGAAATATACTAGATTCCCAATTCAAACAACTGATTGCATGTCCAGTAAATGGATGAAAATAAAACACAGTTTTTTTCATAATATGAATTTTTCAGGAGCTTTTTAAAAGATCCTCAGATGCACAGATTCTAAAAAATATTTGTTCCAAATTAGTCTTATCTTTTAAATTCATTTTGCATGAACTTTTTGAAGTACCTCAAAGACATCAAAGAACTTTTAGAACACCAGGGACACACTGGGGATTTGAGCAGGGGAAATGCAACAAATCACCTGGATGATTCAGAAATCAGAAAGATGCAGTAGTTTTTCTCTTAATATGAATAAATTTTGTTGTGTACATTTAAGCTATGCAGTATGACATTACGTGTTGCGTAAGATAACTAAAAGGTGATGACTTTTATAATGCAGCAAATTAACATCGTCTTACATAGTTACACAATTTTTGTGTGTGTGACAATAGCTAAAATCTGTCTAGCATGAATTCCATGTACAGAACAATTTTATAAGCCACGGCTTCTCATGTTGTATATTAAAGCTCCAGTCTTTTCATCCTTCATATCTACTACCTCGTATCCTCTGTGCATTGATTTTGTATCCTGAAACTTTGCTGTTTCAATGTATTAGTTCTAACAGTTTTCTGTGTGTAATATTTGGAGTTTTAATGTATAGGATCACGTTTTCTGAAAAGAGAAAATTTTTGCTTCTTACCTTCTGATTCAAATGCATTTTATTTTTCTTCCTGTCTGATTGCTGTTGCTTGTACTTATATGCAACATAGCATATAGATAGCAAGAGTGTTGATAGGCACTGTGGTGTGGTGGGTTAAGTCACTGCTTGGGATGCCCACATCCCACATCAAAGTGCCTATTTTCAACTGCTATCTCAGCATCTGGTCCAATAAAGCAGCAGATGATGGCTCAAATGCTTGGGTCCCTGCCACCCACATGGGAGACCTAAATAGAGTTCCTGGCTCCTGGCTTTAGCCTGGTACTATACTAGCTGTTGCAGGCATTTGGGGAGTGAGCCAGTGAATGGAAAATCTATCTCAAATTCTCTCTCTCTCTCTCTCTCTCTCTCTCTGACTTTTAAATAAGTAAAAATAGAAATATAAGCTCAAAACAATTTTAGAATAAATGATATTAGTAGAAATCCTTTTATTGTACCAAATCTTAGCAGAGTAGCTGTTAGTCTTTCTGCATTGATATATCAGCTGTGAGGTTTTTCTAAATGGCATATAGTACATTAAGGGATTTTCTTTGTGTACCTAAACTGCTGAGTTTTTATTAGGAAAAGATGCTGACCTTCTTGAACTTAAAAAAATATATTTATTTTATGTATTTGGCAAGCAGAGTGACAGAGAGAGAGAGAGACGGAGACAGACAGAGATTCTCTATCAGTCCCCAAATGGCCACAGTACCCAGGACGAGGCCAGGTTGAAACATCCAGACTTCCCATATGGGTGGCAGGAGGCTGAATACTCAGTCCATCCTCCATTGCCTTCCCAGGTGCATTATCAGGAAGTTAGATTGAAAGTGAGCAGCTGAGACGCCAACTGGTACTCCAGTGAGGGATCCTGGTGTTGCAAGTGGCTACCAAACGCACTGCACCGCAACTCTGGCACCACGAATGCTTTTTCCTATGTCAAATGACATTATCATGTCATTTCTATCTTCCATTCTACTAATGTATTGCATCACACTGCTTGATTTGCATATGTTAAGCTATTCTTGTGTGTCTGGGATAAATTTGCTACTGATGCATAATTTTTTTAAAGATTTATTTATTTATTTGAAAGTCAGAGTTATACAGAGAGAGAAGGAGAGACAGAGAGAGAGAGAGAGAGGTCTTCCATCTCTGCTGGTTCACTCCCCAATTGGCCACAATGGCCAGAGCTGCACTGATCCGAAGCCAGGAGCCAGGAGCTTCCTCTTGGTCTTCCTATGCAGGCACAGGGACACAAGGACCTGGGCCATCTTCCACTGCCTTCCCAGGCCATAGCAGAGAGCTGGATTGGAAGTGGAGCAGCCGGGACTGGAACCAGTGCCCATATGGGATGCCAGCACTGCAGGCGGCGGCTTCACCCACTGCGCCACAGCACCGGCCTGTATAATCTTTTTTGATGCATTCAGTTTGCTAGTATTTTATTGAGGACTATCACAACAATATTCATAAGAGATATTAGCCTATAGTCCTCTTTTCTTGTGATATGTTTACTTGGCTTAGGCAAAAAGGTAATGTTGACCTCCTTTTCTCTCAAAGCAACATGGGAAATAAAAAGTCAAAAAGAGGAATTCTTCAAAAATAAGGGAAAAATTATTCCATATACTTCTCAACTGCAATACTGGTTGAGAAAGGAATGAGAGAATTATTAGATATGTAATATTTTGGGCTTCTCTTATGCACCTTTTCTCAAGAAGTGGATAAGGTGCCCACCATAAGGACAGTGTGCATGAGAAAAAAAAAAGATGATAAATCTGGAAATGGGATCAAATTAAAGAGAAAGTTAGAGTGATGGGAAGGAAATTCTTGTATGAGAGCTACTAAGGAAGAACAGGCCAGTCTGTTCTGGTTAGAGCGCGTTAAAAGAGGAATCTGATAGAATTTTGCATGATCATACTGAGAGGAGGCTTAGAAAACCGGGAAGAATGCGAGGATGAATTATTGATAAATATGCAGAAAATCAAGCAGATAAAAATGTTGACAGATTAATTTCAGGACAAAATTTTTGCAAGGAGGGAAAAATAAGGGCAAATAGTCAAAATACAAGGGAACTTCACAACTTATTTATGGAAAATGTAATAAAAATGTTTATTTTGGTACACAAATTTTTGAAATTCAAGCATAATTTTTTCATAGCATATTTTCATAAATGTTTTGAAGACTCCTTATACATCATTTCAATTTTTTCACACCAAAATAAGCCTAATTATTTCCACTTTTCTATGAACTTTCTGTAATACCCTGTGCATACTGTTGCTCAGCTATGTGCATATTTATAGGATCATAATGTAAACATGCAATATTAGCCTGAAACCAGAATACAGCTATATTTGTTTTGTTTTGTTTGACAGGCAGAGTTAGACAGTGAGAGAGAGAGAACGACAGAAAGAAAGGTCTTCCTTCCATTGGTTCACCCCCTAAATGGCCACCACGCAGATCTGAAGCCAGGAGCCAGGTGCTTCCTCCTGGTCTCCCACGCGGGTGCAGGGCCCAAGCACCTGGGCCATCCTCCACTGCCCTCCTGGGCCACAGCAGAGAGCTGGACTGGAAGAGGAGCAACTGGGACAGAATCTGGCGCCCCAACCTGGACTAGAACCTGGGGTGCCAGCGCCGCAGGCGGAGGATTAGCCTAGTGAGCCGCGGCGCCGGCCATGTGACAGGACAATGTGGGAGTTGGAGTCAAAAGAAGTGGTGAAAAGGACCTAAATCCTTACTTTTCATGCTAGGTATGTGTCAACTTGAAAAAGCAAGAAACAGCAATGTAAGCTTGTTTTTGAGAGACACAGTTGAAAGGGGTCATCATCAGGGACGAGAAAATGAGATGGCAAAGTGAGCAGGACGTTTTCAGAAAGGTCATGTAGAAGCACAAGATTATTTATGATATAAACATGTTTATTAAAAACTAAAATTAATTTTTAAATTATGAAATCCAACTCATAAGGTAATCATTCAAACCAGGCACATTACCTGAGGCATCTGTGAGAAAAAAGAGGGACACTATTGCTCCCCCTTCCATTCAACTGCACTCCGGTGAGCCACTGGTACCCTGCATGCCATGAGGCTACATCTATTTAGTAGTGAAGCATTTATACAACACTAATATGTGTCAGGTGCCTTATTTTTAACTCAGGCCTGCACCAACTCTGTGATAGAGGAGCTATTATCTCCAGTCTGGGGAAGGGAAGCTGAGGTAGAGAGGACTTTAGGAACCTCTTGTGGTCATCCAACTATCAAGCGGCGTTGCCGACACCATTACTGATCTGCAGAATGGCTCCAGAATCTGTGTTTCTCAGCAGAGGGAGTTAGCAATTCTACTTCCCACCAAGACTCACAAATTGAAAGATTCCCTTAAGCCAGGAAGAACGTTGGATTCTGAGCAACCAAAACCCCAATCAACAACAAGATGAAAACCCCAAACAGACTCATTAGAACACACAACGTGGGAGTTCTAAGGACATTGCTGCATTCGGTCCTCAGTGAATCCCTGACAAACAACAATACATCAATGTTCTTTAGAGAATACCTTATGTTTTTCTTAACTTTTCCAACTGAAATAAAACAGAGAATCATTAATTCCACCTGAAATCTGCCCGTTTCTCAGGCAAGACAATACTTTTAGAGACACACTGATTGGAGAAAAAACAGCTTGTATGTAATGTTTCAGAAAGGTGTTTTCTAACATCTTAAATCTATACCAAAGGAAGTATTTAGGAAATTAAGTAAGTAGGAAATTGGGCAAGGTTTGGGACCTAAACTTCAGGGTATGTTCTAAATAATTATAAGGATGGGAACACTCTTTTCCATTTTTCTTTTCTTTTTAAAATTTTAAGTGAATGAAAATATGTGAAAAATTAAAAGTTAGACAGGAGTCAACATTTGGCCTAGCAGTCAAGATTCCTAGGGGGTGAACCAGCAGATGGAAGATCTCTCTCCTGATCTCTGTCTCTTCCAGTCTCTCTGTAACTCCTTCTTTGACTTTCAAGTAAATAAAACTTTCAGATTCAAACTAGATCATATTTCTGTGCTTCAAGTCTTCTAGTGTCTTGCCAATCACTTAGAAAAATACCCAAACTCCATGACCTATCTAGAGTCACTAACCCAGAGGAAAGCATTTCTCTGTCTAGAAGTCTCTGAATGAGGTTTGGCAGAATCATGTACTTTTTCTGACATTTAAGTCTGCTAACACTAAGTGAGTCAAAGTAAATAATATTCAAGTGGTTTCCCATTTGTCCTAGACACCTGAGCTACCTCTCTCTGCAACAGAATGGAGAATAACAAATGCATTTGTTGTAGCAGTTCAGTCAGGATGCTGGACCAGAGAAATGTATTTTCATTATAAATGTCACATTTCTTCTAATATAACGACATAAAAATGCTCTTAAGTATCGAATATAAATCAACTTGATTTCTAAAATCAAGATAGGCTTATTGTTGTAAACATAATAAAGCCAGAAAAAGTCTAATCAACCACAATTTTTGAGTATTTCCTTTATTAAGGTACAATTAAAGAAAGTATTTTTGTGATTAGATGGTATATAGGTATATTTAAGATTTTATTTTATTTATTTGAAAGGCAGAGTTACAGAAAGAGAAGGGACAGAGAAAGAGTAGTGGGAGGGGGAGGGAGCTCCCATCCTCTGGTTACTCTCCAAATGGTGGCAACGGCCAGATCTGGGCCAGTCCAAAGCCGAAAGCCTGGAACTCCTCAGGGTCTCCCATGTGGGTGGCAGGGCCCCAACTTCATGGGTGATCTTCTGCTGCCTTCCCAGGGACATTAGCAGAGAGCTGGATTGAAAATGGAGAATCTGGTACTGGAACTGGTGCTCCTATGGGATGCCAGCATTACAGGAAGCAGCTTAACCCACTGTGCCACAACACCAGCCCTGAT
Organism: Oryctolagus cuniculus; assembly: GCF_051225735.1. Classification (NCBI taxonomy): domain Eukaryota; kingdom Metazoa; phylum Chordata; class Mammalia; order Lagomorpha; family Leporidae; genus Oryctolagus; species Oryctolagus cuniculus. The sequence goes on along the minus strand of NC_142874.1, from coordinate 49,908,792 downwards.
CAGATGGTATGTTATGAAGTGAACAAGCATCTGATGGTCAAGTACTCAAGTTATATACCAATCAGAAAACATACTGCCAATATGTCATGTTGCCAACAGTTTGAAAGTCTTCATTTAATGAGAGTTCTTATGCATCAAAAATAAAAACATGAACATGAAATTGCCAATATGAAAATGTGCAACCCTAGTGAATGGAAATAAGATGTATTTTTTTTCCTACTCTTATTACATGAGCAATTTTTTTAAAGATAATACTAAGTTTTGTTGCCATTCGTGTTCACCTTGCCAGAAAGCGGTTTGGCAGTTCTTACCGAAGTTGGGAAATTTTGTATTCCTTTCAAGCCATTCTGTGTGGACACTGCCAGACACTGGGCAAAAAACATGGAGGAAGGCCCAGCCCAGGCTCAGCGCAGGCCCAGCATAGGCCCAGAAGAACACACACACTCATTCCACTGAATGCAGGAGTGCTGATGCTATCCTGAAGTGAAATGGGGCTGCTGGGGGAACTGAGATATGAAAACTGTTTGGGTTTTGTTGTTGTTGTTTTTTAATGGGTGAGAATCAGCAAGTTGATTGGAGGTGGTGAGGCAAGGGAAGGTTTTTAGAACATTAATCACTAAAAGTTGCCAAGGCCTTTTATCAGAACTAACATAACTTAAATTACTGACCAACTCCCAGTGCAACTGAGCTAGCATAAGCAAATTTCTTTTAGGGTGCTGGTAGGCAAGATTCAAAGTGGTCCCCAGAGGATCTTATAAACAGAGGGTCAGGGCACTTACAAGCTGCACATTAGAAAGGCACATTCTTTGGACCTTCCAGTTGTGGCTGATGTTTACAAAACCTGAAACAAATAAAGTCTATGCTCTCCCCTCCCCCCTACACTCCAGATCCTGTTCACACCATCTACTTTAGTTCGTGATTTACAATGCTGGCTTTTAAAATGCAGATTTTTTTCAAGGTTTTATTGTTAGCATTTAAGTCATCAGAATCGTGACCTCAGTATATTTATAGGAATTGACTACATAGTGCAAGTGTCAGTTGACACAACATTCAACAGCAGATTCTAAGTTTTAAGCATTTATTCATTTATAATAATTTACAGAAATTGTATTTTAGGTCTAATGTATGATCAGTTCATTCTTATTTATATTTACTATCTATTCTTAGCAACAGTTTTTTTTTTTTTCTGCCTGCCTTCTTTCTTTTTCTGATTAGGATACTACTGATTATAATCATTAATATGTATATGTGTTTGATGTGCATTAAGACATTTGAAAAATCAAGAAATGATAAAGGGAAGATGAATGTATATTTTCTCTTCTTAGAACACAGTTTTGATGGAAGGAAGTCAAGAAAGATTTTTTGCTAAATGAAAGAAAAATACAATTATAACAAATTAGATAAGCTGTTGCCATTGGCAGGTGTTAGGTTTTCAATGAAGACAAAAGATTGTACATCTCAGACCTACTCTTTTTCCTTGGGTCTAACTGAAAACCTAGCTTACTGTCAGAATCCATGGAAAGGAGGGGGCAGCCTCTCTCTGAGTTATTCTTTAAACTGTCAAGGCAGAGTTTCCATCAGTCCTGGCCCAAGGGAGCTATGACCTGGATGGAAAATGCCACAAAATATCAAAGCTAACTTCAGTTTTTGTGACTACCCCAGTATCTTCCCTTATTCCTCCCACTGAGGGTTTGGTTCACTGTGGTCTTGTTTGAAATATTCCATGAAGAACACTGTCAATGTATCAAATTGGTCATGGTATGAACAATTTTCATGGATGGCAATACAAAGGCCAGTGTTAAATGAGAGCCTTTCTAGAGGCTTTGAACAGTAATAAATTCTGATGAAAAGTCTCCCACCCCTGTGGACCATCTTAATCTTTTTCAGGCACACAGTGGATAGCTTACAGCAGAAGCAGCAGTCCGCCAAGGGACAGAAGGAAAGAACAAAACGGATGGCCTTTCACTCCAGTTGAGAGACAAAATTCACCCCAATTTCACAAAGCAGTGTTTGGACATAAATCAAATGAAAAATTCTTTTCATTGTTGGCCCAATGACATGCCACCCGAGATGACCATGATTGCTGTTTGTGTTGTCTGCATGTGCGTAAGGATGAGCTACAATAATAAATTGCTAGATGCTGTGATTGATTTTACAATGTAACCCAAAGCAACGTGATCTGCTGTGTGTGATAGAACATAAACAATTTCTTTAAAGCAGAGGGAAAGGCAGGAGAGGAGAAAGGTATAATTGCAACTGTCACTAAAATGGAGGGCAAATAACTCATCACCATAAGGGTTTCCAAGTATAACAGCCTACGAAAATTTTAACTCTGCTTGGAATGTGATAAGGTGGCCAGGCCTGTTGGGAAATATTTGGTAGGAGCTCGGGGTGGACAAGCCTTATAAAGAAGTGTTGCATATTGGAAGCTTATTTCTTGTCAACATATCAGGGGTGGTCCTTTCACAGCCTAACAATCTGAGAGAGACAGGGCCTTGACAGAAGAAGCAACAGCAGACCGGCTTCTAAATGAGAGGAGAAAACGGGCTGAAATCCTCCTCTGGATTTCAAGTCACATTTGCCACTGCCTCCTAAAGCAATGGGCAGAGGACTAAGAGGGAAGTTGGAGACATCACAGAATGAAGCTGGAGCTTGAAAGTCAGACACACTCGAGTTGGAATCCCTGTCTCGTTACCTGCTGATGGCATGATCCTGGGGAAATCCCACAGATGCCACGAGTCTCTGCTTCCTCTCTGCTGGATGGAAATGTAATAACAGAAGGGCACTTCAGGAAATGCATGGGAAATGGAATTAAAGACAAGTTCATTTTTGTGGAAAAATGTTTAAATCCATTCATAGTTTTTTCATAATATGTACTTTTCATGAACTATTTGAAGACCCGTTCAGATGCATGGATATAAAAAACTTTTTGCACCAAATAAGCTTATTTTTAATTCCACTTTCCATGAACATTTTGAAATAACCTGGTACCTATCTCTCAGCACTGTTTTAAGGATTTAATGAGATAATACATACCACTCAGCATTGAAAATATGAAATGGGATACCAAGGAGACACATCAGTGCATCTGTCATCCTGCACTCCATGTTTTCCCATTCCCTTTAAATAAGGACACTATAAAACCAATAAGCTCTACCACTTTTTATTATACAGTAATTTTTATCTGACTTAGCAGTATTCTACATTTTCTAGCGTATGTAAACCACTGGATGGTGTCCTTAAACGTTTTCCACTTTATTCTACATCATTATCTAGTGTAAGACTGGTTCTTTTTAAAAAAAAATTAAAGAAGTATTTCTTAATTTCCCTCTTAATTTCTACTAATACTAATCACCCTGAGTCACTGCACACTGGTCAAAGCATGGCATAAAAGTAATATAAAGAATTAACATTGGGGACCAGCATTGCTGTATAGCAGGTAAAGCCATTGCCTATGATGCCGGCATTACATATGGGTGCCAGTTCAAGTCCTGGTTGCTCCACCTCCTGATCCAGCTCCCTACCAATAGCTTGGGAAAAGCAGTGGGAGATGGCCCAACTACTTGGGCCCCTGCCACCCATGGGGGAGACCCAGAAGAAGCTCCTGGCTCTTGGCTTTGGCCTGGCCCAGCCCTGGCCACTGTGGTCATTTGGGGAGTGAACCAATGGATGGAGGAGCTCTCTGCCTTTCCCTTTCTCTGTAAATCTGCCTTTCAAATAAATAAATATTTAATAATAATTTAAAAAGAATTAGCATTAAGCATACTATTTGCAATTAAAGTACTGGAGTTTAAGAAATAATTTTCTAGTAATAAGAGTAGTCATATAGACATAAGTTCATTTTTATAAAGAAGTAGCAGTGGCTGTTTTTTTAAATTGACACAAGTAATTTTTATTTGTTATATGAGTCTGGGGTGGGGATGGAGAAGTTACAGCCTAGCCAGAAGTGATTAACTTCTTTTATTTGACCATTATAAAATATTTTTTTAATCTTTCCAAATATTTTGTCAATACATAACATGCATACATTTTAATGTGGTATAGTGCATCTCAACACATTTATACAAAGTAAACCAATCAAATCAGGTAATTAGCATAAGAAGTGTTTCCATTTTCTAATCTTTTTTTTTTTTTTTTTGACAGGCAGAGTTAGAGAGAGAGAGAGAGAGAGAGAGAAAGGTCTTCTTTTCCGTTGGTTCACCCCCAAATGCCTACTACTACAGCCTGCGTACTGTGGCCTGGGTGCTGGGCAGATCCGAAGCCAGGAGCCAGGTGCCTCCTCCCAGTTTCCCATGCGGGTGCAGGGTCCAAGGACCTGGGCCATCCTCCACTGCACTCCCAGGCCACAGCAGATAGCTGGACTGGAAGAGGAGCAACCAGGACAGAATCCGGTGCCCCAACCGGGGTGCTGGCGCCACATGCGGAGGATTAGCCAAGTGAGCTGCGGCGCAGGCCTCCATTTCCTAATCTTTTCTTTATGCCTGGAGCCTAATGGCTCCTCTCTAAGTTTTTCATACAGTCATGTGCATATAAGACAACTTTAGACTTCAGCCACCCCACTGTGTTATGAAAGACTGGAACTTATTACCTCCATAGAAATATTTTGGTATCTGTTATCCAACCTCCAGCTACTCCCTACTTCTCCCCTTTCCAGCCTCTAGTAACCACTAATGTAAGTTCAAGTTGGCTTTTTTAACTTCCACACATGAGAAAGAACATATAGAATTTGGTTTCCTGTGTCCAAAAAATTTACACCATTCACATTGGAGACATCTTACCTCTACATTCTACGGAATAAGAAACTGAGCTCCTGGGAAGGTGTATGACCCACATGGTTACTACATGTCTGAGTCAAGCTGTGGACTCTGAGTTGCTATTTCAGATCTCCCCCAGACTCTCCTAAGCAGGCTGTCATTAGCAGCCAGAAACACATACCTTTCCTGAAATTTTCCAAATGTCACGTGTTGCTTTCTGACGTGACTTCCACAGACATCTTTAGTGACAGCAGAAAAAACACTCTGTGCAAAAATGAAGCCAGCAAATGGTTACTGTGGAATAACCATGCCAATGTTCAATCAAAGAAGGTATAAATAAGTAAGTACAGAGTAATATCCACTTGTTTGCATGATCATCCAGCACTCTTGAGGTTTCCCGCATCACCAGCCATAAATATCACTTACTCTTCTGTTCATTGTGGCCTGGTCACACATGCCTCAGGGATCAGGAAGGTCTCGTTTCTAAAGCTCATTTGGTTGCCCAATTTCTGTGTGGCCTTGGACAAGTCATTTAGTGACTTTCTCAATCTTGGTTATTGAGGATGAATCTTCACTTGCATTATGAAGATGCCCTTATCTGCACTTGCTAGAAATTTCTGTTTTCAAACTGATTTTTAAAATGTGACACTATCATGCTTTAAAATATTTTTCATATTTTGAAAAACTAGCTTTGTGATTGTGTCAATGAAACATGGCAAAATTAGAATGCACAAAAAAATAAAATTTTTCAGCACACTGCAGCTTAAAAAAGTAGCTTAGTAATGAGCAACTTACAAGTTATGCTATTAAAAATAAGGATCTAATCGGGATTAATTGTCCACAGAAATGTATCATTTCTCCATTAAAACAAAGCTCTGGCAAGCTTTTTAGAAAGCTCCAAGAACATAGCCTCTACTCCTAGGATAGGATAAGAACAATTTCTCTATAATTTCATAATCCCTTAATTATGCTCTTGGCATTTCACTTCTTATATTGAATTCTAATTTTTTATTCATATACCTCTTGCTTCCAATAGACTTCAGCTCTCATTGGCAGGAAATGTGTTGTAGTAATCTTTCTAAATCCACTGCTTGACACACAATGCAGTATTAAATACATGGTTTCACAGGCTAAACCAAAATGAACAGCTGGTTAAATGTAGGGGAAACTGTCCAATTCTATTCTTACCACCAATGGATATATGAAATGAAGTTTCCCCATACAGTTCTATTACTTCTACTTATAAAAATATCCCAGTAAAGGCCTAAGTTTTATGAACAATATTTCAGCACCTTCAACTATCTTCTTAGATACTTGAGAAGCCCCTGAGATACTGGTATAAGTATAATTGTATCATGTTGATGCAAGCACACACATGCTCTCTCACTCACATACTCAACATGATTATACTTCACATTCACAGACTCTCTCTCTCTCTCTCTCTCTCTCTCTCTCACACACACACACACACACACACACTTTCTCTCTCTCTTTCTCTCAAGTGAGACAACATGTGAAAAGAATAAATATTGGGGCCAGCACTGTGGTGTAGTGGCAGAAGCTGCTGCTTTCTGTGCCAGCATCCTGTATGGATGCCAGTTTGAGTACCGGCTGCTCCACTTCTGATCCAGCTCTCTGTTGTGGCCTGGGAAAGCAGTAGAAGATGGCCCAAGTCCTTGTGTCCCTGAACCCTTGTGGGAGATCCAGGGGATGCTCCTGGCTTCAGATAGGCCCAGCTCCTGACATTGTGGCCATTTGGGGAGTGAACCTGCAGATAAAAGACCTCTCCCTCTCTCTCTTTGCCTCTACCTCTCTGTAACTCTGTCTTTCAAATAAATAAAAAATAAATATTTTTTTTGACAGGCAGAGTGGACAGTGTGAGAGACAGAGAGAAAGGTCTTCCTTTGCCGTTGGTTCACCCTCCAATGGCCGCCCCGGCTGGTGCGCTGTAGCCGGCGCACCACGCTGATTCGAAGCCAGGAGCCAGGTGCTTCTCCTGGTCTCCCATGGGGTGCAGGGCCCAAGGACTTGGGCCATCCTCCATTGCACTCCCTGGCCACAGCAGAGAGCTGGCCTGGAAGAGGGGCAACCAGGACAGAATCCGGCGCCCCAACCGGGACTAGAACCTGGTGTGCCGGCGCCGCAAGGCGGAGGATTAGCCTAGTGAGCCGCGGCGCTGGCCAAAATAAATATTTTTTAAAAAGAATAAAAGATTGAAGAATTTTATAGGAATTAGGTGTATTGTAATCACGGTAAGGTAACTCTTCTGCAATAAAAACTATAGATTTTAGTCCAAGAAAATACTTCCTAAAAAGTACTGAGTGACAAGTTTATATATATAAACAAAAAGGCCAGCTAACTGAAAATTCTGGCAGCTGAGAGAATCTACAACTCTAGATTATGGCAAGGTCAAAAGGCCCTTGATTCTCCTTAGAAAGATGCCTTTTTCCATTATACCATCTTCTGGGTTTGTTGGGACTTCTTGCTATAGAAATTTGAGTGTAGATGACACAAGAACTCTGAAGAGTATCCACATCCACTCACAATTGTTTATTATAATTCATTATTATTGGTTAGCAGATAAGTTCACAGTAATATGGTAAATTTACTCTTTGTGGAAAAAAAATCCAAACATAGTAAAGACAAAAACGGAAATAAATATAAGACACACAGTTTTTATTCACACCTTATATAATATTATTCTGAAAAACTCAGTATATCCTTTGTTGTAGTTTCATCAGATAACAGACATAATGGTAGTTACTATGTCTTGCCCTCAGTTACCCTTTTAGAAATAGAGAAGAAAATTCTACCAGTCCATTTTGCCCAAGGTAAATTTAAATGGATCAGTGTCACTAGGGGTCAAAGAGAAAAGAGAAAGGTTCTAGGGCCAGTTTCCTGGGTCTGTATATAGTGCATATGTTGCACTTTATTAAGCATATGACTTTATTAAACATATGACTGCCAGTAAGATACGGAACCACTCTGGGCTTCATTTCTGTACATGCGCATGGGAATATCCCTTAGATAAATAATAAGGCCCTAAGTTCACCCCAGCAAAATTATAAAAGACAACACAAACAAGAGAACTCTGATCCATGCCATCTACAGAGAAGACATGAAGCCTTGCACAGCTGCCAGGGAAATTGGGTGCTGTCCCTCCTCTACTTTCACTGAAGCCAAGTGTGTTACTGAGAGTTCCTGTCTCCACCCAGGAGGGGTGACATTTCACAGAGGAGGGAGTAGAGGTTTGGGGTTGGAGAAATCAAGAGGAAAAGCTAGGTAGAGGGAAGGGTGCTAAGATATGTCACTCCCCACTCGCGGAGGAATGACACTGGACCCTGCGCTGTTCTCTTTGCCCAGCCCTTCCCGGGTTTGCTGCTGGTTCCCCACTCACGGAGGAACGACGCTGTCCTGGGTTTACTGCCGCCCCCCCCCCCCGCCTCCGCGGAGGGGTGGCACCCCTGCCGCTTTCCCCGCTTCCGCGGAGGAGCGGCACACCACCGGCTGGCTCTCTCAGGGGTTGCTCAGATGTTCCTCAGATGTTCCTGGTGCATGTTGTCTCTCCCCTCCTTTATAGTCCTCTTCCACCAATCCCAACTCTGCTACCCACACGCCGAGCATGCTGCTCTCCTCCAATCAGGAGCAGGATCAGCTCCTGCAGCTTGTTAGTTGAATTGGTGAGGCAGCTGTGTAGAAGTTGTTTACTCTCTCTCTGTGCCATATGATGGGAGATCAGATGCATAGAATTAGTCCTAGCAGTTCCAGTAATTTAGTCTAGTCTCAGTTGCTCCCCACAAAGATATGTGCAAAGCCCCCTCCTTGTGTGGGTTTCAATTTCTAGGAACATGTGCTTTTCAAAACTCAAGCGTTAACCAGAGCTTTAACTTCTTTCCTCTTTTGCATACACTTAAGCAATCTGTCATGCTAGTCTTTGGGATACTGCATAGGTAAAACAGTAGGAAGTTCAGGCCTTCCCCAGTCCTTACTAGGTAGCAGCAAAGGGGGAACCTCAGCCTGCTGAGTTTATGGCAACATGAACTTCCAGAACCCATTGGAATCTCCACATAGTGAGGAGGGGTTGGGAAGAAAGCTCAAGGACTTGAAGAACATTCTGAAGTGGACAAGCAAGGAAACTGTAGATCAAACCTTGGTAGCCCTGTGTGTTGGGTAATGTGGACTAAAGACATAGGCAAAGAGCTTGTCAATCAGAAGGAGCAGGAAAGGGGAGAGGACTGGCGCATAAAGAAAACCAAAGACACTGCCACAGCAGTGTTGCAAACAGAGGCTACAGCCTGACACCAGAAGGAGTCTCATGTGCATGGAGTAGCTACAGCCCAGAACTCTGTCGACCCATGTTTACATCCACCCAGTACTGGTGTGGGTAGAGGGAACAAAGATCTGTTGCTATGCGATCTATTGAACTCAGAGATCAGCACAGACATGGATTTACTTCTGATCCCTGATTTTCATCTATTTATCTTTTCAAGACTGATATAACTCTCATTTTTCCGTATGATAAACTATCCTTGTAACATGATTCCATTCTAGGTACTAGTGTGCCTAAGCTCAGAAATTCATCTGAAGAAAATTTCATTAATTATCCTAAATACAATGATCCAAAAAGTCAAGAAACAGGAGGCAGCACAATATCAGATTTCAAAAAATCCTACAGGTCTGTTATAATCAAAACAGCATGATAATTGGCACAAAAAAAGACATATAAATCAACGAACAGAACAGAAACTCCAGAAATTAACTCACCCAACTACAAATATCTGATCTTTGACAGAAAAAGCTAAAATCAGTCTCTACAGAAAGGACACTCTCTTCAAAAAACAGTCTTCAGAAAATTCAATTTCCACATGCTGAAGTTAGAAACAACATCCCTACCCTACACACTATATATAAATTACCTCATAATGGGTCAAGACTCTAAACTTAAGACCTAAAACCATCAAATTACTAGAGGAAGAAAAAGAGGAAATGCTGCAAGACACTGGTCTAGGCAAAGACTTAAGGATAAGACCCCAGAAACATAGGCAATAAAAGCAAAAATAGACAAACGGAGTTATATCAAATTAAGAAGATTCTGCTTGGGGCCGGTGCTCTGGCATAGCAGGTAAAGCCGCCGCTGGTGGTGCTGGCATCCTATATGGGTGTCGGTTCAAGTCCCAGCTGCTCCACTTCTGATCCAGCTCTCTGCTATGGCCTGGGAAAGCAGTAGAAGATGGCCCAAGTCCTTGGGCACCTGCACTCGCATGGGAGACCCAGAAGAAGCATCTGGCTCCTGGCTTTGGATTGGCGCAGCTCCAGCCATTGCGGCCATCTGGGGAGTGAACCAGAAGATGGAAGACCTCTCTGCCTCTGCCTCTCTGTATCTCTGCCTTTCAAATAAATTAAATCAATCCTTAAAAAGAAGAAGAAAAGCAGCAGCAGCAGCAGCTTCTACAAAACAAAGGAAACACTCAATGAAGTGAAGAGGAAAATGACAGAATGGGAGAAAACACTTGCAAAATATGCATCTGAATCAGGATTAATATCGAAAATAGATAAGGAGCTCAAGAAATTCAGCAAGAATAAAACAATCTAATTAAGAAATAGGCAAAGGATACAAACAAGCATTTTTTCAAAGGATGAAATACAAATGACCAACAGACATTTGAAAAAATGCTTAACTAGCCATCAGGGAAATGCAAATAAAAACCATAATAATGCATCAACAAAAGTCAAAAAACAGCAAATGCTGAGAAGGTTGTAGAGGAAAAAAGTACTCTAATACACCATTGGTGAGAATGCAAATTGGTATGACCATTATGGATAACAATATGCAGATTCCTCAGAAAACTAAGAATAGATCTACCATATGACCCAGCTATTCCATTCCTGGGAATATATCCAGAGGAAATGAAATCATCATTTGAAAGAGATACCTGAATTCCTGTGTTTATAGCAGCTCAATTCACAATAGTAAAGATTTGGAAACAACCTAGATGCCCATCAACTGATGACTGGGCAACAAAAATATGGGATATATACAAGAAGGAGTATTGTTTGGCCATAAAGACAATGAAATCCTGACATTTACAACAAATTGGATACAACTGGAGGTCACTATGCTAAGTGAAATAGTGAAATATTGAAATATCAATTGAAATATTGAAAGACAAATATCATGTTTTCTCTTATATGACAGACAATAAAAGTTGTGTGGGGGTCAGTGTTGTGGCTTAATGGGTTAAGCCACCACCTGCAATACCAGTATCCCATACAGGCACTGTTTGACATTCTGGCTGCTGCACTTCTGATCCAGCTCCTTGCTAATGTGCCTGGGAAAGCAGCAGAAGATGGCCCAAATGTCTATGCCTCTGCACCCATGTGGGAGACCTGGATGAAGCTCTGGGCTCCTGGATTTGGCCTGGCCCATCCCTGGCCTTTGGGACAATTTGGGGAGTGAACTAGCAAGTGGAAGATCTCTGTTTCTCCCTTTCTCTCTCTGTAACTCTTCCCTTCAAATAAATAAAATAAAGCTCTTAAAAAATTGTGTGAAGGATTCCATAATGGCTAAATAGGGAAAAGGCATGCTGACTCTGACCAAGGGTAGATAACATTAGAAAACACAGAGGAAGTGCATTCTCAGGGGAGAGCTGGAGAGAAGTTTGCATGGAAATCCTATAAAAGAAGAGAGACACGGTGAAGCAGTGTGGGCAGTACAGTGAGGGCAGCAGTGAACTCAGACACCATCCATGGCGGATGCAGCCAGGGGCTGGAGGAGACACCAGTTTCTGAGAGTGAGGTGAGAGCAGACTGCATCAGCCTGTGCCACAGGTGATGTTGCCTGAGGGAGAACCTTGCAGACCACACTGTCATTGAGTCCATCCTGCAGCCCTAGCCAGGGTAGGGTACTCACCTGATCCAGTGAAGTACAAGTATATTTCTTTCTCCCCATTCTCCCTGTAAGAGCACTCAGCAACCGTCATGGAGAAAGCGCCATCTTAGCAGTAGCAGAGGCTGTGGCAGCTTTCACAAGTCGTGACCAGGGGATTTTACCAGAGGGGAAAATCTGTGTTCCCCGCTCACTTTCATGGAGGGAAACAGCTGGAGGCATTTCCACTAGAAGCCCACTTTCACCATTACTATTCGATATAGTTCTAGAAATTTTAGCCAGAACCATTAGGCAAGAAAAAGAAATCAAAGGGATATAAACTTAAAAGGAGGAAGTAAAATTATCCATGTTTGTAGATAATATGATTCTATGATTCAGAGACTATTGGAACTCATAAGAGAGTTTGGTAAAAGTGCAGGATATAAAATAAACACACAAAAATCAATAGCCTTTGCATACACAGACAATGCCATCACAGAGAGAACATGTAAGATCAGTCCCATTCAAAATGTCTACCAAAAAATCTTTAAATAACTTAGAATAAACTTAGCCAAGGAGGTGAGAGATCTCTATAATGAAATTTACAAAACATTAAAGAAAGAAATAGAAGAAGACACATAAAAATGGAAAAAAATCTTCTTTGTTCATGGATTGGAAAAATTACTATCATCAAAATGTCCACATCACCAAAACCAATTTATAGATTCAATGAACTCCCAATAAAAATACCAAGGATATTCTTCTTAGAAAAAACAATGCCAAAATTCATATGGAAACACAAGAGACCTCAAATGGCTAATGCAATCTTAAACAACAAAAACAAGCTGGAAACATCACAATACCAGACTTCAGGATGCATTGTGGGATAGCTATATTCAAAAAACATGATACTGGCACAAGAATAGACATGTAGACCAATGAAACAGAATAGAAACCCCAGAAATTAATATTCACATTTACAACCAACTAATCTTTGACACACAAGCTGAAATCAATCCCTGGAGAAAGGACAGTCTCAACAAATGGTGCTGAGAAAATTGGATCTATGTATGCAGAAATATGAAGCAAGACCCCTACCTAATACCATATACAAAAATAAACTCAAAATAGATCAAGTATCTGAATCTATGACCCGATACCTTCAAATTACTAGAGGGGAAAACCTTAGGGAAACTCTGCAAAATAGGAATAGGCAAAGATTTCTTGGAAAAGACCCTAGAAGCACTAAAATTAAAACAAAAAATAGACAAATGGGATTACACCAAACTGAGAAGCTTTGCCACTGCAAAGTAAAAACTCAACAAAGTGAAAAGGGAACTGACAGTATAGGAGACAATAAATATTTTCAAACTACACAACTGATAAAGGATTAATATCCAGAATCTATAAAGAGCTCAAGAAACTAAACAACAACAAAACCATCCAGTCAAGAGTTGGGCAAAGGACGTGAACAAGCATTTTTCAAAGGATAAAATTCAAATGGCTAACAAACTCACGAAAAAATGCTCAGGATCACTAGCCATCAGGGAAATGCAAATCAGAACCACAATGAGGTTTCACATCACCCCCATTAGAATGGCTTTAATTAAGAAAATTAACAAAAAATAAATGCAGTGAGGATGTGGGGAAATGGGCACCCTAATCGGCTGTTGGTGGAAATGTGAACTAGTCTAGCCATTATGAAAGTCAGTATAGAGAGTCCTCAGAAATCTGAAAATACATCTACCATATGACCCAGCCATCCCATTCTTGGGAATTTACCCAAAGGAAATGAAATCAACATACAAAAGATCTTTTTGTACCCCCATTTTTATTGCAGCTCAATTCACAATAGCTAAGATGTGGAATCAACCCAGATGTCTATCAACTGAGGACTGGATTAAGAAAAATGTGGTATATATACATAATGGAATACTACTCCAGGATTGGTGAGGTGCAGGGGATGTGAGCTAAGTGTGGTTGTATTTGTGGAACTGTATCTATGGAAAGCAAAAAAATCTGTTTTTATATTAATAAAAAAATTTAAAAATTGTGTGTATGATGTATCATTTGATATTTGGTTATAAATATTACATCACTGAATCATATCATGTAAATAAAAATATCCCCTTCTTTCTCCACATTATGATCAATTTCTTAAATCCCTATATTCTGTGATATTAATGTCAGTTTTCAAGAAAAAATAGTGGGCCGGCGCCGCGGCTCACTAGGCTAATCCTCCGCCTAGCGGCGCCGGCACACCGGGTTCTAGTCCCGGTCGGGGCGCCGGATTCTGTCCCGGTTGCCCCTCTTCCAGGCCAGCCCTCTGCTGTGGCCCGGGAGTGCAGTGGAGGATGGCCCAGGTGCTTGGGCCCTGCACCCCATGGGAGACCAGGAAAAGCACCTGGCTCCTGGCTCCTGCCATCGGATCAGCGCGGTGCGCCGGCCGCAGCGCGCCGGCCGCGGTGGCCATTGGAGGGTGAACCAACGGCAAAGGAAGACCTTTCTCTCTGTCTCTCTCTCTCACTGTCCACTCTGCCTGTCAAAAAATAAAAAAAAAAAAAAAAAAAAAAAAAAAAAAAAAAAGAGTTTAAAGAAAAAATAGTATACATGTGTATATACATACTGTTTATAAGGAAGGGAATATGGCAAAAATGTTAAAATTGAATAATAATAAAATACACTTGAAGGCATGAGCGAAGAGTGAATAAACCACAATGTTATAGTCATGAACTTTCCATGAGGTCAAGCCACATGGACAAAATGAATTCTACACTACATCCCTGTAAAATAAAGATAAAAATTTTATCTATACCCTCACAAATATTTTATTGTTTTTATTTCATGATGGTGTAAAAATAAAGTTTGAAGGAACATAATTGAATGTAATATACATATATCAAATATTTTGGATCTGATATAATATGAAAGTATTCTTGAAATGATAAATTTAGGGGCCGGTGCTGTGGTGCAGCAGGTTGAAAGCCCTGGCCTGAAGCGCCAGCATCCCATACGGGTGCCAGTTCAAGGCCTGGCTGCTCCACTTCTGATCCAGCTCTCTGCTATGGCCTGGGAAAGCAGTAGAAGATGGCCCAAGTCCTTGGGCCCCTGTATCTCGTGGGAAACCCAGAAGAGGCTCCTGGCTCTTGGCTTCAGATCAGCACAGGGTTGGCCACTGCAGCCATCTGAGGAGTGAACCAGCGGATGGAAGACCTTCTCTCTGTCTCTACCTCTCTCTGTAACTCTGTCTTTCAAATAAATAAAATAAATCTTTAAAAAAAGAAATGATAAATTTGAACTTCAAAAAAGAATGTGAATATTGTAAGTAGTGGAATGTATATTGATTTTTCTCCCTTAAATTAAATTCCCCTTAAGCTTCAAACAAATAAGTGAGAAAAATCCTTAGCCCTTTTCGTTACCTTCTGTTGGATACTGAATCATGAGCAGTTGACCATCAAACCCTTAAAACTAATAATAATCACATTTATGTGCTTGCAATACCAAGTAAGCTTCCTAGAAAATCTCCAGCTTTTAGTGAAACTCTTAAATAAGCTTTCCTCACTTTAAGAGGCTATACTTAGGTTCATTTTTTAATATTTTGAATTTTTGAAAAATTCTCATTCTGGGAATTTTTCAGCTTTCTTCCACCATCACTACTGAATAAAATACAGTGGTAAAGAGTTCCAAGGTCCCTGTGCGTTGGCAGTTTCTTGGCTCCATTTGCTTCATCTTGCAACCTAAAGCAACATTTCATGGCACATTTCAGGTCCCAAATCACAACTTATCAAACAGGACCCAGATTCTTTCTAAAACTATTACCCTCCGCTTGCCTACCATAAAGCCAGAAAAGAGCTAGAACTAGGTCAAAGCTAAATTGACATGGATTGCCAATGCTATAATATTTTAATCCTTTAGTATTCTTTTTACAAATATAAGATTTGCTTGAAAGGTACAGTGGCAGAAAAGGAGAGACAAAGAGGCCTTCTATCCACTGCTTTGTGCCCCAAATGGCCTCCAACAGCTAGCCTGAGCCAGGCCTAAGATAGGAGCCAGGAACCCCATTTGGATCTCCTACCTAATTAGCAGGATCATGAGTTTTGGGTAGCCAGGGTAGAATGCTATGAGTAGAAGTTGTCTCCCCAAAACTCATGCAGATGTTTCTACTCTGACGTCTTAATATTAATGGTTGACAGATTAAGGGTAGAGACTTGATCTTATTAAGGTGACTGAGAGGTAGGTCTGGTGGGAGCTGTTTGGGTCACTGGGGGCATGCCCGCAGAGAGTGGTCCTCCAGCGAAAGCTGGTTATTTTGAATTGAAGTTCTACCTTGCTTTGCTTCCTGACTCACCACGTGATTGTTCCTCTGTCCCTGCCATGAGCAGCCTCCACAGAAACCACCAGATCCTGAACTGTAACCTCCAGACTGTAAGCTGAAACACACCTTTTATTTCCCAAAGATGTCCTCTGGGGACACTCACCCCCACATACTCACACACCCACGCAGGCTAATGTCAGAACTCCCTCTGCATTAGCATCCTGGATCAACTATCCTGCCAGCAGAGCTGAGGTAAACTAGTTTCGCATACTGAATTAGGAGGTAGCTCAGAGCCTGCTTTGCATTCCCATTCTTGGTCCCCATCTCTCCCATCTCAACAGCTACCTGGGATGCCTCAGATTCCCACCTGTCCAAGTATTAACACATCACATTTCAGAGCCCTTCTTGGAGATGAGGACTTAGCAGTCCACATCACAGAACACAAAAGCTCAGTTATAAAACGGGGTGGGGTGGGGGTGGGGGGAAGGACCGTTACACCTACAATCTACATCACACTGTTTATGAAATGTGTGTCCCAAAGGAGCTCCAGTCTCTCAGGAAAACTGCCTGTAACAGCATTTGACTGGCTTTATTACACATGCATAACTCAACTCTAAAGCTAATTTCTTGTCAATAGTGTTTATACTTAACCAATGAAACAAGCCTGAAGGGATTTTAAAAGCAATTTAGCTTAAACACAAAAATAAAGTTTCGTGAAAAATTTTAATTTTTTGTCTTAGACACCTGCATTCATACTTCTTCCAAAGAGGCTGATTTTGGGGTCCAGGGTACAATGCCTGGGGGTAAAGGAAGAAAGGAGAAGGGTTAGAGAGGGCCCTGTTTGGGAAAAAGAATGAAAATACTATTTTAAAATAAGTATGGCCCATCAACTTGGGTTTCCTAACATAATCCAAAGGTGATGTTTCCTACAGTCATGTCAGGTAAAGGAGAGAAACAGCATGGGGAAGAGAACTTTTCTTTCCCAGGATCTAATCTCCTGGGCTGTCCGAGTGAAGTCTGGGCTTGCCCTGCTGCCTTCTGCCTGCTCCTCCAGCGCCCTCTTCTTTCAGGAAGGAGGAAGGAGGAAGGAGGAAAGGACCCCGGGTTGTCACTACCACCCTGGTGGCTGAAGCCAGAGATGTGGGGTAGGTTTACCTTATGGAACTCAGGGGGTCAGATCTCTTTCTAGCAGGTGCCAAGATTCAGATTTGCTCTAGGGGTGGGAGGTGGGGGGATACGGACAAAGGATAAAGGCTATTTCTTGAGAGGGTGTTGTCTTCAACTTTGTAGTTGCTGTTGAGCCCCTGGGATCTTGGATTCTGCACCAATGGAGAATGAAGCAGCTGCTGATCCAGAAGGGCCAAGATCAACAAAGCTGTGGGTACGTGCCAAGGATGCCACAGAGGAGAGGCTGCTACCCAATGTATCCCTCCAGGAACAGGGGTGGTCTGACCAAAGGGGGCTGTGGAGATGCCTCCAAATGCTCTGAGCCATCCTGGCCACACTGAAGGCACGGGGTGTGCCCTGGCTGGGTGGTGCATTAAGGGGCACCAAAACAGTGGCTATGATTTTCAAACCACCAAGTGCCAACTACATGGCATTGCCAAAAGCTGTCTGGGCAAGAGCCAGCACTAGCACTGCAGTGAGGGATGGGATTGCAGGGTTTCCCACAGTCAATGAGCTGCCCAAGTTTAGGGCAAGGGCTGCCATGGCACAAGGGTGCCCATCTGTGTCCCCAAATGCAGGCTAGGGATTGGCTTCTGAGTATGACAAGAGAGGGAGCGTGGGGTTTAGCAAAGGCCTTGTTCAATGTGGGGTTGGTCATGTTGTTGCGTGTCAGTGCAGGCTGCCTGGAGGTGACTGGGCTGAGGTGGTGAAGGAGCTGCCAAAATCACTACAGCTGGCAGCATTGCAGGTGGCTATCTACAGAGTACTGGGAAGGGACTGGCCAAAGTGGTGACTGTGTTTCATGTCAACGAGGCATGAGGCTTGCCAAAATGGAATATGGAGCCTACAGCTAGGGTAAAGCTGGCACCTAAAGCAGGAGTCCCATAGAGAAAATGTTGTGCTGTGGGGGCAGCAATGGTGCTAGTCACACAGCTCAGAGCGCTGGTCACATCGCTTAAACCAAAGCCAAAAGCAATCACTTTTCTCAGGAGGCTGGTCACATCGCTGACACCAAAGCCAAAATGAATCTTCACTCATACTTGTAGTTGTGGCAGAGGCCGCTGTGCAGGTGGCAGGAGCCTGGCTAGTGAAGACAGGGGCAGTTGAAGCTGGAGCGGTGGCTGATGCAGGGTTCAGCTTGAAGGAGAAGTGCTTGGCCAAGGGCACAGGTGCAGCAGACCCTGTGCTGGCAAAGGCAGGCTTTACACTTAGAGTGAAAGTACAGGTCGTCATGGGGATGGTGATGCTAGAAGATGCCGGAGTTGTGAGTATGGGGCCAGATGGCAAAGGGCCTGCACTCTCACTTCCAGATGAGCCTATACACATGGTCTTGAACATGGGGGATGTCAAGTTCTCAGCAGCAGCAGCAGCAGCACCAGGAAGGACAGCGTGAGGAGGTGGGCTGCCCGGCTTGTCCAGCAGCATCCATGGCAAGGGGGTAGTGAGCAGGCCCTGTGGCATCGGGACTTTGACAGATGTCTCAGCCCGGAGGGATGGCAGGGACTTGGTGTCACTGGCCAGTTTCATAGCAGGAACAGGGATCAGCCCCACAAAAGGGGCTACAAGCTTGAGATCTAAAGAGTTGGCGGGAAGACGCTGTGGCCGTGAAGAGTCAACAGGGCCCATTAGGCGGGCTATCTTCGCAGGCGAAGGGGCCACCGTCGCTGCTACTCCAGCATATTCTGGGAAGGCTGGAAACCGCAGAGCAGTCTGCCTCTTTATCGGGCCCCAGAAGGCAGCTGATGAGGGCGCAGTGCTGGCTGCGGGCAGCGGGAGCGCGCTGGGAGGCTGAGTGCGGGGTGGGCTCCCGGGGGCAGACTCTTGGGCAGCATCCATCCTGTGCTCCACAAACTGGTTAAGCCACCGAGATGAACCTTTCGTTGCCATGTCACCATCTTCCAGAGTGACAGGATAGCCCAGCCGGGGCGCGGGAGGCAGAGTGCCCAGGTCCCCTCCCCCGGAAAGCTGCTCAGCAAACTTCCTTTTATGTGGCCAGGAGCCGCCAGGTGTAGGCGAGGAATTCCGCAAGCCTGGTTTCTCCGCGGCTGCACCTACCGCTCTTCCTCTCTGGGACTCGCTGTCCGTCACCAAGGGAGGTGAGGTACTGGAGCGAGGCCCCAGCGCCTCCTCCCCAGTCACCTTTGCTGGCCTCTCTGGTATTTTGGAGCAGGAGGCGGCCGGCCCGCAGAAGGCACTCATCGTGGGCCGGCCCCGCTTCCTCGGCCACAACAGGCCGCCAGTGGAGCTGTAGGAGCTGCTAATGGCGTTGCGGACGGGCACAGGGATGCCAGCCGTGGTGGAGCGCTCTGGGGAGCTCTCAGAAGAGTGGCGGGGTCTCTTATTCAAGTGGGCGTCTGAGTCTTGGGGACCGGTCAGCGGGTCCCAGACGGCTGGCTGCCCCTGCCCAGGGCCAGCAGGGCAGCCTCCCTTAGTCTCCGGGCCAGCCCGGAGGATTTGGTCTTCCCCTGCTGGGCTCCTCCTCCTCTTCCTCTCTGGGAGGGCGGTGGCACCACTCTGCGGGGCACAGGGGTCCGGAGCCTTAGCAGACTGCGAGGGCTGGGTGGAGCTGATGATCTGCCCAGGTCCTGGGCGGCGAGTCAGCCTGCGGTCAAGAGGGGGGACCCTCACCGTCCCCGACCTACACACCATCTTGGAGTTACGAACAGACAGCACAGGCTTCTTGGGGCTGCCATTCCAGCACACGGTCGGTAGGCAACCCACACGGGAATATCGGGGCTGCTGGATCGGGTAGCGTCTGCGAGGCGTTATTTGAAACCCACTGAAGGAAGTCTGACCATGCCGCTGGGCAGGCCTCCCGGAGGGCTGGCAGCCAGGAGAAGGGTCAACTCGGGGAACCTGGTGGCCAGGGGGCGTCAGCAACGGGGCGCGGCCGAGTGGGTGGCGGTCAAGCGTCTCCCGCTGGTCCTTGCCCTCCTGCGAGGGGACAGGCTGGGGTGGGCTGGACTTGCCCAGGTAACTGCCCATGAGGCATGACTGGGTGAGGTCAGATCTTTCCAGGAGTGTGGAGGCTCAGGCGCACAGGGAGACTTCCCTTTATTTCCAAGTTGCTGGTAGTCAAGGCGACCAGTGTTCGCTAAGGCTCTACATTCCAAATGCCAGAGAACAAAGGGACACAGAGGGACTCGGTAGCCCCATGCCATGCTTTGCCCCCTTCCTCTTCTCCCTTATGCCCTGCCCAGAAGACCTGAGGACTTCATCTTTTATGTGTTTTGCATAAGAGTACATTAAATCTTCTAATGTCGATTAACTCGGATTGTGTCTCAATTAACTATATACTTTTAAATAAAGCTTATATACTATTGTATATAATTTATATAATTTTTATATATATGATATATAAATATATATTGTATATAATATATATACTTATATACTATTGTAAGGCTATATAGTGTACATTGTCTGGAAACAATCCTAGTTATATAACTACTCCCTAAGTTCCCAATAGATTGTGCCATTTAGCCTACTGATAACTCTTTTCTATTATTGATATTCATCCACTGCTTGCTCCCAGTCTGAGATTTGTATAGGTTACCTTCCGTGTACCTACTAGTGGACAAGAGAGGTTTTCCCAGGGAAAAAATGACACATATGCTGAATTCTGAAGTCCTAGCTTTTTGGGTAAAGAGGTAGAAGGGTTAAGGTTAAACGGCATCCAGCAAAGAGAAAAAGTGGAAGGGCACGTAATAGGAGTAATAGTAAATCCTTCGGGGAGCTAAAGCCAGGTAGCAGTGCAGGGCAGGAAATGAGCCTGAGACATGAAAGGAGCCGGCTCATACAGGTTCTTGGGCACCAAGCTGAGGAGCATAAATTATCCTGAAAAACATGACTTCCTACAGAAGACTTTCTATTGGGTGAGCCACAGGATCCGGAAACACTAAGACCAGAACCTTCAGATAGATTCTTCAACACCAGGGAAAAAGAAAGTCATTGTGCTAGTTCAACATGCCAGAGATGTTGCTCTGAATTAGGAATGTGATAGGAAAATGTGCAAAAATATGTTTGGAGGGCAGGCATTTGACCTAGCCGTTAAACAGCTGGTTAAGGATACCCAAGTATCCCATCAGAGTACCTGGGTTCAAGTCCCACCTCCAGCTCTCACCTCTAGCTTCATCCTAATGCAGATCCTAGAAGGCAACAGGTAATGGCTCAAGTAGTTGGGTCCTTGCCACCCAGGTGGGAGACATGAATTGAGTTCCAGGCTCCCAGCTTTAGTCCAACTGGCCATTGTGGGGATTTGGGGAATGAACTACAAGATCAGAGTGTTTCTCTCTCTCTCTCTCTCTCTCTCTCTCTCTCTCTCTCCTCTGTGTGTGTGTGTCTCAAATTTTTAAAACATTATTTTCTATTTCACCAAAGAAACACTTATTAAAATGTAAAATCTGAGTCATCTATTCTTGGCTCTGTAACTTAAATCTACACTGTCCAATATGGTAGCTCCTAGCCACAGTGTTGCTAATGAACACTCAAAATATGGCTAATCACCGACGCCACGGCTCACTAGGCTAATCCTCCACCTAGCAGCGCCGGCACACCGGGTTCTAGTCCCGGTTGGGGCGCCGGATTCTGTCCCGGTTGCCCCTCTTCCAGGCCAGCCCTCTGCTGTGGCCAGGGAGTGCAGTGGAGCATGGCCCAGGTGCTTGGGCCCTGCACCCCATGGGAGACCAGGAAAAGCACCTGGCTCCTGGCTCCTGCCATCGGATCAGCGCGGTGCGCCGGCTGCAGCGCGCTGGCCACGGTGGCCATTGGAGGGTGAACCAATGGCAAAGGAAGACCTTTCTCTCTGTCTCTCTCTCTCTCACTGTCCACTCTGCCTGTAAAAAAAAAAAAAATAAATAAATATGGCTAATCAGAATTGAGATGTGCTGTAAGTATAAAATACAACTGGCTTTGAAAACTGAGAATGAAATGTAAGTTATCTCATTAATAATAGTCTACTCATACTGGGTTAGAAATATATTTAATTTTACCAGTTCCTTGTCCTTTTAAATGCAGCTGTTAAAAAAATCAAAATTAGATACTCAATTTGCATTATATTGCCACTTAACAGTGCTGCCTACAACCATGCTTCTACTCTTTGATTGTGCAGTTCTGCTATTGCTAATACCAAATACTCAGTTACTGTGGGTTACAAGATAACAAGTTGTTTTCCTACCAAAATCCTTTTTTTCTTTTTACTAAAAAAGATAACTAAATCTAATTATTCTTCCTTAATAGCCCTGTAATATAATGTTCAATTGGTTATAGGGTATTTTTGCACTTATTTTAGCTACTCAGCTGTTTTTTTGCTTCCTTCATTTCACAACTTTATTTCTAAATGACCTCAAACAATTTCATAAAATTATATTTGTTCTTAAAAAGCAAACTAAACATTAAACAAACACCTGAATAACTTATTCAGAATCAAAGACATCCTGTGCTCTACATTGATCATTGTAACTTTGTTTCTAAGAAAATGCTTATAAAAATATAACAGTATAACTGGAAAAATCTCTTTAAGAACTGATTAGTCTAAGTATTTACCTCTGGAATACTAAATCTGATTATTACCTGTACCTCTTACAATCATCTGATTACACGCCAATGCGAGCTTTGACCTCTTTTCCAACATTTCCCACTCAATATTACATCAGACTTGCTTTTCATACACAAAGACAGAATTGGGATTACTGCCTTGTCAGGTATCACAAATAGCACCACCACCATAAAGAAAGTGTATGACAGATCTTCCATAGCTGGTTAATTCCCTACATACTCACAACAGCTGGGTCTGGAACATACCAAAGCCAGGAGCCAGGAACTTTATCAGAGTATCCCTCGTGGGTGGCAGGAACCCAAGTAGCTGGATCATCATAGCTGCCTCTCAGGTGCACCAGCAGGAAGCTGGTCCAGAAGCAAGGAGTACTCATGACTTGAATGCAGGTGTTGCAAGCAGGAGGCTTAACCTAATGCACCACCTGCCTCAGTATTCTTTACAATTATTTTTTAAAGGTTACATTAAGAGTCTATTTACTTATTTTCTTTATTTGAGAGAGAGAAAAAAAAAAAGACAAATAGTGTGAGAATGCTCCTTTAGCTTCGGGTTTACTCCCCAAATGCCTGATAGCTGGAATTCAGTCTAGGTCTCTCATGTGGGTGGCAGGGAGTCAACTACCTGGGCTATCACCTGCTGTCTCCCAGGGTGCACATCATCAGGAAGCTGGAATGGGAGCAGAGCCAGACCTCAAACTCAGGCACTGCAATATGTGATGTGGGCACAACAAACATAATCTGATAGATTATATGGATAATATGATGGATAATACATACAGAAAAAGAAATATAATTGGCATAATGAAAGAATGTAAAGGCACAAAACCTCCTAGTAATAATATAAGGGAGAGCCAAAACAAACAAAAGGAATATTTATGTAAAATTTCAGGACCAACTCATTACTTATCAATACTAACCCTAAATGTAAATGGATGGTTGAAAAGCCCATGGGAGCATTTCTTGGTGTGGAAAGCCAAAGACACCGTGGCAAAAAAAAAAAAAAAAAAAAATCCTATATGAAGGATCTCTGTGAATGAGGCCCCAGTGGAAAGAAGGGGCCATCAAAGAAGGATGGACTTTTCTCTGAAGGGAGGAGAGAACTTCTACATTGCTTATGGATTTGTCTAAATACTGACAGAGTGTGGACTCAAAAGGCTTCCATAGCCTTGGAAACTCATGTCAAGAGCCTCAGATGATCACTGACATCATACATAAGAGTGTTAAAACAAGTTTCAACAAATTCAAAAAACTGAAATTTTACGATGTATCTTTTCTGACCACAGGGAAATAAAGTTGGAAATTAACAACATAAGAAATTCTAGAATAGATACAAACACATGGAATATGAATGGTATGCTCCCAAATGAGCAGTGGGTCATAGAAATCAAAAAAATTCCTTGAAACAAATGAAGATGACAAAACAAGGTATCAAAAGCTAAGGGATACAACAAAAGCAGTGTTTAAGAGGAAAGTTTATAGCAATTAGTGACATCAAGAAATTAGATGGGTATCAACTAAATTACCTAAAAATGCACCTTAAAGACCTAGAAAAACAAGAACAAACCAAATTCTAAATTAGGAAGAAAGAAACAATAAAAGTCAGAGAATACATAAAATGAAATAAAAAAAAAAAACTATATAAAACAACAGTGAAATGAAGAGCTGGTGCTTGAAAAAAAAAAAAAACAAAATTGATATATCACTGGCCCAACTAATCAAAAGGGGGAGAGGGAGAGAAGACCTAAATTAATAAAATCAGAGATGAAAAAGCAGATGTTACACCTGCTATCACAGAAGTAAAAAAGAATCAGGAATACAAACAGCTATATGCCAATAAATTCATAAATACAGAATAAATGGATAACTTTCTAGACACATATGATCTACCAAAATTGAGGCATGAAGACATAGAAAACCTAAATAGACCATTAACCAAGATGGAAATTGAAACTGCAATAAAGACTCTTCCAACAAAGAAAAGTCCAGGACCATGGCTTCACTGCTGAATTCTACCAAACTTCTAAAGAGCTAATGTGGTGACAAATTCTTTCAATTTCCATTTGTTTTGGAATCTCTGTATTTCATCTTTATTTATAAATGAGAGCTTCACTGGGTACAGTATTCTGGGTTAACTCTTTGTTAATAGGATTTGGGGTGATGTCTCTCCACCCTATCATAGCCTGTAGGGTTTCTGATAGAAATCAGCTGTCAATCTAATTGGAAATCCTTTAAAGGTAATTTGGCATTTCTCTTGTACACATTTTGGGATCTTTTCATTACATTTTTCTTCTGAAAGTCTGAAGAAAATGTGTCATTGTAAAAATTTTTTCTGATCATGTCTATTAGGACTTCTATGTGCTTCCTGTACTTGAATATCCATATCTTTCTCCAAATTTGGGAAGTTTTCTCTTATTCTTCACTGAAGAGGTCTTATAATCTATTCTGTCTTTCCACACCTTTAGGTACTCCTAAGACATGTATGTTTTGTCCTTTAATACCAACCCATAAATTTGGAACACTATTTCCAGATTTTTATAATTTTTTCTTCTTCTTATTATTTTTTTTGTCTGATGGAGAGATATTTCCAAAGATTTGTCTTCTGGCTTGGATATTCTTTCTTCTGTGAACACTTGGAGACTGAACAACATGCTCCTGAATGAACAGTGGGTCACAGAAGAAATCAAAAGAGAAATCAAAAAATTCCCAGAAACAAATGAAGATTACAACATAACATATCAAAATTTTTGGGATACAGCAAAAACAATGTTAAGAAGAAACTTCATAGCAAATATTGCCTACATCAAGAAATTGGAAAGTCATCAGAAAAATGTTCTAACAATGCATCTTAAGGTCCTAGAAAAACAAGATGAAAACAAACACAAAATTGGTTTGAAGAAAGATATAATTAAAATTATAGAAGAAATGAAATTGAAACTAAAAAAAATACAAAATTTCAGTGAAATGAAGAGATGTTTTTTTGAAACAAAAAACAAAACTGGTATCATTGGCCCAACTAGCCAAGAGAGAGAGAAAGAGAGAAACAGAGAGAGACCCAAATTAATAAAATCAGAGACAAAAAAGGAGATGTTAGAAGAGATAACACACAAATAAAAAGAATCATCATGAATTACTGCAAACAGCTATATGCAACAAAATGGAAAATCTAAAAGCAATAGAGTTCTAGACACATACAATTTACCAAAATTGAATCATGAAGATATAGAAAACCTAAATAAACCAATAAAAAAGACAGAGATTGAATCAGTAATGAAGACCCCCCCTACAAACAAAAGCCAAGGACTGGATGGCTTTACTGCTGAATTCCACCAAATGTTTAAAGAAAAACTAACTCAAATTCTCCTCCAACTATTTGAAACAATTGAAAGGGAGAGAAGCTTCTCAAAATCCTTCTATGAATCCAGCATCATCTTAATGCCAAAACCAGAAAAAAGATACAAGCAAACAGAACTATAGAACAATACCCCTGGTGAATACAGATGAAAAATCTTAAACAAAATGCTAGCTAATTGAATCCAACAATACATCAAAAAGATCATGTACCCAGCCAAGTGGGATTTATCACTGTTATGCAGGGATGGTTTAACATATGGAAATAAATAAATGTGATACATATCATTAGCAAATAATAAGAATAAAAGATATCAAGAATAAAAACCATATGATTATTTCAATAGATGCAGAGAAAGCATTTGATAAAATACAACATCCTTTCATGATAAAAAAAATAACTTAAGAAAATTGGGTATAGAAGGAACATACCTCAAAACAATCAAGGCAATGTATGACAAACCCACAGCCAGAACCTTATTTAATGAAGAAAACCTGGAAGCATTTCTACTAAAATCTGGAACTCAACAAGGATAGCTATTCTCACCATTATATTTTTAAAGATTTAGCCAGAGCTATCAGGCAAAAAAAAAAAAAAAAAAAAAAAAAAAAAAAAAAAAAAAAAAAAGAAATCCAAGGGATACAAATTGGAATGGAGAAAGTAAAATTATCCCTGTTTGCAGATGTTATAATCTTATACATAAGGAAAGCAAAAGACTTGAATAAAAGATTATTGGAACTCATAAGAGATTTTGGCAAAGTTTCAGGGTATAAAATTAACACACAAAAATGAATAGCATTTGTCTTCTTGGAACTATACCTATGGAATACATAAAATCTATTCCCTTTACATTAATAAAAAATTAAGATTAAATTAAAATAAAAATTTTTAAAGTTAAAAAAATCGTTCTTTTTCCATTAAAAAAGCCAATAGCATTTGTAGATATAAACCAGTGTCAAGGCTGAGAAAGAACTTGTAAGTTCACTAGCATTCACAATGGCTACAAAATATTTTAATATCTTGGAATAAATTTTACCAAAGATGTGAAAGATGGGTACAATGAAAATTACAAAACAGTAAGGAAAAAAATAGAAGACACCAAAAAATGAAAAAATCTTTCATGTTCATGGATTAGAAAAATTAGTGTCATTAAAATGTTTATACTGCTCAAAGCAATTTAAAGATTCAATGAGAACATAATCAAAATACCAGTTATTCACTCAGTCCTGGAAAAAATGACCCTAAAATGCATATGGAATCACAACAGACCCCAAATAGCTAAAACAATCCTGTACAGTAAAAATGAAGCTGTAGGTAACACAATACTAGATTTCAAAGCATACTACAGGGCAGCTATAATCAAAACAGCCTGATACAGGCACAAGAATAGAAATGTGGACCAATGTAACAGATTAGAGATCCCAGATATTAATCCACACATCTACAACCAACTAATATATGACAAATGAGTTAAAATCACTCCCTGTAGAAAGCACAGTCTCCTTAACAAATGGTGCTGGGGAAATTGGATCTGTGTATGTCAAAGCATGAAACAAGACCTCTACCTTACACCTTATCTGAAAATCAACTGAAAATGGATCAAGGATCAAAATCTATAACCCGATACCATCAAATTACTAGAGGAAAATGTCAGGGTAACTCTGCAAGGCATTGGCATAGGCTATAAAGGCAAAAAGAAACAAATGGGATTTTATATGTATATATCCTTTCTAATTCCCTGGGAAAAGCAGTCTAAGATGGCCCAAATGCTTGCCCCTTGATACGCATGTGGGAGAACTGGAAGAAGCTCCTGGCTCCTGGCTTCAGCGTGGCCCAGCCCTGGCTGTTGTGGGCAGGGGGCGGGTGTGGGGAATGAACAATCTCCCTCTCTCTCTCTTTCTCTCTCTCTGTAACTCTTATTCTCAAATAAATAAATCTTTTTAAAAATTAAAAATAAAACAATCACAAAAATGTATTCTTTAGTTTTTTGATAATTATAACAAGTATTTTATTGTACTACCTTAACTACTTAGTTTTAACTCCAAGATTTAGGTCATATAAATTTGCAATGTCATACACTGTTAATACAGGTGTTTTGCATCTGTTTCCTTTCCAATTAAAAAAAAGAACAAATTGAAAACAGTATTAGCTAAGTGATTAATCCTTATTAGGAGGCAGCTGAAAGTCCAACAGAAATTGGGTGTAGAAGTGTGAGTAAAAATAGAGAACATGAGTTTTTCTCTTTTACACCTGATCTTAGCAATAAAATTAAATATGAAGGTGAGATCTTAAGATTTCAAAGGTGGTACATGCTGTATATTTCTCAGGCTTCCCCAACCTAGAAAATCCAGTGGGTCACATGGTCTTAGAAGCCAAACAACCCCACTGGTCTTGACCTGGCACTTATCCTTTCTTCCACTGCTGCTCTGCATACTGCAAGAAAGCCCCTTGTTCACTCTGAAACATGCCAAGACCCCAATGTGTGGCACTTTCCTTCATCCTTTCCTGTTCCCAGGTTCATGAAACTGAGTCTAGCCGGTCTCCCATTTTATTCATGGTGTCAAAACACTAGTCGTTAATGTATTCTATTTTCCCTTGTCCTGCATTTTCTGTTTAGGGCAGAAGTTGGCAGATTATAGTTTTAAGGTCAGGTGACCCAGTCATTTTTTATACGGGCCTTAAGGTAATATTTTTAAAAATATTTTTAAAGTACCAGAAGAAGTGGAGAAGGAAGGACAGGAAGAAGTCAAATGAGAAAAAGAGGAGGAGATAGAGTGGAGGAAGACAGCAACATGGCAGTGACAGAGATACTATGTGGCCCGCCAAACTGAAATATTTTTACAAGAAAATTTCACAGACTCCTGGTCTAGAGAGATGACTAGGTTGACTCACAGAATGTGATTTCTTTTTAGATCACTAGGGACAAGGATATAAGGAAAGGATGAAGAGAAAAATACTCCTGGACCAAAGGAATTCTGGATTAAATCCTTTTCTAAATATTTTCCCCTGTGTGGCAAACACTGTTAGTTGTCTCCCCAACAGACATTCTGTTTCACTTTTGACCACAAATGCAGCAGCTATATGTGTAGGAAAGGTAGTGTCCTCTCCGTCTTCAAGGAGGTTAAGTTTGGATGAATCCAGGCATGGCAATTCTATCCACTGGCAGTGATTGGTATGGGATTGGTACAATTTCTAAATCTGGTCAATAAAACTTAAGAGTGAACTGTTGGGATATATGAAGACAATTTATTGTCTTTTAAAAAGGAAACCAATGTCACTTTCACTTTAGATATTGTTGAATGAAGACACAGTGCCTAGGATTACTGTTGCTATCCTGTAATCTATAGGCTGGGAATGGGGGAATGTAGAGTTGACCCAAAAGAAGAGAAGAAATCTACTCTTAACTTTACTGCCAGGAAATTCGATATGTAAGAGAAATGTCCCCACTGTCAATCTTACTTTTACTTGTTTCCTTTCTACACTTCAAACTTGAAGCATCCTAGCACACCCTGAATAGGCAACTGCTTACATGAAACTTCTAGGCTACTTCCATATTTCACAATAGTAAAATGCAGCAATCTAGTAATTAATCTATCTCTCCACCCAAATCTATAGTAAACACATCTCTGTATGTTACTTTTATGAATAATTACTGATTTAGAGGAACTGTCATCAAGAAAGTAGATGATTTTTTTTTTTTTGACAGGCAGAGTGGACAGGGAGGGAGAGAGACAGAGAGAAAGGTCTTCCTTTGTCATTGGTTCACCCTCCAATGGCCGCCATGGCTGGTGCGCGCTGCAGCCAGCGTACCGCACCGATCCGATGGCAGGAGCCAGGTACTTATCCTGGTCTCCCATGAGGTGCAGGGCCCAAGTACTTGGGCCATCCTCCACTGCACTCCCTGGCCACAGCAGAGAGCTGGCCTGGAAGAGGGGCAACCAGGACAGAATCCGGTGCCCCGACTGGGACTAGAACCCGGTATGCCGGCGCCGCAAGGTGGAGGATTAGCCTAGTGAGCCGTGGCAGTGGCCTTAGATGATCTTCTTACCTACGACTAAGTGAATGATTTGGTTGTATTAAAATGGGAAATTAGGCTTTGACATTGTCTTCTTTGGGCCACTCTAAGTTTCTTAAATGAATTTTACTCTATGGTCTATGAATCTTTTCATTCATAAATATTTTTCAATAATATAATAGGCAAGTCTCAGGTAATGTCTAATTAAGTGATATTAATTTTAAGAGTCAGAAGCAAAATTTCTAAAAGGACAGAGTAGATCTTGAAACCCATGAAGTCCAAATCGCTCCCCGGCCCCTCTGCTTCTCACCAGTGCTGACATAGTACATACTGCTCATACTGAGCACACTGTCAGCCATGTGTGCAACCACGCTCGCAAGAAGTTACAGTAGTTTATTCTAAATGTCTTGGCATTTGCAGCCTACATTGAGGCCTTTAGTGGCACTTGGAAATTATTTTTGTGGTTTACTTTTATAGATAACACATTTCCTTTGCCTACCCCTTTTTGCTGGCTCCTTCAGAAATTTGGTTGAGCGAAACCACACAGAATTCTGAAATCTGTAGGCCAGGTGGCCACATCACAGTGACTTGGATCCCCACACTGGTGGCTTTTGGCAAGACATCAAAGTCTGTTCTTTCTCCTATTATCATTCCTAACCGGAAATTTGACTCCAGTGAATATATATAATATTATCAGTAGCTTTAACTCATAACCCATTAATTACTTTTGGTTTTATTTATTATGCTTCTGGTATTTCTCTTAAATTTAAAACTCTCCAAGAGTCTTTTAATTTTAATATTATACTATTATTTATGGGAATTGTACCAGGAGTACTGGTAGTAGAAAGAAGGAAGAAATTGTCATTATTCCCTTTCCAGATCACCAAGTTGGCCAACTTCATTTATTTTATGAGGATTGGTGCTATCTTGATTTCAGACCAGGAGAGTTTCTTGCCACTATCTCAACACAGATCAAAGCAGGCTCATTCATTCACTTGCTCACTTTGCATTACTCCACAGAGTCTTTCATAATGTACTGTGAAGCAGTCATTTACAAAGGCCCCAGAGGACTCCATGATGAACAAGACTGACCCAAGTTCTGTCACTATGGAGCTCACAACATCATACGGGGGACAGATGTAAAACAAGGAAGCAACATGAACACAAATTGTGGTAAGATCATAAAAGAAACCAAGAAGGAGATGAGTGGGAGAGTTGGCCATTTTTCCACCCTTTAGAGTTTATTTGGGGAAGGTTTCTTCAAAGAGGTGAGTTGTGTTGAGGAGGAACTGGCCAAGTGAACACTGGAGTTCAGAGTATCATTAAAATATTCTGTTCTCTGATTTTGCCCAAGTTTGCACTAATGTAACCTAAGAGGAAATGCTGCCTGACCTTCCAGCACATTCAGGTGGAAATATTTTCATTTTCTTTATGTCTCTCCTTAACAATCGACTGGGACCACAGGAAGACAGAGCTTTGTTCTGTCTAGCGACTTTGCTGTTGAAACAGAACACTCACGAATCCCCAAGGAGCAAAAGATCCTCCCTGTCACTGAACAGTGTGGAAACAGAAACCTTGCAGAGCAGTACACATGTGCGTATGTTTGTCAGTCCAGCCACCCCATTCCCCCTTTTCTTCACATCCTCATCTCTCTACACTTTTGCTGTCCAAAGTCAGATTGTTTCCCTTCATAAGAATTTTCTCATGCAAAACATCAATGAAATCTGTACTACATAATCTTACCATTCTCTATTTAACTCTATTATCTGCATCTAAGTATACTGACTCAATACTATTCAACTCCATATCATATTAATGCAAAGTCATTTTTCTTAACTGTAGCAGATTCAATATTGAATTAGCAGAGGATATGTCCATGCCTTAACCCACAAAAACCTGCAAAGGTGATATTATTTGGACACCAGAACTTTGCAAATGTGATTAAATTAAGGATTATGAGATCATGCCAGATTAGGGTGGGTACCAAATCAAATTACAGGTTCTAGAACAGAAGGGATAACCAACCAAAACACAGGAAACAATGACATGTGAGGATGGAGGCACAGACTGGAGTGATGCTGCTACAAACCAAGGGGCCTCTGGTGCCTCCAGAAACTTCGAGAAGCAAGAAATGTTTTCCTCTAAAGCTTTTGGAAGGAGTACTGCCTTCCTGATAGCTTGATTCATTCAGATTTATGAGAATAAATTCCTATGGTCTAAATGAAGGAATTTACCACCAAGTTTATGTTGCAGTAGCTATAGGAAACAAACACATGACCTGAAAATTTTGATTTTTTAAAGGTTAGAAAGTTATATTTTGCCTTTATTTTAGTTTATTTTATTCTGGTGAAAGTAATTGACAAAAAGTAAACAAAAGCTTAAAAAGAACACCGGTTGCACAAAGGCACCACTGACAAGCTCTCCCACAGCCACATCAAAGATTTTACTCTGGGGGCAAAATTCATCTCGGATCTGGCCATTCCCATCCTGGGATCAGCAGCAAAATATAATGGAAGGAAAGCTGCACTAAAAATTAGAAGCAGAGGCAACTCTCTGCCCTGTTTGCAGACTTTAGGTCTTCATTTTTCTATCTTGTCTCTATGTACAAGGGGTCTTCAAAAAGTTAATCGAAAAAGAGTATTATTACAAAACTATGCAAGGATTTCCAAAATTTTTGGTCAGCGCCGTGGCTCACTAGGCTAATCCTCCACCTGTGGCGCCGGCATCCCAGGTTCAAGTCTCGGTTGGAGCGCCAGGTACTAGTCCCAGTTGTTCCTCTTCCGGTCCAGCTCTGCTGTGGCAGACGGCAGTGGAGGATGGCCCAAGTCCTTGGGCCCTGCACCCGTATGGGAGACCAGGAGGAAGCACCTGGCTCCTGGCTTTGGATCGGTGCATCACCAGCTGTAGCGGCCATTAGGGGAGAGAACCAACGGAAGGAAGACCTTTCTCTCTCTCTTTCTCTCTCACTGTCTAACACTGCCTGTCAAAAAATAAAAAAAACAAAAACAAAAACAAAACAAAACAAAAACTGTGCAAGGATTTCCAAACTTTTTACAACAAAATAAACTTTTCTTGTAATTCCAATTTCCACAAATGTTTTTTCCCCAAAGAAACCTTTGATTTAAGAAATACAAACTTCATCCATTTCGTAAGTACAACTTTAGGAATATAGTGATTCTTCCCACCATACCTGCCCTCCCATCCACGCTCTCACCCCTCCCCCTTCCCTTCCTTTTCCCAGTCTCATTCTCCACTAAGATCCATTTTCAAACTTTTTGTAGTTCCACCATACTTTATGATGGATATGCCCTGGTATAATAAAAATAGAATAATAAAATAATAACTATGAAAATGAGCTACAGGTGATAGTGTTCCATGAAAAGAAGCTCATAATAATAGAGAAGAGAGGAACAGAAAGAAGTTAGGTGTCTCACAGACACCATTGAATTTAAATGAGAACAAGAATTCCTTATACCTCATACCACTGAGTGACCTAAGCAGAACCCACAGAGTCCCAAATTGGCACATGAGCCTAATCAATCTCCAAGAGTCACTGGTCCTCCCATTTTCCTTCTTAATCACAAAAAAAAAAAAAAAAAAAAAAAAAAAAAAAAAAAAAAACCCTAAAAATTGACATGGAAAGTACAGGGTATGCTCTGCTACCTTCTGGGGGGATTTAATATTCAGAGAGGTGAAAATGTCACCATAGTGCCAAACTAAAATTAAACACCACTCCTGGCCATTTGGTCCATAAGATAGTATTCAGAAGGAATACTTGGAAGGCATCTGTGCACCTTGAACACTCAGCCCTATCTTTTGAACCAAACTTGTAAATAGTTCAAAAGAAATCCAGGGCCGGCGCCATGGCTCACTAGGCTAATCCTCCACCTTGCGGCGCCAGCACACCGGGTTCTAGTCCTGGTCAGGGTGCCGGATTCTGTCCCGGTTGCCCCTCTTCCAGGCCAGCACTCTGCTATGGCCCGGGAATGCAATGGCGGATGGCCCAAGTGCTTGGGCCCTGCACCCCATGGAAGACCAGGAGAAGCACCTGGATCCTGCCTTCGGATCAGCGCGGTGTGCTGGCAGAAGCGCGCCGGCCACGGTGGCCACTGGAGGGTGAACCAACGGCAAAAGGAAGACCTTTCTCTCTGTCTCTCTCTCTCACTGTCCACTCTGCCTATCAAAAAAAAAAAAAAAAAAAAAAAAAAGAAAGAAAAAAGAAATCCAGAGAAGTTGCAATGGTTGTTTTTGAGGAAGGTCTAAGACCTCACTGCCAAAGCTAAACCCACTGAGTCAAGTTCATGGGTAGAACTACACAGCTCAGTAGTCTTCCCACTACGGCATCAACCTTGTCAAGACAGGCCCAGTTCCATTCACAACAGGATAAATGCAGAGCTTGCCTTGAAGACTTGGTAGGAGACATTACAATTCTAATGCTGCCTCCAACTCCAGAAATGTATAGAAAAGGAGAGCAAGGAGAGAAACAGTAGGGAATGGGGAATGAAGATTGAGAGTAATCCAGATTTTGTGGAGCAGCGGGCTAAAGCCCTGGCCTGATGCGCCGGCATCCCATATGGGCACCGGTTCTAGACCCGGCTGCTTCTCTTCCTATCCAGCTCTCTGCTATGGCCTGGAAAAGCAGTGGAAGATGGCCCAAGTGCTTGGGCTCCTGCACCCACGTGGGACACCCAGAAAAAGCTCCTGGCTCCTGGCTTCAGTTCAGCACAGCTTCGGCTGTTGTGGCCATCTGGGGAGTGAACCAGCGGAAAGAAGACCTCTCTCTCTGTAACTCTGTCTTTCTAATAAATAAAATAAATCTCTAAAAAAAAAAAAAAAAAAAAAAAAAAAAAAGGGCCGGCGCCGCGGCTCACTAGGCTAATCCTCCGCCTAGCGGCGCCGGCACACCGGGTTCTAGTCCCGGTCGGGGCACCGGATTCTGTCCCAGTTGCCCCTCTTCCAGGCCAGCCCTCTGCTGTGGCCCGGGAGTGCAGTGGAGGATGGCCCAGGTGCTTGGGCCCTGTACCCCATGGGAGACCAGGAAAAGCACCTGGCTCCTGGCTCCTGCCACCGGATCGGTGCAGTGCGCCGGCCGCAGCGCGCCGGCCGCGGCGGCCATTGGAGGGTGAACCAACGGCAAAGGAAGACCTTTCTCTCTGTCTCTCTCTCTCACTGTCCACTCTGCCTGTCAAAAAAAAAAAAAAAAAAAGAAAGAAAAAGAAAAAAAAAGAAATATATGCTTTAACATTAGCTGAAAAGGTGACAGGAAGAACTTAATTTCCCTTTTCCTTACTACCTATCAGAATTAAATTATACTAAAAGTGAAAATCTTCATGTGTCACAATAACTACATGATTTATTATGATCCAGAGTAGTGAAGTGGAAAGAATACGTAAGTCTGAATTCAAGCCCTGAAGGTGACTCTTGAATGAGCTGGTTAAGAGGCACGGGGTGGGGGCATTTGATAGAGTAGTCAAGACACCACTTGAAGGAATGTAAACTATTGTAGCTACAATGGAAGACAGTATGGAAATACCTCAGATATCTTAATATAGACATGCTATTCCACTCCTGGGAATTTACAGAAGGGCAATGAAATCAGCAAATGAAAGAGTTATCTACGGGGCTGGCGCTGTGGCTCACTTGGCTAATCCTCCGCTTGCGGCACCAGCTTCTCATATGGGCACCAGGTTCTAGTCTCAGTTGCTCCTCTTCCAGTCCAGCTCTCTACTGTTGCCCAGGAGGGCAGTAGAGGATGGCCCAGGTGCTTGGGCTCCTGCACCGGCATGGAAGACCAAGAAGAAGCACCTGGCTCCTGGCTTTGGATCAGCGCAGCCTGCCGGCTGTAGTGGCCATTCGGGGGGTGAACCAACGTAAGGAAGACCTTTCTCTCTGTCTGTCTCTCTCTCTCTCTCTCTCTCTCTCTCTTTATATATATATATATATATATATATATATATATATATATATCTACCTGTCAAATAAATTTAAAAAAAGAGTTATCTGCACCCTCATGTTTATTGAAGCTCAATTCTCACTAGCTAAGACATGGATTAGCCAAATGCCCATCAACTGAAGACTATATAAAGAAATTATGGGATATGTACACCATGGAATACTATACAGAGGTAACAAAAAAAATGAAATCCAGTCATTTGCAACAAAATGGATGAAACTGGAAAACACACTTAATGAAATAAGCCAGTCTCAAAAGGACAAATACCATATGTTCCCCCTGACCTGTGATAACTAATAGAGCACCTGAAAGGTAATCTATAGAAGTGAAATTGACACTTTGAGAAGCAATGACTTTGAATCGCCCTTGTCACGATTGTTGAGGAACAGTTTTTTTTTTTTTCATACTATTTGTGGAACTCTTAACATAGAGTTAATCTTATGTGTATAAAGTTAGTTGAAAATAGATCTTAGTGAAACATAAGAATGGGAATAGGAGAGGGCAGAGTAAGAACGGTGGGAGAGTGGGTGGGAGGGCAGGTACGGTGGGAATAATCATGTTCTTAAAATCATAATTACGAAATGTATGAAGTTTGTATTCCTTAAATAATAGGTTTCGGGGTGGCGGGGGGATAATGAAAAGAAAAAAAGGAAGAAAGACACCACTTGGGATGCCCAGAGTACCTGGGTTGAAGTCCTGATTCCACTTTCAATTCCAGCTTCCTGATAATGCCGACCCTGGAAGGCAGAAGGAGATGGTTCAAGTAGTTTGGTCCCTGTCACCCCCATGGGAGACAAAGAATGAGTTCTGGCATCCTGGCCTTGGCCTGACGGAGGCCTGGCTATGGCAGACATTTGGGGAATGAACCAAGGGTTGGGAGATCTGTCTCTGTTTCAACATCCATCTCTCTCATCTCTCTTTCTGTCTCTCTCTGCCTTTCAAATATTTAACAATTACTAAGTCTCAGTTTCCTCATATGTAAAATATAAGAGCTTAGTTAGAAAAGATGTTCTTAAGAGCTTATTTAGAGAAAAGTCAAACTATCAAAAGAACGATAATCATTTAAATGTGTTAATAAGCTACCAGGTTTTGACAACTTCCAAATCCGTCTCAATAATAACTCCAAATAATAAACTCCAGTGTAAGTCAGCCCTAGGGAAGCTTGTGCGTATCACTGGGCTCCTGTACACACCAGAAATGTGACCACTCATATAGGCAAGTTTTACATGGCAATAACTCAAAGTGCAATTTCCTTAAAGTATAAAGATACAATGGGAATCATTAAAATATGACTCAGTAAAACAAGCAAACAAATAAATATAAGCAAAAAGGATGAGCATCTGAAAGATGCCCACCAAAACTGTTAGGCCAATATGGAAAGTTTAGGTTTTAAAAGAAACAAGAAAGAAAGTCAAAATAGCACTCTCTGTGGGCAATTCCAAATAAAAAAAAGTTTGAACATCAAGGGAAAATTGCACAGATGTGAACACTGGGATTTATAGCTTTGTTACAGAAGTTGCATACTGGTATATTTGTGGCTTTGTTATATATTGTTATGCAGAAGTCTTCATTGATTTTACTCAGGATAATTTTAACTATATGTTGACTTTTCATATTTGTAAAGGCAGTGGGGATACACATCATGAAGCACTGACAGTACAAAAGGGCCTTCCTTTTACCAAGGACGTCCTGGGATCCACGCCTCTCCAGGTGCTGAGGTGACCTGTGTAGGTTCTCTAAAGATTCTGCAGTAAGAGAGGAAGACAGAGAATGAAGGGCCAGGATGGTCTCAATCAATGCGAGCAAAGCAAAACTGCCAGCTTTTCCAACAGCAACAGTCTTCCTTAAGAAGGAATGTTCAAGGGCTGGGGGTCTGGGTAGGGGTTGGAAGTTAAGTTAGCAGCTCTCTCCCATCACCTGCTTCCCTCTGCTGTGGTCATTTTCACAAGTCAGCAGGGGGTAGAGGCAGGAGGCAAATCCAGCACATGGTCAAAATAACCAAGTATCCTGTGCCAAAAGGAAATGTGGTCTAAGAACTATAATGAGAGGGAAAGCAAAGAGCCACTGGTTCCAAGCAGTGAGATGTGTCAGCGAGAGAGAACAGCAGTTCCCTGGCCAGAATACAGGCCAGAGCCTTAATCTGAAAATCACTGTGAAGCCCAATACCTAAAAAAAAAAATGTGGCCACCCCTGGAGAAAATACATAAGGCAACAGAGTAACCTCCTGCTCCAACCTCCTGCAGATAACCCATGAGAAAATGCAAAAACACCAGGGCAGCCAAGACAGGGCCAGGGTGGCTTGCCAAGGCCTAATTCCATTTAATCAAGATGGCAAAAAATGATGAGCACGTGTCCCATAATCCCAAATGATAAACACACACACGCATGCGCACACACACACATGGACACACACACAGCTCCTAAGAATGCTAGACTGAACATTCTCTCATCC
Source organism: Oryctolagus cuniculus (assembly GCF_051225735.1). Taxonomy (NCBI): domain Eukaryota; kingdom Metazoa; phylum Chordata; class Mammalia; order Lagomorpha; family Leporidae; genus Oryctolagus; species Oryctolagus cuniculus. Next base: position 49,870,369 of record NC_142874.1, on the reverse strand, counting down.
TCCTTTATATGCCTGCTCTGAAATTCCTGGCATGGGCCTGAAAGTCATTAGTAATTTAGCTGAAACGTAAAATTTTACTGCGGTGCATTGGTAGCTATTATGAGGCATAAATCTGTGTGGCTCTGGCAGGTTGAATTCCCTCCTACTACCCTTCATCAGGCTACAAAAAGCACTTAACAGTGCTGGGGGTAGAGAACTCACATTTTGGAATTAAATTAGAGACATGAGAATACTTAAAATACTCTTTCTTTTCTTGATCAGCCACTAACCATTTTGAACTGCTTTCTTGGGCGAAATTCCACGAGAGAATGTGATCATCTTCAGGAAATTTGGATTCAGCAAACTGCCTTGCAAAAGCCATAGAGTACAATCATGGAGTTCAACAAAATCTGCATTTGCTCTATCCTTGTCTATCATATTGACCAGGGCTCATCATTTTCAGAGTTCAGTGGACAACACAAGTATCTCACTCATCAATTCCAACAGTTTCTGTATAAAATGAAGCAAAAAAGAAAACCATTCATAGTATTTTTTTTTCAGATTTTTCTTATATTCTTGCAGGTGTTTCATGATCTTCATCCAAATCCTTCTTGAAAGCTTTAGGTTTTGGGTGCAAATATATTTTCACAACCGAAGAAATATTTTTTGAGCATAGTAGCATTAGCACATGAGATTTGAAACTTTATTATTAGAGTGGTGTAGGGGAAAGCAAATGGGACTTGGAATTGATGCCCAAATTCTCTGTCTTTAGCCAAGGATAGCAAATTTGAGAGCTCGTTCTGCTGTTGCCATTCCTGTGTCCACAGCAGGCGTTATTAATGAGTTAGAAAGCATTCTAGGCTTCAGGTGAAATTGCAGCTAGTAGCTCGGACTGAAACAAGACATGAGCTTAAACATTTTCTCCATAAAATCGACAGGTTACCATGATTAATTAAACAAAGGTACTGCAGAAGAGCAAAGCTCATCTGCCTTCTGTGTCTAAACTGTAAGCACTGTGACCACAGGAGCCACAGTTGCTCATTTTGTGTGTTTAGCGCCTATCCAGCATCCAGCACATAGATGGCCTCAGTAAACTTTTATCAAATGCTACTGAGCTGACACTGCCATTAACGCTAAGTGCTTCCTAAACTAAGTAACTCTTGTCCCTATTAATTTCAAAAAAAATAAAATGGTATTGTGTTAATTCCCAGTTACCTGCATTAATTAATTCATTGTATTTATTGGAAAGGCAGACAGAGAGGAGGAGGGAGAGGTAGAAAGCACTCTCATCTGGTGGTTTGTTCCTCAAATCCTGTAACAAATTGGGACAATGCCACAGAAGGAACTCATTCCAGGTCTCCCACGTGGGTGACAGGATCCAGCTACTTGAGCCATCACCTGCTGCCTCCCAGGGTGTGCATCAGCAAGAAGCTGGAATCAGGAGTGATGCCAAAACATAAACCCAGGCATCTGCATATGGGAAGTAGGCATCCCAAATGGCATCTTAACCACTAGGCCAAACATTTGCCCTGACAGCTGCCTTGTTAATATCAAAAGGAATTAAACACTAGGTTAAATGCTAATAAAACTAGTTGCTAAGAGTCTGGAATGGAGTAGTCTAAAATACAAATGAGCATGGTTTATGGGATTCCTTTTAGTTATGGTGCCTTCCAGAGTGAAGGCCTAGTTACCTTTCTCTATTTTGTCTGGGTTTGTGGGATTGTGGGACTTTTCCTGCCTGTTTAAGGAAATAGAACATCTTTGCACTGTGCTGAAGATGTTACTGGGATGCTGATCAGAACTTTGCATCTTTGTAAGTAAAATTGTTTTCAGTAATAAGTAGCAGAAATTTTCTTGCAATGCATTTAAAGTATAGGGGAGAAGTCGCTGAGTCCTGAATAAAAATACCAAAGGCAAAGTAGGTTACAAGTGACCCTTCATCATGTTACTCAATTACATATCCAAGATCTATCCTCTTCAAGAGACTTATTTAGCTCATGCTCCCAAAATGGCTGCAGCTATACCTACAGAAACACACTCCCTCATTAATTTCTTCAACAACTTCCTCAATGTTCTAGCACTCTCAGGAAAAGCAAGATTTAATCTGTTAGGGTGGTTCCCAATAGATGGCTTAAAAATATATGCTCAAATCTTAGGTATTATTGTAATCCACAGTTAGAACATGGTGATTAAGTTAGCCTAAATCATGTGTTCCACCCTAGATCCAGAGGTAGAACCATTTCTCTCAGAGTCGCACAGATCCTCAAACAGAAATCATGTGATAGGAATGATGCAACAAAATGAGCAAACAATATCCTTTCCCAAGTGTATAACCTGCGCAGGACATACGGGAGAAATTCCTGTGTGTTCTACTAACCAAAACTTGTCAGTCCTCTGAGTATTTGCTCTGTTTTATCCCACAGACCTTGTAAACAGTGTGCAGTCCCAGTATCTTCTATCCAACAGCCTTTGGGTATATACAGGATGTGGGAGAGAGCACACAATTCATAATGCTTCTATAGCGTCCACATTTATCCCTTCAAGAATTCATTCAGCTGCAATATTCTCCCAACCACAAATAATTCTGGAAGTCCTAGGGATGCCTCATGTGTGTTGAAAAAGGAGCACCCAGTGTCAGGGTGTTTGGCCTCCAATTTGGCTGATCTGAACCCACCTGTCTGTCCATAGGGCATTAACCACACCCTCAGGACATCCGCCATCTTTACCCAGACTTCACTTGCCCCTTGTCATTCTACTACCCCTGCTGGAGAATTCTATCTTGCCTTGGATGATGTTTCCATCGATACAAGGCTCATCCCAACTATAAAATAACCCTGAGCTCTTTCTAGTCCTTGTAAATGCTCTCATGTAAAGAGCTCCTTCATTTAACTGTTCTGATTCCCACAGTGGCACAAACTAGTCTGTTGGTTCAGTTCAAGCTAGATGTTATCATATGTTGTTAACATATTTATGACATGCTCTTGTTACCCAAATATCCAGCAAAATCCTCCTCCCTCTGCCAACTTCTATTTAAAAAAAAATACTTCATGCAAGTAGACACCTGAGAAAGAGAAAGGGATGACATCTCACATTTAGTTAAGCTGTGATATCTGGTTAAATAGTAAGGCTGCTTTTTGCAATGGTTACAGAAAGCTTAGAATGAAATGTATGGTACCTCAGTCTAAGTGTACATATGAGCATTTTCAACTTTATTTCCAGGGGGACTATCCTCTCTATCTTTGCTTACTTCCATCCTTATACAGTGATTCCAATGTACATCTTTCTGATGATTTCTTATTCTGTTGTTGCGTCCTACCCTTGGATTATTGTGGCGTCTTACCTAGTTGTTCCTCATGTGTTAGGTTACTGAGTGTGGGGCAATCACATCCTATGAAGGTTCCTGCTGATAAGTGGGTAGGCTCAGCATCCATCATACCACCCCATGACTTACCATTATAGACCCTCCAACAACTCACCAGTAATAGACCATGGAAAACTGACCAGTAATTCCATCACCAAAGAGCTCTCATATCTATACCAGGGAGAATTTTTCTTTTTTTTATTTATTTGACAGGTGGAGTTATAGACAGTGAGAAAGAGAGACAGAGAGAAAGGTCTTCCTTCCATTGGTTCACTCCGCAAATGGCAGCTATAGCCAACGCTGTGCCGATCTGAAGACAGGAGCCAGGTACTTCTTTCTGGTCTCCCATGCGGGTGCAGGGGCCCAAGCACTTGGGCCATCCTCCACGGCCCTCCTGTGCCACAGCAAAGAGCTGGACTGGAAGAGGAGCAACCGGGACTAGAACTGGCGCCCATATGGGATGCCAGCACTGCAGGTGGAGGATTAACAAAATGAGCCATGGCGCCGGCCCCCCAGGGAGAATTTTTCAATGAGGCCTGTTACTACTGTAAAGATAAATGATCCCTTATTTTTTCTTAAATTTTTTTTTACAGGCAGAGTGGACAGTGAGAGAGAGAGAGACAGAGACAGAGAGAAAGGTCTTCCTTTTTGCCGTTGGTTCACCCTCCAATGGCCAGCGCACCGCACTAATCCGATGGCAGGAGCCAGGTGCTTCTCCTGGTCTCCCATGGGGTGCAGGGCCCAAGCACTTGGGCCATCCTCCACTGCACTCCCGGACCATAGCAGAGAGCTGGTCTGGAAGAGGGGCAACCAGGACAGAATCCGGTGCCCTGACTGGGACTAGAACCCGGTGTGCCAGCGCCGCTAGGCGGAGGATTAGCCTAGTGAGCCACGGCGCTGGCCAATGATCCCTTATTCTTAGATATGACACTTCTCTTAACTGGAATAGAGGAGAGGGTCACTATTAACCCAAACAGAATGATCAGCACCTCACCCAAGGATGTCATATTCTACACCCCTTATCCAGCCCTAACTGGCATCTCATAACGTAATCAGTCTCACCAGGTCATCTGAGTGTGTCTCAGTGTTCTTCCATGTACACTGAGGAACACTGCACAAATTCAGCAAGAGATAAATTATCTGGTTTAAATAAGCAAGTTTTTTTATAGGGATCACATAAACAAGACTAGTGTCTGGTAATACTAACTGATAGGATTAAAAAGAAGAGAACGATCCCACATGGGAAGCGGGATACACAGCAGACTCATGGAATGGCAGATGTCCTAAACAGCACTCTGGCCTCAGAATCAGCCCTTAAAGCATTTGATCTGGCTAAAAAGCCCATGAGAGTATTTAGGCATGGAAATCTAAGACACTCTGAAAAAAAAACAAAAACAAAAACAAAAAAAAAACACCTAAATGAAAGATCTCTGCGAGTGAGGTTCCAGTAGAAAGAACGGGGCCATCAAAGAAGGAGGTACCTTTCTCTGGAGGAGAGAACTTCCACTTTGACTATGACCTTGTCTGAATAAGATCGAAGTCGGCGAACTCAAAAGGCTTCCATAGCCTTGGCAACTCATGACAAGAGCCTCGGGTGATTACTGACGCCATAAACAAGTGTGTCAATTGTTAAATCAACAACAGGAGTCACTGTGCACTTACTCCCCATGCAGGATCTCTGTCTTTAATGTGTTGTACTATGTGCATTAATGGTATAACTAGTACTCAAATGGTACTTTACACTTTGTGTTTCTGTGTGGGTGCAAACTATTGAAATCTTTACTTAGTATATAGTAAATTGATATTCTGTATATAAAGAGAATTGAAAATGAATCTTGATGTGAATGGGATGGGAGAGGGAGCAGGAGATGGGAGGGTTGCGGGTAGGAGGGAGGTTATGGGGGGAAAAAGCCACTGTAATCCAAAAGTTGTACTTTGGAAATTTATATTTATTAAATAAAAGTTAAAAAAGTTTTTCATTCATAAGTAATAACAACAAAGTAATCAAAGTGATAGATGCTTCCTGCCAGGAGTAATTGTCACCACCCCTCTGAGTAGCAGGAGACTTCAAATGTTCACATGTCAGGGATGACAGGGTATAAGAAATACAAAGGGAATGCTGAGAAAAGTCAAGGTCACAGTTTAGAGAAAGCATGGTGGGGGAACACTGTTCAATTTCTCCAAAAGGTGTAGTACAATGAAAAGAGAAATTGAGTAAGAACACCTGTGGGACATGATGGTGGTGCTCTGCTCAGAAGAAGCAGATGACCCCTCCTAGAGAGGTAGAGAGGAAGAGAGGAAGGCAGGAAAACCAACAGGCAAATATCACTGGGGAACCCTGCGAGGGTCTGGAGGTGGGTTGGCTCCAAAACCAACACACAGCAACAGCTTTGAACAAAAACTCTGCAAAGGATTCAGAGGTCAGCTAAAGGCCATTCTTCTTAGGGAGCTGTGACTCAGTGCGAAGTATGATAGCCTCAGTAGAACCCTCTGTCAGGACACTGGCTCCCAAGTCACCAGTCTGCGGAGCCAGCCACGCCTCAGCGTGAGGCTTCCACAGAGAAGGGGCTCTACTTGTTCCCTAAGCCATCAGTGACAAATGCGCTATCAGCAATGTCCTCTTCAGTTTCCACTATCATCTCTTTAAGCTATTTCTCCTAAGGCAGTTGATGTTTTTTTGAATAAAGATAATGAGAATAAAATGTGCAGAAGATAAGCACTGATTATATTTTTAAAGAAAAATTATTAAATCTCTTTGAAGTAAGGGGATTTCTTTTAAAAAAGAAAATAAGAGGAAGTAGAGCAAAGTGGCTGCTGAGTAAGATGCTTGGTGAACATCTCCCCACACAAAAACCAATGTGAGCAGCTATTCATACAACAAGTCACCTTCAGAAGCGCTAAAGAAGCCAGGTGAAAGAACATGGTCTGGTTTAGTACAATAAGAAAAGATGCATTGAACCATTTGCCATGCCCCCTCCCTCAGTTTCAAGTAGTAAGTGTTAAAAAGTGTTAAAAAGAGGTATTTCTCATTTAGGGAGGGAGAGGGACTTGAACACCAGTACCAGGTCTGCTACAGTAAGACCCAGAGTCACACTGATCTCAGCCTCTGACACCAGTCCAGTACCAGCAGACTTGGCCTTTGGACTATTTTTAGACAGAAAACCAAGGGACCACCTCCACCACTTCTCTCCCAATCTTCTCTCCCAGCAGACAACAGAGCAAAATTATAGCTGCTAGAGGGTAGGGTGGGAAAGAGAACTTGAGACATGGCCTTGAAGCTTAGTTCCAGGCCTGCTGCACTGAGACCCAATACCACATAAAGCCTAGAGGTCTCTATTCCCCTGCCAGCGCTCACAAGTACAGTCTCTAGACGTGCCCAGGCATCAGGCAGAGATCTGCATTTTGGTGGCGTGGACTCAGTTCAGCCTATAACAACGCCAGCATCACAGAGAACTGATGGACACCATGAGACTTTGCAGAGCCTACTGACTGTGAAATTCAAGTACAACTCAGCTTAGTGCCAGCCTAGGCAGCAAGGGGACTGACTCTACCACCTATCTCCAACCTCAGGAAGACAGCAAAGAGTAGGCTTCTACCACAGGGAATAAGGAAGGAAAATAAAGTCAGGGCAGTGGCTAGTTCAGTGCCAGTGTCACTAGCACCATATAGAGACTAGAGACTACTATCCACAGGCCAGTACTCACAGACAAGACTCTAGGCTGGCCCTGGCATCAGGTGGAGACCTCACCCTGGTAGCAGGGATGCATGTAGACTGGGATGCATCATTCCCAGTCTCTTGCAGATTTGGTGTACATCCATAAGACAGTAAACAGTACCTGTAAGACATCCATAAGACATAAGACAGTACCTGTAAGACTCAGTACCTGTAAGGGCCCAGTACCTATAAGATTCAGGTGCAACCCAGTTTAATGTCAGCCTGGACAGCCAATAGACTGCCTTCCAAACTATGGTCAGGAAGCAAGGGGCAAGACTCCAGCAACTGGGGAGTAGGACACCAAAGTGAGCACAGGATTGTGTCTTGGAGCTGATAAAAACTGTCACTGAGTAGTTACTAACAGTCCCTATCTCCATGCCTGCAGATGTAGCTCTGGAACTTCTCCAGTCCCAAGTAAAGACTTTTGGCCCAGTCAATTGAACTTAAACTCTGATCAGCATCATCTGTGGTTAGCTGCAGCAGCCTTGAGCTTCAAGTTCACCTCAACAGCAGGCAACCCATTCCAGAAAGGGCCTTGATTACCCTATGCTACACTAGTCTTGGCAGGATGTAAGCTCTGATTGCGATTTGTCATAGGTGGCAATAAGACTGCTGACTCACCATCCCTCCCCTCCCAACTTCAGGCGGCATAACACAGAATACTAGTCTGCTTAGAGGGAAAAAAAGGTATTAGTGTCAAGCCATCACAGAGAAAACAGGGGCTGGTACCATGGGGACCTGTGTACCTCTGCCAGAATGTGGGCTGGTGCTATCATGACCCAGACCCATACCCATACCCCTGTCAACATGGGCACCTGAGCAATCACTCCACCATCTCTAGGCCTGCACTTCCACAACACTAGCCATAGTGGACTGAGGGCCAGCACAGTGCAATCCCAGACTCTGACAAACCAGCTGCTACTGATAAAAAATCACACACTTGTGCTGGACTAAGAAGAACACCTCACACTTTCATTGTTACTGCCATCAATCCCTGTGAAAAAAAATACAGGGAGATTATAATACAGCATTCAACTGGAAACAAAGGCAAAATAACCACCAAAGAGACATTCAAAGACACATCTTCAGAAAAAAAACAACTTTGACCACAAAATCTACTCCTTAAAAGTAAAAGAAACAGCTAATTCACAGATGCACAGGTATCATTGCAGACATGGGAAAAATGAATAAGCAGAATAATAAGATGTCCTCAAAAGGAACACCACACTGCTTTAGTAACATGCTCCAAAGGAAACTAACTGACAAAACGTGTGCTAAAGAGTTTAAAAGAATGATTATGAGGGGGCCAGCGCTGTGGCATGGTGGGTAAAGCTGCCGCCTGCAGTGCCGGCATACTATATGGGTGCCGGTTCAAGTCCCAGCTGCTCCACTTCTGATCCAGCTCTCTGCTATGGCCTGGGAAAGCAGTAGAAGATGGCCCAAGTCCTTAGGCCTCTGAACCCAGGCGGGAGACCTGGAAGAAGCTCCTGGCTCCTGGCTTCAGATTGGCTTAGCTCCGGCGGTTGCGGCCAATTGGGAAGTAAACCAGCAGATGGAAGACCTCTCTTTCTCTGCCTCTCCTTTGCTCTCTGTGTAACTCTTTCAAATAAGTAAGTAAATCTTAAAAAAAAAAAAAAAAAAGAATGATTACAAGGATGCTTAGAGATAACATAATACAGTCAGATGACATCAGCAAGACAATGCATTCTATGAATGAGAAATTCAGTGATAAAGAACCTTTTTTAAAAGCCAGAGAAATCTTAGAAAAGAGGAAGCCAGTAAGGTATCCCACTACTGAATATATAGCCAAAAGAAACAAAATAAGCATATGAAACAGATGCTGCACCCTCATGTTCACTTCAGCACTATTCATAATAATCAAGAAATAGAATCAACCTATGTGTCCACCAAGTGATGAATTGGTAAACAATATGTTGTATATACACAATGGAATATTATTCAGCCATCAAAATGATGAAATCCTGACATTGACAGCAAAATGTGTGGAACTGGAGATGATTATGTTAAATGAAATAAGCCAGACACAGAAAGTCAAGTTGGTATGTTTTCTTTTCCATGTAGAAGTTTTTAGAAAGTAGTTAATATGAACACAAAATAGTAGTTATTAGAGGTCAAGCAGCATGGGGAGAGGGGTATGGAGGGAGATTTAATGACTGGTACCAAAATGCAGTTGGATAAAAGTAACAAATTCTAGTGTTCTATAGCACAATGAGGTGGCTAATAGTTTACAATAATGTATCACATACTGCATGAAGAACTAAAAGAAAGGGGCTGGTAGGCTCCAAACTGAAAGAAAAGATAAATAAATGCAAAGGCCAGTTGCCTGCTTTGACTAGCTTATAATGTGTATATGCATTGAAATATTGCATGTACTCCTATACAACTGTACAATTATTGTGTTAATCAAAAACTGTCATAAAGAGCTAAATAATAATAAAAAGAATATTAAAGTTCTTATAAAAATACAGAGTAAAAATGGAAGACAAGAGGAATCAATGTGTCTTGGAAAATAAAGACATGATCATAAATTAATTGCATATTACAGAGAAATAAATCTAATTGTAAACCATCAGAGAGAACAGGGACATTATAGACGTAAAAATAATTTTAAAAATTAGTGGTCTAATAAAGCCATTTAGATTTTCTTTGATGCATAAAATATCTCTCTCTGTCAACTGAAATGAACCTGACCTATTTCACCAGCAGACCAGCCTCATCCTGTTGTCTTTCAGGCCTGGACAGCTGAATGTCAGGTCTTATTCCTGAAGAACTGGCATGTCTGCTTGTAATGTCTATAGCAACAAGTTAATGGGGGAAGGGCAAAAGACTGTAGGACCTACTGCAAGTTAAAACCTAAAATAAACAGAGTAGAGTCACTGTGGATACTTAAAAAAGGAATTTATGGCCCATTTCCTTATTTCCCCTAGGATTTTGCTTGTGAAAATAAATTCAATATTTTGTGCATTAGAAAAATATATTTTTCAGAAGGAAAACAGGCCCAAGTTTCAAATGTCTAATCTCCCATTCCAGCATGACACAAAATGTGACGGCAGCAGTAGGCCCTCCAGAGGGGCACCAGCTCCACAGTCACAAGTCTGTAGAGCCACCTGCACCTGAACACACTGCGACATACTGCCCTGGACATCCCAGGTCTGTTCACTAGTATCAGATTACGTATTTCAAGACATCGTATCCATTGAGCGGTAGAGAAACATTTAACAGCAACTCACGTTACACTAACAGTCTTTTCCTCATTGTTAGGAGTTTACTTCTCCTCAACAGATTTTTCCTCCTGGGGAGTAGAAACGGTGACATTATGTAAAGTAAATAATTAGTGCCATAAACTATATCCCATTTACGTAACAGTTTTCTGTCCTAGAAGATGATGCAGACTTTTAAATTCTGCTTAAGCCGTACACTTAGTATTTCTACTATGTTTTAAGAGCCCATTCAGCTCCTCCAGCTGTTGAGCACAGGAAGCAGAGAAATAAGTCTTTTTCCTGTTAATCCTCCTAAGAGGAATTTAGGGAGCCAGTCATTTTGGAATTTTGCTGGGAAACAAGGATTAACATTCCTGTGTGCCTGTCTAAGGGGGCATCGCCAAATGATTTGATTAGAACAGTGCTGCCTATTTTAGACTCTGGAACAGCAGGTTGAAGTTGTATTGTGCACCTCAAAATTCGTCTCCAAAGAAGCTATCCCGTGCCAGTGGACCATTCATTTCTTTTATATCTCTTCCTAAAGTCACTGGGAAAGACACGAGATTTAGAGTCCATTAACTCATTAAAAGTATTTATCTCTGTCCTTTAACCTCTAAGAGCAGAGAGTCATTAATTTTCTGGGTTTCATTTAATATATAGCAATAAGATTATACTTAGAAAATGTGAAATCTCTCAGAGGTTGGAGAAATTCTGAATCAGAGGAGACACTAGTCAAAGTCAGAGTAAACTCCTTGCACAGTAACCTCTTCTAAGACAGACAACTGTCTATTCAACTTCATGTTTCCTGCATCTAGCATATTGCAGGTATTCAAGAAATGTTGAATGAACAAAAATGAATGCCTTAATGGCTTTTGCCCAAAGGATCCATTGTTTAAGTCATTTCTTTTGTCTCTTGGAAATTAAGTATATATTGTGAGGATTTCATTGTTAATGCACACCTTGCTTCAGTTCTTTCATACCTGACATTCATTCATTTATTCATGGAAATTTATGGAGAAGTAGACTACACCAGATTATTTGATTAGGAAACTCCTAGAAAATATTTCTTCATATTAAAATATACATAGGATACATGGACTTACAAAACATGGTTGGAAAACTATAGCCGTCTGTACTTGCTTTGACTCTTAATTCATCCTAGCAGTTTTAGTATAGGTATAAGATCATCAAAATCATTCAATGAATAATGTGGGCTTTTAAAGTAAAAAAAAAAAAAACTCTCCATTTCTACTGGCTCACTGGCTGCATTTTGTTTCAGCTATCTTCCTAAACTATCAGTTATCAACAAACTGAGATGATACATCTACCTTTGTTAAGAATACTATAAACCTTTCAACGTCAGCTGAAAAATATCAGAAACATATTTTCTTAACTACTGTATAATCCAGCTCTTGCAGTGAATTTTTAAAATTTGTTTAGGGTTCAATTCATAGTTCTTTGGAAATCATAGTTCTTACAAAATACAGTGATTTTGAATTGGATTTGCATAATATAACAACACTGTAAAATATCCAGGACATTCCAAACACAAGGAGTCACATAAATCAGCTCAGGTCTGGAAACACTCCTCCATTTGACTCCATCACCACTGATTCTTAGATATTCAAAAGGTTAATTCCCTGTAGCATTTTACTGGCCCCTTTCCTTTTCGACACTTTCACTTTGCATTATTCTCTAGAAGTCATGAGGGGTAAAGGAAGAGGTGTGGGCGTTGCTTGGTGGGGCTGCTGAACAGGAAAGGAGTATATTGAAATTTCAATTCTCTGCTGAAAATGTCTTTTTTCCCCCAACATTTTCCTTTCTTTTTCTTTTTTTTTTTTTTTTTAAAGTACTTAGGTAATTGCCTCAGCTCTTCATATTGCTTGTGTTGACAGCCTGGAAGTACAATGTGATCAACCCTGCTGAAAATGTCCTTGGTACTTTCTAGAAGCATCTCGCAACAGTAAAAAATGGGTGGTCTTCCCAGTGGACCAGGAAGTGTGGTGGCAAATTCACTACCCCAAGTCATCAGGTGCAGCTGTACCAACTGCTCACAAGCTTTCCAAGAAACCTAACAAACCAAACAGAGCTCATTTCCAATTAGTGCCTACTCTCCATCAGCAATATTAAGAAGATGGAATATTTTCCACTATGAAGCAGGTATTTTGGAAAGTGCTACTCATACTTATTTGCACAGGATTGACATTTACACAATCATGAACAACACTTTATGTGGTACTTAGGATTTCTTTAGAGGACCTTTTCCCATGTGCTGACCTGGCTTAACCCTACTTAACTTGTAAAAAACTAAGGGATTACAGGAGAAGGTATATGGCCATGGACCACTGATGGATTACTTTCCCTTGGCTGTGTTTCCTTGGGGCCTTTGAAGTCTGAATTGACTGCAGTCTTCCTTAATGTTCCCTCTTATGGATCTTGTTTGGTACAGTAGCTGATCTTCTGAGGTTAGGTAAGTGGAGAATGAACCTGTAATATGTATTTTGCTTATAAATCATACACAAGGAAGGGAGGAGTTTCCTTCCTAATGGTGTGCTTGCTACCTCTTCTCTACAACTATATAAAGGATCTGGAGTTTTTCTTTTTAATTGTGAAGTCCAGCACTGCTGAAGGAATGGAGAAATAGACCCTCTCAAACTTTGCTTCCTAGCGCAAAGCGTAGAAATATACATGCTCTAACTTGGCAATTCCAATTCCAGAAATTAATTTTAGAAAAATAATAAGGATTTGTTCACAAATTTAATTGCTAGCATAGTCACTAAAGCATCCTGTTTGGTATACCCAATGGCATTTATTCTTACACCTACAGAATGGATAAGTGTGCAGTCATGGAAGTTATATATTATAGAAGTATCTCTTATACTGATTTTGACATTTTCTCTCAGTACTGTGGCAAAATTTTAAGAACCCCATTCTCCACAAAAAGATCTCATTGTTCTATTCATATAAAGGTTAAAGCTTACTTACATGTATGGTATTTACACGATCACAGCAGGACTGCATAAAATATGGACAATTACTATGTGTTGTGGCTGCGAGTGATTTTTTTCCTCATGTGAATGTTTTGCTATGATCTATTTTACTGGTCTAATAATAAAAGTCTTAAATTTCTTCTGAGAGAGTTGTTTTGTTTCTGAAACAAATGAAACTCAGAAGATTGTGAGGGCGGCCTGCATATTTAGGGTGAGTGAGATCACAGAAGTAAGCTTAGACTTAGTTTCAAACCTGAAATCCAAGCTCAGATCGGCCCATGTACCCTTGCTCTGTGAGACTCTGTGCCTCAGTTTCCCCACCTTTAAGGGAGGTTAGCACTGTTATCCTATTTCTCTCACAGTATCATTAGGGGTATATTATATGTGAAAATATAATACGTACATGATGATGTACGTGAAAAAGCTTGGAGAAGAAGTTTAGTGTGTTCAGTGACTAGAAGACCCAGGCATCAGTAGTCAATTCAAACAGCCAGTTACAGGCTAATCCAGTTAGCCAAGGTGCTACTCTAATCATATCAATTCTTACTGGCTTTCAGCACTTTTCTTTTACTAGCAAGTAATTCTGCCCATCAGTTTAAGACTGGACCTTGTTTCTCTGTTTTTCTCTGTGAATTCAGTGCTAGCAGATGTGAGGGAGCCAAAAAGCTGGCTCCATCTTTTCCTACGTTCATTTCCAGTAAGCCAGTGAACAGGCTGCTGACTACACACCTGCAGGGTGTACTGCCTCAGACAATCCCACAGCATGCTAAAGCTCTTACATGGCGATGTCAAATATGTCATGGTATACACAGTGTATTATGTCTTCATTCTTCCACAAGAATGTCCCAAGATGCACATGAAGGAGAGGTCTGACTTCACAAAAGCACAATATTTTATATTGTCACTCTAGAAAATTATTTCCCAATGCCTCTATTTGGGAGAGCTTCTTTATCTTTGGATTTTTTCCTGCTTCTCTAGCTTTTGTCCCCACACTGATATATTGAAAAAGAGAAAGATGAAGGAAGGGAAGGGAAGGGAAGGGGAGGGGAGGGGAGGGGAGGGGAGGAGGGAGGGAGGGAGGGAGGAAGGGAGGAAGGAAGGAGGGTAGGAAGGAGGGAAGGAAGGAAGGAAAGGAGGGGAGGGAGGGAAGGAGGGAGGGAGGGAGGGAGGGAAGGAAGGAAGGAAGGAAGGAAGGAAGGAAGGAAGGAAGGAAGGAAGGAAGGAAGGAAGGAAAGGAGGGAGGGAGGGAGGGAGGGAGGGAGGGAGGGAGGGAGGGAAGGAAGGAAGGAAGGAAGGAAGGAAGGAAGGAAGGAAGGAAGGAAGGAAGGGAAAGGAAAGGAAAGGAAAGGAGGGAGGGAGGGAAGGAAGGAAAAACGAAAAGAGGAAACTCTAGGACAGAGTTTGTTAAATCTGAGCACTCAGTGGCCCAAGATGTGGGGCCCCACTGTCGGGTTTTGAGTCATGTTTCTCAGCTTTCAAGCCCATAGAAAAGAATTTGGACTTCTACAAGGGAATTGCATTTTCTCAGGCAGGCCACTAGAGAGAAAGGAATCCTCTGTCAGAAAAATCCTCTCTATGTTAGACATGATCACTAGAATTACTGAGTTGGGGCACATCTCTTACTGGACCCTTCCCCATTTCCTGCCTTATGAATTCAGAATGATATGGACAATGTTTATGAATGTCTACTTTTGTGGGATAGCCTCAAAAATATCCTAAAAGCACCACTATTAAGGGATCCAGTCTTGGTATAGTTACTTTCATAAAACAGGCTCTTTCACTTGCCCAGAGCCAGGCATTTACCAGGGTAGATAAGAACATGAGCTCCTGCTAGCAGGAGGAATACGTGTGGTTTTAGGGCAGTAAGTGTAGGCTCTTAGCCCTTTTGGTAAGCATTAAGTGCAGAGCTGGCTGACAACAGTACTGATACCCAGAGAGTGCTTTGTTCCTGACTCCCCATCGTGGTGCCCCACTGCATAACATTTTAAATCACCTTAACTGTGGCAAGCGACGGCCAAACAGACAGCTTCAGCCCAGAAGAGACAAAGGGACAGTGTTGGAGAAAGTAAAGCCGTGGTATTCGTGCTTCATTTTAAAATTAACAGAGTTGGTTATAGTTTCTAAGTACACTTGGGATTCCAGCTGCCAGAGAATGGGCTTGGATACTGAAAGCCGTCTTTTAATCCATGGACCCAGGACAGGTAGGGGCGCTCTCCAGCAAGCAGGCACAGGTAGTGGCGCTGTAAAGCCAGCAAAGAGAGCCTGCCAGGAGGCTTCAACACTGTCCTCAGGGAGCTGCCTCCACGCAACAGGCCGGCTTTGATCTCGGCTGAGACTGCCCCGGGGATGCCAACGGTGCGGTGGGTGTCCACGAGTTCATTTTACAGAGACCATCAAAGCAGCTTTCAGATGGCAGAGACTAACAACCTGGCCTCTATTTGAACAGCCAGCACCTCTTCAAACTGTCTAATTCTCAGAGCTTATTAAACAGAAAGAGAGCTAAGAAATCGAGAGTATGGTGAGTGTTGGACAGAAGTAAAGAGAGGGGATCTGGACCGTGATGCTTTTGCCACTGACCTGCATCACACAAACACTAGTTTTGCTACCTTGAAAGTAAACTGTCTCTAAGTAGTGGACCATGGCAGTATACAATTCAAGTGAATCACAAATTGGCCAGTGATGCATATTCAGCTTTAGAAAGATCATCAAAATATCAAGTAAAGATTTGACCCCTTGGAGAAGGATTTAAATAAAATAACACTAGCAAATAAGTTTAAAAATAAAGTTCAAATGCATAGGAAAGGATCTCAGAGATGATAATTTAGCGAATAACCAACTAAAATCTTGATAATCATCTTCTGACTTAAGAAACCAATGATGAACTTTTAAAATATTATTTTTCATTAGAAACACACAAAAACTTGGAAAGTAACGAAAAACATTTCTCAATATCCCTCCCTATCTAGAGTTCATCTAAATGAAATCGTCTTTTACATTAACATTAAAACAATTATGGCACTACTGAGATAGGAAGTGCTAAAATGATTGAGTCTATGATGGCTCCATAATTAGTGAATTAGTGATACATGCTCCTTCGTGTGGAGGGGTAAAATCTGAAGACTAAACATCAGTGACATTAGTCAGCACTCTTTAATAGACAATAAAATGCACCATGAAATAATACAAAAGGACAAAATGAACTGCACTAGCACTTCAGAGAGGAAGAAATCTAAATAATTAATAAACATTTGAAAAGATGCTCATTAGTTACCACAGGAAAACATTAATACAAGGAGATCAAATTCTTCTCTTACTGAATTAGCCACAAAAAGTCAAAATACCATCTAGAGTTGCACAGGATGAAAGAAAGAGGAACTTTCACATTGGTGGGCATATACATTTGAATAGCCTCTGTAGGAGGAAGATAAGACTCTCAGTAACCAATCTCAATTATTTGATGAATCACAGAATCTCAGTCTCAACAAATTCAGGGTTCTCCTCCCCCCTGGGGTATTCCTAAGGTTGACATCGGGATGGGTACACCATCCTGGAAGTAGTCATCCATCCACACAGGCATCCTCCAAGGATGTCATCGACCCGCCCTGTTCTCGGTTGGTAATATGGGCGAATCACTAACGGAATGTCCCCGGTCCTTGCTGGCATGGTCCTTTTATGTACAGCAACCGTCTCTGCTGCCTTCCTGTCCTGGAGGCACTCTGAATAATCCGGCCTCTCCTCTGTCACCCTAGGACCTTGGAATCCTGGCCATGTTATATCTGGACAGATTTGTCTCTATAGGATACACAGAATTTCTGTTGCCTTCCCATAGCTTCATTCTTTGAGGCTGGCTTCCTCTGAAGCATAGGGCACAGCTGGCCACTAGGCCCTTACAAATGCCTCCACTGTCCTCACTTCTCCTCCAGCCGCCCCTCTTCTGCAGCATGCCAGACAAACTTTTTCTAACCTACACCAGAAGTTTTGCAGTCTTTTATGATGTGTCTCCACACATTTTGTCCTCGCCAGGAGTTTTCTTCATTCCCCTAAGGGTTTAAACTTTTGGAAACCAAATCCCTGAAGAGTCTTTTTCTCTTTGACTGAAGAACTGGAACATCCCACTTGGTGACAATGAACGTAGAAGACCCTAGCTGCCTGGATGTGGCAGGGGCAGAGGCAGGGAGAGAAAACAAACATTGGTGATGTTACCTAAATATCCAGCTTAAGATGTAGCCATTCACTACATGAAATCCATAGAGATAAGTAAAGAGGTTACTGTTTGCAGTGATGTGAATATCCATCAAGAGAGGATTGGTTCTATAGAGCACAGCAAACCTGTGCAATAGAATTCCATGTAAACATGAAAAGGAATGCGTTCATATTTATGTACTGACTTGGCAAGGTGCTATGAATATTGTGAAGTGAAAAGGACAAACTACAGAGTGATGATAATGCTATGATTTCATTTCTTTTAAAAACCACCCCATTTCTAGGTATGTGGGTCAGTATACTCTGAGGGATGGCAAACATCAGTGGCAATAGTTTCTGAGGAGTGATACTTAGAATGAGGAAGAACTCTTCTTTGGCTTTATTGTCTTTGTAAATATTTGATTTGATATGGCAAGCCAACTACCTTTAATAATGTTTTAACAGTTAAAAAGAGATGAAACACATCGTAGTGTGCTGTTAATTTAACTCAAGAGATCCTTACTCATCTCAAAGCAAATGTAATTTCTTAAAGAATTAAGAGCTACACAACCACTGAAGGCTTTACAGTTTAGTCACATGGATTCATCATTAAAGATGCTATGGTGATTTTAAGAATCATTTTGCAAAACCCTGACCTGAAAGTAGATTCCTGCTGAAAAGATAGAAAAGACAAAAAGTTAAATATAATTATAGAAATTTGAACGTCTTAACACATCACAGGCTCAGTAATTCCAATAAATGTAGGAGATCTTGTTTCAAACAAATGACAGTTGACAACAGACTATAAACATGATCCAATACATGTGCTAATTGTTCTTTGTCTAATCCCTGATACAAATCCCTCCATTATCTGCAAAATTAACTGTTTTGTTTTGAGTCAAGTCTAGGATTAGCCTCTTTCTGTTAGAGATAACACTTCAAGAAAAAAGCAGTCTGATTAATCTGAAATTTAGACCCAAACTGAATACATGTGGACTGACCAGAGGTGTTACCACAATAGAACACAGGATAGAATTATGAGCTAAGTGGACATGGTTGGCACAGCATTTCAGTGTGGTCATTTAATTAACCACACTGATACCAGAGCTCTTGGCCAACATCTAATATATTTAAAAATAATGTAAAAAGGAGAACATATAATTGAGCATTTTTGCTTTGTATATAAAGATAATGACACCCTATCAAATAAGACACAGCTACAGATTCAAGCTGCAGTTTCATGAACCGTCTCATCCTCATGAACATTTATTAACATAAAAGTTTGGATCACCTCAACAGTAAGAGGCGCTTATTCAAACATTTCTGATCATTATTCATTCAACCACCATTTGTTGAATGAGTGCTATGTGCCTGGAACAGCTAGTGTTTATTTAGCACTTACTATGCCTCAGCCACTGTTCTAATTACATAAATTAGCACACTTAATCCTCATAACCACCCTCTGAGTTGGGGATATTGTCTTTCAGATTTTGTAGAAGAGGGGACCCAGGCATGATGAGTAACTCTCCCAACTCAAACATACTGTCCTTTAAGAAGCTGAGATTTGAACCCAGGTGGTCTGGCTTCAGAGCCCTGCTTTCAACTGTACAAACTAGGTTAAAAGGAGAAAGGACATAGGCTAGTAGGAGAAACAGAATGAGAAAAAAAATTAAATGGAATATCATGCTGTGGAAGCGTAAATGTAGGGATGAACTGATAGAAGCCATAGGCGCCAGAGTTGAGTTCATAAATATGGGAATAAGTATGGGAAGGAGCTGGACAGCAACTGTTCTACTTTTTGGAAGACTGTATTAGCATATAAATGACTAAATGAAATACCTCTTCATCAATCCAAATTAGAGATATAAAAACTGATTTTTAATCCTCCAAACTGGGTGCTTGGTACCCTAGCTAATTTCAGGATACTAAAAGACTATTTAATGCCTTACTTTTTGCAAGAAAAATTCTGTTATCCTGAGAAAAAAATGCTGCAATATTTTTCTGACAGAATGAAATTCTACCCTGGAACAAGATCTTTATCTTTAACCCCTAACACATGGAGTCCTGGAAGATGGACCAATTGACCTTTAAAACTCTCCCTTTCCCTGTTTTGAAATCCTACCAATAGCTGGAATCTCCACTGCTACTTTCCTCTAGACGCAAATATTCATTTTGCAAAGATGTTGGCGTGTCATTAGCAAAATTCACTTGTTGTGCTATTTCTATTTATTATCCTTATACCAGACGTCATCCCAAAATAGTCATGCATAAGATGCACATGTGTCCTCTAGCACTTTAGGAATTAATAGCATATGGTCAATAAAAATGGAATTCCTATGACTTCTGACTAAGTTACTCAGGGAAGATGTCCATCTGAATGCAGTTAAGAGTTTTCTCAGTGTCAGCTTCTGTTCTAATCTATATCAAGTTTACCAAGACAAAATTCAATTGTACAACTCACAGCCTTTAAATGCTCACTACATAAAACCATTCCAAAATTTCTAAAGGATGGCGAACCTCCAGAAAAGTCCCAATCACAGAGAAAGGTTAAAGGACAAGCACTCATCAAAAGTCAAGTATGATGAGATTTTCCTAGAAGCCATGGAGTGGGAACACAAAGAGGAGTAGGACACAGGCCTTGCCCATTGTTAGCACAAACCCAAGGTTGGGAGGGGATCTGTAGTCCTGCTTCATGTTCATTCTTTGTTGAAGCATAATTTTGAAAAAAAAAAAAATCCGCTATTGAGAAGTAAAATCTTTGTCAAATAAAGCTGTCAATAGCATCCTCCTTCAGAAAGAAGGTCAGACTCCTTCCCTCAGCATCCCCAAGGTACTTTACACACTCCCAGATTAAACATATTTAGCCAATATGTGGGTTGTGGCCAAGGTAGGAGAAAAAGAAGAGTCTATTAAATATAACATTAAATTAGTCATTTTCAAGGTAACAGAATAATAATCTGCCAGTCAGTGACACTTTTAGGGAACCACCATCTGCTGGAGGAGAAAAGGAAAGAAAGAAAAATCTAAAGGTCATTTCATTTAGACTGAAAAGCTGAATTGTAAAAATTATGGTTGGCAAAGTGATATCTCCTCAATCAAAATAAAACATAAAATGATCCCTACTAGGCCAAGAGCAGCTGTCCAATCATAATAAACAAAATTCCTCAGTTGATGTCTTTTTCTGGACTCATGTTTTCTTCACCTTTGAATTTTTTTTTTTACTCAAAAAATTAAATGGAAAGATCCAGGGATAGGGATGAAGAAAGAAAGACACTTAGGACTAGTTCTTATGTGTGTCTTGGATTATCTGAGACACACAGATAAAATGGGTGTAAGCCTTAAAATAAAGCAGAGTGTCAATTTCAAAATAAATAATGATAATGGTGTTTTCAAAATCAGCTCTTCATTCAGTTCTGTGCTGAAGCATTTAAACACCCTGTGCTACTCATAACATAATGTGGGTGGTAAAAGGAAAAAGCCCTCCCTACTTCGACATGTTATTCCTAAAGAGGCTATTCACGTCAGTGCTACAAAGATACAATTAATTTATATAACCCGAATATCCAGAAGTGTAAACACAAAGCACATGAAGCAAAACATTTTCTTATTTTGAAAAGTGAAAAAAAATGAACAGAAACTCTGCTGTATGCAATTGCCCAGTTATTTTAGATAAGTAATAAAATAATTTTAATTAATACATTATCCTAGCAAACCATTTTTATCAGACACTTAACTCTTTTTTCATGTCCAAATGTACAGCCTACACATACTTTCTCCCCATGAGACTTAACGATTGTTATGCTGGCAGTTTTGTAGAATTTAAGAAGATCCAGGCCTGACATCCCTGAATTCAATATAGATGATGACATTCAAAGTCATAGAGTGAAATGACTTTCATCTATGTGGCTGTACTGTGTCTTGGGGGATACCTTTTGATTTAAAATTTACTTTTGGGTCACTTAAGTCTAGTTAGCCAAAAACATCAAATATTTAAACTTTTTATCCAATCTAGTTTATATACAAGGTTCCCATATTTCTTTTGAAGAACTGTAAATAATAATGAATTACATTTTTATTGTCAATAGTTCTTTTCTAAATGAAAAACAAAACTCTATTAATTTTTTAAGCTTTCACAAACAACTCAGTATCTAACACCTCAGTAAAACAGCACATTCAGATTTGGCTAAGGAGTATTTTTCAAATCAAGCTACACTTGATTTACACCTGGAAGTAACAAGAAGTGACTGTAGTCTTGGCTTTGAACTAGATTGTATTTTTAATTTCACAGTTGCCTCCAAAATTGGAATATACTGATTAAAAACCAAGTATTATCAAGAGTTTGCAAGAGACTCCTTAAGAAAAAATGTTAAGATTTTGCCTAGAAAAATATATTCTTTGTTACTTCTTTTTTTAAAGAGGGATTATGAATTTAAGAAGAGAGAGTGTGTGTGTCTATGCTTGAGAGGGAGAGGGAGAGGGGGAGAGAGAGAAAGATCCATAAATGTCCAAAACATATATTTAAATATCACCAATTACAGAGGCATTCCCTACACTTAACATTCATGTGTAACCTTTGTGTACATATTCAGGTGGGGTCAGCAGGGTATTTATGGAATACAGGGCAGTACTGCTGGGAACTGCTTCCCCCTGTGACAGGGTGGTCATGCTACTTGGGTGGACCCTATCCAAGAGAAATAAGATAGGGACCAAATGTGAGACAGCATCATAAAGCAGTCAGAACTTTCAGTTGCTTAAGGCTCTAACCCCTGGGGATGGGGGTGAGCGATAGCTTCAATTCTACAAGCTATGAGTAAAGAGGTTTTATTTCTTGTAAATGTTTATTTTATTCTGAAATTAATCCTTCTTTCTTGTGTCTGATAAAGTGTATGTTGCCACTGACACTAACTTATGCAGAACCACTTAAGTAACACAGTATATACAACTCAGAAGTCTGTGTTCATAATGTAGGGATTAGTTTAGTTGCCACCTGTCTTGATGACTAAAATAGAATGGATGCAGGGAAGAACATTTGGTGTAGCAGTTAAGATGCTGGTTAGAACATTAGCATCTCATATTAGAGTGCCTGAGTTCTAGTCCTGGCTCCACTCCCACTTCCAACTTCCTGCTAATGTGCAATCTGGAAGGTAGCAGGTGATGGCTCAGGTGATTCCCTGTCACCTACTTAAGACACCTGGATTGAGTTCCTGACTCTCAGCTCTGGCTTCCTCTAGCCCCCAGCTCTTGAGGGAGTTTGGGGAGTAAACCAGCAGAGAGCTCACTTGCTTTCTCTCCCCCCCCCCCCCACCAACCTCTCTCTCTGCCTTTCAAATAAATAAAAAGCAGGAATGAATGAATGAATTTTTTTTCTTTTTCTTTTTTTTTTCTTTTTTTTTTTTTTGACAGGCAGAGTGGACAGTGAGAGAGAGAGAGACAGAGAGAAAGGTCTTCCTTTTCTGTTGGTTCACCCCGCAGTGGCCACTGCGGCCGGTGCACCAAGCTGATCCAAAGCCGGGAGCCAGGAGCTTCTCCTGGTCTCCCATGCAGGTGCAGGGCCCAAGCACTTGGGCCATCCTCCACTGCACTCCCGGGCCACAGAAGAGAGCTGGACTGGAATAGGAGTAACCGGGACAGAATCCGGCGCCCCGACCAGGACTAGAACCCAGTGTGCCGGCGCTGCAGGTGGAGGATTAGCCTATTGAGCCGTGGCGCCAGCCATGAATGAATTTTTAAAAACCAGAAAAATGGGAAGGGTTCTAATGGAAGCTCAAAGTGGCAGGATTATAAGTCCTAAAGACCAAGAGTTAGACAAAGGAGAGAGCATGGCAGGGCTGGGACTGATCGGGGTAGTGGCACTTTGTAGGCACTAGATTGATGTTGGCTTCCCCTTGACCTGCTTATTAAACCAAGCAAATTAAGAAATCTAAAAATAATCACTTCTTAACATAAGATAGCTTTGCCCAAAAACCTTCCCAGGTGCCTATCAAAGCAAATTTTATCACTTCCACAACTAATTTCTCAATTCCATAAGTTTCATTTATTCTAGTCACATGGAGTTCAGAGGCTACACTTGGGGGTGCTTGGACATCCCCAGATTTGTTACATAAAGGCAGGAACCACGTCCTTCATGTTCTATTTGCATCCCAGCTCTCAGATTTATGTGAAATATTAAAGTAAAATAACTGAAATCAATGTATAAACTATACCCACCCCCAACCTGGGGAAAGATCAACAACAGAAAGGCCTCCCAAATTTCTGTGTAACCTTATTCCTCATTCTTCTTGCATTTCAAAAACAAAAGACTGAGACAAGTTTAAACCACGATAAGGAAAGAAAACCCAGCTCTGCCACATTTCTGGAAAGCACTGTTCCCAATGCCTAGCTAACTTCTTGTAGGCAAATAATCATGTAACCATGAATTTTCCACTTTTCAACTTTATTATAAAAACAAAGGTGTAGTAGAAATAGCACTAGAGCTAGAACTGTGAAGACCTATTAGTTCTACTTCTATCTACCATATGAGCGATTGGGTAAATCACATTAACCCTATCAGTCTCATTTGTGAAATGGGGATAAATATTCACGCATTAACTACATACCTTCCCAGTTCACTGAGAGAGAGGGGATGAGATAAGATATGCTGAAGAGCTGGGACACTGTGAAAGCTCTATACACACAAAATGAACTGTTAGTTTCTTAGAACCTATTAGGGCAATAGTAGCTGCTACAAGAGCAAGCCTGTGTTTGGCTAGTGTGGCTCATAATCCCAACAGAGCTGTTCCAAGAAGATATAGGTCAAACTGAAAACATGAAGCAGTGTATGTGTGTACTGGGAAAATGAAAAAGGAAGGCACCATTATTAGTTGAGAATTTACTATATGTTAGCATCAACCAATGTGAACACATTCTCCTACAATGAACCCAGTTCCTCTGTTGATCCTGTTCCCTGCCTGCAAGTCCTTTTCAGTTAAACTTCAGATACTGATCATGAAGAGGCCAGCCAGAATTAAGAAAATGTCTTAAGTCTTTCAAGTTAATCTGTCTAGTTGGATATGGAAAACAATACTTCTAACCTGCTTGAGGGCTCTTGATATTACTTCAAAAAACATTTCGTAAGAACCTTAAAATATCTGCCCTTAACAATTTGATGTAAATTGCTGTTTTATTCTAGGAACAAAAGGTATGCTTGAGAGAAATTTTGAGTTAAATGCCTGTATCACGAGATAATAAATTCCAACCCTGCAGTGCGACATTAACACAGTCATATTCTCTTGATTCATTCTTTAATAAGATAATTCAGTGATGTTCTCAGTGGGAGAGCACTGGCTCAGAAGGGCTAGCTGTGTTCACATCATCCCAATCCACTTTTCTTTTCTTTTCTTTTTTTTGACAGGCAGAGTGGACAGTGAGAGAGAGAGACAGAGAGAAAGGTCTTCCTTTGCCATTGGTTCACCCTCCAATGGCTGCCGCAGCCAGCGCGCTGCGGCCGGCGCACCACGCTGATCTGATGGCAGGAGCCAGGTACTTCTCCTGGTCTCCCATGGGGTGCAGGGTCCAAGCACCTGGGCCATCCTCCACTGCACTCCCTGGCCACAGCAGAGAGCTGGCCTGGAAGAGGGGCAACCGGGACAGAATCCGGTGCCCTGACCGGGACTAGAACCCGGTGTGCTGGCGCCACAAGGCGGAGGATTAGCCTAGTGAGCCGCGGCGCGGCCCTCAATCCACTTTCATCAGCATTAGTGGTGGGAGAATTTTCACTCCTGAAATTGGAGAGTGAATAGCTCAGGGCTCGCTCTCTCCCATGATTGTCCATTCCATGTCAACCAATACACTACCATTTTGTGATTCTCCTCATATATCAAGTCATTTGGTTAATCAGTATTTACAGTTCCTTCTCCCATAATTATTTTCTAGTATTATGTTCCTAATTAATATAGCAATTTTGTAAATTCTTTGAGTTCAAAAGATTGACTTAGAGAACAGATTGAGTCATTTTTGCTTCCCATCAATCTTCTTTCTTCTTTTTAAAAACAAAATATTTATTTATTTATTTGTTTATGAGGCACAGAGACGTGTTGGGGTCTCAAGTCCGAGGCTGGCCCCTGACCAGCAGGGCCCAGTACAGACACTCCCCAACAAGGCGAACAGGAAGGGTAAGGTCGACGGGTCAAGTACACACCACAAGCACCTGTGAGTTCTGTCGAAGCAGGAACCGCTTTATTGAGGAAGTGTACAGGCTTATAAAGCTTACGAAAGACATGCGCAGTAGGGGAGCCAATCAGAGAAAAGGTCACGCAGGCACGGGTGGACCACGCACAGGGGCATCTTAAGCAAAGTATAGGGATCACGCACTGTCCACGTGTCCGGAACTAAAGCGGACCTATCCCTGCCGGTGGTCTGATCTTACACAGCTTAACCTCAGCAGCTGCAGACACGCCCCTCGAGCATCCGCCAGGCGCCATATTGTAATGGAGATTTTAGGTAATGCCCAACAGAGACATAAACAGATAGAAAGCTCCCATTCACTGGTTTACTCCATAAATGCCTGCAACAACTGAGACCGGGCCATTCCATGTCCAGAAACTGGGTTTCCACATGGGTGGCAGAAATCCAATTACTCAAGTCATCACTGCTGCCTTCAGACTCTGCATTAGCAAGAAGTTGGAGTCATGAGCTGCACCAGGGATTTAGCCCAGGGAGAAGGTACCCTAACCAATGGCCTAAGCAATAAGCCAATCCCCACCTCCGCCCCCCCATCCCTGACAAATTTCTTCTTTAACTTTCCTCTTTGTATTTTCCATCTATTCTCAACTATCAGAATTACTCAGGCTATTCCTTCTATACATTGTCCTCCATCCATACTCTTCTCCTTCCTAAGTCTTTCCCCAAAAACTACCACAGCAAAACTGAATGCCCAAGATAGGAATATATTTCAGATTCTTTTGTTTTTCCTGCAAGTAGTTAATGCCTAAAAAATACTTGGGGAGTTAAAGTGAATGAAGATATGTCCTTTTATTTGCTTGATTTTTGTATGTATCTTCATTTGTATCATATTTCTCATTTAGGAAATATTTGTAGGGAAAAGACTTTCATGGATTGGTTATAGTAGAGCAACAAACCTTACTAGTCATTCATATCCAGTTCTTCCTTACTGATAATCATAGGCCTCTTTATGAAATGGGTATCAGTAGAAATCCCTTTATTAAAAGTATAATTAAATTAAAAATTAAAAATATAATTAAAAAGTATAATAAGCTTTTTCACCAACTGGAAAATTGGATTCAACTTCACAACTCTCTAGGTATTACCTGAACAAGTTACTTAGACTCAATATACTGAGCCTCGGTTTTCTGTAAAATAGAGACAATAATCAGAGGCTATCCATTCTGAGGAACCTTTCTGAAGGTTAATGATAATACCCATAGAATCCCAGGGACAGTGTTGGAATTATTATACTATTCATCAGGAAAATACTGTTACATTCACATCATATCACCTTTAGTCTACTTAAGAAAACACATACTTTTTGATAATTTTTCCTCTTTGTATCACTACAACATAGTTTGAAATAATAAAAAAATTGATATTATTACACAATTGTACATGCAAACATTTAAAAATAATGATAAAAAAGACAAAACAGAGCCTATTCTCCAAATATGCATATTCCACTGGTACAGAGGTTTTTATGCATATATAGTTATAAAAGTAAAATTAAGCTGTATATATTGCTTTGTAGCCTACATTTTCCACTTAACATAGCATGAGCCTCTGTTATGTAAATAAATGTAATCACATCACAAGATGTTAACATTCACATCTACAATGTGTCTGATTTATGGAGGTTGCACCATTCATCAGAAAATCCAAACATGGCTCTGATAACCTACTGCAGCTTTTAGGTTAATGTCAAGGATCCTTTTCCCAGGTGCCTGCTGTAAAAAAGGAGTTGGCTAGACGACGCTACCACTTCTGAAAGTTAAGTGGAAAGTGATGAGTGTCAGCTACTTAGATCTTTATAAGGCAGAGAGCAAGAGGAGGAGGCAGTGACATGAACTAATAGGCTATAACTAACTGCCTCTGATTTGTTAGAAATTTCCTTAGCAGACTCCAGAAGAAGAGAACCAAATGAGGAGCTGGGTTCCACACCCTCAGCCACTCCCTGCCAATGGGAAGGAAAGTATTTACTAGCTCTGCCCTAACTCTGCTTCAGCAGATTAACAGCACCGGGGCTACTGTTACTGCTATGCATGTTATTTGGCTAGTTTAGCCTCCTTTTTAATATTTCTAATATTTTAAAAAATATTTTATTGTTGTTTTATCTGAAAGGTAGAGAGAGATCTTAACAACTGCTGGTTCACTCCCCAAATGCCTACAATAGACCAGGCTGGACCAGGCTGAGTCCAGGAGCCCTGAAACCAACCTGGGTCTTCTCTATGGGTGCCAGGAATCCAAATACTTGAACCATCACTTGCTACTTCCCAGGGTGCTCAATAGCAAGAAGCTGGAATTGGAAGCGGAGCTGGGACTTGAGCCCTGGCACTCCTCTATAGGATATGGGAGTCCCAAACAGTGTCTTAGCTGCTGTACCAAACACTTGCCCCTTGGCATATTTGTAGTGTGAACTTCTGTATTGGTGCTAGTTCATGAAAGGGACTGAAGAACAAATGGTAGCAAGAAATACAACTCAGCTATATTCACTCAATTCTCTACACTTTTCCTTAGTTTACCGCAAGACATAAGTCATTTGAATGGTTTAATAAGAGTGAAAAAATTAGGCAAAATTCTTCCTAATTTGAAAATTAACAGATGACCAAATGTTTCCAAACTATTAGGTTTGAGTGCATGTGTGTGTGTGTCAGTGGATCTGATCTGTCATGTAATTTCAGGCAATCATTTGTTGCTTGCAGCATAGCATGATTTATAAAAAGGATTTTTTAAATCAGCATATCAAAAGATAAAAAGCTGTTATTACTCAGGAAGGGAGGGAAATGGGGTAACTGGCTTATTTTGTAGTTGCTCTCACACCTTTTTGAATGCAAGCACAAAATTACCAATGATGTCTCTTAGCAAAATTGAACTGAGGCACTTAGTTGCAAAACCCAGCCATCATCTTACCCTTTCTTAAATCCCCCAAATCACACATTGGCACCATCTTGGACAACTGCTTTGACTCCGATCCTGTCTCTGCTCACTTACTCCTTTCTGCTAGTTGGCTCAAGGGCACCCAGGGAATAAAGCAGAGAAAATCGTTGTTACTCTGAGCATGATTCACTTCCCCAGAAGAGTCCTGTTTTGAATTGCTCTTGCTCCTCCTGTGTGGTCATCCCTCCAGCTTTGCAGTCCCAGGATCTACCGCAGAATAACTGCTTGAGGCCCAAAGGGTTTCTATTCTGTAAGAGTTACCATTTCCTCCCATCAGGAGTGGTTAATGACAAAACCTTTGATTGGTTATATTTGTTGTGCTTCAATGTGGAGCTGCCATTCAAAGCATTTAAAATTAGGTTGGTTTCTGTTGCTGCCTTTCCTGTAGCCAGTTAATCACAGGATTCTCTGCCACATTGAGGCCAGCATAGGGATAGCCCATGCAACAAGTAAGAAAACCACCGATTGCAGGCCAAGTGGCTAATGTGCTTACACAACAGGAATTGTTTAAAATACTTTGAACAGTATTTTATTTGTTTTTTAAGCATCTTTTGCTCAAGAGTTGCTTCTCTAGGACCCAGCACTGGGCCTGGCCTTGGTTTTCCCTTAAAGGGCTCACCAAAGTAACAACAGGCTTCTGCTTAGACAAATCAAAACTGGAGCCTCAGTGGAGGAAGTGCAACCCTCATCACTGAACTTACAATGTTAGAGCTTTCCGTTCTCTTTCCTGGCTGAGCTATTGTGACCTAGTGATAATAAAATTAAAATTCAGGAGAAATTCAATGCATGCATTAAAAATGAAGTCTCTCAAATCACATTTCAAAGAAAAATGTGCAGACTGCATTTGCTTTAAAGTACAGTAGGACTGAAATCCTAAGTGTAAATGTGTAACTGGAGTTTTATTGAACCCTAAATGTAAACAAAGTAGAAAAATTGGGGCTGGTTTTGTGGTGCAGCAGGTTAGATAGTCACTGTGGAGCCAGCAACCCAAGTCTTGGATACTGTGTTTCTGATCCAGCTTTCTGCTAATGCACCTCGGAAAGCAGCAGAAAATGGTCCAAGTACTTGGGCCCCTGCCACCCACCCACATGGAAAACCAAGATGGGGTTCCTGGCTCCTGGCTTTGGTCTGGCCAAGCCCGACTGTTGCAGCTATTTGGGAGTGAACCAGAGGGATGGAAGTTTCTCTAGTCTCTTTCTCTCTCTCTCTCTCTCTCTGCCTTTCAAATAAATAAATGTATTCTTTTAAATGAAAAAAAAAAAAAACTGTTAGGCCCATGCACGTGCACACATACATACACACATATTGTCCACTCAGCTTAGTTTCCCAACTGTCTTCTCTATCTGCTATGTCCTCTTAACTTTATGGCATTTCTATGGCATTGCATTAGTAAGAAATTCTTTTTGCTTCAGGATCTTAGAATGTACATAGAATATTCAGTGTTTTTCATGGGATGCAGCACCAAGAATTCATGAGTTCTGCCTGCTTGCCTGTTCTGGTCTGCAATCTATCTTCATTCCTACCTTTCAATCTCTCAGTGTCCCAGTTTGCTTGTCTATAAAGTGGAGGTAATTCAGCTGACCTATTTCATAGAGATGTTATGTTGAATAGCTAATTAGTGATTTTCAAGTGTGTTGGAAAAAAAGTATGTTGAAAGTACAATGTATTAGATAAATGCTCATAAATGATAATGACATGTTACAAACTAGAAAGGCTGTTATATTAAATCATTTGTATATATAACATGTAGTGAGGCTGTCACATCATAACCAATATTATAGATGATGGGAAGCAAACCTTACTTGACTTTCTTAATGTTTTCATCGTTCTGCTGTATTGACAGCCAAAGGGTTAGGAAGCCTAATGCAACACTAGATAATTTGGAAGAATTATCTTAGGTGGTTAATTCCTGCCTAAAGCTGCCTGCAATTTCTATATGCTACTGAACACTGCTTGAAAATGTAGTAGCAAAGCCATCTGAGAGCAGGAATAATTTGAGCCATTGGTCTTTAGTTTGGGGAGGCAAGAGGTCATTAAAGATATTAGGCCTATCAAGAACCTTCTATGATTATAGCCAACCAGTCTCAGAACCAAAGATAATTAGCATAGTTAGTACCCCAAGGGTATTTCGATACTACTATGTGAATACTGACC
Source organism: Oryctolagus cuniculus (assembly GCF_051225735.1). Taxonomy (NCBI): domain Eukaryota; kingdom Metazoa; phylum Chordata; class Mammalia; order Lagomorpha; family Leporidae; genus Oryctolagus; species Oryctolagus cuniculus. The sequence continues at coordinate 49,839,625 of NC_142874.1, read as the reverse complement.
TTGGATTCAACTCCCTTGAATTGTAGGTTTCACTGTGTCCTGTAAGACTACAACATGACTCCATTTCTATTCTCTCAATCTGTGTCTCTCCCTATAGTGAGTGTCTCAATGTTTCTGAAGAATGTTTACCTTTGAAAAATGAATACAGGCAGACACACACTTTACTTTTTCATTTGTCAGCTTTGCTGAGAATTGCCAGGCAGAAAACATTGCCATAAGCTCAACAGCACAAGATCCACTATTTGGGGTGGGGACTGCATAACGGCAGAGATGGTCTTAACTCTATTGCAAGAAGCAAAGAGAAAAAGAGAAGAAAAGAAAAACAGTGAAACATTTCCAAATTATGCAAAGGTGCAAAATTACTCTGACCTACAAAAACATGAGACGTAAGCACAATTCAATGTGTGGTTTGTTTTTTGTTTGTTTGTTTGTTTGTTTTGACAGGCAGAGTGGACAGGGAGAGAGAGAGACAGAGAGAAAGGTCTTCCTTTTGCCGTTGGTTCACCCTCCAATGGCCGCTGCGGCTGGCGCACCGCGCTGATCCGAAGGCAGGAGCCAGCTGCTTCTCCTGGTCTCCCATGTGGGTGCAGGGCCCAAGCACTTGGGCCATCCTCCACTGCACTCCCTGGCCATAGCAGAGAACTGGCCTGGAAGGGGGGCAACCAGGACAGAATCCGGCGCCCCGACAGGGACTAGAACCCGGTGTGCCGGCGCCGCTAGGTGGAGGATTAGCCTATTGAGCCACGGCGCTGGCCCTCAATGTGTTCTTATAAGGAAAAAAATGTGGTTACATTTAAAACAAAAATCAGAACCAGTAGATTGTAATGTTGAAAACTATGTCAATTGCAACGGTAGAAAAACTTGAGTATTTCAAAAATGTCATGCTATCTAATTTACATTGTAGCATTGCATTCTCACAATAACTTTTTTCTTTTCTTTTCTTTTTTTTTTTTGTTTTTTTTTTTTTAGAGAGAGAGAGAGTGAATGGTCTTCCTTCTGTTGGTTCACCTCACAAATGGCCGCTACGGCTGGCATGCTGCACCAATCCGAAGCCAGGAGCCAGGTGCTTCTTGCTGGTCTCCCATGCGGGTGCAGGGCCCAAGCACTTGGGCCATCCTCCACTGCCTTCCTGGGCCACAACAGAGAGCTGGAATGGACTGGAGCAACTGGGACTAGAACCCAGAGTGCCGGCGCCATAGGCAGAGGATTAGCCTAGTCAGCCATGGCGCCAGCCCACAATAGCCTTTTGAGAAATCATCCATTCATTCAAACACATTTATTTACCTTTCTGGTTTGGAGTCAGAAATAGTAGGTAACAAGGACAATTAATTCTGCTACAAAAATTTTAAAACGAAGTAGGTGCTTTGTAAGACATTGGAAAGTCAAAGAATCAAAGGGAATTTGAAAAACCATAGAGAGGAGAGCCCACGTGAGATGAGCAGTTTGTGACGACCGTTTTCTTCCGTGGAAGATGTGCCAATTCAAGACATGGGCTCATGATTGGGCTTGGCCCTCACAGAGGGACTTCACTGAGAGAAAGAAAAATCAGTAAGGCTGTTAGTGGTCATGTGGGGTTGGCGGGACAATTGGAAACTTCAGGCATCCTAAACACATAGTTAGTTTTCCCCACAGTATCTTTGCTGAATTCTGAGACAAGGAAGCTTTTTATAACCCACACTGAAATCTACCATAGCATCCTTATATTTAAGAGACAGTTCTACTTGAGAATGGGCCTACCTCAAATACGTGGTTATACTCTTCCTCAAGACAGTGGGCAAAGTTGGAAGCAGTGGAAAGCAGGAGGCCAAGGAACCAAAGTTACAAATTTCTGAAGGGCAAACTGAATCTTCCACAGTCTTTCATGGCTAAAGGAATGGAAACTTTAAAAAAACAAAAAGACCTGGAAGAACATGCCCAAGAAATGAATGTTAAACTGACTCAAACTGCTTCCTAAGTATCTACAATCCAGTTCTAACTCACCTTGATGTAGACTCGAATGAGATGACCATCCCTAACACTGTCTTCCTCACATGGAGCCTCACTGATTGAAGATGGCATCTGGACTGTCTACAAATCCTTATGCACAAGGTTTGGCAAAAAATAAATAAATAAAAATTCCTAGATTTGTGGAAAGCCTGGGAAATATGGCTGAAAATCGAGGAAATAAAACACAATTGTAAGAGATTTTCCATGATTCAGATACTTCAAATGACTATATAAGGGCTTTGAAATAACCAGCTGTACAACATGTACAGACTGCAGGTCATTATGAAAAGCAGCAAAGGTCTCTCTGACTCAAGACAGCTTTTGACCACCACACTTGAGTTTACTCTTGAACTCCCTAATTTTGATGTCTATTTTTATGTCAACACCAAATTGCATAAATTATATAACTTAATCACATATTTTAAGTCCTTTAGGGTAGGTTCTCCCTTAGTAATATTCCTACCTACATTTCCTTTGAAATACTCACCTATTCATTTTTCTACTAGATTTTTTATTGGAACTGCCATTAAGCTTTTAAAAGTAATTTATAATGTCTTAGCAATTTCTGTCAGGTCAATCTTTTGTACATGTACATAGTTTATTTTTTATTTTGTCTATAAAATTTGTAGGAATTTTTAAAAATAGATAAGGGCATAACAATATGCTAACATTCCATAATGGTAATTCTTCCTTCAATGACTATGATTAGGCTAACACAGGTCAAATATAGAGGTCTGCCACCCTATCCCCAGTGATGTCAGGCTTTTGTTCCCTTTGAGAGAAGGCTCCAAACTGCAGTGAGGTGCTTCCTGACTTTTCACACAGTGATGTCTGATCTATTCACCAAACCACCAAAAGAGACTCTCTAGTACTCTGCCATGAACCCAAACCTTCTCATGACACCTCAAGGAGGGACGGTTCAAGGGAAAAAGCCTGGCAATGAATGTGAACTTCCACAGTCTAGCTCTACAATTCATTACTATCTCAGCTGATTTTTTCTTCTAACTAGCCTCTTTGCATACTTTGCCAACCACAGGTAAGACATTACTGGAATTCTCTCTTTTCTAAGGTTTGGGGAGGTGTCCTTGTTTACATTTATTGGGCCACAACCTAAATTCTCCAACGGCTTCAAGAAAAGCTGTAATCCGGTATTTACCTGAACTTCTTCCATTATGAAAGTAGAGGTGGCATGCCATATATTTTTACACCCCAGGGAAAAACAGGCTTCTGTTTCTGTTCAGTGTATTCATTTTGTCATTATCAAGTAGGTAACACAATGACATTTACATTTAGAATATTCTTACTGACATCTAGCATGTTACCCTGTTCAAGGTACTAAACAAACTTATTTTTTAATTAGTATCACTCATATTTTAAATAAGTCTTAAGTAGAACCACAATATGCAAAAAGAAACCACAGTGAAGCTGTTTAATTAACAAGGTTGAGTGACCAGACCCACCCTCTCTACTTCTGAGGTGATCTCAGTACTCTGAGGACTGACTCAAGGAAGCATGGGATAAAACACTCTACTTTATTGAAATATGCCTTAGAAACTCATTCAGAGGAACTGGGAGCAAGCTTGACCATAGTCATTTCCAAACTTCTCTTGACTTCTTACCCCTATAATAATGTACCCATAATATATGTACAAGGTTCATGGAAAAGGGAATTAAAAAGTTAGTTTGTTTTGGTGCAAACTTTTTATTTAATCCAGGAACATGAGGGGTCTTCAGAAAGTTCATGGAGGGGCCGGCACTGTGGCACAGTGGGTTAACTCCCTGGCCTGAAGCACTGACATCCCATATGGGCACCACTTTGAGACCCAGCTGCTTCACTTCCAATCCAGCTCTCTGCTATGGCCTGGGAAAGCGGTAGAAGACAGCCCAAGTCCTTGTGCCCCTGCACCCACATGGGAGACCCAGAAGAAGCTCCTGGCTCCTGGCTTCAGATCAGTGCAGCTCCGGCCATTGCGGCCAATTGGGGAGTGAGCCATCAGATGGAAGATCTCTCTCTCTTTCTCTCTCTGTCTCTCCTCTGTGTAACTCTGACTTTCAAAAAAAAAAAAAAAAGTTCATGGAAAAAAAGCATGCATAGATTTCCAAACCTTTTGAAGTATCTTCATATATGTACAAAAACCTCAGAAATACTTTTTAAAAATATTTATTTACTTACTTGAAAGAGTTACACATAGAGAAGAAAAGATCTTCCATTTGCTACTTCACTCCCCAAATGGATGTGACAGCTGGGGCTGGGCCAAGTGGAAGCCAGGAGCCAGGAGCTTCATTCCGGTCTCCAACATGGGTGGCAGGGGCCCAAGAATTTGGAAGGCTCATTAACAGAGAGCTGGATTGGAAGTGGAGCAGCCAGGTCTTGAACCTATGCCCATATGAGATGCCAGCATCACAGGTGGTGGCTTTACCAGCTATGCCACAACACTGGCCCCTAGAAATATTTTTAATGACTTGATCTTTTAAAACTAAAGTAGAGGGCCGGCGCCGTGGCTCAATAGGCTAATCCTCCACCTAGCGGCGCCGGCACACCGGGTTCTAGTCCCTGTCGGGGCACCGGATTCTGTCCTGGCTGCCCCTCTTCCAGGCCAGCTCTCTGCTATTACCCGGGAGTGCAGAGGAGGATGGCCCAAGTGCTTGGGCCCTGCACCCACATGGGAGACTAGGAGAAGCACCTGGCTCCTGCCATCGGATCAGCACGGTGCGCCGGCCGCAGCGCGCCAGCTGCGGCGGCCATTGGAGGGTGAACCAACGGCAAAGGAAGACCTTTCTCTCTGTCTCTCTCATTGCCCACTCTGCCTGTCAAAAAAGAAAAAAAAAAAAAAAAAAACTAAAGTAGAGGCACTCTGGTGCAGCAGGTTAATGCCCTGACCTGAAGTGCCGGCATCCCATATGGGCGCCGGTTCTAGTCCTGGCTGCTCCACTTCCCATCCAGCTCTCTGCTATGGCCTGAGAAAGCAGTAAAAGATGGCCCAAGTCCTTGGGCCCTTGCACCTGCGTGGGAGAGCCGGAAGAAGCACCTGGCTTCTGGCTTCGGATGGGCGCAGCTCTGGCCATTGTGGCCAATTAGGGAGTGAACCAACGGATGGAAGACCTCTTTCTCTCCTGCCTCTCCTCTCTCTGTGTAACTCTGACTTTCAAATAAATAAATAAATCTTAAAAAAAAAAAAAAACTAAAGTAGAAGTTCATAGGGCTTCTTTTCATATTCCATTGGATTCCCACATTTCCTGGAGGACAAGCATGGCCAACTTGCAGATCACTGTATTAGCAAATGGTTGTCCAACATACTCCCCATGTTTCTTATCCCCCATGCCACTTTTCCCTTCACCCTTGCAAGTCTGGGCCTGCTGATTCCTCCCAACTGAAACACAGTCCAGTCTAAGTTGTTGGTCCACCAGGATCTTGGATGCAAGAAAAGAAAATCAGTCTTGATTCCCTCATTGGTGGTGGGCTTCTACATTGTCCCTGCAATATTCCTGCTGTCTGATACATTGATCCTGGCTACATTTCTGAAATTTCTCATTAGTCATCAATTCTAGTAATGGAGAACTTGAGCAGCAATTCCTAAACCTAATTCAGAGTAAGGAATGGGCCAGTTAGAGGGACAATAGATGGGACTGGGACTGTTTTATGACAGGCTTTATAGAATACGTATCTGTTGTTGTGCTACCCAAGAACGAAATGGCTCATATTAGGTTTTTACATCATTTAGTTAATCATTGCTTAGTTCACCATGGAAAAAGCCATGGCTAATGTAAGCTGGAGACACTACTACTTTAGTTAGAGATGCATTATAGGTCGATTAGGCAGATTTTACACAATGATTATGCCCAAATTATTATTGAACCACTGAATAGAATACTGTGCTATTTAGCCTAGGTAATGGCTGCTATGATTTGGTAAATAGTAAAACACACTGCTTGGAGCACTTGTGTCTTATATTGCAGTGTTAGAGTTTGAACACCACCTCCACTTCTGATCCAGCTTCCTGCTAATGCACACCCTGTGAGGTGGTACATGATGGTTCAAGTACTTAGGTCACTGTCATTCAGGTAAGAGATTCAGATGGAGTTCCACACTACTGGTTTGGCCTAACCCAGGACTAACTTCAAGCATTTGGGGAATGAACCAGGGACTGGAAGATATTCTCTCTCTGTCCCCGTCTCTGTGTCTCTGTCTCTGTCTCTGTCTCTCTCTCTCTCTCACACACACACACACACACACACACACACACACTTCCTCTCTTGTGTTTTGCCTTTCAAATAAAAACAATCAAGAAAAAAAAAACAGTGAAATACTTGTCAATTATAAGCAGGTAATACTGTGGAGTTCAATGTTTTTTAGAAAATGGAAAGACTTCAGGTTAGTCACATTCTAGAAATTCCTCATTCCCTCCAGAAGATAAAGGCAGATATCATCATTTCTACCACCATGACACTGGGAAAATCAGAAGCTATATATGTTAATAGTCAGAACTGCTATTGGTAGTCATGCATTCAGTGCACTGAACAACTAAGGAGACTCATTCCCATCATGATGTCATATATATGATTACGGGCGGAGCCAAGATGGCGGAATAGTGAGGGCGCGCACCGATAGTCCGGGAAAATTTAGTTTAATAAAAGGGGAGTTACGGTAGCCGCAGAAAATAGAACCAAACAAAAATTGCAGGGGAAACCCTTCTGAATGGAGCAGGCGTGAATCGGACGACCTACTGGGAGAACAAGGTCGCCCACCGCACGGAAGCAAAGTCGCCGGACCCAGCCGCAGAAGCCCCAGGGTCTGCGCGACAGTGCTCCAAGGAGAGTGCACGCCACACAGAAAACAGCGGGGAGACTTGAGACGCTCAGGGCTCCGAGTCCACACATCGGCGCTGGAAGGGGAGGTGAGCTCAATAACCCGAGACATTGGTGGGGAAACGGGGGTCAGAATCTAGAGGGGGGCCGGAAAGTGCAGCAAACTCACTACCGGAAAGAAGGAAAAAAAAAAAGCTTCGGGGTTTCTCTTCCCCCTAACCTTGCAAAGGTTACAAGCCTGCAAGACTTGAAGAATTCGCAAGAGACAAAGAGCAGGCCTCCTCTTTGGATTTACATATCAGTGGGGGAGAGTTAAGGAACTGAGTCACTACAATTCAGTAGCCTAGGCAACCCAGTGGGAGTCCAGAGGAGCCAAAGACTGGAAGCTAAATACCATCAATTCTGCACAGCCCTGCCCTGCAGTGTTACTTACCCCCTGAATAAATAAAATAAATAAATAAATAAAAAGAGAGAGATTTACCACGCATAACCTGAGGGTGTCACCTTTGCACACCCTTAACCTGGAAGAACCAGGCAGAGCTCTCAGGCCCCACCCATCTCAAGCCTCCAAGGCTCCTCCAACAGCAGGCAGTCCACTTAACACGGACACAGTATAAAAAAAAAAAAAAAAAGAAAGAAAAAAAAAAAAAAGCGCACAGTGACGCAAGAAGAATTAACTATGCCAAGTAACAAACACAGAAATAGAGGGAGCAAGATCAACGATGACACTATGATGCCTCCAAATAAGCAAAACACCCCAAGCCAAGAGTATGAAGATGATGAGATAGAAGAAATGCAAGATACGGATTTCAAAAAATTTATGATAAGAACATTTAGAAATTTTCAAAAGCAAATCCTTGAACTACAGAAATCCTTAATGGACAAGATTGAAAATCTTTCTCGTGAAAATGAAATTTTAAGGAAGAGTCAAAATGAAACTCAGAAACTAGTAGAACAGGAAAGTGTAATAGTCAAGAGAAATCAAAATGAAATGAAGAGCTCAATAGATCAAATGACAAACACATTAGAAAGCCTTAAAAACAGAATGGGTGAAGCAGAAGAGAGAATATCGGACTTAGAAGATAGAGCACAGGAAAACATACAGTCAAACCAAAGAAAAGAAGAGGAAATTAGAAACCTGAAAAATATTGTTGGGAATCTACAGGATACTATTAAAAAAAACCAACATTCGAGTTCTAGGAGTTCCTGAAGGCATGGAGAGAGAGAAAGGATTGGAAGGCCTTTTTAGTGAGATACTAGCAGAGAACTTTCCAGGCTTGGAGAAGGACAGAGACATCCTAGTACAGGAAGCTCATAGAACCCCCAATAAACATGACCAAAAGAGATCCTCACCACGACACGTGGTAATTAAACTTACCACAGTGAAACATAAAGAAAAGATCCTAAAATGTGCAAGAGAGAAACGTCAGATTACTCTCAGAGGATCTCCAATCAGACTCACAGCTGACTTCTCATCAGAAACCCTACAAGCTAGGAGGGAATGGCGAGACATAGCACAGGTGCTAAGAGAGAAAAATTGCCAGCCCAGAATATTATATCCTGCCAAGCTCTCATTTGTGAATGAAGGTGAAATAAAGACCTTTCATAGCAAACAGAAATTGAAAGACTTTGTGGCCACTCGTCCGGCCCTGCAAAAGATACTTAAAGATGTGCTACACTCAGAAACACAGAAACACGGCCATCAATATGAAAGAAGGGAAAGGAAGAACACCTACCAGTAAAAGAGCATGGGAAGCTCAAAGCATATACTAGAAAATATTTCCGGGAAAATGGCAGGGCAAAGTCACTACGTATCAATTGTCACATTGAACATTAATGGTCTGAATTCTTCAGTTAAAAGACACCGTTTAGCTGACTGGCTCACAGAACACAACCCAACTATTTGTTGCCTACAAGAAACACATCTCTCTAACAAAGAGGCATGCAGACTGAAAGTGAAAGGTTGGAAAAAGATATTCCATGCCAACAGAAACCAAAAAAAAGCAGGTGTAGCCATATTAATATCAGACAAAATAAACTTTAATACAAAAACTGTTAAGAGAGACAAAGAGGGACACTATATAATGATTAAGGGTTCAATTCAACAGGAAGATGTAACTATCATAAATGTATATGCACCTAATTACAGGGCACCGGTCTATTTAAAAGATATGTTAAGGGACTTAAAGGGAGATTTAGATTCCAATACAATAGTACTGGGGGACTTCAATACTCCACTCTCAGAAATAGACAGATCATCCGGACAGAAGATCAACAAGGAAACAGCAGATTTAATTGACACTATTGCCCAAATGGATCTAACAGATATCTACAGAACTTTCAACCCTACATCTACAGACTTCACATTCTTCTCAGCAGCGCATGGAACCTTCTCTAGGATTGACCACATACTAGGACATAAAGCAAATCTCAGCAAATTTAAAAGAATTAGAATCATACCATGCAGCTTCTCAGACCACAGCGGGATGAAGCTGGAAATTAGCAACTCAGGAAACCCCAGAAAGTATGCAAACACATGGAGACTGAACAACATGCTCCTGAATGAACACTGGGTCATTCAAGAAATCAAAAGAGAAATCAAAAACTTTCTGGAAGTAAATGAAGACAACAACACAACATATCAAAACTTATGGGATACAGCAAAAGCAGTATTGAGAGGCAAATTTATAGCAATAGGTGCCTATATCAAGAAATTGGAAAGGTACCAAATAAATGAGCTTTCAGCGCACCTCAAGGACCTAGAAAAACTGCAGCAAACCAAACCCAAATCTAGTAGGAGAAGAGAAATAATTAAAACCAGAGAAGAAATTAACAGGATTGAATCCAAAAAAACATTACAAAAAATCAGCCAAGCGAGAAGCTGGTTTTTTGAAAAAATAAACAAAATTGACACCCCATTGGCCCAACTAACTAAAAAAAGAAGAGAAAAGACCCAAATCAATAAAATCAGAGATGAAAAAGGAAACGTAACAACAGACACCACAGAAATCAAAAGAATCATCAGAAATTACTACAAGGACCTGTATGCCAGCAAACAGGAAAACCTATTAGAAATGGATAGATTCCTGGACACATGCAATCTACCAAAATTGAACCATGAAGACATCGAAAACCTAAATAGACCCATAACTGAAACAGAAATTGAAACAGTAATAAAGGCCCTCCCAACAAAGAAAAGCCCAGGACCAGATGGATTCACTGCTGAATTCTACCAGACATTTAAAGAAGAACTAATCCCATTTCTTCTCAAACTATTCAGAACAATCGAAGAAGAGGGAATCCTCCCAAATTCTTTCTATGAAGCCAGCATCACCTTAATCCCTAAGCCAGAGAAAGATGCAGCACTGAAAGAGAATTACAGACCAATATCCCTGATGAACATAGATGCAAAAATCCTCAATAAAATTCTGGCCAACAGAATACAACAACACATCAGGAAAATCATCCACCCAGACCAAGTGGGATTCATCCCTGGTATGCAGGGATGGTTCAACATTCGCAAATCAATCAATGTGATTCACCACATTAACAGACTGCAGAAGAAAAACCATATGATTATCTCAATTGATGCAGAGAAAGCATTTGATAAAATTCAACACCCTTTCATGATGAAAACTCTAAGCAAATTGGGTATAGAAGGAACATTCCTCAATATAATCAAAGCAATTTATAAAAAACCCACAGCCAGCATCCTATTGAATGGGGAAAAGTTGGAAGCATTTCCACTGAAATCTGGCACCAGGCAGGGATGCCCACTCTCACCACTGCTATTTAACATAGTTCTGGAAGTTTTAGCCAGAGCCATCAGACAAGAAAAAGAAATCAAAGGAATACAAATCAAGAAGGAAGAAGTCAAATTATCCCTCTTTGCAGACGACATGATTCTGTACTTAGAGGATCCAAAGAACTCTACTAAGAGACTATTGGAACTCATAGAGGAGTTTGGCAAAGTGGCAGGATATAAAATCAATGCACAAAAATCAACAGCCTTTGTATACACAAGTAATGCCATGACTGAGAAAGAACTGCTAAGATCAATCCCATTCACAATAGCTACAAAAACAATCAGATACCTTGGAATAAACTTAACCAAGGACGTTAAAGATCTCTACGATGAAAACTACAAAACCTTAAAGAAAGAAATAGAAGAGGATACCAAAAAATGGAAAAATCTTCCATGCTCATGGATTGGAAGAATCAACATCATCAAAATGTCCATTCTCCCAAAAGCAATTTATAGATTCAATGCAATCCCAATCAAGATACCAAAGACATTCTTCGCAGATCTAGAAAAAATGATGCTGAAATTCATATGGAGGCACAAGAGACCTCGAATAGCTAAAGCAATCTTGTACAACAAAAACAAAGCCGGAGGCATCACAATACCAGACTTCAGGACATACTACAGGGCAGTTGTAATCAAAACAGCATGGTACTGGTACAGAAACAGATGGATAGACCAATGGAACAGAATTGAAACACCAGAAATCAACCCAAACATCTACAGCCAACTTATATTTGATCAAGGATCTAAAACTAATTCCTGGAGCAAGGACAGTCTATTCAATAAATGGTGCTGGGAAAACTGGATTTCCACGTGCAGAAGCATGAAGCAAGACCCCTACCTTACACCTTACACAAAAATCCACTCAACGTGGATTAAAGACCTAAATCTACGTCCTGACACCATTAAGTTATTAGAGAACATTGGAGAAACCCTTCAAGATATTGGCACAGGCAAAGAATTTCTGGAAAAGACCCGGGAGGCACAGACAGTCAAAGCCAAAATCAACTATTGGGATTGCATCAAATTGAGAAGTTTCTTTACTGCAAAAGAAACAGTCAGGAGAGTGAAGAGACAACCGACAGAATGGGAAAAAATATTTGCAAACTATGCAACAGATAAAGGGTTAATAACCAGAATCTACAAAGAGATCAAGAAACTCCACAAAAACAAAACCAACAACCCACTTAAGAGATGGGCCAAGGACTTCAATAGACATTTTTCAAAAGAGGAAATCCAAATGGCCAACAGGCACATGAAAAAATGTTCAAGGTCACTAGCAATCAGGGAAATGCAAATCAAAACCACAATGAGGTTTCACCTCACCCCGGTTAGAATGGCTCACATACAGAAATCTACCAACAACAGATGCTGGCGAGGATGTGGGGAAAAAGGGACACTAACCCACTGTTGGTGGGAATGCAAACTGGTCAAGCCACTATGGAAGTCAGTCTGGAGATTCCTCAGAAACCTGAATATAACCCTACCGTTCGACCCAGCCATCCCACTCCTTGGAATTTACCCAAAGGAGTTTAAATTGATAAAGAAAAAAGCGGTCTGCACCCTAATGTTTATTGCAGCACAATTCACAATAGCCAAGACCTGGAACCAACCTAAATGCCCATCAATGGTAGACTGGATAAAGAAATTATGGGATATGTATTCTTTAGAATACTATACCACAGTAAGAAACAACGAAATCCAGTCATTTGCAACAAAATGGAGGAATCTGGAACACATCATGCTGAGTGAAGTAAGCCAGTCCCAAAGGGACAAATACCATATGTTCTCCCTGATCGGTGACAACTGACTGAACACCAAAAAGGAAACCTCCTGAAGTGAAATGGACACTATGAGAAATGGTGACTTGATCAGCATAGCCCTGACTGCTAATGGACAACTTAATACATTATCCCTCATAGTATTTTTTTTTTGTCTGTTCTACTTAATATGACTGGTTTAATTCTGTAATTATCACACAATTATTCTTAAGTGTTGAAAATTAACTGAAATGTGATCCCTGTTAAACATAAAAGTGGGAATAAGAGAGGGAAGAGATGTATAATTTGGGGCATGCTCGGGCTGACTTGCCCCAATTGGTAGAGTTGGAAACATACTAGGGGATTCCAATTCAATCCCATCAAGGTGGCATGTGCCAATGCCATCTCACTATTCCAAGTGATCAATTTCAGTTCACAATTGATCATAATGAAAGGACTAAGAGTCAAAGGGAGCACATAAACAAGTCTAGTACCTGCTAACACTAACCGATAGAATAAATAAAGGGGAGAGTGATCCAACATGGGAAGTGAGATACTCAGCAGACTCATAGAATGGCAGATGTCCTAAATAGCACTCTGGCCTCAGAATCAGCCCTAAAGGCACTCGGATCTGGCTGAAAAGCCTATGAGAGTATTTCAGGCATGGAAAGCCAAGACACTCTGGCAAAAAGATCTCTGTGAGTGAGATCCCAGTGGAAAGAACAGGTCTTCAAAGAGGGAGGTGCCTTTCTCTGAAGGGAGGAGAGAACCTCCACTTTGACTATGACCTTGTCTAAACAAGATAAGCGTCGGAGAACTCAAGGGGCTTCCATAGCCTTGGAAACTCATGACTGGTGCATAGGGAGATTACTGATGCCATAAACAGGAGTGTCAATTTGTAAAGTCAACAACAGGAGTCACTGTGCACTTACTCCTCATGTAGGATCTCTGTCCTTAATGTGCTGTACACTGAGGCTTAATGCTATAACGAGTACTCAAACAGTATATTTCACTTTGTGTTTCTATGGGGGTGCAAACTGTTGAAATCTTTACTTAATGTACACTAAACTGATCTTCTGTTAAAAAAAAAAAAAAAAAAGAAAAGAAACTATCAATTCCCAACTTGACTCTCACTGGGATTAAACATGACAATAGGTCTGATCTGATTTCATCATCATTTAAAAAAAAATCATCTATTATTTTTCACTTTATGTTTCTGTGTGGGAACAAACTGTTGAAATCCTTACTTAAGGTATACTAAGCTGATCTTCTGTATACTAAGATAATCGAAAATGAATCTTGATGTGAATGGAAGGGGAGAGGGAGTGGGAAAGGGGAGGGTGGTGGGTGGGAGGGACGGTATGGGGGGGAAAGCCATTGTAACCCATGAGACGTACTTTGGAAATTTATATTCATTAAATAAAAGATAAAAAAAAAATATCAAAAAAAAAAAAAAAATGATGTCATATATATGATTACGTGGTGGTATATATGTGTGCTAACAGACTATTTTGGACTCCTGGCCTGTCCTCTACTCATTGCAGAGTGTTGGAAGAGTTATTTAACCTTTCTGGGCTCTATTTTATCATCTGTCTAATAATAATAATAACTTATAAATGTTATATGTAAATTTAAATGGATACTAAAATGTTAATATCTTCAATAATAATAATGAAATAATAACAACATTTTAAACAGAATAATAATAAAAGCTGCTAATCCACAATGCTCAACAGAATAATGACCCCCAAAGATGTCCATATTTTAATCCAGGGAAGCAGTGAATTAATGTTAGATGACAAAAGAGAATTAAGGTTGCAAATGGAATGAAGGTAGCTAATTACCTAACCATAAAATACAAATACAGTTCAAGATTATCTGGAAGAGCCCAATGTTATCACCTGGGCCCCTAAAAGCAGAAGAAGAAGGTGAAAGGTAGATCACAGACAAATGCAAGGACATGAGGAGGGGACAGCTGAAGCATGAGAGGGACTCAGGTGCTGTTGCTGGCTGAAGACAAGGGAGAGGTGGGGAGCCAGAAGTGAAGGCAGCCTCTAGAAGCTGAGAACTTTCCTCACCTGAAAGCTGACAAGAAAACTTCAGTCCAGTAACCACAGGAATGCAATTCTGAAAACAAACAAACAAACATAAAACAAACAAACAAACAAAAAACCAAAAAACAAAAAAAACAAACCTGATGGGCATGGAATAAATTCTACCCAGAGTCACCAGAAAGGAACCCAGCCCACTGACACTGTGAGATAAGTCTGCTGAAATCTTTTGTAGAATCCTGGTCCAAAGAACTTCAAAATCATAAAATTACCTGGTTTCCAGCAGCAATGTCTACTGATGTGTTTGTTACTACTACAGTTGTCTATTCACTAAGTCTTCAAAACATTTACTGAGGACCTACTATGAGCCAGGCCGGTTCGAAGTCCTGGGATTCCACAAGAAACAAATTGGTAATGACCTTGCCTTCACAGAGCTTACCCCTTCATGAGGTACAGACAGAATTCACACAGGGAGCAGGAAAGGGTGCTAGCTGTAGGTACTTAGTCACATATATTCCCTAAGAAAGTAAACCTCTTTAGAAATAGAGGTGATGTTGCTTTTTTTTTTTAATTTTTGAGATAACATTTTTAATTTACATGATAGCGAAAGGCGTAATGCTCCACCAAGTAAACAGTTCAACAATTGAAAAGTAAAAAGACCCCAGTTCTGGAGGAATATAGGCAAGGGCGAAAGAAAGAAGGAAAGAAAGAAGGAAAGAAGGAGAGAGGAAGGAAGGGAGGAAGGGAGGGAGGGAGGGAGGGAGAAGAAAAGGGAAAGAAAGAGAAAGAAAGGAGGGAAGAAGTATCAGAAGGAAGCTTCATTATATATATATAGCCAGGAAGAGTTAGACAGTGAGAGAGAGAGACAGAGAGAGAGTTACAGACAGTGAGAGAAAGGCAGAGAGAAAGGTCTTCCTTCCGTTGGTTCACTCCCCTAATGGCCGCTACGGCCAGCGCTACGCTGATCCGAAGCCAGGAGCTGGGTACTTCCTCCCGGTCTCCCATGCAGGTGCAGGGACCCCAGCACTTGGGCCATCCTCCGCTGCCTTCCCGGGCCACAGCAGAGAATTGGACTGGAAGAGGCGCCCCAACCAGGACTAGAACCCGAGGTGCCAGCACCGCAGGCGGAGGATTAACCTAGTGAGCCATGGTGCCGGCCCTAGCTTCATTATATTCTTAGAAATGTATTATGGAGGCCAGCATCCCATATGGACTCCAGTTTGAGACCTGGTTGCTCCCCTTTTGATTCAGCTTTCTGCTACGGCCTGGGAAAGCGACAGAAGATAGCCCAAGTCCTTGGGCCCCTGCACCCACGTAGGAGACTGGGAAGAAGCTCCTGACTCTTGGCTTCAGATCAGCCCAGCCCCTGATGTTGCAGCCATCTGGGGAGTGAACCAGCAGATGGAAGACCTCTCTCTCTCTCAGCCTCTACCTCTCTATAACTCCACCTTTCAAATAAATAAATAAGTCTTTTAAAAAAATGTATCTATGAACTTCAATCAATCTGTTCTTTTGTATTAATCTCACATTAATGTGAGAATGGATGGGAACTGTGTTATAGTAATTATCATACATTTTCTGTGATCCTGAGAATCTAATGTATCAATAAATTCCTTAAAAAAACAAAAATAAGTTAAAGAAAAGAAATGTAGGTGATGAATACTGAGCAACTGGAGACAAAGAAGTTGAGAATTCCCTAAATTCATTTTAAGGCAATAATACAGGCAAGTGATAATCCATCCAAAGAAGTTTATTTCACCAACATGATTAGTTTATAGATATAAACATTTAGTTTATATTTAAGAGTTATAGCAGGGTGTGAGAACATTTTATATTGAACAGAATTTATCATTTATTGCATGCATAACAAACTTTAAGTTAACTGCTAAATAAAGTACAAGCTCTTCAGAACTACATGGATTTCCATTTTCTGAATTCAGTCACAGAACATTAATGTTTTGTCAATTCTAAGCATTTACATGTGTGTTGTGTCCTTTAATCTTCACAACAATTCCGTGAAGTATTTTGTCTCCATTGTACTGAAACCAGGCACATTTAGAAAGTGATGGATGATTCAAACACCAAAAGGACACTTTGCAGTTTGCAATAAAATCAGGAACTTGGTTAAATTAGGAAAGAGGCTTCCTAGAGATGAAGGGTATCAGCTCCCATCCTTGGTGACTAACTTCTAAAGTGAAAAGCAAGAAAGGCCAGCACAAATGATCACTTTCATCTTTACTCAATGCTGCCTAGCTGCCTGCCAAATAAACCTACCCCATCCAATGCTGCAAATCTTTCAGTTGTAACTTCTGGTTGCAAAGGAAACAGCACCAATTTGCAACATTCCAGTGCTCTGAGTGGTTTTGGAATCTTCCCTGTCTGCTCTGCAAGGAGAAGTATTTGATACTATTGTACTTTGTTGCTTTCAATAAATTGCCTCTGGAACTCATAAAGGATCTTGAGAAATGAGCTAATAGTGAGAGTCTAGTAGGAGGAAGCCATCACCCTACATGCTGTGGGTCATCCTAGCCTAGCTTTTGTCATATACTGAAGGAGGACCCACTGTGTCTTATTAATACTGTTAGAATACACAAGAAGAATATGCCCAGCAGTTATGTATCGTCTCGCTTTTCAGTAAGAAGTCACTTTCTTGGGATGACATAGCAAAAACTGATCATATGTCAATGGCACTGTGATAGGTGTTTTTTTGGTTTGTTTGAAGGTTTTTATTTAATGAATAAAAATTTTCATATGAACAGCTTTTAGGGATATGGTGTTTCTTCCCCCTATATCCACTCTCCCACCTGCACTCTTATCCCACCTCCCACTCCCTCTCCCATTCCATTTTCCATTAAGATTAGTTTTTAATTGACTTCATATACAGAAGACCAAATCTTTACTACAGAGAGATTTCAACTATTTGCACCCACACAGGCACACAAAGTATAAAGTACAGTTTGAAGACAAGTTTTACAATTAATTCTCATAGTACATAATGAGTAAAACTCATTGAGGACAGAGGTCCAGCATGGGGAGCAAATGCATAGTGACTCCTGTTGTTGATTTGACAACTGGCACTCTTGTTTATGATGTCAGTGATCACCTGAGGCTCTTGACATGAGCTGCCAAGGCTCTGGAAGCCTTTTGAGTTCACAAACTCTGTCAGTTTTTAGACAGGGCCATATGCAAAGTGGAAGTTCTCTCCTCCCTTCAGAGGAATGTACATCCTTCTTTGATGGCCCCTTCTTTCCACTGGGGTCTCACTTACAGAGATCCTTCATGCAGAACCGTTTTTGCCACTATGTCTTGGCTTTCCATGCCTGAAATGCTCTCATGGTGTTTTCAGTCAGGCCTTAGAAGCTGATTCTAAGGGTCAGAGGGCTGTTTAGGGTGTTTGTCATTCTATGAGTTTACCGTGTGGACCGCTTCCTATGTTGGAACTTTCTCTCCTTTGTAATTCTTTCTATTATTACCAGGCACTTGGTCTTATTTATGTGATCCCTTTGACTGATGCTCCTATGTATATGATCAATTCCATACTTAATATGATCACTGTATCACATAAGATGGGATTAGTGCCAGATGGGTGGTTTTGACCCATGTTTTTAAAGGTAGGCTTGTAGAAGAAAGAGGCACTTGAAGAAAGTTTTAAGCAAACAAGTAAGTATTACTTGATGGATAGAATTTGATAGATTTATCTCAGGTCTATAAAAATCATAATGCTCATAAAATAAGAAAGAAACCAGAAGCCCATTTTAGAAAAGTGAACTATATAAATTCTAAATAGAGATTGAGGAAATGGATGCAAGTATTTTGAAAGCCTACAGGACCAGCTAAACATTTGATAATAGGAAATGTTTCAATTCAAGATGACACATTCATTTTGTACAATATTATACTCCATAAGCATCATGTGTTTGAGGATTATTTAACTAAATCAGACATTATTCCAGATATAATATTGCTTGAAAGGGAAACAGGTCAGAAAATTCATAATAGCAATTGTGTTAAACATATCACACATGCACAAGGACATTGTGTCAGAAGGTGTTACAAATATAGACATGAAACATTTGGGGCCAGTGTTGCGGTACAGTGGTTTAAGCCACTACCCTGTGATGTCGGCATCCCATAAACAGGCTGGTATGTCCCAGCTGCTCCATTTCCAATCCTTCCTACTAATGCACCTGGGAAACAGCAGAAGATGACCCAAGTGCTTGGGCCTCTGCCACCCATGTCAGGCACCCAGATGCAGTTTCAGTTCCTGGCTTCAGCCTGGCCCAACACTGGCCACTGCAGCCATTTGGGGAGTGAACTAGCAGACAGAAATGCGCTCTCTCGCGCGTGCTCTCTCTCTCTCTCCCTCTCCCTCTTCCTGCCCCTCCCTTTCTCTCTGTAACTCTGCATTTCAAATAAATAATCTAAGAAAGCAAGGCAGAGACACAAACAGAGGAGAGAGGTCGAGACAGAAAAGAAGGAACAAAGGGGGGAAGGAAAGAAAGGAGGGAGGGAAACACTAAAGCAATCCACTTTGAAAAGTAAGGAATGTATTGATAACATAACTGAACAACTCAGGGATAGAACTAGCTTCAGATGAGGCTTGATTCAAGGTTCAAGGCCTGTGCTAGGATCCTGATTCTCACACTACCTCCCTCTGCTCTACTTTCATGGCACTGCCACCCTTCTTAGGTAGATCTTACCTTAAGGATGTTTCAGGACTTCACATTCTCTTAGTCAATTCAGGTGGGAGAGAGAAATCTGAACAACAAATAGTCTGGGGTCCTAATTTGTTTGTCATGTTTATTGTCCTCAACCCTGTACCCATGAGGGTGTGGCCCTTTTCACCCACAGCCATAGGTAAGGTTTAATTCCAGGCAAACTAGGTGGCTGGGAGAGTGAGGTGGCCTTTAGAAAAGGCCAAAAGAAGAGTGGGAGCTGCCGAGGCAACAAACACTTGACATGCTCTCACGAGAACTGGGGAAGGAAAGCCACTCAAACGTTAACACTGGTTATCTGGGTATGGATGATAGATGATTTGATTGATTGATTGATTGATAAATTAAAATTTCATAAGTATAACTTTAGGAATATAGTTATTCTTCCCACCATGCCCGCCCTACCACCCGCAATCACACCCCTCTACCCCTCCCTCTCCCCTTGCCAGTCCCATTCTCCATTAAGATTCATTTTCAATTAACTTTGTACACAGAAGACCAACTCTATACCAAGTGCAGATTTCAACAATTGGCACACACACACACACAAACTGTTTGAGAACTAGTTTTACAATTAACTCTCATAATAAAATTCACTAAGGACAGAGGTCCTGCATGGGAAGTTAGTGCACAGTGATTCCTGTTGTTGATTTAACAATTAACTCTTTTGTGTATGATGTCAGTGACCACCTGAGGCTCTTGAAATGAGCTGCCTAGGCTAGGGAAGCCTTTCAAGTCCACAAACTTGGTCTGTATTTGGACAAGGTCATAAGCAAAGCAGAAGTTCTCTCCTTCCTTTAGAGAAGAGTACATCCTTCTTTGATGGCTGCTTATTTCCGTTGGGATTTCAATCACAGAGATCCTTCACATATAACATTTTTTTTCCCTCAGTGTCTTGGCTTTCCATGCCTGAAATGTTATAGATGATTTCAAATTATTTAATTTTACTAATTTTCAAAAGAATATTTCAGTAAGTATACAAAATCTGACAATGAAATTACAAAGTTCCATGAAAACAAAGGTGCACATTCCCAACTCAATCCCTAAAGATGGCTGATTTGGTTTATATAATTGTATGAATCCTACATTGTTTTCTGCATATAGCTATGATTGTTTTTATAGTTTTATATAGATAGGTAGACACACGTATGATTTATTTATAAATGAGTGTGCACTTAAAGGCTTGAGACCAGGTGGTGAATAGCTGTGAAAAGCGCATGAAGCCCTGAGAGAGTCCGTGAAACAGGAGCACCCTAACCAACCAAAAGTTGAAAATGTGATTTTACAATATATTTTTGACTGATTGAAGCTAATGAGTGTTATTCCATTATAACCAATTTCCTGGTTCTAAATATTCAGATAATCATATCTATGGACTTTGACACCTGTTGTCCATGTTTATAGCAGCTCAATTCACAGAAGCTAAGACATGATTCAACCCAGATGTCCATCAATTGATGACTGAATAAAGAAAAATGTGGCATACATACATGATGGAATACTAGTCAGCTATTAAAAGAATGAAATTCTGCCTTTTGCAACAAAATAGATGCAACTAGAGACCATTATACTTAGTTAAGCCAGACCCAAGAGATAAATACCTTATGTCTTCTCTGATTTGTGGTAGCTAATATAGAGTACAAAAAATATTAACGTGTATGAGTGAAACTGACATTTTGTGATCTATCATTTATAGCCCTTGTTTATATTTCTATGGGAACAGTGGCCTTTGTACATTTAAAATAATAGTAACAATAATAAAGAAAAAAACTTTAAAAAATCACTCAGAAAATCCCTGCTCCATGATCTATATCTGGGTTCTCTCAAGCCCTTTCTCCTCTGCCAGTATTAGCTCATTGTCAGGGATCTCTCCACAAAAACAAGAGATGCATACTACACACACACACACACACACACACACACACACACACCCCACCCCAAAGAAGGTAGTTTTGACATCTTTTAGACAGATAAAGAACGTTCATATATCACACAGCACCAGTTTATACACATTTCATTTACTCTTCCGACATCTTCTGTCCACAAGCTCACTTATCCCAGCAGTCTACATCTGTTTTACCCATTTCCCTCGTCCTTCTCCTCCCGTCTCCCTCATCACAGCCACACTGCCTCATCCCCGCCTACCGCATGATGCCTCTGCTAGTCAACAGTCAAAATGCAGACAGGAGCCAGGCAGACTTTCAGGAAAGACTGAAAGTCCAGGTATAAAGAGTGGGTAGGGACTGTGACAAACTAGACAACAAATGTCTCAGAAAGCACTTGGTGCCCTATGTGGATGAGGACCCAGTGTTCCCTGAATTCCTACTTTGTCAAAAGACTCAAAATATAATCTTTTCCACATATTGGCAGCTAATTAACATTAGAAACAAAATATTGCAGAGCCAGTGAACATCTATTTGCCAGCCAGGTGTCACCTAAGGGCTATCAGTCACGATGTTTCCTCTGGATCTCTCCAGTCCTCCTTCTACATGGACCAAATGAGCTCCCTCTTAGTGCCCTTGATTTGTAAAACCAAACACCGACCACTGCCAAGGAGAGACTCTCATCACTTAATTATTGTGTGTGAGTGGGAAGCAGGGGGAAGGTAGAGAAGGGCAGAGTTTATAAGGGGTTGTAGACACCAAAATTTTCCGACACAAAACTGCATTTTGCATGAAGGATAACCTAAGTGTCAGTAAAGTTGGTGCTGGGTGTTTAGCCAACTCTTAGTTAAGATCTGTGTCCACTGCCTATAATACCAATGTACATAATGAGAGGCCATAAGCTCTAAAATTAAAACAGCTATGTCATATGTTTCCTTTTTAAATTTTTAATTTTGTTTCTTTTCCTTTTGGGGAAAAATACATAAATGAGCCGAGTACCTGATATCATCATTGATTAGTGGCATGTAGAAATTACAAATGTGCCCCATTTGCTAAGACAGACAACGGATGAGTGAGTTAAAACTGAAAGGTCAATGTCCAGAAACAATGGCTTTTAATTTTTTGAGTATGTATTTGTTAGAGTCCAGTCAAAAAAATGAAAATCACATTAACTCTGCAAACAGAGGAACTGGTTATCCAAGGATTAAAATGCTGAAATGATAGGAAGTAAGCATAATATATCTACAGATATAAACTGCAGAAACAGGCTACCCTGTCTGGGGAAGAGAATAGAAAGTATGACTGAAAAAAAGGCTCCAGTGAGCTGATGCTCATGTCCATACTTTTGAGCAGGGGCTACCATCAGACTGGCTGGTACCTCTGCCACTAGAGGTCTGAAAGAAGCTGGAGGCAGGGCAGTTACTGGAAGCAAACAGAAAGGAAGCCCCTTGGCACCTCCTCTTACCCTCTCGTCTACTTGCAGAACCTAACAAGGAACCAGCTTCAAACAGGATTCTCAATGCCAATGCTACAGAGTATGTATAGAAGGGTGAACTAGGAATTGAAAGCACTAGGTAATAACTAGTACAGATGCAACCACTGTAAGAAACACACTCAGTAGAGAACACCCCCACACACATCCACCTGAAAAAGGTTTCATGAACCAACGGGATAGACTCTATTTTCTTTTCTATTCCATTCCATAATTTTTTAAAATGCTCGTTATGCTCCTCTAATTTTCATAAACCTCTAATGCCTGAGAAGAGTCTCAAATCTACAAAAAGAGTGGATGATTTCTGGGACTACACATGCATATGTACATATGTTATAGGCATGTGGTAATGCAAGTATGTAGCTGTGATTAAGAAGACTGTCCACCCTATTCAAATAAAAGTCTATGAGCAATTTGGAAAATGTGCGAAAATATGGGAAGATTTATTTTCCTGATTTTTCCTTGCAAGGAAACAGTGAATATCATTGTGGCGGAGTCAGTAAGATTCACATTTTAATTTTCACCCTGCCTTCTCCGTCAACAGTACAGATGTCAAGTTTGGAAGTAACATATGACATAGGTGTTTACATGCTGGGTGGCACTGAAATACTTAATGTGCTTTTTAGAGTCAACATTTATCAGCATGGTGGCACATGGAAATTAGGTTTGTTTTGCTTAGTGAGTGTTAGGAAAATCACAGTGTTGTCCACCGGATGGCATAAAAGTCACTAAAAACAGATTTTCCTTTTGATTTCTAAAGTAATTAAAAGGGGAGATTTTGTGACTCAAAAAACACAATAAGATGGCAGTGTTTTTAGATTTTGGTTACCACCAGTATTAAGTGAAAATTTCATATACATCATATATCATATATATATATATACACACATATATTCCTTACAAAGTGATTTATGATTGATACCACATGTAGAATCTGGAGAACCTTCTGGCTTGGATTATCTAGAATTGCATTCTTTGTGTTTTTACACCTTGTACTCAAATTCTTCTCTGTGCATTAGATTCCAAACTTCACCAGGAAATCCCAAAGTCTGAACCCAGGCTCAAATCCTGCTTCTGCCATCAACACATCAAGTGACATTGGTAATTCATCAAACTTTTTGGCCCTAAAATCTCTCAGTTACTTTCATGAAGATCAAATACGATGATAAAGGAAAATAATTTGGAAGTTTGCAAGTTTTATTAAAGGGTAAAAGTTTATTCAATGCCTCACCTTACATGAACCACAGTGTCTAACCATAGTTCAGGTACATACTCAATAAATATGCTGTAACTGGCAGAACTTTTGTTTTCAGGAGGATAACTATAAAAATAGTTATTATGTATCTTATTTCTGCTAAAAACCATAAATATGAGTGTATTTCAGAAACTTCACTGAAAAAATGGAATTTAAAGACAAGTGTATCTTGGGGCCAAAAATGTTGAAACCCATGTGTAGTCTTTTCATAGTTTTCATCTGCCATGCACTTTTTGAAGACCAACCCATACAAGCCAGAGAGAAAGGCAGCAAGCTTCAATCTCCATTGGCACAGCATAGAATACAAATTAAGAGCTTGAGTCTGTCCCCTAGGTTCAAACTTCAGCTCCATGTCTTCTCTTGTAACCCAGAGGAGTTACTTGTCCTCTCCATGCCTCATTCTTCCCACCAGTAAAATGGAGAAAATGCCATACTCTATCTCATAGAATTGTTGTGACCTTTAAAAGGCATATACCTCTGGAGCACTTTGGGCTACTATTTAAAGAACCAAAACCCAAATAGTAGCCCACAATAATTATGAACTAATACTACCATTTTAATTTGTATTCCCAAATTTTGGAGAAGCCAACTGGGAGGTAAAATCAGTACAGAATGGAAGAGATTATGGAAAAGGCTTGAATGTGGGAGATGCTTTTAAAGTTCTGAAAGTACCTTAGTAATACTGCAGTAATCAAGTCTCTCTGAATAGCAGATTAAATCACTGAACCACTTCGTTGCCAAAATGTCCCAGCTCTCTGGAGCAGTTGTCCACAGGAATACATCTTTGCCTTTATAATTAAGAACCCCCCAATTTTCATAAACAAAACCACAATGAGAGACTACTGTGTATCTAAAAGAATTGCTGGAGTGGAAAACACAGACACTGCCAAGCACTGGTGAGGGTGTGGAGGATAGAACTCCGATGTGCTCATGGTGGTCACATAAAGTGCTGAAAAAACACTGGAAAACTGGTTAGCCATATCTGTGAGATACTGAGAAAATAGAAGCACATTTATGCCTTATGATCTAGAAATATCACTGCAAGGGCAGGCCTTTGGCACAACAGATTAAGTCACTACCTCATTCTGTATCAGGTGACTGGTTCAAGTTGCAGCTACTCCACTTCTGATTTAGCTTCCTGCTAATGTGTTTCCTAGGAGGGAACAGAGAGATGCTTCCCACCTGGGAGTTCTGGATGGAGTTCTGAGATTCTGGCTGCAGCCTGGCCCAGCCCTGAGTGTTGCAAGTATTTTAGGAATGAACCACTGGCCAGAAGCTCGCTCACTCTCTGTCTCTTTCTCTCTCTCTCTCTCTCTCTCTCTTTGCCTTTCAAATAAAATTAAAACAAATAAAAACTTTTTAAAAAAAGAAATTCCACTCCTGGGTATATAACCAATAAAGGCAGATGTGTATGTTCACCAAACACATATAGAGGAATGTTCCTAGAGACAATATTTATAATGCATCAAACAGGAAACAACCCAAATTCCATTCCAGAAGCATGTGTAAATAAACTGCCGTACAGTCATAGACTAGAATGTTATATATGGCAAAGAATGAACAAACCATTGCTGAACAACATGGATAAATCTCACAAACATAAAATTGAGAGAACTGGCCAAGAATAAAAGAGTACATACTTAATGATTCTGTTCATATAGAATTTAAAAGCAGGTAAAACCAAACTAATGCTCTGCATTGAAATCCCTTGTTTATACGTTTTCCTGTTCTATTACATCCTATGTTTATAGTCAAGAGTGACATCTTATTGACAACTATATTCCTATTGCTTAATCCAGAGCTAGCACATAATAGGCATCTAATATTTCTAGAGTGAATGCAAAATAAAAATAATAAGATAGATTTTATTTTGTTTTACAGAAGTATGCATTGATGCCATGTCTGCTGAAACATCCGTTTGTCACATGAGCTCCCCAGTAGTCTATGTCAACCATCTTTTGAGTTCTCCCCCTAAATTTCATTCAAACCATTCATCACTTTGCCCTACCTTTGGAATATTATTAACTAAGCTCTTCTGATCGGAGGAAGTCAAAGACATCAAGAGCTATACTTTCCAAAATAAGTTTTCCTGATTGAGAGATGGAAAAAACAAACAAACAAAAAAAGCTTTTGTATACAGCCTAGCCGACTCTATAATTTATCAGAGAAAGGTTATAACCTAACAATTGTGTTGGTGATGTACTTATTCAGCCTGCTAATGTTTACAGAGGCTGAGTAAGGAGGGAGGAAGTTTCTAGCTTGGTTATACCTTAAACAATTTCCCAAGATTCACGGTTTATTGCTTTAATAGGATATCAAGAAAAATGAAGTAATTATCTGAGACACAGGATGCTATTGATCTGAGTCCGAGCATTTGTACTTCCTGCCCTGAGGGATAAGTTCCTATTTCTCTTATGAGGCAAATCTGTTTAATTCCCAAGGCCTCCCACTGTTTGTGAGAGCGGACTTCGAGACGACAGCAAAGAATTACAGCACCTCAGATATTATCGCATTCTAGCCATAGCTTTTTGCATTTGAGACAATACAAAACAGAATTAGAAATGTCAATTTCTTGATAGTCAAAAATTAGTTTCATATTTGCTGTCTTGGCAGCAGCCAAAAAGGAAAAATTAATAAAACATTATGTACAGTACTAAATGGGGGGGCGGGGGGGGGCGCGAGATTTACATCATCCATTAATCAGTGACCTAACCAGAAAAACATTAGTGAATGATTAAAGAAAGATGACCCCAAGGGACTGCAAGGGGGATTCAGACAGGCTTTTGTCAAAGCCCCCAAATCTAATGTAATTTCAGGCAGGCCTCAAAATTCAATTTGTGTGGAACCTCTAAGTCATCTATTCCGCAACGACATCCAACGTAATTGCACTTGAACGGCGTCCAGCACAGCACTGAGAAAATGTCTCATTCCGGGCCTCAGCGCCCACGAGGAAGGCGGCCCAGATGACCACACAGGAGGACAGGCTCAGGAACGGAGTCTGCCGATCCCACCTGCTGACCGTTGCCCTCCACAGGAAGCACATGTTTCTGCTTAATGCCTGCCAGCTTTTGGCTGTCAGGTAGGGCATCTGCAGCAGGCAGCTCCCGAGGGCTGCCACCTGGTGCTGTCAGTCGGCCTCAGACCAGCGAGTAAAAGGGGAGGCATTCATCTATGTGCTTATTTTTCTGTGTTTAGGGTATTTCTTGGGACTTAGAGTTTTCACTTGGCAAGTTAACTGGTCTCTAGTTAGGAGGGGGAAAAAAGGAATTTTGCTTGCTTTCCTCTAGCTCAGAGTGCCCTTCTTTGGAAAAGCTGTTTAGTGATACCTGGTTCACCCTCATTAAGTCTCTGCAGCTTCTTCCCAGCACTGCAGACTTGCATGAAAATACTTAAAAAGTATATCCTCCTCATCATCATTTGAGAGTCATTAAGTCCCATTATTTTTTAATGTGTAGTTATAAATAATTACAAACAGGCAAAAACAAAGTTAGCATTTTAATCCCATTAGAAAGAATAGACAAAAATAAAACAAAACTCAATGTCCCAGGAGAAGGAGGGAGCATTCCTTAGAAAAGACCATTTTTGGCCCCTGTCTCAATAGTTTACAGCATGCAAAGAAATAAGAGATTCTCAGTGACCATCAATGGTTAGATAATATTTCAACCTCAGAAAGACTGCTTGTTTTGATCCAAAATCAACTTATATTTAATTGTAATTCATAACTTGCCTTTTGCATCTCCAAATACAGTACAACATTTCATAAAACTAATGAGATACAATGAAATTGATTAAAAGTCATAATCTGTTTTACCAGATTTCTTTAAATAACAGCACAGCTGCAAATAGGAATCAGCACCTGGGTGAAAAAGAAAGCTGTCCCTCTGATGATTTAGTCTGTTTTGGCTACTATAACACAACACCTTAGACTTGGCAACCTGTGAGCAACAGAAATTTATAGCTCATGGTCCCGGGGGCTGTAAAGTCCAAGGTCAACGCACCAGACAATTCGGTGTCTGCTAGGGATTATCTCTGTGTTTCTAAGATCATCTCTGTGCTCCTGGTGTCCTCACAGAGCAGAAGGGCAAAGGGCTCCCCCAAGCCTCCCATAAAGGGGCACTAATCCCATTCATAGATGGCGAGGGGGAGCCCTTATGACCAAGCTCCTTCTCAGGGCTCTTCCTCTCAACACCATCATCTTGAGATTCTGTTTCAAGATAATTTTTGAGGGACACTCATTAAGACCATAGCACCCAAAAGCATAGATATTTGGGTTTTGTGTTTTTTTGCTTGGTTTATCACAGTGAAGAGTGACAAAAGTGCAGTGATAAAATGTGTAATGATACTAGGTTAATGATAGTATTGGAAATAACAGGAAAAGTGAGGTATTCTCAAATGCTGAATTTACTCAAGAAATGGGTTTTATATGTAAGCATCCATAGGTATTTTTTGGACAGGCAGAGTTAGACAGTGAAAGAGAGAGGCATAGAGAAAGGTCTTCCTTCCATTGGTTCACCCCACAAATGGCCGCTACAGCCGGCACTGCACCAATCCGAAGCCAGGAGCCAGGTGCTTCCTCCTGGTCTCCTATGTGGGTGCAGGGCCCAAGCACTTGGGCCATCCTCCACTGCCCTCCCAGGCCACAGCAGAGAGCTGGACTGGAAGAGGAGCAACCGGGAGAGAACCAGCATCCCAACCGGGACTAGAACCTGGGGTGCCAACGCTACAGGCAGAGGATTAGCCTAGTGAGCCACGGCGCCGGCCATCCATAGGGATTTTTTAAAGTGAGCAACTTAACACTTATTCGCATGGCTGCTGTAAAAATTAACTTTTTGTCTCTCTACCTCTTAATCATATCTTTCCCACTGAAAAAATTCTTCCATCAGGTGGTATCTGTTGATAACAGGGAATACTTGGGGATCAGAAACATCACTTTATGGCAGAACAGACTATTCTGAACTTCAAAAACTTATTACTATGGATTATTATGGAAATTGTTATTCAGAAAGCCAAGTGGAATCACCGTGAGTGTATTTCTGTTTAAATGGCATTTTTAAGACTGGAAAGAATCACAGTGACAGAATCGGAGAATCCTACACCAGCATATTTATGCACAGTTTCTAGTAAACATAAGCACTCCCCTGTCTTTATTTACATGGCCATATTTTCATTCTACCTGTGTATTTTTAGGAAGTTCAATAAAATATTTGCTCAGAAAGCATACCGGACATGTGAAGGTACAGGGGTGCCAAGTCATACAAAGAACTAGACACGAGAGAGGAACAGGAAGTTGAATGGGGGAGAAGTGGTTGGCTGTGAAACACAAAAGAGATTTTAAAAATGCAGAATGACCCTTAATGTTAGATCAGAGGACTCAGACCTTAATGTTAGAAGCTGAAAGAATTTCCCAACTTCTTATTTCTACAAATGGCGTCTTGATTATCTTTGACTTCCACTAAGCTGCTTGTGCTAGCTCACGTGGAGAAGCCCTGACAACCAACGAAGAGGATTTTACTGCATCGGAAGCTTCAGAAATGTCTGAGCACTTGTTGATTCCCCATCTGTGTAACCTACCATCACTCAACTCAACCCCATTCTTCGAGTGCCTTCAGGTGTGGCTGACACTGGCAGCAGGAGGGTGAGCAGCTGCCACAAGTGAGTACAGGCTGCCATGTGCCTACAGAACAGGCCCTCACTCAACAACCCTGTGTATGCCCAGGGAATACTGAAGGAATTCCATCAATGGAAATCTGCAACCCCAAATGTTTTAAGTGACTCTTTTTAGCAGTGAGAGCCTATTGGTTTAGGCTGACAGATAAGGAAAAATCCCAACCTGCCCCTAGATATTCCATCCCCAGTTTTTATGCTGAGCCTCTGGGAGCTACCTTTTAATGAACAGAGGAGCTGACTGTGCATTTACAGTATTTAAAGGAAGAATGGGAGACTGAGAATTCCTAAGTGCCTAGACATCCTCCATGTTCATGTTAGCAGCAACAATATTCCACATGATTTGTCTCTCACTCAGCTGGCTCTGCAGCAGAAACACCCAGCCCCCTGTGGGAAATTCCTAGGTTTTGTTTCATGAATTTTTCATGGAAAGCAAAACAGTATTTTTTTTTTTAACAGAAGACCTTTTGAAATGCTTGAACTTGCTTTGGGTATTTAATCGGATCAGTTTTCTGTAATGTTGCTTCCCACCCTCTTGTTCTTCTCTCATCCAAACCCCAAATCCTTCAGCCACCAGCCAGTTCATTGCTCTGGTTTGATAACCCTGCAATTGGAGGGCGGGGTGGGAGGAGAGCCCTCATACCTTTGTTTTTCTGGTTCTCCCCAACACCCTGGTGGCCTACTTGGGTGTCCCACAACCTCTCTGTGGAAAATAGAGCATCCCATTTAGCAACAACTCCACCTAGCACGAGCTCCTGAGCTATACTTAAATAAGGGTGAAAAAGAGTTGGGATGATTGATGCCTGCATTATACCATGCGAGAAGAACGATTTTCTTTCCACGGTGGTGGGCCACAAAGTAATTTCAGCTTCTACTTTAGCAACCCATGGGGTAGAGGGAGTAGAATTATGTTATTTTCCTGTGTGACAAAAACGCAATAGGTGTTCCAGGGTATGTTTCCAGGGGAAATTTTCAACAAAGTTAAAAGGATTTTTTTAACCTCATTAAAAAATCCAAAAGTAAATTCCATTTCCCAGGGAATATCACAATGTTGAATTTTCTTTTTGGACAGAAGGTGAGGAATGGGAAAGATATTCTACATGGCTCAGAGTATAATATCTCAATAGTCACTCAAAATGATCACTCTTTCTTAATTCTTTTTCAAAATACCCACTATCTTTTCTGTTTTCTAACATTTATAGAAAAGATAGATTAACTTCATAGCCTAGCTTTTTCAGAATTACAATTAGACTGTCCCCTTGAATACTAAAAACATGCTAAGGGAGGGAACGTGAATCTGTCAAGATTTGCATATTCAGTAAGGAGGACATTCACACAATTTTTTCCATGTGTGGAATCACCAAAACATAACACTCACAGCCATCCAAAAGAGTACTATAATGTAAAAAACTACTTATAGGGTCTGCATTTCCTTATAACAGTTTAAAAGCACCTTCCACCATCACTCCAATATTATTGGCCATGTTAACTCTGTATCTCATGGTACTCAGGATCCATATCCATCACTCAATTATACTTAAAAAAAAAAAAAAGATTTACTTATTTATTTGAAAGACAGAGTTACACAAAGAAAGGGAGAGACAAGAGAGATATATGTTCCATTTGCTGTTTCACTCCTCAGATGGCTGAAACAGCCAGGGCTAAACCAGGCCAAAGCCAGGAGCTGAGAGTTTCATCTGGTTCTCTGATGTGGGTTTCAGGGGCCCAAACACTTGGGCCATCTTAGGCTGCTTTCCCAGGTCATTAGCAGCAAGCTGGTTTGGAAGTGATACAGCCGGGACTGGAACCAACATCAATAAGGAATGCTGGTGTCGCATGCAGCAGCTTTATCCACTATGACAAAGTGCTGGCCCATCAATCATACTTCTTACAGCATTCTATCTTATAGATTGTTGTACTGAGTTGGATTTGTCTTTATATAGAAAATACAAAGCCTTCAAGTTCTACATTGGTATCTCAATTGTCTTTAAACTTTCAGGGCCTAGGACATACTCAAAATATACAGATAACTGTTAAATGTTTGTTGAAAGGTAGAGAGGGTGAATGAGAGGGCACTGGGATAGACAGAAAGCAATCTACTTGAAAAGAACCACAAAAACAAATGAAAGCACTCTGTACAGAATTTTGAAAAGAGAAATATAATTTTTGGTCTTACATGCATACTTTGCAAATAAATTTTTGGGAATGCCAGCAATGTACATGTTCTTTAGTAAGAAGGGTACCTAAGGGTCGGCGCCGTGGCTCACTTGGTTAATCCTCCATTGTGGTGCTGGCATCTCATATGGGCGCCAGTTCTAGTCCCGGTTGCCCCTCTTCCAGTCCAGCTCTCTGCTGTGGCCCAGGAGTGCAGTGGAAGATGGCCCAAGTGCTTGGGCCCTGCACCCTCATGGGAGACCAGGAGGAAGCACCTGGCTCCTGGCTTCGGATCAGCATAGCTCTGGCCATAGTGGCCATTTAGGGGATGAACTAATGGAAGAAAGACCTTTCTCTCTGTCTCTCTCTCACTGTCTGTAACTCTACCTGTCAGATAAATAAATAAATAAAAATCTTTAAAAAAAAAAAAAGGATACCTGAGTTATGGTGAAATTGGAAGAATAAGGCTGTGTCTGGGCACAGCTAGAATCAGTACTCAGAATAAGACAAGAACTTCTTTCTGGGGTCAACTTGCTTCAATTTAGACTTTCTGCTTTGGGCTATAGTACCACTATCCCCTACTTTAAATCTCTCCATTGCCAAAGGAATTTGAGGGAAGGGCTAAAACTCGAGTGCAACAAATCTGCCTAGTCTGAGTGTTACTGGTTTAAAGAAAAAAATTGCCTTCCCTTTATTTCACACAGTCAGAACAATGAGCACTGAAATGAAATGCACTGTAGGTAGGTCTGAATGTCTATGTACCCTCAGGTTTATATACTGAAATCCTAAGGTGAGGGTACTAGTGGGGACTTTAGGGGGTTACTGGGTCATGAGGGCACAGCCTTCATTAACAGGAACAATGCCCTTATAAAAGAAGCTGGAAGAAGCATGTTTGTCCCTTCCACCAGGGAAGGACCCAGCAAGAAGGCACCATCTGTGGAGCAGAGTCCTCAGGAGACACCAGATCTGCTGGCACCTTGATCTTGGAATTTCCAGACTCTAGAACCATGAGAAACAAATTTCTGTTGTTTACAAATGATCCAGTCTAAGGTATTTCGTCATCACAAGTCCTAAGATAGAGGACTCATAGACATTACAGTGAAACTCGAAGGGCATAAAAGACTTCTACAACCTCAAATTTACAGACACATGACATCAACGTTAAGCGTAATTAAAATAAAAATAAAAATTGGTGTAGAACATGTATATGTGACATATCACCACTGAAAATTTGGTATTCGTTTAGGAGAACATTCACGTTTGCAATTAAGAATTTCCCAAGTTAGGCATCTAACACTAGAAGACGTCTATGAATTGTAAAAAGCACTCTGCTATCCCAAAGAGAGATTTTATAAATAGAAGATTTTGTATATAAGCCTATTTATCTGCAGCCTAGTAAAGAGTTGAACACTGTCTAGAGAATGTGATCTAAGTAGGCAAACAATTCAGATAATGTAAATTGCAGTTTCAGGCCTAAAAAAATACAGAAAACATGTTTAGTCTAAAAAATATAGAGACCTAAAATGGTACTAAAATCCTGACAAAAGTGTTTTTGAGTTGGAGTAATATGGAAACACTAAAATATAAATTAAGATCAAAGAGATTTTTCGGTTTAAAATGGTGTGTCAAAGATGCAACTTCCAACATAATTTGTCCCAAGCTCTCCCTCAATACCTTCAGAGACATGAAAAGTTAGAACGAAGGCCAATAATCTACTGCTAAAAAAAATTCAGAGTTTACTCTCACTTCTCCTCTTGAAACACAGAGACCTATTTAACCTAGAAGAGGGGAAGAAGACCCTCCAACTGACATCTGTCTCAGTGACCCAGAGCCCTTTACCAATAAATAAAAGGGACCCTTTTCCTTCTGCGGGATAGATGGTGTTTTTTGAGGCAGGCAGATTTCTATATGCCTGATCACATTTTCCATATCCATTCCAAGGCTGTCTAAATAAAAAAGTACAGGAGAAATAACTTAAAGCAATCCTAGCAATCGTACATTGCTTCCCAGGTAGACACAGTGGGGATGGCAGATAAGTGCAAGTGCACGGGTTCATGGGTATCATTGGCTTAGTGTGTGAGCAACCAATCTCTGTGTATAGGAATCTGACAATTTTTGGTTGTTTCGCTGCTCTTCAAAGCTTTCCTTATAATAATTGAGGCAACACTGATGAAGGAAGAGCCACACAGCTAATAAAGCGTTGAAATGTAAGAATACAGAAAAAATAACCCTATTAAATAGGTATATGGAAAGTGTAGGTTAGCAATAACAGGGCTGAATTCAAATTGGCTTTCTTTTAAATGGGAAAGTTCAAAAGAAAATAGGACCATAGTTACATAATTTTGCAGGAAAAAGTTTTTTGTGAACCAAAAGTGAAGATGTTTTCAGTGTAAGACAAGAGGATGATATTCTTTGGTATGACAGGCCTAAAACCAATTATTAAATAAGTCACCTGACCTTTCAGAAAAAATTATAAGAGGTGAGATGGTCAAGATTGATTTATAAAGTAAATCCCTAACATTTGGAGAGTCTGGGGTCAAGGCATGGTGACAGAACCCTCTGAAATCTCTTTCACACAACTATGTT
Organism: Oryctolagus cuniculus; assembly: GCF_051225735.1. Classification (NCBI taxonomy): domain Eukaryota; kingdom Metazoa; phylum Chordata; class Mammalia; order Lagomorpha; family Leporidae; genus Oryctolagus; species Oryctolagus cuniculus. Next base: position 49,805,468 of record NC_142874.1, on the reverse strand, counting down.
AGTAAAAACTTGAATGCAAATTTCAAAGATCAAACCTACAAGCTAGTACTAAACTATGCTTTATATTTATCATTATTATGTGATAGACATTCTTTTACTACGCTGCTTCACTTAATCTCAACAATAAAACTTATAAGATACATACAATTTTTTATTTATATTTTCCAGATGACAAAACTAAGGGATAAGAGAGGTTCAGTAACTTGCTTCAGGTTTCATAAATGGAAAATGGATTTCATAGGCTGAATTCACAAATCTGAGAATTTTTATGGCTTTGAAATTGGGATAAATGGGTGGTGAAATCCTTTGGATATACTGTCTATGTGGCTAAAATCTCACTTTCTTACTTCCAAAATACTTATTTTCTCAGCTCTCCCCATCTCCATAAGTGGCTTCACCTTCACCCAGTGTTCAACCCAAGAACACAGGAACTATTTCTCTTGCTCACAAAATCTATTTGTAATCCAAAACAAGTCTTAACTCTATTTTAAATTTCTCTTCTTTGTTCAGTTAACTCATTTCTACTGTCATGTGAATAGCTCTGACTGCTCTGTAATTTCTTAATTGATCTCCCTTACTTCTGTCGCATGTCCCTTTAATCCACCCTTCCTTCTGCACCTATAAACCATGACACAGTCCTTCAAAGTCTGTAACAGCTTCCTACTGCTCTCAGAATTGAACATCCTGCATGTGTTCTTCAGACCTGCATGGCCTGGCCCTACCTCCTGTCTTCAACTCATGCTGAGTTTAACAGGCCCCTTTGGCCTCTGGCATCTTAAGTTTTCAAAAATACATGTTTCATGGAATATTGAAAAAGACAAAAAATACACTTAAATTATTCATACCTCTCTTTATTCACTATACTCCAGTCATACTGCTGAATGGTCCTGAAAAAAATGTTGCATCTAAATGGAAATAAAATTATATAATTATAAAATGATAGGATACTAATTAGCATTTTAATTGTTTAAAATATTATCAGGGGCTGAGGTAGCAGCGCAGCTGGTCAAGCCACAATGTCTAATGCCAGCATCCCATATTAGAGTTCTGGTTCTAGTTCTGGCTGCCAGGCTTTTGAGCTAGCTTCTTGCTGATGCATCCAGAAAAGCAGTGGAAGATGGCGCCAGTACCTCCGACTCTCCCACTCACATGGGAGACCCAGATGGAGCTCCAGGCTCCTGACTTTGGCCTAGACCACCCTGACCCTTGTAGTCATTTGGAGAATAAACTAGCAGCTGGAAGAACTCTCTTTCTCTCTCTCCCTTTCTCTCTCTTGCTTTTTATTCCTTTCAAATACCTAGATAAATCTCTTCTATTTAGTCTTTATTTTTAATAAAACATTTACAAGGATGTTCTTATGTCTATGTTTTGAATATGACAGTTGGTACATTTTCCTTTTTAAAAGATTTATTTATGTATATATAAAATATCAGAATATAACAGTATTTTTAAAAGAGTAAATTCCTTGATCTATAAATTATATTGTTTTGTAATTCTGATTATTTAAAAGTGGGAAGAAAATATAAAACTTAATCAAGAAAAAAACAAAAAAGTATCAAGTTTAATAAGAAAGGAGATATAGAGATTAATAGGGATGAATTTTTTAAGTTTCAAAACTCTAGAAAACAGTTTGAACTAAAACTTTAAATCTTATATTCAGTGCATTCTGTAAAATCTAGTACAGTATTTGGCACATGGACAACCTTGGTAACTATTTGGTGAATATGTGCATTTTATAGGAAAACACAACTCATCTCAAGGAGTAGAAAGCCTGAAAGAGCAACAGTGTCAAGTCAGGGGATTCTTCCTTTCATCAAAGAATTACCTCGAATGAATTCCCAGACCTTGCCATTCAGTAAATATGTATTGGGCACATACCATATATCAAGCACTATTCTAGAAAATGAGAATACCCATCCAACTCCCAGTAAAACTATCCTCACAAAGTCTCATTCTTCCACATACACACACAAAGGGTCTTCAAAAAGTTCATGAAAAATGTGCATTATGTAAAAACTTCATGGATTTCAAACATTTTTCAAAAATCAACATTTTTGAACTCCATTTTCTGTGAACTTTTAAAATGTATATTTGTTTTTATTATTTTTTTTTTAAGAGCAAGAGAGAGAGACAGAGGAAGAGAGAGATCTTCTAACTGCTGGTTCACTCCCCAGTGACTGCAATAGCTGGGGCTGGGCCAAGTGGAAGCCAGGAGCCAGGAACAGGTCTCCCATGTGGGTGGCAGGGACTCAGTATATGAACCATCACCTATTGCCTCCCAAGAACATTAGAAGGAAGCTGGATCAGAAGCAGAGGAAGAGACAGGTCAATCCCAAGCACTATGATATAGGGTACGATTGTTCAAGTACAAGCTTTACTCAATGTGCCACAATAGCCACCCTCTGTGAGCTTTTGAGTATACACACACACATGCACAGCTCAAACAGATGGTGAAATACACAATTGGAAACTGAAATAGAGGGACCAGTGTTGTGGTATAGCAGGTAAAGCCACTGTCTACAACACCAGAATCCCACATGGGCACCAATTAGTGTCCCAGCTGGTCCACTTCCAATACAGCTCCCTGCTAATAGCCTGGGAATGCAGCAGAAGATGGCCAAAGTGCTTGGGCCCCTGACACCCACATGGGAGACTTGGAAGAAATTCCTGTCTCTTGGCTTTGGCTCAGCCTAGCCAGAGCTATTACAGCCATCTGGGGAGTGAACCAGCTGATGGAAGCTCTTTCTATCTCTATCTCTCTGTCTCTCTCTCTCTCTTTCTCCATCTCTCTCTGTAACTCTTTCAAATAAATAAAATATGTTGTAAAAACTGAAGTAGAGTGAGGAGAATGGGGACTGGAGAAGGGGTACATGGCTAGTTATTCCTCAGGAGTGTGGGAAAGGACTCTGGTGCTCACTGAGCAGCTGAGGTGTAAAGCTTGTATAAAATGAGGAAAACTGGTTTTAGAAAGAGGAGAGAGAAAGCAAATGTGCTTTGAGGCAAAAGTATATGCCTGGAGCTTAATGAATGGTTCTAGACTGGTCAGACTGAGGTCAGGCAGAGGTGCAGGGACTTTGCACACTGAGTCAGAAGGGATGCCCCTGCAGGTCTACAACTGACAAGATCTAACCTACACCTGAGATGTAGACAACAGACCTCGGGGTGCATGGGAAATGCTGGAGGAATAACCACTGCTGTAATCCCAACAAGAGATAATGGTGACTGAAACTAGGAACGAAAGAGTGGAAGTGACCAAGTGATAGGACTCTGGTATGTTCATGGCCATTTTCTAGAGTCCTATTGAAGATGGAGTTGACAGCCTTTCCCAGTGAATGGGGGGTACTTAGGCTTTAATATACTTTGAAGTATCTTAAAATCTTACAAGTTAATAATAATAGAAATATGACTAGGTACTGGTGCAGTGCTAGAATCAGAAATAAGATCTATGTAAAGAGACAGCCTATTAACAAATGGTAGATTACATTTTTAAACAAATCTGTGATTCAGTAAATGTTGCTAAGATTGGTCATCTATTTTTAAGTCATGTTCTTAGCTATTACACATTCCAAAGAAAAGGTAGATGGAGTGATAAATTTAATATGATCATTTGTTGAAGATTTATTTTATTTGAAAGCCAGAGCTACAGAGAGGGAGGGGCAGAGAGAGAGAGAGTTATCTTCCATCTGCTGGTTCACTCTCCAAATGTCCTCAATGGTCAGGGCTGGACCAGATGGAATTCCACCAGTGTCTCTCATGCAAGTGGTAGGGACTCAAACACTTGGGCCATCTTCCGCTGCTTCCCCAGACACATTAAAAAGGAGCTGGGTCAGAAGTGGAACAGCCAGGACTTAACTGGCTCTTCTGGATGCCTGCATCAGAGGCAGTGACTCAACCAGGTACACCAAAACAGTTGCCTCTGTCACAGATTTTTTTAAAGGATAACCATTGCCATCTAGATGAAAATGTTGGCAAAATTTTATCTTAATAACAACAGAATTTCTAAATTTAACAATAGCAAACGAAATCACACAGGGAAAAAAATGCTACAAGACTAACTAGATAAAAACAGAAATTCTATATACCAAAAATATGTAAATAAAATTAAAACCAAGCATACCTTAAATATTTGCAATAAATGTAATGAAAGATAATCAAGTTCTCATTAACAAGCACTAAGAAAGTGTTCTAGGAATCACTGTATGTTGCCCCAGGAATATAGGATCTCAACATATTACTGTGAACAAAATAGCAATAAAATACCAGATATTAATCCCTGGAATATGACAGGCAGTTCTGATGGTCACTAGCCCTCTAGAGCCAAGAAAAAAAGGACAATCTCTGAGATTGCGGGCTTACAAAAATAAACTTTAGAAAGCATGACTTTCTGTAGCACAGGTGCAAAATTAAAGTAATAATAAATGCCCTCTGTGTTTCCTGAGCCAGGCAGTTGGCTGAATACTTTCAATGCCTTACCATGCTCAGTCCTCCTCACCAGTCCAGCAGGGGGGTGTTCCCCTCCTTGTTAAACACAAATGAAGAAATGGGGCTCAGTGCTTGAAATCACACAGGTGGCCAGAGCAGAGCAAGGCCTCAAGGTGGGTCTCTGATTCTAACCATATTCTCTGCAGGATCTTCGTCTGAGTAATACCATCTCTGACTTTGGGGACACTCCCTGAAATTTCAAAGAGGAAAACCAGAGACAAGAGGAATTCCCTTCCTCTGAGGCCTGGGGCAGAACAGGTAAGAGGATGGCACGTTCCAGAAGGGAGCCACTCCTCCATTTAAGGGACTCAGTGGTGTGCCAGATGCTGTGCTGGTAGATACACTGTCACATTCAGAAGGGATTTCCAGAGGCGGACAGCAATGCTAGGAGCCTCCATCCTTGGTGTGAAGGACAAGCATCCTTTTTGTTACACTGGCATAGTGAACCCGATTAAGCCACAAATCAGAGCCATGTCCTTCTGTCTAAATTTAGCCCTCATACATTTTAAGAGGTGGAAAAATGGGACTATGGGTTATGATTTTCTGAATAAGTGAAGAGAATAGCACAAGTTCATAATTTTGGAATTATATGATGCAGCCTACTTTTTAAATGTGAAATCAACTGAGATCCTGTTACAATTATTCCTATATTCCTAGTGACTGACAAGATAATTTTGGAGCTATTTTATTTTCTGCTCTAACTTATATGTATGGTGTGTCCTAGACTTAATCTTCCAGTTTCTCCCTCCCCTTATAATGCCGGCTGTGGGCATTGTGTTATGCGTCCCTTACAGAGCCTGGAAAAGAGTGTGGATTTTCTTTAAGAACTTGTCAAAGAGGATTATATGGGGTGGAAGTGTTCTTAAAAGCATTACATTCTATATGAGCAAATAAAATCATTAGAGTATTTTCCATAATTAAGTATTTTCTTATAAGTCATAGGTTAATTCCATCAATTGCATTTGATCCTAGCTGACAAGATCTTCCAATGTGGAAATTTCATGTTTGGATAACCAGCTTACTTGGAATATAAGGGTTTTATGGCTTACCAGCCACCAAAAGCCTAAGTGTAGAACAACAGACTCCCCGAGAGACCACTCCAGCTCAAGTCATTATGAAGGTGAGGCAGGAACCCAAGAGGGAGGAAACAGATTGCATTGCACATGAGCATGACCTAGTGGTTGGTTCACTGAGTGGCATTTATGGCAGTAATAGAAAAGCTACTTGTCTGTTTTCCAAATGTCAGGGTAAGTGATGTGTCTGCAGCTGTTGTTCACGGAGAGGTGAGGAAGAGGAAGAACTGTACACTAGAAAGAAAGCAGCAGTAAGGAAGGGCATCCCCCACCTCTCAGTGTGAAGCAGTTGAGAAGCTCCACTGCACTGCCTTCATGAACCTGGATCCATCAAAAACACTTCTTTGCAGAAGTAAACACAATGTTCTTACTGATTCTTCACAAGGAACCAAAAATGATAAACTTTGCCTCACACTGGCTCTCAAATCATTGCAGGGAGTTTATTTAGACTCTGGGACACTTCACAGAGCTTACTATGGTAAGCATGGCTTGCCATACCCACTTCCTTGGGAATCACTGGGCAGCACACAGTTATACAGCTAAACAGTGGGGGGGGGGGGGGGGCTCGAAAAGCTCAGGGAAAAGGCATCTCATACAGAAACCACACATGGATTTTGAAACTTTTATGCACCAAAATAAACTTTCCTTTTAATTCCATTTTCCACTAACTTTCTAATAGGCTCTCACATTGATAAGTGGGATGTATCAGTCTTAGAGATTGTGTTTTGCAGCCCAACATGTATTATACATGCCTGAGCATGCCTCTACTCCTTTGGTGACATGGCTTATAGATACTTATCAACATTTTGATTAAAATAGACAACACTGCAAATTGTATGAAGCACTTTTCACAAATTCTTAACATGTTTAATCATAATCACATGGCTACTCACATAACAGTTAATACATAGTTCCCACCAAGCTTTATAGAACTAAAGGCTCTTTACTCAGAATTACGAACTTTCTCCATTTTCTTACAATCTGGTGTCAGCAACATTCAGGGAAAATAAAGTAAGGTCAGATGTGCTTAAGTCACTATCTTGTTTAAACAAACACAAATCTTAAATACCCAATATAAATACTGTGCTGCTGGAATTTGTAGATTACTTTCTTTGTTTTCTTTCTTTTCTATTTTTTTTTTTTTTTTGACAGGCAAAATGGACAGTGAGAGAGAGAGACAGAGAGAAAGGTCTTCCTTTGCCGTTGGTTCACCCTCCAACGGCCACCGCGGCTGGCGCGCTGCGGCCAGCGTGCTGCGGCCAGCACACCGCGCTGTTCCGAAGGCAGGAGCCAGGTGCTTCTGCGGGTCTCCCATGGGGTGCAGGGCCCAAGCACTTGGGCCATCCTCCACTGCCTTCCCGGGCCACAGCAGAGAGCTGGCCTGGAAGAGGGGCAACTGGGAAAGAATCCGGCGCCCCAACCGGGACTAGAACCCGGTGTGCCGGCGCCGCTAGGTGGAGGATTAGCCTACTGAGCCACGGCGCTGGCATAGATTACTTTCTAGAGGCTCATCTATATAAATTTAAATAATTGTTGGGCATTATTACATATATATTCGAATTTAATATCACCTCATAAGCCTATGAACTGCTATGAGATTCTTTTTTTTTTTTAATTTCTACATCTCCAAATAGAATTAAGAAGAGTAGCATTGAGAATGGCTGTGATCCAGTACAGGTTAACTAACAACAGTTTGGACCATAATTAGAGAGACTGGGCTCCGGTCTCCATGTATTTACAAATTTGCTTTGTGATTTGAGGCCTCAAAGTCCTTCTCTCAGACAATTTTGGGAAGGAGGAGATGCACAATGTTGACTGTAAATTGGAACTACTTTCTGTGCAAGGACAGAAATAACCAGTTCAAATTTCTTGAAGGAGAAGGTACTGTCTGATTTAGGGAGGGTCAGAGCCCAGGCTAGGGCAGGCTTCCTTTGATTATCCTCAGCTTCCCCCTTAGATATCAGCTGGTCTCTTAGATACTTGATTCTCTCCAACTCTCCACCTTTGCTGTCAACTACACCCTCAGTCCATCCACCTCCAGGGTTAACAGATGTCTGCCAACTTCTGAGAATACAATTCAGAGACAATGATTACTATTTCAAGCAAAGTACTGACATTTTTACTGCATACCCTGATGGGGACTCCTACCTCACAAACATCTCAGCTATGGAACTGCCCCTAAAAATCTGCCACTCATTAGAGGGAAACAGAAGGGGCAGGGGGAGCCAGTAAATAAGAAGTTTGTAAAAAAAAAAAATTTAATATCAATTTTGACCTACTACTGGTCCAAGTTCCTTAGGCCTCACTAAGTGTCGCATCCATTCCACAAGCAAGTATTTAAAATCTAAATCAATCTACATTAAGGAGATTTTAGATCAGTTAGAAAATCAAGAGAGTCAACTATTTTGATAATTGAAGAAGTGATTATATTAGAAAAAAATGAATCAGAAACAAAGGAATATGGGGAAGACATTGTGTAGGAAGTGTGGGAGAAGATGAGACAGTAACTTGATGGTCACAAGAAAGAACCAAGAAAGGCAGGAGTCAGGGTAGAAGATGATCCACAGAGGTGGTTCCGGTTATAAGAAGCCATGTGGGCTAGTCTGGGCACTTGGACTTGCTCTGTGGAAATCAGACATAAACACATTCAGATTTGTTAGGAAGAGCAGACCCCATGGTTGTAGATTTCAAAAGTCTGAAAGTATAATTTATATTGCTATGGGTGGCCTGATTACAATGACCCTGAGCCTTCCTCATAGGCACATCTTTCAGAACACCCTGAGACTTCTCTGGAGTCCTAACCTTGAACACCTGTCAGCTGAGGTCACCAGGCGCCATCAGCCACATTTGCCTCCCCTGCTCTGGTTTCTGCTTGTCCATATCCACTGTCCAACAAAGCACTTAAGCTTCAGTGAGGCTGACCCACCTACTGAGAAAGGGAGTCACTGATCTGCTGAGCTCCAGGCAGAGAGATTTAGATAGGCTCTTACCCTAACACTTGCAACCTGGGATCTAAAACAATTGGTGGTGCCCCAAGATATACAAAAACTTTCATAAAAATAACCCATTAGTGTCTGCCTAGTTAAACAAGGATGTTCAACTTCATTTCAGGGACATGATAGGATCCAAACACTGTACCCTTCCATCCCCCTCACCCTCTCTGAAAGTCCATAAGCACATAACATATGTCCCCTCTGCCTCCTGCAACAAAGCCTTCACCAATGTCAAGATGCAGGTAGAAACAGAAGGAGAGGGAGGGTGGCCCTATGTACTACCAGCATATACACCCCAACCTACCACATTTCCACAAGCTAATTTACTACCATTATTTTCGATCTAATGCTTGACACGTTGAAAGACTGAATAGATAGATGGAAGAAGAGAGAGACTCAGAGACTAATATGCTGTTGGGATAGTCTAGAAGCAATCAACTAAGACATCAGGAGCAAACATTTAGTGCAGTTATTAAGCCACTACTTGGGATGCCCACATTCCATATGAGAGAGAGTTCCTGGGTGCCAGTCCCAGCTCCACTACTACTGCAGCTTGCTGTAATGTATAATCTAGAAGGTAGCGGGTGGTAGCTGAAGTAGTTGAGTCACTGCCACACTTGTGGGAGACCTGGACTGAGTTCCAGGCTCCTGGTTGCTGCAAGCATTGGGGTGTAAAATAGCAGATGAAATCTGTTTCTCTCTGCCTCTCAAATAAATGAAATGATAAATAAATAATAAGACATCAGCAAACAAGGCCACCATAGGGAAACACTTCTGAGATGGAATCACCAGATGCTTGCAAAAGGATTCTCCTCTCATATTTTACAAGACAAAAGCAGGTAGGAAACTTTGAATTCCAAGTAGACTACCAATAAATGTCCAGTGCAAGTTTCAAAACCAAAAACTTTATTAGTTTGGACCTCTACAATCCAAAATTCCTTGGTCCTTATTAACTATATGCAAAACCTAGAGTTCTCATCATCAATAACACTTCCCAGGACACCTTAAGTGTGTGAAGACTCCAGGAAATCCACAAAGTCTTCAAGAAGGCAAAAGGCCCAAACACTTGGAAAGGAGCCAATAAGAAGGATGACGATTTCCCATGTGGAACCATCACAGGTGGGAACTTAGGAGGCTGGACTTCAGAAACAAGAGTTCAGAACCCAGGAAATGAGAGAAGAAATACACAGAAAAAAAGCCAGGGAGGAATGCTTGAGTCAATCATGCAGGTTAAACAACAATGACAATGAAAACAGTAAAAGTAGTTGCTACACTTTGTTGCATCTTAGTATCTGCCAGGCCATCTCCTACCCCCTGTATATAGTATACTATGTTTCTTTCTCACAATTAGAAATGAACCAGAAATTTTATCTGCATTAGAGACAATAGAGACTTAGGAAAATGGAAAAAAAAAAAAAAAAAAAAAAAAAAAAAACTTGTCCACAGATTACTTCAAATACAGGGTTTTTTTGACTTCAAACAAGAAAAAACACATGGATTTCAAATTTTTTTTACACCCAAAATAATCCACAAACTTTCTGAAAATACCCATGTATGGTCCTGCCTATGTAACTTTTACCTTAATTTTTTAGACTCCAGGAATATTAAAATTGCAATCTGAATAGTTACTAAACACTGCAATTGTTATATTAACCCTTGTCAACCAATAAGCCCCAAGTAATTTACTAGGCATTATCCATCTCTGATCCTAATAATAACAACAAAAAAATTATATCTATTTTTCTTCTTTCCAATGTGCTCTTCCTCTATAAATACTTTCTTTAAAAGCCATGTAGAATACCAAGTAGTTCTATCACGTGTGTCCCTAGTTGAAAAAGAAATGACGTGCCTACCTGTTGACTGTAGGTTTTCAATTTCACCAGCTACATGAATCTGATTATGAATTACTAGCATTTCCAACAAATAAATATTATGCAGTTTTTTAAATCTTCTAAAGCATTCACATATTCCCTTGGGAATATAAAAGACTATTAAATATAGAAGTTCAAAACAACATGTTTGAAAAATGTAATAACAGCAGTAAGTAAACAAGAATCAAAGGAACAAGGGTTTCTGACTTCTGACATTATTTTCACTTAGATACCCAATGTACATCATGACTCTGAACTGAGTGAACTTAAAGTTATAATCAAGAAGCAGTGCAGACCCACACTATGTGATTTGACTACAAGATTCAGGTGGCTAATTCCTTGATAATAATGGGTTAAAACTAATAACACACTTCTGGGAAAGTAAAAAGTCAGTGGTTTGTTATTATTAGGAAAATGTATTATGGTAATCCACCATTTTCTTCTCAAGTATAAATCACTTTAGCTTTTTTAAGATTTGATTTATTTATTTGAAAGGTAGAGTTACAAACAGAAAGTGAGAGACAGAGAGAAAGGTCTTCCATATACTGGTTCACTCCCCAGATGTCCGCAAGGGCTAGAGCTGGGCCGATCTGAAGCCAGAAGCTTCCTCCAGGTCCCTGACGAATGTGCAGGGCCCCAAGCACTTGGGCCATCTTCCACTTCCTTCCCAGGTCACAGCAGAGAACTGGATCAGAAGTAGAACATCTGGGACTCGAACCAGCGCCTATATGGGATTTCAGCACTGCAGGCCGTTGCTTAGCCCACTATGCCACAGCACCAGCCCCCTACTTTAGCTTTCTGAATCTCTGTTACAACTGAATTAGGATTCTAGAGCAGTTAAAGAGTTCGTAAGGTATGCAGCATCCCTGAATGCAGCTTAACAGCTAGACACAGATGAACGTGAACCAATCAAATAGCAGATTTCCTTACGGCTAGGTGAACCGAGACCGAGAACTTGGATGTTACTTTGGATTAGATTGGAATTCTTATTTGCAACCACCACAAGGGAAGAAATTCCTAAAGCCTGGGAACTCTCTTGAGCAAGGTGAACACTTTCAAAATTTCATAAAATTACATTTTTTCAGTGTCATGTGTGGCCCTCTGAGGCTATAATCTCTGGTTCCCTGCTTTTTCCAGATTGCATATCATAACACCTGGGGTAGATAGATATTCTTTAGGGAAAAAAGGCCAAGGTCAAAACAATGCCCCCAAAGCAGCAGTACATCCCTGCTATCCCCGAGAGTCCAACACAATCCTGTGGTGTTCTGAAGATATGTCTGGAGCTAAGCAATGTGAACCCACTACAAAGATAATCCACTGGTCCAACCCTTTGACCCTTAGACTGTGGGCCAGGCCCACTGGCTAGCCCAGAAACGAAACATCCTTTCTTTACATTGTTGTGTATCATTTTCATGCTTCAATTTCATATAGAACAAAAAGCATTTAGTTATGGCTCCATTCCAAGGAAGAGGCCTTATTAACTTACTGCTAATTCCAAAATAGAAATGTAAATATTGACTTCTAAATGGGGAAATGTGTGTGACCTTGAAACCAAATGCAGCTTGGATGGTCATGAAATTGATAGCCAACTTTTAGCTTCATCTCCTAGAAATCTATTCAGCCACATACATCAGCTGGAGTTTACAAGCCACACAAGTACCAAAGAAGGAGGGAAAACTTTAAAGGAGAATGAAGCAACCACAATAGGACAAATAATCCTGAATCACAAATGAGAACACTCCCACTGGCAAAGACACAAAGGTAATATTTTCACTAGAATGAATAGTCCCAGAAAAATTTGTTCTCCAATATCAGACACAACCAGGCCTTTCCTTCCATATGAGACATGAATGTCTCCTTTTTCCACTTCATCTTTTTCAGTTATCCAAACAAAATTTTAGCAGCAGGAAAAATAATGAATTGAGTCTGTTTAGATCCAATATTTCCTCATTAATGTACAAACCCCATGCTAGTAGTCAAACCAGGCACTCTTACTGCAGAGTCTTTCCTTGTCTTTTATCACCTTTAGAATTTTAATGTCATTGAATAGCCAACTTTATACGATTTAATTTTATACTAGTGCAAGAAGCAGACACCTTAAAAGCAAGAGCATATTCATTTCTTCCTGACTGAAACTCAGGAGACTGTGTATACCACAAAAGTAGATCGCTGTTCAAAATGTTCTTTTTTTAATGTGTGTCGGAACACTTTAACTTCAACCACTCTGCTAAGAGGCTGTTGTTTTAGTTCAGAGTGTACACAAGGGAGAGGATCACCATGCAGGAACTAATATTTGCTTAACTGTCTTCGTTTCCCCAGTGCCCTGCAATTCAAGTGCTGTGGAGTCCTTTCCTTGGCAGTCACGACAGAACATGAAGAAAAATTGTGTTCTTCCTAAGGACAGCATATGCCAAAGAGGCCAGCATTTGGCTTCGTGTTTCTCATAACCCTGTGTTAACAATACCTTTACTTTCACTGCAAAGTCAGACAACTTTGGGGCAAACCAAGGAGTAGGCAGCAAAGGAAAGAGTGTGGCCCAGGGGGTTAGCTCAGGTAAGTTCTCCATCACAGGGTGTCCATTTCTCTGCTTATGTAACAATTTTGAAAATAAATGACCACCCTGGGTGGTGAGATTAAAGTAAACTTAGGGACAGGCATTTGGCACAGCAGTAAGCCATCCCTTGGGACTTCTGCATCCCATACTGGAATGCTTGGTTTCAGTCCTGGCTCAACTACCAATCCTATTTTCTAGCTAATGTGCACCCTGAGAGCCAGCAGGTGATGGTTTAAGAGGTTGGGTCCCTGCCACCCACATGGGAGATCCAGATGGAGTTCCTGGATCCTACTTTTGCACTGGATCAGCCCTAGCTATTGCAGGCATTTGGAGACTAAACCAGTAAATAGGATCTCTCCATCTCTCTCTCTCTCTTGGTCTCTCTCTCTCTCTTGGTCTCTCTCTCTCTTTATATAAATATACACATATACAGATATATATGTATAGATATGTATATATAGAGAGAGAGAGAGATCTACCTCACATTCTCTGCCTTTCAAATAAAATGAAAATAAATAGAATTTATTTCAAAACTAAGTAAATAAATAGAAAACTAACATTTGCAAAAGAAAGAGGCCAAGATAGAGAGGGAGGGGGGAAGAAAGAGAGAAAGAGACAGAGACATGAGAGGAAGAGGGAAAAGGAAGAGAAAGGGAGGGGAAGGAGGGCAAGGGAAGGGGGAAGAAGTTGGAAATACTGCTCAATTATTTATCACTTTAAGAGGAAGCTATGGAGGGAGGGCTGTATTGTACAGCAACGGATTAAGCCACCACCTGTAATGCTGGCATCCCTTCTGAGCACCCATCCTGGCTGCTCCACTTCTGACCCAGCTCCCTGCTAATGCACCTAGGAAAGCAGAAGATGGCCTCAGTGTCTGGACTCCTTTCACCCATGTGGGAAACCTGGATGGAACTCTTATGTTCCTGGATTTGGCCTGGCGCTTTCCTGCCAATTGTGGCATTTGGGAACTGGGCCAGGGAATGAAAGCTCTCTCTTTCTGTAATTCTGCCTTTCAAATAAATAAATCTTTATAAAACAAAAGAGGAAGAAGACAAATAAGAAAAAAAAAGTAGCAGCAGCTATGGAAATCCATCAAGACAGCTATTGGCAGTAGCTCCTGGCTCTCTGCTGTGGACAATAGTTGGGTAAGATCCAATGCATCAGTCATTCACTCTCAAAGTGCGGTAGGACTTGAGTTGCAACAGCGTAAGGATATCAAAGCATGAAGTGGAGTAAAGAGAGGAAGAATAACAGCCCAGTTCCTTGAATATTACTACATTTCTGCATTGGAAAGGTTCTCAAGTGCCCTTAACTCTCACCATCCTTCCCTGCTGACCTTCACTGTGCCCTCCTTACTTCTCACTACACAGCTTATCTAAAGGCAGGATTGCTGCCTGGTTGTGCATGCCCATGGAAGAAAAGCAAGACAGCTCGCTCCCTTCATGCCTGTCCACCTGCTCACCGGCTCAGCTCCTTTTCCCGCTCCTCTCCCACTCTCCAGCAACCTTGGCTCACAGCCAGTGGCTTCCTCCTCATCAGCCTCAGTGGGTAATTTCAAAACCACAATTCTCAACATTACTTTGCCCTTTTGCCCATTTCAAAAAAAGATTTCAAGCTGCTTGTAGATCCTAAGGATCCAAGTGCCATATCTTTATCCACCCAATGAACCATCCTGACTGCAAAGCTGTTTACACTCTTGGCAGTGCTTAATAACAGTATTGCTTGTAGGTCTATTAAAATAATATCTATGTCTCCTTGATCCCAAGAGACTTCCAACCTTGTCTCAGTCTTGTTGTACAATGAAGCTCTCTTTATAAGATTGTTTTTCAGCTGAGTATTTGAAATCAAGAGGGGAAAGGCATGTCATATTTGCCTTCACAGTTTCACACCATTCATCTCTAGAGGGAGCATGTGTCTCTTTTGGACCACTGGGGATAGCAGAGCAGAGCCAGGATGTACAAAACTGTGTTCTCCTTCTGCCCATCCATAAACCATACTGTGCATCCAGAGCCAAGCATGGGAGCAGAGAGTACTGCTCTCACAGCAGCTAAGCCTGTGGTCTCCGCACAAGGCCAGGTTTCTGGAGGCCCTGGGCCTCCCCAGGGAACAGAGCCTAGAACTATAGCTGAGCCTCCTCTGAACATAAGTGTTTTACTGTCCTTCCGAAGCCAATAACCACCCCCACCCCCACCACCCCGACGTCTTTTTGGATCTCTTCCCTTTACAGGCCCCACTGAGACGTCTCCCCACTCCATCAACACTGCAGTTGTCTCTGGCTGGGCTCTCTGCGCACTAAATAGGGCGATTGTGACAAAAAGGTTTCCCTTATTGCTTCTGCTTCTTGCTGCAGGTGGCAAACAGGTTCCCATGTGAGGCTCCTGTCAGGTTTTGAGTATTACCACAGCATATCTTACCTGTTTACTTGTTTCTCCTTCTTTTCCTCTGGCCCCTGGCCCATTTCTGCAACTGTTAAGGTGTCATTTCTTCAACAAACAAAGGATTTCCTCCACACTCTCAAAGGTTTGGGAATACTCCATCCCTTTAATATTTCTTTTCTCCACTTAGGCGTTCCTTCCAAAAAGCACTACACCACAAGTGCTATTGGATGGCATGCAATGTCAGGCACTTTTTTTCCTCCTTTTTTTTTTTTCAAGCACTTGCAAAACCTCAAGTACATAAGCCCCAGCCCCTGTGAAGGCCTGCCCTTTCACAAGGCTACAGCCATGGTTATGCAAAGGCTGCACATCTAAGTCCTCTTCTTTTATCTACTCTCTCATTAGGAGAAGAATGGATGAGGAGTCAAAATAATTGCAGGACATTTTGCTTCTAGCTGGTTAATTCTCTTTAAGGAAATGGTGTTGCATAAATAGATTTAAATACCAGCTTTTTTATGTTTTAAAATATACTACAGGTATAATAGCCATTTGCTGAGTATTCGCTTCAGGCATTGGACTGTTAGGCTCCAGTGTCCTGCCTTAGCCCTCAATTCAGCAATCTTGAGAAGGTATTCTTACTGTTCCTATTTTACAGATGAGTAAATAAGCTCAGACTAAGTAATCTGATCAAGATCTCAGGAAAAAAAAAAAAAACAGCAAAGCAGAAGTCAGAGAATGGACTGTATTGAATCTAAAATCTGGGCCCTGTAAAACAGCCTCCCTTAGTGACAAATTTACATTATCTGAGTTGTCCAGACTTTCATAATGACATTTAACATTGCAAGCACCATAGCTGCCAGTATTCTTTTCTCTTGATAGCCCCTCTATATACACTTTTAAAAGATCTGGATTGTTAATATTTTTTTAAAAGTGAAACAAGGTCCCAGGCTTCTGTCTATACTTGGCTACATAAGGTCTCCATGATGAATGCCAATGGGTCCTCTGTTGACTCCTCTAATGTGCAGATGCCAGTGTCAAATCTCACCCATTACATGAGAACCACAGCCTGATGACTGCAAATCTTTCTTTAAAAACAATAAAATACATAGTCCTCTAAGATGGTGGAATAGGGAGGGAGCATACTGATAGTCGGGAAAAGATAGTTTAATAAAAGTGGAGATACTGTAGTTTCAGGGAAGAGTTAGGGAAAAAACTGCAGAGGAAACTCTTTCAGAACCAGTGGGACGTGGTGGACCTACATGGAGGGCAAGGGCGCTCACGGCTTGTGAGCCCAGCCACTGAGTCTATGCACCTGCTGGAAAGGGAGGTGAGGCGAAACCTCAGTAGCCCAAGACACTGGCAGGAAAGCAGCAGGAAGAGCCTGGAGGGAACGAAGCTTGAAGCCCCGGCGGGGAGGGGAGGGATTCACCAGGCTAACTAGAGGAGAGAAAAATAAATAAATAAAAGGGACTGGTACGGACGTGATTCTCTCTCTCCACTCACCTTACTAAGGTGAGCAAGACATAGAGTAGGTGTCATTTTGGACATATGTAAAAGCTGCACCACCTCAGGGGTTTGCCCACCCTCAGCCAAGCAGAAAAACCTGACTCTGGTGGGGAGAAATAAAAAGAGATTAAGACCTAGTGAATGTGTGGAGCTTATGAACTGAGGCTGTGAAAAAACTGAGGGTGTGTGGGAGAACTCACGGAGTGACAGAGACATGAGTACTCGGTGGCAGACGCCACAAACTCGGTAACCTTGGCAACCCGGTGGGAGATTGCAGGGGAATCTGAGCTTACACTGAGGACTGCACAGATCCTTTGTGTGGTCTTTGGGACAGAGCAGACAAATATTGTACCCACAGGGGCCAGCGCTCAGATACTGACGGCCTTCACGGAGAACAGCTCAGCTGTGCGGAATTACTTCCCTGCTGAATAAAGAGAGAGAGAGAGAGAGAGAGAGAGAGAGAGAGATTGATTTACCATGCCAAACCTGGGTGTGTCACCTTTGACACATCCATAACCCTGAAGAACTGAACAGAGCTCTCTGGCCACACCCACCACAAGCCTCTAAAGATCAACCAAAAGCAGACAGTCCACTTAATCTAGAGTCCACTTAATCTAGAGAAAAGCCACCAGAGTTAGGAAAAAAAAAAGAAGAAGCAAAAGAATATCTCCACAATGACAAGCAACAAATGCAGAAACCGAGGAAACAAGAACAGGGAAGACATTATGATGCCCCCAAATGAACATAACACTCCAATACAAGATAATGAAGATGATGAGATAGAAGAAATGCAAGACATGAATTTCAAAAAAAGAACAGGTCTTCAAAGAAGGAGGTACCTTTCTCTGAAGGGAGGAGAGAGCCTCCACTTTGACTATGACCTTGTCTAAACAAGATAAGAGTCGGAGAACTCAAGGGGCTTCCATAGCCTTGGGCACTCATGACTGGAGCATAGGGAGATTACTGATGCCATAAACAGGAGTGTCAATTTGTAAAGTCAACAACAGGAGTCACTGTGCACTTACTCCTCATGTAGGATCTCTGTCCTTAATGTGCTGTACATTGAGACTTAATGCTATAACGAGTACTCAAACAGTATATTTCACTTTGTGTTTCTATGGGGGTGCAAACTGTTGAAATCTTTACTTAATGTATACTAAACTGATCTTCTGTAAAAAAAAAAAAAAAAAGAAAGAAAGAAATTATCAATTCCCAACATGACTCTCACTGGGATTAAACAAGACAATAGGTCTGATCTGGTTTCATCATCATTTAAAAAATCATCTATTATTTTTCTTTTTTTTTTTTTTTTACTTTAAGAATTTTTTTTTTAATCTTTTATTTAATGAATATAAATTTCCAAAGTACGACTCATGTGTTACAATGGCTTCCCCCCCATACCGTCCCTCCCACCCACAACCCTCCCCTTTCCCACTCCCTCTCCCCTTCCATTCACATCAAGATTCATTTTCGATTATCTTAATATACAGAAGAACAGCTTAGTATACCTTAAGTAAGTATTTCAACAGTTTGCTCCCACACAGAAACATAAAGTGAAAAATAATAGATGATAAAAAATCATCTATTATTTTTCACTTTATATTTCTGTGTGGGAGCAAACTGTTGAAATCTTTACTTAATGTATGCTAAACTGATCTTCTGTATATAAAGAGAATCGAAAATGAATCTTGATGTGAATGGAAGGGGAGAGGGAGTGGGAAAGGGGAGGGTTGCGGGTGGGAGGGAAGTTATGGGGGGGAAGCCATTGTAATCCATAAGTCGTACTTTGGAAATTTATATTCATTAAATAAAAGTTAAAAAAAATCAAAAAAAATTTATGATAAGAACATTTAGAGGTTCTCAAAAACAAATTCTTGAACTTCAGAAATCCTTACTGGACAGGATAGAAAATCTCTCTCACAAAGATGAAATATTAAGGAGGAATAAAAATGAAATGAAGAAACTAGTAGAACACGAAATTGTGATATGGAAGAGAAATCAAATGAAATGAAGAATTCAATAGAACAAATAAAAAACACATTAGAGAGCCTTAAAAACAGAATCAGTGAAGCATAAGAGAGAATATCAGATATAGAAGACAGAGAACAGGAAAGTATACAGTCAAACTAAAGAAAAGAGGAGGAAATTATAAATCTAAAAATTATTGTTGGGAATCTACAGGATACTATTAAAAAACCCAACATTCGGGTTCTAGGAGTTCCTAAAGGCATGGAGAGAGAGAAAGGATCAGAAGGCCTTCTTAGTGAGATATTGCAGAAAACTTCCCGGGTTTGGAGGAGGACAGAGACATCCAAGTACAGGAAGCTCATAGAACCCCTATTAAACATGACCAAAAGAGATCCTCACCATGACAGGTTGTAATCAAACTCACCACAGTGAAACATAAAGAAAAGATTCTAAAATGTGGAAGAGAGAAACGTCAGATTACTCTCAGAGGATCTCCAATCAGACTCACAGCAGACTTCTCATCAGAAACCCTACAGGCTAGGAAGGAATGGCGAGATATAGCCCAGGTAGTAAGAGATAAAAACTGCCAGCCAAGAATATTATATCCTGCAAAGCTCTCATTTGTGAATGAATGTGAAATACAGACCTTTCATAGCAAACAGAAATTGAAAGAATTTGTCACCACTCGTCCAGTCCTATAAAAGATGCTTATAGATACACAGAAACACAGAAACACAGCCATCAATATGAAAGAAGGTAAAGGAAGAAAACCTCCCAGTAAAAGATCACAGGAAGTTCAAAGCATATATTAGAAATATCTTTGGGAAAATGGCAAGGCAAAGTTACTACTTATCAATAATCACATTGAATGTTAATGGCCTGAACTCTCCAGTTAAAAGGCACAGACTGGATGAATGGATTATAGAAAAAAAAAAAGAAAACATCTATTTGCTGCTTACAACAAACACATCTTTCCAACAAAGATGCATGCAGACTGAAAGTGAAAGGTTGGAAAAAGATATTTCATGCCAACAGAAACCAAAAAAGAGATGACGTAGCCATCTTAATATCAGACAAAATAAACTTTAATACAAAAACTGTTAAGCGAGACAAAGAGGGGCAATATATAATGATTAAGCGATCAATTCAACAGGAAGATGTAACTATTATCAATGTATATTCACCTAATTACAGGGCACCGGCTTATATAAAGGATATGTTAAGGGACTTAAAGGGAGACTTAGACCCCAATACAATAGTACTGGGGGATTTCAATACTCCACTTTCAGAAATAGACAGATCAACCGAACAGAAGATCAACAAGGTAACAGTAGATGTAAACGACACTAGAGCCCAAATGGATCTAACAGACATCTACAGAACTTTCAATGCTACACTTAAAGAATTTATATTCTTCTCAGCAGTACATGGAACCTACTCTAGGATTGACCACATAGTAGGCCATAAAGCAGGTCTCAGCAAATTCAAAAGAATTAGAATCATATGATGCAGCTTCTCAGACCATAGGGGAATGAAGTTGGATTTTAGCAACTCAGGAATCCCTAGAGCATATGCAAACACATGGAGACTAAACAATCTGCTATTGAATGAATACTGGGTCACAAAAGAAATCAAAAGAGAAATCAAAAACTTTCTGGAAGTAAATGAGGATAACAACACAACATATCAAAACTTATGGGATACAGCAAAAGCACAGATAAGAAGAAAGTTTATAGCAATAGGTGCCTACATCAAGAAATTAGAAAGGCACCAAATAAATGAGCTTTAAATGCATCTCGAGGATCTAGAAAAACTGCAACAAACCAGACGCAAAAGTAGTAGGAGAAGAGAAATAATTAAAATCAGAGAATAAATCAATAGGATTGAATAAAAAAATTATAAAAGATTAGCCAAATGAAGAACTAGTTTTTTGAAAAAATAAATAAAATTGACACACCATTGGCCCAACTAACTAAAAAAAAGACCCAAATCAATAAAATCAGAGATGAAAAAGGACATGCAACAACAGACACCACAGAAATAAAAAGAATCATCAGAAATTACTACAAGGACTTGTATGCCAGTAAACAGGGAAATTTATCAGAAATGGATAGATTCCTGAACACATGCAACCTACCTAAATTGAACCAGGAAGACATAGAAAACCTAAACAGACCCATAACCAAGATGGAAATTTTATCAGTAATAAAGGCCCTCCCAACAAAGAAAAGCCCAGCACCAGATGGATTCACTGCTGAATTCTACCAGACATTTAAAGAAGAACTAACTCCAATTCTTTTCAAACTACTCAGAACAATCCAAAAAGAGAAAATCCTCCCAAATTCTTTCTATGAAGCCAGCATCACCTTAATCCCTAAGCCAGAGAAAGATGCAGCATTGAAAGAAAATTACAGACCAATATCCCTGATGAACATAGACACAAAAATCCTCAGTAAAATTCTGGCCAATAGAATACAACACCACATCAGAAAGATCATCCACCCAGACCAAGTGGTATTTATCCCTGGTATGCAGGGATGGTTCAATGTTCACAAAACAATCAATGTGATACACCACATTAACAGACTGCAGAAGAAAAACCATATGATTATCTCAATAGATGCAGAGAAAGCATTTGATAAAATAAAACACCCTTTCATGATGAAAACTCTAAGCAAATTGGGTATAGAAGGAACATTCCTCAATACAATCAAAGCAATTTATGAAAAACCCAGGGCCAGCATCCTATTGAATGGGGAAAAGTTGGAAGCATTTCCACTGAGATCTGGTACCAGACATGGATGCCCACTGTCACTGCTGCTATTCAATATAGTTCTGGAAGTCTTAGCTAGAGCCATCAGGCAAGAAAAAGAAATTAAAGGGATACAAATTGGGAAGGAAGACCTCAAACTATCCCTATTGGCAGATGATATGATTCTTTATTTAGGTGATCTAAAGAACTCTACTTAGAGACCATTGGAACTCATAGAAGAATTTGGCAAAGTAGCAGGATATAAAATCAATGCACAAAAATCAACAGCATTTGTATACACAAGCAATGCCATGGCTGAGAAAGAACTGCTAAGATCAATCCCATTCACAATAGCTACAAAAACAATCAAATACCTTGGAATAAACTTAATCAAGGATGTTAAAGATCTCTACGATGAGAATTAAAAAATCTTAAGAAAAGAAATAGAAGAGGATACCAAAAATTGGAAAAATCTTCCATGCTCATGGATTGGAAGAATCAATATCATCAAATGTCCATTTTCCCAAAAGCAATTTATAGATTCAATGCAATACCAATCAAAATACCAAAGACATTCTTCTCAAATCTGAAAAAAATGATGCTGAAATTCATATAGAGACACAGGAGACCTCGAATAGCTAAAGCAATCTTGCACCAAAAAAAAAAAAAAAAAAGCTGGAGGCATCACAATACCAGATTTCAGGACATACTACAGGGCAGTTGTTATCAAAACAGCATGGTACTGATACAGAAACAGATGGATAGACCAATGTAACAGAATAGAAACACCAGAAATCAATCCAAACATCTACAGCCAACTGATATTTGATCAAGGATCTAAACCAGTTCCTGGAGCAAGGACGGTCTATTCAATAAATGGTGCTGGGAAAATGCATTTCCACATGCAGAAGCATGAAGCAAGACCCCTACCTTACACCTTACACAAAAATCCACTCAACATCGATGAAAAATCTAAATCTACGGCCCGACACCATCAAATTATTCGAGAACGTTGGAGAAACCCAACAAGATATAGGCACAGGCAAAGACTTTTTGGAAAAGACTCCGGGCAGTCAAAGCCAAAATTAACATTTGGGATTGCATTAATTGAGAAGTTTCTGTACGGCAAAAGAAACAGTCAGGAAAGTAAAGAGGCAACCGACAGAATGGGAAAAAATATTTGTAAACTATGCAACTGATAAAGGATTAATAACCAGAATCTACAAAGAGATCAAGAAACTCCACAACAACAAAACAAACAACCCATTAAGAGATGGGCCAAGGACCTCCATAGACATTTTTCAAAAGAGGAAATCCATGTACCAATGTCATCTCACTAGTCAAAGTGATCAGTTTCAGTTCACAATTGATCATAATGATAGGATTAGGATTCAAAAGGATCACATAAACAAGACTAGTTTCTGCTAATTCTAACTTATAGGATTAAAAAGGGAGAGAACGATCCAACATGGGAAGCGGGATACACAGCAGGCTCATGGAATGGCAGATGTCTTAAACAGCACTGTGGCCTCAGAATCAGCCCTTAAGGCATTCGGATCTGGCTGAAGAGCCCATGAGAGTATTTTAGGCATGCAAAGCCAAGACACTCTGGCAAAAAAAAAAAAAAAAAAAAAAAAAAAAACCAACCACCTAAATGAAAGATCTCTGTGAGATCCCAGTGGAAAAAACAGGCCATCAAAGAAGGAGGTACCTTTCTCTGAAGGGAGGAGAGAACTTCCACTTTGACTATGACCTTGTCTAAATAAGATTGAAGTCGGCAAACTCGAAAGGCTTCCATAGCCTTGGCAACTCATGACAAGAGCCTAGGGAGATTACTGACGCCATAAACAAGAGTGTCAAATTGTTAAGTCAACAACAGGAGTCACTATGTACTTATTCCTCATGTGGGATCTCTGTCCTTAATGTGTTGTCCAATGTGAAGTAATGCTATAACTAGTACTGAAACAGTATTTTACACTTTGTGTTTCTGTGTGGGTGCAAACTGATGAAATCTTTACTTAATATATACTGAATTGATCTTCTGTATATAAAGATAATTGAAAATGAATCTTGATGTGAATGGGATGGGAGAGGGAGTGAGAGATGGGAGGGTTGTGGGTGGGAGGGAAGTTATGGGGGGGAAGCCACTGTAATCCAAAAGCTGTACTTTGGAAATTTATATTTATTAAATAAAAGTTAAAAATTATCATATATAATATAAAAACAATAAAATATTTCAAACATGTTACCTGACATGCTAAATGTTAAATGTAGTGCTGGAGGTGGCATTTGACACAGCAATTAACACACCCACATCTTTTATCACAGTGCCTGGATTTCAGTTCTCTAACCCTGTCTGCCTTTCAAAATAAACAAATACATAATAAAAGCTTAAAACCATACTCATGCTCTGAGGATTTTTTCCTTTAATATTTGCTCAAATTCCTCATTTGAATGCAACTATACTTCTTATGACATGATTTTCATAAAACTGTAAAAATAACAGCAGAAATTGTTCCAGAGAGCCAGTCAACTTCCACACAAGCCATCCAAGGAAATCAAAATATAGCCTTCTATTTAAAAGGCTTCTAGAGTTTTCCTATTTCTATCAATCTTGATGATTAATATTAATAGCAGATTTTTCACAATATTTTCAGTGTACTCTTCATATGTATAATCTCATTTAATTCTCACAACAACTTTATGAGGTAGATAACTATCATCTCATTTTCAGGCAGGAAAGCTGAGACTCACAGAGATTCTAAAACCTTCCTTAAGTCCATGGCATGGGAGTGATGAACTTGTCAATGAAGCTGAGGTCTTCTGACTGCAAAGCCAAGGACACCAGCACTGTACCTCACTCTTGGTGCCACATTGGCAGTTACTTCCTTTATAAATCTTTATAAGGCTCTCTAGAAGAAGTCAATGTATGCCTTTTTCTTTTTTCCCTAAGGAAACGATTTCTACCCTTATTTTTACAGTTTTATGAAAGTCATGTCATAAGATGTGTGGTTGAATTAATGAGGAATTTGAGCAAATGTTAGAGAAAAAAATCCTCAGGGCAATATTAACATTTTTAGGAGTTGATTAGCTAAGTAATTTTATTTGGAAGGTACACAGAGGGAGAGAGAGATAGGAAAGAGAGACAAAACAGAAAGCCTTACTAAATTTCTTAGAACATGTGATTGGCATGAGCCATTATCAACCTGTATTTGTGGACTTTTCCTTTGTGGGGGCACAGAGTTGATTCTACCTAGTAAGTTCAAATACAGGCCTTTGCTGGGATTTGTAGTCCATAAAATATGCTACAACTCCCAGACATTGATTTGAGAAATTTAGGTTGCTACCACTGACAGACATAATAAACTATGATAAATATATAATATTATTTTGCCATTTTTGCATTTGGGGATAACACATTTCCATGCACACATGTTATAGATCTGGGACAAGTACAGTTCTTCAGGATGGATTCTTAAAACTTACAAGGCAACAAAAAAAGACCAGTGGAGTTTGAAAGAGAAGATGAAAAAAGGCAGAGGTCTGCATATGTTTTTTAAACTCTTGTAACAGTGTTAATTTCTTATCCACTTCCTGGTTACCTACTATCTCCAGGAGTGACCAGCAGTGCCCCATACCTATCTTAGCATCCAGGCACCACAGCTAATAATATGTGGTCCTCCATGCACACGGGCAATGTGGCTAACACGAGGGTCTGGGCCACTGGGGCTGCTATTGCTGATGCACTGATGCTTGCTCTGTGTTCATCTGCTCTGTATAACTCAGCCATCCTTCCCCGAGGAAGGCATGCAAGCTCATCAGTAAAACTGTTGATGCAAAGTCTCGCTGGCTAGAAATGGACAATGACAGATAAAGTCTATCATTGATAGATAACTATGATAAAAATTAGTTAACTAATGATGGTATGATCAGAGACCAAATCTGTGAAGCTAGAATCATCAACTTCATGTCCCAATCAGCCAAGACACCAAGCAGGTGTTACTTCATGGTGAGGGTGATGATTTTTCATGATCAAAGGTTTCCTGCTGGACACATAGTTTCTACCATTCTTCTAAAAGGAAGGATGGAGGCCAGCGCACAGCCGCCCAGATTCCAGTCACAGCTCTGCCACGTATTGGCCACACCAAGCTGACCAAGTCACTCAGACTTCCAAGATTCAAACTTCTTTTTTTTTTTTTAACTTTTATTTAATGCATATAAATTTCCAAAGTACGACTTATGGATTACAATGGCTTCCCCCCCATAACGTCCCTCCCACCCACAACCCTCCCCTTTCCCACTCCCTCTCCCCTTCCATTCACATCAAGATTCATTTTCGATTATCTTAATATACAGAGGATCAGCTTAGTATACATCAAGTATGGATTTTAAGTTTGCTCCCACACAGAAACATAAAGTGAAAAATAATAGATGATTTTTTTTTAAATGATGATGAAATCAGAGCAGACCTATTGTCATGTTTAATCCCAGTGAGAGTCAGGTTGGGAATTGATAATTTCTTAACTGTAAGACAAAACAACACTATCTGTTGACAGGTTGTTGACAGGATTCAATGATGCTTTTATAATATCATCACTCTCCCTTTGCCCCTTGGATAAAATGCAAACCTCTTAACATGATTTTGAAATTCTTCACTTGATCTGCGTTCTCATCTGCTCTTAAATTCTCAGGATGGGTATTTGGTGCAATAGTTAAGACAGTGTTTCCAATGTCCACATCCCATATCAGAGTGCTAGGTTCAGTTCCTGTCTCTGTTGCTAATTCCAGCTTTCTGCCAATGTGTTACCTGGAAGACAGCAGGTGATGGGTCAAGTACTTGGGTCCCTACCACTCACTTCAGAGACTTGGATTGCATTTTGGACTCTTGGTTTTTGGCTTCTCCCAGTCCACTTGCTCAGGTATTGGAAGACTGAGCCAGCAGATGGAATCTCTGTCTTTCTTTATCTCTCTATTAAATAAAAATGTAAAAAATAAACATCTGCTTCAACCCCAGTAAGTCTCTTCCCTTGCTTAAATGGGCCACTCTTCCTCCATTCTACACCTTGCTTAAGTAATTATTTAAGTCTTTATTTAAACACTTTGGAATCCATTCTTCCAAGAAACTTTCTTGGACATCACCTCCTTCCTTCCCTCAGCCAAATCTACACAAGAATACTAGATACTTCACATATGAAAGCCTATGTTTATTCACTTAACAAACATTTACCTAATACAGGGTTCTGTTCTGGATTATGAATATAGTAAAGAAGAGGAACAATGCCTGTGCCATCATTCTTAGTTGGGAAGCAAGAAAATAAGCAACTTAGCTAATGAGTAAACATGGGATATTTAGGTGGGACAGGGTCACAGTCTTCTACATGCAAATATAAGTGTTTCAAATTCATGATTTTTGAATTTCAGTGCTCATACTATCTGTTGAACCAATGGGATCTGAAGCAGCCTCCCATAATCAAATATATTTAAATGTCTGCAAAGTATATAAATATTCATAGTAAACAGAATAAATAAACATTATAACCTAACACCATTTGATACTAAGTAGTTTGCACCAAAATTATGGAGGGGAAAACTTTTAGTTATCAAAGATATGTGGATTTGAGATCTGCAGATGGAAATGACGGGAGAGTGAAAGGTTTGTGGGGAAAAGAGCTTTCTGTTTGGATGATCCAGGAAGGTGTTTCTTGGGAGATTATGTTGGAGCTGAGACTTGAAAAATGAGAGGACATCTGCCATGTAAAAATCTGGGGCAAGAGCATTCCAGACTGGAGAAGCTATTCAGGTAATCATTAATTCTTTTCCTGCCCCTACATTATTATCGTTGTTAGTGTTAGAACTGTGTTGTTAGTGTTGTTAGTGTTAGTGTTGTTATTGTAGAACTACAAAGAGAAAGACAGACAGTGAGAACGCCTATCTCCAGTTCCACTACCCAAATGCAAACAATGGCCAGAGACGGTCTGGGGCCAAAACCAGCAGCCAGGAACTCAATCCAGGTCTCCCAGTGAACGGCAAGGTTCCAATTACTGAGTCATCACAACTGAGTCTACATGAGCAGAAAACTGGAATGGACAGCAGAAATGAGACTTGAACCCAGCTACTCCAATCTAGAATGTGGACATCTTAACCAGAGTCTTAATCACTAGACTCAATGTCCACCTCTGAACTTCCTAACTGTGTTTCTCTGGTCCACTCTTGCTCTATGTCCCCATTGTAAAGGAAGGTGCCTATTCCAGAAGAGATGCTCACAAAACATTTGTTGATATAGTAAAAGCAATTGATTAACAACCTAAAACAAGGTGGAGAGTTATTCAAGTACAAAGTCAGAAGACACTAATATATACCCTAAGAAGACCAACACCTTCTTAAAGACTGCAGAGGAAGTCAAATTGTAAAGGTGATGCTTGGATGTATCTGGCTTGTCCTTTTTGCCTTATCCACTGCAACTGGGGGCCATTGGTTGCTCTCCAAAGATCACTTGTAGTGGTTCTTCACTGGTAGACACAGAGGAAAGAAAGCCCTCACCCTGGGATCACTGCCAGCGGGGCAACAGTGTTTGCTCAAGAGCAAAGCAGCTGCAGAGATGTGGTCATAAGTAAGTCATGCCCAGTTATAAATGTGCCTGCTCCTCCAGCTCAGGCCCACACCCTTCTCTCTTTTTCTCTCTCCCAGCCTGATGGGCCTTCCTGTGGTCCAAGGCACAGTAAACCACCCAGCCCGCCCAGCAGTGGGAAGACAACTCCATTGCTCTTCAAAGCATAATTATATGTGCCAAACCTTACATCAGAGAAATCCTCTCATAAGTGAACCCACCTCCCTTGAGCCACCCCATAGCTTCTCATCACTTCTTCCTACATATCCCATTCCAAGGCTTCCTAATATTCTAATTCCTCCAAGTCTCTTCTTGAAATCCTGTGCAATGACAGATGCATGTATCATAAATCAGATAGCTGAAGGGAACACTGAGAGGTAATTTGAGTCAAATCTTCCCCATGGCAGATACAAGCCTATTGAAACAAACTGTAGAAAATAAGAATTACTCCTCTTATATTATTTTAAACCTTGGAGACAAAATTCCATGACTTTCTATAATAACCCAAGTTATAACAGTGGTAGGGGACTTACTGCTCATCACAGTAAAGAACATGATCTTTAATCACATGCAGCCTGTGATTAAAGATAATAACATTAAAAGTTTCAAAAGTTTTCAGAAGCTTATGTACAGAAAGCCCTTAAAAATATGGCTAGAAATTAGGTCTGTATTGTGGAGGAATCTGATACCAAAGTACATAGCTTGGGTTTTATTTTGTGGGCCAAAGAAGTGATCGCAAAGAAGTGATCTCAAATTGTTGAGTGAAAAAACAGAAAGTCAAGATTAGAACCGTATTTCAGAAGGAATATCCTATCAGTGATTTACAGATGGATGATGATGGGAAATCAGACAACTGAATGACCTAAGAGGCTACAGTAACAACCTGGCAAATCACATCGAGGACTTGAGTTAAGTTAATAGCAGTGATGCAAGGGAAAATAAAAGATGCATTTTGTAGGAATTTGGCAACCGAATGTAGGATATGAGGGATTAGGAAGAGGGAGGGATGGAAGATGACTCAGAGCTTTGAAGTCTCAGGGGCTGAAGGAATGGCAGCATTCACATGAAAGGGGACATCAAGAGGAACTGCTGGTTTGCTGGTGGGAGTAAGGAATTTACAACTAACTTCTTAAAACTGTCCTTGACCAGAACTGAGATTTCTAGGACAAGACAGCACAGCAAAACTGGAGAGATTGTTGCTAGAACTGCTAGAGAAGAAATTAACTATTTATGCTTCTCTACCTTCTCAAATCTGTTCTTTGCCTTCCCTTGGTTCCTTCATTGATTGGCAACACCTCAATTAGAGGAGGGACTAAAACATTAAGAGAATATATAATTTAAATAAGTCCATTTTGCCACT
This sequence comes from Oryctolagus cuniculus, assembly GCF_051225735.1. Lineage (NCBI taxonomy): Eukaryota > Metazoa > Chordata > Mammalia > Lagomorpha > Leporidae > Oryctolagus > Oryctolagus cuniculus. Next base: position 49,775,927 of record NC_142874.1, on the reverse strand, counting down.
TAAAACAGTTTAGACTATAGGAGGCACCTGCCATAAGAAAACTTAACTGAAGAAAATTGAGATTCATAAAAATAAGTTGGTGAAAGTCCTACAATTTACAAAAATATATCTTTTTTTTTTTTTTTTTTTGACAGGCAGAGTGGACAGTGAGAGAGAGAGACAGAGAGAAAGGTCTTCCTTTTGCCATTGGTTCACCCTCCAATGGCCGCCGCGGCCAGCACACTGCAGCCAGTGCACCGTGCTGATCCGAAGGCAGGAGCCAGGTGCTTCTCCTGGTCTCCCTTGGGGTGCAGGGCCCAAGCACTTGGGCCATCCTCCACTGCACTCCCGGACCACAGCAGAGAGCTGGCCTGGAAGAGGGGCAACCGGGACAGAATCTGGCGCCCCAACCGGGACTAGAACCCGGTGTGCCGGCGCAGCAGGCGGAGGATTAGCCTATTGAGCTGCGGCGCCGGCCACAATATATCTTTTCTCTCAAAACAGTTGGCCCCAGAAGCTCTTTTTAATTTAATTTACAAACACATATCAAAAAAAGTTACCTATATAGATAGAACAATACTATCTTTATTTTATAGATTAAAATTGCACTAGGCAAGACCGCTGTTGGGGTTTGCTGAGATTTTACTTCTCCTTGTTCTCCTCAGCTACCATGATCAGTGTTAGGAAAATCACAATTTTACTACTGTGACTCCTAAATTTTAACCTAATTAACCTAAATCTTCCTTTTCTTGCTAGCTACTAGCCGTCTCCTGGAGCCACTCTCAGATCCTTTCCATGTGGTTCCAGTAAGCATTTCACAAGATCATATCTGCTTTCTTCCAGGCCAGCCACAAAGCATCTTTAGGATTTCCTCTTTAATACGATGGGAGAAACTGCAAGGTGATTGTGTCAAGTGAAATAAGCCAGAAACATAGATATAAATTTCACATGTTCTCTCTCATATGTGGAAGTTAAAAAAAAAATCTGAACTTGGAATAGTTATTACTAGAAGATGAGAAGGTTGGAGGTAGGAAGGAGTAAGGGGGAGGGTGGATGACACGGACAAAAACATAGTCTGACAGAAGTAATAGGTTCCAGCATTCCACAGCACAGAGAGACAACTATAGCTCACAATACTTATAATATACTGCATAAGCAACTGGAAAAAAGGAACTGGTGAGCTCCAAATACAGAGCAATGTTAGAAAATGAAATTGCTGACTACTCGATATGATCAGCTTACATTCTGTGCATGTGTTAAAATACTGCACAATGGCCAGCGCTGCGGCTCACTAGGCTAATCCTCCACCTGTGGCGCCACCACCCCGGGTTCTAGTCCCATTCGGGGCACCAGATTCTGTCCCAGTTGCTGCTCTTCCAGTCCAGCTCTCTGCTGTGGCCCGGGAAGGCAGTGGAGGACGGCCCAGGTCCTTGGGCCCTGCATCCGCATGGGAGACCAGGAGGAAGCACCTGGCTCCTAGCTTCGGATTGGTGCAGCTCGCTGGCTGCAACACACTGGCCGTAGGGGCCACTTGGGGGGTAAACCAATGGAAAAAGGAAGACCTTTCTCTCTGTCTCTTTCTCTCTCTCACTGTCTAACTCTGCCTGTCCAAAAAAAATACTGCACAGTACATTGCACATATCCCATAAAAATGTACAAATATTACATGTTCATCAAAAATTTTTCAGTGAAATAATTCCCTCTCCTATTGTCAATCAAGAAAACCCTTTGCTTTTAAAGAATTCATGTGATTAGCATGGTGCCACCCTGATAATCTCCCTGTTTGGACATCCACTAACCAGTGGCCATTGTGACATCTCCAAAATCCCTTTGCCATGTAAAACCAGATAATCAGAAAAATATTGCAAGAAGGCAGAGATCATGGGGCTATCTTAGAATCCTGGCAACCCACATGCTAATAGCTATGTTATCCTACCACTATCTACTTTTAGCCATTATTTGTATTATTGTTTATAATAGCTGTTATAGCTATTATAAATTCCTAATCATGAATAAATTACATTGTTACTTATTCTCCAATACACAGATATATTTTCGTTTCTCTTTCCTGACTTTTAATTTTATTTGCCTTTTATTAAGATTTGCTTATCTATTTTAGAGGCAGAGGGACAGAGAAAGAATAAGAACTTCATTCCCCAAATGAATGCAACAGCTGGTGCTGGACCAGGCTAAAACCAGGAGCCAGAAACTCCACCCAGTATCCCACATGAATGGCAGGAACTCAAGCAGGGAACTGGATCAGAAGTCGAGCAGCTGGGACTCAAACCCACACTCTGATATGACATGACAGTATCACAAGCAGTGGTTTAACTTGGTGCACCACAATGCCTGCCCCAATATTTTTCTTTGTTATACTCTACTATTATACTTACTTGTTTCTATTTCCCTTCATTTATTCTTCCTTATTCATTTTTTCTCCATCCTCCTCTCTATAATTCTCTTCCTCTGTCTTCAGGAAAAGATATGGTCATTTTGGGTGTATTTTAGAGACAAGCACACTATAATTAGTTATAATAATATGTTGTAGTTCTACAGTGTCTCTAATCAAAACCTCAAAGCTTATAAGCATTAATTAGGCCCCACACTATGCTTGTGCGGATGAGGATGGTGATTAGTCCATTTTACAGATGGGAAAACTAAGACTCAAACGGTTGAATGTGTTCTCTAAATAACCCAGCTAACAAAGAAAATAGAGACTGAAGACTGCTAGTGTGTCTTCTCCTGCCTCTAAGAATTCTTAGGGCATTTCTGAAGATCCCTCCCATGATTCTCACTTTCCAATGGGTCTTCCTTCTTTGCTGGTGTTTCTGTTTTTGCACACCAGAATTCTTGCATGAATGGCATGCCCAACAGAGAGCCACTGGGGGCTCCTAGGCCTGGCAGAGAATGTAGAGGCAAACCCGAAATGATAGGACTTCACTGGGGAGTAAGGAGTCGATGGGGAGTGGAGTCAAGAGTTCCCAAACTCCTGAACTCAAAGGGACCATGGACATAATCTGTTCTCCCTTTGTGAGTAATAAAAATAAGGCCCAGAAAAGTGAAGTTGCTAAACTTCATGGTAGAATGAACTCAGAGCCGACCAGGAACCAAAGCCTGGGTATTATGAGTGACAGAACAACATTTCCACTGTGTCTACAACATCCGTGCTCTGCCTGTCTCCCCTGTGTTACCCCTCTGGTGGCATTATGGATTAAGTAACATTTGTGACCCTAAAACCCATGCAGATGTTTAAACTCTGATGTCTTAATGCTAATGGTTGGTAGATTAAGCATGGAGATTTAATCTAACTGTGATGGTTAGGAGGTGCTTAAGTCATTGACAGCATGCTCTCAGAGGGTGGTTCTCTAGAGTTGATTATTACTTGAGTTCGAATTCAGCCTAGGTTCTCTCTCTATTTCCTGAATCACCATGTGATTGTGACTCCACAATCTCTATGACCAGCCTCCACAGATGCCGGACTATAGAGGCATCCAGTCTTGGCTGTGGCAGCCAACTTGGGAATGAACTAGCAAATGAAAGGTATCTCTCTCTGTGTCTCTCCCTTTCTCTGGATCTCTAACTTTCAAATAAATAAATAATTTTTAAAATGTATTTATTGTATGTGAATAGCAATTGTGATGCCTGCATTCCATATCAGAGTGCCAGTTTGAGTCCCAGCTGTTTTGCTTTCCATCCAGCTCTCTGCTAGTGCTCCTGGGAAGATGACGGAAGATGGCCCAAGTGCTTGGGCCCTGCTACCCATGAGGGAGATTTGGATGGAGTTCTTGGCTCCTGGCTTCAGCTTGGCTCAGTCTCAACTATTGCAGCCATTTAGAAGTGAACCAGCAGATGGAAGATCTCTCTCTCTCTCTCTCTCTCTCTGCCTTTCAAATAAATAAATAAATATAAAAAATGTACTTCAGATTCTTACATACCTGAGATGCTTCCTAGAGATCTAGGAGAAAACTTTATCTTCTGACCATCCGTGCTCAAGAAGGAAAGTAGCCCTTAATTCTTCATTTGTGGCTTATTTCTGGTCCCTATTCCTAATAAAAGGAGCTGGCCTTACTTTTCTCATTTCTACCGTCTGTTTATCTTAAAGTCTTTTTCTAATTTCCAAACTCCTCCTGTTGCAAATTGCCATGTCCTAAAACAGAAACTTTATGAACAAGAGAAAATGACCAGATTCACAATCAGAATTAGTCTCAGTTTTCTGAGTTTCTCAATCTCTTCCATTCTTCTATAAAAGAGAAATGACATTGGTTATAAGTTGATATATCTAATAATTGGAAAGTTATTTTTATTATATAAGGAAGTTGGAGCCAGTGCTGTGGTGTAGTAGGATAAGCTTCCACCTGTGGCACCAGCATCTCATATGGGCACCAGTTTGTGTCCCAGCTGCTCCTCTTCGATCTAGCTCCCTGCTAATGGCCTGTGAGAGCAGTGGAAGATGGCCCAAGTGCTTGGGCCTCTGCAACTGCACAGGAGACACAGAAGAAGCTCCTGGCTCCCGGCTCCTGGCTTCTGATTGGCCCAGCTCTGGCCACTGTGGCCATTTGGGGAGTGAACCAGAGGATGGAAGACCTTTCTCTCCATCTCTCCCTCTCTCTGTAATTCTGCCTGTTGAATAAACAATAAAATCTTTTTTTTTTAAAAAAAAAAAAGGAAGTTTCCCTTAAGGTATTTTGAAGATAATTTTTCACAAAAGCATACAAACACACACAACTCCTCCTGTGGAGAAGCAGCAACTGAGTAAACGTTTCATGTGCACAGACGGAAGCAAACACAGTTATCCTCTCAAAAGTTCACAGGCACGTAATAATCAAACCAGAAAATTACAAAGCAGCATGAAATGACAACATTTGTAGTTTTACTGTGTTTGAAGTCTTCTTTTGTAACATCTTTATTTACTTACTTGAAAGGCAAAGTTGAAGAGGGACAGGGAGAGAAAAAGAAAGGGAGAGTGTGTGTGTATGTGAGAGGGAGAGGGAGAGGGAGAGTGAGAGGGAGAGTGAGAGGGAGAGGGAGAGGGAGAGGGAGAGGGAGAGGGAGAGGGAGAGGGGGAGAGAGAGGGGGAGAGAGAGGGGGAGAGAGAGAGAGAGAGAGAATTGTCCATCTGCTGGTTCATTCCCCAAATGACTGCAACAGCAGGCCAAAGCCAGGAGCATGGAACTCCATAAAGTCTCCCGTGTGTGGCAGGGGCCCCAATCAGGCCATCTTCTGCTGCTTTCCTAAGCATATTAACAGGGAGCTGGATTGCAAGTGGAGCACCCAGGACTCGATTGGCACTCATGTGGGGTACTGGTGTCGCAGGTTAACCCACTATGCCACAACACCAGCCCCATGTGTCTGAAATGTTAAAGTGAGCCTATCAGTGACTCCTGGTGACATGATTTTACAACTCTCCTTTCCTACTCGGAGAGCTGAAACATGAAGCCTGTGAAACCTAGTAAGTTCTTACATGTGTCCTCTTTAAAATTTTGTAAAAGTAAAGCTCCTTTTTAGAATGCTCATCGTTTTGACCATAAAATATCTTCTGTCTGCATAAATCTGCATTGTTACAGCTACAAAGGGTTCCTGAAATATGTTCCTAATTGAATTTGAAAATTTAATGTAGGCAAATGATCTTCATGAATGAATTTTTTTCATTGAAGTAAGTTGTCAAAATTTGATGGCAATTACTTTCAAGTTAAAGCCTCATGGAGGCCCAGTTCTACCTAAATAGACTTTCAAAATTAGATAAACAGGGTCCAGGATCGTGGCATAGTGGTTTTAGACAGCTGCTTGCAACAAAGCATCCCATATCAAAATGCCAGATTGAGTCCAGGATCTAGATTCCAATCTCATGTCCTGCTTTCATTCCAATCCAGCTCCCTGCTACTGCACCTGGGAAGTAGTGGAAGACTACTTCCAACAGCTTGACCTTGCCATCCATGTGGGAGATCTGGATGGAGTTCCTGGATCCTGCCTTCAGCTTGCCCATACCAGCCTGATGTAGCGGTTTTGGAGTAAACCAGCAGATGGAAGATCTCTCCCTCTTTCTCTCTGCAGTTCTGCCTTTAACATATATAAATATGTTTAAATGAGGTATAAAAACTCATCTATAGTCCTAAGATATATAATTCATAGTTTTTAAATATTATTTTTGTTATAATTAATTAAGTCCTCATTATTTGTTTTTCAATATGACAAGAGCAAAATCTTTAGGTGTATTTGCTTGAATGCTCTAAATTATACTAAAAAGTCATTAATATTGGGATCCTATATGAAAAACAGAATCAGAAATAAGTTTATTTTGGTGCAAAAAAATTTTAAATGCATTCATAATTTTTCAAAATACACATTTTCCACGACCCTTTTGAAGACCCTTCATATTTGCAACTTCAAAAGCAAACCTCTGTAGGCTTTCTAATACAGAAGACTGTTTAGAAATATAAACAGAGATGAGTATTCTGGCCTTGAATGACGCTTCACATAATTAATGCTAAGATGAGGGACCTGAGCACTGATGGACTAGAGAGTTATCTCTGGAGTGGCCTTGTCATCAAGGCTCTCCGGCCAATGTGCTCCGCCTTCACTTGATGCTCTCTGCTATGTTATGATGCACCAGCAAGACCTCATCAGATGCCGCGCAGATGCCAGTGCCAGGCTCTCCGACTCTCCAGCCTTTAGAACCATGAGCTAAATAAACTGCTGGTCTCTAAAAATGTCAGACATTTTGAATAGAAACTGCACTAAGACATCACAGTTTCAAACTACTGGAAGACATGGGAGAACTAATGACAATCTCCAGTGAAAAGATAAAGATAGCTTTTGAGGGTTTCTGGATTGAAATCAACTTTCTCCTCTTCCCCTACCATCCTGAACAAAATAATAATTGTTATGCTGGAGTACTTGAGAAACACTGATATATTTCAACACTGCCTATGGTTGTGTTTTTCTTTCATAGTACCAAATGAGCAACAAAGGGAAGCTTCCACAGGTTGAGCTCTAAGTAAAGACAAAATGACAAGAGCTTTAAGGTTTAGAAAGGAAAGGTGCTACTGTGCTTATTTTCAGATTGTATATATATATACATATATATATGAAACTTGCAAATTAAATGATTATTACTAATAAGAGAGTTGAGAAATATTGTGTCTAAGAATCAACTTATGACCCACAATAATTTCTCTACATGGCAAGTACTTATTTTTAAATATTTTAAAAGGCCATGTCCAGGGGTCAGTATTGTGGCATAGCAGACAGAGCTGCTGCCTATGACTCCAGCATCCCACGTGGGTGCCAGCTCACGTCCTGGCTGCCCCACTTCTGATCCAGCTCCCTGCTAACAGCCTGGGAAAGGCAGCAGAGGATGGCCCAGGTATTTGAGTCCCTGATGCCCTTGTGGGATACCTGAATGGGGCTCCTGGCTCCTGGCTCAGCCCTGGCTATTATAGCTATCTGGGGAGTAAACCGATGGATGGAAGATCTCATTCACTTGCCCACCCCCCACTCCCTGGCTCTGGCTTTCAAATAAAGAAAGAAATCTTTTTATAAAAGAAAAAGGTCATCTCTGGTAGAATTTTTTTTAAAAGTCTTTAAATGTCTAGGAGTTAACAAAGAATCAATAATAGCTACATAGAAAGATGTTAAAATTACATTTAAAGATATAACAGAGAAAGTTTTTCATGAACTTAGAGGGATGATATATCATTAAAATGCTGTTTCTCCCTTTCCCCAAGACTTCTAGAAATTCATCTATAAATACAGCCCAAATGTTAATTTCAGCCCCCTTTTGCAAAAAGAACTCAATAAGTTTATTCTGAGATTTATACCGAAGGAAAAATTTTTATGAAGATCTTAATCAACTTTGAAAAAATTAAGAAAGGAGTGCAAAATGCCTTGCCAAGATAAACATATACCACAAAGCCATAATAGTAAGAATACAAGCACAAAACCCTGTAGAGTAGAACTAAAGGGTCAGAAGCAGAATCATGTACAGTGGAGGTGGCAGAAACCATGAGATACTGTGTAATATGCTAAATGGTACTGGGAAAACTGAAAGTAAAACTCCCTGTTGGATTACAGATCTAAATATGGAACATTAAATTATGAAATTAATTTATTTATACATTGATTCAGCATGCATTCACTGAGCACATACTTTGTGCCAAACATTGTACTAAGGTGCTAAGCACAGATCAGTTTACAAAACAGATCAAAGTCCTCTACCATTGAGGAGCTTGCATTCCGGCAAGGAAGATAGAGGCTCATAATAATACTCCAATGAGGAAGAATGGAAGATTAAGGGTGGGGTAGGAACTGAAAGGGTGTGGAACTATAATTTTAAAGGGGGTCCCCAGGGTGGGATTCAATGAGAAAGTGATGTCAGAAAAAGGACTTAAAGGTGAAGGAGCTAGCCAAGCAGGCATCTGTAGGAAGAGGATTACAGGAAGAAGAGATAGTACAAAGACCCTAAGGGGAAATGCACACAGCATACTCTAGGAACAGGAAGGGTGCCAGCATGGCTGAGAGCTAAGTTTGGGGATTTAAGTATGAAGTCACTGGAGGATTTTGAGCAGAGATATGACATCATCTAATTTAAACTTTTAAAGAAATTCTCTAGCCACTGTGGTGACAAAGCCAATTAGGGGGCAAAGAGTAGTTCTAGTAATCCAAGTGAGAGCTGATGGGATGGTGGGCTGGATGCTAGAAATAGAGGCAGGAGAGAGTGTTAGACTCCAGATACACTTTGAAACTCAAGTCACTGGATTTCCTAACCAATTGAGTGAAGGGTGAAGAGAATTAGTCCCAGATGACCTGAGTTGTCAGTCTAAGCAATTGGAAGGATCAAATTGTCACTGATGGAGAATACAGTGCAACAATTTAGACTACAATATATATTTGAACAAATCATGGGGAAGTACTTCTTAGATAAAACCCCAAAGTACAAAGCAGAAAGACAAAAACAGATGACTTCAATTATATCATGCAAAAAGCATTCATTTAAATGAAGATCATGGAAGAAGTTAGCAAAGAGATGTGAGGACAAAATTCTTCAAAATTTCTAAAATTAGCAAGTGGCTAATATCTAAAAGTCAGGAAGACTTACAAATCAACAAATGATAAGAAAATTTTAACAAACAAAAAATAAAAAAGGCAGACTACAATTAGAACATTCTCAACAAGATATAAGCCAAAAAATAGTTATATAAAGTGAATAGGGGCCGGCATTGTGGCGCAATAGGTTAACGCCCTGGCCTGAAGTGTCGACATCCCATATGGGCACCATTTCGAGACCCAGCTGCTCCACTTCCAATCCAGCTCTCTATGGACTGGGAAAGCAGTGGAGGATGGCCGAAGTCCTTGTGCCCCAGTACCTTCATGAGATACCTGGAAGAAGCTCCTGGCTCCTGGCTCCGGATAGGTGCAGCTCCAGCTGTTGCGGCCATTTGGGAGTGAACCATCAGATGGAGAGATTCTCTCTCTCTCTCTCTGTAACTCTAACTTTCAAATTAATAAATAAATCTTTTTTTAAAAAAGACATTGTTAGAGTCATTTAAAAATTATAGAAATTAGATCAAAAGTACATTTTGTACCAATTGTATTGGCAAAAATCAGAAAGTACAATAATAGCTGGTGATGTTGGAGATATGGGATGACGAGGACACTGTGCTTTTGATGGTAATCTATGCTATGGACCAAATGGACCTAACTGATATCTACATAACCTTTCATCTCACATTTGCAGAACAAATTCATTTCATCAGTGCATAGAACTTTTTCTAGAATAGACAATAGGCTAGGCCATAAAGCAAGGCTCAGTAAATTCCAAGAAACTTAAACCCATACCACACATCTTTTCTGACCACAGTGGAATGAAGCTGGAAATCAACAACTTAAGAATCAAAAAAGCATATTCAAATACAGGGAGACTGAACAATATGCTCCTGAATAAACAGTGGGTCACAGGAGAAATCAAAAAATTTCTGGAAATGAATGAAGATGGCAATACAACACACCAAAATTTATGGGATACAGCAAAAGTCACATTAAGAGGGAAGTATATAGCAATTGATGCCTATATCAAGAAATTGGAAAGGCAACAAATAAATGAGATATCAATGCATCTCAAGAACCTAGAAAAACAACAAACCAAATCCAAAATGAGTAGGAGGAAAGAATTAAAATTAGAGAAGAAATAATCTAAATTGAAACAAAAAAATACAAAAGGTTAGTGAAATGAAGATCTGGGTTTTTTTGGAAAAATAAACAAAATTGATATACCATTGACATGACTATCCAAAAAAAAGGAGAGGAGATCCAAATCACTAAAATCACAGATAAAAAAGGAAATGTACCAACAGATCACACATAAGTAAAAAGAATAAAGAATTATAACAGGCTGGCACCGCGGTTCGATAGGCTAATCCTCCGCCTGCTGCACTGGCACACCAGGTTCTAGTCCCAGTCAGGGCACCAGATTCTGTCCCGGTTGCTCCTCTTCCAGTCAAGCTCTCTGCTGTGGCCCGGGAAGGAGTGGAGGATGGCCCAACTGCTTGGGCCCTGCACCCACATCGGAGACCAGGAGAAGCACCTGGCTCCCGGCTTCGGATCTGTGCGGTGCACCAGCCACAGCGCGCCACCCACAGCGTCCTTTGGGGGGTGAACCAACAGAAAAGGAAGACCTTTCTCTCTGTCTCTCTCTCACACTGTCCACTCTGCCTGTCAAAAAAAAAAAAAAAAAAAGAATTACAACAAAGTGCTATATGCCAACAAACTGGAAAAATCTAGAAAAAATGGATAGATTCCTGGACAGATTCCTGGACACATACAATCTACCGAAACTGTGCCATAAAGAACTTCTAAGATCAATCCCATTCACAATAGATATTTAAAAAAAAACTCAACATCATAGAATAAATTTAACCAAGGAGGTTAATGATATCTATGATGACTGTTCCAAAATATTAAAAAAGAAATAGAAGACACAAAATACAGAAAAATCTTCCATGTTCATGTATTGGAAGAATTAATATAATCGAAATATCCACTATTCTAAAAGGTTTTCACAGACTCAATGTGATCTGAATCAAAATACCAACAAAAGTCTTCTCATATCTAGAAAAAAATTTTCTAAAATTCATATGGAAACACAAGAGACCCTGAATTGCTAAAGCAATCTTTTTTTTTTTTTTTTTTTTTTTTTTTTTTTTTTTTTTGACAGGCAGAGTGGACAGTGAGAGAGAGAGAGACAGAGAGAAAGGTCTTCCTTTGCTGTTGGTTCACCCTCCAATGGCCGCCGCGGCCGGCGCGCTGCGGCCGGCGCGCTGCGACCGGCGCACCGCGCTGATCCGATGGCAGGAGCCAGGAGCCAGGTGCTTTTCCTGGTCTCCCATGGGGTGCAGGGCCCAAGCACTTGGCCCATCCTTCACTGCACTCCCTGGCCACAGCAGAGAGCTGGCCTGGAAGAGGGGCAACCGGGACAGAATCCGGCGCCCTGACCGGGACTAGAACCCGGTGTGCCGGCGCCGCTAGGCGGAGGATTAGCCTAGTGAGCCGCGGCGCCGGCCCGCTAAAGCAATCTTAATCAACAAAAACAAAGCCAGAGGCATCATAATACCAGATTTCAAGACATATTACAGGGCATTTATAATCAAAACAGCCTTGTACTAGCAAAAAAAAATGATATACAGACCAATGGAACAGAATATAAACTCAATAAATCAATCCACGCATATACATCCAACTTATCTTTGACAAAGGAGTTGAAATCAATCCCTGAAACAAGGACAGTCACTTCAACAAATGATGCTGGGAAAACTGGATCTCTGCATGCATAAGTATGAAGCAAGATCCCTATCTTACACCTTAATCAAAAAAATCACTCAAAATACATTAAACACCCTGAATCAAGGACCTGACACCATCAAATTACTAGAGAACATTGGAGAAACTCTGTGTGACTTTGGCATAAGCAAAGACTTCTTAGAAAAGAACCCAGGATTCCAATTCAATCCCATCAAGGTGGCATGTACCAATGCCATCTCACTAGTCCCAGTGATCAATTTCTGTTCACAATTGATCGTAATGATAGGACTAAGAACCAAAGGGATCACATAAACAAGAATAGTGTCTGCAAATACTAGCTGATAGAATAAAAAAGGGAGAGAATGATCCAACATGGGAAGTGAGATACACAGCAGACCCATAGAATGGCAGATGTCCTAAACAGCACTCTGGCCTCAGAATCAGCCCTTAAGGCATGCGGATCCGGCTGAAAAGCCCATGAGAGTATTTCAGACATGGAAAGCCAAGACACCCTGGGGAAAAAAAAAAAAAAAAACTAAATGAAATATCTCCGTGAGTGAGATCCCAGTGGAAAGAACAGGTCATCAAAGAAGGAGGTACCTTTCTCTGAAGGGAGGAAAGAACTTCCACTTTGACCTTGGCCTTGTCTAAAAATTATCAGAGTCAGTGAACTCAGGGGTCTTACATAGCCTTGGCAGCTCATGACAAGAGCCTAGGGTGATTACTGATGCCATAAACAAGAGTGTCAATTTGTTAAGTCAACAACAGGAGTCACTGTGCACTTACTCCTCATGTAGGATCTTTGTCCTTAGTGTGCTGTACATTGAGATTTAATGCTATAACTAGTACTCAAACAGCATTTTTCACTTTATGTTTCTGTGTGGGAGCAAACTGTTGAAATCTTTACTTAATGTATGCTAAACTGATCTTCTGTATATAAAGAGAATCGAAAATGAATCTTGATGTGAATGGAAGGGGAGAGGGAGTGGGAAAGGGGAGGGTTGCGGGTGGGAGGGCATTATGGGTGGGGAAGCCATTGTAATCCATAAGCTGTACTTTGGAAATTTATATTCATTAAATAAAAGTTTAAAAAAATGGTATTAAAAAAAGAAAAAAAGAAAAGACCCCAGAAGCAGTCAATCAAAGCCAAAATTGACAAATAGGATTACATCAAGCTGAGAAGCTTCTGCATTGCCAAAGAAACACTCAGGCAAAATGAAGAGGTAACTGACAGAATTCAAGAAAATAATTGCAAAATATTTAACTGATAAAGGGTTACTATCCAAAATCTATAAACTCAATCTATAAACTCAGTGTTTCAAACTCAACATAGCTGAACTAAAATATCTTCCTGAATCCTATAGTTTCTCAAGTGGTACCACCAAACTTTTAATTTGCATAAGCCACCAGAGTATGGTAATATAACCACTGTCATTGGCCAAAGTAACAAATGCACAGAGCAGAAGAAATGTTGAAGTTTCAAGTGTATATGGAGTGCATCAGAAATTTGAATTCAGACTTTAAGGTGAGGAATATTGGTCAGATATGGCAAGGTTGAAGTACGTTATATATCTGGGGACTGTCAAGCCACCAATTTGACTACATAATCTAGTCCATCCAGGGATGGACTGTGGTTACAGAAGAGCCTAAAACAAATCTAAAGGTTTTATAAGTCATATAGGAGGTATGAACTTCATTTTTTAAAGACCTTTTTATTTATTTGAAAGGAAAACAGTAGAGAGAAATAGAGGGAGAGTGGAAAGAAGGGAGGGAGGGAGGGAGGGAGCGAGAGAGAGAGAGAGAGAATATAAATGAGTATGAATTTCCCACATACTGGTTCAGTCCCCCAAATGGCTCAGATGGCCTAGACTGGGCCAGGCTGAAGCTAGGAGCCTGGAACTCCATCCTAGTTTCCCACTTGGGTGGCAGAGGCTTAAGTATTGGGCCATCTTTCACTGCTTTCCAGGTGTCTTAGCAGGGAGCTGGATCAGCAGCAGGACAGCCAGGTCTTAAAGCATCACTCTACTATACAACACAGGCCTGAATTTCATTTTTTAATGGCAAAGAATCACTAATGAAATTTTATCTAATAAATGGAATAATTTAATTTATATTTTAAAAAGATATGCCCAGCTGTTAGCATTCAAGATGGTTTGAAGGGAAATGGAGGAAGAGTGAGTGTGCTACTTCAGCAGTCCTGGTCAAAGATAGAGCCTAGAGTAGGACTAGCGGGGAGTAAGTGGGTTCAAGAGCTATCTGGCATGTATAAGTGATAGGACATGACGACTAAATTCAGTGTAATTGAGAGAAATAAAAGTAACAAGGATGATTACAGGTTGTGACCTGGGAGCAACTATGTAACCAACTAGTAGCATTAATCAAATAGTTTTTCTTGCTCCTTCGAAATGTAGCCCACACTCACTCTTACTTCTCTGGCAATCCACGTAGTTTAGGCTCTTATTTCTTCCTTGCCTACTCTAAGAACTTCTAACTGGTATGAAAGAAGATGTTTTTTCAGGCTTTCAATCCACTGTACCTATCCCAGCTAGTACAGTCTTTAAAATACAACTAATCAAGTCATACTTATTATTGCTTCCAGCAACACCATGTTAACTGTTTAGCATGGTGTTCCACAATCTCATCAATAAGATAACAAATTCTACTTTCAATAACATTTTTCATGCATCCTAATCATAGGCAAAAGTATGGTTGTATGGATCTCATTAAAATTAAGAATTATTTTTCTTCAAGACATCAAGATAGTATACCAAAAATTCACCCATATTATTGCCATGTTGCAAATTATTTTCATTTTAAAGACTGAATAATATTTCATTCTATAGATATAGCTCATTTTCTTTATCCTTTCATTTAGCATTTGGCATTTTAAATTATTTCCATATCCTGGCTTTTGGAAGAGAGCCACAATAAATATAAAATGCTAGCATTTTGTTAAGATCTAAATTTCAATACTTCTGGATAAAAACCTAGAAGTGAGACTGCTGAATCGTACAATAGTTCTAGTTTTAACATTTTGGAAAGACCACCACACTGTTTTCCCATATTGACTGTACCATTTTTATTTCCAGCAACAGTGTCCAAAGGTCTCAACTTCCCTGTATTCTCACCAACACTTCTTGTCTTTTGTTGTTTTGATAACGGTTGTCCTAACAGGTGTGAGATGATATTTGACAGTGGTTTTGATTTGTATTTCCCTGGAGATAAGTGGTATTATTTATTTTACATGACATCATTAAGAACATAAAAAGAAAACTAAAAGAGTAGAAGGAGAAGTTTATAACACATAAATTTCTCATATCTAGAATATATAAGGAATATTAAATCAATTTGAGAGATAATTTCATAGGCAAACACTGTTTTTCACATGAAATTCACACAAAAATACCCAAATTGCCAATAATCAGGAAAAGATGCTCAACCCCATTAGTTATTAGTAATATATTAAAGTCATATAACAAAAACCAAGATTGCTGAAGATGAGGAGCCATTTAAATTTTCATATACTGAATATGTAAATTGATTACAACCATTTAGCCATGTTCAACTAAAGTTAAGCATACCCATATCTAGGAGTTATTTTTGGGTACATAACCCAATAGAAGTACATACATATATAGGTGTAAAAAGACACATTCCAAACTATTCATAGTACCATGTTTAGAATAAACCTAGGAAGAACAGAACGTAAGAAAATAAAATCAGTGAATAAATTACGGTAAGTTCATATACTGAAATGCTATGTAGTTCTGAAAATGAAAACATTTTAAGAAGCAGCATGGATAAACTTGGGAAATATAATACTGACCAAAACAGCCTACACCAAAAAAATAATTACTCCATAAAACCTGGTATGTAAGGTTCAAAGACAAATAAAAATAAGGTTCAAAAACAAGTAAAACTTGTTTATAAAGTTAGAAGTCAAGATGGTGACTATCTTTTAGAAGGATAGAGAATTAATAATTGGGAGATGATGGCACAAGAAATGTATCTGATATTCTGATATTTTATTTCTTATTTTTTATTTCTTGATCATAATGGTTCAAACCACAAAGTGTTCAAATTGTGAAATTCATTAAGCTAACCCCCTGATATTTCTACATGTGCAATAAACCTTGATAAAATGTTTTCTTTGAATATATATTGTTATTTAGCAACATTTAATAAAGAGATATAAACTGTTTTCGTATGACAGCACATATATCACATATAAAGGAAATAATGACATGTGTTTTAAACATGGCACAAAAAAGAAATTTTTCTCTGTTAAGCGGGGCATTTCACATTACACTAAAAATTCTGTTAATGATGTAATTTCTCTTGGACAGAGAAAGAAGGAAAAATGCACAGTTCCACCATATAGAAGAACATGACAGTTTGACTAGATTTAGAAAACTCAAGCTACCATTCCAAAACTCTACACAGAAGCTTTGTGAAAACATCATAAATTCTGAAAAATTAAGATTAATGAGACAGCTTAAACAGGTTTAGAATGATGAAACAGAAACCAAAGACTTTCCCTTTAGAATAATTCCTGGAAAAAATATAGGCCCAGTCTTTGCAAAAAAAAAAAAAAAAGTCATTATAGTAGCTATCAGAATCCTGGTGGTCTACACCCTGCCCTGTGGGCTGATGTACCTGTAACATTTATTAAGCATCATTAGGTTTAGGATGAGCTTCCATGTGCTATGTTGTTCACATCCTGCTCCTGGCAAATTCACAGAATGGCAAGCCATCCAGCAGAGGTTTTGAAGATGTCAGGACATGACTATGCCACACATATACTCCCACATCTCACCCTGCCCTGGGAATAAATTAAAATAAACACTATATATATATATATATATATGTTATGTATATTATATATATATTTAGATATATATAACCTATATATACACAACCTATATATATATAGAAATTGCATTGTTATACACACACACACACACACACACATACATATTACAGCAGACAGGCCTCAGGCAAATTCCATTTTCCTTCTGGGGTTGCACAAAACTTCATATGAAATATGAAGCTCACTAGGTGAGAACCTTTGAAATTTTAATAGTTGACTTGTGTGTGAAATATGGTGGATATGAAACCAAAATACTTAAGAAGAGAAATTTTTATGGAAGTTCTCCTACTTAAGTTCTGCCAAAATAAATTACTAATTTCATGACCAGTCTCATGCCCTGCTTAATAATTATGTTCTCTGTTACAATTAAAAATCAGCAACAATTTGGGTGGTAGCTTCCCAGCATCTTGAGTTAAAACTGTTACTTGGAAGATTTGATGTAAAATGCATGCAATGGATATGACAAAATAATTTCAGAATATCATAAAGGCACAGACCACAATGATCACACTTACTGAGCTAATGAGTAAATGTGTTCTACTGCATACACCAAGAAAGCTCAAGGAGAAATATCTGTAATAAATTATAGCAGTCTCTTAGCACATAGATGCTCCAGATATATAAAAACAACCCTAAACCTTGAAACTAAATAATGAGAAGAAACCAGTAGGTGGATGTCTGTATCGGTTTCCTAGGAAACAAGTTTATAACTTACCCAAAACACAGAAATAAGAACCTATGGTTCCTTTTCTTGCATCTTCAGTGGCCATCCTAAACTGAAAAAGAGGTAATTCTTTCAAAATGTGTTCAAATTATAAGAATACAAATATTTATAACATTTAACACACACAAATGATTTATGTCAGAAGATTTCACTTATTTTTGAAGAAATCTTTATCACAGTGTTTTATATAAAAGGTAACTCATATACAATGAAAAAACTTTATTAATTGAGTAACACTGGATTTTATTAAAAACTGTATTACCCAAATAGATTATAATTTATATTAATATGACATTATATATTGAAAAATGCATGGAATTTGTTTAAAAAACTAGTCAAAGTAAACTGAGACATTACAAAGTTTCCATTTATATATTTTTTACCATTTTAAGCATTTTTAAGTATAAAGCTCAGTGTCATTTAGTGTATTTCCATTGTTGTACAACTATCACCACCATTTGTTCCCAAACTTTTTATCAACTGAATCAGAAACTCTTTATCCATTAAATAACTACCGATTACCCTCTCCTCTTTCCAAGTCTACTCTCCTGTCTATGAATTTGACCTCATACAAATGGAACTTCATACAACATTTTAGATCAGTGTCTGGCTTATTTCAATTAGAATACATTTTTTTAAAACTTTTATTTAGTAAATATAAATTTCCAAAGTACAACTTTTGGATTACAGCGGCTTTTTCCTCCCCATAACTTCCCTCCCACTCGCTTCCATCCCATCTCCTGCTCCCTCTCCCCTTCCATTCACATCAAGATTCATTTTCAATTCTCTTTATATACAGAAGATCAATTTAGTATATATAAAGTAAAGATTTCATCAGTTTGCACCCACATAGAAACACAAAGTGTAAAATACTGTTTCAGTACTAGTTATAGCATTAATCCACATTGGACAACACATTAAGGACAGAGATCCCACATGAGGAGTAAGTACATAGTGACTCCTATTGTTGCTCTTGTCAGGAGTTGCCAAGGCTATGGAAGTATGGAAGCCTTTTGAGTTTGCCAACTTCGATCTTATTTAGACAAGGTCATAGTCAAAGTGGAAGTTCTCTCCTCCCTTCAGAGAAAGGTACCTCCTTCTTTGATGGCCTGTTCTTTCTACTGGGATCTCACTCGCATACAGCTTTCATTTAGGTTTTTTTTTTTTTTTTTCCAAAGTGTCTTGGCTTTCCATGCCTAAAATACTCTCATGGGCTCTTCAGCAAGATCCGAATGTCTTAAGGGCTGATTCTGAGGCCAGAGTGCTGTTTAGGACATCTGCCATTCTATGAGTCTGCTGTGTATCCCACTTCACAAGTTGGATCATTCTCTCCCTTTTTTATCTTTTTAAAAGCCACAGATACTGTGGCATATATCAAAATTTTACTCTTTTTTATATATGGCTACATAATATCCCATTGTACGCAAATGCTTCATGCTTATGCTTTCATCGACCAATGGACATTTTGGTTGTTTCTAGTTATTGGCTATTGTGAATAACGCCACTAAGAACACTGGTGTACAGATTTCTATTCTAGCCCCATTTTTAGATTCTTGGGGATGTGTACCTAAAATGGAATTTCCGGATTACATGGTGATTTTGTGAATTATTTTTTCAGGAACAGCCATACTATTTTCCATAGAAGCTGTATTATTTTTTTTAAGTTTTTATTTAATGAGTGCATTTTTCATAGGTACAACTTTGGAATATAGTAGTTCTTTCCCCCATAGCCACACTCCCACCAACTGCCATCCCACCTCCCTCTCCCTCTCCCATCCCCTTCATCATTATGGTTCATTTTTAGTTTGATTTTATATACAGAGGACCAACTCCATGTTAAGCACAGATTTCAACAGTTTGCACCCACCCACCCACACACACACACATACAACATATAGGTACAGTTTGTTAATAAGATTTGCAGTTGATTCTCATAGTACAACTCATTTTGTTTGACAGGCAGAGTTAGACAGTGAGAGAGACAGACAGAGAGAAAAGTCTTCCTTCCGTTGGTTCACCCCGCAAATGGCCACTATGGCCAGAACTATGCCTATCCGAAGCCAGGAGCCAGGTGCCTCTTCCTGGTCTCCCATGCGGGTACAGGACCCAAGCACTTGGGCCATTCTCTACTGCCTTCCTGGGCCACAGCAGAGAGCTGGACTGGAAGAGGAGCAACTGGGACAGAACCCGGAACCCCAACCAGGACTATAACCCAGGGTGCCAGAGCCACAGTTGAAGCATTAGCCAAGTGAGCCGCGGCACCAGCCGCATAGTACAACTCATTAAGGACAGAGGTCCTACATGGGGAGTAAGTGCACAGTGACTTCTGTTGTTGCTTTAACAATTAACATGCTTATTTACGATGGCAGTGATCACCCAAGGCCCTTGCCATGGGCTGCCAAGGCTATGGAAGCTTTTTGTGACCATAGACTCCATTGGTATTTGGACATGGCCATAATAAAAGTGGATGTTCTCTCCTCTCTTCAGAGAAAAGTACATCCTATTTTAATGGCCCTTTCTTTCCACTGAGGTCTCACAGAGATCCTTCGTGTAGGATATTTTTTGCCACAGATTCTTGGCTTTTCATGCCTGAAATGCTCTCACAGGCCCTTCAGAAAGACCAGGAAACCGTAAGGGTCGATTCTGAGGTCAGAGTGTTATTGACAGCGAATGTCATTCTAGGAGTCTGCTATATGGACTACTTCCCATATTGGATTTTCCTTTCTTTTTAATTCTCTATGTTATTATTACCAGGAACTTGATATTATATATGATCACTTTTACACTTAAACCTATCTATATGTTGACTTTGACATTTAAGATGGTATTTATACCACCAATTTTAATGGGTTTGGAATCCCATGACAAGTTTTTAGGTTGTAGCCTTAGTAGTAGTCTGCAGGACAGTATGCAGAACTATACTGCATTACAGTTATAGACTACCTCCTCCCTCTCTTATTCCCCCTCTTATTTTTTACTGGGATCTTTTTCCAAATGACTTAATATACATATGATTAACTCTATGTTACATAAAGAGTTCATCATATAGTATGAAGAAAAGAAGATGAAAGAAAAGAAAGGAAATACAAAATAAAAAGAAACAATAATAAACTGTCCCTCAACAGTCAGAACAAGGACTATTCAAGTCATTGGCTCTAAAAGTGTCGATTTCACTTCTATAGCTTTCATTGTAGGAGCACTATTAATTCTCCCAAATCAGGGAGAACACATGGTCTTTGTCTCCTTAGGACTGGGTTATTTCACTAGGTATGAAGTTTTCCAGCTTGCTCCATTTTGTTGCAAATTACTGGATTTCATCCTTTTTTACTGCTGTGTAGTATTCCATAGTGTAAATACCCCACAATTTCTTTATCCAGTCTTTGGTTGATGAGTATTGAGGTTGATTCCATGTCTTACCTATTGTGAATCGAGCTGCAATAAACATGGAGGTGCAGATAACTCTTTTATTTGATGATTTTATTTCCCTTGGCTAAATTCCCAGGAGTAGGATGACTGGGTCATATAGTAGGTCTATACTCAGATTTCTGAGGTATTCCCAAACTGACTTCCATAGTGGTTTTACAAGTTTGCATTTACATCAACAGTGGATTAGTGTGCCTTTTTCCCCCACATCCTCACCAGCATTTGTTGTTGGTAGATTTCTGTATGAGGGCCACTCTAACTGGAGTAAGGTGGAAACCTCATTGTGATTTTGATTTGCATTTCCCTGACAACTAGTGATCTTTGTGGGGAGCAACTGGGAGCAACTCGGACTAGACTAAGTTACTGGAATTAAGACTTATTCTATGCATCTGCACTCCCACAATATGGCGCTGGGAGAGGAGGAAACAGCTTCTACACAGCTGCCTCCAGTTCAACCAATAAACTGTAGGACCTGCTCCTGATTGGAGGAGAGCAGCGTACTCGGCGTGTGGGTAGCAGAGTTGGGATTGGTGGAAGAGGACTATAAAGAGGAGAGAGACAACATGCACCGGGAACATCTATCTAAGGGGAACACCTGAGCAGCCCCCGAGAGAGCCGGCCGGCGGTGTGCCGCTCCCCCACGGAAGTGGGGAAAGTGGCAGGGGGAACCGCCCTTCCACGGAGGTGGAAGGGACGGTAGCCAACCCGGGAAGAACCAGCAGCAAACCCGGGGAGGGCCGAGCAGACAAAAGAACAGCGCAGGGTCCTGTGTCGTTCCTCCACAAAGACGGGGAGCGACATAATGGTGCCGTGACTCGGATATGAAGCCTAGGCAGGGTTTAGTGTCATTCCTCCACGAAGACGGGGAGTGACAGATCCTGAACATTTTTTCATGTGCCTGTTGGCTATTTGGATTTCCTCTTTTGAAAAATGTCTGTTCAAGTCCTTGGCCCATCTCTTAACTGGGTTGTTTGTTTTGTTATTGTGGAGTTTCTTGATCTCTTTGTAGATTCTGGTTATTAATCTTTTACCCATTGCGTAGTTTGCAAATAATTTCTCCCATTCTGCTGGTTGCCTCTTCACTTTCCTGATTGTTTCTTTTGCTTTACAGAAGCTTCTCAATTTGAGGTAATCCCATTTGTTCTTTTTGGCTTTGACTACCTGTGCCTTTGGGGTCTATTCCAGGAATTCTTTGCCTCTGCCAATGTCTTACAGGGTTTCCCCAATGTTCTTGATTAATTTGATAGTGTTGTGGCACAGATTTAGATCTTTAATCCATATTGAGTTGTTTGGTTTTTTTTTATTTGACAGAGCTAGAGAGAGAGAGAGAGAGGTCTTCCTTCCATTGGTTCACTCTCCAAATGGCCACTACAGCCGGCACTGTGCCAATCTGAAGCCAGGAGCCAGGTGCTTCCTCCTGGTCTCCCACGTGCATGCAGGGGCCCAAGCGCTTGGGCCATCCTCCACTGCCTTCCCAGGCCACAGCAGAGAGCTGGACTGGAAGAGGAGCAACCGGGACCAAAACTCGGCACCCACATTGGATGCCGGTGCCGCAGGTGGAGGATCAACCAAGTGAGCCACGGCGCCAGCCCTGAGTAGATTTTTGTGTAAGGTGTAAGGTAGGGGTCTTGCTTCATACTTCTACATGTGGACATCCAGTTTTCACAGCACCATTTATTGAAGAGACTGTCCCTGATTAAGGGATTGGTTTTAGTTCCTTTGTCAAATATAAGTTGGTTACAGAAGTTTGGATTGATTTCTGGGGTTTCTATTCTCTTTCACTAGTATGTCCATCTATTTTTTACCATTACCAGGATGTTCTGATTATAATTGCCCTGTAGCATGTCTTGAAGTCTGGTATAGTGATGCCTCTGGCATTGTTTTTTGTTATATAAGATTGCTTTAGCTATTTGAGGTCTTCTGTTCCTCCATATGAATTTCAGGATCATTTTTTCTAGATTTGAGAAGAATGTCTTTAGTATTTTGATTGGTATAGCATTGAATCTGTAAATTGCTTTTAGAAGAATGGAAATTTTGATGATATTGATTCTTCCAATCCATGAACATAGCAGATTTTTCCTTTTTTTTGTATTTTCTATTTCTTTCTTTAATATTTTGTAATTCTCATTGTAGAGATCTTTGACATCCTTGGTTAAATGTATTCCAAAGTACTCGATTATTTTTGTGGCTATTGTGAACAGGATTGATCTCAGAAGTTCTTTCTCAGCTGTGGCATTTTCTGTATACAAAGGCTGTTGATCTCTTTGTATTGACTTTGTATCTTGCTACTTTACCAAACTCTTCTATGAGTTCCAATACTTTCTTAGTGAAGTCTTTTGGATCTCCTATATATAGAATCATGTCATCTGCAAATAGGGATAGTCTGACTTCCTCCTTCCCAATTTGTAGTCCTTTGATTTCTTTTTCTTGCCTAATGGCTCTGGCTAAAATTTCTAGGACTATATTTAATAGCAATAGTGAGAATGGGCATCCTTGTCTTGTACTGGATTTCAATGGAAATGCCTCCAACTTTATGTAAATTTTTTAAAAATTTCCAAAAAATATAGATGGTTGGGCATTTGGCCTAATGGTTAAGATACCATTTGTTACACTTACATCCCATATTAGGGGAGTGCCTGGGTCCAAGCCTTGGCTCCAACTATTATTTCAACTTCCAGCTAATGTGCACTCTGGGAGACAGCAGCTGGTGGCTTAAGTCGTTGAGTTCCTGCTACCCACTAGGGAGACCTTAATGGAGTTCCTGCCTCCTGGCTTCATTCTGTCCTAGTTCCAAACAATGCGGACATTTGAGGAATGGACTAGCAGAGTTTGAATGCAAGTTTGCTCTCCCTCTTTTTAGTTCTTAAAAATGTTTTTAAAAATGTAGAACTGGAGGAACCCACTGACCTACACGGGTAGAAAAACTAAATGTATTCATAATGTATATTATGATAAAAATGCTGAGAGAAATGACTTAAAATCAAGAATACAGAGATAACTTGAAAAAGTTCTTAACATTCCCATAATTAAACAGAAATTAAACACCCCTGAGTTCTTGGCAGATGCCATCAACTTGTACACTCCAAGATTTCCTGTAAGATTTTTTTTTGACAGGCAGAGTTAGACAGTGAGAGAGAGAGAGACAGAGAGAAAGGTCTTCCTTCCGTTGGTTCACCCCCCAAATGGTCACTAGGGCCAGCGTGCTGTGCCAATCCGAAGCCAGGAGCCAGGAGCTTCTTCCTGGTGTCCCATGTGGGTGCAGGGGCCAAGCACTTGGGCCATCCTCCACTGCATTCCCGGGCCACAGCAGAGAGCTGGCCTGGAAGAGGGGCAACCGGGACAGAATCCAGCGCCCCAACCAGGACTAGAACCCAGGGTGCTGGTGCCACAGGTGGAGGATTAGCCAAGTGAGCCACGGCACCGGCCTCCTGTAAGATTAACAACAATCTTGGCAAGATATGATAATGAATCACAATCTTATCAGAAATTCTTTACTTAACCTAATGTCCAACCTATAATTAAATTCCATTTTTCTTTTTTTAAGATTTATTTTTCATCTATTTGGATTTATTGGAAGGCAGAGTTACAGAGAAGGAAAACACTGAGAGAAAGACAGAATGAGAGACACAGAGATTTTCCATCCACTGGTTCACTCCCGAGGTGGCCACAACGGACAGCACTAGGCCAATCCAAAGCCAGGAGCCAGGAGCTTCATCAGGGTCGCCCACTCGGGCCACCTTTTGCTGCTTACTCAGGTGCACTAGCAGGGAGCTAGATAGGAAGTGGAGCAGCTGGGTCTGGAACCAAAGCCCATGTGGATGCAGGCATTGCAGGCAGTGGCTTAATGTGCTATGGCACAATGTTGGCCCCTTAAATTCCATTTTCTATCCTTAGTAAGTAGAGAATAACTGTTCACCAACTTTTCTAATGCTTCCCTCTTCTCTAATAGCTCCCCCACTTTTCTTTTCAACCATTTAAATTTTTTCACGAAGTTTCTTTTAATTTTCTTCCTGCCTCATCTCTCAGATTCTATATTCACAAAGGTACTTCAAAAGTTTATGGAAAAATAGAGCTATTGGATAAGTTTAAATGCAAAACAATTTTGTACTTACATTTTTTATAATACATATTTCCAACAACTTTTTGAAGACCCTATGTATATAAAATATATTTTTCAAATTATATTTTGATGATATAAAAGTTTATATATGAACAAAATTTGAAAAGAAGAATATATTTAATATAGGAAAAACAAATAAGCCTTTACCATTATCCACAACTGACAAATAACAATGAATTCAAATGAAACATATAGGACACTCATAATAAAGTATTGTTCTGCAAGACCCCAGCAGAAGGAACAGGCCATCAAGGAGAGAGGCGCCTTTCTCTGAAGGGAGGAAGGAACCTCCACTGTGATACCGCCTTGACTAAACAAGTTCAGAGTCGGTGAACTCAAGGGGCTTCCATAGTCTAGACAGCTCATAGCAAGATTCTCGGGTGATTGCTGACGTCATAAATAAGAGTGCCAATTGTTAAATCAACAGGAGTCACTGGGTACATGCTCCCCACATAGGATCTCTCTCCTTAATGTGTTCTACTATGAAACTTAAAAAACAACACTACTAGTCGAACAATACCCTATACCTTGTGCGGTTGTGTGAGTGCAGCCTGTTGAAATCCTTGCTTAGTATATACTAAGTTGATCTTCAGTATATGAAGGTAATTGAAAATGAAACTCGGGCCAGCGCCGTGCCTCAATAGGCTAATCCTACGCCTAGTGGCACCGGCACACCGGGTTCTAGTCCCGGTTGGGACGCCGGATTCTGTCCCGGTTGCCCCTCTTCCAGGCCAGCTCTCTGCTGTGGCCCAGGAATGCAGTGGAGGATGGCCCAAGTGCTTGGGCCCTGCACCCACATGGGAGACCAGGAAGAAGCTCCTGGCTCCTGGCTTCAGATCAGCGTGGTGCGCTGGCCGCAGCGGCCATTGGAGGGTGAACCAACGGCAAAAGGAAGACCTTTCTCTCTTTCTCTCTCACTGTCCACTCTGCCTGTCAAAAAGGAAAAAAAAAAAAAGAAAAAAAAAGAAAATGAAACTCGATGAAGGGGGGGATGGGAGAGGGAGTGGGAGAGGGGAGGGCCACGGGGGAGGAGAAAGATTGGGGGGGGGGAGCCACAACAATACAAAAGTTGCACTTTGTAAATTCACATTTATTAAATAAAAAAAAAAACAACTATATAACAAACAAACAAAAAAAGAACTTAATATTTACCCTTTTAGTATTTTTTATGTTCTACTTAAAACTATTGGTTGAACTCTGTGATTAATACACAATTACACTTAGGTGTTTAATTAATGCTACAACTAGTACTCAAATAGTATTTTACACTTTGTGTTTCTGTGTGGGTGCAAACTGTTGAAATCTTTACTTAATATATGCTAAATTGATCTTCTGTATATAGAGATAATTGAAAATTAATCTTGATGTGAATGGAAGGGTGAGATGGAGTGGGAGAGGGGAGTGTTGTGCATGGGAGGGAAATTATTGGGGGGGGGAAGCTATTGTAATCCATAAGCTGTACTTTGGAAATTTATGTTCATTAAATAAAATAAAATATAAATATAAAAAATAAAGTATTGTTCTGAATGCTAAACATACATTGATTGCCAACGACCATATGAAGGACTAGTTTATTCTCATTTCCCAATTGAGAAAGTAAGACATAAACAGTACAAGTAACTTACTCAAACAAGAAGTTAAATGATTTTTTTCCCAGGACTTTTGTTTTTTCAAGATTTAATTTATTTATTTGAAAAGCAGAGGTAAAAGAGAGAGAGGGAGAGACAGAAAGAGAAGTCTTTTCCATCTTCTGGTTCACTCCTAAAAGGGCCACACTGTCTGAAGCTGGGCCATTCTAGCCAGGAATCAGGAGCTTCATCTGGGCCATTCATCAGAGGCACAAGCACTTGGGCTGTCCTCTGTTGCATTCCCAGGTGCATTAGCAGGGAGCTGGATCTGAACTGGAGCAGCCGGAACTCCAACATGTGTCCATATGGGATGCCTGCACTGCAGGCAGCGACTTAACAAACCATGCCACAATGTCAGCCCATTTTTACCAAGATGTAAGGGATACTCAAGACAGAGGTATAGTCAATCCAACATCTTCAAACTCTAGGGCAAGGCTCATCTACTAAACAACAGTGCCATTAGAATTCCTAAGATGGATCACACTGAATTTTATAATATTTTGATGGGGTTAAAACTTCATTTAAAATACAATACAATGATTCTGGGACAAAGAAAGACCCAACTGTAAGAAAATTACCAAAAAAAAAAAAAAAGAAAACCTTTAAGATACAATGATATTGGAACTGGCACTGTGGCATTAGCAGGTAAAGCCACTGCCTGCAGTGCCAGCATCCCATATGGGCGCTGGTTTGAGTCTTGGCTGCTCCACTTCCAGTACAGTTCTCTGCTATGGCCTGGGAAAGCAGTAGAAGATGGTTCAAGTGCTTGGGCCCCTGCACCCATGTGGGAGACCCAGAAGAAGCTCCTGGCTCCTACTTTCAGATTGGCTCAGCTCTGGCCATTGTGGCCATTTGGGGAGTGAATCAGATTCTCTCTCTCTCTCTCTCTCTCTCTCTCTCTGCTTCTCTGTAACTCTACCTTTCAAATAAAAAATAAAAATCCTTAAATATATATATGTATATATATAATGATATAGATAGCTTAAAATAAAAGGATATAAAACTCTATACTGGCCGGCGCCACGGCTCACTAGGCTAATCCTCTGCCTTGCGGCACCGGCACACCGGGTTCTAGTCCCGGTCGGGGCGCCGGATTCTGTCCCGGTTGCCCCTCTTCCAGGCCAGCTCTCTGCTGTGGCCAGGGAGTGCAGTGGAGGATGGCCCAAGTCCTTGGGCCATGCACCCCATGGGAGACCAGGATAAGTACCTGGCTCCTGCCATTGGATCAGCGCAGTGCGCCAGCCGCAGCGCGCCAGCCGCGGCAGCCATTGGAGGGTGAACCAACGGCAAAGGAAGATCTTTCTCTCTGTCTCTCTCTCTCACTGTCCACTCTGCCTGTCAAAAAAATTTAAAAAAAAAAAAATTGTAGATTAATTCACTGTGCCACAATACCAGCCCCTGAGCAGTATAGAGTTGTGTTGTTTTTTTTGTTTGTTTTTGACAGGCAGAGTGGACAGTGAGAGAGAGAGACAGAGAGAAAGGTCTTCCTTTGCCGTTGGTTCACCCTCCAATGGCAGGCATGCTGCGGCCGGCGCACCGTGCTGATCCGATGGCAGGAGCCAGGTACTTATCCTGGTCTCCCATGGGGTGCAGGGCCCAAGCACTTGGGCCATCCTCCACTGCACTCCCTGGCCACAGCAGAGAGCTGGCCTGGAAGAGGGGCAACCGGGACAGAATCCGGCGCCCCGACCGGGACTAGAACCCGGTGTGCCGGTGCCGCAAGGCAGAGGATTAGCCTAGTGAGCCACGGCGCCGGCCTAATCTACAACTTGCAATGCCACCCTCCCATTTGGGTGCGGGTTTGAGTTCCTGATGTTCCACTTCCAATCCAGCTCCCTGCTATTGTGCTAGAGAAAGCAACAGAAGACAGTTCAAGTCCGTGGGCCCGTGTACCCATGTGCAAGACCCACATGGAGTTCCTGGGGTGCACCCATTTGGGAAGTGAACCAATGGGTGGAAGATCTGTCCCTCCCTTCCCCTCTCCCTCCCTCCCTCTCTCCCTCCTTCCCTCCCTCCCTGCCTCCCTTCCTCCCTCCCTCCCTCTCTCTCTGCCTTTCAAAGAAATCTTAAAAAAAAAAAAAAACTATAAAGTTCAAAACTAATATAAAAAAGCTGAAATAGCTATACAGCATTTGAAAATAAGTTATAAGAATGAAAAATACTATTTGGATACAAGAATTAATGTTCCAAAAAAACATAAAAATATTTAAAGTGCATCAACGGGAAGAAAGAGCTTTAATAAGAGTGCAACAAAAATCAGAAAAAAAAAGGAGGGGGGTGAAACAGGATTGCTAAAACTGTAATTGGAGACCTCAATATTATCTTGCCAGTAATTTACTAAGTAAGTAGAAGGCAATCAATAAGAATATAGATGGTTAAAACCACAGTATATATCAACTTGATCTAACTGACATGTATAGAACTCTTCACATAACACCAGCAGAATACATATTTTTTTCAAGTGCACATGGTACATTCACAAAATATACCATATTCTGGGTCATGAAGCAAGTCTCAGTAAATTTAAAGGGTTTGAGAACATGCTGCTTTTGTCTTCTAACTACAACATAATTAAACAAGAAATCAATGACGTAAATACAGCTGGATAATTCGAGATATTTGGACACTAAATCACGTAATTCTAAACAACCCATGAGTGAAAGTGAAAAACAATCACTAGGAAAAATTTAAAATATTTTGTTCTGAAAGAAAATATTATGCTGAAATTCATGGGATATAGTCAAAACAGTGCTTGGAGGTAAATATAGCTTCAGATACTTATATTAGAAAACAAAGCTCTAAAACCAATTAATTCTAGTACCATGGAAAATCAAAAACAAGAAGCAAACAAAAAAGTAATCAGAAAGAAGGTAATTGCTATGGATTGAATGTATGTGTTCCTCAAAAATGCATATGTTGGAATCTAATACCCAATGTGGTAACACTAAGAGGTAGGGATTTTGGCAAGCAATTAAGTTATGAGTGTTCCATTCTCATGAATGTGATTAGTTCCCTTATAAAAGAAGTTGAAGAGATCACATTCACCTCTTTTGCATTTTTGTTGCTTCTACCATGTGAAGACATTGCATTTGTCCCTCTGAAGACAGAGTAGCAAGATATCATCTTGGAAGCACAGAGTGACACCAAGTCTGCTAGATCTCAATCTTGGACTTCTTAGCCTCCAAATTCTGTTTATAAATTACACATTCTAAAATATTCTGTTCTACCAAACCAAATGGACTAACAGATTGTAAAACTTGTAAAACCTCTATGGAAGTCAGTTTGGGGATACCTCAGAAAATGAAGAGGTAGTAAAACTGAAAATTGGCAGGTAAGAGAGAATACTAGTGAAACCAAACTGTGATTTTTAGAAAAGACTCAGAGGGGCCGGTGCTGTGGCGCAGTGGGTTAACGCCCTGGCCTGAAGCGCCAGCATCCCATATGGGCGCCGTTTCAAGGCCCGGCTGCTCCTCTTATGATCCAGCTCTCTGATATGGCCTGGGAAAGCAGTAGAAGATGGCCCAAGTCCTTGGGCCCCTGTATCTCGTGGGAGACCCAGAAGAGGCTCCTGGCTCCTGGCTTCAGATCTGCTCAGCTCCGGCCATTGCAGCCAATTGGAGAGTGAACCAGCGGATGGAAGACCTCTCTCTCTCTCTCTCTACCTCTCCTCTCTCTATGTAACTCTGCCTTTCAAATAAATAAGTCTTTAAAAAAAAAAAAAGACTCAGAAAACTTGTGGCTGACATTGTGGCACAATGGGTTAAACAATCTGTGATGCCACTATCCCATATAAGCATAGATTCTTGTCACAGCTGCTCCACTTCCAATTCAGCTCCCCAGCTAAAATGATTGGGAAAAGCAACAGGAGATGATCTATGTACTTGGACCCTGTACCCCAACATGGGAGACCCCAGTGGCGTTCCTGGATACTGGCGTCTGCCTAGTCCAGCCTTGACCACTGTGAACATATAAGGAGTCAACCAGCAGATGGAAGATATCTCTCTCTCTATCTCTGTATAACTCTGTCTTTTAAATACAAAATAAATAATTTTTTTCTGCTTAGTCCAGCCTTGACCACTGTAAACATATAAGGAGTCAACCAGCAGATGGAAGATACCTCTCTTTCTGTATAACTCTGTCTTTTAAATACAAAATAATTTTTTTTAAAAAAATTGACAAAACTCTAGTCTAACTAGTCAAAAAGATGAGAAACCACAAATTAATCAGTATCAGGGATCAAAGAGGGACATACCTATAGAAAAGCAAAATATGGGAATATTAATAATTTCTGGCCAATATAACTACAATGATAAGTAAATTGGAGTTGTTTCTTGGGATAAAAGAAAAAAAATGGACTCATAAAGAAATATAACTTTGCTGACTTAACAAATATTCATTATTAAAAATTTCACAGTTAGTTGTTACCAGGGTTTAGAAATTATGGAGAGCAGGACATTGAGGGTAACCTTTAATGATAGCATCAGACTAACCTTGTGTTAGTCTCTATACCTAAAATTAGTGTCTAGACGTAAAATAAATGTATGGAACTACATATGCTCATGTTACCAAAGTCCATTTCTGGATTCTATATTATAATATAGTTACATGAGTTGCAACCATAGGAAAACTGGGTAAAGGGTACATAGATCCTTGTTGCACTACTTCTACAGCTTATGAATCTATAATTATTGCAAAACATTAAAGAATTTCTTTTTTTACTTTATTTAAGAAATACAAACTTCATGCATTTAATGCATACATATTTGGAAAAATGGTCATTCTTCCCCCTACCTCCCTCTCACACATACTCTACCATTCTACCTCCTCCATCTCCCTTTCCCACTCTTATTTTTATGAAGATCTGTCTTAAGGTAATTTTATACTCATAAGATTAACCCTACACTAAGTAGAGAGTGCACTGAATAGTATGAAGAAAAAAGAAAAAAAAAAAACACAAACAAGAAAAACATTGTTCCTCAACAGTCAGGACATGGGCTATTGAATAGCATTTCATCTCAAGGTATCTGTTTTACTACTATGGATTACCTTTTAGGTTCTCTATTAGCTATTACAGATCAGAGAAATCATATGGTATTTTTTTTGTGACTAGCTTATTACACTAAGTATAATGGTTTCTAGTTGCATCCATTTTGTTGCAAATGGTAGGACTTCATTTTTTCTTACTATATTATAATATTCCATAACATATATATACCATAATTTTTTCTTATCCAGTTTTCAGTTGATGGACATCTGGGGTGGATCTCTAACTTAGCTAATGTAAATTAGGCTGAAATGAACATGAGGATACAGATCACTCTTTCATATGCAGGTTTCATTTCCTTTGGGTAAATTCCCAGGAGTGGGATGGCTGGGTTATATGGAAGGTTTATATTCAGTTTTCTGAAGTGTCTCCACCATACTGTCTGCACAGTGGCTTTTCACTGAATGTTACTGGTCCTGAGCATTTTTTCATATGTCTGTTGCCAATTTGGATTACCTCTTTTGAAAAATTCTGTTTAAGTCCTTTGCCTATTTCTTCACTGGGTAGCTTGTTTTGTTGTTCTTGACATTATTAATCACAATATGTATTCTGGTTATTAATTCTTTATCAGTTGAATAGTTTACAAATAATATCTCCCATTCTGTCAACTGTCTCCATTTTGTTGAGTCTGTCTTTTGCAGTACAGAAGCTTCTCATTTTGATGTAATCCCATTCATGAATTTTGGCTTTCATTGCTTGTGCCTCTGGGGTCCTTTTCAGGAAGTCTTTGGCTATGCCAATGTCTTACAGGTTTTTCTCAATGTCCTCTAATAATTTGATGGTGTCAAGTCATAGATTTAGGTCTTTTTTTTTAAAGACTTTGTGTATTTATTTGAAAGTCAGAGTTACACAGAGAGAAGAAAGGCAGAGAGAGAGAGGTCTTCCTTCCATTGGTTAACTCCCAAATTGGCCATAATGGCTGGAGCTGTGCTGATCCGAAGCCAGTAGACAGGTGCTTCTCCTGGTCTCCTATGCAGGTGCAGGGCCCAAGCACTTGGGCCATCCTCCACTGCCCTCCCAGGCCACAGCAGAGAGCTGGACTGGAAGGGGAGCAACCGGGACTAGAACCCAGCACCCATATGGGATGCCGGCGCTGCAGATGGAGGATTAACCAAGTGAGCCACAGCGCCAGCCCAGATTTAGGTCTTTAATCCATTTTGAGTGGATTTTTGTGTAAGGTATAAGGTAAGGGTCTTCCTTCATACGTCTGCATGTGGAAATCCAGTTTTCCCAGGACTATTTTGTTGAAGAGATTGGCCTTGTTCCAGGGATAGATTTTAGCTCTTTGGTCAAATATAAGTTGGTTGCAGATGCTTGGATTGATTTCTGGCATTCCTATTCTTTTTTTTTTAAAGACGTTATTTATTTGAGAGTTAAGAGTTACAGACAGTGAGAGGGAGAAATAGAGAAAAGTCTCCGTCCACTGGGTCACTCCCCAAATGGCCACAATGGCTGGAGCTGTGCCAATCTGAAGCCAGGAGCCAGGAGCTTCCTCTGGTCTCCCACGGGTGCAGGGCCAAAGGACTTGAGCTATCTTTTACTGCTTTCCCAGGCTATAGCAGAGAGCTGGATTGGAAGAAGAGCAGCCAGGATTAGAACCAGTGCCCAAATGGGATGCCGGCACCGCAGGCAGAAGATTAACCTACTGCACCACAGTGCTGGCCCCTGGCATTTCTATTCTGTTCCATTAGTCTATCCATCTGTTTTTTTGTGTGTGTCAGTACCATGGTGTTTTGATTATAACTGCCCTATAGTATGTCTTGAAATCTGGTATTGTGATGTCTCCACCTTTGTTTTTGTTGTTTAGCTATTTAGGTTCTCCAGTGTTCCCACATTAATTTCAACAGAATTTTTTCTATATCTGAGAAGAACACCCTTGGTATTTTGATTGGTATTGCATTCAATCTGTAAATTGCTTTTGGAAATATGGATATTTTGATGATATTGATTCTTTCAATCCATGAACTTGGAAGATTTTTCCATTTTTTTTTTGTTTCTTCTTCTATTTCTTTCTTTAATGTTTTGTAATTCTCATTGTAGAGATCTTTGATATCCTTGGTTAATTTTATTCCAAGGTATCTGATTTTTTTTTTTGTAGCTACTGTGAATGAGTTTGAGCTTAGAAGTTCTTTCTCAGCTGTGGAATTGTCTGTATATACAAAGGCTGTTATTTTTGTCTATTGATTTTATATCCTCTGACTTACCAAACTCTTCACTGAGTCCCAGTAGTCTCTTAGCAGAGTCTTTTGGATCTCCTATATATAGAATCATGTCATCTGCAAATAGGGGTAATTTGACTTCCTCCTTCCCAATTTTTATCCATTTTTCTTGCCTAATGGTTCTAGCTAAACCTTCCAGGACTATATTTAATAGCAGTGGTGACAGTGGTCATCCTTGTATGGTTCTGGAACTCACTGCGAATGCTTCCAAATTTTTCCATTCAATAGTACGCTGGCCATGGGTTTGTCCTTAGTAGCCTTGATTGTGTTGATGAATGTTCCTTCTATACCCAATTTGCTTAGTTTTCATCATGAAAGGATGTTGTATTTTGTCAAATGCCTTCTCTGTATCTATTGAGATGATCACATGGTTTTTGTTTTTCAGTTTGTTAATGTGATGTATCACATTGATTGATTTGCCAATGTTGAACCATTCCTGCTTGTCAGGGATAAATCCCACTTGAGCCACGTGAATAATCTTTCTGATGTATTGTTGGAATCAATTGGCTAGAACATTGTTGAGGATTTTCGCATCTATGTTCATCAGGGAAATTGGTCCATAGTTCTCAATTCCATCTTTTTCAGGTTTAGAAATTAAGGTGATGCTGGCTTCATAGAAAGAATTTGGGAGGATTCCCTCTTTTTCAATTGTTCTGAGTAGTTTGAGAAGAATTGTAGTTAGTTCTTTCTCAAATGTCTGGTAAAATTCAGCAGTGAAGCCATCTGGTGCTGGGCTTTTTTTTGTTCAGAGGGTCTTCATTACTGATAAAATTTCCATCTTGGTTATGGGTCTGTTTAGGTATTCTGTGTCTTTATGGTTCAATTTATGTGGGTCATATGTGTCCAGGAATCTATCTGTTTCTTCGAAGTTTCCAAGTTTGTTGGCATACAGTTCTTTGTAGTAATTTCTTATGATTCTTTTCATGTCTGTGGTGTCTGTTTCTACATTTCCTTTTTCTGTTGTTACATTATCTTTTTCAGCTCTGATTTTATTAATTTGTGTCTTCTCTCTCCCTTTTTCATTAGTTGGGCCAATGGTGTGTCAATTTTGTTTTTCTTTTTAACTTTTATTTAATAAGTATAAATTTCCAAAGTACAGTGGATTACAGTGGTTCCCCCCCACCATAACTTCCCTCCCACCCACAAACCCCATCTCCTGCTCCCTTTCCCATTCCATTCACATCAAGATTCATTTTCAATTCTCTTTATATACAGAAGAGAATTTACTTATATATATATTAAGTAAAGATTTCAACAGTTTGCACCCACACAGAAACACAAAGTATTGTTTGAGTACTAGTTAAAGCATTAATTCACATTGAACAACACATTAAGGACAGATATCCTACATGGGGAGTAAGTGCACAGTGACTCCTGTTGTTGATTTAACAACTGGCACTCTTGTTGTTGGCATCAGTAATCACCCTAGGCTCTGGTCATGAGTTGCCAAGGCTATGGAACCCTTTTGAGTTCACCAACTTCTATCTCATTTAGACAACATCATAGTCAAAGTGGAAGTTCTCTCCTCCCTTCAGAGAAAGGTGCCTCCCTCTTTGATGGCCCATTCTTCAAAGCTCTTCATTTTGATGATCTTTTTTATTGCATTTTGGTTTCAATTTTGTTGATTTCTTGTCTAATTTTAATTGATTCCTTTTTTTTCTGACTAGTTTTTGGTTTGTTTTGCTGTTGCTTTTCTAGATGCTTGAGATGCATTGATAGCTCATTTATTTGGTACCTTTCTAATTTCTTAATTTATGCACCAGCACCAATTGCTATAAACTTTCCTCTTAACACTCCTTTTCCTGTATCCCATAAGATTTTATATGTTGTATTGTTGTCTTCATCTGTTTCCAGAAATTTTTTGATTACTCTTTTGATTTCTTTAATGACCCACTCTTCATTCAGGAGCATGTTGTTTAGTCTCCATGTGTTTACATATGTTCCACAAATTCCTGAGTTGCTGATTTCCAGCTTCATTCCATTGTGGTCCAAGAAGATGCATGGTATGATTTGAATTTTTTGAATTTGCTGGGACTGGGTTTATGACCTAGTATGTGGTCAATCCCAAGAAAGTTCCATGCAGTGCTGAGAATGTGTATTCTGCAACTGTAGGATGGAAAGTTTTGTAGATATCTGTTAGGTCCTTTTGATCTATAGTGTCAATTATCTCTGTTGTTTCCTTTCTGATTTTCTGTCTGGTTGATCTGTCCATTGATGAAAGTGGAGTATTGAAGTCCTCCATTACTATTGTATTGAAGTCTATGTCTCCCTTTAGATCCCTTAACATTTCCTTTAAGTAGTCATTTATTAAAATAGCATTTTAATGCAGTGTATACATATTTATAATAGCTACATCCTCCTGTTGAGTTGATCCCTTAATCATTATATAGTGCCCCTCTTTGTCTCTTTTAACAGTTTTTGTGTTAAAGTCTATTTTGTGGCTGGCACCGTGGCTCACTAGGCTAATCCTCCGCATAGCGGCGCCGACACACCAGGTTCTAGTCCTGGTTGGGGCACAGGATTCTGTCCCGGTTGCCCCTCTTCCAGGCCAGCTCTCTGCTGTGGCCAGGGAGTGCAGTGGAGGATGGCCCAGGTGCTTGAGCCCTGCACCCCATGGGAGAACAGGAGAAGCACCTGGCTCCTGCCTTCGGATCAGCGCAGTGCACCAGCCGCGGCGGCCATTGGAGGGTGAACCAACAGCAAAGAAGACCTTTCTCTCTGTCTCTCTCTCTCTCACTGTCCACTCTACCTGTAAAAAAAAAAAAAAAAAGTCTATTTTGTCTGATATTAGGATGGCTACACCAGCTCTTTTTTGGTTTCTGTTGGCATGGAATATCTTTTTCCATCCTTTCACTTTCAGTCAGTGTGCATCTTTGTTGGTGAAATATGGTTTCTTGTAGGCAGCAAATAAGTTTTTTGTTTATTTTTATTTTTATTTTTTGTTTTTTAATCCATTCAGCCAGTCTGTATCTTTTAACTGGAGAGTTGAGGCCATTTACATTCAAAGTGACTACTGATAAGTAATGACTTTGCCCTGCCATTTTTCTGTAAATATTGCTATTATTTGGTTTGGATTTCCTTTCTACTTTTACTGGGAGATTTTTCTGCCTTTACCTTCTTTCATAGTGATGACCATGTTTCTGGTTTTTGTGTGCAATACATCCTTAAGCATCTTCTGCAGGGTTGGATGGGTGCTGACAAATTCTTTCAATTTCTGTTTGTCATGGAAGATCTTTATTTCAATCTCATTCATAAATGAGAGCTTTGAAGGGCATAGTATTCTGGCTGACAGTTCTTTTCTCTCAATACTTAGACTATATCTCACCTTTCTCTCCCAGCCTGTAGAGTTTCTGATGAGAAGTCAGTTGTGAATCTAATCGGAGAGCCTCTGGAAGTTATCTGGCATTTCTCTCATGCACATTTACTATGGAGAGTTTGATTACAATTGTGTCGTGGTGAAGATCTTTTCTAGTCATGTCTATTAGGAGTTCTATGTGCTTCCTGTACTTGGATATCCCTTTCTCCAGACTAGAGAAATTTTCTGTTATTATTTCACGAAAAAGGCCTTGTCTCCTCCATTTGGCTGGTTACTGGGTGTCGATATGAGCTGGCACAGTTGCTATGTATGTTCAAAATGGCATCCACTCTCTGTTACAGGACATTGTTCCAAGGTGATCTGGAAAAGAGAAATGTGCCTCCTTATTTTTTTTCTCCTCTAGTTTGGCAAGTAAACTATCCCCCAGGGGCTCCAACCTGGATTACCTTTACGCTTTTCCTACAGCTTCATCACCAGCAGCATGGGATGCTACAGTCTGCTCTCACCTCACTCTCCAAAGCTGGTATACAGACTCTTGGTTGCTGGGTTCCTGAGTTGTGGGCATCCACGCCCCCCACATTTGTTCACTGAGTCCTTTTAATCCTATCATCCAGTCTGTATCTTTTAGCTGAAGTGTTGAAACTATTTACATTCGTTTTTTTATTTTTTATTTTTGACAGGCAGAGTGGACAGTGAGAGAGAGAGAGAGACAGAGAGAAAGGTCTTCCTTTTTGCCATTGGTTTACCCTCCAATGGCCACCGTGGCTGGCGCACTGCGGCTGGCGCACCGCGCTGATCCGAAGACAGGAGCCAGGTGCTTATCCTGGTCTCCCATGCGGGTGCAGGGCCCAATGACTTGGGCCATCCTCCACTGCACTCCCAGTCCATAGCAGAGAGCTGGCCTGGAAGAGGGGCAACCGGGACAGAATCCGGAGCCCCGACTGGGACTAGAACCCAGTGTGCCGGCACCACAAGGCAGAGGATTAGCCTATTGAGCCACAGCGTCAACCTTTTTTTTTTATTATTTGACAGGTAGAGTTATAGACAGTGAGAGAGAGACAAAGAGAAAGGTCTTCCTTCCGTTGGTTCACCCACCAAATGGCCACCACAGCCGGCACTGTGCCAATCCAAAGCCAGTAGCCAGGTGCTTCTTCCTGGTCTCCCATGCTGGTGCAGGGGCCCAAGCACTTGGGCCATCCTCCACTGCCCTCCTGGGCCACAGCAGAGAGCTGGACTGGAAGAGGAGCAACCAGGACTAGAGCCCGGCGCCCATATGGGATGCCAGCGCTGCAGGCAGAGGATTAACCAAGTGAGCCACAGCACCAGCCCCGAAACTATTTATATTCAAGGTAGCTACTGATAAGTAACTTCTTGGCCCTGCCATTTTTCCATGTATATTCTTATCATTTACCTTGAATTTCTTTTGTACTTTTATTCAGGGTTCTTTCATGATGATGGTGCTCCATGTTTCTGTGTGTAGCACAGGCTGGATGAGCAGTGACAAATTCTTTCAATTTCTGTTTGTTATGGAAGGTATTTATTTCACCTTCATTCATAAATGAGAGCTTTGCAGGGTACAATATTCTGGGTTGACAGTTTTTTGCTCTTACGACTTGGACTATATCTTACCATTGTCTTCTAGCCTATAGGATTTCTGATGAAAAGTCAGCTGTGAAACTAACTGGAGATCCTGTGAAAGTAACATGGTGTTTCTTTTGTGAATATTTTATAATCTTTTCCTTATGCTTTACTATGGAAAGTTTGACTACAATGTGTCATGGTGAAGATCTTTTATGGTCATGTCTGTTAGTTCTATGTGCTTCCGTACTTGGATGTTCTTTTCCTTCTCCCAATTAGAGAAGCTTTCTGTAATTATTTCACTAAATAGGCCATCTAGTCCATTCTCTTTC
This sequence comes from Oryctolagus cuniculus, assembly GCF_051225735.1. Lineage (NCBI taxonomy): Eukaryota > Metazoa > Chordata > Mammalia > Lagomorpha > Leporidae > Oryctolagus > Oryctolagus cuniculus. The sequence continues at coordinate 49,736,901 of NC_142874.1, read as the reverse complement.
CATATCTTCAGGAACTCCTAAGACCCATATGTTGGGTGGTTTAATAGTATCCCATAGATCTCCAACACTATTCATAGGTTTTCTAATTTCTTCTTGTTATGTTTGATCTGACTGACTGATTTTCAGAGATTTGTCTTCTAGTTCAGCTACTCTTGCTTCTGCCTCGACAACTCTGTTGTTAAGGCTTTCCAATGCATTTTTTAATTTGATCTATTAAATACCTGATTTCTACTAACTCATTTTGATTTCTCTTTAAAATTTTAATTTCATGGGAAAAATTTTCTTTCATATAATGTGTGGTTTTCTTTAGTTTGTGGATTTGCTTCTGATTGCTTTGAGTAATCCTACAATTAACTTTTTAATTCCATTTCCAGCATATTCTCAATCTCTTAATCATCAAATTCTATTACTGAAATGCTGTGTTCCCAGCGGACTCATAGAATGGCAGATGTCCTAAACAGCACTCTGGTCTCAGAACCAGCCCTTAAGGCATGCGGATCTGGCTGAAAAGCCCATGAGAGTATTTTAGGCATGGAAAGCCAAGACACTCTGGGGGAAAAAAAATGACCTAAATGAAAGATCTCTGTGAGTGAGATCCCAGTGGAAACAACAGGTCATCAAAGAAGGAGGCACCTTTCTCTGAAGGGAGGAGAGAACTTCCACTCTGACTATGACCTTGTCTAAATATGATCAGAGTCGGTGAACTCAAAAGGCTTCCATAGCCTTGGCAACTCATGAATAGAGCCTAGGGTGATTACTGATGCCATAAACAAGAGTGTCAATTTGTCAAGTCAACAACAGGAGTCACTGTGCACTCACTCCTCATGTAGGATCTCTGTCCTTAATGTGCTGTACATTGAGATTTAATGCTATAACTAGTACTCAAACAGCATTTTTCACTTTATGTTTCTGTGTGGGAGCAAACTGTTGAAATCTTTACTTAATGTATGCTAAACTGATCTTCTGTATATAAAGAGAATTGAAAATCAATCTTGATGTGAATGGAAGGGGAGAGGGAGCGGGAAAGGGGAGGGTTGCGGGTGGGAGGGAAGTTATGGGGGGGGGCATTGTAATCCATAAGCTATACTTTGGAAATTTATATTCATTAAATAAAAGTTAAAAAAGTGCTGTGTTCCTTTGAGAGGGTCATGATATCTTCCTTATTCTTGTTTCTCGAATTATGATTTTATTTATAGGCATTTATAGAATTAACTGCTGGTTTTTTTTTTTTTTTTTCTATGTGGCTTAGTGGAATATCTGCACTTCCAGTGAATACCCAGAAGTGTGTGGTGGGTGTGGCCATGGAGCTCTGGTCAATGCTCCAGGGTGGGGCAAGTATCCAGGGTAGCACCCAAGCTGGGCATGTAGCTCTCCTCTGGTTAATAGGATGGAGAGGAATAGTCACCTCTGTTAGTGTGACTATCCCTTCACCTCCTCTTCTCCAACTGAGGAATGCCCAGATTTTAGCCACCCATGTGCTCAACACTCATCCACTCCACCATATGAACCACACAAATGATCTGTGTAGTTGTCCCTGTGAGCAGGGTTCTCTCTGCTATAAGCTATTTTCTACCGAGGAGCTCTGAGTATGTGCAGCAGCACTCAGTGGTTGTCCAGAAACCCAGCTATACCCTGCCTCTTCTCACACAGTCATAGTGTTTTCTCAGTCTCGGCACCCATGCTTCTCATTGTCAAGGAGTGCAAGCGGAACCACTCTGCCCCGCTATCCTGTTTCACCCCTCAGAAGACCTGGTGTTTCCAGAACCACTGCCCTTGTGTGTTCCACCCCACTGGATCAAACTCGATCCGCCCAGGCAGAATCAAAATCAGTGGGGTATGTGGGTTTTTCTCTCTGGTAAAATCCCTTGATCACTGTTACTCACAATATCCACAGGCCACAGCCCCACTCACTTCACAATCATGCTGGGCTCGTACAAGAGTCCCCATAGGCAGCACTTCCCTTCCATAGGAATGGCTCCCCTCCCCACCCATTGCCAGGTGGGTGTAATTGGCAAGGTGGAGAGCATCCCTATCGGTTGTACTTGCACTGCTGTGGTTGCCCCTGCTGGCTGGGTGGACAGTGCCCCAGATAGTTACTGGGTGCATGCGCAGGAACTGGAGTAGCTGCCACCTGCTTATGTCCAAAAATGGCACCAGCCCTCCCAGAGTTGGCCACAGGTTGCTGTTGTAGTGGGAAAAGGGGGAGAGAAAGACATCCCCAACCCTAGGTGAGCAGTCACCCTGCCACTCTGAGGTGCAGTCCACGAGGCTCTCCCTCCAACTATATCAACAGTGACGCAGATCTGTGCAGTCTCACCTAACTTGTTTGCCAAGGACAGCACTTTTTCTGGATCCAAGCTGCCATGTCCTCTGCTGTTTCATTGCTCGCTGCTGCATGTCTGCACCTTCCACACAGGTCTGGGCCATTTCTACTGCTTTCACAGGACCTCCCACTGCAGTTTTCCCTGCAGCTTTACCCTGAGTGTGGACTTCCTCCATTTTTGTTCTATTAATTTTGCTTAGCCTAGATCAGACTGCCCTGTCACTATTTCACCATCTTGGAATCCGCAAAATTTTAAAAAATTTAAAAAGAAAGTCAGGAACCATAGACGATAGAATGTACTCTAATAACCCTATGAACATCTCTACATAGTTTGTATTGCTATGCTGCTTTTTTGCTGGTTTTCTTATATATTTTTTTTTATTTTTTGACAGGCAGAGTTAGTGCTAGAGAGAGACAGAAAGAGAGTTATAGACAGTGAGAGAGACAGAGAGAAAGGTCTTCCTTCCATTGGTTGATTCCCCTAATGGCTGCCATGGCCGGCGCTGCGCCGATAGGAAGCCAGGAGCCAGGTGCTTCCTCCTGGTATCCCATGCAGGTGCAGGGGCCCAAACACTTGGGCCATCCTCCATTGCCCTCCCGGGCCACAGCAGAGAGCTGAACTGGAAGAGGAGCAGACGGGACTAGTATCTGGTGCCCCAACCGGGACTAGAACCCGGGGTGCCAGCGCTGCAGGCAGAGGATTAGCCAAGTGAGCCACAGAACTGGCCAATTTTCTTATATATTAACTGTATCTTGGCTACATCTTAACGTATTTATTAGGAATAATTATTTATAAAGGGATTTATAAGGCAGTTAAATCCTTACAATTAAAAAGAAGTCCATGGGGGTGGGGGGAAAGCTATTTTAATCCATAAACTGTACTTTGAAAATTTATGTTCATAAAATAAAATAAAATAGTCCACAGGATAACTTCAGGCAGATGACTTCACTAGTGAATGCTACCAAGTATTTAAAGAAAAAAAAAAACATAATTCCTTCACAGAATCTTTCAGAAAATAGGGGAGGGGTATACATTCCAGTTCATTTTATAATGCTGGCATCATGCTAAGACCTATTCCAGCCAAAGACATTACACATAAAAAAAATTCAGTATTTTCTGTGAACATAGATGCAAAAATGCTTCACAAAATAATATCAAACCAAATATGACTACATGATATGAATAGCACATAATTAAGTATACTTATTCCAGGATACAAGGATGGTGTACCTTCAAATTCACCATATGAAGAGAACAAAACAAAAAACACATGATCATTCTAAATGATGCAGATGATGTACTTGAGAAATTAAACATTCATGATAAAAATTCTCAGTAAGCTAGGAACAAAAAGGAATGCCCTCAAACTGGTAGAGAGTTAAACCAAAAATCCTACAACTAAAATTATATCAAATAATAAAGATTGAATTTTCCCCTTAAAATCAGGAACCATTCCAGAATAGCTATTACCATTTCTATTCTTGATGCTATAGATATCAGTCATTGCAATAGAGTAACCAAAAAAATAGAAGGCAGTGGAAACAGGATAAAGAGAACAATATGAAACTCTGAATACGACATGGTTGTGCTCAAAGAAAAAATTCTAAAGAAAAAATTAAAATCAATAATACCTAGTAAATGAGTTTATCATTGGAAATACGTGAAACCAGTATACAAAAATCAATTGTATTTCTACATGCTAACAACATACTACTGAAATTTTAGAAAATGCTATTTATAGTAGCATCCAAAAACATGCAATACTTGGGTAGAAATTGGACAAAATATATAATACCTCCACTAAAAAAGATCATTTCTGGAAGAAATTAAAAACCTAAACAGATGAATGTAATTCTTTTGAATTTGCTGAGACTTGCTTTATGGCCTAGTATGTGGTCAATCCTAGAGTAGGTTCCATGCACTGCTGAGAAGAATGTAAATTCTTTAAGTGTAGGATTGAAAGTTCTGTAGATATCTGTTAGATCCATTTGGGCTATAGTGTTATTTAAATCTACTGCTTCCTTGTTGATCTTCAGTCCAGTTGATCTCTCTATTTCTGAGAGTGGAGTATTGAAGTCCCCCAGTACTATTGTATTGGAGTCTACATCTCCCTTTAAGTCCCTTAGCATATCTTTTGAATAAACTGGTGCCCTGTAATTAGGTGCACATACATTGATAATAGTTACATCTTCCTGTTGAATTGATCCCTTAATCATTATATAGTGCCCCTGTTTGTCTCTCTTAACAGTTTTTCTGTTAAAGTTTATTTTGTCTGATATTAAGACGGCTACGCCTGCTCTTTTTTCATTTCTGTTGGCATGGAATATAGGATGCAGCTTCTCAGACCACAGTGAAATGAAATTGGAAAATAGCAACTCAAGCCGGCGCCGTGGCTCAATAGGCTAATCCTCCACCTTGCGGCGCCGGCACACTGGGTTCTAGTCCCGGTTGGGGCGCCGGATTCTGTCCCGGTTGCCCCTCTTCCAGGCCAGCTCTTTGCTATGGCCAGGGAGTGCAGTGGAGGATGGCCCAGGTGCTTGGGCCCTGCACCCCATGGGAGACCAGGAAAAGCACCTGGCTCCTGGCTCCTGCCAGGATCAGCGCGGTGCGCCGGCTGCAGCGGCGGCCATTGGAGGGTGGACCAACGGCAAAGGAAGACCTTTCTCTCTGTCTCTCTCTCTCACTGTCCACTCTGCCTGTCCAAAAAAAAAAAAAAAAAAAAAAAAAGAAAATAGCAACTCAGGAATGCCTAGAGCATATGCAAACACATGCAGACTGAAAAACATGCTCCTGAATGAACACTGGGTCACAGAAGAAATCAAAAGAGAAATCAAAAACTTTCTGGAAGTAAAAGAGGACAACAACACAACATATCAAAACTTATGGGATACAGCAAAAGCACTGATAAGAGGAAAGTTTATAGCAATAGGTGCCTACATCAAGAAATTAGAAAGGCGGCCGGCGCCATGGCTCACTAGGCTAATCCTCCACCTAGCGGCGCCGGCACACCGGGTTCTAGTCCCGGTCGGGGCGCCGGATTCTGTCCCGGTTGCCCCTCTTCCAGGTCAGCTCTCTGCTGTGGCCAGGGAGTGCAGTGGAGGATGGCCCAAGTGCTTGGGCCCTGCACCCCATGGGAGACCAGGAAAAGCACCTGGCTCCTGGCTCCTGCCATCGGATCAGCGCGGTGCGCCGGCTGCAGCGCACTGGCCGCGGCAGCCATTGGAGGGTGAACCAACGGCAAAGGAAGACCTTTCTCTCTGTCTCTCTCTCTCACTGTCCACTCTGCCTGTCAAAAAAAGAAAAAAAAAAAGAAATTAGAAAGGCACCAAATAAATGAGCTTTCAGTGCATCTCATGGGTCTAGAAAAACTGAAGCAAACCAGACCCAAATCTAGTAGGAGAAGAGAAAGAATTAAAATCAGAGAAGAAATCAACAGAATTGAATCCAAAAAACATTACAAAAAAATCAGCCAAATGAAGAGCTGGTTTTTTGAAAAACTAAACAAAATTGACACACCATTGGCCCAACTAACTAAAAAAAGAAGAGAAAAACCCAAATCAATAAAATCAGACATGCAACAACAGACACCACAGAAATAAAAAGAATCATCAGAAATTACTACAAGGACTTGTATGCCAGCAAACAGGGAAATCTATCAGAAATGGATAGATTCCTGAACACATGCAACCTACCTAAATTGAACCAGGAAGACATAGAAAACCTAAACAGACCCATAACCAAGATGGAAATTTTATCAGTAATGAAGACCCTCCGAACAAAAAAAGCCCAGCACCAGATGGATTCACTGCTGAATTCTACCAGACATTTAAAGGACTAACTCCAATTCTTCTCAAACTACTCAGGACAATCCAAAAAGAGAGAATCCTCCCAAATTCTTTCCATGAAACCAGCATCACCTTAATCCCTAAGCCAGAGAAAGATGCAGCATTGAAAGAAAATTACAGACCAATATCCCTGATGAACATAGACACAAAAATACTCAATAAAATTCTGGCCAATAGAATGCAACAACACATCAGAAAGATCATCCACCCAGACCAAGTGGGATTTATCCCTGGTATGCAGGGATGGTTCAATGTTCATAAATCAATGTGATGCACCACATTAACAGACTGCAGAAGAAAAACCATATGATTATTTCAATAGATGCAGAGAAAGCATTTGATAAAATACAACACCTTTCTTGATGAAAACTCTAAGCAAATTGGGTATAGAAGGAACATTCCTCAATACAATCAAAGCAATTTATGAAAAACCCAGGGCCAGCATCCTATTGAATGGGGAAAAGTTGGAAGCATTTCCACTGAGACCTGGTACCAGACAGGGATGCTCACTCTCAACACTGCTATTCAATATAGTTCTGGAAGTCTTAGCTAGAACCATTAGGCAAGAAAAAGAAATTAAAGGGATACAAATTGGGAAGGAAGAAGTCAAACTATCCCTCTTTGCTGGTGATATGATTCTTTACTTAGGAGATCCAAAGAACTAAGAAACCATTGGAACTCATAGAAGAATTTGGCAAAGTAGCAGGATATAAAATCAATGCACAAAAATCAACAGCCTTTGTATACATAATCAATGCCACAGCTGAGAAAGAACTGCTAAGATCAATCCCATTCACAATAGCTACAAAAACAATCAAATACCTTGGAATAAACTTAACCAAGGACGCTAAAGATCTCTACGATGAGAATTAAAAAATCTTAAGAAAAGAAATAGAAGAGGATACCAAAAATTGGAAAAATCTTCCACGTTCATGGATTGGAAGAATCAAAATGCACATTCTCCCAAAACAATTTATAGATTCAATGCGATACCAATCAAAATACCAAAGACATTCTTCTCAGATCTGAAAAAAATGATGCTGAAATTCATATGGAGGCACAGGAGACCTCGAATAGCTAAAGCAGTTTTGTACAACAAAAACAAAGCCGGAGGCATCACAATACCAGATTTCAGGACATACTACAGGGCAGTTGTAATCAAAACAGCATGGAATTGATACAGAAACAGATGGATAGACCAATGTAACAGAATAGAAACACCAGAAATCAATCCAAACATCTACAGCCAACTGATATTTGATCAAGGATCTAAACCATTTCCTGGAGTAAGGACAGTCTATTCAATAAATAGTGCTGGGAAAACAGGATTTCCACATGCAGAAGCATGAAGCAAGACCCCTACCTTACACCTTACACAAAAATCCACTCAACATGGATGAAAAATCTAAATCTACGGCCCAACACCATCAAATTATTCGAGAACATAGGAGAAGCTCTGCAAAGACTTCTTGGAAAAGACCCCGGAAGCACAGGCAGTCAAAGCCAAAATTAACAATTGGGATTACACCAAATTGAGAAGTTTCTGTATGGCAAAAGAAATAGTCAGGAAAGCAAAGAGGCAACCGACAGAATGGAAAAAATATTTGCAAACTATGCAACAGATAAAGGGTTAATAACCAGAATCTACAAAGAGATCAAGAAACTCCACAACAACAAAACAAACAACCCACTTAAGAGATGGGCCAAGGACCTCAATAGACATTTTTCAGAAGAGGAAATCCAAATGGCCAACAGACACATGAAAAAATGTTCAGGATCACTAGCCATCAGGGAAATGCAAATCAAAAACACAATGAGGTTTCACCTCACCCCGGTTAGAATGGCTCACATTCAGAAATCTACCAACAACAGATGCTGGCGAGGATGTGGGCAAAAGGGACACTAACCCACTGTTGGTGGGACTGCAAACTGGTAAAGCCACTATGGAAGTCAGTCTGGAGATTCCTCAGAAACCTGAAGATAACCCTACCATACAACCCATCCATCCCACTCCTTGGAATTTACCCAAAGGAAATTAAATTGGCAAACAAAAAAGCAGTCTGCACCTCAATGTTTATTACAGCTCAATTCACAATAGCTAAGACCTGGAATCAACCTAAATGGCCATCAACAGTAGACTGGATAAAGAAATTATGGGATATGTACTCTATAGAATACTATATAGCCGGCGCTGCGGCTCAATAGGCTAATCCTCCGCCTTGCGGCACCAGCACACCAGGTTCTAGTCCCGGTCGGGGCGCCGGATTCTGTCCCGGTTGCCCCTGTTCCAGGCTAGCTCTCTCCTGTGGCCCAGGAGTGCAGTGGAAGATGGCCCAAGTGCTTGGGCCCTGCACCCCATGGGAGACCAGGATAAGTACCTGGCTCCTGCCATCGGATCAGTGCTGTGCGCTGGCCATGGCAGCCATTGGAGGGTGAACCAATGGCAAAGGAAGATCTTCGTCTCTGTCCCTCTCTCTCTTCTCTCTCACTGTCCACTCTGCCTGTCAAAAAAAAAAAAAAAAGAATACTATACAGCAGTAAAAAAAAATGAAATCCAATCATTTACAACAAAATGGAGGAATCTGGAAAACATCATGCTGAGTGAAATAAGCCAGTTCCAAAGGGACAAATATCATGTTCTCCCTGATCGGTGACAACTAACCGAGCACCTAAAAGGAAACCTGTAGAAGTGAAACTGACACTATGAGAAACAATGACTTGATCAGCTCTTGTCCTGACTGTCAAGGAATAGCTTACTATTTTATTCTTTTTAGTATTTTCTTGTTCTACTTAATACTATTGGTTGAACTCTGTAATTAACACACAATTATTCTTAGGTGTGTAAATTTAACTGAAAAGTGATCCCTGTTAAAAATAAGAGTGGGAATAAGAGATGGAGAAGATGTACAGTTTGGCACATGCTCACTCGGACATCCTCATAATGGTAGAGCTAGAAACGTGTCATAGGATTCCAAATCCCAATAAGTTGGCATGTACCAATGCCATCTTACTTGTTAAAGTGATCAGTTTAAGCTCGTAATTAATCAAAATGATAGGACTAAGTGTCAAAGGGATCACATAAACAAGAACAGTGTCTGCTAATAATAACTGATAGAATTAACAAGGGAGAGAATGATGCAACATGGGAAGTGGGATACACAGCAGACTCATAGAATGGCAGATGTCCTAAACAGCACTCTGGCCTCAGAATCAGCCCTTAAGGCATTCGAATCTGGCTAAAAAGCCCATGAGAGCTTCTCAGGCATGAAAAGCGGAGACACTGTGGCAAAAAAACAAACAAACAAAAAATCCTAAATGAAAGATCTCTGTGAGTGAGATCCCAGTGGAAAGAACAGGCCATCAAAGAAGGAGGTACCTTTCTCTGAAGGGAAGAGAGCTTTCACTTTGAATATGGCCTTGTCTAAATAAGGTCGGAGTTTGTGAACTAAAGAGGCTTTCATAGGCTTGGCAGCTCATGACAAGAGCCTAGGGTGATTACTGACGCCAACAACAAGAGTGTCAATTGTTAAATCAACAACAGGAGTCACTGTGCACTTACTCCCCATGTAGGATCTCTGTCCTTAATGTGTGGTACTATGCGAATTAATGGTAAAATCAGTACGCAAACAGTACTTTATAATTTGTGTGTCTGTGTGGGTGCAAACTGTTGAAATCTTAATATATACTAAGTTGATCTTGTGTATATAAAGATACTTAAAAATGAATCTTAATGAAGAATGGGATGGGAGAGGAAGTAGGAGATGGGATGCTTTGTGGGTGGGAGGGTGGTTATGGGGGAAAACCACTATAATCCAAAAGTTGTACTTTCAAAATTTATATTTATTAAATAAAAGTTTTTTTTAAAAAAAGTAGTTGCATAAATGTATAGATTTGCCAAAACCCATTGGGCTAAAATGCTTTAAATGAGTGCATGTTACTAAATATAAGTTATACGTTAATAAAAGTGATTTTTAAATTTTTCTACTCTAACAAAATATTTTAAATATTTCCATAAATAGTATTTGTCATAATCAAATAGTGTTAGCTTCATAAAACTTTCTAGAATTTCTCATAGAAATATTTTGACCCCCTTGAAAACATCATAAAGAGTTTACACATAGAAATAGACCTAGTGATCTTTTATAAATTTTTTTGACATATCTATATTGCCTTTCAGCACCATGCCCAGTTACTAATAACAAAGTAAGGTAACATTACAGTGTTGCTGCAGCACGCTTTAGCTCTCACTCTGCTCCATACAGAATCAAATATGCTTTCCTTAAAGAAAATAAGAATGTTCGAGCAGGGAGAATTTTAGGAGTTATAAAATATGGTACTTTCAAATTTTTTCTATAGAAAAATACTAATTGTATTTCCTCTCTCTCTCCCCTTGTCTAACCTCCATAGGTGTGTATATATACACAATCATACAAAAATATACACACATACTCACAAAAGCATATATATATACAAATATATCTACATATATAGTCAAATGTCACATAATATTTCAGTCAATGACAGCATATACAACAGTGGTCCCGTATCACCTGGTGATAACCCAGTGACATAACCTTTAATTGAGTCACATGCAGAAGTCAAATACATGAAGCAGATTAAAAACTAAGCTTCTTTGGTTTATTGAGAGACACTGGAGCCCATCCTACTGGCCTTAACATTGCCCACAACCATGGGTCTGAGGTCCCGCCAAGGAACCACCAGGATTTCAGAATCCAGGTAGAAATCATTGCTAGAACTCAGAAAGGACAAATTTTACTCCTTTACTGGGCCAGTAACACTCCTTTCCTGTTGTCATTGAGCTGAGTGGAGTACTGTTCTCATATTCACAGGACTGACCCCCCCTCACCTTCAAGTTAGTGTATAAATGTCGCATCAAAGAGACGGACCCAGAACCCTCTATTCATATCAGCACCAAACCTCTTCCCTACCAGCGCTTTATCACCCTTTACCCTCCTCTGTTTCCTCTTCCTTCTTTTCCAGGGTTCTATCACCTTTGAGAGGTCACACTTATTATTATCTCTCCTACGAGAATATAAACCCTTTAAGAAGTATGATTTTTCTTTGTTCATCACTGTGTTGGAGAGCTTAAAATAGTATTTGAGAGGTGGATGTTTAGACTATCAGTTAAGACACCCACATCCCAAACTGGAGTTTCTGGGTTCAAAGTTTGCCTGTGGCTTCTGAGTCCAGCTTCCCGCTAATGCATATCTGGGAGGCAGTGTTTTTTATGGCTCAAGTTCTTGGGTTCCTGTCATGCTCATAGGAGACTTGGATTGGACTCTCAGCTCCCTGCTTCTGTTGTTGGTATATGGAGGGAGTGACCAATAGATAGAAGCGCATACACACTCTTTCTACCTCTCAAATAAATGAACAAAAACAAAATTAAAAATAGCACCTGACACCCAGTTGTCATTCAGTATATATTGATTTTGAAATTGTTTTAAGTCATTTAAGATTCTAGCAGAGCCATTTGATTTGATGCATCTTGGTTTCTTGTGCACTTACCTATACCTAGTTCATCTAGTTCATTTTAAATGTTTTTATATAGCAAAATGAGGAGGAAAAATGATTTTGCTTTTCGCATCTCTCAACTAAGTGCAAGGCTAGTAGGTCATATGGCTGAAAACTCTGAATCCATTAAACTTAGATCACAAAAACGTCAAAATTTGGGTGAAGACATACTCACTCATAAGCTGGAAAAGTCATAGGATGACCATACATCAATATGTGTGTATATGCACTGTGAACTTGTGTGTGCATTCGCGTGTATGCATGAGAATGAAAATCTGCTAAATGCTTAAGTGTCATTACCCTGTGGGCATCAATAAACCCACATTACCATTAATACCTTCTAGCCACCATCTTGCCATATGATTTTACAATCAGCCATTATGCTCTCCAAGGCCCTTCAGCCACCCTATCATCTTCCCCCCATTTTATATGAGTTATATGGATTTCAAAATTTTCTTTGCACCAAAATAAAGTTATCTTTTAATTCTATTGTCTACAAACTTTTTGAAGTAGCTCATGGAGACACATGAGCATCTTACAGTACCTCCTCTCTCTGTTCTGCAGTTCCTTCCCACAGTGCCCTCACTGAACTCCAATTGTCTCCACAGAAATATGCAGAGAAATTGTTTCCCCCTTACACTCCTCCTTTCAAACTCAGACACACACATCTTTGCATTCTAACCCTTCTCCAAGCCCAGAACAAAACATAAAGATGGGGACTTTTCACTTTGTAGCATTGACCTAAGCTTTAAGGAAAACAGTTGTGGGTGCGAACTAAAATATTACTTTCATGGTAAATTTAAGAAAATATAAGAAAAATATTTAAACTATTTTGTTACAATACATGTGTACACATCTCATTAACAATAGAGCCAAAATTAACCAAAACTCAGCAAACTATGACCTTAAATATGCATATGCTTCTGTACTCTGATGACAGACACGTAGGGGGATTAAAAAAAATCAAACCAAAACATTCTATTACCATGATTTGAGATAAAAATAATTTTCATTGTATGTTTTAAAACATTGCATATATCTAATCCAGTTTGAAATTGTTGCTACTTTGTTTTAAGGGTCCCCACTATATGGGAAGGGACCTCAAAATTTGGTCTTTCATCTATTTGGTGTTGTGAAGCCAATAATGAAACTGAGGCTGAGCATCAACAGCACAAGCTTTATTCAGTGTCCAAAGAATGCAGAAGCATGAGCCCAACTCACAAATCAACTTCTCAACCTGCTGAGGATTGAGAAGTCATAGAGGGTAACAGATGTGGGGGTGAGGGTCGGCGCTGTGGCACAGCAGGTAAAGCTGCCACCTGCAGTGCCAGCATCCCATACGGGCACTGGTTAGAGTCCTGGATGCTCCACTTTCGATCCAGCTCTCTGCTATGGCCTGGAAAAGCAGTAGAAGATGGTCCAAGTCCTTGGACCCCTGCACTTGCATGGGAGACCCAGAAGAAGCTCCTGGCTCCTGGCTTTGGATCAGCCCAGCTCCAGCTGTTGCAGCCACTTGGGGAATGAACCAGTGGATGGAAGACTCTCTCTCTCTCTCTCTCTCTCTGTCTCTGTCTCTGTCTCTCTCACTCTCTCTCTGCCCCGCCTCTAACTCTGCATTTCGAATAAATAAATCAATCTTTAAAAAAAAATGAAAAAGAGTGAAAAAGACTATGCTAATAAGTAGGAAGAATATTCATCAATTTACTGAGAAAGGGTTGGGATAATTCCTGGAACTGGGGAGCTGCCTTCTTTTTATCTTCCTATAGTCTCTCCTGCAGGTTGCCATGATGATTGCCAACTGTCATAGTGCAAGTGGGGGTATTTTTAGCATGGAAATGAGATTAAAATGAAGCTAAGTTTAACTTGAGAGCATGCTAGCAACCATCTTGGATGCCACCAATTCAGACCAGTTTACCTGAGGAGGAACTTCTGCCTGTAAACCATCCTTGCCTCTGTTAGGGTGGGGGTTGATACTTTTCCAGACTAGACACAACTTGCCCTGGGTAAAAGTATGGATACATTTGACAATGAAGAGTGTGTGGGAGCTGGGGGGAGGATTCAAGTGCTAGGTAGGTGATTTCTGTGGGTTCAAACTTGGGCTAGAGCAATTTAGAGAAAAATTGCCTGGGATACATATCAGGCTAGACCATTACATTAAAGAATCAAACTTCATACATTTACAATGGAAGGAAATATGACTAAGAGCACAATTAGAATATATTTAGCAATTTGACTGTTGTTTAATGGCTAGCATTTATTGAATGACTACTACATGACAGTGTTATTCACCCAGAATTGTGGACCCACTTCCTGAAGAGTTCAATCAAAAATGCAAATAGCAGCAGGAGGAAGCATTTGGCCCAATGAATTTAAGTCACATCTTGGGGCACCCACATCCCAGTGCCTGGTTCATGTCCTGGCTATTCTGCTTCCAGTGCAATTGTCTGTGAATGCAAATCCTAGAAAGCATCAGATGATGGCTCAAGCACTTCAGTTCCTGCCACCGATGTGTGAGACCTGGATGGAGTTGGAGTTGTGGGCTCCTTGCTTTGGCCTGGCCCAGCCCTTGTTGTTGATCACACGTTGGGAAGTGAACCAGCAGACAGAAGATTTCCCTTTTTGTCTGTCTCTGTCTCTCTCTTCCAAATAGAATAAAAAAGATACATAAATAAATGACTGGAAAAAAAAGGAAAAATGCAGAAGGAGCTGTCATACAAAATAAATTATTTGCAGCAAATAGAAGAGACCATGGGGAATCATTTCCAAAGCCATAATTCTCCAAGTAGGGGTAATTGATATCTTTTATTTTAGGGATAGATGAATATGTAAGAGTGAAAGTTCTTGCTGTCACACATAGAGGTGGGTACAAGTTCACACAGGTTGAATTCAGAAACATGCTCCAATATAGGTTTTAAGTTACAGTAATCAGATTTAAGCTCCTCCTAGGGCAGAAATTTAAATAAAATGAAAGCAAATGGCAACCTTTGGGTACTTTCTGAAGCATCCACACAGATGTTGCTCTTACAGTAAGTAGGGTCTGGCCCAGTCCAGCACGGCTGGTGATTACACTTCTCCCCGGAACATGACTGAAAACCAGAAATACAGCTTTGGAGAACATCAGCTACTTTTAGGGTCTTGAAATAGGAGTCACTGTGAAGACTTTTGAGCTGCTCAAGGCATTAACCAGTTACACCTGTGGGGCAGGGGGAGAGGGTTGAAGGGAAGGGGAGGTGCTGCTTTAAATGTTTGACAGATATCAGTGTCAGGGCTGAAGAAATTCTACCACAAAGTAGCTTAACTGAGAGACACTGAGAGGGCCTCAGAGGCAAGGTCACTCTGATCTTCCCTAGACTTAATGTGATAACTGACCATAAAGGAATTCTCTGGGTTACCTCACCCAAAAATAAGTCATAAGAACCCCAATTCCAGAGGAGTCCTGCCACATACTCAGAGGCCAAGAAAAACATGAACACATAAGCCTTGTTGGATTCCCCTTTCCAGTTTGTTGCCTTTAATCATATCCTTTTTGTTGAGCCATACTTTTACATGAATTCCCATTCTTCACTGAACCTAAACATAAAAATATAGCTTTCACTGGATATTTGAATCTTCATTTCTGAAATCTCCCATGTTATCTAATACTTTGGTTGAATAACTTGGTTATGATTTTCTTTTGTTCATCCATCTTTTATTGCAGAGTATTAGCTGTGTACTTCAGGGTAGATAAGGGGGAAAAAAATGACTCTTGTGGCTAGTGTTGTGGCATAGCACTGGCATCCCACATGGGCACCAGTTCAAGTCCCAGCTAATCCACTTCCAATCTAACTCCCTGTTAATGTACCTTGGAAAGCAGCAGTATATGGCCCAAGTGCTTGGGCCCACTGCACCCAGGTGGGAGACCTGGGTGAAGCTCCTGGGTCCTGGCTTAGGCCTGGCCCAGCCCTAGACTTTGTGGCATTTGAGGAGTGAACCAGCAGATGGAAGACCTCTCTCTCTGTCTCTGCCTCTCTATAATTTTTTAAAATAAAATAAATAAATCTTTGAAAACGAAAATGACTTTTTCTTTCCTAGGCTAGCTTATGTAATCCTATAATTCTCTTAAAAATCTCATTAGGAAGACTATTTTTATCAATATTTACTTTTTAAAAAATAAAGAAATTATACAACAGGGGGAGGTGAGGAGTAACTTGCTGAAGTTCACATACATAGTAAGTGGCAACTGGAATCTGAACTTAGGCAATCTGCCTCCGGAGTTGACAAAATTCACTATTTTATATTTGTCTTATTGTAAGTTGAAAGTATGATGGAGCATTCCAAGAAAAGCTCATTGAAATTGGGTCTTCATTCACTAAGTACAATGAACTGAACAGGTGAAGTGATTACTTTACTATATTCGGAAACTACAGGTTAGATTAAGGTTGAATTCATACTGGATATAACTTAGAGGACTGAATTTGAGAATGTTGCTGAAACTAAAGTGAAGTGGATTATAGCTCAGTATTGAACTAAATTGGTAATGATAGTCATGCAAATATGATGGGGGTTAGCTCTACAACAAATACGTTTTCTACTCACTGAAAGTATACAAGTAAAGGATGGAAAACCAAGTGTGAGAATATTGTTAAAGGAATTCAAATATTATATGTAAGAACATGAGCAGAGCATTGTTCTAGGAAACTTATTTACTGGTCAATCCAATATTACCTTGGCTTTTCTAAGAATGTTTTGCTCCTAGTTATGTATAAACTATTAAAGAGTTGAAGAGAATGTGTAGGTTATTTGAATTGTGTTAATGAAGTAAAATGAAGCAAGATTTTAGTTAGCATTCCTTGTCTGACTCATCATCACTCTTCTATTTTTCTAAAAAAAAAATATTTATTTGAAGTCAGAGTTACATAGACAGAAGGGGAGACAGGGAATGAGATCTTCCACCCACTGTTTCACTCCCCATATGGCTACAAAGGCCAGTACTGATTCAGGTCAAAGCTAGGAGCCAGGAGCTTCAATTGGGTCTCCCACATGGGTGGCAGGGAGCCAAGCACTTGGGCAATCTATCACTGCTGTTCCTAGAACATTAGCAGGGATCTAGGAAAGTAGAGCATCCGGAACTTAAATTGGTGTCCATATGAGAAACCAGAATTATAGGCAGCAACTTAACCTGCTATGCCACAACGCCGGCCCTACCACTCATATTCTACCCAATTCTCTCTCCCAGTCTTCAAAATGCCACCTCACTGCCATCATAAATTGCTACATTCACAAATAGTAATTTCCCCCCCAAATTACAGGTTGATTTCATAAAGTGATTGAATTTATCAGACATTCATTCAACTCAATTCACATTGCTTGGGTAACCTGAAGGAAGAACAATTATTGCCAGTGTTATTCTGAAAAATGTCAAACAACTAGGTCTCTGAAAAAATGAATCTCTGTTTTGTAGCATTTCACAATGTCATGGACAGAACTACTCTCATCATGGCCAACGTCAAAACACCAACATGATGCCAACGAATGTAGAGTTTGGAGGTGCAATTTGTTTTCTATTACTTCCATTAAAAGTTTAGCACCAACTTAATGACTTAGAACAACACATGACTATTATCTTCTACTTGTGTAAGTTGGTAGGTTCCCAGGTGAAACTCAAAGTGTTAGCAGCACAGCACTGCATTTTTTTCTGTAATCTATGGGGGGAATCCATTTCCTTGCCCGTTCTATCTTCTAGCCACTTACATTCTTCAGTTCATGGTCCCTCTTCCATCTTTAATGCCAGCAGTGTGAAGTCAAGACTTCCACATATCCCAATTTGCTGAGTTTCCTTCATCATCACACCGCTCTATGATACTCAACAGAAAAGACTCTGTGATCAATTAGATTGCACCCACTTAATGCAAGGTAATCTTCCCATATCAAAGTCCTTAACATTAATCACATCTGCAACACCTTTTTCCCATGTAAGGCAGCATTCCATAGGTTCCACAGATTAGGATGTAAACATTTTGGAGGGCCCATTACTCTGTCTGCCATAAGAGGGGATGCTTGGTTCTAATGAGTCAGTAAGCACTAGTTTCAGAACACCACTGAATTCCTCTCTGTTTCAGTATTTTCAAGATATATCACAAAACAACAAGTTTCTTCTCTTTTCATCAACTATGAGTTACACTTTCATTGAGTTTAAATATTCTCACAGGGCCAGACAGGGCAAGGGAGAAGCAAAGTCAAATTAATGTGCAGCTGAAAATTAAAAACACACTATAAACAATTTGAATTGTCTTACATGCTGAGTCTCATATTGACATTTAAAATGACATGAGAAGATTAATTTACAGCACTTTAACCACTATTAGCATATAGTGGTACAAATGAATCATGGGATGATAATGATAAGAATTATAGGGTAAAATTCAAAAGCTCATTATCACTTGCTTCAATATTGCATAAAAATGTTTTATTATTATATTTATTATGAGTACCATATATTATTATTACTACTACTACTGTTACTACTATTTTTACTCATAATAATGATAAATGATTATTCCAGGAAATAAAAGGTAATGACACTGATCTTTGCTTCAGCATTCTAAAGCCAAAGTCATCTGGTCAAACTGAACAAGTACAGCATCAGAAATGACAAATCATGGATACTCTTTCCCTGCTTTTCTTTGACTTGCTGTGTGGTCTTTTTTGCAAGTTGCTAAATTCTTTGTAACTCAGATAATTTATCTATTCAATAAAATGGGCCTGGTGATACTTATCTGCTGCCTTAAAAGGCTGTTAAATAATAGCACTACGCTTTGCAATAGAAAATAATAACTCTTGCATGGTAATATATTAACGCTAGTGCTATGAAGTGCAGGCGACTTGCAATCACTGGTTTGTTGAGTAGTTAGGCTCTATACAGTCATTTCAGGCAAAGCTCATTTATTGCTAACTCATAGCAAGTAACCCTTTGTTATGGTTAGAACAGAATTCGGCTCTCCCAACTCCTGCAGATATTTAAATCCCGAAGAATTATGGTTAACGGATTATGGGTAGAAACTTGATCTAACTATCACATCTAGGATATGGGCCCAATGGGAGGTCTTTAAGTCAATAGGAAATATTTCTTAGAAGGCAGTTCTTAGAAGGCAATTTTTAAAAGGTAGTTCCCATAAGGTGATTGGTTATTTAAGCCAGCTTCAGTCCCACTTCTCTTTGCTTCCTGAATCAAAATGTCATTGCTAGCCCCCACCAGATGCCAGACTAATGCAACCGCCTGTTCCTGGACTGTGAACCTTCAAACCATGAAAATTAACCTTCTTTCTTTATAAGTAGCTTCTGTTGAGTATTCTAGTTAAACTGAAAAAGTTGACTGATATAATCATTATTCAAGTGGACAAAAGTTCGTTTTTTTTCTTTTAGCATCTCTGCCTTCAGTGGATCGAAGCTCTAGCAGTTCATGTGTTCCTGACGACCTGACAAAGCCACAAGAATACACATAATAACATATCCAGAGATCAAAAAGAGAAAACAGATTCTCCTTTTCCTCAGGTTGCTAAGCTAAAGCTGCCAAAATGTTCTTCATAGCACAGAGAGGAGGTAAGCATTACGCCAACACAGAAAGAGAACCAGAGTCAAGCAGAGGAAAGACACAACATTCTGGGGTTCTCGTTCCTTGGTGCCTGGTTCCTGCAGCAGGTATTGCAATATCTTTCCTAGGCTTTTCTTCCCCAGGTGTATGAATAAAGAAAGTTTTCTTTGACTGAACTCTCCACTTACAACCAGAAATTGCAGTTAATATATCTGGTGTAAGGGGAGCACTTGGTCTAGAAAATAAACCGCCTTCCTAATTGGTACAAATTATGACCTTCTTTTAAGAATATAAGAAATGAGGCACATGTATGACACTTTTGAAATGATGTAAGATTTATAGTAAGATTTGGCACTCTTCTTACTATGCCCAACTCGCTGTTTTCAAGGAAAATTAGTGTCAGGAAATGTGTAGGACCTGAAATTTTTACTTTACTTGTAAGTTAACAAGTTAGCCTATTAAAGTTGCTAGCAAAGGCATGACACTCCAGGATTACAGACAATTAATAGTTTGTTACACCCACAATTGGAATATCAGCAAGTTTTCTGGTTCCCCAAACCCCAATTCCCGTCAATTGACCCTTATCCATTGGTTGTGTTGCAAAAGAAAAAGGAACACATCTCCTTTATAATGGGCCTGTTTACATTTGTTCCAGGAAAAAATATTGTTTTTATTTTACCAGATAATAAACAAACTCACTTTTTTCTATTCACTCTGTAAATATTCTGAATATTTTTAAATAAAGGTGATCAATGCCTACATTCATATGACCTGAAGGAAACCCATGGAAAATTGTGGCCCAAAAATCAATAGTGAAAGAAGGATTCAAATTTACATATGCAATTTCAGTAACTATTGAGAAGCTACCTTTTGTCTGCCACAAAGAACCTTGGATTGCTCTTTTAAGCTTATTATAACATCAATATTTAAAGCCATTATGAAATAGAATAGTTGATATCATGTTTCTAAGATTGATTATTTAGGGCTATATTATTTAGGAGTATTCAGTATTCACATAATTGTGAACACTTTTATTTCTAGAAGTCTAACAGAATATCATCCTTCAAAGACAGTGCCCTGTAGTGACTCCATTAACAGAATGAAACATTGAAAAAAAGAAGAAATATATCTCCACTAGGTGCTTGAAAGTCATCAATCTTATTAAGTAAATAGCAAAGTGATTCTCAAAAGACCTAAAATCTGATAGTCCCAAGGCACTGTTTGCATATCAAGATGATTTTATAAACCAAAATGAGTTTCTAATTGAAACTACATGGGGGAAATGCTTCTAAGGTAGATGAGAGACTGGATTTCCATTGCTCTATGTTGCAGTTCTTTTTCTAATCCAGTTCTCTCTATATGTTTACAAAACCACGATCTTATGGGGGAAAATGGTTGAAGTAGAAAATCAGGGTTCTCAGGTTCTGTAGTGGCATCTCCATTTCACTCAGTCTATCCAAAAAGCCTTGCAAATGGCCTTCTGGGAGCTCCATGACCAGTCTCAATCTGTCCCTTGCTCTCTGACTTCCTTCCAGCCCAGCCCCAATGACACCTTTGCTTTTCTTTGAACATACCAGGCACATTCTTGCCTTAGAGCCTTGACACTCTTCTTACTATGCCCAACTCGCTGTTTTCCCTAACACCTACACAGACAACTCTTCCTTTCTTTAAACGTTTACTCAATCACTTTTTTATTGAGACACATTCTGAGCTTTCTATCAAAAAATCACTAGTCAAATCCCCACCCCCTCACTAGTTCCTCTTTATCTGCTATACATCTTTTTTCTTTTCCATAGCACTTATCATCTTCCCAAATACAACTGGCTAATTTTAATATGTCTATTATTTTCTGTCTCCTCTCTCTAAAATGTGAGCTACATAAGTGTAACGATTTGCTTTGTTTTGTTCATTGGTGTATTTCAAATGTCTGGAAAATGTCCAGTACACAGAAGGCATCAAAGTTTACTGAAGGATGAATAGATGAGTGTGGATTCATTCACTTCAGTATTAGAGTGTTCCCTAATAGAGACTATGGAAACTCAAATAAGTTCATTATTCCTTCTGAATAAAATAAGGGCAATAACTGTACCAAATGCACTGCATTATTTCATGAATTAATTATGTAATTAAAACACTTAGCATACTGCCTGACAGAGTGAGAATGCACTGTTGTTACTAACATTAAAAATCCTTAAGCAAATTTGAACCCCAATGCAGAAGAATTACAAACTCCATCCAGGGCAAAACCTTTCTAGAGTTCTCTCCTCAGTTCTGAGAGCTCAGAGCCTTAGAAGTGAGAAGATATTTTTTTCCTAAATGCATTACCAAGTTCAATATTATAGACTTGAAGTTTATAAAGCTCCATCTTACTGTCTAGAAGAATTTTGTTATCCACAAACTTGGAGACCTCATCATTCACTTTCTTTTTCTCCTATAATTAAAAGGAAACAAAAGCTTAAATAAATCATTCCAGTGCGAATTCCTAAGATCTGGTGATTTGCACTCATTCCTACTAAAAAGTAATCATTTATCACTTTTCCTTACAAAACACACAAACACATAACGTTGGAATTTAGTTTGGCCAAAGATGTCTCAGAGGAGACATCTCTCTTAGGAGAGGAAAGGGAGAGGTTAGACACGAGATTCCAAACTCACCTCTGCTTCCCCACCCTCCTATAGGGAACCTCAGAGAAACAGACTTCAGCCCCCTGGTGCAATTATTGAGCTTGTAATGAACTCCAAGAATCTGAACTGTGTACACCAAACTCAGTGCTCTAGAAAAATCAAGAACAATAGAAAACAACAAGAAAACACTTATATAAATAATAAATTTAAAAATGGCATGTTATGAATTGACTATATTAATGCTAACTGAATGCAGAAGAAAGGACCACCAGAAAGTAAAGACTCTAAAGGAGGATTAGACTCCAATACTTTAATTTTGCAAAGGCAGATGCAGGGGCCTTGAATGCTGCTCCCCTTTTCCTAGAGAACGATTTAAGACAGCTTCATCTGACACAGTTTATTGAAATGAGACAGATGTATTACGTGGAATTCAAGGATGGCAGGGCCTCTTAAAGCGCTAGAATCAGGAACCAAAGAGAAAATTTTCAAAGTCCTAGAAAGCATGTATCCTCTTAGTCACTCATTTCTCTTCACAGACTCATCCCTTTTCTATCCACTCCTCAGTATGCTGAAGATGGCTGCCCCAGCACTCCCCAGTCTACCTCACCTCACTTTCAGTCCCTTCAGAGACTAATACCACTGCTTCTGAACTGGATTTCAAATTCATGTAATAGAGAACTAACTTGATCAGGTTGGATTACACCTATTCCCTTTCCTCTTGTTCTCTTCACCTGCCTCTCCTAATCAACATGGCCCACTCAGATGTGGCTGAAAGGGAGAGGAAGGTAGAGGTGTGATGATGTTGAATTTTGATGGATTACAGTTACTGCAAGCCACAGAGTTATTTAAAAGCTTTCTTTTCTCCCAGTCTCACTCCCAGTCTACAGAGATCTGTGCTCCTTTGACCTGTTCTCCTATGAGCTAAGTACCTCATTATTGATTGGAAAGGTGACATTATTCAAATCCTGGTAGGCTTTCTACAGCCTTCCAAAATCTTAGCTGTAGCCTGTCCACACAACAGCAGAATCTCACTCATACTCTGAACCTCTTGTTTTAATCTAGGTATTGAAGGAGGTTGGCATCATGTCCTTTCCCTCAAAGGAAATTTCAAGTGAAAAAGATCAGGCATCACACCAGCACCAGTAGGTATGGAAAGAAAAGATATGGTCAGCTGCCTTCCTTTGTAGAAAAAGATATGTAAAGAACCAAAAAATCATGGCTGACACTGTGGCATAGAGGGTAAAGCTACCACCTGCAGTGCTGGCATCCCATATGGGTGCTGGTTCAAGTTCTGGCTGCTCCATTTCCGATCCAGCTCGCTGCTATGGCATGAGAAAGCAGTAGAAGATGACCCAAGTCCTTGGGTCCCTGTACCTGCGTGGGAAGGCCTGGAGGAAGCTCCTGGCTCCTGGCTTCGTATTGGCACAGCTCCAGCCGTTGCAGCCAACTGGGGAGTGAACCAGCAGTTAAAGACTTATCTCTCTCTCTCTCTCTCTCTCTCTCTGCCTCTCCTTCTTTCTCTGTGTAACTCTGACTTTGAAATAAATAAATAAAATCTTTTTAAAAAAAGAAACAAAAAATTGCAAAACTATCAGAAGCATAATCATGATAGCAAAAGTGACAGCACAAAAGAGGAAATCACTAGCTCATGTTAACACTTTAAAAACAAAACAACATTCCTCTTAAAAAACCCCAAATGGAAAGCAGCAGTTATTGGCATTGTGTGGACAAAACACAAAACCATTCAAGGAAGAAAAATGGAAAGTAATTAAATAAAATGGATTCTCTAGAATGTGACTTGAGGCAGCAAGACTGAATTTCTCTTTGCATATTATAGAACCCTGTAGGAAAGAAAACAATTAAGACTGAGCCTTCTAAAACTCATGAGTGTTAGAATTTTTTCCAAGTTTAAATTGATAGATGATTTTTGGTTCATTTAGTAGAGAAATTTAATGATCCATCTTTTGAATGAGTTAAGTGTAAATTAACCAGAAATACTTGTGCTTGGCAAAAATTTTGTTCATAAAATAATTTAGTTTTGTCAGGGTGATGCTAATTTAAACAAGATGATCTACCCCACACATGACATTCTTGCAGGACTAGCAGATTCTTGGCTAATGGAATCATAATTTCCAAACTATATTCCAGAAGACAAACACATAGTAGTAACATTATCATAACAGGCTCTGCAGCCATCACTCGCCAAGACCATCCTGATCCCTCTACTCTTTCATTCAGAAAATAGCTTCTGGAAGGAATAAAAAATTAAGTGATGAGGTTGAAAACGTAATTGGAATAAATGACAAAAACTGAACATTTGTGTTTCTTAGAATCACCACTTTTCCTTTCTAGTTTTGGTGGACATCTTGATTTATTATATTATCTTTAGGTTCATGCCGTCTTGGGTGAGAGTCATTTCCATCCTTCCCTTTGAGTCATGTGGCATGGTCACTAATTGGAATGATGACAACACAGGATTAAGTCACACAGTCAAGTGGGAAGAAGAGCTGCTGCAGTGGACTGTCATTTCTGCAGACATCATGCAGAGCTAAAGTAGCACTGGCTATAAATTACAAGTGCAGATCCTTTCCTAAAGCTGCAGCAAAATTTAACAGAGGAAATCAATGTACATCTCTTCCCTGAGTGTTTATTGTGTGAGATACACAGTGGGATTACAGAGAGTTGCAAGATATCTTCAAGGAACCGGCAAGCCTGCTCCAAAGAGCAAATAAAAATTTAGAAACACAACCTTGGTGAGGTTCACCATGAAGAATGAGGAAGGATGGATAGGAGAGATTTAAATTAGACTGATAAGGCAGAGTTACAGACTCTTTCCTGTCATCATTTCATTTAATCCTGACAATCTAAGAATGTGGTGTTGATATTTCTATATATGAGGATCCAATGTCTTGGCAGGTCCAAGTGTGACTTTCTCACAATAACAGGAATGCAACAACCTCCACTATATTTTAGTTCTTATGAATTTGTTGGGTTACAGACATGAGGCTGAACCAGAATAGGCATGGGTTGAGTGATCTCCCTTCATGGATATGGGCATTGTCAGAGTCAAACAACCACAGAAAAGGTCCCCACACAAGAACCCAGAGTTCTCATTTTGGGTATGCAGGGGAAGTATCCATTATTCCTTCAGGCCTCCTTGTCTTGACTCTCTTCTTCAGTAAGAGTGGAGACTCGTTGTAACTGGTATAGAACATGCCTATCATGAGATCAGACAGCTCAGGCTCAGCCAATCCTAGATGGCACAGAACTCTTTGGAAACCTTACTATCTCCTTTCGTGTATTCCCTGGGTTGCCTTTTCCTCCTGTTTCTTTTTGGCCGTCTGCCAACTACAGGTTTCAACATGAAACATAAATGTGTTGTTTCTCTCTCAGTTCAGTTACAGGTAAAGAGGGAGAATCATGTATCCTTATTCATGTCTCCCAAACCTTGCTGGTGGCGGTTTTTGGTCAGGTGTCACTACTATGCCCAAAGTGGAAACTCTGTCGATGACTGTAGCGTGTTTATGATGATCTCATTATGAAGGGAAGCAGTAGCTTCCAGAGTGCCAGACAGGTTAGCAAGTAACAAAGGGAGAGTGTCACTGTCCTTTACAATCATTATTCTTTCTAATGTCACATGCAGTTGAACACAGAAGAGGAATATGCAACCACACTTTTCATGATGCGTGGATGTGACTAACACTCCTCAGGAATGTTTGATCAACGGAATACAATCTACTTAGATGCAGCCAGAGGAGTAGGAAAGGAGCTCTAATGCTGTATCTCCATGATCATCCAAGGTGAATTTCAAAAAGCAGTAGCAAGAGTCCAATGCTGAGTTAACTCATGGGCTTCTTTATTCAAAGGCTTGTGTCTGTCAATCCTATCTCCTCCATTAGTAAGAGACACTAGAGTTTAAAATTCTTCTCCACCATCACTTCCACTGTTCCCTACAGCCCTGTTTGATGTAAATAAAGAAATTCTACAATTCACCCACACATATCAAGTCCTTTTCTGTAACAGTCACAGCTGTATGCCATTCATGGTTGTTGACTAGGACTTGTTATTGCACTCCTTGCTATCCTTAGTCTTTCCAAGAAGTCCTACAAATCCTTTGCTCACCATGGCTGATCTCTATAGGAGAAAAAGGTGGGGGTAAAAGGTTTGTTCCCATCAATAAGTCACCAAAATCTAACTTTTACATTTGTCAGTGTGATTGCTCTTGAGCAACTGTGACAAGAACAGATACACTGCACAATCTGAAATCAATGCCTAATATATAATTTTGGAATATGCACGCAAACAGCAACTCACATTAGCAGAAATACCTGAGGCTAGAGCTATCTTAAATATACTTCTAGAAAACATGATCATTTACTCAAAGGCAAGTGTTTCCCACAACTGATCTACAATTAGCTCTATGTTACTTCCCCAGATATAGATGACCTTAAAAAAAAAAAAAACAATCAGCGGGAGATGGGGAAGGGTGCAAGTGGGAGGGAAATTATGGGGGGGGGGGCATTGTAATCCATAAGCTGTACTTTGGAAATTTATATTTACTAAATAAAAAAAAGAAAGAAAGAAAACAATCAGGGACAGGGGTTGTGACATATCAGGTTAAGCAACTACCTGAAATACCAGCTTCCCCTATGAGAATACTGGTTCCAGTCCTGGTTGCTCCATTTCCAATCTAGTTTCCTGCTAATGCATCTAGGAAAGCAGCAGAGATGCCTCAAGTACTTGGACCCCTACCACCTGCATGGGAGACCTGGATGCAGTTTCAGGATCCTGACTTTGGCCTGGCCCAGCTCCACTCATTGCAGCCATTTTGGGAGTAAACCATCTAAGAGAAGATATGTGTGTGTGCATGTGCAAAGAAAACAGCAACGAAGTAAGGGTCTTGTCTCCCAAGATTTTCAAGAGCACAGTGCCAGCTGTTCTTACAGGTATTGAGGTGTCAGTTTTAAAAATTCAATCTTGCTATGCAAAAGTTGTACATACTCATCATTCAATTTAAAACAGACTCCAATTTTCAACAATAGGTACTAACTCAATTGTCTTCAAAGAGCCATAATTTAAAAAAAAAAATACACCAGAGTGTTACCAACTTTAATCCTAAGGGAAGAAATGGAATGGGATTACTGTATTTTTTGTCTCCTTTGGGGTTTTCTGTATTCTCTTCACATTTGCTACATTGAGAATGTACTAGTTTTGTAATCAGGAGAAAAATTAAGAATTATTTGTAAAATATGCTTACCCCCATTGTGCTCTGAGGGTGTTAAGCCACACTATTATTGTTTCTTAGAAAAACCAAAATTTCCTTTTAGAAGGAAAAAATAAAATTTATATAAGAATTATACAACCAAACCCTGGTTGGCATCCTATTGAAAGAATTCTCTTTGAATTATTTTCACAATCCAAAATATTAATTTAGCATATTTCAATTTGCTCTGCTCTGGGTGGCACAGTAATTTCCTCTAATTGATTTCCAAGGAGTTGTATGTGTGGACCAGCTTTCCAAGGAAGAAAACTAAGACCTGGCCAAGCAGGCAAGCAGCATCTTCTTTCATGGTTTTCATTGTTTGCATAGCATAGAATTATTTTTGGCCAAGAAAGCATTTGTTTATTAAATTTTCCTTAAAATGCCCATGGGTTTAAATTAAGGACTTCATTTAGAGAAAACACATGTAGGGGGTTTTCATAACATAAAGAACACAAAGCATTTGAGAAAATAATCAAATATGCTTAAGATATAATGTAGAACATGAGGACTAAATAAAATTATATTAGGAATTTTTAAAATAAGTATATTTTAGCTGTTTTTACATGAAAAAGTATGTGACATATAGATACATTAACCTACTTCACTGTAGTAATCATTTTATTGTCTGTATATAGCCCATAACATCAAATTATAAACCTTAAATCTACACAATAAAATTTATTTTAAAAAATATTCATCACATATGTTTCACACATTCAGAGTAATGTCACTTGTCCCACTTGGGACATAGGCAAGCATCTTTGAATTTTTTTAAAAAAATTTTAATTATTTATTTAAAAGGCAGAGTGACAGAGATGGAGGAAAGAAGAGAGACCTTCCATCTGCTGGTTCAGTCCTCAAATGGTCACAGCAGCCAGGGCTGGGCCAGGGTAAAAACAGGCACCAGGAACTCTAACTGGGTTTCCCATGTCAGTGGCAGGAACCCAAACACCCATTATCCACTGCTTCCCAGGCATATCAGCAGGGTCTAGAAGTAAAGTAGCCAGGACTTGACAAGAACTCCAATTCGAGATGTGGGCATCACAGAAGGCAGCCCAAACATCTTTTTACAACATAGACCCCATCTTTTAATTTTTTAAGGTTCTTTTTTAATAAGTATCATTAAAAATTATTCTACATGTTTAAAATTATTTGATATAACTTTTTTTTTTGACAGGCAGAGTGGACAGTGAGAGAGAGAGACAGAGAGAAAGGTCTTCCTTTGCCGTTGGTTCACCCTCCAATGGCCGCCACGGCCGGCGTGCTGCAGCCGGCGCACCGCGCTGATCTGAAGGCAGGAGCCATGTGCTTCTCCTGGTCTCCCTTGGGGTGCAGGGCCCAAGGACTTGGGCCATCCTCCACTGCACTCCCTGGCCACAGCAGAGAGCTGGCCTGGAAGAGGGGCAACCGGGACAGAATCCGGTGCCCCGACCGGGACTAGAACCCGGTGTGCTGGCGCCGCAAGGCAGAGGATTAGCCTATTTTGCCGTGGCGCCGGCCTCAATATAAGTTTTAAACTCCCCTGAGGACCTTTTTATTCTTGTCGAAATTGATTTTGCTTGTTCAGTTAACAATATAAAACCTAGTTTTCACTGTTGTGCACTGATGAAAGTTAAAAAAAGATTTTGCTGGTTTTCATAGTTCCCTCCCTTCCCCAACTGCATAGGGAAATAATTATTACAAGATCAATGAGCACTATTTCTCCAAATATGGGATTATTTTTTAAGATTTATTTTACTTGAAAGGCAGAGTTAGAGAAAATCAGAGAGAGAGAGAGAGATCTTCCATCTGCAGGTTCACTCTCCAAACAGCCGCAACGGCTGGAGCTGGGTCAATCCCAAGGCAGGAGGCGGGAGTTTCTTCTGGGTATCCCACATGCATGCAGGGACCCAAGCACTTGGGCCGTCCTCTGCTGCTTTCTCAGGTGCATTAGCAGGGAGCTGGATTGGAAGCGGAGCAGCCAGGACTCAAACCAGCACCCATAAGGGATGCCAGCACCGCAGGTGGCATTTTACCTGCTACTCTATAGTGCCAGTCCCCAAATATGTGATCCTTTCTCTCTCTCTCTCTCTCTCTTTTTTTTTTTTTTTTTTTTTTTTTTGGACAGGCACAGTTAGAGAGAGAGAGAGAGAGAGAAAGGTCTTCCTTCTGTTAGTTCACCCCCCAAATGGCCACTATGGCCGGTGCACTGCAGCCAGTGTGCTGCGCCGATCCGAAGCCAGGAGCCAGGTGCCTCCTCCTGGTCTCCCATGAGGGTGCAGGACCCAAGCACTTGGGCCATCCTCCACTGCCTTCCCGGGCCAAAGCAGAGAGCTGGACTGGAAGAGGAGCAACCGGGACAGAATCCGGCACCCCAACTGGGACTAGACCCGGGGTGCCGGCACCACAGGCAGAGATTAGCCTAGTGAGCCATGGCGCTGGTCCTGTGTTGTCTTTTAAAACATGCATTATCAGAGTGACACTAGACTAGACATGAAATCCTGATCACGCTACAGGATATTTGTTCAGTAATAAAGCAAAAGTAAAATGAAAATTTTCTCATGTGATATTTGATTAGGCAATGGTCACTAAACTTCACTTTAAATTTTTAAGTTTCTTTATTTTTATTTATCTCAAAGATTAACAAAGAGACAGAGAGAGAGTCCTTCTATTCAATGCTTCACTCACCAAATGCCTGCAACAGCAAGGGCTAGGCCAGGTCAAAGCCAGAAGAAGCCTACAACTCTATCAGGTGACAGGAATCCAATTATTTGAACCATCACTTGCTGCTTCCCAAGGTGCACATTAAAAAGAAGGACCAATCCCAGGCACCCTGATATGGGATGCTGGAATCTGAAGCACCAGCTTAACCCACTGTGCCACAGCACCCATCCCTATTATATGTTTCAAGGACAACTCACCTCCATTTTATGTTATGCACATGGACATTAATATCCATCTAGTCAGCAAGTATGAAATGGTATCAATTAAGATATTAGCAACCAAGGGCATCTTTCATAATACACAAATTTTAAGCTACTCTCACTTTCATAGATTTATATTTATAGATAATTATCTAAATGCAAATATCTATGTGCAAAAAATGGATATAGTGCATGTATTCACTTGTTTTATTGTTACTGCAGTGAATTACTGGAGGCAGGCTACACTATAAAGAAATTTTTGGCTCATGTTTCTGGAGGTGCAAGGTCAAGGGAATCAATTTAGTGATGATCTTCTTGCTCCCAGAGTCCAAGGGGGACCAGGACATCACATGGCAGAAGGCAGAAAGTGTATGTGTGCATGTGTGTGTCTGTATGCATGCATGCATTGTATTCCTCTCTCTCCTCTCATAAAGCTACCAGGATTCAATCATGGAGGGTATCTATCATAAAACCTTAACTAATCACTTAACTAATCTATCATAAAATCTTAAGCCCTACCTCTAAACATCACAGTTGGATTAAGTTTTCAACCTCTTGAAACCTCACAATGGGACTAAATAGTAACACATGAAGTCTTGAGAGACAATCAAACTATATCCAAACCAGAACAGTCTAACAGATAAACCCACTGTGATATCATTTCCTTATAAAAGTGCTAATTAAAGTTAAGAAGATAGAATATTTTGAAATCACTCTTCAGATTAATTGGAACATTCAAGATTCTCATTGGATGATTCTAGAAATTCACAGCATCATTGATTTCAGAAACAATTTCCTACTCTCTGGAGGAAGACAAACCAAAAAACTTACCCAAGATACCTGTTAGGAACCTTGCACTTCTCTGAGTAATAATCACATTACCAGCAGAAATGCCTTATGGTGGGAGTCTATTAGGAGAGCCTATTAGGTGTCCTTCAAGCCAACATAAATACATAAAAATGTCTGAGGCTGTCCAGTAACAAATAATTCCAAACCAATGTGTTTATGAAGAAAATTTAACGGCATATCAGACACCATGCTAGCATCCTAAAGGCTTATAACCTACTTCCCACTCCCCCATTATACCTCTCTGCCCTGAAGGGAACCCGTTTTTTGGTATTTGAGGGGATATCTGCCAGGCGGATGATGTTACACATAAGCACTATGAAGCTAACTGAAAAGCAGGGTATCAGGGAATACAATACTGCTAAGTTTCACAACATATATTGAAAGCAGCACTTTTATGTTCTTCTTCTGGATCTTTATCAGATGTCCAAAATGTTTCATGCTTTCAGTTTACATATATTAAAAAGTTTATCATTATTATTTCACTAACTTTGGATATGACAATCAAAGTGTACATGGATTCATTGGCTCTTCCTCAAATAAGAGAACATTTTTAAAAAAAGAAAAAGAACTCTTACAAAACCATCTTAAGGTAGAGAAGAAATGTACAACTGAAAGAGTGGTATAGCAATGACTTTACAGAAAATTCTGAAATGTTAAGAATTTGCTTTTAATTTCCTTGGATAAGGAGATCTATTATGTTACAAAATTGCTTTCAACATATGTGGTAATTGGATAGTACACATTTATTCTGCAATTTAGATGTTATCCTACTTCATATATTCTAATGAAAATTGAGTTTTTGTTTTCTTGTGTTTATTAAACATGCTGTCAGAAGCACTCTATTCAGTCCCACTAAGTCACATACCCAAGAACTGCTTTTAATTGCAGCTAACATGATGGAACACCAGTTATTGGCAAAAACTTTTTACTATTAACAAAATCCTGACTGGTTCACATTTGAATATTATTTAATGTCATTTTAAAATTCAGAAATTAATGCCCATAAAATTATAAAAGCAACCAGACTTATAGGCTAATATGTAATTCGTTTGACCTTGGTCACAACTATTCTGCAACTAGTATGCACCAATTGCTACACTGTGCCAAGCCCTACAATAGGCACCAAAAAAATAATATAAGAAAAATATTATCTCTGGTTTGCCTATAATCTAACCATAACTGCTACTGAACCAACAATAATCAAGAATAATGGGTTCTATTAAGGAATGTGGAATCCCACAAGGAAAAATGGTCTTGACTAGGATTTTTAAACACTCTCTGGAGGAATTTATGTTTAACTGGAGACCTAACAGCAGTTGTCCTCCTATATTGGTTTTCTTCTTATTCCACAGTGCTATGATTTGAATAGGATATGGCTCCCCAAACCATTTAGATGAAGTTCTCACCCTCTTAACACCATTAACCCATGACTTTAAACCCCAAAGTCATGGGTTAATGGTGTTAAGAGGGTGAGAACTTCATCCAATTAAGGAGATTAGATGTGAGACATAGTGGGTGATCCTTAAGACCTCAGAAGAGTTCTTGCAAGAGTTGGATATAAAAGCCTAGTGCGACCCAGCCACTCTCTTTGCTTCCTAACTCAACTTGCGATCCTTCCTCTGCTTGTGCTCTGCCATTGCCTCCCATTACCCTCCCAGAGGCCCAATCAATGGGCTATAACATCTTAGACTTGAGCCTCCAAACTGTAAGCTAAATAAATCCCTCTTTCCTTCCTAAGTATCTTGTCTCCAGTATTTTGTTGTAGTAATGAAATATGAACCAATGTGCACAGTAATGGATATTACCCCAATACACAGAGACAGAGAATAAAGACTGCCCTCTTTTGTTACAGCTAAATGAAGTAAATAATTTCTGGCCAGCGCCGCGGCTCACTAGGCTAATCCTCCGCCTAGCGGCGCCGGCACACCGGGTTCTAGTCCCGGTCGGGGCGCCAGATTCTGTCCCGGTTGCCCCTCTTCCAGGCCAGCTCTCTGCTGTGGCCTGGGAGTGCAGTGGAGGATGGCCCAAGTCCTTGGGCCCTGCACCCAATGGGAGACCAGGATAAGTACCTGGCTCCTGCCATCGGATAAGCATGGTGCACCGGCCACGGTGGCCATTTGGAGGGTGAACCAACGGCAAAGGAAGACCTTTCTCTCTGTCTCTCTCTCTCTCACTGTCCACTCTGCCTGTCAAACAAAAAAAAAAAAATAACTAATTTCTGACAAATGAAATAATAGAGAAACATGTGGAGCCTCTGAACTGTACCCTGTGAGGGAAAGTGCATGATCTCATTTTTCCTTTCCTTACTTTGTATTGTCTGGAATACAGCTGTAGTGAAAAGACATCCTGGACAGAGTGAGTAAGGGAAAGTTCATAGAGACAGAGTAAAAGAAAGCAGCCATATCAACACAGTGAGAAATCATATTCAATCTTGTTTAAACCATTGTTATTTCTACAGTTGGATGTATGTCTTAAGACTTTTTTGAGAGAAGAACCTAAGTAAACCCGAAAAGGAGGACAGCATCCCAGATGAAGTTGTTCACATAACTAGAATGAAAATAGAAAAGGCAAGATTTGTCAGGATTAAGCTGCAGAGTAGTACAGTAGACTGCTGTCTACAGGAGACTCTTGGCCCCCAATTTGTTTAGGCCTCTGGATAGTCACTCTAGTGGGAGGCCCTGAGGAGAACATGGCAAACAGACATGGCGGTGGCCCTATGATTCCCAACTTCTGGTGTTCATGTCTTTGTGGGGTCTTCTTCCCTGAGTGTTGGTAGGACCTGTGTTATGCTTCTAACCAACCAAACAGCCAAGATGATGGGAAGGATGCCATTACATATACTTGATTACTTAAGATTAGAAAGGCAAGCTTGAGAAGACACACTCTCTACCTTGCTGGCTGAAGCAAGCCACCAAGTTGTAATCTGCTCTACATCTTGAGAGAGGTGACAAGCCACTAAAGAGGATCTCCGGACAGAGCCAACAAGAAACAGAGGCTTTCCATCCAACAGCCAGCAAGGAACTGAGTGCTATGAATGACCACATGAGTTTAGAAGAGGATAACGGCCCCAGTCTTCGTTGAGACTGGTGCCCCAGCCAACACCTTTAGAGCAATGTGGACAGACTGACATTGAGCCTGTATTCCTAACTCATAGAAATTGTAAGATGATTCAAGTGGTTTTTAAGTTCTGCTAAGTTAGTGGTGATATTATTACAAAGTTTATATGAGGGTACTTCTGAAAGTTCATACAAAATGGAATTAAAAGATACTTACTTTGGTGCAGAAAGAGTTCTGAAATCTATGCAGTTTTCCATAATATGCATTTTCCATGAACTTTGTAAATACCCTTTGTAAATGCTGAGATATCGCCCAAGGGAGAAATGTCAGATTAGAAGTGCGGACAAAGTGCAAGCTGTTAATTATCTCAGTAGCAGGTGGAAAAGGTGGTGTGAAGGAAGGGGAAACTTAAAGAATCATGATGTGTTGTCATTTCCAGAAGTTACAGATGAAATGAACTTCAGATTTTAAAGACACACAACACAAACACATACTGAGAAACTGAAGTAGTGCATGTACAAAAAATATGGTATTATTTTGATAGTGAGAAAATAAGTGCAGTAATGAGACAGCTGTGTTTAAGACAAAACAATAATCATTGGCCAGTTCATCTGGAAGCAACACAGTAAACTGATTGAGCATGGGGCCTGATCATGTCTGTGTATATACAGCTCTATAACTTACTAGGTGACCATGGGAAGCTTTCTTCACTTCAGTGAGTTTTTGTTTCTTACATATAAAATGTACTGTTGTCATTGTAGGATTAATTATAAATGCAGAACACTTATCACTGCACTTAGCAAAAAGTAAAGGTTCATATATCACTCTTCCTACACAATTTTCACTGGCTTTCTTCTGTTTTATAAAATAATTTATCAAATGGACTCAAAGATTAGGGGAGAATGTCACATAAAAGGTTGAAGCAAGAAAGCTTGTAGAAGAACCTGTTTTAAAAATCTCAACTACGTAAGTAGAATGACATAAAAAGAACTGAGAAATTCATTATGTCCCAGCAGGGATGAAGAAAGAGGAAAATCTTAGTTTTTAAAAGGAATGATGTAAGGCTTGATTACAAACTTACAGAATGCCACACTGAATTTCAGAAATATGATCTCATATTTCCCATGAGAAGATACTACATTGACATCCATCTCTCACAAGATCAACACATTTTTAAAAGTTTCTTTTCCTGTGGATGAAGACTTTATTTCAGGATGATGTTGTATCCCCAGATGGAGCACTGGTCTGTAGCTGGTCTCATTTGTCAAGACTCTCACTTCTTCAGGATCAAGATGAAGCTTGGCTTTCTCAGGTAACTATTAATCATCTTAAATTATCCTTTAAAAGCAATAAACAATGCACATATGGTGATTAGGTAAAATTATTTTTCACAGGAAAATAAAGTCTGGCTTAGTATATTTCGGATTCATAAAAAAAAAAAAAAAAACTCACATTGCAAGTATCCATCCCTTCACCAAGAGAGAAAGATTGTTTTAAAGGATATGGAATCCTAATGTTTGAACGAATTTACACTTAAAAATCATTCAAATATATTCCAAGAACCAGTCGATGTTTGAGGGTATATTTTTCAGATATTATAAATAGAGGAATCACATTTTATGTAAAGTAAACAAACCAAAACACCAAAGGGTTGAATCTCAGGGCATCTTTGTATGAAATACAAATAGATTTTAAAGTTAGAAAACTTTCTCTTATATCCAGCATTTTTCTAAATTAATACATATAAAAATGTCTGTAATGTCTACAAAATGCCCAGGTGTTTACAACTCTTAATAAATGAAAATGTTTACAGAACTTCATGCCCTTGGGCAGGACATAAAATTTAAATATATTTCCAACAGAAACTGAAGAATTTCTTTATAGGGAAACCACATATTTTTTAAATAACATGCATACAATGCATGAATTTTAGAATAAAGCAGAATTTGTAATCTTTAACCATGCCACACAAGCAATTTTCTAACTATACCACATGCTATTAAATTAGATATGTTGTTACCTTAGTTTTAATGATTTCTTTGTTCCAAAAAGTAAAGTACTCAATATTTGTTTGTCAGGACTCTCTAAAAAATTGTCCCCCTCCAGACCAAATAGCCAAAAGACTATTACAAATCTGTATTTTCAACTTCATGATAAAGATTATCATAACCTGGCATTTTCTCCAGGACAATTATTTGTAAGTGATGCATTAAATATTTATTTGATAATGTTTAAATGGTCATATATTTAGTTTGATATAATTATAGAGTATATGATAATTATCTTTCAATCTAAACTTCGTGTCTTTGAGGACTAGTTCTGTATCTTGCTTAAGGAACCTCATTTTGAATAAATAAGCCTTGATATTTTTGTGTTACTCTTGAATTAAAAACATCGAAAAGTATAGCACATTTTAATTCAATTATTAGTAAAAATTCATTTGCATATTTTGTTTGGGTGGTTTAGTTGCTAAACATTTAACTGAATGATAAATATATATTCATTGAGGAATTAAACTTTCCTACAGGGTGGTCTTAATATGAGTCAAAGCCAAGAAATTAATGCTTAGTTTCCAAAACACCTAATGCACACAAAAGTAATTAATTCTATAGCTGTGTGGGCTTTCAATTATGTGAATTTATAATGTCTTCCATATTTTACTCATTGTTTACATAGCTAAGGTATTATATTTTCTCAATCATTTACATAGGGTTGAGATACAAATGAGTTAATTTAATTGATGTGATCGTTAATTACTGAATCATCTCAGTTGTGATCATTCTGTTTATGAGGTAATTTCATGATGTAGACTGTTTTCCATTATTTTGTAATTAAGGACCATTTCTGCACACCCTCTGTTCCCGTTAGGTCACCCTAATGGGAAATCCTATTGAAAGAAAATGCATTACTGAATTTAACCACTGCAGTTTATTCAGGCATTATAGGAAATTGCCATTTACTAAAGAAAAACTGTAGCTTATATTATAAAAACAACAATTTCAGTTCTACCACTAAATATGGCTATTTTCTTTAAGTGGGTTTGAACGGACAAGATGCAATTCTAAGAGACACAAGTTCCAGTCTTGATGAGAAATCTGCATGAAACTACTATTACAAGAATCTGTGACCTCCCTCCTAATTTATTCTTTCTCAGTGTGCAGAAGGTGATTTGGTGCAGTAGGGACTCAATAGAGTCTTGGAGACTCAAAAACACATATAAGATATGGAGCCTGCCACAAAAAGAGGTTATGGTGATAGTGGCAGGTCACAGTAGCTGCAACTTTAGCCAGATACAGTGAGTGCTACAGATAGAAAGTTCTATGATGATTAAGCCATATTAAGAGCCAGTTATAGACAATCACACCAACTCTCCTTAAGGAAACTCAAGTCAATATCATGTGCTAGTTGGCATTGTTGCTTTAGGGAATTTCAATTTAGCCATAAAATATTATTCTATAGAATTAAGTAAATATAATGCATACAATCTAATGAACAAGGCATAAATACATAATCTCTAAAATCATCTTTATAATTAATTAATTATAATAGCTGCAATGAATTACAAATGAATTAAATATAAACAGGACAGAATCAAAATAAATTATAGAATTACAATTATAATTTATTGAATTAAACCATAATCTTTATAGTTGGAGTAACTTTACAAGTAAATGTCAGAGGAATGAAGTTTGAAAGCCAATACAACCTGAACATTCAATATATTTGTTTCCACAAATATATAATTGATATATTTTAAAATATAACTTTGTTTTTCTTCCAAAAATCATTGCTCTCTTTTCCTAGAGCCCTCCCCCTGAATCCCTTGCCCTGGAATCAACATTCCTGGGCATGACCTTGAGCGTGGATATTGCCATTGCTGATGTGGCCATTTAAAGACCCCTCAAGACTCTGGTTCTCAGGACATGTTTTCTCTCACATCATTATATCTCATCATGATAAAATAATCCTGCTACCTATCTGTATGTCAGCAGTGCATCAACTATTTGTCATTTTCTTTTTTTTTTCCCCCCACAGGCAGAGTGGACAGTGAGAGAGCAAGACAGAGAGAAAGGTCTTCCTTTGCCGTTGGTTCACCCCCCAGTGGCCGCTGTGGCTGGCGCACTGCGCTGATCCGAAGCCAGGAGCCAGGTGCTTCTCCTGGTCTCCCATGTGGGTGCAGGAACCAAGCACTTGGGCCATCCTCCACTGCCTTCCCAGGCCAAAGCAGAGAGCTGGACTGGAAGAGGGAGCAACCGGGACTAGAACCCAGTGTGCCAGCGCCGCAGGCGCAGGATCAGCCTATTGAGCAGTGGCGCCGGCCCCATCATTTTCAATAAGGGTGCAAACAAAATATTGTACTTTCTGTAACTCAAGAAGAACTCTACTTTAGAAAATATCCAGCCCTTATAAATGTCAAATAAATAAGTCAACAGGGATAAGGTGATAAAGACGCTTTCATATCTTTCCTGCAGAATTTGGATTTTATTCTTTCTTAATACTGTTGATTTACATAAAGAGAATAAATTTCACATCTTTCATATATAGTTAGAATGTAACAATATTTCCCATTTTACCCTCCTTCCTCCTTCCTTATTTCACTTTTAAATTTTACAATGACATACTTTCAATTTTCTTTATAATCGTAAGATTAACCTTCCACTAAATAAAGAATTCAACAAATAGTAAGTAGAAAAACCACTGTTCCTTAGGAGTATAGACAAGGACTATAAACAATAACAAAATCTCAAAAGGTCAATTTCACTCATATATATTACTTTTTTGTATTCACTATATTAGTTACCACAAATCACAGAAAACATGACATTTGTCTTTTTTGGACTGGCTTATTTCACTAAACCCAGTGGTCTCCAATTGCATCCAATTTGTTATGAAAGACAGGATTTTATACTTTTCTATGGCTGAGTAGTATTCCATTGTGTATTTACATTCTCATTATCCATTCATAAGTTGATGGGCATGTGGATTGATTCCATATCTTGGCTACTATGAGTTGACCTGCTATAACTACAGATAACTCCTTCATACGCTAATTTCATTTCCTTTGGGTTAATTCCCAACAGTGGAATATTGGAATGGCTGGGTCAAATGGTAGATATATTTTCAGGTTTCTGAGGAATCTCCATACTGTCTTCCATAATGGCTTCCATAATGATTGTACTAGCTTACATTCCCACCAAGTGTATTAGGGAACCTTTTCCTCCCACATCCTTACCAGCATGTGTTGTTTTTTGGTTTTTGGATAACAGCCATTCTAACTGCGCTGAGGTGAAATCTCATTGTAGTTTTATTTGCATTTCCCTGATGGCTAGTGATCCTGAGCATCTTTTAATGTGCCTTTTGACCATTTGTATTTCATCCTTTTTTTTTTTTTTTTTCGACAGGCAGAGTGGACAGTGAGAGAGCAAGACAGAGAGAAAGGTCTTCCTTTGCCGTTGGTTCACCCTCCAATGGCCACCACGGCTGGCGCGCTGCAGCCGGCGCATCGCGCTGATCCGAAGCCAGGAGCCAGGTGCTTCTCCTGGTCTCCCATGGGGTGCAGGGCCCAAGCACTTGGGCCATCCTCCACTGCACTCCCGGGCCACAGCAGAGAGCTGGCCTGGAAGAGGGGCAACCGGGACTAGAACCCAGTGTGCCAGTGCCACAGGCAGAGGATTAGCCTATTGAGTCGCAGCACCAGCCTGTATTTCATCCTTTGAAAAATGCCTATTCGTATCCTTAGCCCATTTCTTTACTAGATTGTTTGTTTTATTGTTGAGCTTCTTGAGCTCCTTATATGTCCTGAATATTATTCCTTTATCACATGTGTAGTTTGCAAATATTTTCTCCCATTCTGTTGACTACCTCTTTGTTGAGAGTTTCCTTTGCTGTACAGAAGCTGGAAAAAGCTCCTGGCTCCTAGCATTGGATCAGCCCAGCTCAAGCCATTGTAGCCATTTGGGGAGTTAACCAGGAGATGGAAAACCTGTCTCTTTGTCTCCCACTGCATCCCGTATCTTTGCCTTTCAAATAAAGAGGTACATCTTTACAAAAAGAAAAATAAAAAGGAAAGAAATCAATGGGATACAAAAGGGAAAGGAGGAAGTTAGATTATCTCTGTTCATAGATGACATAATCCTATACCTAGGGGAACCAAAAATCCCCACTAAGGGATTACTGAAACTCATAGGAGGGTTTAGCAAAGTTGCAGGATACAAAATCAAGACACAAAAATCAATAATATTTGCATACACAAACAATGCCATGGCTGAGAAAGAACCTGCAGAAGCAGTCCCATTTACAATAGCTACAAAATAAAAGAAATTAAACCCCTTGTTATACTTTTAACTAAGGATGTGAAGGATTTCAATAAAAACCACAAAATGTCAAGGAAAGAAACAGAAGAAGACACAAAAAATGGAAAAATCTTCCATGCTCATGGGTGGGAATAATTTATATCAATAAAATGTCCAGGGGCCAGTGTTGTGGCATAGTGGATAAAGCTGTCGCCTGCAGTGCTGGCATCCCATATGGGCACTGGTTCGAGTCCCAGCTGCCTCACTTTCAATCCAGCTCTCAGCTATGGCCTGGAAAAGCAACAGATGATGGCCCAAGTCCTTGGGTCCCTGCACCCACGTGGAAGACCTGGAAGAAGCTCCTGGCTCCTGGCTTTGGATCAGCACAGCTCCAGCCATTGCAGCCATCTGGGGAGTGAACCAGTGAATGGAAGACATCTCTCTGCCTCTGCCTCTCTGTAACTCTTTCAAAAAATAAATAAATAAATAAAAAATATCCATACCACTGAAACAATTTACAGATTCAATGTTATCCCAATCAAAACACCAAAGATGTTCTTCTCAATCTTGATTTTATTCTTTTTAAGATTTATTTAGGGGCCGGGGCTGTGGCATAGCAGGTAAAGCCGCTGCCTTCAGTGCTAGCATCCCATATGGTCGCGGGTTCAAGTCTCGGCTGCTCCATTTCCGATCCCACTCTCTGCTACAATCTGGGAAAGCAGTGGAGGATGGCCCAAGTCCTTGGATTCCTACACCCATGTGGGAAGACCTGGAGAAAGCTCCTGGCTCCTGGCTTCGGATTGGGGTAGCCCCAGCCATTGTGGCCAATTGGAGAGTGAACCAGTGAATGGAAGACTCTCTCTGCCTCTCCTCTCTCTGTGTAGCTGACTTTCAAATAAACAAATAAATATTAAAAAAAAAACATACCAGGAGGATGTAATCCAATAAATCTACAATATAACAGATTCTATAG
The DNA here is from genome assembly GCF_051225735.1 of Oryctolagus cuniculus. NCBI lineage: Eukaryota > Metazoa > Chordata > Mammalia > Lagomorpha > Leporidae > Oryctolagus > Oryctolagus cuniculus. Next base: position 49,695,667 of record NC_142874.1, on the reverse strand, counting down.
TACAAATGACCAGGTTTTTTTCAGCAAATAAGCTGTAAAGAAAAGTAAGAGAAGATGAACCTCTCTAAACTGAAGGAAAGTCAGTAAAATCTGATCAACAAAATATAAATAGAAAAGAGAGTAGTGAAATGAACAAGAGGAAGTACATCAGTTCATGAACTTTTTCAACATCTTTCTGGAAAGTAGAAAGCCAGTGTAGAGTAGAACTCAACAAAGTAAGCTAGGGAAAGACAGAGTCCTGCACAAATATGGAGGAGCTGTAGCCAAGGAGCAAGCCACTCTCTTTCAGAACTTGGAGGGGTTACAGACTCAAGGATGCTGGGTGTAGTAGGCAGCAGAGCACAGCTCAGCATTGAAAACAAGAATATTTATTGCTGATTTTCCCCTCCTTATATTCAGAATACATAGCAGCCAGGTGATGCCCTCGAGGCACGCATACAAACACACATGCGAAAAGAAGGGGTTTTTTGTGTGTGTTTTTGAAATAAATTTAACACACTCTCTAACAAAAGAAGTAACCGTTGATATTGGAGAATTAGGGGTGGAAGGAGATGACAGGAGTAGGGAATAAGGCATGCTGGACATGGCTCTGGGAGAAAAAAAAAAGGCAGTGGACAGAACTAAACAGGCTTGTTATAAGACAGGGAAACGCAGCCCAGATCACTACTCACCACAAAGGCAAAAGTGAGAAAAGCCTGAAATAAACTCCCACTTTGTGAAGCTACAGATAATATGAAACTATGCCTAATAATCAAAAATCCAAGTCAACAGGCATTGGCATTGTGACACATCTGTTAAATCACTGCCTGTGATCCCAGCATCCCATAGGAAAGTTAGTTTGACTCCCAGCTGCCCCACTTCAGATCCAGCTCCCTGTTAATGTGTCTTGGAAAGCAGCAGCAGATGGCCTGAGTACCTGGGCCCCTGCTATGCACATAGGAGACCCAGGCTTCTGGCTTTGGCCTGGTCTAGCCCTAGTCACTGTGGCCACATGGGGAATGATGCAGCAGATGGAAGATCTCTGTCTCCCACCTCTGTAACTCTGCCTTTCAAATGAATACATCTTTTTTTAAAAAAATAAAGCTAACAATAAAAATCAACAACAAAAAATTGAAATAAATCACTGAGTGGCTTGGTGACTGGGTATATTATATTTTATATTTATTAAAGAAATCAAATTGGTTATTGAAAACCTCCTCATACACAAAGTGATATAATAAGACTTCTACTCTAGCAAACATGGAATAACAAGGACCAGGTTTAGCATCCCACCAGAAATAACTATCAGTTAAATACTATAACAAGAAAGCAATGGGAACAAAAAAATTGGATAGGTCTTGCACACGAGCTAAGCAAACAGAGGACACCAATCACTGAGAGAGAGAGAGAGAAAGCAAATCAGATTAGTCCTCTGACTGTCCCAGCTTACTGCCTAGATTTTCCAGGCTGTAGTGCAAGGGGCCAGGGGCAGAAGAGGCAGCCACAGCCAGGCAGTAAGCTTGCATTGAGACAAGGAGTCCGAAGAGCCCAAAGGACTGGAGTTCAAAAAACTGAGTACTGGAGAGAAGACAGCTGCACAGAGAAAGCTAAGGAACTCCCAAAGGATACCCCTCATATCTTAACTGAGTGTTCAGGAGAATACACATAGGCAGGAATCGCTTTTAGGAAAGAGAAAGAACCACTTGAAAGGAGGAAAGGAGCAGGTCGCTGGAGCTCCCAGAGGTCTGAGAATACTCCATGTTCCACACAGCTAGAGGGGAAAGCCTCATCATTCAAGTGCAATCAGGTGGTGCGCCTAGGTTAGTACTGCTTCAACACTGAAAAAATTAGCCTTGGATTCAAGGTGGTTCTGGTTTCACCTAACAAAGTTTAACAGCAGGCTTGAAAGACTTAAACTGTTACCAACTAATTTAACTGCAAAGCTCAAGAATATTTATAGGAATATTATATCAAGCACAAGCATCCAACAAAGTCAAAGTCACAATGTTTGAAATCTCTCTTTAGTAAGTTTGATCTGCTAGAATAAATTGCCATAGAACAAACAGGTGGCTTCAACAACATTTATTACTCCCAGCTCTGGAGGCTGGGAAGTGTGAGATCAAGGTGTCAGCATGGTCAGGTGTTGGCGAGGGCTCTCTTCCAAGCTGCAGACAGCTAACATCTTGTATCTTCACGTGAAAGAGACAGAGTGAGCGAGCTCTCTGGGATCTCTTTCCTAACAGCACTAATCCCTTTTATGAAGGCAGAGCCTTCATGACCCACTTACTTCACAAAGGTCTCAACTCCTAAAACCACCATATTAGAGGTTAATACTTCAACACAAGAAGTTTGTAAGGACACAATCATTTACCCCATACAGAGGTGGGGAAACTTTTTTTCTGCCAAGGCCCACTTGGATATTTATGACATCATTTGTGGGCCATACAAACTTATCAACTTAAAAATTTTCCTGCTATAGATTTACTGAATTTTGAGTCCTGCCTGCAGTTGCTTTGGGAGAGCCAGACCAAACGATTTCATGGGCCTTATACAGCCTTTGGGAGGGATGTTCTTCACCCCTGCAACAGAATCTAAGAAGAAAAACTATCAGCCTGCAAAAAAGCAGGAAAATATAAACAATAATAAGGAGAAAAAGCAATCAATGAAACCAGTACATATAATAGAACTAGTAAACAAGGACATTGAAACCACTATTACACCTGGGAAAGATAAACAGCAATTTTGGTCATTAAGAACAGTGAGCTAAAAGTACAGAATTTACTAAAATAAAATACAAATTAAATAAAGTCTTTAAAAAATGAAGAGAGCTTCTGGAGCCAGCCCTGGGGTGCAGCGAATAAAGCCACCACCTGCAGTGCCGACATCCCATATGGGCGTCAGTTCAAGTCCCAGCTGCTCCACTTCCAATCAGCTCTATGATATGGCCTGGGAAAGCAGCAGAAGATGGCCCAGGTCCCTGAGCCCCTGCACCCACATGGAAGACCCAGAAGAAGCTCCTGGCTCCTGGCTTCAGATCAGCACAGCTCCAGCTGTTGTAGCCAACTGGGGAGTGAACCAGCAGATGGAAGACCCCTCCCCCTCCCCTTCCCCCTCCCCCTCTCCCTCTCTTTCTGTGTTAACTCTGACTTTCAAATAAATAAATATAAAAAAATGAAGACAGCTTCATTGAGTTGTGAGATGCCTTCACATGGTCAAATATATAATTACATATATATTTATAATTATATATAATATATAACTTATATAATTGCAATTCCCAATAGAGGTGGAGAATTGAAGTTGTGATAGCAGAAAAAGCTGATGAAATTTATAAACCTACAAAGCCAAGAAATTCAACAAACTCCAAGTATAAGCCACATCAAGAAAATTACACTAAGATATATTAGAATCAAACAGCTTAAACCTGCTGATAAAGGGAAAATATGAGGCCAGTGTTGTGGCACAGTGGGTTAAGCTGCTGCCTGCTATGCCAGCATCACATGTGAGCACAGATTCCTGCCCCAGCTTCTCCACTTCTTATCCAGCTCCATTCTAATAAGCCTAAGAAAGCATATAAGAAACCCAGATGGAGTTCCAGGCTCCTGGCTTTCCACCGCAGCCATCTGGGGAGTGAACCAGCAGATGGAAGATCTTGCTCTCTCTCACTCTCTTTCTCTCTGTAACTCTGCCTTTCAAATAAGTAAATATTTTTGGGGGGGAAAAAAAGAGGGTGTCATGAAAAACCAACCAGAGTAAAGGACATTACATAAAGAGGAACAAAATAAGAAGTCTAATATTTCACTTGAAAAAAATGTAATTAAAACAAGGTGGATGAATATCTTTAGGTACAGATGCTTCTTATAACAGGGTTCGATCCTGATATCCATCATAAGCTGAAAATATCTTAAGTGGAAAATGAATTTAATACACTTCCCCTACGCAACATCCTAGCTTAGCATCACAGCACGCTGCAGAGTACAAGTTGTCTGTGAGATTCCAAGGCTGACTGGGAGCTGCAGCTCACTGAGAGACTGAGCAGAGAGGATTGTACTGCTTATTGTAATCACAGGAAAAAGATCAAACTCAAACTCGGAAGTACAGTCTCTTCTAAATGTATATAATTTTCATAACATAGTAAAATTTAAAAAAAAAATTGCAAGTAAAACCATTCTAAGTCAAGGATTGTCTGTACAGGAAAAAAGAACAAACCTGACAACCTAAAATTCTACACCAGCAAAAATGTCTCTTAAAAAATGACTGCAAAATAAAGACCCCTTCAGACATACAAAAGATAAAAATAAGATCATCATCAGCAGGCCCCTAAAACAGAAACTGTTAATATACACCCTTCAGGCAAAAGGAAAATCATACCAGATGGAAATCCAGATCTACACTAAGAAACAGAAACCATCAAAAATTACGTGAGTAAATATAAAATAATTAGCCTTACTTTTTAAAAATTAACTTGAGAGGCAGGGAGACAGACAGAGACCTCCCACCCATTGGTTCACTCCCCAAGTGCTCACAATACCTGGAGCTAGGCCAAGCCAAAGCCAAGACCCTGGAACTAAAACTTGGGCTTCCCCATGGGCGTAGGGACTCAACTTTTTGAGCTACCACATGCTGCCTCCTAGAGTGCGTATAGTATCAGAATTATAACCCAGGATATCAGAAACATACCAGGGACTTGAACCCAGGCACTCTGATATAGAATGCAGATGTCCCAAGCGATGTCATAACCAATGTACCAAACATTTGCCCCATTCTTGTTTCTAAAAGATATATATTTATCGAAAGGAAAAATAAAAACAATACACACTGAAATGTTTAACATACGCAGCACACCCACAAAGGCTGGAAGGGAAAAGGAAAGTACAGTCAGCCCTCTGTATCCATGAATTCTGCATCCACTGATTCAAACAAATGTGGATCAAAAAATTTGAAAACCTTGTACTTAACATGTTGAGATTTTTTTTGTCCTTATTGCCTAAACAATATAGTATGACAACTATTTACATAGCATTTACATTGTAAGTATCACAATTTAGAGGTGACTTTTAAAGTATATGGGAAGATATGGAAATATTATACCATTTTATATAAGGGACTTAAGCAGCTATAGGTCCTGGAACCAATCCCCCAAATACCAAATGATGACTATACATTTTTTTGTTTGTTTGTTTTTTAAAGATTTTATTTATTTATTTGAGAGGCAGAGTTACAGCCAGCGGAAGAGACAGAGAGAAAGGTCTTCCATCTGCTGGTTCACTCCCCAAATAGCCACAATGGCTGGCACTGTGCCCATCAGAAGCCAGGAGCCAGGAGCTTCTTCTGGGTCTCCCATGCAGGTGCAGGGGCCCAAGGGGCTGGGCCATCTTCTATTGCTTTCCCAGACCATAGTAGAGAGCTGGATGGGAAGAGGAGCAGCCAAGACTAGAACCAGCGCCCATATGGGATGCTAGCGCCACAGGTGGAGGCTTAACCTACTGCGCCACAGCACCAGACCCTGTACACGTTTTAAGAGACAGTTATGCGGCCTCTGTATATTGTAGAGGGTAATACAGCCACCGCCTGTACAGGTTGAAATCCCGGCTTATCCACTTCTAATCCAGCTCCCTGCTAATGCACTTGGGAAAGCAGTAGATCATGCATGGTTCAAGTGCTTGGGCCCCTGCACCTAAATAGGAGACCTGGAAGAAGCTCCTGGCTCCTAGCTTCTGCCTGGCTCAGCCCTTACTGTTCAGCCATTTGGGGAGTGAACCAGCAGATGAAAGATCTTTCCCTCCCGTTCTGTCTCCGCCTCTGCTTTTCTGTAACTCTGCCTTTCAAATAAACAAATAAATCTTTAAAAGAGTCTCTTACATACAATGTTAAAATAACTCACACAATGTGACAAATTAAACCCTCAAGTACCTACTAAAAAGAAAAATGTATAGCTGATCTGAGAACAAATAAATTACATTGTGCCCCCCCACACACACACACACCATGTGGATGTCCTAACCCTAATAGCTGGAAATATGATCTTTGCAGATAACAAATTAAGAGAAGGTCCCTGGATTCTCACAGAGAGCTCTTACGGAAGCAAAGCACGGGGGTCCCCCAAAGCCCTCTGGGCTGGCGGGCTGTGGCCTCTGCCCTGCAGGCGCCTGGAGTCTTCCCTGTGTCTGCGCCAACCCCTTAGTCCAGCCCTTCCAGGAACGGCGCACCCCGCTCGCCCTACCTCTGTGAGGTGATGGCTCAGGGCCTGCCCGAGGCTCTCCCGAGGAGCGGCAAGACGCGGTGCCTCCATAGGCTGGCGGGCTGAGCAAAACGGCGGCCACCTCCAAGGCGCCGATGCCCGGGGGCGGGGTCTGCGGGCGGAAGTTCAGCCGCCGGTTTAGGGCAGGACTTGGGGCCACGCAGGTCGGCGTGTGGGGTGAATGCTCTGTTCCAGTGAGAGAAACCTCACCTTGTGCTCACCACGGCCAACAGAGACCTTAAGGGCCAGCAAGTGAGCGATCCCCGGGCAGAAGCCCGCGGCCGCTGGGCTGGGCTCCCTCAGCCGTTGGTGTGGGGAGAAACTGGCAGCCGGAAATCCCCAGTTAGGATCTCCTGACCCTTTTAGAAGGCCTAGGTCTATAACGTGAGAAAACTCAACATTCCCCTCAACCTTTAAAAAAAACATGTTTGCTACATCTAGGCGGTCTAGGTGTAAAGATGTTCACGAGTGTAACAGTTAAAAAAAAATGCCTATTTTTTAAGTAGTTGGAAAAAATGTCTTCTGGAAGCTTTTTTTTTTTTTTTTGACAGGCAGAGTGGACAGTGAGAGAGAGAGAGACAGAGAGAAAGGTCTTCCTTTTCTGTTGGTTCACCCCCCAATGGCCACTGCGGCCAGAGCATCGCGCTGATCCGATGGCAGAAGCCAGGTGCTTCCTCCTGGTCTCCCATGGGGTGCAGGGCCCAAGCACTTGGGCCATCCTCCACTGCACTCCCGGGCCACAGCAGAGAGCTGGCCTGGAAGAGGGGCAACTGGGACTAGAACCTGGTGTGCCGGCACCGCAAGGCAGAGGATTAGCCTAGTGAGCCGCGGCGCCGGCCTTGGAAGCTACTTTTTTAAAATATTTATTTATTTGACAGAATTACAGTGAGAGAGAGAGAAAACGGTCTTCCTTCCTTCTGTTGGTTCACTCCCCAAATGGCTGCCGCGGCCGGTGCTGCGCCAATCTGAAGCCAGGAGCCAGGTACTCCCTCCTGGTCTCCCATGCAGGTGCAGGGCCCAAGCACTTGGGCCATCCTCCATTGCCCTCCTAGGCCACAGCAGAGAGCTGCACTGGAAGAGGGGCAACCAGGTCTAGAACCCGTGCCCATATGGGATGCTGGTGCCACAGGTGGAGAATTAACCAAGTGAGCCACGGCATCGGCCCCCGGACAAATAACTCTTAACATCTATTCCTAGATGCTAAAGTTGCCAGTGTATGACCAAAGATGAATTAAATTAGTAAATTTTGTGTTAAAATTTCTAGGAAAGATCATCTGCTAAAAATGTGAGTATTTTAGCTCACTGAGTTAATGGAAAAGGGAAGGATTCTAGTCTAAAGTGTTCACATTTCAAAGACATGTTTCAAATAAGGACTTAATGTGTCTGCTATATACACAGCAGTCTTAAACTATATAAGTAACAATAGTTATAATTTGAAAGTATCTTCAAAATATAAACATTTTGGCCTAATTTACTATATACAATCTGTACTTGTTTATTGGATTGAGAGAGGTGAAAGGGAAGAAATTGCAAAAGGTGTTTTGTTAGTGTGTGCTAGAAAATTTCAGCTTACCCACTGTTCTATCCATTAAATACATATCATTTAGCTTTGTTGTAATGTGTATATTATGTATATACTGGACAAAGGTGTCTTATTTTATAAAATGTACTTGCTAGATATCAAAGAAGTTTGCCAATATATGAAAAAAGTAGAGTTAGTAAACTAACACATGTTGTATACTTAGTGTTAAAATTCATAAAAAGGCTGTATTCTGAAAAGGACTTTTTGAAGTGAAATTATATCACATCTTGGTGATACATGTACCCACATCTACCTGTTGGTGGTAGAGAGAAGGATTTTGAAGAACTGAAGGATTCTCTAGGTCTTCATGAATGTTCCTATTTAGAAGATATTTTTAAAGCCGGCGCCGTGGTTCACTAGGCTAATCCTCCGCCTTGCGGCACCAGCACACCAGGTTCTAGTCCCGGTCGGGGCGCCGGATTCTGTCCCAGTTGCCCCTCTTCCAGGCCAGCTCTCTGCTGTGGCCAGGGAGTGCAGTGGAGGATGGCCCAAGTGCTTGGGCCCTGCACCCAATGGGAGACCAGGAGAAGCACCTGGCTCCTGCCATCGGATCAGTGCAGTGCGCTGGCCATTTGGAGGGTGAACCAACGGCAAAGGAAGACCTTTCTCTCTGTCTCTCTCTCACTGTCCACTCTGCCTGTCAAAAAAAAAAAAAAAGATATTTTTACATATAGCCAGTTATACGTGTATAGTTTATTCAACACTATTGTGTATGTAGTAGACAAACTTAAGTCCTTTTTTGAAACATCTAGTCTTTATAGATATTTAAAAGTGCACCAAGTGTTAGAAGTAGGAGTAACAAATAATACATTTGTAGATGCCTCTTTGTGTTTAAAATTCACCAAATATCTAATCTTTATAGATGTTCTAAGATGAAAATGTATGAGAAAAAATAGAGCTAGTGAAATAGTAAATTTATATGTATCTTTATTTAATAATTGACAGAAAAGACGCATCTTGGACCTGGAATTATTAAACCACCTCTGAGCAGTGTATAGTCATACTTAATGGATTGGCAGCAAAGGGACAAAAAGAAATACAAGAGATGTGTGCAGATGTGCTCATATTTACATTTTGATGACAGCCATTGATGTAGGTGCACTGTGTTTGGCTGTGCTATAGGAATGCATTAAATGATTCAATGGAAACATACCTTCTTGCTAATATTTCAGTATTATCAAACTTATCATGAATTCCATTTGAAACATTACACTTAGAATGCACCATTGCTGTGTGTCTTTTAAATCAGACAGTAAAGGAATGCAGGGTGTTAATCATAACTAGATCAGATTGTATTTATAGGCCTGTTGCCATTTTTTCTTTTATGAAATTTTTGTCCCCATGAAAGCCAGAATTACATTTTTTCCTAATAGATTGAGTTGGTATAGTGTCCTCTTGGCTAGCAAAATATTCATAGATTTTAGATTTTGAGCTTATAAAATTCATGAAGTGTCAGAAAGCATGATACATACATTCTGTATGAACTTAGTCACATAAATTAGATGTTGGGTTGCACACAAAGGATCCAGAAGAACAGGTTGAACTAAACTACTTGTGATTGTGATGTTCTTTTCTTCCTGTTTCTTTGTTTCCTATAATGCACTTAATTAGCTTTTTAAAAATAATGATTAAAAACCTACAAAATATTCAGGTAACTGGGGTAGGTATTTTGTGCTTCAGTTAAGATGTCAGTTGGGGGGAAGGGGCAGTATCAGAGTCTGCTCCACTTCTGATCCAGCTTCCTGCTAATGAGCCTGGGAAAGCCACAGAAGATGGCCCAAGTCCTTGAGCTCCTGCACCCATGTGGCAGACCTGGATGAAGTTCCCACCTCCTGGCTTTGGTCTGGCCAACCCCTGGCATATGTGACCATTTGGCGAGTGAACAAGTAGATAAAAGATCTATCTCTTCCTCTCTCTCTGTAACTCTGCCTTTCAAATAAATCTTAAAAAAAAAAAAAAAAAATGGTACCTGGGACAGTTCCATCCCATATTGAAGTGCCTGGGTTGAGTCCCTGCCACCCACGTGGGAGACTTGGATTGAGTTCCTGACTGTAGGCAAATGTGGAATGAACCAGTGGATGGAAAGTCTCTCAAATAAAATAATATGAAGTGAATAGAGTGAACTCTAGTGACTTCTGTCCTTATAAAAAGGGGACATTTAAGATACAAAGACAGACGTACATAAAGGGAAGGCATAGGGAGAACACTATCTACACACCAGGGTGAAGAAAAATGGAGACTACCAGAAGCTAGAGGAGATGCCCAGAGATTCCCCTCACATCCCTAAAAAGTATCCAACCATGCAGACACCTTAAATTCAGACTTCTGGTTCTCTAAAGCCCCAAGACAACATGCAAGTACTTCAAAAAAGTCTTTGGAAAATGAAATTAAAAGACAAGTTTATTTTGGTGCAAAAACATTGAAATCCATATATACAAGGGATCTTTACAAAGTTCATGAAAAATGTGTATTGTGAAAAACCATGCATGGATTTCAAAACTGTTTTGCACCAAAATAAACTTATCTTTGGTTTAAACCACCCAGTTTGTGGGGCTTTGTTACAACAGCCCTGGGAAAAGAAGACATCTGCTCAATGACTAGTGGTTCTAGTCTCCCTTTTTCTTCCAGCACGTCTATAACTATTTCACCATCAGCATCAGCTGGGCAGTGACACCATCTCCACCATTCCTCAGGGCCCTCTGGAAGCTTCTAGATTTTGTAGCCCTCCCCCTGCCATGCTTCAATCTCTAGGATCAAAAACGGCTTCGTAGGTATCATTTCCTGCAGCTACTCTATTTTACTTCAGTGTTTTTTTTTTTTTTTTTTTTGCTTTGATAGTTTCCCAACACTCATTTAAGCAATTCCTTATATTTAAGTCACTCTGTAGAAATAGCTAGCACAGTTTCTTTCAGACAAGACCCAGCACCCTCCCCACCAAAAAAAACCCATCTCATCCAGAGTAAGTCCAAAACATAGCAGGCCAGCTCCTACACAATCGGCCCTAGCTACATCTCTGTCCTCATTTCTTGTCATTTTCTCTGTCCCTCCTTGTGGACCTCCTTGTTCATCTGTGAACATACCAAGCATGCTTGCTTCATGGCCTTTGGCTTGCTGTTCTCTATGTTTGCACTTGGCACAAATTTTCGGCTCAGCAGACACCTTTCCTGACTATATACATAGTTACTCCTTGAAAGCAGCCCCAGCACCCCTCACCCCATGTTCCCTTTCTCTAGGCACTCCGGTTACCTGGTTTTCTTTGTTCCCAGTGCCCAGAGCAGCATGCAACACACAGCAGGTGCCAACTTTTCAAAGACTGAACAACTGGAGGGAAAAGTCCCACTAGCAGCACTATCATAGTGTCAGTATGCTTGACAATAGCCAATCTGATTTTTTTAAAGATGCGTATTTATCCTTTGACTTTGCTGGCTGCCCTTTCTCTGTGGAATCACACTTTTAGCAGCATGGCCTCCTGAACTCCTTTAGTGATGGCTCACTTTTTTTTTTAATTGCATTTAATTATTTGAGTGAGAGAGGGAGGGGGAGGGACAGGCAGAACTCGTCTCTGCTGATTCACTCCCCAAAATGCCTGTAATGGCCCTGACTGGGGCCAAAGCTGGAGCCAGGAATTCAATCCTATTTTCCTATGTGGGTGGCAAGAATCCAGTCACCTAAGCCATCATGGCTTCCTCTCAGGGTCAGCCTTTGCATTAGCTGGAATCAGGAGTGGAACCAGGTATCACACCCAGGTACTCCAATGTGGGACGTGAGCATCTTAACCACAAGCCAAAGATCCTCCCCAAATACTGGCCCCACTGTGCATTTTATTTGTTCCCTCTGTTCACATTAAAAGGTTTTCAAAATGCAAGCATTTCCTCCACTCCAAACCTTTAAAAAGCAACAAGTCAAACAAGATGGGCCAGTCAGCAGCATTTATTGAGAGGCTAGTCACCGTACCATGTGACCATTATGGGACAAGTTACCTAGTATTCATAGACTGAAAAACAGTGTGAGCACAGGTGTTGTGGTGCAGTTAGTTGAGCTGCTACCTGCAATGCTGGCATCCCATATGAGCACCACTTCAAGTCCCAGCTGCTCCATTTCTGATCCAGCTCCCTGCTAACACTCCTGAAAAAAGTCAGTGGAAAATGGCCCAAGTACTTGGGCCACATGAGAGGTCTGGATGGAGTTTCAGGATCCTGGCTTCAGCCTGGCCCAGCCCCAGCCATTGTGAACATTTGGGGAGTGAGCCTGCCTTCTCTCCTTCCTTCTCTAACTCTTCCAAATAAATAAATAAGGATCCTTAAAAAAAATAAAACGTGGTGTGGCCTCAAGCCTCTCCTTTTGCAGTTATCCAGGCATCTGTATTATTTTTCATTACTGCATACATATGGCTTAGTACAATGCTTGATACTTAATATATATTTGTTGAAATGGAATTAAGTAGTACTTACACATACACATACACAGAAAAAACAATGCACATATGTGGTGATATTTTGAGCTTTATATATGAAATTAATTTCAATATAGGTCAAATATTTCATCTTTTATAATAATTTTTTCATGAGAAGCAAGGAATGTAACCCTAAGGAAACTAGGGTATAGGTGTCAGTTATCATTGTTAACAGGAGCTCAGAAAAGTGCTTTGATGCCAGTGAGAAAAAGGAGCCTCATCCTCAGGTTAGACACAGCCAAGCACTCATAGGCACTTCTTGGTGAGTGGATCCCAGGCAAGATTTCAGCTTCCTTTCCAGGTGCCCTTGAAGAGGGTACAGCCTGTATATCAGTGGTGTCCTGGGAGAGGTTGACCAGTGATGCTATGAGCAGTTCCCTTCTTTGCTTTTAGAAAAGGAGGATTTGGCTCATCTGGATGAGTTCCTTCAGGAAGGGGCTCCTTGTCACCACTTCTGATGGTTCAGCTGAAGAGGATGGCCTCCCTGATGGAAGATCAGTTTTCAAGTTCAAGTTTGCAGATGGCTATGCTCCCCTGCTGCAGTCTTTCAAGGTTTAATCTTAGTTAATAAACCGGTGTTAATTCTTGATTCTAAAGAAATTCTGCTGTCAGTCTGGCTGTAGGTGAAGCTTGCAATTTTCCCTCTGTAACAAAACAAAAAAATCAGAAGTTAGTCCACTTGCTTAACACTGCCTAGTGACTATTAAATTAATGTATCAGAGAAACTAAGAATAACCCCAGCTACCGCATAAGTGACTTTATTAACAACGTATTGGCTTTCATGATAAGCAGTAGATGGAATCAATTCTGGCTTGACTGCATCAAAAAGCAACCAGCAAGTCTCATCTCATGATTTCTTAACGATTTATTTCCTTGAAAGGGGGAGGAGGGGGTAAAACAGAAAGAGAGATCTTCCATCTGATGCTTCACTCCCCAAGTGGCTGCATCAAGCCAGGGTTGAGCCAGGATGAAGCCAGGAACCAGACACTCCATCCAGGGGCCCAGGCCCTCGGGTCATCATCAGCTCCCTTGCCATGTGCATCAGTAGGAATCTGTGTTGGAAGGCGAACAGACCCCAACAGGCACCCGGTTATGGGATGCTCGCGTCACAACGCAGTGTCTTAACCCTGTGCGCCACAGCGCTGGCCCATCATTTCATAATCTTTTATAAACATTCTGCATCTTGAGACTTAGGGTTAGAGATCATAACAGATAAATAATTTTTAAACCAACATTAATTTACCTTAAAGTGTTCTTAGTCTTTTAGTACAAACCATAAAGAAGGCCTGTGCTGAAACTACTCACATGAATTTATCACTTAGAGTGGGAGCTCAAATCACTGAAATGACTACAGAAGGATTTTTATTTTGGAAAAAAAACACAAAACTGGCATTTGGAAATAAAGCCTTGGAAAGCACTCTACTTTAGGCTCTGGGTCCTAGTTTTCAAACTACCTCTTTAGATGAAATTATGCAAGTGAATTAATTTTGATGGGATTCATCTTGGAGATTAAATAAGAGAGTTTAAAGTCTTTACAGCACTCTGATGTATCTTACATTAAAAGTCCTTAGGAAGAATGCCATCTAGAACTGTGGGAGCCAAGGTAGCATCTAGAATCACACACATACAGATGTCAATCGCCCCTGGAAGAAATGCTAAGTATGTCGTCAGGGCAATTCTCTGTTACCTTTTGCAGAGAACAGGGCCAAACACCCCACCAGATTCTTCTCGGTTATTCTTCTAATGGGTCACTCAGGGCAAAACCTAGCTCCACTAGTAAAACTCAAGCCCAGGAAATCTAAGGGCCAGAGCCTTAACCCAGCAGCTGCGCCTACTTTAAATGCAATTGGTTTGATCTCAGCGGCCCACCTCAACGGCCACCAACCTTCACAAAAGCTGGGCGAATTCTGAGTCGGGGAACTGAAGCAAATCCAAATATGGTGAACATTCCTCCATTGCCAAAATGGGAAAACTGCCTTATCTCCTCATCAGAAGCCATCCACCAGGCCATCAGCCCCCCTGTTAAACACCCAAACGGGGTTAAAGCACATTTGGTATGCAAATCCACAGAGGCTCAGGATGCCGGCGTGCCGGGATCCAGCACACGTCAAGTCACGGCTCTGGATAACGTAGATATGTTTTTAGACACACTTTCTTGACGCAAACTTTGCCTAGCTGGGGGGAAAGGTTAATTTATTTGTATACTTGGGAGACATGCAGGCACCGTGCTTCTGGACGCCCGCAAAGCTGCAACTAATTCTCCTTGCAGGACTAACGCCTCCGTATTTACACCCCTGGGAGTATCTCCCCGGGAAGTGCGCGCGTGTGTGATTTAAATTGATCACCCGAGCGGCGGCCGGCAGCTTCTCTCCGCCCACCTAGGGCCAGGGAACCTGCGGCCCCGGAAGGGCGCCAGCTGCGCGCCGCTTAGTTTCGGCCACAGGTGGGGCTCGGGAAGAAGAGGGTCCAACTTTTTCAAATGGGGTGGGGCGGGGCGAGAGCAGCCTCTGTCCGAACCTGCTCGCCGGCACCCGACCCACGCCGCGCGGGCACCCCTTTTCGGAACCGTCTCCCAAGCATCCAAGCCTACTCGGAGACTCGCAGCACCTGAGTCTCTCCCCTTAACCACTCCCCACCCCTGCCTCTACATTAGATCCCCCCAGGAAGATCTCGCGCTTCTCGCCGAAAGTCACAAGGACCAGGCGGTGTCCACGCGGGTGGGAAAGGGAAGCCGCCAGCCGTTCGCTCCAGCCCCCAAGTGCACCCTCCCCCCGGGGCCAGGGTGAGGGAGGCCAGGGCAGAGCCCTCCCTTCCCACCTCCCGCAGTCCGCTCTTACTCACTTTCTCTGGAAGCCTCGGGTCGGCCGCCAGCTGCCCGTGCAGTGCGGAGGTGCTGCGGGCAGGAGAGAGAGGGGTGGCCGGGTGGCCTCTTCGGGACAAACCCTGGGATCTCCCCCGCGGCGCCCTCGCCCCAGGCCGCCCAGGGGCACCCGGGCCATGGACGCCCCCACCCGGGCGCCGCGGCAAGGCGGGCGCGCTGGGCTCCGCGCCCCCGAGGCCAGCTCTGGCTCGCAGGCGTCGCGGGCCCACCTTCTGCGTCCCCGCCGCCGCCCCTCCCTGCCCAGCCGGGCGGCCGCCGGGGCCTGCGGGACGCGCTCGCTGCGGGCCGCCCCCTCCCCTCTCCCCACCCCGGGCGGGGGCGCGCGAGCAGCGGTGACGTCAAGGGGCGCGCGGTGGCAGCACCTCCCCGCGCGCTAGTTAAAAAGAAGAAGAAAAGAGAGAGCGAAACATGAGAGGCTGTGTGAGAAGCTGCAGCCGCCGGCAGAGGAGACCTCAGCATCCTCTAGAGCCCAGCGCCGGCCCTGCCTCCGCCTGCCCCGCCGCCGCCGCCTCTGCCTGTGTGCCTGCTACTGTCCCACCTAAACAACTCCCGTTACACGGACAAGTGAACCTCTGTGGCCGTCTGCTCCTCTTCTTCCAACTCCTCCTCCTCCTCCCACTTCCCAGCCGCAGCAGAAAGCCCCTACCCCAACTGACACTGGCACAACCGCGAGCGGTGTCATCTGCACAACTTTATCTTGCGCCTCCGGCTCCTCGCCGCGTCCGTGATTTTTTGCAAAGTTGCACCGCTCTGCACATCTGCGCCCCCGCCACCTCCCTCTGCGGCGCGCGTGTCCCGCCGGCCCCGCAGCCTCCTCCCGGAGCTGCGCCCTAGTGCCCCTGCCGGGCAGCGGCGTTCGCCCCCGTCCGCCCACGCCCAGCCCCTGCCGCGCGCGGCGGGCGATGTTGAAGATGCTCTCCTTTAAGCTGCTGCTGCTGGCCGTGGCTCTGGGCTTCTTTGAAGGAGATGCTAAGTTTGGGGAAAGAAGCGAGGGGAGCGGAGCGAGGAGGAGAAGGTGCCTGAACGGCAACCCCCCGAAGCGCCTGAAGAGAAGAGACAGGCGGATGATGTCCCAGCTGGAGATGCTGAGCGGGGGCGAGGTGCTGTGCGGGGGCTTCTACCCTCGGCTGTCCTGCTGCCTGCGGAGTGACAGCCCGGGGCTGGGGCGCCTGGAGAACCAGGTAAGCGCTCGCCGGCCTCGCGGATGCGAGCTTGGCATCCTGGCAGGGTGGGGTTCCCCAGCGGCGGCTCTGGCAGCTCGAGGGAGCCCTGAGGAGGGCAGAACTTGTTTGGGGCAGTTCTTTGGGTCACTTCGCTAAAACGCTAACGGGATTCCGGCGTGTGTGTGTGTGTGTGTGTGTGTGTCCGCGCGCGCGCGCGGGCGCCCCCCGGCCTGGGTCGGTGCTAGGGATGCTGTGCACGCTGGGCCCTTTCGGTCCCTCATCCTGGGCTGGAGAAGGGTTCTAAAAGAATCGCGATCACCAGTGTGTTTGGATGGACTCGGGCGCTGGCAGCGGTGAAACTGTAAATTAAGGTGGCTGTGGTTTCCGGTTTATTTTTCTAGGGTAAAAAGATTTGCGCCGTTTTCTCCACGTGCTCGGCTAGGGAGAGGAGTGAGTCGTAAAGGAGGTTGAAGCATGGTTGGTTTATGATCTTCAGCCCCGTCAGAGGGTGGTGGCTTGCATTTACAATAGTTCAATCAACGACAAGGAACTGCTGGTACTCTGGTTAGGAACCCGGAAAGCTGGCGAGAGATTCTGCCAGGAAGTGTTCTTTAGACAAAACTGATTCTCCCTCATTTGGTAACAGCGTAGGTTCAGACTTTCACGGGTACTTGGATGTCCGGGAAGGTTTTTTTTTTTTTTTTTCTCTAGGAACTCGTTGTGAGAGTGATGACAGTTATATTTTCCTTGTGATAATAAACGTAACCACACACGAAAATAGCGATGGTGGAGACACGCTTCGTTTTTGAGTTTGCAACATCTTTCTGGCCGTGGGGTGCAGTCATGTATGCCCTCCACTGTACTGCCAGCGAAGACCGCGGGATCACGTCATTAACAAGCGCTGCACGTGAAATAAACAATCAGGTGTCTTTGCTCCCCCTCCCTCTGCCCATTTTAGGTTTAATTAAGAATTCCTCTGTTACAACACTGCAGTTGTCAAGGTCTGAGAGACTCTTGGAAAACTTGTGCTTCAGTCTTGCTGGCCCAGGCATAATAAAAAAAAAAAAAATACCCGGGCTGAATCTAATTTTTATGCTCAGTTCACGGTAGATTTCACTCTATTCTCATGTAAACAGCTCCTACGAATCAACATATGTGTCTGGGTGGTATCTCTCACTTTGTTTTGTAACAAAAAGCCATATTGCATCATTTAATTTGCTCAAGTCATGCAAATAGGAAAAAATCAATAGGACAAAAAGGGGTCGACTTATCCTCCTCCCCACTAAACTGCTGCCCACACACAGAGTCCTGTTGCTTATGGCAAAAGAATAACAACAACACCATTGTGTTTGTTAGTTGGTTCACTAATGGGTGAAACTAGAGAACATCATTCTCTTTCAGTCCCCAGCTCTGTCCAAATGTTCATGCCTTTTGAGGGAGCATTTGTCCAACTCCCTCTATTCCCAGATGAGTGAGAACTGTCTTGCTGCAGGTTTTCAGCTGCAACTCTCTCTTTATTCTTACCATATGCAGCAGGAGTCTGAGATTCAGGGAACAGATATTCCTGCATTTTATCCAAAACAATGTCATTAAGCTCCTGTGTTGTAATTGAATTAAGTTATAAAACAGCTCCACGCAGATCATCTTCAGGGTTTTGCCAGGAGCCCCTTATAAAGAACCAGGGAATTCAGAGACCGGTTTAGAAATATTTGCTGGTAAGTGTGCCTGTGTGCAGTGTATACTGTGAGTTATATGTGGATTATCTACAGACCCCTGCCACACTGAACTCTTACAGGAACATGTGGAAGGAAAACCTTATTCTTAACTAAATAGAGTGGGGAGAAAGGCAGGGGGGATGGGTCTGAGGGGAATTACAACCCTTAAGAGAAGTTATATAAGTTTTTTTAAAAGAAATCACTCTTTAGAAAGCAATCTGCCACGTTAGCTATCCGCATTCCTTTCCGTTTTACGTGCTTCCAATCGCCAACAAACCCCTACTCATTTGGAAAATGTCTTGAATTAAGTTTGGTACACTAGACGCTGCCGGCTCCATTATAAGTGCTTTATGAAGCAACAGTACTCAAATTGTTCAAAACAGAGACTTGATATGGCTATGCATATGCATTCTTGACCCATGTTAGTTCTCAAGTTTTAATAGATTTTAAAACATGTTATTTTATAATAAACTTCAGTGTTTCCCTTTTTCCCGTAAGCCTTCCTGGATTAAAATATATGTTAGGGTCTTATTTCATAATGTGTATACAGGAGAGATGATGGTTATTTGAAAGGGCCCTTTTTTTGTTTATGAAAGAAAAAAATTTTTTTTCCTCAAAGATTTCTGCAACTTTTCAAGAAACTGCAGTGGTAGTTTTTCCTGACGAAATAAACTTCTCAGACAAATAGATAATAACAAACAAGGCAGGAATATTGAGCAAGCTCATCAGCTGTGCAATTAAACACAGTTTCTAGGCTAATACATTTTCTTTAATGAACTGGCATTGAGTTCAGTTCCTTGGCCATGTGTTACATTTTCATATTTTATTTTTGTGTATATTTTAACTAATAATGGAGCAATATTGCAATGAAGTTGCTAAGTACCATTTCAGAGAAGTTCTGCCAAAATTTAGGAAGTTATATTGTGTTAGCAATATTTTTGCAGCTCCTAAATACAGCATGCTAAAAGGATCTAATTCCCATTAGCCAAATTGAATCCTCAGCCAACTGAAATACCCCCATTTCTAAAACTTAACTTGTAGCCACAGAGGCATAGAGGCTCTCTCTACCTTGGGTGGTTTCACAGCCAAAGCTGTCAAGGAATGGGTGAAAAGTAATTGTTTTCAAGTGTGCCCTTTTACAATCATTTGTTTGCTCTGGCTCTTTCAGGGACAAAGGCTATTGTTGAACACATCCAACTAAACAAATAACTCATCCTGGGGTCCCTTTAACAGCTGCCTTAGTACAATGATCTATTTACATATTAGCCTAAAATTGAAACTGAACTCTTTAATGACATAATCCAGCACTATAGTCCAGCCACGCATGTGTTCCACCCAACAGCTGAACAACCTTGTAGGCATATGATTTTTAGAAATTACTTTCTGTGTACCAAGTGATCTTAAGGCAGCATCCTAATATGCTGTCATGTATTTTCTTCTTTTGTGCCCTCATCAAACCCATGTGGGTGCCTTTTTAATCCTTTGTTTAGTTACTTGATAAATAAAGAGAAATACAGAAGGTCTCTGTCACCCATCTTACTATTTGTTGATAAGCTATAGTTGTAGGCCACACTTTTCTGTGTATTGCAGTATTTATCTTACCTTTCATCTATGGGTTTTACTTTCATGTGGCCAAAGATTAAACAATGATCTACCAGCTGTTATAAATTAGTCAGCGACAGCCACAATCATTACTAGGCATGCTGTAATAATGTTTCGAAGTTTTACATGATTTCTAAAGTATATTTAGTTTAAACCACTATAATTTGATGGTTTTGTATATGGCTTTTAAAAAATCGAAAGAGGAAATTAGCTTAAATTTCTTCTTAAGATTGATGGCATTGTCAGAAGTAAAGTTAAGGACCCACACAGACACAGACACATAGGCAAAAAAGAAGAAAGAAATTACCCCCACACACCCTTACTCTTCTGTCTAAAACAGTGTTGCAGCTTAGGCTGAGTCAGTTTAATTGACTTCAGTAAGACTATTGGTTCATTGAAACCAAAGCCAGAATGATGGCTCTATCTATCTTCAAATAGGTATTTACACTGCAGACCTCACACAGAGCAAAATGTTACCATCCTGCTGGGCCGGAACAGCTTGAAACTTTACAAAGAATAATATTATACTTGATTTCAGATAATTTATTGAATCCTATTTCTGAAACTTTTGATGAGAGACCTTTTGGCCAGGACACATTCCAAAAATTGTAAAAGACGAAATTCTTTAGGCACTAAAATCAAGCCCTTCCTGGGTAGCAGCTGGGAGAGTACGTGGGGATCATTTTGTTTCAGCTATAAAAAAATGGAGGTGGGCATATTCCTCATAAAAGCAGAGGTAATGACATTCCAGTTCTTTAGCCAGCAAGAGGTCCCTTCAGCATCCTGCAGTTGTCTTGTTCTTAATGCACTGCTCTATGATAAACAAACAGAACCAAGTTGAACACTACTAATATTGAATAGATCTGGTGAAGGCTGCCAGAGTATGGACAATAAAAGACATTTAAAACATTCTTGGAATGCAAATTCTATGTGTCTGCTGTATGTTTCCTTTTTGAAACTTTAACCATTTAAGCAATTGTCATTGAAATAAATTGTTAAAAAATAAAAGGTCAATATAATTGTGATTAAAAATAACTTCTAAATTCTGTAGATAGTTGCAACCCATCTTACATCATATACACACACACACACACATTATCCCAAATCACAGAACTTCTATTGGACTTTCAAGCACTCATGTAGTATTTCAGTATCTTATATTCAATGATGTTCTCAAATTACTTCCTCTTTCAGATTCAAACCTTTATGATCACCTAGAACATCATTCCTCTGAAAACAGAGGCCAGCTTACTCAATTAGAACCTCAATTTGTGAACACAGTATTTGCTTCAAACAATAATCTAGACGTGATAATGTTCCTTCTCAAGAAATAGTTGAGTATAGTTAGATGGATTGGGGGAAAGTATAATCAATCCCACAATTTTTTTAATATGAAAAATCAGTGGTTGAGTTCGATAGCACCATATTTCACATTTCAAATTTTGTGCTGATATTATCTTCTTTATTCTTAAAGGAGCTCCTGAAATCACTTTTCTAAATTAGCACAAGACACCAAGACACCCATCTTTATCTCCTTATCTCCTAATTACTAACCTTAGGGAATCAATAATCCCCAAGTTGATCTTACTGAAATAAGAGATCTCATTATGCAAATAATGATAAAAGTATGCCTTTCCTACTAAAATTCATTAAATACTATACAAAAGCACTTTCATTAAAGTCTTGTGTTTATTCATGCATATAACATACCTGAGGAGCTAGTTAGAAAGTTTTTCCTGGCTAAGATATCATAGTATTAAATACTGGCCATAAACTGGTTTGATTCAGCTTCGGATATTTTTATAGAACATGAAAGGTAGTTTAGAAAACTTTCTCTATGCAGTCCATAGATTGAAACTTAATTGAACTTTTAAAAAAGGTATACCAAGATTAATTTTGAGACTGTCCTATTAGGAATTTGATTTTTCTTTTTTGTTTTAACCTAAGACCCATCCAAATAAGCCATGTGTTTAAAAAGTCTGCTTTGCATGCAGTGGAATAAAGGTATTGAGAATTTTAAAGTTCAATATCATGCTGTATATACTTTGAGGATGAAGGAAGTGATAAGCATTACTATGCTTGGATATAATTGTCTTTTCATTTTTTCACACCTGGGAGATTGATGAATAGATTTTTGATTTGCAAGGCTAAGGAGCACTTCAAGCATCCCTGCCTTTTGTTATCCTAGCCCAGTCCCAGGGACACTATGTGTATCCTTATAAAGGCATTTTGTATTGTGGCACATTAATTCTTTTCTGAAATCTTACTGGCTAAATTAAACTTTTTTACTTGCATGAATGCAAAAATAATCATTATCACATAACTAAAAAGACATTTGTTTTTGACTTATGGCTTTCAGATATTCTCTGTTACCAACAACACAGAATGTGGGAAGTTGCTGGAGGAAATCAAATGTGCACTTTGCTCTCCACATGCTCAGAGCCTGTTCCACTCACCTGAGAAAGAAGTCTTGGAGAGAGACCTGGTACTTCCCCTGCTCTGCAAAGACTATTGCAAGGAATTCTTTTACACTTGCCGAGGCCATCTTCCAGGTAAAACTGCAGAAATGAAATGATAACCTTGTGCAAAATATTTTTATAGGATACTCATTCTTAAATGCTTGTTTGCTAGAGTTTTAATGTTTATCTCACCTTTCAAAGTACCTACTTTTCCTCTTAAAGTAACCTTTCCAAATGCACATGTTTTATTGCTGCGAAAAGGAGTATTGTGATCTCGGTCTACTAGCAATGCACTGGTTTTGTTGCTTGTTAAGCTGATAACACAGTGGGTAATCTTTAAACACATTGGATTCTCAGTACAAATTTCTTGTTGGAATTCTCTTTACTCATCAGCATCAGCAGCAAGGTAATCTGTTGCTACATAATTGGCAAATGTCCAGTGACTTTGAAGATCATTGCCTTTAAAAAATGGACTTGCATAAAATGACTAGCTTGCTCCTCCAAAACCTTGTGAGACCAATAAGAACAGTGGAGTCCACTCCATCTGATGATGAGAAAGGCTGAGCTGCAGAAGTTAGATGCCTCAACCAAAGTTGAGCAGGGAGCTGGTGCCAGGAGATACAGGAAGTTCTTACACATACAATATCATCAATACACTGGTCACAGAGCTGTTTTAAACTCTAAAATCATATTGGTTCCTGCGTATTGACTAAGTTTATCATCAAAAGTTTGTAAACTTTAGTTGTTGTTGGTTTAGTTGGAAGACTCAGCAGAAGGGAAGGAAAGAATTTAATGAGACAATTCTGTTTAGTTAGGCAAAGTCACACACAAACAAATCTACTGAAGTTACAGCTTATAAAATTAAATGGTATTTAAGGGCAAGAAAAACTTTAATAACTGTAGTATGCACTTAGGGACTTTTAAAAACTGCTATGTACTTTTTGTAAAAAATGGAATTCTCTTAATAACCTCAGATAACATTTTTGCTAGGGTTACTTGCTCCCTTTGGTATAGCCTAACATGTATCTAAACCCAGTCAAAGTGAAAATATTATCATTGTCTTTATAAACCATGGCCTTGTTTTCTAAGACTTCCTTAAACCAGCTGTTTCTTCCTCCTTATCACAAAGCAGAGTAGGTCATGGTTACCCAGAGGGCCTGCAGAGAGGTGATAACAGATAAGATAGCATAAAGGTTTGTGGCAAACTTCAACTCCTGAAGGTCTGCCTTTACAGTTTAGTTTCCATTTACCTTTATCTCCTGTAGATAGCATGCAACATGCTAGCTTTGGAGACTCATCTGTGGGGATCTTTATCTAGTTATTTTAACTTCTAAAACAAAGCCCCCAAACTCTGCAGTATACAGTGAAAGAGAGCAGAGCATCAGCTGAGAGTCAGAACTGCAAGCACCTCGCTCCCCAGATCAACACATGTGGTGACGAATGACAAATTTATTTTTCTACAAAGTTTGTATATATGTAAAACTGCTGAAGTGCATCAAGATGTCAAGTGCTTTTGGTGGCCACCCAGGCTGCCTTGAAAGATAACCAGATGAAAGCTACACTCTAGAGGTGGATAGAGCAGCAAGGCTGCCTTCCAGAGACTTTGGAAGACTTTAGTGAGGAACATAGGGGCTGCCCCTACATGCATCAGATGCTAATAACCATTCTGAAGACTTGTCCCAAAAGTGAGCTGTAATAACATACTCTTTGCGTTACTTATGTTAATTGATTTGTTAGCCAGTCTGACAATTCTTGGCACACAGATTTCCATATCCTAAAGTGTAATGAGTAAGATGGTAATCCTTCCTCCCGTTAGCACCTGCCCCCAGCGCAGCCCGGTCTTTAGCCTTCTAGACTTTCAGAAATTGCTATGAAAGCAAATTTGTAACTTTCACCTTCTGCAGTCTGTTTAATGATATGGTTTGCTTTTCCCTGAAGTTCAGAATTATGGGAAACAGCTACTTTGTCATTCTTTTTATGTAGGAGACTAGTCAGCATATTCTGACTGTTCACAATAGTTTGATCTTTCCACAAATTGAAAATTTCATGAGGAAGGTCCCTTAAGGGATGTATTTTGCTAAAAGAAGGCCAGTGCTGAAAGGGATTGCAAGAGAGAATAATGCTGGGACATCTTCATTTTTTCCCTACTGCCAAGTGCATGAAGAAATAACTATAAAATGGGATAGAACTCTTGATTTCACCTGAGTGGCTTTCAGAAATCCCAGTCACTTTAGAATACAGTTTGAGCAACCCTAATGTGAAAATCCAAAAAGGTACTCTGAAATTAGTCCAGACCGTGATGCTCAAAAAGTTTCCAATTTTGGAGCCCTTCAGATTTCAGATATTAGATTAGAGATGCTCAGCTGGTGGTAAAGTTTATGTAAATTTCCCCAGATCTGACAAGCTGAAATCTTGAAACACTTCTGGTCCCAGCCATATCAGGTGAGAAATACTCAGCCTCTATTCAAATGAGGGTACTTTAAAAAAAGTTCATAAAAATGAAATTAAAAGAGAAATTTATTTTGGTACAAAAAAATGGAAAAACCAATGCATACTTTTTCATAATATGCATTTGCATCAGCTTTTTTGAAGGCCCTTCATATGTATGGATTACAAAAATTTTTGGCACCGAAATAAACTTATCTTTCAATTACACTTTCCGCAGATTTTTGAAGTACTGCAGCATACCTGAAAGATAGGTGCCTTCTAGAAATCTTAATTTAGAAGTAGTCATGTTCTGTTTATTTTCCAGAAGATGAGAAAAGAAATTAAAAGGCAATAGAGTGAGCATATACTAGAGCTTTAGCAATTACAATATTCCACAGCTGTGAATGGACTTGGTCAATTCTTAAATCTTTTAAACATTACCAGATTGCATTGAAAAATCAGGAGCTCTTTGCTCAACTCCACGGGTCTTTTCTTCCGTCTGAATAAGCAGGGTAAGATCCTTTACTGTTCACTACAAGATGATATAATACATTCTGTGGAAAACATACCAGTGGGTAGCCATTGGCCTCCTCTCTCCCCTAATACCTCTTATCATAATGGTTTCTTCACTTTTAGACTGTCATCTCCTCAGGGGTAGGTTATTGTAGTGTGAAATGTCTGCATACAATTAGTTCAATTGGTTTAATCCTGTTGCTAATGAGGCCAAGGTCATGGGTCTGATTCCACTGACTTTCTCTAGTTCAGTCACTCCTAACCCCGGTCAGATCTCTTACACATGTGTCTGATTAGCCCCAAGGAGAGCGCAGCAGAGGGAATGGGTGGATACAACGGAATCCACTACCTCTGCTAGGAAATGCTCTCGAATGACCTTACTGTCAGTGGGTCACTAGCTCTTTTCTTCCTTTATCACAATGAGCAGCGAGTATAAGAGGAAAACTAACTTTCCTCTGCAATACATGCTGAGAAAAATGCTGGAACTCACTACTCCACAGGCAGTATTTGCCTTCCATCAGGATTGCAAGGGTGCTTTGTGGTATAGCAGGACTGGATTCACAATAGAGGAGAATGGTTCTACTACCAGGAAACTGGAGAGATGCTCAGGAGTTTTGAAAAGGTGCAGCTGCTGGAATACTCAGTGTGTGTTCATCATTAGCAGACCCGATCATGAGATGATGCCCCAGGTGAGCCGAAGGTGCTCCTTTGGGAAAATGCTTTTCAGTGCATTCTTAACTCCACAGTGCCGAGAAGTAAGTTGTGTCTTTCCTGGCTGTAAATGCTCACCTAGTGCCCTGAAGCCAGATATTTGGTGGTGCTTCCCAGCAAAGTGTATCTTACCCATCATGGTCCGCATCACACTGGGTCATTTAAGGGAGCTAGTAATAGAAAGGTATTAGACATTTCTATTTGAATATGATGAGTGGCAGAAAAATGCTCTTTTTTTTATGTAAAAATCTTCTAAGCTGGTTTCCTATTTCACTCTTAGGTTGCTCCCTCTGCTGAGATTTTGAAGAAGCTGGGAGCAATTCATTGTTAACATTCTGTATTTTCTTTCATTTCTCAAGATCATAGTACCTCTGGAGCCACAAAGTTTATGAATATGTGCTCATGAATCTGGAGATTATTCGACTGGAAAAATGGTTTTTCATTTCTTCTTCTTTGTCCTCAGCCATTAAGTCCTTTTAAAATGGATTTAGCTATCAGTGTTGTCCATGAATTTCTGTGTAAGATGATATTGGTTTCCAGGCTGTAATGCCACAACATACAAATTTGATATATAAATTGTATACATATACACACACACACACACATATATATAAAGCAAACTTGAAATTCCTTTTAAATTACATTTTGAAGTGTTTCTGTTGCCCTGAAGGCAAAAATCACATGGGGAAAAAATTCTCACACATTCTGTTATAAATATATCCACATTATGACAGTCATCCTGCATGCACAGTACTGGCATGTCTCCAAAATAAGATCTAGCCCACAAGTGTGCAAAAACTGTGATGAAGCAATTCAGTTTTCC
Source organism: Oryctolagus cuniculus (assembly GCF_051225735.1). Classification (NCBI taxonomy): domain Eukaryota; kingdom Metazoa; phylum Chordata; class Mammalia; order Lagomorpha; family Leporidae; genus Oryctolagus; species Oryctolagus cuniculus. The sequence continues at coordinate 49,669,118 of NC_142874.1, read as the reverse complement.
CAAGCATACTTATTCAACACTTACAAAATTTCATGTGAGTGCTTAGCCATTAATGAATGGAGAAGAAAAGCTCTGTTGCAGACAGTGAATTGCAGATCAGTAGGTGCTCCTGGGCCTGCCTTCTTCTCCCCAGCTTCTCATTTTTGAATCTTAATGGAAGATGCCCTTCCAGTTCCCTTGCCCCTTCCTGGGGTGCCCTTCCTGCTGCCACACTTCTCTGTGCCCTCACCACACACACTAGTCGGGACATCTCTTGTCACTTGTTCCCAAAGACAAGACCTGTACCCATAACCTCATCTGAAACTGACATTGGGGAGTCTGTCTCAGAAATGTAAGGCTGATGCATTTCACCCAAGAGTTAGGTCAAAGTGCACATCCCACTTTGTCTATTTGGGACTCTCATATTCTAAGGTTCGTTTTGGGTTGGAGGGGACTTAGGTCAAGCTCACAGAAAGCAAACTTTCAGTGTCCTTTATGCGTCATGGATAAGCTTTGCTTGGCAGACTCCGGATTCTTATTCAGGACCAGGCAGTGGTTAAAATGCCCACATCCCACATTGTAGTGCCTAGGTTAGAGTCCTGGCTCCACTTCTGATTGGGCTTCCTGCTAATGTGTGCCTTAGGAGGCTACAGATGATGGCTCAAGCACTTGGGAGCCTTCTATCCATGTGCTGTTGCCAGCATTTGGGGAGTCAACCAGCAAGATGGAAGATCTCTCTCTCTCTCCCTCTCTCCTTTCAAATATAAATAAATAAATGAAATCCCTGCTAAACATGAATTTGTTGTACTACTTCTAACCTCCAACTAAGTTAATCAGTACCTTTATCACAAATCTGATAGGGTATGATAATCTAATTCATTAGATAAAAATCAAAACTTGAAATATAATTAAAGGTATGAGACCAAAAGCTGCAATTTAGGACCTAATGACTACAGTCTGTGGTCTAGTTCAATACTTGGTAACAATATCACATTTTGAAAGCAGAAGCCAGAATGTGGAAGTGAACCTTACTAATATGCCCCCCAAAGTCAACACCTTATTAACTGAACCTGTGAAAGTAATGTGAGACACTTTTCTGTGGTAAAGTTCTTTTCTTTCCTTTTCAAAGATAGTTGGAATTTATTTGATAAAAATTCATAATTTGAAAGAGAAGAAAAATCTTCCTTTTTTTATTCCATTTGGTAAATCTGTTTTATATTTTTGTTTGGCTTAGTGGTATGTCAACTTTTCTGCTTGAGGAGATAGAAGGAATGTATTTTATTAGAAAATAATCCTTATCTTCCATAAGTGAGGTGTAAGGAAAAGAGACCTAGTTGAGAATAGAGGTCCTATTATTAGCATTAGTTCATTGCATGATCATTGCACAGTGAGTCAGTCTCCTATTATGGTATATAATGACCCTGTGATATCCAATATACTGATTATTTAATCATATGCAAGCAGCAACACAGCAAGACTTATAAATGGTTCAGACTGGCATCTGATGGCCTCTCTCTTTCTTAATTCTAGTTTTTCCTTTTAGGTGATTATTTAGTCCTATAGAAAGAAATACTGAATACTAGTGAGAAGAGTTAACAAGTATAATGTATGGTAACTGGGGAAGCTTGAACACAAGCAATGCACTAACAAGATTAATTCTGGATTTGTATTAAGTGTATTTCATATGAATCTTTCAAATATCTAGCATAGCACTATTTCAGTTTTCTTGAAGCTTTTGAATTTTGGCTAAAGAAGAAATGGGAGTCCCAGTTCCCCAGTTTTTTCTTTCCTTTTAGTGTAGTTTTCCCCTAGAATAGCCATATAGTTTCTAAAAATTCTCTGTTTCCATAATATAAAAGCGATTTTCAAAATGTTCATTAAAGTTCATTATTAAAAAGAAAACTATGCATGGATTTCAAATATCTTTACACCCAGATACACATCTTTTAATTCTATTTCCCATGATCTTTTTGAAGCTCCCTTATATCCTTCAAAAGAGATGGTTTTATGTGGCACTAAGTGTTTCTAATGAGTCTTTTTATTTCTTTTCAAAGGTTTCCTTCAAACAACTGCTGATGAGTTTTGCTTTTACTATGCAAGAAAAGATGGTGGGCTGTGCTTTCCAGATTTTCCAAGAAAACAAGTCAGAGGACCAGCATCTAACTACTTGGACCAGATGGAAGAATATGACAAAGTGGAAGAGATCAGCAGGTTCATAAAGATAAATGCTCTTTAGTCTTAAAAAAAAAAAAAAAAAGCCAACTGACAAATCTTGTGGTTTTGACAGTGAATCAACTGTCTGTGCTTATGCTCAGTAGCTATATCCTCCAGATGCTTTATTTTATTTTTTTTCTTTTTGGTAGTTTGTTTCTTTAAAATCATAACTTAAATGCTTTTAATACTTAGACTACTAATCTTATGTTATGAGCTTGGCTTCTCTGTGACTCATCTGAATTTTATGGGAATAGTTTTAAACTTGAATTTTATGATTGTTTTAGCTTATGGGGCTGTGGGAATACTCAGCACTATTATTATTAGCAGATCCGATTTTTATAAATAGATCTTAGAACTTTCTCTCTGAGTGCCTTTTTGCAAGATTTAATTATTGTGAGTAAGAGCTAATTTTAATTATAGTTAGTGAAAGATGAGATAATGAGATAATGAAACGTTAAAATACATGTTTTGATTCTCGTTTTACTTTCTGATAGAAGACTGATTTGTTGTTTCTCATTGAAGAGAGTTTAAGAGAATCACTTACAAGTGCCGTATTGTGGCCATTGGGTTACCATCACTCACGAGTCTCAAAAGGAATTATATTAACGTAGATAATATATGTGATATATCTAATATTAATGCATATCTGCATATATGATTCCTAGAGGAATTACATTTTGGAAAGGATGCTGACTGCATCCCATACCACCTTCATAGAAAAACTTACCAATTTTCTTTCATTTGTCTAGAAAGCACAAACACAACTGCTTCTGCATTCAGGAGGTTGTGAGCGGGCTGCGGCAGCCTGTTGGTGCCCTGCACAGCGGGGACGGCTCGCACCGCCTCTTCATTCTGGAAAGGGAAGGCTACGTGAAGATACTTACCCCTGAAGGAGACATTTTCAAGGAGCCTTATTTGGACATTCACAAACTTGTTCAAAGTGGAATAAAGGTTGGCTTTTTATATTTTATTTATCTTTGCTCTGGCTATGTTCATCTCATTTTAGTGTTATGCTTCTCTCTGATAATATTTCCTTGGAATGAAAAAAATATTGAAGGCAAAAACAAGGAGGCCACATAAGTGAACAATATTGATGGCAACTGAAGGCAGCGAATTTACATTTGTTTTTTGCTGACTATTGAGCAATGCAATCAGATGGGTATTTTGACATACTTCCCTATGTAATTTTCACATTTAAACTACTTTTTGGCTTTATAAAGTACATGTTTAAATATTATTATTAATGGGCCCAGTACTTAGGACTGTATAACAGCATTTGCTAGTATAAACAAGAAGGTCTTTGGGTTATTTTGGTCATTGCAAATTATTCTTTTACTGTATCTGTTTTTGAGTCTCTGTCTTTAAAAAAAACGCCACTTATGACTTCCTTGTACAATGTTTTTACAGGTAAGTCATATATTTTTATCTGTTAGCCATTTATCACATGTCTATTCTTGTCCATTTCTCTAATTTGAATTCTCATGTCCAATATACTAGGTATATAAATAACAATGTAAAGTGCATTCCACAAGAGTAAAATGCTACAATATTGGCAACACTGAAGTATAAAAAAGTAATTTGTGGCATTTTTAAATGGAGGCTCATTTAACAGCTCATGACTATTTTAGACTGAAACAAATTAATAGTATGGTTTGGGAAGAACTGGTCATCCTTTTCATTTCTTAACTGGAAGAAAACACCAAAGGAGGATTCCACTCACATAGAAATGAATTCCTTCTTGTTTGCTGTGCTCTGCTCAAAGGTGAGAACACCAAAACCTGAAGAAACATATCAGAAAAAATATAGCTGTATTCCTGATAGCAATTCAGTACCCACCAGGGAAAACAATTAGAGTGAGTGAGTGAGGATACAGGTGGTGCTAAATAATTGGAACCGCGTCACCTCAAGCTCATGGTGTGATGGCATTCCCCAAGACACACTGCAGAAGGAAGTAAACCTTTCAAGGAAAATAACTTAGACACTAAGACACAGGGTCATTTGGAAAATCTTTTGAACTCAGTAGTGTCAACTTTCTCCGAGTAAAACTTTTCATTAGAATTCCTAGCCAATGATCAAAAGTCTCTTTTTAAATGAAGTATTACTGTTTTGCACATCAGTGTGAAGAATTATGAAAGGACCTCAGAAATTCATAGAAATTTGAACTGAAAGCTAAGTGTAATTTGGTGCCAAAAGCATTTTGAAATCCATGAATAATTTTTTATAACACACATTTCTGTGAACTTTTGGAAGATCCCTTGTGTGTGGTGAATGTGCCTGCTCACTCACTGCCAGTGTGATGAAAGAGCGGAGAAGCAAGGTGCAGTGACAAGTGCACTGCTCACCAGGGGTGATGTTTTCTTCCTAGCAGAGTTGAAGCTGTCCTCTCTAAAAAGAGAAAATTGAGGACAATATTTTTAAAGCCATCATCTGTAATCTCATCAATTAAAGAAAACCACTATTAACATTTTGATATATTTCTTTCAATTTTGAAATGAAAATTAAAAGAATTTTTCTTTACTGTGGGTAATACAGCTCCTCATCAATAAATGTGAAAATGTGACAAAGATTATGCTTTTTAGCTTTTTTCCTAAGAAACTTTACAATAAAATTAAAATCTGAAATCATGCATACATCATTTTAGCCGTCTTTTGTCACTTAATAATATCTCATAAAATTTTCTCAGTTATGAAAGCTTTTCTCAAAACCTTAGTTTCTGTCTCTTTTGGGTGTTCCATTTCCATTATAGGACATTCGAGATGACTCCAGTATTTTTTTCCACTATCAAAATTGTTATTTATCATTTTCAAGGATGTATTGTTTAACCTGATCATAGATGACTTATTTAATATTCATTCACAGAAAAATATTACTGAGTTGCAGGATATACACTATGGCTCATATTGCCAATTTGCTCTAAAATGTATTTTCAAATATCTGAAAGAATAATCTATAGTTTTCATATATTATTTGAGTAAATATATTGGTATTAAAAAGATGTGTGACGGCCGGCGCCGCGGCTCACTAGGCTAATCCTCCGCCTTGCGGTGCCGGCATACCGGGTTCTAGTCCCGGCCGGGGCACCGGATTCTGTCCCGGTTGCCCCTCTTCCAGGCCAGCTCTCTGCTGTGGCCAGGGAGTGCAGTGGAGGATGGCCCAAGTACTTGGGCCCTGCACCCCAAGGGAGACCAGGAGAAGCACCTGGCTCCTGCCATCGGATCAGCGCGGTGCGCCGGCCGCAGCACGCTGGCCGCAGCGGCCATTGGAGGGTGAACCAACGGCAAAGGAAGACCTTTCTCTCTGTCTCTCTTTCTCACTCTCCACTCTGCCTGTCAAAAAAAAAAAAAAGATGTGTGATGAAATCTAGATGTAAAAAGGGATCCGTGTAGTGGGAAAATTTGCTGTAAGAAGCAAACAACTGCATTTCTTTTTTCTACTTCAGTTTCATTGCCTCTTAAATTAGGGCAAAAAATGCCATTTAAATCAGGGTTACTTCAAGGCCTCCGTTGCAATTGACACCCATTCCTTGGGACACCGTTCTGACAGGCAGACATTTCGTCATGCAATGAAGTGTCGCATGCCAGGGTGTAGCAGTGTGGTGGTGCTGCAGTGCTTTGTGGGCCTCTCACATCAGTGCAGAACTTGGCCAAACTCATGAGCAAACTTGCAGGATACGGCCCTCCTCCCCAGAAGAGTTCTAGGGCTTCTGGGACTTAACATAAGCATCCAACGCCATTATTCTAGAGAACTGATAGGATATATCTTAAAACGCAATAGCACATCCCCTTGGTGTTTGGCCACTAGCGATGTCAATCAGATGAGATTCTGTCACTGGGATATTGGAGTGCTTTGAGGGACTAATCAAGCGTGTGATGCAGCAGGTGGCCTTTTCTCAGTCTGCATGGAACTCCAGGGGCGGATGTGTTGGAAGAGGCTGCTGTTGGCTTCAGGAAGTAGTTGCCAGCACATTCACAAGGGGCTTGGGAATTGAGATGGTTGACTTCGGCGATATGCCCCTCAGAGAGTCAGGAGATGAAAACCTTTTACACAGTTATTTTGCAGTCTTTTTTTTTTTTTTTTTTTTTTTTTCTTTTTGGTTTCTTTGATAGAGGAATAGTTAATGTGTTCAGGGCAAAATTCTGTGTTTGTCACCGATCATTTTACATAAATGGTGCAAATAACAATTTTCATAAATCACCGTCCCTGTCACTTCTTGTCTTTGCTTTAAAATACTAATAGCGTAAAACTGTTTAACAGACCAAAGTACTGATTGCCATACTCAGATCACAGAATTAATAATACATAACTGACCCCAACCTCCACATGTGTGAAATGGAAATGATACAAACCACAGTGGAACCCCACCTGCCCATGATAATAATTAATGAAGTAGGAGCAAATTAAATCAGACATAAAGAGGAATTCCTGATTATAAGGGTTTTTGAAAGCTGGTGCTGGCCATAGCACCAGGGAACCTGGATTCCTTTTCTGCTAATCGTCAGTTAAGAACTGGCTGTGATTTCTGACCATGGTAAAGGCTGACAATGTGGCAAGGAGCTAGCTAGCATGGGGGGTCTCTTTCAACTTCGACCAGCCTTCATGGTTAGGACTGCTCCCCAGGGATGCCATCGGCAAACAGCCAGCCACTACAGAACTTGGTCAGTGCTTTCCTAAGTGGGTCCTGACTGAAGTTAAAAAAAAAAAAAAGTGATGTCTTATTTTTGTAAGGCTTAATTTGTACTCTTCACAGAACAAAGTTTATCTGCAAACATGCAGAAGCACAAGCTCAAGACTTTTTTTTTTAAGATTTATTTATTTATTTTAGAGGCAGAGTTATAGACAGAGGAATAGATAAAGAAAAAGGTCTTCCATCTGCTGGTTCACTCCCCAAATGACCGCAACTGCCAGAGCTGGTTTGATCCAGGCACTGCTGGATCTCCCATACAGGTGCAGGGGTCAAAGCACTTTCCCAGCCCATAAGCAGGGAGCTGGATCAAAAGAGCAGTCGGGCATGAACCAGTGCCCATATGGGAGCCAGTGCTGCAGGCAGGAGCTTAGCTTACTTTGCCTCAGTGCAGCCCCAAGAACTGACTTCTTCTTGCTAGAGGATATTTCTAGTTGTAAAGTTGAAATTAAAGAAGAAAGAGCCGGCGCCACGGCTCAATAGGCTAATCCTCCGCCTTGCAGCACTGGCACACGGGTTCTAGTCCCAGTTGCCTCTCTTCCAGGCCAGCTCTCTGCTGTGGCCCAGGAGTGCAGTGGAGGATGGCCCAAGTGCTTGGGCCCTGCACCCCATGGGAGACCAGGAGAAGCACCTGGCTCCTGCCATCAGATCAGCGTGGTGCGCCGGCCGCAGCGTGCCGGCCATGGCGGCCACTGGAGGGTGAACCAATGGCAAAGGAAGACCTTTCTCTCTGTCTCTCTCTCTCCCTGTCCACTCTCCCTGTCAAAGAAGAAGAAGAAGAAAGCAGAAATATATTTTAAAAACATGCAGTGATTTGATAGATCTTTGATGATAGTGCACTGAGTAAGATAATCATTAGTACTGACACCGAAGAGCGGCCCAAAGGTCAGGCTGGTGAGTAGACTTCAAAATCTTCACTTTGTGTGTGTGTGCATACACTGTTGTTGTTGCTACCGTTTAATGTAAAAGGGGAAAATTATAAAAACTATATTATCTCCAGGGTGAATGTTTCTCTTAAGTCCTGGGTGACTTGAGATCCTGCAGTTATGCCTGTATCTGGATTCTGAGTCAGAGCTTCTGCAAGGGTTACAGCCAGCTTCATCCCTTGCAGTTCTTGGGAATGACAGACTGACCAGTGGTTCTGAAGTTCATAATCACTTGGCATATTTTAAATATTCTCATACCAAATTAGATCAAAATATCTGGGCTTAGGACCTGGCGTAGGCATGCTTTTAAAGGTTCCCCAGGTAATTTTATCATGTAGCCAATTTGAAAACTACTGCTATAGATTGAGCCAAACCTCTGGGTCACTTATACAAAGAATGGGAGTCGTTCTCTCAGTCTACACCCAAGTCCTGTTCCTGCCGTGGACACTGAGAGCACAGGTCTCGACCCACTGTACCCTTTGTTGTTGATTTGACTTACACATAGGTATTTGTCTGATTTGAGTGAGGGTAGGGGATAACCCGGGCAGCATGTGAGACACCTGATAGAAAGTTTCAAAAATGTTATTTTAAAATCTCAATAACTAATTCTAATTGGGAAATGGCTTTGCTTGTCCCCCCCCCCCCCTTTTTGTTTGATTTTGGAATCTGGTGCTCTGATAGTTGGCAAAATTATTATTGTTCCTTTTTTTTTTTTTTTTTGACAGGCAGAGTTAGACAGAGAGAGACAGAGAGAAAGGTCTTCCTTCCGTTGGCGTACCCTCCAAATGGCCACTACGGCCGGCGCACTGCGCCGATCTGAAGCCAGGAGCCAGGTGCTTCCTCCTGGTCTCCCATGCGGGTGCAGGGTCCAAGCACTTGGGCCATCCTCCACTGCCTTCCAAGGCCACAGCAGAGAGCTGGACTGGAAGAGGAGTGACCGGGACAGAATCTGGCGCCCCAACCGGGACTAGAACCCAGGGTGCTGGCGCCACAGGTGGAGGATTAGCCAAGTGAGCCGCAGCACCGGCTGTTCCTGTTTCTAAAATATGTAGTTTGCCACTACATCTTTAAACCCTAGTGCAAAATACCAAGAACACTAGAAGGTACTTGCTTGTAATTCCACCAGGTGCCTCTGACTACCAGTGATCCAAAGGTCGGCCTTAGCTTTGCATGTGTGCCAAGAGGGCAAGCCTGCACCTGTCACCTACAGGCAGCCCCTCCAGGAGACTCTCAAGCATTGTTCTTGACCACTTGGTTTTCCTGTGCAGCCAGAGGACAGAGAAGCTCGAAGCCTCCACAGCCTTCGGCTTACAGCATGCAGCAGGCAAAGCTGAAAGACTGGTCCATCAACCAAGCAAGTGTCACTGGCCTCCTGTCCCTCTCTGTCTGCCTGGATCCTTACTTCAAAAGATGCTTTTGGAAGCAGTTCTGCTACCAGGGGAGGAAAGGACATGAGGCTGAAAGTTGCTGATTGTCCAGGTGACTAAATCCATTGAGGCAGCGCTTTTGAAAGACAGCCATCTGGCCGGCGCCGTGGCTCAATAGGCTAATCCTCCACCTAGCGGCGCTGGCACACCGGGTTCTAGTCCCGGTCGGGGCGCCAGATTCTTTCCCAGTTGCCCCTCTTCCAGGGCAGCTCTCTGCTGTGGCCCGGGAAGACAGTGGAGGATGGCCCCAGCCGTGGCGGCCATTGGAGGGTGAACCAACGGCAAAGGGAAGACCTTTCTCTCTCTCTCTCTCTCTCTCTCTCACTATCCATTCTGTCTGTCAAAAAAAAAAAAAAAAAAAAAAAAAAAAAGACAGCCATCGTTGCCCGGGGTCACAGGAGCATGTGGGAGAGGCCACAGGGTCCTCCAGGGCAGCCCCCACCGGGCAGTCTCTGATTCCCCGTGCTTGTAAATCACACACATAATTATGAGCATCAAAAGTCTACTGAAATCCAAGTGCTCATTAGCCCACTGGGATTGCCGTTCTATGTCTTTAAATGTTGTCAGAGACTTGAGAAGCCACTGACTTTTCAGAAGTAAAACTGGAAATGTAGCATGCATATACATATTGTGATGCTCAGGTGATGTAGCCAAATGCTTCCACAGGAAAATTGTCAGAACGCGACATTTAGGTTTGCCTTAAGTTAGAAGAAAGCACATGTGCAGATGAAAGAAAGCAGCATGTTGTATTTCTTCTTGTCATTTCCAAATTTGAGAGACAAAGAGGGAGAGTCAGACAGATTTCCCATTCACTGGTTCATTCTCCAAATACCTGCTATGGCCAGGTTGAGCCAAGGTCAAAGGCAGGAGCTCAGAATTCAATCTGTGTTTTCTACATTGGGTGCAGGAACCCAATTACTTGACCCAACATCATTGCCTCTCAGGGTCTGCATTAGCAGGAAACTGGAATCAAAAGCCAGAGTCAGGTATTGAACTCAGGTACTCCAATGTGGGACATGGATGTCCTACCCAAAGTCTTAACCACTAGGCCAAATGCCTGCCATGCATTATATTTTTAAAATAATTACAATAGGGGCAGGCACTGTGACACTGTGGGTTGAGCTGCTGCTTGGAATGCCCATATCCCATTATCATAATGCCGGTTCAAGTCCCACCTCCTCTGCCTCCCATCCACCTTTCTGCTAATGTGCACACTGGGAGACAGCAGATGATGGCTCTGGTACTCGGGTACCTACCACCCTCGTGGGAGACCCAGATGGAGTTCCCAGCTCCTGCCTTCATTCTGGCTCAGCCCTGGCTGTTGCAGGCATTTGAGTAGTGAACCAGTAAATGGAAGATGGATCTCTTTCTCTTTTTTTTTTTTTTTCCTGTCCTTCTGCCTTTCAAACAAATAAAAAAATAAATGAATAAACTACAAATAGTACAGTAGAAAAATACCATTTTGAAATGTTTTTGTGTACTGCATGACATTTTAAAAGTTTCTGACTTACTAATTATTGCTCTTTTTTTTTTTTAACATTTATTTACTCATTTGAAAGGCAGAGTTTTAGAGACAGAGAAAGGGAAAGACAGGTCATTCATCCATTGGTTCACTCCTCAAGTGGCCACAATGGTTGGAGCTGGACTGGTCTGAAGTCATCCAGGAGCTTCATCCAGGTCTCCCACATGGGTGCCAGGGCCTAAGCACTTGGATCAACTTCCATTGCTTTCCCAGGCACATTATCAGGAAGCGGAGCAGCCAGGACTCAAACAAGTGCCTGTATGGGATGTTGGTTTCACAGGTAGTTGCTTTACTGCTACAACACAATGCTGTCCCCCAGATTACTGCTTTGAAGTTATTGAACATCATCTAAAAGAGAGTGATTGTAGTGGTTCAAGTAAACATCAAATAAATTTATTAAAAAAGTGATAGAATTCTTTTTAAAAACTTAAATGCACTTCTTTTTCTGTCATTTAAAATACCAGTTCCAAACTGTCCAGTTAAAATGTAAACAAAATGTAGGTTTGTAAGTAAAAATTTTTATAGTGATGATTTTTTTTAATATCAGGGTAGTAATGACATGACTTCGAACCTGTCTTTATATTATGAAGTATGGCTGATGTTTTACATCAAAATGGTCTCTGCCCTGTGAAAACCATCATCTCATTTTACCTACTATGAATGCCATAAGAAAAAAATCCCTTAGTACAGGTTGAGCATCTTTTTTTTTAAAGATTTATTTATTACTTTATTTGAAAGTCTGAGTTACACAGAGAGGAGGGGCAGAGAGAGAGAGAAGTCTTCCATCCGCTGGTTCACTCCCCAGTTGGCCACAATGGCCAGAGCTGCGCCGAACCAAAGTCAGGAGCCAGGTGCTTCTTCCTGGTCTCCCACGTGGGTGCAGGGACCCAAGGGCTAGGGCCATCTTCTACTGCTTTCCCAGGTCATAGCAGAGAGCTGGATGGGAAGTGGAGCAACCGGGACTAGAACTGGTGCCCATATGGGATGCCAGTACTGCAGGCCAGGGAGTTAACCCGCTGAGCCACAGCACCGGCCCCAGGTTGAGCATCTTAATCTGAATATCTGAAATGCCAAATGCTCCAAAATCCAAAACTTTTTGTTTACCAGTGTGATGCTACAAGTTGGAAATTTCGCATCAAGTAACTTTGCTTCTTGGATAAAATTATTGAAAATATAACATTACCTTTATACTATGTATGTAAGGTATATATGAAACATAAATAAATTTCATTTTTAGGCTGGGGTCCCCTCCCCCAAGATATCTCATCATATATATGCAAAAATTCCAAAATGCAAAAAAAATCTGAGATCTGAAACACTACTGGTTTCAAGTCTTTCAGATAAGGGACACTCAACAGATCATGGGAAATGATCTCAGTATAATTTTTTGCTTCATTAAATTAGTTCTGTCTTCCAGTGCACTTTCATTATTTTTGAATTTGCTATTCTAATGTTAAAACTTTTTAAAAATAGAAGTTTGTATATATAAATATATATATATATATACACACACATATATATATGATTTAGGCCAGTTTAGACCACTTTATAGATTATTTTCATCCTGTTTTTTACTAAAGCAGAAACGAAATGGCCCACATGTGCATTGTCTCCTGTTGAGCGGAGAAAAGCCAGCCTTCTCTTACATTTTAGGTCCCATAAGTCAGGGATGAGGTGAGGAAAGTTCTTACATTCGTGTGTTTATATTTGCTTAAGACTTGAAGGGCAAAGGAAATAGAGGCTATAAATCTAAGAGATCATATGGTAATCATTTCATAGAACAAGTAGAAAAACAAGAAATCTGGACCCTAGGAGAAGTCTCAGGCATCTTTAGAAAGCACCTCTCTCTACTTCAGCCTATCTCCGATTATAAGAAGCAAAGACCACCATGACCGCAGCTGGCATGGCTCTTTAGTAGCTGTGTTGGCCTCATGGAGAAAGTTATGGGGCACCACAAAGCTCTCTAAATGGTGGAGGATAGTGTGATGCTCCCTCTTAAAGATATTCAGTAGCTTTTCTTGTAGTCTCTTCCCCCGCCCCCTTCCTCCCCACTCCCCATGTGTGTGTACTGAGAACCTTCTTAGCAAATGTCAGGTATACAACCCAACCCGATAAGCCATGTTGCTAGCAATGATACGATGGTCTTCTTTCTATTAATCATAGTTACCATTTTTTAAGCACTTACTTTGCAAAGTCATTGCACAAACTACCTCTGTAATCCCTACAGTAACCCTGTGAGGTAGTTATTACCATCCCATCTCACAGATAAAGAGACCGAGGTCCAGAAATTAAGGGAACTGCCCGAGATGTCACTGCTAGCAAGTACCAGAGCCAGACTACAAATGCAGATTGTGTGATGCTGCGCTGTCAGTCACCTTTGAAGGGCAGCACTGCCTGAGAGGAAAGGCTGTGAACAAGGTCAATAAACAGTGAGTGGGGATGGTAGGTGTGAGCATGCTTAGTGCAGAGGCAGGGGGACCAGCTGCTGGAAGCAAGCACACAGCCCTGGTGCTGCTTGCCGCATCTGCACCATGGGCTGGTTGGTCCTGGACAACTCATTTAACCTCTCTGGGTTTAGTTCCATCATCTGCTAAATGGAGATAATAAAAGATTTGTCCCTGATCTCACACAAATGTAAAGTGCTTTGTAAACCTTATCTGTTACCATCATCTCTCACGCTAACACTCAAAGGAGACAGGAGAGGAAAATTTGCCCAGCCCCTGGCATAACTCACAAACTTAGTGACCACTGTTAACTCCACTCCCTGGTATTTATTTATTTATTTATTTATCTGGTGTTTGATAACTTCCAGAAAATTTGTGATGATTTTAGTAGTTGCACCAAAGCTATGTGGCAGTCCTGTGGATACAAAGTTAGATTGGTGCGTGTAGGGGAGTTTTCTTTACCTCCAAAAGATAAACCTACAATACGTGTTTTTTCTTTAAATGTATCATAAGAGGAAAACATCACCTACATTTTCGTAGCATCACCTCGTTGTACAGTAGCCCCAGTTCTGAGCCTCTCAGAGCACGTGTCTAATGATGATTAAGCGCAAAGCAGCTGGCCCGTGAGCGTGGCAGCAACCTCTCACCAGAATTCCCTTGCTTTTCTAGTAGTTATTCTCAACCTGGATATTATAGTAATGTAGGTCTTTTTGTGTGTTTATTTTGGAACGTGGTTTGTGTCAATCTGCCATAGAGTTAATAAATTGTAGGATTTGCAAAGGAAATATACTGGGACTGAAAACTAAGAAGGCACATATTTCTGCCCACCAGCAACCATTGCTCAAAGCACAGATTTAGATGGCAGGAGTGGGAAGGGGGCAGTTGGGGAAATTGCTATAAAGGGAATACGTAACGTCATATTACAGAGAGTGCATTACTCAACAGGTTATCTTTTAAAAAGCCGATCAGTAAAACGTACCATGAAGTCAAAAGGAAAGAACTTTAAAAAGAAGTCTTTGAGGTTAAACAGTGGCAGCACATATCAGTTTGCTTAGCAATGAAATGTGCGAAGATCAGGTGCGAGAACGGAAATGGAATTGCCTCAACTCCTGCCTCTGAGAGCTCAGATACAGTAGGCCCTCTCCTATCACACTAACCCAGCGTTTTATAGAGAATCTCCTCTAACCAACTTTGGAATTTTTAAATACAGCATATTGCTCTTAACAGACATCTTTCATCTTTACATCTATAAAATAAATACATTCATGCCATAAACATATACACAAAATACATTAACCACTATATTACATTTTAATGTATTTGTTGGTAGTATTAGTTCTATTAACATATATCTAGGAAATCCAGTTATTTTAAAGTCTGGGATTGTGTTGAAACTATCATATCAAAATGATCCAAATTGGATTGTAGGCTAGAAATTAAAAGCATCTTTTGAACTTTTCAGTCAAAATATGCTTTGAAAAAATAAGATGCCATTTATTGAGACCTTACTGTTGTGTTATCAGGAGAAAAATTTGAGAACTGTTTATTTCCTAAATCATGTAAATGTCCATCTCAGCATGACTGTGTAACACCCCTGTGGTCACAAAGGCTCAGGAATTACCATAAAAAGGAAGGTAAGATTTGAATCCTTTTATCTAGTAACTTTCTGAGCGAACCATACACAGTTTAATTTTAAATTCATCCACTTAAATATTGTGCAGGCCTCAACTTGAAATCACTGAAAATAGTAATTTATTTAAAATATGTGCTAATTACTCTCACACCTATATGCATCAGGGCAAGAACATAAAAAGAGAACAAAAGTGATTTTGCTCTAAACTAATTCTGTTATTGCTAGCAGTTGGAATTACTTGACTATAGAAAGGAATCCAGGAGCTAGCAGCTAACACAAAAATAAAATCTTGTGAAAAAGAATGTTCACATCGTGTATGCCCACAAAATTCTTAAGGATATTCTCTTCAAATACTTACATATCTAATATTCTGATATTCTCTTTAAGGACAGTTCAGTTATTTACGTTTAAAAAAATTCTAAGAAGCTGATAGTAAACCTACCTCTTATCCTAAAGCACCTCTGAGCCAAATGGATCACAAACTTCAGTGAAATGACATCTGTCCCCAGGCTATTTCTAGAGAGAGAAAACACATCTGTTCCGCAAGAACCCTTACCCAACAGTTTGAAACTCCTCAGCATTCCATAAATAAATGGTGCAGACAGTATGAATGGACGATGCTTGAGGTTCAAAAGAAGAGTAGGCAAGCCCTGCTCTAAAGAGGCTAAAAAGATAACCAAATCGAATTCCCATTCAATTCTGAGGCTTTCTGTGAGAGCTCGGCTGATGAGGCCCCCACCATGCCAGCATCATTGTGGATGGCTGTGAGCACACCTGTTGAGGAAAAGTAAAGCAGAACTCGAGCCGACTGCCCTGCACACACAGGTCACCAAACATCTGTCATAAGTTATCCATTACTGCCCGAGACCACGGTGCTCACTCTTTCCCAGTCAGGGGTTTTCCTTGTTACCATTAAAGGGGCTGTTTAAATCTCCAGGGATTTGGGAGATGTGGGGTCCCCCCTGATGTTAATAACGTGTTTACACCCACGGTTTCTGCGTATATCCCCCGGGGGCTGATCGCGGTTAGGACTCTGTGACCTGCAGGCTTGGGGCTAGCGCCACCCAAGTGCTTTACCCAACAGTTGGCAGAGTTCCTTACTGGCATCCACTTCTTAATTACAACCTATCGACAATGTCTCCTTAGCCAAAGAGGGTTTTGTTGTTTTAAGATTTTGGCTTTGATTAACCATTCATGCATAGAAAACTTAAGAACAAACAGCAAATAAACAAATCCAAAAATGAAACTCTTCTTCAGCTGACTGGGTGGACAGCTTTCCTTAGGAGGAGTTCATTATTAGGGATAACCAAAGTGAAACTTCTCTTGACAGCACCAGTTGTCCACACCTTCAATCCCTATTCGGTCACATTCCTGTAATATCTTGTGGCCATCAAGGGGCGCATCACTGCCTGTCTGTGGCACTCATCCACTGCATTGACCGGGGCACCAGTTTGGCCACCGAGTGTCTCTGTGACTTGGAACAATCTAGTGCACCTTCTGGAATCTGCATGTCCTCATCTTTGAAGCCAGGGGCCTAGGCCAAGTGATGCCTTAGATCTCCATTGGCTCTAAAATTCTGTACAAATGGAAAGTCATGCAGGCTCCCAGCACTCCCAAGAGAATTATGGTCAAGAGAGGAGGTGAGCATGATTCGGGCATGCAATGACTTTCCATGCTTGCCCACGTTCGTGGAGTGTGGAGCTTTCTTTGCCCTATCCTGATCTTTTTCTCTTTGTGATGCTATAGAAACCCAGTCTGCATTCCCCACAGGCGGAGAGCCCCCTGGATCTCAGGGGACTGACAAATAGGTGTGCTCAGCTTTCTTTAGGATCGTCATTGCTCCAGCTCCTTTCAAAGCTACAGTAACTCGGCGTGCAGTGTGACTTCAGGATTCAGTCAGCGGCAAGATGAAGTCTTGAATTTGCAAGAATAAGAAGGCAGTGATTTTTCAGCTACAGGTTGCAAGGGGAAGGTGCACTTGTGAAGGTGACTTCTCAATGGAAGGTGCAAGGTGTGCTGGGCAGGGCCACTCTGGTGCTGAGGGAAGGAGAGCAAGGGCCGAGATGGCAGGCAGAGCGGCAGTGTGAGGCAGGCGGCTGTGCTCTGAGTGAGACCGTGGGAAGTGTCGGGGATTTTCAGCAGAACAGTCACATGGTCTGACAAAGTTTTTATTTTTTTAATTAATGTATGTATTTGAGAGGCAGAAAGAGAGAAATAGAGAGGGAACTCCCTTGCGTTCACTCCTCAAATGCCTGCAAAAGTCAGAATTGGGTCAGGCCGAAGCCAAGAGCCTGGAACACCATCCAAGTCTCCATGTGGGTGGAAGAACCCAATTCCTGGTACCATCAGTCCTGTCTTCCAGGGACTGCAGAAGCTGGCGTCAAGAGCTGGGACTGGTTTTTGAATCCAAGCACTCGGATGTGGGGTGCAGTCCTCTTGACCAGCAACTTAACCATTAAGCCAGTGGCCACCTCAGACTTTTCAAACGGTCAACAGCAGCCGTACTGAGAGCAGACTGTGAAGGGCAAGGCTGAAGCAGAAATAGTCAATGCTGACTTCACATAGCACCTCTGCTTTGGGTGTGCTTTGTGCCGATAAGCCAAGCATTTCACCACATGAACCTCTGTGTTCTCACCTATAAAACAAGAGGTCAGTAGTTCCGAGAGATTTGTCACTTTCCATGTTCAGTGAGGAATATTTAGAACTGTTTCTTATTAATCGTAAGCATTTTTACATGTGGTGCTTTCCCAAATTTCTATCTCCTATTTACCATAGCTTTAAAGTGCAAATTTTGAAACTCAGTACATGAACAACATAGGCTATTTAATGAGTTCCTGTGAAAGTTGTAAATTACAGGAAAATATCAATTGTGGTAATGCACAGAAGAGCATTCACTTTGAGCCCACTGTAAATGTTAATTCATGAAAATGGTAACCATAACTAAAGACTGTTTGAATGATATACACACATGTGTTCCTCCAAGGGAAATGCACGTTTATATAGGGAAAAGGAAAGGTGGTCAAAGGATTACTTTTTCAGAGGATAATTCTACTTGGATTTAACATTTAGGAGGTCAAAATCCAGGTATCCTGAAGTCAGAGTGGGTTAAGATGATAATGGAATATACAAATTTAGAGCTCTAAAAAGGAAGATAAGGAAATAGTATTGTCAGGGCTATTTAAATGATAACAATCCTACTTCGAAAGTACCCATAGTTCACTCTCAAAAGTAGAATGTTCCCAAATATCCTTTGTGGATTTCTTCTTTGTTGTTGGCTTTTGAACAAATAACCTCATCCAACAAATCCATCTTTCAGGCTATCCATTGATGTGGCCAAGGACTGTCTTGTCTTCTACCTGCCTCTGAATTGACAGGAATGAGTTTGGTTGTGGACAGAATAAATTAGATGTGAAAAATGGTAAAGGGAAAGAGAGCAATGCTTGATCATTTTGCTTGCACATGTAAGGACTTCAGTGCTCTGTGTTTCCTTGAGAGAAATCCCCTGGTGCCAATTAACCTAACTTATTCCAAAACAATTCTCGGTTTGGAAAGAATAATTTTCATTGTGGGTGTTCCTTGAAATTGTATGCCTCATCCCCTGCTATTACTGAGATGTGTGCTGTGCAATTCAAAGTACCGGCTTCATTTCCATTCACTGTATAGATTAGAGCTGGATCCCACACACAGTGTCAAATAATCTGTTTTAATTTTGTCCAATGCACACATATTTTAACTTTTAGCAATTTTTTTAATATGCAAAAGCCATCTCCACTTAATATGAAGCCAACTATTTCATGTCAAAGTGTTAAAAAAAAAAACTGAAAGCAAGAGATTTGTTTTAATCAGGAAATAGCTTTACTTGCAAAAACTGTTTTATAAAGTCAACTTTCTTGGCTTGGTTTAAATGGCATCTTCATTTTTCTCTGAAATAATGTGAATGCATTTTTCCTCCAGTGTGAGGAAAAAAAACTAGACTAGAAAGGATCGAAAAAGATCTCACTTACTTGTGGAATGCATTCTCCTTTTTATTAGGCTTTGTTGTCTTTTTGGGTTTCTGGAGTATTTTTTTTTAAACCTAATAAATCAATTAACCAATATTCATTCTAAGATTTAATTTGGTGAATAGAATATATGTGCTTTTCATCAGGGCACACATCTTTTTAAGTCTGAAACCACCACACACAAAGAATTTAATTCTAACAGACATTTGTTCTCAGCATAAATACTTTAGGGCCAATAGTTGTCCCCACTTAATCATGCTTCTTAAAAGTGAATTCCAAAAAAAACTTGAGGCCCCAGATGACCCCTGGTAAGGTGAGTTGTCAGTAAATTACTTTTATGTGTGCCCTAGGGAAGCAGGTCTGCTAGAAACTTGGTAGGGAGCTGGCTCCATTTTGCCTCTAGGGGAATGACCTTTAACTTTATCTAACCTTTGCTTTTCTAATTCTAAATTTCTGGAGGCAGTTAGTTGCATTGTTGAATTTCTTATGAAGGAGAGACCTCTCCCATATCCAAAAGACAGTGTTAACCACATATTCATCCATCGTTTAACTTCCAGATGAAGTGGCATTTCTACATTTTAATTTACATACCAAACATTTAATGAATTGAAATAGAATGAATTGAAAAAAGATCATAATTAAATTACGACTGCCTTGGGTGACATTTGGAAAACACTGGAGAAAATGGAGCCCATCTAGTTTTGCTAATGTGAATTTATTGTGGTACTTGAAAATTTATAAGAACCATTAGAGATGAATGAAGATATCATGCCATAATGCATTTATTTTTTCTCAAAATATTTAGTTATTTAAGACAAATCTTGCCCATTATTTTTGTTGTCTCCATAGTAAGAAAAGTA
Organism: Oryctolagus cuniculus; assembly: GCF_051225735.1. Lineage (NCBI taxonomy): Eukaryota > Metazoa > Chordata > Mammalia > Lagomorpha > Leporidae > Oryctolagus > Oryctolagus cuniculus. The sequence continues at coordinate 49,649,431 of NC_142874.1, read as the reverse complement.
CTATTTGGGAATAATGTCCAATTATTAGCAAACATAGGAATTTAAATTAAATTCAGTTTTGGATGAAAAATTACCCTAATTTGGATATATTAGGCCTAAAATATTAGGAAATATTGAGCATGTGTTTGTGTTTCTCTTTTAAAGAATATAAAATATAAAGGCATCATTAATTCTGTTAATAATTAGGGCATTACTTATATAAATAAGTAGTTTTCTATGAATGAATGCCCATGAATATCCAGTTTTTTTTCTTTTCCCATTCATTTTTGCTGACATTGAATGGGCCAATATTACTAATTAATTTCCAAAGAAAAGTATTTCATGGTTCAGTTTTATTTTCTAATAAGTGTATTATATGTTTAATATATGTATAAACTCTATTTGAGTGAAATGTTACTAAAGATTAAAAATTACATACCTAGTTTTTAATGTTTGTTATTATTTCTATTTATTTGAAAGACATAGTGACAGAAAGAGATCTTTCATCTACAGGATCACTCCCCAAATGCTATGACAGCAAGAGCTGGGCCAGACTAAAGCCAGAAGCCTAGAACTCCGTCCATGTCTCCCGCGTGGGTGGCAGGGACTCAGATACTTGAACCATCATCTGCTGCCTCCCAGCATGTACTTTAGGAGGGAGCTGGATCAGAGTCAGAGTAGCAGGGGCTCCAATATGGGATATAGGTATCCAAAGAGGCAGATTAACCTGCTGTGCCACAACACCCACCCCTATACACCTGATATTTAATCAGTCAATGTCTAGATATATGAATGCATAGTCCAAACGTAGAACATTTCTATAATCTCTTTGGTTTATATTTCATATTGTAGCATAAGCAAAGGCAGGCAGGCTAAGCTTTCCATCTGATATCAGTCCTTTTGAGGAGATCAACAATAAGCAGTCGCAGAAGCGATTAATGTAACTTCAGTAATTTTTCAGCAGGGAAGGAAAGAAATCAGCAAATTCTTTCCTATAAACCAAAGGTTCTGGCTCAAGAGTATATGTAAACAAGATGGAAGTTTTAAATATAGCTTAAATGCCACCCAGGAGAAACCCAATGGTGAAAGAGTTGTCAACAATCTGAGAGCAAACTTTCCCTGATGGGGAAAATATTAAATTGGTGACATTAATGCTGGGAGTAAACTGTCAGGAGCTCCCAAATAACTCATCACAGAATGCTGCCCTGACAGTTTATCTTTGGATCATTTGGATGAAAAAAACACCCTTATTTGGCTACATTAGTTTGCAAATATTGGGACATAATTTTTTAGACTATAAAATACAAAGGAGGGAAAATAATAGTAAAGCATAATGTAGAGATGTTCTTTGATGACCCTAGGAAGATTTTACTTGAGAAAATGACAATTTCGGAATTTTGAAACAAATTTGGAAACAACAACATAAAATTGATGATGCATCATGGCACTGATATCCAGTTCTTAGGCTGCTTGCTTATTGTAATCCTGCCAAAACCATTTGTTTGTCATCATGTACACTCCTGCTTGCGATGGCTAAGTGTTTTTGTTTGTTTGTGAGCTTACGTTTGCTCTGGGTTTGTCAAAAATCTCACAGGAAGGCATCTCAATGGTGTTAAACCATTATAGCATGGTCCACATTATTGTTGTCTAGAGACTTGCAATTCAGCTTCTATTAAACCTCGATCAAAAGACACATTTGTAAAATGTGATATGCACTGAACAGAGCCCATCTCTAGCACTGCCTCTAGAGCCCAACCCACAACACAGGATGTAGAATGGGGAAGATAGTTCCCCACAAGAAGAGTGCTCCGACCAGAAAAAGAAAACAAAATTTACTTGAGGGGCAGAGAGAGGGAAAAAGAAAGATAAGCAGAGCTCCCATCTGCTGATTCACTCCCTAAATGCCTACAAAAGTCAGACTGGGCCAGGCTCCCATTCACATGGAAGTCAGGAGCCAGGAACTCAGTCCAGGTCTCCTACATGGGTGGCAGGGATCCAAATATTTGGGCCATTACCTACTGCCTCCCAGGGTGCACATTAGCAGGAAGCCAGAATCTGGAGTGTATTGGGGTCTTGAATCCAGACACTCCAATATGGGAGGCAGATATCCCTAGATAAGTCAAATGCCTGCCACTGGAGGCAGAGTTGTGGCTCAGCAGGTAAAGCCTCTGCCTGCAGTGCTGGCATCCCATATGCACTCCAGTTCAAGTCCCTAGCTGCTTCACTTCTGATCCAGCTCCCTGCTAATGGCCTGGGAAAAGCAGTGGAAAATGGCCTAAGTACTTGGGCCCCTCCATCCACACGGGAGACCTAGAAGAAGCTTTTGGCTCCTGGCTTTGATCTGGCCCAGCCTTAGCCATTGCGGCCATTTGGGGAGTGAACCAGCAGATGGAAAATCTCTCTCTCTCTCTCTTTGTCTATCTGTCTCTCTCTCTCTCTGTAACTGTGACTTTCAAAATAAATAAAATAAATCTTAAAAAAAAATGCCAGTCCCAGAAGAGGAGAATTTGATAGGGGACAAAAAATCCAACAGACATGTAAAAAACTAAATGTGGGAGACGAACTACAAGGGTGCTTTGAAAAGTTTCTGGAAGAAATGTAACTAAAAGCTAACTTTATTTGGATGCAAAAAAGTCTGAAATCCGTGCATAGTTGTTTTTTTGTTCCCTAATACACTTTTCTGTGAATTTTTTGAGGGCCCCTGGAAGAAGCAGAAAAATTATAAATGCCCCGAAAACATGCTATAATCAAAGTATAAACCAAGTGTGGGAGACATCAGGGGGAAAAAAAGGTAGCCTCATCCCTCTGAGGATGGCTGAGCCTTACAGCGGAAATGGTTCTGAAAGGGTGTGGGCAGGCTGGACATGTCAACTGAGGCCACAGAGGGTGAGTGTGCAATTATAAAGCATTTGGCATCTACTTAACTAGGGATTATGAATTTCTGTGCTAGATAGCAAGAACTGTTATGTCCTCCACTAGCACCCCTCTCTCCCGCGGGGATGTATCAGTCCCATACGTAACCAGTTGACTTCTTAAGGCAAATGTCACCTTAGCTGCTGTGACTACTACGTTTCCCCTTGTGCAGGATTTGGGAGCTTTCCTTGTCTACAGGGCAAAGCAGCTCAAGAATTGAATTTAAACCAGCTGGAAACATGAGTGCAAGGGGAGAAGGCTGTAGGAAAAGCAAAACTTCAGTTCAGGCAGGTGTAATCCAAAAGCAAAACAGCTCCTGCCTTTGCTTTCCCTTCCTTGTGTTGGCTTCATTCTTGCATAGGCTTTCTCTCTGTGGCACAGACTGCAGCAGCCCTGGGCATGCATCCCACCAGCTTAACTGCTTTGTCTTATGGGTACCAACAGAGATCTCAGAACTCAGACTCCAGACTTAGCCCTGCTCATACCCTGGGCCACTCTGGGCTTCTAAGTGCATGTGCTCCCATCATTGGCCAGACCTCCATCACCTGCCCTTCCCTGGAGCCAGGGACAGCGTCCAAAGTATAGGCAGTGAGTGAGTTAGGGGCCACTGACTCCCCAGGTTAAAACTGGGGTTTTGTGACCAGAGCAAGAGGGAGTAGATGCAGGGTAGCCTAAACAACAGACATTCATTAGTTGGAGTCAGGTCCCACATGCTCAGTATTCACTCCTGCCTTTCTTTCTCTACACATTTCTCATTATCAGGCTTTTCTTTGACATTCTAGGGCAGTTCAAGAGATGGAAAGGGTTTCAACTAATGCTTTCAGTTGGTATAGTCTACCCAATTAAGTGATGTTTTCTTGATATCCTCATAGTACCCATTTTTTACTTATTTTTATCCGTCTTCTTGCTTAAAACTTGTAGACTCACTCACATTGGATGTGCCAGTAACTTAAGCACCACAAAGCATTATTATTGAATCACCAGAAAAAACAGGATCCAAAAGACTGAACTTCAGAACTTCTAAAGTTGAAAAAAAAAAAAAGGGCTCATCTCCCCAGACAATGGGTAGCTGAAGCCTTATAAGAAACATGTCTACACAACCTTGCTCTTCTCCTTATTTTGAAAGGCTTTTGTAAAATTTCTATTTAATTTCCATCCATTAATCATATTTATTAGTAGTGAGTCACTGTAGAGTTTGCAGCCAAACCTGCAAGAATAACCAAAGTATATAGGGAGTTGCCTCCAAAGTGCTTAAATGGGAATATGAAACATCTAATGATAAGGTTTTGTATTTTTGTAACATATAATTTTGGAGTATTTTGTACCCTATGGCTCTAATGTTCACATTTTCATTCCAATGATGTTGAGCTCCATTATGTGCAATTTAATTAACTTTGGTAAACAAGTACTTGGATGACATGTTTTAATTTGTCTTTAGTCATAATAATAGTGTGATTAATGTGCTGTAGACTACTTAAAGTGTAATATTGTCATTATTTCTTTACCCTTTGAAATATGTAAGATGTTTCTGAATATTCCCATGAGTCCATTAATATGTCTTTACTAGGTGTTTCATATGCACATTAAAAATCTGTTCATGTTTATTCACTTAAATGAAGAGAAAGCTTGAAAAAGCATGATTCCTGACTACCCAAGAATGTGTGTGCTTTTATCCCTAACAGTTAGGAAAAACCTTGAAGTTAGTCATTTTTTCTCATCAATAGCCTTTGTCACACTTAAACATGTTCTTGAAATTAGAGCTAACTACATTCAATAAACACTCAAAAAAAAGGTTAATTTCATTTTAGTGGAAAATACAACTAATTGATGTCTTCTATGTCTGAGTTTTAAATAGGAATCATTATGTAAGTATATGATAGAATTTCCTTTTGGCCGGTGCTGCGACTCACTTGGCTAATCCCCTGCCCGCAGCACTGGCACCCTGGGTTCTAGTCCTGGTCAGGAAGCCGGATTCTGTCCCGGTTGCTCCTCTTCCAGTCCAGCTCTCTGCTGTGACCTGGGAGGGCAGTGGAGGATGGCCCAGGTCCTTGGGCCCTGCAGCCGCATGGGAGACCAGGAAGAAGCACCTGGCTCCTGGCTTTGGATCAGCACAGTGCGCCAGCCACAGCAGCAATTTGGGGGGTGAACCAACAGAAAGGAAGACATTTCTCTCTCTGTCTCTCTCTCCCTCACTGTCTAACAAAAAAAAAAAAAAAGAGAGAGAGAGAGAGAGAATTTCCTTTAGTCCCTTTGGCCTAAAAACATGCCTATGCACTTAACTGTGCCTTACAAAAATAATTTCCTTATTTTCCTCAGAGTGTATTATTCCTTTGTCTGTTACATCTATCTATTTATTTTTTTAAAAGATTTATTTATTTTATTTGAAAGTCAGAATTACACACACACACACACACAGAGGCAGAGAGAGAGAGAGAGAGAGAGAGAGGTCTTCCATCCTCTGGTTCACTCCCCAATTGGCTGCAATGGCCAGAGCTGAGCCCATCCAAAGCCAGGAGCCAGGAGCTTCTTCCCTGTCTCCATGCAGGGTCACGGGCCCAAGGGCTTGGAACATCTTCTACTGCTTTCCCAGGCCATAACAGAAAGTTGGATAGGAAGTGGAGCAGCCAGGATTCGAACCAGAGCCCATATGGGATGCCAGCACTGCAGGCAGCGGCATTACCTGCTATGCCACAGTGCTGGTCCCATTCAATCCATTTTAAAAGCAGTGTTTAACTTGCTCTTGCAGAGAGTTGAAAGTACTTGACCCTGCTGCTTCATTTCACCTCTTTGGTCTCTTGTCCTACTGGTCATTCTGCAACTTGATTTTTCAAATCATGGGAAGAGGTTTTTCTGTGAAACTGACTTTTTACCCATGGAAGCACCAGGTGGGATCCAGCCAGGAGACTGTTACCAGAAGACAGTTATAAGCTACTTTCTATTTGATCAGAAAGCTGACAGAGTTGTGAAATTCAGTTTAGAGAAATATGTTTTCTGAAGGTTTTACTAAATGTGTAGGAATAGACTAAATGTTTTCCCTGTGCTTTGTAGATCTGCAAAAGTAGTGAGGCTCAGCTCCATGTAGGGGGCATGGTTGTAGGCTTGCCAATCATTAATTGATGGATTCATTCATTAAACAAATGGTTATTGGACTTCTTGTAATTGAACCAGAGGATGTGAAGAAATTCCAGATATCCTCTTTATTTGTTGATTTATTATGATTAATTATAAACATCCTGGTAGAGATTTCTAGTGTTAGAAATGATAATGAATGAGGAAAGATTGAGGGCTTTTGGACCTGTGTCCTTGGATTATTTTCTAAGCATGTTCAAATGTCTCCCTGTTACTTGTTCATTTCTGAGGTATGAGGACATCTCATTGTTCACAATATTGCTTGCAAATATTAACATGCATAAAATTTCCATTTATCCTTAACAAGGAATGGAAACTTCTCATGAGCTAAATATTTTGATTAACTAATGACTTAAAAGATGCTTGGTGAAAATTGCCAATTATGAAAATTTATTTGTGATGTATCATGAAAATAATATTACTTCCCATTTATCCATAGATGTAAAATATCAACTATTATAGTGTTCATGTCCTTTTGACAGCTGTATCAGGCTTGCCATCACCCCCTTTTTAAAATGAATACATATTTTTATTTTTAAAAATTTATATGTTTAATTGAAATGCAGAGTGACAGACAGACAGAGATCTCTCCACAAATCCAAGGCTGGGCCAGGCTAAAACCAGGAGCCAGGAACTCGATCTGGGTCTCCCAAGTGAGTGACAGGGTCCTTGGGCCATCTGGCTCTGCTTTTCTGGACACATTGGCAGGGAGCTGGGTCAGATGTGGAGCAGATCATTTCATCCTTTATCCTTTGCACGATTTCTGTGAGACTAGATCAGTTCCTGAATTCAGGGACTGTCATGTATTTTTTGTCAATAGGATTTATATCTGTTACCTGGCAACTATAATGAGATCTGAAATAGCACCTCATAATCAAATATATTAATGTGTCTACAAAAAAATCTGAATTTTCAAGCTAAGTTGAATAAATAAATATAAATTGCTTCATAGCAGTTCAGGTCTATTTTTGCAAGTAAATACATTTTGACTAAACTTGGAAAAAAAGCTTTTGCTTTTCAAAACTTCCTGAGTTTCCAAATTACCTAGGAGAAATTGTGACGCTGTGTGTCACAGGGTCATGCGCTCTCATCTCTTTTATCTAATAATCAAATTTCAACATCAACTTTTGGGGACATTGTTGGGAAAGCAAAATTGAAGAAAAATGGCTTCTAAGCTTCAAAGAAAATAGCTGTCACTAAGTGGCATGTGTGTTAGTTATAAAATCATAAAACTTTTGGAAGTGGGAGAGACTTTTGGAATCACTGAACCAAAACCTTTCATTTTGCAACTGAAGAGACTGAAGTCAGGAGGGACAATATCATCTGAGGTTGGCCGGCCACACAGAGCTGCACTGATGCTGACTTATTGGCAACAAGAATCCTCATTTTGCCGGCGCTGTGGCTCACTAGGCTAATCCTCCACCTTGCGGCTTCGGCACACCGGGTTCTAGTCCCGCTCGGGGTGCCGGATTCTGTCCCGGTTGCCCCTCTTCCAGGCCAGCTCTCTGCTATGGCCTGGGAGTGCAGTGGAGGATGGCCCAAGTCCTTGGGCCCTGCACCCGCATAGGAGACCAGGAGAAGCACCTGGCTCCTGGCTTTGGATCAGCGGGATGTGCCAGCCGCGGCTGCCATTGGAGGGTGAACCAACGGCAAAAAGGAAGACCTTTCTCTCTGTCTCTCTCTCTCTCTCACTGTCCACTCTGCCTGTCAAAAAAAAAAAAAAAAAAAAAAAAAAGAATCCTCATTTTTAAATAAGCTTGATGCTTTGCTGCTAGTTTTCGCAGAATGCATGCATCTCATTGATAATGAACAGCAGGCTAGAAGTACACAGGATAAAGAGTTATGACGTAGAATCTGACAGCAGGGTAGGAAACAGCAGCATGGCAAGGCAGAACCTACTTCCTAACACGCAGAAAGCTGGACAGCACAACTAACAGATTCGTTTCAGGATGACAATACCTACCAGCTGTTCAGGTGTTCTCAGCCAAAGGAAGCAATGTTTCTCCAGGAGAACAAAACGAAGGTTTACATGGCATCATGTTATGCCAGTACACTCACTCTAGGCTAGATTTATTCCTTCCAAAACATTCCAAATAGCTAAGTAATAAAAGAGAATTGCAGGGGACTTCGATATATGGGAAATCTCTGTTTCCCGGATATTTCTGCTTAATTTTCCTATGAACTTAAAACTGATGTGAAAAGTAGATTTTCTTTAAAAACAAAGAGACAGGGTTGCTTTACTTCTTAAGGAATTTCTTTCTTTCTTTCTTTCTTTCTTTCTTTCTTTCTTTCTTTCTTTCTTTCTTTCTTTCTTTCTTTCTTTCTTTTTTAAAGATTTACTTATTTATTTGAAAGGCAGAGTTACCGAGAGAGAGGGAAAGAGAGAAAGAGAGACCTTCCAGGCACTGGTTCATTCCCCAAATGGCTGCAATGGCCAGGGCGGGGCTGGGCTCAAGCCAGGAGCCAGGAGCTTCATCTAGGTCTCTCACAAGGGTTCAGGGGCCAACTACTTGGGCCATCTTCCGCTGCTTTTCCAGGAGCAATAGCAAGAAGCTGGATTGGAAGTGGAACAGCTGGAACTCAAACCAGTAGCCCATAACAGCTTAATCCACAGAGCCACAACACTGGCCCCTTCATGAATTTCTTAACAGGCAGCTCTGGGAGGAGAAACAAAACAGCAGCATTACTGCTGCTCTCCATTAGTTTCAGTATAACATGATCTCTAAGACTGACACTAAGACATTAAGAAAAAGTTAAATTGTGTTTACAAAGATAGAGATGTATGCCATATATGTTTTAAATATCATCAGCCAACTTTTTGGTAACTTAATTTCTGTTAAAATACAAGTATCCCTGAGAAAGTTGACTCTTACCCTTATTGGTATTTTGATTTAGTGAGAATAAATTTTAGCTCTTTCCTCAAATGTAGATTTTGGAGGATAGAAACATTGAGGATCTTTGGATTGAGAGAGGAAGAAATAAATAGCTTTCAGCAGAAAGAGACACAAAACCTTGGACACAAGAATAAGTCTTGGTTTTAGAATCTGGTCCACATTCAAGAGTAACTTGTAGAATCAAGCTCCATTGTCAGCTCATAGCATTTGACATTCTTGTTTAATAATTTAGAAGCCCAACTAATTTCCTTAGGCTATTGATAGGCAATCTAATTTTTTGTTTTCTTTTTGAAATATAGAAATTGAATCAAACTGAATAGAAATAAATATTTTCTTAATCTCAGTCCTCGGGATAAATAACTAGATAAATAACTAGTCTTCATTCTTTTTTTTAAGATTTATTTATGTGTTTCAAAGGCAGAGCTACAGAGATACGAGAGAGAGAGAGAGAGAGAAACAGAGACAGAGACAGAGACAGAGACAGAGAAAGAGAAAGAGAAAGAGAAAGAGAAAGAGAAAGAGAGAGATCTTCCATCTGCTGGTTCACTTCCCAAATGGCTGCAATGGCCGGGGCTGGGTCAGGCTGAAGCCAGGAGCCAGGAGCTTCATCCAGATCTCTCATGTGGGTGTAGGAGCCCAAGCATTTGGACCATCTTCCACTGATTTCCCAGGTGCATTAGCAAGAAGCTGGATCAGAAGAGGAGCAGCCGTGGACTTGAATTGGTACCCATATGGGATACCAGTATTGCAGGTAGAGGCTTAACCTTCCACACCACAGCATTGGCCCTCAGTTTGCATTCTCATGCAAGAAATACAGAATAGAGGTGGCCATTTGTTTAAGACAGTGGTAACCTACAACAGAGTTCCTGGGTTTAATACCTGGGTCCAGCTCCTGATTCCAGCTTCTTGTTAGTGCAGACCTGGGTGGGAGGCAGCAATGATATTTCAAATTCTTATGTTCCTGCCACTTATATGAGAGACCTGGTTTGAGTTCTATCTCCTGTCCTCAGCCCTCTGGCCATTGTGGGCATTTCAGGAGTGGTCTGAGAGGTGGACACTATCATCTATCTGTCTGTATCCATCTAGTCTATCATATACTATCTGTATGTGTCTCTTTTCTTTATTTTTTTTCTCTGTTTCTCTCTATCTCTCTGTCTTTCTCTCTTACCTCCCCCACACATAAATGTTACGAAAAGAAGAAGTATGGTATATTTATGAAGAGTATATAAACATAAAAGTTGAGCCATGGTTTTAGAAACTCCAGGACTACGGGGGACAGGCATTCGGTGCAGTGGTAAAGATGCAGCTTAGCCTGCCCACATCCCATGTCAGAATGCCTGGGTTCAAGTTCCAGCTCCATTGCAGATTCTAGCTCCCTGTTCATGCAGACCTTGGGAAGCAGCAGTGATGGCTCAGGCTGTTGGGTTTTTGCCACCCACATGAGAGATTTGGATTTGATTCTCAGCTCCCAGCTTTGGTCTGGCCCAGCCTCAGCTAGTGCAGGCATTTGGGAGAGTGAGCCAGAGGATGGGAGCTCTATTGCTCACTTGCTCTCTCTCTCTCTCTCTCTTAAATAAAAAGATTGGGGTTCTTGACAAAATTTTTCTTTTGCTTGAGGAGTGTTATGGTAGTAACCATATCACTGTGGTCACAATGGCTGGTTCTTGGTAATTAAAGATAACAGTCAAATAATTAAATTTAAAACTTATGATAAATTACACTGACTGCTCCCTTGTATATATGTATATATATATATTATTTGACAGATAGAGTTAGAAAGTGAGAGAGAGAGACAGAGAGAACAGTCTTCATTCCATTGGTTCACCCCCCAAATCCGCCGGAGCTACGCCGATCTGAAGCCAGGAGCCAGGTGCTTCTTCCTCATCTCCCATGTGGGTGCAGGAGCCCAAGCACTTGGGCCATCCTCCACTGCCTTCCCGGGCCACAGAAGAGAGCTGGACTGGAAGAGGAGCAACCGGGACTAGAACCTGGCACCCATATGGGATGCCAACGCTGCAGGCGGAGGATTAACTAAGTGAGCCACAGCACCGGCCCCCGTATGGAGATACTATATAGTTTGTAGGTTGAAGCAAAGTGTACCTAAGATATACTATGTGGTAATAACTTAGAGGTTAGCCAATCATGGATTGAATCTGGCCCTCTGCCTATTTTTGTAAATAAAGTTTTATTGGAACACAACTTTCATGCTATAACAATAGATTTGAGTAGTTGCCATAGAGACCACAAGGCCCAAAAAGCCTTGAAAATTTGTTCTCTAACATTTAAAGAAAATATTGCTGCTACCAGATTTGGATGGTCAATTATTGATTCTCAATACAGTCATCTCTAAGAAGTTGTGTTGCCTTAATTCGTTAAAGACACTGGAATATCATTTGTACAGAGATAGTTTAACAAAATCAGGGATAGACTAAAGAAGAATATGAATTCTTAAGAATCCAGTGTTTCCCACAGTTTACATATCCTGGGACTTTGAATTTTGTAGGACAACATCACAGAGCACAAACCTACGATTTCCATGTCCAACACTAATGAAAAGAAAATGGCATGGGTGCTTTTGGTGCATTCTCTAACTCTCAACTGTAAATGACTTGTGGAGGATTTCTACCAGTCATCAGCATGCTTGGGTCTTGTGCGTGGATCTCATATGCCAATCCCCAAACTTTGTGCCTCTGGATATACTGCTACACTCTATTATTAACAATGCAACATTGGCTTTGCGATTTTGCAACCTTATGATCTCCACAAGATAGCCCAAGGACGCTCTTTATGAGTTGTACCCTTTGCTCTAGCATTAACCACTTACACCGACACTGCCTCTCCAGAAAACTCTTGGAGGATGGGGGCCACCCACATGTCAGTCTCCTGTGTGGCAGGCAGTCTGTGCTCAAGCTCAATAGTTGATGTATATGAGGTAAATAAAGTAAGGATGTCCATGTAATTTATCACATAAACTGAGTCAATTTTGAGAGGGAATAGAAGTGTATCCAGACAAACCAGAACAGACAGCCACTCTAATTTTTATGGATTTTTGAAGTTATAAAATTTCCTTAACGGGATGTCTGATTACTAAGTAACTCTTCATCATAAAATAGACATTGAAATGACCTTGAAGATGGCAATAAAATGACAAAAATAGAAAAGTTATAAAAATTGAGGAATTTCAGTTACCTTGGACTTTGCATGTTGACCTGACAGAGGCCTCCCCCGCTTGTTCTCCTACTTCCACGGGGCCTTCTCTTCCTGCCCATCACGGAAAGCAGGTGACTATCACTATAAACATCCGTCAAGAAAAGAAAGGAAAAAAATATGAGAAAGAAGGGACAGATCTAGGCTTCTGTCAGGATTTAGGAAGCCATATCTTGTACAAGCCAGATATTGTTGGATTTTTCTTTCTTTTTAATTGCTTTTTTTTTTAAAGCATAATGGAGCATGCATTGATCTTGCAATAAGTTTGACTTATACCGTAAAACTTGAGCGCATTTTAAATTATGCAGCTCACTATATTAAGCCAGGACTTTCCAGTCCACCCAAAGTTTCCAGTAAAGTTCTGTTTGACCTTTGTATAAAGACCACCTTTACTAGGTGACTTATTTTTGCTGCCCTCTTGGGTGGTCGAATGAGGCAGATTTCCCTGTTGAACACATACAACCTTCTTTTTTGCCAACTGAACATTACACTGGGATGTGGCTTGGAGGAGCAGTTTCTCAATACTATAAACAACTGCTTTCTTGGAACAGCTTGTTGCTGAAGCATAAAGAGAGGTTACTCTTGGTTTAGCCTTGGGTAGCATGTGAGTTGGTTAAGGAAGTAAGCGTGGCTGACCCACCAAATTACAGTGGCCATAATATAATTAAGTTCAGTATCCTCCCTGGAGGCTTTAAGAAGTATTATTATGACACTGAACTTAAGGAAGAGGAGTTGTTTTTTAAGAGCCAGAAAATTAGTGAGAAGCAATCTCTGGGGGCAATGTTGAAAAGTTTTTTAAAAACCCAGTGGAAATGTGTGGAAGATGTTCAGTCATAAAAGCTGGTTAAAATACAGTAGTGTTATGTGTGATTCTCAATACTACTAAGTCCCTACCTCTCAAAAGAGTAGAATGTCTGGGAGTTACAGATGCTATTTTCTATTAGAACTAGGATGGGGAAAAATGCAGGGCTGGAAATATGTTAGAATTGAGAAGATGTTTGCTTTCTCTGATCCAAATTAAATTGCATTTTAAAATTTTTTCTAATAACAACCAAGGCTGTTCAATTAGATTTAATACAGAATATTGAAAGGTCATTAAAGACCTAAATGTTCTGAGTGGGAAGAAGGAGCAAAAGGAATGAGAATGCAGGGCCATTTACTGGCTTATCGTCAGTCCGCAGCGTACTCGGCAGGGCAGCTTGTCGGAGCTCTTTGAGAGGGCCCTAGCCTGGACCCAAGAGTCAAAGAGACATAAAGGCTTTGAAAACCTGTATGAAAGCATAAATACAGAAAAGAAAGGTGTTTACTTTGTATTTCTTTCTAAACCATTGCTGTTCAAGGCATTGCTCTTTATCTCTTGGGCTCCATGACAGATTGGCTTAAATAAATAAGATCAAGTCTCTAGGGTAAAGTATAATATACCACAGCTTTGTCACTCCATAACTGTTATATTCGTCCAATCTGCTTCTCATTGGTTACAACCTCATCATGTAGCAGGTAATCCTGCCTATGTTTAACTGTCTAGGTATCAGCCATTCATGCAATAACTCCTGCATTGTCCTAATGTTCTCGCCACATGTCCTGCCCAGGAGCAAACCTGCCAGAAACATTGCTTCTCCATAGCTAGGGTACTTCCTTTGGGGTAGAGGAGAAGAACTGCCACCACGTGGAAAATGTGACTTCACAGATGGTGCTGCCCAAAAAATTCCAAAGGCTGAATGGGCTATCTGGCAAATCCCTTTTTTCTACAGCCATTCTTCTACATGCCTTTGGTTTGGTGTATACATTCATGCATTAACTCCAAGCTAGTAAGAAGTTTAATGTTACATCCCTGCTTAATTTTTGCTCACTTCAGAGAGAGTCTTACAGTCTACTACAAATAGGAACCAAGAACGTGCTATTAGATGTGCTCGCAGTTCAGTGCGCCTTCCACGGGAAAGGGGAAGTCATCGCTTCTCAATTCTTTGCTTCTGTGTGGAATGGCCCTAGAGTAAGCTGGTGCTTCAGTGTATTGGTTCCTAGCACAATAAATCCATCACTCCCCACCACAAAGCTCTAAGTCATTGTTCTAGTGAGTGTTTTGGATGTTTCAGATGTCCAGCAATTCTTTTGGTATATTTTTGGTACTCTCCTGTAGGCAATGTCAGCATTATCAAAGTTCAACGTGATACCTTCCACTCATTTCTATCTGGTTTTTAACTTGATAAGAAAGAGGATCGACCTTTCTGAAGTTCCACTACATTTCAGAGACTTTACAAATCTTAACCCCATTTAATCCTTGCAGTGGCCCTGTAATCTGGATATGATTATCTCTATTTTACAGATAAGGAAATGTTCAAAAAAGTTAAGTAATCTTCCCAATGGTTTATGAGTATGTCTAGTAACTGGTAGAACCAGACAGGATTCAAATTCATATCTGACTCCAGTAGTTGTGCAGAATCCACCCACTAATTATCTAAAACCCCACCTGTGAATCCATTTGAAGAAATTTTGCAGCCGGCGCCGTGGCTCACTTGGCTAATCCTCTGTCTGCAGCGCCAGCACCCCAGGTTCTAGTCCCAGTTGGGGAACGGGTACTAGTCCTGGTTGCTCCTCTTCCAGTCCAGCTGTGGCCCAGGAAGGCAGTGGAGGATGGCCTAAGTGCTTGGGTCCCTGCACCCTCATGGGAGACCTGGAGGAAGTACCCAGCTCCTGGCTTCGGATCGGCGCAGCACCGGCCGTGCCGGCCATTAGGGGAGTGAACCAACGGAAGGAAGACCTTTCTCTCTGTCTCTCACTGTCTATAACACTCTCTGTGTCTCTCTCTCGCACTAACTCTGCCTTGCAAAAAAGAAAAAAAAAACAAGAAATTTTGCTCCAGAATCTGTACAGATTTCCAACTCTGCTGTCTTCATAATAAACTTCATAATAAACTAAGACAAACTTAGAGAAAGCTCATGTTCCTGCTCCTCTTAGCCTCTGTTCCCAAGCATGGTCAAACTTGGAATAGCTTGTTTAAGCAGAGAAAGAAGCTATGCTTGATTTGGCCTTGAGTAGCAATCTGAATTGTAAAGGAAGTGAAGTGTGGCTTGCTCAAAAAGCCCCAGCTTGGTGCTCGTTGACAGAGTGTCCTTCTGTAGAATTAATTGGAGATTCTTTTTTTGAAGTTCCTAGGCAGCCAACAGGTGAAAATGCATAATTCATGCAAGTCTTGGGGAAAAGGCTCACCTGTGCCAAGATAAGATTTTTCTCTATCCTGGATGAATGGGAAGTTTGATTTTCTCTGCCAAAATAAATTGGGAATCTAAATACCAGAACTTATGCAGAAGGATCATGCCTTCTAATGTATTTGGAGAAAGCTGGGACTCTTTTGTTCCTTTTCCTACTCCGTTTCATACTCCAAAAGACACATGTTGTGGGAAGCATGTTAAAAGTCAAAGAAACTGTGTAGACTGGTAGACATGAATTAAATCTGCCAGATGAAACAGTTACAGAATAGTGTAAATGAGGAAATGCATCATCAAAGAGGTCGCATGGAAGAATGGAAGGCTGGAGAATTCATTCCCTTGAGCACAAAACCACTAAATTCTCCCTTGTCTCCTATTCTTCCTAACTTTTAGTTACTTGTCAATTGAGTCTGGGTGAAAGCCACAGACATTTTATAGGCTTGAAGTGGAAACACCAAACACTGTGGCCATAAAAGTCACTGGAGTGCCCATTTCTTCAGCAAGTTTCGTGTGTTACACATGTCATCTAAGGCCCATGCTGTGTCAGTAGACAGATATCATTTGGAGTTTGTTATAGATATTCCAACTGTCTCAATGACAGATCAATATCATCCCAAGAGTTTGGGCTGCAGAAACAAAAAAAAAAATCTCCTAAATAGCTGGATTTGTTCATTTCCTAGGCTCAGTCCCTAGTAGGTCAACTACACCTGCACACCTGTGATTGACAATGATAGTTTCACTTCAGAGAGATTCTGTTCATGTATTTCATTTCATACAGAAGGTGTTCTTTATAACAAACAGGAAACTTCACTATAATCCAAAGTTTGAGCAATGGAAAGGCACATGGATGATGTCGTACATTTATAAATATTTTTTGTACTTGCTGGTTTATTTCTAAGGAAATTATGAGAATGACATCATAATGATGACTGACTTTTATTAGTGTTTTTACACTGCAGCTCTAGACAAGTGGTTATGAAGAAAAACAAATTGTCTAGTGTTATCCTTTAACACCGTACCTGCTGTTTTCTAGTAACATTAATCCTGGGGAGTGACTCCAAGATGATTTTACTTCCATCAGTTCTGTTTCACACATTTGTCACGAAAAAGAGCAGGGTGGTAAACCACAAAATTTCTTAAAACTCATAAGGGGAAGTAATTATCTTTGATTTTTTTGAAAGATTTATTATTTGTTTTCATGAAAGTCAGAGTTACAGAGAGGCAGAGGCAGAGGCAGAGAGAGAGAGAGAGAGAGGTCTTCCATCCACTGGTTCACTCCCCAAATAGCTGCAACGGCCAGTGCTGGGCCCCTCCAAAGCCAGGAGCTTCTTTCGGGTCTCACATGTGGTTGCAGGGGCCCAAGGACTTGGACCATCTTCCGCTGCTTTCCCAGGTACATTAGCAGGGGGCTGGATAGAAAGTGGAGCAGTCAGGATTCGAACCTGAACCTATATGGGATACAAGCACTGCAGGCAGCAGCTTAGCGCACTACGTCACAGTGCCAGCCCCAATTATCTTTGATTTTTTTGTCTGAGCCACTGCTTGGATTCATCTACAACTTGAAAAGCAATTTTAGACTAATACTTTGTAGAGCACTACCCATTACTATCAGATTATGTACTTTAGCAATATGTTCTATTAATATGTTCGTTCTATTAATACCAAGTGAAAAGTTGTTAACATTCTATTTTTATTGTAGTTGTACTCTAGTATATTTTCTAGATAAATCCTTCCAAAGACTTAGTTGGTAAAGTTCTGTTTGAAAAAAGAGCATGGGGTAAAGACATACATAACATATAAAGTGGTGCTGTAGATCTTAGAGGCTTCTATTCATACACACCATGAATATTTGAATGCATGAAGATGTCAGCTGTTGGACTGAGTGCTAGGTTACAGTCAAAGAATAACACAACTTGATTTTCATTCAAGGTTACTTCTTTATAATGTCAGGAGACTGCTAGATACAATCAACCCAAAATGATATGATCATGGTATGATGTTCTAGCAATACATAGAAAGTGCAAGGAAGAAAAGAAAAAAGCCTATTGAACTCTGGTGTTTGGCTGAAGAGCAGGAGCCAGGTCTTGAAAGATCAGTAAGTTCTTCCAGAAACTAGATGGCAATGATCTTCCAAGCAGAGGGAATAACCAAAGACAAAAACATCAGGGTGAGAAAGCTGAGGGAGCATCAAAGTTGACTGAAACTGGAAAGAAAAGAACTTGAGATGGAATGGCAGAAATGGAGCCTGGAAAAAGAGCGTAGGGCCATATCGTGGAGGATCTTGTATCACCTGCAAAATTATTTAGGATTATTTTCTAGGTAATGAGAATATGTGAAAAGGTTAGATGAGTGTCTTCCCATCACAAATAACCAGTAAAAATAAAAATTCTGACAGTCAAGGAAGAAAAATTAGCCGTACTTTACCCTATCCATGAGTGTCTTTCAGCTTCACTTAGACTCAGATCAGGAGATTGTGTGATTAAAACAAAATTAACTCAGCAATGGATGCCAATGTGACTCCAGCATTAATTAGGGAAGTTTTATCTCAGGCCACTTTCCTGCTTCTAGACAGTTCTGGATTGATGTGTAGTAAAGTATTATTGCACAAAATCATATTTCACAATAAATTTGAGGGGCCCTTCCATACAATGTTACATGTTTCTGTGATACTCTACCTTTTGTCACAATAATGGACAATTTTCCAATAGGAGAAAAAACCTTTCTTTATCATTTTTACAGTGACAAAATATAGATATACAGATATGTAGATTTCTAATATTAACACCAACATGGCCTTATATTTTAGTTACAAGTGTAAGAAAAAAATACTTTAAAAGGTTTTCATTATGCAAGCCAGTTTTGATAATTAATTTCACATTGCTTGAATCTGTGATACCCACTATACCAGGCCTATAGATGCGACATAAAAGACTATCTGTTATATCTGAAAATATTTGTGCAAAAGTACAATAAAGGAGTTTAATGATCTCGCTAACACATCTATCCATAATATGGTTGATGAATTTCTGCTTCTGTATTTTTGCTTCTTGAACGACTTGATGATTCTTGAAATACTGTACCTATGTAATTTCTGCTAATGGATTTGTGGTTATATATTCTTTTTTTAAATAGTCGCATACAATGAATATAGATACAAATACAGTATCTTTGCTTATATAATTAAGCTTCTATAATTTCATATAGAAGAGATGAAATGCCTTTTTAAATTACTCCCTTTGATTTCAAATAATTCCAGTCATCCATTGGAACAAGCAGCTTTATTGCAATTGCCACATGTGAGAAGGCAAAGAACCATCAATAAGGTCCCTTCCAAGGCCCTCACCCTGAAGTCACTTTGTCACATACGCCATCAAATGAAGGGGAAGAATTGTCTCAAGCAGTTCCTCCTTTCATGTAGTTGAGGAGAGCACTCTTCTTTTTTTTTTTTTTTTTTTTTTTTTAAGATATATCATTCTTGGGTATTTCTTTTTTAAGAATTATTTATTTCTTTGAAAGACAGAGTTACAGAGAGGAAGAGGCAGAGAGATAGTGTGTGGTCTTCCATCCACTGGTTCACTCACCAGAAGGCTGCAATGGCCGGAGTAGTGCCAACCCGAAGTCAGGAGCCAGGAGCTTCTTCCCAGTCTCCCAGGCAGATGCAGGGACCCAAAGACTTGAACCATTTTCTACTGCTTTCCCAGGCCATAGCAGAGAGCTGGATCAGAAGTGGAGCAGCCAAGACTAGAACCAGCACCCATATGGGATGCTGGCACTGAAGACCAGGGCTTTAACCCGCTGTGCCACAGCGCCAGCCCAGCTCTTCTCTTGCCCACTGTCCTGAACACGAACACATAGCCTATCCCAGCCCCCAGCCCCCAGCCCCATCTCAAAGAAGAAAAGGGTTGAATAGTGAGCAACTCACATGTGCTAGCTAAGGAGCTAGTAAGTTTAAATTTTTGTTTTTAAAATTTAAAATTTATTTGTTTATTTGAAAGGCAGAGTGACACACACACACACATACACACACACACACAGAAGGAAGGGAGAGTATCTTTCATCTTGTGGTTCACTCCCGAAATGGCCACAATGGCAGGAGCTGGATCAGGCTGAAGCCAGTAGCCTGGAACTCTAGCCAGATCTCCCATGTGATTGCCAGGGACCACATGTACTTGGGCCATCTTCCACTGCTTTTCTAGGTGCATTATCAGGGAGCTGGATCGAAAGCAGAGCTTCTGTGTTTTCTACTTTAAAAAAGCACCTTATGAAGGAGAAGTTACAATGCCTTTGCTGTATTAAAAAAAAAAAAAAAAAACGCTCAAGAGCATTAAATTATTTCCCCCAAGTCAAAGAGCCTGTAAGTCACAAAGCAAGGACTCAAACCCAGCTCCTTCATTGTAAAACCCACATTCTTTCCACTGAACGCACCTCCGTCCCCATCACCTAAAATTCTACCCCGAGAGCACCAGCGTATGTTTGTACTCTTCCTTCATGTTGCCATTTCTCTAAAGAATCACACTCCCGTCCATCAGGTGCCTCTCTGGGAGATGCTGTTTGGCTCTCCCTGGAACTTTCTTTTCTCCCTGGCTCCTTCTCGTCCTTGAGGTCCCACCTTGAATATCCATCTCAGAGAGGTCTTTCCTGATTCCCCCTGATGTTCTTTCTCACAACACCTTGTACTTCTGTGTATGATCCTCTCCAAAACTGAATGAGGGGTCTACTTTCAGCCATGCTCGTTTAAAACCTCTTTCCTCAAGTCAAATCCAATAGTCCAGGCCACAACATTTTGTAATAATGACTGACTTTTACTGGGCACCAGCAGTGTGTCAGGGACCATTCTCCAGTCTCTCCAGGAACCAGTTCACAACAACCTGTGTGAAGGAAAAGGAACCTGTTTAGGTGATAAAACTGAGGCACTGAGAGGCTAAGAAACTTGCCCCTGGAATGTCAGAAGGCTCGCAGTAGAGGAATCACGTTGCAAACCAGGGAGTCTAAAACCTGGAGCCCATATACTCCTCCAGGCTGTGCCCTGAATGAATAGGAATTTGCTGCCCAGTGAATGGGAGCTCCTGGTTTACTATGGCTGAGGGAATGACTGGATTCTGGGAGCAGAATCTGCAGTGGTGAGGATAAACGTTCATGACGTTACAGGTGTTGAAAAGAGTGGGGGCTGGCAGTCTGGAAGGTGGAGCCACTATAAACACTTCATTTGCTCTATGATTTAGAACCAGGAACTTGTCTTGCTTGGTGGTTCTGGGGATCAGAACAGGAAGCATTAATTTGCCATCACTTTTGTGCAACTTGCTACAGGAGTTGAATTATGAGCGTACTAGAAAAACTCTGGTCTGTCTTTCACGGCTTAGCTCTTCCCTCTATTAACTATGAATATGGTCTCCTGCAGTTTGAATTTTGAAAGTTCCCCCAGGGGCCAGCGCCGTGGCTCACTTGGCTGATCCTCCACCTGCAGTGCTGGCATCCCATATGGGCACCAGTTTAGTCCCGGTTGCTCCTCTTCCAGGCCAGCTCTCTGCTGTGGCCCGGGAGGGCAGTGGAGGATGGCCTAAGTGCTTGGGCCCTGCACCCGCATGGGAGATCAGGAGGAAGCATCTGGCTCCTGGCTTCAGATCAGCACAGTGCCAGCCGTGGCAGCCATTTGTGGAGTGAACCATCGGAAGGAAGACCTTTCTCTCTCTCTATCTCACTGTCTGTAACTACCTGTCAAATAAATTTAAAAAAAAAATTTAAAAAGTTCCCCCAAATTCTGCCTTTGGCTCAAAATTGTGTTGTCCCAAGATATTTCAAGTGAATTTTCTCTTACATTAAGAATGCTGGGAAACAGATTCTTTCCGCTGAAGACTGTGCTCCTGCTGCTGAAGGTGAACAGCTGCACACTGTCCTTAAAATAAGTCCTCGTGTACTTAAGGGAGGTCATGTGTGCCCCTCAGAGCTGCGGCTTTTCCCATTTCTCTTGGGAACTAGAAACCCTCCCTTTCATCTTACTTGGTAAACCCTGTTCTGATTTTATGATCACTTTCCTATCTTTAGAATGGACTCAATCTAGATTTCTCGGATGTTATCGTCTCCACCCATATTCCATCTTCATGGAATAGCATCATGCCTTCTTAATCATTGAAAGCATGGAACTGCAAGTTTTTATATTTTCAATTGTTTCACAAAATTGTTTCACAATTTAATATTTTCCTATTCACAAGTATATGGTAATTGCTTTATTCAGAGTTAGTATAAATGTGTAAAATATCAACTATCAACCAGGTGTTCCATTTAGATATCTGAGGCATAGCAAATACTTATTTTCTAAATGCTTATTTGTAACTCAGGATATTTTAGAATGAGTGATTTTTTTCATGTAAAACTGAATGTTTAGGTTGATTATATTTCAGTTGTTTAGCCTTGCTGCTAAAAATCTCCATTTGATCATTTTATAAAGTAAGGCTTAATGAAAATATCAAAGATTCAAAGAATTAGATTTTGCTACTTTGGTAAATTGCAAGTTTAATTGACATATAAATCATGAAAATACAAACTTTGCTCAGAAAATAATTTTAAAAGTCCCATAGTTTTTATATGACCTTGAAGTTCCAGCAATCTATTGCGTAACTTTTCAAGAGAAGTCACATGGAGGAAACCTCATATTTCCTTAAATTTATTAGTGCTCCTTGGTGGTCTAAACTGCTGGGGTTTTTTCAAGGTTTCTCTTCAAAGCAATAATCTTACTTAATTGCTTAATGCTTGCTCTCATATAAGTCAATTTGAGTTCTTATTTGAGTAACAATAGGAAATATATAATGGGCAAGGGTAGTGAATCATGACTAGGAAATTCAAGTATACCCGTGTTATATTTCTATGTAATGATGTGGAGAGAATGCTTTTAGCTGCATGACCACCATATTAGCCACACATCATAAAAAACAAACTTTATAAAAGCAAGAGGTCAGATTCATTTAGAACAATTGTGTACCCTTTGTACAGCTAAGCATTTATCTTTCATATTTTGATTTTTTTTTTTATTGAAAGGGCCCTGGTTCTCCCACTTGCTAACAAGAGAAAAATGAGTTTTTGAACTTCAAAGGCATAAATCACATGCAAATATGAAGGAAGCATATTCTGTATTCCTTCATTTATTGTCTAAAACAAAATGAACAGACTTAAGTCTAAGAGACTTTAGCTTTAAAATGGGAAATGAAATCATATTAGTCTATTTTGTTTTATTAATTTTTAATATAAAAATTTGCTATTTCTAAAAATTCTGTAAAATTAACCCTTACCACTAAAGTTAATATGTAGTACTTATGTTTGTTGTATGATTGCTTTTAACAAAATATGAAAAATTCTTTGCCTTTATTAAGGACAAAGTCAATCTAAAATATTTTCAAGTCACAAGGCAATAGGTCACTTATTTCTTATTTATTAAATTAGTTATAAGGAGTTCTGAAGAAGTTAATGTGTTTTCTAAATTGTTTTCCTTGTATCAAAGGAATTATTTGCTTTTCTAAAAAGACTCACTTAATATTTGTTGATTTAATAATTTTTCAAACTATTTATGTTTTAGGAATGGTCCTAAGAGACCTTTCTCTGTCTCTCTTTCTCACTGTCTAACTCTGCCTGTCAAATTAAAAATAAATAAATAAATAATGGTCCTAAGAAAAACAATCCTTAGAGAGTAGAGAAGGAAAAATTGAACTTCTCCAATCATAAACAAGTTTTCTTTCTTTGTCTTGGTAGTACCATCTGATCTTTGAGATATATGTATGTGTAGGTAGATAGATAAATACTTTTTTTTGAAAGACACAGACTAAGAGACAGATAGACACAGGGAGATCCTATCCACTGGTTCACTCCCTAAATGCCCACAACAACCAGGGAAGTCAGGATCCAGGTATTCACTCAATTTGGGTCCCCTGCTGCCTCCCAAGGTGTGCATTAGCAGAAAGCAGGAATCAGGAGTGGAGCTGAGATTCGAGCCCGGGCACTCTGATATGGCATAAGGGCATCCCAGTCATCAGGCAAAACATCTGCCCTCATATCTGTATTTTTAATGGACGTGCATTTATTCACATACCCCTTAAACGACCTTATATTCTTCCTTAATTTATAATTGAATACCTAAATGCAGTATCTTTTTGCTTATGTATTTCATATCAGTCAATGTTTCCCTGAAAATATTTTCACAGCTATTTGCTGATATTAAAAAATGCCTGTTTTTCTCTCATAAGTCTAGGAAGTGTATTTAACCTAGGGCTTGCTTATATCATTGTGATTTGCTGTAAGTATTATTAGATTATGCACAAATATTGAAGTTGACCTGTTTTTCCCATTCCTTATCTTTGTTTACTAAATAAACCACTTTGTTTAACTTTAGTGTATTTAAATACTCTCTATATAATTTTTTGGCTGAAAATAAAAACCACTCTCTTCCTACCATGGCCTAGTATGTATATTTCAGCTCCAGGCTATTAAATCAGATTACTTCAAGCCTTGCAAATCAATAATAAACCACTGGTATCAGACAGCACTTCAGTTTCCTGAAAAGATATACACAGATACTTATCAAAAGTATGTGGTGAGCCTGGTGCTAAATATAAGAATAAATATGGCTTTTCATGCCTGCAATTTTCTGAAGTCCATGAGTTCTTTGAATGGCAGGCAGCAAGATAATACTTCCCCTACATACTGTAAAGTGCATTCCTCATCGGATTAAAATGTAGGACTTCGCATTCTCTACCTCAAAATCACATTCCCGTCTTCAACATTTGATTATTTCATTGGCCAATTAAATGAGAAGATAGTTCTAACCTCTCTGTCCGCTGTCATGGCTATATCTTCAGTTCAAGTAGCACATTGGAAATGCCCAAGTGATTTTTACATTGATTGTCTTCTTTGAGTAACCTTAACAGAGAGTTAAGAATTTACTAAGGAATTTTCATTTAGCTCTCCCTCCTCCTACATAATCACATAAATCCCATGAGAGGATCTTTCATTGTTCTGCTCCTGTTTTTGGTGGCATATTGCTTTTTATGGATGCTACGTCTAAAAATCTAGGAAGAACTGTCTCTTCCTTCATGTTTAATGATTTCATTATTATAAACCTTTGCTTAATTCACAACAATATTTGTGAAACTTTGATAAAATTTTGAGCAGAAGGAAATACAAAGGAGTGCAATAATAGGAGGAAATAAAAGTGGCTGGGAGAGAAGTCCTGCAGGGCTCTTCCCGTGCTCAGCGGAGCAGCTCGTGCGAATCTCTTCCCACCACGGCACCACGGATGGCACCAAGTCTCCCATTTGAGAGGCCACAGGAGTTTACACGCATCAGGGCTTGTCTTTTCTCAGCCAGTCCATTTGCCAACACGACACTGCTGTAAAGCCTTCATTCACTTTTGTGTTAAGATAACTGAAATAACTGGGACAGTTAAGTTAAGCTCACGTAGATGTTACAAGAACTAAGATGTCAGCTTGATTTTATTCCCTCCCTGTAGAACTTGAGAAACTTAAGTGACACTTGCAGAACTGCCTCAGGTCCTGAGCTACTGAATGCTGATGAAGTTCATTTCTTCATATAGGAGCCATTTAGTGGAGCGTTGTAACATCATAGTTCACATAATCTGACCTCCAGTCGCAGACAGTACCTGCTTCGCTACTTCTAAGTGTGCATTCATGACGTTACTCA
Source organism: Oryctolagus cuniculus (assembly GCF_051225735.1). Lineage (NCBI taxonomy): Eukaryota > Metazoa > Chordata > Mammalia > Lagomorpha > Leporidae > Oryctolagus > Oryctolagus cuniculus. The sequence goes on along the minus strand of NC_142874.1, from coordinate 49,624,419 downwards.
ATCTTTCTATGCTTCCATTTCCTTCTCCAGAAAATAAGGATAATATTGAAATATGAGGGTACTTCAGAAAGTTCACAGAAAATATAATCCAAAGGTAAGTTTGTTCTACTGCAAAAACATTGAAATCCATGCATATGAGGGGTCTTGAAAAAATGTTTATGGAAAGTACATATTATGAAAACATTATGCCTGGATTTCAGAATGTTTTGCATGACAATAGACTGAGTTTTTAACTCCAGTTTTCAGAACTTTTTGAAGTACTCTCATGGTGTTTTGCTCTAGAGTTGTTATAGAATTAAAATAACATTTGCAAGTCACTTGGTACAGTGTCTGGACATAGTGAGGGCTCAGTACAATCCCTTGCATGACCAGGCTCCCACTGGAGGTGAGCCCTGCGGACACACACAGTCTGGTGCAGCACTGTTCTGGTTCCCAATGTATGTACCTCGTGTGTTGTGTGCAACAAGGTCATTGCCAATGTTTTACCCTTTCGCAGTTCATTCTAGAAATGTATACTTTTCAAAATGTAAGGCCCGACAAATATTAAAACTGTAGGTTGTCATAGAACAGTTTAGTGGCATTATAACATTTTTAATGGTCTTTTCTATTCACTTTTTATTCCCATGAATATTCTTACAGTTTTCGTTAAACCTTTGTTAATTTATTTTCATTGAGTCTAAAGCTCAGAATAAGACTGTTGCTTTCTCTAAATGTCGCCAACATTTCTGTAAATTTTGCGTCTTCAAAAAAGTGTTAGTGCTAGGATTTAGGTTTTGAGAACAGTTTATGCTTTTTGTAGGCTTGTTATTTTGTTACTTTATTACTTCAAACAGATTTTATTGAAGTGTTTTGTCTTTTAGAGATGTTTTGGAAAACTGGGCATTGGAATACCACAGATATTACTAACTTCTGACACAGACTGAGCCAGATAGTCCCTAGTGTTCAAATTACCTTTTATTATGAGGAGTATTTAAAAAGTTTGTGGAAAATTCATATTATGAAAAAACTATTTCAATAATTATTTGCACTGAAATAAACTTCTGTTTTAATTCCAACTTTCTACAGACTCTTTGAAGTCCCTTATATTTTTAATTGCTCAGGTGTGTGTGTATATATATATATATATATATATATATAAATTTCTATATCAGCTGACCACAGCCTGGACAAAGTCAAGGTACAAGTCAGTCCAACATCTCACATGCCTAAGGTATTAAGTGTCACAGTTCAAGCTGGTAGGAAGCCCAGGGAGAAAATAGAAATATGGACAGAATAAATATAATTCCTCTTGGCAAATATAAATTTTTTTTTGACAGGCAGAGTGGAGAGTGAGAGAGAGAGACAGAGAGAAAAGTCTTCCTTTTTGCCTTTGGTTCACCCTCCAACGGCCACCACGGCTGGCACGCTGCAGCCGGCACACTGCACTGATCCGAAGCCAGGAGCCAGGTGCTTCTCCTGGTCTCCCATGGGGTGCAGGGCCCAAGGACTTGGGCCATCCTCCACTGCACTCCTGGGCCACAGCAGAGAGCTGGCCTGGAAGAGGGGCAACCGGGAAAGAATCCAGCGCCCCGACCGGGACTAGAACCCGGTGTGCCGGCACCGCTAGGTAGAGGATTAGCCTATTGAGCCGTGGCGCCGGCCTAAATATAAATTTGATTTAAATAAATAATGTACACAGGTAAATAAAAAGCATGAGTAATACTTTTTAAGTATAAGCTGAATATGTATATACAGTTCCCCCATAGGCAAAAGATATCAAAAGAACATTAGTGGATGCAATAAGAAAGTGCTATGGAGCTGGGAATTCTAGAAAGTAACCACTTCCAATGCCTTTGCTCTGAGCAGACTTAACTAAAACATAATGTGACCTATTTATTCTGTTTATGTTTAAAGAGAGTGGGGAAGGGAATTGCTGAGGAAAGCTATTGTGACTCTGTGTCTGCATTTGCTACCTTCAGAAAGAGTGTAGAATCCTAAACACAGGACCTGGGGTAATTGCTATACGCCAGGGATTATGTATCCCACGAGACACTTCCCAGAAACTCTGAATTGCTGTTAGCTTCTAGCAGATCTGCAACCTCGTTAGGAGCAGGACAGATCTGTCAGATGACAGTGATGGTGGTGAGCTTACTTCCCACCAGCACTTGGAGGTTAGATATACTTTCTTGGAGAACTGGAACCTTGAGGAAATATGATTAAGCAGAAGAAGAGATCAATTTAGACTCGGAGTTCAACCAATTGGAGTAAATTAAAGACACACTCAGAAGAACAATCCAATCTGGAAACACAGTAGAAATTTTAAAAGAAAGAGGAGAGGAGCAGGTGTTTGGTACAATAGTTAAGCCACTGCATGGGACACCCACACCCCATGTTGGACTGCCTCTGTTCAAGTCCTGTTTCTGCTCACTATGCCAGCTTCTTGCTAATGTGCATCCCAAGAGGAAGCAGGCTCCAATAGTTGGATCCGTGTCATCCCTATGGGACAATCTGATTGGGTTCCTGGCTCTCAGGTTCCTGGCCCCAGCCATTGGCAGATATTCAGGGAATAAATCAGCAAGTGAGAGATCTCTCTCCCCTCCCACTGTGTGTGCGTGTGTCTACTTCTCAAATAAACTAAGTAGCTTTTTTAAAATATATATTTATTTATTTGAAAGCCGGAGTCACAGTGAGGCAGAGACCAAGAAAGAGAGAGAGAGAGAGAGAGGTCTTCCTTCTGCTGGTTCACTCCCAATTGGCCACAATGGCCAGAGCTGAAGCCAGGAGCCAGGAGCTTCCTCCGGGTCTTCCCATGTGAATGAAGCAGCCCAAGGACTTGGATCATCTTCCACTATTTTCCTAGGCCATTAGCAGAGAGCTGGATTAGAAGTGGAACACCAGGACTTGAACCCGCACCCATAAGGGATGTGGGTGCTGCAGTGGCATTACTCTGTCACAGTGCTAGCCTGGCTATGTTTTTTAAAGGGTGCAAAATAGTACTAAAAGTGATGAGGTCCTCAGTATATTGTGATTGGTTTCATACTCCGAGAACAGTGAACATAAGGAAAACTAAAAGAGTGAATAACAAAATGACACAAGACATTTTATGTCTCTCAAACTTAAGTTTGGGGGGGGGAGATGTTAAATTCTAGATAGACTACCAGATGATTCCAAGTATTGTTTGACTTCTGACTTTTACTTCTTTGGTAGACCTTGACCAAAAGCAAGTGGCCTAACAAACCTCTCATGCTCGTTCTGGTGAGTTTTCTAACACCAAATAGAGGTTGTTTATTTTTTTTCCCCACACCAACCAGTTTTCCTTCATTACCCCATGTCCAGCAACAAACAGACCCCAAGGGTTAAGAGTTCAGTTCCACAGGATGGCCTCCACTTACGATGTCAGCCATAAATGGGATATCCAGGCTACTCATGCTTCTGTTCTTTCCCATGAACCCAACTCCAGCTTGGTAATTCACCAAGATGACTCAACACAGGGAAACACTTCCATTACTATCACTGGTTTATTACAAAGAATGCAACTCAGGAACAGCTAAGTAGGTCCCTAGTGCAAGATTTGAGGTGGTGATGCGTGGATCTCTCACACCTCCTCTGGGTGTTCCACCGTTTTGTAACCTCATTTTAGGCAGTTTTATGAAGGTCTTATTGCATAGATGTGATTGATTAAATCGCTGCCCATTGGTGCTTGAACATGACCTTCAACCATTCCCCCCCTCTTGGGAGCAGAGGTGACAAAGAATCCAATTTTCTATAATGGTATGATTGATTCCTATAGTATCAGGTCCCGTCGTCCTGAAGCTATCTAGGTGCTCACTAGCTGTTAGCTCATTAGCATAAATTCAGATGAGGTTGGAAGGGACTCTTTATGAAGAAAAAGGACACTCCTACCACTCAGTAGATTTTAAGAGTTTTAGGAGCTCCACTAGGAACTGGAGACAAAGAGAAAATACATCATTTGTTACAGCCAGAACCAAGTCATGCAGCCCTTTCCATAAACTAGCTCAGAATCCTAGTGACTCCCGAGACCAAATTAGACTTTTAGAACTATTTAAAAGCAACAGGTTTTTATCTTTTCCAGGAGCTGTGAAGATATCAATTCTGTACGTTGTTTCAGAATTTCTTAACACAGCAAAATAATAACCAGTTTAATGAGCTTTAAATGCAAAGATCACACTCCGGTTAGTAAAAATGCTTTCTCAACATTTAGTTTTATCTTCTCTGCCTTTTTAATGTCCATGTGATTAATATAGAAGTTTTGTTCTTGATTGAATTCACATATACAATTGTCACATGACCATATTTTGACCATATTTTTAACAGATGATCTCCTTCCTCTTCTCCCCTTGCATCCTCCTCCTTGATTCTAAAGGACACTTTCAACTTGATCCTGAACAGTGTTAGTTCTTCTTTCAATACTGTCAGCCTAGATAAAGAGCTTGGTATGACAGAACTTTCCTTGGGTACCTGTATATCCTTGTGAATTTATTTATTTATTTATTTTAAAGATTTATTTATATATTTGAAAGGCAGAGTTACAGAGAGGCAGAGAAGAGAGAGAGAGGGAGAGAGGTCTTCCATCTGCTGGTTCACTTCCTAGATGAACACAGTGGCTGGAGCTGCAACAATCAAAAACCATGAGCTTCTTCCAGGTCTCCCACATGGGTGCAGGGGCCCAAGGAATTTGGGCCATCTTCTACTGCTTTCCCAGGCCGTAGCAGAGAGCTGGATCAGAAGTGGAGCAGCCAGGACTCGAACCGGCACTGCAGGCGGTGGCTTTACCTGTTATGCTACAGTACCACCCCCTTCTTGTGAATTTATAGATGAACTTTACTACCCTCTCTTTCAGGTGCTCATGGGAGGGCATGGCCAAGAAGGATTAAGTCATGAATGCTATAAACTGGGAAAGCAAGTGAATGCATTACCTACCAGAGCCACCAGGAAGGAGCTTGGCTGTGCAACACATTTGTGTTAGCTGGAGAGACCTATATTGGACTCCAGTCTATAGATTAGGAATAAAAACAAGAGTGTTGTTTCAAGCCATAAAATTTGTGGTTTGAAATTTATAGCAATAGTAAAAAAAAAAAAGTGAATACAATCTTGTTTTGTGTCTGAAAAACTTATTTTATTTCTGATTAGCCAAAGTTTCCAGTCTAAGAGAAGGTTTGTACATAGAAGGATCCATGTTAGTCTCCAAGTTTTATGATGTATAGACAGGTGAATGACAGGAGATAGGAACACCTGCCATATTATCAATCAATCTACGTTATGGAGGGATGAAAATCCCACCTCTCCCACCTGCTATGCTGTGGTTGTGATTTGTCCTCCAAATGTTCATAGGCTGGAGACTTGTTCCCCAGCGTGGTCATGTTGAGGGGGATGGTACCTTTAAGAGCTAGACTTAGCAGTAGGTCATTAGGTCACGGTGGCTCTACTCTCACGAATAATGTCTTGAGGAAGTAAACAGGTTTCTTGGGACTGGATCATTTCCAGCAGAGTGAGTTATTATATGCCAGGCTAGCACCTCTCCTGAATTCCTCTTCTGCCATCTGGATGCTGACCACCATGACACCCTCACCAGAGCCAAGTAGATATTGGCTCCATGTTCTTCAGTCTCCAGAAATGTAAGGGAAATTAACCTCTCTTCGTTATAAAATACCCAGTCTTGAGTATTTCATGATAGCAACAGGAAAAAAAAAAAAAAACCAACACCACTGTGTTATTATAATTTCTTCAGTATTATAAGACCAAATGTTTTACTAAAGGCCTTCATTCAGATGAATTAGAAGATAATCTTACTACTTGCAGAAACTGCCTAATTTTTTTAATGTAGTTTGGCTTTCAATAAACATTTTCTTTTCCTTATCAAGGTTTAGAGTGGAGAAACCTCAGGTACCAATATCTGAATTAATCTCTGTGTCAAAAGTTACCCAGAATATTTATTTATTCTAATACTTGTTCATTGGCCATGCATATTTCAAATCATATAGTACTTTTAATGCCTTCTCAAAAATCAGCATGATAGGTCAGCACCGCAGCTCACTTGGCTAATCCTCCGCCTGTGGCATCAGCACCCCGGGTTCTGGTCAGAGTTGGGGCGCCAGACTCTGTCCCAGTTGCTCCTCTTCCAGTCCAGCTCTCTGCTGTGGCCCGGGAAGGCAGTGCAGGATGGCCCAAGTCCTTGGGCCCTGCAACTGCATGGGAGACCAGGAGGAAGTATCTGGCTCCTGGCTTCGGATCAGCACGGTGCCAGCCGTAGCGGCCATTTGGGGGGTGAACCAACGGAAGGAAGACCTTTCTCTCTGTCTCTCTCTCTCTCTCACTGTCTAACTCCACCTGTCAAATAAAAAAAAATCAGCATGATAAAGAAATATGGTGGTGCTGAAACACTTGAAAACTAGACTTTGCTATGAATGTATGTTCAAGCACCCTGAAGGCCAGGATTTATTCTTAACTGATTGTCTCATACGTACTGCTGAGCACTATGCCCAACATATGGTAGATAGTCAACAAATATTTGCCGAAGAAATGTTAAGTAAAAAAGACTTTTTTGACAATGCAGTGTGTAGTATCTTGAACTTGGCCACACATTAGGTTCATTGCGCTCCCAATACCTGTGGGCCATGTTATGCACTACTGAACTTGAAGTTAGTCACTTACTAAAAAGTCACTAAGAAAAACCGTGTGCAAATGATGAATGGTGCTACCCAGTCTTGTTTCCTAAAACATGCCAGTTAGCAGTTCCTGAAAGAGATTAAAAGAATGGTGGGTGCTGTACCATAGCAGATTAAGCTGCCATTTAGGATACCCCTGTTCCATCTCAGAGTACCTGGGATAGAGTCCCACCTCTGCTTCCAATCCAGCTTCTTGCTAATGCACCTCTAGGCAGCAGGTAATGGCCCAAGTAGGTTCCTTCCACCATGTGGGAGACCCTGGTTGAGTTCCTGGCTCCCAGCTTCTGCCTGGCTGAGACCTGGCTATTGCTGTTATTTGGGGAGTCAACCAGCAGACGGAAGATCTCTCTCTCTGTCTCTCTCTTTCTATCTGTCTCAATCACTCTACTTTTCAAATAAATTGTAAACTATAAGTAAAATAAGATTAAGGCAAACTTAAATCAGGACTCCAGAAAAAAAAAATTCACATTAACCATTTTGAAAAGATAAGGACTTAAAAAAATAATATCACAATAAACAATATGCCCCACAATTTCTTTTAAAAGAAGAAAAATATTTTACTTACATTGTTTTATGATTACCTCTCTTTTTCAAATAAATAGTTCATATTATTCAAAAAAGAGAGTAGTCTTAGTTAATTGGTTAGAACTTTGATCTGAGCGCATGTATCCCAAGCTGCAGGAGTAGATCTGGTCTTGTTCTTACACTAAAGTCATCAGTACTCTTTGTATTGAGATTTATCTCTTGGCTCTGGACCCAGTGAAATTGCTCCTAAAAGCTGAATGGTAACTGGAATGGTAGATAGTTAGCTGCTTATTAAAAGGGCATGTGGAAGGTTTTATAATTTACTCTGAAACAGATCCACGTGAAGGTTCCATATGTGTAGGGACATTGTTTTCAAACTGTTGGACAATCTGATTGTGAGCAGTTGTTTGTGCCTGGGATAGGAGGGTCCAGAAGTTAATGCCATGTTGAGCGGGCTGAGCACTAGGGTCTCATGGGAGCCTATGATGCTTGGGTGAGGCTCCAGGCAGCAGTACCCAGACAGAAGAAACCTCAGTATCATTGATGAATTATTTCTTGCCCATTTGGCTTCAGTTTAGTTCTAGCAATTCTGTGTGTTCCCAGAAGCACATCATGCACACCAAGTGCTCAGTATGAATAATGCAATACAACGTGTGATATGAATAATTAGGCACATCCCTGCTTTTCACATGGACAAGGATAAACATTTCAGACATCAGCTAACAGTCCTCTAAAGCTTAATGTTAGAGGTCAATGTCTTTTTGAAAGGCGTGGCTTTCTGGACCACGAATCTTCCATTTGCCCTTCTATTAATGTGTTTTTCTCCCTTTTTAGCCAGTTTGGCTCAACTGATCACTGGAGGCACATTCGCCCCAGATGCTCCCTAGAATCAGTTCACTAATTTGACATTTCTGGAAGGAGTGCGTGGTTTTGATTCCATACACTGTGAGCCATGAATGCACACATAATGAAGGGGTAGGATGGGGAGGAGTCCGAAGCACGAGAGTCAGTAACATTGGCACAAGAACTCTGCTGATTCTGCGGAGCCTCTAACGCTGCGTTCTTGGATTTTGAACCAGAGTGAGCAGAAGGGAACCTTTGGAATCGGGGTGCAGAATGAGACCAGGAGCAAAGTCAGAGCTGAGATAACAGGAAGGCAGACAGGAGCCTGGGAGGTCTGGTCTGCGGGCCAGTCTGTGCTCCACGCTCTCATGTTCAGGCTCCCGGGCTGGGACTGTGGCCTGGTGAAGACTTGAGTTAAAGCAACCTTAGAAGGCCTGGGGGCCTTAAATGTCTGGTCATGTTTCTGATGGTGTGGCCTCTAACTGACCCTGGTCCAAAGTTAACTCTTCGAACGCCCAATCATACATTTCTCCATATAGATCTTGAAAAATGATCTGGACCTCAAAGATAGGTTTGCATTTGAGAGTTAAATCATGATTTGGCAGCAACATATTTTAATTAAATAGACAACATAACTCTGAAGGCCAGTTCAAATGAAATGTGAGTCTATCAATACTTTGATCTCCTGGCACAGCAGGAGTATATCTGCCCCTCTTACTCTCTGAACACTGGTGTATAAATTTAATAGTTTTGAGAGGCAGTCTAGGATATTTGCATAATACATTAAATATTTTTGTCAGTATAATTATGAAAGTATTTCTCTGAAATGACTTAATTAAGTTCCTGAACCAACCAGAGAACATTGCTTTACATCTGGAAGTTGGGTTAAAAAAAAGGAGATCATATATTAATTAAATATAAAAAATAACTTAAAAATTACAATATTAACCACATTTTAAAAATTGCTTTTTGGTGGCTTTTTCCCCATCATTCACATGTTTCATCCTGTTTCCATATTTGGCACTTTAGTAAATGTCAACAATCTTCCAAATCATTCATGTGCTACCTATATCTCTAAAGTGAACAATTGTCTTTTATCACTTGTAGTTTTGTTTAAATCTCTTTTCCCATCTGTTTTTCTACATTGCATTAATTCTATGTTTCTCTTCCTGAAAAGCAACCAGCACAGTTTTAAGCCATGTTGCTATCCAATTCAAATGGTATTTCTGATGATCTGATTGAAAACTACAAAGACTGACTTTCAACAAAAGCTTCTTATTGTGGAACACAAACATGGTGTGAAGTGGGCACGCGGGACTTAACCTGCACTCACAGCTTTAGAGGGAAATATATTCAGGAGAGGAATTAATCACAAACTCGATCCCAATCCTGGACTCCTTGTAGAATCCGGTAAAGAGGTTTCAATGTGCAGTGGCTTCTTGACAATCAAATCTTAGTTACACCACATCCCAGCTTCCAGCGTCTTATAAGAAAGCCAAGAGATACTTATTTAATGAAGATAGAAGAAAAACAGTAACATCAAGCCAATATTAAAACCATCATAACAAGATAATCCAAAATACAAAAGCTCATTCATAAATCATAGTCATTGGAGTCTCACCCTTATGACTAAAATTACAATTAAGCGTATTTTGATGTGCGAAAAGGTTGACTTTTTGACACAGGAGTAATAATTCATGCACTATCTGGGCTATCTGCAGGCACTTTATTATTTACACACTCTCAAAGTTTGGATGTTTCCACGTTGGATGGTATATATCTAAAAGCAAGTTAGGGTAAGCCAGGAAACAAATCAAACAATGTTTATTAAAAGAGAACTTCCATGCCTAAAACTTTTAAATCTCAAATCCATGTGGAATACTAACTGCAAACAGTTCTCTGCTCGTAACACATGCTCTTCTATGGGATAATAACACGAGATTTCTTCCATTACCAATGACGACCTTGTGAAGAAGTGGCAGTGTTAGTTGTTTTTTTTTTTTTTTTTATTTTCCCCTTCTTCTAACACATCAGAAGGCCTCACTTCTCAGAGCTTTCTGCCCTCAGAGATGTGGTGGTATCTGCCAGAATAAAGGAGGTGAGGTACTATGGGCAGTTGCAGTATTCAGTGTCTGTGTTGTGATTGTCTCCGCTGTGGGTAACTCATCAGACTACAGAGAAGTGTTCGCCGGCTTGCTACAATACAAACATTAAGTCTCATCTAGATACTTTTACATACTTTGATTTCATGATAGAAATTCCTAGACTACATCTGGGATAAAACATACTGAGACCATATTGAATTTCAACAGGCTGAATTAGTAGAAAATAAAGATAAAATGCCTTTCTATTTAAGAACATGATGATGTTTTAATTGTTATAGCATTTGGCATGTCTAATGTATACAATCCTTGACATTCATATAATAACAAAAGAAAGTTGTTTGGGATTTTTCTTTTATTTCCTAGTGTCCGCTTTCCCCTCTAGTGCTTCTCCCACCCCTACCTCAGCCTTGGCCTGGCCCTCTCCTCTCACTTCATCATCCTCCTATAAAGAAAAACCCTAAGAGGGAAGGGGTGAATGTAAAAATTCCTCATTTCAATATAGATAGACCAAGGCTGCCTGTTACCGTGCAGTGATGAACAGACCACCATCGTTGTGACAACTGAAGTAGATGCCTCCGGGGTAAAACAAAGGTTTACATATTACACAAGCAATTTAACTGTTTTCTAAACATATTGCCAAGACAGTGGGAGTTGGCAGCCCACACTGTGTTTTAGGTTTTGGAGACTTGGATTAGAAGTGACTGTTGATTATGAACCTTTTTATTTGTCTTCCATGAACTACAAGCAACCTAGTAACCCAGGAAAGAATTCCTCCCAGCACTTAAACTTGTCTTCCATAGCCTCCCAAGATTGCATACACAAATCACTTGACAAAAGTGGTGTAAGACTCTTGCGCATAGATAACCACACAAGACAATTGTCTTGTTCTAACCCTTAAAGAGTTCCACAAAGTGAAATGTTTTATAATCCTTTTTTGTGCAGTAGGCAAGGAAGAAAAGAAAGGAGGTTGAGCAAAGATTATCCAGAAGAAAGAAAGAGACTCTTTTGGGGTTCCAGTTGAAACACAATAAAGAACATAATTAACTTCACGATTCTTTGTGTTTTTCATTTGACTGCAGGGAGGAGATGAAAGAGGACTGCTAAGCCTCGCATTCCATCCCAATTACAAGAAAAATGGAAAGCTCTATGTGTCTTATACCACCAACCAAGAACGGTGGGCTATCGGGCCTCATGACCACATTCTCAGGGTTGTGGAATACACAGTATCCAGGTATCACTCGGATGCACTGAAGCATAAGCCTTCTTTCATCTTATTTTCTCATCGTCTCTTCATAAACTGTTTGCTTTGAAGTTACAAATAATTAGCTTTTAAACCATCATTAAACCATAAGCTCCAGCTAGCTGAAAACCCCTTGTGTGTCTTTCAGAGAAATTGAGAAAAATGATGGCTTTGGTGCTTTTCCTCAGTCTTTTAACTTTTCAGGCTACTTCCATAACTTAGAAAAATCACATAAATTTTCAGTAATTTTGATTAGCTCCATTTCCAGTGTATGTTTCATTACTTACCTGCCAGATGCTTGCTTCCTTATTTGTGTCCTGTTTATGATGGAGTAACCTTATGTGTTGGTGTTGCTTCCTCCGCACAATGTAGGAAAAACCCCCATCAAGTTGACTTGCGAACAGCCAGAGTGTTTCTAGAAGTTGCAGAACTCCACAGAAAGCACCTGGGAGGACAACTCCTCTTTGGCCCTGATGGCTTTTTGTACATCATCCTGGGCGATGGGATGATCACACTGGATGATATGGAAGAAATGGATGGGCTAAGGTAAAGAAGTTTCTCTTAATGGTAAAATGTTTAAGTGCCAGGAAAAGGGGACTGAGCCAGCGACTCAAGAGCCATCTTGGATTAAAATGTCACTGTGGTTAGATGTGTCATCTGTGTGCATCTGCGAGATGAAGAATTCGCAACTGGGCTGGTGTGATATTTCACTTTCTCATGAAGCGAGTTACGGTTGTGCGGTTCTGTGCTGTGGGGCTGCCTGTGCTATGCCCGAAGCTGAGATGATGAGATGCAGGTGCTCGCCAGCCCATCCATGCTGCCTCTCAGTGCTCTGCATGATGGACTAGCTCCTTGCAGGACATGAAATACATAGATTGACAAAAAATAGAAGAGTTCAAATGCAAAAAAGTGGTATACTGCTAGAGCCACAGTACTCGTCCACCATCAAACTGTGCCTTGATGCAGTTCTTTCTCTGGAACCCACTGTCTCTGGCTTCATCTCCCTTAGAATTTGAATCATTTTGTGTTAGATAAGGGATGGTCCTTTTATCCACTGGGAAACCTCCCCACATTTAGTTTAGGTGAACTATTTAACCAGAACATAAAGTACTTACACTGTCTTTCAATCTCTCAGTGATTTCACAGGCTCAGTGCTAAGGCTAGATGTGGACACAGATATGTGCAACGTGCCGTATGCCATCCCGAGGAGCAACCCACACTTCAACAGTACCAACCAGCCTCCTGAAGTCTTTGCCCACGGGCTCCATGACCCAGGCAGGTGAGAACTCAAACTTGTCGTCGTACTGGCTGTAAAGCCAGGCTGGGATTTGGCACTGGTAAAGAAATGAGAATGTCGGGTCATGGTGCAGCCAAGGGTGACATCCAGATGTGTGCCTCTAAAACTACACCACCTGGGAGAGTGCTTATCCCTCTTCTATTAATGTGTGAAGCAGATTAGACAAGGAGGACACACACACAAGGAGAAAAGTCAGGTCAGAGCATTGCGAGATTATTATTCAACATTGTTGGACTGGTATAATGGCAAAAGCTTCAATCTGAACAATTTTGAGATAGTAAACCTTCTGATTTATTTCCTTAAATCCCTCTCAATTTTAATTTATGTATTGTCTTAGTCATTTTTGTGCTGCTATAACAAAATACCACAGACCAAGGAATTTATGAGCAATAGGTGTTTATTTGGCCCGTGGTTCTGGAAGCAGGAAAATTCAAGGGCATGGCACCGGCATCTGCTCAGCATTTGGTGAGGGCCTTCTCACTGCATCATCTCATGGCAGAAGGCAAAGAGGCAAGAAAGAGCAAGGAGAGGGGAGACAAGGAAGAGAAGGGGGCTGGGCTTACCCTTTGATCAGGGACCCCCTCCTGAAATGACAACATTAATCCATTCGTGAGGCCAAAGTCCTCATGACTTAGTCACCTCCTAAAGGCCCCCCCCCCTTAACACTGTTGGAGTGGGTATTAAGCTTCCACTACAGGATTTTAGGGACACATTCAAACCCAAGCACTTACATATTAGATGGGGGTGATACCAATATCCCTGCAGGGATGCTACAATGGTTAAATAAAAATCTGTTGGAAAAGCACAAAATACAGTGCCTGACTCCTCCTATGTTTTAAATAAATTGCAGTTGTTATTATCACAGCTTCACTTAACACAGGATGATGTGGTGTCAATTTGAAGGCATTGAGCTGAATGTTAACTTTCGTTTTTACTTGAAAAAAATTTACAAACACTGAAGGCATTTATAATGATTACTTGCTATATTATAATGAATCATAAGGAGAGGAAAACTGAGAAATATGTAGAGTGAGAAATGTGGGGCACACTTTAAAAATTCTATGAAGTATATTCTAGAAGGTCTACGATGAAAGCTTTATCCAGTCTGTGGTCTATTATTCATACTAGGGGTATCTGGCCATATTCATTCATTTACTAGCTAAGTTATTATTGCCATTTAATGTTTATTGAGTGTTCACTATGTGCAAGGTGAATATTTCTCGAACTTTTTATTTTTATAATCCCTCATGCCCTTCATCTCCCCTCCATCAAAGCCTAAGTCTACAGTTCATTTCCTTTTTGGCATCTCAGCAGATCTTAAAATCTGTGCGACAGGGAATACTTAAGGTGGGTTCAGGATGTGGAGGAAACTGTCACATTCCATTCCTATAGCTCAGAATTCACAGATACCACCACAAAGCAGCACTTTGAAGTTGAGCAGCCTGAGTCACCACAATCCCACTGGAGCTTTCTCGCAACCTTCCTGGGGGTCCTAAAACCTCAGAGCAAAAACACGGGCTGAGGTGCCTCCCAGCCCCTCTGTGTGGCAAGATGCCCGGGCAGGCCTGACCGCCACTGGCGGCAGAGGGCTGAAGGAAAAGTCAGTATTTATATTCTGCCACCTTCCCGGAGTGTTTTAAGCAGGAGAAGATTTAATAAAGCAGAAAGGAAGCTAAAACATGTATTGGCTGACTGTTATTAAGTGCTTGGCTGCATGGTACTGAATTAAGTATCTTGGGTACCTTGTCTCCTTTTAGGCTTCTCAACAGTGCTCCGAGGTAGCTAGCATCAGTCCCCTGACCCCTGTTTTACTAGAATTTTTTTTTTTTTAAGATTTTGTTTATTTATTTGAGAGGTAGAGTTACAGATAGAGAGAGGGAGAGATTGAGAAAAAGGCCTTCCCTCTACTGGTTCACTCCCCAAATGACCATAACAGCCAGAGCTGAGCTGGTTAGAACCCAGGATAGCCAGGAGCCAGGAGTTTCTTCTGGGTCTCGCACGTGGGTGCAGGGCCCCAAGGACTTGGGCCATCTTCCACTGCTTTCCCAGGCCATAGCAGAGAGCTGGATCAGAAGAGGAGCATCAGGGACTCGAACCGGTGCCCATATGGGATGCCAGTGCTGCAGGCCAAGGCTTAGCCTACCACGCCACAGCACCAGCCCCCACTAGACTGTTTTTAAAGCACCTTCAGGTTCACAACAAAATTAAGCAGAAATGAGCTGCCATTGTGGCACAGTGGGTTAAGCTGTGCAGGCATCCCATAGGAGTGCTGGTTCAAGTCCTGGCTGCTCCAATTCTGATTCATCTCTCTGCTAATGTGCCTGGAAAGCAGCAGATCATGACCCAAGTGCTTGGGTCCCTGCCACCTACGTGGGAGACCAGGATGGAGTTCCGGGCGCCTGCCTTCTGCCTGGTCCAGACCCAGCTGGTGTGGGCATATGGGGAGCGAACTAATGATGGAGATCTTTCTCTCTCCCCTTCCCTCTCTCTAATCCTACCTTCCAAATAAATAAAATAATTTTTTTAAAGAAATCGAGCACAAGATATGGACATTTCTGACACAGCTCCTCCACTCACACATGCAAAGCTCTCCCATCGGCATCACCTCATCGAGTGGCACACTTATAACCTGACACTGACATGTCTCAGTCCCCTGAAGTCCATGGCTTACTTTTCCATTGCTCTTGATGTTGCACCTGTGGATAGTGACATCTCTCTGCCATCACTGTGTGTCCTGCAGAGAAGGGACAGCTAGTCCTCAGTGGACCAGAGCTCACAACCGCAGCCACTGGCTCTTCTCCAGACTTGCTGTTTCTTGTTGGGAATGAGTCAAACTTCTTTTGGTCATAGCTTCTCCATATTCAAAAGGAAAGTAAGACGGGAGTATTCTTTCACCTGTTGTGGATTAAGTTGCACCTTGGGTCCTATTGTGAGAGTGCCCGACCCCTGCCAGGCATTGTCTTCTGTGAAGCACTGAGTTCAAAGACAATAAAGGAACTAAGTGCTGCAGAACAAGGGACCCATCCTTGGCAGATCAGGCTTATGGTTCCCCCATCACAAATGGAATCATCTGGGGCCAACGGTGTTTGTTTTTAATAATTGCTACACAATTCTAAGGTCTCTTGAGATCCAGCACTCTCTGTTTTTTTTTTTTTTTTTATTTCTTAATTTACTTAATAGCCCCAATGGTTTTGTTTTGTTTTTAAGTAATTAATGTATTTTGTTGGCCTGAAACAGTGTTTCTCCACAGGATGATTTTTGCCCCCAGGGGACATTTGGCAACATCTGGAAACATTTTTGGTTTTCCCAACAGGGACAGGGTGGGGTTGGGGTGTGTTGTTTCTGTCACATCATTGGTAGAGGCCAGCTATGCTGCTAAACATCCTAAAATTCACTTGATAGCCCCTGCCAAATTCATCTGGCTTGAAATGACAATAGTTCCAAGGTTGAGAAATCTAAAGATAATGCAAGCCTGTTGTCCACATTTGTGAGAACCTTAAAAATTACGTTGAATGGGGGCAGGTGTTTAATTTAGCAGTTAAGCCACTGGTTAGGACACCCGTGTCTCACATTGGAGTACCTGGGTTCAGTAACCACCTCCAGCTCCTGCCTCCAGTTTCTTGCTAATGCAGACCCGGGGAGGCAGTGGTGAATGGCCAAGAAACTGGGCTCCTGCCACCCATGTGGGAGACCTGGATTGAGTTTTCAGCTTCCAATCATAGACCAGACCAGTCCCCAGCTGTTACGGGCATTTGGGGAGTGAACCAGCTGATGGGAGCTCACTCTGTCTATCTGTCTGTCTCTCTCTCAAATGAATGCCTTTTTTTTTTTTTTAATCTAATTGTTCAACGTCATTCTCCCCCCAGTCCAAACTCAGTTCATGGTTCCTCATTGCCTTAAGCATTCAACAAATTCTGAGCCTTCCTTGATTTCTGGCTTTTATCTATGTTATAGGAATACAGAGATACACCTGGAAATGGTCCCTGCCTTCATGGAGCTTCCAGTCCGTGACTTAAGTCACAGAGATATTCTGGTCCCTTTATTAGGGGCGGAAAATATATAGACAGAGCCAATCTAAAAGGCCTCAGAGCTTGTGGGGATCAGTTTTATTCCCTGAATCAGAGCACCTTTGTTGTTGTTGTTAGAGCAGCTTGGACTTTTAGAATGTAGCAACTCCATGTAAGAAACACAAAACTGATACTACAACTAGTATTAGATGGTATGGTACAGATGTGGGTTGATGAGAACACTGGTCCTACTTATAATACTTAACCAATGTACCATACAGGTGATAATTCCTTGACAACACACCAACAAATATCTTAGGACAGTGTGCCCATTCATAACAGGAGGAGATACTAAGAGAAACTCAGAAACACACCCCAGAGATCATTAAGCTTCAGCAGAGTAAACAAACACATCAGGATGTTTCCTTCAGTGGTTTCTAGGCGATCCAAACTAAATTGCCCAGAGGATCCTGGCCAGCCCACAGAGGGTTTCTTCCCGTGTCAGGAATCTCCAGTCTGAGACTGGAAGATACCCCTGTGGGAATTAATGGGTGTCCTCCCCTCTCTTGTGCAGATGCGCTGTGGATCGGCATCCCACCGATATAAATATCAATTTAACCATACTTTGTTCAGACTCCAATGGCAAAAACAGATCATCAGCCAGAATCCTACAGATAATAAAGGGGAAGGATTATGGTAAGCAGAGCATAATTTTTTTGATTTTGCCGTATGTTGGGTTTTGTTTCAGTTCGTTAATTGAAGAGAAAAGGGTTCTGCAAAATGACCATTTGTGAAGCAAGAAAACGCTGTCCCTCACTTTTTCAAGGTCCAGCAACCCTGCAAGCCCTAAGGGTCCCACTGGGTTAATTACCTCTCACCTGGACTCCATAGTTTTTGGTAGGTCAGGAAAAAAAAAAAAAAAAACAACAAAAAAAAAAACCACCCACTGGACCTTCCAAAGTGAGCTTATTCTTTGCTCATCTGAGAATCAAGCTGAATAACTTCTATTTTTTTTAACATAATAAGGGAGAACTTGTCCTAACATTTTATATAAAGAGGAAAAACAAGTGTTAAAGGTAAGATATTTCTCAATACTAGCCTCAGCAATTAGGAAAATTATAAGTGCTTTAAATAAGAATGTAATGTCTAAAAAGCTGTTTATTTTAGAGAAAGCGAAATCATTGACCTGTAAGAACAAGCCAAGGGGAGATTTAAGCATTATTTTTAATAACATGATTACTCGAATATTTAGAGAGAACATGTGAAAATATAAAGTTGGATAATAATTAAGCCCAAAATACTTAGTATTTTTCAATATTTTAGAATTTATTCCTTTGGAAGGAAGTAATATTTCAAATATTATGGTGATCCAGGGAACACACTAGATTAAGATTATTAAATTGATTGCTGTTTCTATTTACTCATTCAATACAGATATTTATTTAGCACCAGGAATGAAGCAGCTGTGTTAGTTCATGTGGTACTCAGTTATTTTACTTTATTTTTTTTCAGGTATTTGTGTGTGTGTGTGTGTGAGGGGGTGCATGTCATAAAAGCCAAACCAGAGAAAAATGCGGTTTGAAAAAAAAATGTAGTAAACCACTGGCTCAATGGAATTTTGACCATATCTGTAGATTAAACTAAACTCTACAGTCACATTAATTGAGGTTCAGCCGAAACTGGTCACAGTATTAACAGTCCTACTTTTATGAGTTTAAAAACACGTCCACTGTGCTTACAACATGCCAGACCTTATAGAAGCACTTTCGCCATTTCTTCACAGAGCCGTTCTATATGTGAGGGGTGCTATCATGGTCACAATGTACAGACGAAGGCACCGAGGCACAGCACACAACACGCAGTGGCAGGGCCTGCACGAACCCGGGCAGCCGGGCAGCCTGACTCTAGAGCTCATGACCTCAATCATTCACTCCTGCTGCCTCTCAGCGTGCCGCTTATCTACAACTTCTCTTTTCTCCTATTTGTAATATGATATTCGCCATAATCGCAAAGCAGGGGCAGAGGGCTCTAAGGTTACTATCTTTCCACAAAGATCTTGCATAAAATGTTGCCTGTTGATACTGATGTATTTGGTAGGAAATATGTGAAAGTAAATTTCACATTAATTTGCAACTGGCTTTAATTTGCACTGGTTTCCAGTGGAATTATATTCAAATATTCAATGGTGTGCATGCAAAGATTGAGATGATTGTATACATGACACTCAAAAGAAATTATTAGAATACTTTATGAAATGCACAACTCTATAAGCAAAACTAGCTAAATAGTTTAAATGAATATATTACTTGATGAAGTGAGGGTGTTCTTAAATATACAATAATGTGGTTTGAAAAACCTCTCATGGACTACGCTTTCATTTTCATTAAAGTGTGAACTTTTAAACAGTTTATATAATTTGACAGAGGTCTCTCTTGATGTCTAAGTATATGCAGAAGCATTTCTACAGCAAGCTCAGTATTTTAAAACTTATTTTTAAAGTATTATGGTTATAAGGTAAATACCTGTGATTTCCAAAACTTCTAAATTCTAATTTACTAGAAAAACCAGATTCTAACTTCATTGAAAACTGGGTGTGTCTTGGCTACTGTAACAACAGCAAGGATTTGCAAGGCAGAAGTTCTCATTTCATTACACTGTCGTTAAAGATCCTTTTACAGTTTGATACTATATAAGCAAAGACTAATGACTGTGACTAAAATATCTGTAGCCAGGACCCATCTCTTACATCAGGGAACACATTTCAGAGTTAAATTCCTAATAATTTTTGCTTGACCTATGCAATATCTCTTGTTTGGCCAATGGAAAAGGTTTCATTTCTCTAATGCTGTGTTTCTTTCCAGAAAGTGAGCCATCACTTTTAGAATTCAAGCCATTCAGTAATGGTCCTTTGGTTGGGGGATTCGTGTACCGAGGCTGCCAGTCTGAAAGACTGTATGGAAGTTACGTGTTTGGAGATCGGAATGGGTAGGTTTCCTGATACCACACCTTGTTCTATCAATTGACATATCCATTGATTGGTTGGAAAATTGTCAGAAAATATCCAAGTGATTGTCTGTCTTTCGGGGGTCAGACCTGGAACATACGTAAATATTATTATATACTTTTCAATCCACTGCATGTAAGGGTTTACTTGGGAAACTTCCGAAGAGTTCCAACTTTGTTAACAGGCTTGATCAAGTTCACGCAGTGGTCTCTGAAGGCAGCAAAGTCTTCAGATGGGCTCTTCCCCTCATCCTCCACGTGCATTTACCTTGACAGTGAATCATTTGAAAACTCGTTTTACATGAACTGTAGAAATACTTGTAAACATTTTTGGAAGGCTGAGATCTTTATTTTCAGCATACTTTTTAGGACTTGAAGCAGCAGATATAATTGACTCTATAGGTAGGAGGCCAAGAAAATTAGATTTAGCCTAAATTTTTGAGGTCACATTCTGGAGAATCAGAAGAAAGTCTGTGAAGAACTCTGAACTAAGAGTCTCCCTTCCTGGCCGGCGCCGTGGCTCACTAGGCTAATCCTCCGCCTAGCGGCACCAGCACACCGGGTTCTAGTCCCGGTCGGGGCACTGGATTCTGTCCCGGTTGCCCCTCTTCCAGGCCAGCTCTCTGCTGTGGCCAGGGAGTGCAGTGGAGGATGGCCCAAGTGCTTGGGCCCTGCACCCCATGGGAGACCTGGAGGAAGCACCTTGCTCCTGCCTTGGGTCAGCGCGGTGTGCCAGCTGCGGCGGCCATTGGAGGGTGAACCAACGGCAAAGGAATACCTTTCTCTCTGTCTCTCTCTCTCACTGTCCACTCTGCCTGTCAAAAAAAAAAAAAAAAAAAAAAAAAAAAAAAAAAAAAAAAAAAAAGAGTCTCCCTTCCCAAGTCACTGGCATTTCAGGCACATGGCAGAGCCGAGATGCTTGGCTGCTACCAGGGAGTAGTAGAAAAGTGGACTGACTCCATGGTCTTCCCCTGGCCCTGTCTCTGATTGATAGCACAGCGTGGAGTCTAGTCCTGGAGAGGAAGTATTCTCTGTATGAAGAGCAGGGCTTTTCTCATACTCAGGTACTTTCAGTGACCTCTTCCCAACAGAATGCTCGTCTGTCTCCGCGTATGGGAACTTCACAGCTCTGACGCACATTATGGGTTCTGCTAGTTTCCCCTTTTGAAGCCAGGTCCCTGGCAAGACTGTTTATTGTAAATTTTATGTTAAACATTTTATTGCGGTCTGTAAGAAAAAGCATATTTTCATTGTGGGCTTCTGATTATCTTTTTGTCATAGGAATTTCTTAACTCTCCAGCAAAGCCCCGTGACCAAGCAATGGCAAGAAAAACCACTCTGTCTTGGGACTGGCGGTTCCTGTAGAGGCTACTTTTCGGGTCACATCTTGGGATTCGGAGAAGATGAGTTAGGTACTGTGCAAGCTGTTCTCATTAAGTTCCATTCTTACTCCTGTCTCAAGAGGCTTTGTTCTGTCCTGAAGAATAAGTGTAATAATTTTATTTTACATTGATTAGAAATATAATCTACAGCAAAGATGTCCTAATGGAGGAATTACAGATAGTATGTATTCTTTCCCTGGGGGTCTTTATATCTTATTTCCATGCTAGATATAGCAAATGAATAAAACAGAAGAATAGCAGTCAGGAATAGAGAGAATTTTTGAATATTGAAGTGAATTTTTAAAATGATTATTGATATTTTTGATTATGCATCAGAGTATTATATTTTCATACTAAAACTCTTTCCACTTATCTATGTCTCTTGAAAGAAATAAAAAATTTGTTAGAAACTGAAACTCATCCTCTATTTCCTAATGTTTTTTTGCCCACTGAGGCATGAAATTTGTGCAAAATAATCTGAGTTATCGATCTTTTTCCCAATACAATAGAAATTATCTTCTCATTGAAGACCTATGCATTAACATATAATAATTCCGCAGCATGTTCAGCAAAATGTATGCAGCTTAATAAGCGAAGAGAAGTTGAAATTCACTTGTGATCAGAGTGAATATTTTACTCTGTACTATTTTAAATCACAGGGATAAATGTTGCTTTGACAGTGACTCCCTTTGAAGAACAAGCTTGAAACAAACCATGTCTACTATGCTCCTTAGCCTTGAGATGAATTTCTAGGACTATATACATATATATTCTTGTATATGTTTCCCATGAAAATCAGAATATTTTCTCTAAAAGCCCAGATTTGATTTTCTTACATGAAATTGAGAGTTCAACCAAATAGTTCCATGCCATTCCCTCATGTAAGTGACTCAGGCAAAACTCTGAAACACATAAAACACATTTCAATGCCCAGAATATGAGGGGTCTTGTAAAAGTCCATGGGAAATGTGTATTATGGAAAAACTACACACGGGTTTCAAATTTGCTGCAAATTTCATTTTCCATGAACTTTTGATGTCCCTTTGTATAACTGTTCAAAGAAGAAAGGTCTCATCTGTTCTTCTCCCAGCATTTCACCATGAATTTCCCATGGACATTCTCCTGCCCTTCTCAAAGGAAGCAGAGATGTAGCTTTTCTCCCCTACATCCTGTTAGGTAATTTAAATTTCGCTGGCAAATTCTGATTTTAAAAATAGCTAAAGTGTAGCAGAGTTCCAGGGGAATGTTCAGATGTTGTGCCTGCAGCATTCTGATATTCCCCGACCCTACTACAAATGACCCCTCATCAATCATCGTTCTTAACATCACCACCTCTGGAGAAGATATCCCAGATGCCTGTGTACGTGTAATAGTGTGCTGGAAACAGAACTGGAAAACAGAGCGTATATAATCTTGATTCTCCTAAAGCTACCTTCTTGGATATACTTCCTGATGAAAATAAACGCACTTTTGCTGAATGGCATTTTAATATGGCACTTTCTAGATTTAAGTGAAAACATGGAAGAAAATTAGTAAAATTTTGCACCTTTTGAAACAAAGTATTGAGAGTTTGGCATTTGTAATTTTTTTTTAAGTCATAAAATCAGGATGGATATATTATAAAGATTAAATGAGATTAAACTATATAAAGCAGTTGACAAATTCTAATTCTTTTGCTTATATTCTCCTGCTTTTTAACTTATTTTTTCTATAATGATGTTTTTAGTATAAACCTCTTTTTTAACTTCCTTTTCAGAAGTAGAAAAGTATTTGAGTGTGCTTTTGCGTGTGCTTAATGCATAATAATAAAATGGAATAGAGAAATAGAGACTAAATCAAGGACTGTTTCATAAATGAGAAACAAATATAAACTTTAAAACCTTATAAACATATAATCATAAATACAGTTTCTGATTCCCTAGTCGTGTGATTCATTCTATATGTTAAATTACATGGAAGCAGTGGTAGTAAACAAGGGTGAATCTTCTCTAAACAGTTGGCTCGTCTGCTGTATTTCATCTTCATGAACACAGCCTAGCACAGGAGTTTCGGGGTTATGCCTCTTTCTTTCACCCTCCCTCCCCTCTTCCTCTCTCTTTATCTCCCCTGAGTATTTATTTTAATAGATTTATATACATATATATATATGTTTATTTATTTGAAAGAGTAACAGAGACAGTTATCTTCCCTCTGTTACTTTACTCCCCAAATGCCCACAAGAGCCAGCACTGGAGCAGACCAAAGCCAGGAACCAGGAACTCTGTCCAGGTCTATCCATGGTGGCAGTAATTGAGGTACTTGGCCATCATGGCTACCTTCTAGGCACATTAGCAGGAAGCTAGACTGAAAGCAGAGGCAGGACTCAAACTAGGCATTCTGATATGGAATGCAGGCATCCTAAGCAGCAGCTTAACTCACTGCGCAACAACGTTTGCGCTCATTTCAATTTATTTTTAAAAGCTAAAGAAGAAAAATGAATACCCCCAATTTAATCTGGCCTGAAATTGTCAATTAATGGTATCAGTTTGGCAACCAAAATCTTGCAGTCTTGAGTTGAAATAAATCAAAAAACATCTGTCCACTCAACATTTATTTTAGAAAGGTTTGATGAGCACCTACTCAATGCCAAGCTGTGTTCCAGCTGGCTATAGAGCAGCAGCAAAAGAGACAGACATCTAAACTCATGTTACAAAATTTGTGTTGTAAAAGAAGAGGTCAATAAAAACAATTAAAAAAAATACCATATGTCAACTGGTAATAAGTGCTTGGAAGAAAACTCTTAACAGCAAAAAAAGACTTGGGTGTTGAGGAAAGTCTACCTTAAATATTGCAGTTAGAAAAGGTGATATTTAATCAGAAAGTTGAAGGAAAGGAATACGTGAACCCAATGGAGACCTACGAAAGGCAGGAGCCCGGGACTGGAGCCTGGGACTGGAATGTGCCTCTGTTGTCCAGTCCTGGAGGCCAGCAAGGATGGAGAGGAGTGGGCAAGGGAAGAGGTTGTGCATGAGGTCCCAGCAACAACAGGGGACCCATTGGGGTCAGGACTTGCTTTTGCTCTGAGAGATGAGGAGTCAGTGGAGGGTGTTGAGACGAGGGAGGATGATCGATCTTACATGATCTAACTCCTGTGAAAGGAATCGCTGTGCCTGGTATGTTGAGAACAGGCATGGAAGAACAAGAGGAGAAACAGGAGCTCAGTTAGGAGGCTGGTGCCATCCTCCTCCTCCTCCTCCTCCTCCTCCTCCTCCTCCTCCTCCTCCTCCTTCTCTTTCTCCTTCTTCAGGGAAAAGAGATAGAGACACAGCTCTTGTTTGGTGATTTCTTCTCCAAAAGCCCTCAATGACCTTAGACTGGGACCAAAGCATAAGGAAAGGGTGAAAGAAGTGATTGGGCTCAGGATGCCAGCAGTGTGCACCGTGAAGACGGATGTGTGAGACTGTCAGGATCTGAAGGCAGGAGACTCCCCCTGATTATGGACAGAAATAGAGACAGACAGAGTTAGAGGTGGAGGCAGAGGCAGAGGTACAGAGAGAGTTGAAAATATTTGAAGGGTACTTATAAGTTTGTGGAAAAAAAAAAAGAAACTTGTTTTGGCACAAGAAACTTGAAATGCATGCATAATTTTTTTCATAATATGCAGGTTCCCTGAACTTTTTGAAGACCCCTTATACCTTTTTTTTTTTTTTTTTTTTTTTTTTTTGCCAGGCAGAGTTAGACAGTGAGAGAGACAGAGAGAGAGTTATAGACAGTGAGAGAGAGAGACAGAGAGAAAGGTCTTCCTTCCGTTGGTTCACTCCCCTAATGGCCGCCATGGCCGGTGCTGCACCGATCCGAAGCCAGGAGCCAGATGCTTCCTCCAGGTCTCCCATGCGGGTGCAGGGCCCAAGCACTTGGGCCATCCTCCACTGCACTCCCAGGCCACAGCAGAGAGCTGGACTGGACGAGGGACAATTGGGACAGAATCCGGCTTCCTGACTGAGACTAGAACCCGGGGTGCCGGCACTGCAGGCGGAGGATTAGCTTAGTGAGCCGCGGCGCTGGCCCCCCTTATACCTTTTTATACCAAAATTAACTTATTTTTAGTCCCATTTTCCATGAACTTTTTGAACATATCTGCTAGGCAACTGGAAATAAGGTCTTGTGATGCTGTGAATTAACTTATTGTTCTTTCTCTCCTTAACAGGGGAAGTTTACATTTTATCAAGCAGTAAAAGTATGACCCAGACAAACAATGGAAAACTTTACAAAATTGTAGACCCCAAAAGGTAAGATTTGTTTTTATCCCTCTAAGTCAATTACTGGTCTTCTGCAAGGTCGTTCAGATCAGTGACGGAAGAGTTGCAATGAGCATTAGCCAGGAAGGAGCCTCCTGCCTTTCCCAGACGCCCAGGTCTGGGTGGAGTGGGGGCTCCACGGGAGCCCCGGAGCCAGACCTGAGCGCACACAGCCCTCCCCGCTCTTTCCCGGTCCTCGCACTGCGGTGTGGTCACTGTGGCATCCTGGTCCTCAGATGCAAGACACGGAGGGCCCCGCTATGTGACACAGTGGATTAGGCTCTGGGGCTGGAATAAACTCTCTTTAGTTTTGAGAAAACAAGAAACATACGGGCACGCGTTTCCAGCTCTTAGCACGATTTGTGTTCGGTGATCAGGGTGAGTTGTTTCGGCAGGTCCACACCTGAGTCTCATTCCTAGCCTATCTGAAAGCTCCTGGCTCTCCTAAAGACGGCTGCAACTAAACAAATGAAACCTGGGGAAGGGTTTTGTTCAGGGCTTCAGCAGAAGGAAGGTTTGAATGTTTTAATCCTCTAAAGAGTGTGCTGATCCCCAGCCCACTTCTTCCCATTCTCACATCACACTCGGCTTCCCGATCAGCTCCAATCATACGAATCGGTTGTTAATTTCATGAATGAAATCTGCACTATCAGAAGCTGCTAAAATTATATGTTGTCAGATAGACAGAGTCGTAAGTTTAGAAACAACTAACTAGAAGAAAACCTCAGTTTTCTCACAGATACAACGTTGTATTGTTGAACAGTCACAGCTGGGACGCTCTGGCCACACTGCTACAAATTTCAAATTCTTTCTACATTAACTTACTCAAATCTCACATCGCTTTCAAAAGAATAAACTCTAATAAGGAAGTTACCAACAGCATTGATTTAGTTCCATTTTTTTAAATGTTGTAAGTGATAAAGAGTGTCTATTTTTCTGAAAGTCTCTAACAAAATGATAATCCCACTCCCTTTTCTGCACCTCAGAACACCATTTCCTGAGGGAAATAGAGGTTGACATTGGTCTCTGCAGAATAAAAAGAAGATTAAGATTAATTCATTCTAGGTGGTCTCTTGGTGGTATCTACATTACTGCTGACGGCATTCCGTCTCTACCTAACTGCACATTTTCTGTCAAAAGAGAAGTGTCCAGCCTTCCACTTCAGGGATCTTATTTCCTGTTTGAGTGTGAAAATCCATGTCTTTCTTGAAAAAAAGCAAAGAAACGAACGAGGAGGAAAATCAGACACTTAGGAGGTTGTTCATGTTGGCAGTATTAAGAAGAAAAATCAAATTAATGCTAGTTCATAAAATAGCAGCATACTAATATTTCATAGATGTAGGGATTTCACTCAGATCTAATGCTATTAGTTTCAAAATAGTCATTGTTACCCCATTATGTTGTCAAAGTTGATAAGTGTTAGCCAACTTCCTGGTAGTGGTGTAATGAATTCTCTGTCCTCACAAAAAATCTTGCTCTCTTCAGCTGGATTGTTTAGTCTGTCGGTGAATGGAGGTGAATTTTACACCTTCAACCCATTATTAGTGTCTAATTACCAGGGTAGCCGTAAGGGACCCTGGCTTTGTGATCTTACGGCCTGCTCTAGTAGGGTGGTCTCCGAGTGACATACCTGAGGGCCTGACTTCTCATTATGGTGCCTGTTTCTGGTGAGTCATGTCATGTGTGGGGCCAAGGTTAAGATTTATGTTTGCTTTTCAGAAGGTGGGGGAAATAACAGAGTCCCAAAGACACTGTCCTTGTACACAGGCACAGGCATAAATTTCAAAATAAACTGACTATAAGAAAGCAAATGTTTTCATAAACATATGTTGGGAGCCTCATGCCGTTTCAATTTGGACACAAGCGTTTATTATTATAGTATTTCTCCCTAGATGAGTTGAAGTTCTGTATAAGCAGACACTTAAGTATGTGAACGGGATTATTTTGGGAACACGAGCTAATTAGCAGCATAGTAATGTTCAGGATGTCTGTGTCAGAGCAAAGCTGTTTTTCTAAAACTTCTAAGGCAGAATTTAAAGAAAGAACCTCATCAACTAGGAAAACAATATGTGGACATTTCTTATGATATCAAAAATCTCACTCAAATTAAACTCTTAGGTTAATTGTATTCTAGTGGAGAAGCTCCAAGACTTCTTGAAATAATGTTTTCAGAATAACTTTCAGACATCAATTGACTTGTGGCCCTGGAAGAGAAAAACACCAAATTATAAAATTTTTATATTCTATATTAAATGTCTTAGGAATTATATTCTTTCCATATGATTTGCATGTGTTTTTTTACCCTACACATACAAACACACAAACACACACACACACCCCACATAAAGAAGTTTAGAAACCATATGTAATATCTTTTAAGTTACTTTGACAAAACGGGTGAAGTTTTTTTTAGAGGGATTTTTTGTTGTTGTTTTTTAAAGATTTATTTATTTATTTGAAAGTCAGAGTTACACACAGAGAGAGAAGTGGGGGCAGAGAGAGAGTGTGTGGTCTTCCACCCACTGGTTCACTCCCCAATTGGCTGCAATGGCCAGAGCTGAGCCGATCTGAAGCCAGGAGTCAGGAGCTTCCTCTGGGTCTCCCTTGTGGGTGCAGGGGCCCAAGCACTTGGACCATCTTCCACTGTTTTTCCAGGCCATAGCAGAGAGCTGGATAGGAAGTGGAGCAGCCAGGTCTCAAACCAGCACCCATATGGGATGCCGGGACTGCAGGCAGCTGCTTTACCCGCTACGCCACAGCTCTGGCCCTGGTTGAAGTTTCAATATCACCCCTCAGTCCATAAGGATAACTTGTGAATGACAAGACTATTTATATAAGTTTCACATCTTTTGCAGTAGAGAACCTGTTTTTATAAAAAAAAAATCATATGTCATTATTTATAATAAAACAATCAAAAATAGTACAATCAAATTTCCCTAAGATTTTATCCAGAGCCCAGGAGTTATGAAAGGAAAATAAAACTTCTCTAGAGGCAATGAGTTTTGCCTTCCTATTTGGACACACTGACCTCACTTGAGGAATATCCTCAGGGAAGAAGCAGTCCCAGTGGCTTGGCCAGGTCTCTGGGCTCATGTCCTGGGTTCCGTGTGTCCTGGCCTGGGGACCTCTTGTGCCAGCAATTCTGAAGAATACACTGAGCTCAAGATCTGGCCTATCATTTTAGTTGCAATTAGTAATGCCCTTAGCATGCAGTCAGGAGCAGGAAGGGGTCTCTCCTGGCAGGACTCGGTTGGTGTGGTCTCTGTGTCTTCTTCAGTGTGGGAGCCTATAAACATGATTTCACCATCCTGTGTCCCTGGGCCCATTTTCAAAGAGCTGACATGATCATTCGGCTCCTGCCTCATTGCTATGGAGGGCTGGGAGGGTAATTAACTAATTTTCAAACGTATTAAATTCTTTACACATTCCATGCATTCCGGAGTTATATTCAGGTGATCTCTTAACTTCTGTGGTTCTGCTAGCTCTGGGAGGCATGGAGAACTTTTTTATACCTGGTTTTCATATGTCTAAGCCAGGCCTTCAGTACTTGCTGTTTAGAAAATCTTTTCAGAATTAAATAAATGCTCCAGGCTGCAGGGAAGCAGGGAAGGGAAGCAAGAATTCTGGCAGAGTTGTGTAATTTCCAAGCTTTATTTTTATACAACACAAATTTGTTCACATCACTGACAAAAGATTCTTTAATTTTTTTTTGTTTCAAATGAACTTTTACAAAAAATTGAAATGTTTCCAGGAATTTGTAAAACAAAATTATTCTGACCCATGTTGATTTGCTTACAATGTACCCATTCTTACCATGCTCTAGCATATATTGCTTATCATTACCCAATCAAGTCACACACACACCATTCCCTCAAGAGGTCTATAAATTAACAATGTGAATTCCAGGCTGAGAGGCCATTTGACAGAAATGTTGTATCGCAAACGCCTCTGTAACCAATGTCAAAAAACTGCCCCTCGTGCCTCCTCCCTACGCCTCCCACCCACAGCCCCACTTACTGCCCTTTGTTTATTTTTTCTTAATATCTTCATCCCATTCCTTGTTGCCCGAGATTCTAAAGGGTGCTTTTTTTTTTTTTTTTTCTTCAGAAAAAGTCACTTCAGGAAGGGAAATCGGTTCTGTTTATCCTTTGCATATGTCTCAGGGAGCAGGCAGGCGGTTCTGCCACCCTAAAGAAAGTCATACATAATAGAGCAGCTTTCGTCCAATAAGCCAGTCTAGTCCCAACTCATCAGTCAAAGTTTTATGCAAGTGGCCCCCCTAAGTTGATAAATTCCCACAGAGCCTGTTGACCCAGCTGCCAAGTCTTCTTGCAGCAGGTGGTGTTTTCGTGGCCACCCTGACAGTAATACAAACTGTTTAGCAGCTCCATTGACCTTTCCGCTATTAACAGGGATACAGGCTCCGCGAGGGACTAGTTTTCAAACATGACAGAATTTCTTAACACTAGAGGTCATGAACAAGTATATGCCCTATAAAAATCCATTCAGCGTGGTGGATTTGAAGTCTAAAAGACAAGGAAACCTTTTCCACATTTTTGCTATTACTATTATTCTACATATACAAGGACACACACTGATCCGCCCACTTGCATTTTCTTCTTAATATACTGTATCTCTTGTTGTCATGACAAGACCTTGTAACTAGCAAATCCTTCCTAAGCTGCTGTATAATGTGAAATTTTTAAGATATACTACAAAAGAATTTGGCAAGATGGAAGTGCAACTGTCTAAGAAATGAGTGAGCATGCATAGGTAACATATGGGAGTAGTCTAAGTGTAAGTAGAATATCATTCATGCTACAGCAAGATTTGCATGTATGGAGGCACACGTGAATGTACTCACATTACATATGTTACATAGATTCATTTCAAAAAAAGGAAATATTACACTAATGCTTTATGAAAAAAAATTTGTTATTTTGTAAAACTCATATATAAATATTAAGAATTACTCATGTGTGTCTTGTGGCTTCAGATACTCTTTTGCTTTTATTCACAATGCTGACAGAATTTGTGTTTATAAACTGTAAAAATAATTCTAGTTCTCCCAACTTTAAATCTTTCACAAATGATTTTTGCACAGCCTTCCAAGTGAATCTAAACTCTTCAATATTTTCCCAAGCTTTATTAAGGAGTAAGTGAGAGATAAGAAGTGTATATATTTATAGTATACAGTAACTCCCCTTTATCCACAGGGAATACAGTTCAGGACTCCAGTGGACACCTGGAACTTTCAAGAATATCAAGTGCTATGCATACTGTTTTTTCTATTCATATAGACTCTGACAAAGCTTAATTGGTACATTAGGCACATTAAAAGATTAAAAACATTAAAATAATACAAGTAAAACAGTATACTATTTATTATAAAATATATAGTACTTATTTAACATGAATTTTTGTTTCTGGATTTTTTCATTTAATATTTTTGGACTATAATTGACCCCAGGTTAACTTAAACCATGGATAACAATGGGGGAGGGGCGTGCAGTATCACAAGATGCTTTGATACTGTATATAAGTGGAATGATTACATCAAGCTAATTAATATATTCATCACCTCACCCATTTATCTTGTTTTTATGCTGAGAACATAGACAGGTATATGTCTTCTTATATAAGTAACTTATCACCTGGTGATGTGGCATAAGGCCAGAGCATTCAGGAATTTTCCATTTTTTGCTAATTGTAGTTGTCCTTAACCTTTCCATTTTTAATGTTGGAATATCTACAAATGACATTCATTTAAAAAGATATAAAATGGGCACTATGAATAACGAAGATTGTATTCTTCAAGATGAGGCTCATTTACTAAGAGTCAAAAACTTTTTAAAGAATTTTCTTTTTTTTTTTTTTTTTTGAAGATTTATTTATTTATCTGAAAGTCAGAGTTACACAGAGAGAGGAGACGCAGAGAGAGGGAGAGAGGCCTTCCATCCGATGGTTCACTCCCCAGATGGCCACAACGGCCGGGGCTGTGCCAAGCAGAAGCCAGGAGCCAGGAGCTTCTGCCAGGTCTCCCACATGGGTGCAGGGGCCCAAGGACTTGGGCCATCTTCTTCTGTTTTCCCAGGCCATAGCAGAGAGCTGGACAGGAAGTGGAGCAGCCGGGTCTTGAACCAGCGCCCACATGGGATGCTGGTGCTTCAGGCCAGGGCGTTAACCCACTGCACCACAGTGCCAGCCCCAAGAATTTTCTTTTTAATTATCAAATCTATCCTCACACACACACCCTTATCTCTGGGACAGTGTTTGGAGTCTGATATTATCTGAATATCTTACATTTTTATTATAAAGTAGAGTACCAACAGACACTGCAGTACCTAAGATCCAGCAGGTTTAACGTTGCATACAATGTCTACAGTAGTTATGCAGATTTGTGAAAAGATGTTTACAGAGGAAGAGGTAGCCTATAAAGAAAAAGGTATTTCTTAGCATCATCGTGTCACTAATTCATTTAAGCATTTGTTCCTTAAATGACTTATATCTGTCAACATTAGCAAGAAACCAACTAGTATAACATCAAAAATTGGGAGTTTGTCACTCAAACACTCTTCAAAAGGAATTTAAACTTACATTTTTGTGTGTTGTGATAGCACAGAAACTTGTTTTGAGTTTTACATCTCCATTAGAGCAACTGGTGATATTCAAAATTTCTACCTTCATATGATATGAAATTAAAACAATGAGAGACCTGTTGCTTTGTAAGTGGGAAAAATGAGATAAGAGTTTATTTTTTCAGTGATTTCTTAAAGGAAAATATTGCATTCTTTAAGTCTTTTGAATTGAATGCCTTTCAAAGTGTTCTTTACTTGATTTGTTAATATTAGCTGCAACTATTGTGACTTTTGCCAATAAAAATGGATAATTCAAAAAAGATTCACCAGCTATACTAGTTATAGGAGTATTATAATGCTGTCTTTCCCAGTTACAGACATTTGTTATTTAGTGTCTAACATTTTTATCAAGTATGGCTAGTAAATTAAATGCCTAAGTTAAAAGGTTGATTTTGGGCCGGCGCCGCGGTTCACTAGGCTAATCCTCCGCCTAGCGGCGCCGGCACACCGGGTTCTAGTCCCGATTGGGGCGCCGGATTCTGTCCCGGTTGCCCCTCTTCCAGGCCAGCCCTCTGCTGTGGCCAGGGAGTGCAGTGGAGGATGGCCCAAGTGCTTGGGCCCTGCACCCCATGGGAGACCAGGAAAAGCACCTGGCTCCTGGCTCCTGCCATCGGATCAGTGCGGTGCGCCGGCCGCGGCGGCCATTGGAGGGTGAACCAACGGCAAAGGAAGACCTTTCTCTCTGTCTCTCTCTCTCACTGTCCACTCTGCCTGTCAAAAATTAAAAAAAAAAAAAAAAAAAGGTTGATTTTGGACCTTAAATTCTATCTCTACATTAGAAAGCAATGCCATTGGCTTTTTTACCGTATCCTCTAGAAACAAGCTAGAACATTGGTTTCATTTATCCCAAATTAGAATTCTAGAAGTATCCAGCACGATATAAGAAGTTTTAACTGTGAAATGTAATGTACATAAATTCAGAGCTTTTCTTCAATTTGTTTGCTTGCCTTTTATTCCAATATCAAGGTTACCCAGGAATATATAAATTTCTTTTCAGCATACATATGATGTAATGCCAAAGACAGTATTCCTTAATAAATAGCTGAAAGCAGTAACTCTTAAAATATTCAGTTTCTTGGCAAATAGCCCTTGGAAAGTACTGTTCGGAAAGCTGTACTGCCATCTCTATTGCCAGAAAATCCCAGTGAGTTCAGTATTGGACAGTTCCACAGGAGCACATTCGATTTGCAGTGTCCTTCCACCTGGAATGTGATTGCATTATAAATGTACAAGATTCCTCACAACCAAATGGAATCTGTGTAACGGATTATTGTTTTAAAAGCTGCCACAAAACGATTGTGTGTCGTCAGCAAACATGCTGTAAATCCATCAGAAGCCAGAATCCCATTCCTCACGAGGAAACTGAAATGGAAAAGACAAATGTTGACATGAGCAGGAGAAATTCAGCGAACAGCCACACTAAAGACAATTACGCGGGGCCGGGGGGAGTCACTTTGTGTACTGAACATGGAGTAGGGTACTAGAATGAGTATTGAAGAAATGGTGCAGTAGCTAATTTTCTAATTGCTATGCCTCTGCTTCAGGCTGCACAGATGGGAAACAGTGAACTCTATCCCACCATGGGAAATTTCCCACTTCCTTACCCGCTTTAACCTAAACGTACTGGAGGCTCCGTCCTAGTGCAGAGATGTATCCTATCCTTGGAAGGTTTGAATGCACTAATCACTGGCTGCAGTCATTTCTCGGCTGGGATGCGGCCCTAATTTAGAACAGTACCAGCCCAGCTTGAATATGCGTGTGAGTCAGCTGCCAAACATGTTAAAGGTCGGGTTCGAATTCAGCAGGCTTGGAGGAGGGCCTGAGAGTCTGCAATTCTAATAAACTGCCTGTCATGCCAGTGCTGTTGGTTGGTTGGGGGCCATATTGTGAGCAACGAGGATTTAGACTTACCAGTTTTTCCTAACTCATGAGAATGGGAAAATGCACACAGGAAAAAATAGTTTTGTAAATGCTATAATCATAAGGCAACACTTTCCCATGCATCCCAATGTGTCTATAGTTAAAGGGATAAGACAGTTCTTCATCCCCTGCCCCTTAAGGAGATTGCTCTCTAAGAGATGCTATAGAATTGTAACATTTTTGAAACCTCCAATGGGTGAGGATTTTATAAATAAGTATTACACATGATTTATCTTATTTTATAATAAAATGAATTTAAAATCTGGATACCTAATAAAAATTTCGGATTGAGCTCCCTGTCTTTCTGTAAGAGACAAAATTGATTCTACAGTGCTCACTGTGAAGGGCAGGCCTGCTCAGACAGAATTTATCCCTGTGTTTCCACACAAATTCACAGAGTACTTCTCCTGTATTGATTTATTTTTTCATGTATTAAATTAAATATCTTTAAATGAAAACCATCCACAATCCCCTTACCCAGAGACATTTGGTGTTGGCCACAGCTATTCACAGAGAGTCATCATGTATGGTGTGTGTTATAAATTACTTATTCTTCTCAACTACTCCCTTTAGTTCAAGAAAGTATTCAAACCTTTACACTATTTCACAAAGCCAGCCAACGTAGGCTCCTAAAAAAAAGTCTTAAATTTCTAAAAAGAATGCTTTATACATTGAAGAATGTTGTGCAATTTTCTGTACTAGTCCCTTAGTGTTTTTATTGTTTGTCATGTGTGAAGGGATTAGGAAATATGTTTTTCTGATTTAAATTAAGTTTGAGGGCTATGGGGATAGCTGTCAGCAAATGGGCTCAGTATATTCTTTATTATAAGCCTAACCATCCTCTTGGGTACGTTTTCTATTTTGAAAGCTAATTCTGACTTCATTCAGTGCAACCAAGGGTCCAAAAGTTTACAAAGTAACTATTGGAAAGAAGAACAAGAATATGTAAATTATTTTTATTAGACCATACGTTAAAACATCTGCTTCCCCAATCCAATAAAAATATGAAAATGTGTTAATCTATCACAGATATATACTCTAGATTTTTATTTAGAGTCCATCTAGGTATATATATATATGTAGTATTTATATTATACAAGATGGGCTCCTACAAATGAAAATAATAATTAATTTCAATTGAACTATTTCATTACTCTCTTTCTTTTCTCTTCATCCCATATGAAGAGATCCGATTCTTTTCAGCATAAGGACAATGCCACCGTAATAAAGTATGAGTGGAAGGCAATGGTTGGAATCACCAAAAATCTAAGTCAGATAAATTTTAATAAGTTGGCTTAATTGCCATCTGGAGGAGAAACTCATTCTTATGTCATGCTTATTTTGACGTCTTAGCCCTTTGTTTATTTACTATGATTATAGTTAGCTCAGAAATGCAAAATTTACAATGAACTGTGCCTATTTTGAGGTAATTTAAGCAATAGAAATGTAGCAAGTATTTTCAGTTTTATGTTTATGATGTAAAATTATAGCAATTAGATGTTAATGATCTCCTTCCCCTAAATATACTCCATATACTCCATATATCATCACTCAGTCACATAGAAAATAAACATCCTTTGAAAATGTCATACGCTCATTAATTTCACTAATTCAGCAAATTTTTACTAAGCATCTTCCATGTGTTGCACACTCTCTTAGGTCCTGGGGAGACACTAAAGAAGACAGGGAACATTTGTCTTCATGGAGTTTATATTTCAGAAAGCATATTTTTGAAAACTAAAGATGTACATTCAATTCAATTTAATAAGCACTTACTACTTATACAATATTTTTCTAGCTCCCATGGATATCAGAAGATAAAATATTTCCATGACTTAAATGTCATCTGTCTATAACATCCCTCAATTCTAAACTAATTGCTTTCTCATCTCTATCCCTATGATAGTTCCTGTGTACCTGTTTCATAGCAGGTATCAGGACATTATACTGTTTTGTGTGCATATCTATCTTTTCTTTGGTGGGCTCCATGCAGATCTGCACCCTGTTTTATCTTTTATGCCAGTGAAGAGCACATATCTGCCCAAATATACAAGTGAACCTGAAGTCTGATTAGGTAGCTTCTGCCCACTGCAAGCTTTCATTTCAGAGAAAAGAAAAAGAAGGCAGAGTAACCCATGCTTGGAGGAACAAAGTCCTGTAAGAGATAGGCATTGCTTCAAGGTTAAGGGAACCTTCACAGGATAACAGTTTAAAAGACAAGGTGAGGACTTATTTAATGTGCTAAGTGAGGAATGCTAATTATCAACTTTGTAGAAAAAAAATAAATTTCCCAGGTATTTAAATTATAAAACTTGAGGGAATCACAAGGTCTGTCTATTACAGCCATACAGAAGAAGCAGCTAAACAAACTCAAGCATGAAATGACTTCTTTTTAAAAGATTCCACTGCTCAATCATAAACTATCTTACGGTCTAATTTGTGTGCCCATCTTGCATTGCCTATAACATTATGTATTTTTCACATACTGTATTTCTGAGTCTCTTCTTGAATGAGTCAGAAGAGAGTAGACAAGTGATTATGTACAAAGATTAGATATGCAGAATTCTACAATTTCAGTACCAATAAAATTGGAACAGTTCCTGTTTACTGAATGCCATGGGCTGGAACTCCGAAAAACTTCATAGCTACTGAGAAACCACTCTTCTGGTGTCAAAAATGCCACCATCATCTCACAGACAAGAGAATTTTATATGAGAAATAGAGCAGACTTGTGATAAAGAAGACAAAGGCAAGGCCCTTCATTTTCTTGGCAAAAGCACTCGACAGTCTCTCTACCTCATCCCATCCCCCTCACTCCCAGGAAAACTGCTCTGGGGAACACATGGAAACTATTTGTTCATGTTTTCTCAATGGAAATATGTTCAGTCCATGGAATGCCTGAAGGACAGACCTTTCACATAAATCGACCATTTCCAGATTTAAATAAGAGGTTGAATGGATTTAAGGGAGTTTTCTGAATTGCCAAACACAGTGCTTTCAACAAAGATTCAGACTTCTATTGAAGAAAGGAGCTAAAGAAGTCACTATGCATTTTTTGTATTTTGGTTTTTAATCTATATGGTTTTGAGTTATTATAGAAACCCCCTGAGGCCAGGCCTCAAATTGCTACCACTGTTATATTGCCACAGGCACACAGCAAGGTAACCTATCTCAAGAAAATCCAGTCTACAGGGCTTGGTTCTTGGTCTCAGAAAGCTCTATCATTTGCCCCTTGTGGTGATTTTGACCCATAATGATCACCTTCTTTGTTACGGCACTTAAGGAGCCCAACTGCTTTGCCTTCCAAGTACTGGTGCCTTGAGTGGTGATGAACACATTTGTTTACATTCCTGAATTGAAAAGAGCCTTCTCACCACATTATGGTGCAGGTTCCAGTGACTGACAGGAAAATGGCACTGCACTTTTCCCAAAGATTAGGTAAGGCGCTCTTGTGACCATGATTCCAGCCTGACCCAGCGGGAACAATAGTTTATTTCAAAATCATTAAGAGCCATATAAACTCATCTGAAGGTATCTTTACTTCCTCCATAATTGACGGCCACAGCAGAGCACCTAGAACAAAATCTGTGACCTTTTACGTTGCAAATAAGGTATTTCTGTTGGCTACTGTTAACTTTGTTTTTCCCCATAGCAGGGCCAGATGAAATTATAATACATCAATATACATACATATGTGTACACACATGCTATCCAGATCCTTCTTTTCATAAAAGCTTATACTTTGAATGGTCTGTACACAACATATATTATGCTGGCCTTTCAAGACAAGGCTATCTGAAAAAAATGATATTAAAAGAAATGTAAGATTAAAATGGAAATTGATTCCCAAGCCTTTCAGGCTACAAGTATTCATTTTGACAAATACCTTCTGTCCCAATATGATATTAAGAAGAGAATCCATCCCATATCCTAAACCCATGAAGTATATCTAGACTTTACTGTTTAAATTGCAGCTCCTGGAAATACTCAGCTTCCACACGTATAGTCTCAGTGTAATTCAACCTCCGTTTTTCATCAGTAAATTGTGATCATGATCAAGTTTCTTAGAATATTGATGTGTTCACTCGGGTTCAAGACTGGTTAGTGTGGATGTACTTTCTAGTCTTAGAAAGCTGTCAATCTGATTGAGTCACTTAAGAGGAAGGTCTCTTTAGAAAGCAAGAGCTAAGGGGCCGGTGCTGTGGCATAGCAGGCAAAGCCACTGCCTGAAGTGCCTGCATCCCAAATGGGCACCAGTTCAAGTCCTGGCTGCTCCACTTCTGATCCAGCTCTCTGCTATGACTTGGGAAAACAGTAGAAGATGGTCCAAGGCCTTGGGCCTCTGCACCCATGTGGGAGACCCGGAAGAAGCTCCTGGCTCCTGGCTTCAGATGGGCCCAGCTTCAGTAGTTGTGGTCAACTGGGGAATGAACCAGTGGATGGAAGACCTCTCTCTTTTCTGCCTCTCCTTCTCTCTCTGTGTAACTCTGACTTTCAAATAAATAAATCAATCTTTAAAAAAATGAAAAGAAAGCAACAGATAAGCTACAAGATCACTAGATAAGCTTCCAGTATTGATTTTCGACCAAAACGTATTTTCTGCTGTTGTCTTTCCATGCAGACCTTTGATGCCCGAGGAATGCAGGGCCACAGTGCAGCCTGCACAGACGCTGGCTTCCGAGTGCTCCCGGCTCTGTCGGAATGGCTACTGCACCCCCACAGGCAGATGCTGTTGCAGTCCAGGCTGGGAAGGGGACTTCTGCAGAACCGGTTAGTATACCTTTGTCTCTAGGAAAGACTGGGGCTGGAACAGTCCGCAGGTACTCGAGAACTCAAACATCAGCCATTTCTTCTAGAATTGTATAGTGTTGAAAAATAGTTTGCCATCTATAATAATAGTCACACTCTTCTGTTTCTGAACTTAGAAATGAACCCTCTTCCATTTCCTAAGTGGAAACTAGGCACTCACGTAAGTTCATCCTTAGCATAAAAGACTTTTAAATGACTGAGTCCTTTCATAAGGCAGAAAAATGAAAACAGCACTGCCGGGTCATCTCTGCTGGGCTCTCCGTCCTGGCTTCTGAGATTTCACACTAGCCAGTGACTGAGTGTTTGCAAGGCCGTCTCCAAGTGCCAGCATTTTCCAGACACCCCATAAATGCCCTCCCTTGCTTTACTGCCTGCTTTCTGGCTTCAGCACACTGAAAGTGGGGGGTTTTCAGTGAGTGTGATTAAATACGAGGGGGAAATGCAATTATCTGGAGGCATATTATGAGATTTTTTTAATTCTTTTTGCCACTCCCTTGTGAGCCATCAACTAGGTGTGCAGCGTCTCAGAAAGAGGGAAGGAGATTTGCTCTGGGGTTGTTCTCTCCTTGGATGGGAGATTTACTCAGTGTTGTTCACTGATGTTCAAGTTCTGCTTGGTGTGAAGTAAGAAAACTGGATACATTCAGGGATACAGGGGCTAAAGTGTTTATGTTGAAAATGCATATTCACCAACCAGCATTGACAAATTACTTTGAAAACATTGTGATCTTTGCTGTTTGAAATATTGAAGTAATCCTTGTTAATGAAAACTAAAGTCCCAAATTAATAGTTAATATTATTCTTAATTTATAAATACTATCATTTTTCTTATACAAAAGATGTATTTCTTTCAGAAAATTATAATCATAACTTGCCTACTTTATATATGATCTAACCACACCAATCAATATTTATAGTTATATGTGACTATGGTATACATTTGAAGCTTAAATTGCTTTAGCATTAATGACATTAGGTAATTAATTTAGTACATGTAATTAAAATCTTGGATTGCATATCTAGGAAAGAGCTATCAATATTAAAACTCAACAGCAATTAAGTAATTACATATTTAAAGCAAATACTTTATTGACAAGTTCAATCTCCTTTTCCACTAGCTGACCAAAAAATAAGAATCA
Source organism: Oryctolagus cuniculus (assembly GCF_051225735.1). Classification (NCBI taxonomy): domain Eukaryota; kingdom Metazoa; phylum Chordata; class Mammalia; order Lagomorpha; family Leporidae; genus Oryctolagus; species Oryctolagus cuniculus. The sequence continues at coordinate 49,584,569 of NC_142874.1, read as the reverse complement.
ATATTCAAATATAATACCATTCAAATTCCTGATAATCTGTCATCCCTCTGCTTCCTTCCTTGCCTAACAATTTCTATTCTCTCTCTGCTTCTTTATGCTGCATTCGTTCTGCTGTATTCTATTCTGCATTTATTAACCTGCTGTATCACCTTAAGTCATCAGTTAACAGATTCTTACTGAGTGCCTTCTAGGGACAGGGTGCTTAAACTTAGGGTGAACAAATTGTTTTGCATGCAATAGACATTATACATACCTTAGTAGATAGTAATAATATGTGATGTAAAGCAAAATATGCACTTTGAGTTCACATGAAGTTTCATTACAGTAAACCATCTTCATCTTTTCACCAAAAAAATTTAAGTAGTTTTAGTACACAAAATATGCCCAAATCATGTTATATAGAATTAATCTATTGGGATATTTTAGACCAAAAGGAGAACTTTATTCATATATCCACATAGTTGACTCACCTCCCACAAATTGAAAAGAGAAAATAGTCAGTTTATTTTCTTCTAATGCTTTCTTTTTCATGCATCAGCCACAGATCCCTGGATTTTGATTAAGGTGAAAATGACCTTGTCCTATCAAAGTAAAAGGAAATGTATTCAAGGGATTTGATTCTCTTCACAGTGACTGCACAGCCCAGATTTATCTTATCAATAAAAGGCAATTAATTTAAATACTTGATTTTATGTCTCCCTTTGATTTTAGCAGTATGTCTTCACAATCCCCATTTAGAGTATAGTGGTAAAAAGTCTTTAATGAAGTAATTCTGGGCTGTGGTTTAACCACAAGGAACATTTCTTAGAACATCCTTCTTTAGCCAATTGTACTGAGCCCAGGAATGGCCTCAAAGTCTAACCAGAGAGTGAAACCCGCACTCTGTGCGCCTTGGCAGCAGGAGGAGGAAGAACCCAAGGGAGTCCATTTGGCGAATTTTCCATCCGACTCACATCAAGAACTGACCATTCCTTTATGCTGTGTTGGAAAAGCCAGGGGCACTGTATCTCTGTCTCTCAGGCTAGGACCCACATTGAGTTCCAACCTGGGGGCAGGGGAACATAGGTTTTTGGAAAGCCCTCTAGAAATAAATACAGAGTGGAAAGGACTGGACACTTCCCTCTCAGAGTCAGTTCTGCAAAGGATTGAAATACCTTCCCATGATCTCTGCTTTTCTAGAAATATCTCCCATCCTCTGCTGAGTTCTAGCCCCCAAATAATATGGAGTTTGTGGCCAGCTACCTCGTTGTTTCCCTCTCTTCTCCTGCTCATTAAGTATCTGTTGATCTTCTCTTGGGTGCTGTTCTGACATACGGAATGACAGTGCAATGTTATTGCTGTTTTTCTTCTCCCAGCAAAATGCGAGCCACCGTGTCGCCATGGAGGTGTCTGTGTTAGACCGAACAAGTGCCTCTGTAAAAAGGGCTACCTTGGTCCTCAGTGTGAACAAGTGGACAGAAACATCCGCAGAGTGACCAGGGCAGGTATTCTTGATCAGATCATTGACATGACATCTTATTTGCTGGATCTAACAAGTTACATTGTATAGTTTCTGGGACTGTTTGAATACTCCTTTCCAATGGGCATTTATTTTCATCCTGTCATTAAAAAGAAAGACTGTTATCCTGCTACACACTTCTGTGATTTCATTTTCTTTTATTTAAAAATAATTTCTGGAAATGTGCAGATCCTCTGTGTGTATGTTAGCACGTTTGTTCACATATGCACGTACACACACACACTCACAACCCCAATACACTTGGTTGCATAACAGATGGATTTAAAAAAAAAATACTTCCTTGTGTGGAGTAATTTACACAGAAATTCCATTGTAAATTGATAACGGAATTTTTATGTCACCAGAAGAGACTATTTGACTTCCCAGGAATTTTCTGTCTGTAATAACTAAAGTCAACTTTAATAGAGTTTTGAGACATTACTGTGCAATCTGATGGATCTAATAAAAAAGCAATATTTTTATATTAAAGGACTTTAATATGAGAGAATGTTTCAGAACTCCCTGATGAATTTCTGAATGAGCAACTTGATATAAAATTGTAATCTTCCTTTTTATCAATGTATTCGATTAAAGAATGTTATGCACTTATCTTTTTATTGGCAGAGAAATCTGGTTACTCCAGCTTAATCTCAAGATTGTTTTCAAGTGTTTTATAATTAAATCATAACAGCATATTTTGAAATCAGTCTTCCTAAAAGGTCTGCTTTTATTGTATATTTTATTTAACAATAGGCACTGGGTTTGTGTTACATATTTATATTTTTTATTTTATTTTTATAATATAGACATCATCTAGATGAAACACCTTTACCCTCTCCTGTAAAATACTAAAGTTACATTTTTCACCAACTTAATTGGAAAGAAGGGGAGTGAGAAAGCAGTCTTTAATGTGATGTGGATCTAATCTAGCAATGTATCCTTTTGCCAACATGTAATCATTAACGACGGATGAAAAAGCAAGAAAACAGCTAATCCTTATAAAATTCCAGCATTAAACATTTGTAAAGTGCTTTTCACCATAGCAAGACCGTCAGAGTATATGTGATTAGAATGTTGTCAATTTCACACTGAATCGAACCTCACTGGAGAAGAGCTCACTGGTTTTGAACAAATCTTGGCTATGTAAGCTGTCACTTGTACAAATTTTTAATGTAATAATTCTTGCCAAATATGACTTCTAAGATACATATTCCTTCAGAACTCAATGAAAATACACCTTGGTTAATGTATCAATAAATATTCTATAACTGTTCTGTTCAGGTTTTTAAAGAACTGACATGTTCTAACTGAAAGTGCAAAAACTCTGGTAGATCGATTTTTTTTTTAATGGTTTTCCAGGCCAACCCTCCAGGTCTGGATTTCAACAAAAGTCTAAGGCCTCTTTGCACTACTGAGAAAACACATCTACTCATGACAAGTGCACACCCACTGCACTGTCCTCCTTCTGTAAACATCCATTCCTCTAGAATCTAAATTGTAGAGTAGCATGGATTATCAGCACCAGCTGACTTTCCAAGCCAGCTCCTTACCTTTAGGAATATGAGCCTCAGTTAAATAAAGTTCTGGTAGCTAGTAATTCTCTATGGGTTTTAAGTGCGAGATTTGCAATTAAGGCACAGTGAGCATTTATATAGAAACCACAATGTAGAAAGGTTGGTTAAGTGCACTGCTCTTGTCTTCCATATATGATTACTTAAGTTTCAAGTGACCTCATGCCAAATGGAAATGGGTTGAGAAATCTTGGTTCAGTGCTTAGTGAACAATAGCCTGCATTAAAAAGTGCATGCATAATTTTGCACGATTTAGATTCAATTGACAGTCTATTCAAAGAAGTCTCAGGATTAAATGAGCATGGAGACCAAATTGCCCTCTTACCCCAGAAAAGGGGTGGTCCTTTCTAGTCACTCTAACACTTCATTGGCCCAACAGTGTGACAAATCTTGCAATGAACCATGCAGTAGCCTGCATCTGTAGGTTAATAGCAATCTTTTGTCTCCATTGCTTTCTCTTCATAGCCCTTTAACTGAATTCCATCACAGAAAGTTTTACAATTAAAAAAAAATGTCCTGACAACCATTTTTGTAAATGAACCTTACCATCTAATCGTCCCTTATTCAACGTGGGTGACATTAACAAAATGTGAACTTCTTGTGAGGGAGCCAGCTGTCGAAATCTGTCAAATTGTGCAGTTTTATTACACATTCCCTCATTCATAGCTTCACCAAACACAATAAGGACACTGCTGTATATTCAGCGAAATCTGAAAAATCAAATGTTGTTTCTTATGTTTTTAATCTTTCCATCTTCTCCTCTGAAGAGAAAGTGTCCTATCGCCACTAGTTCTATTTAAAAATATCTATTAAAGGGGCCAGCCTTTTTCATACAGCCTTTTCCCAAGTGAAAGAGTTTAATGTGGGTTTAGCAAAACATGTACCCCAGGTGTCAACTGCCTTTTCTATTGTGAATCTTTAGAACAAAAGAGCAAATTCCTCAAAAAAGAAGATAGCACAATCCATGGATATTAAACTCAAGCAAAGAAAGTAGAGGCATGAGATTCATTTCTTTCTGCCCTTAGGAGAAAAGTAGATGGTGGTGGCTAATTGATGGCTCCGTATTTGAAACGAAGTGGTCAATTCAGAAACAATCTCTTTGACCTTTTCTTTTAAGTAGGTTTTTTAAATGCATGACTGGGAAATTATCTGCAGTGATTCGTGATGAGAGGCAGGTAGGAACTGATTTAAAAGTACTGCTAAGAAAAAGTTACTGTTTCATCACATGGAAGGCAACATCTACCACATTCCTAAAAGCACACAAGGCTAACGTCCTTGGGATGAATGCTGATGTGTAGGAGGAGGATGAAATAAAGAAATAGAAAAGTGACCATTCTAGAATTTAAGGCTTGGGTATCAATTAAGTGTGAAATGATGCCAGAGTAGTTTTAAACAATTACAAACCATCTTTCTCTCATCAGTTTCTGCCAAACTCTCACACTGGATTATAGAACTAGTTCTCTTGACAGTTATTGAAGGCATTGATAAGAAAATTGAATTGAGAGATCACTGAAGTTATAAAGGAGGAAAGATTTAAGAGTGATAGCACAAAGTGCTTCCATTTATATTTTTCTTCTTGGAACTTTATTCCAATATAGCTTCTTAAAATATATCTTTTATTTTATGACAAGAACTCAGATATTTTCTCAGATTAATGGGCTATTTTAGGAAGAAAGAACAAGGAGTCAGAACACAGACATAGACATAGACATATCCAAAATAGGAAACTTCTTTTTGTCATTTGTATTTCTCAGAGCAATCTCTCTTCTTCCCTATTTCTTTCTTTGCAAATAATTATATTTAATCTGCTTAACATTTTAAGTCCATATTTTGATATTGTTTTTATCTCTGGATCATAATTTAAACAATGAGACTACTAGGTGTAAAACAGGAAGTTAGATGCTACTTGCAAGGTCCTTCAAATGCATACAATTTAAACTTAGTCCAACTTTCTATTAAGTCTCCTAGCTTTGAAACATAAAAGGGAAACAGCTCAGATTTTTAAGAGGAAAAACAAGATATACCATGGGCGACTGTAGTTGGCCAACTAACAACATCATTTTTGAGCATAGAATGCTACCTCTAGTATCTGTGTCTTCTCCCCCCTCCATTGTATAGATGTTACCCACAATCTTTGTCCTTTCTTCCCTCCACGTCTTCATTTTTACCTCTTTCCTCTTCCCACTCCTCTATTTTTTATTGTTTTTTCCTAAATAAACATGTCTTCAGTATATGCTTAATTAAGGCATCCTGGAGTAGTTTTCTTTTGCTTTTGCATTTTTGATTTCTATTGATTTCTTCTAGTGTCACATTTGATCAAATTTGATAGCAACAACAACATTGAACAAAGAGCTAGACTGATCTATTACAGTCACTGAAAGTAACCAACAATCCAGATATTCCCATGCAGTTATTCTATCATAGCTACAAGAAAGATGTGGAAAGGAGCTCCACTCAAGAGTCTATGCTAACAATCAGGAACATTAGTAGCTATTTCCCATCCGAGCAACAGTCATCTCTATAGAATCTATTACAGGGGAAGATCATTGCAAACCTGTTAGGAAAAAATAGCTAGTGTTTGTTAGTCTATGTAGACTTGGAATCTTCTTTCCTCTATCCATGGGATGAGATTTGGCTTGTAGAGAACCCAGACCAAAGTCCCATGCCCAGAAAATATACCCCCAAGAGATTGGTGGACCTATTACTGGCATTGCTAAGAATACCCTCAGATAGGCCCCCTTTAGAATATCTGAAGAGAAATAATGTTTTCTTATCTTACCTTCATTCTCTTCATCATTGTAGCTTGGTCTCAACTCCCAATAGTAAATATGATGCTAAAGAAAATGGAAAATCCAAGAAGAGAAACATATCAATATTAAAACCATTACCATGGAGCCTGCCAAACAGTAACCCTAGCCAACTTAAAGCTTGTTCCTCTTAAGTGTCTCCTTTGAATAAGTTTGGGAAACTGCCTTAAGATAATAACATTTTGGGAGAGAAAGATGTGTTCCTGTGAGTGTAAGTCGATACTGTTGAGCTGTTTTCTTAATTGTGGACATGGTTGCTGAAGATGCTATAAACAGGTTTGTTCATTTGTGATAAGCACTCTTAAATTCCTCATGACTTATGAACCTACAGTGCATCCATGATATCTACCTTGCTTTCCCATACATTTGTATTGGTCATATAGATGTAATTTGAAAAAAGAAAACATCAGTAATGGATCCCAACATAAAGCCTTACACCTAAAATCTGTTGTTTTTTTAAAGCCAGATTACACAGTGACTTTAAAAAATAATATCAACTCCTCATTAATTCTAAGGTTATCTCTGTCATGCATATCACAAAGTAAGAAGTAATTTTTCATTCACAATTTTTTTGTTTTTGTTTTAATATGTAGATTATGTCTACTTAAATCCAAAGTATATGTATTCATAAAGACAAGTTAACGTGAATGCAAGGTGCATTTTCTCAATCAGCTATCATTTTTTGAGTCAAAAAACAAATCATCTTTTAGAACAGAAGATAGAAAGAACTGAACATTAACAGTGATGGAAACATTCATGATAACTAAATATAAAATAAGCTTTGTGCTCATGAGTAGAAACTAACTCCTGTGCATTTTCCTTTGCACTAAATTACTAGGCTATGGCTGCCATTCATATGAGCAAGGTGTGATCATGTTCGATATGATCTACTCCCCAAATGAATGTTGTATGCTTCTTTACTTCTTAGTCTCAAACCCTGAGACATGACATTCCTAGAGTAAATTCAGATTTCATATACTGTAGAGCCCCTCTCATAATTCTGTTGTTGAGAAACCAAATTGGCAATCTTATGACATAGATGTTTCCCATGTCTCATTATGTTCACAGGGTATGTTTGGACATGCATTTCACCAAGAACCATGTAGTAACAAGATAAATGATAACTGAGACAACTGAGGTACTATGGAATTTTTGGAACTTGATTGCCTGGGACATGCTACAGTGGACGATTTATTTAAAAGAAGTCCATTTAATTAAAATGAAAAGATATTGAATCATTATAAATAATAAGTATAAAATAATACTAAAATGAAAACCCTATGTGTTTCCCAGCTTTCTCTGTGATTGATTTTGTTCAGTTTAAAAGAACAGTAACCTTTAAAATTTTTCTACCATTTTGACTTTCTTAGTTTTCCATTTTCCTTTAGGTTGTTGAAAGTTAGGGAAGTTTGTCCATAGCCTTATTCATAGACAATGCCAGAATCAACCAATACTTGGATTCCTGTACATAAGAGGCAGAAGGCTATACGTACAGGTTAAGAGAGCATGGTTACTATTTGTACTCGCTGAATTTTCTATAAATATTCTGCAAAGTGACGAGCAAATTCACTGGCTCAGATGATCCCTCTGAGCTTGAATTAATCCTCTTTATTTAATCAAGTTATTAGAATATGAAGGTTTTTGTGAATGATACTATAGTATTCAGCCATCCACCCATTTATTAACTCAACAAATATTTATCAAAGTGCCTAGCAGGATTATCTGCTGTGGAACAGGCAAGGATGTTTACAGGGAGGTTGTGAGGCTGGTGGGTATGATGAACATGTTTGAAGTGAAAGACAATAGTCACATCCACTCAGCTCCAGTTCAGTGCAACATTAGAATCCAGCAGTAATAGTACAGATGGCCTAAGCTACACCTGTGTGTATCTGTATGTGTGCACACACCTATGTATATATATTTATCTATCTGTACAAACACTACATATGTATACACACTATCTATGTAATATATAATATATGTATAATGCATATAAATTCTAACAAGTGTATTTGTGTTATCTTTAAAATAGAACAATTGTATCTTGAAGTGGTAAATGCAGAGAATTGGTTTTATTGTTGATCTGTGGATTTAATGATTTTTAGGTGAAAAGGATGTTTAAGTGTATAATTTCTTTTCTTAATTTAATATATTTATGTAAATGCATGCCTGAAATTTGGTTAGATTGGCTGTGTTTTGTGTCTTTTAACATGATCAAATGTATTAAACTTTATCTTATGACTTACACATGTGCTATTTCAAAATTCTTTTTTATCTTAGAATTTAAGAGAAACGTTCCCATATATTCAGGCTTATTACATAAACACTAATTTTTAAATATGCCAAACCCAAAGAACTTCAAAATGTTCTTGTCTGTTGTCATTATTCATGTTATAATTTGAAATTTTTCCACTCCCCCAGATATAAGCCAGTGTTAAGGGTCCATTTAATTGTATCAGTAGATATATTAGACAACCATGAAGATGTTCCAGTGATTTGAATTTAATTTACAAGTGACTTAAGCCTAATGTTCAAAAATAAGGAAGAATTAACAAGTGAAAAATATAGGAAAGTAGTTAAGAACACTGGTACCCAAATTAAAGTGATGAATGGGCAGGGATTTGAAAAAAGATCATTCCTTCAAACTTTGCTGACCTTGCCATCTTGCTTCTACCCTATCAAGAATATTTGTGCAAGCTCTGACCTGAATATGAATATAAGGTCTTCCGGTTTTCTTTTCTTTTCTCTTTTTTTTTTTTTTTTTTTTTGACAGGCAGAGTGGACAGTGAGAGAGAGAGACAGAGAGAAAGGTCTTCCTTTTGCCGTTGGTTCACCCTCTAATGGCCACTGTGGCCGGTGCACCGCGCTGATCCGATGGCAGGAGCCAGGTACTTATCCTGGTCTCCCGTGGGGTGCAGGGCCCAAGCACTTGGGCCATCCTTCACTGCACTCCCGGGCCACAGCAGAGAGCTGGCCTGGAAGAGGGGCAACCGGGACAGAATCTGGTGCCCTGACCGGGACTAGAACCCAGGGTGCTGGCGCCGCAAGGCAGAGGATTAGCCTAGTGAGCCGCAGTGCCGGCCCGGTTTTCTTTAAGAATGCATAATCCTTTCATCTAAGCCCCCTTTCTTCCTGGGTAAATGCATCTTTTCTACACATTGAAAGGAAAAGTTGTTCATCTATAAGAGATTATTATTTCTAACAATAAAATGTGTGGCAAGGTGCTTATTCCCAAAGCACCCTAAAATCAAGTTACTTCCTCGAAGTTTGAAGTTCTGCAGAGACACTCATTCCCTCAGTGGCCCAGGAAGCACCAGAGTGCCCCAGGCACTGCCCTTCCAGCTCTTAGAACTTGTCCCCATACATTAGCCTAGGAGCACCTTCTGTTTCCTGTGTCTTCTACATTCTGAATCCCTGATAGACTCAGACGAGTTTCTACATGCTTGAAGATCATAGCACATACACACAGTCTAGAAGCGAAGTGGTTTCTGGCTGTCACTCATCTCCAGATTTTTTGGCTTCTCAGCTCTGCTATGGTCACTGCAATCAGTTCTTAGCTTTAACTTCCCTCTGTTGTAAACACTTGAAATGGTTTCCACATCCCTTTTTGGATTCTGATTAATCCATATATTAATGGGAGTGAATTGGACATAGATGAGAAGGGCAATGGTGTCATGGAACTATAAAGTCACCTACTGAGATCTTTGGAACCTTAAGAAACCATTATCTTGGATCCCTATACAATCACAATAAATGAGGTTAGAGGGATCCTACCTCCAAACCTCACACGTAACTCTTGAATTTCTAAGCCAGCTACCAAGGACAAGGTCCATACTGTAACATCACTGAGAATTTTCCTATTTCACATTTGGACTATTACAACCATAAGCTGTCAGTTTCCCTGGGAGTCTGACAGCTAATGTGACAGACATGTCTATGAACTCGCTCATTCACACTCGTTTTAGAAAATGATTATTTACTATTATTTTTTAAGATTTATTTATTTATTTGAAAGGCAGAGTTACAGAAAGGAAGAGGCAGAAAGAGAGAGAGAGAGAAAAGAGAGAGAGAGAGAGGTCTTCCATCTGCTTGTTCACTCCACAGATGGCTGCAATGGCCAGAGCTGGGCCGATCCGAAGCCAGCAGCCAGGAGCTTTTTCCAGGTCTCCCATGTGGGTGCAGGGGTACAAGGAGTTGGGCCATCTTCTACTGCTTTCCCAGGCCATAGCAGAGAGCTGGATTGGAAGTGGAGCATCCAGGACTCAAACTGGTGCCCATATGGGCTGCCGGCACTGCAGGCAGTGGCTTTACCCATTATGCCACAGAACTGGCCCCTCTTTTTTTTTTTTTTTTTTTTTTAATAAAGACTTACTTGTTTGAAAGACTTACAGAGAGAGAGAGAGAGAGAGAGAGAGAGAGGTCTTCCATCCGCTGGTTCACTCTCCAGTTGGCTGCCACGGCCAGAGCTGAGCCAATCTGAAGCCAGGAGCCAGGAGCCTCCTCCAGGTCTCCCATGCAGGCACAGGGGCCAAGCACATCTTCTGCTTTCTCAAGCTACAGCAGAGAGCTGGATCAGAAGTGGAGCAGCTGGGACTCGAACCATATGGGATGCCAGCGCTGCTTTACCCGCTACACCACAGTGCCGACTCCTATACTGTTTCTAATGGGAATATAATTTAAAATACCAACCATACTTAGTATTTCATCTTTGAGGTTCCAAAGATATCTTACTAAAGATTAAATCTTACCATCACTCAAAGACATGAAAGGATGAAAGGAAGGAAAATAATTTGAATGAAATATTTCTTTATTTTCATAACTTGATTTATATTTGATTCCTATACAGTATTTTCCAGGATTGGAATCAACTCAGAATTTAAAAAGGGAAAGGTAGGCAGAGAGAGGAAGGCTGGATAGCTCCTGACTATAAAACTCACTCTTCTTGGGACTACGCCAGCTTCAGAAACTACTTGAGCTCACTCTTGTAATTTAATAAGATGTTGTCAGATTCCTTTGACATATTTATGGCCTTATAATTAAAACTCCTTGATGCAAAATCCATGTGCTTCATGTAAAGCAATTTAGCTTATCATACACATGCCATGCTACGATCTACAGCTACCAAAAACCATGCATGCCAGACATGAGCTGTGAGATGCGGACCTGGGCCTGGATCTCCATCTTATTAGCCAAGTGATAGTGGGTATGTCTGTCACTGCATGGGACTCAGCTTCCTTTTGTATAAAATGAGGGAGCTGGAATCCTTCCTGCTCTGATATTACTATTAAATATGACTACTTAGAGCATCCTTGGGAACTGTAGATGTCATCGCAGGTCTATTTGACACAGTGAGTTAAGATGCTGTTTGTGATGCATACAAGCCATATCAGAGTGCCTGCGTTCAAGTCCTGGCTCCATTTCTGATTCCAGCTTCCTGCTACTAGGCACCCTAGGGGTCAGCAGGTGATGGCTCAAGTACTTAAGTTCCTGCCACCAGTGTGGAACGCTCAGATTGAGTTGTGGGCTCCTGGCTTCTGCCTAACCCAGACAGACACCCAGACATTGTGGGCATTTGGAGAGTGAAGCAGCAGATAGGAAATCTCTGTCTTTCTCTGTCTAGTAGTCCATGTCTCTCTCCCTTGGAAATAAAATAATTAATAAATAAATAAAATAAAATTGCAAAGCTTAGATAGAAATACATTAACCACTCCATTTCATTCATTTGTGCTGCTTAAGTAATTCTAAAGAACTTGCTTGCTTGTCTCTAGTCTTCCAGGCTCCTCTTCTCCCTGCTGCTGTCATCTTGGTGGGGATCTGGAACCCACTCATTGGTGTCTCCTACAGCTCTCGCTCTAAGTGTCTAAAACACCAGCCATCATTTCCCTGAAGCTGAGGAAGTACAGTGCTGCACTCTCTCCAGGGACCCTCAGGTCTGTTTTTGCAGCTCTTAGAAACATCATTGTGCCTTCTGTGCATTACATTCCCGAGACACTGCCATAAGCACACAACCTGACAGCGAGATAACCTATTCTGGGCACGTCCAAGGGCATACATGCCTGATTGATATAATCGAAAGTTGCCCAATGTGAGATTCAGAAGAAAGCATAACCGTGACTACTGGTTCTGCTCAGGCTGCCGTAACAAAGCGCTCCACACTGAGTGCTCAAACAACTGACTGCCTCCAGCCCTGGAGGCAGGGAGCCTGAAAACAGGGTGCCAGGAGTGCTGTGAGGGGGGATCTGCCCCAGGCCATCACCTCCTCTTCTCCCGCCCTCTGTGTCTCTGTCTCCGCATTTCTCTTGCCCAAGGACTCCAGTCATATTGTATTAAACTCCACCTTCCTGACCTCATTTCAACTTGACTCCCTCTGAAAAGACTCTTTCCCCAATAAAGTCGCATTTGGTTGTACTGGTTTTTGGACCTCAACATATGAACTTGGGGCAGGTAGATGAAGGGACACACAATTCAACCCTATCACCACTTCCCAGAAACGCACCAGACTTCCTGACGTCTCATTTTCACAGTCTAAGGCAACGCTTCTCAAACTTGAGGGTGCTGCCCGTCACCTGGGGATTTTGTTAAAACACAGCTTTTGATTGGGTAGGTCTGAGGTGGGGCCTCAGTTTCTCCCTCCAAAACTCTGGAGTTATGCTAACACTGCGGTCCACTGCCATCCTTGGAGGCACGGGATCTTGTTCGTGGCAGATGAGCTGTTTTAACTTCAAGGACAGAATAGTAGCACTGGAAAAGACTCCATGGAAACATGACCTCTACTTCTCTCCAAAAAGGAAACAAAGACAAGACCTGAATCTTAGTTCCCAGCTTGTGCATAAGTGAGTGTAGAACACACGACAGCGTCCGGTAAATGCATGTGCATGGCATTTGGTCATCTTCAGGGTGCTGGGGCGCCTTGCTCTTGACAGTGCTCCTCCTGATGTTTTTCTCAGTAATAGCCACAGAAGCATACAAATATGGTATTTTCATGTGTTTTAGAATTCATTTATATTCAAACTAAGTTGTGCTGCTGAAGTAACATGTACTATAACTCAATTATGTGCTCACTTTAGGTTGTGTAGATTGTGCCAAGACAGTATATACTAATATCAGACAACTGTGAAAACTCCTGAGATGAAAAAAATTAAAAATGATAAATATCATTGTGAATAAATACATTTAAATGAAGATACAGGGACAGGTACTACATAGCAGTTAGGATGCTGCTTGGGAGCCCACATCTCATATTGGAGTACCTAGGGTTCCCACTGTGTGCCTTTATATTTCATCCTACAAAATTTTCCTAAAGGAAAAAATTGGGGACCAATACAAAAGAATATTTGGGGGCTGGCGCACTGGCATTGCAGGTAAAGCCGCTATGTGCAGTGTCGGCATCCCAAATGGATGCCGGGTCAAGTCCCGGCTGCTTGACTTCTGATCCAGCTCTCTGCTATGGCCTGGGAAAGCAGTGGAAGATGGTCCAAGTGCTTGTGCCCCTGCATCTGCATGGGAGAGCTGGAAAAAGCTCTTGTCTTCAGATTGGCACACTCCGGCTATTGCATCCATTTGGGGAGTGAACCAGCGGATGGAAGATGTTTCTCTTCTCTCTCTCTCTCTCTCTCTCTCTCTGTGCCTCTGCCTCTCAGTAACTTTGCCTTTCAAATAAATAAATAAATAAATACATCTTAAAAAAAGAATCTATTAAAAAAAGAATATTTGGAGGAATAAAATCAAATCCATTATACTAATCAAAAAGTTTCAGCTCTAACAATTTTATCACATGCAGGCTGAAGTAACTATGAGGGTCAGCAATAAAGCCAGAGAATGTCGAGGTCCAAAGCAAGAGAGAAGAACACGTCTTCATAAACAGAGGTGGGCACAGTGATATGGCTACAATGAATGGAAATGAGTGGCTGCATTGCCAATAACAGCTAACACAAATATGGTGCTGTGCACAAGGCACACATTCTAAGAATTGTCAAGAACTGTGACAGACCTAAGGTTTTAATCCACTTAGAAGCTAATGAATTAGCCTGCCATGACTTCAGAGATGCTGTCAGAAGAGACACAACTCAAGGGCCAGAGGCAAAGGACACTTTCTTACAGAAACAGCCTCAACTAGCAACTGGTTCCCTGAATCCCAATTCCCGCCAGGTGGTGCAGGATAATATCTACAGATAATAGCTGCACAGGCAAGGGGTTCAGTTGTAGAGGGGGAACTTGAAGCTTAGGGATCCCAGACCTTTTATAAGGGACAGGAAATGAACCTACTTAATATTTGCGTTCGAGGGAGAAACTGTGTCTGTCTCCTAAGGCTGTTGGTCAAAGAAGCTTCCTTGAAAAGCTAGTTTAGAACTAAAGTTTCTGCTTGGAACATGTGCAAAAGCACCAAAGGTCCATGGATAATTGTCCCTCGGTGAGCACTTTATCTACAGTAACTCACTTAGCTCTCAGTACTCTTATGTCATGTGACATATGCAGAAATGGAAGCACATAGAATTCTCTCAGCTATTAAGGGGTAGTGAGGATTTGAACCCAGGAAATGTGATTATGGAGCAATCTAGTCCAACAGAAATATTATATAAACCATAATTCAAAATAATTAACATATATAAACAGAATTCAAAATTGTCACATTAAAAAAACTAAAAAGAAAAGAGTGAAATTAATTTTAATAATATAGTTTATGTAGGGGACTGGTGCTGTGGCGTAGCGGGTAAAGCCGCCGCCTGCAGTGCCGGCAGCCCATATGGGCACTGGTTCAAGTCCTGGCTGCCCCACTTCCAGAGACCTGGAAGAAGCTCCTGGCTGTGCAGCTCCGGCCATTGTGGCCAATTGGAGAATTAATCAGTGGAAGGAAGACCTCTCTCTGCCTCTCCTTCTCTCTCTGTGTAACTCTGACTTTCAAAAAAATTAAAAAAATATATATGCTGTTTATGTAGTTCAGTGCACACAGATTATTACCATCTCAACATATAATCAATATAAAAACTATTAGTAAAATACACTAGATGTTTATACATAGTCTTTGAAAGCCTGTAGGTATTCTATATTCACAGTACATCTCAATTCAGACAAAGTTTCATCAGAAACATTTGATCTATATTTAACTTGCATAAAATTTACAGTTGAATAAATAGGTTCACATACCCAAGCATATTGCTCCAAAAATACTTAAAAGCTTTCTACTGAGTAAACCATTACTTTCTAAAATTAAACCAATTAAAATAAAGCTATTTAAATAATCAGTTCTTCAGTCACAGGAGCCACATTTCCAAGTGCTCAATAACCACATGCAGTCAGTGGCTCCCTTATGGGACAGCTCTAGAACCTGTGCCCATAATCACTAATCTGCTTACGAAGAGAGTGCAATTGAAATGTACACATCTTACCTTGATCCTCCGCTCTTCTATTTTAATTACTGAATGAAGTCTAATTGTTCTTGATATACTTGCATGGAAAGTTGGTGAGAGATCAAGAGAAGGCAATTGAAAGAAGGCTCAGTGCACAGGCCCATGGTCACACAGACCTGGCCTTTATGTTTTAAATTATATTTTATTTTATAAACATTTTGTTAAGTTTTAAAAATTGATTTGAGAGGCAGAGAGGTAGAGGTAGAGGTAGACAGAGAGAGAGAGAGATTGAGAGAGAGACTGAGAGAGAGACAGACTGAGAGAGAGAGTTCCTATCTGCTTATTGACTACCCAAATGCCTTCAACAGCTAGGGCTGGGCAGACTAAAGCCAGGAGCCAGGTGTCGCTCCCCCTCCTCGTGGAGGAACGACACTGAACCCTGCGCTGTTCTCTCTGTCTGCTCGGCCCTCCCCGGGTTTGCTGCTGGTTCTTCCCGGGTTGGCTACTATCCCTTCCACCTCCGTGGAAGGGCAGTTCCCCCTGGCCACATTCCCCACTTCCGCAGGGGAGCGGCACACCGCCAGCCGGCTCTCTGGGGGCTGCACAGGTGTTCCTTCAGCTAGATGTTCCCCATAGATGTTCCCGGTGCATGCCGTCTCTCTCCTCCTTTATAGTCCTCCTCCGCCAATCCTAACTCGGCTGCCCACACGCCGAGTACGCTGCTCTCCTCCAATCAGGAGCAAGTCCTACAGTTTATTAGCTGAACTGGAGGCAGCTGTGTAGAAGCTGTTTACTTCTCTCCCAGCGCCATATTGTGGGAGAGCAGATGCATAGAATAAGTCTTAATTCCAGTAACTTAGTCCAGTCCGGATTGCTCCCCACACCAGGAACCCACCCCAGGTCTCCCACGTGGGTGGCAGCAACTCTATCATCCAACCGACTTCACTACCTCCTAGAATCTCCATTAGCAGGAAGCTGAATTCAGGAACCATAGTTGGATATCAACTGGTGACTTCCTTCACCAGGGTAAATGCCTCCCTTTGGCATTTAAAATAGGGCAGAGTTCCATCCGTAGCGGGAGCGGAGAGTGGACCCCAGAGAGCCCTGAGCAGCCCCACCGCCGCCGCTGGCCTGGTTACCATCACACACCGGGGGGAGCCGCAGCCGCAGCCGGCCCCAGTCACCATCACCACAACCATGAGCGGCGAGGCCGAGACCCAGCCGCTGCCCGCCGCCCCGGCCCCGCACCACCGGCAGCGCGCAGGGAGCAGCGGGCCCGGCGGCCTCGCATCTGCGGCACCTGCCAACTGGGACGAGAAGGTCTTTGCAACGAAGGTTTAGGGAACAGTCAAATGGTTCAGAGCAAGAAACAGACATGGTTTCACCCACAGGAGTGATACCAAAGATGTATTTACACACCGGCCTGCCATTCAGGAAGAAGAACCCAGGGAGATTCCTGCGCAGTGTAGGAGATGGAGAGACTGTGGAGTTTGATGTTGTTGAAGGAGAAAAGGGTGTGGAGGCAGCAAATGTTACAGGTCCTGGCAGAGCTCCAGTGCAAGGCAGTAACTATGCAGCAGAGGTAACCATTGTAGACGCTGTCCACGCCGCAGGGGTCCTCCACGCAATGACTAGCAGAATTACAGAATAGTGGGAGTGGGGAAAAGGCTCAGGGACCAGAGAGCCCCCGAAGGCCAGGCCCTCCTGCGGGCGAAGGTCCCCACCTCACTGCATGCGGAGCCCCACCCTCCTGTGCAGACAGAAGTGATGGAAGGTGCTGACAGCCAGGGCGCGGGTGAACAGGGTTTAGACCAGGGAGATGGAATGTGTGTCGGAGTTACAGACCAGGATTCTGCAGAAGTCCTCCTCGCCGAAGACAGCCTGGAGAGGACAGCAATGAAGAGGAGAAGGAAACTCAAGGAGAGGAGACCCAGGGTCGGCAGCCGCCTAAGCATCGGTACCCCAGCAACTTCCGTTTCAGATAGCCCTAAAATCACAGGATGGCCAACAGACAGAGCAGCCATCCACCAGCTGAGAATTCCTCGGCTCCAAGGCTGAGCAGGGCGGGGCTGAGTAAATGCTTAGCATCCCTGGCGCCCTGGCTCACTTGGTTAATCCTCCGCCTGCAGTGCCGGCATCCCATATGGATGCTGGGTTCTAGTCCTGGTTGCTCCTCTTCCAGTCCAGCTTTCTGCTGTGACCTGGGAGGGCAGTGGAGGATGGCCCAAGCCCTTGGGCCCCTACACCAGCGGCGGAGACCTGGAGGAAGCACCTGGCTCCTGGCTTCGGATGGGTGCAGCTCTGGCTGTGGCCAACTGGGGAGTGAACCAGCAGATGGACGACCTCTCTCTCCACCTCTCCTCTCTGTGTGTAACTCTTTCAAATAAATCATCTTAAAAAAAAAAAAAAAGCCTGGTTTTTCTCAATACACCTTTAAAGGTTTTTAAATTGTTTCATATCTGGTCAAGTTGAGTTTTTTTTAGAACTTCAGTTTTAACTTGTAATAAAAGTTTACAACTTGATTTTTTTTTTCAAAAAAGTCAACAAACTGAAAGTACCTGCTAATAAAGGTATTAAATAATAAAAAAATAAATAAAATGGGGCAACAGCACCTCTGAGAGTAACATAAGATGATCCACAGAAGAGGCTCAGCTCCGTATCTGGCATTAGTGCATCCTAAATTAATGTCAATGTTCATTTGGTATCTATAGTAATTTAATATGAAAGACCAAATAACAGTCCAACAGCAGATCATTGTAAGATACCCACTTGTTTCCTGGACAGAGGGCTAGTTCACTCTTTAATGCCAAAAACCTTGAACAGCAGACATTGCTAGCCAAACCACTAGGACATGAAATTTCTGAAAAGGTGTGTGTCTCTGACCGCTAATCTCCAGTCCCATTAATTCTCTGTTTTTGTAGACCAGCATTTCTCAAATTTTAACGTCCCTAGTTACCAGCTACCTGGAGATCTGGTTAAAATGCAGCTTATTTTTCACTAAGGGTGAAATGGAGCCTGAGAGTCTGCATTTCTAAGAATCTCTTAGTCCCAGTGCTGCTGCACCACAGATTCCTCTTTGAGTAGCAAAATTTTAGACAATTCTACAAGGGTACTTCAAGAATCTCATAGAAAATGGAATTAAAAGATTAGTTTAGGGGCCTGCACCTTGGCTCACTTGGTTAATCCTCCACCTGCATCCCATATGGGCACCGGGTTCTAGTCTCTTCCAGTTCAGCTCTCTGCTGTGGCCCGGGAGTGCAGAGGATGGCCCAAGTGATTGGGTCCCTGCACCCGCATGGGAGACCAGGAGGAAGCACCAGGCTCCTGGCTTTGGATCAGCACAGCTCTGACCGTTGCGGCCATTTGGGCAATGACCCAACGGAAGGAAGACCTTTCTTTTCTTTTTTTTTTTTTAACTTTTATTTAACGTCCCTCCCACCCGCAACCCTCCCCTCTCCCACTCCCTCTCCCCTTCCATTCACATCAAGATTCATTTTCGATTCTCTTTATATACAGAAGTTTAGCATACATTAAGTAAAGGTTTCAACAGTTTGCTCCCACACAGAAACATAAAGTGAAAAATAATAGATGATTTTTTTAAATGATGATGAAATCAGATCAGACCTATTGTCATGTTTAATCCCAGTGAGAGTCATGTTGGGAATTGATAATTTCTTCTTTTTTTTTTAACAGAAAATCAGTTTAGTACACATTAAGTAAAGATTTCAACAGTTTGCACCCCCATAGAAACACAAAGTGAAATATACTGTTTGAGTACTCGTTATAGCATTAAGCCTCAATGTACAGCACATTAAGGACAGAGATCCTACATGAGGAGTAAGTGCATAGTGACTCCTGTTGTTGACTTTACAAATTGACACTCCTGTTTATGGCATCAGTAATCTCCCTATGCACCAGTCATGAGTTTCCAAGGCTATGGAAGCCCCTTGAGTTCTCCAACTCTTATCTTGTTTAGACAAGGTCATAGTCAAAGTGGAGGTTCTCTCCTCCCTTCAGAGAAAGGTACCTCCTTCTTTGAAGACCTGTTCTTTCCACTGGGATCTCACTCACAGAGATCTTTCATTTAGGTGGTTGGTTGTTGTTTTTTTTTTTTTTTTTTTTTTTTTTTTTTTGCCAGAGTGTCTTGGCTTTCCATGCCTGAAATACTCTCATGGGCTTTTCAGCCAGATCCGAATGCCTTTAGGGCTGATTCTGAGGCCAGAGTGCTGTTTAGGACATCCGCCATTCTATGAGTCTACTGAGTATCTCGCTTCCCATGTTGGATCACTCTCCCCTTTATTTATTCTATCGGTTAGTATTAGCAGGTACTAGACTTGTTTATGTGCTCCCTTTGACTCTTAGTCCTTTCATTATGATCAATTGTGAACTGAAATTGATCACTTGGACTAGTGAGATGGCATTGGTACATGCCACCTTGATGGGATTAAATTGGAGTCCCCTGGTATGTTTCTAACTCTACCATTTGGGGCAAGTCAGCTTGAGCATGTCCCAGGAAGGAAGACCTTTCTCTCTGTCTCCCCTTCTCACTGTCTGTAACTCTACCTCTCAAATCAATAAATAAATCTTTTTTAAAAAGATCAGTTTATTTTGATATACAAATGTTTTAAATCCATGCCTACAAGGAGTCTTCAAAAAATAATGGAAATTGCATATTATGAAAAATTACACATGGATTTCAAAATTTTTAAAAGATTTCTTTCTTTCCCTTTGTTTGTTTCTTTCTTCCTTCCTTCTTTTCCTCACCCCTCCATCCCTCCCTCTTCTTTCCTTCCTTCCCTCCCTCCTTCCTCTCCTGTCCTTCTTTCCCTCCTACTCCCTCTCCTTTCTTCCTTCCCTCCTTTCTTCATTTATTTTAAACACAGAGCAGAGAGAGAGAGAGATCTTCCATCGGCTTGTTCAATGGCCAGGGCTGGGCCACACCAAAGTTAGGAGCCAGGTACTCTCATATGGGTAGCAGGGCCCCAAGCACTTGGGCCATCTTTTGCTACTTTCCCAGGCACATTAGCAGGGAGCTGGATTGGAAGTAGAGCAGCCGGGACTGAAACTGGCACTCTGATGTGGGGTACCAGCATCCTAGGCAGCAACTTAGCTTGCTGCACCACAATGCCAGCCCCAATTTGAAAATTTTTACACCAAAATAATCTTATTCTTTAATTTCATTTTTCCACAAACTTGGCTAAACTACCAATCGGTTTGTGATTCAAACTTTCAAAAATAATCACAAAACTGGTAAATAAGAATTAACCAAAATTTATGTTATATGCAAAAGGAAATGCCTTAAATGGATACTGAAGATGAAATACATCTGCATTGTAGGGAAGGCTTCATAAAGAGCAAAATTCCTCCCAAGGAATATGCCTCAGCCAAGGAAGTGAGGGCATCTAGGGCAGCGTGGAGATTCTTAAAACACATTGACCTCAAAGTGTAATTCAAGGTTGTGTGCCAGATCATGAACCGTTGCTGACATTTTAAATTAATCTGTGTTTATAGTCTGAGGCCCAGGGTCATCTGCACATGGCAAGTTGACAGGTCCTGGGCAACAGTGGAAACTGAGTCAGTCTCAGCACTCTCAGCTTAGTGGTCTTCTTGCTGGGTCATCTTCAAGAAACCATGGGAGGACAACATTTGGAAGAATTCCTCATCTGTACTTTGTTTCCTATTTGCTCCAATGGACATAAGGAGAGCTATCACAGTTCTGTAAACATCAAATGACATAATATAAAAGCACTTTGAAAAAAAAAAGGTTAGTAGTTGGTAGTCTTCCATGGATACAAATACAAATTGGGTGAAGTTTGGCATGCTAAACTGACCTAGTATCTCATTGGCATAATAGATGATATTGACAGCTTCTAGTAAGGAGAAAAGGGTCAGGGGACTTGACATTTATTTAAATTTGTCTATCCATTAGAAAAATAATCAAGGTCACAAATGACTTAATTACTCCAAATTTCTAAGTATTTATGTTGCCTCCCTTAAGTATTTATGTTGCCAATGATAATATTTATTCTCATCTTGTTTTCAAACATTTATTCCTGATGATGCAATTAATATATGACCATGCAGTCATGCTTTGTTGATAAGTCTACTGATTATCTAGCCAGACTCACTATATTACCAACTTTGGTAAAAACTATGTCCACATGCTTATAAAAAGTCATGCTAAATATCAAACACAGCAATCATGTGGAGGGTCTATGACATTTATTTCACAAAGCAGTTTGTTATCATTCTGAATGTGACCTCATAGTTTTACCCACTTTCAACAATTGCACTATAGATATACAAATGTACTTCAAAGAGTTCATGGAAAAATGGCATGAAAAGATGAGTTTAGGGATGGACATTAGACAAGCAGTCAGGATACTTGGGTCCCATTTCAGAATACCTGGTTTCGTTACCGACTGGCTCCTGATTCTAGCTTCATGCTAATGTAGACCCTGGGAAGCAGCAATGATGCCCAAGGAACTGGGTTCCTGCCACACTGTGGGAGATGTGGATTATAATCCTGGTTCCCAGTCTTGGTCCCAGCCCTTATTTTATTTTTAATTGAATTTTCCATGAATTTTTTTGAAATAACTTTATATATCTATAGAGTGGGTATTGAAAGTGAGTAAGAAATATATATAAAAGTTTATTTGGATGCAAAATTTTTTTAAAATCCATGCATAGCTTTTTTTACACAATACAATTTTTTTTAACTTTTATTCAATAAATATAAATTTCCAAAGTACAGCTTTTGGATTCCAGTGGCTCCCCCCCCATAACTTCCCTCCCACCCACAACCCTTCCATCTCCCGCTCCCTCTCCCATTCCATTCACATCAAGATTCATTTTCAATTATCTTTATATACAGTAGATCAATTTAGTATATCACAACACAAATTTTTTATGAACTTCTTGAAGACTCTCATGTATACAAATATTTTTGCCCCAAGATAAACTTAGTTCCCTTTTCTATGAACTTTTTTAAAGTTCCCCCATATGTGAAGACTTGTGTCCACACTTCCTTGTTTTGAGGTAGGAAATGACTTGGTTTGTTTCTATTGACTTCTTAGAAACTTGCTTTAGGCCGGTGCCGTGGCTTACTTGGCTGATCCTCTGCCTGCGGCACCGGCACCCGGGGTTCTAGTCCCTGTTGGGGCTCCAGGTACCAGTCCCGGTTGCTCCTCTTCTGGTCCGGCTCTCTGCTATGGCCCTGGAGGGCAGTGGGGGATGGCCCAGGTGCTTGGTCCCTGCACCCACATGGGAGACTGGGAGGAAGTACCCAGCTGCTGGCTTCCTGGAGCGAACCAACGGAAGGAAGATCTTTCCCTCTGTCTCTCTCTCAATGTCTATAACTCTCTCTCTCACTGTCTAACTCTGCTTGGCAAAAAATAAAAAAAAAAAAAACACTTACTTTAAAGTATCTCACTTGCACTTGCTTTGACTTCTAAAAGGATCTCTCATTAACATACTTTCCCTAATTGATTATCCCCTCTACAATATTAGATTTTTAGAAAAGGATCAGTACCTATGTGCCATAGTCACTACAAATGTAAAGGGAGAAAGTGAAGTTTGATTACCAGAGTTTGGAGGAAAACAAAAAACAAAATAAACATTGCCTTATATTTCTATGGTGAGAGAAAATCAAGGAAGATAAAAGCAAGAGACAGGCAAAAGGAGAGGAGTGAAAAATAAAAGGTGATAAGGAAGAAAAGTTAGAGAGAAAGGAAGGAGTGAGTTCAGAAGCTGGGAAAGAAGTAAGGGGAGAAAGAAGGAAGGAAGAAGAAGAGAAAAGGAAATGGAAGGAGGAAAGAATAAGAAATTTGAAGGTTTCCCTCCCAATTTCTCTATTTTCATTTACAGTAAAACATAACATTGGGACCAGGAGACACTGATTGTATCCTATGGTGGAGTTAAGAATACTTAAAACAAAGGTTCCAAGATGATGGAGTAGAGAGGGAGCTTACTTCTCTAGGTTAGAGGTAGACAGTTAAAAAAAAAAAAATGGAGAGAGTGTAATCTCAAGAAAGAGTTAGGGAGAAAACAGCAGTGGAAATCCCATGGAAGGCAGAGGGACGCTGTGGATCTACATGGAGGGTGCAGATGCACAGTACGAGTGTGGGCCCAACACAGGACCGCAGCAGCTGAGAACCTCAGCACCAGCTTTGGAGAATGAGGTGAGATCAGACTGTAGCAGCCCAAGCCACTGGCGATAGAGCTGCCGGGAGAGATTGGCATGAGTCCAGCCTGGAGCCCTCTTGGAGACAGGGTACTTGCCAAACTTGAGGGAAACAAGGAGGCACATTCTGTCACCCTGACAATGGTGCCCTGCAGTGGCAGAGGGTGGGCACCATTTTGGACATAGGTAACAGCTTCACCAGCTTGTGTGTGCATGCCCAACAACCAGCCGAGAGAAGATGCCTGAGTCTGCCTGGGAGGGTTGATGGGGGATGCGCAGCCACATAGGACAATGAGGTACCCCCAGCCTCCCAGCACGTCACAGTCTCGGGGGCTCAAACTGCCTAGGTGGAGCACCCACAGGCAGCTGGCTCTGGGAGCATCTCCAACTCTCTGTGCATGCGATAGGCTGGCAGGACAGAGTGGATCCTCAGTGACCCATGCCTGTGCGAGCCTTGTGTTCTGGAAACACTGTGGCCACATGGGAGGGTGCAGGGTGTGGCTGGGTCTCCAGGTAGTTGCTACAGGCAACGCCATACACTCAGGGCTCCCTGATTGCCTGGGGTGGATCATTGTGGAAGGAGCTGTGGTCAAACTGAGGACTGCACAGATCCTTTGTGTGGTTGTAATGGCAGCAGAGTATTGCACCCACTGTGGGCTAGCACCCGGGCATTGTAAGAGAGGAGATGAGGGTGTGATTATGCCAACAGAGCTGATCAGACCCTCCCATCTGAAAAAAATGAAATAAAGAGGAGATCTACCATGCTGAACTTGGGTGTCACCCTGGATATTCCCTCCACCCTGAAGCACTGAATAGAGCTCCCTGGCCACAACCAGCACATGCCTCTGGTATTCCCTGAAAGAGCAGACGCTCCACTAAGCCACAGAGGTATAGTCCAAAGATAAACGCCATCAGAGGGAAAAAAACCAAGAACTCAACAAATGCCTAAAAATAAATGAAGAAATTTAACAAAAAAGAATAAAGAATACAACATTATGCCCCCAAAGAAACACAACACTGCTTCAATAGTAGAATGTGAAGATGAAAAGATTGATGAAATGCCAGAAATGGAATTTAAAAGCAATCAGAAGCAAATCCATGAATTCAGGAAATCCATACATGACATGAATGAAAAATTTCCTATGAAATTGAAGATTTAAAGAGAAATCAAAATGAAATATTAGAAATGAAGAATTCAGTCTATGGCCATACCATCCTGAATACGCCCGATCTCATCTGATCTCAGAAGCTAAGCAGGGTCGGGTCTGGTTAGTACTTGGATGGGAGAAATGAAGAATTCAATAGATCAAATAAAAATGCAGTGGAAAGCCTTAACAACAGACTTGGTGAGGCAGAAGAAAGAATACCTGAGTTAGAATACAAACTCTGGAAATTTTACAGACTAAAAAAGGAAGAAATTAGAAAAATTTAAAAGCAGTGTTGGAGATTTATGGGGTACTATCAAATGATCCAACATACACATCTTAGGAGTTCCTGAAAAAGAGAAGGGATTAGAAGGCCTAGTTAATGAAATAATTACAGAAAACTTCTCCAATTTTGAGAAAGAATGGGGTGTCCAAGTATAGGAAGCAAATAGGACTCCTAATAGACATGACCAGAAATGCTCTTCACCAGAACACATTGTAGTCAAACATTAATGTACATGAGAGAAACTCCACATTACTTTCAGAGGAGTCCAATTAGACTCACAGCAGACTTGTCATCAGACCCTACAGGCTAGGAGAGAATGGAATGATATATTCCAAGTGTTAAGAGAAAAAACTATCAGCCCAAAATACTGTACCCTGCAAAGCTCTCATTTATGAATGAAGGTGGAATAATGACCTTCCATAACAAATGGAAATTGAAAGAGTGTCATAACTTGTCCATCCTTACAAAAAATGCTTAAAGACATGCTAAACACAGAAACCCGGAAAGACAGAAATCATTATGAAAGAATGTGAAAGCAGAAAATCTCTCAGTAAAAGTACAAAGTAAATCAAAAGTAAACAATAGGAAAATTTATGAAAAAATGGCAGGTCCAAGTTGTTACTTATCAATAGTCACCTTGAATGTAAATGGCCTCAAGTCTCTAGTTAAAAGATACAGACTGGCAGATGGATTGAAAAACAAAACTCATCTATTTTCAGCCTATAAGAAGCACATCTCACCAACAAAAATGCACACAGACTGAAAGTGAAAGCATGGAAAAAGATATTCCATGCTAACAGAAACCAAAAAAAAAAAAGAGCAAGTATAGTCATCATAATAGCAGACAAGATGGGCTTTACCACAAAAACTGTTAAAAGAGACAAATAAAGGTGCTATGTAATAAGTAAGGGACCAATTCAATAGGAAGATGTGACTACAATAAACATATATGCACCTAATTACAGGGCACCTGCTATTTAAAATAAATGCTAATGGATCTAAAGGGAGACATAGACTCCAATACAATAGTAATGGGGGACTTCAACATTCCACTTTTAGCAATGGACAGATCAACCAGATAGCAAATCAGCAAAGAAACAAGAATTAATGGATACTATAGACCAAATGGACCTAGCTGATATCTGCAGAACTTTATACCACACAGTTGCAGAATACGCATTCTTCTCACCAGTGCATGGAATTTTCTCAAGGATAGACTACATGCTAGGCCATAAAGTAAATCTCAGAAAATTCAAAAAATCAAAATCATACCATGCATCTCCTCTGATCATTATGAAATGAAGCTGGAAACCAACAACTCAAGAATCTCAAGAACATATGCAAACACATGAAAACTGAACAACATGCTCCTGAATGAACAATGAGTCACAGAAGACATCAAAAGAGAAACCAAAATAATTTCTATAAATGAATGAAGATGACAATACAATATATCAAAATTTATGGGATACAGCAAAAGCAGTGTTAAGAGGGAATATTATAGCAATTGGTGCCTACATCAAGAAATTTGAAAAGCACCAAATAAATGAACTATCAATGCATCTCAAGGACCTAGAAAAACAACAACAAACAAAACTCAAAATTAGTAGGAGAAAAGAAATAATTAAAATTAGAGAAGAAATTAACAAAATTGGAACAAAAATACAAAAGATCAGCAAAACAAAGAGCTTCTTTTTTGAAAAATAAACAAAATTAATACACCATTGGCCCAAGTAACAAAAAAAGAGAGAGAAGACCCAAATCAATAAAATCAGAGCTGAAAAAGAAAATATAACAACAGATACCACAGAAATAAAGAATGACCAGGACTTACTAAAAGAGCTGTATCCTACCTAAACTGAGACATGAAGACATAAACCTAAACAGACCAATAACCAAGACAGAGATTGAATCAGTAATAAAGACTCTCTCAACAAAGAAAAGACCTGGACCGGACAGCTTCACTGCTGAACAGAATGGGAGAAAATAATTGCAAACAATGCAACTGATAAAGATTTAATACCCAGAATCTACAAAGAGATCAAGAAATTTAACAACAACAAAACAATCTAGTTAAAAAATGGCCAAAGGCATTTTTCAAAAGAGGAAATTTATATGGCCATCTTGAAAAAATGCTCAGGAACACTAGCCATCAGAGAAATGCAAATCAAAACTACAATGAGTTTTACCTCATTCCAATTAGAATGGCCATCGTACAGAAATCAACAAACAGCAAATGCTGGTGAGGATGTGGGGAAATGGGACCCCTAAGCTGCTGTTGGTAGGAATGTAAGCTAGTACAGCCATTGTGAAAGACAGTAAAGAGTTTCCTCAGGAATATGAAAATAAATCTATCATATAAGCCAGCCATCCCACTCCTGGGAGTTTACCCAAAGGAAATTAAATCAGCATACAAAAGTTATTTGTACCCCCATTTTTATTGCAGCTCAATTCACAATAGCTAAGATATGCAATCAACTTTGATGTCCATCAACTGAGGACTGGAAAATGTGGTATATATATACAATGAAGTACTATACTGTCGCTCCCCCTCTTCATGGAGGAACGACACAGGACCCTGCGCTGTTCTTTTGTCTGCTCGGCCCTCCCCGGGTTTGCTGCTGGTTCTTCCCGGGTTGGCTACCGATCCTTCCACCTCCATGGAAGGGCAGTTCCCCCTGCCACTTTCCCCACTTCCGCGAGGGAGTGGCACACTGCCGGCCGGCCAGCTCTCTCGGGGGCTGCTCAGGTGTTCCCCTTAGATGTTCCTGGTGCATGTTGTCTCTCTCCTCCTTTATAGTCCTCTTCCACCAATCCCAACTCTGCTACCCACACGCCAAGCACGCTGCTCTCCTCCAATCAGGAGCAAGATCAGCTCCTGCAGCTCAGTCAATCAAATTGGCGAGAGGCAGCTGTGTAGAAGCTGTTTCCTCCTCTCCCAGCGCCATATTGTGGGAGAGCAGATGCATAGAATAAGTCTTAATTCGAGTAACTTAGTCTAGTCCGAGTTGCTCCCCACACTATACATCCATAAAAAGAAGGAAATTTTGTCTTTTGTGATAAAATGGATGCAACCAGAAACCATTATGCTTACTGAAATAAGCCAGTATCAAAAAGACAAATAAATGTTTTCTCTGACATGTGGCAGCTAATATAGAAAACAAAAAAATTTTTAGGAATGAAATGGTGACTTTGGGATATGATTGTAATTTGTAGCTCATGTTTATACTCCTGCAGAACTACATTCTTGCTGCTTTTTACTTGTTGAATATTATGATCAGTGATAAATTAAGCCTGTGAATGTAGAGTGGATTAAAATTATGCCTTTCCAAAGCTGATGAAGTCAGTGGAGAGAGGGAGTGGGATTGGTGGGGAGTAGGGGTATGAGGTAAGTGTGGTTGCATTCTTGGAACTGTATCTATGGAATGCACAAAATCTGTTCTCTTTATTTTAATAAATTTTTTTAAAAAATCGTGTGGATGACATATCATTTGATATTTAGTTATACATACTGCTTCACTGAATCATATCGTGTAAATAACAATACACTGTTCTTTCTCACATTATGAATTTCCTTGACATACTCACTGCCCTGTATTGGAAAGCTTGGAGTGCTGCTGGAAATGTAAGCTGGGTAGAAGAACAGGGAGCAAAGGAAAATAGTATTTGCAGAGGGTGCATCTGCATCTCTGGGATGCAGGTCGAGGACATGGGCTCCTGAGCATGAATGCCAAGGATGGAGGGAGGGCTCAACACGTGCTTCTGTGTCTGTTTTTTCAAATGAAAATGGAAAGCCCTGGAGAAATGCCTATTTAAGGATGAAGGGGCAGGGAGACTTTTTGCTGCTGCTATGCAGTGATTGCTATATCTTTGGGTCAAGAGGAAAGGTGTTTTTTTTTTTTTTCAAAATGTAAATGTTTTAGTTCCATGCAAAATTGAGTCATATTAGCATCAATTTATCCTGGCCTTTAGGCCCTCCTTCAATATTCAGCTCAGTAATAATGCCCACTTCGGGCTAGTGGTATAGGAATAACCAAGAGAGAGAAGGCTCTCTTGCTCAGAGAGCATGTGTTCTGAGCAGGGAGACATCACAGCAATTAACAATACATACTATAATTATAAATCGTAATAAATGGCATTGGAGCAGACGGCAGTTGCCAAGGATGGCTACAAGGTCCCTCATCCCATAAGCTTTCCTTGAGTCATTCCTCATCAAGACATGGAGTCTATTCCTCTAGCCTTGAATCTGTCCAATAAAAAGCAGAAATGATGCTGAGTGACTTTTAAGTGTAAGTCATAAAGGCTGATGCAATATTCACCTTGCTCTCAGGAATATTTAGCTCTTGAAGTTGTCAGTTACCATGTAAGCAGTCAGACCACCTTCAGGTCAAGATAGTGTTGAGAAGCCAAGAGGAACCTGCCTGCAGAGACAAGGAGACCACAGGAATAGAGAGTGCTGTCCAGCCTGCCCTGGCCACCCAACCTCATGCTGCTCCAGTTCCAGTCACCTCCTGGCTGCAATGGCATGAGCAGCCTGGAGCAGAGGTCATCCAGCCCAGCTTTTCTTCAATTCCTGGCCCAAAGGAACAGCAAGATAAATCAAATAGTGGCTTTTGCTTTAAAGCACTGAGTTTTGCTTAAAAGTCAACAGTTAAGAAGGAAATGAGGCTGGCGCCACGGCTCACTAGGCTAATCCTCCGCCTGCGGTGCCGGCATTCCAGGTTCTAGTCCCGGTCTGGGTGCCAGATTCTGTCCCGGTTGCCCCTCTTCCAGGCCAGCTCTCTGCTGTGGCCCGGGAGGGCAGTGGAGGATGGCCCAAGTGCTTGGGCCCTGCACCCCATGGGAGACCAGGAGAAGCTCCTGGCTCCTGGCTTCGGATCAGCGCGGTGCACCAGCCACAGTGGCCATTGGGGAGTGAACCAATGGAAAGGGAAGACCTTTCTCTCTGTCTGTCTCTCTCACTGTCCACTCTGCCTGTCAAAAAAAAAAAAAAAAAAAAAGGAAATGAGGGGCTGGCTCTGTGGCTTAGTGGATAAAGCCACTGACTGCAGTGCTGGCATCCCATATGGGCACCAGTTCAAGTCCCACCTGTTCCACTTCTGATCCAGTTCTCTGCTATGGCCTGGGAAAGCAGAAGAAGATGGTCCAAGTGCTTTGGCCCCTGCACCTGCGTGGGAGACCTGGAGGAAGCTCCTGGCTTCTGCCTTCTAATTGGCACAGCTCTGGCCATAGCAGCCATTTCGGGAGTGAACCAGTGGATGGAAGACCTCTCTCTCTCTCTCCACCTCTGCCTCTCTGTAACTCTGCCTTTCAAATAAATAAATAAATCTTTTAAAAAGAAAAAAGGAAGGAAATGATCAGGGTGATGACACAGACGATTGTTGGGAATGAGAGCTACCCTAAACAGAAATTCCATCACCAGAGAAGCAAGTGAACAGTTGGGGAAAGGTATCCCAGGGAAAAACAAATCCTAGACCTGGAGGGAGAGAAAAGCTGGGCATGGGTGCAAAAAGTCTGCAGTATTAGAAACACAAGGAAGAATGGATTTGAAGATGTGTGCAGGAGAAAATCATGCAAGGTTTTGTGGGACGGATAAGGCGTGTGATTTGGGTTTTGTGTTAAGTGCATTGGAAAGCCTTGCAAGGTTAAAGCCGCTGACACACACCAGGCCATTCCCCCGACTCCAGCTGCACGGGTTGCAAGTCTCTGCCTGCGGTCCACAACTCCACTGGTTTGTGACCTTTAAACCAAACACGGGGTCTCAGTGCCCACTGGAAACTGAAATGGAGTGACATCAGGGGAGAGTACAGCCACAACCTTGGCCACCACTTCTGCCCACACTGCTGTGGCCTAGGTGTCTGCTTCAGAGCCTGGTTCCCTGTCTGTACAGGGTTTCCTGGCCACCCAGACCAGCGGCCCAGCACTCTGTCAACCTTACATTCCATTTTGTTGTTGCTGCTGTTGTTTTAACATTTGCTTCTATTTCCCCTCAAAGCCCTTCATTTTTCTATCTTGTATTTCCCCCTCAGACCCTAGCAATAAATATAATCTTAAGTGAATGATTGGCCCAAACTAGGTGAAAAATAGTGGAAAATATGTTTGTTTTAGTAGAAAAACCTACACATTTTATCAACTGTAATCTACAAGCCCTATTCTCACAGGTCTATCTTGAAGGTTTCTTCCAGGTAAATTCTATGGTGCCAGGGCCTTCAATTTGCCCTGGTGTCTAAGGTTTATGGAGTCTATTTCTTAAAGCAGTATTCGCAGGAATTTCAGCTCCGTGAATAGAGAAGGAAGGTTGGGGGGGGTAACTTGGGGAAGGGGGGAGCGGGTGGTCAACTGCTTCTTATCATAACTGTTTAAGTTTCATTTACATTTTTCTCTGGGTTGCTCGGGTCCGGGGCAGTGTTATTTGATGTGGAACACCTGCCTCCACACATGCAGAGCTGCAGGCAAGCCCTGCCAAGTGCAGCGCTGACATTGTTGCTGTATGGAATCACACAGCAGGGCCAATGTGTGGACACCCCGGGGTCTCACCTGGTTCATGGGATTCTGGTTCAAAAGGAAACACACCACTCACGACTACACAAGTACAGGGGAGTGCGGTCTTGCATTTTCAGTCCCTGCAATAAAAGAATCTTGTCAATATTCTTAAGTCATTTGATTTTGTGACTTGGCCATTTTTAGAGATTTCAATTCCCTTTGTGATGAGACATGTGTGAAAGATAAGTAAAACTCTACACTTGGGGCCAGCGCTGTGGCGTAACAGGTAAAGCCACCCCCTGCAACACCAGCACCTCAAATGGGTGCTGGTTCGTGTCCCAGTGGGTCCACTTCAGATCCAGTTCCCTGCTAATGGCCTGGCAAAAGCAGCAGAAGATGGCCCAAATGTTTGGACCCCTGTACCCATGTGGGAGACCCAGGTGAATCTCCTGGCTTCTGCCTTTGGCCTGACTCAGCCCTGGCTATTACGGCCAGCTTGTCTCTCTGTAACTCTGACTTTCAAATAAATAAATGAATCTTAAAAAGAAGACTTATTTAAAGACAATAATAATTATAGGAATTATTTTTTAAAAAAAGAAAACCAGACTCCATGGTATGAATTCTCATAGCATCCTTGGCCACATTGAGTCAGAACTATGTTCAAACTAAAAGTTACATTGCTCAGGGAACTCCCTGCCCGGAGAAACCTGAACAACTCAAAGGTTGCCAGACAACAGCAAACATACAGAAGCTGCTGGAGTGGTGCTGAGAGGTGAGCCCAGCAGTCAGTGTTTCCGTGGGCCCTAGGGAATGCCAACTGATGGATACTGAAGTTTGAGGACCAAGGCACTAGCAAGATTCATTCACTCAGGTGAACTCCAGAATTTTAGCCACTAGCTCCAAACTTCTAATAATCAACAGCTCTGGTATCAGAATGTTTGATGTATCTAATGTAAATTTAGAGTTACAGTTCAAATTCATTCCAAAATGTTTTATCCTCATCATTGAGATACAACTTCTGGGACGGGTGTTTGGCACAGTGGTTAAGACACCACTTGGGATGCCCACGTCACATATCATAGTGCCTGGCTTTGAGTCCAGGCTCCACTCCTGACTCCAGCTTCCTGCTGATGTGCACCTTGGAAGCAGCAGTGATAGCCTGAGGACTTGAGTCCCTGCCACCATCATGGGAGGCCAGGATTCAGTTCCAGATTCTCGGCTTCAGCCCGGACTATCGCAACTATTGCAGGCATTTGGGGGAATGAACCAGAAGATGGAGGATCTTTCATTCTGTGTGTCTGTCTGTCTGCCTTTCAAATAGATAAAAAATAAATAAATAAAAACAAGTAAATTTTAGAAAGAACTTCCATGTAAAAAATTTTTGGCATTTTTTCGCATTTAAAAAAATTAATCCTTTCCATTTTCATTTAATGATCTGGCTTAATGGCATGATCTTTGGGCAAGTCCAAAATCCTGCAAACTGTGCTCTGAATGCCCAGCTACAGATACCAGGACAAGGAGTGCTGGAGTTCTTAAAGTCTAGGCACAGCTTTGAGCATTCCCAATGTGTGGTGACTCTTAAAGGGAGGCAGATGGGAAACCTAGAGTTATCTCAGACAGACACGGTGGCCTCAAGAGTCAACTTCTACTCGAACGGCGTAAGTCAAACGGATCAACTCCTATGGTGCTCAACAGGGCCCTTAAGACCACTATACGAGTTAGCTACCTTCTCACTGCAAGCTGGGAAGAAATTTCTGACCTCAGTTTCGGAGGCAGCATTTCTGGGGCTACCAGGACCTCATTCACTGTCTATCACCTCTGAAAGGGCACCAGGACAGGTTACCCCACAAGTCACCAGGGGAGGCAGAACCTGGAGCCTGGCCAGGCCACATCACACCACCTGGGACGCCTGTGAACCAGGCCTAGAGCCTCCATACTTACCCTGGTTTCAATTTCCACAAACAGGACCACTCTGCAATTCCAGTTTTCAGAGTAATCTTGAGGAGAAATACATAAACCCCTGACTAATACCTTCTTAGCTGTAACTACGCAAGTACAAGACCGGGTAGCAGTTTGAATAGTGCTGACTAATAACATGTTAGACTTCCATAATTCTTTTCATCTGAGGACCTCAAAGTGCTCTGCCCATATGACCTCACTAATCCTTGAAACAACTTCTGTGAAATATATGGGAAATATTCCTATCTGCATTTCTCAGGAGGTAAAAAGAAAGCCTCCGGGAATCACCCAAGGGTCACTTTGACCTCATAACTGGCTTCCAGCCTCTCGAAGGGCAGGCAGAGAGATTTGGCGTGTGGAGGACCCCAGGAGAAGGAGGGCTGAAAAATGACACGGCAGAGGGGAGATTGCTTTCGTGGCAATGCAAGTGGCATTGATCATGCCAGTAGAATTACTAAGGAACGGGAAGAGGACTGGCTCTCAACGCGTCCCCAGGACAGTGGGTACAAGCTTTGTCTCAGAAGACACGTTTTCACATCTCCACATTTGGCTTCAGTCTTTATCTGAGTCAAGGTCATTTGGAGGGGACAGGGTCAAGTGCTCAAGCTTACCCTTCTCTCTCTGGTGCTCAAGTTCACCTTGTGGGGCTCTTCCCAAAGCCCAGTAGCTATACTGAAGGGTCTCATCTGCAGTTTTCTGATGGTCCCCTTGACACCAGCAACTTTTTCCCGACACTGCCTTCGTAAGCCACATTTTATTTATGTGACAATTGCAAAAATCTCCCCCAAAGGGTCACTGAGGTATTCATCAACAGTACTCCAGAGCTCCTGAACTGATAAGTTAATATTTTAAATGTTCAAGAAGAGCGTGATTGCCTTTCTTTCTGTTTCTTTTTTCTTTCCCATTTTAAAATGTCAAAGGCTTCCTGACATGCTTTGGCCATGAAAATGGAACATATTTTCTCATTAGGTTAATTAATGGCTCTGCTTGGGTGGCATAATTTGGTGTAAGTTTCCTTTTAGAATTCTGTCATAACTAAAAAGGATCTTATTTTTGTTATGTTTTGTGGTGTCTTTAAATTTTTATGACTTCTACTTTGTTTAGTCTGTGTGTAATCCTTCTTTTGAAACCTAATGTCCTAGAAAATTTACAGTTTTCTCTCAAAACTGGCACTTTTTACATTTTACGGTGATTCCTGTTTCTTTAGTTCTCACTAGAACTTCATTTAAGTCCTTAAGGTGTAATTCGCAGCTCAGGGAATTTATGATTACATCGTCAAAGTAAACTCCCCAAGTGCAATATATTCAACTTGACAAGATGCTGTTCATTAATCTTTGAAATGCAGCCAGGTGTGATGTAGTGCAGTGAGGCTTCCAACCGAGAACAGCTGAAGGAGTCAGAGCCACCCCCACCAAAGGATTCCTGCCCCGCCACGGCCAAGGCTGCCTGGGTGGGGACTGAGAGGGCCAAAGGTCTTCCCTCTGCCAACCCTGGTGTTCCCTGCCTTGGCTGCTGTTCTGCAGCTCTGCAGCCTCTCGTCTTTCCACACATTCATTCAGTCAACAAGTATTTATTCAGAGCCTACTGTGGGCCAGGCACCAGGTGGGCCTGGAAAGACAGTGGTGACCAAACCAGACCCGAGGCCAGCCTCACTGTGCTTAGAGCTTGTCTAGCCATATCCAAAGGCCTCCAGCAAGACTCCAGTACCACCAAACCCTTGTGATACAGACCTCATTGCCTGGAGCTGGGACATTTCTTCTCTGCCCCAGAGGGAGATTTGACACCAATGAACTCTCATTGGCTGTAGTGAGATTGCCTTTACAGCCTCACAAGCAGAGGGTTGCAAATGGCATGTCAGAGGGGGAGCAGCAGGATCCGCTGGGGGGCAGTCAGTGCTCACTTGGAAAAGCAGAGTCCAATCAATCACTGTGCAGTTCTGCCTCTAGAACAGCATGGAAAATCTAGACAAAAGGCCCCACCTCTGAAATCACGGGTACGTCTTTCCCCAGATCCGTCATCTTGTCTATATAAAATGGTGGGCTAATGCTATGTGGGATTCTGGGTTGGGTTCTGGAATGAAAAAGGACATGTATGGAAAAATAAGTATAACTGTTGAAAAATGTAGATTGTAGTTAATGGCAGTGTATTGTTTTATGAAATCAATGTTAACGCTGGGGGAGCAGGGTGAGTATGATTTAGGAATTCTGCAACTTTTCTAGAATTCTAAGACTACTCCAAAATGAAAAGTTTATTTAGAAAATTTTCTTCTGGAGAATTGAAAATGAATCTTGATGTGAATGGAAGGGGGGAGGGAGAGGGAAAGGGGAGGGTTGCAGGTGGGAGGGAAGTTATGGGCGGGGGGAGCTATTGTAATCCATAAGCTGTACTTTGGAAATTTATATTCATTAAATAAAAGTTAAAAAAAAAAGAAAATTTTCTTCTGAAACAGGGACATTAGCAGGAATAATTTAAAAAAAAAAAGCAAGTCAGATAAAACCAGAGCACATGGGTAAAAGAGGCAGCACCTGATGACAAGTTATAGATATTTGTTGAAACCTGGGAGAACATTTCCAGAAACCTAAAGCCCAGAAACTAATCTTGTACTAAAGGCAATATTCTCACTGGATTTTTCCCTCTCTCTCTCATGCTACTCGAACTTTGCCTAGTTGGTTTCAAAGTCTCTTTTTAAGGTATATATAAAAGAAATCAGTGTGTACAGAAAAAAATCATAGTCCCAGGTTAAAGAAGCAAGGTACCCATCTTTTTTTTTTTAATGTTTATTTATAGGGCCAGTACTGTTTCATAGTGGGTAAAGCTGCCGCCTGCCGTACTGGCATCCCACATGGGCACCAGTTCGAGATCCAGCTATTCTACTTCTGATCCAGCTCTCTGCTGTGGCCTGGAAAGGCAGTGAAGGATGGTCCAAGTGCTTGGGACCTTGTATTTGCTTGAGAGACCCAGATGAAGCTCCTGGCTCCTAGCTTTGGATAGGCCCAACTCCTGTTGTTGAGGCCATTTGGGGAGTGAACCAGAGAATGGAAGATTTCTCTCTCTCTCTCTCATTCTCTCTCTCCCTCTCTATCTGCCTCTGCCTCTCTGTAACTCTGCCTTTCAAATAAATAAATACATCTTTAAAAATGTTTATTTATTTACTTATTTTCATCTACTTGAAAGGCAGAGTGATAGAGAAAGAAGAAGAGATCTTTCATGTACCATTTCACTCCCCAAATATCTGCAACAGCCAGAGTTGGGCCAAGCTGAAGTCAGGAGCCTATAATCCCATCCAAGTCTCCCACATGGGTGGCAGGGCTCCAAGAACTTGAGCCATCATTGGCTGCCTCCAAAGATGCATTAGCAGGAAGCTGGATCAGAAGCAGAGGAGCCAGGGCTTGGACTAGCCCTCTGATACGGGATACGGGCATCTCAGGCAGTGGCTGAAGTCTCTGTGACACAATGCCAATCCATATCATTTCAGTTTTTCAATTCTTTGAATTCACGTGTTCTTTGGATCCTTGCCACTCAGTCTAACACCCAACCCCCTCCACCAACGCACACACACATATGTACATAAGCACCCTGGATTGTTGCTGAAACACATCAAATTTGTTCTTCCCTGTCTGAGCCCCTCTCTTCAAGCTCCTGAATTTCCCTGGCCCTGTAGAAATTTCTTAAGTAACATAATGAGTATTTATATGTGCAGATTGAAGATATTCCTGGCTTAGAATGACATTCAAGAAGATTTGGCTTACAGCATCCAGGAAGGGATTCTTGTTTTTGTTAGACTTGTTGCACTGTGGGGCAGTTACACAATACGTGCAAGACACACACCCATTTAAAACTTTTCAGAGAATTTTCCATTTCAAAATAGAAATGGTGGTGATGAAAGCAATATTTTCTCTTTAGCTAGCTGCATGCTTGAGATGATAATGGTTTTTAAACCAAGTGTAAACCTCTGAACAAACTGCTGGCCGCAATGAGGGATTTCCTCCAAGAGCTGGGTTTGCCTTTCAGCATTCGATTGGTGCCTTATTGCAGAGGAAATTTTATCCCCATCCAGGGAAGTGCATCATGGAATTAGAATATTGGAGACTGGAGGGTTCTTTGGAGATCATCCAATATAATTTTATCTTATTAAGATGAGACAACTGAGGCCAGGGTGAAGGGTTGGGCTGTGCCTTATTCAAGGCGTGAAACTCAAAACCAGATGCCAAGCCCAGTGTCTCCTCCTTGCACCACACTGGCCCATTTCCTGCAACCAGAGTGCAGGGGTTTTTAATGTAAATACTCTAAAGGCTTGCTTTTTGTTCCATACCTTCTTAATTTAAATGATACCACGTGTACAAACAAGCGGGCAATCCCAGGTACACAAAGGTTGTATTTGTCATTATTTCAAGGGCATTTCAAAAACTTCACAGAAAATGGAATCAAAAGATACCTTTATTTGACTGCAGCAGTATCTCCTACAAGCTTTCTCCTAATGCACACCTCTCGTGAACTCTCTGAAGAGCCCTCATATCATCATTGTTATGGGCATTGGGCTGTAAGAGAAATTCCAGCCAATCCACAAATTCTACAAAGTCTACACCAGAAAGGAAGGGAAGGGAAGGCTTCCGTGTCAGTGGATGATTTCAATTCTATCCCTTCTGATCCCACTGCTTTCTTGTGAGGTCCCCCAATCCGTTTCCTGCCAGCACCACGGCTCACGCCAGCACCCTGGGTTCTAGTCCCGGTTGGGGCACCATTTTCTGTCCGGTTGTTCTCTTCCAGTCCAGCTCTCTGCTGTGGCCCAGGAAGGCAGTGGAGGATGGCCCAAGTGCTTGGGCCCTGCACCTGCATGGGAGACCAGGAGAAGCACCTGGCTCCTGGCTTCGGATCGGCGCAATTCTGTCCATAGTGGCCATTTGGGGAGTGAACCAACGGAACGAAGGCCTTTCTCTCTGTCTCTCTCTCACTTTGTCTAACTCTGCCTGTCAAAAAAAAAAAAAAAAGAATCCGTTTTCTGAAAGTCCTTTCCTTCTTGTGGACTCTCACTCTCTCTCGCTTTAATATATATATAAGCCGACAAAGAGGAGTCACTGGAGAACAGAGCCCAGGTTTCTAGAAAGGCTTTGCAAATAGGAAGTCAAACCACATCACACCATTCATCTGCCAAAAGTAATAAACCCAGCCAGCCTCAGCGCCCTCTTGACTTCGTCAGCAACTAGTGCTCCTTGCAAAGGAAGAGGAAAAAGTGCCAGGCAAAGAATGCCAGGCAAATCAAACCATGGGAAAAATAACACCTTCAAATTCGGGGCCGAATTCTCATTTCCAGTCCTTGCTGCAGATGTCCCATCCGGTGTGCTTGGCAGCAAACACTGTTCTTGGAACAAGATGCAGAACACAGGTTAGAGAGGCGATTTTGGCCAGAGCTGGTTTGTTAACTTTTAATTCATAGTTGTAAAGCCTGAGAAATCTCACTATGATTTAGCCTCATGCAATAATCAAAACAAATCCATATAAGAGCTCTTTCCTATTACAGCTTTAAGAAATAGAGCGTCTAAGCTTCTAGCGTCCCACAAATTATGTCCATTAATTACTCTTCAAAATGGTTAGGATGTGCTTATCATTAATTGAGTAAAAAAAAATGGTAAACTCAAGATGAAGTATTTCAGTACTGGCCCCGAGATATGACGGCAGGAATTCTAGCCTGGAAATGCTGTTCTTGGCTCTTCCCCCTATTCCAGCGTTGTTATCTACTTCCTGTCTTCCAATCAGTAGGATCAGTGAAAAACCACACCTTCCTAAAGCTGACTTTCATCCTTCTAGTCAACTAAGCGAAGCAATTGAAAGAAAATAAAATTAAAATGTACAATAAAGCCTCCTTTCTGAAATAGAGAAAAATCTAGGTTCTTGACTTTTAATCCCCAATCTGCTGTGAATTCATTGTGTATTATCTCTAGCTTCAAAAAACTCCTTCTTGGTCCTCTAAGACACCCCTTTTACAAATTGTTTAATTATTTACTCACTCTTAAAATGTATGTGAAAGGCAAACAGACAGACAGATCTCCCATCTCCTGGCCCAGTTCCCTGGACTGGCCACAAGAAACAGGGTTGGGTCAGGCTGAAACTCAGTCCAGATCTTCTATGTGGGTGGAAGGAATCTAAACACTGGCACCAGCACCTGCTGCCTCCCAGGGTGTGCATGAGCAGGAAGCTGGAACCAGGACCACAGCCAGGACTCAAAGGCAGGCAATCTACCAGGGACACAGCCATCCCAAGTGGCACCTTAACAGTTGCACCAAATGCCCATCCCAAGACTCTTTTTTTTTTTTTTTTTTGACAGGCAGAGTGGACAGTGAGAGAGAGAGACAGAGAGAAAGGTCTTCCTTTGCCATTGGTTCACCCTCCAATGGCCGCCGCGGCCGGCGCGCTGCGGCCGGCGCACCGCGCTGATCCAATGGCAAGAGCCAGGTACTTATCCTGGTCTCCCATGGGGTGCAGGGCCCAAGTACTCGGGCCATCCTCCACTGTACTCCCTGGCCACAGCAGAGAGCTGGCCTGGAAGAGGGGCAACCGGGACAGAATCCGGCGCCCCGACTGGGACTAGAACCCG
Organism: Oryctolagus cuniculus; assembly: GCF_051225735.1. Taxonomy (NCBI): domain Eukaryota; kingdom Metazoa; phylum Chordata; class Mammalia; order Lagomorpha; family Leporidae; genus Oryctolagus; species Oryctolagus cuniculus. The sequence continues at coordinate 49,544,699 of NC_142874.1, read as the reverse complement.
GTGTGCCAGTGCCACAAGGCGGAGGATTAGCCTAGTGAGCCGCGGCGCCGGCCCCAAGACTCTTTTAATCAAATGGAAAATCTCTTTCGGATCTAATGTTCTGATATCATTGCACTTGAAATCAGGTTTCTCTTGCATAGGAAGGAGTACATCAATATCTTTAAACAATAGCTGTGTGGAGAAAGGCACATGCGGCTACCTCTAGAGATGGGTTTTAATGGGGGTTAAATGGCTCTGTGAGGGAGGAGGGAAAATCTTCCTGATCAGAGCGCTATTCAGGTTTCTAAACAATCATCCAATATTGCCTTCAACTGCTGCCTTCTTTAGCCAGGTTTCTTCCAGGAGAGAAGGCAATCAGCAGAAAATACATCAAATGCATCCAGGGAAGTTTTGTCTACAGTGATTAAAAATTGACCTGGAAGATGACATTTTGGAAACACTCCTTCATGCTTAATCCCTGTTTTGAAATTGATCATATCATGGACTGCTGAAGAAAGGAACTAGTGTGGATCGGCCCACCCTGCAACTGAATGAACGCTTGTGTTTAACATTCACTGACTCATTTCATTATCACAGCACTAAAATGGGATTGTTAATATCTCCCTTTTGCAGAGGTAGAGAGCCAAGGCACAAAGAAGTTTAATAACTGGTCTGAAGTCACATCTATAATAATTGTTGGAACAGAAATTTGAATCCAATGTGTCTAATTTCAAAGCCTTACCTCTACAACATATGAGCATAACCATGTGCTATTTTACCTCTTAGAAAAGATTTAGCTTATCAATGGTATCTAAGTTAGGCTTCCCACCTCAAGTCCAAGTGCCTAGAGAGCCAGGTTATTTTGGCACTTCATTTTAGCTTTCAAGCACAAACTGTGGGATTTGGTGAGCACTCACACAAATTAAAAATAAGGGAGAAAACAATATGCTTATTTTACAAATGAATAAATGAATGTATGCTCTCCCTTGTGGAAGACAAAACCAAAGATTGAAGTCACCCACAGGACTACAAGGCAGACGGAGGAGACTTCACACTGGCCATTCTTTTCAAATATTTCCCTACCCTACCCTGGCTTCCACCCAAAATCTCTCAAGAGGCAAAAGAGACAGGAAGGAGAAGTAGGGCTGGCAGGGCAGTGGGTCGAAGGCATGCCTTGCAGAGTGTAAGGGCCACCCAAGTGAAAATCAGAGAACTGCCTCTGGTAGCTTTGTTTGCAGCCATGAGAGGCTTTTGGAAGTTTCCTGGCTCAGGATTAAACTCCCCAAACATTCCCCTCATCCCATCCCCCATGGGCATAAACACACTATTTATTTACTTCTCTCCACCCTCCTATATCTAGCAAACCTAGGGCTGGAAGGGACATAAGGCAGGAGGAGCTTCCAGGTGTCCTGCTCCAAGGGATTAGAACAGCTCAGGTTTCAACTCACAGCCATCCCACCCATTTCTTCATACTGCACCCATCACTCACCCTGACAGGCACACCTTGCACCTTTGGCTGTCTTCATTGGAGGTGTTTATAAATAAATGCACCTGCCTGTGAAAGCCAGACATTCACAGGAGTGGCCGGGAAACGATAGATTACATTTGGGGAGTTTCTGTGCCTGAACATTTCCAACAGCTGTATCTGCACTATATAAGCTTTCGTGAGATCTTGTGTTGAGAGAAAGAGAAAAACAGGTCCCTTGTCTTTGTATTGGAAACACATCTGCAAAGCTGTCAATTCTAGAGCAAGTGAGCTAAAGGAAAACATTTAATACTACTTGGAACTGTACCCCTTCTCCATTAAGAAAGGTTAAAACATGTTAGTTAAACGAAAAGTCTGGCTGAAACTAGATTCTTCTGCAAATACAAAAGGAGCTTATAATTTCAAGCATTTTCTCCTTTGGATTTAATCATGAATATTAAGTATTGGTACCCAAGTGCCAGAGTAACAAAGTCAAGACCACCCATCAACCAAATTCCAAAGGCTTATTTCGTGTAACTTAAGCTCCAGTTATCTGAGAGTGAGTGATGCTATTCACAACTGCCCATAACGAAAACCAAAAGGGCTTATGGCAATTTGACCTTTCCAGTTTTCCCTGGTTTATTTTCAGATAGCTGGGAAAATATTTTCCACTTGTATTAGATGACATGACTTCAAAATAATCTTGATTAATTTTTCAATTAGCCAAGATCACCTCAAATGCTACTTCTGTTAAAACATGAGCCCACAAGTCCATTATTTAATAATGAAAAATTAGCAGGACCCAGTGATCCACAGGGTCCAAATTCATAGGCGCAATTGACTTTCTTCAACATTTGCAGTATTTGCCACTCATGCTATCTTTTATTTCTTTTTGGGTAATTTTATCCTATCCGGATCCATGTGCTTTAGCCTTCTCTCGCCAGCACCAACACTCCAACCTCCTCCTTTGCCATTTAGGTGGAAATGAAAGATTCTATCCTTTGTCATTTCAAAGTCTAGAGTGCACCCCTGTGTCCTCCTGAGAACAAGAAACCACAAATATTTCAGACAGAGATCTGTGATTAAAATCATTTCTGCAACTGAGACATGATGCCAAAAATGAAAACACATTCTTAGTGCATTGTTTGCCTGGAAAAATAAACTGCGTTACAGCGAGGAATGTGAAGCAAGGTAATCATAGAGACCCAGAGGCATAAGAAAGTTAAACTCTTTGACCTACATCAAATGTTGACAATTTCAACTTCTTTGCTCCAGGAGGACTTTCTGGGATGCATTTGCGACATTGTTTAAAAGTCCTGCCACCTAGTGGAAGAAGTAAATAAACTAGACCTCCGGTAGCCTGCCAGATAGAGACCCTGAGAAAAGCAGTTCCTCTGTCACCAAAACATACCCTGAAAAATAACACAGGGTTAGTTTTAGCTAGGATTTGCATAAAATATCAGGATGAATCCAAGTGGATCGTTTTAACTCTTCCCTGTTCACATCCATCACATTCAAGGCAGGAAAGAGTTGATGGAGTTCAAGCCCAGAGCGCCATGGGTGGAATCCACAAATAGTTTATGGTAATCATTCTGTTAATCTGCTTTGGTTGACAGTTTTCAAAATGGATCCTTCAGAATTAAGAAACAAACCAAATTTGTACCAGTTTCCCCTTGTAGAGGGCACTTAACTAGGCACTTAATCCTCCAAAGGCTCAGCGGGGGACTCTTTATAAAAGGGATTTCTTTAGTAGGCTCAGCGAAAATATCCTGCCTAAACAGGAAGGTAGATCATTAGTGGCCAGACCTCACAAATAGCCACGAAGTTTCTGAGAAAACTTCCCAATGAGTCAGGCCCAGAAGGAACTCTCCAGAAAGACTGAGCAAATTTCTATTCTTGAGTCAGATTCGCAATGCATGCGTGCTCTCAGACACCAACGGCAGCCATCTGTTCCTCGTGACCCAAAGGAGTGAAATTGCCTGCCTGCCTGCCTGCCTGCCTACCTGCCTAAGGAAACACACGTGTCCATCACGGGCAAGATCAGAAAGAAGGTAGGACCACTGCACATTGCCAATGGCCATGCTTCTGTGACACAAGGTCACTCTATGTGCTTCCCATGTGCCAAAGCCTATATTTTAAGGTCCTCCTTGTCCTTAGGTAACTAAATGCACACAGTACTAAGCAGATGCCCACTAGCTCTTTCTTAAAGAGCTTTTTGAAGAGAACTAACATTTGCTTCTTCTAGAAGGCTATGATTCCAGACTCCAGTTCCATCTCCTATCTCTAGGGTAAATGGTCTACTGGCAGACACTTGTGGATAAATGATCTACAGATGAACACATGTGAGGTTTAAATTAATATGTATAAATCACTTTGAAAGGAGTTATGAAAGACAATCTTACCACTCAATATTCAAGAATTATGCTCTGTGACTTTATCCAAACTTTCCATTATTTGTTCAGTTTTTTTAAACAGACACCATTGTTTACAGATCCAGATTTGATTTCACAAAGAATTTATTTCATAATTTAAGGCCAAAGTGCTTTTCATAATTTAATTATTAGTATTGCTACATTCAGGAAGGATTTTTCCATCACTCTTGAAGAAAAATACTTTTTTTTAAGTTTTGAAAACAATAGAACCCTTAAGACTGTTTTAAAATAAAAGAACTACAGTATTTCCAAAGACTGTGAAACACATTTGTAACAAAGAGTCATTCTTTTTTTATCATTTGATCAGTCATTCCTACTGGTTTTCTTCACCACTCATATGGTTACATGGTCCCCTTCATCCTGGAAGAAGTAAATGAGGAACCAACACGTGAACTGAGATCTACTCCAAGAAACATTGAAGGTGTCCCAAAGGGTGAAAATAAAGGACACTAGAGGAGCTGGCACTGTGGCGTAGGCGGTAAAGCCACCACCTGCAGTGCCGGCATCCCGTATGGGTGCTGGTTCAAGTCCCGGCTACTCCACTTCTGATTCAGCTCTCTGCTATGCTATGGCATGAGAAACTGTGAAAGATGGCCCAAGTCCTTGGAACCCTGTACCCACGTGGGAGACCTGGAAGAAGCTCCTGGCTCCTGGCTTTGGATCAGCACAGCTCCAGCCATTGTGGCTATTTGGGGGGTGAACCAGTGGATGGAAGATTTTCTCTCTCTCTCTTTCTCTCCCTCGGCCTCTCTGTAAGTCTGCCTTTCAAATAAATAAATAAATCTTTAAAAAAAAAAAAAGGACACTAGATAATGACTGAAATCCACATGAAGAAAAAAATGAGTCCTTGTAAAGTTAACTACATGAGTAAAGCTATAAGAATAAATGGATTGTTGTAATTTTCTTCCTCCTACTTGATGTAAAAGACATCTGCATAAAGCAACATATATTGACAGCTATACAATACATAAAGATACATTTTGTATGGAAACAAAGCAAAACAGAGGAGAAAAATAGTTATATGTCAGAATACATCGAAAGGTTATAGGAAATGCATATGAAAACATACTAGGGGCTGGCACCTTTGCCTCAGGTGCTGGCATCCCATATGGGTGCTGGTTCTCATCCCAGCTGCTCCACTTCCAATCCAGCTCTATGCTAATGGCCTGGGGAACCAGTAGAAGATGAGCGAAGTGCTTGGAACCCTACACCCATGTGGGAGATGCAGAAGAAGCTCCTGGCTCCTGGCTCCTGGCTCCTGGCTTCAGATTGGCTCAGCTCCAGCCATTGCAGCCATTTGGGGAGTGAACCGCAGGATAGAAGACCTCTCTGTCTCTCTCTCTCTCTTTCTCTCTCTACATCTCAAATAAATATATAAAATCTTTTAAAAAACAGAAAGAAAACCCTATGTATGGATTCTACATTTTTTACACCAAAATAAACATTTTTTTCTATTTTCATGAACTTCTTGAAGTACTCTTGTAGGAATAAAATTTTGTATACCATTGAAATTAAATTGGTATTAATATGAACTATTTTGTTTAATGGTTCCCAAACAATGTCAGTCCAAGTCCTGGCTGCTCTGCTTCTGATCCAGCCACATGCTCATGCTCCTAGGAAATCAGCAGAAGATGGCCCAATAATTTGGGCTCTTGTCACCCACATGGGAGACACAGATGGAGTTTCTGGATCCTAGCTTGGGCTCGGCCCAGTCCTGGCTGTCGCAGCTATTTGGGGAGTAAACCAGCTGATGAAAAATAGCTCTTTTCTCCTTCTCTTTCTTGCTGTGCCTTTCAAATAAATAAATAAATATTTTTAAAGATTTATTTATTTATTTGAAAGAGTTACACAAAGAGAGGAGTGGTAGAGAGAGAGAGAGGCCTTCCATCCAATGGTTCACTCCCCAGTTGGCCACAATGGCTTGAGCTGCGCCGATCCAAAGCCAGGATCCAAGAGCTTCTTCTGGGTCTCTCACACAGGTGCAAAGGCCCAAGCACTTGGGCCATCCTCTGCTGCTTTCCCAGGCCATAGCAGAGAACTGGATAGGAAGTGGAGCAGCCGGGTCTCGAACCAGTGCCCATATGGGATGCTGGCACTTCAGGACAGGGCGTCAACCTGCTGTGCCACAGCACCAGCCCCAATAAATAAATTTTTTAAAAATTCAAATGAAAAATATGTAACAATAACAAATTAATTGTAATAGTATACTAGAAAATATTTCCTTGACACACAAAAAGGTAAGAGGAAGAAAAGAGGAACAAAAAAGGCAGAAGACATACAAATATAGCAAAATGTAGACATAAATTCTATCTTTTTAGTAATTACACCAAGTATAAATGGATTAAACACCCCAATTAAATACAGAGATTGTAAGAATAGATTTTTAAAAAAAGACAATATAATTCTATGCTATCCGTAAGAGACACAGTTAAGACTGAAGACAAAATTAGGTTAATAGTAAAGTATGGAGCCTGCACCACAGCTCACTAGGCTAATCCTCCACCTGTGACACTGGCACCCCGGGTTCTAGTCCTGGTTGGGGTGCTAGATTCTGTCCCGGTTGCTCCTCTTCCAGTCTAGCTCTCTGCTGTGGCCCAGGAAGGCAGTGGAGGATGGCCCAAGTGCTTGGGCCCTGCACCCGCATGGGAGACCAGGAGAAGCACCTGGCTCCTGGCTTCAGATTGGCACAGTGCGCCAGCCGTAGCAGCCATTTAGGGGATGAACCAATGGAAGGAAGACCTTTCTCTCTGTCTCTCTCTCTCACTGTCTAACTCTGCCTGTCAAAAAAAAAAAAAAAAAAAAGAATGGAAAATGTGTGACCAAAAGAGAACTGAGATGGCTAATAGAAGACAACATTGTTAGCAGAGACAAAAAAGGATATTTATGAAAATACAAGGCTCAATCCATCAGCAAGATATAATAAACACATGTCCTCATATAGCTAACTGTACAGCACCAAAATACATGCAGCCATAACTGACAGCATTAAGGGTAGGAGTAGATAATTCAAAAATCTCCTTAAGCATTCTTAAGTATTCCAATACTCCTCTCTCAATCACAGATAGAAAAACTGGACAAAGACCAACAATGAAACCAACTTGACCAACATTATAAGCCAACTACATCTAACAAAGATCTATAGATCACTTCACCTGATAAGAGCAGAATATATATTTTCAAGTATACATGGAATATTTTCTGGATTATGTTATATGTTAGAACATAAAGCAAATATCAGTAAGTTTATAAGGACTGACAAAGTTATGATCTCCATCCACAATAGAAGGAAATTAGAAATCAATAAGTAAACAAATTGAAGAATGTAAAAATTAAACAACTTCCCCTACACACACCAAAAACCCAGTTGTTCGAAGAAGAAATGCTAGGAAAATTTAAAAATACTTCGAGATCAATGAAACTGAAAACATACTGACTTACATAATGCAGCTGAAGTAGTTTATAGAGGGAGAAGTATAGCCACAAATGCCTATATTGAGAAAGAAAGATTGCAAATCAATAATCTAATTATGTACCTTAACTAGAAAATGATGAGCAAATGGGTCAGTGCTGCACCTCAGCAGGGTAAAGCCCTGGCCTGCAGCGCCAGCATCCCACATGGGCACCGATTCGAGTCCCAGCTACTCCACTTCTGATCCAGCTCCCTGAAAATGCACATGGGAAGGTAGCAGAGGATGGCCCAAGTATATAAGCCCCTGCACCCACATGGGAGACCTGGAAGAAGTCCTAGCTCCTGGCTTCAGCCTGGCCCTGCCCTGGTCTTGTGGTCATTTGGGAAGTGAACTAGCAGATGGAAAATCTCTCTCCCTCCCTCTCTCTCTCTACCTCTCTGTACTCTGCCTTTCAAATAAATAAAAATAAATAATTTTTTGAAAAGAAAGAAAATGATAAGCAAAGTAAATCCAAAGAAAGTGGCAGGATAGAATTAATAAATATTAGTATATAAATAAATGAAATAATATACAAATAGAAGAGATAATCAACTAAACCAAAGTTGGTTGTTTTAGATGATTAATAAAATTGAAGGGGCCGGCGCCATTGCTCACTTGGTTAATCCTCTGCCTGCGGCGCCGGCATCCCATGTGCGTGCCAGTTTCAGTCCCGGTTTTACCAAATGCTGAATGAATTAACATTAACCTTTCAGAAACTGTTCCAAAAAATAGAAAAGGAAGATCACTTCTTAAATTATCCTGCAAACCCAGTATGACTCTGATAGTAAAAGCAGACAAAGACAACACAAAAAAATTACGGACTATATGTCTTATGATACATAGGAAAAATCCTTAACAAAATGCCTGTAAGGCAAATTCGACAACATATAAAAAGTATTATTCCCCATGACCAAGGGAGATTTATCCCAGGAATGTAAGCCTGGTTCAATACATGACAATTAATCAATGCAATACACTCTATTAATAGAATATAAAAAAGCCCACATGATCCTCTCAGTAGACACTGCGGTGATTAATTTCGTGTGTTAACTGGAGCGGGCCGTGGGGTGCCCAGATTGGATGTCACTTCTGGTGTCGCCTGATGAGAGTAGATGTGAGTCCATGGACTCAGTGAAGGTATTGCTCTCCCCAGCAGGGTTGGGCATCACCCAATCTATGCAAGGCCTGAACAGAAGAGAAGGAAAAGGGAGGGAGGATTTGCCCGTGTTTGTTCCCCACCCTCGCTGCCCAACCAGGACATCTTGTGTCACCTCCTCTGCCCTCAGACTGTGGTTGACATCATCAGCTCCTAGTTCCCAGGCCTTCAGATGCTTTAAATTCCACCACCAGCCCGCCTGGGCTTCCAACTTGCAGATGGCACATCGTGGGATTTCTCAGCCTCTGGAATCTCAGCAGTCAGGTCCACGTCTGCCTGTCTACGTATATGTGCAAAAGGATAGACAGATAGGGCCAATTGCTTTAGATGGGCCTGCTAAGATTTATCAATGGGGGGAAAAACGGTCTCTTCAACAAACAGAGCTGAACAACTGGATTGCCACAGTGTTTCAGAAAAATTCAGTGTTGGAGAACTTCCAGAAGGTGTCATAAGACTTAAAAAGGGAACAAATCCATCCAAGATTATACAAAGCTTAGTTGATTGAAGGGACTTAGGGACTTCAGATGTGTGACCTCAGGCCGCTGTGAGACAATGGATTACCATGCAGGAGAAAAGGATTTTATAAAGGTGCCCATGACTAGCCGTAATGCGCCTGGATGTTTAGCAACACTAACATTTCAGGTACTACAGAGGAGCTGTTCCAGGACCTGCTGTCCTCATGAGCCTGGCAGGTTAGCTTAATGAATTTTTTTACCCTGTCATAAAGCTTGGGATGATCATCAGAGTGATCTGTAGTCATGTCAAGTTTAACACCTACGCATGCAAAGGAATGAATTTGGACCTCTTGCTCATAAATGGAAGAGCTAAAATAAAGCTCTTAGAAGAAAACACCAGGGAAAAGCTGGAACTTGGATTAGGCAATGGTTTATTAGATATGACACTACTCAAAGCACAAGCAGTCTCTCTCCCCCGATAAGATAATCTGTTCTTTATTAAAATTAAAACTTGCATTCCAAACAATACTACCAAGAAAGTGAAAAGACAACCTACAGAACAGAAAAAAATTTCAAATCATATATCTGATAAGGATTTAGCATCTAAAATACTCAGAGAACCCTTACAATTAAACAATAAAAAACAAGTAGTTGTGGCATAGCAGATAAAGCCACCAACTGAGATGCCAGCATCCCAAATGGGTGCCAGTTCTAGTCCTGGCTGCTCCACTTCCTGTCCAGCTTTCTGCTAATGGACTGGAGAAAGAAGTGGAAGATGGCCCAAGTATTTGGAATCCTTCCACCAATATGGGAAACCTGGATAAAGCTCCTGGCTCCTGGCTCCTGGCTCCCATCTGGCCCAGCATCAACTATTATGGCCTTCTGGTGAGTAAGCCAGCAGATAAAGATCTCTCTCTGTCTCTCTCCCTCTCTCTTTTTCTCTGTAGCTCTGACTTTCAAATAAATGAATAAATCTTAAAAATATATACAACTAAACAATTTACAACTTTACATTCGCCAGGCTGTCTGTAGCCAAATAGACACAATAACAAATGATGGGGATACAGAATGTTAAATACCTGCTAACACTAACCGATAGAATAAATAAAGGGGAGAGTGATCCAACATGGGAAGTGAGATACTCAGCAGACTCATAGAATGGCAGATGTCCTAAATAGCACTCTGGCCTCAGAATCAGCCCTAAAGGCATTCCGATCTGGCTGAAAAGCCCATGAGAGTATTTCAGGCGTGGAAAGCCAAGACACTCTGGCAAAAGATCTCTGTGAGTGAGATCCCAGTGGAAAGAACAGGTCTTCAAAGAAGGAGGTACCTTTCTCTGAAGGGAGGAGAGAACCTCCACTTTGACTATGACCTTGTCTAAACAAGATAAGAATCGGAGAACTCAGAGGGCTTCCATAGCCTTGGAAACTCATGACTGGAGCATAGGGAGATTACTGATGCCATAGACAGGAGTGTCAATTGGTAAAGTCAACAACAGGAGTCACTGTGCACTTACTCCTCATGTAGGATCTCTGTCCTTAATGTGCTGTGCATTGAGATTTAATGCTATAACGAGTACTCAAACAATATATTTCACTTTGTGTTTCTATGGGGGTGCAAACTGTTGAAATCTTTACTTAATGCATACTAAACTGATCTTCTGTAAAAAAAAAAAAAAGAAATTATCAACTCCCAACTTGACTCTCATTGGGATTAAACATGACAATAGGTCTGATCTGATTTCATCATCATTTTAAAAAAAATCATCTATTATTTTTCACTTTATGTTTCTGTGTGGGAGCAAACTGTTGAAATCCTTACTTAATGTATACTAAGCTGATCTTCTGTATATAAAGAGAATCGAAAATGAATCTTGATGTGAATGGAAGGGGAGAGGGAGTGGGAAAGGGGAGGGTTGTGGGTGGGAGGGACGGTATAGGGGGAAGCCATTGTAATCCATAAGTCGTACTTTGGAAATTTATATTCATTAAATAAAAGTTAAAAAAAAATCTCTCATATATTGCTAATGGGAATGTACAATAGTGCATCCTCTATAGAAAACAGTTTAGCAATTCCTCTAGAGGTTAAAAAGAGTTGACATATGATCCAGTACTTCTACTCTAAGTGTATACCCATGACAATTGAAAACACATGGTCATACCAAACCTGCTCAGCACCACAGTTAAAAAAATGGAAACGATCCGAAACACGCATCCACTGATGAGAGGTTAAACAATTGCAGTACATCCGAACAATGGAATACTACTCAGCTATAAAAATGTATGAGTCTCAGTCTGGCCCTGAATGGACAGACCTTTAAAAACATTACACTAAACTAAAGCATGAAGATGGAGCCTGTGTTGTGGCATAGCAGGTAAAGCTACTGCCTGCGAAGCTGGCATCCCATGTGGGTCCTGGATCAAGTTCTAGCCCCTCCACTTCTGTTCCAGCTCTCTGCTGATGGCCTAGGAAAGCAGTGGAGAACCGCCCAATTGCTTGGGCCCCTGCACCATGTGGGAGAGCGGATGAAGCTCCTGGCTCTTGCTTCAGGCTGGCCCAGCCCTGGCTGTTGTGACCACTGGGGGAGTGAACCAGCAGATGGACGATCTGTGTCTCCCCCCGCCCCTCTGTCTGTCTCTCTGTGTGTCACTCTGGCTTTCAAATGGATAAAGAAGTCTCCGCTCAGTCCCTCCCTATCCCCAGCCAAGAGGTGATCAGCCCTGAGCACCGGACTCTCCTGAGCCTTGAAATATGAGTGGAATACCCAGAGAGACAGAAAATAGTTGAGGTTCTGCCATTTCAGGTCAGCCCCTAACAGCTGTATATTTCTTTATTCAACTTGCTTTTCTATCACTTTGGTAAACTTCAGGTCAGCTTTCAAATAAATGTCCTTTTGTTTTCTTTTGTTTATATTAGTCAGTGATTTTGTTGCTTGCAAACAGATTACCCTAATTGACACACTCTCCTTTAAAAGGATAATATTGTTTGATATAGTTTTTTTAAATGTTTTATTCTCATCGTGTGAACTTATGTGTATAGTTATCCTATTAGTAGTTATCATTATTTTTGTTAATAGGTATAATTAAGGTTGCTAAATAACTAATAAAAGGCCCAATAGTGATCGTATGCCAGAGGCAGGAATCACACACACAGTGCAGCTCCAGGACTGACTTTTCAAATTCATGTAGAAGAGGTGTGGCATGAGCAGGAAAAAGGCAGAATGAGAAGGAGGCTCTTGGCCAAGGTTACAGCTGTGGGATTTAAGTTCTACCTTCAGAGCCAGGGTCTCTTACTCCTTTGGGAAGCCTCAGGACTACCTGTTGTCCTTATAAGAAGTATGTTTCTGCTTGTAGATTAACAGTTAGTATGCTTGTACATCAGTGTTCATAGCAATGACATTCAGAATAGCCAAAAGGTGGAAATAATCCAGTTGTCCACCAATAGATGAATGGAGAAACAGACTAATACTATGGAGTATTATTCAGCCTTAAAGGAGGAATACAATTCTGACACATCCTACAAGGTGGATAAAACTTGAAGGCATGAAAGAAGTCGTCAGAAAAAGGGCAAATATTGTTCCACCTTCATAAGACACCTACAGTAGTCAAATTCATAGGGACAGAAAGCAGAAGAGTGCTTACCGGAGGCTGAGGGAAAGGCGGTAGTGGCAGGATAATGAATAATAATGAAGGCAGGATTTCTGTTTGAGGTTATGAAAAAGTTCTGGAGACGGATGTTAGTGATTGCACAACAATGTGGATGTACTTAATGCCAGTGAATTAGACACTTAAAATGACTGAAATCATAAATTTTATACATATATTTTATCACAACTTATAAAAAAGAACCAATATGCTAAAATGGTAAAAATCTCAGGAGAAACTTCCAAGTAATGAATTATTTATAAATGTTCTGATTTTTTTATTGGTTACTTTATTTAGAAATGACAGAAACTCCAATCAAATAATCTCAGCAAACAAATGGCTCTGGCATGAATCCTAGTGATCAAAACATCCCCTCGTCCCATGTGTCATCTCTTGTTCTGCTCTGCTGTATGGGTACTTCATCCTCAGGCCGGCTCTTCTCCCCAGGGCTAGACAAAGCAGCTGGGAACTTCCACCCTCCTCAGCTCTGCAGCTAAGATAGAGCCTTCTTGCAGACAAGGTCCTGGGGTAGGGACCCATTAGTCCAGTTTGGACTTGAAAATCAACTTCTGTGGCTGTAGGGATGAAACAACCTGGTTGACCAACTCAGGCCCGCTCAGTAGGCTAAGTCACGGGCTGGTTCCCAGAGCTGCAGGGTGGATCTGTAGCACCTGATTCCCCACACTAGCACACAAAGAGAATCGAGATGATGTATGCCAATGCCCGGCCTACAGTCTCCTTCCTCTCATTGTTCGATACTGGTACGCAAGCTGAGGTTTCTTTACCTGAAAACTCTCCGTGGGCTGCAGACATCTAGGAGGGGCTACTAGGAAGATGCAGCTTTAAACCAATGACAAGTGGATAAATTCTCCAGCATACTGTGTACCATCTCCTGGTGACAGTGGTCCCAGCGAGGACCCAATGGGATTGAGCTACAGTTGTCCACAGCGGCAGGCTGTTCTTCAACTCAAGTTTACTGTTTCACTTCTACACACTGCCACCTCAGGTTCCTATAATTACTTCTCAGATAACCTAAGTAGACTCCAGTCCCTGGGTGGGTGGGGGTCTGAATCTGTAGGAACTCAAATTAAGACAACATGTATACTGTAATTTGTGAATTCACACTGTTGGCTGTCCATTTCATGCAGAGAAAGTTTGCAAGAGCATTTTGGGTATTGTGTCTTTGTTTTTTTTTTTTTTAAGTTTACGTTTCTCTGTGTGTAAGTTTATAGAATTTTTTAAAAGATATATTTATTTATTTATTTGAAAGTCAGAGTTACAAAGAGAGAGGAGAGGCAGAGAGAGAGAGAGAGAGAGAGAGAAAGAGAGAGGTCTTCCATTCGATGGTTCACTCTCCAGATGGCCACAACTGCCAGAGCTGTGCCAATCCAAGGCCAGGAGCCAGGAGCTTCTTCCCAGTATCCCACATGGGTGTGGGCCATAGCAGAGAGCTGGACAGGAAGTGGAGCAGCCGGGTCTTGAACCGGAACCCATATGGGATGCCAGCACTTCAGGCAAGGGCATTAACCCACTGCACCACAGTGTCGGCCCCAATGTCTGTTTCTTTAGGAATAGATGATTTTCTTCTTTTTAGGATTCATTTATTTATTTGAAAGGCAGAGTGATGGAAAGAGGGTGTGTGTGTGAGAGAGAGAGATCTTCCATTCCATCTGCTGTTTCACTACCCAAATGGCCTCAATGGCCTGGGAAAGGATGAAGCTAGGAACCCCACCCAGGTCTCCTATGTGGGAGGCAGGCACAGGCACATTAGCAGGAAGCTGAGTCAGAAGTGGAGCAGCTGGGACTTGAATCAGGGCTCTTACACAGGATGCTATAGTTGTAGGCTTAACCTGTTGCACCACAACACCAGCCCTGGAATTCATGGTTTTCTTGCTATCTTCTCCACGGGCCCATACAATGTAGACTACGAAATAGTATTTTTTTCTTTAAACTTCAAGATTCGTATTATTGGGGGCTGGCACTGTGGCATAGCAGGTAAAGCCGCTTCCCACAGTGCTGCCATCCCATATGGGCACCAATTAGAGAGCCAGCTGCTCCATTTCCAATCCGGCTCTTTGCTATGGCCTGGGAAAGCAGTGGAAGGTGGCCCAAGTCCTTGGCACCCTGCAGCCACATGGAAGACCTGGAAGAAGCTCCTGGCTCTTGGCTTCAGATTGGCCTGGCTTGTGGCCATTGCAGCTATTTGGGGAGTGAACCAGTAGGTGGAAGATTCTCTCTCTCTCTCTCTCTCTCTGCCTCTGCCTATCTGTAACTCTATCTTTCAAATAAATTAATAAATCTTGAGAAAAGATTCATATTATTGAGTGGGAAAAGGCCTCTATTCCAAAAGAACTGCAGGGAATATATATGGGAAACCAGGAAGAACTGAAATAATCATAACAGGAAGGAATCTGTGGGCTCCTGAGTAGCATGCCCCAGTTCTTGGCAAGTAGTCCTACCGTAATACTACTAATAAAAGGCATTCTAATCCAATCATGAACATCCCCAAAAGCACCAGCCAGCATCTCTGGTGGTCTTCATCTTGTTACCTGGAGATTCAGTATGACAGACTCACTGTGTATCTCAAGATCGCATTACACATTCATTCCTCTATGACTTCAGGGAGGGCAATGGGGGCCTATGGAGCCTGCTAGGCTCTCTTCAGCCTGTAGATGGATAGGGAAAATTATGATTGGCTCTGAATGGTTAGAGAGCGTGATGATAGCATGATTTATGACCAGCAGTGCCGATGTGGTCATTAGTCAGTGTTAAGTTATGAATACACTGAGAAAGATGTTCTTGTATGCCACATCACAAGCCAGTGTCATCTGAGCAGCCTGGTGATGTCGACCCAAGACAAGAAAATATTTCATTGAGATGGATGAAATGTGAAGACATAAGTGCGGTGATTAAAGAGACAATGAAATGTGCTCACTTCTGCCTGACAGATGGCCTGCCATTTACAACGACCATCTCACTCAGTCTTGCACCTTTTTGTCCTTTTGGTAGAGGAGTGGCATCATTCCTTCCCACTGGAATTTCTGGTTCTTCTGGGCTGCCTTCCTGCACATATTTCATGGCTCAGAAAGCATGCTGAAATACAGCTAGAGATTTCTCAGGCAGGAAGGCAAGCCAAGTTTGCTTCCTGGTACACATTACCAGGACGTGGGTCTTAGTTTTTTAATAGAACTTTCTCTAGGGTCCCAGTGTTTCAGATCTACAGCAATCTGGGTCCTGTTTTCTCTTCCCCAGATGCACTTTCATTTGTTGTCTTTTTTTAACCAGTTTCCAGATGTTGTTGCTTATTTGTTTTATTTCCAGCATATTTTATCCTTTCTTGAACTTCTGCATAACCCCCTTCCATGCCCTCACCCGTCCCAACCAAGCAAATTTCTAAAGCCTGATGCAATTGCACTACATTTAGTTGGTTCTCCCATGCCCCAGCTGAGTGAGCCGCAGCTGAGTGGTCTGCAGGAGGAGCCCTTTCAGAACGAGCTCCCCCAGCTGACGGCCAGATGCTGTTGAGGTTGGGCTGTCTATTGTATAAAGTCTCTGTTCAGAGCAAGAATGTTCACAGGGACCTCGAGTCCAAACCACAGTTTGTCTTAGGACTTTTCTTTTTTAAAATAATTTCTTTGTGTATTATCAAACTAGTAAGCCAAAAATGAAACACTTGTTGAACAATAAAAAAATTGTAAAGAGGTCTCATCTTTCTGTAATACCTCATACATTTGGCACTATTTGGAAATGAGCTCTTCTGCATAAATTAACTTTTTAGGTAATTAAAACATGCCTAAGTACTAAATTATTGCCATTCTTAACCACTTTTTTACATAAATCTTTCTAGAAAGCATCGCATGTTGGAGTGTTCTGGTCAGAATCTAATGTGTTCCTGATAATTCAAGGCCAACTCTGTGAACATCAGCAACCATGCCCGAGGCCTACGAAATGTTAGTCTGCTTTCCCTCACACTAGGGTTTCCCAAGCATGGCATGACCGACACTTGGATCAGATGCCTCTGGCCTGAATAGTGCTGAGCACAGCCTTGGCCTCTTCCCGGCAGGTACAGGTGGCCTATTCCTCAGTGATGACCACTGGAGGTCTTCAAGCCCAGAACGTGCAGCATCACCACAGGTCCTCAGCACTGCACCCTAGGCCCTGGTCTGGACACTGCGAAAGCAAAAGTAAGAGGGAAAAAAGAAATAAGGGTTGGAAAAGAGGAAAAAACATTTTTATTTGTGAATACCATTATATACATAGAAAATCCAAAATACTGTGCAAACTATTAGAAACAATAAAAGTGAGTTTAAAGGTCCTTAATAACAAAATTACCATACAAACATCAATTATAGTTCTTTGACCCAAAAAAGATTTGTAAAATGAAACTTTTTAAATTGTTACAGGCAACTTTACTTAAAAGTCAAATAATTAAAAATGAATCTAACAAAATATGTTTATGATTGAAAACTACAAAATAAATGAGAGACAATATGTTAATATACTGGATGAACTGAAGATTATTAATATATGGCCATATTTATTTTTTTTTTTATTTTTTTGACAGAGTGGACAGTGAGAGAGAGAGACAGAGAGAAAGGTCTTCCTTTTGCTGTTGGTTCACCCTCCAATGGCCACCACGGCCGGTGCGCTGCAGCCAGCGCATCGCGCTGATCCGATGGCAGGAGCCAGGTACTTCTCCTGGTCTCCCATGGGGTGCAGGGCCCAAGTACTTGGGCCATCCTCCACTGCACTCCCAGGCCACAGCAGAGAGCTGGAATATATGGCCATAATTAAGAAAGTTATTTTAAAAAGTATAAATGAGGACAAACCTTGCAACACAGTGGGTTAAGCCGTCACCTGTGATTCTAGCATCCCATTTGAGTGCCAGTTTGAGTCCTGGCTGTTCCACTTCCTATCCAGCTCCTTGCTAATGTGCCTGGAAAAGCAGTGGAAGATGGCCCAAGTCGGAGCTCCTGCACCCGTGTAGGAAAGCCAGATGGGGTTCCAGGCTCCTGGCTTCAGTCCGGCCCAGCCCTGGCTATTGCAGCCATTTGGAGGGTGAATTAGTAGATGGGAGATCTCTCTCTCTCTCTTTCTCTCCCTCTGCATTCCAAATAAATAAAAATAAATCTTCAAAAATTATGAATGGCCAAAAATGTATGAAAAGTAATGCAAAATTTTTACTGATCAGAGCATGCAAATTAAACCACAAATTACATGCCTAGTAAAATGGTTAAAATTGAAAAGACAGTTAACACCGAGTGTTAACAAGAATGTGGAGCCAAGACAAAAATAAGAATCATATTACCTCTGTTCAAAATAGGCCAAAACTGGAAAAAAAACTGCTTATCAAATGGATCACGAGTAAGTAAATTATAGTATATTCCCACACTGGAATGCTTGCACTGTAATAAAAATGAATAAATTATTGAGGTGGTTTGCTGATAAATATTTAATAATTGGCTCTCCAGGGAGGAAAAAATTTCTGTTTTTGTGGTGGAAATAGTCCCACCATGGCTGCCTTTAAGTTAGCAACACAAAGTCACAGAATGCAGATTTGGTTCTGTGAGCCAGCTCCACACATCACTGCAATACTGTTTTGTTTTAAGATTTTTATTTATTTATTTGAAAGTCAGAGTTACACAGAGAGAAAAGAGGGAGGGAGAGAGAGAGAGAGAGAGACTCTTTCATCTGGTGGTTCACTCCCCAGATGGCCGCAATGGCAGCTACGCCAATCTGAAGCCAGGAGCCAGGAGCTTCTTCTGGGTCTCCCACGTGGGTGCAGGGGCCCAAGGACTTGGGTCATCTTCTACTGCTATCCCAGGCTATAGCAGGGAGCTGGATCAGAAGTGGAGCAGGCCGGCGCCACGGCTCACTAGGCTAATCCTCTGCCTTGCGGCGCCAGCACACCGGTTCTAGTCCCGGTCGGGGCGCCGGATTCTGTCCCGGTTGCCCCTCTTCCAGGCCAGCTCTCTGCTGTGGCCTGGGAGTGCAGTGGAGGATGGCCCAAGTCCTTGGGCCCTGCACCCCATGGGAGACCAGGAGAAGCACCTGGCTCCTGGCTTCGGATCAGCGTGGTGCGCCAGCCGCAGCACACCAGCCGTGGTGGCCATTGGAGGGTGAACCAACAGCAAAGGAAGACCTTTCTCTCTGTCTCTCTCTCTCTCACTGTCCACTCTGCCTGTCAAAAAAAATAATAATAATAAAATAAGTGTGGAGCAGCTGGGTCTTGAACCGCCACCCATATGGGATGCCAGTGCTTCAGGCCTGGGCATTAACCCGCTGCACTACAGCACCGGCCCCACTGAATTACTGTTAACATGTCACAACATTAGTGAATCTCACTTTCTATTGAGCAAAATAAGCCAGAAATAAAAGTGTGCCCTCTGATTATCTGTTGACGATAGAAGTCAGAAAAGAGGTTACAGAAGCTCCGGTCTTCAGTCCCCGATAGTTGAGGAAGAGCCTTGCTTGGCTTCTTCCAGATGTTTTTCTTAAATAGCCAGTACAGAAGCTCTCATTTTCCAGGCACTTCTGGTTCAAAAGGGTTGAGTGAATCTTACTCCTTATTGTAACACATAATCATCATCTGTCCACTCTGTGTGTTTATTCATTAACAGTGTACGAGCTTCCAAGATGGTGGATTAGAGATACCCAGGGGGTCCCACTTCCTCCACAAAGAAGAGCCAAAGCAATGCTGTGGGTGGAGCTGCTTGGAGGCTACACATTAGCTTTGCTCCCAAAAAGGAACTCATGTTGACTCTTCTCCCACTCCCAGAGCCCACACTGTCTTGAGAAAGCATAAGCATCCAAATTTACTCTGCCCTAGGGGTCAGAGACCTGGGCTGCCATAAGCATTCCACCACACTAGCACGAGGGGTTGAAGCCCACAAACCCAACTTCAACCAGTGAACTGTGATCCCAGCCCCCGAGCAGCACAATGCCATGCATGACAGGGAACAGGAAGTTCAGCTTGATGGGGGTGGGAGATGGGAGTTGAAGAAGTGCTGTTCTTAAGAACTGAGAGATTAAGGCATTTGTTCCCTGGGACCTGCGACCTATTCACCTCCACTTGCTAATATTGCCTCTCATAGCCAGGTGTCCATAGGCTGGGCCAGTGCTGGAACTGAGGGTAGGTATTGTATTCACTGTGTGTTACCTTCTTATTGGCCACTTAACTAGCCACGTGGCACTGAGACTTAAGAGGGGTGCTGTACTCTCTCGTTGCTGTCTCCTGCCTTGGCCTAGCTGTGTATTGGCCTGCACCACCACTGGGGTTGAGGGCAGGAGCTGCACTCCCTAGCTACCACCTCTCCCCAGGGACAGCCTCATTGGCCTGTGTTACCATTGGGATTTAGAGCGGGAGATGCAAGCCCCCAGTCACCACTGGGGTAAGCAATACCAGAGACTGCTTCCAACAACAGACATCACCCAGTGCTACTTGAGGAATTCTTCATTGTTCTCCTGGCACCAGCACTCCCACTGCCATAGTAGCTACACAATGGGCATGGCATCTCATCCTCTTTACTATGTGTTCCACACATGCCTGGGCCACTAGAGTTTACCTTGCCCTCCCATAGTCCCTGGAGATAGTGGGCCTCTCTGATCCTTCTGCAGCATGCATCACACCCAAAGCCTCTGATTACAGCTGAAAAACCTATAAGGAGCTGGGGCTGGCGCTGTGGTGTAGCGGGTAAAACCACCATCTGCAGTCCTGGCATCCCATATGGGTGCCAGTTTGAGTCCCTGCTGCTCCACTTCAAATCCAGCTCTCTGCTATGGCTTGGGAAAGCAGTAGAAGATAGTCCAACTCCTTGGGCCCCTGCACTCGTGTGGGAGACCTGGAAGAAGTTCCTGGCCCCTGGCTTCGGATCAGTACAGCTCTGGCTGCTGTGACATTTGGGGAGTGAACCAATGGATG
Organism: Oryctolagus cuniculus; assembly: GCF_051225735.1. NCBI lineage: Eukaryota > Metazoa > Chordata > Mammalia > Lagomorpha > Leporidae > Oryctolagus > Oryctolagus cuniculus. Next base: position 49,524,198 of record NC_142874.1, on the reverse strand, counting down.
GAAGACCTCTCTCTCTCTCTCTCTGCCTCTCCTTTTCTCTGTATAACTCTGACTTTCAAATAAATAAATAAATAAATATTTTTAAAAAAAAAACATAAGGAGCTATATAATGGTGTTCAACTGGAATAAAAACCAACACTGAGTACTAAGCAAACATCCTAAGACATTCCTTCATGAGAAAGTCATTTACTATGAAAATCACTGTACAAAATTGGTAGACAACTGGTCTACCAGGTACATAAATGTCATCACATAGTCATAAAAATATGAAAAAAATAACATGATATCTCCAAAGAAACTCAATAACTCAACAACAGATCCCAAAGGAAAAGATATTGATCACATACCTGATGAAGATGATTGTAAGAAAACTTGATGAAATTCAAGGGAGTCAGTCAAGCAAAACCAGGAACCCAATTGATGATGGCAATGAGAATTTAAGTAAAGAGATCAATAAGCAAAATCAGGAAAACAATTTATGATACCAACAAGAAATTCTGTAGAGAGATAGAAATCTGGAAAAAAACCAAGAACTCTTGGAAATGAAGAACACACACACACACACAAATAATGATACAGTTGTAATTCTCATCAGCAGAGTAGATCAAGCAAAAAAAAAAGAATATTTGAATTCAAACACAGATATTTTGAAATATTCCAATCAGACAAAAAGAAAGGAGAAGGGAGACAGCAAACAAATATCCAATTCTGGGAGCTCCTGAAGGGGAAGAAAAGGGGAACAAGATAGAAAAATTTATTCTATCAAATGTTAGCTGAAAGCTATGGGAAAGATATAGAATGCAAGTCACAGAGACTCCTAGTAAACATGACAGGAAAAGCTCCTCAATGCAAAATATCATTGTCTGACTGCCAAAAGTACAACACAAAGATAATTCTGAAAATCCCAAGAGAAAAGCACCAAGTCACATTTAAGAGGAATTCCATGAGACTAACACATATTTCTCAACAGAACTTTTACAGACCAGGAGGGAAAGGGATGACATATTCCAGGTTCTGAAAGAAATAAATGCCAATCAATAATACTATAATACACACACACACACACACACACACAGAATACTTCCACTTTAAAGCTATCCTTTAGAAATGAAATAGATATTCAAAAATAAACAACAACTGAGAGAATTCATCAAGCTCCAAAAGATACTTAAGGGAGTCCCATATCCAGAAGTGAAAGGAAGATAACTAGCATCATGAAAATATATAAAATGTAAAACACACTAGAAGAACAGATGCACAAAAGGTAAACAGAAAAGAATCAAACTCTATGGATCAGAAGACCATCCAACCATGAAGATGAACAGAGGACAATCGGGAATAGGCATTTAGCCCAGTGATCAAGATGGCACATGGGTCACCCATATCCCATATCAGAGTGCCTGGGTTTGGGACCCAGCTCTGCTCACAATTCCAGCTTCCTGAGATTGCAAACCCTGGGAGGGAGCAGTGATGGCCCAAGTAATTTAGTTCTTGCCACCCATGTGGAAAATTTGCATGGCTTCCTAGCTTCCAAAGGTAACCTGACCTAATCCCAGCTTTGCAGGCATTTAGGAGTGAACCAGTGGATAACAGTTCTCTGTATGCCTGCCTCTCTGCCTCTCAAATAAATAAAATAAATGAATTCAAAAAATTTTTAAAAGTGGAAGGTTAGAACAAATGATATGAAAACCAGAATAAAGAAAATGACAGGAGTTTTAATGAAGTAGAACTAAAAAGAAGAATAAAATGAATCAATAAAATGAAAAGCTGGTCTTTTGAAAAGAAACAAATCAACAAAACTTTAGTTAATATCACCAAGAAATAAAGAGATAAGAAACAAATAAATAAAAGTAGAGGCAAAAAAGGAAACATTACAACAGATACCACAGAAATGCAAAAGATTATTAAGGACTATTATAAACAATTACACAACAAAAAATGGAAACTCTGGAAGAACTAAATAAATTTCCGGACACATATAACCTACCAACTATGAACTATGAACTATAAAGACACAGAATCTTAACTCACTAATACTAAGTAAAGAAATTGAATCAGTAATCAATTGTTCCCAACAAATAAAAACCTAGGACCAGATGGCTTCACTGCTGAATTCCACCAAACTTAAGAAAGTACTAACATCAGTTCTTCTCAATCTATTCCAAAAAATTGAAAGACAGGGATTCTTTCAAACTCGTTCCATAAAGTCAGCAGTACCTTGATATGGACACTGAACAGGAATACAACAACAAAAAGAAAACTATATCACTATCTCTAGTGAATATAGATGCAAAAATTCTCAACAAGATATTAGTAAATTAAATCCAACAGCGCATCAAAAGAGTCATTTATCATGACCCATGGGAGTTACCCTAAGAATATAAGAATGATTTAACATCCAAAAAATCAGTAAATGTAATACATCACATCAGCAAAATAAAGAACAAAATTATATTATTATTTCAAAAGACACAGGAAAAGCATTTAATAAGATTCAATAACACTCTATGATTAAAACTCTGAAAAAATTATTTATACAAGGAACATACCTTAACATAACAAAAGCTGTATGTAACAAATCTAAAGCCAAATCATACTTGGAGGAAGACCTTTCAGCTTGAACAAAACAAACTCTGGAAAAAGACAGAGACGCCCGGTTTCTTTGCTCTTATTCAAGATTGCACAGAAAGTCTTTGAGTGATCAGGCAAGAGAAGAAATGAAAGGCTAGGCATACAAGTAGGAAAGCAGGAGGTAAAATTAGCCCTGTTTGCAGATGATTCAATATTCAGAAAAACCTAAAGACTACCAAAAAGCTGATAAACGACTTTGTAAAGTTGTGAGATACAAAATCAGCATATAGAAATCACCAGCTTTTTTATACATCGATAATGAACTTGCTGAGAAAGAACTCATGAAAGGAATACCGTTCGAAACAGCTGCAAAAAATGCCTAGGAATAAATTTAACCAAGGAAGTGAAAGTCTTGTACCATGAAAATTACAAAACACTGATGAAAGAAAGTGAAGCAGACACAAAGTAAATGGAAAGACCTCCCACGTTCCTGGATTGGAAGAAATAATTTATTAAAATACACATATTACCCACTACCCAAAGGAATTTATAGATTTAATGCAATTTCCATCAAAACACCAATGACATTCTTCATAGAACTAGAAAAAAAATCCTAAATTCACATGGAAGTACAAAAGACCCTAAATAGCCAAGACAATCTTGCACAAAAAGAACAATGCTGGAAACACTGCAATATCTGATCCTAAGATCGGATACAGGCTGAGACAGTATGGTACTATGTAGATAGTGAAGCATAGACTAATAGAAGAAAATAGAGACGCCAGAAATAAATCCATGTTTCTACAACCAGCTGATTCTCTACAAAGGCACGGAAAAACATACATTGGAGAAAGGGCAGCCTTTTCAATAAAGGCTCAGGAGACAGTAGCTATACATATGCAAATGATTGAAACTTGATCCTTGTCTTTCACCAAGAATCAAGTCAGAGCAGATCAAAGACTCAAGTGGAATTATATCAAACTAAGGATCTTCTGCAAAGCAAAGGAAATCATCAACACAGTGAAGAGACAACCAGCAGAATGGGAGAGACATTTTGCAAACTATTATCTGACAAAGGGTTAATACTTTAGCATATGTAAGGAACACAAAAACAATAGCAAAAAATCATTTAAAAATGGGGGATAATGTGAATAGACACTTTCAAAAGAAGAAATTCACATGGTCAACAAATTTTTGAGGAAAAACCATTAACATTAAGATATGGTCTCACCTCAGCAAGAATGGCCATTATCAGAAAAAGACAAAAAGATAACAATTACCGACAAGGATGAGTAGAAAATGGAACTCATGTATTGCCAATGGGAATACAAGTTAGTACAATCAAGGAGAACAGTGTGGAGCTTCCTAAAAGAACTAAAACCAGGTCTAACATATGATCTAGCTATTCCACTTCTGGGTATACTTCCAAAGAAAATGAAATTGGCATGTCAAAGAGATACTCACACTCCTAGGTTTATTGCTGTACTGTTCACCATAGCTAAGATCTAGAATCAACTTAGATGCTCATCAGCAGATAACAGGATAAAGAAAATGTGGTATATACACACATTGGAATACTATTCAACCACAAAGAAAATAAAATTTTGTTATTTGCAGCAAAATGGATGGATGTGGAAGACATTGATATTATGAAATAAGTTAGACACATAACTGTAGATACCACCTGTTCTCTCTCATATGTGGCAAATAGAAAAGTTGATCTGCATGCAGGCTGGTGATCACCAGAGACAGATAAGGGTAAGAGGAGGAAGGATGGAGGGAGGTTGGACAATGTGTACCAAACACAGTTAGACAAAATAAAATTCTAGTGTTCTACAGCAAAATGGGTAACTATAGTTCACAACAACTTATTTTATATTTTATGAATAACCAGGAGAGATCATTTCAAAGTCTCTGAATATAAAGTAATGATAAGCAGATGGAGATGTTAATTATCCTGATTTAATCAGGACACATTACAGTTGTATTTTGAAATATCATTTTATACCCCATAAATATACACAAATATTATGTTAATCGAAATTTTTTCTTGTTTAAGGAGATCGAAATGACAACTGCTTTTATTTGGCCACAAAATAGTACATGCATGCATCAGATTATCAAATATGTATAATTTTTAAAATTTAAGTTAAATTATACATTTTCATTTTAAAAATGAAAAATAGCATTGATAGGGAAGGAGGACAAAAAATTCTTCCTAGGATACTAGAAATGTTTTATGACTCAATTTATCTAGTATATGAGGGTAGATGATAGATAACAGAGGCTAGATTTATGTAAAAATTCATCAAGCTGTAAGTGTAAAGTGCTGTGTATACTTTACTGTATATAGTTATACAGCAATAGAACTTTTTTTTAAAGCAGGATATTCCTGCATAAAATGCCACATTAAGCACACATATGATCTTAGGTTCATTTTAAAACTCAAAGGAACAATTTTTAGGACATATATACACCAATACACCAAAATGGGATTTTAGAATTTCTGAAACAAACAAAAATGGGCAGGAGATAAATAATTTGTCTCAGAAAACGATAATCTAGGATCTCAGTGGTGAAAGCAAATACCAAGTACTTTACAGAAGAGAATAGCCAGATAATTTATACATTAGTGCAAGTTACCATTAAAAACTAAAGCAGGGAAATGGTAAAATTAAAAAAAAAAAAAAAGGTTGGCTTACCATTTCTAGATAGGACAAAACAGGTCTAATGTAACAATTCTGGGGTTATGCACAGATGCCAGCATCCTATAAGAGCAACAGTTCAAGTCGCAGCTGCTTCACTTCCAATCCAGCTTCCTGCCATTGCATCTGGGCAAGCAGTAGAAAATAATCCAAGTGTCTGGCCCCTTGAGCCCATGTGGGAGACCCAGAAGGATTTCTGGGCTTCAGCCTTGTCCAGCCCTGGGTGACGGGAATGAACCAGTAGATGGAAGAACTGTCTTCCATCTGTGTGTGTGTATTTGTGCATGTGTGTGTGTGTGTGTATTCCTCTGTCTCTGTAACTCTGCATTTCAAATAAATAAATTTCTTTTTAAAAAAAGAATTATTAAAAATATAAAAATTTATGAATTAAAATAACCTCTAAGTTTTCATAAATAACTGGAATGTAGAAGACAATAGAGAAATGTTTTTTAAACTTATTAAGAATAGAATTTGTGGTCTAGACATATGTATCCAAAGAAACTATTATGCAAGGGGGTGGAAAGAAGAAATAATATTTTATTTACATATTTATTCATAAATTCATTCATTTTTACATATTATGTTGCTTTATTTATTTATTTATTTGAAAGGCAGAGTTACAGAGGGGGATCTCTGACCCACTGGTTCACTCTCCAAATGGTTGCAATGGCGAGGGCTGGGTCAGGCTGAAGCCAGGAGCCAGGAACTCCATTTGGGTCTCCCACATGGGTGGCAAGGACCCAAGCACTCAGACTAAGAAAGCACTTGAATCTTGAATATAGAAATAATATGTAAAGAATGCTTAAAACTCAATAATTGGAAAATAACTGCTACAACAACAGAATGAGCAAAATATTTGAACAGGGAATTCACCAAGAAGATACTTTGGTACTTCTTACACAGCATTGTTGAGGTATGATTGACTTACAATAATGTAATATTGTATGTATTCACAATGAATGTTTTGGGGGTTGGCCCTGTGACGTAGCTCCTAAAGCTGTCGCCTGCAGTGCCACTATATGAGTGCTGGTTCGAGTACCAGCTGCTCCACTTCTGATCCAGCTGTCTCTGTTGTCTGGGAAAGCAGTGGAAGATGGCCCAAGTCCTTGGTCCCCTGCACCCTTGCGGGAGACAAGGAAGAAGCTCCAGGATACTGGCTTCCATTGTGGCCATTTGGGGAATGAATCAGGGAATGGAAGACCTTTCTCTCTCTCTCTCTCTCTTTCTCTCTCTCTGCCTCTCTGTAACTCTGCCTTTCAAATAAATAAATAAATTTTTTAAAAGTTACTCAACATTATTAGTCATTCAAGAAATGTAAGTTAAGCCTCCAGGAACAAGATTAAATACTGACTACGATGAGTGTTGCATAGGAAGTGCAGGAACTGGAAATTTCATAAGCTACTGGAGGGAATATAAAATGGTAGAACCAAATTTGCAAGAAAATTTGCATTTTTCTTAATAGTTAAACATATGAGTGTACTTCACAGTTTTGTAGAAAATGAAATGAAAAGAGCTTATTTTATACAAAAAAGTTGAAGTTCATGCATATGGCAGATTTTCAAAAAGCTCAGAGAAGATGCATATTTGGAAAAATATCTATACAAAGATTTCAAAATTTTTTTACACTACAATGAACTTATCTTTTAATTCTATTTCCATAGACTTTTTGAAATACCTTTGTGCATCTATCATCAATCTAAACATTCTACTCCTATTTATCCAAGAGAAATGAAAGCATATGTCTGTAGAAAGACTTCTGCAAAAATAATAATGTTCACAAAAACTTTATTTTTAATGGTAAGAAAATGGAAGCAAATCCAAATGTTCATCATCAGGAGAATATATACGCAAGCTACGATTTCTCATTATGATGAAATACCGCCCATCAAAAAGAGTGAAATATTGACACAAATTGCATCCTAGATGAACCTCAGTATAACGATGCTGAAAGAAGCCAACAAAAAAAGGAGACTTATTCTTTGATTCCATCTACATGAATTTCTATAAAATTAAGTTAATATAAAGTGACAAAAAACAGAGCAGTAGTTGCCAGATGATATGAAGTAGAGTGGACAATCAGGAGGGATTTCAAAGGAGCACAAGAAAACTTTTGGGAGGGGCTACTAAATTCACTGTTTTGACTGTGGTGATGATAAACAGGTGTACACATGTGCCAAGATGTGTCAAAATCGTCATTAGTTTTCTTTTTCTCTAAAAATTTATTTGTTTATTTGAAAGGTAGAGATAGAAGGAGAGAGAGAGAGAGAGATCTTGCATCTGCTGGTTTACTCCCCCAAACGGCTGCAACAGCCAGGACTGGGCCAGGCTGAAGCCAGGAGTCAGGAGCTTCTTCCATGTCTCCCATGTGGATGCAGGAGCCCAAGCACTTGGGCTATCTTCCATTGTTTTTCCAGGCCATGGCAGAGAGCTAGATAGGAAGTGGAGCAGCCAGGCCTCGAACAAGTGCCCATACAGTGTGCCGGCACTGCAGGCAGAGGTTTAACCTATGCCACAGTGCTGGCCTCCAAAATATTCATTGTAAATATATGCAATATGCATTATTGTAGGTCAATCACACCTCAACAATGCTGTTTAAGAAGCACCAAAGTCAAGAAAGGAAAGGAAAGATTGAGGGACTCTCAGTTTGGAGGAAAACAGGAGACAGAACTACTAAATGCACTGGATCTTGGAACAGAGAGAAAATATATCGGTAGAAAAACTGTAAAATCCAAATAAAGTCTGTATTTTAGTTAATAGCGTTGAACTAACAGTAATTTCTTAGTTTTAAAAATTGTATTATATCACATGAAATTTTAACATTTAGTAAAGCTAAAAGAAAGTGTATGAGAAATCTATTTTTATACTATAAGCTTAAAATTATTTCTAAATAAAATATATTTTTTCAAAAATCTACAATGAGGTAGTACCCAATATGAAAAAGTTAAGGAACTACCAAACTGAAAAGTGTGGCTAAGAAATTCTTCTAGCACATAGAAAAAAGAGTTGAGTTTTTCTTATTTTAATGAAAAGAATTTTAAATGATATGGAGAATAGATGCAGAAGCACTAACACCTATTCAGTAGCACTTTCAAAAGGAAAGCCTACAGACACCTAGGAGAGGCAAGAACGATAATGGCAAAAACCCAAATTCTCAGAACGTAAGGTCAACTTGCATCTTCAGATAGAAAAAGCCATCAGCTGCCAAGCAAGAAAAGATGTTTGTTAAAAGCTATACTTTGGGTCCTGGCACTGAAATTTCAGAACATCAAGGATAAATAGAAGATCTGAAAAGCTATCAGAAAGAAAAATAGATAATTTATAATTAAAGATGAGTCAGATTTAAATCAGGCATATCAAAATCAATATTGGTGATTTAGCTTTACTTAGTGTTAAAATCTTATGAAATATAACACAATTTTTAAAACTAAAAAATTACTGTTAGTTCAACACTATTAACTAAAATACAGACTTTATTTGGATCTTACAAATTTTCTACCAATATAAAATGATTTTAAAATTTAGGTGGAAATAACTTCAAATACAAAAATTCTATTCCCAAACTATCATTCAACAATATGGAAAAATATGAATATGATCAGATATATGAAGATCCTGATGCATACCAGCTGTAATGTTTCACAGCTTCAAATACGTGTACGTGGTTTTCCCTGGAGTTATGCAGCGTGCAGCCTGTGCAATGTATGTGGTAACCCTGACTCACAGACCCCTGTTAAAAGAGCCAAAGTTCAGGGGCAACCACTACAAGAATATTTTGATATTTAAATAAAAGCACATGCAAGCACAAAATAAGATTGTGAATACTGTTATTGAAAATAATTTTAGGGGCGGGCATTTGGCCTGATAGTTAAGACACCACTTGGGACACCCACATTCCATATCCGAGAGTCTGGGTTCAAGTTTTGCCTCTGTTTTCCATCTAGCTTCCTATTAATGCACACCCTGGAAGGCAGCAGGTGTTGGCTCAAGTACTTGGATCCCTGATTGAGTTCCCAGCTCCTGGCTTTGGCCTAGCCCAGTCCTGACTGTTGTAGGCATTTGGGGAGTGAACCAGTGGATGGAAGATCTCTCTCTGTTTTTGTTTCTCTGTGTGTGTGTCTTCACCCTTCAAATAACTGAAAATAAAATAATTAAAAATATATCTTTTTAAAAATATCAAATTATTCATACCAAATATAACAGTCATTGCTGAGGAGGAGGGAAAGGACCTGAAGTAGCAATTGCTGATCAAAGGGACTTTAGTTTTGTATCTTTTTTTCCCGAAGAAACAGATAAGCATCAGCAAGTAAAATTATATTAAATGTAGATCTTGTATTCACACGGCATCCTTAGCTCAACAGTAGGAGAGCCACCGGCCTGCTCTCTGTGACAATATCCATGTCACAGTGCAAACAGCTGTCATTATTGTGTTCACTTACAACTCTGGAAGGAAAGGTACAACTTGGCAACCCGCTTTTTGGATCCTAAAGTCAACAGTGAAGACAAAACTTTGAATACTGGTCTTGCCCACATGAAAAGACTTCTCCCAGAAGTTAGGGCCTTTGACTTTCCTTACTAAACTTTCAGAATGACATTTCATTGCTTATTCAGTGTTATTGCATGAACAAAAAGGGATTTGAAAAAAGGAATCAAAAAAGCCTCTTGGATGTCCAGCTGCTCCCACCAACACGATGTCTAATTTTTTAAAAGATTTATTTTATATGGAAGGCAGAGTTGCAGAGAGGCAGAGGCAGAGAGAGAGAGAGAGAGAGAGAGAGAGAGAGATCTTCCATCTGCTGGTTCACTCCCCAGATGTCCGCAATGGCCAGAGCTGTGCTGATCCAAAGCCAAGAGCCAGGAGCTTTTTCTGGTGTCCCACATGGGTGCAGGGGCCCAAGGACTTGGACCATCTTCCACTGCTTTCCCAGGCCATAGCAGAGAGCTGGACTGGAAGTGGAGCAGCTGGGACTCGAACCGGCTCACATATGTGATGCTGGCACTGCAGGCGGCAGCTTTACCTGCTATGCCACAGCGCCAGCCCCACAATGTCTTAATTTTTTAAAAAGTGAATTTATTCATACAACACTGTTTTCAAGCTAAGCATTTGTTATTGATACTACTGATTCAGAAGTATAAATAATAACAACCAAATCAATAGTACCCATGATAGCATCAGTAGTAGCAATTATAAACTCTTAGCTTGATATCCCCAAAAGTGGATGATTTTATCTATTTTTAAGTAATCACAATCATGTGCATATAGAGAAAATATTTTGTATGTATCTCTTGAGAGGAGCATCTTAGACCACTATTCTTTTCTTTTTTAAGGACTTACTTATTTTTGTTTGTTTGAAAAGCAGAGTGACAGAGATGAAGGAACAGAAAGATCTTCCATCCTCTCCAAGGAGACCAACCTTCCTTCTTCCTCTCCAAGGAGACCATCCAGGTCTCCCTCATGGGTGGCAAGAGTCCAAGCACATGGGCCATCTTCTACTGCTTTCCCAGGCACATCAGCCGGGAGCTGGATCGGAGGCAAAGCGGCTGGAACTTGAGCCAGTGCTCTGATATAGGATGCCAGCACCTCAGGAAGCAGCTTGACCGACTGCCCCACAACACTAGGCCAAGACCCCTAGTCTTAATAAACCTAAACTACCAAACAGATAATAGCGAATAGCACTTACAGGTGACTTCACAGATTATCATGAGTTTTGACATATATATACATGGTGAAATAATTACCACAATCAAGCTAATTAATATACCACCTCACATGTGTATTTGTGATAAGGACATTTAAGATCATTCAGTAATTTTCAAATATATACTATATTTACTAGTAACTATACTCATCTTCTGTACAATCAATTTCCAAAACTTATTCATTCTAACTGAATCTCTTTGACCAGTATCTCTCCCATCCCAAGGCTCCTCCCTTACCCAGTCCCTGGCAACTACTATTTACTCTCTGCTTCTATGATACTGACTTTTTAGTAGCTTTATATACATGAGAGCATATGGAATTTGTCTTTCAGTATCTGGCTTATTTTGCTTAATTAACAAAACGTCCTCCAGTTTCATCCATGCTATTGCAAATAACAGGATTTCCTTCTTTTTGGAGGCTGATTATTATTTCAGTAGGTATATGCCACATTTTCTGTATTCATCAATTGATGAGTACTTGGGTTGATTGTGTATCTTTTTTTTAACTTTTATTTAATACATATAAATTTCCAAAGTACAGCTTATGGATTACAATGGCCTCCCCCCCCCATAACTTCCCTCCCACCTGCAACCCTCCCATCTCCCGCTCCCTCTCCCATTCCATTCGCATCAAGAGTATATCTTGGCTACTGTGATTAATGCTGCAATGAACACAAGAGTGTAGCTATGTCTGACGTACTGATGTCACTTCCTTTGGATATATCCCCAGAAGTAAATTTCGGGCCATATGGTAATTTTAATTTTCGTATTTTGAGGAATCCCTCAAGGGCAGTTTTCCATAACAGCTGTGCTAACAAACACACGCACCTACAGAAAGCAGGGTTCTATTTGCTCCACATTCTCAACAGCAACAGTGATCTTCCGTCTTTTTGATAATGTTCATTCTAACAACCATAAGATGATATTTGATTTGCTTTTAATTTGTATTTCCCTGATGATTAGTGATGTTGAGCATTTTTCATATATTTGTTGATCATTTCTATGCCTTTTCTGAGACCTATCTATTGAGACCCTTTGCCCACTTCTTAACCGGATTGGTTGTATTTTTTGTTGTTGAGTTTGTTAAGTTGCTGCCATCCACGTGGGAGATCCAGAGGAAATTCCAAGCTCCTGGATTCAAAGTGGTCCAGACATGGTTGCTACAGCCACCTTTGGCGTAAAACCAACTGATGGAAGATCTGTCCACTGTGTCCTCTGTCTCTCCCCCTCTTGCTGTAACTCTGTCTTTCAAAATAAATAAATAGATCTTAATTTAAAAATGATCCATTATAAGACATTTTAGGTAAGTTTTACCACAAAATACAATCTGGTGGCAGAAGTACAATTCATAAAAATAAAGGCTTCAAAGTACACCACTACAGAAAATCATCAAACCTAAAAGGAATACAGAAACAAAGGAAAAAAAGGAACAAATAAGCAGAAAATAAATAACAAAATGTCAGTAGTAGGTCTTTATCTATAGTTACTTGGAATGTAAATGGATTAAATTATCCAATAGAAAGATATAGAATGGCTGAATGATTAAAAATATCAAGGACCTAATTATATGCTGCCTCCTAGAGACTCATTTAGATCTTCAAGAACACATATAGACCAAAAGGGAAGGGATAGGGAAGGATGTTCTATGCAAACGAAAACCAAGGCAGGCCACTGGTAGCCATACTTCTATCAGACAAAATAGACCTTAATACAAAAACTGCAAAAAACAGGCAAAGAAGGTCATTATATAATGACAAAGGGATATATATTCATCAATAAAACAATTGTGAATATATGCACACCCAACATCAGAGCAACTAAATATATAAAGAAAATGTTAAATGATCTGAAGGGAGAGAAATAAACTATAATAGCAATAGCAGAGCACGTCAATACCCTACTTTAAACAGTGGATAGATCATCCAGGCAGAAAATCAATAAAGAAACATTGAATTTGAACTATACTTTAGACCAAATGAACCTGGCATACATAGAGAATGCTCCATGAAGCCACAAAAAAAAATACATTCTTCTGAAGCATACATGAAACATTCTCCAAGAAAGATAATTTATTGGTTCAGAAAAAAAGACCTAACACATTTAAGAAAACTGAATACATTTAAAGTACCTTTTCTCACCATGGTGGTAAGAAACTAGTAATTAATAACAGAAAGAGTCTTTGAAAACACACAAATATGTGAAAATTAAATAATGTACTTGAATAACCAGTGAATCAAAAGAAATTATATTGGGGACAGGCAAAGCAGTTATAAGAGGGAAATTTGTGGCAATAAATGCTTAAATCAAAAAAGAAGAAAGATCACAAATAAACAACCTAACATTCTACCTTGAAGAAATAGGAAAAGGGGCTAGCGCTGTGATGTAGTAGGCTGTGGTGCCAGCATCCCACATGGGCACTGGTTTGTGTCCCGGCTGCTCCTCTTCTGATCCAGCTCTCTGCTATGGCCTGGGAAATCAGTAGAAGATGGCCCAAGTACTCGGGCCCTTGCACCTGCGTGGAAGACCCAGAAGAAGCTCCTGGCTCTTGACTTCTGATCAGCCCAGCTTTGGCCGTTGTGGCCATTTGGGGACTGAACAAGTAGATGGGAAAGTAGATGGGAGATCTTTCTTCTCTCCCTCTCACTGTCTTAACTCTGCCCCAAATAAATAAATAAATAAAAATTTTAAAACAGTAAAGAAGACTTTTACTTGTGATCCATAAGATCTTCAAAATAATTTTATAAATGTAGTATTTTTATTATACCCCATTTTATAGACACAAAGAAGTTCTATAACTTCTCCAAAACCAGCAGCAAACAAAAGTGGCAAAATCAAGATACAATCATAGGGATCTGAACCCATGGCCTATATGCTTATGCACTATGTTCACTGACTCTCACATCAAACTTTTCCAGATGATAGAAAAAGAGAAACTTTCTATAAGGTCAGAATATACTTTACCCAAAGCCTGACTAGAATATATATAAAAAAGGAAAAGTACTAGCCAATCTTCCTTGGGAAGATGGAAGCCAAACGTAGTATACATTGGCAAATGGTTTCAGATAATTCCTTTTTTAATATTTTATTTTAAATAATTTTATTTACTAAGTTTGTGATTATAACATAAATTGAGAGTATGCGATTGCAAAAATTAAAAGACAAATAAGAAGGAAGGAAGAGGAAAATTGTGAGCAAAGGAGAGAGGGAGGGTAGGGTGTGAAGTATCATTGTGTTCTTAAAACTGTATATATGAAATACATAAAACTTGTTCCCTTTGTATATCATTTTCATTTTATGAAAGGCAAAGAAGAAGAAAGAGAGAAGAAGTGATATCCTCCATCCACTGGTTCATTCCTTAAAAGCCTACTATAGCCAGACCGAAGCCAGAAGCCTGGAACTACATCAGATTTCTATATGGGTATCAGGGACCCAACTAGTTGAGTGTGTACATGAAGTTGTGTGGGTTAACATGAAGCTGGACTGAAGCAGAGGAATCCACACTCTGACAGGGAATGCAACCATCCCAAATGGCTACGACTGCTGTGCCAAACTCACATCCCATCAGAAAATTCTTAGAAATGAATAAGAAAAGACAACTCAATAGAAAAATGGAATTCCACATCAAGCATAATTAGATGACAAAATAAATATATTTTTGAAGTGCTTGGCATCATTAGTCATCTTGGCAATGCAAATCAAACACACAACATGTACACCAGGATGACTAAAAGTAAAAAGACAGTATCTGGAGTTGGTAAAGATATAAAACAAGGGGAACTCTTGGTAAACTTTGGAGAAGAGTCTAGAAGTGTCTGCCAATAGAGAATGCATAAATGCCCTATGACTGAAAAATTCCATTCCTAGGTTTAGAGTCAACAGAAATTCACATATGTACATCACAAGACTTGTGCAAAAATGTTCGTAGTGTCTTTATTCACAAGAGTAAAAAACTAGAAACAACTTGAATACCTGTTAACAGTGGATGGACTAAATCATAACCTATGTGTATCTTGAAGTGCCATGCAGTAAAAAATAGGAGCAACTGCCAAACACAAGAATTTGAGTGAATCTCACTCAGAAGGAAGCCAGACCCCAAAGTGGGCATGCTTACGATTCTACGATTCTACTTGCATTATTGTATGCATTATGTTAAAGCAGGCAAAACAAATCTCTAGTGTAAAAGTCAGGCAATACTTATCTCTAGGAAGTGGTAGTAGTAACCACTCAGAGGGAAAAAATGGTTCTGGGAAAGCTTCATTTCTTGATCTGAGCAATACTTGCATGAGTGTCTTTCGAAGTAACAAGTTAGTGAGACGGAGAAGGCAATCTAAGTTCACAGGACGCCTTAAGTGAAAATGGTTCAACCTAATGAGACAAACATTAAACAGATTCAACTTTAAGATCAACATTTGTTGCTTTAAAATAAACATTCTTTGTTTCATTATTGAGTACCTAAAATATGCTGGAGCAATGCTAAGTCCAAGGAATAAAATAATGAAAAGACAAATTTCCCCCTTAGTAAGTTGTTTGCAACTGAATTGAGACATAAAAAATAGTGTATTTCAAAACAAAGTGTGCTGTCCTGGAATTGTGCAAATGGTTTTGAGGATTTGGGAGAGCCAAGGAAGATGTCTCAGAGGTGCCAACAAAGACCTTGTGAGAATTTTGCAGGGGAGAGGCCTGGGTGGGATGGCAGAGGGAAGGAACCGAGAGAAAGCGAGTCAGAACTGACGGTATTTGGGTAGAGGATGCCAGGTTGATAGGAATGGCTAGAGTTTAAAATTCAAGACAGAGAGGGGGTAGGCTTTGTGGCACAATGGATTAAGCTGCTGCTTGGGACACCTGCATCCCATACAGGAGTGCTGGTTCAAGTCCTGGCTACTCAGTTCCTTGTCCAGCTCTCTGCTAATGCCCCTGGGAAGCCACAGATTATGGCTCGAGTCCCTGAGTTCCTACCATCCACACGCGGGCCTCTGATGGAGTTCCTGGCTACTGGTTTCATCCTGACCTGCCCCAGCTGTGGTGCTTATCTGGGGAATGAATCAGTGGGTGGAAGATAACTCTTCCTATCCTTATCCATCTCTCTATTCTCTATCTCTTTGTCACTCTGCTTTTCAAATAAATAAATCTTTAAAAAACACAAGACAGAATAATGGGATGTGGAGTAAGGCAAGGAAGGATCTCTTATTCCATTTTTTTTTAAAAAGATTTATTTATTTGAAAGGCAGGGTTACAGAGAGAGAGATCAATCTTCCATCCACTGGTTCATTCCCCAGATGGCTGCAAAAAAAAACAGCCGGAGCTGGGCTTTTCCAAAGCCAGGAGCCAGGAGCTTCTTCCAGGTCTCCCACATGGGTGCAGGGACCCAAGCACTTGGACCATTCTCTACTGCCTTCCTAGACCACAGCAGAGAGCTGGATCAGAAGTGGAGCAACTGGGACTTCAACCAGTGCCCATACAGGATGCCAGCACTGCAGGCAATGGCTTTACCCGCTATGCCTCAGCACTGGCCCCTCTTTTTCCATATTGCAGGGTTGGAGAACCTTCTTTCTGCAAAGAGCCATTGGGATATTTATAACATCATTCATGGGCCATACAAAGTTGTCAATTTAAAATTATCCTGCTACAGATTTACTGAATTTTGAGTCCTGTCTGTGGTTGCCTTGGCAGGGCCAGAACAATGACTTCATGGGCCTTATCCAGCCCATGGGCCGCACATTCTCCACCATTGCCATACTGGATTTTTATTCTGTGTAACACAGGAGTTACAGAAGACTTTTTATATAATCTAACATGAAGGACAGATGGGAGGAAGGTAAGACGAGGGCCTACAAGACTAACTAGGAGGCTTTTACAGAAACTCAGGCCTATGTGTCAGGTTTTATCACAGCAATAAACAGCCCAAAATCTTAATGGTTTACAACAACAAATATTCATCTCCTCCAAAACCTTGGTGGTTTGCAAGAAACATTTATTTCTTACTCAGAGTGGGTGGGTCAGCTGTGAGTAGTTTTATCTCAGTGGGGCTGGACTGAGCTAGGCTTGGCTTGGCTCTGGGGCAGATTCAGGTATGGTCCATGAATCTGTCATTTCAGGGCCCAAGAGGAAAGAACAATGACTTCTTGGGCAGCGTTCTTCTATTGGTGGATGGCAGGTGTGTACAGGGTGGTCAGAGTGGCCACAACCATGCAACGTCTCCAAAGACTGCTCAGTGTTGGCACACAAGCCCCTTTGCCCATACTCCACTCGCCAAACTTACATGGTCAAGTTCAATATCTATAGGCCGCAGTGGGATACTCCACCTAAAGGATGAGACAGGAGAGAGTGGATATTTACTGAAAATACTAACTCCATCTTCCACATGAGGCGAAAGTGTCTGAACACCTTACAGGGCAGACAGAGTAGGAACAGATAAGAGAGGGTTAGGGAGCAGAGCATGCCAGTTTGTGGGATCTCAGCTACTTGGGCAAGGCAGAGAGACTACCATGTTGGGAATCTAAACCAGAAGCCCTCATTCAGGGTAAAGCCTGATTAGAGCTGGGTTTTCAGTCTAAATTGGTCCACTAATTTGAAAATATTAGGCAAAGATGAAGAATTCAGGGGCAAAGTCTCTCAAAAGGAGACAATGAGAAAAAATGTGGAAATGAGTGGTAGACAGTGGGGTCAGTGATAGTCTTGCATTCACCCCAGTTCTTGAGACAATGAACCTCCTGGGAGCTCCCAAGAGCCAGACCCAGAACAAATAATAGACATAGGAGGAACGAGAAAACTCAGGTTCAACTTGGTTGTCTGCTCTACAAAGGTGGGTATGTACTGGTGTCCTTGGGCGTTAGAGGGAATAGAAGGAGAAAGAGCTTTTGAGAAAAGTTAAGCTCAGTTTGGCTCAGGTTTTAGATTTGCCATATCTATGTGGATTTGCCTGCTAGAGAGTTGAAAATCAAGTGATAGAGAACTTCTCTTTGGCTTTCATGTTCTTTTCACATCTGAAAATACCCTCTCTCTCCTCTGTCACTCTTGTGCGGTAACAGAACTTGACTCCCCAGACTCATTAAGGAGTTTAAACTCCCAAGTCTTATGTTAGTGGTTGATGAATTTAAGGTGAGTGATTTGCTTGAATCATGGCACCTGAGAGGTGGAGGGGGGATGGGGCGGGCAGGGTCTTTAAGTCAGCATGGGCTGACTTAACCAGGTGGTTATTCTCGAGAGAGGGTTCCCTATTTAAACCAAGTTGGGCCTCGATTCCCTCACTGCAGCCTGGCTTATTGTGAAACTGGTTTCTCTCCACACCCAGTCTGTCCCTGGCAGCCTCCACCAGATGCCAGAACAAGGGAGACACCAGATCTGGAACAGTGACCCTTCAAACTGTAAGCAAAAATTAATCTTTTCCTTCCCAAGACACTGCTCTTGGATGTCCTGGTTAAAGTAATTAAAAGCTGATAATGTGCTCGCCTACCCTAAGTCTTACCTTTCCTGAATGCTGTCCTTCCACTGTAGTCTGTCTTCTCTGAGCTGCCTGTATGTAGAGGTAGCAGGCTTCACCTAGCACTGATCTTTTGTGTCCAATACATGAACACATACATCTTAATTTTGCCTTCTAAAGTAAATGGTCAATTCCAGGACAATGAGATTTTCTAGGTTTTGGTGTCTCCTACAGAACTTAGCACAGTGCTAGAAAAATTTAAAAACTTAAAAACTAAAAAATGAAATGCATTGGATGATTTTCCGGCGATCAGCAGTCAATTAGTATCAGCAGAAGTAACAGATTGACAGCGCTGTAAATCCTGTTTTGAAAGGTTTTCCTATATACTCAGAGAATGCATCCTGTAAGCCATCTTTAAAATAGCACATTTACAAGCCTGACCTAGTTTGAACATTTAAGGTAATTCTTTAAACACTTATCTCCTGGAGTGTATCTTCGTGCTTGTGTCTAAGCTCCATAAACAATTCCTAAAAGTCTGACCTACATGCATATTGAGTGGTAGGAAAAAAAGGTAACCTGGTTTAAAAATTGGGCCACAAGAATCAAGAGTATTAAGAATTCACAAGTTGGATGTTCAATTATTTTGTGGTTTCTTTCCAAGCAGATGCTAAGCCAAAGAAACAAACCTGTCAAAACTGTAAAAAAAAAAAAAGGGGGGGGGTATTTTCTTGAAAGACTGGATGTGATTCTTTTCCACACTTTAAATCCAAGTTACTATGCATTTGGTACGAACAAAAGCAGGGGTGCCAAGACTAAAACATAAGCTCAGACTCATCCCACATTTTGCTTTGGTGGGAGGGCGAGAAGGCAGATCAGTGACTTCCACACCAGAGCTCTAAGACCAGCCGAGCAGAAACTCCCTCCCAGCTGCTCAATCCCAGTAGAGCAGAAATAAAAGATACAGTTGGGGCAGTTAACTTAAAGGGAATGATTTAAAATCTTTTAGTTTCCTTTTTTTTAAAAGGTAGGCTTTGAAAAACCTCATTTTGTGAGGTATTCAATGGGGACCTGGAAAACTGCTCTTAGCATTTTAACATAAATTAAAAATCATTTAAGCAGGCCTCTATTCAGCTCTTGCCAAGTGCACATTTATTTTTCTGGTCAAGAAGGCTCTGCTGTTACAAATGAAGGGGAAATGAAGGCATTCAAATTTGAGCATATCGGTATAAAAAAAAGAGAAGACGAAGAAGTGAATGTGGATGTTGGATGAAGTTGCGCTCATGCCCGCAATTCCATTTATCCGGGCAAGGATTTCACCCCCCACAAGGTGCTCTTCAAAACGTGCTGAAAATGTAGGTCACTGTGCAGAAGCTGGAGCTGCTGCAGGTGTTTCTTAAGAGCTCGTTAGCCCTCCAGAGGGCTATGAAAACAAAACAGCTCCAGACCTAATGAGAGTGCAGCAAGCAAGGTGATCAGTGGGAGGGGCCTGTTTCCACTGCACCTGTATTGAGAGAGGGGTGACCTCCCAAAAGCCTGGAAGCCCAGTTCCCTTTTGGATAAGCAACTGAAAGAGTGGGGAATGCAAAGCCGGGACATGGAGGGCAAAACATTACTTGCTAATTTTAAACACATGTAGCCCGCACATGGGCAAGTTGAGATTGGCAAAGGGTAAAACAAAATCCTGCTCAACTGCTTTCCGCAGTGACAGCTCTATTTGTTGATTTTTCCATTGGCACGCAGCTTTCTGGAGTCTCCATTTTCCTGATTCTGAAACAACAGAGGGCAGTCATCTCTCATGCTTGAATACAACACTTACCATCCGCTGTTTTCCTATAGAGAAGAGCATCCTTTGTGGGCCTGCAAACCATCAGTCTCAGGCCTACAGAGTAGAGGAATTTATATATCCACAGTCTGGTGAAGTCAAAGACCACAGACTACACCTCTTCCTTTCCTTCTTGGCCTCCTCCCTTTCCCAAGTACAGCCCAGGCAGCTGAATAGAATATGGCACCAGATGCTCTTCTCCACCCGTTTTCTCCTATTAATAGAAGAGGGCAGAGGAAAAACCCATGCATGTCAAGTCCACAGCTAACTAAGTTAAAGGTGGGCCCTCCGAATTCAGGAGTCTCTCCTATCAGTGGGAGGAAGGGGAGCGGGGGTGGAGTATCACGAGCTAGTGTTGTGGAACCTGAGAATTACAGGAAGAGGGAAGCTGCGTGGACTAGGAACAGGAAGGCAGAGTCTATCCTGTGATAGCTAACAGCTGAAAAGCTTCTCTCTCCCTGGGCTCAAGCTAGGACTGGTAGGAAATAAGATTTTGTGCATATATCTTGTCAGTGATGTACTTTTTACAGCAAAACTTGATTAAAAATGAGCTTTAAGAGGCTGGTGCTGTGGCATAGTGGTCTAAGCCTCTGCCTGCAATGCTGGCATCCCCTGTAGGTGCTGGTTCTAGTTCTGGCTGCTTCTCTTCTGATCCAGCTCTCTGCTATGGCCTGGGACAGCAGTAAAAGATGGCCCAAGTGCTTGGGCCTCTGCACCCACAAGGGAGACCTGGGAGAAGCGCCTAGCTCCTGGCTTTGGATCGTCTCAGCTCTGGCCACTACAGCCATTTGGGGAGTGAACCAGTGGATGAAAGCCTTTCATTCTGTCTCTCCCTATCTCTGTAACTCTACCCCTTAAATATAATCTTCTAAGAAACAAGCTTTGGGCCAGTGCGTGGCTCACTTGGCTAATCCTCCGCCTGTGGCGCTGGCACCCCAGGTTCTAGTCCCAGTTGGGGCACCAGATTCTTTCCCGGTTGCTCCTCTTCCAGTCCAGCTCTCTGCTGTGTCCCAGGAGTGCAGTGGAGGATGGCCTAGGTCCTTGGGCCCTGCACCCACATGGGAGACCAGAAGGAAGCACCTGGCTCCTAGCTTAGGATCGGCACAGCACGCCGGCTGCAACGTGCCAGCCATAGCTGCCACTTGGGGGGTGAACCAACGGAAAAAGGAAGACCTTTCTCTCTCTATCTCTCTCTCTCTAACGCTGCCTATCAAAAGCTTTGAGGGAGTAAGTTCCCTGTCTCTCCCCAGACTTCTGCTGAATCTTGCCCCAGTGGGTTGTAAGAGAACCTAACTCGCTATTCATGATCCTATTTTAAGTAATATAAACCACACTTCATTGAAGGGCTAAAATTGCATCCAATCTGAGCAGTCTTTGGAAGGTGGATACCATCTACATTCACCTCAATATTCAGCACCATACCTATCCAGGTCTATGGATGGCTTTCAATTGGTATCAACAAATCTATTGAATACACTTAGTCCAAAATCCTTTTTGTATTAAACAAGACAAAGGTAGCCAAGAGTTTCCTATTACAAGCTCTTTATATTTTTAAGATGTATTTATTGATCTACTTGAAAGGCAGAGCAACAAAGAAAGATCTATCTGCTGGTTCACTCCTCAGATGGCTGCAACAGCCAGGTCAGTGCCAGGCCAAAACCAGGAACCAGGAATTCCATCCAGGGCTACTACATGGATGGCAGTGACCCAGGTACTTGCAGCTATCCTTAGGTGCATTAGCAGGGAGCTAGATTAGAATTGGAGCAGCTAAGCCTCAAACCAGCCTTCTGATATGGGAGGCTGGTGTTGTGGTGCAGTGGGTTAAGCCACCATTTACAATGCTGGCCCTTACCTAGCTCTACTATAGTGAAAAGTCACAAGAAAAGCATAGGTATCACAATAATGCCAGAAAGCATAAGAAAGATCATGAGAGAAGTACAAACTGAAAGAATTTTAAAGAGGGGAAGAGCCTTTCTGGCGTCATCCATAACAGCTACACAAGAGAGAAGTCTTTGAATCGGCCCTGAAAGAGCAGTAGGATTTCATGGGCAGAACTGAAAAGGGCAAACAAGATGATGTGATGAGTAGAGAAGGAATAGTCTAGCAGTTGCCAGTACTGTTTAGCTGTGGAAGAGACTACGTAAGTTGAGGCTAACGGTAGATGGAATGTAGCATAGTTTTCTCAAGCTCCAAGTTATGAACATACTAAATATTTCCTACTCCTACTTGGTATGAAATCATGACTCTAGCCCGTATCTTGACTCTTGTCAAAATCGGGAAAATCTTACACGTGTGCTTTCATATTTGGTTTAGAATCTGGCAATAAGGAGCCGGCGCCGTGGCTCAATAGGCTAATCCTCCACCTTGCGGCGCCGGCACACCGGGTTCTAGTCCCGGTCGGGGCACCGGATTCTGTCCCGGTAGCCCCTCTTCCAGGCCAGCTCTCTGCTATGGCCAGGGAGTGCAGTGGAGGATGGCCCAGGTGCTTGGGCCCTGCACCCCATGGGAGACCAGGAAAAGCACCTGGATCCTGGCTCCTGTCATCGGATCAGCGCGGTGCGCCGGCTGCAGCGGCGGCCATTGGAGGGTGAACCAACGGCAAAGGAAGACCTTTCTCTCTCTGTCTCTCTCTCTCACTGTCCACTCTGCCTATCAAAAATAAAAAAAAAAAAAAAAAAGAATCTGGCAATAAGGTGTACTCTCATAGACTTTGAAAGGTAAAAGTGGGCCAGCGCCGCGGCTCACTAGGCTAATCCTCCACCTGCGGTGCTGGCACACCGGGTTCTAGTCCCGGTCGGGGCGCCGGATTCTGTCCCAGTTGCCCTCTTCCAGTCCAGCTCTCTGCTGTGGCCTGGGAAGGCAATGGAGGATGGCCCAGGTCCTTGGGCCCTGTACCCGCATGGGAGACCAGGAGGAAGCACCTGGCTCCTGGCTTCTGATTGGCACAGCTCGCTGGCCGTAGTGACCATTTTGGGGGAGGGAACCAATGGAAGGAAGACCTTTCTCTCTGTCTCTTTCTCTCTCACTAACTCTGCCTGTCCAAAAAAAAAAAAAAAAGTAAAAGTGGTGGAGACACCAGCTTTGTGTCGCAGGGCACAGCTGACAAGATGGGAAACCTGGAAAACCTTCCAGAAAAGGTAGTCCAGGTGTCTGAGGTCATATGGGGATATCTCCTCCAGGTGAAGGCTGAGTCACTGTACCTTTAACCTCCCGTGAAGCTGAAAGGGGCACAGCGTTGGTAGACTGTTTCGGAGGCAGAGCGTACGAATGCCATAATAGTGTGATGCTCCGATCTGTTTACCAAGTATATCAGTTACCCATCAACCCAAAGGTGCTGCAAAGCAAACTATACCAAAATGCACTGGCTTAAAGTGAATGTCATTTTTTTCCCATAAGCCTTTTACTTAAGGCATACAACCTTCACGTATTTCACAAATAAAACTTTAGGGAGATAGTGATTCTTCCCACCATATCTGTCCTCCCACCCACACTCCCACCCTTTTTCCTCCTCCATCTCCTATTCCCATTCTTATTTTTTACAAAGATCTATTTTCAATTAACTTCATATACATGAGATTAACTCTGTACAAAGTATAGTTCCTTCCACAAAAATGTATGGAAAAACAAAACTATTCTTCAACAGTAGAGACAAGGGCTGTTCAAAGTCCTCGCATCTCAAAGTGTCAGTTTCACTTCTCTGGATTACCTTTTAGGAGCTCCATTAGTTAACAACAACCAGGGACTGGCTAACTTTCACTAAGTTTTCACAGTGGCTGTACCAGTTTACATTCCCACCCATAACAGATTAGGGTATATTTTTTCCCCACATCCTCACCAGCATTTGTTTGTTGATTTCTGTATAAAAGCCATTCTAACTAGGGTGAGGTACAACCTGATCGTGGTTTTGATTTGCATTTCCCTGATGGCTAGTGATCCTGAGCATCTGTTCATGTGTCTGTTGGCTATATGGACTTCCTCTTTTGCAAAATATCTAAGTCCTTGGCCCACTTATTAACTGGGCTATTTTGTGGAGTTTCTTGTGCTCTTTATATATTCTTGATATTAATCCTGTATTAGTTGCATAATTTGCAAATAATTTCTCCCGTTCTGTCAGTTGCCTCTTCACTTTCCTGAGTGTTTTGCAGCATAGAAGCTCCTCAGTTTTATGTAATCCCATTTGTTGATTTGGGCTTCTGGGATCTTTCCCAAGAACTCTGCCTATGCCAGTGTCGTGCAGGGTTTCCCAAATGTTCTCTAATAATTTGATGGTATCAGGTCATAGGTTTAGGTCTTTGATCCATTTTGAGTGGATTTTTGTATAAGGTGGGATATAAGTAGGGATCTTGCTTCATACTTATGCATACAGAGATTCAGTTTTCCCAGCGCACCATTTGTTGAAAAGACTGTCCTTGCTCCAGGGATTTTTAGCTCTCTTGTCAAAAGTAAGTTGGCTGTAGATGTGTGGTCGATTTTCGAAGTTTCTATGCTGTTCCATTTGTTTTGGTACCAGTACCAGCTGTTTTGATTATAACTGCCCTATAGTATATCTTGAAATCTGGTATTGTGATGCCTCCAGCTTTTGTTTTTGTTGTATAAGATGCTTTAGCTATTCGGGGTCTCCTGTGTTTCCATATGAATTTCAGCATTTTTCCAGATCTGAGAAGAATGACCTTAATATTTTTATTGGTATTGCATTGAATCTGTAAATTGCTTTTGGTAGTTATGCTTTTGATGTTAGATTCTTCCAATCCATGAACATGGGAGTTTTTTCCTTTTTTGGTGTCTTCTATTTCGTTTTTTTAAAGATTTATTTATTTGAAAGTTACACAGACACACACACACACACACACAGAGGGAGGGAGGGAGGGAGGGGTCTTCCATCTGATGGTTCACTCCCCAAATGGCCGCAACGGCCGTAGCTGTGCCAATCCAAAGCCAGGAGCCAGGAGCTTCCTCCCAGTTTCCCACGTGGGTGCAGGGGCCCAAGGACTTGGGGCACCTTCTACTGTTTTCCCAGGCCATAGCAGAGAGCTGGATTGGAAGTAGAGCAGCCAGGACTTGAACTGGCACCCATATGGGATGTCAGCACTTCAGACCAGGGCTTTAACCCACTGTGCCACAGTGCCAGCCCCGTCTTCTATTTCTTTAGTGTTTTGTAATTCTCATTGTAGAGATCTTTGGTTAAATTTAACCAAAGTATTTGATTTTTTTTCCTTGTACCTATTGTGAATGGTATTGACCTTTTTAATTTTTATTTATTTATTTATTTATTTATTTAACAGGCAGAGTGGACAGTGAGAGAGAGAGACAGAGAGAAAGGTCTTCCTTTGCCGTTGGTTCACCCTCCAATGGCTGCTGCAGCCGGCGCACTGTGGCCGGCGCACCGCGCCTATATGAAGGCAGGAGCCAGGTGATTCTCCTGGTCTCCCATGGGGTGCAGGGCCCAAGCACTTGGGCCATCCTCCACTGCACTCCCTGGCCATAGCAGAGAGCTGGCCTGGAAGAGGGCAATCGGGATAGAATCCGGCACCCCGACTGGGACTAGAACCCAGTGTGCCTGCGCCGCAAGGTGGAGGATTAGCCTATTGAGCCATGGCGCCGGCTTAATGGTATTGATCTTAAAAGCTCTTTCTCAGCCATGGCATTGTCTGTGTATACAAAGGCTATTGATTTTTGTGTTTTTTATACCCTGCTACTTTACCAAACTTACTATGAGTTCCAACAGTCCTGGTGGAATATTTTGGTTCTTCTATATATAGAATCATGTCATCTGCAAATAGGGATAGTTTGACTTTCTTCTACCCAATTTGAATCCCTTTAATTTCCTTTTCTTGCCTAACGGCTTTGGCTAAAACTTCAAGGACTATGTTGAATAGCAATGGTGAGAGTGGGCTTCCATGTCTGGTTCTGGATCTTAGTGGGAAGCATTCCCCCATCAATAGGGTGATGGCTGTGGGTTTGTCATTAATTGCCTTGATTGTGTTGAGGAATATTCCTTCTATACCCAATTTATTTAAGGTTTTCATCATGAAAGGGTGTTGTATTTAATCAAATGCTTTCTCTGCATCTATTGAGATAATTGTGGTTTTCAGTTTGTTTTTTTTTTTAATGTGATGTATCACATTGCTTTGTGAATGTTGAGCTATCCTTATATATCGGGGATAAGTTGCATTTTGTCTGGGTGAAAGATCTTTCTGATGTGTTATTGTATTCAATTGGCTAGAACTTAGAGCATTTTTGCATCTATTTATCAGGGATATTGTTCTGTAGTTCTTTCTCTGTATTTTTCTGGTTTAGGAATTAAGGTTATGCTGGCTTCATAGAAGAAGTTTGGGATGATTCCCTTCCTTTGGATTGTTTTGAATAGCTTGAGAAGAATGGGAGTTAGTTCTTCAAATGTCTGTTAGAATTCAGCAGTGAAGCCATCAGCTCTGGGCTTTTCTTTATTGGGAGGGTCTTTATACTAATGAAATTTCCATCGTGGTTATGAGTCTGTTTGGATTTTCTATGTCTTAATGGCTCAATTTTGGTAGGTTTTATGTATCCAGGAAACTACCCATTTTTTCTAGATATCCTGACTTGTTGGCATATATTTCTGATTCTTTTTCCTGTGGTATCTGTTATATTCCTTTTTCACCTCTAATTTTATTGAATTGGGTCTTCTCTCTGCTTTTTTGGTTAGTTGGACCAATGGTATATCAATTTTTTTTTTTTCAAAAACCCAACTCTTCATTCATTTCGCTGATGTTTTGTATTTTGTTTCAACTTTGTTTACCCTCTAAATGATTTCTTTTCTACTAATTTTGGATTTGGTTTGTCATTGTCTTTCTAGGTTCTTGAGATACATTGATAGCTCATCTATTTGGTACCTTTCCAGTTTCTTGATGTAGGCACCAATTGCTATAAACTTTCCTGTTATCACTGCTTTTTCTGTATCCAATGAGTTTTATGATGTACTGTCATCTTCAGTTGTTTCCAGGAATTTTTTGATTTCTCCTATGACTTCTTGTATGACTCACTGTTCATTCAGGAGCATGTTGTTCAGTCTCTGTGTTTGCATAAATTCTAGAGATTCTTGTTGATTTCCAGCTTCATTCCATTGTGGTCAGAAGATTCATGGTATGAATTCAATTTTCTTGAACTTGCTGAAACTTGCTTTATGGGCTGACTTGTAGTCTATCCTAGAGAAGGTTTTTCATACTGGTGAGAAGAATGTGTATTCTGCAACTGTAGGATGGAAAGTGCTGTAGATAACTGTTAGACCCATTTGGTCTATAGTGTGTATTAACTGTTTCCTTGTTGATTGTCTGGTTTATCTGTCCATTGCTGAAAGTGGAGTATGGAAGTCCCCCATTGGAGTCTATGTCTCTCTTTAGATCCTTTAACATTTCTTTTACATAGCCAGGCACTCTGTAATTAGGTGCCCTGTTTATTATTGTCACATCTTCCTGTTGAATTGATCCTTTAATCGTTACATGGTCCCCTTCTTTGTATCTTTTAACAGTTTTTGTGTTAGTCTATTTTATCTTGATATTAGGACAGCTACACCCACTCCTTTTTGGTTTCTGTTAGCATGGAATAGCTTTTCTCATCCTTTCACTTTCAGTCTGGGTTCTTTATGTGTTTCTTGTAGGCAGAAAATAGATGGCTCTTTTTTGGGGGGAGGGGGCTTAACATGGTATCTTTTTTTAACTTTTATTTAATAAATATAAATTTCCAAAGTACAGCTTTTGGATTACAGTGGCTTTTTCCCCCCATAACCTCCCTCCCACCTGCAACCATCCCATCTCCCACTCCCTCTATTTAGTCCATTCATCCACTTTGCCTTTTAACTTGAGAGCTAAGGCCATTTACATTCAAGCTGACTATTGATAAGTAACAACTTTGCCCTGCCATTTTCCCATAAATATTCCTATTATTTACTTTAGATTTCCTTTGTACTTTTACTGGGAGATTTTCTGCCTTTACATTCTTTCATAGTGATGACCATATTTCAGCATTCCTGTATGTAGCACATATTTCAGCATGTTCTGTAAGGCTAGGTGGGTGGTTAAAAATTTCAATTCCTGTTATGGAAAGTCTTTATTTCACCTTCATTCATAAATGAGCTTTGAACAGGTACAGTATTCTGGATTGACAGTTTTTTTCCCTTAAAACTTGGAATATATCTCACCATTCTCTTCTAGTCTGTATGGTTTCTGATGAGAAGTCTGCTGTAAATTTAGTTGGAGATACTCTGAAAGTAATCTGGCGTCTGTTTCATACACATTTTAGAATATTTTATTTTACTCTTGAATGTTTGACTACAATGTGTTATTTTTGAAGATCTTTTACTGGTCATGTCTACTAGGAGTTCTATGTGCTTCCTGTACTTGGATGTCCCTTTCTCCATATTAGGGATGTTTTCTGTAATTATTTCACTAAAAATTTCAGTATCTTCAGGAACTCCTAAGACTTGTATGTTGGGTCATTTGATAGTATTCCATAAATATCCAATGATGTTTTATAATTTTTCTAATTCTTTTTTTTTTTTTTTTTTTGACAAGCAGAGTTAGAGAGACAGAGAAAGGTCTTCCTTTTTCCGTTGGTTTAACCCCAAAGTGGCTGCTATGGCCAGCGCATTGCGGCTGGCACGCTGCGTTGATCCGAAGCCAGGTGCTTCCTCCTGGTCTCCCATGTGGGTGCAGGAGCCCAAGCACTTGGGCCATCCTCCACTGCCTTCCCGGGCCACAGCAGAGAGCTGGACTGGAAGAGGAGCAACCGGGACAGGACCGGCGCCCCAACTGGGACTAGAACCCTGGGTGTAGTTGCCACAGGCAGATTAGCCTAGTGAGCCGTGGCGCCTGCCAATTTTTCTAATTCTTGTTTTTGATCAACTGTAAAGTTTCCAGAGATTATCTTCTAACTCAGATTCTTTCTTGTGCCTCACTGAGTCTATTAAGGCTTTCTACCACATTTTTTTATTTGAGCTATTGAATTCTTCATTTCCAATATTTCATTCTTATTTCTCTTCAAAATCTCAATTTCATGGGAAATTTTCATGTCATGTACAGATTTTAGTATGTTTTCTGATGACTTCTAAGTATTTCTATGATCAATTTTTAAAATTCTGTTCCTGGCATTTCTTCAATCTCTCATCTTCACATTCTAGTATTGAAGTGTTGTGTTCCTCTAGGGGCATCATGTTGTCTTTATTCTTGTTTCTTGAATTGCTGCATTTATTTTTAGGCATTTGTGGAGATACTTTTTTTTTTCCCCATGTGAGAATTTATCTTTGGTCTATGCTTCTGTGGCTTGGTGGAGTATCTGCTCACACACACAGAGGCACGTGCTGGGTGTGGCCAGGGAGCTCTGTTCAGTGCTCCAGGGTGAAGGGAGTGTCTCAGGGTGACACCCAAGTGGGCGTGGTAAATCTTTTCTTTTTCCTTAAATCAGAGGGGAGGTTTGATCAGCTCTGTTGGAGTAGGGAGTAGTCTCATGCTTGCTTCCGTTCCTTCATGGAGACCAATGCCTGGGTGCTAACCCAGTGGGTAAATATTCATCCATGCTGCCACAAGAACCACACAAATGATCCATGCAGTCCTCAGTGTGAGTATGGATCCCACACCAATGACCATCACCAGGGAATTGGAGACCTGAGCATGTAGAGCTGCCCACAGCAACTGTCCAGCCACACCATGCACCCTCCCACATAGCCAGTATTTTCACAATACCAGCACATAAGACTCCCTCAGTCACGAGCACCTAGCTTCCTATCAATTCCCCCAGCCAGACTCGGGCGTCTCCTCTTGACTGCTCAGTGGGGACACAAGCGGGCTCAGTGGTTATGTGTGTCCAAAATGGTGCATGCCCTCCCAGCTAGTTGCAGGATGCCAATGCTTGGTGGTAAGGGAGAGAGAAATGTGCCTTTCTTTGTCTCCTCTAGGTTGGCAGGTACACTGTCCCCCACAGGGCCCCAAGCCAGATTTGCATCAGGCTCTTCTTGCAGTTTTATCACCAGTGCCTTGGGCTACTGCCATCTGGTCTTACCTCACTCTCCAAAGTTGGAGAGCTGAGGCTCTTGGCTGCTGAGGTCCTGAGTTGTTTGCATCCACACCCTCCACGTAGATCCACAGTGTCCCTCTAGTTTGCGTGGCATTTCCTCTGCAGTTTTCTCCCTAACTCTTCACTGAGATTGTACTCTCTTCATTTTTTTTTCTTAACTATATTCCTCTAGACTAGAGCAGCGAGCTCCCTCTCTATTCTTCCATATTAGAATCTCAGTGAATGTCGTATCATTGCTTGTGAGTCAACTGGGGACTTGAATTCTAGGATGGCATCAGCTGGGAACACTTGCCTCACAGCCACCACAAGATTTCACATCTTCCAGCAGAATTCAGAAGAGGAAACAGAAATATATATGCACCCTTTCCAACCTATTCTTGAGTCAAATTATCTTTTATGCTATGGACCACAGCAAGTCAAAGCAGAAAAGCACCACAAAGTTACAGGTCAAAGTAAATGGGCACAAGGAGCCCATTAGTGTCAACCATTATCTACCAAACAGTAAATCTTACTTTTCATGTTTTTATGTATTTGTATATTTGAGATAGAGATCATTTACCTGATGAGTCACTCCCCAAATGTTCACAACAGCTGGGATTAGGCAAGGCCAAAGCCAGGAGCCCAGAACTCCATCCAGGTCTTCCATGTAGGTGGCAGGGATCCAAGAATTTGAGACATCACATGCTGCCTCCCAGGGTGTGTGAGCAGGAAGCTGGCTAGATGGAGAACTAGGACTTGAGTCCAGGGTCTTAAGCTGCAAGCAGAGGTTTAAGTGCTATGCTAAGTGCCCCATCTAACTACTAGAACTATTACTGCTATCTCTTAAGGTCTGCATTGGCAGGAAGCTGGAGTCAGCAATCAAAATTGAGAATCAACCCCAGGTTGCCTGATGGGGGATGGAAGCATCTTAATTACTAAGCTAAACACCCACCTCTTTCTCTAGCTTTGAGTTGATATTTTTTGTTTGATATCTTGAGTTTACTTATTCTCAGTCTTTTTTTTTCTAATCCCCCATAGAAATGCAGGTTTTGCTCTGTACTTGCATAACTGGTAGATTTTATAAGTGTATCAATGTAATTTATGTCAATATCAATATCCATCTGAATTCTATGTATAATTTTTCTGACATTCGTAGTAATACTTTTTTGTGTATGTTTTTTCTAGTAAGTCCTTCTAGCTCTTTAAAAGAACGACTAAGATATTATATAATTTTCATAATGATACAGATGGGATAAGACTTATTTCTACAATATGAGCACTACTGTTTAATATTTTGATAATGTTTGCATTTTTTCAACTATACTTTGCATTTACACCTGAGCTGTTGAATTTGGATTCCTGTCACCAACGGGAAAGATTTAGATTGCTTCTTGGCCCTTGTGAGAATCTGGGGAGTAAACCAGCAGATAGGAACTCTATCTCTCTGCCTCTTTCAAATTTAGAAAATTAAAAGATAGAATAGTTGGAGAGGGAGAAAAACTGAATATGCCTAAATTAGAAATAATGTAGATGAAAGTCAAAATAAAAATGAATAGATGATTAATAAAATCAGCTAGTTCTTTAAGTTATTTTAAAAGAACAGTTAAATCAATAGACTTTGATAAATGATCAAAGAATTAAATATCCAACATTAAGATTGGGGGGGGAGTGGGAAACTAAATAAGTTTATATCAAATTTTAAAATTGCAATAGATGATTGACTAGAAAAAACTGAGTAACCAGAGTTGACTCAAAGTAGAACTGGAACCCCTGAAGAGAAAAATTGTCATAAAAGAAATTAAGAAAAAATAAAACCCTACAAAGGGCAAATGCCCAGACAATCTTATGGGTGCATTGTACTAAATCTACAAAAAATAGATAATGCTTGTATTTATGTTGTTAACATAGAAAAAGATGGAAAGTTTTCAGTTCATTCCACAAGTACAACACCAAATCATAACTAGATAAACAGAAAAAAGGAAAACTATTAAAAAAAAAAACCTCAAAAGTAGAGGCAAAAATCTCTCCCCAATATATTGGAACATTTAACCGAATACTACATTAAGAGAATTCCATCATGAATGACTAGTGGTTTTCAGAGAAATTTAGGTTAGGTTAACACTGGTCTTTTAATATAATTCACTATACTAAGAACTTGAAAGAAAAATGTATCTCAGTGCATATTAAAAGGTACTTTCTAAAATTTAAGAATTATTTTCTTGTGCAATTTAACAGAAGATACCACCAAAAGCCTATGTGATCTTTTTTTAAGAGGAAAGGTTTGTTGTCAGGTGGGGAAGCCCGATGGGCCAGGGGAGAGGCATTTGGGGAGTGAACCAATGGCTGGAAGCTCTTTGTCTGCCTGCTGTGGGTCTGTCTGTTTCTAAATAAATGCTGTAGATGTTGGCAGTCTCAGTGAGGTTGAGTGGTTTGCTGGACTGCTGTTTTGTCTGCTGCCACTGGGGTAGCTTCCAGGTTACTGCGATCTCATTTTCCCTAATACTGCAAGGCTGAGGGCTTTTTCTAGGGTCCCAGCAAAACTTGTGTTTTTCCCAAGGAACCTGGAAATGCTAAGTTAAAGGTTTTTTTGTTTGTTTGTTTGTTTGTCCACTCTGCTTGTTAAAAACAGAGAGAGAGACAAAGAGAAAGGTCTTCCTTTGCCGTTGGTTCACCCTCCAATGGCCGCCACGGCTGGCGCGCTGCGGCCGGCACACTGCGCTGATCCGATGGCAGGAGCCAGGATCCAGGTGCTTTTCCTGGTCTCCCATGGGGTGCAGGGCCCAAGCACCTGGGCCATCCTCCACTGTACTCCCTGGCCACAGCAGAGAGCTGGCCTGGAAGAGGGGCAACCGGGACAGAATCCGGCGCCCCAACCGGGACTAGAACCCAGGTGCCGGCGCCGCTAGGCGGAGGATTAGCCTAGTGAGCCGCGGTGCTGGCCTAAGTTAAAGTTTTTACGTATGTGATTTAAGTTAAGGATTCTACGAGTGGGTTAACCAGGGTTTCCCTTGTAAGCCCTGTATACGATCACATGTATGTTCGTAATCCAGAGACAAAGGGGGATTTATACACAAAGAAAATGAAAATTTGTGACCATGAAGGCAGAGATGAAAGTGATGTAACCCTCAGCACTGACAGATGCTACCAGAAGCTGGAAGAGGCAAGGATGTCGCGAGCGCCACTTTTCATGCAGCCCAACAAGGCTGATGCGACGTGTCAGAGCACGGGAAAGAATCGCACAGAATCGTGATGGTTTTGTTTGTTTGGTTTTTTTTTTTTTTTTTTGACAGGCAGAGTGGACAGTGAGAGAGAGAGAGAAAGGTCTTCCTTTGCCGTTGGTTCACCCTCCAATGGCCGCCGCTGCAGCCGGCGCACCGCGCTGATCCGATGGCAGGAGCCAGGAGCCAGGTGCTTTTCCTGGTCTCCCATGGGGTGCAGGGCCCAAGCACCTGGGTCATCCTCCACTGCACTCCCTGGCCATAGCAGAGAGCTGGCCTGGAAGAGGGACAACCGGGACAGAATCCGGCGCCCCGACCGGGACTAGAACCCGGTGTGCCGGTGCCACAAGGTGGAGGATTAGCCTATTGAGCCACGGCACCGGCCCAATGGTCTTTTCAAGATAATTTATTCAATGATCCATACCATTCAGTATATTCAAGGCACACATCTAAATGTCAATATCACTCAATATGTCATTAGTCCACAGGTTATAACACGTCTAGGAGTAAGGCAGTTTCTAGAAATATCCAGCAGTGATAAGTATAACACATACAAAGCATAAAAGCATAACCAGTCTAAACACTCATGGCTAAGAGTGTAATATGAGTGCTGTGTTCTCAAGGTTCATATCGCAATCACGAAAAGTCAAAGTCCTAAGTCTCTGTTACCACTCGGATCTCAAAACAGTCACTCACAGGCAGGAGTTGTGGGATGATTGGCACTCTGGGCAGAAGGCTCGGAGTTCCCAGACGTACAGCAAGGTGATAGGTTGGAGAGGTCACCTGATGAGCGGTCCAGTCTGGCTCCAATGTCAGCTCTGGCGGCAGCTGGGATGTGCAGGCGAGGTGGGCTCCGGCAGAGTGGCAATCAGAGCTTCAGTCAGTGGAGACTCGGGCAGAGTTCCACGTGCACTGAGCCATGGTCCCCGGGGATGATGAGCAGTTGTGAGGCTGGCCTCTTCATCCCCTCTCTGGGGGAGGTGGGCGGTGAAGGTGCCCTGGGGTGTCACCAATCACAAGCTCATCTTTTGGGGTGTCACCAACCAGATATTGGTGTCTGGGTGTGACCAATGGTGTATTAGGGGTCTTCTGGGTGTGACCAATTGTGGTGCAGTAGTGTGGGTGACATAATGCAGTAGCCAGCTGGTTGGCTTATGATGTAAGGTTCCCTAGTCCTTATCAGGTCTCACCACCTGTGTCTGTTTTGACAGATGGTCTCGGCAGTTCCTGGTGCTTAGTGGCCTTAGCTCAAGTAACTCCATTTTGGTTTTGCTTTTTCTTTCTGGGTTAGCCTGCTCTGTAACTCTTCTGGGACTCCTGTGGGATTCCTCACAAAGAAAGATTATTCCCTGGATACTGGATGGAACACAGAACTCCCTACACTTCAGCTTGAGACAGTAAAAGTGATTTTGGACTTCCATCCTACAAATAGTGACAGAATACATTTCTTTTTTAAACCAGTGCTTGTGATCATTTCTGACAGTCACAATAGGTATCCAGATTCTCTAGCTGCCTGAATCCTGGATGTGACTGAAGTTCCATGAAGCAGATGAGCGCAATCTCTAGTGGCAGAAGTCAAAAGACTGATCAGAGCTAGGAAACTTGACACAAGTGCTACTAGGGCCAACAATAGACTGGCCAGGTAGCTTCCCGATCCAGATCTAAGGATTAATCCCCAGTGTTTCTTTCCTTAACAGCATCATTGTTGGAAAATGAACTGTATGGTGTACCTTTAAAAGCCATTTATTAAGTATAGAGTTTTTATTTTAATTTAACTTAATTGCTTTTCTAATGGTTCTGATCACTAATGCCTCAATAAATTCCTTAAGATTTTTAAGTACAGCACATATAATTACATACAGCATATAATACTTGATAATGATAAATGATTGTTTCTGGTTTTTGTATTATAGTAAATTTTTTATAATGGTAAAGTATAACAGTGAGCTATGTTCTACTGACAGCAGTCTCATGAGTTTCATGATTCTAGTATCCCTTCATTACATCAAAATCTAGTTTCTGTAAGTACACTCTATCATGTTTCCCACTATGAGGAAGCCAGTTAACACGTTTTTCAGAATGTGTCTGTTTATTGATGCAAGGCTATCCTTATATCTACATTGCTTGTATTTAAGTTGATAGCATTTTTGGTGCAAATGTATCCCAAAATATTCAGTGTTAATAGGGCTAAAGTTTTATAACCACCCTTTATATTCTTCATACTTTCCTGTACTGTTCTTCAATAACACATCTTTAATAACTTTACTACTTTTCAAGGAGATAGAGGGAAATGACCATCAGTAAGCACATGTTTGAATTGATCAGCATAATTTTAGAAAAATAATTATTTTTATTGAGGAGAGACAGAAAGAGGAATCTCTCATCTGCTGGTTTACTCCCCAGGTGCCCACAACAGCCATAGTTGGTCAAAGCCAAAGTCAGAATCTAGGAACTCCTATGTGAGTGGCAAGGACTTAAGTACTTGAGCCATCCTCTGCTGCCTCCAAGGGTGCGTGTTATCAGGAAGCTGGATTGGAAGCAGAGCTGGGACTCGAACCCAGGCACTCTGATATGGGATGTGGGCATCCCCGTGGCATCTTACCTGAGAGGCCAAATGCTTACCTTGATCAACATAGTTTCATCAATCTGGCTTGACTTATAAGAACTTCAAACTGAGAAAATTTGCATGATTCAAGTTGTGCTCCCCAAAATATGAATCACTGCCTTTCAAACCTGGTGCTGTCCCATGACAAAACAGTCTGCAAACTGTCAAACTGAGCGCGGGGAGAGCCTAAACCAGCCTCCATATGTGACTCAGATTATAAGCAACAGATTATAAGCTAACTTAAATACCTTACCCTAGCAACTGAGTCAGCAGATCGGGCTTTAGCCAATCACGGGCAACATATTGATCAGGACATGACCATGGAAAGTAAATGCCACTTGCAGCCAATCTAGGTTGCTTCTGTATGTCACTCCCTTTTCCTTGGGTAGAAATAAAACCTGGAAATGTATGTGGTGGGGTGGGGCATCTGAAACCATCTTTGGTGTGGATTGGTGTCTAGTTCTAGAACCATTTTATCACTCAAGTACACTTTGTTAAATGGAACTGGTCTCAGTTTTCCTTTTAACAAGACCGAAAAGTATATTGATGGGCGAACAAATAAAATGTATTTTTGTACAATGCAAAATTATCCAGACTTTAAAAGCAAGGAAATTGTGACATGTAGTCCAACATGAATGAATCGTGAAGTTGTTATGTTAAGTGAAATATATGCCCATCACAAAAGAACACTTTGATTCCATTCTTATGAGATACTTTAAGTAGTCAAATTCATAAACACAAAAAGTAGGATGCTGGCTGCCAGGGCTCAGGGGAAGGGGAAGTAAGGATTTATTGAATGGAAATGGAGTTTTCAAGATGATAAAGTTCTGGGATGGATGGTGGTGATGGTTGTACAACAATGTGAATGAGCTTAATGTCATTGAACTGTACACTTAAAAATGGTTAATGGTGAACATTTTTATACATATTATCACAATTAAAACATCTGAATATAAAAATATTTGAATCTGCAAATACTTCAAGGTAATGTATTTGTCTGACATTGCATAAACTCTAGTTTTTCATTACTGAATCATAATCACCACTTTCATCCCTATCATTAAACTATCTAGGAAACTGGTGTAGGCTTTGTTCTAGAGATCATTTTTCATTTCCCTTGTATAAGGAGCATAAATACTTTCTGGTAAAAGACACTGTGAGGAGTGTTGAGATAGCCCTTATTTGGCATTCTTGGCTGGACTTAGCTAAACTCAAATCTCCCTGCCTTGACCCATGGCACCCCCTCCCCAGCCCACCACCCTCCACTTCCCACGCCACAAAAGATGGACCAAGATAACCAGGAAAAACCACCCAAGAAAAGAAAAAGAATCAGTTACATATCCAAAAAACCAGGGAACAAGAAAAGCCAAATCTGTTCTAGTTCTCCAGTTTCACCTTAAAGGCAAAGAACTGTAGATGCAGAGAGGAGCTCTTCAAAGCCTGACTTCACAGCCCCTCCACACGGGAGGTTACCAGTGTCTGAATAAAACAACCACTACCAGAAAAGCTCTTTGTTTTCATTCTTTGCAGTCCTTCAGGAAACTCTTGATAATGTGAAATGTTATTACTGCAAATGTTGGCCCAGGCAAGTTTACTCTAGAGTCTGACTATCACTGACTGTTCGCAAAATAAAATCATTTTTAAAGCCTGCAAGGAGAGCCAAGTGCTAACCACAAATCAGAAAACCACCAAGGCGGGCTGGCCTCGCTGCCAGAGTTTAATGTGATCTAATGGGAGGACAACAAGATGTGAGAATTTGATTTTACGATGCTCCATGTAACATTTGGCAATACAGAGGGGTTGGTCCCAACTTCCTGATCCTTAAGCAAACATTTGAAGTAGTGTTTCACTCTCTCATCAGTTTTAATTCTGTCAACCAGTGGGTAGAGAGTCAGCCTGGACTACTCATTTTAAAAGCGCTTTCTGCCATGGGTGGTTAGATATTTGTTTAATATCAATTCGTGTAAGATGAAGAGATGGGCAGATGGGGCAGGGGCCAGGAAAATAGGATGAAGCTATTCGGTGGCAGTGTATCAACTGGACTGCAGCTCCAGTCCTCAGCATCTGTGACTTAGTCCAGGGTGGGTGAATGGGCATGGAGTAAGGCTAACTTAAGCAACATTCTTTCACAAGCCAAAACTAACCCCAATGAGAGAGTCAAATCTGGGTTGGGTCAGGCTGCCCAGTCTTTTACCAAATGGGACTAGAACTCCAGTGGCGCTCCATTTCCTATCACTCATTGGAAAAGAACAAAAAAGAAGAAAGAAAATGGCAGCAACATGGAAACCTATTGCCCAGGGCAAATGAACACCTGAGGAGTGTATGGAATCAAGACTGTCAGGAAGTCCCCTACAAGGACACCCAGGAAATGGAAAATCGATGAAAGTCGTGTTTCTTGCCACTTCTATTTCTGTTGCTAGTACAATGGAATGAGAAATCGGACTCCTTTTCCTCTTACAGAATAATGCATTCCTACCAATGCCAAACTCTTACACTGTCATTTTATAGCAATTACGAAGTTGATCCAATAAAGAAATGGAAAACCCACAGAATCAAGTTTCTTAAAGCAGTAATTTGCTAAGTGAAGTGTAACATATCCCACGGTCCAGGAAGAAATTACTGGAGCTTCTATTTCTATTGACATTGTAGTGAAGTCTGCTTTCTTTTTTAGTGTCTAGCTAAGAGCTAAAATAAAAACAAGGCCAGGTAGCCTCCATCAGTGCAGAGAGAGACTGTGAAACTTTCTGGAGGAAGGCTGAGAGCGCAGCAGTGATCAGGATGAGGTAACGACCACAGCAGTGCACAAGGCAGGGCTACAGTAGCAAATAGACCAAACACGTAATGGCTCAACAGGGTAGAGTGTGAATGCTTGCTAAGGGACCCATCTTCGTGATCGGATCAGCAGGATTTCCTAGTCACTCAGGTGAATGAGGCCCTGCCAATTAAATGGAACCAGAAGTAAGGGGCATGGAGAATCACTCCTAGCAAGTGTTTATTTTTAGGGGGTGGGGAGGGCAGGGCACAGACTGAAAGTGGCACACATCATTGAAACTCGCCTTTCATTAGAAGGAATCAGCCTCATCGTCACCCAAACCACAGTGGAAGCCAGGAAATGTAGCCTGGTTATGGGCTCAAGAAGAAGAAAATAGGTCGTGATGTGTAACCAGCAGTGGCTGCCACAGGGGCCCTCATCCATTCAGTGGGTTGCCATGCCTCACAGCTTACATGTTGCCCCTGTATACATTTAACCATCTTAGTGATCTGAGTGAAGCTTAACCTCAAAGTGAGCAGTTGATTTAAAAATATTCCTAAGAAGTCACCGATTGAAGATAATTGTAATAATTCAAGCCAGCCACAAGAAAAAAAGCTAAAGCTTCATATTTTTACCTGTCAGCCATTGTATAAAGATGAAATAATAAATGATGAGGTTTCTTCTGGAAAGAAATCAAATTAAGATATTTCCCAAAATTTAAGTTTATTTGAAGTGCAGATTTGTATCTACTTCTAGAATAGTGATACATATCACAATTAGCAAAACATTTCAGTAGTTATAAACAGGAAGACAAGTTTCTAGAATTTTAAAGGTTTATCTTACTTATTTGAAAGGCAGAGCAACAAAGAGGGAGAGACAGACAGAAAATCTTTAACCCATTGTTCACTCCCCCAAATGACCAAGCTGAAGCTGGGTCAAGCCCAAGCCAGGAGCCAGGAAATCAATCCTAGTTTCCTGTAAGTACTTGGGTCATCTGCTGCTGCCTTCCCAGGCGTGTTATCAGAGAGCTAGCTCAGAATCGCAGTAGCTGGGACTTGAACAAGCACTCTGATATGGGATGCCGATGTTGTAAGTGGCCATTTAACCCACTGAGCCACAACACTGGCCCCAAGTTTCTATAATATTATGAGCAGTATAAAGTCATTCTATAGCCAATCTGTTATTTTGAAAAACCTTATTCACCTGATCATAGATGGGTAGTAGCCTCTTTGGGTATTTGTATGTGTTTTTTGTATTTTATTGTCAATCAGGTTCTCCTTTATTCTCCCCCTCATATTAAAAATTGCAAAGAAATGTATATAAAACAATATGGCAACAAATAAAAGTATATTCCTCTGCTTACATAGAAAAAAATGCTAGTTCTAGGAA
This sequence comes from Oryctolagus cuniculus, assembly GCF_051225735.1. Taxonomy (NCBI): domain Eukaryota; kingdom Metazoa; phylum Chordata; class Mammalia; order Lagomorpha; family Leporidae; genus Oryctolagus; species Oryctolagus cuniculus. The sequence goes on along the minus strand of NC_142874.1, from coordinate 49,483,996 downwards.
ATAATGAAATATAGCATTAGGGATTGACATATTTACATACTTGCTAAATCCTGTTTCAATAGTTGAAAATGATGCATGTGCAAATGTACATGCAACACTATATATATACTGAAGAACATATATTCTCAAAAGCCATTCACTAATATTCATTGAATTTCTACTCCTTACCTTAATAGTTTCTGTAGACAGTGTCCATCTATGGGGAAAACAATGTGGCATATACATAGAACAGAATATGATTCAGCCTTAAAAAGGAAGGGAATTTTGACATATGTACAATATGGCTGAACTTCTCGGACATTATGTTAGGTAAAATAAGCCAATAAGAAAAAGACAAATACCAGGATTCCACTTATGTGAGTTCCTAGAGTGGTCCGGTGCATAGAGACAAAGCTAAAAGGGTGGTTTCCAGAGGCAGAGGGTAAGGGGAAACAGGGAGTTGTTCGAGGGATGTAGTTTCAGTTCTGCAAGATGAGAAGAATTCTGAAGGTTGATTGTACAATGTGAATGTAGTTAACACTAAGATGTACATTTAAATATTAATATAATTGTGCCATAGGTGTTGTGTTAAAAACTTTTAAATATAGAGGAATCTCTATTTTACAGTGACATGTACAGCAACCATGAAAATATCACTAAGAATTTGCTAGGTTTTATTTTTTGCTTTTGTTTTTAGAGATAGACAAAGGGTTCCCATCTGCTGCTTCACTCTCCAAATGCCTACAATGGCCAGGGCTAGGCCAGGCCAAAGCTGGGAGCCAGGAACTCGGTTCAGGTCTACCTCGTGGGTGGCAGGGAACCTACTGCTTGAGCCATCACCTAATACTTCCCAGGATCTGCGTGATCAGGAGGCTGAAATTGGGAGACAAACCAGTATTCAAACCTGTGTACTCTGATCTGGGACGTGTCTTAACTGCTAGGCCAAGTGTCTACCTTGGGTTTATTTATCTTTAAAATTGTTATTTTATTTGAAAAACAGAAATATGCAGAAAGATCTTCCATTTACAGTTTTACTCCTCAAATGGCGCAAGTGTTGGGGCTGGGTCGGGCTGAAGCTAGGAGCCAGGAACTCCATCAAGATCCCCCACCTGGGTGACAGTATGAACTCAAGGACTTGAGCCGTCCTCTGCTGCTTCCCAGGCACATTAGCTGGGAGCCGGATGGAAAGCAGAGTAGCCAGGACTCAAACTGGAACTGTGATATGGGATGCAGGTTACCCAAGAAGTGGCTTAATCCACTGTTGTTAGGTCTGGAATAGCTCGGGGTTCTAGTCTCTCATACTCTCAGAAAGGAGAGACAGAAAAAGGCGACAGAGACTGACCTCAACAGAGACAGGCTGCTTTATTGGAAGCAAAGAGGTTGGCAACAGTCTATTCTTGTGAAGAGATTGTGCGCCAGGTATGATTGGGACTCAGGTTTTATCCGGTTAGGAGGGAGTTTGGGGGAGCAGGGTGTAGAAGGCATCTGGTAGGAGAGTAGGGGGCTCTTTGAAGTCTCCAGGAACTTCCCCTTTATCTGTTTACAGCTGCCCTGTGCAGTTTGTTTTTCCATTTGCATTGGGAGGAGTTGAGAAGGGCCTGGTTAGGCACCAAAGGTCTCGACAAAAGAAACAGGGAGGGGGGAGAAAGGAGGGAAAAGGTAAAACAAGTTTTCTAACTGTACCACAACATCTACCCTAAATAACTGCCCTTTGAAAGAAATTCAAATGATGGTGAGAACATTTGGAAAATATATTTAAAATTATTTCCATCACGGTGTGTGGTATTACAAATAATCTTATGAACGGAGTCCCACACTTAAGCCTACAAGTTCCAGTTATCACATTTGCACAATGAAGAATAATAACTGATTCACAGGGTGGTTGTGATGTCTCAATGAACATTTAGGGTCCTGGGATACTGCCAGCAGGAAGCCCATCACATGACAGCACAGTCATCTAGGATACTGACACATTGGAAAAAGTATAGCATAAGGTATCAAAGCCAACAATAGAGGCATGTGGCAGGTAGTATGGCCACACAGAGAAGGAAATTCACATGTCCTGAGGAATTCTGGGTATTTTTCAAGGAAATTATCGTGAACAAGTGTGAAAAGGAACTCAGCAGGCAGAAAGAGCCTTTAAGTTCAGCAAATAGGGCAACACGGAAAAGTACAACTGCCTGGTTTTTTAAGGATGAGAATATGTCTCTTACTCTAAAGCTATGTCAGATGTTAAGGTCTGGAAACTAAAATTGAAGAATCTGAAGTCAAGATGTGTAGGGTATATATTCTATGCTAGGGAATTTGCAATTTTAAAACCATAAGGATTTGCTATGAAGAGTTTTTGAATAAGGAAAAAAAACAGTGAGAATTGTGTTTTAGAAGTTTTGGAGGCAGAAAACCAGAATGGCTTGCTTGAAGATAATACCAGTAGTCCAGGCAGGAAATGGTGGAGATCTGAACATTCAATGGCCATCGGAATATAAAGGAGAGTGGTTAGAAAGTAAAGCCATCAGGACCTACCAGCTGATTAGGAATAGAGAGAGATGAGAAAACCATCAGGAATGACATTGACTGTACAAATGGCAATGGTGAGAAGAAAATACTAAAGGAGCACATTTAAGAGAAGATTCTGGACATGTCCAACTATAGATAGATGCAGCAGGCCTGGATTTCCAAAACCAGTAAAGGTTGAAGACTTGGAATTTATTGACTACAACTCTGAAGAATTTGAGGAGTCTGCTTGAAGGAAATGCTGCATATAAGAGAAAATTGACAGTTATACATAGGTTCTAACCATGAAAATATTGAGGACATGCATGCCTTGGGCATAGGGCACTTAAAGAATTACCTCTCCTCAGTACCAGGAGAAGTAGTATCGTCCTTGCCACCCAAGTCCTGTGAGCTGAAGCTGTGGTTGAAGTCGGTGCTCCTCCACTTGAACTTCAAATGCAGATGAGTCTCCATTCTATGCCATCTACATCCTGCATTGGCTTCTTGCAGGACAGTGCTACACAGACTGATGCTACTTGAAGCAACACTCCCTGAGAGCAGGAAGGATAGCAGTGAAGAGGTCAAGAGTTATCCTCAAAAACTATACAAGGAAGATCTGCCATCTCCACTGGCTAGGGAGATACATGGAATTTTTTAAAGCCCAGGGGAGTGGATGAGGCCAACCAGAAGGCAAGGGGCAAAGCAGAAGTCACAAATGGCAGCCTGTTTTTGGTTGGATCATAAAATAAGTTTTCTTTGGCCAGTACAACGTTTTGAAAAATTATTTTATCTGTCAACATTTAAAAATTGGGAGATTCCACTGGCAAAAAATCAAATTGAGGTTTCTCTTGAAAAATTAGAGATTGCAACACTTGGCTCATGTTGACACTCAATGATAATTGGAGCTGAGAAGCTGAGGCTGGCTTAAGAATGACCATGTACCCTTCGGTTTGTCCCCACTCTCATTGTCTATCCTAATTTGTTTTATCTGCCTGCTCCTTGTAAGCACCTACCTTTGAGACCCTCTGGGTAGAATCAGAAGAGAAGTCTAAGAAGAGAAAGTATAACAGCCAGCATCTCTTCTCCACCAAAAATAAGCTCTTCGAGATCAGAACCCAGGCTTTTTTTTTTTTTTTTCATCTTTTCATTCCCACAGTACTGTGCCCTGAGCTCTGCACATAATAGGTATCCACTAAGCATTTTCTGAGGGTTTTTTTGTTTGACTTGCTTTGGTTTGGAATAAGTCAGGGTTTGTATATAACAACTTCTTAAAATCTGAATTTGATCCAAATTTACCCAAAGGCACATTCTCAGTTCGTTCTCCCCTTCCCTGTCATTACCCTAAACATCTGCTCTGATTGGAGTCATGAAACAGTAACAGCCTATTGCACATCAAATTCACTTAAAATTGGAGGGAACTATGGAAGCTTTATTACCTCCTGCGAGTGAAAAATGTTTGCACATCCAGAGTCAAGTAATGTGGTGAGTTCTGTGTCATACAAGGAATATAATGAAACCTCAAACACACGAAGAGAAATTTCCTTTCCAGCTGATTGGGCTCCTCTTTAATATTCCCTACCATTCTCCACTTAGAGGACTGGAGATCATACATCTTGGTGATTAGTACAGTGAGAAATTTCCATTCTCAAAGAAGAAAAAATTCACCCTTGTAATTTGAATGTATCAGAATATGACAAAGTTTCACTGGCTTTTGACAATAAGTTCTTGTAGTGATTTGGAAATATAGAAACATTTTATTAAGATCATAGAAATATCAGAGTCACGTAGCCACATAACCTCAATTCCAGGGTGTTGGCATATTTTAACCTTTTCACCTTTTTCCTGATGACTGAAGAAAGCAAGAAATGAAGCTCATTACAAATAAGTTAAGATACTATTTGGGTTTGAGTTTTGGCTCTGCTCACAATTCTGGCTTCCTGCTAATATGCACCCAGGGAGGCAGTGATGATGGCTCAAGTCCCTGGGTCCCTGCCACCCATGTGAAAGACCTGGATTGAACTCTTGACTCCTGGCTTGGCCCAATCTCGACTATTGTGAGCACTTGGGGAATGAACCAAAATGGGAGCTCGCTCTTGCTTGCTCTCGCACTTTCTCCCCATTGCAAATAAAATTTAAAATTTTTAACAGGAAAATTTAAAAAAGGATGGTCTAAGGTTTCCTGAAATTTTCAATAACTTCTCTGAACCAAAGGTGTCACAAATTTTACGTCGTCATATTAGCTTACTTATCACACAAAGGTCTGGCTGGCTGGCTGCTGGCCCTTCACCTTTCCAAATGGGGCTGAGAAAGTAAATAAATTGATTAAATTCCAACAGAGACTTTAAGAAATCCTCTTTAATGATTAAGGAGACCATACATTTGAGATTCAAGTCAATTTCCCCAAAATTTCAAATTTCATCAATGAAAGAATCAGAAATGTTAACCTTACCAAAGAAATGAGAGTTTTGAAATATCTTTTTCGAAAGAGAGGAAAAAGAGAACAAATTTTAATGAGCTTCCCTGTTCACCTTGATTAAATCAGAACTTTAGAGAAAATAACCTAACAGAACTTCAGAAATGTGAAGTTCAAGTTCAACTAATGAAGGAACAAAGACTTTAATTTTAGCTGAATGGTCCTCCCATTTCTGTGTCAGTTTTGCACTCTATTAGATCCTTGGGAACAAAAGACTCAGACCCTCCCACTGGGAATCTTAAGCTGGAGTCCTGGGCACTATTGTTGATTTTATCCTAAAGGGCTTGGGAACACATTTTATAAACATGAAAATAAAAGGCAAATAAGTGTGAGAAACATCCAGTGAAGGTTGATGGAAATAGTTCACATGCTGTCAAAGCCCCAATGGATTTCTTTTAAAGTGCTGTAGGTACATGCATTGCTGGTGAGTGTGTTTAGTCAGATAGAGGTCTGAAAGTGATATGAATTTGTCCCATTTCCTACATGTGAAAATAATCACACTTTCTCATGGAAGAATCTCCCAATGAGTTGCCAACCACCAGGCTCATCCTCTCATACAACCAAATACCTTATTTTCTGCCTGGATTCAAGGATGCTTTCTTTGGACAAATAAACATTGGCTTTATATATGGAAACTCTTCTTCCTTGGATTACCCAGGGCTAGTGAAACACTGGAATTCCATGGCACCTGCAAAGCATTTCTCTTCTTCAGACTGAATTTAGCACAGCTAAGTCTGGAATCAGAACCAGAAAGCTAGCAACCTACCTGCCAAATGAAAGCCATTTCAGGATGCCTTCAACGTTTTCCTTTTCAACAACAACAACAACAAAATGAAATAATGAACTACATGACAATACCACAATGGATTTTGCACATGCTAAAAACTTTAAAAGAGGACATTATTTCTTGGCCTTCCAATATGTGTGAAGCACATTTTGTCCTGGAACAAACAACTTGAAAGTGTATTATGTTCACAAACAGCATCTGAATGGAAGAGTTGCTTTTGAGTCTGGGAAAGAAAACTTCATCCATTGACAGAAGGCTGCCAACAATGGATATGAAAAATCCCAAACCTCCTTCGTTGTAGGTCAAGGAATAAAAGTAGTTTGCCACAAATCCTACCCCTCAATCAATAAATGAAAATCTCCAGGATTTAGTACATAGACCTTTCCAACTAACCACATGCATGATAGCCTGAGAAAGCCATGACTTTTCAGCATGGGATCTCTGATATGTAAGAGAAGGTTTTCCTGGGATCTCAGAGCTGTTCCAAAAATGGTGTTTATGACAAACTAAAATTCTACCATGAAATATAAAGTGACTGTAAGCTATCTATTCAGTCAGCAAGTGTTTGGTAGCTATGAATCAGCTGGGAAAGATATAACCAATAAAAATGAATATCTATTTCATTGCCTATTCTGTGCATTTTTATTGAGAGCCTGCTATGTGCTCAGTGATGTGCTAGGAGCTGGCATGTGAGCAAGATGGACATGGTGCTGTCCCTGTGGACAGTGAAAAGGGTCTGACGTTCTACTGAGCTTGCCAAGCTCAGTGACAGTGACAGCTCAGATGGAAAGAGGTTCTGTCCTCACTGGTGTCAGAATCAGAAAACTCCTTAACTCCAATTAGAGCTCAAGGGCGATATATTGATGGGCTTGCAAAAGAAAGCAAATACACTGAAATCATTTTGTTGGTAAAAGAAATTTGTAGTTTTTTTAAAGATTTATTTATTTGAAAGTTATAGAGGAGAGACAGAGGAAGAGTGATCTTCCATCTACTGATTCATTCCCCAGACAGCTGCAGCAACCAGGACCGGGCCAGGCTGAAGCCAGGAGCTTCTTCCAGGTCTCTCCCATGGGTGCAGGGGTCCAAACACCTGGGCCATCTTCCACTGCTTTCTCAGGTCATTAGCAGGGAGGTAGACCAGAAGTGGAGCAGCCAGGACAGGAATGGCCGCCTACACGGGATGCCAACATTAGAGGCAGTGGCTTTATCCATTATGCCACAATTCCAGTCCCAGGGGAATTTGTGTGACTAATTTGTTTTTTGTTTCCATTGTTATCATTGTTCTCCTCTACCTTTCTTGTAGATCAAATTATGGGTGTTTCACAGTTGGGTTCATGTTACCAATCACAGAAGACTAACTCCTACCTAGAGCCTTTGGCACCAGGCTGATCCAAAGATCAACATCATCATTATCAAGGAGTCAGCAAGGCCTATCTCATCATTTCTATGCATTATATCCATAGAATATGTGTTTGTATCACTCAAATGGCACCAGGGTCTTGGGCAGAGTACATTTCTGCGTATGTTGAAAAGCTAGTAGATTATGTATTTTAGAAATCATAGGCTGGCAAAAGCAGCTGGGCTGGGGCTGTATGAAAGTACAATAAACTTCCAATAAAACCTGTGAGTGGCTGCAGGCATTGTGGTGCAGTGGTTAGGCAGCCACTTGGGGTGCCCACATCCCATATCGGAGTGACTGGGTTTGAGTGCCGGCTACTCTGTTTCTGATGCAGCCTCCTCCTAATGCACCCTAGGGGGCAATGGGTGATGGCTCAAATACTTGGGTTCCTGCGACCCACATGGGAGACCTGATGGAGTTCCTGGCTCCTGACTTTGGCCTCAGCTAGCCCTGGATGTTGAGGGCATTTGAGGAGTGAACCAACGGATAGAAGATTCTCTGTGTATGTGTGTGTGTGTGTCTCTCTCTGCCTTTCAGAGAAATAAATCTAAAAAAAAAAACTGAGCAAACTCTCATCTGTGAACAGATGGGAGGCATTATGTAATACAGGTCATTGCTACAGCAACCTCTAACCCCCCTGGCTGCTGCTGCTGGGCCAACGTTGAGTACAAAGGGCCCCTGTGAGTTTTCCTTCTCTGTCAGCATTCAGAAAAAATTGTTTAAATCTTTTTTAAATAAGCTTTTAAAATAGACAGCCTTTGACTCACACCCATGCAAATAATGCACAAAATACCCCAAACCTTTGACCCAGGACACAAGGTCTCACTGGTTGCATTTGTTTGTTCTTTGGGAACATTTCCATGAATACACTTTGCTGCTTGCCAGGAGTTTTTTTGTCTCTGACAAGTACTAGATTGGTAATGTTTGAGGTAGGCCCCTCAGTGTAGCTTTGGGGAGTAATTTCAGAAGTGGTCAGTTACACAAAATACAAAACAGAATGAGAGTATTGGAATTTTTAAAAGGTTGTACTCATCAGATTGTGTGAATATTACAAAATTAACATTTAGAAATCCCCATTTTAAAGATTATAAATATAGGGATAGGTATTGTATTAATTTTTCAGAGTTTCAGAGTGGCATTAGGATTTCCTCTGTCCATCTACTGATTAATCCTTAATTGCTATTCTGGAAAGATTGTCTTCCCTGGATGGAAATTATGTTTCTTGATTAAATCTGTGGGAAGGTGGAGGAGAGAAAAGAGAAGAAAACACTTCTACCAGCATTTGATTGAAGAACTATCACAGAGGGGCTGGTGGTGTGGTACAGCAGGTTAAGTACCATCTGTGATGCTGGCATCCCTGTGAGCATCAGCTCACCAGTTCTAGTCCCTGCTGCTCCACTTCCAGTCCAGCTGTCTGCTAATGTGCCTGGGAAAAGCAGCAGAAGGCGGCTCAAGTGGTCTCTGCCACCAGCATGGAGTTTCGGGCTTCTGGCATCGGCCGGGCCCAGCCCAGGTTATTGCAGCCATCTGGAGAGTCATCTAGCCTATGAAAGATCTCTTTCTCTGTCTTTCCTTCTCTCTCTTCAACTCTGCCTTTCAAATAAATACATAAATCCTTTTTTTTTTTTTTTTTTTGACAGGCAGAGTGGACAGTGAAAGAGAGAGACAGAGAAAGGTCTTCCTTTGCCGTTGGTTCACCCTCCAATGGCCGCCGCGGCCGGCGCGCCATGCTGATCCGATGGCAGGAGCCAGCTGCTTCTCCTGGTCTCCCCTGGGGTGCAGGGCCCAAGCACTTGGGCCATCCTCCACTGCACTCCCGGGCCACAGCAGAGAGCTGGCCTGGAAGAGGGGCAACTGGGACAGAATCCGGTGCCCCGACTGGGACTAGAACCCGGTGTGCCGGCGCCACAGGCAGAGGATTAGCCTATTGAGCCACGGCGCTGGCAATACATAAATCTTAAAAGGTGGGAGAGGAGGAAGAAAAGAGGAGAAAAGAAAAACTATGGAAGAGAACTTAGGCAAGTGTGTCTGAGAGATGGAACACTGCGCAAGCTTCCGAGTCAGTTCCTGCTGGACTCATCCCCTCACTGGTTTGGCTGTGTGATCTAGGATGTGTTCTTTGTTACCTTGATCACTCAATTTCCTCATCTGAAAAACGGAGGCAAACATGGTATCTCCCTCCTAAAATTGTCCCAAAGTTTAAATGAATGATGTAGATGGAAACTCTTCAATTTACAATGGGGTTATGTTTTGATAAATCCACCTCAAGTTGAAAATACGGTGTTGAACATGCATTTAACACACCTAAACTATAGCAACACAGTACCTTGTCAAATCTGTTGCTTCTCCTCATGGCCCTGGCGTTGACTGTAACTGCCAGAGTAATGAGAGAGGACTATACTGCAAGTGACTAGCTTAGGGAAAGGTCATAATTCAGTGTCTACTGAATATGTATCGTATGTGGACAATTGCAAAGCTGAAAAATCATTAAATCATTGAAATAGTGGGGCCATTTTTAGAAGACATTTAGTACTCAAGAAATATAAATATTAAAATATAAATTTATATAAATTTAAATATATAAATATTAAAAATAATTATTTTTTTTGTTGGATTTCAGAACACAATTTAAAAAAAAAGCTTAAGGGACTAGCACCATGGTTCACTTGGTTAATCCTCCACCTGCGGTGCCGGCATCCCATATGGGCGCCATTTCTAGTCCCAGCTGCTCCTCTTCCAGTCCAGCTCTCTGCTGTGGCCCAGGAAGGCAGTGGAGGATGGCCAGGTGTTTGGGCCCCTGCACCTGCATGGGAGACCAGAAAGAAGCTCCTGGCTTCGGATCAGCATAGCTCCGGCTGTAGCAGCCATTTGTGGGGTGAACCAATGGAAGGAAGACCTTTCTCTGTCTCTGTCTCTCTCTCTCTCTCTCTGTCAAATAAACAAAAAAAAGCTTAAAACCCATTACTTTTCAGCTATCAGAATTGTAGGTCCCAGCCATGTGACTGACTCACATGTGCTGTGAGTCAGTTCTTAGTTTCTTTCATTAGAATATGGATCATTTATCACCCATGTACAGTTAGCTCTTAGACTCTCTTAGCCTCCCAATGCCAATGAACCAGTAAAAGAAAACCATCCCCAGAGAAAAGTGTGTTTAGCCTTCCAGTATGGATCGCTAGGTTTCAGATGTGATTACTCCCAGATTAGGGGATGTAGGATTTTGTAGGTGGAAATTAGCACTTGGTGTTTTCATGCATAGAATATCTTATTTAAAATCGTTAATTATACATATAAATTTGTAGAAAAGAATATGATCAACACTGGTATACCCTCTTCACCCAGCTTAAAAAGGTAAAGCATTGTGAGTACTCAGTGCTGCCATGTTGAACAATTGTAGAAGCTTCTGTTCTTCTTTGAGCAGAGAGTGATTCGTCAGCTGAAGGATACCACATGGTTTTCTGTGTGACTCCTGAGACTCAGCTTTGTACACTTGAGCCTGGACACAATTGAATAGCTCCAATAAACATTTCCTTCTATCAGGTGCCACCACTCCGAATTTAGTATTACTCTCAACCTCATTTTTTATTATATATATATATATATATATAATATATTTGCATTTATTTCCTCTATTGTGAGCTTATGTAAACACTTTTTTTTTTTTGAGAGGTAGTTGGAGAGAGTTCCCACCACTTGTTCATTCCCCAGATTTCCACAACAGCCCCAGGCTAGGTACCAAAGCCAGAGCTGGGAACTCAATCCAGGTCTCCCATGTGGGTAGCAGGGACCCAATCACTTGAGCCATCAGTGCTGCCTCCCAGGGGCTGCATCAGCAGGAAGTTGGAGTGAGGATCAAGCCAGGTGTTGAACTCGGGCACTTCAATATAGGACACGAGCATCTTAACCCCTGCGCCAAATGCCCACCTCGACAGCATCATCCTTTATGGTTTCTGCACTTTCCTTCTTATGAACTCAACATTATGCCTGCAAGAAATAGTCTTATTGATGTCAGTAACTCTAGTTCATTTATTTTAACTGCTTAAAAGCATTGCATTTCATTATATAGATAAACCAGTTTATCCATTCTTTTAGATGAAGAGTTTTTTTTGGTTTTGTTTTGTTTTGGTTTGGTTTGGTTTTTTGCCTTCTCTCTTTTTTGGATGACAGCATTGGAAGTCTTCAGTACGTGTTATGTTTTGTATTCAGCATGTTAGCATTATCTATCCTATGCTCCTTCTTGTGTGCTTTCTGCAAATCATTATCTAAAAACCCAAAAATTATACAAATGTTTATCAGTCTCCTTCACAGCAAGAGACCGCATGCAATTTAGATTTGGTCAATCAAATGAAATCATGGAAGTTTTTCATCAGAGAAGTAAGATAGATATTGCACTCCCACTTTTTCTGATGCTGCTATTGCTAAGCCTGCGTAGTCGCAGAATTCTGGATCTTTCTATTCAATGACAGCAGAAGCACCAGTGTCCACTCACTTGTGAGGTTTGAGAAGCAAGGCACAGTAAATCCATTTTGTCATTGTGAGTCATTGCAGATCTACTGTGGATCTAGAACTGGCAAGCAGCAGCAGCAGCAGCAACAGCTTCCTAATTTTGCAACAGTTTTGTGACTGGCAGCCCCCTGCTCAAGGTACAAGCTGGTTTAGTTCTGTATTAGTTTCTCATTATGATAATGAAATACTGGTCACGAGCTACGTATGAAGTATGCAGTTTGGTAAGTTCAAAACCCAGATTGGACAGCCTCTTTGGCTTGGCCTCCGGTGAGTCCAGTCGATGGTGGCGCATCATGCTGTGAGTGAGTTTAGAAGCAAATAGCCACATCTCAAACCAGAGTAGAAAGAAAGGAAAGGTGGGACCCAACTCATGCTTTTATAACAACTCTTGACAACTACAAGGAGTCCTGGGGAGAACAACCTTCTGAAGTCATGTTCCCAGTGAATTATTTTATTTTAATTTTTTTGACAGGCAGAGACAGAGAGAAAGGTCTTCCTTTGCCGTTGGTTCACCCTCCAATGGCCGCCGCGGCCGGTGCCCCGTGCTGATCCGAAGCCAGGAGCCAGGTGCTTCTCCTGGTCTCCCATAGAGTACAGGGCCCAAGCACTTGGGCCATCCTCCATTGCAGTCCCTGGCCACAGCAGAGAGCTGGCCTGGAAGAGGGGCAACCGGGACAGAATCCGGTGCCCCAACCGGGACTAGAACCTGGTGTGCCAGCACTGCAAGGCGGAGGAATAGCCAATTGAGCCGTGGCACTGGCCTCCCCAGTGAATTAAAGCTCCACCTCCTAAAGTTTCCTCCACCCCCACAGAGCCATCCTGGGGTCAACCTTTTAACATCTGGACCCTTGAGGGACACCCAGACTAATAATCAAATCACAGCGTGCTCTGGTCATTCCAAAAGACTGCCCTGGAAGTCATACCTAAAAACTCAACAGAGAACGTAGTTTTTAATCCTCCTAATGATTTAATGCCCTATAATTAGAGACAGATTTATCATGAAGTTGCAGAAGCTTAAGACTTCAGAGACCCTCATTGCATAGGCCCTTGCCTGGTCATGTATTTTTTAAAATGTTCCAAAAGTGAGATACTTTAATTGCTATAAATGAAAGCTATTGTCTCATTGCAATGGAACTTTCCCTCAGTTACACTTTCATTTGTTTCCAGGGTTGATAGGGTGGCCTTAGGCATTTTTGGGGATCCAGTTAAGGAAAAATTGAGTTAGGTATATATTTAGATTGGAATAACAGACACTTTTTTTTTGTTGTTTGGAATCACTCCTAAAGTCCAGTATGTGGAGTCACACAATTTCACAACTTGAGGGGAAATAAATCATCTTGTACCAAAAGAGCAGGTATTGAAGAAGTAACAAAGTTTAAAATTTTTCAAAAATAAAGAAACTAATTTGTGGGAAATGCTTCCAAATCTTGTAGTTCAGAGTAAAAGGAAATTTGACATGGTTTACACAATATGTGCTGTAATTCTTATGTCTTATGTGCTATCCATAATGAATTGTTAAAGTGAAAGAAATTTTCTAAACTATCATCACAATAAAAAATTTCAGTCACCTTGAGAAAAACTAATCCTGTAAAATCATTTCCAAATAAAGAGGAAATCAAAAGGCATATGCAAAAAGTGTAGGGAAAACACTGGGAAAGTGTATCAAGCATTTAATATTTTACACTTTTAGATTTTGAGAACTGTGGTAAACATCAGATCTTTAGAATTTATAATTTGTGATTTATTATGAGCAAATTTGAATTTCACATCTAATTTTGCATTTATAATATATCCTCTTTTTCCCAAAAAGGAAGCCCAAAGAGACCCAAATTTTGTATGAAAACCATACAAAATGCATGCTCCCAAACAACTAAATCCTTCTTTGCTAGTAATAAACCACCTACATGAGGTTAAGTGGATACTGTTGGAAAATGAGGTAATTAATATCAAGTGTGCTTATGCGATAGTTACAAGGAAATGGACCTGGAATTGGTTATCTTACCTGGGTTAGTTTGGTAGTAATGATCATCTCATTAGCAACAGATGACAGCCTCTGCTTGCCCAGAATGAAGGGCCACTCAAAATGCTGCCAGCTGCTGCACAGCCCACTGGAGTGGGAGTAAGAAATATGAAAATAAAATAACAACAAAAACAGTGATTTGGCTAATTCTAATTGCAATGGTGAACTTAAAATAAGAATAAGCTTCACGTTTCAAACTCTTAGTTCAGGCACAGAGGACCAGAGGATTGTTATAATTACCCTGAAATAATTGCTTTCAAACTATGGCACCTGTAAGAAGGGCTTGTTAGAGTACTAACTGTGGTTTCTGATTCAGTAGATTGGAAATGTACATTTTTGGGCTACATTTCAATCAATTTCAAGGTGATGCTAATGCTGTTGGCCCATGGACTACTCTTTGAAAACCATTGCTTTAAGCAAATGCTTTCTCTAGTGCACTTGCAAGGCAATTATAGTTATAGTATAGGTGTTCCATAGTGTGTGTGTGTGTATATATATCATAATTTCTTTATCCAGTGAACAATTGATGGACATCTGGGTTGATTCCATATCTTTTCTAGTGTGAATTGGGCTGCAATGAACGTAGGGGTACAGATCACTCTGTCATATGCTAATTTCATTTTATTTGGGTAAATTCCCAGGAGTGGGATGGCTGGATCATAAAGTAGGTTCATTTTCAGATTTCTAAGGTATCTCCATTCTATCTTCCACAATGACTGTACCAGTTTACATTCCCACTAACAGCGGATGAGGATACCTTTTTTCCCCACATCCTTGACAACATTTCTTGTTTATTGATTTCTATATATGAGCCATTCTAACTGGGGTGAGGTGAAACCTCGTAAAGGTTTTATTTGCATTTCCCTGATGGCTAGTGATCCTGAGCATTTTTTCATGTGTCTGTTGACCATTTGAATTTTTTCCCTTGAAAAATGACTGTTAAAATCCTTTGTCCATTTCTTAACTGGATTGTTTGTGTGGTTGTTGATGAGTTTCTTGAGCTCTTTATAAATTCTGGATATTAGTCCTTTATCAGTTACATAATTTGCAAATAATTTCTCCTGTCAGTTGCCCTTCACTTCACTGAGTGTTTCTCTTGCAGTACAGAAGTGCACAATTTGATATACTCCGATTTGTCAATTTTGGCTTTGATCACCTGTGTTTCTGGGGTCTTTTCCAAGAACTCTTTACCTGTGCCAATGTCTTGCAGGATTTCCACAATGTTCTCTAGTAATTTGGTGATATCAGGTAATTGATTTAGGTCCTTGATTCATTTTGAGTGTATTTTTGTGTAAGGTGTAAGTAGGGGTCTTGTTTCATACTTCCACATGCAGAAATCCAGTTTTCCCAGTACTATTTGTTGAAGAGACTGTCCTTGCTCCAGGGACTGATTTCAGCTACTTTGTCAAAGATTAGTTGGTTGTAGATGCATGGACTGATTTCTGGAATAGTCTGGTTTCTCTTCAGACAGAATAAGTGTTTTGCCTTTTACTAAACATTTCTGGAGTTCCTATTCTGTTCCATAAGCCTACATGTCTATTTTTTGCCAATACCAGGCTGTTTTGGTTTTAACTGCCCTGCAGTATGTCTTGAAATCTGGTATTGTGATGCCTTCAGCTTTGTTTTTGTTGTTTAAGCTTGCTTTAGCTATTTGGGGTCTCTTGTGTTTCCATATGGATTTCAGAATTGTTTTCTCTACATCTGAGAAAAATCTCATTGGTATTTTTATTGGTATCACATTGAATCTGTAAATTGCTTTCAGTAATATGGACATTTTGATAATATGGATTTTTCCAATCCATGAACATGGAAGATATTTCAATTTTTTTTGTGTCTTGTTCTATTTCTTTCTTTAATGTTTTATAATTTTCATTGTAGACCTTTGACATCCCTAGTTAAATGTATTCCAAGGTATTTAATTTTTTATACCTACTGTGAATGGGATTGATCTTAGAAGTTGTTTCTTTCTCAGCCGCAGCATTGTCTCTCAGCCATGCCATTATCTGTATACAAAGGCTGTTGATTTTTGTATGTTGATTTTGTATCCTGTCACTTTACCAAACTCTTTTATGAGTTTCAATAGTTTCTCAGTGGAGTCTTTTGAATCTCCTATATATAGAATCACGTCATCTGCAAATACAGATTGTTTGGCTTTCCCCTTTCCAGTTTGTATCACTTTGATATCTTTTTCTTGCCTAATGGCTCTGGCTAAAACTTCCAAGGGAATACTGAATAGCAATGGTGAGAGTGGGCATCTTGTCTGGTTGGATCTTAGTGGGAATGCTTCCAACTTTTCCCTATTCAATAGGATATTGGCTGTGGGTTTATCATAAATTGCCTTGATTGTGTTGAGAAATGCCCCCCCCCTTTTGACAGGCAGAGTGGACAGTGAGAGAGAGAGACAGAGAGAAAGATCTTCCTTTTTCTGTTGGTTCACCCCTCAAGTGGCCACTGTGGCCGGCGCACCGTGCTGATCCAAAACCAGGAGCCAGGTGCTTCTCCTGGTCTCCCACGCGGGTGCAGGGGCCTAAGGACTTGTACCATCTTCTACTGCTTTTCCAGGCCATAGCAGAGAGCTGGATCAGGAGAGGAGCAGCCTGGACTAGAACCAGCATTCATTTTGCATGCTGGCACTGCAGGTAGAGGATTAATCTACTCCGCCACAGCGCTGGCCCTGATTTTCATTTTTTTTTTTTAATTTGTTCAGACTCTCTTTATGGCCTAGCATATAGTCTATCCTAGAAGAAGATTCCATACACTGAGAAAAAGAATGTGTATTCTGCAATATGGGATGAAAAGTTTTTAGATATCAGTTATGTCCATTTGGTCCATGGTGTTGATTAGCTCTATTGTTTCTTTACTGATTTTCTGTCTAGTCGATCTGTCCATTGATGAAAGTAGGGTGTTGGCCGGTGCTGCGGCTCACTTGGCTAATCCTCCGCCTGTGGCACCGGCACCCGGGTTCTAGTCCTGGTTGGGGTGCCGGATTCTGTTGCTTCTCTTCCAGGCCAGCTCTCTGCTGTGGCCCGGGAGTGCAGTGGAGGATGGCCCAAATGCTTGGGCCCTGCACCCCATGGGAGACCAGGAGAAGCACCTGGCTCCTGGCTTCAGATCAGCGTGGTGCGCCAGCCACAGCGGCCATTGGAGGGTGAACCAACGGCAAAAGGAAGACCTTTCTCTCTGTCTCTCTCTCTCACTGTCCACTCTGCCTGTCCAAAAAAATAAAGTAGGGTGTTGAAGTCCCCCATTACTATGGTATTGGAGTCTATGTCTGCCTTTGGATCCATGAACAGTTCTTTTAAATAGCCAGGTGCTTGCCATTGGGTGCTTATACATTTGTTATAGTCACATATTCCTGTTGAATGGATCCCTTCATCACTACAAAATGCCCTTCTTTGTCTTTTTTTTTTTTTTTAGCAGTTTTTGTGCTAGATCTATTTTGTCTGATATTAGGATGGCTACACCAGTTCTTTTTTGATGTCCATTAGCATGAAACACCTTTCCCTGTCCTTTCACTTTCAATCTGCATCATATTTGTTGGTGAGGTGCTCCTGTAGCAGCAAATAGATGAGTCTTGTTTTTTAATCTATTCAGCCAGCCTGCGTTTTTAAACTGGAGAATTTAGGCTGTTTACATTCAAAATTACTATAAATAACTAACAATTTGGCCCTGACATTTTCCCATAAATATTCCTATTGTTTACTTTGGGTTTCCATTGTACTTTTACTGGGAGATTTTTGCCTTCACATTCTTTCATACCGATGTCTGTCTTTCTGGGTTTCTGTGTGTAGCACATCCGTAAGCATCTTTCGTAAGGCTGGGCAAGTGGTGACAAATTCTTTCAATTTCTGTTTGCTATGGAAGGTCTTTATTTCAACTTCATTCATAAATGAGAGCATTGAAGAGCAGAATCTTTTGGATTGACAGTTTTTTCTTTAAGACTTGGACTGTTAGTCTGTTCTCTCCTAGCCCAATGAGAAGTCTAATTGGAGATGCTCTGAAAGTAATCTCATGTTTCTCTCATGCACATTTTTCTTTATGTTTTACTGTTGAGAGTTTGACTACAACGTGTTATGGCAAAGATCTTTTCTGGTCATTTTTATCGTGAGTTCTATGTGCTTCTTGTACTTGGTTTCCCTTTCTCCAAATTAGGGTAAGTTGGGTTGTTTGATAGTATCCCATAACTCTCCAACACTGTTTTTAAATTTTCTAGTTTCTTTTTTTTCGTTCTGACTGAAAAATTTCCAAAGATTTGTCTTCTATCTTCTATCTTGGAAATACTTTCTTCTGCCTCACTAAGTCTGTTATTAAGGCTTTCCACTGAACTTTTATTTGACATATTCATCATTTCTAATATTTTGTCTTGATTTCTCTTCAAAATCTCAATTTCTTGGGAGAATTTTTCATTCATGTCATGTATGGATTTCTTTAATTCTTGGATTTGTGTCATTGCTTCTGAGTAATCCTATGATTAATCTTTTGAATTGCATTTCAGGCATTTCATCAATCTCTTCATCTTCACATTCTAATATTGAAGCATTGTTGTGTTCATTTGGGGCAGGCTCATGTTGTCTTATTCTTGTGCATGTATTCTTAAGCAATTGTGGAGATACTTGGAGTTTTCTTCCTCTGATTGATTTATCTTTGGACTATGCCTCTGTGGCTTCTTGGAGTATCTGCTGTTTCAGTAAATACACAAATGAGTGTGCTGGGTGTGGCCAGGGAGCTCTTCTCAGTGCTCCAGTGTTGGGAGTATCCAGGGTGACACCCAAGTTGGGTGTGTTAGATATCATCTTTATTATCAGCAGGGAGGTTTTGATCACTTCTGTTGGCTTAATCAGACTCACTTCATCTATTCCAAGGTGATCAAGGCTTAGATGTTAGCCAAGAGTGAGTGCAGTACTCATTTGTGCTGCTGTCAGCACTGTACAAAGGATCTGTGCAGTCCTCAGTGTGAGCACAGATCCCATTGCAATGACCCCCTGCAGGCAGGCAGGGAGCTCTGAGTATGTGAAGTCACTCACTGATTGCCAGGAACCTCAGTATACCCTGCACCCTCTTGTTCAGTCACAGAACACAAGGTTCTCACAATCAGGGGTGCAGAGGATCTGCTTTGATTTGCTAGTCTATCCTATCCACAAATAGCAGAGACACTCCCAGAGTAAACTGCTTGGGGGTGCTCCACCTCAGTAGTTTGAGCTCCAGAGCCTGTGATGTGTTGAGAGCTTGGAGGCACCTCACAGTCCTACATGAGTGCACAGCCCTCTGTTGATCCTTCCAGCCAGACTCAAAGTCAGTGGGGAGTGTGGATTTTTTCCCTCTGATACAATCCCTGGATCACATGCATGCACAATACCCACCTGCTCAAGCCCTACTCATTTTACAATTGTGCTGGGCACATACAAGGGTCTGCAGCTGGTACTCATGTCAGACTAGTTCCTTCTCCCTGCCTGTTTCTGGGTTTGTGCCCTAGAGCTGCTGCATTTGCCTCTGCTGACAAGATGGCGGCCATCTCGGCCAGCTGATGGGTGTGAACACATGACCGCAACAGCTGCTTCCCACTTATGTCCAAAATAGTGCCCGCCCTTTCTCAGCTGGTTGCCAGGTGCCCTTGTATGGGGGGAGATGCGAAGAGAGAAACGTGCCCCTTTTCTTTTGCTCTTGGTGAGCAGGCACCGTGTTCCCCTCAGGGCTCTGGGCTGGACTCAGAGACAGTGTAGTCTGCTAGGTTCTCACCGGCTATATCACCAGGGGTATGGGCCGCTGCAGTCTGATCTCACCTTGCTCTCCAAAGCTGGAGCTTTCTCCAGCTCTGGGCTGCAGGGGTTGTTTGTGCATTTTCACCTTCCATACAGATCCACAGCATCGCTCCTCCTGCGGAATCTCCACTGCAGTTTTTCCTCCAACTCTCCCCCTAAGAATGCACTTTCTCCCCCAGTTTTTTTTTTTTTTTTACTTTAATATTTTTGCCTAGCCTAGAGGAGACTTCCCTGTCACTATTCCACCATCTTGGCATTCCCAATAAAAGATTAATATCCAAAATATTTCAGGAATTCAAGAAACAACAGCAACAAAAACCAATCAGTCCTGTTAAGAGAGGGCAAAAGACCTACATAAAAGCTTCTCAAGAGACGGAATATAAATGACCAACAAATATGTGGAAAAGCTCAGTATCACTAGCCATCAAGGAAATGAAAATCGAAAACACAGGCCGGTGCCGCGCCTCACTAGGCTAATCCTCCACTTGCGGTGCCAGAACCTGGGTTCTAGTCCCAATTGGGGTGCCGGATTCTGTCCCGGTTGCTCCTCTTCCAGTCCAGCTCTCTGCTGTGGCCCGGGAGTGCAGTAGAAGATGGCCCAGGTGCTTGGGCCCTGCACCCGCATGGGAGACCAGGAGGAAGCACCTGGCTCCTGGCTTCGGATCAGTGCAACGCGCCTACCGTAGCGGACACTTGGTGGGTGAACCAACGGCAAAGGAAGACCTTTCTCTCTGCCTCTCTCTCTCACTGTCTAACTCTGCCTGTCAAAAAAAAAAAATTGAAAACACAGTGAGATATCCATCACCTCACCCCTGTTAGAATAGTTACTACCAAACAGAAAGTTACAAATGCTGGTGAGGATGTGGAGAAAGGAGAATGCTCATCCACCATTGAATACAAATGAAAATTAGTGCAGCCACCGTGGAAACCAGTGTGGCGATTCCTTTAAAAAGTAGAAATGCAACTACTATATGATCCAATCCTACTACTGGTTATATATTCAAAGACATGAAATCATAGTATTAAAGAGATTATAGTTCTACCATATTTATTGGACATAATTCTTTACCTTCAAAACATTTTAAGCCAGAAGTGACACAATTTGTGGTTTTAAAATGTAGTGAATATACTAAGAAAGGCACAATGCTAGAATTCTGTTAATAAAGGAGAAACATAAGTAAAGACTTTCATACATAATTACTTTCATTAACATTCTAAGAATTGTAAATTTATCGTAAACATTTAGATTTAGCATGGAACCGGAATAGCAGAGAGGAAAGAGCACAGCTTTTGGGGAAATTCAGATCAGACATTCATCCCGGCTTTTCAAAATCTGGCTTTGAGATTCAAGGAAGCATGTCAATGCTATGAGCATGCATTTCCTCATCAGTAAGATGGGAATAAATTTTAATTGTTGGTACAATTTGCCTATCACCAGGAGCCCATTCTGAGAAATCAGATTAAACTGGCTCAACTCTCCAAACTGTGACAATTCAAAGTCCTTCCCACATCTCCCTGTCACTTCTAAGGGCTCCTGTCTTTATGATTCTACATGCATGTTTTGGTACCAATGAAACTTTCTCAGCATATTGGTCTCGGAGCAAACCCTTTCCACACCAGAAGTTCCCTGAACCAAGCATTACGTAAGCTTAATAGACAGGAAATTGGTAGGAAGGTCTCACTGGGAGGTATCCACTTCCTGTCTTCCTCTTTCTGGTTCCCTTTTGTCTGTGGTTCAATATCAATGAAAAAAGTCAAAAGCCTACCTCCATCTGCCAAGAATTATTCTGCCCCCTCCTGCATTCTCTCACTGTCTCACCTAATCAACCACCACAGTATTTTTCTAATATAGTTCTCTTTTTGTAAGAGGAATTCTGGAGAGTGATATTTTCTTCATATCATTACATAAGATTTCAAAATCATTCATTAGCTACTAATAATTTGATGCAGGCTGGCGCCGCGGCTCACTAGGCTAATCCTCCACCTTGCGGCGCCGGCACACCGGGTTTTAGTCCCGGTCGGGGCGCCGGATTCTGTCCCGGTTGCCCCTCTTCCAGGCCAGCTCTCTGCTGTGGCCCGGGAGTGCAGTGGAGGATGGCCCAAGTCCTTGGGCCCTGCACCCCAGGGGAGACCAGGAGAAGCACCTGGCTCCTGCCTTCAGATCAGCGCGGTGCGCCGGCCGCAGCGCGCTGGTCGCGGCGGCCATTGGAGGGTGAACCAACAGCAAAAGGAAGACCTTTCTCTCTGTCTCTCTCTCTCACTGTCCACTCTGCCTGTCAAAAAAAAAATATTGATGCAGTGTTTCTCAGTGTGTAGCAAAACATGACTTTAACCTTTTATGTTTTGCTTACAAGCAGAACCACCCCCTTGTCAGTCTCTCTAATCTAAACTAGAGGATGATCATATTAGTTTTGTTGCAGAAACAACTACAAATGGCAATGCCTTCCAAATAGTTTCTTTTTCACTAATATTTCACAGGGACTCCAGGTCAGCAACAGATGTGTTCTTGACAGTAGGTAGGCTAGGCTTGGCTTCATTTGTCATCACATTCTGGGACCTGAGTTGAAGATGCTGCCTTATGTAGGCTATATCATCTCACAGCAGATGGAAAAGGGGACCAGAGAAGCACACAATGGATTTTAAGCCCTCTGCTCAAACATGACATATATCATGTGTTCACTTACACTCTACTAGCCAAAGAAGTTCCAATGCCAAGTCTAATATCAATGAGCAAAGAAGTAGAGAGGCTGATTATACAAATGGATAATGGCCAGATCTTTGCAATACAACTCTGACTCATAGCCCCTGCAGCAACCAGCCCAGGAAGCCAAACCACACCCTCTGTACAACCAACCCAGAAAACCCAGGACTTCCTTTTTGACTTCCAGGTGCCCTATTTTTTGCCCCTGCATCCAACTCAGGCTCAACCAGAAAAAGCAAAATATGCTTTCCAAAGCAACTACATAATGTGCCCCACTTCTAGGGAGCCTCCTCAAGCCTCCTCATGCCAACATCCTCCCATCAGCGTGCACCTGCAGCTCTCCCTGTCATTCACTGTAAAACTTTTCAATTCCTCTGCCTGTCTTTGAGTCTCTGACTAGCACAGGTGTTTGTGGCTGACTCCTTTGCTGTGGAACAAACTCTGGAAAAGTAGCCTGTGTTCCCTTTAGAGAGATCTTTCCTTGTTTCCACAAAGTTATCCCACCTACAGTGCATACTGGGGTGGGAAGGGTTATTGCGAATATCATGGCATTGGGTAGGCATGAGGGAAGGGGAGACTAATTAAAAATGGATAATAACATAATCTGCCATAGCCAACCCTTAGGACTGTGAAAAGTGCTCATCCTCCCCTCCTCCCCTCCCAGTGAAATTCTATCCAATTGTGATGGCACTCTTGAAGCCCTGGATTTTCTGACAATCTGTTTCAGGTCTGGGTGTGAACTAAAACACGAATCACATACACAGGGTGTAACCGTGGCTCTGGAGCAAGATAATGGTAACAAACTCTCTGGGAAGGAGAGGAATGAGAATTTACTGTAATCGCTTATCCATAGCATTTCTAGAATCCTGCTGGGAAAAGACTTCAAAAACCTCTTCTCTGTGTAGGAAATGCCTCTTGGTTGGGCTTCAGTTCTGAGTCCCGTAGGTTCTCCAGTCCACTTTGATCCATTGCTCTTGACTCCTCTCACTGGCAGAGTCTTCCTTTTTCAGTCTCCTCCACAGAGCTCACCGAAGAACATGCTCTTCTATGGCTGAATGCGTCTCAGTCTGCTTGCTGCCTATAGAGATCTGGGGGTCCAACAGTTTGTTTTTGTTTTAAATATTTCTCTCTCTCCCTCCCTCCCTCTCTCTCACTCTCCCTCTCCCTCCCTCCCTCCCTCCTTCTCTCTCTCTCTCTCACACACACACACATACACACACACACACACAAATACTTTATTTGTATTGGCTTTATTTCTGTTTGATTCTATGTGCCAATAATCACAACTACAATTTTTGTCAAGTGCTTCCTCCTTCTACCAAGTACTTTGAGGTTATCAGTGTTTTATGCGGTAGATATTCTCTTATCTCTTTGTCCTGAACCAGCAGTGCAGATGAAGAGATTTATTTGTGGAGGGGAAGACTTAGTCCACTTAGGGATTTCAACCATGTTTAATTCTTTGCCCAAAGGTTGACATTTGTTGCTCAGAGTATTTCTATCTTTTACTGGCAGATAAAAAAAAGAGCTTATATTTTAACCCTGAAAATCTCAACATTTCTAAATCCCCCATTCCTTCTCATTCTACTTAGTCAATTCCTTTCAGAGTTCATCTTTTCTTGATAGTAAATTCATCCAATAACAACCATGGCATGCCAGTTACATTCTGTTTCACCATACTTAGTCTGAAGTCACAAGTATATTAAATGTAAAATCTTCCTCCAAATTACCGTGGACAGTGGTCATACCAAATATTCATTATTCCATACCATAGGTTGTCATTCTTCCCTGTCTTGAATTAAAGTTGCCCTGTTATATAGTGGCCAGAAGCCAATGCTAATTTTTAGGGCTTTGGTTAAGCAGCATTCCACTCTTGGTATCCATCTTGGTATATTCATTTTGCTGTAATAAAAAGTGGCCTCTGTGGCTTCTAAAATAAAGATTTATTTAATACTCATGTCAGACCCAACCTGGAGTAGCAACATCTGCCTAGAAATGCAGTCCTCATGTTAGATAGAAGAGGGTGTCAGAGCCAACTGTTTCATGTCATTTATCATATCTGCCCAAAACAATTAGCCAAAGGAAGTTACGTGGCCAAGCCTAATACCAATTGGACAAGGAAAAATATTCTTCCATCAGAGGGAACTGCAATGGGTTAAAATGTAGAAACTTTTTATAAGAAAAGGGAAAACAAATAATTGGAGAAATAATTGTCTACTATGGTAAACAACAGAATTACTGTCAGCTCACTCTCTTTGGATTCTGCACCATAGATCAATTTTTTTAAAAAAATTATTGTATTGAGCTTGTACAGATTTTTCTTGTCATTATTCTCTAAAATCTAGTATAACAATTATTTACATGGCATTTAGCTTGTATTAGATATTACAAGTAACCTAGAGATGATTTAAAGTAAACAGGAGACTTGCATAGATCATAGGCAAATACTGTACCATTTGATCTGAAGGATTTCAGCATTCAGGGATTTTGGTATGGGGGGTTGGTTCTGCAAGAGTCCCCCATGGCTATCAAGGGACAACTCTGTTTGAGAATCTGTTTTCCATCCTTGATATTGACCAATCAAGATAATGAGTTAAAAAGTCTCCCCTAAAACTTATGATGTTGTTAGTTTATAATCACGGTTCTTGGGAAGTTCATTTTCTAGTACCGAGAGACCTGCCTTGCTATCCCCAGGGGACAGTGTTGACTGGCATCTCTGGATGCGTGCATCTGTGATTTACACTGTCTTACTTTTGCTCCTGCTAATCCTTGAGAAGAAGAGGGAGAAGGTCGAGAAAATAATGGGTGTGATTTGCTTTTGCTTGCATGTGATTGCTTGGCATTCACACACACTCTCTCTAGTCATCCATCAGCTTGTCATGTTCCAAGTGGAGTGAAAGCAAAAGATGCTCCCCATCAACTCTGTTGACTTTGCATTCCTAAAACCACCTTGGCCAGGGAACACTGGGTGACACTGGGAGGACTGAATTATAGATTCTACCTTTCAGGAACATAAACCTATTCCACCTTATCATGGTTTAACTATGAGTAGACCAGGCCAATTCCTAGAATAGCATGGAAACAGTAAGGTCACACACACCAATTGTAAAAGTTCTCCAAGCATGTGAATAATCTGTCCTACTGATCCATAGCTCAGCAGCCAATTGCCCCCTTGCTAGCTTTGCCCACTGGGAGCAGAGATTTAATTTTACCTCTGGCACAGGGTAGCAGTTACCATGGATGTGCCTTTGCAGCAAATAGAAAAAAGGTGTTGCCTCTGGGTAGACAAATCAGAAAAAGAATTCCCACTGCAATGTGTAAACATTTTTAATGATCTCCTTTGGTGAATTACTGAAAGACATCCACCAACTCCCACTGCCTCACTGGGGGAAAGCACATGGGTTAATTTTTTAAAAGTTGCTTTGTGAAAAGAAGAAAAATGTACTACCTCATCCTAGCAAGTGTAGCCTTAAGCCAAAACCTTGGCTTGGCAAGTGCAGCCTGGCTTTCATGGCAGCCCCCACTCAGCCCTTGGACTGGGTGCCTTTGCTCAGTGCACAAAAATACAATTATGAGTGACAGCTCTGCACTTGACATTAAGCATGGGATGCAAAAATCTCATGTAAAACTTGTCCAAATGTATATTTTCCACCAATAAATTTCTTTCTCAGCTTCTGCGGACCAGTGTTGAGTGGTTTAATTAAACTCCACACTGATGTGAGCCAGTCACTTACATCCATTCTCTATTGAGAAAGGAGCCCTAGGTAACTTAGTCGTTTCAACACAATGAGACCTTTCTCTTCCATGTAGGTAATACGTCATGTGTGGTGCCCTCTGAAGGAGTTATTTATATGCTTCCGGAATGTAGAAACGAGGTAATGGGCTGGTGTTTGGAGGCGTTTTCTCTCTTTTTCACGGTCATTTTACAATTTATTCTCCTTTCTGGTTCAGTTCTGCCCATTCAGATCTTCACCTTTTCTTGCCAATTGCAAGCCGGTAATTGTACACTTGAAAATGTTTGCAGGATTTTCTCCAGACACCTGCTGTCAACTACCACGTGTCAGAGACTTGTATGGTAAATGGCGCTTGTTACAGATTTGCCACAAGCTGTCATAAAGAAGGCATTCTTCAAGCCCTGTGCTTCACACAGCATCACTCTCAGCAGTGCAAAGGGACAGGTTACATGTTTTACAACACTTACGAATAGTTTTAACAAAAAAAATGATCAGTAAACCAAGACTGTGTACTTCTAGGAGAAACTCCTGTGAAAGCATTGCAGCGGCTTCCACTCTAATATCAGCTCTAATTTTTCTCATCAGTACAGTTTCCACTCTGGTAATGCATTTGTGTTCAAAGTGTAAAAGCAGAGCGTCTGGTAAATTTTTTTAAAAAGTACACCTACTCACAGTAGACGCAGTCATGAATCATATAGGATCACTCATCAGAAGCTATGTGAAGCTCATAAAATGGAAAGTAACAATAAATAAACCAATTTTTTTTAAAACTTTCTCAGCTCCAAGATTTATAAATATTATTTTTAAATGGACTTTTTAAAGGGAGGGGGACAGAGAGGTCTCATTTACCGGTTCACTCCCCAAATTCCTATAATGACCAGGGCTGGGCTGGAGCCAGAGCCAGGAACTGGAAACTCAATCCATGTCTCCCAAATAGTAACAGGAACCCAATTACCTGAGCCGTCACTGTTGTCTCCCAAAACCCAAATTAGCAGGAAGCTGGAGTCAGGAGCTAGAGCCAGGAATCGAATCTTGATATTCTGATATGGGAGACAGGTGTCTTGAACACTAGGCTAGACTCCTGCTCCCTAAATAATAATTTCTAATTGTTAAAAATGTTCATCTATCCATCCACCAGAGGCAAGTCAGTGTGATCCGTCATTACTGTGTAATGAGTTAAATGGCTGTAATAAATCTAGTTAAAATTTGCACAGCACTATGATCCTCCTGAGGATTCTAAGATCAGCTAATGCAGAGAGAGGGGCTTCCTAGTCTTCTTCTTTCTGACTTCATTTGGCAGGAACGTAAAAGAAGGATGTTTTCGGGTGCAGGTAACAGAGATCTCAACTATGCCCAGCAAGAATCATTTGAAGAAAGAGAATCCCTCACACACCATAAGAGGCCCGGGAGTAAGGAGGGTTGTGGGACTGATTAACTCAGTGACTGGTGATGGTATCAGTTCTCTCCTTCTCAGTGTTGTTGGTTCTAGCTGGTTATAAGATGACTGGCAATTCTACAGTTCATCTCCTAATAAAATGCAAATGATGGAATTTCTTGTCCATGGCTCTCCCTTAGGAGCAAGAAGATGTGTGCTAGAAGGTTCCATAAACTCATTCCTTAAAGCCACCACTGGCAAAAGGAGTGGGATGCCAGGTAATAAGCCAGATCTGTTGCTGGAGCTGGGCAGGCATTAGTTATCCCAAGGTACACGGCTCCATGCTATGTGGGGTACACTTTCACACAACTGGGCTTCTGCTAGGGAAAAAAAAGACAGGAAGTGGATACTTAATGAGGAATCCATATGATCCTCTCAGATACCTAAATCTGCTCACAGTTTAATAAATCTTAGTAAAGACTTACCAAAGTTACTGTTGAAATCCTGATCATGCTAACAAAACACTCCTTAAGAGATCTAGTTTTTTCATGATGTTATTTTTTTTAATTTTTTTATTTTATTATTTGACAGACAGAGAGAGAGAGAGAGAGAGAGAGATCCTCCTTCCATTGGTTCACCCCCCAAATGGCTGCTACAGCAGGAACTATGCCAATCCAAAGCCAGGAGCCAGGTGCTTCTTCCTGGTCTCCCATGTGGGTGCAGGGGCCCAAGCACTTGGGCCATCCTTCACTGACCTCCCAGACCACAGCAGAGACTGGACTGGAAGAGGAGCAACCAGGACTAGAACCCGGTGCCCATATGGGATGCTGGCAACGCAGGTGGAGGATTAACCCAGTGAGCCACAGCGCCGGCCCCACATGATGTTGTTATTTTTAAGAAATAAACCCCTATACATCTTCACTTATTGAGCTCAATCAACATTTTTTTTTTTTTGGACAGGCAGAGTGGACAGTGAGAGAGAGAGAGAGAGAGAGAGAAGGTCTTCCTTTGCCGTTGGTTCACCCTCCAATGGCTGTCGCAGCTGGTGCGCTGCGGCCGGCACACCACGCTGATCCAAAGCCAGGAGCCAGATGCTTCTCCTGGTCTCTGATGGGGTGCAGGGCCCAAGCACTTGGGCCATCCTCCACTGCACTCCCAGGCCACAGCAGAGAGCTGGCCTGGAAGAGGGGCAACCGGGACAGAATCCGGCACTCCGACTGGGACTAGAACCCAGTGTGCCGACGACGCAAGGCGGAGGATTAGCCTAGTGAGCCCCAGCGCGGACCTTGAGCTCAATCAACTTTACGACTAAGAAATTTCTGATAATTATTTTTAGTATAGGTATTTTGGCCAGTTTTAATTGCTGGATAGGGACTGGTGCTACGACGTAGTAGGTTCAGCCTCCGCCTGCAGCACCAGCATCGCATTTGGGCACCAGTTTGAGTCCCGGCTGCTACACTTCCAATCCAGCTTCCTGCTAATGGTCTGAGAAAGCAGCAGAAGATGGCCCAAGTGCTAGTGCCCCTGCACCCACGTGGGAGGCCCGGAAGGAAGCTCCTGGCTCCTGGCTTTGGATCTGCCCAGCTCTGGCTGTTGCGGCCATTTGGGAAGTAAACCAGCAGATAGAAGATCTCTCTCTCTGTCTCTCCCTCCCTCTGTCTGTAACTTTGCCTCTCAGATAAATAAACCGTTTTAAAAAATTGCTGGATACTCATTACAAAGAAAATTAACTGGGTTCGTAGTCAATGTGAACTTATTGAGAGTCTAAAAATGTGGATCTTCTCAAGAGATAAGGGAGACATTTCCAGTTTATCGTCATTTATTACTTTTTCTGATACAGTTGCTGATTCGCATATGTATTTTTCGATCCCATGCAAGTAGTCCACATGTTTTCTAAGTAGCCTAAAACCTCGCTGCTCAAAATATATAGTCCTTGGATCAGCAGCACAAGCATCGTCTTGGAACTCATAGAAATGCAAAATCTTAGGACCCGCTCTCGACCTACAGAATCTACATTTTAAGATGACTCCCTGAAGTTAAGTTGCACTTAACATTTGAGCCACTCGCAGGAGACAATGGGCTTAGCATTTAAAATGCCAGTTAAAATGCTGGCATCTCATAGAGTGTGGCTCCATATCCAGGTCCACTCCTGACTCCAGCCTCCTGCTGATACATAGCCGAGGGGGTAGCAGTGATGGCTCAAACTATTGATCCCTGCCACCAACAGGGGAAACTTGAATGGAGTTCCCAGCTCCCTGCTCCAGCCAGCCCAGCCCCAGTTGTTACAGGAATTTGGGGAATGAACTAGCAAATGGGAACCTTCTCTCTCTCTGCCCATTTGTCTCTCGCCTCTCTGTTTCTCTGCCTCTCAAATTAACTGGTTGATTACTTAAAATCTGATCAGCACTACTGTAGATATAGGTAGGCATGCTCTTGGCCTCTGAGGCCAGCAGGGTGCGTATACATAAATATGAACTCAAGCTATAACCCATATCACTTTAATTTGGAACTTAAGGAAGCAAAGGAATATCATGGACTCAGAGAACAAAATTCCTGCTTAGCTCTTATCTCTGTTCCTTTACTGTAAATATCCAAGCTCTGTTTGAACTCATTGACGTATGCATGCAGGGTACCAGGACAGTGTGTGATTTTTTTTTCTTCTGATCACTTTAAAAGAGTCTAGACATTTGGGCATGGGGTTGGTGATACAGTGTGGAAAAACTAAAGCTCATAATTTGCTTGGAATCCTTTCGATCAATGCTGGCAGTATTTTTTACCAAATACGGTCTCAGAGTGATACAGAAGCCAGCACATGGCGGGTGCTCAGTAAATACCCATGTTAATTTTTTTAAGTGATAATACGGTTAAAGTTACAGGCTGAAATTTGTTCCTATGGCTTGATCCTCTGGACAAGTACAGTATGTTCAGAGGCTTATCTACCCCACATTTAGCATGCTCCCCAAATGGCATTTCTCTCATTTCCTCGAAAAGCCTTTTCTGGAGAAACTTCAGATCAGAAGCCAAAGAAAATTCAGCTCAATTTGCCCTGCTCCCCACGGAGCTCGCAATGACTGAAGGCTTTCATTCCCTCCTCTCCCACAGTAATTCTGGGTGTGCATTAGTCACCATCTGTGTTTCCCTACCTTTCACCATGAGAAAGCAGTGGATTTGCTGGGCTCCTCTGAGCTAAGTCAGCAGCAGGCGGCTGCGTCGTCTTCGTGGGCAGTTGTTTTACGTTGTTGCTGTAGTTGTTTTGTTTTGCTATTGAGGAAATAGACAAGCAGATGTTTATAAAGTATGACAGAAGATGCAAATGTAAATTCTATTCAGTTCTCATTCTTGTCTCCTTTGGCTCCCCCCTTGCCTTTTTTTTTTTTTTTTTTTTTTTTGACAGGCAGAGTGGACAGTGAGAGAGAGAGACAGAGAGAAAGGTCTTCCTTTACCGTTGGTTCACCCTCCAATGGCTGGTGCGCTGCGGCCGGCACACCGCGCTGATCAGATGGCAGGAGCCAGGTACTTCTCCTGGTCTTCCCATGGGGTGAAGGGCCCAAGCACTTGGGCCATCCTCCACTGCACTCCCGGGCCACAGCAGAGAGCTGGCCTGGAAGAGGGGCAACTGGGACAGAATCCGGCGCCCCGACTGGGACTAGAACCCGGTGTGCCGGTGCCGCAAGGTGGAGGATTAGCCTAGTGAGCCGCGGCGCCGACCCCCCCCCCCTTGCTTTTTATCTGCCCTCTGTCAGCCTCTCCTCCCATAGCCTCAGCTTTTTTAGTGTTACATCATTTTCCTCCCCCTCAGTCCTGTCCTCACTGCCTCTCCTGTGAACGGATGACCAGGCCTCCTGCTTCACAGGGAAACACAGCCTTCCTGGTTAGAGCCCTTTTGGTTTCTGGCTCTCCAACTCCAATTTCTACAAACCTGGTCTTTCCTTTCTCCAGTCTAAAGGAGGCCTATTCCCTTCTCCAGTTCCAGACTCATCCCATTACCTTTACTCTTGATCCCTCCATGGCGGGATGAACCGGCAGCCCCTTAAGAGACGTCCACATCCTTAACCCTGCAACCTGAGAATGTTGCCTTATTTGGAAGAGAGTTCTCCCCACGTGGTAAAGTCTAGGATTTTCTGATGGGGTGATCATCCTGGATTTTTCCAGGTGGACTCTAAATTACAAGTGGGTGTCCTTACAAGAGAAAGACAGAGGGGGATATGAAACAGAAAGGGATAAGATGAAAATGTGCAGAGGACAAGACGCCATGGAGAGAGGGGCAGATTAGAATGATCACACCACAAGCCAGGGAATGCCCATGACACCAGAAGGTAGAATAGGCAAGGAAGGGGGTCTCCCTATCAGCTGGGCTTTAGAGGGAGCATCGTGCTGAGACAACTTGTTTCAGACTTCCGGCTTCCATGACTGAATTGTTGCTGTTGTAAGCCATCAAGGTTTTGTCCGTCTTCCTCGTCAGAAGGAGACCTTGCTCCATCAGTTGGTGCTTTTTCCTGAACTCTCTCTGCCAGTTTCCCTTAGCCATATATGTTTGCAGTTTTCTTCCATTTGAAAAGCCTACTATGTTCTTTATCCTTTACCCCTTTTCTTTCTTTCCCAAGTAAACCATTAACAAAATCTGTGTGCTTTATGCCCTCTTCGTTGGCTTCCTCTCACATTTCATACTGCTGCAGCCAAACTACTCTATGCGTCAGTCCACTGAACTCTGCCACAGGTCGCCAGTTATCTCGTAACTGCTAAAGCCAGGGGACACTTCAGCTGTCATCTGACTTGACCCCATTGTTGCACTTGATCCTTCTGCCAACTCTCTTCTTGAAAGGTTTCCTCCTCTTGAATTTTAAGGTGCACTTCTCATTCTTCCATCTGACTATTCCTTCTTGAACGCCTTCTGTTCCTCCTATTTTCCTGCTCATCGCTAATTCCCAAGGTTCTTTCCATTCATGTCTTCTTCTTCATTTATATGCTTTCTGGATAACCTCATCTCCTTTTGCTTCATTCCACCCAGAGATGAAAATCTAATCTATTTCTTGATAGAAGTGCTTCCCTGGAACTCTAAGTATATATAGCCAACTGCCTATTGGATGTATCTACCTTAATATCCCATTAACACCTCGTTTAACTTTCCAAAATTGAATACTCATTTCATTATCAGAAATTAACAAAAACAGAAGCTATTGCTGGCAGACAATTTTCCATGGCATTTTGATCCACACATCTCAGATTATTTTCTAACGATGTTAGTAGAGCAAACAACGTAGAAAGATAGAGGTTGTAAGGGATTTAATGTTTGTGTCCCCCCAATTTATAAGCTAAACCCCAATGTGATGATATCAGGATATGGTAACTTTGGAAGGTGATCAGGTCATCAAGGTGTTTTGTGAACAGGATCAGTGTCCTTATGAAGGAGACTCCAGAGAGCTATTTTGTCATCACAAAAGAGCCCCATGAGAAGTCAGCAGCCTGCGACTTGGACAAAGGCTGGCACCAGAACCTGACCCTGCCGGCACCCTAATCTTATACTTCCAGTCTCTGGAACGTGAAAAATATGTTTCTGTTGTTTATAATCCACCCGGTCCACAGAACTTAGTTACAGAAGCCTGAATGGACCAAGACAGGTAGTGTTTCTCTATGGCTCAGAGGCGGATATGTTTCCTGATTAGGATGATAAACAAAACATTGGAAAGTTTTTCTGGCATTCTCTTTAAAGGATTGGGGTGTTCCTTTCTGCAGGGTTCCTCAGCTCTGAAACAATGCTGTGTGGCACTAGCATTCACCCTGAGGCTGCTCCACATTGTCCTTAAGACTTGGAGAACAAGGAGAACTGATGCAAACATGAAGTTCATGCTACCTAATGTGCCAAGAGTAAGACACTGAATAAATCTATTTGGCTGCTTGTTTGCATTAAATTTATGGAAGTGTGGCTAGCCAGTCTACTCACTGCAGTAGTTACTGCTGCACCACTTTGCAGCTATGTGCCTACACAGGAAAGGAGAGAGGAAAATGTCCAAGATACTGCAGAAGAATTCTGACATTGCATTAGCACAGGCTGGAACTGAAAATGTCTGGGAGCAGTAAAATTCTGAGGATTTTAAGTAGTGAATGGCCAAGAGTGGAGACATCTTTGAATATTGCAGTTACTAAGGAAGTCACCAGTTATCTGTTTCAAAAAGAAGAGATCTGTCTGCAACATGTAGACCATAGAGGTCTGACATATTCATTAGACTCTGGCTTCCTGTTGCCCACAGATGAGACTGTCTTAGAGAACATGGTGTGACTCTTACTTTAACCATAATAGCCAGGAGCAATCAATAAGATAACAAAGATGATTTTCTAGTATTCTATATGCCAATTCAAGATGCTATTTGCCATCCTTACGTCAAAAACTGTCATTAATACTCTTCTCTGCCTTTTACATTCTCTCCCGACCTGCTCCATGAACTTGGTGACTAATTCCCACCAATTCTGCCTTGTGATATCTCCTGATGAAGCCCCTGCATCACCACCCCATTTCTACAGCTTTAGTTCCATCATCACTTCATGCCATTCTTGCAATAGTCACTGAATCCTCCAGTCATGCTTCCTTCACATCGTTATCCACTTTTCTACCCAACTGATCACATCCGTTTCCTGCCTAGAACTCTTTGGCGAGCCAGACTGCCTACAGGAGAAAAACCAATGAGACATGACATAGGAAAAAACTCAACGCAGTCCGGCTTCTACCCAAATATCTGATTTTGTCACTCATTGTACTGCTCAAGTTGTAATAACTCCATTAAAAAAATCCCTTTCACAACTCTCTGCAGTTTCCCAGGCTGCTTCCTCTATCTAAAATGCCATTTCTTCTCCTGCTGGTGAACAACTTAACACTGGGCTAAGGCCAGGCCAATTTAGCATTCATGTTTCCTAACACTGAGGGTCCTTTCATGTAGGACTTTTAGAAGCAGTGTTAAGGTCTTGTACTTATTATAAGTAATAATATGGAACTCACATTGTAGATACTGTTAGCTAACAGGCAAGGAGTCTGATAAGAGGCATGTATAACTAAATGCTCATGCTCCCCCAACACTTATATATTGGAACCTGGTATCGAATGTGACAGTGTCTAGAGGTGGGGCCTTTGGAAAAAGGGTAAGCCATGAGGGCTCCACCTCATAAAGCGGATTCATGTCTTTACAAGAGAGACTCAAGTAGTTTCCTTGCCCTTCTGCCACGGGAGGGGGCACAAAGAGGTGGCAGCTATGTAGCCTAGAGTGAGCCCTCCCAAACACTGGATCTGCTGGTGCCTTCATCTTGGACTTCCCTTCCAGAACTGTGTGCAAAAAACTTCTCCTGTTTGTAAATGATCCGCTCAGGGGATTTTGTTAAGCATCATGAATTAAACTAAAATTATCACTTCAGCCAAGAACACAGGAAAGTCTAGATTTACATTCAAGATAAATCTTGAGATACTTCTTTACCCCTCCCCACAAAATAATTCACCATAGGATTCCTTTAAATATCAAATTTGTATAGCATTTAAAATACAATTCAGTTCAAATGATAAACAACAAACTCTCCAACTTTTCACAAATATGAGAATTCTCACATCCTTGGATTTGAGATCAAGCTTAGAGTCCATGAAAATCTAAATACAAAACCTAAGCTTGGGCCGGCAACACAGCTCACTAGGCTAATTATCTGCCTGCGGCGCCGGCACTCCGGGTTCTAGACCCAATTGGGGCGCCAGTTCTGTCCTAGTTGCTCCTCTTCCAGTCCAGCTCTCTGCTGTGGCCCGGGAAGGCAGTGGAGGATGGCCCAAGTGCTTGGGCCCTGCACCCGCATGGGAGACCAGGAGAAGCATCTGGCTCCTGGCTTCGTATCAGTGCAGCGTGCAGGCCGTAGCAGCCATTTATTTGGGGGGTGAACCAATGGATGGAAGACCTTTCTCTCTGTCTCTCTCTCTCACTGTCTAACTCTGCCTGTCAAAAAAAAAAATTAAAAAACCTAAGCTTGTACTGAAAATTCTAGCTTTGGTCTGTCCCCTTCCTTCTAATCGATAGACAATAGTAATGCAAACTAAGGAAGAAATTGAAATCTAATGTTTCTGCAGATCCTGAGTTGAAATAGAGCTTAAGTATATTTCAGAAATAGTTGACCACATTTTTACAACACAGAATACTTTTAAACAAAGATTATCAAGGTTCATCTACTGCAGAAACTTTGTTAAGTTCTTTTTCACTAAAGGAAGAAACTGTCAAAACAAGTTTATTTACAGAAGGCCAAGTTTAGATTCTATTCCAGTCATTGAGAGTCCATTTAGAGGCAAATTTATATGTAAGTGTATGTGGGCATATATGTTGTGTGTGTAATTGTGTAAATCTAGCAAATAACTTGAACCATCAGTAAATAACTAAATGCCCACTTAGTTGGAATACAAAAGCAATCCAAAGATCGAGGGTGGAGACGGCTGAAAAATTGTAAGTTGCTCAAAAGACTATCTTGGGTCAATGCAAGAGAAAAATATGAGAACATTTTCTTAAAAAGAAAAAAATAAAAGGAAACAGAGCATGCAACTTCAGGGCTCAATATGTGCCTAATCTCTGTGTGGGATTTTTTCATTCCAACATGTGCCTCCCAGAACAAGGACAACAGTGAACCCTAAATCATATTCGTCTTCTGAGAATAGTATGTAATAAACATAGCCTTCCTTAAGGAGATATGTGGGTCAGGGTGAGACACATTGTGTATCTCCCATCCTGGAAATCCAAAATATTTACACAGATAATATCTAGTGAAAACAAACACTAATGGCCACCTTGCTGGGGAAAAGAAGGGAAGCAGATGTCGCAAACGACTGGGGGAAAATGAAGGCGGGACAGGATTTTCTAAATTGGTTGAGCACTGGATGGACTTTGTGTATGGGTCATCTTATTTTAACACTAAGTGTTTAGCATCCCCTTCTTTTCATAATACCATTACTTTGCTAATTTCAGGCCCCTGGATCTCCCAGCAAATTGATCACTTCCCTGTTACAGCACCATGGAAACTTTTCATGGCAAATAAGGCATTTGGAGGAGGACTCGGATTTCTGTTCCTTTTCCATTCAACATCTTTGGGTGGCAAAACCCGACATAATTTGACAGATACGCACAGAGGAGATAATATGCCTTTGGGAAAAAAAAAAGTATTAAAAAACCTAGAACACCAACCTTCAGGAGATTGCCTTATTCTCTTGTTCACCTTTTTTATATTCATTTTGAAGTAATTTCACAGCCAAAAAGAAGGAAGACAACATTACTGTTAAGTTATACCTCAGAGAAAAGACAAAGGACAGATAGAAACTTCCATTCCCGGGCACCAGGTGCTTATGTCAGCCTTCCTAGCCTTCTGCAAACACTGTGCATGCGGCGTGTATCTGAAGTTGTAAGGTGCACGTGCTGAGAAACCAGTGAAACAACCTGTTATTCTGTGAAAAGAAAGGCGTGTTTCTCCGGGACCACCAGTACACCTGCTGGCTTTTATGAAATTCAGCTCCCACTTCAGTCAGTTCCTCACACCTGGGAGCTGGCTAACAGAAACGTGATTGGGCTGGGTGTGCGGAAAGTGCACAAATACATCCATCTTGCTTTCTGGGTAAATAATGTGTGAATGTCTATGGTTTTCTGGGTGCAACTGAATTTGGATCGTTCTATAAGGTAGAAGTATCTAAACATTGTGCTTTAATTCACACATGCACACCAAAAAAATTACACTGAAAAAGTATTTGGCAAGGCACTTTGTTTTTTAACATCTGTGAAGTGCAGTCTAACAGTGTCCTTACTGTAGTCTTGCCCCAAAGTGATCACTTTCTGGATTTTCCCTGTGACAAATTTATTTTCCCTATCTGCTTTCGTTGGCTAGCAGCTCTGGCATGACCTGACTGACAATGAGCCAGAGGATCCGAGTTTGGGGGAAATGCCCGGCTCTCAAGCCTTGCCACAGTGGTGGGTAAGAGCAGAGCAAACGACGTGCATTTCAGCAGAGCCTTGTGTGTTGGCCTCCTCGGCTCGCCTACAGACACCACAGACACGGGATGAAAACGACATACCCCGAAACCTCAGAGACTGAAGCCCAGTCAAACAAGCAAACAATTGCAAAGCCTCAATGAGCTTCATCAGCTACAGAGTAAGCCACAGGCTTTAATTCACGCAATTGCTGTCCCTACAAACCTTGACAAGGGTCCTCTCTGACAACCTACCCGTTTTGATGGAGTAAGAAGGAAGACTATCCGTTCAGAGGACAGACTGGCAGAGTTGAAAGAGATTATCCTTACACATGGATTAGGAGGTATTTTAACAGCAAATTCTTCAAAGGAGTACATACAAGTCATCTGAAGTGGCAATCTGCTTAGAGTATTAGCATTTGAAATTGATCTTTTCATCTAATACCCTAGCATTTAACTATAAGCAATGCACAAAAGATTTAAATACTGCATACTAGGTACATTAACTTAAACCCAGTGAATTCATCAGGGTTTGTATGTGTGTGTGTGTGTGTGTGTGTGTGTGAGAGAGAGAGAGAGAGAGAGAGAGAGAATGAAATACCCAAGGAAGACTGCTTTATAAAGGAAAGAGGTGTTTAATAGTTTTAGAGATGCAAGGGGTCAGGGCTTCATCTGATGAGTTTTCCTGAAGCCAGAGTGCTGAGTTGGTGAAAAGAGACAGGGAGCACATACGTCTGTCATTTTGATCTTTTTCCTTCTTTTTAAAAAAGTTTTTTTAAACTTATTTGAAAGGCAGAGCTACAGAGAAAGAGAGATCTTCCATCCATTGGTTCACTGCCCAAATGGTTGCAACACCCAGCACTGGGCCAGATTGAAGCCAGGAGCCAGGAACACCATCTGAGTCTCCCAGGTGGGTGGCAGGGGTTAAGAGCTTGGGCCATGATGTGCATTAGCAGGGGACGTAACCGGAAGTAGTGCAGCCAGGACTTGAACTGGTACTCCAATATGGGGTGCTGGCTTCACACCCCACATTGTATCTTAACCTGCTACACCACAATGCCATCCCCTTCTTCCCTCTTAGAACCAGTATTCAGCTATGGGGACTTTACCCTCATGACCATATCTGGTCCTAATGACTTCCAAAAGGCCCACCTATAAAAACCATAGATTAAGTTTTTACCTTCTTAATATTGTTAGTACATGAGTTTGGGAATTAAACTCCTGCATAAGTTTAGGGAGCAGACCATCTTCAAGTTACAGCACCTGAAAAAGAGATTAAGGGGTTGGCACTGTGGTGTAGCAGGTAAAGCCACTGCCTGTGATGCCAGTATCCCATATGGGTGCCAGTTCAAGTCCTGGCTGCTCCACTTCTGATCCAGTTCCCGGCTAATGTGCCTCGGAAAGAAGTGGAGGATGGTCTAAGTGCTTGGGCCCCTGCATCCATGTGGGAGACCAGGAAAAAGGTCCTGGCTCCTGCCTTCAGACCAGAACTGCTCTGGCCTTTGCAGCCATTTGGGGAGTGAACCAGGAGATGGAAGATTCTCTCTCCCTCTCTCTTCCTCTCTCTCCCTCTCTTTCCCTCTCTCTCCCTCCCTCCCTCTCTGTAACTATTCCTTTCAAATAAAAAAAATCTCTTTTTTTCTTTTTCCCTTTTTTGTTTTTGACAGGCAGAGTTAGACAGAGAGAGTAAAACAGAGAGAAAGGTCTTCCATTGGTTCACCCCCCAAGTGGCCACCATGGCCAGCACTGTACCGATCCGAAGCTGGGAGCCAGGTGCTTCCTCCTGGTCTCCCATGCGGATGCAGGGCCCAAGCACTTGGGCCATCTTCCACTGCCTTCCCGGGCCACAGCAGAGAGCTGGACTGGAAGAGGAGCAACTGGGACAGAACCGGCACCCCAACCAGGATTAGAACCTGGGGTGCTGGCATCGCAGGTGGAGGATTAGCCAAGTGAGCCGCGGCGCTGGCCAAAATAAATGTATCTTTTAAAAAAGATATTCAAAGATTTCCAGTTAAATTGATAAAAATATGCATGGGAAAACACACAGAGACATACAAACACATACATACAATGTTTGAACTCTCACTTGAACATAAAGTCATATTGATCAGAATCTGAGTAGCTTCACTCAATAGGTGAATGCACCCAACATCTGGCATGTAATTTTAAAAAAATTTATTTGACAGGTAGAGTTATAGATAGTGAGAGACAGAGAAAAAGGTCTTCCCTCCGTTGGTTCACCCCCAAAATGGCTGCTATGGCTGGAGCACTGCGCTGATCCAAAGCCAGGAGCCAGGTACTTCCTCCTTGTCTCCCATGCGGGTGCAGGGGCCCAAGCACTGGGCCATCCTCCACGGCACTCCCGGGCCACAGCAGAGAGCTGGACTGGGAGAGGAACAACCAGGACTAGAACCCGGCACCCACATGGGATGCTGGCGCCACAGGTGGAGGATTAACCAAGTGAGCCACGGCGCCTATTACCCCTTCCTCCCTTCCCCAAGAATAATTCCTTCTGCACATTTAATTGTGAATTTAGACCTCACTCTATCTTAGAAGCACTGTCTGGCTCTGCCCTTGCTTTGTGTTCATATACCTTAGTGTATACCTTGTATCACTACACTGGCCCATTGAATTACAAATATCTGTTCACTTGTTCTCCTCCATTGGACCCACAAATGAGTCTGCTACTTGAAGTCAAGGTTTCCTATTTTTTGTCTTCGTAGTCTCAGTGCTTGACACATAGTGGTCAATCACTATTATTTGAATAAAAAGTGAATATTATTTGAATAAACAAATGAACAATGAGAAGGACAAGTAGTATGGGAGAAAAGATGACTAATAATGCTTATTCTTCATCAAACATAAGGCTTTTCTAAGAGAAATGCCATTTCTCACCTTCTGTGACTTACTCAAAGGGAGCCCTTGACAGACATTTGCCATTCTCAGAAGTTCATTTCCACAGAATAGTAGGTGCTCTACTGTGTAACTCAAGAATGCTTTTACTCAACCTGACAATATGAGGAAGAAACTTTGAGAAACCTAATGCATTTGCTTCTACCAAGAAATATAGATAAATCGCAGTGAATATGCTCCAAATGTCAATAGGGGCTTTTTGACTGTCTCACAAAACAACAATAAAAACATCTGGAAAAGTAGACTTGGGGCCAGGCGACAACTAATAAGGTGAATGACTGATATGAGTGTTCTTTCAAAGGGCAATTGTCAGTGCTGTATTATCAACTTACAGAAACCTTCCGAGCTGAGTTTCAAAGAGATTACCCCTAGAAGTCACCACGTTGTGTATGTTTACTAGTGCTCAGCATAAGGGAACTGAAAGTGCACAGTTCACTTTGTGTCAATATTGTGATTGCTCATGGGATTTAAAATAAAAGACAAAAACTGTGAATATTTAGAAACAAATAATTCAGTTAAAAGGGAGAGAATGATCCTGTGGGGGAAACAGGACACACAGCAGACTCATAGAATGGCAGCACTCCTGCCTCAGAATCAACCCTTGGGACATTTGGATCTGGCTAAAAGGTCCATGAGAGTCTCACAGGCATGGGAAGCCATGACACTGTGGCAAAAAAACAATCTAAATGAAAGATCCTGGTGAACAAGACCTCAGCAGAAGGAACAGGCCATCAAGGAGAGAGGCACCTTTCTCTGAAGGGAGGAAGGAACCTCCACTGTGATATGGCCTTGACTAAAGTTCAGAGTCGGTGAACTCAAGGGGCTTCCATAGCCTAGACAGCTCATAGCAAGGGTCTCGGGTGATTGCTGACGTCATAAACAAGAGTGCCAATTGTTAAATCAACAACGGGGAGTCACTGGGTACATGCTCCCCACATAGGATCCCTGTCCTTAATGTGTTCTACTATGAAACTTAAAAAAAAACACTACTAGTCGAACAATACCCTATACCTTGTGTGGTTGTGTGAGTGCAGCCTGTTGAAATCCTTGCTTAGTATATACTAAGTTGATCTTCAGTATATGAAGGTAATTGAAAATGAAATTCAATGAAGGGCAGGATGGGAGAGAGTGGGCGAGGGGAGGGCCACGGGAGGGAGGGAGGTTGGGGGGGGGAAGCCACAACAATACAAAATTTGTACTTTGTAAATTCACATTTATTAAATAAAATAATAACTATATAACAAACAAAACAAAAAAAGAGAACTCAATACTTTACCCTTTTAGTATTTTTTATGTTCTACTTAAAACTATTGGTTGAACTCTGTAATTAATACACAATTACTCTTAGGTGTTTAATTAATGCTATAACTAGTACTCAAATAGTATTTTTCACTTTGTGTTTCTGTGTGGGTGCAAACTGTTGAAATCTTAATATATGCTAAATTGATCTTCTGTATATAAAGATAATTGAATATTAATCTTGATGTGAATGGAAGGGGAGAGGGAGTGGGAGAGGGGAGTGTTGGATGGGAGGGAAGTTACGGGGCGGGGAAGCTATTGTAATCCATAAGCTGCACTTTGGAAATTTATGTTCATTAAATAAAATAAAATTAAAAAACAAATAATTCAGATGCAAAATAAAATATCATTGACAAAACTTCAGTACAAAAACAAAAACTGGCAATGTAGAGGCAATACTTGACACAAACTGATTCAGCAACATAGTGCCTAAAGCCAACGCTTCTCAATCAGGGATGATTTGGCCCCACTGCACACATTTGTCACTATTTGGAGATATTATTGTCACAATTGTGGAGGGTGATATTGGAAT
The DNA here is from genome assembly GCF_051225735.1 of Oryctolagus cuniculus. Taxonomy (NCBI): domain Eukaryota; kingdom Metazoa; phylum Chordata; class Mammalia; order Lagomorpha; family Leporidae; genus Oryctolagus; species Oryctolagus cuniculus. The sequence continues at coordinate 49,442,068 of NC_142874.1, read as the reverse complement.
TCATTGATAGAAACTAAGGACACTGCTAAGCATCCTACACACAACAAAAGCTTCCTGCAACAAAGAATTGGTTCAAATTTTCAGTATTGCTTAGGCTGAGAAATTCTGAAAAAAGTGTGATACAGGAATTTATTGTAATACCTGATAATAGACATTTTTAAAGTTTCCCTCTATTGTATATCAGATCTTTTTTCAGATATTGTGTTCCATTTAGGACACTGAGCTTGAGAATGTATAAATTATGAGTGATTGGAAATATATTCTATTATGATGGCCCGTGTCTTGCTCTTCAGCGTGGCAGGTAATAAATTGATATTATTCTGTTTCCCTCCTATTTAGAAATTCTGGAAATAATTTATCTCTTTTTGAAGCTGAGTTCTGTGCCTTGGTTTAGTGTTAGGAAAAATCTAAAAATGGGTTAAAAATGCTTCAAATTCACTGATAAATAGGATTGAAAAGAGAATAAAGATTAAGTTGAATATTCTGAAGAACCAAATCAGTTCTCAATTATGTACTAAAAGAGAAGTTCTGAATGCTAAAACAGAAGAATATCAAATATACTAAAAACACAAATACCACAAACTCTCATTGAATGCGCCAAAACTTTTACATTACCAACATCAAATTATCTCAAAGTCTCAACATGCTTTAATAACATGCATTTTATAATTAGAAATATGGTAAAAATAAAGGAAGGAGGATACTAAGGCAAAATAAACAAATCTCTTGAAGTCAGTCCAGAGGAGACAACAGTTAAGAAAGGGATGAGATGCTGGAAACGAAGTTGCAAGTGATCATTTTAAAGAGTGGGAAATGACAAGCAAGTTTTTGTGGTGAGAAGAGTTTATTTTCATGAGGCCTCACTGAAGAGAATGACACAGTAGAACCATTTAGTGTGGTCCTGTTCATATTTCCATTGGATAGGCACTGTCCAGATTCCAACATACACTTTGCAGCCAACTAGGACAAAACATAGCTTTAAGCAAAAATATGCATAAAATATTGTTTCTTATTTAAATTTCAAAACAAGTAATACATTCAAAGTAAAAGCTATCCACAAATTAAGTATTCTAAAACACACCCTAACTCCATATGAGCATAGTTTAGTCTAAACATTTTCTAAATGTTTTTTGATGTGAAGATTTATTTTAAAATGTTTTTAACTCATTAAGCTGCTTACTTCATATATACACTGAATTCTAATATGATATAGTATCTGATAACTAGAAGAACATAACATAATATTGCAATATAATGTGATCTGAAAGTGGAGGAAAGTATGAGAAATCATCAGGGAAGTCATTTTATCTCATAGCCAATAGTTTAAGCCTCTTTACCAACAAACTCTTTTTCTGTAGATACTATTGAAAAACAAGATTTTCATAGAGTTTCTATCCCTCAGCAGTGAGGGATATAACATAACAACTCTTGAGTAATTAGGAATTCACCACGGTTAGCATGTTCATAAGTCAAGGCCTCTCTCAATTCTGGAAAATTCTTAGTATTTATTTAAAAAATTTTTTGTATTCTTTATTATTTTTTGCAAATAATTGCCATTCCCCTCTTCCATCCTCATGTACTCTTCTGAAATTCCTCTTAAGATAAATATTAGATTCCCTCATTTTACTCTCCCTGTTTTTTTGAATCCTCCTTTTTACTTTTAATTTTTTGCCTTTATGCTACATTCTTATTATTTCTTCAAGTATATCTTTCAATTCACTAATTCTTTCTTCTGCTGTGTCTAATACACAGTTTAACCTTTTAGAGCACTCAAAACCAGAATGAGCAAAAGATGATATATTGTTAGATAGATGATGAATAGATAGGAGAGAGAATGAGACAGATGGAGAGAGTTATAGGAATCAGCTAACACAATTATGAAGGCTCAAAAGTTCCACACTCTGCCACCTGCATAATTGCTAAAGCAGTGAAGCCAGTGTATAATTCAGTCCAAGTCTAACAGCCAGAGAGGTAGGATGGGAACAGATAGTAAAAATAGCAGTCTTAGTCCCAAACAACCAAAACACAGGAGCACTAATTTATAAGAAGAAAAAATGGATGTCCCAGCTCAAATAAATAGATCAAACTCTTCTTTTTCCTACTTGTTTTATCTATTCAGACTCTCAACAGATTAAATGATGGCCACTCACAATGACTAGAGTGATTTTAACTCACTCTATTGATTCAGCATTAATCTCTTCCAGCAGCACCGTGACAGACACATGTAAAAATAATGTTTTACCTGCAATCCAGGTATCACTTAGCCTAAACAAACTGACACATAAAGTTCACGACTACATCTACCCACTGACTTTTATATTTCCAATGGCTATATTTTCATTTCTAGAAGTTCTTTCCATTTAATTTGAAAATCTACCTTTTTTGACAATATCTTTGTGTATTAATGAATTAATTTTATTAAGTTTATTTATTTGAAAGAGCAAGCAAGAAAGAGAGATCTTGCATCCACTAATTCATTCCTCAACTGCCCACAACAGCCAAGGCTGGGATAGGCCAAAGCCAGGAGCCAGGAACTCCATCTAGGTTTCCCACATGGTCTGGAGAGCCATCATGTGCTGCTTCCCAGGGCACACATAAGCAGGAAGCTGATTTGGAAGTGGAAGTGGGACTCAATCCAAGGTATTCCATTAGTGTAAGTTGGGCCCATGCATCTCCAGTATGACTGGGATCCTTATAGAAAGGTGAAATTTGTACACAGACACATATATATGAGAATGACATGTAAAGATGAAGGCAGAGATCAATGCAATGATATTATACACCAAGGAATACCAAGCATTGCCAACAAAGGACCAAAAGCTAGGCAAGACCATGGCACACCAAAACTGATGACTCCTTAATCTTAGAATTCCAATCTTCAGAGTTGTGAGACAATATATTATTAGTTAAGCCACCTAGTCTGTAATTCTTTTTTATGAAAGCACAAAAAATTAATACAACTGAAAAGGTGTACAATAGCCATGGGGTTCACTGGCTAAACAAGTTCAGCAATGAGGTATTCTATCTAGGAATTAGCCCATTTGACTAGAAGAGCTCAAAAAGATAATTCAAGGATAGAACTTATGCCCTCATGGACGCAAAACTGAATTATATGACTTAGGCCAGAAGTCTGGAAAGTTTCCACTCTGAGTAAAAAGAGACTAGAAAAATTCTACTTTCTGAGCTAAGGAAATTTATTAAAGGATTATCTTCCTGGAGGCTTGGAAAGCAAATGTTATCTAGGAAAACTACAATCATAAGCCTGTGCCTTAGTAAGGATAAAATCTGAATTCATACTATTCAAATTACATATCAATTCCTGGGAGAAATTAATTTTTTAAAATTTTGCTTAAAGTATACAAAATTCATGTATTTCATATACAAAGATTTAGGGACATAATAATACTTCCTACCCTACCCTCCCTCTGGCCCACATTCCTACCTTTCTTCCTCCTCCCTCTCCCATACCCACTTTTAATTTTTACAAAGATCTATTGTCAGTTTACTTTATATTCATAAGATTAATCCTACAGTAAGTAAAGAGTTCAACAGATAGTATAAAAAAAAAAAACTTCATCAACAGTGCAGCCAAGGGCTGTAAACAATCAGCGAATCTCAAAATGTCTATTTCATTTCAATACTTTATATTTTAGGTACTCTATTAGTTACCCGGGATCAGGGAAAACATGGTCTCCGCCTTTTGGGGACTGGCTTATTTCACTAAGCATAATGGTTTCCCATTGCATCTATTTTGTTCCAAAAGACAAGATTTCATTTTTTAACCTCTGAGTAGTATTCCACAGTGTATATATACCATCATTTCTTTAGCCAGTCATCAGTTGATGGCCATCTGAGTTGATCCATATCTTAGCTTGTGTGAATTGAGCTGCAATGAACATAGGGGTATAGATAACTCTTTCATCTTCTGATTTCATTTCCCTTGGGTAAATTCCTAGGAGTGGGATTGCTGGGTCATATGGTAGATCTATTTTCAGATTTCTAAGGTATCTCCATACTGTCTTCCACAATAGTTACACCAGTTTACATTCCTACCAGCAGGGATTAGTGGGGCCAGTGCTATGTCATAGTAGCCTAAGCCTCTGCCTGTGGCATGGCATCCCATATGGGTGCCGGTTCATGTTCCACCTACTCCTCATCTAATCCAGCTCTCTGCTATGGCATTGGAAAGCAGTGGAAATGGCCCAAGTGCTTGGGCCCCTGAACCATGGAGACCTGGAAGAAGCTCCTGGCTCCTGGCTTCATATCTCTCCAGATCCAGTCATTCTGGCCATTTGGGGAATGAACCAAGGGATGTAAGACCTTGCTGTGTCTCTCCCTGTCTCTGTAACTCTACCTCTTAAATAAATAAATAAATCTTTTTTTTAAAATAGCAGATTAGTGTACCTTTTCCCCCACATCCTTGCCAGCATTTATTATTTGTTGATTTCTGTATGAGAGTTAACTATCTGGATTTCCCAAGTACAGTTTATGGATTACAATGGCTTTCTCTCCCCCATAACTTCACTCCCACCCGCACCCCTCCCATCTCCTGCTCCCTCTCCCATTCCATTCACATCAAGATTCATTTTCAATTATCATTATACAGAAGATCGATTTAGTATATATTAAGATTTCATCAGTTTGCACCCACACAGAACATAAAGTGTAAAATACTGTTTCAGTACTAGTTATAGCATTAATTTACATTGGACAACACATTAAGGACAGAGATCCTACATGAGGAGTAAGTACGCAGTGACTCCTGTTGTTGACTTAACAATTTGACACTCTTGTTTATGGCATCAGTAATCTCCCTAGGCTCTAGTCATAAGTTGCCAAGACTATGGAAGCCTTTTGAGTTCGCCGACTTCGATCATTTTTTAACTTTTATTTAATATAAATTTCCAAAGTACAGTTTATGGATTACAATGGCTCCCCCCGCCACAACTTCCCTACCACCCACAACCCTCCCCTCTCCCGCTCCCTCTCCCCTTCCACTCACATCAAGATTCATTTTCAAGTCTCTTTATATACAGAAGATCAGTTTAGTATATATTAAGTAAAGATTTCAACAGTTTGCACCCACACAGAAACACAAAGTGAAAAGTACTGTTTGACTACTAGTTATAGCATTAAATCACAATGTACAGCACATGAAGGACAGAGATCCTACATGAGGAGTAAGTGCACAGTGACTCCTGTTGTTGACTTAACAATTTGACACTCTTGTTTATGGCATCAGTAATCACCCTAGGCTCTTGTCATGAGTTGCCAAGGCTATGGAAGCCTTTTGAGTTCGCCAACTCTGATCATATTTGGACAAGGTCATAGTCAAAGTACAAGTTCTCTCCTCCCTTCAGAGAAAGGTACCTCCTTCTTTGATGGCCCCGTTCTTTCCACTGGGATCTCACCCGCAGAGATATTTCATTTAGGTGTTTTTTGTTTTTTGGGTTTGTTTTTGCCAGAGTGTCTTGGCTTTCCATGCCTGAAATACTCTCATGGATTTTTCAGCCGGATCTGAATGCCTTAAGGGCTGATTCTGAGGCCAGAGTGCTATTTAGGACATCTGCCATTCTATGAGTCTGTTGTGTATCTCGCTTCCCATGTTGGATCATTCTCTCCCTTTTTTTAATTCTATCGGTTAGTATTTTCAGACACTAGTCTTGTTTATGTGATCCCTTTGACTCTTAGTCCTATCATTATGATCTATTGTGAACGGCAATTGATCACTTGAACTAGTAAGATGGCATTGGTACATGCTACCTTGATGGGATTGAGTTGGAATCCCCTGGTATGTTTCTAACTCTACCATTTGGGGCAAGTCCAATTGAAAATGTCCCAAATTGTACATCTCTTCCCTCTCTTATTCCCACTCTTATATTTAACAGGATCACTTTACAGTTAAGTTTCAACACTTAAGAATAACTGTGTATTAATTACAGAATTCAACCAATAGTATTAAGTAGAACAACCAAAGAAATACAAAAGGGATAAAGCATTAAGTTGTTCATCAATAGTCAGGGCAAGGTTTGATCAAGTCACTGTTTCTCATAGTCTCCATCACTTTAACAGGTTTCCTTTTTGGTGCTCGGTTAGTTGTCACCAATCAGGGAGATGTTGTAGATATTATTGAGTTGTTAATTTCCAGCTTCATTCCAATGTGGACAAAAAAGATGTATGTTTTGACTTTTTTAAATTTGCTGATTCTTGCTTTATGGCCTACCATATGCTCTGTCCTAGAGAAAGTTCCACACAGTCATGAGAATGTGCATTATGCAACTGTGGGATGAAAGGTTCTGTGGAAATCTGTAAAGTCCATTTGGTCCATAGTATTGATTAGTTCTGTTATTTCTTAGTTAATTTTTTTCTAGTTGAATAGTCCATTGATGAAAGTGGGGTGTTGAAATCCCCCATTACTATGGTATTGGAGTCTATGTCTCCCTTTAAGTCCTTTAACATTTCTTTTGAATAGCCAAGCACCCAACCACTGGGTGCATATAACTTTACTATGGTCACATCTTACTGTTGAATTGATCCCTTAATCATTATCTAATGCATTTCTTTGTCTCTTTCAAGAGTTTGTTAAAGTCTATTTTTGTCTTATATTGGAATAGCTACACCTGCTAATTCCTGTTTTCCATTAGCATGGAATATTTTTTTATATCCTTTCACTTTTGCATGTATCTTTGTTGGTGAAGCTTGTTTCCTGTAGGCAGCAAATAGATTTGTCATGTTTTTAATCCAATCAGCCAACCTATATCTTTTAATTGTAGAACTTAGGTCATTTACGTTCAAAGTTACTATTGATAAGTAATGACAGGGCTCTGCCATTTTGTTCTGAATATTACTCTGTTGGGGTAATTACACCCTCACTTCTTCTCTTCCAAAGTGATCAATGCCTAGGTATTAGCCCATAGTGGGTCCAAACCTTATCATGCTACTGCATGAACTGCCTAAAGAATCAGTGCAGTACCCAGTGTGACCACTGATCCTGTTGCAATGACCCACCTCAGTCAATCAGGGAGCTCTGAGCATATGGATTCACTCACATTGATTGCTCAGAGACCAAGCTATACTCTGCACCCTGTTGTGCCATCACAGGGTTCCCACACTCTTAGAACACAAGGCTCCCACAGTTATGGGGTGCACAGGATCATCTCCATCCTGATAGCCTCTTCAGCCCACAGAGGGGCTGAGACATCCCCAGAGCCAGCTGCCTGTGGGTACTTCACCTTGGCAGTTTGAACCTGGAGCCTGTGATAATTTGAGAGGCTGGGGGCACCTCACAGTCCTATGTGGGTTCCCAGCCCCCTCATTCCTCCCAGCCAGACTCAAAGTCAGCAGTGAATGCAGATTTTTCCCTTTGGATCACATGTGTGCACAAGAGCTGCTGGCCACAGCCCCAACTCGTTTCACAATGTTGCCCTCTTCTTCCCGGTTGCCAGTTCTGTACACCAAAGCTGCCACCACTACCACCAACAAGGTGGCATCTTGTCCTGGCCAGTTACTGGGTGTGCACACAGCTTCCACAGGTGCTACTGTTACTCAAAATGGCAGCTACCCTCTCTCAGCTGATTGCCAGGTGCCATTGTGGGGTGAATGGGGAGAGAAATGTGATCCTTTTTCACAGTGGGTTTAGTGTGTACCCTATCCCCCTTAGGTCTCCAGGCTAGACTCATGCCAAGCTCTCCCTTCAGCTATATCACCAGTGGCACAGGCTGCTGCAGTCTGACCTCATTTCATTCCCCAAAGCCAGCACTTTCTCTGGAGAAATTAATTTTAAAAAAACCTTGTCACAGACACATCAAACCTGTAGACTCCACTGTGAAACACATAAAATATAATTCTTCAGACCCTACCTATCAAGAAATGTAGGATACTCCTTAGGGAATAACTCTCATTGGGGAAAAAGATTTAATTCTGAAAAGCTAAATTGAATGAAGAAATAAACCATGAAAGAATGTCAGAATATTCAACAAAGCATTGACTTTGCATCCTTGGGACATGTGCATTTAAAATGTTCAAATGTTTTAAATGGAAAGAAATCTTAAGAATTGTATAGTATAACAAGGGATAGTGATTTGAAAGTAAAATAAAAATTTTAAGTAAAATTATTACAATTAAAAATTAAATGCATAGGATTAACAATGGGATAGACATGGCTGAAGATAGAATTAATGGATTTGATATAGAAGAGAAGAAATCACCCAACAGAGAAATAAAGATGCATATAATTTAATAAGGAAGTTAAGAAACTACAGAAAGAATAAAAGAACCCAATAAATTAATAATAAATGTTCCAGAAGGAGTTACTAAATGATAAATAATATCAAGGAATAATGACTAAGAATTTTCCAGAGCTCATTAAAAATATGATAGGGATCCAGTGAGGCATGACTTCAGCTACCTTACCTACTAGGTGACCCTGGTACTCATCTCAAACCCTATGGATAAGCAAAATTGTGCAGATAGTTTGCTGAGTACTTAATGCCTGACACTGATGCATGAAATGTCTCATGAGACCTGACATTTTAATATAGCTTGAGAAAGTACAGGTGCATTCCAGTTGGCCGCACATCACCTTTGTCTAGCTTAGAATATAAACCCCTTCCTACTACCTCATGGCATGGAGAACCTCACATCTTGCTGCCACCCAAGACACAGTTCTGCCTACAAATCCCAAATAAATTATACCCTGTGTAATGTCTGTTCATATGCCTCTTTTTTGGTCTTTTGGACCAGCCCTCCTTTGTTGGCTTGTTCTCGTATTCTCAGTTATTTCAAAACATATGTGAATATTTAAATCAAAGAATTCCAATAAACTTTAAGCAGATTTTTAAAACACAATCTGTATATGTATAGTAACCAAAGATATCAATTAAAAGAGAAAATCTTAAAAACATTGAAAAATTGAACAAATCTGAATAGCTCTAGCACTATAGCAATTAAACCAAAGGTAGAGTTTTCAAAAGTGATAATAAAAGCTGAAAGATGAGCGAATAATATATTTGAAATGCTGAGAGAAAAATTTAACTGTCAGTCTAGAATTATACATCAAGCTAAACTACCATTCATAAAGAAACTAAAATAAAGATCTTTTCAGATGAATAAGAACTAAGAGTTTACCGGTAGCAGATCCCCAATAAACAATCTTGGTTCTACTTCAGAAATTAGGAAAGCAGCTTATGAAAAAAGTTTAGGATGGAAGGATGAAATAATCAACAAAGAAAATTAATTTTAAAAGTTGACCTAAAATAGCAATAATAATACGTAATATGTGAAGGAAAGAAAAATTTTTTTAGATTTGAGAGGGAGTTACAGACAGTGAGAGAGAGAGAGACATAAAGGTTTTCCTTCTGTTGGTTCACTCCACAAATGGCCACAACAGCCAGAGCTGTGCTGATCCAAAGCCAGGAGCCAGGTGCTTCTTCCCGGTCTTTCACGCAGGTGCAGGGGCCCAAGCCATTGGGCCATCTTCTACTGCCTTCCCAGGCTGCCACAGAGAACTGGATTGGAAGAGGAGCATTGGCCACATGGAAAGAAAATTGAACAGTATCATAGAATGCAAATTTTCTGAGCTGTTGGAAGGGAAACTAGAGATGCCTATTAGTTTCAGGCTTCTGTTAAGTAAATTTTTGACTTTAAGGTAACCACTTAAATAGAAACTATGTGTACTTTTGAACACATTGAGGAGAAAAAAAATGAAAAATCGTGGCAAATGTGATGGTTAATTTTATAATTTTAACTTGACTGGATTAACGGATATCTAAAACCTGGAAAAGCATTATTTTAGGTGTTTCTGTTAAGGGTGTTTCCAAAGGAGGTTAGAATGTGAGCTTGCCTGGACTAGATGGTTTGACCTAGTATCCATGTGGGTAGCACCATCAAATGGCAAGGAGTCTGGAGAGACTAAATATAGAAGGCAAGTTGGTGTCTAAGACAGGAGAACACTCAACTCCTGCCTTGCACATTAGCTTCAGGCCTTCGGACTCATATTTACCCAGCAGCCCTCTCACCATTACTCAGTTTTGGCCTCAAAACGAGTTACACCCTTGGCTTCTCAGGTTCTGAGACCCTTGTTTTCCTGCTGAGCAACACTGCAGGCGTCCCAGGCTACAGAGGATCTGTCCTGGGATTTCTTGGCTTCCAGACTCACACGATTCCATTAAGTCCCCTTCATATCATTATACACATATCCTATTGATTCTATCTCCATATACAGGACTCGGTCTAATACAGTGCATAAAAATATAAAAACAGAAAAGGTAATTCCAAGTATAGCATTAATAATTAATGCAAATGGTTAAATTCACCAATTATACAAAGAAATAAGTTAGCTATGCGCTGCCCATAAAGATATTCTTTAACTAAAACACTGCAAAAAATGAAGAGCTGGAAAACTACCAAATACCAAGCAATAATAACAAATGGAAAACTCACTCATAAATCCCTGATGTTTTATTAATGCTTATTTTCCTCTGATTTAGTCCTCAGTGGCCACAAGGAACATAGAGGTCAAATTTGAAAATGAATTGCAATGATCCGTATTTCATGTTTTGAGGTCAGAATTTTTGAGAGCCCAGAGATGTTAATACAAATGTCAGAGTGAGTTGATTGAAGAGTATTTCACCTCCATTCTCTCTCTTTCTCTCTCTCTCTCTCTTTTTTTTTTTTTTTTTTTGACAAGCAGAGTTAATGAGAGAGAGAGACAGAGAGAAAGGTCTTCCTTCCATTGGTTCACCCCGAAATGGCTGCTACAGCCAGCGCACTGTGCCGATCCTAAGCCAGGAGCCAGGTGCTTCTTCCTGGTCTCCCATGCAGGTGCAGAGCCCAAGCACTTGGGCCATCCTCCACTGCCTTCCCCGGACCACAGCAGAGAGCTAGACTGGAAGAGGAGTAACCAGGACAGAACAGCAGTTGTAGTTTTTTGATTTTTGGATGACAGTCATTCTAACTGGGGTGAGGTGAAATCTCATTATGGTTTTTATTTGCATTCTCTGATGGTTTATGATTCTGAGCATTTTTTCACGTGTTAGCCATTTGTATTTAATTCATTTGAACAACTTCTCTTGAAAAATGCCTGTTCATGTCCATTTCTTAATTGGATTGTTGTTGAGTTTCTTGAGCTCCTCATTTATCCTTTATCAGATGAATGGTTTGCAAATATTTTCTCCCATTCTGCCAGTTTTCTCTTTATTTTGTTGAAGTTTTCTTTGCCGAACAGAAGCTTCTTAGCTAATCGTAATCCCATTTCTCATTTTTGCTCTAATTGCCTGTAATATTTTCAGTGTTCTTATAGTAGTTTTTGCCTGGCTGTGGTATTAGAGTAATACTGGCTGCAGAGAATGATTCAGTATTTCCTTCTCTTCAATTGCTTTTTTTTCTTTAAAAAATTATTTATTTGAAATTCAGAGTTACACAGAGAGAGGGAGAAATGGGGAGAGTGATATTCCATCTGATGGTTCATTCTATAGAAGGCTGCAATGTCCAGGGCTGAGCCAGAATGAAGCCTGGAGCCAGGAGCATCGTCTTGGTCTCCCACATGGGTGGCAGTGGCCCAAACTCTTGGGCCATCTTCTTCTGCTTTCCCAGGCCATTAACAGGGAGCTGGATCATAGTGGAGCAAACAGAACATGAACTGGCACCCATATGGAATGCTGGTTTCAAAGGTAGAGCCTTTAACCACTATACATTTCCTCTTCAATTTTGTGAAAAAGTTTGAGGATTGGTGCCAGTTCATCTTAAATCAGTGGGGGAGTTTTTGTTGTTGTTAGATTTTTAAGATTATTGATTCAATCTCCTTATTCATTATGAGTCCATCAAAATTTCTGTTTCTAAGTATATTCAAATCTTCTATTCCTTTATGATTGAGTTTTTTATAGAAAGCTTTTATTTAATAAAGATAAATTTCATAGGTAAAACTTTTGGATTATAGCAGTTCTTCCACCCATACCAGCCCTCCCACCCACAAACAGTCCCACTTCCTACTCCATCTCTCATCCCATTCTTTATTTTTTTATTTTTTATCCCATTCTTTATTAAGATTCATTTTTAACTATCTTTATATACAGAAGATCAACTTTACACTAAGTAAAGATTTCAACAGTTTGCACTCATACAGACACACAAAGTATCAAGTACTGCTTGAAGATTAGTTTTACAATTAATTCTCATAGTACAACTCGTTAAGGACAGAGGTCCTACATGTGGAGCAAGTGCACAGTAATTCCTGTAGTTGATTTAATAATTGACGCTCTTATTTATGATGTCATTGAACACTCGAGGCTCTTGTTATGAGCTGCCAAGGCTATGTAAGCCTCTTGAGTCCACAAAGTCTGACACTATTTAAACAAGGCCATAATCAAAATAGAAGTTCTCTCCTCCCTTCAGAGAAAGGTACCTCCTTCTTTGATAGCCCATTCTTTATACCAGGATCTCACTCAGAGAGATCTTTCATGTACGTCATTTTTTGCTGCAGTGTCTTGGCTTTCCATGCCTGAAATGCTCTCATGGGCTTTTTAGCCAGATCTGAATGCCTTACGGGCTGATTCTGAGGCCAGAGTACTGTTTAGGGCATTTTCCATTCTATGAGTCTACTGTGTGGCCCACTTTGCATGTTGGATCTTTCTCTTCTTTATTTATTTGTTTATTTATTTATTTGACAGGCAGAGTGGACAGTGAGAGAGAGAGAGACAGAGAGAAAGATCTTCCTTTGCCATTCGTTCACCCTCCAATGGCCGCCGCGGCCAGTGCACTGTGGCCAGTGCACAGCACTGATCCGAAGCCAGGAGCCAGGTGCTTCTCCTGGTCTCCCATGTGGGTGTAGGGACCAAGCACTTGGGCCATCCTCCACTGCACTCCCGGGCCATAGCAGAGAGCTGGCCTGGAAGAGGGGCAACTGGGACAGAATCCTATGCCCCGACTGGGACTAGAACCCAGTGTGCTGGCGCCGCAAGGTGGAGGATTAGCCTATTGAGCTGCCACGCCGGTCTCTCCTTTTTAATACTATATTATTATTAGCAGACACTTGGTCTTATTTATGTGATCGCCTTAACATTTAATCCTATCTTTATGATCAGTTATGAACTTAAACTGATCACTTTAAGTGGTAAGATGGTATTGGTACCTTCCAACTTAATGGGATTTGGAGTCCTATGGCAAGTTTTTAGCTTTACCCTTAGGAATAAATCCAAGGGAATGTGGGCCAAACTGTGTATCTCCTCCCTCTGTTAATCCCACTCTTATTTTTTACCAGGATATATTTTCAATGGGATTTAAACACCTAAGAATAATTTTGTGTTAAGTAAATAGTTTAACCAATGCTACTAAGAAGAAAAAGAAAATAATGAAAAGAATAAAATACTTTTGGGCCAGCGCCGCGGCTCACTAGGCTAATCCTCCATGCGGTGCCGGCACCCCAGGTTCTAGTCTCGGTTGCTCCTCTTCCGGTCCAGCTCTCTGCTGTGGCCTGGGAGTGCAGTGGAGGATGGCCCAGGTCCTTGGGCCCTGCACCCGCATGGGAGACCAGGAGGAAGCACCTGGCTCCTGGCTTCAAATCAGTGCAGCACATTGACTGCAAAGTGCCAGCCATAGCGGCCACTTGGGGGATGAACCAATGGAAAAAGGAAGACCTTTCTCTCTGTAGTTCTCTCTCTCTCTCACTGTCTAACTCTGCCTATCAAAAAAAAAAGAATAAAATACTTTTAAGCTTACTTAAAAGTAAGCTGTTCCTTGAGAGTCAGGACAAGAGCTATCAAGTCATTGCTTGTTTGTTATGTTGTTGTAGAGTTTCTTGATCTCTGTGTAGATTTTGGTTATTAATCCTTTATCAGTTGCATAATTTGCAAATAATTTTTCCCATTCTATCGGTTGCCTCATCACTTTGTTGAGTGTTTCTTTTGCAGTACAGAAACTTCTCAATTTGATGTAATCCCAGTTGTTAATTTTGACTTTGGCTGCCAGTGCCTCTGGGGTCTTTTCCATGAAGTCTTTCCTGTGCCAATATCTTGCAGGGTTTCTCCTATATTCTCTGATAATTTGATGGTGTTGGGTTGTAGAGTTAGATATTTAGTACATGTTGAGTGGATTTTTTTGTGTAAGGTGTAAGGGGGGGGCTTTATTACTGATTCAATTTCTGTCTTGGTTATGAGTCTGTTCAGGTTTTCTATGTCTGGCTCAATTTAGGTAGGTGGAATGTGTCCAGGAATTTATCCATTTCTGCTAGATTTCCCAGTTTGTTGCATACAACTCTTTGTAGTAATTTCTGATGACTCTTTTTATTTCTGTTAATTTCCTTTTTCAACTCTAATTTTATTGATTTGGGTCTTCTCTCTCCTTTTTTTGGTTAATTGGATCAATGGTTGGTCAATTTTGTTTATTTTTCAAAAAACTTTCTCTTTGTTTTGCTGATCCTTTGTAATTTTTTTACTCAATTTTGTTGATTTCTTCTCTAATTTAATTATTTATTTTCTCCTAATTTTGGGTTTGGTTTGCTGTAGTTTTTCTAGAAACTTGAGATGCATTGATAGCTCATATATTTGATGTGTTTCCAAGTTCTTGATGTAGGCACCTATTGCTATAAACTCTCCTCTTAACACTGCTTTTGCTGTATCCCATAAGTTTTGATATGTTATATTGTTATCTTCATTTTTTCCAGAAAGTTTTTGATGTCTCTTTTGATTTCTTCTATTGCCCACTGTTCATCTGGGATCATGTTGTTTAGTCTCCATGTGTTTGCATATGCTCTAGAGATTCCTGAGTTGCTGATTTCCAGCTTCATTCCACTGTGGTCCAAGAAGATGCATGGTATGATTTCAATTTTTTTGAATTTGCTGAGACTTGCTTTATGGCCTAGTATGTAGTCAGTCCTAGAGAAAATTCCATGCACTGCTAAGATGAATGTGTATTCTGTAACTTAGGGTGAAAAGTTCTGTGGATATCTGTTAGATCCATTTGGTCTATAGTGCTGATTAAATCTGCTGTTTCCTTGTTGATTTTCTTTCTGGTTGATCTGTCCATTGCTGAAAGTCGAGTATTGAAGTCCCCCAGTACTATTGTATTGGAGTCTAAGTCTTCCTTTATATTGGAGTCTAAGTCTATTTTGTCTGATATTAAGATGGCTATGCCAGTGCTTTTTTGGTTTCTGTTGGCATGGAATATCTTTTTCCATCCTTTCATTTTCAGTCTGCATGCATCATTGTTGGTAAGTTGTGTTTGTGCAGCAAATATATGGGATTTGTTTTTTAATCCATTCAGCCATTCTGTGACTTTTAACTGGGGAGTTGAGATCATCTACATTCAATGTGACTATTGATAAATAATGACTTTGCCCTGCCATTTTTCGAAAGATTTTCCTAATTTATACTTTGAACTTCCTTTGATGTTTTGCTGAGAGATTTTCTGCCTTTACCTTCTTTATTTTTGATGACAATGTTTCTGTGTTTCTATGTGTAACATATTCTTAAGCATCTTTTGCAGGGCTGTACAGGTGGTGACAAATTCAATTTTTGTTTGTTATGAAAGGTCATTATTTCACCTTCATTCACAAATGAGAGCTTTGCAGGGTATAATATTCTCAGATGACAGTTTTTTTCTCTTAGGACTTGGGCTATCTCTGGCCATTCTCTCCTAGCCTGCAGGGTTTCTGATGAGAAGTCTGCTGTGAGTTTAATTGGAGATCCTCAGAAAGTAATCTGGCATTTCTCTCTTGCACATTTTAGAATCTTCTTTTTATGTTTCACTCTGGTGAGTTTTATTACAATGTGTCATGGCGAGGATATTTTCTGGTCATGTCTATTGGGAGTATTGTGTGCTTCCTGTACATGGATGTCCCTTTCTCCAAACCCAGGCAGTTTTCTGCTAGTATTTCACTAAAAAGGCCTTCTAATCCTTTTTCTCTCTCCAAGCCTTCAGGAACTCCTAGAACCCGAATGTTGGGTTTTTTTCTTAATAGTTTCTTGTAGATTCTCAACAGTGTTTTTTAGTTTTCTAATTTCCTCTTCTTGTCTTTAGTTTGACTGTATACTTCCCTGTGCTTTGTCTTCTAAGTCCAATATTCTCTCTTTTGTCTCACTGATTCTGTTTTTAAGGCTCTCCACTACATTTTTTATTTGTTCTGTTGAATTCTTCATTTCATTTTGATTCTTCTTTAAGATCTCAATTTCACGGGAGGGATTTTCTTTCATATCCTGCATGGATTTTAGTAGTTTGTGCATTTGCTTTTGATTACTTCTATGTAATCTTATGATAAATTTTTTGAGTTCCATTTCTTGTGTTTCTTCTATCTCATCATCTTTATAATCTAGGTAATCTAGGACTGAAATGTCATGTTCTTTTGGGAGCGTCTTGCTGTCTTCCTTGTTCCTGTTTCTTGCATTGTTGCATTTGTGGAGATACCCATTGGTTTCTTCTACTTCTTTTTTTTTGTTTGTTTGTTTTTTACTGCGGCAGCTTTTATCATTGTACTATGACCATATAGATAAGTGGAATGTCTGCTTTCAGTGAATCTCTAGAGGCTTGTAGTAGGTGTGGCCAGAGAGCTCTGTTCTGTTCTCCAGAGTTAAGGGCATGTGTAAGGTGACACTCCCAGGTTTGGCATGGTAAATCTTCTCTCTTTTTTTAATCAGAAGGGAACTATATTTTGCTCAGCTGAGCTCTTCTCCTCAATGGAGACCAATGCCAGAGCGCTAGCCCCAATGAGTATAATATTCACCTGCTCTGCCTCAAGGACCACGCAAAGGATCTGTGAAGCCCTCAGTGTAAGTTCAGATTCCCCAGCAATGTCTCTCACCAGGTAACCAGGAAACCCCGAGCTTGTGGTGTCTCTCACTGAGACTGCTCAAATTCCCCAGCCACACCGTGAGTCCTTCCACACATCCTCAGTTTTTTTCACAGTCCTGGTTCAGAAGCTTCACACAGTCACAAGCTTCTAGCTCCCAGTTATTTCTCCCCACCAGAGTCAGGCGTCTCTGCTAGGCTGATTGCTGGGCACAGACACAGCTGGCACAGCAGTTATGTATGTCCAAAATGGTGCTCACTCTATCAGCTTGTCACAGTATACCTTTGTAAAGTGATTGGAGAGAGAGAAATGTGTCCATCCTATCCTTTTTTTTTTTCCTTCTCTAGTTTAGCTGGTGTACTTTCTCTCACTAGGCTTCAAGTCTCGTTCCCTCTAGGCTCTTCCTGCCACTTTTTCACCAGTGTCTTGGGCTACTGCAGTCTGCTCTTGCCTCACTTTCCAGCACTTATGCATAGGTTCTCCGCTGTTAAAGTCCCAAGCTCTGGGTGCCCGTGCCTTCCAGGTAGGTCCACTGTGTCCCTCTAATTTCGGTAGAGTTTCCTCTGCTGTTTTGTCCCTAACTCTTCCATGAAACTACACTATCTCTACTTTTTTTTAAACTATCTTCTCCTGGGCTAGAGCAGTAAGCTCCCTCCCTGCTCCACCATCTTGGAACCTCCACCCTATGATTCAGTTTTCATGGGTTTTATGTTTACTGGAATTTGCCCATTTCCTCGAGGTGATCCAATTTGTTGATGCACAGTTATTCAGAATATTCATTTACAATCCTTTTTATTTGCATAGATAGTAGTGATGGCCATACTTTTGTTTCTCATTTTAATAAACAGCTTTTGTTCTTTTTCTTCTTAGTCAATCTAGCAAGAGCTTTTTCAAATTTGTTGAACTTTTGAAAAATCAATCTTGATTATGTTCATTTTCTCTATTGTTTTCTATTTTATATAGCTGTATAATCTTTATTATTTTCCTCCCTCTGCTAGTTTGGCATTGAGTTGTTTATTTTTCTAGTTCCTTAATTAGTAAAGTTAGCTCATTCATTTGAGATCTTTTTGTTAAAATAAGTGTTTATGGCTATAAATTGTCCCTTTAGCCCCCTTAGCATTGCTTTCATACACCTGACAAGTCTTGATATGTTATGCTTTCATCTTTACCATGTTAGTACATTTATCTGCCAAAACAAAAGACTACAGACTAGATAGATTAAATTACAGAAATCTATTTTCTTAGTGTCCTAGAAACAAAGTCCAAGATCAACATGCAAGCATGATGAGGGCTCTCCATTTGGGTTGTTGATGGTCAGTCACCTCCTCACTGTATACTAACAGACTTCTTTGTGTATATGTAGAAAGAGAGTTGGAAGAGAATGAACTCACTGGTGTCTCTTTCTATAAGGACACTAATTCTATTAAATCAGAGTCCCCATCTTTATGAACTCATTTAAGCTTAATTTCTCCTTAGAGACCTCCTCTCCAAACTAGGCACAAGAGAAGCTAAGAATTGAATATATATGTATTGGGCAGGGAACAGAGGACAAAAATATTCAGCCTATAACATTGTGCCCAGCCTCTAAATTCAGATCCTTCTCATGTGCACAATACATTTATCCCAACCTAAACCCCCAAAGTCTTACATTATTCCAGTCTCAACTTTAAGGTTCAAAGTTAAATATCTTACATCATATCATCTAAATCCAATATGGGATGGATGCAAGATTCAATTCATCCAAAGCAAAATTCCTCTCCTGTTATGAATTTGTACAATTGGACAAGTAATTTTTTGTGCTCCAAAATTCAATGGTGGCAACAGGCATATGATAGACATTCTCATTCCAAAAGGGAGAAGTCAGAAGGAAGAAAGGAGTGACATCTCCTAAGCAAGCCCAAAGCCTAGCAGGCAAACTTCATTAAATCTTAAGAGTCAGAATTAATCCTCTTTGGTTTGAAGTCTGACCTTATTAACTTATTGGGACACAAGTCCTATTCCCACAATCCTAAGTAGAGTAACACTTGAAGCTCTGATGCTCTGATGCCATCCAGCTGATCAAGGCAGTGGCCCTGATGATCTTTGAATTGCCTATGGGATCATTCTTTCCTTTTCTTGAAGAACAGTACATATTTGCAGCTGAATATCATGATAGTCCCACCCTGTAGAATTCAAGCAACCATCTTCCATTTCATCCTGTCTCCATCCCATCCAGTTCAAATTGACAGTATTTCCACTCAAATAATCATATATTCTGTTTATTGAGTGGTAGTCCAACAATATCCTCGGTGATCTATTTGTAGCAGGTATTCTCATTTTGCAATATGGATAGTTGAGAATTTCCCAAACCTTCAAGTTCTGGCTCATTTTGCTTAACAATGCCTCTTTAATTCATCTCACTTTTTTGCATTTCACTAAAAGTAGTCAGGAGAACCCAAGATACATTTTCAACATCTTGCTTACAAATAACCTCAGCTAAATAACCAATTTAATCATTTGTAAGTTCTGTTTTCTATGAAACAATAAATACAATCTAGGCAAGTTCTTTTTAACACAGATCATCTGTCTCCCATTTCCAATCGCCTATTACTCATTTCTGCCTGAGGCCTCAACAGAAGGGCTTACATTCTATCACCAATTATTGATGAAAATTGATGTATTCACTAAGAAGATCTTTCTCTTTCTTTCAGAGCTCTTACTTGTATCAACCACTTTTAACAGACATATTTCTGTCAATAGTGACTTCATGGAAAACTGAGCTCTTCCCAACCTCCCCATCAAAACTCCTCCAGCTTCTCTGCATCACCCAATTCCATAGTCACGTCCGTATTTTGTAAGTTCTTGTTACAGCATCACATCACTTCATGACACCAAAACCTGTCTTAGTCTGTTCAGATTGGTATGACAAAATCCCACAATCTTTGTGACAGAAACATAGAAATTCATATTCCTATAATTCTGGAAGGTTCAAGAAGGTCTGGCAGGGTTTGATTGCTTATGAAGACTCTCCTGGCGTGTAGATAGTTGCCTTTTCACTGGATTCTCCCATGAACTTTCCTGAGTGTGTGACCCTGAGAAGAGAGTGAGCAAGCTCTCTGGTGTCTCTTTTAAAAGAAAACTAATCCTATTGCATCAGGGACCCATCTTTATAATGTCATTTAACCTTAATTACCAGAAGGCAATTGCCTCAAAATACAGCCACTCTGGGGATTAAGGCATCAACACAGAATGAATTTCAAAGGGACACAAAAATCCAGTAATACTTAATTTAATAGTCAAAATATTTTCTAATTCCTCTGTGATTTCTTCCTTCATCTACTGATTACTCAAAAATGTTATTTATTTTTCCCAAATTTGTGAATTTTAAACTTGTACTTCTGCAATTGATTTCTTAGTTCATCCTGTGATCAGAGAAGATACTTCACATGTTATCTGTCTTTTTAAATCTGAGGATACTTAATCTGTGAGCAAACATACAGTCTATCCAGGAGAATATCCCATATTCACACGAGAAGACTGTATGTTTTTTTGTTGTTGTTGAGTCCAGTGCACTTTATATGTCAGTAAAACATCTCACTACAATAAAATAAAGTACAAAAGACACAATAGTTCACAAAATGAGGGACAAAAAAACTATGACATAAAGAACACAAATTGCAAAATGACAGAAACACCTCTTTATTAGTAATTATTCTATATATAAGTGGATTAAATTCTCCTGTCAAAAGTCAGAGTATCAAAATGGATTAAAAATGATCCAACTTACTCTGTCTCTAAGAGACTCATTTCCAATTCAGAGACACAAAAGGTCAAAAGTGAAGGAATAGGGAATAATATATTCCAGGCAAAAAGTAATAAAAATTCAGCAAGGGTAGCTATACTGTTAGGCAAATTGATTATAAATCAAAACAATCTGCAAGAGACAAAGAAGAACATTATATACTAGTAAAAGGTTCTTTGTATCAAGAAGGTGAAGCAATTATAAATATTTACATACCTAAAAAGATACCATCAAAATAGATGGTACAAAAATTACATAATTGAATGAAGAAAATTGATGTTTCTATAATAATAGTTGAAGACTTCAATACCCCACTCTTAGTAATGGATAGAACAAACAAAGTAAAGAAGGAAGCAACTATCGTAAACAGTGCAATAAACCAGCTAGACCTGACATATAGGACATTCCAGTCAACAATAGAAGTCACTTCAGCTGAGGGGGAGCTTCAACAATGAGGGAAAGTGAAACATTATTTTCCCACCTCTTTGCACCCCTGTGATCAGAAACAGCAATCAACAATCAGAACACAGTTCCCTAATATTTGGAGGATAGAGTCCATATTGCGCATTCTGACTCTCATAAGCTATATGCAAGCTGCTGAAGGAAGACATGCACACGTACTCAGCTTGTGGAGGGGGCTGGAGAGTAAATTGTATAGATTGTTGAGCTGAATTTTACTATAATTAACTGCAATTTGCCATCCCAGCCTCCTCCCCTGGAAGTTTCGAGCCAATAGTAGACACTAGAGTCCCAAAATAATTAAATCAGGCATATTCTGCCAGTGAGATTGTTGCCTGGATAAGAAGATGGATTCCTGGTGCTTCCTACTCTCCCACGGTCCCAGAGTCATCCTCCTTGGTTATATATTTTTAAGGAATATAGACTCTACATATACCAACATTTCTGTGAACAGAGGTGTTTTCTTTCTTTTAAAGTAAAGAGGAAAAAAAAGATTAACATAACCACCTGTTTCTACTTGGAAGAAATTCTAGAGTATAAATGCATTTATATGGAATACAAATTATGACATCATCAAAAAACCATGGTCTGATCTCACATCATTACTATATCCTACAAATATTTTTCCTGATGATGCCAAGAGTTTGGGATCCAAGATGTGGAGTAAAAAGGAAGGGAAATGAGACCCTTAAGTAAGAGAAAGTTAGATGGATGTGGAATCTGGGAAAGCCGAGGTTCATGCTATATCACAGAAAATATAAGGAATGCAATTTATTCCTTCATTCCTTCATGCATTTATTCAGTGAATACTTACTGTGTGCCTTTATGTCTCAAGCATTGTCCTGCAGAGTATGTAACAGTGACAAAAAGACAAAGCCTCTTTTTCATGGAGTTCACATGCAAGTAGACAAAAATGGTAGACATAACAAATAAATTATACAGTGTGTTCACAACAGGTAAGTGCTATGGAGAAAATGTAAAGCAGGAAAGGGGGATAAGAAATGATAGGATAGGGAAAAGTGCTGTTATTTCTTCTACAGTGTTCAGGAAAGACCAACCTCATTCTAGCAAATCTAAAATATTCAAATCAAAGTTAATTCAGTCAGTAGTCAAACCTTCTGCTCAATAAGTTAACATGCAATACCCACATTAGTCTAACTTTCTCCACCTGGATATTCTTTTGATCTTTTTTCTTATTAAATTAAAATGTACCAAAATGCTATGCTTGTTGCTTAGTGGATTAGGCAGTTGATGTAGAAAAACCTGAATAAATAACTCCCCAGCCCCCAACCTCAGAGCTGTATTCAATTATTAGAGTGATTCTTTAAAGGACTTGTTAAAATGCCAAAATAGTGCCACAAAAAACACGTCAAATAAAGATTTAAGTTTTCTTTATGAAAAAAAGTGTTTAACTAGGGTTTATGGGGTTTTATAAAAACACCTTAACACCTTACAGACCTAAGGGAGAAAAAGCTCTATTTAAGTATCCTACACCAATAGCAGACCACCCAATGCTGATGACTGGAAGCCTCAAACAGACCCATCCTAGGCAGCCTATGTGGGGACCCTTAATTTTATGGTCATTTTAATTGTATTTGGGTTATTACCTCATGCCCCAGCAAACACCTACAGTATTTAATAAAAATGAGTGCAGAACACTGTTCTAGTTAAAGTATGTATTAACCAAAATCATAAACTAAGTATGTTTCACCATAAATTAACTGGGTGTTTAGTGTTTTGCCTTTGAGTTATATTTATTTTCTTATAACATGGTATGCTTCACTATGTGCCAAATCAATGTTAATTGACTTAGCATTTAGACAGATTCTTCTATCTCTAGCTCATACACTCACAAACACACCTGCCCAACATATTGCAAGTGATAAGTAAAGTTAATCAACTCTGCAGGTATTTAAAAGAATGACTATAAAATTTCACTGGGACTGAAATTTTGAAAAGAAAAAATCCTTCATTTTGTACTCATCTCTGGTCCAGCTCCTCTAGTTCTATTACTTAGATCCTTGTTGGTTCAGATACAAAATGGTATGGTCTTCTTTACTAGAAGAGAAGGGAAATCTTGGAAAAATAGAAAAATTGTCATTTTGTATTTGTTTAGAATCTAGACAATATATTCTTAATTTTTTTTGCTTCAGTGTTGTGCAGAAAAACAATGACTAGGTGCAGGCAGTATACAGAATGTAGACTCGATGACTTTCACTCCAGAAGTAACTGTCTAAATTTTCTAGCATAACTCCCTTAATGACCATATACATTTCTGCTTCTATTTCCTTACCTTGTCATTCTGTAATCCATTAAATTTAGCATCTGTACAACCTTCTCTCCCTCCTACTCACATTGCCCTTGTGGAGTTTCTGTTTAAATCCCTCGGAAAATCTCCTAATTGCCAAAATTGCTGGTCTCTTTTCATTCCTCAATTGATTGGACTTCTCTGTATCTTCTACATTGTAGGTCACTTCTCCCTCCATGAAACTGTCTTCTCCTTGGCCTTCTACATCATCACTATCCTAGTTTCCACCCTACCATCCAAGAGCCCATGCAGCAGTGTCCCAATGCCACCTTTTTCTTCTCTAAGCATTGCTTAATTATTGAGAATCCTATATCATCTTTTAGTCTTTCCTTTCCATTATGTAGATAATCTCTGAGTAATTCTAGCAATCTTTTTGTTTTGTTTTGTTTTGTTTTTTGATAGGCAGAGTTAGCCAGAGAGAGAGAGAAACAGAAAGGTCTTCCTTCTGTTGGTTCACCCTCCAGTGGCCGCCACAGCCAGCGCGCTGCGCAGATCCGAAGCCAGGAGCCAGGTGCTTCCTCCTGGTCTCCCATACGGGTGCAGGGCCCAGGCACTTGGTCCATCCTCCACTGCACTCCCGGGCCACAGCAGAGAGCTGGACTGGAAGAGGAGCAACCAGGATAAAATCCGGCATCCCGACTGGAACTAGAACCCAGGGATACCGGCGCCGCAGGTAGAGGATTAGCCTAGTGAGCCTAGTGAGCCGCGGCACCTGCTCCAGTTCTAGCAATCTTAAACTCCCCACTACATGGTTACAATTCAAACTGAATGCATGATGCTCCCCCTTTCCAAGAAAGATTGGTTCTTCCTCTAGGGTTCCCCATCACAGTAAACAGCCTAATTCTACCTCTTCATTAACATTCTGGAGAACTCTGATTTCTCCAATATCTTCATATCCCTTGTTTCTCATGACCTCCATCTTATGCCTATCTGACACTGTCCCTTTCTTACATCTTTAAAACAGCCTCCTGCTCATGCTGAATGCTTTGTGACCCCTGAAATCCATTCTCAGCAGTCAGAGGGCTCTTTGCAATATCAAAAGTAGATCATATCATTCCTCCTCTTATTTCCTCTCAATAATTATAATTAACACCCAAATTCTGGCCTAGCCCTAAATTTCTTTCTTTTTTTTTTTTTGTTAGAGGAAAGTTCTATTGTCAGGTGGGAGAAACCCAGCAGGCTGGGAGGAGAGAGAGGGCAAGATAGTAAAAGTAGGAGAGCCTAAGAGAGAGAGAGCACATGTTCAGGAACAGCTCTTGTTAAACCTTTGCTGGGGGGTGGGCAGGAAAGTAGGAGCAGCAAATCCCATTAGGGTGGGGGTGGAGCTGACACCTGTGGTTGGACCATGTGATCACCTGGCTTCCAGCAATGGCAGCGGGAGGAATAGAGCCTAGGATGCTGTCCAAGGCGTAGATCGCACCACAGATAATACTGTACCATTATACTAACATTCCCTCCTTTTGTTTTTTATAAACCAAGAAGTGTATGGAATTACATCAGCCCTAAAAGTCCAGGAGGGGTAGAGATACGATGATCTGTCTTTCGAGCTACTTCCTACAGACATAGGCCAGCAAGGTACTCTCTGCTGGCATGGGGCAATGTCTCAAACTGCTGTTTCAAGGGTGGAAAGCCAAGTATATCCCTATAGCAGCATTTGGTTGACTGCCTGGTTGGGGAAGGCTTTGGTTTGTTCCCTTATCACCTCCTGTAAAAACTTAAACAGACACAGAAGTATAAAAGACAATGTGAGAATAGCAACCAATGATCCTAAGAGTGGCATTAACCAAGTAATGAGAGGATTTTTTCATAGAGTAGAGGAAATGGAGGGGTTCATTTTTGGACTCCTGTGAAGGCTGTTTGATGGATGTGGTTTGAAGGTGATC
This sequence comes from Oryctolagus cuniculus, assembly GCF_051225735.1. Classification (NCBI taxonomy): domain Eukaryota; kingdom Metazoa; phylum Chordata; class Mammalia; order Lagomorpha; family Leporidae; genus Oryctolagus; species Oryctolagus cuniculus. The sequence goes on along the minus strand of NC_142874.1, from coordinate 49,416,860 downwards.
CCAACCAAGACTGAGAGAAAGGCCACTCATCTTTTGTGGGTAGAAGTGTTTGTGGAGAAATTCTGAACAATCATACAACATTCAGTGGGGGATAGGACCATCAATCCACACAGGTTGGGAGTAGAGCCATTGATGTTAGAGTAGGGGCTATGATTACAAAGGAATGAGGCCCCAAGTGGGCTAGATAGGGTCTAGAACAAAGGACAGAGTCATTATTGGAGGAAATAATGACTAAGAAAGGTGTTGCTTAAGCCACAAATAAGTTTTTGGATTGAGCGGCAAATAGAAACTGGCAGAAGATGCCTGATAATAATCAGATGAGCTTTAAGGCCTTGCCAGTTATGAGCCCCAGGCCTAGCTCTCTCTTCACATGGGCTACATCCACTTCTTGGTGGTTCTATTGAGTTTATGGTGCTGTAGTGATAATTATCTTATTTCTATGCTTCAGACTCTAAGAGCCTTCTTGCCTTCATCCATGTTGTCTCCATTGCCCCACACTTTATAGACCACTTATAACAGAATTTTTCAAAAAGTAACATATTGAGGTAAAATTTGCATGAAATAAAATCAACCATTTTAAAGTAAGCAGCTTCTGGAATTTAGTGCATTCACAATGTTGAGAGATCACCACCATTAATTGTACCAAAACATTCTTGTCCCTTCAGTGTAAAAACTCTTGCCCTTGGAGCAATTTCTCCCGTTCCCTCCCCACCTCTGCCTCAGGCCTCTACATCTACCAAGCTGTGTCACCATAGACACTTATTGCTTCTTCTGGACATTTCCTATATGAAAAACCCAGAAAAAGAATATGGAAAATTGAATTAAAAGTTGTATATTTGTGTGCAAAACAAAAGTGAAAGCCATGCATAATTTTTTTATAATATGGGTTTCTTCATGAACATTTTGAGGACCCCTAATAAATGGAATTATTATACAATATGTGTCTTCTTATGTCTGGCTTTTCTCATTTAGTATAATGTTTTGAAGTTTTGATCATGTTGTGGTATGTATCAGTACTTTATTACGTTGGGGGTTTTTGGTTTTCTTATTTTTAAATTTATTTAAAGTAAACAAATTTCATGTATTTAATATACATAAATTAGGCACATAGTGATACTTTCCACCCCACCCTCCCTACTGCCCACACTCTCACCCTTCTTCCTCCTTCCTCTATTATTCCTTCTCTTAATTTTTACAATGATATATTTTCAGAGCACTTTGCATTCATAAGACTAACCCTACTCTAAGTAAACACTTCAACAAATAGAAGGAAAAAAAAAAACTGTTCTTCAACGGTACAGAGAAGGGCTATAAATAATCATTTAATCTCAAAATGTCAATTTTGCTCATATACATTACATTGTTGGTACTCTATTAGTCTTTATCTGTCTTTATTAGCACCACAGATCAGGGAAAACATATTTGTCACTTTGGGAATGGCTTATTTCACTAAGTATAGTGGTTTCCATTTTGTTGCAAAGGACAGGGTTTCATTCTTTTCAGCTGACTAGTGTTCCATACTATCTATCAATCAATCCTAATTTCATTATCCAGTCAACAGTTGATTCCATATATTAGCTATTGTGAATTGAGCTGCAGAATGCATGAGGGTACAGATAACTTTCATATATTGACCTCATTTCATTTGGGTAAATTCCCAGGAGAGTGATGGATGGGTTATGTGGTAGGCCTATCTTCAGATTTCATACTATCTTCCACAGTGTCTGCACAAGTTCACATTTCCACAGCAGTGTATTAGGGTACATTTTCCCCCACATTTATCATTTGTTGATTTCTGTATGAAAGACATTCTAACTGGGGTGAAGTGAAACCACATTGTGGTTTTGATTTGCATTTCCATGATGGTTAGTGGTCCATTGCACTTTTTCCTGTGTCTGTTGGCCATTTGAATTTCCTCTGTTGAAAACTGCCTATTCAAATACTTTGTCCATTTCTTAACTGGATTGGCTGTTTTGTTGTTGAGATTCTGGGGTGCTTTATAGATTCTGGATATTAATATTTTATCAGTTGTATAATTTGTAAATGTTTTCTCCGATTCTGTCAGTTGCATCTTCACATTGCTGAGTAGTTTTACAGTGTAGAAGCTTCTCAGCTTGATGTAATCCCATTTGTCAATTTTGACTTTGATTGCCATTGTTTCTGGGGTTTTTCCAAGAAGTCTTGCATATGCCAATGTCTTGTGGGATTTCCCCAATGTTTTCAAATACGTTGATGGTATCAGGTTGTAGATTTAGTTCCCTGATCCATTTTGAGTTCATTTTTGTGTAATGTATAAAGTAGGGGTCTTGTTTCATACATCTGCATACAGAAGTCCAATTTTCCCAGCACGATTTTTTGAAGAGACTGTCTTTACTCCAGGGATTGATTTTAGCTCTTTGGCAAAGATAAGTTGGTTGTAGAAGTGTGTATTGATTACTGAAGTTTCTATTCTGTTCCATTGGTCTTCAGGTCTGTTTTTCTTTTTTTGCCACTACTAGGATGTTTTCATTATAAATGCACTGGAGTATGCTGAAATCTGGTATTGTGATGCCTCTGGCTTTGGATAAAGAAATTATGGGACATGTACTCTATTGAATACTACACAGCAGTCAAAAACAACGAAACCCGGTCATTTGCAACAAGATGGAGGAATTTGGAAAACATCATGCTGATAAGCCAGTCCCAAAGGGACAAATATTATATGTTCTCCCTGATCAGTGACAACTAACTGAGCACCAAAGGGGAAACTTGTTGAAGTGAAATGGACACTATGAGAAACAGTGACTTGATCAGCTCTTGTCCTGATGGTTGATGTACAATGTAATACTTTATCCATTTTAGTATTTTTTTTTGTTCTAGTACCATTGGTTGAACTCTGTAATTAACACACAATTATTCTTAGGTGTTTAAATTTTAACTGAAAAGTGATTCCTGTTAGGAATTTGGAAAACATTATGCTGAGTGAATTAAGCCAATCCCAAAGGGACAAATACCATATGTTCTCCCTGATCGGTGACAACTAACAGAGCAATAAAAAGGAAACCTGTTAAAGTGAAATGAACACTATGAGAAACGGTGACTTGATCAGCCCTCACCCTGACTGTTGATGAGCAACTTAATATGTTATCCCTCTTAGTATTTTTTTGTTTGTTCTACTTAATACTTTTGGTTGAATACTGTAATCAATACACAATTCTTCTTAAGTGCTGAAACTTAACTGAAAAGTGATCACTGTTAAATATAAGAGTGGGAATAAGAGAGGGAAGAGAAGTGCAATTCGGGACATGTTCAAGCTGACTTACCTCAAACGGTAGAGTTAGAAACATACCAGGGGATTCCAATTCAATCCCATCAAGGTGGCATGTACCAATGCCATCTCACTAGTCCCAGTGATCAATTTCTGTTCACAATTGATCATAATGATAGGACTAAGAACCAAAGGGTCACATAAACAAGAATAGTGTCTGCAAATACTAGCTCATAGAATAAAAAAGGGAGAGAATGATCCAACGTGGGAAGCGGGATACACAGCAGACCTATAGAATGGCAGATGTCCTAAACAGCACACTGGCCTCAGAATCAGCCCTTAAGGCATTCAGATCTGGCTGAAGAGCCCAAGAGAGTATTTCAGGCATGGAAAGCCAAGACACTCTGGGGGAAAAAAAAAAAACCTAAATGAAAGATCTCCGCGAGTGAGATCCCAGTGGAAAGAATGGGTTAGCAAAGAAGGAGGTACCTTTTTCTGAAGGGAGGAGAGAACTTCCACTTTGACCATGGCCTTGTCTAAATATGATCAGAATCGGTGAACTCAGGGGGCTTCCATAGCCTTGGCAGCTCATGACAAGAGCCTCGGGTGATTACTGATGCCATAAACAAGAGTGTCAATTTGTTAAGTCAACAACAGGAGTCACTGTGCACTTACTCCTCATGTACGATCTTTGTCCTTAGTGTGCTGTACATTGTGATTTAATGCTATAACTAGTACTCAAACAGTATTTTTCACTTTATATTTCTGTGTGGGAGCAAACTGTTGAAATCTTTACTTAATGTATGCTAAACTGATCTTCTGTATATAAAGAGAATCGAAAATGAATCTTGATGTGAATGGAAGGGGAGAGGGAGTGGGAAAGGGGAGAGTTGCAGATGGGAGGGACGTTATGGGGGGGGGAAGCCATTGTGATCCATAAGCTGTACTTTGGAAATTTATATTCATTAAATAAAAGTTAAAAAAAAAGAAAAAAGTTTATTTTGGTGCAAATTTCTTTGAAATCTGCATAATTTTTTCATGATACACATTTTTATGAGCTTTTTGAAAATTCCTTATTGTAATTCCTATGGCAGGTTGATGAACTTTCTAACTCAATGCATATACTGTTGTTTTGCTCTGGTAAAAATTAATGGAAGTATTCTGTCCATATCCTTGCCTGTTATCTTTCAAAGTGCTCTTGCTTTTTCACAACACAAAGGAAACCTCCCAAAACAGGGAGTCAGAGTTTAGCCCTGAGTCACTGAAGTACAATATGTCTGTTCATTGGAGGGAATTACTTTATGGGTTATTTTTAAAAATATTTATTTATTTGAAATAATTACACAGACAGAAGGAGAGGCAGAGAAGAGAGAGAGGTCTTCCATCCGATAGTTCACTCCCCAACTGACTGCAATGGCTGGAGCTACGCCAATCTGAAGCCAGGAGCCTCTTCCAGGTCTCCCATGTGGGTGCAGGGGCCCAAGAACTTGGGCCATCTTCTACTGCTTTCCCAGGCCATAGCAGAAAGCTGGATCAAAAGTGGAGTAGCTGGGACTAGAACCAGCACACATATGGGATGCTGGCACTGCAGACAGCAGCTTTACCCACCATGCCAGAGTGTATGGGTGATTTTTTTAATTTAATTTTTTACTTATATAATTGGAAAAAATTTCATGTATCTCATACATACAGTTTTAAGAACATAATGACATTTCCTACCCCATCCTCTCGCCTTCCCTCACTCCCAAACTTTCTCCTTCTTCCTTTCTTATTTTTCTTTTAATTTTTATGATAATATTCTTTTTTTCTTTGACAACAAGTTTTATCATTAATTGAAGATCCACCGAAGGAAACATGCAATGGAGTTGGGCACTTAAATTTATCCAAAACTTATGAGACATAAAAATATCCTCCACTTAATACACTAAAATGAAGTAAATCTTTGAAAAAAGTTTTACTATTATTTCCCATGAGACAACTCTTTGAGGACAGAGGTCCTGCATGGGAAGTTAGTGCACAATGAATCCCGTTGTTAGTTTAACAATTAACACTCTTATGTATGACATCAATGATCACCCGAGGCTCTTGACATGAGCTGCCTAGGCTATGGAAGTCTTTTGAATACACAAACTGCTTCCATATTTAGATAAGGCCATAAGCAAAGTGGGAGTTCTCTCCTCCCTTCAAAGAAAAGTACATCCTTCTTTAACGACCATTTCTTTCCACTGGGGTATCACCCACAGAAGTCCTTCACAAAGCACATTTTTTGTCACATTGTCTTGGCTCTTCATGCCTGAAATGTTCTCATGGGCTTTTCAGCCAGACCAGAGTGCCTTAAGGGCTGACTCTGAGATCAGAGTGCTATTTTAAGTAATTGTCTTTCTACAAGTCTGCTGAATGAACTGCTTCCCATGTTGGAACATTCATGCCTTTTTAATTTTATTTATTATTATTACCAAACACTTAATCATTTTGTACCTTCACTTTATTTTTTTAACTTTTATTTAATGAATATAAATTTCCAAAGTACAGTTTATGGATTACTATGGCTTCCCCCCCCCATAACTTCCCTCCCACCCACAACCCTCCCCTCTCCTGATCCCTCTCCCTTTCCATTAACATCAAGATTCATTTTCAAGTCTCTTTATATACAGAAGATCAGTTTAGCATATATTAAGTAATGATTTCAACAGTTTGCATCCACACAGAAACACAAAGTGAAAAATACTGTTTGAGTACTAGTTATAGCATTAAATCACAATGTACAGCACAATAAGGACAAAGATCCTACATGAGGAGTAAGTGCACAGTGACACCTGTTCTTGATTTAACAATTGACACTCTTATTTATGACATCAGTAATCACCCTAGGCTCTTGTCATGAGCTGCCAAGGCTATGGAAGCCTCTTGAGTTCACCAACTCCAACACTATTTAGACAGGGCCATAGTCAAAGTGGAAGTTCTCCCTTCAGAGAAAGGTACCTCCTTCTTTGATGGCCCGTTCTTTCCACTGGGATCTCACTCACAGAGATCTTTCATTTAGATACATCTCCTCCCTCTCTTATTCCCACTCTTATATTTAACAGGGATCACTTTTCAGTTAAACTTAAACACCTAAGAATAATTGTATGTTAATTAATAAGTTCAACCAATGGTATTAAGTAGAACAAAAAAGTACTGAAAGGAAAAAAGTAGTAAGTTTTTCTTTGACAGGACAAAGACTGATCAAGTCATTGTTTCTCATAGTGTCCATTTCATTTCAACAGGTTTCCTTTTAGGTGCTCAGTTGTCACTGATCAGGGAGAACATATCATATTTGTCCCTTTGGAACTGGCTTAGTTCACTCAGCATGATGTTTTCCAGATTCTTCGATTTTGTTGCAAATGACTGGATTTCTTTTTTTTTTTACTGCTGTATAGTATTCTATAGAGTGCATATCACATAATTTCCTTATCCAGTCTTCTGTTGATGGGCATTTAGGTTGACTCATGTCTTAGTATGGTGAATTGAGCTGCAATAAACATTGAGGTGCAGACAGCTCTTTTATTTGCCAATTTAACTTCCTTTGGGTAAATTCCAAGGAGTGGGATGGCTGGGTCGAACGGTAGGGTTATCTTCAGGTTTCTGAGGAATCTCCAGACTGACTTCCATAGTGGCTTGACCAGTTTGCATTCCCACCAACAGTGGGTTAGTGTCCCTTTTTCCCCACATCCTCGCCAGCATCTGTTGTTGGTAGATTTCTGCATGTGAGCCATTCTAACTGGGGTGAGGTGAAACCTCATTGTGGTTTTGATTTGCAGTTCCCTGATTGCTAGTGATCCTGAATATTTTTTCATGTGTCTGTTGGCCATTTGGATTTCCTTTTTTGAAAAATGTCTATTGAGGTCCTTGGCCCATCTCTTAAGTGGGTTGTTTGTTTTGTTGTGGAATTTCTTAATCTCATTGTAGATTTTTGTTATTAATCATTTATCTGTTGCATAGTTTGCAAATAGTTTTTCCCATTCTGTTGGTTGCCTCTTTACTTTCCTGACTGTTTCTTTTGCAGTACAGAAACTTCTCAATTTGATGTAATCCCAGTTGTTAATATTTGCTTTGACTGCCTATGCCTCCAAGGTCTTTTCCAAGAAGTCTTTGCCGGTGCCTGTATCTTGTAGGGTTTCTCCAATGTTCTCTAATAATTGATGGTGTCAGGTCATAGATTTAGATCTTTAATCCATGTTGAGCGCATGTTTGTGCAAGGTGAAAGGTAGGGGTTTTGCTTCATGCTTCTGCATGTGGAGATCCAATTTTCCCAGCACCATTTATTGAAAAGACTGTCCTTGCTCCAGGAATTGGTTTTAGATCTTTGATCAAATATAAGTTGGCTGTAGATGTTCGGATTGATTTCTGGTGTTTCTATTCTGTTCCATTGGTCTATCCGTTTGTTTCTGTACCAGTACCATGCTGTTTGATAATAACTGCCCTGTAGTATGTCCTGAAATCTGGTAGTTTTGTTTTTGTTGTACAAAATTGCTTTAGCTATTTGAGGTCTCCTGTGCCTCCGTATGAATTTCAGCATCATTTTTTCCAGATCGGAGAATGTCTTTGGTATTTGGATTGGTATCACATTGAATCTATAAATTGGTCAATCCTGGAGTAGTTTCCATGTACTGTTGAGAAGAATGTGTATTCTTTAAGTGTAGGATGAAAAATTCTGTAGATATCTGTTAGATCCATTTGGACTATGGTGTCGATTATATCTGTTGTTTCCTTCTTGTTCTTCTATCTGCTTGATCTGCCTATTGCTGAAAGTGGAGTGTTGAAGTCCCCCAATACTAGTGTATTGGAGTATAAGTCTCCCTTTAAGTTCCTTAACATATCTTTTAAATAAAGCGGTTATCTGTAATTAGGTGCATATACGTTTATCATAGTACATCTTCCTGTTGAATTGATCCCTTAATCATTATATAGTGCCCCTCTTTGTCTCTCAACATTTTTTGTGTTAAAGTTTATTTTGACTGATATTATATGGCTACCCCAGCTCTGTTTTGGTTTCTGTTGGCATGGAAAATCTTTTTCCAACCTTTCACTTCCAGTCTACATGCATCTTTGTTGGAAAGATGTGTTTCTTGTAAGCAGCAAATAGATGGGTTTTGTTTCTTAATCCATTCAGCCAGTCTGTGTCTTTTAACTGGACAGTTCAGGCCATTAACGTTCAGTGTGACTATTGATAAGTAGTGATTTTGCCTGCCATTTTTCCAAAGATATTTCTAATATATGCTATGAACTTCCTGTGATCTTTTACTGGGAGATTTTCTTCCTTTACCTTCTTTTGTATTGATGACCTTGTTTGTGTATTTCTACGTGTAACACATCCTTAAACATCTTTTGCAGGGCTGGACGAGTGGTGACAAATTCTTTAAATTTCTGTTTGCTATGAAAGGTCTTTATTTCACCTTCATTCACAAATGAGAGCTTTGCAGGATATAATATTCTGGGCTGGCAGTTTTTCTCTCTTAGTACCTGGGCTATATCTTGCCATTCCCTCCTAGCCTGTAGGGTTTCTGATGAGAAGTCTGTTGTGAGTCTAATTGGAGATCCTCTGAGAGTAATCTGACGTTTTTCTCTTGCACATTTTAGAATCTTTTCTTTATGTTTCACTGTGGTGAGTTTGATTACAAGACGTTGTGGTGAGGATCTCTTTTAGTCATGTTTATTGGGGGTTCTACGTGCTTCCTGTACTTGGATGTCTCTGTCCTCCTCCAAACCCGGGAAGTTTTCTGCTAGTATTTCACTAAAAAGGCCTTCTAATCCTTTCTCTCTCTCCATGCCTTCAGGAATTCCTAGAACCCAATTGTTGGTTTTTTTTAATAGTATCCTGTAGATTCCCAACAATATTTTTTAGCTTTCTAATTTCCTCTTCTTTTTTTTTTGGTTTGACTGTATATTTCCTGTGTTCTGTCTTATAGGTCCTATATTCTCTCTTCTGCCTCACTGATTCTGTTTTTAAGGCTCTCAAATGTGTTTTTCATTTGTTCTATTGAATTCTTCATTTCATTTAGATTTCTCTTCAATATCTCAATTTCATGTTCTACTAAATTCCTCATTTCATTTTGATTCCTCCTTAAGATTTCATTTTCATGAGAGAGATTTTCTGTCCTGTCCTGTATGGATCTGTAGTTCATGCATTTGTTTTTGATAACTTCTAAATGTTCTTATCATAATTTTTTTGAAATCCATATCTGGAATTTCTTCTATCTCATCATCTTCATAATCTTGATTGGAGTGTCATGTTCATTTGGGAGCATCATGATGTTCTCCTGGTCTTGTTCCCTCAGTTTCTGTGTTTGTTGTTTGGCCTTGTGGAGATATTCTTTGGTTTCTTCTTTTTTTTTTTTTTTTCCACTGTGGTGGTTTTTCTCATTATACTATGACTCTAGATTAAGTGGACTGTCTGCTTTTGGTGAATCTCTAGAGGCTTGTGGTGGGTGTGGCCAGAGAGCTCTGTTCAGTTCTTCAGGGTTAAGGGTGTGCCAAAAGTGACACACCCAAGTTGGCATAGTAAATCAATCTTTCTCTTTCTCTTTTTTATTCAAAAGGGAAGTAATTCCACTCAGTAATTCCATCGAGCTCTTCTCCTTGATGGCAATCTACGCCTGAGTGCTAGCCCTAGTGGGTATAGTATTTGACTGCTCTGTCCCAAGGACCACACAAAGGATCTGTGCAGTCCTCAGTGTAAGCTCAGATTCCCCTGCAATGTCTCTCACTGGATAGCCAAGGCCACCCCGAATTTGTGGCATCTCCCACCGAGACTACTCACGTCAGCCACACCATGAGTTCTCCCACAAACCCTCAGTTTTTATTTTTTTCACAGTCCCAGTTCATAAGCTCCACACATTCACTAAGTCTTAGTCTCCTATTATTTCTCCCCACCAGAGTCAGGTTTTTCTGTTTGTGTGAGGGCAGACACAGCCCTGAGCTGGCACAGCTGTTACGTATGTCCAAAATGGTGCCCGCTCTATTGTCTCACTTGCCTTTGTAAGGCGAGTAGAGAGAGAAGCATGTCTGTATCAGCCCCTTTTATTTATTTATTTTTCTCTCTTCTAGTTAGGCTGGTGTACTTTCCCCCGTGGGGCTTCAAGCCTTGTTCCCTCTAGGCTCTTCCTACTGCTTTTCTGCCAGTGTCTCTGGCTACTGCAGTTTCGCCTCACCTCCCTTTCCAACGCTTGAGCAGAGACTCTCTCGGGGGTTGGGCTCCTGAACTGTGGGCACCCGTGGCCTCAACGTAGGTCCACCATGTCCCACTAGTTCCAGAAGAGTTTCCTTTGCAGTTTTTTCCCTATCACTTCCCTTAGACTACAGTATCTCCACTTTTATTAAACTGTCTTTTCCTGGGCTATCAGTGAGCTCCCTCCCTATTCCACCATCTTGGAGCTCTCCCCCCTTTTCATCTTTGATTTTATTGATTTGGGTCTTTTCCTTTTTTCTTTCTTTTTTTTTTTTTTTTTTTTGGTTAGATGCACCAATGGTGTATTGATTTTGTTTACTTTTTCAAAAAAACAGCTTTTTATTTCACTAATTTTTTGTTTCAATTATGTTTATTTTTCATTTTTTAATAAATTCTTTCCTCTTAGTAGTTTTGGGTTTGGTTTGTTGTTGTGTTCTAGGTCCTTGAGATGCATAGATAGCTCATTTATTTGGTGCCTTTCCAGTTTCTTCATGTATGCGCTGCTTGCTGTGAACTTCCCTCTTAACACTGCTTTTGCTGTCTCACATAATTTTTGGTATGATGTATTATCATCTTCATTTGTTTCTGGAATTTTTTTAATTTCTTCTATGACCCATTGTTCATTCAAGAGCATGCTGTTCAGTCTTCATGTGTTTATGTATGTGTTTAAATATGTTTTAGAGATTTTTATGTTTTGCTTTATACCTTTGTGATCAGAGAAGGTACATGTCTTTTTTTATTTTTTATTTTTATTTTTGACAGGCAGAGTTAGTGAGAGAACGAAAGAAAGGTCTTCCTTTTCCATTGGTTCACCCCCCAAATGGCTGCTACAGCTGGCACGCTGCGCCAATCCAAAGCCAGAAGCCAGGTCATTCCTCCTGGTCTCCCATAGGGGTGTGGGTCCCAAGCACTTGGACCATCCTCCACTGCCTTCCTGGGGCACAGCAGAGAGCTAGACTGGAAGAGGAGCAACCAAGACAGAACCAGTGCCCCAACTGGGACTAGAACCCAGGGTGCCAGCACCGCAGGTGGAGGATTAGCCAAGTAAGCTACAGCACCGGTGAAGGTACACGTCTATTAACAGTTGTTATAGTAAATCTATTTTATGTGATATTAGGATGGCAATACCAACTCTTTTTTTCAACCATTCACTTTCAGTCTGCGTTTATCTTTGTTGGTGAGATGTATTTCTTGTCAGCAGCAAGTAGATGGATCAGAGAAGGTGCACGGAATGATTTTGATGTTTTTGAATTTGCTGAGACTTGCTTTGTGGCCTAGCATGTAGCGTATGCTAGAGAAAGTTCCATGCACTGGTGAGAAGAATGTGTATTCTGCATCTGTAGGATGAAAAGTTGTGTAGATATCCATTAGTTCCATTTTGTCTATAGCATTAACTATTGTTTCCTTGCTGATTTTCTGTCTGGTTGATCTTTCCATTGCTAAAAGTGGAGTATTGAAGTCCCCAATTGTTCTTGTATTGGAGTCTATGTCTCCCTTTAGATTGATTAACATTTCTTTTAAATAGCCCAGTGATCTGTAACTAGGTGCGTATAAGTTTACAATAGTCACATCTTCCTGTTGAATTGATCCCTTAATTGTTACATACTGTCCTTTTTCATCTTTTTTAATAATTATTTTAAAATCTATTTTGTCTGATATTAGGATGGCAACACCAGCCCCCCCCCCTTTTTTTGGTTTCTATTAGCATGGATTATCTTTCTCCAAGCTTTCACTTTGACTCTGCATGTATCTTTGTTGGTGAGATGTGCTTCTTGTAAGCAGCAAATAGATGGGTCTTGTTTTTCAATCCACTCAGCCAATCTGTATCTTTTAACTGGAGGATTGAGGCCATTTACATTCAAGTTGACTATTGATAAAGTAACGACTTTGCCCTGCCATTTTTCTATAATTATTCCTATTGTTTACTTTGGATTTCTTTTATACTTCTGCTCATGATTTTTCTGCCTTTTCGTTCTTTCATAATAGTGGCTATCTTTCTGTGTTCCCATGTGCAGCACATCCTTAAACATCTTCTGTAGGGCTGGACAAATGTCAACAAACTCCATTACCATTTGTTATGGAAGTTCTTTATTTCACCTTTATTCATAAATGCAAGTTTTGCAGGGTACAGTATTCTGGGTTGACAGTTTTTTCTTTTAAGCCTTGGACTATATCTCATCATTCCCTTCTAGCCTACAGTGTTTCTGATGAGAAATCAGCTATGAATCTAATTGGCAATCTTCTAAGAGTAATGTGTTTTTCTGACGCCCATTTTAGAATCTTTTCTTTATGTTTTATTGTGGAAAGTTTGACTATAATATGTTGTGTTAAATCTTTTCTGGTCATGTCTATTAGGAGTTCTATGTGCTTCCTCTATTTGAACATCACTTTCTTTCTCCAAACTGGGGAAGTTTTCTGTAATTATTTCACTAAATAGGCTTTCTATTCCCTTTTCTTTTTCCACTCCTTCAGGCACTCCTAAGACCCATATGTTTGGTCCTTTGATAGTATCCCATAGGTCTCCAACACTCTTTTTGATTTTTCTATTTTATTCCTTTTTTTTTTTTTTTTTTTTTGTCTGACTGTAAGATTTCCAAAGATTTGTCTTCTAGTTCAGGTATTTTTTCCTCTGCCTCATCAAGTCTGCTATTAAGACTTTTCACCTCATTTTTTATTTGATCCATTGAATTCTTAATTTCTAAAATTTCATTTTGATTTCTCTTTATATTCTCTATTTCCTGAAAAAAAATTTCATTCATGTCTTATATAGGTTTCTTTAGTTCATGGATTTGCTTCTGATTTTTTTAATAACCCTGTAATTAATTTTCTAAATTCCATTCCTGGCATTTTAATGATCTTTTTATTTTTGCATTCTAATACTGAAATATTGCTGTGTTCCTCTAAGGGGTTCATGGTGACTTCTTTATTCTTGTTATTTGGGTTTTGGTTCTTATTTTTTGGCATTTTTGGAGTTGGTTTTTAAATTTTTTTTCTTCTGTTGACTTATTTTGGGGGCTGTTCTTCTGCAGCTTCCTGTAATGTCTGCCCTTTTAGTGAATACCAGGAGGTGTGTGGTGGGTGTGGCTTGGGGGCTCTGGTCAATGCTCTAGGGCAGGGTTAGTTTCCAAGGTAGGGATTCCCAGCTATATCCTGCAACTGTTCATGTAGCCACCTAGGCCCCAAAGTCTCAACCCCTAGGGTTCCCACAGACACTGCTGGCACAGGCATCCCTTTGTTTCTGGAAGTTGCCCAGCCACTTACCGGTCTATTTCTAAGGCAGTGGGGGCTGCAGGCCATTCCTTCCATTCCTAGCTCTGGATCACATGCTGCACTCACTGGCTTAGCACCTGTATGCTGCCAGAGCCATGTTCAGGTACCCTGTGTCAGTGGGCTGTTAAGTGTGTGCCTGTGGGCTTCTCTGGTTGTAGTCCTGATTTAAAATGGCACCCAATCTCTCTCAGCTGGGTCACAGGTTTTATTTTGGAGAGATTGGTTTGAACCAGCCACCTCTTTCCACTTCCACTTGTACCTCAGGGAACCACCAGCAACCCCTGGCTCCCCAGGTTGTTGACCGGACCCAAAGGACGCTGTACCAACAGATTGCTGTTATCCATCCTGCCCCCCCAGCCCTGTCTCAAAAAGTGCTGCTGGCTCTGGCTGTCCTTGGCTTTGGTTTTCTGAGCTCTGTGGGTGTGTGCCCACACTCACCATGACAATCCATGCTGGTTATCCTCCTCCCATAGGGCTTCCTGGTCTAATCTCCATTGAGTGTATACTTCCTATGCTTCTCCTCATTGTTTCTCCCTAGCCCTGTGTAGTCTGCCACTCCCTAATCTATCATTTTCCTCTCTGATTTTTCGGCTTTGTTTTTGTTGTATAAGATGGCTTTAGCTGTTCAGGGTCTCCATATGAATTTTAGCATTTTTTTTAGATCTGAGAAGAATGTCATTGGTATTTTGATTAGGATTGAATTGAATCTGTAAATTTCTTTTGGTAGTATGGACATTTGGATGATATTAATTTCTATAATGTTGTGTCCTCTATTTCTTTCTTTAATGTTTTATAATTTTCATTGTAGAGCTCTTTGACTTCATTGGCTAAATGTATTACAAAGTATTTAAATTTTTGTTTGTTTGTTTTTGTTTTTGTTTTTTTGCCAGAGTGTCTTCGCTTTCCATGCCTGGAATACTCATGGGCTTTTCAGCCAGATCCGCATGCCTTAAGGGCTGATTCTGAGGCCAGAGTTCTGTTTAGGACGTCTGCCATTCTATGAGTCTGCTGTGTATCCCACTTCTCATGTTTCTCTCCCTTTTTGATTCTATCAGTATTTGCAGACACTATTATTGTTTATGTGATCCCTTTGGTTCTTAGTCCTATCATTATGATCAATTATGAACAGAAATTGATCACTTGGACTAGTGAGATGGCATTGGTACATGCCATCTTGATGGGATTGAATTGGAATCCCCTGGTATGTTTCTAACTCTACTATTTGGGGCAAGTCAGCTTGAGCATGTCCCAAAATTTCTTGTTCTTGCCTGATGGCTCTGGCTAAAACTTCCAGAACTATATTGAATAGCAGTGGTAAGAGTGGGCATCGCTGTCTGGTACCAGATCTCAGTCTTTTCCAATTTTTTTATTGGGTTGTGTTTTTTTGCTTTGAGTTTAAGAGTTCTTTATGTGTTCAGATATTAGTCTCTTATCTGTTAACTAATTTGTAAATATTTCCTCCCATTCTGTAGGTTTTCTTTTCACTTTATTTATAATGTCCTTTGTGGAGAGGAGGCAAGATGGCGGAATAGGAAGGGAGCACACTGATAGTCCGGGGAGAGATAGTTTAATAAAAGTGGAGATACTGCACGTTCAAGGAAGAGTAGGGGAGGAAACAGCAGAAGAAACTCTTCCGGAACGCGTGATTCACAGCGGACCTGCCTGGAGAGCGTGGGAGCCCACAGTTCGGGACACCAGCGGCAGACTCAACACATCAGTGCTGGAACGCGAGGTGAGCCGAACCTCAATAGCCCGAGGCACCTGCAGGCAAGTGGAGAGAGGAGACTAAAGGGAACGACCCCTGGGGGGGGGGGGAATTCACCAGGCTAGCTGGAAGAGAGAGAGAGAGAAAAAAAAAAAGGTGACTGGTACAGACACGGGTTTCTCTCTCTCCGCTACCTCCCAAGGGCGAGCAAGACAAAGAGCAGGCGCCATCACATACGTCATAAGCAGAGCGACCTCAGGTCTGCACCAGCCCTGAGCCTAGCAGAAAAACCTGACTCTGGGCAGGGCGAATTAACAGGAGATTAGGACCTAGTAAATTTGTGGTGCTACTGAACTGAGACTGTGAAAAAAGAGACGGTGGGGGAGAGAACTCACAGAATTCACGTGAGCACTCTCCAGAGACGCTACAATTCCGTAACTTTGGCAACCCAGTGGGAGACTGAAGGAGAATTTGAGCCCACTCTGAGGGCAGAACAGATTCCCTGTGGGGTCCTTGGGAAAGAGCTTCCGATCTCTGGCTCCTGTGGGTATATCATTTGCCTGCTAACTACCTCCAACTTCGTTCAGCTGTGCAGAATTACTTCCCTTTTGAATCAAAAAAAGAGAGAGAGAGAGAGAGAGATTTACCACGCCTAACCTGGGAGTGTCAGCTTTGGCACACCAAACAGAGCTCTCAGGCCACACCCATCTCAAGCCCTAAGGCTCCATCAAAAACAGATAGTCCACTTAATCTAGAGTCATAGTATAACAAGAAAAAGCACCACAGTGAAGAAACCAAATATCTCCAATATGCCAAATAACAAACGCAAAAACCGAGGTAATAAAAACAAGGAAGTCACCATGACGCCCCCAAATGAAAAAGACACCCCAATTCAAGATTATGAAGATGATGACATAGAAGAAATGCAAGAAGCAGATCTCAAAAAATTGATAAGAACATTAAGAAGTTCTCAAAAACAAATTCTGGAACTACACAAATCCTTAATGGACAAGATAGAAAATCTCTCTCGTGAAAATGAAATATTAAGGAGGAATCAAAATGAAACGAAACAACTAGTACAACAGGAAACTGGGATAGTGACTGAAGTGAAGAATTCAATAGATCAAATGAAAAACACAATAGAGAGCCTTACAAACAGAATGGGTGAAGCAGAAGAGAGAATATCGGACTTAGAAGACAGAGAACAGGAAAGGATACAGTCAGACCAAAGAAAAGAAGAGGAAATTAGAAATCTAAAACATATTGTCGGGAATCTTCAGGATACTATTAAAAAACCCAACATTCGGGTTCTAGGAGTTCCTGAAGGCATGGAGAGGGAGAAAGGATTAGAAGGCCTTTTTAGTGAGATATTAGCAGAAAATTTCCCAGGTTTGGAGAAGGACAGAGAAATCCTAGTACAGGAAGCTCACAGAACCCCTAATAAACACGACCAAAAGAGATCCTCACCACGACACGTTGTAATTAAACTCTCCACAGTGAAACATAAAGAAAAGATCCTAAAATGTGCAAGAAAGAAACGTCAGATTACTCTCAGAGGATCTCCAATCAGACTCACAGCTGACTTCTCATCAGAAACTCTACAAGCTAGGAGGGAATGGCGAGATATAGCCCAGGTACTAAGAGAGAACAACTGCCAGCCCAGAATATTATATCCTGCAAAGCTATCATTTGTGAATGAAGGTGAAATAAAGACTTTTCATAGCAAAGAGAAATTGAAAGAATTTGTTGCCACTCGTCCAGCCCTGCAAAAGATGCTTAAAGATGTGTTACACACAGAAACACAGAAACACGGTCATCAATATGAAAGAAGGTAAAGGAAGGAAACCTCACAGCAAAAGATCACAGGGAATTCAAAGCATATATTAGAACTTATCTTTGGCAAATGGCAGGGCAAAGTTACCACTTTTCATTAGTCACATTGAACGTGAATGGCCTGAACTGTCCAGTTAAAAGACACCGATTGGCTGATTGGGTTAAGGAACAAAACCCATCTATTTACTGCTTACAAGAAACACATCTTTCCAACAAAGATCCATACAGACTGAAAGTGAAAGGCTGGAAAAAGATATACCATGCCAACAGAAATGAAAAAAGAGCAGGCATAGCCATCTTAATATCGGACAACATAAACTTTACCACAAAAACTGTTAAGAGAGACAAAGAGGGGCACTACATAATGATTAAGGGATCAATTGAACAGGAAGATATAACAATTATCAATGTATATGCCCCTAACTACAGGGCACCAGTTTATCTAAAAGATTTATTAACGGACTTAAAGGGAGACTTAGACCCCAATACAGTAGTACTGGGGGATTTCAATACTCCACTCTCAGAAATAGACAGATCATCCGGTCAGAAGATCAACAAGGATACAGTAGATTTAAACGACACTATAGCCCAAATGGATCTAACAGACATCTACAGAACTTTCAATCCTACAGCTAAAGATTTTACATTCTTCTCAGCAGTACATGGAACCTTCTCTAGGATTGACCACATACTAGGCCATAAAGCAAGTCTCAGCAAATTCAAAAGAATTAGAATCATACCATGCAGCTTCTCAGACCATAAAGGAATGAAGTTGGAAATTAGCAACTCAGGAATCCCTAGAGCATACGCAAACACATGGAGATTGAACAACATGCTCCTGAATGAACAATGGGTCATAGAAGAAATCAAAAGAGAAAAACTTTCTGGAAGTAAATGAGGATAACAGCACAACATACCAAAACTTATGGGACGCAGCAAAAGCAGTGTTAAGAGGAAAGTTTATATCAATAGGTGCCTACATCAAGAAATTAGAAAGGCACCAAATAGATGAGCTTTCAATTCACCTCAAGGATCTAGAAAACCTACAGCAAACCAGACCCAAATCTAGTAGGAGAAGAGAAATAATTAAAATCAGAGAAGAAATCAACAGGATTGAATCAAGAAAAAACATTACAAAAAATCAGCCAAACGAGGAGCTGGTTTTTTGAAAAAATAAACAAAATTGACACCCCATTGGCCCAACTAACTAAAAAACGAAGAGAAAAGACCCAAATCAATAAAATCAGAGATGAGAAAGGAAATGTAACAAAAGACACCACAGAAATAAAAAGAATCATCAGAAATTACTACAAGGACTTGTATGCCAGCAAACAGGGAAACCTATCAGAAATGGATAGATTCCTGGACACATGCAACCTGCCTAAATTGAACCAGGAAGACATCGAAAACCTAAACAGACCCATAACTGAGACAGAAATTGAAACAGTAATAAAGGCCCTCCCAACAAAGAAAAGCCCAGGACCAGATGGATTCACTGCTGAATTCTACCAGACATTTCAAGAAGAACTAACTCCAATTCTTCTCAAACTATTCAAAACAATCGAAGAAGAGGGAATCCTCCCAAATTCTTTCTATGAAGCCAGCATCACCTTAATTCCTAAGCCAGAGAAAGATGCAGCACTGAAAGAGAATTACAGACCAATATCCCTGATGAACATAGATGCAAAAATCCTCAATAAAATTCTGGCCAATAGAATGCAACAACACATCAGAAAGATCATCCACCCAGACCAAGTGGGATTTATCCCTGGTATGCAGGGATGGTTTAATGTGCGCAAGACAATCAATGTGATACACCACATTAACAGACTGCAGAAGAAAAACCATATGATTATCTCAATAGATGCCGAGAAAGCATTTGATAAAATACAACACCCGTTCATGATGAAAACTCTAAGCAAACTGGGTTTGGAAGGAACATTCCTCAATACAATCAAAGCAATCTATGAAAAACCCACAGCCAACATCCTATTGAATGGGGAAAAGTTGGAAGCATTTCCACTGAGATCTGGTACCAGACAGGGATGTCCACTCTCACCACTGCTATTCAATATAGTTCTGGAGGTTCTAGCCAGAGCTATTAGGCAAGAAAAAGAAATTAAAGGGATACAAATTGGGAAGGAAGAACTCAAACTATCCCTCTTTGCAGATGACATGATTCTGTATTTAGGGGACCCAAAGAACTCTACTAAGAGACTATTGGAACTCATAGAAGATTTTTGCAAAGTAGCAGGATATAAAATCAATGCACAAAAATCAACAGCCTTTGTATACACAAGTAATGCCATGACTGAGAAAGAACTGCTAAGATCAATCCCATTCACAATAGCTACAAAAACAATCAAATACCTTGGAATAAACTTAACCAAGGACGTTCAAGATCTCTACGATGAAAATTACAAAACCTTAAAGAAAGAAATAGAAGAGGATACCAAGAAATGGAAAAATCTTCCATGCTCATGGATTGGAAGAATCAATATCATCAAAATGTCCATTCTCCCAAAAGCAATTTATAAATTCAATGCAATACCAATCAAGATACCGAAGACCTTCTTCTCAGATCTGGAAAAAATGGTGGTGAAATTTATATGGAGGCACAAGAGACCTCGAATAGCTAAAGCAATCTTGTACAACAAAAACAAAGCCGGAGGCATCACAATACCAGATTTCAGGACATACTACAGGGCAGTTGTAATCAAAACAGCATGGTACTGGTACAGAAACAGATGGATAGACCAATGGAGCAGAATTGAAACACCAGAAATCAACCCAAACATCTACAGCCAACTTATATTTGATCAAGGATCTAAAACTAATTCCTGGAGCAAGGACAGTCTATTCAATAAATGGTGCTGGGTAACTGGATTTCCACGTGCAGAAGCATGAAGCAAGACCCCTACCTTACACCTTACACAAAAATCCACTCAACATGGATTAAAGACCTAAATCTACGACCTGACACCATCAAGTTACTAGAGAACATTGGAGAAACCCTTCAAGATATTGGCACAGGCAAAGAGTTTCTGGAAAAGACCCGGGAGGCACAGGCAGTCAAAGCTAAAATCAACTATTGGGATTGCATCAAATTGAGAAGTTTCTGTACTGCAAAAGAAACAGGAGAGTGAAGAGACAACCGACAGAATGGGAAAAAATATTTGCAAACTATGCAACAGATAAAGGGTTAATAACCAGAATCTACAAAGAGATCAAGAAACTCCACAAAAACAAAACCAACAACCCACTTAAGAGATGGACCAAGGACTTCAATAGACATTTTTCAAAAGAGGAAATCCAAATGGCCAACAGGCACATGAAAAAATGTTCCAGGTCATTAGCAATCAGGGAAATGCAAATCAAAACCACAATGAGGTTTCACCTCACCCCAGTTAGAATGGCTCACATGCAGAAATCTACCAACAACAGATGCTGGCGAGGATGTGGGGAAAAAGGGACACTAACCCACTGTTGGTGGGAATGCAAACTGGTCAAGCCACTATGGAAGTCAGTCTGGAGATTCCTCAGAAACATGAAGATAACCCTACCGTTCGACCCAGCCATCCCACTCCTTGGAATTTACCCAAAGGAATTTAAATTGGCAAACAAAAAAGCGGTCTGCACCCTAATGTTTATTGCAGCTCAATTCACAATAGCTAAGACCTGGAACCAACCTAAATGCCCATCAACAGTAGACTGGGTAAACAAATTATGGGATATGTACTCTTTAGAATACTATATCACAGTAAGAAACAACGAAATCCAGTCATTTGCAACAAAATGGAGGAATCTGGAACACATCATGCTGAGTGAAATAAGCCAGTCCCAAAGGGACAAATACCATATGTTCTCCCTGATCGGTGACGACTGACTGAACACCAAAAAGGAAACCTGTTGAAGTGAAATGGACACTATGGGAAACGGTGACTTGATCAGCATAGCCCTGACTGTTAATGAACAACTTAATACATTATCCCTCTTAGTAGTTTTTTTGTCTGTTCTACTTAATATGACTGGTTTAATTCTGTAATTAATACACAGTTATTCTTAAGTGTTGAAATTTAACTGAAATGTGATCCCTGTTAAACATAAGAGTAGGAATAAGAGAGGGAAGAGATGTACAATTTGGGACATGCTCAAGCTGACTTGCCCCAAATGGTAGAGTTAGAAACATACCAGGGGATTCCAATTTAATCCCATCAAGGTGGCATGTACCAATGCCATCTCACCAGTCCAAGTGATCAATTTCAGTTCACAATTGATCATAATGAAAGGACTAAGAGTCAAAGGGAGCACATAAACAAGTCTAGTACCTGCTAATACTAACCAATAGAATAAATAAAGGGGAGAGTGATCCAACATGGGAAGTGAGATACTCAGCAGACTCATAGAATGGCGGATGTCCTAAACAGCACTCTGGCCTCAGAATCAGCCCTAAAGGCATTCGGATCTGGCTGAAAAGCCCATGAGAGTATTTCAGGCATGGAAAGCCAAGATACTCTGGCAAAAAAAAAAAAGAAAAAAAAAAAAAAAACCAACCAACCAAAACCCTAAATGAAAGATCTCTGTGAGTGAGATCCCAGTGGAAAGAACAGGTCTTCAAAGAAGGAGGTACCTTTCTCTGAAGGGAGGAGAGAAACTCCACTTTGAATATGACCTTGTCTAAACAAGATAAGAGTCGGTGAACTCAAAAGGCTTCCATAGCCTTGGAAACTCATGACTGGTGCATAGGGAGATTACTGATGCCATAAACAGGAGTGTCAATTTGTGAAGTCAACAACAGGAGTCACTGTGCACTTACTCCTCATGTAGGATCTCTGTCCTTAATGTGCTGTACATTGAGACTTAATGCTATAATGAGTACTCAAACAGTATATTTCACTTTGTGTTTCTATGTGGGTGCAAACTGTTGAAATCTTTACTTAATGTATACTAAACTGATCTTCTGTAAAAAAAAAAAAAAAAAGAAGAAGAAGAAGAAGAAGAAGAAATTATTAATTCCCAACTTGACTCTCGCTGGGATTAAACATGACAATAGGTCTGATCTGATTTCATCATCATTTAAAAAATCATCTATTATTTTTCACTTTATGTTTGTGTGGGAGCTAACTGTTGAAATCTTTACTTAATGTATGCTAAACTGATCTCTGTATATAAAGAGAATCGAAAATGAATCCTCATGTGAATGGAAGGGGAGAGGGAGTGGGAAAGGGGAGGGATGCGGGTGGGAGAGATGTTATGGGGGGGAAGCCATTGTAATCCATAAGCCGTACTTTGGAAATTTATATTCATTAAATAAAAGTTAAAAAAAAAAGTCCTTTGTGCAATAATTTAATTATGATGAAGTCTAATTTATTTTTTCTTTTATTGCTTGTACTTTTGGTTTTAACAGGGTACCTCAACAAGATTATGAAAAATGAAATTTAAAGTATAATTTATTTTTGGTACAAAAACAATTTTGAAATCCTCACATAGTTTTCTCATAATATACAATTCCTGTGTACTATTGAAAAAATTTTCACACCAAAATAATTTTATGCTTTAAATTCCATTGTCCATGACCTTTTAGAAGTGCCCTTTTATTTAAGAATCAACTGTTCGATTCATGCTCATGAAGATTTACCCCATATATTTCTTCTAAGAGTTTTATGAGTTTAACTCTTAGGTTATTGATGCTTTTGAGTTAATTTTGTACATGGTGTGAGATAGGGTTAATTTGATCTTTTTTATATAGATATACAGATTCCCCAAAAACTATAACAAAATTTTTGCATCTTCCCCCTACCCTGCTTAGTCTTTATATACCCTTCAGGAATCAGCTTAAATGTCACTTCCTCATCAAAACCTTCCTTGAAAACCCAATCCCTTACTCCAAGAGTAAATGAAGTTGCCCTATTGTGCCTCCATTGGATTGTACTTAGCATCTGTCCTCCTACTGCATTATAAGGTCCAGAAGATAGAACTTATGTCTGTAACATTCACAGGGTGTCTCCATTGCCCAGAGCAGTGTCTGGCATATATGTTTGTTGAATCCACAAATATTTATTGAATCACTTCCCACAATATATCTAAAACCCAAGTCTCTTTTCAATCACACTGAAGTACCCCCTCATTTAACAAGCACAAAATATTTTTCATGCCTTCAAGTCTCTGCTTAAACTGATCTATGCCCATTCGCTTACTTGTTGAGTATCCTTGGAAATATGTTCATGTGTCACCTCTTCTGTAAACACCTAATTCTGTAAGTACCTATTCACTCCTTTATAGCACCTTGTTGCTAGTTCCATAATAGCACTTAACATTTGGTATCACAATTGTCACAGGTCTGGTCTTATTAACCCTTCTATGGTAAGGAAGGAACAGCCATCTTTTTATTTCCCACAGTGTCTCAAATAGTGCCAGATACATTGCAGGAATAACAAATATTTGTTATATGGACTAATAAATACATGGGCAGTGAAAAAATAAATCATTAAGTGTTTCTCTGTATCTCCCTATGTGTAAAAGCAGGAGTTACCCCAGAAAGACACAGTAGTTGCTCAGATCTCCATCCCAATCATCAAGCTATTTGTGGAACGTTCCTGTAGAATTCTTGTTTAATTGCATAGAAATAAAAATTCTGGGTTAATGAACTTGTGAAGAAATTGATATTAGACTTTAAAACATATTTTATTTATGCTTGGTGCCATGCTGGATGGTTTGGGGACAGCAAAAAGAAACAAGGTGTAGCCTTTGCCCATAAAATCTAGGTTAGTGGAAAAGATGAGCTAATATGAAACAATTAGTGAATTATAGACTAACAAATTGATAATATAAGAATTGTCTATAATTAAGTACTAAGTTATATAACAGCATGAAGCTGTGATGGAACTCAGAAAAAAATAAATTTATTTTACAAAGTTACCAAAGGGGGCAACTTTAGCAGGAAGCAACCATCCCAATTGTGGGTCTAGCATTGCCTGATTTTGTAACTTTTCAAGAGAAGTCATAAATTCAGACTTTATATGAGAACTTTTGATGTCTAAATGCTAGTGCCATAAAAGAGATAGTTCAATGTCTCCTTACTATCCATTCTTCCTTCTTTCTTCTTAATAGAACCCCAATTTTATTCTAGCTGCAATGTGCAAATTATTTTTCTAGACTCATTTATTGATGGGATGGCTGATGAGCTAGAAGTTGAGTTTGGGGTAACTTGAAGAGAGAGTTGGGAAGCATACTCCTTTGTTTTGCCCTTGTCTCCTCCTATCTTCATACAGCCTGACAGGCCAATATAATGGCCAAGGCTCTGACAGCAATGTAGGACTACTTGAGATGCTTTAGAAGACGCTGTGATTCAATTCTTCTTAAGTGCTGAAACTTAACTGAAAAGTGATCACTGTTAAATATAAGAGTGGGAATAAGAGAGGGAAGAGATGTGCAATTCAGGACATGCTGAAGCTGACTTACCTCAAATGGTAGAGTTAGAAACATACCAGGGGATTCCAATTCAATCCCATCGAGGTGGCATGTACCAATGCCATCTCACTAGTCCCAGTGATCAATTTCTGTTCACAATTGATCATAATGATAGGACTAAGAACCAAAGGGATCACATAAACAAGAATAGTGTCTGCAAATACTAGCTGATAGAATAAAAAAGGGAGAGAACGATCCAACATGGGAAGTGAGATACACAGCAGACCTATAGAATGGCAGATGTCCTAAACAGCACTCTGGCCTCAGAATCAGCCCTTTAAGGCATGCAGATCCGGCTGAAAAGCCCATGAGAGTATTTCAGGCATGGAAAGCCAAGACACTCTGGAAAAAAAAAAAAAAAACTAAAAGATCTCCACGAGTGAGATCCCAGTGGAAAGAATGGGTCATCAAAGAAGGAGGTACCTTTCTCTGAAGGGAGGAGAGAACTTCCACTTTGACATGGCCTTGTCTAAAAATGATCAGAGTCAGTGAACTCAGGGGGCTTCCATAGCCTTGGCAGCTCATGACAAGAGCCTAGGGTGATTACTGATGCCATAAACAAGAGTGTCAATTTGTTAAGTCAACAACAGGCGTCACTGTGCACTTACTCCTCATGTAGGATCTTTGTCCTTAGTGTGCTGTACATTGTGATTTAATGCTATAACTAGTACTCAAACAGTATTTTTCACTTTGTGTTTCTATGTGGGTGCAAATTGTTGAAATCTTTACTTAATATATACTGAATCAATCTTCTGTATATAAAGAGAATTGAAAATGAATCTTGATGTGAATGGAAGGGGAGAGGGAGCGGGAAAGGAGAGGGTTGCGGGTGGGAGGGACGTTATGGGGGGGGAAGCCATTGTAATCCATAAGCTGTACTTTGGAAATTTATATTCATTAAATAAAAGTTAAAAAAAAAAAAAAGAAGACACTGTGATTGTGGGGATTGTGGAGCACATGAACGGAGCCCAAGGCCTTGATGACCAGTGCTTCCAAATTACCCTGGTTGCCTACTTCCAGACTTTTTTTTTAAGATTTATTTTATTTATTTGAAAGTCAGAGTTACAGAGAGAGAGGAGAGGGAGAGGGAGTGGGAGAGAGGCCTTCTATCCGTTGGTTCACTCCCCAGATGGCCACAATGGTAGGAGCTATGCCGATCCAAAGCCAGGAGCTTTCTCCGGGTCTCCCACATGGATACAGGGGCCTAAGGACTTGGGTCATCTTCCACTGCTTTCCCAGGCCATAGCAGAGAGCTGGATTGGAAGAGGAGCAGGCAAGACTAGAACCGGTGCCCATATGGGATGCTTGTGCTTCAGGCCAGAGCTTTAACCCTCTGTGCCACAGCATCGGCCCCCTTCAAACTTGTTTTACATGAAAGGAAAAACAAAAAAAAAGAATCAACCTTTATCATGTTTCAAAACTGTTTGGAGGAATGGTGTTTGTTCTATTATACTAATCCATTTTTAACTATTATTTCATATTTTCTTTTTAATCACAAGGTGAACCAATAAAATCAATTCTTGGTCTATACAGAGCCTATAAGCCAACTATTTATGACTTCTTATTGGGGACCACATATGCATATAAATATGTGTGTGCATATACATACATGAATACTTCCAAAATCTCACATAAAATGGAATTAAAAGATTAGTTTATTTTGTTGTCAAACTATTTTGAAATTCATGTATAGTGTTTTCATGAAATACATTTTCCACTGACTTTTTGAAGACTACATTTATGCATGGATTTCAAAATTTTTGGTACCAAAATAAACTTTTTTATTTCATTTTCCATGAACTTTTTAAAGTACCCTTCATATACATAGTTCCTAGTTCTGTCCACTGAGGGGCCCAGAGGCAATGACACTTTAGAAGCAATGAACACACCTAACACCCATAAATTGGTTTCCAAATAAACTTTTTCTCAGGGTGATTGAAAGAAGCAGGGCTTTGAGGAAAAATGATTCCAGAGCTAAGACACAGAACACATAAGCTAAGCATGAAACTTTCCTGCCAGAAAATGAGAGTTTTAGAAAATGATACAGGCATGTTCAAATGATAGGGGCACTAACATAAAGTACCCAAATCTGGGAAAATTTGAACAAGAAAATAAGTAATGACATTATGTAACTCATAGAAGAAACACTCATGAGTTGATACTGCTAAAATAATTGAATACATAAATGTGGAAGAAGAATTACAGAATTCCAATAAAGAATGTAGAAGGAATGATAATTAAAAGACATCATTTTTCAAATACCTGAATTTTAATATTGCAACCTAGAATCATCAATGGATTGCAAAATTAGTGAGCAAAAGTGCTCTGAGAAACAGGATAATGTCATGGTTTTTATATTTCTTCCCACAAAATATATGAATCACATAGGGGAATATAAACAAACTCTAAGTACAGAGAGCTAGTAGACACCTTGTTAACCTAATGATCAATATAAAGATTCTTTAGTAATAAGACAAATTGACATCATATACCTTCTGTTGTAGTACACTGAGAAGGGTATCTTGTCACTTGGGTGGTATTTTTTGAATATTTTATTGAAGGTATACAAATAACATATGCTTCATATACACAGATTTAGGAACACAGTGTTTCTTCCCACCCTACCCTCCCTCCCACCCATGCTCCCTCCCTTCTTCCTCCTCTCTCCTATTCCCAGTCTTAATTTTTACAAAGATATATTTTCAGTTTACTCATAAGATTACCCCTACACTAAGTAAAGAGTTCAACAAATAGTATGAGGGGAAAAAAAAAAAAAAAAAAACCACCATTCCTCAACAGGACAGACAAGGGCTGTAAATAATCCTCAAATCTCAAAAGGTCAATTTTGCTCATATACATTACTTTCAAGTACTCTACTGGTTACCACAGATCGAGGAAAGCATATGACATCTGTCTTTTTGGGACTGGCTCATTTTACTGAGTATAATGGCTTACAGTTGTATTCATTTTATTGCAAAAGATAATATTTCATTTTTTTAGCCACTGAGTAGTATTCCAGAGCATATATATGCCATGGTTTCTTTATCAGTTGATGGAAGTTGGGTTGGCTCCATATCTCAGCTATCATGGATTGAGCTACAATGAACAGGGGGTGTAGAGCACTCTCATATGCTGATTTCTTTTCATTTGGGTAAATTCCCAGGAGTGGAATTGGTGGATCATATGGTAGGTCTATTTTCAGCTTTCTGAGATATCTCCATTCTGTCTTCCACAGTGGCTGAACCAGTTTACATTTCCACCAACAGTGGATTAGGGTACATTTGTCCCAACATCCTCACCATCATTGTTATTTCTTGATTTCTGTATCTGAGCCATTCTATCTGAGGTGAGGTGCAACATCATTGTGTTTTGATTTACATTTCCTAATGGCTAGTGATCCTGAGAATTTTTTCATTTGTCTGTTGACCATTTGAATTTCCTCCCTCGAAAAATGCCTGTTCTAGTCCTTTGCTCATTTCTTAACTGGATTATTTTGATGTTGTTGAGTTTCGTGAGCTCTTTAAAAATTCTGAATATTAATCCTTTATCAGCTGCATAGTTTGCAAATATTTTCCCCCATTCTATTGACTGCCTCTTCACTTTGCTGCATTTCTTTTGCAGTGCAGAATCTTCTCAGCTTAATGTAATTCCATTTGTCAATTTTGGTTTTGATTACCTGTGCTTCTGGGGTCTTTTGCAAAAAGTTTTTGCCTATGCTAATGACTTGTAGGATTTCCCCAATGTTCTCCTCCAGTAATTTGATGGTATCGGGTCATAGATTTGGGTCCTTGATTCATTTTGAGTGGGTTTTCGTGCAAGGTTAAGATTGAAGTCTTGTCTCATACTTCAGCATGTGGAAATCCAGTTTTCCCAGCACCATTAGTTGAGGAGACTGTCCTTGCTCCAGGGGTTGATTTTCACTCCCTTGTCAAAGATAAGTTGGCTGTAGTTGCATGGACTGATTTATGGAATTTCTATTCTGTTACATTGGTCTGTACATCTAGTTTTTGGTTTTTTTTTTTTTTTTTTTTCCAGTACCAAGCTGTTTTCATTATAACAACTCTGTAGTATGTCTTGAAATCTGGTATTGTGATGCCTCCAGCTTTGTTTTTGTTGTATAAGATTGCTTTAGCTATTTGGAGTCTCTTGTGTTTCCAAATGCATTTTAGCATAATTTTTTATAGATCTAAGAAAAATGTCGTTGGTATTTTGATTGGGATCACATTTAATCTGTAAACTGCTTTTGGTTTTATGGTCATTTTGATGATGTTCATTCTTCCAACCCATGAACATGGAAGGTTTTTTTTTTTTTAACTTTTTGCATCTTTTTCTTTCTTTAACATTTTATAATTTGTATCATAGAGATCTTTGACCTCCTTGGTCAAATTTATCTCAAGGTATTTAATTTTTTGTAGCTATTTTAAATAAAATTGATCTTAGAACTTCTTTCTCAGCCAAGGCATGTCTGTGTATACAAGGCTATTGATTTTTGTGTTTTAATTTTATGTCATACCACTTTACCAAACTCTCTTATGAGTGCCAATCATCTCTTCATGGAGTCTTTTGGTTCCCATATATATAGAACCATGTCATCTGCAAATAGGGATAGTTTAACTTCCTCCTTCCTGATTTGTACCCTTTGATTTCTTTTTCTTGCCTAATGGCTCTGACTAAAACTTCCAGGGCTATATTTAATAGTCATGGTGAGAGTGGACATCCTCATCTGGTTCCAGATCTTAATGGGAATGCTTCCAACTTTTCCCCATTCAGTATAATGCTGGCCGTGGGTTTGTCTTAAATTACCTTGATTGCATCGAGGAATGTTCCTTCTGTACCCAAGTTTGCTTAAGGTTTTCATCACGAAAGGGTGTTGTATTTTATCAGATGTTTTCTCTGCATCTATTGAGATAATCATATGGTTGCTATTCAGTTTGTTAATATGATGTATCACATTTACTGATTCGCAAATGTTGAACCATCTTATATACTAGAGATAAATCCTACTTGGTCCAGGTGAGTGATCTTTCTGATATCTTGTTGGGTTTGAGTAGCTAGTAGTATTTTGTTGAGGATTTTTGTGTGTATGTTCATCAGAGATATTGGCCTATAGTTCTCTTTCTCTGTTGTATATTTTTCTTGTTTAGAATTTAAGGTGATGCTAGCTTCATAGAAGGATTTTCAGAGGGTTCCCTCCCTTTCAATCATTTTGAATATTTTGAGAAGAATTGGAATTGGTTCTTATTTAACTGTCTGGTAGAATTCCGTAGTGGAGCCATCTGGTCCTGGGATTTTGATTTTGGGGAGGGTATTTATTACTGATTCAATCTCCATCTTGCTTATTGTTCTGTTTAGGTTTTCTATGTCTTCATGGCTCAATTTTGGTAGATTTTGTGTCCAGGAATCTATCCATTTCTTCTGTTTTTTTTTTTTATGATTTTTGGCATATAACTATTTGTAGTAATTCTTAATTATTTTTATTTCTATGGTATTTATTACACATCTCCTTTTTCATCTCTGATTTTATTTATCTGGGTCTTTATCCTCTTTTTTCTTGGTTAGTTGAGCCCATAATTTATCAATTTTTTTTTTACTTTTTCAAAAAACCAGCTCTTCATTTCACTGATCTTTTGTATAATTTTTTGTTTCAAATTTATTTTTTAATTTTAATTATTTTTTTCCTCTCTCTTACCAAGAATGCATAATTCAATATGCATGTTTCTACATGAAGAAATATCAGAGTAACACAATTTGAAAGATGCACTATAAAAATAATTGGATAGAACTCTTAAAAAGTGTTAAGATCATGAACAACAAAGAAAATCTGAAGCACTCCCAGGTTAGAGGAAACTAAAAGAGCAGGCCAATTAAGTACAGCATGGAATTGTCATCTGGATCTGGACCATAAAAAATGTTTTCATGGGACAAAGGGCAAATATTAATAAAGTCTATAGGTTAGTATTATTATATCAATGTTAGTTATCAATAATCAATTTTTTATTATTTCTATTTGGGGAAGTTGAGTAAAAAGCACATGAAACTACTATCTTTGTAACTGCTTTGAAAGTCTGAAGTCATTCTAAAATGAAAACAGTTATTGTGTTAATGGTTATGCTAACATATTGGCTTTTTTTTTTAATAGCATGGGTTGGTTGACTTATATTTGAAAGGTGGAGATACAGAGAGAGAGGGTAGAGGAGAGAAAGAGCTTGATCTTCCGTTCACAATTCACTCTCCAAATGGCCGCACTGGCTGGGGCTGGGCCAGGCCAAAGCAGGAACCAGAATCTTCTTCTGATCTCCCACATGGGTGGTAGGGGCCTAAGGGCTTCGGCCATCTTCTGCCACCTTCCTAGGACATTAGCAGGGAACTGGATCAGAAGTGGAGCAGTTGGGACATGAACCAGCACCCATATGGAATGGGAGCACTGTAGTGAGAAGCTTAACCTAATACACCACAACACCAGCCACATAACATATTGGTTTCTTTATGGACAATGCTATTCATTTCTAATGGACTTCACTATTCTATTTCATAAAATATGCCTATAAAATTTTTTTTTTTTTGACAGGCAGAGTGGACAGTGAGAGAGAGACAGAGAGACAGAGGGTGCCGTTGATTCACCCTCCAATGGCCGCCGCGGCCGGCGCACTGTGGTCAGCATACCGCGATGATCCGAAGGCAGGAGCCAGGTACTTATCCTGGTCTCCCATGGGGTGCAGGGCCCAAGCACCGGGGCCATCCTCCACTGCACTCCCGGGCCATAGCAGAGAGCTGGCCTGGAAGAGGGGCAACCGGGACAGAATCCGGTGCCCCGACCAGGACTAGAACCCAGTGTGCCGGCGCCGCAAAGCAGAGGATTAGCCTATTGAGCCGTGGCACCCGCCCAAAATTTATTTTTCAAAAAAATTTCAAGTACATACTAATAATGGAGATTTCTTAATTACCAGTGCTATATCAGAGTGAAAAACTCATATCTGTATCTCAAATGTCCTGAAATGACATTGGTTATTAAATGAGGTGGGCCATGAACTGACGTAAGTGGAGACTAAGAAAGTTCTATATGGCAATGACATGACAGAAAGGATATAAGAGAGGGAGGGTTTGGCAAGGTAACTGTCCATGGTAATCTAAATGAGAGTGGATGAAGATTTGAATATTTGTTGAGAGTTAGGATGGAAGGGACACATCAATGAAATTCACATTTTAAAGTTCAGACTTTGGTATCTGCCTCTGAAAAGCAAGCAAGGAGACACAGATGCTAGCTATCATTGAAAATGGTGGCATCTTGATAGAAATCAGGAAGTTGGGAGGGACAGATGATGAACCCAATTGTGGCCATGTTGAACTTTAAGTAATGACGGAACATTTGGAGATATGGGGCTGGAACTCAGAAAAGAAATTCAAATTGGAAGTACATTTGTCTCATAGCAAAATGTTAATTGCTAAACTCATTAGAATGTATGAATTCTGATGGAGTAATTGCAACAAAGAAAATCACAGGAACAGGACTAGAGGGGAAAAAGTGGAAAGAAACTCTTCCTAGGATTCTATGCACAGTTGTTGACAGAAACTGACAGCTTTAGTTTAAATATTTTAGCAGACAATTTTTGGAATGGTACCCCTTTCCTGATGCTGTTCCATTTCTGAGAATGGTTTACAGGAGCAGGGCTGTAGTGACCGTAAGTGTTACAGACACTACCTTGGCTATGCCTGATTAGCTCATGATTTAAGAGGATGTAAGCCTGGCCCAAGCAAAGCTAGTTAGTTGTTCCCTTTCTCCTCCCTTCCTCTCCACTCTTTTCCCCTCCCCGCTCCTCTTCTCTTTCTTCTCTTCTTACTGCATTTAAAATTTACAATAAAAACAGATTGCAATGGGTGATGCGTTAACAGTGGTGCCTCAGAGAAAAAGTCAACCGAATCTTATTCCTGAGGTCTCTGAAGCTCACTCCTGAAGATTTGGTTTTTCATCTCCACAACACACAAAAGACTTAACTTATACCACAGACATTTAATGGCCACTCCCATAGTGGTATGCAAGCTTTAGCATGATTTTAACCATGTAAACATCTTGTCAAACATAGATTTGAGTTCATTGAGTCTGGGGTGGAGTCTGAGATTCTGCATTCATAACCAGCTCCCTGGTGATGTCATTGCCACTGGTCTGAAGACACACTTGAAGCAATAAGGCACTACATAACTTTATCCTTGCTTTCAAAGAACCAGCAGTCTGGCAAGGCAAAGGAACTGTAAGCATTTGAGATAACTCACAGTGTCACTATGTAGGACAAAATACCCTGCATTGATTTCAGATGGGCCTTTGTTTAAACCTACTGTGTGGTCACATGCGTATCACTAAGTCAAACTGCATCTCATTTGTAGATCCCAGGATGACTGAGCTGGTCTCTCACAAAGCTTGAATTCTGTTCATCATGATGGTTAGGATGAGTGCCGCAAATCGGAGGAATATCCTCTTAGAAAACTGTCATAAATATACAAGCAGAAATGAGTTATTTCTGATAAAAATACACATTTAATGATTTCATAAAACATACACAATGAGGTGTTTGTCATGGAAGTTAAGATGCTGATTGAAACACCTGGTTCCATGTCAAAGTGCCTGGGTCTGAGTCCCAGCATCGCTCCTGATTCCAGCCTCCTGATCATACACACGCTGGGAGGCAGCAGGCTCAAGTAGCTTTGTCCCTGCCACCTACAGAGCAGAACTGGGTTGAATTTCTGGCTCCAGGCTTTGGTCTGGCCCAACCCTAGCTGTTAACGGCATTTAGAGAGTGAATCAGTGGACGAGAGAGCTCCATTTCTCTGTCTTTATCTCTCTTTCTCTCTCTCTCTCTCTCTGCCTCCCTCTCCCTGTCTCTCTCCCTCTCTCTTTCTCTCTCTCCCTCTCTCCCCTTTCTAATGATTAGGTAATTTTTTAAATGCACACAAAATATAGATTGGAAGACAGTTTCATAAATAAAATATCATCTTTTTAAAACTATATGGAAAAAGCTAAAATTTGGAAAATCTTTGAGTTTATAGTTAATTCTAATTTTTTTCTTTAGCCCTGTCTGTATTTTCTACTCCTAACAGGTGTACTATTAGACGAGACCCAGAATCCACGAAAGAATCCATCCTTGTCATCCTTTACAGCCCCACCACAGCCCTGAGCTGGGAATGGCTCCGTCTGCCAACACGCTAGAAGTTTCCTTCTCATGAATAAGCAGTATCTGGAAGTAGTTTGTCCAGTGTTCCTTGAGGTGAATTGAGACCCCTGGGAATCGAGCTACCATTCAATCTGACTGGCCTTCTGCCCAGCTTCTGGTTTTCACCCTAGCTCCCTGCTGGGATAGGAGCCCAGCCCTGAACCCCAGCCAAGAAAGCTGTAGCCCTTGCTCTACTTAATTCTGCCAGCCCAGGAGACAGACACTGCAGCAGTACCAACCACCACTGCCACCCCAACTCCCCCCACCCCACATGTCTGTGCATCAACTCAAGGAGACCTCCCAGCAACTGTACTCAGACAATGGGGTAACCCACAAAACCTGAGAAATGCCTCCCCCAGGCCCTAGACATTGATTTGCCTGCCAAAAGCCTTTTACAAATGACTTCTTTACATTCGCAAGTGGACGACAAACACAGCAACACATTTCGTAGGTTAATTCATTTCGCTGACAAAATAGCAGCTATAGCTCTTCAATCACAGTGCCGTCACACACGTCAGTATGCATCCAGGCCTACATCAGGGATGAGCTGTGACCATAAAACATCTTGCAGATAGTTTCCTCGCCTGTAAAGGGATTCACCAACTCTCAAGCATCTCCCATTAAAATTCTAGACAAATTGCTTTACCAAGTAATTGTGTTCGTTCTCTGGACCCATTCGGTTTTCTCGCACTGTTCACACGACTAAGGACAGCTGTGATTTCATAGTACTTCATGGCTGATTGTCCAGATGGGTTTCTCTCCTATGATTTCCTTGAACACAGGATGCTGTTTGACCTGTCCTTCGTACCTGAACGCCTTGCATGCTGACTTAGTTCCCAGCAGGCCCCGACTAGAGT
Organism: Oryctolagus cuniculus; assembly: GCF_051225735.1. Lineage (NCBI taxonomy): Eukaryota > Metazoa > Chordata > Mammalia > Lagomorpha > Leporidae > Oryctolagus > Oryctolagus cuniculus. The sequence continues at coordinate 49,382,068 of NC_142874.1, read as the reverse complement.
GCAAACATTAACAGCTAAGTAATAGCACAGCCTCCCAGATACTCCACAGTCTAACAAAGCTTGCAAAATAAATTCTCATTATGATCCTTCACTTTTTCTTCTATCTTGAAAAAGTCAATTTTTGGATAAAATTAGGCATGGTGAATTTCTTCAGAGAAATTTTGTGCTCTTTTGGCTATTTGAGGGTGGGAAATGAAAAACTGATTTTAGGGATTAATGTAGTCCACCTGTCTCAGGCAGAGCCTAGGGCAGTCTACAACGTGTCAGCAGAAGAGGGAGTCGGCACACCCCACCTTGCTGGTGCTTAGAAGACTTGAAGGTCTTCCAGAGAAAGCAGCTCCCAGGAATTTGGATGACAAAGAAAGAGTAGATGTGCCAGAGAAAGTACCAGAACCTCAGGGCCAATAGTAAAGTGTTTGACTAGTGGTGGGGCTCCAGTTAGAGTGAAATACTTTATTTCCTAAAAAATTTGCCTCAGAGTTTCCTTAGGTTACTTGAAGAACATTTTATAAAATCCAGAAATATTCATTTCTGTTGTTATACCCAGTAGAGAAATAATGCTTTGAGAGCCTAACAGAAGAGAAGGTTGCTAAAAAAAATAATTTGTAGGGGTAGGCATTTAGTCCAGTAGTTAAGATGCCCGTAGGGAGGCCCACATCACATCAGAGTGCACGAGTCCCAACTCTGGCTCCGACATCTGACTCCAGCTTCCTGTCAGTGCAGAGCCCGGAAAGCAGCAGCGATGGCTCCAGCAATTTGCTTCTGTCACAGACCTGGACTGAGGCCCGGGCTCCTTGGCTGATGCAGGCATTTGGGGATTCAGAAGCTAAGCGATCCCTCTGTCTATCTGTCTCACTCTCACCCCTTCTGTCTCAGTCTGTCAAATAAATACTTAAAAATTAAGGCAAAAAAAGCTATTTTTTAAAAGGTAATCTCATGACGCCCATGCAGATATTTAAAATGAGACCACATTGAAGACTTTTTTTTCCACTCATGTGGTAAGAGGGAGCGAGGCAGATGTGGTAAGAGGGAGCCAGGCAGATGTGGTAAGAGGGAGCCAGGCAGATGTGGTAAGAGGGAGCCAGGCAGATGTGGTAAGAGATCAAAGGAAAAGTCAAAGCAGCACACGTGTGTAAGGAGTGAAAGAATGTTGAAAGGAAGTGAAAACAGAGCAAATCCAATTTTTGCTCGTGGAGGAGTAACAAAATCACTACTAGATCACACACATGTAAGTATCAGTTACCCCATTTACAAAGAACTGAAAGACAGCTCAAAGGCAACGCGCAGGGTGAGAATCCAGTCAGCAGGAAGCTCCTGTATTGGATGATGCAGTTTCCTATTGAACCACACAATTTTGCTGGAGTTTAATCCTAACAGAACTCATTAACCAAGTGTGTTTTAGCCATTCTTTGGCAAACAAATTGCTGTCAATATCGTAACTGAGTACCCTACTGACATCTGAGCTGCAATATCCCACTGTGCTCAATAGAAAGGAGTGACAGCAGATATTATGGCTCTCTACCCACGTACAGAAATGGAACACAGGGCTTTTGCCTATAAATAGTCAAGTTATTTTACCAAAGATTTATATGGATTCTGCTCAGATACTCAGGTAGGTATTGAGTTGACACTTCCATGCTCTGTGCCATGAAATGGGAAGACACAGTCAGGCCTGAAAAGCCCAAGTTCAGGAGCAGCATCTCCCCGGCAGACCTGGGGTTTCCACAGCCTTAGAACCCCTCTCCATGGTCTTGTACTCTTCAAATTTTCTTGCCCAGTGGATAGAAGTAAAGTTCTTTTCCAGTGAGATAAGCCCCAGAAACAGAGGCAGAAATCAGGTTGAACAGCTGAGCCCTTCTTCCCTCTAAGTCCCCAGGACCTGACGCATGGGGTGACCTCACCCCATGGCCCTCCTCCTCAGACACCACTGTGGTGGTACCGCCTTGTGATCCTAGCTCAACACAGGCACGGAGGAGGCTTTGTCCGTGTCTCTGAACTTGTGCTGTGGGTGCATCTGTTGCTCTCCACGTCATCCCTTTAGCTGCCTCCAGGAGCCCCACTGCGCCCCCTCCCTCCCCCAGCCACTCCCTCTTCTCAGGAATGTTCCTCTTCTCTGTTTTCCTGTTCATGGCAGCTGACAGCTTTATTCAGAATCTAAAGACTCATGTAATCCTGAGCAAGCAGGCTGGGGGAGGGATTAGGGTCCCTCCTGAGCCAGGAGGAGGGGCAGTTCCTCAAGGGCCAGCACTCTAAAAACTACTACCCATCGTTGTCTTGGCCATAGAAGCAGTTCAGCCTAGTCTTTGGTGAATGTCTCAGTTGTGTTTTGTTTTGTTTTTAAAGTAGAATTGTATCCCAGTGGACCCACCAGAGTAAGTTAGGTGCAAAATATACATTCAAATAGCTGAATGAGTTGACCTGTTGTATGGGGTTACTTAGTATTGTTCATTTAAATACTGGAGACTGTCTGTCAAATACAATGCTTTTCGCTGTAGCACAGTTGATGTTAAACTGTTCTGACAGTAAGTAGCCAACAGGTTCAGCAGCTTTGAAAGGAAAATCCTGATTTGTGTTAATAAAACCATGTCATCAGCATCAAGAAGGGCACATACTTTACTATTTATCATGCCTTAAAGCGTTCTCTCCATTTGTTGAATAGCTGTATCAAATGACTGATGAGTAAGCTATGATGTAAACTGGGGACACTATCCATTTAGCATTTGGAATTGGAATTTTCTCCTATCCATGAGAAACTTAGAATGTGCAACAGGTTTATAAAACTTAATTCACAGGTTCATTCAAAAATATTAAGTATTCCATAGTTCAGTGAACTGAAGATACATAAATAAATACGATGTCTGTCTTCTGGAGAAACTTAAAATATACTGGAGAAGACACTAAAAATCAATTTTATGGTATTTTCACAACATTAGGACATCACTGTTGGCCACTTGTATAGCAGTCCTATATTTTTATTGAACTTGAATACAAATAAAATTTGGTAATGATTTATGACACACAGTTTTATGGGAATATGAACAAGTGCTCTGATCAGAAAATGAAATCATTACAAAAAGCCATTATTTTGTTTTTACAACTAAAATTTTTAATTGAAAAAATAAAAGCTAAGTTCATTGTAAAAAAAAGCATCCATAATTTGATCCCATCATTATCCTTAGCTAGTTTTTCTTACATAAAGGGAAGAATAGTGGTCATCCATTGATTATACCTAAAACTTGCTCACTGGGACATGGATATTTAGCCTGGTGGTTGGTGTCCCGTATTGGAATACCTGGCTTCAATCCTAGCTCTGGCTCTTGACAGCGATGATGGCTCAAGTTCCTAGGCTGCTGCCACCCACATGGGAGATCCTAATTGAGTTCCAGACTGCTGATTTCAGCCCTGGCCCAGCTCTGGCTGCTGTGGGCATTGGGGCAGTAAACTAGAAGACTGGAGAACTCTCTCTCTCTCTCAAATTAATTAATTTTTAAAAATCTGCTTCCCTTCATGTGAGATATGAGAAATACCCTTAGACCTAATATAGGATTTGCCCTTTTGTTCAATATTAAAATAAAGAAATACAAGTCATTTTCTAAAAAGGACCAATCTATGCAAATTCAACACCAGTTCCACCTTACTTTACTTCAGTGTCTGACTTTGGCCAAAGCATCTCCTTTTACCTAAATTTTCTTAGCAAAGTTTCATTATCATTTCCTTGAAGTTTATAAAAGTTAAACCAAACCATGACAAAGTATTCAAGAGGATAAATGTGTTTATATTTTTAAGAAAAGTATGAGTTACAGGGGGCCAGAGTTCTGGCATAGTGGGTTAACACCAGTTGCAAAGCTAGCATTCCATTATTGAATTTGGAATGTCAGTTCAAGTTCTAGCCGCTCTTCTTCTGATCCAGCTCCCTGCTATTGTGCCTGGGAAAGCAACGCATGATGACCAATGTTCTTGGGCCCTCCTTCCCCTCTCCCCTCTCCCCTCTCCCCTCTCCCCTCTCCCCTCTCCCCTCTCCCCCTCCCCTCTCCCCTCTCCCCTCTCTCCCCCTCTCCTCCTCTCCCCCTCTCCCTCTCTCCTCTCCCCTCCTTCTTCCTTTCAAATGCAGAAATAAATAAATCTTAAGAAAATAAGCTTCAGATAACAAATCCCTTTAAGATGACAAAGTCAACACAAATGACTACTTTTTCACATTTCTGACCTGACTTCTCCACCTCTAAAATGAAGAATTGGATGGGTGTTCGGTGCAATGATTACTTCACTGCTTGGGTTGCCCACATCCTATATCACAGTGCCTGGTTTGAGTCATGGTGACTCCACTTTAAACTGAGATTCTTGCTAATTTGTACCATGGAAGGCAGCAGATGATACACTCAAGCACTCATCTGCCACCCATCTGGGAGATTCAGATTGAGTTCTCGGTTCCTGGGTTTGGCCTGGCCACAGCCCTGGCTTTTGGGGACATTTAGGAGTAAAGTGGCAGATGGAAGATCTTGTTCTGTCTCTGTCACTCAGATAAAAATGAAAACAAAATAAATAAAAATTTTAAGTTAAATGATGTCTTGGAACCACTACAGTGTAAAAATCTTATCGTGTTCTATTACCATGAAAATTATGTCCAGAAAGGTAGAAATAAAATAGCAGACAAAAATATAAATGGTATATCCAAAGCAAATTCTTCTAAAATGCTTACAATCTAGCTTAATCATTAAGAAAATAAAATTCTCTAAGAGGTTTATCTGGTGGTAAAAAGATACTCTGAAACCTTTAGTCTGACTCACGCCCAAGATCCAGGAATTAACATAGAGCCACAAAAGAAGCAGCCCAATGGCAGAGGGAATCATTTAAAGCAGATTGGAGAGGGATTTACTCTTTTCTCCAGACTGGTTTTATTGAAACCAATAGAAAAGTTACTTCGAAGGCAAATTTAAAATTATATTTAATAATGAAATATCAAAGTAGAAACAGCAATAGGCATTTTTTGTAGGCCATTCATGTCCTCTTGGCTGAAGAGCCTCTGCTTCCAGTATATTTGATGTATGTATGCATTAATGGCTTAGTACAATGAAGTATCTTAATGGCATATTTATGGAAGTACTTAATCTACTCCTTAGAGGCAAAGAAATCAATTATATCCCTGTTAAGGCATGGAGGCTTGCTAGAGACAGAGTAATAGCTGCTGCAAGCTGGAGCACATAGTCATACCCTGTGGCTTGTTGATAACCTCAACTGGTCACAATTAGAATTTGCCATGAGCCGTTTTGAATTAGAACCTCAGGCATTTCATCAATATCTGTCCATTTGTGCCTGGCAGAGAGCAATAACAGTGTCAAGAAAAGGATTTCCTTTAACAAACTGGACATAGACCTCTTGTAGTTTCTGCTTGTCTTAGCTTCCCTCTTTCACTGCTTCCCAAGCTGACCCAAAGAAGTATGCAGGGATCAACAGAATCCCTGTAAGTTGTGGGAAAAATCATACATACTTACCCATCCCCCCATCTGTGTAATCTGCTAGATACTAGCTGTTTTTAGAGCTAACATTTTATAATTCCATATCACTTTTCCTTTGGGTAACTAGCAGCTTCAAGAACTTTGGATTAAGTCAAATTTACAAATTTTGCATAAAGATAATTTTGTTTCTTTATTTTCTTTTTCTTGACATACTCTCTATAGTGCAAAAAAGCTTATGGTACCTATTTTAACTTTACTCCTGGAAGACGGTATTTAAAGAGCGAAGCCAGGAATGGTTGCTTTTTATAAAGCAGACATAAAGAAAATAGCTTTAGAATGAATGAAATTGTTTTTCAATGAAATAATGCCAAGTGCAAGTACATTTTTTTAACCTAGCTATGCAGGTATATATAACATACAAACATCCACAGGAGGTGCACAAAATAAGAGGACCCTTTCATTGAACCATTCTTACTGTGCTTAATATAAAGAGTAAAAATAATTCTAAGTCTGAAAAGGAACTTGGAATTGAAATTCATTTCTATGTGCTATTTAACAAAACATGAATAAGAATAAAACTATAAACAATGGTGTCAGCTAGATGATGGTGTAGAAATAGAAGCCTTTGCCTACCCCATTCTACTGAAATCAATAAACAGTTATCCACTAACCATAAGAGCCATGGGGAAGCTTACAGTTCTACATAAGAACCTGCAGCAACATAGGGGAGAAAAAAGAAAACCAAAAACAAGGAGAGAGAAATATATAGAAAGAACTGCTGGGAATAGTAGTATGCCTAAGACATCTGGAGATGGTTGGTAACAAAGAAAGAGTATGGGCCATCAGTATCAGCCAAGCAGCAGGTGCCATTTTGGTCCTAGTGGCCTACTCTGCAGAGGGCACTGGTATATTTCTACAATGGTGTAACCAACAGCTATCTTATCACAGACCTCCTGGGGAGGCAGATAATTCTACAACTGTAACCCAAAGAAAGAGATGCTGTTGTGCCCCCAAGGACCGCTTCCCCCAACCCTATATGAACTACTGACCACCAAGTCAAAGATGTTCCATGTGTGCCCATACTCTAGACCCCAGCTTCATGGCTGCTCCATCTTACCTGCATTCCAGAGCCTGTCTTTGTGGCTATAACAAGCACAACTCTGCTCAGTCACCAAAGCCACCACAGTTACAGCCTAGTTCACTTCCAACCTTGGAGCGTCAGTTGCTCTGTATAATCCCTGCTTCTCCGTCACTTCAAGAGTACCCAAGCCTCTGACAACAAATCTACTGTCGTGGGGAGGTAGTTTATGTCCTGGACCCTGGTTCTGCTACAGTATCCTGTAAGCCAGCACTCCAGACTTCAGCTGTGCAACTACTACACAAGCATCTATGCCTCACACACCACTACAAATGCAGCATCAGGGATGTGTGTGCCCTAGGCACTTTTGCTACCCCTATCCCCCACCCTAGAGCCTTGGTCCCTGAACACATGCCCGTGTTTTAGGACCTGGCTCTGTAACCACAGGCACGGCACATCAGACACTGTGCTCTGTAGTACTTTAACTCAAGTACCTGAGAGGAGCAACTTAGGAGGGAAGAAGGTATATTTTAGCTTATAGGTTAAAGGTTCATCGTTCAAGATCAGGCAGCCCCATAAGTCTGGTGTGCAGTGGAAGCAGGCAGCAGTAGAGGATGTATGGTAGAATGACCAAGTGGTGATCCAAGAACCAAAGACAGACACAGGACATACATGCTTCTCTGCCCTCAGTATGGTCTTTCCTTACAATGCCATCATGAGGGCCAGCACTGTGGCTCACTAGGCTAATCCTCCGCTTGTGGCACCGGCACCCCAGGTTCTAGTCCCAGCTGGGGCATTGGATTCTGTCCCGGTTGCTCCTCTTCCAGGCCAGCTCTCTGCTGTGGCCCGGGAAGGCAGTGGAGGATGGCCCAGGTCCTGGGGTCCTGCAGCCGCATGGGAGACCAGGAGGAAGCACCTGGCTCCTGGCTTCCGATCGAGGCAACGGGCCGGCTGTAGTGGCCATTTGGAGGGTGAACCAATGGATAAAGAATGGATAAAGGAAGATCTCTCTCTCTCTCTCTCTCTCTCTCTCTCTAACTCTGCCTGTCAAAAAAATGCCATCATGAGTTGATCACAGAGTTCCACTTTGACAACCAAATTCAGTCCAATCACTTCTCAAAGGCCCATATTCAGATGCATGGCTAGATCAACATAGCACCCTAGTCCATCAACCATCATCCATGAACTGCTAACATGAGGGAGAGTAAATGTCTGCATGAGTTTGAGGAGACAAATCCTGTTTAATCCATAACATATTGCCACAAAATACACCCAGCACCAAGAGGGAGTCCCTTGGTCAAAACTTTTCCAGTAGGAGAAAAAGGGATCAGGAGAACCCCAGAATCCTTTGCCACTGAAGCTCTCAACAGCTTTTATCATAGCTGCATCTCTGTTATTGTATGTTATATATCTTACAGCCTTAGTTATTAAGGATCCATATGTAATCTTTGTCAATGTTGACCTCAGCTGACAAAGATTTATGGAGACTAGAGCCAGGACCACCATACACCACCCAATCAATGGCTTTGCATCTTTCTGTAAAGAAGGTGTTCCCCATTAAAGCCAGTTTATAAAGTCTTGAAAAGACCAATCTATTAAGTGTCCATAAAGAAATACAAGACTATAAGAAACAGGAAAAAGCTTTCCACTGCATTTTTATTTGACATATTGAATTCTTCATTTCTAATATTTCAGTTTGATTTCTCTTCAAAATCTCAATGTCATGGAAGAATTTTTCTTCCATGTCATGTACGGATTTCTTTAACTCATGAATTTGCTTCTGAGTAATCCTATGATTAATCTTTTGAATTACTTTTCAAGCATTTCATCTTTACATTCTAATATTGAAGTGATGTTGTGTTCCCCTGGGGAGTCATGTTGTCTCTCTTATTGTATCTTGAGCTTCTGCATTTATTTTTAGGTATTTGTGGAATTAGGCATCTGTTGGTTTTCTCCTCTGATAGATCTTGTCTTTGAACTATTCTGTGGCTTAGTGGAGTGTCTGCTCTTTCAGTGAATACCTAGAGGCATGTGCTGAGTGGGGATCATGAACTCTGGTCAGTGCTCAAGGGTGGAGAAAGAATCATGGTGACACCCAAATTGAGCAGGGTAGATCTCTTATATTGTCAGTAGAGGAGAGGGTATGATCACATGTATTGCATTTCTGCCACCCATATGGGAGACTTAGATTGAGTTCTTAGGTTCCAGGTTCAGCTCCAACCCAGCCCCATATCTTAAGGCCAAGTGAGAGTGAATAGAAGATGAAAACTCTATTTTTGTCTCTTTATGTCTCTTTCTCTCTCTCTCAAATAAGTAAATAAAATCTTCAAGAAATGCTGAATGGAATTTTTCAAGGTAAAACAAAAGGATATTAATTAGTAACATTAAAATATATAAGCATAACTGTAATAAAAGTAAGTATACAGCCAAATTTAAAAGGCTCTAATACTATAATGGTGGTGCATAAATCACTTGCTTATATCTCTAGTGTGAAGGTTAGAATACAAAAAATATTAAAATAACCATATATACATTAAATTTTTTAAGGGATATACAATGTAAAAAAACATGTAAACTGTGACATCAAATCATAAAATGAGAGGGAAATAAAATGTTAGGAATATATAACTGGCGTGAAAGACCTGAATAGACATTTCTCAAAAGAAGACATACAAGCATATGAAAAAATGCTCAATACCATTAATCATCAGGAAAATGCAAATTAAAATCACTATGAGATGTCACCTCACACTTATTAGGATGATTTAAAAAGACAAAAGAAAATAAGTGTCAATGAGAAGGTAGAGAAAAGGAAACACTTATAAACTGTTGGTGGAAAGGTAAATTGGTTCAGTCATTATGGAAAACAGTATGGAAGTTCCTAAAAATTTAAAAAAATAGAATTGCCATATGATCCAACAATCTTCTGAGCATATAATCTAAGGAAATCAGACAAATATGTTGAAGAGATATTTGCACTATCAAGTTCATTGTAGCATTTTTCACAAGAACCAAGATACAGAATCAACCTAAGTGTCTATCAAGGAATAAATGGATAAAAAAAGGAATGGATATAATGTAATTATACATATGAATATATGAATTACAAACATGAATACTATTACTATAGATGAATACTATTAATATGTAAAATACAAGTATTACATATGAATTATGTATACATATATATATGAATACTATTCAACCTTCAAAAAGAAAGAAATCCTGCCTTTGCAACAACCTAAATGTACTGTTCTAAATAAAGTAAGCAAGGCACAGAAGGACAAATACTGCAAGATATCACTTCATGTGAATCTAAGAAAGTTGAACTCAGAGAGAGTAGAGTGATACCAGGGTCTGAGAGTGGGCAGAGAGTAGAGAAAAACTGGGAAAGGGTACAAGGTTTCAGTCAGACAGGAGGAGTGAGTTCTGGGATTGGTTGCAGGGTGACTGTGGTTGATAATGATAATATTGTATACTTGAGAATTGTAAAGAGAATAGATCATCAATATTCTGATCACCAAAAAATGGGAAGCATAAAAGGTGATGAATCTATTACTTACCTTGAATTTTCAATATGTATGGATATCCAAACATTACATTCTATACCATAAACATATGTATTTCTCATTTATCAGTTAAAAAAAAAAAACCTGGATCAGCTTCGCTGTTGGATATATCATGTAAATATCAAATATTTAGTCACCAGCATTCATAGTGTGAACAACAGAAATAAATTTCCTAAATGTCAGCAAATGCAGGTAAAATAAAATGCAGTGTAAAGGCCAGATATTTGTTCTCGCTTTTCCTATAGTCAATGGTATAAAAAACAGCACGTTCAACCAACAATTTCAGGATCAGCAAAGGAGAAGTAGTATACAAGAAACAGTTTATAACAAGGGGGAGAAAGGTTGAGTTTATTTGAAAAGACAGAATAGGATAGCTAATTCATACAGAATTAATTGAATACCTTCTCCAAGAAGTGGCCTACTCTTAGGAAGTTGAGGATTAAACTAGTTATTTCAAAGTTCCTTCAAGTCCCTTTTTTCAGTGATTCCTGGAACTTTCAAGGACTTATCCAAATGAAAAACATGCCCATGTTGAAGGCAAATTCAACACCAAAAAAAAAGCTTTCTTTCATATCCAGTTCTATCTAGCCTCAGTCCATCTATTCAAGATTCTAGCCCCTCAGATCTCTGAGTCCAAATTTTCATTTAAATATTTTACCTTCTAGAGATGTCTAATAGACTATTTAAGAATTGGCAAAGACTAAAAGAAATATTCTATCACTGATAGTTTTATTTTGGTTAGAAAAATTCACAGGTTATTTTAACTCCTGGCTCTGGGCATTAGCCCATTTTGGAAGAGCAGTTGGAGCTGGAATTTTTTTCTTTACCTTTTCCCTAGGCTATCTGCAAATCATTAAAAATCTGTTCCCAGTTGGACCCATAGTTAATGAACTGTTCACAAAGTTCTGGCATCCCAGTGGCATACTTGGGACTCCTGTGTGATGACACAGCATACCAAAGGACAAGGAAGAAGTGACCTGAAGTGTGTGTAGTCTCACGAGCAGCCATGAATGAAGAGTGTGTTCAATTAAATCTTACAACCCGGAATTACAAATCTGCTTGCACAATATGTTAAAATGTTATCTTTGCTATTTATTATATGCTTACTATCAGTAGAAATAAGATAAACATTTTTTCACCTACTCCATTCATGCTCGATTTTTCACTTCTGAGGCCCATAACTTTAAGGGAAATGAAGGAAAATTGGTTAACAAAGATTTACAGACTTTAAAGAAGAGTTATAGTCCTAATGATTCCATAAAGTTTCAAAGAGATTATATTATGCTTGGAAACCTGAAAGTCCACATTGAGATGGGAACTTCTTATTGTCCTTTGGCCAAGCAACAAGATGAAATATGGGAATAACACAAGCTTAGGAGTCAGAAGACCTGAGTCTTGCCACCGTGGTTTCAGTTTCTTTTATAGGGATGACATGTGCTTTATATACTTGATAGGTTTGCTCTAAGCATTTATGAAACAATGGGCATGAATACTTGTCATAACCAACAAAGTACTTTACAAAATATTTTAATAATCCACTTTCCTATTCATACAGAAAGCAAAATGCATTTTTGATATTTTTATTAAGAGCTTTCAAAATAACTTCTGAAAGATTCTTAATAAAATTATATCAGAATTGTAAGGTAAAGGAGTAACAAGACAGAGCTACCCAAGGAATAAGAAATAGAAAGCTCAAAATGTGGCATCAGAGAGAATACTAGAAATAATTGAATCCTAAGAAAGTTTAGAGGAAAGAAATTCACATTTTTCCACAAGACCCAATTTAAATTTAATTGCTGATTTTAAAACTACAAAGCAGCAAAATATTCATGCAAGTAGAGCTATTTATTGGCCACCTCAGGGCATTTGTCCTTAGATTGGCCCCTTCTTGCATCTTTACAATGTTTTTGGACACCTGTGAAATTCTGAAGGCAAAAGAAAACATCTGCTCACACTCATGCCTCTGGGTCTTATGAGCCAATTTTTTTTAATTAAAGAGGTTATCATAGTTGGTCTTAGATTGGACTGCAAATAGACACCAACAGTAAATTGGAGGGATGAAGTATTATTTTAACTGAGATTATACTAATTCACTAGTGATTTATTGCTAATCAGATGAGAGACCCCTAAATGTCTAAGTGCCTCAGGCCCAAAATGACTTAAACAAGGCCAAAACAATTAAATGTAATTTTCAGCATGAACTAGAAACAATAGTTCAAGACAGTTCAGGGATGCAAATTTTTCAATTCAATCTGGGGGAAAGAGATCCATACTACTTTACAAGATTGAGTTTAAATTAACTTCTATTCAATTTAAATTAAATTTTTCCAAACAAAATTATGACAGCATCTTATTTGCTAAGAAGTCACAGAGAGAAATAGAATTGACTACTTTTCTCTATATTGAATCAATCTTTTCTCTATCTTTCTGTACCTTCATCCTTCTTTTTTTTTTCTGAAAAGAAACTAATATATCTATAAATAAATAGGAAACAACAGAGCTTGGCCTACTGGTCCCATTTCTTACTTTTTGTGCCCGCTGCTAGCCACCACCCCCTCTTCCCTAGCAGTAGTGATAGGGGGAGGTGAGGTTTTATTTGATAAGGTCAAAGGTGAGGATCCCAGGACAATACTGTCCTTTTAATAGTCTTTGGTATGACGAAAACATAAAACCAGAGGCCACATACCTAACTTATCCTCACATACCATCAAGAGCAGTAGGCACTCTCCCACAGTAGCCGCAGGCAGCGGATTCTCACACGTGTCTGCCCTGCAATCACTCCTGTATTTTCATCACCCTGCAGCTTGCTTTTGACTGCTCATCCATCCCTTGTGGTTTTGTCTCATCTGCTGCTTGGAAATAGGAGTAGGCTAAGTCCTATGTTGCACACAAGCTACGTGAGTTTTTATACCCAGATAATATTAAATTATTGCTAATCAGTATGTGATACTAGATAATGTAAGACATGATACATGAAGTTAGCTAGGTTAGACAGACAGTTGTGAGACTGAGATGACTTCAGAAAGTTTGTGGAAAATGTAATTAAAAATAACTTTATTTTTGTGGGGGGAAAAAAGCAAAACAAAACCTGTGCATATGCAGCATCTTTAAAATGTTCATGGGAGAGCCAGGCTATGAAAAACTAAGCATGGGATTTTAAAAAATTGTATAAAACAAACTTTTTAATTTTGTTTTCCAAACAATTTTTGAAATATCCTCTGATATACATATATATCATAACAAAGGAGTGGGAGGTAGATTTTTTAATGATTAATTAACTAATTTGAAAGGCAAAATAACAGACAGAGACCGAGAGAGAGAAAGTTCTTCCATCTTCTGGTTCCACTCCCCGAATGACCTCAACAGCTGGGATCCGGGCCACGCTGAAGCCAGGAGCCAGGCGCTTCATCCGGGTCTCCCACAAGAGCGGTAGGGGTCCAAGTACTTTAGCTACCTTCTGCTGTCTTCCTAGGTGTATTAGCAGGGAGGGGATGGCAACAGAGCAAATGGAACTCCAATCTGAGATGTCAGCATGATGGCTTAACCCACTGTGTCACAGTGCCAGCCCCAGAAAAAAGATACTTCACAGCTACTTCGAAGCAAATATTCTGTTCAGTCTTTTAGTAATGGTATAACTTAGTCAAATTAATCTGTTTCTTCCACTTAAAGAGAGACAATAATAAGGCCTATTCTTGGGGCTGGCACTGTGGCACAGTAGGTAAAGCCTTTGCCTGCAGTGCTGGCATCCCATGGGGGTACCAGTTCTAGTCCTGACTGCTCCACTTCCAATACAGCTCCCTGCTAGTGGCCTGAGAAAGCAGTGGAAGATGGTTCAAGTGCTTGGGCCCCTGCATCCACGTTGTTGACCCAGAGGAAGCTCGTGGCTCCAGCTTTGGATCAGTTCAGCACTGACCCTTGTGGCCATCTGGGGAGTGAACCAGTGAATGGAAGACCTCTCTCTGTAACTTGGCCTCTCAAATAAATAAATCTTAAAAAAAAAATAGACCTAGAAATATTGCAGGGATCTAAATAAGATAGTACATAAAGAATACTTTATCATATGACTGGCGCAAAGAAAGCACCCAATAAGTGTTAACTAGTTTTAACATGGTAAGCATGAGAGACAGTCTCTACACAGGGAGTCAGAGACATTCAGAGGGCCCTGAAGCCTTCTGTTCCTACTCATTCTCCCTTTTCCATATTTCAATGTTAAGACACAAGTATACAAGGTCACTAAACAGCCACATGTGTAATTAACACAAAGAAAATCCAAAGAAATGTTGCAAAAACACTCCAAAGGATTTTTTTTTAAAAAAACACAGATGATACTCCAACTCATCCTACTACTCTTCTGGATAATGCTGGAATCACTCCCCAAGTATGACTACCATAATGACTGAAAAAGTTGGAATTCATGGCCAGTATATGACATTTTCAAAAGGCATGAGAAAAAACAGAGTCTAACATGGAACTAAATAAATTTTAACAGTAGCTGAAATAATAATCTACTCCCTTATCTCCTTAGGATGGAAAATGCTCCCTTCACTTGGACAAAATGCACGTAACAAATGACAAATACCTTGTGTATCTTCTATTATATAAAAGTAAAGATGTATTGCTATTTACATTATAGTGATGATTTCTTTAGCAGTCATTTTTATGATTAAATATTTCATTTTGTGCAAAGTGGAACATATAATGAACCCTTGGGTATACACTACTTAGCTTAAAAAATAAAACCTTACAAATGTAATTGAAGCCCCCCAATGATCTCATTTCCCAATTCCCTTTTCCCCTGGACCCCAAGGTAATCACTACACTGATTTTCATGGTATTTATTCACACGGGATGCATTCTTCAAGGTTACTTTCTCAGGCCAAGTTAAAAGGGTTAGTCTTCTATCAATCTTCAGATTAATTACTCCTTTTGTGCCTCTGGGAAGAATTTATGATGTGGCAAGGTTTAATGATATCCGAATTAGGTACTACTTTTTATTAAATCAAAAAGAGGGGGAAATACCATTTTAAGGCCATTAATGATTGTAAAATGCAACGTCTTTTTAAAAATTCAAGTGTAGGACATTTAGAAACATGTGGGAAACAACCTTTATGGATGTGGGAAGAATTCAAGATTTGGGTCTCAGCAATATGGAAAACTATACATAAAAACCCTCCTGCTAGATCCACAGGAAGTGTTGGGGAAAATTACACAAACTTTAAAAATGCACAGCTGAGATCATACAAAAGAAAAACATCCAGATGCCAGGAATAATGAAGCCGTTGAAAACTGGACCAGCAACTGAGCAGGCTGCCCTTGTGTAGTCCTTGATGGTGCTTGGTGAGTAAGGGTTGGAATCTAGGCATTTGTTTTTTAAGGGACTGCAAATGATAGAAGAGAACTTGGCTCTTGCTAAGTGATGAACTGAAACTAGGGTCCCCCCACAAAGCTGGAAGGGCTAAATTCTCCATCAGAAAAGAAAAAAAAATCTTCCAACCAAAGGATATAATAGACAATAGAGAAACAGTTTATACTCAGACTTTTGATAGGGAAAATAAATCCATTGAGAGTGCATAATATGGGCCTGCCCAATGTACAGAACTGAATTTACATCGAGTGTGGTCTAGGAAGCCGCAAGTCAAGAAATTACAAAGAAATGGGTCCCAGGCCAGGAATCTCCACGGAGAGCACAGGGAAGTAAACCCAAAATTTTTTGGAAGAACATTCTTAACCCATGCTGCACAGGAGTTTTATAAAGCCCTGTTTAAGATAAACTCACAATCCAAGATTTGAAACACAGAGAAAAAAAACCCACAGTAGATGGATTCAGTAGCCAAAAATACCACAGATTGAAACACCCAAAGGATTCACATAATAAAAATGCCTAATAGAGACTATTAAAAATTATGACTATAAGAATTACCACATATTTTAGTATAGAATTCCATAAAATTTGGATGACTATTATAAATTCTGGATTCCTTAATATACATGAATCTTCAAAAATTTAATGGAAATGAATATTATCAAAAAATTATGGGGGCCAGCACTGTGATGTAGCAGCTAAAGCCACTGCCTGCAGTGCCAGCATCCCGTATGAGTGCCAGTTCTAGTCCTGGTGCTCCACTTCCAATCTGGCCCTCTACTATGACCTGGGAAAGCAGTAGAAAATGGCCCAAGTGCTTGGGCCCCTGCACCGCATAGGAGACCAGGAAGAAGTCCTGGCTCCTAGCTTCAGATCAGCCCATTGCAGCCATCTTGGGAGTGAAGCAGTGGATGGAAGATTTCTCTCTCTCTCTCTCTCTCTGCCTTAGCCTTTCTCTAACTCTGCCTTTCAAATAAATAAATAAATCTGTTTAAAAAGTATGTATTAGGAAAAGAAGCACAGAATAGAAAGGAGGCAGTATACAAATCTACAGCCAGACAGAATTTATTCAGAAAAAGTAAATTCGTAGAGGTGAGTGACCAGCTGCCGGCATGCACATTGATGGAACACATGGCAAAGGCCTCAACCCTAGGGGCGAGGCCTTTATAATTTAGGAGGGCTAGGGGTGGGGGTGGAGGTGGGGGAAGGGACAGCAGGCAGAGGTGAATTCCTGGAACTGGTCTTTCAGGTGGCCATGCGGTACCTTGGGAACCTGGGAAAGAATGTGGAGGTAAAAAGGCAATAGGATGTGAGACCCAGCTGAGATCCAAGGGCAAGAAATAAATTTCAATGTTTATCTGTCTTTTGGGCAATGAGTGAGAATGGCTAAGGCTTATGTCCTTGTTCCATCAGTATGGATTTTAGATTTCTTGTACCAAAATATAAATCTTTTAAATTCTATCCACAAATTTTGAAGCACCCTCATAAAAATTGGGACAGCAGCTGTTAGGGAAAATATTAATAACCATGCTTTCATGGGAGATAGAGACAAAATTTGACATAGGAAACACTGAATTACTCATCCCTAATTTTCATTGGTTCTATGTAATAATTTAAAGTTGTGAATGACTTAACAGCTACTCTGGAAAATGCCTCATCTTGGAAATATATAAATTGAGGCTCTTCAACAGTAAATCCAAAAGCATTGATACAGGACAACCCATTGCCCATAGGATCTGGAGGGCATTGGTTTACATATCAAAGCCAATATGGTGGTTTGAAAATAAGGACGTGGTTATAGTACATTCATCTTACATATTATGATTTATATATTTGTAGTGATTCATAGAATAATGGTCAATCTATTCACTTTTTCATTAACTTATTTTATGAGGCTCCCTATAATATATACCTATATAAACATCATAGCATGGTATTTGTTTGATGTTTTTGACCTAAACTTAAACATTCTGCCCATACACATGCAAGCAGTACATGAGTTCTGCGATTACTATATCCAGTCATTCCTTACCATTTCTACTGCCTTGTTCCTGTCTGGCCCCTTATCAAATTACACCTGGATTTAGTCATCAAATTTTTTATTGTAAACCTGTATGTATCATGTAATGTTGTTCAAGGTGCTATTTATTTGAGAAGCTTCAAAACCTATCTTTGCTGCTTCTAGCATTTGCTTTTGTAAGCGAGTCTTACTGACTTAAATTTCTTAAAAGATACACCTTTCTCATATTCTAAAATTTGTCAATGGTTCCCTGAAACTCAGAAGACACAGGACAATTTTTACCTTGATGTTTAAAAGCCTGCCGAAATCCAACCCTGACCTATGTTTCTGAAGCATCCTCTGGCTTCTCCTTAAATGTTTGATTGGTATTGGTTTGGGAGACAATGTCTTTTTTATTTTTTTTAGAAACCTTTCATTTAATGAGTATAAATTTCATGAGTACATCTTTATTTTTTTAAAAAAATCTTTTATTTAATAAATATAAATTTCATAGGTACAGCTTTAGGAATATAGTGGTTCTTCCCCCCATACCCACCCTTCCCACCTCCACTTTCATCCCACATCCTACCCCTCTCCCACCTCGTGCTTCATTAAGATTCATTTTTAATTATCTTTTTATACAGAAGATCAACTTAGTATATACTAAGTAAAGATTTCAACAGTTTGCACCCACACAGAAACACAAAGTATAGAGTACTGTTTGAAGACAATTTTACTGTTAATTCTCATAGTACAACTCATTAAGGAGAGGTCCTACATGGGGAGCAAGTGCACAGTGACACCTGTTGTTGATTTAACAATTGACATTTATAATGGCAGTGATCACCCAAGGCTCTTGTCATGAACTGCCAAGGCTATGGAAGCCTTTTGAGTCCACAGACTCCGTCAGTATTTAGACAGGTCCATAAGCAAAGTGGAAGTTCTCTCCTCCCTTCAGAGACAGGTACCTCCTTCTTTGATAGCCCCTTCTTTCCACTGGGATCTCACTCACAGAGATCCTTCATGTAGGTCATTTTTTGCCACAGCGTCTTGGCTTTCCATACCTGTAATGCTCTCATGTGCTTTTTAACCAGATCTGAATGCCTTAAGGGTTGATTCTGAGGCCAGAGTGCTGTTCGGGCCATTTGTCATTCTATGAGTCTGCTGTATGGCCTGCTTCCAATGTTGGATCATTCTCCATGAGTACATCTTTAGGAATAGAGTGATTCTTCCCACCATACTCACCTTCCCTACATCCTCCTCCCTCTCCCATTCCCAGTCCCATTCTCCATTAAGGTTAATTTTTGGGGCTGGTGCTGTGGCGCAGCAGGTTAATGCCCTGGCCTGAAGTGCTGACATCCCATATGGGCACCAGTTCTAGTCCCGGCTGCTCCACTTCCTTTTTTTTTTTAAATATTTTTATTTATTTATTTGACAGGTAGAGTTACAGACAGTGAGAGAGAGAGAAAGGTCTTTTTTCCGTTGGTTCTCTCCCCAAATGGCCACTATGGGCGGCACTGCACCCATCCGAAGCCAGGAGCCAGGTGCTTCTTCTTGGTCTCCCATGTGGGTGCAAGGGCCCAAGCACTTGGGCCATCCTCCACTGCCTTCCCAGACCACAGCAGAGAGCTGGACTAGAACCCGGCGCCCATATGGGATGCTGGCACCATAGGAGGAGGATTAGCCGAGTGAGCCACAGCGCCAGCCCCCAGCCGGCTGCTCCACTTCCAATCCAGCTCTCTGCTATGGCCTGGGAAAGCAGTAGAAAGTGGCCCAAGTCCTTGCACCCCTGCACCCACGTGGGAGACCCGGAAGAAGCTCCTGGCTCCTGACTTTGGATCAGCGCAGCTCCAGCTGTTGCAGCTGTCTGGGGAGTGAACCAGCGAGTGGAAGACCTCTCTCTCTGTGTCTCTACCTCTCTCTGTAACTCTGTATTTCAAATAAATAAAATAAATCTAAAAACAAAAGATTAATTTTCAACTAACTATATACACCAAAGATCAATCTATACTAAGTAAAGATTTCAAATAATTTCAAATTTGCACACACACACAGTATAAAAAACTGAGAACAAGTTTTACAGTTGAATCCCATAGAACAACTCATTGAGGACAGAGGTCCTGCATGGAAAGTAACTGCACAGTGACTCCTGCTGTTAATTTAGCAATTGACACTCTTATGTATGATGTCAGTGATCACCCGAGGCTCTTGTCATGAGCTGCCCTGGCTATGGAAGCATTTTGAGTCCACAGTCTCTGTCAGTATTTAGGCAAGGCCATGGGCACAATGGAAGTTCTCTCCTCTCTTCAGAGAAAAGTACAACCTTCTTTAATGGCCCCTTCTTTCCACTGGGGTCTCAGTCACAAGATCCTTCATGTAGGACATTTTTTTGAACCACAGTATTGGCTTTCCATGCCTAGAATGTTCTCATGAACTTTTTGGCCAGACCAGAATGCCTTAAGGGCTGATTCTTAGGTAAGAGTGATATTTAAAGCAAATATCATTCTATGATTCTGCTGTGTGGATTGCTTCTCATGTTGGAACATTCTCTCCGTTTATTTCTATTATTATTACCAGGTACTTGTTCTTATTTATATGATCCCTTTAACACTTAATCCTCTCTATATGATCACTTTAATACTTAATATGGTCACTTTAACACTTAAGATGGCATTTTTACCATTCAGCTTAATGGGATTTGGGGTCCTATGGGAAGTTTTTAAACTGTACCCTTAGAAGTAAGTCTGTGGGTATGTATGCAGAACTATAGAACTTTACAATTACAAACTTCCTCCTTTCTCTCATTTCCACTCTTATTTTTTACCAAGACCTAGATTTCAATTGTCTTTATGCACATATGATTAATTCTGTTAGGTAAAGAGTACAACCAGTGGTATTAAGAAAGAAAAAGGAAAATAGAACTGTTCTCAACTGTCATGAGGGCTGTTCAAGTCATTGCTTTTCAGTTTCAGTTTCACTTTTTCAGCTTTCCTTTTAGGTGCTCTCTTAGTTATCACAGATAAGGGAGAACATATGGTATTTTTCCCTTTGGGACTGGCTTATTTCACTAAGTATGATGTTTTCTAGATTTATCCATTTTGTTCCAAATGACTGGATTCCATTTTTTTAACCATGTGTAAATATTCCATGGAATACATATCCAATAATTTCTTTATCCAGATTTCAGTTGATGGACATTTAGGTTGATTCCATGTTTTAGCTATTGTGAGTTGAGCTGCAATAAACATGGGAGTGCAGATAACTCTTTTATTTGCTGATTTCATTTCTCTTGGATAAATTCCCAGGAGTGTGATGACTAGGTAGTATAGCAGGACTATATTCAGATTCCTGAGATATCTCCATACTGTCTTCCATAAAGGTTTTACCAGTTTACATTCCCACCAAAAGTGGATTAGGGTATCTTTTTCTCCACATCCTCGCCAACATTTGTTGTTTGTTGATTTCTTTATGAGAGCCATTCTAACTGGGGTGAGGTGAAACTTCATTGTGGTTTTGATTTGCATTTCTCTGATGGCTGGTCATCCTGCGCATTTTTCACGTGTCTGCGGGCCATTTGGATTTCCCTTTTTGAAAAATGCCTCTTTAAGGCTTTGGTCCATTTCTTAACTGGGTTGTTTTGTTGTTTTTGTGGAGTTTCTTGATCTCTTCATATATCCTAATTATTAATTCTTTATCTGTTGCATAGTTTGCAAATACTTTGTCCCATTATGTATGTTGCCTCTTCACTTTGCTGAGTGTTTCTTTTGTAGCACAAAAGTTTCTCAATTTGATAGAATCCCATTTGTGAATTTTGGCTTTGATTGCCTGTGCCTCTGGGGACTTTTCCAAGGATTCCTTACCTATGCCAGTGTCTTGCAGGGTTTCCCCAATGCTCTCTAATAATTTGATGGTATCAGGTCATAGATTTGTGTCTTTAATCCATTTGAATGGATTTTTGTGTAAGGTGTGAGGTAGGGGTCTTGCTTCATACTCCTGCATGTGGAGATCCAGTTTTCCCAGCACCATTTGTTTAAGAAACTGTCCTTGCTCCAGGGATTGAGCTCAGCTTCTTGGTTGAATATAAGTTGGTTATAGATGTTTGGATTGATTTCTGGCATTTCTCTTCTTCTGTATCATTGATCTATCCATCTGTTTTTGTGCCAGTACCAGGCTGTTTTGATTAGAACTGCCTTGTAGTATGTCTTGAAATCTAGTATTGTGATGCCTCTGGCTTCATTTTTGTGGTATAAGATTGTTGTAGCTATTCAAGGTCTCCTGTGTTTCCAAAAGAATTTCAGCATCATTTTTTCTAGTTCTGAGAAGAATGTCTTTGGCATTTTGATTGGTATTGCATTGAATCTGTAAATTGCTCTTGGAAGAATGGACATTTTGATTATATCAATTCTTCCAATCCATGAACATGTAAATTTTTTCCATTTTTTGAATCTTCTTCTATTCATTTTGTAATGTTTTTAATTCTCATTGTAGAGATGTTTGACTTCCTTAGTTAAGTTTATTCCAAGCTGTTTTTTTTTTTTTTTTTTAGCTGTTGTGAATGGGATTCATCCTAGAAGTTCTTCCTCAGCCATGATGGCATTAACTCTGCATACAAAGGCTGTTGTTTTTTGTGTATTGATATTATATTCTGCTACTTCGAAAGGCAGTGTCTTTCAAATATGCCATGTAGATTTCTGCTTACCTGAGAGACAGACTGATTCCAGGTATATTGTGTTTAGCAAAAACATGTAAGAAACATAAAGATATAAAAGGAGAGCAAGTAAAAGTATGGAAAAAGACATAACATTCAAACACTAAGTAAAAGAAGATTGGTATGGCTTTATTAGACTGGACAAAGTAGATTTTATGACTGAAAATATTACTGGAGATAAATAGTTGTTCTTCAAAATAAGCATACTTCATAAGTACATTTTATAAACACCTCATAATTTCTGGTTTGATCTATCAGAAACTAAAATTGTAGATATATATGTACTTAGTAACATAACCTCAAAATACATAAAGAGAAAGCTGAATGAATTTCAAGGAAAAGCAGACAATCAATCATGTGGAATTTTTTCATACAAATTTCCAGTTAACTTACAGAACAAGCTGACAAAGTCAGTAGAATATAAAACATTGGATGATTCTGTTAATTGACTAACAGAACCTGAACTCCCAAACTACAGGATAAATACTATCTTTATGAAATGTTAATAAAAATTGGGTATATGCTGGGCTATGAAGCTAGTGTCAACAAATTTCAAAAAATGTCCTCTGATCACAAAGAAAATATTCCCAATATCAATGATAAATGGATACTTTGAAAATCCCTACATATATTGGAATAACATTAATAAATATGCTTCTAAATAACCTAAGGGCCACATAAAAACATTATAATAGAAATTAGAAATATTATAATTTATTATAATGAATAATTGTGTATAAAAACATATAAGATCATCCAGAGCTCTTCTTGGAGGAAAATTAACAACTTTAAGCACATATCGTAGAGTAGGAAGCTGCAAATCATTAATATAATCATTATCTTAAAAGTAGAAAGGAAAGGCAAGGTAAGCTCCCCACAAAATAAAGAGTGGAAATTAGTGAAAGAAAACAAATACATTCAAAAGAAAGGATAAAGTCAAAAGTTTGTTCTTAGAAAAGATGAAAATATTTGAAATGTTTTTATGAGATACTGAATAAAGATGAAAAAAGAGAGTTCACAAATAACTAATATCAGAATTGAGCAGGGGTTTAACCCAACAGAACCATATATAGTATAAAGATCATAAAATGATATGAGTAAATTTGAAAATGTAGATGAAATGGTTCAACTCCAGAAAAAATATAAATTGTCAAACTTATATGAAAGGAGGCACAAAAATCTAAGTAGTTCACTATTTAGATTTAGAAAGCATATTTATAATTGTATACTCCCTGGTGAATTTTATCAATAATTTAAATTCTACTTGCACACGAAGTCATCTAGAAAGTTGCAAAATGCCACAATTTTTAAACATTTATATTGAATTGTATTCGTTGTTTATTGAACATTAAATCAATCATCTCTCCTGAAATAATTTCAATTTAATCACCAAATTTGGTTTACTGGTAACTTATTCAGGAATGTCACCTATATGCATCATAAGATTCTAGAATCACAAATGAGATTGACCTGTAATATTTCTTTTTTGCACTTTCCTTGTCATATTTTTGTATTGAGGTTATTTGGCTCTGTGAAATATGAAGTTTTAAAACACTTTTTATTGCCACTTGAGAATTTTAATATGGCTTCTCATGCCAAATCTGATATCATCTTGGACAGTGGTAGGTCCAGGAGTATTATGCTTTCTTCCTCCTGATGGCTTCTCATCACATCATTTTGGATATCTAAGCAGGGGTTCTCTTTGAAATCCAACTATTTATGAGCTCTTTCTTGTCTTTGCAAATTTGTGAATATTCCATGCACTTATGGCACACAATTTATAAATCAATTTATTCAAACGAACATAGCCAATACCACTCTTTACCTCTAACAGAACTGAAATGTTTGGAAACCCACCAAGCATGTTTATCCACACCAACACTGAAATTGCTATAGATACCTAATACTTTTGGTTGAGGCCCATTGGCTCTACCTTTATTTCTTTTTTCCTTGTTGAACTTTGCCAAGTGGTTCCACTATATCATAGTTGATTCCAACAATGACACATTTACCATATAACCATTTTACAGTGAGATTTTTGTTATTTATATTAAATCTGTAATAATATGACCCTCTTCTTTTTACATCACTGTTTTCAGTTTCAGGGGAAAATTGCTTAGTCTGTTTTCCTTATAGTGCCAATAGCTTTTATTCCTATATTTTTGAAGGTGTACCAAGGAGTCATAGCCAGTGAATAGATGGTTAAAAAAAAAACAGAATCTAATTATGGATTTTCTACCACTTCAAGCATTTGTGGAACAACCTTACTCCCAAGCATAGAGGAAACAACCTGTCAGCAAATACCCACAAGTGGCAATGTGTTACAGTCGGCATAGGGTACTGCACATCACTATGTAGTACACATTGTCCCAGTGACTTATTTGTAGGTCACTTTAGAAAACTGATAATTTGAAATACAGTACATTCCTCAAAATTATGGTTTTGTCCTAGAAAATACATTCATGGATACATTTTTTAAATTACTTAACAGCTATGTATGTAATCACTTTTAGTTGAACATTAAATAACAGTAACTTTTGAAGTAAAGCTTATGCCATTTTCACAATGAATTTAAAAATATTTTCAATGTTATATTCACCTATGACTTTTCTCAAAAGACTGAGACTCTAAATATTTGTTTCATTTTTAAAGATTTGTTTTTTGCTTTGAAAGAGAGAGAGGAGAAACAGAGAAAGAAAATCCATTCACTGGTTCACTCCCCAAATGACTACGACAGCCAGGGCTGGGCCAGGCTGAGGCAAGGAACCCAGAACTCCCTCTGGCTCTCCCATGTAGGTGGCAAGGGCTCAAGCACTTGATCTGTCATGTGCCTCCTCCCAGGATGCATTGACACGAAGCTGGATTGGAAGAGGAGTAGCTAAGACTCAAATCTGCACTCCAAATTAGGATATGGGTGTCCCAAGCCTCAGCTTAATCTGCTGTATCACAACACCAGCCCCATCACATTTATTTCCAAGTACCATAAGTGGTATATTTATTGGCCAACTTGAGTTTTCACAGGTGTCATATGTGTAGGATGATGGGACACAGTAGGTTAAGACAGTATGGTCCTGATGTAAAAAGCAGGCAAACGGAACAGAATAGAAAGCCCAAACACACCTCACATAAGAGGGCGCATCAAAACATTGGGGGGGAATGGAATTAAAAGTTTAGTTTATTTTGATGCAAAAAATTTTGAAATCCAAGTATATAAGTGATCTTCAAAAAGCTCATGGAAATACATATTATGGAAAAAACTGTGTAGACTTTAAGATTATTTCTTTGCAATTTATTTTGATCTTTTAATTTAATTTTCCACCCTCTTTCAAGTACCTTTGTATATGAATACTTGATTTCAAATGAATATGGCATTACAGAGCATTGGGAAAAGGGTCTTCAAATAATAGTACTGAGTAAATTAAATAGCTATATCGGGAGAACAATTTAACCCCTATCATCTGAAACAGACTGCAGGTTCAAAGTAATTCAGTAGAACTTCTAGGAGACAATATAGGAGAAAAAAGGCAATATATGAAAAAGTTAACTTAGCAAATAAAATACCTGAAATAACTTGAAAAAGACTGATAAACTGGATTATACTAAAAATGAGAATTTCTTTTCATAAAACTCATCTTTTTAGATGAGTATAACTGAAGTATAACTGAAAAGTTTAAGTTATATATATTCAAAATGTATAATATGATGTTTTGGTCTGCATATCTATTATGAAATCATTATAATTCATTAGCTCATATAGTTACTTTTTGTATGAGTATGTTGATAAAAACAAACGAGGCAACCCAGAAACCATGAGGGGATAGTTACAATACTTAAAACTGGCAGAATTTATATCCAGGAAATATGAGGCCCTTTTATAAGTCAATATGACAAATAAAGACATCTTAAAATATGAGCAAAAGACTAGGATATTTCACAAAAGAGGCCATCCAAATTTCAGCAAACATGAATAGTGGCCTAACCTCATTAGTTATCAGGGAAAAGAAAATTAAAAATATATTAAGATAATACCATATTTACCAAAATGGCTAAAATTAAAATAACTAACAAAAATACTAAAGATTGGCACAAAGCCGGCGCCGCGGCTCACTAGGCTAATCCTCCGCCTTGCAGCGCCGGCACACGGGGTTCTAGTCCCAGTCGGGGCGCCGGATTCTGTCCTGGTTGCCCCTCTTCCAGGCCAGCTCTCTGCTGTGGCCAGGGAGTGCAGTGGAGGATGGCCCAAGTGCTTGGGCCCTGCACCCCATGGGAGACCAGGAGAAGCACCTGGCTCCTGCCATCGGATCAGCGCGGTGCGCCGGCCGCGGCGGCCATTGGAGGGTGAACCAATGGCAAAAGGAAGACCTTTCTCTCTGTCTCTCTCTCTCACTGTCCACTCTGCCTGTCAAAAAAAAAAAAAAAAAAAAAAAAAAAAAAAAAAAAGATTGGCACAAATATGGAGAAACAGAGATTTGTTATATCCTGCTGCTGAAATGTGAATGAGTACCTATGTTTTGTAAAATGATTTGGCGTTATCTACAAAACACTAGCATAGGGGCTGTCCTTGTGGCATAGTGGGTTAATCTGCCAACAGCAACCCATATGGGCATTGGTTTGAGACCCAGCTGCTACACTTCTGATCCAGTTCCCTGCTAATACACCTAGGAAAGCAGTGGAAGATGGCCCACATGCTTGGGCCTCTGTATCCACGGGGATACCTGGAAGAATCTTCCAGCTCTTGGCTTTGGCCTGACATAGCCCTGGCCATTGCAGGCATTTCAGGAGTTAAACAAGTGGATGGAAGGTCTCTTTCTTTTCTCTCTCTCCTCTACCTCTCTCTTTCTCCCTTTCTTCTTCTCTGTCTCTCTCTTTCTCTTTTCTTCTCTGTATCTCTGCCTTTCAAATAAAAATGTCTAAAAAAAACCCCTATAAGCATAGCCTTTGAACCATATATTTAGCTCATATATACATTTATAACAGAAGTCCACAATATGAGTGAAAAGACAAGTACTAGAATTTCATGGTAGCATTATTTGTAATACTCTCAAACTGAAAACAACCCCAATCTCCAACAATAGTGGCATATGTAAACAGTAAATAAACCATGATATATTCCTACAACTGAATACTATATATGTGTGTATATATATATATATATATGGTGACATATGTTTTAAAAACTATGCTGAATAAAAGAAAGCCAACATACACACACATACACACAGTGTTTTGTACATTTGTGTGTATATGTGTGTATATATATATATATGCATATCTACATAGTGTATATGACATAAAACATAGATGAAACTAAATTACAGCATTTAACTCTGGACAGGGGTTACCCTTGCAGTCGAGGAAGAAAACAGTGGTTGAGAGGGGACCCAGAGGGTAATGAGGTGTGCTAATCTTTGATATGTTCATGAGTGTCCGCTTTAACTTATTCATTGAGCTGGTCTTGGTGCATTTCACTATATATACAGTATACCACACACACAGAGACATTTACAAAGGAAAAAGGCTAACCAAACCAGTCAAGGATCACAGTAGACAGGATTCAAGTGCTCACATAATCACTTCTTTTCAGCTTGCAAATAATAAAGAGAAAGTTATTCACATGTTATATCTTGCCATTAAAATGGTTTCTTCTATTTACTAGCTACAAAAAGAGCCTATGTAAAATGATTAATATTATTTAAAACAAGAAACTGTGCTTACAATATATTTTTGTTTCCTGCAAATCCCTAGCATATTTCATACTCCATTTGACATGCCATAAAAAGGGATTATAGTATAAATAATATTGTTTCAAAGACTTCTTCCATTTTAAAAGAAGGCTTTCCTGCTTTGAATCCAAAAAAGTAATTAGACTTAAGAAAAGCACGAATTAGACCCAAAGGAACCAAGTTGTATTCCTATTAATGATGATTTTGTTTCAACACAAAGCACAGCATATTCCAGGAACTCCAATTTTATTTTTGTGGTGGCCACTTGAGAGGCTTATTTGGAACAGTGTCTGATTTCTGATGATCTTTCTTACAAGTGGATTTTTCTAAGAATTCCCTTTATTATCTAACTCTCTGGAATGGAAGGAGATACTGGAACAATGGATCAAAACTGGGTGGACAGTTTCAGGATTCCACAAGCATCATCCTCCAGGGAATGCCCTTTGGAAAAGCACAGGCATCTACCCACCTTTCTACCCAAGGCAAACTTCTGATGGACCTCTCCATGGCCCAATCACAGCTCATTTATATATGCCAAATCATAACTAAGTGTTTTGAATTATATAAAATTATTGCATCAAAAATGTGATTATCCCAGAGTCTCTTTCGTAACTCTCATAGTGTTAGACTCCCCAAATTGCCCCTTTCCTCCTCCAGCGCTTTGATAGACAAGAATTATATAAGGGCCTGGCTACAGAACTACCACTCCCCTAGACTAATAGGATAAGATAAACGTCACCCCACCCTATCCAACTCTTTGTCCCATTCTTAAGGTTGTTACTCATGTTGACACCCTGCTGTACTGCAGTCCGAATATATCCACCTAACTCCACAAATCTGTTCATTTCCATGCCTAAAATGCTTTCCTAATTCAGTTCTCTCTGGTTAGAGCTGCACATCTTTCTGGAACCAGAAGGCAAACATAGGAACACTTCTTCCCCACGCCTTCTGCTTCCAGCTGGCAGGAAATTCAGTTCCTTGACTCTGAGCCTCTCTCTCCCATTCTTGGGCTGATAGACTCACCTGCTTTGTCAGTACAGAAAGAGTAACAAGACTATACAGCTCAACTCCTCCTTCTAGGGAGCTGCCCGTGCTAGTCAGCACAACCAGCTTTGTTGTGAGTGTCAAGGATTCATTATTTAGAAGCCCAGCTTGCCAAAAACTTAAAAACACATCCATTAATGTGTTGTCTGTCAGGAAGGAAAGTTATATTTTGGCCTTTATCTTTACTATTTATTTCTCAACTTGCAAAGAACTTAGGACGATATGAATTTCTGACTGTCCATAAGAATCTCACTGACTATACTGGACATTGGTAATATCTGCCCTTATTAAGAGAATGCTAATCTGTTTTATTCACTGGCATCCTAATTACATGGCAATGTCTCTGTGTAGTCCTCATTACAACCAGAGTGGAAGTTTTTATGAATAAGAGGTACGTTTTCTACTTGTTTTGGACAAGGAATCGCTAGAAGTTTATGGAAAAGGCATGTTATGAGAAAATAATGCTTGGATTTCAAAAACAATTTTTGCACAAAAATATACTTATCTTTTAACTTCACTTTCCCAGGTATTTTTTTGAAGTAGCCTTGTAGTCTATATAGGATTTAAGGCATTCAATAATATATGTTGATCCTTTTATAAGTTATGCAATATTTTCCTTCTGAAAAATATGAGACTGCTTCAAAGAGTTATTGGAAAAATGAACTAAAAGATGTTTATTTTGGTACAAACGTTTTTTCAAACCCATGCATACTCTTCAGAATATACATTTTTTGTGAACTTTTCCAAGGCCCCTCAAATGTGCTATAATTGGTTACAGAGCTATAAACATCTTATTTATTTGATAGCACTGAGAAATCAAGTATCTTAAAAATTAACTCTGGATTATTCCCCCTTTTAAATAAATCTCTATAAAATATACTGCATACTTTCCGACCTTAGTAAACTTCATAAGCCAAGCTATAATCTTTCTTCATTGGCTTCGAGTTACTAAAATGCTCAATATAATAATTTTACTAAAGATGGTTTAGAATAGAAACTGCTACTCCTGCAATTAGAATAGAGAAAATTTACCCAAAGTGAACTAAGAGAACAATATAGAGAGAAGACAAGTTTGGATCTAGAAAAATAATGATTATAAAATTCCAAAAGGCCAAGAAAGGACAGAAGTCAGAAAAAAGTAGCCACCATCAGCTATGGGATTCAGAGTTAGCATCAGAAGTAGGAAATAGGCCTAGCAGAGTGGCTTGGGACTGAAGTCAATGCCTAAGAATGTGCTGGAATTTACTTTTTAGCCTGAGGCTCAGCGCCTATTTCTGGGAATGAGCTTGTGTCTTAAGGAACTCACAGGGCTGTGCCACAACTATTCTTGCTTGCAAGGTAGAAGGCTTTTTATCAGGTGTTCTTTTCTTTTTTGGTCAGATGGAAAACTCAAGATCTAGTTTTAATATTCTGCCAGAGCTCAAAAGGACAAACAAGCAGAGTGAATCCAGCTAAAAAGGTGGGTGTAGCAAACATCTACTCTAACATTTACAGAATTTAGAAATTCCTACTGCTCCATGTGACAAAGTGCTATATAATTGCTATGAGTATTATAGTGACCTGATAACATGCAATAGATGATAAAATATAGATGCTGCAAAAGGGATTTTGAAGTCACCACACACATAGTGTAGCATAACTAGCTCTTATCTTCCCAAGTTCAGCAGAACTGATGAAGAGGGAAAGCAACCATTTCTCCCTCATAGATTTCTCAGAATGGTACAAACCAGAGATAAAATAACAACAGCAATAATACTTTTATCAAATGCTGTTTGCCAGGCACTGGTGCTAAGTGCTTGTATTTACCATCTCATTTAATTCTGAGTTGCACTTCTATTATTTCCACTTTGCAGATGGTGATGGCAACATTTGAGGATGCTGTGTGTGGCAGATGCTGTGCATTGTCCACCTAACATCCAGTCCTCTTTCTTGAATAAAGAATATTCTTCATTTTAAGATGTTGCTTTCAGGGAGCAGTATGTACAGCTCAAGGAAATGAAGCATTTGCCTAAGCCAAGGATGCCCATCCTGTGCCCTGCTTTCCCTTTCTCTTCTCAGGAGGAGGTGGCCATGTGCCCCAGGTCTTACCAGAGACACAGGAAGTGTTCCGGAGGCTTCCGGGGAAGCTTTTTCTTATCAGGTAGACAGATGTGACCAGTGCCACTCTATTTCTCACTCAGAAATCAATGTAATAGCAAGAGCTCTTGTGACTGGCTTTTAACCATGATTGAACAATCTAAAATTCTCAGAAAGCCCCTGTGTGATTGCATAGCTGGACCAAAGAAGTAACCACAGACCTCCAGACTTGTTTAAACATTTAAGAAAGACAAAAATTCTTACTGGGGCCAGCCTGCAACACCTGCATCTAATATGAAAGCACCAGTTAGAGTTCTGCCTGCTCCACTTCCAAACCAGCTCCATGCTTATGGCCTGGGAAAGCAGTTGAAGATGGCCCAAGTGCTTGGTCCCCTGCATCTGCACTGGAGACCCGGAAGAAGCTCCTGGCTTAGGATCAGCCAAGGTCTGGCCGTTGTGACAATCTGGGGAGTGAAATAGTGGATGGAAGACCTTTCTGTCTCTCTGCTGTGTAAATAAATCTTTTTAAAAAATAAATCTTAAAAAAAATTCTATGAAGATTGAGTCATGAAGAAATAGAAAACCTGAATACACTAATAATGAGTGATGAAACTGAATCATTAATAAAAAATCTCCCTTGAAAAATAAAAGTCCAGGACCAGATGGCTTTATTGCCAAATTCTACCAAGCATTTGAAGAAATAACACCAATTCTTCTCAAATTATTTCAAAAAATTGAAGAGAAGGGAATTTTACCAAGCATATTCTTTGAGGATGGGATCACCCTGATACCCAAACCAAAGACAAAACAAAAAAAGAAATCTCCAGGCCAATATCCTTGATGAACATAACTGCAAAAATCCTCAACAAAAACAGTACCAAACTGAATTCAAAAGCATATTAAAAAGATTATTCATCACAATCAAATGGGATTCATCCCATGCAAGGAGGTTTCAACACATGTAAATCAATAATGTGATATAGTACATCAACAGAATGAAGAACAAAATCTGTATGATCTTCTCAATAGATGCAGAAAAAGCATTTAATAAAACTCAACATCACTTCATAATTAAAACTCTGAACAAATTAGTGTGGAAGGAATGTACCTGAACCTAATAAAGCTCATATAGAACAAGGCCCCAGCAGACAAGCCCCATGAATGGAGAAAAGCTGAAAGCTTTCTCAAACTGGGCAAGAAGATGGTGTGCACTTTTACCACTTTGATTTAACACAGTATTGAAGTCCGAGCCAGGACTATCAGGCAGGAGAAAGAAATAAAGGACATCCAAATTGGAAAAGAGGAAGTCAAAAAAAATTTTTTTGCAGATAGCATGATCTTATATATCAAAATACCAAGAAAAAACTAATAGAATTAATAGATAAGTTTAGCAAAGTGGCAGGATGCAGAACCAATACTCAAAAACCAGCCACATTTCAATACACCACCAAAGAGTTATTTGAAAAAGACATCATGAAAGCAATCCCAATGACAATAGCTATAAGAAAATAAAATAACTGGGAAAATTGAATCAGTGAGGTAAAAATGGTCTAAAATGCAAGCTACAAAACACTGATGAAAGAAATTGGAGAGAATGCACACAAGAAATAGAAAAACATTTCATGTTCACAAATCGGAAGGATCAAAGTTGTTAAAATGACCTTACTAGCAAAAGTAATCTACAGATTCAAGGCATTCCCTTCTAAAACAACAATATCACTTCCCACATAAGAGAGAAAACAATCATAAAATTCATATGGAACCATGAAGACCTCCAAATAGCCAAAGTAATGTTGAACAAAAAGAACAAAGGGGATGGAATTACACTACATGGGTTTAAAATATATGACAAAGATATAGGAATCAAAACAGCATGCTGTTGGCATCAAAATAGACACATAGGACAATGGAACAGAATAGAAAGCCAAAGTAAACTTATGAACCCATACCCAAGAAATCCTCAGCAAAGGTGCCAAGAGCAAGAATTAGGGAAAGAACAGTCTCTTCGAAACATGGTGCTGGTAAAATTAGATATCTATATGCATATCTCATTACATAGAAAAATAAAATGGATTAAAGATTTAAATATAAGACCTGAAACTATGAAACTACTAGAAGTAGACCTAGGGGAATCACTTCAGTACATTGGAATAGGCAAGTTCTTGTTGTTGTTTTAATCTAAGACCCTAAAAGCACAGGAAGCAAAAGCAAAAACAGACAAGTGTTATTACATCAACAGTGAAGACGCAACTTACAGAATGGAAGAAAACATTTGCAAACTATACATCTGACAAGAGGTATCCAGTATCCATAATATATATGGAACTCAAAAAACTAAACAAAAAAATCAACTTGAAAAAATGGGCAAATGATACGGGATATTACTCAAGAAGATAAATTTATTTTATTAAAGATATTTATTTATTTGAAAGAGTTACAGAGAGAAAGCGAGGCAGAGAGAGGTCTTCCAGCCGCTGGTTCACTCCCCAGATGGCTGC
Organism: Oryctolagus cuniculus; assembly: GCF_051225735.1. Lineage (NCBI taxonomy): Eukaryota > Metazoa > Chordata > Mammalia > Lagomorpha > Leporidae > Oryctolagus > Oryctolagus cuniculus. The sequence continues at coordinate 49,348,558 of NC_142874.1, read as the reverse complement.
AATGGCCGGAGCTGTGCTGATCCAAAGCCTGGATCCGGGAGCCTCTTCCGGGTCTCCCATGTGGGTGCAGGGGCCTAAGGACTTGGGCCATCTTCCACTGCTTTCCCAGGCCATAGCAGAGAACTGGATTGGAAATGGAGCAGATGGAACTGGAACCAGCACCCATATGGGATGCCAGCACTGCAGGTGGCATCTTTACCCAGTACGCTACAGTGCCAGCCTCAATAAATTTATTTTTAAAATGTTCAAGATCAATTGCCATCAGGGAAATACAAATCAAAACTGTGAGGTATCACTTTCACTCGTGTCAGAAGGGCTATTATCAAAAATACAGAAGATAATGAGGGCTGGCTGGTGAAGAAATGGAGAAAAGGGAGCCCTTACGCATTGTTGATGAGAATGTAAATTAGTAGCCTATGGAAAATAGTATGTAGGTTCCTTAACAAGTTAAAAATAGAACTACCATATGATCCAACAATCGCACTACTGGGTGCATATCCAAAGGAAATGAGATAGTATGTTGAAGAGACTTATGTACTCCCATGTTTATTGCAACACTATCCACAACAGCCCAAACTAAAATCAATCTAAATGTCGATCATTTAATTAATAACAGTTAGAGGCTGGATAGAGTAGGGAGAACAGAGGGAATGGGAAAATGTTGGGAAGGAAAAATAAGTTCTCACGTTTGACTTCACAGCAGGGTGGCTATGATAATGTACTACATATTTTAAAAGTGCTAAAAGAAACTATTTTGAATGCTTGCACTTCAGAGAAATGGCAAATGTTTCAGGTGACAGGTAAGCATACTGATTTGAACATTATACAATGTGCACACAAATTGAAACATGTTGTACTCCATAAATGATTTTGTGTCAAATTGGCAAATAAAAGAGCTGTCTACGCCTCAATGTTTATTGCAGATCAATTCACAATAGCTAAGACATGGAATCAACCTAAATGGCCATCAACAGAAGACTGGATAAAGAAATTATGGGATATGTACTCTATAGAATACTATACAGCAGTTTAAAAAAATGAAATCCGGTCATTTGCAACAAAATGGAGGAATCTAGAAACATCATGCTGGGTGAAATAAGCCAGTCCCAAAGGAACAAATATCACATGTTCTCCCTGATCGGTGATAACTAACTGAGCACCTAAAAGGAAACCTGTAGAAGTGAAATGGACACTATGAGAAACAACATCTTAATCATCCCTTGTCCTGACTGTCGAGGAACAACTTACTATTTTATTCCTTTTAGTATTTTTTTTGTTCTACTTAATACCATTGGTTGAACTCTGTAATTAACACACAATTATTCTTAGGCATTTAAAATTAACTGAAAAGTGATCTGTGTTAAATATAAGAGTGGGAATAAGAGAGGGAGGAGATGTACAATTTGGGATATGCTCACTCGGACTTACCCCTAATGGTAGAGCTAGAAATGTGCCAATGGATTCCAATTCAATCCCATCAAGGTGGCATGTACCAATGCCATCTTGTTAAAGTGATCAGTTTAAGTTCATAATTGATCAAAAAGATAGAATTAAGTGTAAAAGGGATTGCATAAATAAGACTAGTGTCTGCAAATAATAATTGACAGAATTAAAAAGGAGAGAATGATCCAACATGGGAAGCAGGATACACAGCAGACTCACAGAATGACAAATGCCTTAAACAGCACCCTGGGCTCAGAATCAGCCCTTTAGGCATTCAGATCTGGTTAAAAAGCACATGAGAGTTTCACAAGCATGGAAAGCCAAGACGCTGTGGCAAAAAAATGACCTAAATGAAAGATCTCTGTGAATGAGATCCCAGTGGAAAGAATGGGCCATCAAAGAAGGAGGTACCTTTCTCTAAAGGGAGGAGAGAACTTCCACTTTGAATATCTCCTTGTTTAAATAAGATTGGAGTTGGTGAACTCAGGAGACTTCCATAGCCTTGGCAGCTCATGACAAGAGCCTTGAGTGATTACTGACGTCATAAATAAGAGTGTCAATTGTTAAATCAACAATGGGAATCACTGTGCACCTATTCCCCATTTAGGATCTCTGTCCTTAATGTGTTGTACTATGTGAATTAACGGTAAAATACTACTCAAACAGTACTCTATACTTTGTGTGTCTGTGTGGGTGCAGTCCGTTGAAATCTTTATTTAGTATATACTAAGTTGATCTTCTGTATATAAAGATAATTGAAAATGAATCTTGATGAAGGATGGGATGGGAGAGGGAGTGGGAGATGGGATGGTTGTGGGTGGGAGGGAGGTTATGGGGGAAAAAGCCTCTAATTCAAAAGTTGTACTCTGGAAATTTATATTTATTAAATAAAAGTTAAAAAAAACACAAAAAATTAATATAAGAACTTATTTTTTTTCTTTCTTTAATTTATTTGACAGTTAGACAGTGAGAGAGACAGAGAGTAAGGTCCTCCTTCCGTTGGTTCACTCCCCAAATGGCCGCTACGGCTGGCACACTGCGCTGATCCGAAGCCAGGAGCCAGGTGCTTCCTCCCGGTCTCACATGCGGGTACAGGGCCCAAGGACCTGGGCCATCCTCCACTGCACTCCCGGGTCACAGCAGAGAGCTGGACTGGAAGAGGAGCAACCAGGACTAGAACCCAGTGCCCATATGGGAACCAAGTGAGCCACGGCACCGGCCCCTAATATAAACGTATTTAAGCTACTGGTAGGGGTTTCTGTTATTCATAACGAAATGTAATCTTGCCCCAATAATTTTCCAAAATCGAACTATAAGATGTGATAATATTTGTCAATGAAAAATTCTATAAAAAGAAATGAGTACTTATTACATGCCTACTAGAAGTTGAGACCTGAAACAAGGCAAATATAGAGATAAAAAAGATTTCTTGACTTTATCAGAAATTTACATGGTAAAACCTTCATAAATTAATATGCAACAGGCATATCACTTAAGTGCTGAGAGGACTTAGAATAAAAGAACAAACAAAAATATAGGGATTAAACTTAGGCAAATAAAAGACTCCAGGAAGTGATTTTGGAGTGATACAAATCAGTAGAATGGTGACAAGACTGGGGCTGGCGTTGAGGTACAGAGGGTTAAGCTGCCGCCTGTGACATCAGCAGCCCCTATGAATGGTCAGGTGTTTCTAATTCTGATCCAGTTCCCTGGCCAGTGTGCTTGGGAGGGCAGCTCTCAAGTACTTGGGGCAAAGCCACCTATGAATGAGATCTGGATGGCCTTCCAAGCTCCTGGCTTCAGCCTGACCCAGCCCCTGCCATTGTAGCCATCTGGGGAGTGACCCAGCAATGGAAGATGTTTGTTTCTCTCTCTCGCTGTAACTCTTTCTTTCGAGTGAACAAATCTTACATATATTATAAAAAATACGATGACAAGATTATAGGACACTTAATGTTACACATTCAAGAGTAAAAAGAATGAGGGAATTATATGTCTTTAAAAAAAAAAAAAGATTTATTTGAGAGAGTTACAGAGAGAAGGAGAGACAGAGATATTCCATGTTGGTATACTCCCTAAATGGCCACAGTGGCAGAGCTGATCTTATCCGAAGCCAGGAACCAGGAGCTTCTTCCAGGTCTCACACGTGGGTGCAGGGGCCCAAGCATTTGGGCTATCTTCCACTGTTCTCAAGGTCATAGCAGAGAGCTGGAATGGAAGAGGACCAGCCAGGACACGAACTGTTGCCCATATGGGATGCCGGCACTACAGGCGAATGCTTAACCTCCCACGCCACATCCCTGGCCACAAATTCTGTGCTTAAAACAGACAACTATATATGCTTGGCTAGAGCAAATGTCTAAGACTAATGAAAAAAAAAGTTATGAAAAAGATAACAGGAGCCGACACTGTGGCACAGTGGGTTAAATCCCATATGGGCTCCAGTTTGAGTCCCAGGTGCTCAACTTCTGATCCAGCTCCCTCCTGATGTGCCTGGGAAAGCAGCAGAGGATGGCCCAAGTCCTTGGGCCCCTGCACCCACATGGGAAACCCAGAAGAAGCTTCTGGCTTCGGCGTGGCCCAGCCCCAGTTGCTGTGGCCATTTGGGGAGTGAACCAGCAATTGGAAGACCTCTCTGTGTAACTCTACCTTTCAAATAAATAAAATAAACCTTTAGAAAAAGAAAAAAGATAAAAAGAAAGATGTGTGGCCTTGAAAAGACACAAGAGGACTTTAGATTTATTTATACAAATTTGCATAGGTAATATGGAATTGATATAAATACAGAGATCTGTATGATGTAATAGTCTTCGGATAATCTTATTTTAGCATAAAGTAAAGGCCAATGGTCAATGTGGGAGCTTCCTGCAACTGACCTAGAGTGGTGTGAAGCAGGCGAACCTTAATGTACAGAAAGAATCTACAGGGCTTTGGGTTACTGACTACGGACAGATGAAAGACAAGAGTCAATCTTACACCCAATTACCAGCCAAAAAACTGAAAACTTCAACAAAGAAGTGATAAATTTTGTTTTAAACTGCTCAGCTGCCTGAGAAAGAAATGAAAGTTAAGAACAGATTACTTATATCTCCTGTAGCTGCTGCATGTAATCAGCCACTATTTTCATAAACAGGATGAGTAAAATGCCTTTGTATTCAGTAAACACCTGAGTGTGATTCAATAATACCTACATGGCTTATTCTTTTTACCAAGGCCGCTTTCTACTTGGTCTTGTCTCCTTACCTATTTAACACGTGAGCCTTGGAAAGTCTAGGAGCTGAAAAACACACAGCTGGAAGAACTCCATGCTTCAGTCTTTTGGATACTTCGCTTCCTGGGAAATGATCAGTGTTTTGATACTGCTGTAGTAGTAACAGGAAATTATCTGTTAATATCTGGACTTCCAGTCACAGAACAATGTAGTATGAGGAGGAGAGTGAATTTCAGAACAAATCTATAAAAACAGTTGGGGATTACTTCTTGGACCACAAGGGAAGAACTGTAATTTGCTTTCAACATCGGAAAAGTGAATGCATGGTGGAAGAGCACCTTAGCTGATCACTGAACTGTACCAGCGGAAAGCTAGTGGCTACAACCTTCGTAATTACAACAGCTAAAATGGTAAATGCCAGAGCTTCAACCATACTGTGAAATACCATTTCCTGAAATGAAATTCACTCAGAAGTTTCAGAAGGTAGAACAATTGTAAATTGGTCCAATGATAATTTTGCTTATATTTGCAAAACAGGAAGATCATTCTAATTATCAGGAAAGGCAAAGGAGAAAAACAGTGGTGGAGGAGGCAGCCATGGAATGGAGTGAGGGCACTTGCATATAAAATTGGAAATTGGATTGATAGTACTAAAAATAATGAACATTTCATGTTTAATTGCTGTGGCTTGTAAGACATTCTCTTAGATTTGATTAAGATCTTTACTGTTAATTCAGTAAATCACTATCATGATCAATTAACAAACTAATCCCTGAGGCTTTCTCCCTCATCTTCTTCCTCTTTGTTTCCAAGGCTTTCTGAACACAACTGTACAACAACAGACTCAACCAGATGGCAGACCACGAAGCACACAGTGCTTCCCTGCAGAGGGCTGGAAAACAATCTTGTACAGCAAGAAGTTCCAGAAGCCATACTCCAGGGAGTCAATGTAGAAGTCAGAGAAGCCAGAACAATGTGGTCAAAAGAAGATAATCTTGGCTTAGAAGATCCACAAGGTAAAAACATCCACATCTTACCAAAGCCACATTAATTGTATTCCCTAATGCCTTAATGAAACATACTTTGGAAATTTTGTCATTTGAAAAAGCTAAATGAACTAAAACTAACAACCTAGAATTCAATTAAGATAACATATGACCAATATTTTACTAGTTAAGAATTTTATAGCTGTGGACAATAGTCTAAAACACTCGTTATCAAATGTTACAAACATATGTATATATATACATATATATATACAAAGATGATGTCACACACACATCTATATTTGATGCTATATTATAGTATATTAGTCTGTACTAAATTAAGAGCCATAATGGCTAAAAGAACAGAAGGCATAGTATCTAAAATTACTTTTCAAGATTTGTGTGTTTTAATCATTGAATCCTTTCAAATGAGAGTAAATGTACAAAACATCACTTGGTTCCAAATACACAAATCATGTTTCAAATTAATTGCTATTACTCATATAAAAACAATGATAGCCTAGGTTCAAGAACAGGCTTGAAAAGTGAATAACTAGCTGATATTACAAATAGTTTTTATTTTCAAAATTCCACATCCTTCACAATGTCTTCAGTTTCACCTCTACCTGATAGGAAGTAAAGGCTCCCTTTTCTTCTATCCAAACTTTGATTTACCAATTAGATCTCTTCCCACTTTCTATTTTCTGGTTTAGATGGTTAGGAAGCTATTATTTCTGTTGTTGATTATAAGCAACTGGAAAGCATGATCTTCATTGATCTTGGATTTCTTATTATAGCTAAGTCAACGCCTAATGTCTATGTACAAAATAAAATCAGTTCAATAAAATTAGTCCTATTAGAGTTGCATAGTTATTAGTATTCTATGTATTTTTTTATATTTATTTATTTATTTTGACAGGCAGAGTTAGACAGCAAGAGAGACAGAAAGGTCTTCCTTCCATTGGTTCACCCCCTAAATGGCCGCTATGGCCAGCGTGATGCGCAGATTCGAAGCCAGGAGCCAGGTGCTTCCTCCTGGTCTCCCATGCGAGTACAGGGCCCAAGGACCTGGGCCATCCTCCACTGCCTTCCCGGGCCACAGCAGAGAGCTGGACTGGAAGAGGGGCAACCGGGACAGAATCCGGCACCCATATGGGATGCCAGCGCCGCAGGCAGAGGATTAACCAAGTGAGCCACGGCGACGGCTCCAGTAATCTATGTATTTTTAATTTCTATAATTTTAGGTAGTTTCTTATTATTTACTCCACTCAGCTAACAAAATAATTTTGAAAGGGTCAAATTACATATTATATTTAAAAATTTAATCTGATAACCACATAATTTGTATAATAGTCAAAAGCATTTATTGAGGGCAAGTTAATCAGTTTTATTAACTAATAAAATGGGCTTTGAAATTTGCTTGCTATTCTCAGATCCTATATAGTAATAAATTACTTCAAATCTAGCATCTTTAAATAGGTGATTCCTATTTAAAACAACAGAATGTGGCCCGGGAGGGCAGTGGAGGATGGCCCAAGTGTTTGGGCCCTGCACCCGCTTGGAGACCAGGAGGAAGCACCTGGCTCCTGGCTTCGGATCGGCGCAGCGCGCTGTCCGTAACAGCCACCTGGGAGGTGAACCAACGGAAAAAGGAAGACCTTTCTCTCTCTCTCTCTCACTGTCTAACTCTGCCTGTTAAAAATAAATAAATAAACAATAGAATAAGCTATTTTTATGTTTCTTGGGTTAAGAGTCACATTATAAGCTGCATACTTAATGTCTACAATTTGATGAGTTGTAGCATATTCAAATACCTGGGAAACCATTATTATAATCAGAAAAATGAACAGTCCCATCATCCCTCAAAATAACTTTGCCTTTCTTACTTCTCCCAACTCCCTATCCACACAATCACTGATTTGCTTTATGTCACTTTAGTTTGTATTTTCTGGAATTTTCTAAGAAAAAAAAACAAATCACACATATATAATCTTTCTGTATCTCTTCTTTCTCTTAACATATTATTCTGGAAATTTATCCACGTTGTTGCGTGTGTCAATAGGCCATTCATTTTTACCACTCAGTAGTGTTTCATTATATAAATATATCATAGTTTGCTTATCAACATGCTGCTTATCAACAGTTGATAATTATTTTAGTACTATTAATCAATTTCCAATCTTAGATGGAAGTACCCTCACTTTATTCCATGGCTATCTCCTCCACTGTTTGTCTTCTTTGCCTTTCCTGACAATTAGAACCATCTTCCTGTTTTGCAAATAACAACAAAATTACAAAAATTCCACGCTCTGAGGTATTACAAATTAGGCTGCTATGAACATCCAGCTGTAAGTTATTCTATAACCTTTCTCTTGGGTAAATATGTAGGAGTTAAATGATCGATCACAAAGCAGGTGGGTGTTTACCTTTTTAAGAAATTACCAAACTGTTTTCCAAAGTGGTTGTACACTAATATAACCTCCCCAGCAGCATGAGGTCTAGCTCTCTCTATAGTTTTGCCAACACTTGGGTTATCTTTTTAATTGTAGCTGTTCTGTAGGCTATGTAATGATAATTCATGGTGGTTTTAATTTGTATTTTGCCAATTGAAGTGGGGCATCTTTTCATATGCTTATGGTCAATCATTCCCTGGCAATCTGTTCAAATTTTTTGCTCAACTTTAAACTGGATCGCATTTTTTTCTTACTATTGAGTTGTAAGGGTTCTTCATATATTCTAGATAAAAATTTCTATAAGATTTTTTTTTTTATTTGAAAGGCAGTGTTACAGAGATGGAGATCTTTCATCTGCTGGTTCACTCCCCAAATGGCCACAATGGCTGGGGCCTGTGCCAGGCTGAAGCCAGCAGCCTGGAACTTCTTCTGGGAATGCCATGTGGATACAAGAGCACAAGCACCTGGGCCATCTTCTTCTGCTTTCCTAGGCGCATTAGCAGGGAGCTGGCCTGGAAGAGGGGCAACCGGGACAGAATCTGGCGCCCGGACCGGAACTAGAACCCAGTGTGCCGGCGCTGCTAGGCGGAGGATTAGCCTAGTGAGCCACGGCGCTGGCCCAATTTGCACTTTTAAAATCGAAATGCGGCTGGCGCCATGGCTCACTAGGCTAATCCTCCACCTGGGGCGCCGGCACACCGGGTTCTAGTCCTGGTCGGGGCGCCGGTTCTGTCCCGGTTGCTCTTCTTCCTGTCCAGCTCTCTGCTGTGGCCCGGGAGTATAGTGGAGGAAGGCCCAAGTGCTTGGGCCCTGTACCTGCATGGGAGACCAGGAGAAGCACCTGGCTCCTGCCTTCAGATCAGCGCGGTGCGCCGGCCGCAGCGGCCATTGAGGGGTGAACCAACGGAAAAGGAAGGACTCTCTCTCTGTTTCTCTCTCTCACTGTCCACTCTGCCTGTCAAAAAACAAACAAACAAACAAACAAAAAAAAAACTGAAATGTAACTGCTTTAGGTAGTTATGCTTTGTTAATGTAAGACATAGTCTATCTGTATTTTAAATTATAATAAGAGGAATTATTATCTCTGTAATTCGCAGCTATCAAGTTTTCTCATGCCTAGTAAGATGGTTAGCCAGCTGGCGTATGAAAAACACAGAAATGGAGAAGTAAAATCCCTATCAATTTTCTTGACATTTCTTTTTTTTTTGACAGGCAGAGTGGACAGTGAGAGAGAGAGAGACAGAGAGAAAGGTCTTCCTTTGCCGTTGGTTCACCCTCCAATGGCCGCCGCTGCAGCCGGCGCACCGCGCTGATCCGATGGCAGGAGCCAGGAGCCAGGTGCTTTTCCTGGTCTCCCATGGGGTGCAGGGCTCAAGCATCTGGGCCATCCTCCACTGCACTCCCTGGCCACAGCAGAGAGCTGGCCTGGAAGAGGGGCAACCGGGACAGAATCCGGCGCCCCGAAGGGGACTAGAACCTGGTGTGCCGGCGCCGCTAGGCGGAGGATTAGCCTAGTGAGCCACGGCGCCGGCCTTGACATTTCTTTTTAATCTTCCTGATTCTAGGAGTCTCTTAGCAAACTATTAGTAACAAGAGATAATAAATAACAGACTGAATCATGTAAATAATGATTAGTCTTCCTGTTTTTCCTTTAAATTTTTAAAAAGCAGTATGTAGTAATATTATCACTAACACAAGCATCTACATTCTTTAGATTTCTTATTTTAAACTAAAACCCTATTGTTTACATGACTGTTAAGTATCAATGCCTAGTATGTATTTCTATTCTTGTTTTCTTGATTCCTTTTCACTTCTGTCAGTTAATATCCATGTGTTTTCTTTCAATACACTCTTCCACCCTCCCTGGCAGCCACACCTACAGCTTACTAAATTTGGTGGTTAGAAGTAAGCTTTGGTCACAGCTTTTTTTGGTGAGCTACAGATCACCTACAATGCCTTTTACTTCAAAGACAACAAAATAAGAAAACAGAATAAAACTCTATGGAACTCACGGGACAAAGAGCAGAGTATTTGATCAGTGAAATAAATGAAGCCATTGTTTAGAGTATCCAGGTAAATTAATGCCTTCTATAAGAACACCATTATTGTTGTTGTTGTTTTAATTTACTATTTAAAATTTAAGTCTACCCAGCAATATGTAAGCAATTGCATAATCTCTTCTGAGCAAGAACAAATCTGGGCCGGCGCTGCAGCTCACTAGGCTAATCCTCCGCCTGTGGCGCCAGCACACCGGGTTCTAGTTCCAGTCAGGGCGCCGGATTCTGTCCCGGTTGCCCCTCTTCCAGTCCAGCTCTCTGCTTTGCCCGGGAGGGCAGTGGAGGATGGTCCAAGTGCTTGTGCCCTGTACCCGCATGGAAGACCAGGAGGAGGCACCTGGCTCCTGCCTTTGGATTGGCATAGTTCCGGCCATAGTGACCATTTTGGGGGTGAACCAACAGCAAAGGAAGACCTTTCTCTCTGTCTCTCTCTCTTACTGTCTAACACTGCCTGTCAAAAAAAGAAAAAAAAAATGAATCTGGGGAAGTTCTGTAAAGTTTGTACTCTACCAAAAGTAATAAATATGGAAGTGGGTAGTATATGAAATCAAATCCACTCATTTGAGGCCATAGAAAGAAATATACTTTTTTGTTTTTTGACAGGTAGAGTTATAGATAGTGAGAGACAGAGAGAAAGGTCTTCCTTCCGTTGGTTGACTCCCCAGATGGCTGCAACGGCCAGAGCTGTGCCGATCCAAAGCCAGGAGCCAGGTGCTTCCTCCCAGTCTCCCCTGCAGGTGCCCAAGTGCTTGGGAGGCATCCCAAGTGGAGGCCATCCTCCACTGCCCTCCTGGGCCACAGCAGAGAGCTGGACTGGAAGAGGAGCAACCGGGACTAGAACCAGTGCCCATATGGGATGCCGGCACCGCAGGCAGAGGATTAACCAAATGAGCCACGGTGCCGGCCCCGAAAGAAATATACTTTCAAATATTTCTCTAACATCGATTTGTATATGAAGAACAATGTCATATATATTTTCAAAGGTTCCCACAGGCTTTATTATACCCTGCAGACTGCTACAGCATAAGTTACAGATTTGAAACTCTGCTGCAAGTATCACTACAATGGATACAAACAGCACGTTACACTGGCAGCCTCTAATATATTATCATCAGGATACAGACAACTCTTGTGTGGTAAGTATATAGTAGAAGTGAATATGAGACAAATATAGTCCCAAAATCAGATTTATTCCCATCAGACACCTAATGTTAAGCTTACTTTGACAAAGTATTTTTTTAATCCAGTATTGAAAGAATATACTTCATCTGGACAGAAAAAGAATAATTTTTGTTAATGTTTAATCTTTAATAATTAAAATATATAGTTTTGATCCAAAATATACAATAAAACATTACTATAATGCATGGTCACTATATGAAATACTCACCTGGATAGTAAAAAATTATGTACATCTTGAAATTTTTAGTTCAACTAAATTTTCAGTTCAATTGGATTTCTTTTGATTTTAAGAGAAAATACAATGATTGGCTTCAAGTTCATTAAAATTTTTTTTTATTTATTTGAAAGGGGACGAGAGGAGAGAGAGAGAGAGAGAGAAAGAGACAGAGACAGAGAAAGAGAGAGAGAGAAAATAGACAGATGTCCCATCTGCTGGTTAACTCCCCAAATGCCTGCAACATCTGGGACTGGGCCAGGACAAAGCCCCTCAATCTGGGTCTCCCATGTGGATGGCAGGAACCCAACCACTTGAGCCACCACCTGCCATCTCCATAGCAGGAAACTGGAATCAGAAACAGCTGGGACTAGAACCCAGGAGCTCCAACAGAGGATACAACCATCCCAACGGGCATCTTAACTCCATGCCAAAGGTCTATCCCCAAAACCATTTTTTTTAAGCTTCTTTGTATTTATGTGAAAGGCATGCAGAGAGAAAGAGCGAGGGAGACAGATTCCATCCACTGGTTCTCTTCCCAAATGCCCAAACAGTTGTGCCAGCAGCCAGGAACTCCACCCAAGTTTCCTATGTGGATAACAAAAACCCAGGTCCTGCAGCCATCACCTGCACTGTATCACAATGCCTGCCCCTCACAGCAAGTAAATTTTTAGATATGTGGTGTTTATTATACATTAAAGAAAATAAAGGTAATGTACCCAAAATTGATTTATTTGTCAAAGCTACAATAAAATACTTTTAAATGTATATAAAAATGCAAAATATCTGATGCACTTTTAATAAAGATACTTGATACAATACACAACAACAGGATAAAACAACGATATGTTTAATGACTTCTGTTCCATTTTAAAGTCACCTTATTGAACGATACATCATGAAATCAATAGTTGTACATCTAGGAAATCTACCAATGGAGCTCTCCTCCACTGGTGTGTATATTTTAATTTGTCTCATGTGAGTGTCTCTTCCATTTTGGTGATTGGCTAGAACAGCAATCTGTATCATGAAGGTGCGAGTTGGCTTCTTATGATTATCAGTTAAAGGAACATGTATCCAGCCACTTGGTTCCACCAATTCAAGTTGCTGCCAAGAAAAAAGAAAAGTTGGATTACACTTTCATCCAATGAATAGCAACCAGAATAATGAATGCATTCTAAAATTAACTTACAATCAACATTTTGCTCAATGAGAGAATGTCAATATGGTAATAATCATCACAGACTTTTGAGTACCTCTTCTACTTTTACAGATATACACAATCTTGGTGTTCGAGAAACTTGTTCGAGTTACACATTAGAAAGCATGGCTCGAGGATTCTAAGATGGCTGAATAGGGAAATGGCGTGCTGCTTCTGGCCAGGGGAAAATAGAAGAAAAGTGGAGGAAGTGCATCCCCAGGGAAGGGTTGGAGAGAAGTTTGCAGTGGAAATTCTACAGAAGGAAGTGGGGTGCTGGGGATCACCATGGAAGGTGCGGACGCACAGCAGCAAAAGGGGACATCGCACGTGACTCCCACAGCCAAGGACTAGAGGAGATGCCAGCATCTGAGACCAAGGTGAGAGCAGACTGCAGCAGCCCATGTCACTGGTGATGTTGCCTAAGGGAGTACCTTGCAGACTACATTGACTTGCAAGGGCAGGGTACCCACCTAATCCAAAAAAGAAAAGCACATTTCTTTCTCCTCATCCCCCAAAAAGGGTGCCCGGCAACCAGCGGGGAGAAGATTCCATCTTGACACCAGTAGAGAGTGTGGCAACTCTCGGGTACACATGTGACACCAGGGCACTTTACCAGAGAGGAAAACCCACGTTCCCCTCTGACTTTGAGTCTGGATGGGAGGGCTGAGCACACACATAAGGCTGAAAGGTGCCCCCTCCTCTCAACATATCACAGGCTCCAGGGCTCAAACTGTCAAGGCGGAGCACCCACAAGCAGCTGGCTCTGGGCCATCTATGTTCTCTCCACGTATGGGCAGGCTTGTGGGGCTGAGCAGACCCTCTGCATTCCATGAGTGCGGAAGCCTTGTGCACTGTGACTATGGGAATTCTGTGACTGCACGATAGGGCAGGGGTGTAGCTAGATCTCTGGGCAATCACTGCATATGGTGTCAGAGGCTAGGAGCTCTCTAATGGCTGGGGGTGGGTCACTGCAGGAGGTTCCCTGCTCACACTGAGGACCACACAGATCCTTTGTGTGATTTATGTGCCAGTGTGGATGGGGGTTATGTGAGCTGACCCTGGTCACTGATCACCTTGGAAGAGGGCAGGCGACATTGTGATTATGCCAACAGAGATCTACCATGTGGAACTTGGGTATCACCCGGGACTCTAACCCCACCCTTGAGGATTGACCAGTATTCCCTGTTCTCACTCAGCACACGCCTCTGGGTATTCACTTAAAGAGCAGATGCTCCACTAAGCCACAGGGGCATAGTTCAAATATAAAATCCATCATAGAAGAAAAGCCAACAAGTGTTTCCACAAATGCCTAAAAATAAACACAGAAATATAAGGAACAAGAACAAGGATGGCAATTAAGTCTCCCCCAAAGGAACACAGTAACACTCTAATATTAGAATGTGAAGATGAAGAGATTGATGAAATGCCTGAAAAGGAATACAAAATATTGACCACAGAATTACTCAGAAACAATGAGAAGCAAATTCATGAGTTACAGAAATCCAAAATTTTCCTATGAGATTGAAATCTTGGAGATATCAAACTAAAGTACTGCAAATGAATTCAATGTCCAAAAATACAGTGGAAAACCTTAACAACAGACTTGGTGAGGCAGAAGAAGGAATATCCAAGTTAGAAGACAAATAATTGGAAATAAACCAAAAAAAGAAATTAGAAAAATTGAAAACAGTGTTTGAGATTTACCAAATACTATCAAACACCCAACATATGGGTCTCAGAGGTTCCTGAAGATGTGGAAAGAGAGAATGGATTAGAAGGGCCTACTCAGTGAAATAATTACAGAAAACTTCCCTACTTTGCAGAAAGACAGGGACATTCAAATACAGGGAGCATAGCACTCCTTATAGACATGACCAGAAAAGATTTTCACCACGACACATTGTAGTCAAACTTTCAACAGCGAAATGTAGTTTCTAAAATGTGCACAAGAGAAACACCAGATTACCTTCAGAGGATCTCCAATTAGACTAACAGCTCCTTTCTCATCAGAAGCCCTACTAAGCTAAGAGAGAATGGAGGGGCTGGCACTGTAGCACAGGTTAATCCTCTGCCTGTGGCACCAGCATCCCATATGGGCGCCAGTTCTAGTCTTGGCTGCTCCTCTTCCAATCCAGCTCTCTGCTGGGAGAGCAGTAGATGGCCCAAGTCCTTGGGCCCCTGCACCCACGTGGGAAGACCAGGAAGAAGCTCCTGGCTCCTGGCTTTGGATCGACGCAGCTCTGACCGTTGCGGCCAACTGGGGAGTGAACCAACGGAAGGAAGACCTTTCTCTCTGTCTCTCCCTCTCACTACCTGTAATTCTACCTCTCAAATAAATAAATATTTTTAAAAAAACCTGTCAGCCCAAAATACTGTACCCTGCAAAGCTCTCCTTTATGAATGAAGGTAAAATAAAGACCTTTCACAACAAAAATTCAAAGAATTTTTCACCATTCATCCAGCCTTACAAAAATGATGCTTAAGGATGTGCCACACACAGAAACACAAAAAATAGTCATTATGAAAAAATATGAAGGAATAAAATCTCCCAGTATAAGTAAAAAGGAAATCCAGAGTAAACAACAGGAATATTTACAGAAAAGTGGAGGGCCAAGTAGTTACTTATCAATAGTAACCTTGGAGTTTTTTCCTCTCTTGGAAGCCCCCCTCCATGCCACTCTGGCTGGACATCTTTGATTCTAATAAATCTTTGTAAATCTCTCTGCTGTCCGTTTGGAAATTCTTCTTCCATATGAGACAAAGAACCAAGGTAACAATAATTTCTCCACTGCCATTTTCCTGTAATATTTTAGTGCTGTGACTCAGACTGCAACTCCAGCTTGACGCGTATCCTGCTCGGGTTCGACTCCAGCCTGCACTGGATCACCCCACCGGACCGGTGAGCATGTGCACTGCTGTCACTTCTTTCAGAGTCTTGCTCTCCGGCATAGTAACTCGCATTTTCCCAAAACACCGGGTTCCTGTCAGCCAGTTAAATGTGGTTAGTACAGCTGCAGGTTAAGACTCAGGGGCAAGGCTTGCTGATTAAGGTCAGATCAATCCCCTGGAGCTGAGACTCTATCTTAACACCACCACCCCCACCTTGTGTGGATCAGCCCTTCACGTGGGACTGGAAGAAGGCCTTGAGACAACTGATGGATTCTGGCTGGGGCTACACTCCAGCATTTTCAGGTCTTCTGCTGGGCACCAGACACCGGCCTCTGGAATGGTGCCAGGCTGAGAAACACACTTTCCAGCAGGAAGCCAGTTCCCTGCCCCTTTGGAGTCCTCATGAGCTGTAAAGGCAGAGGCTCCACTCTTCATACTTCTTGTCTCAGCCCCGGGAATGTGGGTTTGGTCCAACTCAGCCTCCTTTCTAGGGGGTCAGCCTGAACATGGGGTTGGGAGAAAAGTTTGGAGTAACCCTGAAATTCAGGCCAGGGCCACTCTGGCATTTTTCAAGGACTCCCTGACTGGACACCAGATTGCAATGGCCCGTTAGGGTGTCAGCAGAAAACTGCATTCTGATCCCTTCCGGAGATTAATCTGTCGGTGAGATCGGGTGCAGCCTGGAGTGAGGCCATGGACTCCAGGCTCCAGACCTCAGTGAGGTTTTTCTTTACCCCAGATCTCAACAAATGTCCATCTCTCTCTGTTTCTCTAAATGCTTTCTATACCTCGTCAACTCTCCATAATTCCTACAAACTCAATTTCCTGGTCTCATTAGTGGGTATTTCCTAGATAATTCATTCGTTAGTTCTGGGTTAAAGTTTAAGTACTCATTTGCAAACAGGCGGTCCCTCAGTCTGGACTCCCATTAGGTGCAGTCCCCACATGGCAGACAAGTCTCAGCTTGTCTCTGCAACCCCCACCTTCCTTCTGGGGTCTGCTCTTATGGGTCCCCACTGTCAGATCTTTCCTACCTAGTAGCTACCTCACAGAACGTTCACTGGGGAGAATCAAATTCCCCACTCTGCTTTTGTGGCTTCACCTGCATAGTCACCAACATAGGTGGTAGCCAGGCATTCTAGCTTACAAACACCTCTGCTAAGGCAACCCACTTAAGAGATGGGCCAAAGACTTAAACAGACATTTTTCAAAAGAGGAAATCCAAATGGCCAACAGACACATGACAAAATGTTCAGGATCACTAGTTGTCAGGGAAATGCAAATCAAAACCACAATAAGGTTTTACCTTACCCCAGTTAGAATAGATTCCACATAGAAATCAATAAACAAGGCCGGCACTGCGGCACACTAGGCTAATCCTCCGCCTTGCGGCACCAGCACACCGGGTTCTAGTCCCGGTCGGGGCACCGGATTCTGTCCCGGTTGCCCCTCTTCCAGGCCAGCTCTCTGCTGTGGCCAGGGAGTGCAGTGGAGGATGGCCCAAGTACTTGGGCCCTGCACCCATGGGAAACCAGGATAAGTACCTGGCCCCTGCCTTCGGATAGGCGCAGTGTGCCAGCTGCAGCGGCCATTGGAGGGTAAACCAATGGCAAAGGAAGACCTTTCTCTCTGTCTCTCTCACTGTCCACTCTGCCTGTCAAAAAAAAATAATAATAAAAATAAAAATAAATCAATAAACAACAGATGATGGCGAGGATGTGGGAAAAATGGCACACTAATCCACTGTTGGTGGAAATGCAAACTGGGAAAGCCACTATGGAAGACAGTTTGGAAATACCTCAGAAATCTGAATATAGCCCTACCATATGACCCAGGCATCCCACTCCTCAGAATTTATTCAAGGGAAATTAAATTGGTATATAAAAGAGCTATCTGCACCTCAATGTTTATTGCAGCTCAATTCACCATAACTAAGAAATGGAGTCAACCTAAATGCCCATCAACAGAAGACTGGATAAAGAAATTATGGGATATGTGCTCTTTGGAATACTACACAGCAGTAAAAAAAAAATAAAAGAAATCTGGTCATTTGCAACAAAATGGAGGAATCTGGAAAACATGCTGAGTGAAATAAGCCAGTTCCAAAGCGACATATATCATATGTTCTCCCTGATCGGTGACAACTAAGCACCAAAAAGGAAACCTGTTGAAGTGACACTGACACTATGAGAAACAATGACTTGATCAGTCCTTGTCCTGACTGTCGAGGAACAGCTTACTATTTCATTGGTTTTAGTATTTTCTTTTTCTACTTAATAACACTGGTTGAACTCTTTACTTAACAGAATTATTCTTAGGTGTTTAAATCCAATTGAAGGGCCGGCACCGCGGCTTACTAGGCTAATCCTCTGCCTTGCAGTGCCAGGACACCGGGTTCTAGTCCCAGTCGGGGCGCCGGTTCTGTCCCGGTTGCCCCTCTTCCAGGCCAGCTCTCTGCTGTGGCCCGGGAGTGCAGTGGAGGATGGCCCAAGTACTTGGGCCCTGCACCCCATGGGAGACCAGGATAAGTACCTGGCTCCTGCCATCGGATCAGTGCGGTGCGCCAGCCGCGGCGGCCATTGGAGGGTGAACCAACAGCAAAGGAAGACCTTTCTCTCTGCCTCTCTCTCTCACTGTCCACTCTGCCTGTCAAAAAATAAATAAATAAATAAAAAATTCAATTGAAAATTGATCCTGGTTAAAAATAAGAGTGGGAATGAGAGGAAGGAGATGTACAGTAAGGCACACGTTCCCAGACTTACCCCTAAGGGTAAACCTAAAAACTTGCCATGGGACTCCATATCCCATTAAGTTGGCAGGTACCAGTGCCATCTTACTAGTTAAAGTGATCAGTTTAAGTTCATAATTGAATATAAATATAGGATTAAATGTCAAAGGGATCACATAAATAAGACCAAGTGACTGGTAATAATAATAGAATTAAAAAGGAGCAAAAGATCCAACATGCAAAGCGGGCTACACAGCAGACTCTTAGAATGACAAACGCCCTAAACAGCCCTTAAGGCTAAAAAGCCCATGAGAGCATTTCAGGCATGGAAAGCCAAGACACTGTGGCAAAAAATGGCCTACATGAAAGATCTCTGAGTGAGATAGAAGTGGAAGGAAGGAGCCATCAAAAGATGAGGTACTTTTCTCTGAAGGGAGGAAACTCCCACTTTGATTATGGCCCTGTCTAAATAGTGTTGGAGTTTGTGGACTCAAGAGGCTTGCATAGCCTTGGCAGTACATGACAAGAGCCTCAGGTGATCACTGATGTCATAAATAAGAGTGTCAATTGTTTAATCAACAGGAGTCACTGTGCACTTGCTCCCCATGTAAGACCTCTGTTCTTAATGAGTTATTACTATGAGAATTAATGGTGAAACTAGTCTTCAAACAGCACTTCATACTTTGTGTGTCTGTGTGGGTACATACTGTTGAAATCTTTACTTAGTATAGAGTTGATCTTCTGTATAAAAAGATAATTAAAAATGAATCTTGGGCCAGTGCTGTGGTGCAACAGGTTAAAGCCCCGACATCCCATATAGGCGCTGGTCCGAGTCCTGGCTGCTCCTCTTCCAATCCAGCTCTCTGCTATAGCCTGGGAAAGCAGTAGAAGATGGCCCTTGGGCCCCTGCACCCGTGTGGGAGACCCTGGCTCCTGGCTTCGAATCGTTGCAGTTCCGGCCATTGTGGCCATTTGGAACCAGCGGATGGAAGACCTCTCTCTCTGCCTCTACCTCTCCCTGTGACTCTTTCAAATAAATAAAATAAATCATTTTAAAAAAATAAATCTTAATGAAGAATGGGGTGGGAGAGGGAGTTGAAGGTGGGATGGTTTGGGGATGGGAGGACGGGTATGGGGGAGAGAACCGCTATAATCCCAAAAGTTGTACTTATGAAATTTATATTTATTGGGCCGGCACCGTGGCTCACTTGGTTAATCCTCTGCCTGCAGCGCCGGCATCCCATATGGGCACCAGTTCTAGTCTCGGCTGCTCCTCTTCCAGTCCAGCTCCCTGCTGTGGCCCGGGAGGGCAGCGGAGGATGGCCCAGGTGCTTAGGCCCTTGCACCCGCATGGGAGACCAGGAAGAAGCACCTGGCTCCTGGCTTCGAATCGGCACAGCACTGGCCATAGCGGCCATTTGGGGAGTGAACCAATGGAAGGAAAACCTTTCTCTCTGTTTCTCACTGTCTATAACTCTACCTGTCAAATAAATTAAAAAATAAATTTATATTTATTAAAAGCTTTCTATAAAACAAAAAAATAATTTCAAACTGCTAAGTTAATCAAAGATGCCTTTTGGTTCATGTGACCTAAATCTGTGTACCAGATGTTTTAAATTTGTTGACATGTTTGTAGTTGGGTTTGCTGGTCAAGCAAGTTCCACTTATGTTAGATATTTAAGCAAGGTTTCCAAACACGTGCACTCTTGCCTTGAAATTTATAGAAGACATTGGACCTTCTGGTAAATGTTTTCATAAGTTGTTATTTAATACTTAAAATTGTTAAGTCTTCATTTGTTATTGTTATTGTCAGTAAGTGATTTGGGAAGACTGACTTGCTCCCTCATTTCTCTATTTTCTTCAAGATGGGAAACTAATTCTATTCTGAAAGAATCTCTAGGATTACAATTTGATCTTTAGACTTTATAAAAGAGATGGCTAACATTTTTTCTGTAATCATAACATAGCCAAAACGAGATCTTAAATTATGATTCCACAACTAGATTACTTTGACATGGGCACAGTGAACAGACAAACCCTCCCTTTTTAAACCAAGCAAAAGGAGAGAGTTTTATTAGTGACTTAAATTTTATAGATAAGGTGGTCATCATTTTGACATAGCTTTTCTCATGGGCATTATCTACCTCAAAGGGGGAAAAAAAAAAACCACTATTAGGACATGCCTATGACTACAGATTTCTATTTTAGGCCACCAAAGATTAGGGTCAGAGCACCCATTTGACTTTCATTCTTTTAAAACAGACCAGAGGAAACCTTTAGGAAGAGGAAGCTAGGCTGCAGAAGCAATGTAAAGACAGGTGGCAGCCCAATTAGTGGCTGCTTTACACAGTGATCTGCCATCAAGGAGACCCAACAGTCCACTCCACTGCATTGGTTTTCGATGTGGAAAGCCAAGGCTTCAGCAGCAGTCAGCTTATGAAGAGCCCTGGCAGCTACGTCAGCCGAGTTGGGTCATTGGGAATGGACATGCCCAGGAGTCGAAGGGCTCCAGGTCACAGCCACAGACCTGGTTTGCTCTAAGATGAAAAGCCCTTCACTTGGTCCAGCTTCCAAAGTAACCACTGCTGTCAAAGGGATGGCCAAGTAGGGTCAGCAGCATTGCAGGCAGAACTGTATATTAACTAACATGGTTTTCCTTTTAGAAATGCCACCTACCTTCTCTTCAAGCCAGCTCTCCTCCCAGGCCAGCTAGGTAATGAAAGTCAATCCTTCCTTATGATGTACCCCATGTAAACAGATAGAGAGGTCTGAGCCTCATAACCGGCAAGGCCTTAAAGCCCCCCTGATTATTTTCAAGCCCTTTCTGTCAATTCCTATTGGTCTCTCAATGAAAAAAATATTGCTCATGGTTTACACACTTTCTTAGGGCCTCTAATAATGACTCTGTCCTTGGTTTTAGATCCTTTGAGTTTAAACTGCCTGTTAGATTCGCTTTCTCCAGACTTAAAAAAGTAAAATTCTAGGTGGCTGTGCACATGCAACCTCCAATGGAAGCAGTTTCTGCAAGCTGACACTGCATCCCCCTGTAGAAGCCACCACCCACTGGAACCCTGTCTTGACTCCCCTTCCCAAAGACAACCCTTTTCAGCATGAAGCAGCCATGGCGATCATCGTCCAGTACTCCCAACAGATGTTGGGGTCCATTCGTGTTAAGGGGGGGAATGTGAGGAGTCAGATGGATTAACAGGTAGTCAGGGTAGTGCCAATGGAATCTGCGATGTAAAATATATGCTTCCTTCCCCCAAAAACGTTATCTTTAGCAAGAACAAACAAGTTGCCTTCCTTCAAAATCTCCAAACTTAGAGCCGGCATTGTAGCGCAGCAGGTTAAAGCCCTGGTCTACAGCACCAGCAACCCATATAGATACCAGTTCGAGTCCTGGCTGCTCCACTTCCATTCCAGCTCTCTACTATGGCATGGGAAAGCAGTGGAAGATGGCCCAAGTCCTTGGGCCCCTGCATCTGCGTGGGAGACTGGAGGAGGCTGCTGGTTCCTGGTTTCAGATCAGCTCAGCTCTAGCTGTTGCAGCCATTTGGGGAGTGAACCATTGGATGGGGGATCTCTCTCTCTTCCTGATTCTACCTTTCTCTAACTCTTTCTTTCAAATAAAATAAATCTTTAAAAAAAAATCTCTGAATTTACCATGAGAATAGCAAGGGAGCTCTTCCTGATCTCACAGCTTACTGTGAAAACAAGTTACCTATCCCACCCTTCTAGATGGTCTTTTATTTTATCATGAGCAAGCCAGACAGGATGGAAAATTGTAAATCAGGTCCTTTGGGTTTTGTCCCTGCCTGGTAACTGAATTATTATTTAAAAACCCCAGTGCTATAAAGTTCTTGGGGCTTTTCCCTGTCTTGGAAAATGCCACTCTGGCTGGCGGTCTTTGATTCCAATAAACCTTCATAAATCTCAAAAAAAAAAAAAAACGTAACTTTGAATAAAAATGGCCGAAAATCTCCAATTAAAAGATACAGACCGGCTGAATGGATTAAAAAACAAGACCAATGAATTTGCTGCCTATAAGAAACACACCTCACCAACAACACACACAGACTGAAAGTGAAAGGATGGAAAAAGCTATTCCACACTAATGAAAAGCAAAGATGAGCAGGGATCCCCATGCTAATAAATATCAGGAAAAAATAATTTTAACACAAAAACTATTAAAAGAAACAAAGAAGGGCATGTTCTGAGTAAGGGATCCATTCTACAGGAAGATGTGACTATGGTAAATGTATATGCACCCAATGCCAGGATACCTGCCTATTTAAAAGAATGTTAGTGGATCTAAAGAGAGCCATACACTCCAAAACGATAACAATGGGGGACTTCAATACTCCACTGTCATCAATGGACTGATCAACCCGACAGAAAACCAACTAAAAAACAACAGAGCTAATCGATATTTTAGACCAAACAGGCCAAATATATCTATAGAACATTTTATCCCACAGTTGAAGAGTACACATTCTTTTCATCAGTTCATGGAACTTTCTCCACAACAGACCATGTTAGGTCATAAAGCAAGTCTCAGCAAATTCAAAAAAAAAAAAAATCAAAATTATCTCATGTATATTTTCTGACCACAATGGAATGAAGCTGCAAACTAACAACTTAAAAATCTCTCTAGAATATATGCAAACATATGGAGACTGAACAACACACTCCTGAATGAAGAGTGGGTCACAGAAGAAATCAAAAGAGAAAGCAAAAGATTCCTGGAAATGAATGAAGATGATAATATATCAAAACTTAAGGGATACAGCAAAAGCAGTGTTTTTTTTAGAGCTAAACATGAAATTTTATTTATGCTATAGGTTATATATATATATATATACACACATATATATATATATAGAGAGAGAACTTCTATTTAGTAAATATAAATTTCATATGTACAGCTTTTGGAATATAGCAGTTCTCCCACCCCTACTCCCGTCCCACCTCCTACTCCCTCACCCATCCCATT
Organism: Oryctolagus cuniculus; assembly: GCF_051225735.1. Taxonomy (NCBI): domain Eukaryota; kingdom Metazoa; phylum Chordata; class Mammalia; order Lagomorpha; family Leporidae; genus Oryctolagus; species Oryctolagus cuniculus. The sequence continues at coordinate 49,325,201 of NC_142874.1, read as the reverse complement.
CTTCATAAAGATTCATTTTTAATTATCTTTTTATACAGAAGATCAACTCTATACTAAGTAAAGATTTCAACAGTTTGTATCCACACAGACACACGAAGTATAAAGTACTGTTTGAAGATTAGTTTTACCATTAATTCTCATAGTACAACTCATTAAGAACAGAGGTCCTAGATGTGGAGCAAGTGCACAGTGACTCCTGTTGTTGATTTAATAGTTGACACTCTTATTTATGATGTCAGTGATCACCTGAGGCTCTTGTCATGAGCTGCCAAGGCTAAGGAAGCCTTTTGGGTCCACAAACTATGACATTATTTAGACAAGGCCATGATAAAAGTGCAAGCTCTCTCCTCCCTTCAGAGAAAGGTACCTCCTTCTTTGATGGCCCCTTTTTTCCACTGGGATCTCACTCAGAGATCTTTCATGTAGGCCATTTTTTGCCACAGTGTCTTGGCTTTCCATGCCTGAAATGCTCTCTTGGCTGGCGCCATGGCTCACTAGAGTAATCCTCTGCCTGCAGCAGCGGCACACCGGGTTCTAGTCCCGGTTGGGGTGCCGGATTCTGTCCTGGTTGCCCCTCTTCCAGGCCAGCTCTCTGCTGTGGCCAGGGAGTGCAGTGGAGGATGGCCCAAGTCCTTGGGCCCTGCGCCCGCATGGGAGACCAGGAGAAGCACCTGGATCCTGGCTTCGGATCAGCGTGGTGCGCCGGCCACAGTGTGCTGGCCGTGGAGGCCATTGGAGGGTGAACCAACGGCAAAGGAAGATCTTTGTCTCTGTCTCTCTCTCTCTCACTGTCCACTCTGCCTGTCAAAAAAGAAAAAGAAAAAAATGCTCTCATGGGCTTTTTAGCCAGATCTGAATGCTAAGGACTGTTTAGGGTGTTTGTCTTTGTATGAGTCTGCTATGTGGCCTGCTTCCCATGTTGGAACATTCTCTCCTTTTTAATTCTATCATTATTACCAGACACTTGGTCTTATTTATGTGATCTCTTTGACAATCCTATCTTTATGATCAGTTATACACTTAAAATGATCACGTTAACTAGTAAGATGGCATTAGTACCTTCTAACTTGATGGGATTTGGAGTCCTATGACAGGTTTTTAGCTTTACCCTTAGTTGTAAGTCCATGGGTATGTGTAAGCAGTGTTAAGAGGGAAGTGTATAGCAATTAGTGCCTACATCAAGAAATTGGAAAATAAATGAGCTATCAGTGCAGCTCAAGGACCTATGAAGACAACAAACCAAACCCAAGAGTAGTAGGAGGAAGAACATAATTAAAATTAGAGAAGAAATAAGCAAATTGAAAAAAAATACAAAAGATCAGTGAAATAAACAGCTGATTTTATGAAAAAATAAAAATATCTGATATACCATTGAGCCAACTAATCCCCAAAAAAGACCCAAATCAATAAAATCAGAGAAAAAAAGGAGATGTAAAAACAGATGCCACAAATTAGAAAATCTAGAAGAAATGGATAAATTCCTAAACACAGAAAAAACACCAAAATTCAGTCAGGAAGACATAGAAAACCTAACCAGACAAATAACCAGGACAGAGATTGAATCAGTAATACAGACCCTCCGAACAATGAAGAGTCCAGAACCAGATGGCTTCAATGCTGAATTCCACAGACATTTAATGAAGAACTCATTCCAGTTCTTAAACTCTTCAAAACAACTGAAAGGGAGGGAATGCTCCCAAACACTTTCTATGAGGCCAGAACCACCTTATTTCAAAACCAGAAAAACATACAACAAAGAACTGTACACCAACATCACTGAGAACATTGAGGCAAAAATCCTCAACAAAGTACTAGCTAATTGAATCCAACACCACATCAGAAGGATCAATCACCCAGACCAAGTGAAATTTATTCCTAGTATGCAGGGATGGTTAGCATATGAAAATCAATAAACATAATACATCACATTAACAAATTAAAGACTAACAGATTAAAAACCATATGATTATCTCAATAGATGCAGAGAAATCATTTGATAAAATACAACATCCTTTAATGATAAAAAATGCTAAGTAAATTGGGTATAGAAGGAACATTCCTCAACACAATCAAGGCAATATATGGCAAACACATGGACAGCATCATATTGAATTGGGAAAATTTAGAAGAATTCCCACTAAGAATCAAAACTGACAAGGATGCCCACTGTCACCATTGTTATTCAATATACTCCTGGGTTTTTAGCCAGAGCAGTTAGGCAAGGAAAAGAAATCAAAGGATACAAATTCAAAAGGAGGAAGTCAAACTATCCCTATTTGCAGATTACAAAAATTACAGATTCTATATATAGGGGAACCAAAAGACTCCACTGACAGACTATTGGAACTCATAAAAGAGTTTGATAAAGTGGTAGGATAGAAAATTAACACATAAGGGGGCCATCAGTGTGGCACAGCAGCTTAACGCCCTGGCCTGAAGCGCCAGCATCCCATATGGGTGCCGGTTTGAGACCTGGCTGCTCCACTTCTGATCCAACTCTCTGCTGTGGCCTGGGAAAGCAGTAAGAAGATGGCCCAAGTCCTTGGGCCCCTGAATCCACATGGGAAACCCAGAGGAAGCTCCTGGCTCCTGGCTCCTGGCTTCGGATTGGCGCAGTTCTGGCTGTTGCGGCCATCTGGGCAGTGAACCATTGGATGGAAGACCTCCCTTCCTCCCTCCCTCCCTCCCTCTCTCTCTCTGCTTCTCCTCTCTCTGTGTAACTCGGACTTTCAAACAAATAAAATAAAAAAAAAAAAGTAAATTAACACATAACAATCAATAGCCTTGGTATACACAAACAATGCCATGGCTGAGAAAGGACTTCTAAGATAATCACATTCATAATAGCTACAAAAAAATTGAAATACCTTGGAAGAAATTTAATCAAGGAGGTGAAAGAGTTCTACAATGAAAATTATAAAACATTAAGCAAAGAAACAGAAGAAGAAACAATGCCCTTGTCTCAACTGTTTAGGAACAGTGTTTTTTAATCTTACTATTTGTTGAATTCCCTACTTAGTGTAGGGTTAATTTTATGACTATAAAATAAACTGAAAGTATGTCATCACAAAAACTAAAGGAAACAATAAGGAAGGAAGGAGAAGAGAGGGTGGGAAGTATTACTATGTTCCTAAATCTGTATATATATTAAATACATGAAATGTGATCACCTTAAAAAAAAGCATGTCTCAATAACCTTTAAAATATGTGAAACATTTCTGTATAAATTAAAAAATGTATATCGCTAATACACATCACACATTTATATAGGTTGTTCATCCAAACAAAAGTGTCCAACAATGGTAACAGTGAAATGATACTTCGCTACCAACAAAAACACATTTCTGGTTTTCTATGTTTGGAAATATAAGATGTTATTAAATAAAGAATATCAGATTTATAGTCAGCTAAATGGGATTGAAAGATAGTTCTGTATCTTATGAGTCATTTGACCTTGGGCAGACTACCCAATCACTCTGAGTCTGAATCATGCCATTTATAAAAATGGGAATAATACAACCCATCTCACAGGAATATTGGAAAGACTAAAGAAGTAAGCACAATATCTGACACATAACAAGTGTTCAAAATTTTTTAGATCCAAAGTTATATAAGTTGATTCCCTAAATAATATGGCACTTAAATATTAAAGTACTTTGCCATTTTTTGAAGATGGAATAATTTCAATTTTAAACATGATTATGCTACTTCTTTGAGTAAGTCCCTGATTCTTTAGGAGAACCATTTGTATTAATTAGTTGTTTCTCTCCAGAATATAATTATTGCCTGGAAATTAATCAAAACACTTAGTATTAATATTTTCAAGGAAAGGTGTGTTAAATTACACTATATGGTACCTAAAAAAATTGTGCTACTGTCAAAATATCTAACAAAACTAGATGATAACTACATAGGTTTTAAGGATAACATTTATTGTCATTCAATAGTTAGTGAGCAAAATTCCACAAAAACAAAAACCTAACTTCAAAAACACAGAAATGTGCTAGGTGATTTAAGAAGATAGCCTTTTAAGGCAGTTATATATCTTGTAAAACAGACATGTAACTGCTCCTATGTGTACAAAATGGCATGCGCTGACATAAACTTGCTTCCCACAACAGGGAAGAACTTGACCTGTAAAAACATATACAGACAATGGAAAACCATGCTGCTGCAAGTAGGGAAGAAACCTAACAATATGCTGCTGATATATTTTATTTCAAGGACTATGCCTAATATACCCAAATTTATATAAAAATAAACTAGATGGTATGTTTTCTTTATCTATTCATCCACTATTGGACACCTAGGTTAATTATATATCTTAACTACTATGTATAATGGTTTACAAAAAATGTTAATACAGACATCTCTTTGGCACACTGACTTCATTTCCTTTCGATGTATACCCAGTGGTAGACTCACTGGGTCATAGAGTAGTTCTATTTCTGGTTTTTATTTTGTTGTGAAAAAGGCAGGAAGTAGAAAGGGGGTAAGAAAAATAAAACGACTTCTAAAAGGTAGTTATTTTTAGTACTGAATGATTACCTCCATTAAATTACAGGATAAATGAATAAATAATCTCTATTTCAGAGGTTTGTCTTTTTATAAGATTTTCATTAGCACTAACTTAAAATGAGTAAGTCAAAAAACCCAGTATATTTGGTTTCTATGATTAACCAAGTGATAAGTAGTTACTGAGTACTTACAGTGTTACTGTTGTAAGTGAGGTTAAGCATATAAAAATGAGTATTCCTAAAACACACAGACAGGACAGGCAGACAACCACCTCTCTGGCTCCATTCAGTTTCTTTCATATAGAAAAATAAAGAGATTAGACAAGATATCATCCAATGACTGTTCCATTCAATGATTCTAAATAAATGAAAGATGTGGTAAAAGGAATAATGGGTCCCCCAAAATGCCCATATCCTCCAAAACCTGGGAATCTATCAATTTACAAGGCAACATCGAGTTTCAAGCTATGATTAATTAAAAATCTTGGGATGGGGAAATTATCAGTGGATCCAGTGGATCATCTGGGTGGGCCCAATGTAATCATAAGGGTTCTTATGAGTCAGAGGCAGGAGAGAGAAAGAGATGTGAACACAGTAGCAAAGGTGGGAGTGATACAGTCACAAGCCAAGGTAAAAGGGACTTCCAGAGGAAGAGATCCTCTGCTGGATCCTCGGCATGCTAACTCATTGATTTGAATCCATAAGACCATTTTGGATGACTTTTTAAAAAAGATTTATTTGATTTCTTTGAAAGGCCGAGTGACAGGAAGACAGATTTTTCATCTGCTGGCTCAGTTTCCAATGGCCACAAACGCCAGGGCTGGGCTCCTATGGAATGCCAGCATTGCAGACAGCAGCTTAACCCACTGAGCTATAACAATGGATCCAGGTTTTGCAACTCTAACCTCTTGTACCATTGATTTATCAAGCTTTATGTGCCAACCAATGTCCTAGGGGCTAAAATACAGTGATGACTAAGATGGATCATATCTGAAAACAATTACTTAAAAAAGTACAAAAGCATATAGTATTTCAAGAAAGTCTCAAGACTTAGATGAAAATACGAGCAGGTGAAACATTTTCTAGGATAGATCATATATTAGGCCACAAGTCAATTCTCAGTAAATTTAAAATGACTGAAATAATGCCAGTATCAGACCACAAAAGAATAAAACTAGAAATTGGCAACAAGAACAAAGATTCACCAAATAAATGGAAATTAAACAACACACTCCTGAGTGACCAATGAGTCATTGAAAAAATTAAAAAGGAAATAATATTTCTTGAAATAAAATAAAACTACAACATATCAAAACCTGTGGGATACAGTAAATGCAGTACTGAGACTCTTACAGCATTTTAAAATTAAAATTTAAATTTTTAAAAAATTTTTTAAAAAAGATCTCAAAAAACAACGACACATCCCAAGGACTTAGGAAAAAAAACCCAAATTAGCAGAAAGTAAGAAATACTAACAATCAGAACGAAATAAATGAAATTAAAACATCAACAACAAAACATGCAAAAGATCTCAGGCTGGTGATGTGGCAGAGGGTTACGCAGCGCCTGCCACAAGCATCCCATATAGGCGCTGATTCAAATCCAACATGCTCTACACTTCCAATCCAGCTCCCTGCTAATGCACTTGGGAAAGCAGGGGAAGATGGCCCCAGTGCTTGGGCCCCTGCTCCGATGTAGGAGAAGCTCCTGGCTCCTGGCTCCTGGCTTTGGACTGACCCAGTCCCTACTGTGGCAGCCATTTGGGGGAGTGAACCAGTAGATAGAAGACCTCTCTCTCTCTCTCTAACTCTTTAAATAAATGAATAAATCTTTCTAAAGCATGCAAAAGATCAACAAAATGTCAAACTGATTTTTGAGAAGATAAATAAAACACATTTTTAGTAAGACTAAAAAAGGAAAAAAAAAATTAAAGATGAAAAAGGGGACATTACAACTGATACTACAGAAATACAAAGGATCATAAGAAACTACCATAGAGGGCCAGTGCTGTGACGTAGTAGGCTAAGCCTCTGCCTGAAGCACCAGCGTCCATATGGGCACCGGTTGGAGTCCCCAGCTGCTCCTTTTCCAATCCGACTCTCTACTTACAGCCCTGGAAAGCAGTGGAAGATGGCTCAAGTGCTTTGGCCCCTGCAGCAGTGTGGGAGACCTGGAAGAAGCTCCTGGCTTTAGACTGGCTCAGCCTTGGCCATTGTGACTATTTGAGGACTGAACCAGAGGATGGAAGACCTTTCTCTCTCTCTCTCTCTCTCTAACTCTACCTCTCAAATAAATAAAATCTATTAAAAAAAAAAAAAAAAAGAAAGAAAGAAATTGGGCTGGCACCGTGGCTCACTTGGTTAATCCTCTGCCTGTGGCGCCAGCATCCCATATGGGCGCCGGGTTCTAGTCCCGGTTGCTCCTTTTCCAGTCCAGCTCTCTGTTGTGGCCCGGGAGGGCAGTGGAGGATGGCTCAAGTGCTTGGGCCCTGCACCTACGTGGGAGACCAGGAAGAAGCACCTGGCTCCTGGCTTCGGATCGGCGTAGTTCTGGCCATGGCAGCCATTTGGGGGGTGAACCAACAGAAGGAAGACCTTTCTCTTTGTTTCTCTATCTCACTGTCTAACTCTATCTGTCAAATAAATAAAAAAAAAAAAGAAAGAAAAAGAAATTACCATGGACAATCATATGGTAACAAATTGGAAAACCTTGAAAAAATGGTTAAATTCCCAAATATGGATCACCTACCAAGATGAGATCAAGAAAGAGTAGAAAACATAAACAGACACACAAAGCAACAAGATGTAAGCACTACTTAAAAGTTTCCCATCAGATAAAATTCCAGGACCTGATGGCTTTACTACTGAATTCTACAAAACATTTAAAGAGGAATTTAATCCAAAACTTTTCAAACGAATCCAGAATATTGAAAAAGATGGAATTTTTCCACATTTTCTTCATGAGGCCGGCATCACTCTGATACCAAAACCAAAAACATCACACAAAAAGAAAACTACAGACCAATATCCTTCACGAACATCAATGAAAATATTCTCAACAAAACATCAGCAAACTGAACCCAACATTACATCTAAGAGATCATGTACATCATGATCAAATGGAATTTATCCCAGAGATGCAAGGGTGGCTCAATATTTGTAAATCAATAAAAATCATAAATCACATCAAGAGCATGAAGAACAAAACCCATATGATCATCTCAATAGAAGCAGAGTAAACATTTGGTAAGATTCTGCATCTATTCATGGTAAAAAAAAAAAAAAAACTTCAACAAATTATGTACAGAAGGAACAAACCTCAAAATTATAAAGGCTGTATATTACAAACCAACAGACAATATTATACTAAATGGGGGGAAACTAAAAGGATTTCCCTAATATTCAATACAGCATTGGAAGTGTTAGAACAATCAGGGAGAAGAAAGATATAAAGGATCTTGACATTTGAAAGAAGGAAGTCAAAATATCCATGTTTGCAGGTAACATGATGGGAAAACCCAAACATTCCACCAAAAACCTATTAGAACTGATAAACCTATTCAGTAAGTTGTAGGACACAAAATTAGCATACAAAGAGTGGTACATGTGTGTGTGTGTGTTTTAAGATTGATTTATTTATTTGAAAGAGCTAGAGAGAGAGAGATCACCCATCTGCTGGTTGACTCCCCAAGTGGCCACAACGGCCAGGGCTGAGCCAGGCCAAAGCCAGAAGATAGGAGCTTCATCCAGGTCTCCTGCCTAGGTTGCAGGGGCCCAAGTATTTGGATCATCCTCTGCTGCTTTTCCTAGTCCATCAGCAGGAAGATGCAATGGAAGTGAAGCAGCCAGGACTCAAACCGGTGCCTATAAGGGACGCCAGCATTACAGGCAGTGGTCCTACCTACTACATCACAATGCTGGCCCCAAAAGTAGCATTTTTAATACAACAGTAATGATCTTCTGCTAAAAGAGAAATCAAGAAAGAAATCCCATTAGCAACATGGCTACAAAAAAATCAAGTATTTAGGCATAAATTTAAGCAAAGGAGTAAAAGTTCTCAACAACGAAAATTATAAAACATTGAATATTGGGGCCAGCGCTGTGGTGCAGCGGGTTAATGCCCTGGCCTGAAGTGCCAGCATCCCATATGGGTGCCGGTTCTAGTCCTGGCTGCTCCTCTTCCGATCCAGCTCTCTGCTGTGGCCTGGGAAAGCAGCAGAGGATGGCCCAAATCCTTGGGCCCCTGCACCCACATGGGAGACCCAGAAGAAGCCCCCGGCTCCTGGGTTCGGATCGGCACGGCTCCAGCTGTTACAGCCAATTGGGGAGTGAACCATTGGATGGAAGACCTGTCTCTCTCTCTCTCTCTCTCTCTCTGCCTCTCCTCCCTCTGTGTAACTCTTTCAAATAAATAAATAAATCTTAAAAAAAAAAAAAAACATTGAATAAAGAAAACATTAAGGACACAGAAAGGATATTCTCTGCTTATGGGATGGAGAAATCAATCTTGTTAAAATGTCTGTGGGGCCAGCACTGTGGCTAGAAGGTAAAGCGACTGCCTGCAGTGCCAGCATCCCATATGGGCACCAGTCAAGTCCCAGCTGCTCCACTTCAGATCTAGCTCTCTGTTAATGGCCTGGGAAGGCAGTGGAAGATGGCGCTACTCCTTGGGCCCCTGCATCCACAAGGGAGACCCGGAAGAATCTCCTGGCTTCAGATTAGTGCAGCTCCGGCCGTTGCAGCCATCTGGGGGAGTGAACCAGGGGATGGAGGACCCCTCTCTCTCTCTCTCTTTCTGCCTCTGCCACTCTGTAAATCTGCCTTTCAAATAAATAAATAAATCTTTAAAAAAAAATCTACACTACCTATAGCAATCTACAGATTCCAAGCAATCTCTATCAAAATACCAATGCCATTCTTTACAGAATTAGAAAAAACAATCCTAAAATTCATAGGAAATCACAAAAGACCAAAAATAGCCAATGCAATCCTGAGTAAAACAAACAAAAAACAAATCATGCTGGAGGCATCACAATATCTGATTTCAAAGCATACTACAAAGCTATAGTAATGCAAACAGCATGATACTGACATAAAAAGCAGCACATAAATCAATAGAAGAGCCCAGAAATAAATAGATGTAACAGATAGCAAACTCATTTTTGCCAAAAATATCAAGAGTAGTCTTTTCGATAAAAGGTGCTGACAAAGCTGGACATATCTATGTCAGGTATGAAACTGTATCCATTTCTCTCATCATAGAAAAAATCAATTCTAAATGGGTCAAAGACCTAAGTGTAAGACCTGAAAATACAAAACAGCTGGAAGAAAACATAGAGAAGGCCAGCGCCGTGGCTCACTAGGCTAATCCTCCGCCTTGCGGCGCTGGCACACCGGGTTCTAGTCCCAGTTGGGGCGCCGGTTCTGTCCCGGTTGCCCCTCTTCCAGGCCAGCTCTCTGCTGTGGCCAGGGAGGGCAGTGGAGGATGGCCCAAGTGCTTGGGCCCTGCACCCATGGGAGACCAGGATAAGTCCCTGGCTCCTGTCATCTGATCAGCGCAGTGCGCCGGCCACAGCGCAGCGCGCCAGCCGCGGCGGCCATTGGAGGGTGAACCAACGGCAAAGGAAGACCTTTCTCTCTGTCTCTCTCTCTCACTGTCCACTCTGCCTGTCAAAAAAAAAAAAAAAAAAAAAAAAAATAGAGAAACACCTCAAGACACTGATGTAGGTAATGAATTCTTGGACAAGGCACCAAACGCACAGGCAACAAAAGCCAAAACTAGACAAACAGGATTATATCAAACACAGAAGCTTCCGCACAGCAAAGGAAACAATCAGTGAAGAGACATCTGACAGAATGGGAGGAAATATCTGCAAGCTACTTACTTGATGAAGAATTAATATCCAGAATATATCAGCAACCCAAACACTCAACAACAACAAAACCCAACCAACCCAGTTAAGGAATGGACAAAAGACCTTAATGGACATTCCTCAAAAGGAGAAATAAAAATGGCTAAAAAATATGAGAAAATGGTCAATATCACTAACAATCAGGGAAATGCAAATCAAAACCACAATGAGGATCACTTGAGCCTTGCCAAGTATTATCAAAAAGGCAAAAAGTAACAAATGCTGTTGAGGGTATAGAGAAAGGGTGGGAATGTAAATTAGTGCAGCCACTGAGGAAAACAGTATGGAAATTTCTTAAAAACTAGAAATGGAATTGCCCTACAATCCAGCAATCCCACCACTGGGTATTTACCCAAAAGTCACGAACTTATTGTATCAAAGGAATACCTGTTCTACCATGTTTATAGTAGCATTGTTCACAATAACCAAAATATAGAATCAACCGAGGTGTCCATCATCAAATGAATGGATAAACAAAATGTGCTTTACATATATACAATGGAGTACTATAAAAAAAAATCCTGTCATTACAGCAAAATGGACATTATGTTAAGTGAAAACCATCTAGACACAGAAAGAGAAATAACATGTTCTCCCCTATATGTGGGAGCTAAAATTAAAAAGAAAAAAGAAAAAAAATCCTTAATTTGAACTCAGAATGCTGATTTCCAGAGGCTAGGAAGGGTAGAAAGGACAAAAGGAGCTTGGTTTAAAAAAACTAGGGAAAGTTGGGGTTGATTCATTAAGTGTGACATGGATACTAATATGAGATATTAACAGGAGAAGTGGGGGGAGGGTATATGGGAACTCAATTTATTAACTTACAACTTATGTTTTGTAAATTTAAAATTATTAGTAATTTTTTACAGATTTTTAAAACTTTTTATTTATTTGGAAGGTAGAGTTACAGAGAGAGGAAGAGATAGAGATCTTCCATCCACTGTTTACTCCCCAGATGGCCAGGGCTAGGCCAGATCAAAGCCAGGAATCTGGATTCTTCTGGGTTTCCCACATGGGTGCAGTGACCCCCAAGCACTTGGACCATCCTCTACTGTTTTCCCAGGCACATCACTATGGAGCTAGATCATAAGCAGAGCAGCCAGGTCTTGAACCAGTGCCATATGGGATGCCAGTGTCACAGGCAGAGGCTTAACCTGCTCTGCCACAAACCTGTCTCCCCAATAATAAAAAATTTATATTAAAAAGAACAACAATAAAATTACATTAGTATTAGGAGGAAACATATGGCAAGATGTTCATAATCTTTGGTAGAGTTTGTCTCCCAGAGCAATTCACAAATTCAAATATGATTAAAGAAAAAAAACAGGCTGGTACTGTGGCATAGTGGGTAAATCTGCTGCCTGCAGTGTCAGCATCCCATATGGACTCTGGTTCAAGTCCCAGCTGCACCTCTTCTGATCAAGCTCTCTGCTATGGGCTGGGAAAGCAGTGGAAGATGGCCTAAGTGCTTGAGCCCCTGCACCCACGTTGGAGATCCAGAGGAAGCTACCGGCTCCTGGCTGCGGATCAGCGCAGCTCTGGCCATTGTGGCCATTTGGGGAGTGAACCAGTAGACAGAAGACTTCTTTCTCTCTCTGCCTATGCCTCTGCCTTACAAATAAAAACATAAATCTTAAAAAAAGGAAAGAATAAAACAGATTTCACTACATGAACATCAAAAATTTCTCTAAGACAAAACACAAAGTAAAAAAGAAGCCAGGGAAAAACATTTCCAAGTTTTATAACAAAGGAATAGTATCTTAGCAATAATTATAGGAAAAATATATAAAACATGGACAGATATGTGTAGTCCATTCACAAAAAATGCATTGGTTCAACAAATACAGAGACGTTGTACAAATATCACTGATAATTAGATACAGGTTAAATGTGTATGTATTTGGTTAATTTTAAAAAGCAAACCATTAAATAATGTGTTATGTGATTCTATACATATGTTTTAAATTTTTAATTGTTTTATTTGAGAGGCAGAGAGAGAGACAGAGGGAGAGAGAGAAGGAGAAACCCATCCACTGGTTTACTACTCAAATGCTATAGAGTTGGGAACTCCATCTAAACTTCCCATGTAAGTGGTGGAGACCCAAACACGTGAGCCATCACCTGCTGCCTCCCACAGGAGGCAGGAAGCTGGAATCAGGAGCAAGGCAGGCACTCCAGTATGAGATGTAGGCATCCCAATCCACATCTTAACCATTATGCCAAACTATATGCACATGATTTATTTATTTGAAAGGCAGAGTGACAGATAGAGGGGAAGAGACAAAGTTAGTTCTCTCCATTGGTTACCTCCCCAAATGGCCTCAATATCCAGGTCTGTGCCAGGTTTGGTCCAAGCCGAAGCCAAGAGCTAGGACCTCCATCCTGGCCTCTCACATGTGTGGCAGGGATCCAAGTACCTGTGCTATCTCCCGTCGCCTTTTAAGTGCACTAGCAGGAATTTGGATTGGAAGCAAAGTCTCTGGGACTCAATCCAGCACTCCAACATGGGATAGTAGCATTGCAAGCAGTGCTTAATTTCTTGTGCCACAAAACTAGCCCCTCTTACATATGTTTTCAGAGATTATTTTTGTAGATAAAGAAAAAATGTGAAAGGATATCCACCAAAACACTCAAAAGAGGAGGAGTTTCCAGACACTTTTAGTACCTGGTTTAACATCTCACTGACAATATCCCTTTCTACCACTCACAGAATCATCCTTCTCCGTGATTTTTAACATCCACAGAGATAATCTGCCTAACAATCTGGATTCTCCTTTCCTCAACTTCCTCACTTCCAACAATTTGTATCTCTCCTCCACCTAAGGCGTCCTTGCTACAGTCACACTCTGTATATGATCATGAAGAATAGCTATAACATAGATGAAACCTTGACTTTAAGCATCCCAATACATTCAGCCTGCTGACTCAGTGGCTTTCTCTAGTGACTTTACTGCAATAATATCAATCTTAGCAAATATGCTAGACTATTGATCCCATCCCCTTTTCACTGTTCAATAGGCTATTCAATATCTTTAGTTATTTCTTTACCTTCATAAAAGCCTATAGTTCATCATGAAAATCATTCCTTTACACATGTAAATCCAATGATCCTCTCCTACTGTTTTATATTTTCAAAGGTCAGGAGGAAGGCTAATCCTGGTGAAATCCAATTTTTTGCCTATTCTATGTCTCTTAGAAAAAAATAATCATACCGACTGGTCTCACATGAAATCCAAGATGACAAATTTCAAGGACATATTTAGAACAATGCGAAATTCCTGATATAAATTCCCTTACAAAATTTGCTTTCAATGTCTCTGGGACGGCCACTTCTGAATGTCTCCTCAAAACCTAGTACCTACTTTAATCTCTAAGATGATATATTATTCCATTAAGAAAATAGAAACAATCAAAAAGTATACCATCTTCTCATTAGCTATTCGACAGTAAACAGCTTCTTCACCTTTTTGAGGCCAGCCCTTCTGCTAACTCAATAGCTCCGATCCCTCCCAACCGCTCTGTCCTTACAATAATCATCTTCTCTCCAAACATTTTCTCTTCTCCACTGAGCACTGTTATAAGCAAAAACATGCTGCAAGTAAAAACTTTTCTCAATCCTATTTCCTCTTCTGCTTATTGCTTGAATTCTCTGCTCCCCAAAGTATTCCTTGTTTTCCATCTGCTATTTTTTTTGACTGGCAGAGTGGACAGTCAGAGAGAGAGAGAGAGAGAGAGAGAGAGAGAGAAAGGTCTTCCTTTACCATTGGTTCAGCCCTCCATTGGCCGCTGCGGCCGGCACATCGCGCTGATCCAAAGCCAGGAGCCAGGTGCTTATCCTGGTCTCCCATGTGGGTGCAGGGCCCAAGCACTTGGGCCATCCTCCACTGCACTCCCTGGCCACAGCACAGAGCTGGCCTGGAAGAGGGGCAACTGGGACAGAATCTGGCACCCCGACCGGGACTAGAACCTGGTGTGCTGGTGCCGCAAGGCTGAGGATTAGCCTAGTGAACCGCGGTGCTGGCCTCCATCTGCTATTCTATGTTTATCACTTTCCAATATGAATTTTGGCCCCACCATTGCAACCTATCTTTTCAAAGTCATTGGGGAACTCCTCATGGCCAAATCAATTTCCTCTGAGAACTATTTGATGTGGTTAAGCAAGGTAGTTTTTGTATTTTGGATTTTATCTAATGATGTGCATGAGTAAGGATCTTATATTTTAAGATTTTTAAAGCTTTGCATATTTTAACTTTACGTAGTTTTGTTTACAAAATAACATGGTCTACTAATGAGAGTAAGAAAATATAGATGATAGAGAAAATAACAGATAACTCAGATAGATAAGTTTACATGTAAATTAAATTAAAACTTATTAATGTTAACCTAGATAGCACACATGAAATTTTCTGCTTAAAAATATTTCTACCTCACTTAGATGTCAGTACCACCCAAAACAATCTACAGATTCAATGCAATTGCTATAAACATCTCAATGATGCTTTTTGAAGAAACACAGAAAGAAAGCAGACTCATCTTTCTGATTTCAAAGTTTACTACAATGCTCCAAGTAGTCAAAAAAAACATGGTACTGGCATAAAGGCAGACAAAGGTCAACAGGACAGAAAATGATGTCAAACATAGTATATGCAAAGCTGTTTACAAGCCTTTTCACTTTTCTTGATCACATATTCATTCACATAAATGAGAAAAAGAAAACTATTGGTAGTTACCTCATGAAAGTTGCGCCTTTGCCCTACTCTATTTCTTCTCCTTCACTGACCACAGCTCTGGCCTGACAAAATTCTTTAGTATCTCAACAGAACTCTCAACACACGAAGCAGCAGCTTCTAGAATTTTAACTGTCCTTTTATGTGTAGAAAGGAATAGAACCAGTTAATAGAAATGGTGACCTAGTTCTACAGAAAAAAGTCTAATATGATCCAAAAGAAACTTCAGAAGTTCCAAATGTGTTAAAAGGAAGGCTACCACAAAAGCAGCTTGACAAGAAAGAAGCCAACTCAAAGGGCTCACTGCGCAAAGCAAGGCAGCACCTCAGAAGGTGACTTTGAAAATGAGAACCAGTCACCCTGCCACAAGTGGTCAAAACACTCATTTCTGACTTGCAAGATAAAAAAAAAAAAAAAAAGAAGTTTATATTCAGAGAAACTTCGCCACAAGGAGATGGAATTCCTAGTTCAACCTGGTATAGACAGCCCTGGCTGTTGTGGCCATCTGAGGAGCGAACCAGCAGAAAGACTCAATCTCTCAATCTCAATCTCTCTCTCTCTCTCCTTCTCTCTCTCTCACTGAATGTGTCTTCCCTTCTCTCTGTCAGTCTGCCTTTCAAATCATCAATCAATCCTTTAAAGGACGTGAGCTGTATGTATTTTTAAAGAATTTTGGTAGCCATATTAAAAGAGAATCAGGTGAAATTAAGCAATTAAGTTTATATTTAGTGTGTCCAAAATATTAGCAATTCAACATATGATCAGTATAAAAGGTTATCAATTTTTTTTATTTAAAGCCAGAGCTACAAAGAGGGAGAGATGGAAGAGAGAAGTCTTCCATCTGCTGGTTAACCCACCAAGTGGCTGCAACAGCTAGGGCTGGGCCAGGCTGAAGCCAGGAGCTTCTACCAGGTCTCCCATATGGGTGCAAGGGCCCAGGCATTTTGGGCCATCCTCTGATGCTTTCCCAGGCACATTAGAAGGGAACTGGACTGGAAGTTAAACAGCTGAGACTCAAACCAGTGCCCATACTAGCTGCCAGTGCTGCAGGCAGTAGCTTAACCTGCTATGCCAGAATGCTGGCCCAGATATTTTTAATTATAAAAAAGATTTTGAGTATCTAGCAATCAATCAGAAATCCTCATGGTTACCATGACTAAAAAATCAAAAGTGGAAGGGCCAAGATGGCAATACAACAACAGAACATTCCAAGTCACGTGAGGCAAAATAGTTAATAAAGAGCGGATACAAGCCAGTGACAGAGCCGTGAGAAATTCCCACCGAGAAGCCCAGGAGTCCAACAGAGAATCAGCAGGTGTACACTGAGGGAGCCAAAAAGAAGGAAGTGGCGAAGGTGTGGTGGAGGCACAGTAGAGGCACAGCAAAGGTATGGCAGAGGCCCGGCAGAGAGGCTGAACCGAGAGACTGACGCCACCCCCTCCAGCAGATGAGGTGAGATGGGAAAATGCAAGCCCACGGAGCTGCAGATAGCAGCAGGTGCGGGAGCCTGGCGAACTGTGTTTTAAGTTCCAAGCAGGAAGAAAGAGAAGGTATAGGAGAACAAACGGAGAGGTTGAGCACGCCCCTGTACATCTATGGCTCCCCTCTCCCGCTAACTGGACCTGCAGCCGGCTGGGAGAAGCCATACTGATTCTTTACATTTTCAAATGTAAGCAAGGGGCTACCACATTTGTCTCCTGTGGACACAGCCATCAATTTCAGGGGCCACTCACAACATCCCCCACCCCAGAACGAGGACCACAACATTTCAGAGTAATCTCCTCGCCACCACACAAGCTGTACAACAAGGAGAATTCCAAAATATGAAAACTCGAGCTGTGTCACGCACCAGTGAGAAGCGAGCCCAACTCTGGTAGGCGGGGCTTAGTGCACCAGAGCTCTTGTACCCGTCCCCATCATGACTGAGAAATGAGCAGAATTCCCGGAGGTGGGACTGTGTGCTTCCACTTGCAATGCACACACATAGCAGCTCATGGCATAGAGAAATCTCTCAAGTACAAAGACACAAATCAAAGAGAAAAAAAAAAAAAGCAAACAAACCAGAAATGCCAAAAAACAAAGCAAAAATCCTAAATAAGAATAAGGAAGACACTATGAGCCCACCAAAGGAACACCACAACTCTTTAATAATAGAAGCTGAAGAAGAGATAGAGGATATACCAGAAATGAAATTCAGAAAATTGTCAGATTACTTAGAAGCATATCGGAAGCAAATTCATGATCTAAATGAAAAGTGCTCCCAAGAAATTGAGATTATAAGAGAAGTCAGAATGAAATACTAGAAATGAAGAATTCAATAGATCCAATAAAAAATGGAGTGGAAAGCCTTAAAAGTAGAATAGATGAGACAGAAGAAAGATTATCAAAACTAGAAGACAAATTTCTGGATATAATACAGTCAGACCAAATACAAAAAGAAGAAATTAGAAAATTAAAAAACACAGCTTAAAATCTACAAGATTCTATCAAATCACCCAACATAAAGATCCTAGGAATTCTAGAAGGCATGGAAAGAAAGAAAGGATTAGAAGGCCTTCTTAATGAAATAATTACAGAGAACGTCCCCAATCTGGAGAAGGAGACATCCGATTACAGGAAGTACACAGAACTCCCAATAGACACAATCAGAAAAGATCTTCAGCACGACACATTGTAGCAAAACTCTCCTCTGTAAAACATAAAGATCTTAAAATGTGCACATGAAAAATGACTAATCACAT
This sequence comes from Oryctolagus cuniculus, assembly GCF_051225735.1. Classification (NCBI taxonomy): domain Eukaryota; kingdom Metazoa; phylum Chordata; class Mammalia; order Lagomorpha; family Leporidae; genus Oryctolagus; species Oryctolagus cuniculus. The sequence continues at coordinate 49,307,305 of NC_142874.1, read as the reverse complement.
TCAGAGGAAACCCAATTAGACTCATGCCAGACTTATCGCAAAACCTACAGGCAAGGAGAATATGGTGATACAGATTCCAAGTCCTAAGAGAAAAAACTGTCAACCTACAATACCCTGCAAAACTCTCATTTATGAATAAAGGAAAAAATAAGGATCTTCCACAACAAACAGAAACTGAAAGATTTTGTAACCACTTCCCCAGCCCTACAAAATATGCTCAAGATTTTGCTATACACAGAAACACAGAAACATCACTACAAAAGTAGATGAACACAGAAAATGACCCAGCAAAATTACAAATGAAATCCAAAATACATAAACTGGACTATTTAGGGAAACATGACAGAGCAAAGTCAGTACTTATCAATAGTTACACAGAATGTAAATGGTCTCAACTCCCATTTAAAAAACATAAACTGGCTGAATGGATTAAAAAAGAAAACCCATCTATTTGCTGCCTACAAAGAACACATCACACAAAGATGTACTCAGACTAAAAGTGAAAGTATGGAAAAAGATGTTCCATGTTAAAAGAAACAAAAAAAAAAAAAAAAAGAGCTGGTGCCATCCTAATATCAGACAAAATAGAATTTAACACAGAAACTATTAAAGAGACAAAAAAGGACAATATATAATGATTAAAGGATCATTCAACAGGAAGATGTTACTATTATAAATGTATATTCACCTAATTACAGGGCACCTGGCTAAATAAAAAAAAATGTTAAGGGACTTAAAGGGAGATATAGACTTAAATACAAGCAATGGAGGACTTCAATACCCCACTTTCAGCAATGGACAGAACAACGAGATGGAAAATCAAAAAGGAAGAAACAGAGTTAACTGACACCATAGACAAAATAGACCTAGCAGATATCTATAGAACCTTCTACCCTATAAACATAGAGTATACATTTTTCTCTCTGGTACATGGAACTGTCTCTAGGATTGACCACATGCTAGGCCATAAAGCAAGTCTCAGCACATTCAAAAAAATCAAAATCATACCATGCATCTCGGACCACAATTCAATGAAGCTGGAAATCAACAACTCATGAATCTCTGCATCATTTGCAAATACATGAAGAATGAACAACATGTCCCTGAATGAACAGTGGGTCATAGAAGAAATTAAGAGAAATCAAAAAATTTCTGAAAACAAAAGAAGACAATACAACATACCAAAATTTGTGGGATACAACAAAATCAATGTTAAGAGGAAAGTTTATAGCAATTGGTGCCTACATCAAGAAACTGGAACGGCACCAAATAAATGAGCTATCAAGGCATCTCAAGGATCTAGAAAAACAAGAGAAAACCAACCCCAAACTAGTAGGAGAAAATAAATAATTAAAACTAGAGAGGAAATCAACAAAAGTTAAACAAAAAATATAGAAGATCAGCAAAACAAAGAGCTGTTTTTTTGAAAAAATAAACAAAATTGACACACCATTGGCTCAACTAACCAAAAAAAGGAGAGAGAAGATCCAAATCAATAAAAATTAGAGCTGAAAAAGGAAATGTAACAGACACGACAGAAATAAAAAGAATCACCAGAAATTACTACAAAGAGCTATATGCCAACAAACTGGGAAACCCAGGGAAAAAATGGATAGATTTCTGGACATATACAACCTACCTAAATTGAGCCATGAAGACACAGAAAACCCAAAAAGACTCATAACCAAGAAATGGATCAGTATTAAGACCCTCCCTTGGGGCCGGCACATAGTGCAGTAGGCTAATCCTCCGCCTGTGGTGCCAGCATCCCATATGTGTGCCAGTTCTAGTCCCAGCTGCTCCTCTTCCAATCCAGCTCTCTGCTATGGCCGGGGAAAGCAGTGGAGGATGGCTCAAGTGCTTGGGCCCCTGCACCCACATGGGAGACTGGGAGGAAGCACCTGGCTCCTGGCTTCAGATTGGCACAGCCCCAGCCATTGTGGCCAATTGGGGAGTGAACCAAAGGATGGAAGACCTTTCTCTCTGTCTCTCCCTCTCACTGTCTGAAACTCTACCTTTCAAATAAATAAATAAAATCTTAAAAAAAAAAAAAAAAAAGAGACCCTCCCAACAAGGAAGAGCCCAGGACCGGATGGATTCACTGCTGAATTCTATCAGACATTTAAAGAACTAACTCCAATTCTTCTCAAGTTATTCAAAACAATTGAAAGGGAGGGAATCCTCTCAAATTCTTTCTATGAAGCCAGTATCACCTTAATTTATAAACCTGAAAAAGACACAACAAAGAAGGAGAACTACATAACAATTTCCCTGATGAACACAGACACAAAACTCTTCAACAAAATTCTAGCGAATCGAATCCAACAACACATCAGAAAGATCATTCACCCAGAAGACCTAGTGGGATTTATCCCTGGTATACAAGGATGGTTCAACATTTGCAAATCAGTTAAAGGTGATACATCACATTAACAAATGGGAGAACAAAAACAATATGATTACCTCAATAGATGCAGAGAAAAGTTTGACAAAATACAACATCTTCTCATGATGAAAACTATAACAAATTGGGTTTAGAAGGAACATTCCTCAACACAATCAGGGCAATTTATAACAAACCCATGGCCAGAGACCTATAGAATTTAAAACATTCCCACTAAGATCCAGAACCAGACAAGGATGCCCACTCTCACCACTGCTATTCAATATAGTCCTGTAAGTTTTAGCCAGAGCCATCAGTCAAGAAAAAGAAATCAAAGGCATTCGAATTGGAAAAGATGAAGTCAAACTATCCCTATTTGCAGATGATAGGATTCTATATATAGGGGACCCAAAATATTCCACTAAGAAAACTACTGTAACTCATAGAAGAGTTTGGTAAAGTAGCAGGATATAAAATCAATACACAAAAATCAATAGCCTTTGTATACACAGAAAATGCTATTGCTGAGAAAGAACTTTAAGATCAATTCAATTCACAATAGCTACAAAAAAAAAAAATACATACCTTGGAATAAATTTAACCAAGGATGTCAAAGATCTCTGTGAGAAGAATTACAAAACATTACAGAAAGAAATAGAAGAAGATACAAAAAAATGGAAAAAACTTCCATGTTTGTGGATTTGAAGAATCAATATCATCAAAATGTCCATAATTCCAAGAACAATTTACAGATTCAATGCAATACCAATCAAAATGCCAAAGACATTTTTCTCAGATCTAGAAAAAAATCATGCTGAAATTCATATGGAAATACAGGAGATCTCAAATAGCTAAAGCAATCTTATACAACAACAACAACAAAAAAGCTGGAGGCATCACAATACCAGATTTTAAGACATACTACAAGGCAATTATAATCAAAACAGCCTGGTACTTGTACAAAAACAGATGAATAGACCAATGGAATAGAAGAGAAATGCCAGAAATCATTCCAAGCATCTACAACCAACTTATATTCCACCATTCCCTGAAGAAAAGATAGTCTCTTCAACAAATGGTGCCAGGAAAACTGGATTTCCACATGCAGAAATATGAAGCAGGACTCCTACCTTACACTTTACACAAAAATCCATTCAAAATGGATTAAAGACCTAAATCTATGACCTGATACTATCAAATTATTAAGAGAGACTGGGGAAACCCTGCAAGACATTGGTACAGGCAAAAAGTTCCTGGAAAAGTACCCAGAGGCACAGGCAATAAAAGCCAAAATTAACAAATGTGATTACATCAAATTGAGAAGCTTCTGTATTGCAAAAGAAACAGGAAAGTAGGCCGGCGCTGCGGCTCACTAGGCTAATCCTCCGCCTTGTGGCGCCGGCACACTGGGTTCTAGTCCCGGTCGGGGCACCAGATTCTGTCCTGGTTGCCCCTCTTCCAGGCCAGCTCTCTGCTGTGGCCAGGGAGTGCAGTGGAAAATGGCCCAAGTACTTGTGCCCTGCACCCCATGGGAGACCAGGAGAAGCACCTAGCTCCTGCCATCAGATCAGCACGGTGCGCCAGCTGCAGCGCGCCGGCCGCAGCGGCCATTGGAGAGTGAACCAACGGCAAAGGAAGACCTTTCTCTCTGTCTCTCTCTCTCACTGTCCACTCTACCTGTCAAAAAAAAATAAATAAATAAAATAAAATAAAATAAAAGAATAAATAAATAGAAAAGAAACAGGAAAGTAAAGAGGCAACTGACAGATTGGCAGAAGTTATTTGCAAACCACACAACTGAAAAAGGGTTAATACCAGAATAAATAAAGTGATCAAAAACTCAACAACAACAAAACAAACAACCCAGGAAGAAATGGCCAAAGGACTTAAATATACAATTCTCAAAATAAAAAATCCAAAAGGCCAACAAACACATGAAGAAATGCTTAGGATCACTAGCTGTCACAGAAATTAAAATCAAAACCACAATGAGAGAGCTGGCATTGTGGTATAGCGGGTAAAGCACCTGCAGTGCTGGCATTCCATAAGGGTGCTGGTTTGAGTCGACCTCTCTCTCTGTCTCTTGCTCTCTCTCACTCTCTGTTGCTCTCTCTCTCTCTCTCTTGGCCTCTCCTTCTCTCTCTGTATAAATCTGAATTTCAAATAAACAAATAAATCTTTTTAACAATAAACCACAATGAAGTTTCACTTCACCCCAGTTACAATGGCTTTCATTTAGAAATCGACAAACAGCAAATGCTGGAGAGGAAGTGGGGAAAAAGTTACCCTAATTCACTGTTGGTGGGAATGCAAACTGGTAAAACCACTATGGAAGACAGTTTGGAGATACCTCAGAAATCTGAGTATAGTCCTACCATATGACCCAGCCATCCTACTACTCAGAATTTACCCAAGGGAAATGAAATCAACAAATAAAAGAGTTATCTGCACCTCCATGTTTACTGCAGCTCAATTCACAGCAGCTAAGACATGGAATCAACCTAAATGCCTGTCAACAGAAGACTGCATAAAAAAATTATGGGATATGTACTCTATGGAATACTACACAGCAGTAAAAAAAAAAAATCCAAAATCCGGTCATTTGCAACAAAATGGAGGAATCTGGAAAACATCATGCTGAGTGAAATAAGCCAATCCCAAAGGGACAAATACCATATGTTCTCCTTAATTTGTGATAACTAACAGAACACCTAAAAGGAAACCTGTATAAGTGAAATTGACATTATGAGAAGCAATGATTTGAACAGGCCTTGTCCTGACTATTGAGGAACAGTTTATTTTTTTTTTTTATTATTTTTATTTTTTCTATTTAATACCATTGGTTGAACTTTTTAGTTAACACAGAATTAATCATAGGTATATAAAGTCAATTGAAAATAGATCCCAGCAAAAAAATAAGAGTGAAAATAAGAGAGGGAGGAGTTGTGTAGTTCTGCACATATTCCCATGGAATTACCCTTAAGGGTAAACCTAAAAACTTGCCATGGGACTCCAAATCCCATTAAGCAGGATAGTAATAATGCTATCTTACATGTTAAAGTGATCATATTAAGTGTGTAATTAATCATATAAATAGTATTAAGTGAAAAAGGGATCACATAAATAAGACAAAGTATCTGGTAATAACAATAGCTAGAATTAAAAAGGAGAGAATGTTCCAACACGGGAAGCAGTCCACATAGCAGACTCATCGAAAGACAAATGCCCTGAAAGCACTCTGACCTCAGAATCAGCCCTTAAGGCATTCAGATCAGGCTGAAAAGCTCACGAGAGCATTTCAGGCATGGAAAGCCAAGACATTGTGGCAGAAAATATTCTACATGAAGGATCTCTGTGAGTGAGATACAAGTGGAAGTAAGGGGCCATCAAAGAAGGAGGTAGTTTTCTCTGAAGGGAGTACAGAACTTCCACTTTGCTTATGGCCCTTCCTAAATACTGATGGAGTTTGTGGACTTAAAATCTTCCATCATGTCAAGAGCCTGATGTCATAAATAAGAGTGTTAATTGTTAAATCAGCAATAGGAGTCACTTTGAACTTACTTCCCATGTAGGATCTCTGACCTTCATGAGTTGTACTATGAAAATTAACTGTACAACTTGTTTTCAAACAGTTATTTATACTTTGTGTGTGTGTGTATAAATTATTGAAATCTTCACTTAGTATAGAGTTGGTCTTCTGTGTACAAAGTTAGTTAAAAATGAATCTTAATGAAGAATGGGGATGGGAGAGGGAGCAGGAAGTGGGACGGGAGTGGGGGTGGTATGGCAGATATGGAGGAAAGAACCACTATATTCCTAAAGTTGTACCTATGAAATTTGTATTCATTAAATAAAAGGTTTCTTAAAAACAATAAGTAATTTATTGAGGTGAAGGTCACATAACATAAAATTGAAAAAAAAGAAATCAAAGGCAAGGATAAAAAAATAAAATAGAATTTCAATTGAGAATTGGAATATATTTTTAATGGAAATTCTAGAGTTGAAAAATAAAATACCTGCAACTAAGAATTCATCAGACTGTTTAATTAGCAAATGAAACAGATCAGAAGACAAATCCCTCAAAAAATAAAATTTATCAAAGCAAAAAATCAAAAAAAAAAGAAACAGAAAATATAAACATACTTAAAATCTCACAAAACTCCAGCTGAACTGGCTTCTTCCAAATAGTCAATGAAGAAATTACATGAATTTTACAAAGGCTTATAGGGCATAGTAAAAGGGATAACAATTCTTAATAATTTAGGAGACTCACATAACTTTGGTTATAAAATTTGATAATAAATTATAAAAAGAGAAATTACTGATCAATCTTTCTCATAAATACAAGTGAACAATCTAGAACAAAATATTAAGCAAATAAAATCCAGCATTATTCTAAAAAGGGTATTATCACTTCAGGTATGCAATCAATGTAACTGATCTTGTTAACAGTAAAAAAGAGAAAACTCACATAATCATCTTGTTAGATGCAAAAAAATGAGAAAATTCAATATCCACCTATGATTTTAAAACTCTTGGCAAATTAGGAACAGAATTTTCTTTATATGAAAAACAGTATCTTTCAAAAACAGTAACACACAGAACACATCATAGAACTATAGCAAATTATGGATGACATTCTCAGTCATATTATGCATTAAGACAAGATTATTCACTATCTTTTTTATTTTTATTTTTATTTATTTTTATTTTTTATTTTTAGAAAAGGAAACATTGGGGCTGGCACTGTGGCGTCGTGGGTAAAGCCGCCACCTGCAGTGTTGGCATCCCATATGGGTGCCGGTTCGAGACCTGACTGCTCCTCTTCTGATCCAGCTCTCTACTATGGCCCCTGCACCCATGTGGGAGACTGGGAGAAAGCTCCTGGCTCCTGGCTTCCAATGGGCGCAGCTCCAGCCATTGTGGCCAACTGGGGAGTCAGGAGCTTTCTCTGGGTCTTCCACACGGGTGCAGGGGACCAAAGACTTGAGGCATCTTCCACTGCTTTCCGAGGCCATAGCAGAGAACTAGATCAGAAGTGGAACAGCTGGGACTGGAACCAGCACCCATATGGGATGCCAGCACTGCAGGCAGTAGCTTTACCTGCTATGCCACAGCGACAACCCCAAAATTTCTTAATTTGACAGAACTTAAATGAACTGCTCAGAAGACAAGAAAACAAAAGAAATAGAAAATGAGAAAATGAGTGATTCAATGCAGAATGTAGTATATCTAACAAATGCGAATTCAGAAAGGCAGAACAGAGGAAGAAAATATCAAAGAACATCAGAATACCTTCCAGGACGGAAGGGCACATTTAGGGAACAGTATGCACCATAAAACACAGTGTCATAAAATTCCAAACTGTCAAGGAAAGGAAATGATAACAGCTTTGAGGAGAAAACAAGGTCACATACAAAGCATCGGAAGTCAAGAGTGGCACTGTATTTCTCGACATTAACAATGAAAACCATGAGGCAATGGAGAATGTGTTTAAAACTCTGAGGGAAATTATTTTCAAAGTAGAATTCCATCCTCATCCAAATCATTCCTCAAGGGTGAGATTAAAATCAAGCTTTCAGTCATGTAAGGTTCCAACAATGTACCTCCCATGTGGAGTTGATTCCACCACAAAAAAAAAAAAAAAAAAGCAAGCAGCAAACCAAGAAAGATGAAAATCTAGGATCCAGAAACAAGGGCTCTACCAAAATTAAAGGTGAAGGAGACTGCCAGGATGATGGTGATGGAAAGGCAGCTTAAGGAGTTTGCTATGTTAGTCCAAGAAGCAGAGAGCAAAACAGGACTGGGAATAGGAGAAAATTTTTTTAGGAGAATATTTGTGAAAGACAATGAGCCAGGGGAGGTGGGAAGAGCTGCCTGACAGCAATGTGGGGCTGATCCCAGGGGAAGAAGACAGGGAAGGATGGAAGCCTGGCTGGACATGTGCTCAGTTCGGCAAGGTTGCTTGTTGGAAGTCTCAGCATCTCCCAGGCAGAAGTCCACTTTGCTGGGCCTGCCTGCTCAGTCACTGGCTGGGCACATGGCCCCTGCAAAAACAGGGTGATGACTTTCACAGAGCAGCAACTGAGACCATCAGTAAGTTACTCCTTGTGATCACAGATCTGAGAGGACATTCCCAGGCACCTGTGGTGGCCTCAAAACATGCCAACATGGCCAGCCTAAAGTACATTTCCCACCTTTCCCCCATGTTTCTACTTAGGTGAGACACAAGGACGCATTTTCATGCAAGAGTCGGGGGGCAGAAGTAAAGCAGCCGTTTGGTTTTTAACATTCAGGCCAAGTAGGTTCTCTTGTAGATCACACACACTGCCACCATCTACTGGTTTACCCTGTTGTCACAGGGCAGCAGCCAAGCCTGTAACCACCCTTTCTTCCCCCGGATCCTCCTACCACCTCTTTAACTCCTAAGCCGGGTATGTGTTAAACTCTGAGATGAAGGACATCAGCTTCTTTGATGGTCCTGTGGGACATACACATCACCAGGCTGGAGGCAGTGAGTGTGCATGGATTCCAGTTCACCTTCATGGGTTCTAGCTCATGCGTATGACTTCCGGGTTGTCTTTGTTCTCTACCACTTCATAGCAATCTTCTCATCAATTTTCTGCTCTGTGGGCTTCAAGCTCATTTGTTTTCTTCAAATGTGAAAACAATAGCCTTACAGAAATTTAGTTAACCAATTCCTACTTGCATATCGCAAAGTCTCTTTAACAAATTCTTCATTATACTCTGTCCCCACCCCCCCAATGTTCGGCTTCTCTGATGGAATTTTCACTGACAATCTGACAAGGAGCTGAGCTGGCTGTTTTCAAGGCACGGCTCAAAGAAAACTATGTGCAGCTGAGATAGGATGGGAGGCTGTTCCAAGGGGACAAGCAGCTCTGTCAAAAAATGTAGAGCTCTATTGGTAGTATTTTAAAAATTAAGATAAAAAGAGGCAGCTATTAATCCTAGGAAAACAAAATGATGCGTAAACAGTACATTTAATAATAATACGTATTATAACTCAGGTATAAACAGTACTTATATGGTCATAATAATGTAAATGTGCACAATGATTTCAGCAAATACTACACTCAAACTACTAGGAAGATGAAGAAAAGGGAAGTCTGTGAGAGAAGAAATGGCACTGCAGCGCTAAATCATGATGTTTTATAGTGGGATATAAATAATCACTTTAAATATAGATATATACATACATGTTATTTAGAAGTACATCTACTAAAGATATCTATGTACATATTTACATAGGTAGATAGATAGTATCGCTCCAAAATTAGCTATAATAACTAAGAAGATTGCTCCCATGGAGTGAAGTGGGAGTGTGGGGCAGGGAAAGAAGTGATATTGTTATAAGTGCTATTGTAATTCATTCATATTTGTAACATTTTACTTTTACTACAGTAAAACAAAAAATCAAAAAACAGAAGTTACATAACTGAAAACCAAAGACTAAGACTTACTCAATTAACTGGAAAAAAAAAGAGGGAAAAATCTGAAAATATCACATCTAAACTGCACTGAGTTTAAAAACAGGAAGTAAACTATTGCTTAGCTACACATACAGAAGTGATAAAAGCATAAATACAACTAAGGACATTACCATAAGGTGCTAGGACAGTGGTTACCTCTGAAGAGCAAGGAAAGGACTGGGATAGAGAACGAAAGAAAGTATAATCTCCACTCCTGAGCTGCTCATCCTGTTCCATTGCTTCCACTAAACAGGATCTATCAACTCTATGTGTGTTCCAAAGGGAGTGAGCATTAAGCACATAACTGAAACTATCACAGAAACTCCAAAATATAGCTGCAGAACTCCTCCTGCTGCGTATGAAATTTGACTTCTTTCCAGTCTTTGATGTTCCAGATAATCAAACTGTACATATGAAATGTGTTCCCTTTTTATAAGTTAAAAAAAAGGTATATATGAAAATTTATCTTTTACTTTACAACAAAAATGAAATAGAATTTGTAGGTATAGTAGGTATATAAGAACCTTATACAAATATATATTGACTTCTCACATGCATGTGTAATTAAGGTACAACAAACAGAAAAGTACACTGTAATTCTATCAGTATAAATTTTAACAGTAAATAAATATTCAAAACACAGAAAGATCAATGCTAGTACACATCAGTAATATATCTAAGGAATAAGGTATCGCTTCTCAGGCTTTTGGCTAAGATAAAGTGTGTGGAAATAAGGCTATAGGATGGCCTATTACTGGATTATAAGCCACTAAAATATAGATGGGGATAATATCAGGAATCACTATAAAGTACTTTTTATATAGATCATTTAAATACTAAGAAAATGATTGCTTTTTAAAACACTATTGAAGCAGAAAGATACATGAAAAGAACATTCAGTATAGCAGTGAAACCTTTAAAAACGTTATTTCACACTCAAGCTGTCGTCAAAAAGACTGTTAAAAAGCTAACTATGGCAATACCTATAAACAGCAAGTGGCACACTCAACAGACAGTTTTGATTAAGACATCTCTTTCTAGAGAGAAAAATCAGTCACATAAAAAGCATTAGAAGTCAAAAGTGGCATTGTATTTCTGAAAACAATAAGGTCTTGAAGGATGTGTTCAAAATTCTGGGGAAAAATTATTTCCAAACTAGAATTCCATACTCAGTCAACTGAAAGATTCTCACTGCAAGGATATCACAATTTCTTGAGGGTAATGTGTAAATGCAGAATTCTGACTACAATACAATCCCAAAAATATGTTATGAAAATGTGGAGCTCTGAATGGGACTGTGCTGAACAGTGGTAGGAATTATTTAGGAGAGGATGAGAGAGATATCCACTAACTAAGGCTGACTCCAGTAAAATTCTTTCACTTAATGCTTTTCCTTTTTCTATGAGCTAATCATGGTTAAAAACCACTAACACTTTCAGATCACTTACTCTTTGAAGGCATTGTTTTCAGAATTTTACAAGCATTGATTTATTCTAAGCTTTCAACAGTCCTATAAGAAACATTATTTCAATCTTTCTTTTAAACACATGAAATCTGAGGCACAGAAAGGCTAAATCTACAAAGTTCATGGTCAAATGGCTGGGCAAGAATTCAAACCCCAAGATAACTCCAAAGCCCATGCCCGCGGATTTTTTTTTTTTAAAGATTTACTTTTATTTACTTGAAAGGCAGAGTTACCGAGGGAGAAAGAGAGACATAGAGAGAGATCTTCCATCCACTGGTTCACTCCGCAAATGAATACAATGGCCAAGACTGGACTGGGCTGAAGACAGGAGCTTCATCTGGGTCTCCCAAGTGGGTGCAGTGCTCCAAGCACTTGAGGCCCATTAGCAGGGAGCTGGATTGGAAGTGGAGCAGCCAGACTTGAACTGGAGCCCATATGGGATGTCAGTGTCACAGGCAGCAGCTTTACCCCTACGCCACAATGCTGTTCCTATCTTGGATCTTTATGAACTCAAAGAAATAAGGGTATATCCAAAGTTACGTGTAGCTAAAACTCTCACTTTCATGTTATTATATAGAAAAGCACAAGACTGTAAACTTTTGAGGTCTATAAAATTTCAAATTTCAAGACTGTGCTCCTTTGAGCTACCATTCACTGAGCTACTACCATGTGCCAAGCTTCACATGCTTTTCTTTCAATCATCCCAGCACTATATCCCTAACTTAATAGCTGGAGAGCCTGAAGTTCATATGTTACCTACTTTGTACAATGGTCACGTAGCTGGTAAAGGAAAGAGCCAAGATTTGAAAGTAATCTCCTTGCCCAAACCTTGATGTCACAAAAGTAGTAAAGCAGTCTTAGTATGTTTGTCTGGAATTAAATGAGAATATGTTCTCAGATGAGTATACACTGAGTAAATACTGACAACTCAAAAAGCCATAATCGCATGCATGCTTGAAAGAGATGTGGGAATTTGGAAGAAAAGAAGAAACCAACTCAACTGCATGAAAGTCTCACCATTCGTATTGTTTTCTGTCAGTTACTGTACACAGAAATAAAGTACAACAATAGAACAATCAATAAAGTTTTTGATGTGTATCTCAGCAGAGATGAAATCCAATATATACCTTCAGTTATATTAAAAATTAAAACATAAACATTTCTAGTATTCTCAATAACAGGATTCTCAAAATAGCTGATGCAGCCACACACACACACACACACACACACACAAATTGCTTGTAAGATCTATGATTTCCATTGGACTCATAATTCATACACAACAAATTTTGCTTGTAAAGGCCCAAAAGTACCTCCTAGAACTCTCATAACTTACTTTCAAAAGTGTTTAGCCAAATCTAGAGCATCTACCTAAGAAGTGAGGATGAAATTATACAAAGTGACTATTTTGGAGTGAGAAGTAACAAATTTTATTTTACATGAATTTTAAAAGCACTAAACTGACTCTATTGCTATAGCTTAGTCATCATGAAGTGTGCCTTCATTTTGATGTGAACTATCATCATTTTGAGAAAAATGTTAACTTGTTTCTTAAAACTGCAATCAGTGGCAAGTGAGTAGAACAAGCAAAGACATTCTTGTTCTATTCACATGCACCAACAAACAGCCCAGTGGGGAAATGGCAGTGTGCCAGGTTGCTCTGTGAGCAATTAGGCTTCATGGCAATCAGGAAACTGAGGCTCTTTAGGCCCTTAGAAAACTTGTTGCTTTTACTTCCCCTTCTAGAAGGCATCTGCAAGATATATCTTGTTTAGATAACAAACTCTTCTATCCTCTGGTCTGAAAGAAAGGCTAAGCCAACTAATAAGAAACAAATGGAGGAGAACCTGTAATGGATATTAGCAACTATATCACTGTCTACTGGACCTATGAATAAGATTTAATATCTAGTCCCAGATATATAGTAATTTCAGTCTAATAATCAGAAGAAACAATGATTAAAAGAGTCATACAACTATTGTGAAGTGTATTAGAATATTTTAGTTGATCAAGAAACTCAGAGTGAAAATCAGAGGCAAACAAACCTAAAATTGTATCTTTATGAAAAAGAAACAAAATGGTCAAAAGGCAATTTCAGTAACAACATATTTATTCACTCTTTTATTAACCTCTACATGGAAAGTTTCTAAGAGAAAACAAATGGTGTTGAATGATTCCTATAAACCTATGGAAGACTGTAGAAAACAACTTCTATTTTCTGAATATAAACCTGAAGTTACTTATTCTCTGGTAAATAATTTCTTTGTGTGTGTGCGTGTGAGTGTGTGTGTGTGTGTGTGTGTGTGTAAAGGTTGAGACTGCCAATATACTGGACTACATTTTGCAAGTTTGCCGCATGTGTTTAATATGATACTCATCAGCATAATGAGTCAAAAGGAATGAAATGAATAAAATAAAAAATGAAAAATTATTTTGAGGGTCCATACATATACTTCTTAAGATTTGCCTTGATTTAAAGGGTCAGTTAAAAAATTTGGCTAACTTAAAACAATATTTTCAATAAATTATATTTAAGAATTTGAATTTCAAGTGAAATACAAGACATTTATGACATTTTTGTATATATCTAGCCAAGATACACTCCACTTTCTAAATAAAATAATTTGAAAGGGCAAAAGGCAATTTTTAACCAATCCTTCTTTACATGTATCTTCAACAGAAGTTTATTTCTCATCTTCATTCTAGTTTCATTTAAAATAGTTCATTATTTTATATTATATAAACAAGCTTTTTCTTTACTTCTTGATGTGCCATAGTGTAACATACATCTATGACAATTTATGCTATAAACAGAAAGCCTCACCAATTGAAAATATAAGGATCAACAAATGTTTCACTACACTCCGAAAACACAGAGTCTTTATTCCAAGAGCAAGTTTCAGTAAAAAAAATGATGTGTGAACAGCAGACACTGATGTTCACACAAGCACACTGCAGACAACCCAGCAGGCGGTTCTCTGTTTTTTTTGGATTATGCTTTGGAGGTGCTGGCACAATGGAATTTCAATACCATAACTGCTTATTTCTCTGTGCATCTTTAAAATAACAGGTAAAGAAAAAATTAACCATAAAATAACAAAATAAAATGTTTTTAATTCTTCTTTTCAAGCGAAGTAATTTATAACCATTACACAAATAGAGAGGAAGCACAAGGAGGGGGGGTTGTGGGGGGGCAGCGGAGAAATAAAGTAATGTTCCAAAGGTTCAGTTTACAAGGACCTCACACAAAGTTTTTTTTTTTTTTTCCTCTCTCTCTGCAACTCTTACTAGAAACAGTATTATTTGCTAAAAATGCACTAGCTGCCAAGAGCTATGGTCCATCTAAAGCAAAATGCTTAAGATGGAAATAGCGCGTTAATACAAAAAGGGGGCAGGATTTAGTATACAAATTTCTGTAAAATCTATTAAAAAATAAGACGAAGTTTTGATTTTGACATCTCTTTTGGAGTAAAACAATAATTGTAAAAATAAAATACTAAAATATACAGCACTGTATTAAAACAAAAAGAAGTAATCAAATTTCAAACTTTCTAATTAAGGCTTTTTTCCCCCTAAGTTATTGGGAATTCAACACTAGTCTTGGTTCACATGATAGAACAATGGGAAAATTTTCCGAATGGTTGAACACTAACCCTGACAAGTGTGGAGAGCCAACTACAATACATTATATGGTAGCATAACCTGCCACCCACGTTGCTGAGAGAACAGCTTTCAAACACATGCACTGGGCTGTAAAACCTCAAAATCCCTTATTACACATTGTCTTTCTTACTTTAGGTGAAATATACCATCAATTCTTTCCATTATAAATCATTTTTTATTACTATTTTTGAAGTCCATTTACAATTTGTCATTTTCTGACAATGTAAAAGATGCCTTTTTCAAAAATGAAAATGCAACAGGAAAGTTATCATCCTCCAACATAATTACAAATGAAGCCTGATATTGGCTGTACATTTTCCTAAGAGTTATTTTGCAGATCCATAGTACCCAAAATGAGTTTCAAGACAAAATTCCTTTTTTTTTTCTTTTTGTACCTTTCAGAAAAGAGCTCACTGCAATAATGACTATCAAATATGCACAAAATGATTTGAGATACAGATTATGCAGGGTGAAAAAAAAATTTAAAGGCATTACTCTTCCAAGATTCGAAGACATTTGTTTTTGGAGATGCAAGATGGCTAAAATATTTCAAAAACTCTGTTTCTAATATTTTGTCAGACTCTCTCCAAAACCCTCCCTACTATCCTCTACATTTCCTTACCTCCAACTCCTGCCCACCATGACCCACCTCCACCCACAGTCTGCTAACTGAATCATAGCATTCCAGGATAGTTACAGGACATAACAGTTTCTTCTGGGGTTTCCATTTGCAATATTGTTGGCACAGAGAATTTTATTTGTAAGTGTTTCTATTATACTGACAGGGTCAATTAGTCTTGTGAACTATTGGTCTTTCTGCCTAATAGCTTGGTGGATTATTCAAGTGGGACCGTTCATAACCTACAACTGAATGCAGCCAATTAACCTCAGAAGCATAACAATAGTGTCTATCTAATGGGATTTTAAGTTTATCTTAATAAAATACCATAGTAATGTCATTTCCCCCACACTGATAGCATATTCTTTGAGAGAAACTCTACATTTTCCCCAAATTGAGTTTATAGATAAGTTTTGACACATAAATTAAATTACATGAAGTGATTATTTTATAGAAGCCCACCATAAAAATTTTGAGGCATTCTGAAAACAAGGATCAGCTATTATGCCTATTTGCTTACATGTTTATATAAACATATAAAGCATGTGAGAACACTATATCCCGTGCTCTGACAATTTCTCCTATGACATAGAAAGCACTATTATACTCTTGGAAACTAATATGAAGACAAATCCATAATTTACCTTAAAATATTAATTTGTATTAATTGTTTACTGTGTTACAGCCAATATAAGTATTTTGCAAGTTGTATCTTAATTGTCTCAGACTCCAGTGAGACAGACATTGTCATTCCTATTCTAGGTATGAGGGAACTGATATTTCTGAGGAGTTTAGCCTATCTCCAAGTATCATAGAGTTAACAAGGGGCAAAAAAGAGATTTGAAAACACATCTGTCTAGTTTGCCAAACTGTGGTCTTTCAACATCATTTGAACTTAGAATGACATAATCCCTTGAACATCTCCCAGTGTCATCTTGTTTTAAGTAGATCACAGAATACTGCCAAACTCCAAAGCCATGCTACAAAAGGATTGCATGTAATTATTAAAATAAGTAACAACTTGAAGGAGATTAATGAGTGAAGATATTCTGGTATTTATAAAATTACATCAACACTAAAGTTTTATTAGTGCTAAACCAACACTCCAGCTTTTTTTCATATCACTTCCAAACCAAATGCATTCTAACATATATGAGTGCACATGTGATCTCCTATACACTGGGTCCCATCCACATGTGCCTGCTCAGGCACACACATATTTATTCACACCATCACACACCAATACTCCCAGTTTCCTAAGTAAAGGTATCAGCCATCACGCCAAGCCACAAAGAGGTGCAGAGCTGTCTTAATGCCACAGGCATTAAAATATCAATTTCTTTGCAAAGAGGGATTATAAAAATAAGCTGAATAACTTTTTCATACCATGTTTTTTAAACTATCTGATCTAGTAAGCCAATTTAGTTTATGTTCTAGAAAAAAAATTAAATTATAATTACCTCTCTCTTAGCTTTATCAAATTTCAAACAGAAGTAATTTACTCAACTGTTAAGCCAAACTGTGCTGAAAAAAATGCCTATCATTGAAGCACATCCTGACCATTTCTAAAAACCAATTTCCACTCTCAACTTTTTGCCTTCAGACAGGTTAGTGTGACTTTCAGGCTTTCACTCACTGCTTAATGAAAATCTTAAAAAAAACTATTTGTAAATTTATGATAGAGATTTCTTTAAAATTTTTGCTTGGCTAAAAGTCATGATGATTAAGATGCCTATAAATAACTTTTAAAATATACATTTATGGGGCCAGTGCTGTGGTGTGGCAAGTTAAAGCCCTGTCCTGCCGTGCCAGCATCCCATATGGGTACCAGTTTGAGTCCTGGCTGCTTCATTTCCAATCCAGCTTCCTGCTAATGCGCATGAGAAAACAGAGGAGGATGGCCCAAGTGTTTGGGGCCCTGTACCCACATGGGAGACCCAGAAGAAGCTCCTGGCTCCCGGCTTCAGCCTGGTTAGTCTTGGTCAATGTGGCCATTTTGTGGAGTGAACCAGCAGATGGAAGACCTCTTTGTCTCTCTCTGTAACTCTGCCTTTCAAATAAATAAATCTTTAAAATATATATATATATATGTGTGTGTATATATATACATGTATACACACACACACACACACACACATATATATACACCTCCTACTCTATAAATCTGTTACTCTAAATACTGCATTATTAAAAAAAAAAACAACAACAACAACATACCCCAGGGGAGAAAGCATAAGGGCTAAGAGGTGAAACTCTAATGTCATCCATATTATCAAGTTAATTTTGCTCATTTTTTTGGTAAATCAAAAGAAAATGAATTCCACAAACACAAAAAATTTCGAAAACAATACAAAATGAAGTTTCCAAGTCAGTAAACTATTACCCTGGATAAGAAAGATCTAATACATTGTCACAATGGATCAACATATGCTTCAGTAGGTTTTATGCTTTAACAAGATAATATCAAACAATTTAAAAATTGCACAGGAGTTGGCATTTAACTTACCAATCAATGTGTTCTTCCCCTATCCAGGTACCTGGGTTTGAGTTCGAGCTCCAGCTCCTGACTCCAGCCAGCTTCCTGCTAATGTGGACCCTGGGAGGCAGCAGCGATGGCTCAAGTAATTGGGTTTCTGCCACCCACACAGGAGACCTGTAATAAATTCCTGGCTTTGGCCTGCTGCCTGCTGTACCCAACCAGTGGATGGGAGCTCTCTGTCTCTGGCTCCCTCTCTTTCCCTCTCTTTCATTTATTCCTTATTTCTCTGTCTCTCAAAGAAATAAGTAACTTTTCATTGCTAAACTATTACTCTATGTATGCCACACAACGATGACACTGATGCTGCAGGTTCAAAGAATCAAATTCATATGTCTAATGCAACGCTGATGGAAATTTCATTAAAAGACAAAGATACTAGATTAATCTACATGGGATACGCTCTCTCTGTACAACTGTGGATAGATACTGAAATGCCAAAGATCAACATTAAGAAAAAATCTTCATGATTAAATCTGATAGCAGGCAAATGAATCGGAAATATCCTATTTACTCTTCTTCATTAGTTCATGCCTTAACATAGGTAAGACACATTCATCTAACACCTTCCACGTTATGGAGTGATATATGAGAGTAGAGATAAAGCAAATAGTCATTACAAAACTAAAAGAAAAAAGCACTAAAAAAGTACAAAAGCACACTGACTGAGAAGCTACTCTGGATTAGGTATATGGTAGACATGTTTACACAGCTCACCTCATTTAATTGTCACAATAACCCAGACATTGTGATTCTCATCTTTTAAAGTAAATAACCAGAGGCTCAGAACACACAGAGAAATTGTCCTGCTTCACAAAATTAAAAGGTGATAGTAGCAAGATCCCAACTCTGTTCCGACAGTTGCCAGACCCTATGATTAAAGCAGCATGTGGCAAAGACAATCTAGAAACATGTGCCTTTCTCTGGCTTAGGTCTCATCCTTCTGTCCTACTCTGAAAACAATATTTGAAACCCAGATTGCAGATTATGAAACAGACTGGGTTTTTTTTCCTGTAAGCCAAGGTTAGAGAACTCTGTGTTCAATGGTGAGTACAATATGACTCTGGGGGAATATCAGCAAGTTTCAAGTGACTACGACCTCAGGTTACATGGAGTTCAGTGAGTCATGGTAATTCCATGCTACTGATAATCCTGGTCTTAGTAAACAGACAACTTTCAAATTTTAATTCCATATTTGTCTTAGACAATTCCCTCCCAATACAAGTCAACTCTTCATACAAAAGAAATACTTTAAAGCCAGGAACACTTCTTAATGCCTTTTACTGATTTTCTTCAGAAAAAATGATATAAGTTTTAAACTGATAAGGCTAATGTTTAACAACTAGATTATACAAACTAGCTGAGAATAATTTTGTCTTGATTTTTTTATTCTCTTATTATCTTAAATACAAAGTGGCAACCTAAATACTAAGGTGGAAGAGTAAAAGGAGGAAGAGACTTCTCATTTTTCAGTTTGTTCTTATTCCCTCAAATGCCTTCCCGCCATACTTAACCTGAGCTTACCACCTCTGGGCTACAATAAGAGACATATTCTTAGTCTAGGAGATTTCCTCAGGCTATATAACAGTCTTTTCAGTCACCATCCTCTCTAAGATCACATACTTGTATCAGAAAGGGGGAGGGAGGACAGATGGGGCAGAATCAGTTGGAGAACTAACCTGCCTTGAACCCTTTTCTTCAATAAAGCTAAAGCAGATGTACTCCACAACCTATAAAATAAATACCAAGGGCTACTGCAGAGAAAGTGTAACACAGAACTTAACTGAGCACCTAGGTGCCAGGTACAGAGACAAAAGGGTGTTCAAAACAGTGTCCTTGTGACAATGAGAGCTATTAAAGGTATATGGCAGTTGAAAAGAAATATGCTGGAAAAATAAAATAAATGCCCTAATGGTAATATTAATATGCACAAATGTATATATACACACAGTGTTATTTAAACAATTCATGGAAAATACAAATTACTAAAAAACCAAGCATGAATTTCCAAAAACTTTTCCACCAAAATAAACATCATTTTTCCATTTTCCATGAACCTTCTGAAGTATCTTCATATACACAGAATTAAGTAGGTCAGAAATTTGGATCCAGGGTTCTTAGTCTAAGTTAAACTAAACATTATTGTTCTAACGTGAATAAAGAGATTCTTCCCCTTACAAATACTATTTTACAAAGAGCCATCATTAAGGTAACCTAATCATACTTGCAAATTTTTAACTACATGAGCAACTGCTAATGCCAACAGAGCTGACATACTCTACCCCTGTCCCCAAGCCCATGTAGGTCTGTGAAATAACACTAAAGAGAGACTCCATGAAAAAAATTGTATAAAATAATGCAGTGAAAGTACAGTACTTATAATAGCTAAAGAATATGCATGTCTTTTAAGCAGTTCCTAAAAATAATAGAAAATTTAACTCTTTGAGGAATCATTTAAAGATCTAACACTAAGTCTTTAAGATTATTGTTATCACAATCATTTCATATACAAATTTCATGTGTAAAACCTTTTTGCTATTATTCACAAAATATAGGAAAGAAAAGCTCTGGGTTAAGTTTTAGCAATTATATCAAAAATGAGTAAAAACAGTGAACAAAGAAAGTGAACACAATCTTTATTAAAGAGATATTAATTTTACTAATGAATTCCCAAGAACCTGCAATTAGAGGAATAAATCAAAGGCCATATAGTTATTATTGTGTATGATTTATAAAACGAGACAGTCTATGTAAACAACACATATTGGTTGACTACAATAAAGTACAATGACAGGAAAGAGCAAAAAACCAGGATCTTGATGAATGTTATCCTCTTCCTAAAAAACTTCATCTAGCCTAAGTACACTATCTACTATTAAATAACCACAGAGCATCTCTTCTTCAACTTCAGAAAAGCTTTTACACAGTCGGAATACTTAGGCTAATTAACTCACACAAAATTGAAAAGCTATAAATTTAAGAATATAGGATTATTATAACTGAGCTTTTTAAAAATTAGGATAAAATGATACCAAATGACTCCTCTTACATGTACAATCTAAAAACATTAGACTCATGGAAGCAGAGAAAAGGAATGTGGCTACCAGGGGCCACGGGTGGTAGGATGTGGGAGATGTTGATTGAAGGACATAAGATTTCAGTTAGATAGGAAGAGTAAGATCAAGAGCTCTAGTCACCATGACAACAACAATATATTGTATACTTGAAAGCTTTTAAGACAGATTTTCAGTGTCCTCACCACAAAAAAAAAAAAAAAAAAAGAGAGAGAGAGAGATAATACACAGGCTAGATTAATTTAAATGTTCCAAAATGTATATATACATCAAAATACCATTTTGTATGTTGTGACTATATATAATTTTTGTCAATTAAAAATAAAATAATTAAGTAACACTATTATTCTAAAAGCTTTACAGAGTTAGAATCTATATATTTCCAAAACTTTATTTTCTAAATACAGATAAATTATATAGACTAAAAAATATAACTGGCCTTCAACTAACTAAAAAAACCAGAGACAAAAAATGATGTGTTGCAATAGACATAACAGAAATAAAAATAATTATCAAGAATTATTACAAAGAGCTATATGCCAACAAATTGGAAAATCTAAAAGAAATAGATAGGCTTATAGACAACAATTTACCAAACGGAGTCATGACAACAAAGACAACCTAAATAAACTAATAAACAAGACAGAGATTGAATCAATATTAAAGACCTCCCAAAAAAGAAAAGCCCAGGACGTGAGCTTCACTGCTGAATTCTACCAAACTTTTAAAGAAGAATTAATTCTAGTTCTCCTCAAACTATTCAAAACAACTGAAACAGGGAGGGAATCCTCCTGAACTCCTTCTATAAGGCCAGCATCACCTTAATTCCAAAACCAGAAAAAGATACAACAAAGAGAGAGAACTATAGACAAGTATCCCTGATGAACAGAGATGCAAAAGTCCTCAACAAAATACTAGCCAATCAAATCCAACAACACATCAAAAAGACTTGGACCAAGTGAGATTTGTCCCTGGTATGCAGCTTTGGTTCAACATATGCAAACCAATAAATATGATACATCATATTAACAAATTTCAGAATAAAAACCCTATGATTTTCTCAATACATGCAGAGAAAACATTTGAAACAATATAACATCCTTTCATGTCAAAAATCCTAAGCAGATTGTGTAAAGAAGGAACAATCCTCCACATAATCAAGGAAATACATGACAAACCCACAGCCAGCATCATATTGAATAGTGAAAAGCTGGATGCATTTCCATTAAGATCCAGAACCAGACAAGGATGCCCACTGCCACCATTACTATTCAATATAGTTCTATAAATATTATCCAGAGCCATTAGACAAGAAAAAGAAATTAAAGGGATACAAATAGGAGAGGATGAAGTCAAATTATCCCTGTTTGCAGATGATATGATCCTATACATAGGGGAACCACGAAGAAAATTGGAACTCATAAGAGAGTTTCACAAAGCTGCAGGATATAAAATCAACACACAAAATCAATAGTATTTGTTTCCACAAATAATGCCATGGTTGAGAACAAACTTGTAAGATCAGTCCCATTCACAGTAGCTACAAAAATATTTAATACTTTGGAATAAATTTAACAAAGGATTTCAACGATCTCTACAATGAAAATTACAAAACATTAAAGAAAGAAATAGAAGAAGAGACACAGAAAAACAAATCCTCCATGTTTATGGATTTGAAGAATTAATATCATCAGAGTGCCCCTACTACCCAAAGCCATTTACAGATTCAATATGATCCCAAAAAATACCAAAGATGTTCTTCTCAGATCTGAAAAAAAATGACCCTAAAATTCATATGGAATCAGAAGAGAACCCAAGTAGCTAAAGCAATCATAAATAAAGATTAAGCTGGAGGAATCACAATACCAGATTTCAAGATACTACAGGGCACTTATAATCAAAACATCTTGGTACTGGCACATGTGTACCAATGGAACAGATTAGAGACCCTAGAAATTAATTCTCACATCTACAACTATCTAATCTTTGATGAACAAGCTAAAATTACTTCCTGGAAAAAGGACAGTCTTTTCAACAAATGGTGTTAGGGTAACTGGATCTCTGCATACAGAAATATGAAACAAGAGCCCTACCTTACACCCTAAACAAAAATCAACTCACAATGGCTCAGAGATCTACACCTAAGACCTGAAACCATCAAATTACAAGAGGAAAACAGAGAGGAAACACTGCAAGACATTGGCCCAAAGGGTTAATAACCAGAATCTACAAAGAGATCAAGAAACTCAACAACAACAAAACAAACAACCCACTCAAGAGATGGGCCAAGGACCTCAATAGACATTTTTCAAAAGAGGAAATCCAAATGGCCAACAAACACATGAAAAAATATTCATAATCACTAGCAATCAGGGAACTGCAAATCAAAACCACAATGAGGTTTCACCTCACCCTGGTGAGAATGGCTCACATACAGAAATCTACCAACAACAGTTGCCGGTGAGGATGTGGGGAAAAAGGGACACTAACCCATTGTTGGTGGGAATGCAAACTGGTAAAGCCACTATGGAAGTCAGTCTGGAGATTCCTCAGAAACCTGAATATAACCCTACCGTTCGACCCAGCCATCCCACTCCTTGGAATTTACCCAAAGGAAATTAAATTGGCAAATAAACAAGCTGTCTGCACCTTAATGTTTATTGCAGTTCAATTCACCATGATAAGACATGGAGTAAACCTAAATGCCCATCAACAGTAGACTGGATAAAGAAATTATGGGACATGTACTCTATAGAATACTATACAGCAGTAAAAAAAGAAAAAAAAAAAAACAATGAAATCCGGTCATTTGCAGCAAAATGAGGAATCTGGAAAACATCATGCTGAGTGAAATAAGCCAGTTCCAAAGGGACAAATATCATATGTTCTCCCTGATCGGTGACAACTAACAGAGCAACAAAAAGGAAACCTGTTAAAGTGAAATGGACACTATGAGAAAGAGTGACTTGATTGGCCCTTGTCCTTACTGTTGATGTACAACTTAATACTTTATCTCTTTTAGTATTTTTTTGTTCTACTTAATACTATTGGTTGAACTCTGTAATTAACACACAATTATTCTTAGGTGTTTAAATTTAACTGAAAAGTGATCCCTGTTAAATATAAGAGTGGGAATAAGAGAGGGAGGAGACATACAATTTGGGACATGCTCAAGCTGACTTGCCCCTAATGGTAGAGTTAGAAATGTGCCAGGGGATTCCATTTCAATCCCATCAAGGTGGCATGTACCAATGCCATCTCACTAGCTCAAGTGATCAATTTCAGTTCATAATGGATCACACTGATAGGTCTAAGAGTCAAAGGGATCACATAAATAAGACTAGTGTCTGCTAATACTAACTGCCAGAATCAAAAAGGGAGAGAATGATCCAACATGGGAAGCAGGATACACAGCAGACTCATAGAATGGCAGATGTCCTAAATAGCACTCTGGCCTCAGAATCAACCCTTAAGGCATTCGGATCTGGCTGAAGAGCCCATGAGACTATTTTAGGCATGGAAAGCCAAGACACTCTGGCAAAAGAAAAACAAAACAAAACAAAAAAAACACCTAAATGAAAGATCTTTGCAAGTGAGATCCCAGTGGAAAGAACAGGGCCATCAAAGAAGGAGGTACCTTTCTCTGAAGGGAAGGGAAAACTTCCAGTTTGACTATGACCTTGTCTGAATAAGATCGAAGTTGGCAAACTCAAAAGGCTTCCATAGCCTTGGCAACTCATGACAAGAGCCTAGGGACATTACTGATGCCATAAACAAGCGTGTCAAATTGTTAAGTCAACAACAGGAGTCACTGTGCACTTATTCCTCATGTAGGATCTCTGTCCTTAATGTGTTGTCCGATGTGAATTAATGCTATAACTAGTACTGAAACAGTATTTTACACTTTGTGTTTCTGTGTGGGTGCAAATTGATGAAATCTTTACTTGATATATACTAAATCGATCTTCTGTATATAAAGAGAATTGAAAATGAATCTTGATGTGAATGGAATGGGAGAGGGAGCGGGAGGTGGGAAGGTTGCGGGTGGGAGGGAAGTTATGGGGTGGGGGGGGAAGCCATTGTAATCCATAAGCTGTACTTTGGAAATTTATATTTACTAAATAAATGTAAAAAAAAAAAAAAAAAAGACATTGGCCTAGGTGAAGACTTCTTGGATAAGACCCCAGAAGCACAGGCAATAAAAGCAAAACTAGACAAATGGAATTACATCAAACTAAGGAGCTTCTGTACAGCAAAGGAAACACTCAATGAAAGGAAGAAGCAACTGACAGAATGGGAGAAAATATTTGCAAACTGTACATGTGATAAAAGATTAATATCCAGGATATGTAAGGAACTCAAGAAACTAAAAAACAACAAAAGAATCCAATTAAGAAATAGGCTAAGGGTGCAGGCGCTATGGCAAGCAGGTAAAGCCACAACCTGAGGTGATGGCATTTCTTTTGGGTGCCAGTTCCAGCCCCTGCTGCTCTACTTTCAATCAAACTACCTGCTAATGCACCTGGGAAACAGCAGAAGACGGCAAAAGTACATGGGCCCCTGCGCCCAAGTAGGTGACCTGAAGAAGCTCCTGACTCCTGGCTTGGGATTGGCCCAGTTCCTGCCGTTGTGGCCATTTGGGGAATGAAACAGTGGTGAAAGATTTTCTCTCTCTCTCTCTCTCTCTCTCTCTCTCTCTCTCTCTCTCTCTCTCTTTCTCTCTCCTTCCCCAGCCCCCTCTGCCCACCCCATAATCAAATAAATAATATTTGGAATCTTTGGGGAAAAAAAAGAAAAGTGGGCTAAGGATATGAACAGGCATTTTTCAGAGGATGAAATACAAATGGCCCAAAGACACATAAAAAGATGCTCAAGATCACTAGCCATCAGTGAAATGCAAATAAAATCACAATGAGTTATTCCAGTTAGAATGGCTATCATCCAAAAATCAAAAAAAAAAAAATGCTGGTGAGGATGTGGGGAAAAAACTACCATAGCACACTGTAGGTGGGAATGTAAACTAGTACAATCATTATGGAATACAGTATGGAGATTCCTCAGAATTCTGAAACAGATCTGTCATATAACCCAGCCATTCCACTCCTGGGAATTTACCCAAAGGAAATGAAACCAGCATATGAGTTATTTGTACCCCCATGTTTACAGCAGCTCAATTCACAAAAGCTAAAATATGGAACCAACCCAGATGTCCATCAACTGATGACTGAATAAAGAAACTGTAGTATATATAGACACAATTAGATATTACTCAGCTATAAAAAAGATGAAATCCTGTCTTTCTCAATAAAAATGGATGCAGTTGGAGACCATTATGCTTAGTGAAATAAGCCAGTCCAAAAAAGACAAATGTATTTTCTCTGATTTGAGGTAAATTATACTCAGAATACAAAAAAAGTAATATATATGAATGAAACTGACATTTTGAGACTTGGTTACTGTTTAGAGCCCTTGTCTATACTCTTGAGGAACAGTGGTTTTTCAACTTAATACTTGCTGAATTCTTTGATTAGTGGAGGGCTGAGTTTATGATGATTGAGTAAACTGAAAGTATGTCATTGTAAAAATTAAAAGAAATATAAGAAAGGAAGAGGTAAGGAAGGAGGAAGGGTAGGGTGGGAAGTATCATTATGCTCTTAAATCTGTATATATGAAATACATGAAATTTGTCCCCCTGACATACATTTTTAAAATTAAAATATAAGATCAGCCCATTGTATCTGAGGGTTCCGTAGTTTTAGATTAAGTAAACTATAGATTGAAAATATTTGGAAAAAATGCATACTTAAACTTTTTTCCGGTCACCATTCCCTAAACAATACAGCACAACTACCATGCATTAACATGGTCTTAGGTACTATAAGTCATCTGGAGACAACATGAAGTATAAGGAGGATGTAAACAGGATACATGCAAATACTGCCCCATTTTATATAAGGGATGTAAGCATCCAGGTTTGGATATCTGTGAAGGTCCTAGAATCAGTTCCCCAGGGATACACAGGGACATATATACTGTATACTGCATACTGTATACTGCAGTAGCATTTTTATTTTTTAAGATTATTTATTTAGAAGAGTTACACGCTGAGAGAAGGCAGAGAGGCAGAGAGGCAGAGAGAGAGAGAGAGAGGTCTTCCATCCACTGGGTTTACTCCCCAGTCGGCCTCAACAACTGGAGCTGTGCTGATCAGAAGCCAGGAGCCAGAAGCTTCTTCCAGGTCTCCCATCGGGTACAGGGGTCCAAGGACTTGAGCCATCTTCTACTGCTTTCCCAGGCCACAGCAGAGAGCAGGTTCGAAAGTAGAGCAGCCAGGACATGAACCAGTGCCCATATCGGATGCCAGCATGCAGGCAGTAGCTTTACCTGTTACGTCACAGTGCCAGCCCCTGCAATGGCATTTTAACAGTTGCTGGCTATAAGCCTTCTCTATAATACTTTTATAAATGTCTATTATAAAATTGGAGGTGTTTTTCTATGGAAAAAATCAAATACTCACTTATAAAATAGCGTTTTTTTAGTAGCATGCATGCCATCTCAGAGAAGAAGCAGGAAAACCAGAAGTTGCCAATATGTTGTTATTTTATTTGAGCTCAATGGGCCAGGAAAACCCTAAGGAAACTTCATACTGATGACTGCTGAGAAGGAAACTGTGGGTAGACTGTGGGTAGATTCAGTCTGAAGGATCTGTCACTGCTGGTTTTGTCCATGTGATGGTAAAGAATGATAACCTCTGGCATATACAGGATCCATAGCAAGAATGTGAACTCTTCATTATAAAAATAACAGAATTTTCATGATTACTTAGAAAACATATTAATTTAGAACAAGATGAAGTATGAAGATTTTAGGCTTAATAAAGATTAAGGTAGACCATTACCACATAATCTGAACAACTGCCCAACACTAGCTCAAAGTCATGAGACAGCTGATCCAAATCTGGATCTTCTTTCCTCACCAGAAGTTCCTAGAGACTCCTCTGCCTAGTGCCTCCGCCCTACCTGATTAAGCACCAAAAGTTAAGGCTGGCTGTGGACCATTCAATTGACTAATTATCATTCTTAAGCTAATTACAAAATAGTCCATTCCAAACATGGTGGTGAAATAGCTGAGCTACTATTTTTCAGTTTTCCATCACCAACTATAATTTCAAACACAAAATAGCCCCAAATATCTACCAACCCCAGTATGACAAATATTCTTAATCCCCTTCAGAAGTAGAAATGACCACAGAAAATATCTGTTGTTTTATGTTTCCAATTTCTACTCCAGTATTCTCACTCTTCATTTATCACACGTAAGCAGGAGGCTGAGAATTAAGACATAAACGAAGATTAAATGCCTCAGCCAGTAGCTTACACCAAGATTTGCTGCCGCTCTTTCTACTGATATTATGTTCTAACTAGGGACATGCTAGCTGCCAGGAATAAATGTTCACTCAAAAATTATGACAGAATAAGGAGGTTTACATAAAAGTTTATATGTATCTATGGGAACCCGAGAAAAGAAGTTAGTGAACAAAGACTACTAGGGACTTGTCACTGTTCCACTCTATTTCTCTCTTTCCTATTATATCTGTCCTCACAATTACTTCATTCATTCAACACCATGCTATCTCTTCTCTTACATTATAGGGTGCTTTACTCACCCTTCTCCATATCACTCTTTCTTTTTTTTTTTTAACTTTTATTTAATGAATATAAATTTCCAAAGTACAGCTTATGGATTACAATGGCTCCCCCCCCACCCCATAACTTCCCTCCCACCCGCAACCTTCCCATCTCCTGCTCCCTCTCCCACTCCATTCACATCAAGATTCATTTTCAATTCTCTTTATATACAGATTTAGTATATATCAAGTAAAGATTTCATCAATTTGCACCCACACAGAAACACAAAGTGTAAAATACTGTTTCAGTACTAGTTATAGCATTAATTCACATCGGACAACACATTAAGGACAGAGATCCTACATGAGGAGTAAGTGCACAGTGACTCCTGTTGTTGACTTAACAATTTGACACACTTGTTTATGGCATCAGTAATGTCCCTAGGCTCTTGTCATGAGTTGCCAAGGCTATGGAAGCCTTTTGAGTTCGCCAACTTCAATCTTATTCAGACAAGGTCATAGTCAAACTGGAAGTTTTCCCTTCCCTTCAGAGAAAGGTACCTCCTTCTTTGATGGCCCTGTTCTTTCCACTGGGATCTCACTTGCAAAGATCTTTCATTTAGGTGTTTTTTTTGTTTTGTTTTGTTTTGTTTTGTTTTTCTTTTGCCAGAGTGTCTTGGCTTTCCATGCCTAAAATAGTCTCATGGGCTCTTCAGCCAGATCCGAATGCCTTAAGGGTTGATTCTGAGGCCAGAGTGCTGTTTAGGACATCTGCCATTCTATGAGTCTGCTGTGTATCCTGCTTCCCATGTTGGATCGTTCTCTCCCTTTTTGATTCTAGCAGTTAGTATTAGCAGACACTAGTCTTGTTTATGTGATCCCTTTGACTCTTAGACCTATCAGTGTGATCCATTATGAACTGAAATTGATCACTTGGACTAGCATATCACTCTCTTTCTTGTTGCTGCTAACTTTGCCTTTTTTTCTTCTGAGTTAAATTTCTGTGAGGCAAAAATTTTTTAAAAGACCAAACTCATGATCCATCAGCAATTTCACTTCTGAGTATATACTCAAAAGAGTTGAAAGCAAGGTCTTGAGATATTTGTATATCCATATTCACAGCAGCATATTACACACAATAGGCAAGAGTGTCAGAAGCAATTCAAGCACCCACTGATCCATGGAAGGATAAGCAAACTGTGGCATATAAATATAATGGAATATTATTCTGCCTTAAAAAGGAAGAATATCCTGTCACATGCTATAGCAAGGACAAACCATGAGGACATGATGCAATGTGAAGTAAGCCAGTCACAAAAAGACAAATATTGTGTGATTCCAATTATACAAAGTATCTAAAGTAGTCACCAAGGGCTGGGGGAAAGGGAAATGGGACTTGTTATTTGATGGGTATAGAGTTTCAGTTTTGCAAGGCAAAAAGTTCTGGAGATTTGTTGTACAATCAGGTGAAGCTATGGAACACTAAAATGCACCAAACACTTAAAAGGGTTAAGATGACATATATGCAATTCCTTTTTTACAATTGAAAAAAGAAATTCGGATCTGAAAAAGAGAACCTGAGTTGTTCAGCAATTCTTTCTGAAGCAAACTACACAAGTGTGGGTCACTTGCAAGACCACAGACTGCCTGCTGTTCATATTACTTGATAACTTCGTATTGCTATTGCATGCCTGCTTCAGACATTGTGCTGGGGTCTTTGACAAGTACCCACCTACCCACCTCTGCTCTGGTCAGCTGCCAACATCTGCTCTGTGTGCTCTCCTTATTAATAGGGGTTGGTGATATCTAAAACTATGTCATTTTCACTTTCATAAGGGAAACACATATTTCTATGGAATTATATCCTGCCTCAGGGTTAAATAAAAGGTTTTTCATCTTTACTTAATATATATGCTAAACTGATCTTCTGTATATAAAGAGAATTGAAAATGAATCTTGATGTGAATGGAATGGGAGAGGGAGCGGGAGATGGGAAGGTTGCGGGTGGGAGGGAAGTTATGGGGTGGGGGGGGAAGCCATTGTAATCCATAAGCTGTACTTTGGAAATTTATATTCATTAAATAAAAGTTAAAAAAAAGGTTACAATAAAAAAAAGAGTAAAAAAAAAAATAAAAGGTTTTTCAACTTTGTTTTTCCTTTTCTTTGCCCTCAGATGTTACTGCTGCCACTCTGTCTAAAAGACACAGTGCAATTTTTGTAAATTACTTAAAAAGTCACTTTGAAAAGAATTGGCTTTACAGCAAAATACTCTTGATAAAAATCTCATCAATTTTTAAGTTTACTTTAGAGATGCATTGGCAGTGTAAAACCTTGCAAATCAACACATTCTGAAACAAGAATCCATCTCAGAATCATCTTATTTAGCACAAACATACGTTGAGCACCCCTAATCCAAAAATCTGAAACCCAACATGCTCCAAAATCCAAAACTTAGAGAGTACTGACATGATGCCACAGTGGGAAATGATCAGACCTGTTCCATGCATAAACTTATGAAAAATACTGGCACACTACGACTATAAGGCATATGTGAAGCACACTAACTTCATGTTTGTACTTGGGTCCCGTCCCCCAAAACATTGCATTACTTATATACAAATATTTGAAAATCTGAAAAAACCTGAAATCCAAAACACTTCTGGTCCCTATCGTTTTTGATAAGGGATATTCAACTTGTGCAGACATTTCCAGGGCATTCTTTTCTACTTCATACCCTCCACATCTAAATTCTAATCACACGTGGATGAGTCCCAAACCCACAACTCTAACGCACCCAGACTTCTTTCCTCAGATTTTGATCCATATACCCGACTATCCACTAAACATCCCTCCATTTGAAGAAATGCCAGAAATCAGTAATGGAAATTAATCTCATCTTAACACCTTTCTTTCCACTCCACTTCTAATAAATGGCAACATTCTACTAGCTGTGCAAACCTCAGAAGAATTCTAGACATCCCTTCTAACTCATCGAACCCCATCCATATTTCCAATATACCCAAGGTGACAGTCACTCACAAATCCTTTTGACACTACTTCAACTACAATCCCCTTCCTCTTGAACACAACTGGCCTGGCCTTAATTAAATCCTCATAATTTTCACCTAGTTTTCTCAGTGCTCCAGCCCAATATCACCACGATTAAACTCCATCAGTTTTTCAAAGCCTGACAGTAAGCTCAAAAGGGCTTTTGCCTATAAATATTCACTGAAATTATTATAAACTATATTGATTCCCCTTTAAGAATATAAGCTATCGCTTCTCGGCCTTTTGGCTAAGATCAAGTGTAGAATATAAGCTTTTTATGTTATATCCCAGTAAATGTGCTGAATGAATAAGTCCTCCAGTCTTCTTGCCACTCCCTCACACCTACCCACGTTCAGTTCCGTCATTATGCCTTGCTACTGGCTTCCAGACCTTTATGCACAGCATGGCCTGCTTGAACGCCTCTGCTTTATTCTGCACCTGAAGAGGCTTTGCATGCATTCTTGTGAGTCAGTGGAACCACCACCTCCTTAGAAAAACTTCCCAAACCACAGCTACCGATAATCTGTTGTGCTCCAACAGCGCCAATATGCATTTGTCAGATTCTGACCTAACTGCTCATTTATTTGCCTGAGTCTTCACCAGAACTGGGACAATGTCTGTTGTATATGTAATATCAAACTTGGTGCCTGGCATTCAGCAGGGCCTAAACAAATATTTATAGAACAAAGCATGATTCTATTTGGTATGGGAATGCCAGACTATCTCTTTTAAATAACCTATGGTCTAGTGGAGACAAGAATGTCTATTTTGTACAAATATATGATATTCTACTGTAGAACATGCAAGAGTACTTCATGGAAATACAATAAAGGCAAGTTTATTTTGGTGCAAAAAAAACTGAAATGCAGTTTCACAATATGCATTTTAAGGTTCTTTCATAATCTTTTTAAAGCTTCCTCATATTTTAGTATCAGGAACTATATAAACCTCAACTCCATTTTGGAAATTAGAAAGAAACGCAACGTCAAACAAAAATTTTCAAAAATTCCACCTATTACTTTTAGAGAGTGATACAAAAAGACAATGTTTCTGGCCTAAAAATCATGTATGTCACACCAAAACATCCTATGCTGATTTCAGATATGAACTAAAGTTATTTTTAAAAACTAATTTTACAACATACTTTCTTTTAAACTAGCTAAATTCAATAGAAAATATTTTTCCAAAGGCTCAATAAATTATAGTCTTATCAACCAATTTATGTTCATAGATACTGTCTGTTATTCTACTTTACATAAAAATGTTTACAATAGGTCCCTCATAAGAAAGTAATTGTAATTAGATTTTAAAATCAATGGAGAGAGTCAGAGCCTTTTCTGCATCTTCTTACTCTACCACACACATTAATGGAATTCAAATTATAATAGTAAATATTATTTTAACAGAAGAACTGACTTACTAACCACTTCTATCAAAGTACCATATATGGACTCACACAGCTATGCTACTGATTTAAGACACACGTAGGGAGCCAAAGCGCTTGTTCACATGGAACAAAGGGAAAATATCATTACAGCTCTCTTAACAATGAAAGCTTATTTCAAACCTCCTCTTAAAAACTAAAAAGTGAATAAAAGAAAAGCTGTTAACCCTTTATTACCTAATAACAAAAACAAGGCTTCAAATTCACTTAAGTGCCCCATCTTGCACACCATCAATATTTCATCCTTTTGTAGTCACAAATTTTAGAAGCAAAGTGCTAACAGCGAATCAAAGGACAATTGTAACACCTGCTGAAATACTTGTTTAACCTTAACAAGATGCTTTGCATATAATAGCACAGAAATAATTTTGAGCACTGTCACAATATGGCTATTAAGTCACTTTAGTTTCATATTTAAGAATAAAAATTGCCCAATAGTTTTTAAAAAGAGAAATAAGTACTATATAAATTGAAAAGTTTTCTTAGGTTCCAGCTGGAGATGTTTTCTAAAAAGTTAAAATGGTAACGGCTAAAATATAGTGTTCTTTTGATTGCATGCTCTAAATAACAAAAAATTTCCTCACATATTATTATTCTTTCCAAAAACCTAAGAACTGGAGCCAAAATATAATGCTAAAATACAAAGATTTAAAAATGTTTAAGTTTTACAGCACTATCTTTATTTGAAAATTCTCTTAAATAACACGACTTCCTACACAAATTAACAAAATTAAATGAGTTATTCTAAAGACAATGATATAAACACTGAAATGCTTAATTCTTCTATATAAAAAGCTTCTTGTAAAGAAACAGTAAGTTACAAGTATCTTACAAATTGTTCTTAAACCCTAATTTGTGTGGGATGAGAAATTTTTGAACAGAAGAAAGAATAAGTAACATAAATAAATTCAACTCTGGCATCAAAAATACTCTACTTGACCAAAATCAGTTTTAGTATCTTATAACTATTCAGCAGAGTCCATCTTAAGCCCCTCCTCAAGTACTGAAGTTAAAATGCACATTCTAGAATATTAAAGGAGTACCTAATTCCTTTGTAGGGAATTTTTCAATTGGCAACAAAGATATAGATATAATCATGTTTCACAACTCAAATTCAGGAAAAAATATTTAACAGAAAAAGAATATTTCAGGATAAATAGGGTAATCATTAGCTTTTCTCACTTTGAACTAATTGTTAAATTGCTATTTCAAATCATAATAAAATTAAATAAAATAAACATTTAGAATATTTCAAGTAAACAAATCCATAATTTCTAGTAAAAAAGGAAAACATATTAAAACATTCCAATACACACAACACCCTCCAGTGGGCAAACATCCATGGAAAAATAGAAAAAGATTTAGCTGGATTTTTTACTCAGTTAAATCAATCCTATAGCTAATGAAATGATGGTTTTAAGAATCTCAAAAAAGTTCAGACTATTTTAATCATTTATCTTATATTTAAATTAGAGGCAGCAAAAATTTCTTTCAAAAATGTAGATTGTATATTGATGTAAAAATAAAATAAATCATGATCTGCTTCATCTTTCCCTTGCAAAGTGCTATCTGATTCTTATTTAACTTATATACAATAAATAAATATAACAAATCACACACAAGATATATAATTAAAAAGTATCCTCTGTATCATGAGCTACAAAGATCTAGGAACTAATATTTTAAAGCAATATCCAAAAATTATGGTTCTTTAGTGAGAACTATGGCAGAAAAGTTGTATATCCGTTAAGTTTTCCAGGAAAACAACTACATTATAACTAGGTAATATTTAGTATTACTGGTCTCATGAGGCTATGTGGTCACTACACAGAAATATAAACATACAGAAAAATTAAGAGACTACTACAAGAGCCCTTTTTCTATATATCTAATGCTTCAACACTTGAATAGTATAATAGTAGCAATAACCAGATTAAAAGTAGTTTACAAGGTTCAAATATCATTTAAGGTTTCTGCTAACAACCACTCAAAATGCTTATATAATGTGAGTAAAATTTACAACAGAGCCAAAAACGTCTTTATTATATAAATCTAGGAATCTTGCATGAAGATGTACATTTCTCAAAATGCATCAAACATGTTTTGAACATAAATTCTCTAGGAACAACTAGTACAACTGACTACTTTGGTCTTGAACTTATGAGACTACAGTGACATCTAGTGGAAATTTCAGATATATATCACACGCATCAAAATATTTTATTGCTAGCATTTCACTTATTTCAAATGGCCTGAGGAATTATATGACAAAACTGTAGTTATAAACCAGAACAAGACAACTCTACTTCCAAAACCTTCTCAGTATGCAACCCAGTCATTTGACAAATAGAAAATGTTTGACATGTTTAAGAAGCAAATACAACTCATCAGAGCACTCAACATGAAGTAATCAGATATAAGTCTAAAAGGGGCTATTAATTGATTCAACACAATTTTGAAAAGAAAAATAAGTGAAAATATTCTGAATGAAAAAAGCACTGGAGTAAATGGAGGAACTTACTAAGTAGATTAAGAGATGATTTGTCTATAAATTTCCTCAAGCACAAGAAGTACATATTTGTTAACCAGTATGGTAGTTATTCAAAATAAGAAATGTTTTTAAACAAAAAAGAAGTGTCTTATGTATGACAATTTTTCAAAAACTTGTTAGGTCTCAAAGAGCCACTTTAAAAATAAATTAAATAACCACATATGATGTGAACAGTCATCTCAATAGCACCTACTTGGGTATATATGGCAGAAAAGGACTTCCAATCATGCACATCCCCACACTGGGAGCAATCTGAACAACTAGCCACATGCAAACATCAAAATATCTTCACAAGAACCATAAACCAGGAGAGTTTATGGCATCTGGGTGTAACATAGAAACTTGCAAGGATATACAGCAAGGGACAGGAAGGAGAGCAGTATATTACCTGTGTCACCCCTCCCCTAACCCAGGCAGCAAAGCTTGCAGATACCTGCAGCTAGGAGAGGGAAGCAAGCACTAGACTATGCCTCAGATCCCAACACCAGCCAGACTCAGTAACACCCAGCCACTAGTAGTATGCCACGGCTCCAGACTAGAGGCCCATGGACCCACGGACTGAGCCTTCAAGCCTCCCTGGTGTACTCAGAATCTGGGCCTACCTCATGGCTGGGCCAGACTTCACAAATTGAGCTTCCAGGCCTAACCCCAAAGACTCAATTCCAGGCTCATCCCAGCCCCAAACTCTGGATTGCCCCAACACCAAACTGGCTCCTATAAGCCATCTTCAGGTTTCCACCAACCAGCCAGCCCCCAACATCTTGTTATCAGTCCTGCACTATAAGCTCAGCTTCCAGATCAGCATCTGCACACCATAGGTTTTAGGCAATTCCAGTGCTGGACAAGCCCCACTCCAAGTGCCGCAAAGTCCAAAGGTCAGCATACAAAACTCCAGGCTTCAGGCCTGCCGGGCTCTTTGTTAGGACCTCTGGCCTCAGGCACCATGCCAGCAACAACAAAGACTCTAGATTTGCCTGGTGACATCTTGACCTCTATGACCCGGTGATCCAGCAGAGCCTAGGTCCAGCAACCACAGACCCTGACTCTTGGGCCATTCCAGTGGACCCATATTCTTGGCTGTCTCCTCCAGCACTTGCATTCAAGCCAGCCCTAACAGGCCTAGCCCTTAGGCCAGCATTAGCATAAAAAGCCATTAGGCCAGCTCCCACAGACCCTCTTGCCCTAGGATTAGGCTGGACACAGACTTCAGGCTGGCCCCTATGGCTCCAGGATCCAGGGAACCCACGTCCAGGATTGTTCTATCAGACCCTAGGCCCAGGCCCACCCCAGGGGACTCCAGTGTGACAGCAGTATCCATAAACCGAGGCTCCAGAACAGCCCCTGCAGACCCAGGCTACTGGCAAGACTCCACTGACTCTGGCTCCCTTGCAGACTTATCTCAAATTAAACAGATTTTAAGTCAAAAATTGTAAAAAAGAGACAAAGAAGGTCATGATATAGTATTAAAGGGGTCACCCCAGCAAGAGGATATTAAAAGTATACATTTATATGTACCCAACACCAGGGTATATAATAGCACATATTACATAAACTAAAGGGAGGAATACACTGTAATATAACAACAGCAGACAGCTTTAATATCTCATTTCAGCAATGGCATTTGGCTATTTAAAAGAAATGTTAGGGATCTAAAGGGAGACATGGGCTCCAATACAATAGCAAGGGGGACTTTAATACCCCACTTTCAGCAATGGACAGATCAACCCGACAGAAAATCAGCAAGGAAACAGTAGGGTGAATTGACACTACATGCAAAATGGACCTAACAGATACCTACAAAACTTTATATCCTAAGGCTGCACAACACACATTCTTTTCACCAGTGCATGGAACTTTCTCTAGGATTGACCACATGCTAGGACCTAAAGTAAGTCTCAGCAAATTCAAAAGAATCAAAATCATACCATGAATCTTCTCAGACCACAATGCAATGAAGCTGGAAATCAGGAACTCATGACATATGCAAGTAAATGGAGAATGAACAACACGCTCCTGAATGAACAGTGGGTCACAGAAGAAATCAAAAAAGGAATCAAAAAATTTCTGGAAACAAAGATGACAATACAACTATCAAAACTTATGGGATACAGCAAAAGCAGTGTGAAGAGGAAAGATTATAGAAATTGGTTCCATAATCAAGAAATTGGAAAGGTACCAAATAAATGAGCTATCAATGCATCTCAATAAAAACAATAGCAAACAAATCCAAAACAAGTAGGAGAAAACAAATATTTAAAATTAAAGAAGAAATAAACAAAATTGAAAAAAAGAACCAATTCAAAAGACCAACAAAACAAAGAGCTGGTTTTTTGAAAAAATAAACAAAATAGACACCCTACTGGCCCAACTAATAAAAAAAGAAGATCCAAAGCAATGAAATTATAGATGGAAAAGGAAATGTAATGACACCACAAAAATAGAAAGAATCATCAAAAATTATGAAAAAGATTTGTATGCCAACAAACTGGGAAACCTAGAAGAAATGGATAGATTCCTGAACACATACAACCCACCTAAATTGAGCCATGATGACATAGAAAACCTAAACACATTACCACGACAGAAATTGAATTAGTAATAAAGACCCTCCCCACAAAGAAGACCAGATGGCTTCACCACTGAATTCTACCAGACATTTAAAGAACTAACTCCAATTCTTCTCAAACTATTCAAAACAATTGAAAGAGAAGGAATCCTCCCAAATTCTTTCTATGAAGCCAGCATCACATTAATTCCTAAACCTGGAAAAGATACAACAGAGAAGAGAACTACAGAACAATTTCCTTGATGAACATAGATGCAAAAATCCTCAACAAAATTGTGGTCAATTGAATCCAACATCACATCAGAAAGATCCTCCACCCAGACCAAGTGGGATTTATCCCTGGTATGCAGGGATGATTCAACATTCGTAAATCAATTAATGTGACACATCACATCAACAAAATGAAGAATTAAAAAATATGATTATCTCAATAAGTGAAGAGAAAGCATTTCATAAAATACAACACCATTTCACGATGAAGACTCTAAGAAAATTGGGTATAGAAAGAATAATCCTCAACACAGTGAAGGCAATTTATGACAAACCCAAGGCCAGCATTATATTGAATGGGGAAAAGATGGAAGCATTTCCACTTAGATCTGGAAGCAAACAAGGATGCCCACTCTCGCCATTGCTATTCAATATAGTACTGGACGTTTTAGTCACAGCAACTAGGCAAGAAAAAGAAATCAAAGGGATACAAATTGGGAAGGAGGAAGTCAAACTACTCTATTTACAGATGACATCCAAAAGACTCCACTACAGACTACTGGATTTGGAAAAATAGCAGGATATAAAATCAATACACAAAAATCAACAGCCTTTGTATACATAGACAAAGCCATGCATGGCTGAGAAAGAATTTCCAAGATCAATCCCATTCACAACAGCTACAAATAAAAAGCAAATACCTTGGAATAAATTTAACCAAGGACATCAACAATCTCTACAATGAGAATTACAAAGCATTAAAGAAAGAAATAAAAGAAGATAAAAAAAAATGGAAAAATCTTCCATGTCCATGGATTGGATTGGAAGAATCAATATTATCAAAGTGTTCGTACTTCTGAAAGCAATTTTAGATTCAATGCAATACCATTCAAAGTACCAAGGACATTTTTCTCAGATATAGAAAAAATGATGCTGAAATTCATATGGAAACACAGGTGACCTCAAATAGCTAAAGTAATCTTATAAAAGAAAAACAAAGCTGGAAGCAACAACATACCAGATTTCAAGACATACTACATGGCAGTTATAATCAAAACAGCCTGGTACTGGAACAAAAACAGAAGGACAGACAAATGGAACAGGATAGAAACACCAGAAATCAATTCAAGCATCTACAACCAACTTATGTATGACCAAGAAGCTAAAACCATTCCCTGGAGCAAGGACAGTTTCTTCAACAGATGGTGCTGGAAAAACTGGATTTCCAAATGCAGAAGCATGAAGCAAGATGCCTACCTTACAATTTACACAAAAATCAACTCAAAATGGATTGAAGACCTAAATCTCTTCCCAGATACCATCAAATTACCAGAGAACATTGGGGAAGCCCTGCAAGAAACTGGAATAGGCAAAGAGTTCTTGGAAAAGATGCCAAGACACAGAAATCAAAGATAAAACTAACAAATGGGATTACATCAAATTGAGAAGCTTCTGTACTGCAAAAGAAAGACCAGGAAAGTGAAGAGGCAAGCAACAGAATGGGAGAAATTATTTGCAAATTACACAACTGATAAAGGATTAATAACCACAATATATAAAGAGATCAAGAAATTCCACAACAAAACAAACAACCCAGTTAAGAAACGGGCAAAGGATTTAAACTGACATTTTGCAAAAGAGGAATCCAAATGGCCAACAGACACATGAAAAAATGCTTAGGATCACTAAACATCAGGGAAATGAAAATCAAAACCACAATGAGGTTTCACCTCACCCAAGTTAGAATGGCTTTCATACAGAAATCAACAAATGACAAATGTTGGCAAGGATGTAGAGGGAAAGGTACCCTGGTCCACTGTTGGTGGGAATGTAAACTGGTAAAGCCACTATGGAAGACAGTATGGAGATAGTTCAGAAATCTGAATATAGACCTACCATATGACCCCACCATTCTACTCATGGGAATTTACCCAAGGGAAATGAAATCAGCAAATAAAAGAGTTATCTGCACCCCCATGTTTATTGCAGCTCAATTCACAATAGCTAAGACATGGAATCAACTCAAATGTCTGTCACTTGAAGACTGGATAAAGAAATTATGGGATATGTAACCTTTATTTATTTATTTATTTTTGACAGGCAGAGTGGACAGTGAGAGAGAGAGACAGAGAGAAAGGTCTGCCTTTTTGCCATTGGTTCACCCTCCAATGGCAGCCGCGTTGATCCGAAGCCAAGAGACAGGTACTTTTCCTGGTCTCCCATGGGGTGCAGGGCCCAAGCAGTTGGGCCATCCTCCACTGCACTCCCTGGCCACAGTAGAGAGCTGGCCTGGAAGAGCGGCAACCGGGACAGAGTCTGGTGCCCCAACTGAGACTAGAATCCGGTGTGCCAGCGCCGCAGGCGGAGGATTAGCCTATTGAGCCGCAGCGCCAGCCGGGATATGTAATCTATGGAATACTACACAGTGGTAAAAAAAAAAATGAAATCCGGTCATTTGCAACAAAATGAATGAACCTGGAAAACATGATACTTAGTGAAATAAGGGACAAATACCATATGCTCTCTCTGATCTGTGATAACTAATAGAGCACCTAAAAGGCAATCTGTAGAAGTAAAACTGACACTTTGAGAAGAAATGACTTGAACAGCCCTTGTCTTGACTGTTAAGGAACAATTTTTTTCATACTATTTGCTGAATTCTTTACTTAACATAGAGTTAACTACAAGTGTATAGTCGATTGAAATTAGGTCTTCGTAAAAAATAAAAGTGAGAATAAGAGAAGGATGAGGAATAGGGGTTGGCATTTGGGTGGGAGGGTAGCCATGGTGGGAAGAATCACCATGTTCCTAAAGTTGTAATTACGAAGTGTATGAAGTTTTTACTTGTAAAGCTGTATAGTTCTGGATACATTCTTATGGACTTACTCTAAGGTACAGTTTAAAAACTTGCCATGGGACCCCAAATCCTCTATGCTGAGTGGTAAAATACAATCCAAAGTGTTAAAGTGATCATATGGATAGGGTTAAGCATTTGGTAATCATAATAGATAGAATAAAAAAGGAGTGAATGTTCCAACATGGGAAGCAGTCCACACAGCAGACCTGTAGAAAGACAATCACTTTAAATACCATTCTGACCTCAGAATCAGCCCGTAAGGCATTCTGGTCTGGCTGAAAAAGCCCACAAGAGCATTTCAGGCATGGAAAGCCAAGACACTGAGGCAAAACATGTCCTACATGAAGGACATCAGTGGGTGAGACCCCAGTGGAAATAAGTGGTCATTAAAGAAGGATGTACTTTTCTCTGAAAGGAGGAGAGAACTTCCACTGTGCTTATGGTCTTGTCTAAATACTGACGGAGACTGTGGATTCAAAAGGCTTCCACAGCCTGGGCAACTCATGCCAAGAGCCTCAGGCGATCACTGATGTCATACATAAGAGTTAAATTAACTGTTAAATTAACAACAGGAGTCACTGTGCACTAACTTCCCATGCAGGACCTCTGTCCTCAAAGATTGTATTATGAGAGTTAAAAGTAAAACTTTTCTCAAAGATTTATTTCATTTTAGTGTATTAAGTGGAGGATATTCTTACATCTAATAAGTTTTAGTTATTATGTCTAAATGTCCAACTCTATTGCTTGGATACTAAGAAAGTGGATTTTGAGTGTTCTAACCACAAAAAGATAAAGTATAAGATAATGGATATGTTAATTATGTTGGTTTAGCCATTCACAATGTGTACATATTTCAAAACATGGTATACAGGATAAATACATGTAATCTTTATTTGTCTATTTAAAAAACCTGACATTTTTAAAAAGCAATGGATATTTGAAAGATAAAAACAAAACAAAAAATATCTGCAGATAATACTCTCCTATTCTTTCAGTGCATAAGCAAATTTCAAAAGAGAATAATACTTCACTTAATGAGAAAACAATGATAGTACTTGTGGTTTTTATTAGGTATGTTATTACTAAATCTGGTAATAAATATAGTGTGAAAACATGTCTTAATATAAACACAAGACCAAATAAGAGTCCAGGCCACAAATCAATTAGAGGTCTTTCCAAGATCGCAAGTGTTTCCCAGATCTCTTAGAACAACCAGATTTTAATGATTATTTGAGCTCAATTATTTTCTGACCAAAAAATATTAAGAGCCAAAATTTACAAGTTCACAACAGTTCAAAGTCACTGAAAATATTACTGACATGTAAGTATTCTGTGACTAGTAAAATTTGGGTCAGAAAAACAATGCCTCAACAGCTTCAAAAAGTTATATACAAAGTATACAGTGATACATTCAAACATGCAGTTAAACTCAGGATAAAAAGAATGAAGCACTGAAATATGCAACATGAATATATCTCAAAAATTAGATAAAGTGAATTTATATTAAAGAAATTATATAATCATTATATCTGATATGATCCATTTATATGAAATTCTAGAAAAGGCAAAACTGATATATGGTAATAAATAAATAAAATCAGACCAATCATTATAAAAAGCAATGGATATAAAGACAGTTATAAACAATAGTTTTTTGGAGTGACAAAAATGTCTAAATCTTAATAGTAGTGCATTTATCAAAACTTACCAAATAATCTACTCAAAATGTGTGTAAAATTGCACAAAAACTTACCTTACAAAATAAACATTAAGCAAATATTGATAACTCTTAACATATCATGCTGAAATATTTGGGGGTAAAATGTATTAGATATCTGCTACTTATTTTGAAATGCATAAAAAATTAGATGGACAAATATAATAAAATATAGCAAAATATTAACTATTGATGAATCTAGTTGGTGAGTATACTGGGTTTACTGTATAATTTTTTCATCTCTTCTGTATGTCTGCAAATTTTCATAGTATTTTTAAAAAGCAATGACTATTCACAAGAAAATAAAAATGCTATATACAAATATGCTTTTTTCACAATTTACAATTTACCTCTTATACATCAACATTTTCACTTGTTAACTGAATGTCAACTGTTACTACCCTCTGAAGAGTAAGTGTTAAAGGATGACATATTTATAAGAACTTGACAGACATACCCGAATTTCTTGAAGGTTGTGAAAATTATTTCCTACTCTGACTGAGATCTTGCTTGGAGTATAGCTTTCATCAGATTTGTAGTCTGCATAAATACATAATGTCTTCACTGTTGTCTTTCTTCTAAAAGCAATAAAGTAAAAGCAACACATACTTTATCATATGGAAAAATTTCTCCCAAAGCATCTTCTCTTCTGATGCTAAAAATCATAGTCTGCTAAAATTAGTATTCGAATCAATACTTTCCATTTCTTTTAATTTCAACAATAATGACAATTAAGAACATGTAAAGTAAAAATATATTTTATGTAGACATTTCTCGTGTAGAACATGCTCAAGAACCAGCCATGAACAAAGAAAGAAACACCGAAGCCAGATGATGTACCTTAGTCTGCAAATATTAAGGATGCCTATCTTTGTCATCTGTATTTTAGACAGATATTATTGTAACAAGCTTGGCTTTCTTTACTACTTAATTACTTAATTTCCTATATTAATACTGAACAATAACTAATTAAGTGAAAAATTTAGTCCAACAAAAAGACAAAATGTCTTTAAAAAGAAAACATAATCCATTACCGAATCCAAGAAATGAAATTCTGCTCTTAAAAAATAAAAGAAATATATATATCGTCTAGGAAAATAAGCAAAGAATTTGCAATA
This sequence comes from Oryctolagus cuniculus, assembly GCF_051225735.1. Taxonomy (NCBI): domain Eukaryota; kingdom Metazoa; phylum Chordata; class Mammalia; order Lagomorpha; family Leporidae; genus Oryctolagus; species Oryctolagus cuniculus. The sequence continues at coordinate 49,262,937 of NC_142874.1, read as the reverse complement.
GAAAATGAACCTCAGAAAAATGTAAAGAGCCAAAAACATGACAATATGTTCAATTTCTTTTTTTTTTTTGACAGGCAGAGTGGACAGTGAGAGAGAGACAGAAAGGTCTTCCTTTGCCGTTTGTTTACCCTCCAGTGGCCGCCACGGCCGGCGTGCTGCGGCTGGCGCACCTCGCTGATCCGATGGCAGGAGCCAGGTACTTATCCTGGTCTCCCATGGGGTGCAGGGCCCAAGGACTTGGGCCATCCTCCACTGCATTCCCTGGCCACAGCAGAGAGCTGGCCTGGAAGAGGGGCAACCGGGACAGAATCTGGCGCCCCGACCAGGACTAGAACCCGGTGTGCCAGCGCCGCAAGGCGGAGGATTAGCCTAGTGAGCCGCGGCGCCAGCCCTCAATTTCTAATAGTCAAAGAAAGAGAAATAAAAGCACAGAAATATGAAATTTATCATATTGGAAAACATTAAAATAACTGATAATACCCAAATTTGATTAGAAAAAGGTAATTTCTTAGCCAGTTTGTATGTACATAACCACACAATCACGAGGGTAAACAATATATATTTTATAAAGTACTGTGTTGTTAAGCTATGATGTTTGGTAGGTTAAGTATATTTCTTTTCTTTAGGTTAAGTATATTAAATGCATTTTCTACAATAAGATTTTGAGTTTCTGATGAATTTATCAGGGTATAACCCAACTGTTACATTAAACAGCATCTGTATTTAAAAGAACCATGCAGGAAAGGGTGTTTGGCACAGTGATTAAGACACTGCTCCAGAAACTCACCTCTCACATTAGAGCACCTGGGTTTCCAGCCTCATTCCAGTTTCCTGCTAATGCACATCCTGTTAACAAGGTATGGCCTAAATGGCTGGGTTCCTGACACCCACATGGGAGACCTGGATGGAGTTACAGGTTTGTGGCTTCAGTCTGGCCCAGCACAAGCTACTGTGAGCATTTAGAGAGTGAATCAGTGGATGGAAAATCAGTATTTGCCTCTCTAATACATTAAGAAATAAAAATAAAAATTGAAAACCACCATACAAATATGTAATTATAGTAGGAAAAAAAGCAGATTACAAGGCACCATATATAAAAGAATTGCATTCTGAGGAAAACAAAAGATATTTTGAAGGAATATACATCTATGCTATGTATAAAAAAGGCCTATGAAGTCATAAAAATAATAAAAGTGACAATTTTGGTATAGTAGAACTATGGGAGATCAGTTTTTTCTTTATGATTTCTACATTTTCTGAATGACTTTTCAGAATGAGATGATATTACTTGGCCATCAGAAGGAAGAAACTGGGCAATTAAAAAAAAAACTGATCCTAAAATTCATTAAGAATTAAATGTGCTTTGAAAGTTAAATTCTAGTATAAACTGGCTTTATCGTAATAACAATGATCTCTTTAGAAAGCAGTCTGGGTCAAAAGTCAGCCTGTGAAGACAGCAGGGTATCTGTCATAGCCCTTAGTTAGGGGAGCAAGCTTCTGTAACCTAAGCTGTTCATCAGAAAGGAATGGGGACAGTTAAGGACTTTGCCTCAGCTCAAGATGTAAAACACTAAATATCTAAAAATGATTGACAGGATAAATACCACTACCAGGTTTCCATAAAGAAGTCAGAAGTATCAAACTGACATCTTTTTCTTTTTTGCTAGGCTAAAAGAGAAACATGAGAGGAAGTAAAGGAGTAGGAGGAAACTTTTAATGACATCCTAAAGACCTTTTCTTTGATGATCCACAAGCAGAAAGTAGAAGCTCTTTCTTACCATGGTGAGATCAAAGATCATGAAGAATATTCTTAGGGACTTTGGTTTTTTGACAAAAGAAAAAGCAGGCCTAAAGGATCAAGCTCTTTGCTCAGAGTAGTTTTATTTCTATACTATGAAATTCAGGACAATATGGTCACTAAATCATAAAGATAATCCAGGTGAGGTTTAAAAGGAAGAGACTACTAATAACACTACTGATAATAAAAACAATAGCAGCAGGGGACCAGCACTGTGGCATGGTAGGCTAAGCCTCCGCCTGGGGCTCTGGCACACAAGCATAGGTGCGGGTTTGTGTCCAGGCTGTTCCTCTTCCCATCCAGCTCTCTGCTATGGTCTGGGAAAGCAGTGGAAGATGCCTCAAGTTCTTGGGCCTCTGCACCTGTGGGAGACCTGGAGGAAGCTCCTGGTTCCTGGATCCAGCTGTTGCGGCCATTTGGGAAGTGAACAAGCAGATGGAAGACCTCTCTCTGCCTCCCCCTCTCTTTGTCATTCTCTCTCAAATAAATAAATAAGATCTTAAAAAAAAATAATAGCAGCAAATAGCAAACGGGTTTGGCTCAAAAAGTAATGTTTTACATATACCACCTTGTTTATTCCTTAACCTAGCAATACAGCTACTATTGTTATCTCCATTTACTGACTAAATAATAATAATAGGAACACTCAAGTTAATCCCTAGCTTAAGGTCAAAAAGCTAGTAGGTATGCACAGTTGGGAGTATCTGTCTACCCCACAGGATCTCAACCAGTATTGCCTTTTATTTAATTAATTGTACTCAGTTATTCAACAGTCATTGATACAAATTTACAATAATATGCAAGCTTTTGCAATTCACATTTTATCTAAAGCATGGGTTCACACATCATATATCCCAGGTTCATGTATCCCTAGAAATCATATAGTTTATATGAATGATACAAGCATTGCTCCATTAGATTTGCAGAGGAAATTGACATCACCAAAAGTTTTTAAAATTATTCTGAAAGATTCAGTAAAATTTTTTCTTAATGTTGCTTTAACAGACACATAATTGTACATATTTATGGGCTATGGTGTGATATTTAAATACTTGTATACAGTGTATAATGATCAGACCAGAGTGACTGGTGTATCTATCACCTCAAACTTTAAATGTATGATTAAATGTTTTCTTTAAGATTTATTTATTTGTTTTCTTTAAGATTTATTTATTTGAAAGGCATAGTTGCAGAGAGACAAGAAGAAACAGAGATTTTTTTCCATCTGCTGATTCATTCTCTATATGGCCTCAAAGGCCTGAGCCAGGAGCCATGAACTTCTTACGAGTCTCTCATGCGGGTGCAGGGACCAAAGGGCTTGAGTCATCTTCCACTGCTTTCCCGGGCGCATTAGCAGGGAGCTGGACTGGAAGTGAGAAGCTGGAACTCGAATGGGCGCCCATAGGGCGTGCCAGCACCACAGGTAGTGGTTTTACCCACTATGCTACAGCGCTGGCCACATGAGTAAAATGTTTTTAACCACAATTACCCTACTGTTCTACAGAATGTCAGAGGTTATTCCTCCTACTCAATTGTACCCCTGTGCCTGCTGCCTTCTCTCCTCCTTATACACCTTCTCAGCCTCTGGTATGCACTATTCCTCCTCCCACTAGTATTAGATCAACTTTTATTAGTTTCTAAATATGCACGGACTTCAAAAAGTTCATGGAAAATAAGATGAAAAGATAATATGCATTTTCCACAAACTTTCTGAAATGCCGTTAACTGGGAACATGCAGTATGTGTCTTTCTGTGCCTTATTAACCCAAAGTTCTCCATAGATGACAGAATTTTACATTAAAATCTTGTGAAACTATTTATCAATTTTATCTTATGATGAATGAAAAAAACTGCATAGAAACTCATGAGGTTTCTCAAACAGCAATGTATGTAGGAAGATGAAAAGATTATGAAACACAGTAGCTGCTATTCTAATTGCTCAAATCACCACTATAATAATAATTACCTGTATTTAATGGTCAATGCTCACTGTAGGTCAGATATCATGACAAACATGACAAGGTATTACAAGAGGAAAAGGGTAATCCTTCCGCATTCCTGATGACACAAGTAACATTCCTAGCATTTATTCCTTCACCCACTACCCACTTTCTCCTGAGAAAGAGCTGTTGGCAGGAAAACAAACATTTACTTTGTTCCTCCCTGTCATAATTTTAATAGGAGGGGCTGGCACTGTGGCATAGTGGGTAAAGCCACTGCCTGTAGTGCTGGCATCCCATGTGGGTGCGGGTTCAAAACCTGGCTGCTCCATTTCTTATCCAGCTTTCTGCTGTGGCCTGGGAAAGCAGTAGAAGATGGCTCAAGTCCTTTGGCCCTGGCAATCACATGGGAGACCCAGAAAAAGCTCCTGGCTCCTGGCTTCAGACTGGCACAGCTGCAGCCATTGTGGCCATCTGGGAAGTGAACCAGCAAATGGAAGATTCTCTCTCTCTCTCTTTTTTTTTTCTCTCTCTCTCTTTCTCTCTCTGCCTCTGCTTCTCTGCAACTCTGCCTTTCAAATAAATTAATAAATCTTTAAAAAAATAAATAAATTTAATAGGAGCATGGGCCAGCTGGTTCACTCCCCAGATGGCAGCAATAACCAATCCGAAGCCAGGAGCCAGGAGCTTCTGGGTCTCCCACGTGGGTGCTGGGGCCCAAGGATTTGGTCCATCTTCTACTCTTTCCCAAGCCACAGCAGAAAGCTGGATCAGAAATGGAGCAGCCAGGTTTTGAACCCGCACCCACATGGGATGCCAGCACTACAGGCAGTGGCTTTACCCACTATGCCACAGTGCCAGCCCCGGCTAAGGACTTTTATAACTGTTAAGTGTAAGGGCAAGTGTGTTTAATTCTAGGGTTCAATATTAAGAAATACACTTGACAGCAGATCTAATACAGTTATAATATTTCTCAAACATCAGTTCTGTGATTTTATAAAGGTAGTATATTAGCTTCCACCTGGTGACTCCCAAATAATTTCTCATTTGGTTTGAAATCCATGAGATCCCAACACAAGAGAAACAGACACACTCAGCTGCCTATCAAACATCTCTTTACCCCTTCCTTCTTTACAACATTCAGTTAAAAGATCCAACTTCCCGTGAAGCTAGGTATGGCCACATAACTAGGTTATGATCAGTAAGGTTTGAATAAAGTGTGTGTTTTAAAGGAAAATTTGTCGAATTTGCCTTTCCTACCTAGTCCTTCCCACTGCCTGGGATATGGACACAACAAGGTGGAATGCCAGTAGACATCTTGGATCATGAGGCAACCTTGAAAATAAAAGCCATGAGAGAAGAATGAAGGAATGGGGCTGGTATTATGATACAGCAGGTTAAGCTGTTGCTTGCAACACAGGCATCCCATATCAGAGTGTCAGTTTGAGTCCCAGCTGCTCCATTTCCAATCCAGCTTGATGGCTCAACTACTTAGCCTCTGCCACCCAAGTAGGAGACCCAGATGAAGTTCCAGTTTCCTGGTTTCAGCCTGGACCAGCCCTGGCTATTGGAGCCACTTGGAGAATGAACCAGTTGACGGAAGATTTCTTTATATATGTCTTCATATCTCTCTCGTTCTTTCTCTCTCCCTCTCTCAGTCTCCCCATATCTGTCACTCTGCCTTTCAAATAAAGATAGATGTTTAATAAAAAAAATAAAGGGAATGGAAGGAAAGAAAAAAACCTGGGTCCACAAATCTCTCCCGGACTGCTAGGATATTTTTTTTTTAATATTTACCTATTTTATTGAAAAGGCAGAATTAGAGAGAGGCAGAGATAGAAAGACTTCTTCTATCCACTGGTTCACTCCCCAGATGGCCGCAACGGCCAGACCTGCACTGAACCAAAGCCAGGAGCCTGGAACTTTTTCCAGGTCTCCCACTTGGGTGCAAGGGGCCACTTTCACTGCCTTCCTAGGCCTTTGGCGTGGAGTTGGACTGGAAGAGGAGCAGCTGGGACTTGAACCAATGCCCATATGGGATGCCGGCAGTGCACGTGGTAGCTTCACTCACTATGCCACAGTGCCAGTACCATGGAATCCTTTTATATGAAGAGGTAAAAGAAATACACTTCCACCTTATTGAAAAAACTATAATAAAAGGCTGTTTCTAGGAGTTCTCTCACCTTCTGTTTCAAGGAATTCTCATTCCTACTTGAGGAAACTAGATCTCAGGTTAAGCAAGCAGTTCTAGTGAAGAATAGAGCCAGAATTCAATGTGGGCCATAAGACAACAGTATGCAAGAGTAACTAATCATTCCTGAGATACAAGACTTAACACTAAAACAGAAAATAGTTATTACCAGGAGCATAAGACATAAAAGAAGCATGGGGAGTCTATATGCTTTTAATTTTAGACAAGTAAACAAATGATTTATATTTATAAACAGCTAAATTCTTCTTTGATCCTGGTGTAATGATGAAAAACGTTCTCATTCTGTAAACAGTGTTTTTCTAACTAATGTTAACAGGATGCTAAAATGGAAGTTTTCACAGGACTAAGATGACACAGACAGCTTCAATAGGACATAAAAGAGCTTAAAAATTTCAGCAAGTATAGTTAAATAAAATGGAAAGCACAGAATAGCTGCTCATCAAGGAATAATTGCTTTAAAACTCGCCTTCCCAGCACAAACAACAAGAACACTCAAGAACATTCATCAGAGAAACAACTATCTATAGACCCCGAGCAACAGGCAGCATAGGACCGAGGCCTCAGAGAAAGAAAGCCCAATCCATACCTGGGCTTTCTCACTGACTACAAGCAATTTCTGGACTGCAATGCAGAGCAGGAGAAGCCAGTCTCTGAGTTGACTAGGGAAGAGCTACACATTGGAAAAAACCTCTAGAAATCTACATGAGATTCTTTTAGTCTTTGTCTGATCACTAATCTGGTGGGTAAAATTCCACAAGGACCAGCACAGAACAATAGCTGTGGAACGAAAAATTACGATAGCAACAAACAATTCCCAGAGGTCACAGATGGTTGGGACTCACTGGAGCTCCCAAAAGCCAAAGGAGAGTCTTCTCTGGGTATTTAGGACATTCATTTGAGATCCTTTCAGAGGATAAACTAGGTCACAACTATTTTATTAAGAATGCTAAGATGTTATGTGCCCTTTTCAGAAAAATTCTGTTATGGTTACAGGGTGGAGTTCTCCAGAGGCTGCCTGCCATAGGACATTGTAAAACATTTCATCAAGAGACAGAAATGAGACACCAGCTGTCTTAGGGTCATACATCAAAGAGGTTCACAACAAAATGTAAAGCAAGCACTCCTTTCTCATTTTTTTTTAAAGATTTGTTTATTTATTTGAAAGGCAGAGTTATAGAGAGGGAGACACACACACACACACACACACACACACAGACACAAGGTGTCCGAGGGGTCTTCTATCCACTGTTTCACTCATCAAATGGCTGCAATGGCTGGGCAAGGAAGAAGTCAGGAGCTCAGAACTCCACCTAAGTCACCCAGGTAGGTGTCAGTCATTGAAGTATTTGTGCCATCATCCACTGCTTTCTCAGGCACATTAGCAGGGAGCGAGATCAGAAGTAGAGCAGCAGGGCTGGCACTGTGATGTAGCAGGTAAACCCACTGCTTGCAGTGCTGGTATCCCATATGGGCACCAGTTTGTGTCCCAGCTGCTCCACTTCTGAACCAGCTCTCTGCTATGGCCTAGGAAAGCAGCAGAAGATGGCCCAAGTCTTTGGGCCCTGCACCCACATGGGAGACCTGGAAGAAGTTCCTGGCTCTTGGCTTCGGATCAGCACAGCCCCAGGCATTGCAGCCACTTGGGGAGTGAACCAGCAGCTGGAAGACTTCTCTCTCTCTCTTTCTCTGCCTCTGCCTCTGTTATGCTGCCTTTCAAATAAATAAATTGTTAAAAAAAAAAAAAAAGGAAAATGAAGTGGAGCAGCCAGAAGTAAAAACTGGTGCCGAAATTTGCCCATTTGGAATGCTGGTATTGCAGGCAGCAGCTTAACCCACAGTGCCACAATGTCAGCCCTGCTATTTTTAATTTGAGAAGAGACAGTTATTTTTCATAAAACTGTTATTTATGGGGTAGTTACTGTTTATTTTCAGTGAATAAATACTTTAAAATGTCTCATCTATAATTCTAATATGATAAATTATGATAGGAAAAAAATTAAAAGATCTTTGGAGTCCTCAATAAAATTGTCTCTTTTTTGGGGAGAAGTATTTATCTATTTAATAGGTAAAAGTTTTTAAATGTGTTCTATTCAGATTTTTATAAAGATTATTTCTTTGTAAATCTTCTGCATGACTGGCAGAACAGCATATTCCTCTGAAGAAAACAGAAAAATAAAAGTTTTGCAAATACAAGTAAATATTCAATACAGGAATCTTGTGTGAAACTTCAATTGTTAATGTGCTGATTCCTGAATTTACATATATTTCATATTTTAAAATGTTTGTAATGTTTAAAGCTACTTAACAAAATAGAATGAGGAACCTTTAGCAAGTGAAGAATAATTTATTTTATTTTGACATTATCAGAATTACTGCCCACAGAGCTACAAATTAGCTTAGAAGGTCACATAATCTAATTACCATCTGCATCAAGTAGATACCCAATTTTAATTTTTTTCTGACCATTAACTCACTACTGTAATGAAATAGCTGAATTCTCTTTGATCAATTCTCATTTTTAAAAAGTTTCCTTATACACAGTCATAATTGATTTTTGAGTAGCTCTCAACTTTTGGACGAAGTTTTTTCTTAATAAAGTTACACAAAAGGAATCTAATCCCTCCCTGGAGTATAAAATATTCAAATTGTGGAAAGAAAGCTACCATGGCCCCCCAAAGTCTTCAGCAGACTATGTGTTCCACAATTTTGTATTTTATGGCTTGATCTCAAACCCATAACCATTCTACCCTCTCTCTTCTGAACACATTCTAACTTTGTTTCCCAGTATTCAGAGAAGCCAATATGGAACCTGACACACCAGAAGGTCTTCATAGGTCCCATGCCTCCATTATCTCATGCCAGGATCCTCTCAGGTCTGTGGCAGCCACATTACACTAGCAACTCAGATTAAACTTTCTGGCGACTTAACCCACTTCCACTCTCCTGGCTTTGTTCTCGCCCAGCTTGAGTGTGTTCTTCCCTGGGAGTGCAGGGGTGCAGATGAATAGATTTCCCATAGCAGGGTATTCAGAAATTTAACAAAAAAGATGAATTATGGCCGGCGCCGTGGCTCACTAGGCTAATCCTCCGCCTTGCAGCGCCGGCACACCGGGCTCTAGTCCCGGTCAGGGTGCTGGATTCTGTCCCGGTTGCCCCTCTTCCAGGCCAGCTCTCTGCTGTGGCCAGGGAGTGCAGTGGAGGATGGCCCAAATGCTTGGGCCCTGCACCCCATGGGAGACCAGGATAAGTACCTGGCTTCTGCCATTGGATCAGCGCGGTGCGCCGGCCGCAGAGCGCCGGCCGCGGTGGCCATTGGAGGGTGAACCACCGGCAAAAAGGAAGACCTTTCTCTCTGTCTCTCTCTCTCACTGTCCACTCTGCCTGTCAAAAAAAAAAAAAAAAAAAAAAAAAAGATGAATTATCCCAGAGGGGTGAGATACTATATTGATAACTTACTCTGAAATGACTGAGAGGGAAAAAGTTATACTGTATTTGCAACTTTTCTAAAACAATTATTTAAAATATGTTCCTCAAAGCACTGGACTTCTCTGGTAAAGGCACAGGCTGAGTTAAGTGGGGAGGGCCCTGAGTCCTTGACCGTTCTAGTAAGAACAGCTGTACCTTTGTGGAGAAGCTGCCCAGGGTACTGATAACAAACCCAGCCTTCAAAGTCAAACCTGCTGAAATCAAAACTAAGCTCCATAAATGCATGGTGTACGATCTGAGTAAATAAGTTAAACTTTTGAAATTTCAATATGAAAACAATTACAGAACCCACAATCTAGAAAATTGTTACAAGATTTAAAAAATGATATACTCTCTAGAATCTGTGTCTGTCTTTCAAATAAAAATGGAAATAAATTTTAAAAAATCTAATAAAGGAAAGTGTAGGCATTTGGTGCAGCCGTTAAGTCACTTCTTAGGATGCCTGTATCCCATACTGGAGTGCCTGGTTTGAGTCCCAGCTCCTCCACTGCCGAGCCAGTTGCACCCTGGAAGGCAGCAGATGATGGCTCCTGCCACCACATGGGAGACACAGATTGAGATTCAGGCTCCTGGTTTTACCCTGCCCTTGGCTGTTGCAGGCATTTGGAAAGTAAACCAGCAAATGAAAGATTTCTTTTGGTGTCTGTCTATCTCTCTCTGGTATCTTAAGCCTTATAAAAAAAGCGTTCACTCCTCTTAATACTTCCGGTCTAAACATATTTAACATTCTAGGATAGGAGTTGGCATACTATGGCCTAAGGATCAAATCCTGCCCACCATCTAAATTTTTGTAAAATAAATTCTGTCACTTATGCACTGTATACAGCTGCTTTAATGGTATAGCAGCAGAATTGAGTTACTGCAACAGAGACCAGATGGCCCACAAGTTTTGAAATATTTACTATCTGGCCTTTAGGAAAATAAAAGCAAGCAATTAAAAATACAAGGCTGCAGGATGTTAAAACAGATGATATAAACGGCACAAGATAACCAAAGTTAACTGGTTTCCATCTATGTCCATTATTTCAAAGCACTTAATAAATATATGGCTACTTTTCTTTCCCCCAAAAGTAAGCATTTTTAAAACTAAAAATGCCCTGAGGTGTTCTAAGTCAAAATCATTTTTCCAAATACAAATAGGTGAAGTTATACGAATACTCTATAAAGAACTTATTATTGTTCCTCCAGATTTACTTAAGGCAATACATTGAGCCACAGCCAAGCAAACCAATATTTTTTAACTCATAAAAATTATTTTGAAAATTGTATTTGAAAAACATGCACATAAAAGAAACTGCAAGATACTGTAAGAAATTTATAAAGGTTAAGACAGAGTCAAATTAAGATGCTTGCAATAACCTCTATGACTTAACAGTTTATACACAAAAGATATTAATTTTTATTCTTTTTTAAATTTTATGTAAATAAAATAGGTTCCCTTGTTCTTCTATATTCCACACTGAAAAATTTTAAAAGTGTTACCTGAATTGGATGTTCACTAAATGAGGCTGGGAGCCGTCTGATTGCCAGTAAGTTTCAAGATTGTCATCTCTTAACTGATCCACTCCAAATCCTACAACACCAAGAAATGGCAATAAATTCCCATGAAAAACAAAGAGCTCTACATTCAAGCCATACAAGTACTTACATATTTGTCCAGAAATTTCGATAAACAAGACGGTCATAAATGTGATAAATTTAAACTACCTAGAATTCTTCTATCCTTTTAGGCAAATTTCAGCTCTCAAACACCTGCACACACAAAACCTTATGAGGATGAGATTTTGGTGGTTGTTGACATCAAAAAAGAAGAAAAACTCTCCTGTGACATACTCTAAAATTGGTATGTATTCAATTCAGTTTCTTAACCTTCTTACAAGTTGAAGGATGACTGTCAAGTCCTACAAAATCCTCAAAATGAACAGAATCTAGTAAGTTCAGTATGTCATACTAACTGTGACAAGGAAAAAAACTTTGGAAATTTTCAAAAGGCATAGATACTTTGAAACCAAGTGCTTCTGATTAAAATTCTGATTTTTAAAAAGTATTTATTTATTTATTTAGAAAGAGTTATAGAGAGACAAGGAGAAATCTTCCATCTGATTGTTCACTACCCAGATGGCTGCAATCACCAGCACTGGGCCAGGCCAAAGCCAAGAGCCTGAAGCTTCATCCAGGTCTCCCACATGGGCAGCAGAGGCCCAAATACTCGGGCCATCTTCTGCTGCTTTTCCCAGCCCATTAGCAGGGAGCTGGATCAAAAGCGGAGCTACAGCCAGCATTGTGGCGTAGTGGGCTAAGCCTCTACCTGCAGTGCTGGCATGCCATATGGGTGCCAGTTCATATCCCAGCTGCCCTTTTTCCAATCGAGCTCTCCGCTATGGTCTGGGAAAGCAGCACAGATGGCCAAAATACTTCGGCCCACGTACCCATGTGGGAGACCCGGAAGAAGCTTCTGGCTCCTGGCTTTGGATCAGCCCAGATCCGGCCATTGTGGCCATTTGGGGAATGAAGCAGAGGATGGAATACCTTTCTCTCTGTCTCTCCCTCTCTCTGCCTATAACTCTACCTCTCAAATTAAAAAAAAAAAAGTAGAGCAGCCAGGACACGAACCAGCACTCATATGGGATCGTGGTAACACAGGCAGCAGCTTTACTTGCCATGCCACAACCACTGGCTCCAAAATTCTGATTAATCAAAATTAAATTTACACCAGAAGTCCATACCTTCCAGCCATTGTAGATAACTGAAGTTGAATTATACTGTTTTTTCCAGGCTAAAATGACAATTCATATTAATTCTAGAAATGAGCCTGATCTAATGGTAAAGGGTAGATTTTTCAAAAGAAGGCAAGAAACCGATTGAATTTACATTTCTGGTGACTAAATGATATATTAATTATGGATCCTATTCAAAAGACACAAAAAGAGAATGATAAGTCTCTATTCCCCATCATCTTGTTGCTCTCTGCAAATGTAAACAAATTTATTGGTTTCACCTGTATCTTTTCAGATACTATATGTACGTATATTTCAGGTCTAATAGGATTTCTTTCCCCAAAACTCATGCAGATGTTTGAACTGTGATGCCTTAATGTTGATGGCTAATAGATTCAGGGTGGAGACTTGATCTAATTACAGTAACCACCAGGCAGGTCTGCCTGGGAAGTACTTAGATTATTAAGTGGGTGTCCTTGATGAGCGGTTCTCCAAAGAGGGTTAGTCATTTTATTTATTTATTTGAAAGGCAGAGTTACATAGAGGAGAGGCAGAGAGAGAGAGAGAGGTCTTCCATCCAGTGGTTCACTCCCTAAGTAGCCGCAATGGTTGGAGCTGCACCGATTCGAAACCATGAGCTTCTTCCAGGTCTCCTGTGCAGGTGCAGGGGCCAAGGACTTGGGCCATCTTCCACTGCTTTCCCAGGCCATAGCACAAAGCTGGATCGGAAGTGGAGTAGCCAGGACTCGAACCAGAGCCCATATGCAATGCTGGCACTGCAGGTAGTGGCTTTACCCACTATGCCATAGCGCCAGCCCCAGTTAGTCATTCTGAGTTGAAATTCTGCCTAGCTCTCTGCTTCCTGGCTCAGCATGCAATTGCTCCTCCACACCTGCCATGGGCAGCCTCCACAGGTGCTACGTGATCCTGAACTGTAACCTCCAAACTGTAAGCTAAAATAAACCTTTTACATCTCGAGCATGTCCTGTCAGGTATTTTGGTTAAAGTATTGCAAAGGTGACTACCATATAATATACAGAAGCAGGCACATAGGAATCCTTTCTCCCCCTTCATTACACAAACAACAGCACACTCTCCATAGTTCTGCACTTCGGTGGTTTCCTTTTTTCACTTCATCCATCTGGAAGGTTATTCCATATCAACAAATTAACAGCACAACAATAAAAATAGCAAATAATGATAACACATTTACTGTATGCCAGGTATATTTCATGCAACTGTTGAAGAACACAGGTTTTTTAAAATTCTTAATGAAATAAACAAGAAGCAAAATCTCAAATTCATACTAAAAATTCCAACTCCACTCAACAGGAATTAAGTCTGTATTTGATTTGTAGAGGGAAGACCCAGTCTCCTGTTCCTGTCCAGTGCATGCCAAACCCACTCTCACACCTACACTCCTTCAGGCCCTACCAGGATACCATCTGCAGGAGGATGCTAGATTAATCATTCTGCCCGTGGAGCTGGAGTAAACTAGCTCAGAGTACTAACCTAAGAGGCTCTACCTGAGTACATACTAGCCTGATTTCCATACCCGTGTCTCACCACCGGCCCTCCGATCCTGATAGGCACAGTAGAACTTGTGGTTTAGGCATAGCCAAGCATCAACAAGTCAGACCTCAGAGTCCTTCTTGGGCATGAGGAGCAGTCCCTACCACAGAACATCCAACTTCCGTCAACACAGGAGACCAGTTACATCCACGTAACACACTTAACTTTACAGCTAATTTCTCCTTCACAGTGTTTAAACATAACCACCTTTATAAGCCCAGCATGAAGGAATTTCAAAGACAATGTATATCAAATTAAAAAATAATTTTATTCAAACACATTCAAATAATTTTTGCTTTTTAATTTACACATATGTTAATATTTCTCCTCAAAAGACTGGCTCTTCGGCCTGGGGCATATAGTTTTGGAAAAAAGGGAGGAATGGGGAAGGGTTGGAGAGAACTCTGAGAATAAAATATCATCTGAAAGTATGGCTCATTAGACTGGACTTCCTAACATAGATTAGGGGTGATCTTCCCTACACGGATCCCAGGCAAGGAAGAAAAGCAACACAGGAAAGTATCTTAGTTAGCTTCCCTGGGGAGGGACTGGCCAAAATCAGTGACTGGGGGTGATACTGGCCTAGTATGAAGCTTGTAAAAGTGGAATATAGAGCCCCACAGCTGGGGTAAAGCAGGTAACTAAGGCATGTGGAGCACCAAAGAGGAAAGGCTGTGCTGTTAGCCCGACAACTCAGGGTGTTGGTCACTACGTTGAACCCAAATCCAAAAGGACTCGGGTTGCCCAGGACCTTGCACACATCGCTGACACCAAAGCCAAAAGCGCTCATTGCTGTCAGGGGGCTGGTCACACCGTTGACCCCACAGCCAAAAACAGTCATGTTGCTCGGGTCGCTGAAATCAAAGCCAAAAACAGCCTTGGTTGCCAAGGGGCTGGTCACATCGCTGACACCAAATCCAAAAGTGGGTTTTCTTTTCAGGGCACTGGTCATATCGCTGACACCAAAGCCAAAAAGAGTCTTTGCTTGTACTCGTAGTTGTGGCAGAGGCAGCTGCACGGGAGGCAAGAGCCTGGCTAGACAACGCTGGAGCAGTTGAGCCTGGAGCCTGGCTAGCGGAGGATGCAGCAGTTGAGGCAGGAGCCTGGATCATGGAGACGGGAGCAGTTGAGGCTGGTGTGTTTGTTGATGCAGTGGTCCACTTGACGTGTTTGGCCAAGCGCACAGGTGCCGCCTTTAAACTTGTCATCATGGTGGCAGAGCTGGAAGAAGTTGGAGTTGTGAGTATGGGGCCAGATGGCAAAGGGCCTGCACTCTCACTTCCAGATGTGGTGGTACACATGGTCTTGAGCACGGCTGCTGTCAAGTTCTCAGGAGCAGCACCACCAGGGCAGACAGTGTCAGGAGGTGGGGTGCGTGGCTTGTCCAGCAGCATCCGTGGTGAGGAGGTAGGGAGCGGGCCCTGTGGCGTGGCGACTTTGGCAGATGTCTCAGCCCGGAGGGCTGGCGGGGACTTGGTGTCACTGACCAGTATCACAGCAGGAGCAGCGATCAGTCCCACACAAGGGGCTGCGGGCTTGAGGCCTAAAGAGTTGGCGGGAAGATGCTGTGGCCGTGAAGAGTCAGCAGGGCCCATTAGGCGGGCTGTCTTCGCAGGTGAAGGGGCCACCGTCGCTGCTACTCCAGCATATTCTGGGAAGGCTGGAAACCGCCGAGCAGTCTGCCTCTTTATCGGGCCCCAGAAGGCAGCTGATGAGGGCGCAGTGCTGGCTGCGGGCAGCGGGAGCGCGCTGGGAGGCTGAGTGCGGGGTGGGCTCCCGGGGGCAGACTCTTGGGCAGCATCCATCCTGTGCTCCAAGAACTGGTTAAGCCACCGAGATGAACCTTTCGTTGCCATGTCACCATCTTCCAGAGTGACAGGATAGCCCAGCCGGGGCGCGGGAGGCAGAGTGCCCAGGTCCCCTCCCCCGGAAAGCTGCTCAGCAAACTTCCTTTTATGCGGCCAGGAGCCGCCAGGTGTAGGCGGGGAATTCCGCAAGCCTGGTTTCTCCGCGGCTGCACCTACCGCTCTTCGTCTCTGGGACTCGCTGTCGGTCACCAAGGGAGGTGAGGTACTGGAGCGAGGCCCCAGCGCCTCCTCCCCAGTCACCTTTGCTGGCCTCTCTGGTATTTTGGAGCAGGAGGCGGCCGGCCCGCAGAAGGCACTCGACGTGGGCCGGCCCCGCTTCCTCGGCCGCAACAGGCCGCCAGTGGAGCTGTAGGAGCTGCTAATGGCGTTGCGGACGGGCACAGGGATGCCAGCCGTGGTGGAGCTCTCCGGGGCGCTCTCAGAAGAGTGGGGGGTCTCTTATTCAAGTGGGCGTCTGAGTCTTGGGAACCGGTCAGCGGGGCCCAGACGGCTGACTGCCCCTGTCCAGGGCCAGCAGGGCACCCTCCCTTAGTCTCCCGGCCAGCCAGAAGGATTTGGTCTTCCCCCACGGGGCTCCTCCTCCTCTTCCTCTCTGGGAGGGCGGTGGCACCACTCTGCGGGGCACAGGGGTCCGGAGCCTTAGCAGACTGCGAGGGCTGGGTGGAGCTGAAGATCTGCCCAGGTCCTGGGCGGCGAGTCAGCCTGCGGTCAAGAGGGGGGACCCTCACCGTCCCCGACCTACACACCGTCTTGGAATTACGAACAGACAGCACAGGCTTCTTGGGGCTGCCATTCCAGCACACGGTCGGTAGGCAACCCACACGGGGAATACCGGGGCTGCTGGATCGGGTAGCGTCTGCGAGGCGCTATTCCAAACCGACTGAACGAAGTCTGACCATGCCGCTGGGCAGGCCTCCCGGAGGGCTGGCAGCCAGGAGAAGGGTCAACGCAGGGAACCTGGTGGCCAGGGGGCGTCGGCAACGGGGCGCTGCCGGGTGGGTGGCGGTCAAGCGTCTCCCGCTGGTCCTTGCCCTCCTGCGAGGGGACAGGCTGGGGTGGACCGGAAAGGCCCAGGTTATTGCCCATGGGGCGTGACGGGGTGAGTTCAAGATCCTTCTACAAGGGTCGAGAGTCGAGGGCAGCCGCGCAGGGAGACTTCCCTTTGCTGCCAACTCGCTGAGGCCCCACATTCCAAATGAACAAAGAGGCACGCCGCGTTCCACCCACTTCCTCTTCCCCTATGCCCCGCCCAGGAGAGCTGGGGAGGGCATCTTTCATGCATTTTGCTGAGTACTTTAAATTGTCTAATAACGATTAACTTGTATAGTATCTCAGTTAACTTTATAATTTTAAATGAAGCTTATTAAAATATATATTATTATAAGGCTATATAATGTACGCTGACAATAACCCTAACTATTTAAACCACTCCTCTGTAGGACATTTAGATCGCTGTCAATGTTTTGTTACTACAAATGCTATGTTCTCAATAGATGAAAAACATGACTTCCTACAGAAGAATTTCTACTGGGTGAGCCACAGGATCCGGAAACACTAAGACCAGAACCTTCAGATAGATTCTTCAACACCAGGGAAAAAGAAAGTCATTGTGCTAGTTCAACATGCCAGAGATGATGCTCTGAATTAGGAAAGTGATAGGAAAATGTGCAAAAATATGTTTGGAGGGCAGGTATTTGACCTAGCCGTTAAACAGCTGGTTAAGGATACCCAAGTATCCCATCAGAGTGCCTGGGTTCAAGTCCCACCTCCAGCTCTCACCTCTAGCTTCATCCTAATGCAGATCCTAGAAGGCAACAGGTAATGGCTCAGGTAGTTGGGTCCTTGCCACTCAGGTGGGAGGCATGGATTGAGTTCCAGGCTCCCAGCTTTAGTCCAACTGGAGTTCACTGTAGTGTAGCATATGTATAATTAGATTCTCAAATTCCCAGAGGGACAACAGAGAAGGAAACAGACAAAAAAAAATACTTGAAGAAACCATACCAGGCATTTTCATAAACTAATGTAAGGCATCAAAACAGAGTCAAGAATTTTAGTGAACTCCAGAAGTAAACATGCATACATACATGTGCACACCACAAGCACAGGCACACAAACACATATCTTATGCACACTGCTGAAAGCCAGAGAAAATCTGGAAGGCAGCCAGAATAAAAGAAAACACATTAATTATAGTAAACTTCTCATTAGAAACTATAATCCAGAAGATACTTGAAGGACATCCTTAAAATATTAAAAAGAAAAAACCTACCAACTCAGAGCTCCATGTAAGGAAAATACAGTACAATAATGAAAGCAAAGTGAAGATGTTTTTCAACCAAACATTGCTAGCAGATTTGTGATATGTTTAAGTTCTTCAGACACAAGGGCTAAGATACTAGACAGAAATCTGGATTTACTCAGAGAGATGAAAAGTTTCATAAATAAAAAATTAAGGTAAACATAAAAGGTATTTTTTATTTATTTTTAATTGCTCTAAAATGTAATTGACTTTTTAAAAGCAAAACAGGCAATAATATATTTTGGTTTCAAAACATGCGAAAGTAAAACACACAACAAAGGCATAAAGGATGGGATTAGAAGTACGCTCTTAAAAGATTTGCAGACTATACCTACAATGGCATACTGTTACTTGAGGGTAGACTGTGATCATTTAAATACATACTGTAATCCTTAGAGAATCTCTAAAAATTTTCAGAAAGTATCTATATATAACATATATATATGCATATAAAGCAACTATGGAAATAAAAGAGAGCCAAAAAATGAAGAAATAAAAACAAATACAAAAAAAAACAAATTCCAAGATAGTTGACTTAAAGAAAATTACATCAATAGATACATTGAGTGTAAATGATAACTGCTCCCAATAAAAGACAGAAGGTAATGGGGCCAGCGCTGTGCCATAATGGGCTAAACCTCCGCCTGCAGTGCCAGCATCCCATACAGGAGCTGGTTTGAGCTCTGGCTGCTCCTCTTCCAATCCAGCTCTCTGCTGTGGCCTGGGAAAGCCCCTGCACCCAAGTGGGAGACTGGGAGACCCAGAAGTTCCTGGCTCCTGGCTTCACACTGGCCCAGCTCCAGCCATTGCGGCCATTTGGGGAGTGAACCAGCAGATGGGAGATTTTCTCTCTCTCTCTCTCTGTAATCCTACCTCTTAAATAAATAAATAAATAAATCCTAAAAAAAGAGAGAGAGATACATTGTTTGTAAGTAACTCACTTTTTTTTATTTACACAAAATTGGTTTTGTTTAAAATGTTTTATTTATTTGAGAGACAGAAGAGCAACACAAGTAAGACGGAGAGACAGGGAAATCTCTTTCCCATCCACTGGTTCACTCTCAAATTCCCACAACAGCTAGAAACTGAGGTATATGAAAGCAGGAGCTGAGAACTCAATCCAGGTCTCCAACGCTTGGCTCCCCCAGCGTCCGATTAGCAGAAAGCAGGAAGCTGCAATCGGCAGCTGGAGCCAGGTATCGAATCCAGGTACTCTGATGTGGGATGCAGGCATCCTAACCGCTTCTTAACTGTTGGGCCAAAAACCTGCCCTGGGTAACCCACTGTAAATATAAAGACATGAGTAGTGTAAAAGTAAAAAGAAGAACTTCTGGCTTCTGGTCTGACATGCAAAGAGCTTGAAAGTGTCACTCCCATCCTCACAACAAGAAAAAAATGCTGAAAAACTGAAAATCAACAATTCTTCTTAGGTCCAACAGAGAAAACTAAAAGAAAACTAAAGAGATAAGCAAACACAGAGAACCACAGCTTACCAAGGGCAGAAATCACGGCTGGAGTCAGCAACTGTTAGGAAAACTTAGAGAGTAATTAACTAATGGCAGAGATTGTGTGTGGACTGGTTTGAAAGATCAAAAATGTACAGGATACTGCCTACATGTTCTCAGAGGGGCCACTGCCCCCTGGAAAAGGGAATGGCGGGAGTCCTGTCTCTCTTGTCATGCAGGCTGGGTGAGAGCACACCCTCCCAACTGAATGCTGCAGCAGTAGGCAGAAGGGCAATCATTTCCAGGGGTGCTTAATAAAAGAATGCTGGTTTCGGGAACCTGTGACAGTAATCAAGATGACTGATTGGCAGCCCTTAAGGCATTCGGATCTGGCTGAAGAGCCCATGAGAGTATATCAGGCATGGAAAGCCAAGACACTCTAGCAAAAAAAAAAAAAAAAAAAAAAGAGAGAGAGAGAGACCTAAATGAAAGATCTCTGCAAGTGAGATCCCAGTGGAAAGATGGGCCATCAAAGAAGGAGGTACCTTTCTCTGAAGGGAGAAGTGAACTTCCACTTTGACTATGACCTTGTCTAAATAAGATCGGAGTTGGCAAACTCAAAAGGCTTCCATAGCCTTGGCAGCTCATGACAAGAGCCTAGGGTTATTACTGACAACATTAACAAGAGTGTCAATTTGTTAAGTCAACAACAGGAATCACTGTGCACCTACTCCCCATGTAGGATCTCTGTCCTTAATGTGTTGTACAATGTGAATTAATGCTATAACTAGTATTCAAACAGTACTTTATGTTTCTGTGCGGGTGCAATCTGTTGAAATCTTTACTTAGTATATACTAAATTGATCATCTGTATATAAGGATAATTGAAAATGAATCTTGATGTGAATGGAATGGGAGAGGGAGCGGGAGATGGGAGGGTTGCGTATGGGAGGGAAGTTATGGGGGGGGAAGCCACTGTAATCCAAAAGCTGTACCTTGGAAATTTATATTTATTAAATAAAAGTTAAATAAAATGATTGATTGGGATCATGATACCATCCTGGAGCCCTAATTATCTGGCATCTCCTTTCTATTGATGTATGCTTGAAAAGTTTTATCTAGCCCATGTGCTTTGGGTGCCGTGCACCTATTGTATTCCCCTCAATAATAAGTGCTGGCCAAGAGCTATCCAGCAGAGCTCTAATGATGGAGGCTACTATGTCTCATCTTTTCATTTGAAAACCCAACACAAAAACTACTAGACACCCAGCCCTTTCAAGAGTTCTACACTTCCCATGTGTTTTACCTCTAGGAACTCTATCAGGTATTCAAGGTAAAGATCAGAGAAAACTCCCCGACGCTTTCTGCATGCAGTCAAAGGGGAAAAATAACCACTCTGAATACACCCAGAGCATTCTGCTCTTACAAGAGGCAAACGTCAAGGAAACGTATTTTAGCAGAATCTGAAAAACATGGATGGGTTTTATCAGAGGTTAACTGATGTTAAAGAAAGGAAAAATAACCAACTTCTGCCTCCTCTAGCCTTCTTATCTCGCCTAAGGGGGGAAAAAAAGCTGAAACACGCTTCCATTTTTGTACACCAGAAAAGGCAAATTAAATAAGAAAAGTTATAAAAATCACAGTAGAATCAATTAACTTGAAACTGGAAATTGACAAGAAAAATCCACAGAACCAAAAGGAGTTTCTTTGAAAAAAAAAAAAATTGATAAACCTCTAACTGGACTAAGCAAGAAAGGAGTAGTATAAAGGATTCTAATTCCATGCCCATGAATTTGCAACTGGAATAAAATTGACCAATTCTTTAAAAACACACATTCAACCAAAACTCACAAAGAGAAATGAAGACTACAAACAGGCCTATTAAAAAAACTGAAAAAACAGGGGCCAGCATTGTAGCATAAGGGATAACACCGCAACCTGTTTTGCCAGCATAACAAATGGGCACCAGTTTGTTTCCCGGCTGCTCCTCTTCAGATCCAGCTCCCTGCTAATGGCCTGGAAAAAGCAACAGAAGATGGCACAAGTGTTTGGGCAACTGCCACCCATATGGGAGACCCAGATGAAGCTTCTGGATCCTGGCTTTGGCTTGGCCCAGCCCTAGCCATTGCAAACATCTGAGGAGTAACTCAGGGCACGGAAGACCTATCTCTTTATTCTTCCTCTCCCTCAATAACTCAGACTTTCAAATAAATACATAAATCAAGGAAGGAAGGAAGGAAGGGAGGGAGGGAGGGAGGGAGGGAGGAAGGAACTAACTGAAAAAAGTTAACAACCCAAGGCCGGTGCCACGGTTCACTAGGCTAATCCTCTGCCTGCAGCGCTGGCACACCGGGTTCTAGTCCCAGTTGGGGCGTCGGATTCTGTCCCGGTTGCTCCTCTTCCAGTCCAGCTCTCTGCTGTGGCCCGGGAAGGCAGTGGAGGATGGCCCAAGTGCTTGGGCCCTGCACCCCATGGGAGACCAGGAGGAAGCACCTGGTTCCTGGCTTTGGATCGGGGCAGCGTGCCAGCCGTAGTGGCCACTTGGGGGGTGAACCAACGGAAGGAAGACCTTTCTCTCTGTCTCTTTCCATCTGTCTAAATCTGCCTGTCACAAAAAAAATAATAATAATAATAACCCATCAAAACAGAAATCACCAGACCCACAAGGTTTAACTGGTGAATTCTATCAAGAATAGCAGTACGAGCAATAAATAATAACAATTTGCTACAATATCTTCCATAAACAGAAGCAGAGAGAAAACTTCCTAAGTCATTCTATGAGACAAGCATTACACTAATACCAAAACTGGACTAAGACACTACAAAAAAGGAAAATTATAGAACAATATCTCTCGTGAACATGGCTGTAAAATTTTCCAGCAAACTTTAACAAATCAGATATATGAACAAAAAGAATTATATACATGATCAGGTGGGATTTATTCCAGGTGTGCAAGGCTAGTTCAATATTCTAAAATCAACATAACTTCTGACATCAACAGCTTAAAGAAGAAAAATCATATGATCTTATCAGTAGATTCAGAAAAAGTATCTGACAAAACTTACAGCAAAAGGAGAGCAATGTCCTTAACTTGACAAAGAATATCTACCTTAGAAATAACAGCTAACAACATATTTAATGGTTAAGAAACTAGATACTTTCTCCCTAAGATCTGAAAAAAAAAAAAATTATGCCCTTTACCACTGCCATTCAGTATCATACCAGAAATCTTAGCTAATGCAGTAAGATGAGGAAAAAAAACAAAAGATATAAACTGAAATGGAAGAATAAAAGCAATATAACCCAGCAATTCCACTTGTAAATATTCAACCCCCAAAAATGAAAACATAAGCATACACAAAACATTATATGAATGTTGCTTTATTCATAATCACCAAAGGTTGGGAGCAACTTCATCTTAGTTAGCCATTTCTGCATAACAGAATACTCCAAAATGTAGCAGTTTCAAATATCAAATATGCATTATTTCTCCATTTCTACAGGACAGGAATTCAGGTGTAAGTTAGTTGGGCAGTTTGACTTGGGATCTCTCATGACTTTGTGGTCATATTATAAAAAGTAGTTACCTGAAGTCTTGGCTGGGCAGAGGGGAACTGTTTAAAATGCTCGCATGCTGACTGGTTAAATTAACTGTGGTACAGCCATAAAGTGAAACAGTAATCAGCAACAAATCACCAATATATGAAACAACAAAACTTACAAATGCATTAGGCTAAGTCAAAGAAGCCAGAAACAAAAGGCTACACATTGCACTTAGGTTGGCATTCTGAAAAAAGGCAAAACCAAAGGGCCACAAAACAATCAAAGGCTGAGCTTGGGCAAGAGCAGATGAACTACAAAAGGGCATAAAGGGGGCTAGAGCTGAGGTGCAGTGGATTAAGCATCCCATATGGGCACCAGTTCAAGTTCAGCTGCTCTGCTTCTGATCCAGCTCCCTGCTAATGAGCCTGGGTAGAAGATGACCCAAGTCTTTGGGCCCCTGTACCCACACAGGAAACCCAGAAGAAACTCTTGGCTTGGCCCTGGCCCAGCCCTGGCCGTTGCAGCAATTTGGAGAGTAAACCAGTGGATGGAAGATTTTCTTTCTCTCTCTCTCTCTAACTCTGCATTTCAATAAATAAATTTCAATAAATAAATTATTATTTCAATAAATAAATTATTTCAATAAATAAATCTTTAAAGGGGGGCATAAAGGAACTATTTAAGGAATACAAACTTCAAGCATTTCATAAGTACAACTTTAGGAATATAGTGATTCTTCTCACCATACACATCTTCCCATGCACTCTCCCACCCCAACTCCTCCTCCCTCTCCCATTCACTTCTTTTTTGGAAACTTAATTAACTTTGAAGAAGCACTCAATAATGATACACCTTTTGGGAGCACTTAGACACAGTTACAATACAACTCCTTGAGGACAGAGGTCCTTCATGGGAAGTTAGTGTACAGTGACCCACCCCCACTCCTACTACACCTCCTCCTCCCTCTCCTATTCCCAGTCCCATTCTCCATTAAGAGGAAATTTTTTTTTTCCTTGACAATCAAGACAAGGGCTGTTCAAGTCATTGCTTCTCAAAGTGTCAATTTCACTTCTACAGATTGCCTTTTAGCTACACTATTAGTTATCATAGATCCGGGAGAACATATGGAATTTGTCCCTATGGGACTGGTTTATTTCATTAAGTATCATGTTTTCCAGATTCATCCATTTTGTTGCAAATGACTAGATTTCACTTTTTTCACCACTGTGTAGTATTCCATAGTGTACATATCCCATAATTTTTTCATCCAGTCTTCAGTTGCTGGGCATATGTGGGGAGCAACTCGGACTATACTGTTACTAGAATTAAGACTTATTCTATGCATCTGCTCTCCCACAATATGGTGCTGGGAGAGGAGTAAACAGCTTCTACCCAGCTGCCTCTCACCAACTTGACAAGCTGCAGAAGCTGCTCCTGATTGGAGGAGAGCGGCGTGCTCGGCGTGTGGGCAGCCGAGTTAGGATTGGCGGAGGAGGACTATAAAGGAGGAGAGAGACGGCATGCACCAGGAACATCTAAGGGAACACCTGTGCAGCCCCCGAGAGAGCCGGCCGGCGGTGTGCCGCTCCCCTGCGGAAGTGGGGAACGTGGCCAGGGGGAACTGCCCTTTCACGGAGGTGGAAGGGATAGTAGCCAACCCGGGAAGAACCAGCAGCAAACCCGGGGAGGGCCGAGCAGACGAAAGAACAGCGCAGGGTTCAGTGTCGCTCCTCCACGAAAACGGGGAGCGACATAATGGTGCCGTGACTCGGATAGGAAACCTAGGACGGATAGGAAACTTAGGACGGATATGAAACTTAGGAGGGAAGAAACGGGAAGAAGTGGAAAATTTCGGAGAGAGAGACTAGCAAACAACCTAGGGAAAGGCCGGACGAAAAAGGTGCCGGAAGGAGCTATTGAAAGCCTAGGCATAGACTCAGATACGGACTACGGGGGGAAGCTGGGAGAAATCTCTAAGGTCGAAAGCGAAAGTGAAAGCTAGAACAAACAGACTCGGATGCGGACTGTGGGGAGAGGCCAGGAGAAATGAGGGAGGAGTATTGTTGGAGGAAAGCTTGGGGAAATATACCGGGTAGAGAAAAATGTTAGGGAAATTGAAGCTGCGGGGGGCAGGCCGAGGCGGAAACGAAAGCCACTTTGGGATTCTCAAGTTAGCCCGGGAATAGGGGGCGAAAAGTTAAAACCAGAAGCGGAAACGTAAGCCCGGTTGGGATCCGTCTGATTAGCCCGGGGAGCAAAGGACGGGTAGCCAAATCGTGGGGCGGAGACATGAGCTGGGTTGAATTCGCCAGGTTAGCCCGGGGAACTTAGATTGAATGCTAGTGGCGGAGATGTAAGCTACGCTGTGTGACTCGCGGAGGCTGCCGCGCGCAGACAGAGCGTGCGGGGCACAAGTAGATAGGGAATGCGGGGCTAGCGCGGAGACCGCGGAGTGTGCGCGCAAAGCCGAGCCGCGCAGAGCCGCGAAGCCGCGCAGATGAGAGAAGCGGGCTGAAGCGGCTCAGCCGGGAAGCCGCCGAGAAGCAGCCTCGGGGCGGGCGCCGGGAAGCCGCGGGGATAAGAGAAACAGAAGTTTAGAAGTAAAATGAGAGCGGGAAGCCGCGGGGATAAGAGAAACAGAAGTTTAGAAGTAAAATGAGAGAAATAGGAATGCTGGAAGATAGAAGTAAAATGAGAGAAATAGGAATGCTGGAAGATAGAAGTAAAATGGGAGAAACAGGAATGCCCGGAGATAGAGAAATAGAGAAATAGAAAGGCCTCCCCACAATACTGCAATGAGAAGGCTTGGATTCGGTCTGCCTGATTAGTGAGGCGATGAGCACCTGCGGGCGGCTAGCAGCTTATGCGCCGCAGGTCACCGAAGACAGGCACGAATTAACATCAATAAGGCCTCCCCACAACACAGCAATGAGAGAGCTTGGATTCGGTCTGCCTGATTAGTAAGGCGGTAAGCACCAGCAGGCGGCTCGACCAGAGTATGAGCTGCAGGTCACCGAAGATAGGCACGAACCAACACTAATAAGTCTCCCCCACAATATGGCAATGAGAAAGCTTGGATTTGGTCTGCCTGATTAAGGCGGTAAGCACCAGCAGGCGGCTCGACCAGAGTATGAGCCGCAGGTCACTGAAGACAGGCACGCATCAGCGCCTAAAAACCTCCTCACAACATGGCGAAGAGAGGACCCGGATTCGGTTTGCCTGACTGATAGGACTTGTAAGAACCTGTGGCAACTCTAGCAAGTAGAGCAGAGTGTGTGCCGCGGGACACCGAAGACAGGCGCGTATCAACACCAAAAAATAAAAAGAAAGGGGGATCTGTGGGGAGCAACTCGGACTATACTGTTACTAGAATTAAGACTTATTCTATGCATCTGCTCTCCCACAATATGGTGCTGGGAGAGGAGTAAACAGCTTCTACCCAGCTGCCTCTCACCAACTTGACAAGCTGCAGAAGCTGCTCCTGATTGGAGGAGAGCGGCGTGCTCGGCGTGTGGGCAGCCGAGTTAGGATTGGCGGAGGAGGACTATAAAGGAGGAGAGAGAAGGCATGCACCAGGAACATCTAAGGGAACACCTGTGCAGCCCCCGAGAGAGCCGGCCGGCAGTGTGCCGCTCCCCTGCGGAAGTGGGGAACGTGGCCAGGGGGAACTGCCCTTTCACGGAGGTGGAAGGGATAGTAGCCAACCCGGGAAGAACCAGCAGCAAACCCGGGGAGGGCCGAGCAGACGAAAGAACAGCGCAGGGTTCAGTGTCGCTCCTCCACGAAAACGGGGAGCGACAGGCATATAGGTTAATTTCATGTCTTAGCTATTGTGAATTGAGCTGCAATAAACATGGGGGTGCAGATAACTCTTTTATTTGCTGATTTCATTTCCCTTGGGTAAATTCCCAGGAGTCGGATGGCTGGGTCATATGGTAGGTCTATATTCAGATTTCTGAGGTATCTGTATATTGCTTCCATACTGGCTTTACCAGTTTACATTCACAACCAACAATAGATTAAGGTACCTTTCTCTCCACATCCTCAACAGCATTTGTTGTTTGTTGATTTTAGTATGAAAGCCATTCTAACTGGGATGAGGTGAAAACTCATTGTGGTTTGCATTTTCATTGCCCTGATGGCTAGTGATCTTGAGCATTTTTTCATGTGTCTGTTGGCCATTTGGACTTCCTCTCTTAAAAATTGTCTGTTGAAGTCCTTGGCCCATTTCTTAACCAGGCTATTTGTTGTTGTGGAGTTTCTTGATCTCTTTATATATTTTGGTTATTAAACCTTTATAGGTTGCAGTGTTTGCAAATAAATTCCTCCTATTCTGTCAGATGCATCTTCATTTTCCTGAGTGTTTCTTGTGCAATACACAAGCTTATCAATCTGTTGTAATCCCATTTGTTTATTTTGGCTTTGATTGCCTGTACCTCCGGGGTCTTTTCCAAGAAATTTTTGCCTGTGCCAATGTCCTGCAGGGTTTCCCCAATGTTCTCTAGCAATTTGATGGTACAAGGTCATACACTTAGGTCTTGAATGGATTTTCATATAATGTAAGGTGGGGATCCTGCTTCATACTCCTGGATATGGAAATCCAGTTTTCCCAGCACCATTTGTTAAAGAGCCTGTCCTTACTCCAGGGATTGGTTTTAGCTCTTTGGTCAAATATAAGTTGGTTGTAGATGCTTGGATTGATTTCTGGCATTTCTATTCTATTCCATTGCTCTATCCATCTGTTTTTGTACCAGTACCAGGCTATTTGATTATAACTGCTTTATAGTATGTCTTGAAATCTGGTATGTTGTTGCCTCCAGCTTTCTTCTTTTATAAGATTGCTTTAGCTATTTGAAGTCACCTGTGCTTGCATATGAATTTCAGCATCTTTTTTTCTATATCTGAGAAGAATGTCATTGGTATTTTGATTGGTATCACAGTGAAACTGTAAATAGCTATTGGAAGAATGGACATTTTGATGATATTGATTCTTCCAATCCATGAACATGGAAGACTTTTCCATTTTGTTGTATCTTCTTCTATTTCATTCTTTAAGATTTTATAATTCTCATCATAGAGATCCTTGACACCTTGGTTAAATTTATTCCAAGGCATTTGAACTTCTTTTTTTGTAACTATTGTGAACGGGATCAATCTCAGAAGTTCATTCTCAGGCTTGGCATTGTCTGTGTATACACAGGCTGTTGATTTTTGTGTATTGATTTATATCTTGCTACTTTACCAAACTCTTCTATGAGTTCCAATAGTATCATGGTGGAGTCTTTTGGATCCCATATATATATATAATCATGTCATCTGCCAATAGGTATAGTTTGACTTCCTCCTTCTTGATTTGTATCCCTTTGATTTCTTTTTCTTGCCTAATGGCTCTGGCTAAAACAATATTGAACAGCAATGGTGAGAGTGGGCATCCTTGTCTGGTTCTGGATCTCAATGGGAATGTTTCCAACTTTTCCTCATTCAATAGGACACTGGCTGTTGCTTTGTCATAAATTGACTTGATGTGTTGAGGAATGTTCCTTCTATACCCAATTCGTTTAGAGTTTCCATCGTCAATGGGTGTTATATTTTATCAAATGCTTTCTCTGCCACCTATTGAGATAACCCTATGGTTTTTGTTTTGCAGCTTGCTGATGTGATGTATCACACTGATTGATTTGCAAATGCTAAACCATCCCAGCACATCAGGGATAAATCCCACTGGGTCTGTGTGGATGATCTTTCTGATGTGTTGTTGGATTCAATTAGCTAGAATTTTATTGAGGATTATTGCATCTATGTTCATCAGAGAAACTGGTTTATAGTTCTTTCTCTGTTGCATCTTTTTCAGGTTTAGGAATTCAGGTGTTGCTGGCTTCATAGAAAGAATTTGGGAGGATTCCTTCCCTTTTAGTTGTTTTGAATATCTTGAGAAGAATTGGAGTTAGTTCTTTAAATGTCTGGTAGAATTCAACAGGGAAACCATTTAGTCCTGGGCCTTTCTTTGTTGGGAGGGTCTTTATTATTGATTCACTTTCCATCTTGGTAAAGGGTGGGTTTCCTATGTCTTCATGGCTCAATTTAGGTAGACTGTATGTGTCCAGGAATCTATCCATTTCTTCTAGTTTTCACAGTTTGTTGGCATAAGATCTTTGTCATAATTTCTGATGATTCTTTTTATTTCTGTGGTGTCTGTTATTACATTCCCTTTTTCATCTCTCATTTTATTGATTTTGGTCTTCTCTCTCCTTTTTGTTACTTAAGCCCATCGTGTGTCAATTTTTTTAAAGTCTACTTTGTCTGATATTAGGATGGCTATATCAGCTATTTTTTGATTCTTTCTGCATGGAATATCTCTTTCCATCCTTTCACTTTCAATCTGGGTGCATCTTTGTTGGTGAGATGTGTTTCTGTAGGCAGCAATAGATGGGCTTTGTTTTTGAATCCATTCAGACAGTCTGTGACTTTTAACTGGAGAGCGAAGGCCATTTACATTCAAGGTGACTATTAATAAGTAGTGACTTTGCACTGCCATTTTCCCATAAATATTCCTATTTTTTTACTTTGGATTTTCTTTCTACTTGTACTGGTATCTCTTCTTCCTTTACCTTCTCCTATAGTGATGACCATGTTTCTGTATTTCTATATGCATCCTTAAGCACTTTCTGCAGGGCTGGATGGGTGGTGACAAATTCCTTCAGTTTCTGTTTGTAATGGAAGATCTTTATTTCACTTTCTTTCATAAATGAGAACTTTGCAAGGTATGGTATTCTGGATTGAAAGT
This sequence comes from Oryctolagus cuniculus, assembly GCF_051225735.1. Taxonomy (NCBI): domain Eukaryota; kingdom Metazoa; phylum Chordata; class Mammalia; order Lagomorpha; family Leporidae; genus Oryctolagus; species Oryctolagus cuniculus. Next base: position 49,233,272 of record NC_142874.1, on the reverse strand, counting down.
TTTTTTTTTATCTAGGCTTGGACTATATCTTGCCATTCTCTCCTAGCTTGTTGGGTTTCTGATAAATCTGCTGTGAGTCTAACTGGAGATCTTCTGAAAGAAATCTGGCGTTTCTCTCTGCTCATTTTAGAATCTTTATGTTTTACTATGGAGAGTTTGATTACAATGTGTCATGGTGAAGACCTTTCATGGTCATGTCTATCAGGAGTTCTATGTGCTGCCTGCACTTGGATGTACCTTTCTTTCTCCAAATTTGGGAAGTTTTCTGTTATTATTTCACTAAAAAGGCCTTCTCATCCTTTCTTTCCATACCTTCAGGAACTCCTAGAACCTGTATATTGGATTGTTTGATAGTATCTGTAGATTCCCAACAGTGTTTTTTAGTTATCTAATTTCTTCTTCTTGTGTTTGGTCTGACTGTATAATTTCCTGTGCTTTGTCTTCTAAGTTGGATATTCTTTCTTCTGCTTCACCAATTCTGTTGTTACGGCTTTCCACTGCATTTATTTGTTCTACTGAATTCTTCATTTCCAAGATTTCATTTTGATTTCTGTCTAAGATCCCAATTTCGAGAGAAATTTTCTTTCATGTCATGTACAGATTTCATTAGTTCTTGCATTTGCTTCTGATTACTTCTAAGTAACCCTATGATCAATTTTATGAATTTCATTTCTGGCATTTTTTCAATCTCATCATCTTCACAATCTAGTATTGAGGTGGTGTGTTCTTTTGGGGGTATCATGTTGTCCTCCTTGTTCTTGTTTCCTGGATTGCTATGTTTGTTATTCGGCATTTGTCGGGATACTCGTTGGTTTCTTTGATTTTTTGCTGTGGCAGCTTTTATTTTGTACTATGTCTGATTATATTAGTGGAGTGTCTGCTTTCAGAGAATATCTAGAGGTGTGTAGTGGGAGTGGCCAGGGAGCTCTATTAAATGCTCCAGGGTGAAGGGCTTGTCTGAGGTGACACACCCAGGTTTGTCATGGTAAATCTCCCTTTTTTTTTTTTAATAAGAGGAGAGGTTTCTTCTTGTGTTGGGGTAGACTCAGCTGAGCTCCTCTGCTCGAAGGAGACCAGTGCCTGGGTGCTAGCCCCAGTGAGTATATTATTCGTCCACTCTACCACAAGGACTACACAAAGGATCTGTGCAGTCCTCAGTTCAAGCTTAGATTCCAGCAATGTTTCTCGCTAGGTAACCAGGGAGGCCTGATCATGTGAAGCCTCCCACAGTGACTGTCCAATGTCCGAGCCACACCCTGATTCCTCCCATGCAGCCTCAGTGTTTTCACAGTGCTGGAACACAAGCCTCCCATGGTCACGAGCACCCAGCCCCCTATCTATTCACCCCATGAGACTCTGGAGCCTCTGCTTCACTGGTTGCTGGGCACAGACACGAGCTGGCACAGCTGTTATGTATGTCCAAAATGGCACCTGCTCTCTGTCCGCTTGATACAAGATGCCTTTGCAGGATGATCGGGGAGAGAGAAAACGTGCCCCCCACCTTGTTTTTTCTCCTCTATTTGGTGGGTACACTATCCCCCACAGAGCTCCAAGCTGGATTCCCTCTAGGCTCTTCCTGCAGTTTTTTCACCAGTGGCTTGGCTGCTGCAGTCTGGTCTCACTTTTCTCTCTATAATTTCTTTATCCTGTGTTTAGTTGACTGGCATTTGGATGGATTCCATGTCTCAACTATTGTGAATTAAGCCATGATAAACATGGGGGTGCAGATAACTCTTTTATTTGCTGGTTTCATTTCCCTTTGGTAAATTCCCAGGAGTCGGATGGCTGGGTCATATGGAAGATCTATATACAAATTTCTGAGGTATCTGTATACTGTCTTCCATAGTGGCTTTACCAGTTTAAATTCCCACCAACAGTGGATTAGGATACCTTTTCCTCCATATCTTCACCAGCATTTGTTGTTTGTTGATTTCTGTATGACAGACATTCTAACTGGGGTGAAGTGAATCATCATTGTGGTTTTGATTGGCATTTTCCTCTCCGCTAGTGATCTTGATCATTTTTTCATGTGTCTGTTGGTCATGTGGATTATAATATACATTCATGACTGTATGTGTTTGCTAAAACTCATAGAATGGTACATCTAAAAAGGGTGAGGGACAAGCATTTGACCTAAGGGTTAAGCTGGCTCTTGGGACAGTCACATTCCTGATTCAAGTCCCTACTCCGTTCCTGATTCTAGTTTCCTGTCAACACATGGCCTAGGAAGCAGCAGGTGATAGCTTAAGTGATTTAGTTCCAACCACCCATGTGGGAGACCTGAATTGAGTTCTTCCCTCCTGGCTGCAGCCCAGGCCCAGCTTCAAGCACCGCAGGCATTTAGGGAATGAACCAGAAGATGGGAGCTCTCTGTATCTCTGCTTCTGTCTATGTGTCTGTCACTCTATTCTCTGCGTCTCCTAAGTTTTTGAAATTTTTTTAATACATTAAAAAAAGTTTTTGGGTAGGGGCTGGCACTGTGGAACAGCCAGTAAAGTCACCACTCGTGATAATCACAGCCCATTTGGGTGCCAGCTGGAGTCCCAGATGCTCCACTGACACCCACGTGAGAGACCAAGATGAAGCTCCTGGCTTAAGACTGGCTCTGCCCTGATCATTGAAGCCACCTAGAGAGTGAATCAGAAGATGGAAGACCTCTGTCTCTCTGTCTCTCTTAACTCTTTCAAGTAAGTAAATAAATCTTTATTTAAAAAAAAAAAGCTTTGTGTGGGGAGCAACTGGGAGCAACTCAGACTAGACTAAGTTACTGGAATTAAGACTTATTCTATACATCTGCTCGCCCACAATATGGCGCTGGGAGAGGAGCAACAGCTTCTACTCAGCTGCCTCTCACCAACTTGACAAGCTGCAGGAGCTGCTCCTGATTGGAGGAGAGCAGCGTACTCGGCGTGTGGGTAGCAGAGTTGGGATTGGTGGAAGAGGACTATAAAGGAGGAGAGAGACAACATGCACCAGGAACATCTATGAGGAACACCTGAACAGCCCCCGAGAGAGCCGGCCGGCGGTGTGCCGCTCCCCCGCGGAAGTGGGGAAGGTGGCAGGGGGAACCACCCTTCCACGGAGGTGGAAGGGTCGGTAGCCAACCCAGGAAGAACCAGCAGCAAACCCAGGGAGGGCCGAGCAGACGAAAGAACAACGCAGGGTCCTGTGTCGTTCCTCCATGAAGAGGGGGAGCGACATAATGGTGCCGTGACTCGGATAGGAAGCCTAGGCAGGGTTTAGTGTCGTTCCTCCATGAAGAGGGGGAGCGACAGCTTTGAGAGTAAGTTTTATTGTATATAAATTGTACCTCAGTAAACTATTCATAAAAAGAGAAAATGGAATCTCAAGGTGAAACCAAACAGGTTTATTTGGGAGAACAGCTTCCAGAGTTTTCATGTGTAGAAAGTAGAAGCTTCTAAAAGAAAGATGACCACTATACCAATAACATAGTTCAACTTGATCAACCTAAAGAAATTTCTCTGAGACTGAGTATGCAGATTGAAAATACTTATCAAATTATGAAATAGATGGATGAGAAAAGATACACACATATCCTGGCCAAAGTGTGAAACTCCCAAGAAAAAAAAGAGAAAAATTTTAGAAGCTTCCAGAAAGAACAAGTTTTTGGAATAAAACAAACAGAACAAGAATATGGGCACAGGCCTTACATGCAACATGGCAAAAAAAGACAGTGAAACAGCACCCACAAACTTTTGAGAAAAATAAAATGACTGGAGGTTCCAAATGGCGGAAAAGGGAGGCAGCTCTCTGATAGTCCAGGAAAAGACAGTTTAATAAAAGAGGAAATAGTGTAATCTCAGGCAAGAGTTAGGGGAAAACAGCAGAGGGAACTCTTCCAGAATTAGAGGGACACGGTGGATCTATGTGGAGGACACGGGCGCTCATGGCTCGGGAGCCCAGCTGCCAAGAATCTTCTCCTCCACACCAGCGCTGGAAAGAGAGGTGAGGCGAAACTGCAGTAGCCCCATGGAATAAAAGCAGCAGGAAGACCCTAGAGGGAATGAGGCCTAGGCCCTGTGGGGGAAAGTTCATCAGCCTAAGAGGAGAGAAAAAATTAAATGGATAGTTCAGACACGATTCTCTCTCTCCACTCATCTTACAAAGGTGTGCAAACCAATAGAGCAGGCACCATTTTGGACATACGTAAGAGCTGAACCAGCTCGGGGCTGCGCCTGCCCTCAACTAAACAGAAAAACTTAGACTCCAATACAATAGTATTGGGGGACTTCAATACTCCATTTTCAGAAATGGACAGATCAACCAGACAGAAGATCAACAAGGAAACAGCAGATTTAATCAACACTATAGACCAAATGGATCTAACAGATATCTACAGAACTTTTGATCCTATACTTTCAGAATACACATTCTTCTCAGCAGTACATGGAACTTACTATAGGATTAACCATATACTAGGCCACAAAGCAAGTCTCAGCAAATTCAAAAGAATCAAAGTCATACCATGCATCTTCTCAGATCACAATGGAATGAAGCTAGAAATTAGCAACTCAGGAATCCCCAGAGCATATGCAAAAACATGGAGACTGAACAACATGCTCCTGAATGAACAGTGGGTCATAGAAGAAAGCAAAAAAGGAATCAAAAACTTTCTGGAAGCAAATGAAGATAACACCACAATATATCAAAACTTATGGGACACAGCAAAAGCAGTGTTATAAGGAGAGTTTATAGCAATAGGTGCCTACATCAAGAAATTGGAAAGGTACCAAAGAAATGAGCTATCAATGCATCTCAAGGATCTAGAAAAACTGCAGCAAACCATACTCAAATCTAGTAGGAGAAGATAAATAATTAAAATTAGAGAAGAAATCAACAGAACTGAATCCAAAAAAAAAGACATTAAAAAAGATCAGCAAAATGAGGGGCTGGTTTTTTGAAAAAATAAACAAAATTGACACACCATCAGCCCAACTAACTAAAAAAAGGAGAGAAAAGACCCAAATCAATAAAATCGGAAATGAAAAAGGGAATGTAACAACAGACACCACAGCAATAAAGAGAGTCATCAGAAATTACTACAAAGAGTTGTATGCCACCAAACAGGGAAATCTATCAGAAATGGATAGATTCGAAACATGGCGGACGATGTGGACTAGCAACAAACTACCAACACTGTAGAGGAGCCGCTGGATCTCATCAGGCTCAGCCTGGATGAACGAATTTACGTGAAAATGAGAAACGACCAAGAGCTTCGAGGCAGATTGCACGCTTACGATCAGCATTTAAATATGATACTGGGAGATGTGGAAGAGACGGTGACTACCATAGAAATCGATGAAGAAACATACGAAGAGATCTATAAATCAACCAAACGTAACATCCGGATGCTCTTTGTCTGGGGAGACGGTGTCGTCCTGGTCGCCTCTCCGCTGAGAGTCGGCTGAAACAGAGTTGACCCCAGGTAGCAATAGGAGAGTTTGTGCAACTGCCTCGTTAAAGGGACAGGACATTCACGGAGAAATTAGCATACAGTTTGATACGAGAAGTGCCCCCATAGATTCTTCCACTCCTGAAATGAGTTCATTTGCAAGTAACTGCTTAACCTGAGTGGTGGTTTCATTTCTCCCCAGCCCTGCCCAGCAGTATGGTCACCAAGGCACAGAACTCTCTGGGGTTGGTTTGCTCCATTGTATTCATGTAGACAGTGACTGGGTCTGGTATTTGTTTTGTTTTCCTTTAAATTTAATTGGCTATTTCCTTTTCGACTTTAAAAAAAAAAAAAAAAGAAAAGAAATGGATACATTCCTGGATACATACAACCTACCTAAATCGAACCATGAAGACACAGAAAACCTAAACAGACCCATAACCGAGTCAGAAATTTAATCAGTGATAAACGCCCTCCCAACAAAGAAAAGCCCAGGACCGGATGGATTCACTATTGAATTCTACCAGACATTTAAAGAAGAACTAACTCCAATTCTTCTGAAACTATTCAGAACAATTGAAAGAGAGGGAATCTTCCCAAATTCTTTCTTTGAAACCAGCATCACCTTAATCCCTAAACCAGAAAAAGATGCAACAGAGAAAGAGAATTAGACCAATTTCCCTGATGAACATAGACGCAAAAATCCTCAATAAAATTCTGGCCAATAGATTGCAACAACACATCAGAAAGATCATCCACCCAGAACAAGTGGGATTTCTCCCTGGAATGTAGAGATGGTTCAATGTTTGCAAATCAATCAATGTGATACACCACATTAACAAACTGCAGAAGAAAAACCATATGATTATCTCAATAGATGCCGAGAAAGCATTTGATAAAATACAACACCCTTTCATGATGAAAACTCTAAGCAAATTGGGTATAGAAGGAACATACCTCAATATAATCAAAGCAATTTATAAAAAAAAAACCCACAGCCAGCATCATATTGAATGAGGAAAAGTTGGAAGCATTTCCACTGAGATCTGGGACCAGACAGGGATGCCCACTCTCACCACTGCTATTCAATACAGTACTAGAAGTTTTAGCCAGAGCCATTAGGCATGAAAAAGAAATTAAAGGGGTACACATTGGAAAGGAAGAAGTCAAACTATCCCCCTTTGCAGATGATATGATTCTTTATTTAAGGGATCCAAAGAACTCTACTAAGAGACTATTGGAACTCATAGAAGAGTTTGGCAAAGTAGCACGATATAAAATCAATGCACAAAAATCAACAGCCTTTGTATACACAGGCAATTCCTTGGGTGAGAAAGAACTTCTAAGATCAATCCCATTCACAATAGCTATAAAAATAATCAAATACCTTGGAATAAACTTAACCAAGGACATCAAAGATCTCTACGATGAAAATTACAAAACCTTAAAGAAAGAAATAGAAGAGGATACCAAAAATGGAAAAATCTTCCATGCTCATGGATTGGAAGAATCAACATCATCAAAATGTCCATTCTCCCAAAAGCAATTTATAAATTCAATGCGATACCAATAAAATACCAATGACATTCTTCTCAGATCTGGAAAAAATGATGCTGAAATTCATATGGAGGCACAGGAGACCTCGAATAACTAAAGCAATCTTATACAACAAAAACAAAGCCGGAGGCATCACAATACCAGATTTCAGGACATACTACAAGGCAGTTATTATCAAAACAGCATGGTACTGGTACAGAAACAAATGGATAGACCAATGGAACAGAATTGAAACACCAGAAATCAATCCAAAGATCTACAGCCAACTGATATTTAATCAAGGATCTAAAACCAATTCCTGGAGCAAGGACAGTCTATTCAACAAATGGTGCTGTGAAAACAGGATCTCCACGTGCAGAAGAATGAAGCAAGACCCCTACCTTACACCTTACACAAAAATCCACTCAACATGGATTAAAAACCTAAATCTATGACTCGACACCACCAAATTATTAGAGAACATTGGAGAAACCCTGCAAATATAGACAAAGATTTATTGGAAAAGACCCAAAGGCACAGGCAGTCAAACCCAAAATTAACATTTGGGATTGCATCAAATTGAGAAGTTTCTGTACTGCAAAAGAAACAGTCAGGAAAGTGAAGAGGCAACCAACAGAATGGAAAAAAATATTTGCCAATTATGCAACCAATAAAGGATTAATAACCAGAATCTCCAAAGAGATCAAAAAACTCAACAACAACAAAACAAACAACCCACTTAAGAGATGGACCAAGGACCTCAATAGACATTTTTCAAAAGAGGAAATCCAAACGGCCAACAGACACATGAAGAAATGTTCAGGATCACTAGCCATCAGGGAAATGCAAATCAAAACCACAATGAGGTTTCACCTCTCCCCGGTTAGAATGGCTTACATACAGAAATCAACTATCAACTAAAAACAGATGCTGGCGAGGATGTGGGGAAAAAGGGACACTAACCCACTGTTGGTGGCAATGCAAACTGGTCAAGCCACTATGGAAGACAATTTCGAGATTCCTCTGAAACCTGAATATAGCCATACCACATGACCCAGCCATGCCACTCCTTGAAATTTACCCAAAGGAAATTAAATTGGCAAATAAAACAGCTGTGTGCACCTCAATGTTTGTTGCAGCTCAATTCACCATAACTAAGACATGGAGTCAACCTAAATGCCCATCAACAGTAGACTGGATAAAGAAATTATGGGATATATACTCTATAGAATACTATACAGCGGTTAAAAAAAAATGAAACCCGGTCATTTGCAACAAGATGGAAGAATCTGGAAAACATCATGCTGAGTGAAATAAGCCAGACCCAAAGGGACAAACATCATATGTTCTCCCTGATCGGTGACAACTAACTGGGTACCTAAAAGCATAACTGTGGAAGTGAAATGGAAACTATGAGAAACAATGACTTGATCAGCCCTTGTCCTGACTGTTGAGGAACAACTTACTACTTTATTCCTTTTAGTATTTTTTTGCTCTACTTCATACTGTTGGTTGAACTCTTTAATTAATACACAATTATTCTTAGGACTTTAAATTTAACTGAAAAGTGATCTCTGTTAAATATAAGAGTGGGAATAAGAGAGGGAGATGTACAGTTCCGCACATACTCAGACTAACCCCTAATGGTAGAGCTAGAAATGTGCCAGGGATTCCAATTCAATCCCATCAAGGTGGCATGTACCAATGCCATCTCACTAGTCAAAGTGATCAATTTAAGTTCATAGTTCATCATAATGATAGGATTAAGTGCCAAAGGAATCACATAAACAAGACTAGTGTCTGCTAATACTAATTGATAGAATTAAAAAGGAGAGAACGATCCAATATGGGAAGTGGATTACACAGCAGACTCATAGAGTGGAAGAAGTCCTAAAGATCACATCATTTGGATCCAGCTAACAAGCCCATGAGAGTGTCTCAGGCAGGAAAAGCCAAGACACTGTGGCAAAAAAAAAAAAAAAAAAAAAAAAAAAAACCTAAATGAAAGATCTCTGTGAGTGAGATCCCAGTGGAAAGAACTGGCCATCAAAGAAGTAAGTACCTTTCTCTGAAGGGAGGAGTGAACTTCCACTTTGACTATGGCCTCATCTAAATAAGATCGGAGTTGGCAAACTCAAGAGGCTTCCATAGCCTTGGCAGCTCATGGCAGGGGCCTCGGGTGATTACTGAGGTCATAAATAAGAGTGTCAATTGTTAAATCAACAACGGGAGTCACTGTGCACCTACTCCCCATGTAGGATTTCTTTCCTTAATGTGTTATACTATGCAAATTAACAGTAAAACTACCACTCAAATAGTACTTTATACCTTGTGTGTCTGTGTGGGTTCAAACCATTGAAATCTTTACTTAGTATACACTACGTTGATCTTCTGTATATAAAGATAATTGAAAATGAATCTTGATGAAGAGTGGGATGGGAGAGGGAGTGGGAGATCGGATGGTTGTGGGTGGGAGGGAGGTTATGGGTAGAAAAGCTGCGCTAATCCAAAAGTTGTACTTTGAAATTTATATTTATTAAATAAAAGTTAAAAAAAAAAAAAAGAAAAAGAAAATGACTGTAACTCAAAAATTCTTTCCCAACCAAGAGTAATATAAAATTATCTGGGGATATGTACTCACTCAAAAAAATGTATCATCCACTTAATCCTATGCTGAGATACAGCCACCAACAAATAAAAAAGTTATCTAAGTATCAGCTGAATTATTGCAGATAAAGGAGGATAAGTAGGAGACTTCATGACACATGCTGTTAAATCTATAAGAAATTAATAAATCAGCTGGAAACTGATACACTATAAATAACAGCTCCTTCGAATTAAACCATCTAAATGAAAAGAAAAAGTCACCCTAGTGTACAAGGAAACTACCACCAATAGCTTTTCTGTTTTGTATTATTTTTACCTGGTTTGCAAGATGAAAGTGACCAAACAGCTTGTGACCCAATTTCCCGTACTGTTCCAGTCCTTTCCAATTGTTTAGGGTCAGCACCAGGAGGCGTCTTGTTTGGTGTGGTCATTTTTGAAATATTCTACATAGAAAGAAAGAACATGCACATTACACCAGGACCCAAGTATCTTCCAACAGAAGATAAAAATAAAAATTAATGGGTTATCCACATAGCATTGTTATTAATTTTTTCTCAAATGTAGTTAATACAAACATCTGAATCACTGTAAGAAAAACATCTTGTAATTTCAGTTTTTCTTTAATATATTATGACATAAAAAGATGTCAAAGATGCAAAGCAGCAGGTGTAGTAGGTGAAAGAGCATAGGATTAAAGTTTTAGCTTCAGCCTCTCTGTTAGCTTAGATTTTGAGCAAGTCTGAGCTTTGTTTTTTCTTCTGTAGAGGGGTTGACTCGCCAATTTTTAATTATACAACACTGTGCAATTCTGTATTTTTTTTTTTCCAGGCAGAGTGGACAGTGAGAGAGAGAGACAGAGAGAAAGGTCTTCCTTTGCCGTTGGTTCACCCTCCAATAGCCGCCGCGGCCGGCGCACCGCACTGATCCGAAGGCAGGAGCCAGGTACTTATCCTGGTCTCCCATGGGGTGCAGGGCCCAAGCACTTGGGCCATCCTCCACCGCACTCCCTGGCCACAGCAGAGCTGGCCTGGAAGAGGGGCAACCGGAACAGAATCCGGCGCCCCGACCGGGACTAGAACTCAGTGTGCTGGCGCCGCAAGGCGGAGGATTAGTCTAGTGAGCCGCGGCGCCCACCCTACAAGTCTGTATTTCTAAGAGCAAATATTCCAAAGAAGTTTTAGCCTTAAAAATGCTAGCCTGATATAGTTTTATTCCAGGAACATGTAAGTATTTTAAATATTCATTAACAGATGCAAAGAAAAATCATATATCCTCACTAGTTGTCAAAAGTTTCATTCGCAGGGCCAGCATCTTGGCACAGCAAGTTAACCCATTACCTGCAATGCTGGCATACCATATAAGTTCTGAGTTGTGAACGAGGCTGGAAGAATTCTTTCTCCTTTTATCTGTCACTCTGCCTTTCGAATAATAAATAAATAAATCTTTAGAAAAAAGTTTCATTTGCATGTGCTCTTAACATAGAAGATAGTTAGAAAAATGGCTTCAAGGTCTAGAACTGGTTAACCTCTTTTGAAAAGGTGGACTTAAATTTTCACATCCTTGTTAATCTTAGTAAGTCTATGCAAACATGAAAACGTTTTTCTCGGACTGTGAACAAGACGTGAAACTTATTGTTCCTGAACACTACTATACAAGCTACTGTGGATTATGAAGCATCTCCTTGACACCTTCCATTAGTTCCTAAATTGTTTCCCCGCAGTCACAGAAGCACCTGACACTGGAATGCAAACTTCAGAAAGGCCTGAGACTTCAATGCTCAGGAAGCAACGTACTGAATGAATAAACAGACGAACAGATTCAGTCTGCAAGTTAAGTAAGGCCTAGATGTGACAATTAAACCTCGTAACCACCATTACTAACTGAACGTCCTGTTACACACACACACACACACACACACACACACACAAGCCCATCTCTACACTGGGATAGAATCAATCCGTGGACTTAGGACTGGACGCCACCAAGTGGATAAAACACGGAGGTCGGGAAGGCTGGGCCCCTGGCCTCGAGGAACTGACGACACAGTGCAGAGGGAGCGAGGGCAGAGGGACGCCTCAGCAAGCAGTGTGCGGATCAGACTCTGCGGGTCCCGCTGCGCACCCACGGCGGGCTAAAATGCCCAAGGCTCACCCCTGACCCACTGTTCTCGAGGAGACCGCAAGCACAAAAAGCGAGAGACACTGGGGAGCAGAACGCATCTACTTCTGCTAGGACCATTCTCTACATCGGGAAAAAACTCACGCACTTACAGCTTCCAGATCCCGCGGGCAGCAACTCCGGTTCTCAGGACCTCCTGCAGCTCCGCGCCACTCCCACTCCGCTCTTTAAGACAGCCCGGCTCTCCTATGACGTCGAACTAGGTCGCAGCCCAATGACGTCAACAGCTCCTGGCTCTACCTACTTCCAGGGCTCCGCCTCGCGTTCTGTCGCGCGCGCGCAATAGGCCCTTATGGCTTGCGCGAGGCGGCGGCTGGACACCGCCATTTTGGCCGGTGGCCGTAGGAACACGCCGTGTGGCTGAGAAGTGAAAGCACGAGCTCACTTGGCTTCTGCGCTCCCCTCCACAGGGGGATCATTTTCTCCAGGTACGTAAATAGCCCCAAGGGGGTTGACCGTTTAGCTGGCGTCCGTCACGTTGGAAAGACTGTGGGGACGTTCTCCGAGAGCCTTTGGTTAGGCCTCAGGTGGCGGCCGCGGCGCGTGGCAGCCGGCTTTGGTGGGACAGCTGGAACCGCCCGAGTGCGAGCTGCACCCGGAGCGCGGGGCGCCTTGCGCTTCTCCTCCAACCAACCCAGCTGCCGGCCGCCGTGGCCTCCCACCCTGGCCGTGGACTCGGGTGCCATCGCCTGGGAGGTTCCCCCTCGGCCACTTCCACTGCCCCTTCACCCTGCTCCCACCCTGAAGCCGCACCTGCGGAACTTGCAGCAGCCCCTCGGACCCCCACGGCCGGCCGCACTGTAAAATGGGTATATTGTCACGTGTGCGCGTACGGTTGTGGGAAATCGCAGCTTCTGCTAAACCTTTTTGATGATTGCTGAGTGACTCATGGCATCTTGCCGCCGTGAAGTCGAATACTGCTCATCCACTCCCAAGCTTTATAGAAATGGCCAAACGGCGCTCTCCCAGAGCAACGTGATAGTATACGGGCATGACTGCGGTTGTCCCAAGTAATTGTCCGGTTGAATGCGTATAGGTTCGCTCACATAGCACCCGAAACTTTTTCCCCTGGAAACTTACCCGGTTTTCCATTTAGTGTGTCTTAAGGGCCTTGACATCAAGGTTGGTGTCTACTCAGAATACCTTTAGATAACTCTTCAGGGCTTCTACGTGTTTCTCTTTTTGATGGTAAGTCCATTAGAAGAGTAAGGAAGAACTATCATGACAGCTTTTTTTTTTTTTTTTTCCCATCCTCCCTTTCACAGGTCTGCTAAATGGGCATTTTTGATGGTGGCATTTGTGTTGCAGTTATTTGTGTGGTTTACCAAAAATATTCATTCTGTATCCATCACCTGCTAGTAATACTCTGTCATTGTAACCAAGGGCTTCTGTCTGTACTTGAAACAAAAGGTGGGGGGGGGGGGAGTTTCTGCTTTTCTTTTTGAGTTTTGTGAAAAACTTACAGTTCTTTCCTGCGTTTAAAAATTTCTTTTAGGAAGAACACTTCACATAATTATGGTGGAAGGGGAAGAGAAAGATTGTGAATTAGAATTGTGCACCACTCTCAACCTATTATAAGTGTTTTACAAGACTAATAGCCCACAGTAACTATAGGTGACAATATTTAATGCACTATCAGGCACCATTAGTACTTTTCCACTGTACTGTAATAATTTTGATTTTAGACTGTAGATGCTCACTGTGTATGCCTCACTTCCTTTTTCACTGTCCTCTGGAAGATTGACACTGAGAGTCATTGTTTGAGTATGTGCTTTTGAACAGTTTGTCTTCAGATCTGAAATATCTTCAAATCCTCGTGGTTCCCAGAATTCTGTATAATCATCCCTTCCACTTTATTGTGTCCTGTTTCCCATTGAAAAAGAAAGTAGGGAACCCCCTTTACCTCAGTTCTTGAAACCAACATGGAAATGGAATTAATAGTGCTTATACAGTTAACAGTTTTACAGTGAATCCATATTTTTCTCAAATGCATTTTATCACTTTTATATCACGTTATTAACCACCACTGATACGTTTTTACTCTTCTGTAAAAATCATCTCTTACGCCGGCACCACGGCTCACTAGGCTAATCCTCCGCCTGCGGCGCCAGCACCCCAGGTTCTAGTCCCAGTTGGGGTGCCGGTTCTGTCCCAGTAGCTCCTCTTACAGTCCAGCTCTCTGCTGTGGCCCGGGAAGGCAGTGGAGGATGGCTCAAGTCCTTGGGCCCTGCACCCACATGGGAGACCAGATGGAAGCACCTGGCTCCTAGCTTCAGACCAGCACATGGTGCTGGCCATAGCGGCCACTTGGGGGGTGAACCAACGCAAAAAGGAAGACCTTTCTCTACGTCTCTCTCTCTCTCACTGTCTAACTATGCCTGTCAAAAAAAAATATTAAAAAAAATCATCTCTTACAATCTCTTGGTTTTTAAAATGGTTTGGAAAACTAGATGAAATATTTTAGTTATTTGGCAGAAATAAAATTTAAGCAATTTCATGATAAAAGATTTACCCCCTGGAAAGGAGTTCATTTACTGGTCAATTTGTAGAAAGACATTCAGTATTTAAATGAGAATGCATGTTGTCCAGTTTTATTCTAAAGCTTGGTAAGTGAAGAATCTTACATTCTGAGTAAAGTTGTCATTTTTAGTGTGATAGCTGTTCTGTAGTAATTTGAGTCATTTAATTTCTTTCTCTTTTAATCCTTATGAGACTTAAAGTGGTTTTAAAGGAGTAAGCCTCTTTGTTAATTACATGAATATATAGTCTCCTTGGGTGATTCATTTATTTGTTTTAGTACATAATTTAGTGAACTCTGAACATAAAATATCGGTGATGGAAAATTTTGGAAGTTGTTACAGCCTATAAGAAAATTATTGACTATATTTAAATTCACTTTCTCACGGATTGACTAGAAATTCTTTAGCTCCTCTTATGTATTAGGCACTAATCTAGCCTCTGAAACAAAAATCCTTGTTCTTATGAGATGGAGTACATTCTTGGTTAAGGGAGAAAATATGTAAGTGTATAGGGAGACACAGCATTGTGTATGTGTGTGTATAAATACATTCATACACACTCTGATACATATACAGTGTATGTATGTGCATATTATATAGTAGATTTCCTAGAAAAATAGATCAAAAAAAGGACAGAGTGATATCAAGGCAGTTGGGTATATTTTGGAATTTATAACTAGAGAAGCCTCACTGAAAAATAGACAGTAAGTGAGCATATAATTTTCTAGAGATGATAATATTGCAGTCAGAAGAAACAGAAAAATGCCAAAACTCTGAAGCAAGAGCATACGTAAAGTGTGTGAGGAACAACAAGGAGATAGTGTGGCTGTGAGCTAAATTACCTAGAGATGAGAACAAAGTTAGCAGAGACTGATCAATGCTTCTTGGTTGTTAAGAACTGGCTTTTACTCAAATTTTAGAAGAGAAGCCATTGCAGAATTTTAACTAATTACATGCTTGGGCTTACTCAGTAAAAGAGTTACTCTGGTTCCTGTATTAAGAATGACATGAGGGAGGAATAGCAGACAGGATAAAGGTAGAGATCTGTTTATTAGCTCTTAGAGTAATGCAGGTAAGAGAATGATGATGACTAGAATCATCGCAAATAGTCAGATTCCTGATGTATTTTTAAGATAAATTCAATATGATTTTCTGTTAAGGAGTATAAATGAAAGATGGCTCCCAGGTTTTGGGCCCGAAAAATGGAAAGGTAAAGTTATCATTTAAAGAACAGGTAGGATTGCTAGAGAAATGAATGTTGGTGTGAATTTTGGGAGCTCACTTGGAAAGATGCCTACTAGACCTTCCAGAGAAAAAAATGTTGGATGTATTGGCAGGTAGATAAAAGTTTAGGATTAAGAGGAGTTGTCCTGATTAAACCTAGAATTGGGAGTTTGGGCCTGGCACTGTGGTGCAGAAGGTTAAGCCGCCATCTGCAGTGCCCAGCATCCCACATAGGCACCAGTTCATGTCTCTGCTGCTCCACTTCTGATCCAGCTCCCTGCTAGTACACCTGGGAAGGCAACAGAAGATGACCCAAGTCCTTGGGCCCTTGAATCCATGTGAGAGACCTGGAAGAAGCTCTGGCTTCGGCCTGGCCCAACTCTGCCTTTCAAATAAATAACTCTTTTTTTAAAAAAGAAAAGAAATTGTAAGTTTGCAGTGTATAAGTTGAATTTAAAGCCATGAGACAATTATAGAACTTGAGGGATGAGTATACATACTTTTTTTTTTTTTTAAAGATTTATTTTGTTTTATTTGAGAGAGTTACAGGGAGGGGCAGAGATAAAGAGAGATCATCCATCTGCTGGTTCACTCCCCACATGGCTGCAATGACCAGGGCTGGGCCAAGCCAGGGCCAGGAGCTTCTTAAAGATTTCCCACGTTGGTGGCAGGGACCCAAACACCTGGGCCATCTTCTGCTTTTCTCAGACCATTAGCAGGGCACTGGATCAGAAGTGGAGCACCCGGGACAGGAACACTAACCAGTGTTTATAGTGGATGCTGGCATCACTGGCAGCAGCTTAACCCACTGCGGCCACAATGCTAGCCCCCAGGACCAAGAATTCTCTCAACATTTAGAAGACTGAGGGATCAGGAGGAATGACCAGGAAAATAGAAAAAAAAAAAAAAAAAACAGATAGTGTCATGTTGTAGAGTCAAGTTAAGAAAGAGGTTTTATCTGGTAGGAAAAGGGCATAGTTTTTGTCAAATGAAGTAGATAGGTTAATTAGCCATTTGATTTAGCCCTGTGAAGAACAGTGATGGCAGGCCATGTTTTGATGAAATGGTGGACACTAAAGCCTGAAATCGGTTCCAACAAGAACTTTGAGAGAGGACTTTGAGATACTGTGTATAGTCAACTCTTCCAAGTAAAGGAGAAATCAAGCAGTGGGAGATGATGAGGTCAGAAAATAGAATATTTGAATTATTCTCCTTAATAATTATCTGAAGTATTTACAGTCAGCCTTCCGTATCAGCATATTCCACATTGCAGATTCAGTCAACCATGAATCAAAAGCATCTAAAAAAATGTGCATCTCTGCTGTATAGACATTTTGGTGTCATTATTTCCTAAACAATAAAATATTTACTAAGTATTAGCTATTATAAGGAAACCCCAATATTAGCTATTATAAGTAAATACAGTAGGATTGTGTCAGATATATGCTAATACTATGCCATTTTATATAATAGACTTGAGCCTCAAAGGAGAAGATTAGAGGATTCTGGAATTGGTCCTCTATGGTTGCTGAGTGATGTTTGCTGGTTGGGATAAGGGTACCATTTGAGATGATGAATTTGAAGGGAAAATAGTTGCTTTGTTGTTGTTGTGTTTTGGTTTTTTTTTTTACTGCCTCTTTAGCTTTAGGTATGCAGGTGAAGAGTTGAGTTTAACCACGATTGTGGTTGAGAGTATAAATGATTGACATTGGAATTTTAGCTGGATCAAAAGAGAAGTAAAGATACTAGAGACTGAGAGATAGTGAAAGTATGGTCAAATTGAGATGGCGATAATGGGTTTGAGAATGGGAGGATCAAATGGTTTTCAGATTGCTATGTATTGTGAGGATGAGCTGAAAAGATAGGCATGTTAGTTGGAGATTGGGTTATTTGAAATTGAGGTTATATGGAAGGATTGCAATTATGGGTAATGCGAGAGTCTAGAAATGAGTGTATAGAAGTGTAGAACAGAGAGGTATAGGAGGAAAGGAGTTAACAAATTGAGAGGGCAGGCTATTAATAAAAGGATCAACTATGTGCACACAGAAATCACCAAGAACTGTATGAGGTGTTTAAAAGAAAGGGTAAAAATTAGCCCAGGCCTGAAGTCTTCATAGAATGAAGAGGAATGATCTGATGGTCAGTAAATTACTAAAGCAGTGGATGATCTAAGTGACAGAATTGACAATAAATGGTCTGGGACACCGTTAAGGAGCAAGCTCTCTTATTCTATTCCAAACCTAAAGATATTGATGGGTGTAAGAAAAACTTACGGGGTCTTCTAAGAAAGCATTCTGTCAAAAAAAAAAAAAAAAGAAAAAAGTCATTGTTCAAGGTCCAGAGAAGCCAACAAAGCCACTAAGATGTGTTTGTAAATGTATAGTCTTTGATTTTGGGTTTTTTCATTTCATGTCAGAATAAACTGGAGTGCTATAACACTCTAAGGGGTTATCCAGTCTTCATTCTAAAGAAAATAATGTCTGTTCAGTAAGCCCAATGTGGGTAAAGGCTTTGAAGTTCACTTTGATCTTAATGCTGTATAGATGATTATACTGTTATGTAGCAAGACGCATATAAAAGCTTTAAAAGTGCACACAGCATATACATATTGTTACTTGGTCTCCTTTTAATTTCATTGCTATTAAAATAAATTCTAGCCATGTCACAAGTTTCCAGAAAATGCAGCTTTTACTTTTTCTAGTTGTTCAACATGATTACAACATTAACTTTAGCCATCTCCATCAGTCGTGTCATTATAGTCAAATAATACATGAAGTAATGCTTGCTTTGGAGATTAGAGAAATAAACATCTTTATCATGTGTGTTAGTTTTCATGTCTGGGCTATTTTGTTGGTCTGTATTCATACATTGATACCTGTTAATTATTGAGGCCTTATATCTTTTTCTGTTTATTTTAATCTTTCAGGTGCAAGCTTCTCCTTCCCTTGCTCTTTTTCAGTCTTCCTGGATGCAATTAATTCATTTGATTTCCCTAAGAGTTTCCAATTTGATTTGTCTGATTTATTTTTCCCCCATGAGACTAGATTAAATATATAAATTCAGCAGAGATTGAAATCTCTGATGTTGATTATTACAAAAATTGAGATAGTATGTCATTTTATTTGGTGAAATATTTTATAGTATTCAGTGGTATTTTGAAAGTTTCTTCATATGTCCACATCTTGTTAAGTATATTCCTAAGTATATATTCTTATTAAGTATACTCCTAAATATTCTCTTTTCTATTAGTATTGTTTGTTTTCTGTTAGTATTGTTTGTTTTCTATTAGTATTGATTGTTGTCCTTATATTAAGGTGTATTTGCGGAATTTTGTTTTCTCAACCTTAGCTAATTATTGTACTGTTTTTACTCTTCTGAAATCTTGTTTTCTAGATCATTATGTCATCCACTTGTAATGATCATTAATGTCCTCATAACTTTTATATCTGTGAATTATTTCTCTAAACTAATTACATAGAATTTGCCATAATTTTGCTTTTTTTATTTTAATAGAAGCTGGATATTCTTAATTGCTTACAACTATGGCGGACAAATTAACGAGAATTGCTATTGTCAACCATGACAAGTGTAAACCTAAGAAATGTCGACAGGAGTGCAAAAAGAGTTGCCCTGTGGTTCGAATGGGTAAGCCATTTCTGTTGATCAGTTAAGGATAATAGGTTTTGAAAGAAAGAAAGCAATTTAATAGTTTTATTTGGGGTTAATCATATACTCTATTTTCCACATTAGTTTCTTGAATAATAAAATGTAGAAATCCAGAGTTTGTTCTAAATTTCTTTTATTGCTTTGTGACTAAATGAACTAATTTTATCAAACAAAACCAAATTATATACAGTGTACACTTTATCCTTTGGTATCTGGGAGGTATTAGTTCCAGGACCCATACCTCTACCTCTATCTCTACCTCCACAGATAGCAAAATCCAGTGATATAAATTGTATAGTGATAAAAATCCCTATATAAATTGGCAGAGTATGTGTATATTTCCTCTGCATGTCCTCTTATATACTTAACTCATCTGTAGATTACAAATAATATCTAATACAATATAAGTGCCATGAAAATAGTGGTCATTACTGTATTTAGGAAATAATGACAAGAAATCTGTATTTGTTCAGTATAGACAGTTTTTTCCCCAGATATTTCCATCCTTGGTTGGTTGAAACCATGCATATGGAACCCCTAGATATGTAGGGCTGACTGTATCAATATTTAATAGTTCATAGATTGTGAGATCAAACTAGAGTTCAGGCTGTGGAGAGTCTTGCTGTTCTGCAAAGTCCAATAATTACCATAAGTCATGAGGGAAGAGCTATCAAAAATTGTAAATGTTCACATCTTAAGAAAGAATAAAGAACTTAATAGAATAACTTATTATGCTGTGTTTAGAAGATTAAATACATTTCCAGCAATGCAGGGTAATTAGTAGTCCTTATGGGCTATGTTAAGTAATTGTTACTTTACATGTACTTATAAGATACAGACTTAATGAACCTTAAAAGAAACTTTAGATTTTATGTGTTGCTGTCTCCCATACCATTTGAAATTCCATTTTTAATATCCCTTAAAAAAGTTTAGTTTTTACTTGTATAAAAGATGACTACATAATTGTTTTGAATTTCACCAACATACCTAACATTGAGTCCATTCTGTCATGTACCTTACCATTTCAAAGGCATGTTTTGTTGTATGAATTAAACATTCAGATCAGCTTAAAAATGAACACATTTTAAGATTTGCTATATTTAAGTAGTAAATTAAACAAAATAAATTATGCATGAGAGTCGTCTCCCTAATTATTGATAAGGATATTCATGAAAGTAGTAATAAACTTAAAATTGAGGATTATGCCCCCTAGAAAGCACTGATTTAAGACATTGTAGTGAATGTGTTTCTTTCTGTGGCCACTATTTTTGAAAATCTGCTTCTGTGTAGAAATTTGGAACCAGCATTACCTAAATAACAATGATAAAAAATTAAAGTATCAGGGAAAATGACTTAATTGTATCTTTTCCTTTACCAGGAAAATTATGCATAGAGGTTACACCCCAGAGCAAAATAGCATGGATTTCTGAAACTCTTTGTATTGGTTGTGGTATTTGTATTAAGGTAAATGATATTATTTCACTTATTAGATCAAATTTATAACCTGAAAATTCTGACCATATTATAACTGTTTTCATTTTGTTTGAAAGGCAGAGAGACAGAGATCTTCCATCTGCTGGCTTACTCCCCAGGTGCCCACAACAGCCAGAGCTGGATAGGCTAAGCCAGGAGGCTGGATTCTCCCATGTGGGTTGTAGGGGCACAAGTACTTGACCATATAACGATATGCTGCCTCCCAGGGTGCGCATGAGCAGAAAGCTAAATCGGAAGCACAGGAGCTATATTTTACTTCGGTTTCCAAATAATTGGTTAAATATCCAGAAGGATTTCACAAATATCTGGAGTTTCTGTTGTTTTGAAAATAAAAACAGGAAACATTCCTTCCAACAGATTTTTTTTAAAGATTTATTTATTTGAGAGGTAGAATTACACAGTGAGGGAAAGACAGAGAGAAATGTCCATTCACTGGTTCGCTCCCTGAATGGCCGCAATGGCCAGAGCTGGACAGATCCAAAGCCAGGAGCCAGGAGATTTTTCCAGGTCTCCCATGCGGGTGCTGAGGCCATTGCAGGGAGCTAGATCGGAAGAGGAGCAGCAGGGACACAAACCGGCGCCCATATGGAATGCTAGCACCACAGACGGACTATTGGCCTACTACGCCACAGCACCAGCCCCCTAACGGATATTTACTAATCGCTTGTTAAATGTTTGCCTGTGTCCTACATGCTGGAAATCTGATTTTGAACAACATGCCATCTGTTTATATCTGCTGCTGTAGAAAATTGAGATTCCAAATTTTTTAGCAGTTAAGAATATACTAACAAGGTAAATTTGGGGACAAGGTGCAGTTGTGCAAGGATAGTGTATGCTCCCTGAAAACTAATTACCTCATATACAAGGGGGCTTCAGATAGTTAATGGGAAAATAAGATTAAAAGATAAATTTATTTTGGTGCAAAAATTTTTTAAATTCATAACATAGGTTTTTAGTAATATGCATTTTCCATGAACCTTCTGATGATGCCCCATGTGAACAGTGGATATTTTTTTCTTACAGATTTAGAGAAGCTTAAATCATTTGCAGCCAGTAAACTTTTATGTACTTGGATGTAAAGAAGATAGATACTCTATAAGTGGAGGTAACTCCACTGGTAGAAAAGTATAATTTGTGAATAAGTAATGGTTTTGGTAGAAGTGATAATCACTTTATTAGAAAACAAGGGGTTTTATTTGTTGCTTTTAATTCTGTATATTCTTATTACTTTAAAATGAAAATTCACTGCAATCTCTATACAGACTTTTGAATTGGTCCCTGAGTTCCTTGAACATGTCCACTAAATAGATCTATAATCTTAGGTTATACTCTTTCGATGTATCTCTGGAGTTGTCTGTACTTCTGAGAAAATTTCCAACTCTTGAATGCCCTTGCTCTTCTTGCCATTCTTGTTCCTTGTACATTTACCTGTTAGTCAGATGTTATTTGGATACATTTTCCTGTGATTGCCTCTTTGTTAGTGTGAATTTACTCAGTTAGAATCGAAGCATCTATTTCATATGAGATGTATAAAAGACCCATCAGGAAAACATGAATCCTTGGTCAATATGAATATGCTAGATATTGCTAGACTGCGAATAGCCCAAAAAATACACAATCCATGACCTTGAACAGTTTGTAAGATGGAAAAGGAAGAATGCAAAGACAGAAATAATCAAAGGAAGATAAAGGGAAAGTATTTGTTGTTGATAGAAAATGGAATTATACATTAAGTGATCATTTTTTTGTCTTGTCTTAGCCTTCTCTGTTAGATTAAAAAAAAAGTGACAAACCTCTAATGTTTTTCATTAAGGATTAAACATTCATTAAATGTCTACAGTGCCAGTCACTAGGGGAATATCACATTAGTCAATAATTCTAGCTTTCAAGGAACTGTCTTTACTTTTAAGTAAATAAAAAAAAAATAACATTTTACATCTTTATGAAACTCCCATGTTTGAAGATTGCTTATAAAAATATTCTCAATCTATCCATTCAGTTATGTGTGTTTTTCTACAAATTAATACCAAATTAATTCTTTACTTTAAATAACAGAAATGCCCCTTTGGCGCCTTATCAATTGTCAATTTACCAAGCAACTTGGAAAAAGAAACAACACATCGGTATTGTGCCAATGCCTTCAAACTTCACAGGTACATATTCAAGTCAACATTCCTCTTTACTTCAGTCAAGTTAAGAGTAAAATATATTTAGAATTTTCAGAGAAATGTAAAAGTGGAAACAAAATGATACTATTAATGCACCAAAGGGAATTACATTAGCCTAACATGATCAAGAATCATGTTGTATTTGTCAGTTGAAATTATCCTGGTGACTTAAAACTAATGCCCATGTTTCAGCCCAGTTGAATTCCATAATCTATGGACACAGGGTGTGATCTTCAATAAGCTGAGTAAATCTCTGGTGATTGTGATATACGCCTGTTATTTACTATTGTTCATATACCACCTTATCCCCAAAGTAACTTTTCCCCAAAGTAACTTAAGGGAACTTGACTTTACTTTTTTCTTCTTTTTTTTTTTTTTAATATGATTTAGTCATCTGTTTGAAAGATTTACAAAGAGAGTAGGGGAGATAGGGAGAGATCTTCCAATCCTTTTGTTCATTCCCGAGATGGGCGCAATAGCCAGGACTGAACAGGCCAAAGCCAGGAACCAAAAGCTTCATCTAGGTCTCCCACGTGGGTGGCCTAGACCCAAACACTTAGGCTATCTTACCCTGCTCTCAGGACATTGGCAGGGACTTGCATCAGAAGTAGAACAGATGAGACAAAAACCTGCGCCTTTATGGGATGCTGGCATCCCAGGACGCTGGTTTACCCACTATACCACAGCACCAGATCTGATTTTCTTAGTCCTTAAATGATCTACAGAGAATATCACTCTGACCTTGAACACATATTATTAAATCATACATAAATTCTTAGCTTTCTTAGATTTTAAGCTGCCAAATGTTACTATTTTTAATCTGGGAGTCTAGATTTTACTAATAAAAAAGTATTTCTTAACCTGCCAGCACTAAGGGGCCTGCTGCAGCAGGGAGAATGAAGTGGAATATTTCTGGTTGATCTGGCATTTCTCTCCTTGTAAGTAAATGGCAGGCCAGAAAAAAAAAAAGACAGTGTGAGGCTGCACCTGCTATGGAATTTTGTACCAAAGCATTTTGTTGTACATTAAAACTGAGCCTTATACATAAAGGAGGAGTGTTACTTTAGAATGGATTTTGAATGGAAATTAAATAAGTAAAATTTGGAGTAATATTGGTCATGGATGCATATCTAACAATTAACAATTTAAGTTAATCTGGCTGGTTTTCTTTTCTAATAGGCAATAATATCTGCATATGTTTCTTAGCTTGTTGGTGGATGTGTGTGAACTGCAAGTGCATTAAAATACATGATTCTGATAATAGCATTTTCTTCTGAGTTGTTTTTATTATTGTTGTATGCTTATAACAGGTTACCTATCCCTCGTCCAGGTGAAGTTTTGGGATTAGTTGGAACTAATGGTATTGGAAAGTCAACTGCTTTAAAAATTTTAGCAGGGAAGCAGAAGCCAAACCTTGGAAAGTATGATGTATGTATTATATAACCTTATAAAAAATTAGTGTCTTGGGCCAATTTTATAAGGTTGGGAGGGGTGTATATGTAATGTTTTTTAAATGTTCTTATTTTCAAGATTATTTTTAGAATTAGTGCTCTAAAACTATATACATGAAGCTTATTCATTTTTAATTAAAATCTATTAGTACTACCTAAGTGAAAATTCTGTCTCTAAACTATTATGGGTTGCTATACCTTGATAATGTCATACCAATCTTAAGTTAGAAGTATTTAGCTTGGATATATGTTCTATATAGTATAACATAGATTCACCTGTTTGTAATTGTATTAATAATTGAAATCAGATAATTATATGTATATTTTTAGGATCCTCCTGACTGGCAAGAAATTTTGACTTATTTCCGCGGCTCTGAGTTACAGAATTACTTTACCAAGATTCTGGAAGATGACCTGAAAGCCATTATCAAACCTCAGTATGTAGACCAGATTCCCAAGGCTGCAAAGGTTAGTTTTTTGCTTTTTAGAAGGAATATGTGCTATAGATTGGTGGAAGTTTAAAAGATTTTATCAAAGTAGCTTGTTTGATTTTGTGATTCTTTTTAATATTAAAGGAAAGTAGTAGTAACTTTCTGGTACATTATGACAGGGAACAGTTGGGTCTATTTTGGACAGAAAGGATGAAACAAAGACACAGGCAATTGTATGTCAACAGCTTGGTAAGTGTTTATTTTGTGTGTATTATGTATTTTAATAGGCCTTGAATTTAAATGATAGGGTATACGTTTTTATTTGGATTACTGAAATAAATGGGAAATATCACTCTTTATATTAAACAAATTATAAAATTATTAAAATTATATTAATTTTTACATGATACAATTTTCAAATGAAATGTCATTCAAGCCCAGAGTGGTGATATGTGATACTGGTTGAGCAACCCTAATCTGAAATGCTCCAAAGCCCTTTTTTGTGAAGACCAACATGACAGAAAAAGGTTTCCAATTTTTGGATTTTTCTTTTTTCTTTTTTTTTTTTTTTTAAGATTTTACTGTTATTTATTTGAGAGGCAGAGCTACAGAGAGAGGGAGAGACAGAAAGGTCTTCCCCTTCTGGTTCACTCCCCAAAGGGCCACAACAGCCAGAGATGGGCCAGTGCAAAGCCAGGAGCTTCTTCTGGGTCTACCCTTTGGGTGCAGGGACACTGGGTCTTGGGTGGTCATCGACTGCTTTCCCAGACCATAAGCAGAGAGCTGGATTGGAAGAGGAGCAGCCAGGATCTGATCCGCTGCCCATGTGGGATGCCAGCACCACAGGCAGAGGCCTAACCTACTGTGCCACAGCACTAGCCTGATTTTTGGATGAAAGATGCTAAGCCAGTAAAGTCTGTGTAAATATTCCAAAGTACAAAAACTGACATTTGAAATATTCCTAGTCCCAACCATTTTAGAGAAGGTATACTTAGTCTGTGTATTTTTTTGCCTGGAAGAGTTAAGATAAAATTTAATAACATTGAACACAACGCCTCTATGTTCTTTATAGATTTAACCCACCTAAAAGAACGAAATGTTGAAGATCTTTCAGGAGGAGAATTGCAAAGATTTGCTTGTGCGGTTGTTTGCATACAGAAAGCTGATATGTATGTTACTTTATAATTTTTATATATCTTAATTCTTACTCCAAGTTTTTATTGATGCTGCTCATAAAAGCATTAGTTTTGAAAAAATTAATAGAAATAATATCAAACTCTGTAATTTTGAGTCTTTGAAGTAATTGTGCATGCACTACCTATTTTCTCTGTCATTCCTGCAGATGAAAAAGCTATCATTTATTTAGATAAGTAATTTATATGAAGTTCCAAAGGCTTTTAATATAAAATCAGTTGTTCATGACTTAAGCTATCTTTTTCCATGTCAAAGACATTATTTAAGACAAACTTCAAACAGGTTCGGCAAGCTTTGGAAATATGTCAAGTAAAACATGAGATATTTTAGCTCACCCCAGATTAAGGTAGCATGCCACATAAAGGAGAAATGGAGAAAGAAACAGCGAATTTCCTTCCTACCTTCTAGTACCTCTCTTGTCGCAGCTATTTATTGCTACCGTCTTTTTCCGTATTTCTTCTTTGGCATCCAGTGCTCGCCACCCTTATCCCCAAATTGTTCTATAATTCTGTGCAAAAGGCTTTTGCTTTTATGCAGCTGACTTTAATTAAGAGAAAAAGCTCTGAACTGTTTCAGATTATATCAGTATTTTTCATGAGAAGGTACTGATGTCTTAAGCTATTCTCTGGAAAGCTTTCCCTGTGTTTGGTAAAAACACAGTCCTGCATAATTGTTTCTTTCCTTCTGCTTCCAAACAATACATACATTTTTACTGAGTGGTAGACTATACGTGAGGCGATTTTTGTTATTAAATCAGTAATAATATTTGTCTCAAAATTATTATATTTGCTTTTTTTTTTTTCAGTTTCATGTTTGATGAACCTTCTAGTTACTTAGATGTCAAGCAGCGATTAAAGGCTGCTATTACTATACGATCTTTAATAAACCCAGATAGGTAAGTACAAATCTAGAATATTCCTTGGTTTGAGTACTTTTACAAATTTCTAAGGATTAAACACTGCGACTATTGATGCCATATGCATGTTCATGTTTTCCATCTTATCACCTGATTTTATCTGCCTTTGGGTAGAACAGAGATTTTCATTTATTTATTAACACCCCTTTTCTAAGGAACCTAGAAATACTCTGAAATCTTATGCAAACTTTCCATATAATGTATGTCTTTCTAGAAAGTAAGTCTTTTTAATTTTTACCACATCCTCTCTCTCTCCTCTCAGTCATGTACACAATAAATACTGAACATGTATGGACTTCCCCAGAGTAATTCTGGTTTAGAATTTTGCAGAGCAAAACAGAATTCTTAATAACCTCTAGTCAGTAATCACAACACCCTTTATTTATATATGGTGCTTCTGTAGTTTGCAGAATTTTTATTTTTTGAGGTTTGTTTATTTTTTTGAAAGGAGAGTTAGAGAGAACTTCTATCCACTCACTCCCCAAATGGCTGCAAATGGCCGGGGCTGGGCAGGTTGAAACAAGGAGACTGGAACTCCAACCAGGTCTCCCACATGGGCTGCAGGGGCCCAATTACTTGAGCCATCTTCCACTGCTTTCCCTGCACATTAAGGAGCTGGATCAGAAATGGAGCCAGCCAGGACTTGAGCCAGCACTCACATGGATGCCAGCATTGCAGGCCACAACTTAACTAGCTGTACCACAGATAGATCTTCAGGAATCAAAAATCAAAGCAAGAGCTGTAAAGAAAAGAGTTGGTCAGGGCTGTCTAGATGTTGCTGCTCACTTTAAATAGGCCTTGGATTTTAATACCCACTTAGGCATAAGTATCAAGTCCTTTATTGGATTGTCAAAGGACTGTTTATCAGCAAAAGGACAAATCGGAAACAAACTGCCTGATGTTGTATGGAAAGGTCAAGGAAACATACTTGTCATTCACTGAGCAACTTGGGAATGAAGGGATGACTCCCATTTAGATCTCTATTCACGGACCAGTAACTTACATGGCTTATGGATGTGAAACTGATATAGCCAGTGGAGTATATGAACCCTTTAAGGTAAGGAAGTAGCATAAAAACGGGTCCTGGAGTTTTTAGTCCAAAGATGCATAACTAAAGCCATAAAACCACTCTGCTTTCAACTCTCTTTGCACAGGATTTTAGCAGGTAAGGCTTTATGATCCTGAGCTCAAATCTAGGGTTACAAATTATGGAGGAAAGAAGTTAGCAGACAGACAAGACAATATGACCAAACCTTTAGGAACTTCAGATAGACTGTAAAATAGTATTTAAAATAAAAGGGTTCAGAACCCTAAGAATTAATGTTACAAACAAGCAATAGGTAAATGTCTGAAAGCCCAAAAAAATTAGAAATTAAAATTACTAAGTTACAGGCATTTGACAAAAATGAAGAAGTTGATTCAGAAGAAATCTGTATATTAAGAGTTCTCTTTATAAACTGAAGTAACAGAAAGATAGTAGTTGAAATTTTGGAAAGTCTTTAAAGAAAGTCTAATTACCCTTCATTTTTTGGAATTGAGAGTCATACCAAAGGGCCTAAAGAAAAGGAGCTTTGTCCAAAGTCTATAGCAATATTGAAAGAATTACAATAAGCCAGAACCAGATTTAGGTGGAGAAGGTAAAGCATGAATTGACATATAAGATAATGTTGAGAAAATGTACACATACTTAACAATGTAAACATTTTGTTTGAATAAAAATAACATGAATTTGTATAGAACGATGATCCTATTAATAAAAATATAGCCAATTTTTATTTGTGCAAGAAACGAACACGTTAAGTTGGTGTTTGAGATGTCTAGAAGACTTTTTTTTAAAGATTGAGAACCAAGTTGGAATCTGAACAAAGTACAGCATGAAAGGCTTTGACTGTTAATTACCTAATAGCTTCTACATATAAGCTAACAGTACTTATTTCTCATTTCACTTAGATCTACCTATTTAAGGTTCATGGCATATCCTGTCTAATTCATGAAGTGTTCCATTATGCATGAACCTATTTCCTTTCTGGCCTTCACTGGATTTAATTATCTGTAGAATGTTTTGCCAAGTAGCCTTTTGTTATTGTTTCGTATCCCTTGCTTTTTCCATTTGCATTGAAAGTTCCCAGGTTAAGGATTCTCTGCATTTCCTGAAGCTGCTAATATGGGATACCACAACTTCAGCGCTTACTACATAAGTACAGTTGTGTACTATTCCAACAGTTTAGTCTTTATCTGGATTAAAGCTGTTACAGTGGTTTCTACTTTGTAAAGTTTATTTTAGAAAATGATTCTTATTAGCAACACATTTCTTTCATATATATGAATGAACTTAAATGTGAACTCTTTTTTTCTTCTTAGTTTAGGAAAACTATGTTTTTAAATTTTTTTTAAGATTTTTACTTATTTAAGAGTTATGGAGACGGAGAGGCAGAGGTAAAGAGAGATCTTCCATCCACAACAGCAGGACTGGGTCAGGCCAAAGCCAGGAGCCACACTCTTCATCATGTCTCGCACGATGGTACATGGATCCAAAAACTTGGGACAATTTCCACTGCTTTCCCAGGTGCATTAACAGGGCGCTGGATCAGAAATGTAGCAGCTAGGACGTGAACCAGCACCAGTATGGGATGCTGCTCCACTTCCTGTCTAGCTCCCTGCTAACGTGCCCAGGAAAGCAGCAGAGGGTGGCCTCACTTAGGCCCCTGCATCCATGAGGGAGACCGGGAAGAAGCTCCTAGCTCCCGACTTCTGCCTGGCTGTTGGGGCCCTTTGTGGAGTGAATCAGCAGACAGAAGGTTGCTCCCCCTCTCTCCCTCTCTCTCCCTCTCTCTCCCTGTCTCTCTAACTCCATCTTTCAAATAAATAACTGTTTAGGGAGCCGGCGCCGTGGCTCAATAGGCTAATCCTCCACCTTGCGGCGCCGGCACACCGGGTTCTAGTCCCGGTTGGGGCGCCGGATTCTGTCCCGGTTGCCCCTCTTCCAGGCCAGCTCTCTGCTATGGCCAGGGAGTGCAGTGGAGGATGGCCCAGGTGCTTGGGCCCTGCACCCCATGGGAGACCAGGAAAAGCACCTGGCTCCTGGCTCCTGCCAGGATCAGCGCGGTGCGCCGGCTGCAGCGGCGGCCATTGGAGGGTGAACCAACGGCAAAGGAAGACCTTTCTCTCTGTCTCTCTCTCTCACTGTCCACTCTGCCTGTCAAAAAAAAAAAAAAACAAAAAAAAAAAAAAAACAAAACTGTTTAGGAAAAAAAAGAAAGCACTGATAATGTGAACATGGAGAATGTTTTATGACTTTGATTTAATACGTTTAATACACATCTTTTTTTCTAAATATTTTCCTGAAATTTGTAACTTTAGCAAGATGTTACATAAGACTTTTAGCTGATTGTATTTGTTGTGTTAAATTTGAACGTTAAAAAACTGTTTTGATTTTCAGGTACATCATTGTGGTGGAGCATGATCTAAGTGTATTAGACTATCTCTCTGACTTCATCTGCTGTTTGTATGGTGTGCCAAGCGCTTATGGTGTTGTAACTATGCCTTTTAGTGTTAGAGAAGGTAACTTAAAAATTTTTTCATATAATTTTCTCTGATGTTCTAATGCTGATGAGATCTATATTATTATTAATACTAAGTACTTTTATATTTATTTATCTAATATTCATCCAAAATGCTGGTCTCTTGGAATTTAATCACTGAGCAGATTGCACAAATGGTCCCTGATTTTTTTTTTAATCATTTTCAGCTTTATAATGGAACAAAAGCAATATGTAGTACAATTTGAATTTTGGTCTTTTCCCTAGCTAGAAATACACAGTACAATTCTCTTTTCAAAATTCTGAACATTTTGTGGTGGCAGCCACAGCTGTCAGTCAGCATGAAGATCATGAGAGGAAACAACCAATACCCTTAAGGGCTGAATATTACTAAAGCTATCATGTTTGCTAAGTTAGGTGTGCTTCAACTTAGGATGGATTCAATTCATGATATAGCCCTATTAGAAGACAAGGAGTATTTGCATATACTCATAAGATTCATTACAACATGAGTTTTTATATAAAATGCTACTTCTTTGTTAGAGAATTTGTTGTTATGGGTGGGTAGAAGTGCATTTCACTGTTTTTTTTTCTGCTATATTTAAAGTCTTGTGACTTCTGCTGTACCATTTGTCATGAAATTTATCTCTGCTAGGCTGATATTAGTTATGAAACTTAAAATTAATTCGGTTATCTTGTTTTCATGTTTCAGATTTGTTTATAATCTGAATGCTTGTGGAACTAAGGCTACCTAACAGTCAAATGAGTTAGTTTAGTAATTATATTAAAGTTTTCATTTATTACTTCTACTTTCAGGAAGGAGGGACTCTGGCCTCTGTCCCATGTCTTTTGCAACTTGAGCAAAAGTAAAAGCTACCTATTACTAAGTGCTCCAGAAACTAGTATTAGTGCACCCTACACTTCGCATACTTTTTTTCTTTCAGTTTCTTTTTCTTTTTTCTTCCACTGCTTGTTTTTATTTTACTTTATATTTGTGCTCTTAAGCTGACAATCTAGAACACTGAAAATGCTACTTAATCATCTTTTTTTTCCTCTCTCTCTGTTCTTTGAAAATAGTCTTTAAGTACCTAAAATCTATTGTAAAAATAACTACTAATATATTTCAGAGAATTAGATGCTAACTAAATTTGAACATCTAATTTTCTTGCTCATTTTTTAAGGAATGATAGCAAAAATAATTGTCAGTGTTTTATTCTCTTCAGGTAACAAATATTTATTGAGTGGTTTCCTCGACGTCATATAATAGTTCCAGAATTGGGTTAATAATGCTTCAGATACACAGCAGTCACTCCTTACAATGCCAGTTACAAAATCATGTCTGAAGGGTGTGCCATTCACTATCTGATGCCTAGGGAGATTTTCAATCTGCCTTACTGTTAAAAACAAATACAGTAATAAAATATCTTTCTGCTTTCCTTTAATATGCTAAAATTAATGTACTGTATATAAAAGCTCTATGAACTGTAAGGAAGATTATGGTTTGGACTCTTTAAAAAATATATTTATTTATTTGAGAAGTAGAGCTGCAGAGGCAGAGAGAGAGGTCTTCCGTCCGCTGGTTCACTCTCCAAATGTCCACAACGGCCAGAGCTGGGCTGATCTGAAGCCAGGAACTTGAAGCTTCTTCCAGGTCTCCCACAGGGGCCCAAGGACTTGGGCCATCATCTGCCACTTTCCCAGGCCATAGCAGAGAGCTGGATCAGAAGTGGAGCATCTGGGACTTGAACTGGTGCCCAAATGGGATACCAGCACTGTACCGGCCCCTCATTTTTAAATTGACTAGATAAATATTATATTAGGAATTAAAAGGCTGACTTGTTATGCTTCTTAAACCCTCTTTTCTTTGAGCTATCATTTCCTTAAATGATGAATTTGGTACTTAGACCAAGTGACTGCTGAAGTTTTTTTGTTTGTTTGTTTTAGGTTTATTTCATTTATTTGAACAGCAGAGCTAGAGAGAAAGAGGGGAAAAAGAGGTCTTCCATCTGCTGGTTCATTCCCCAAATAGCTGCAATGGCTGGAGCTGTGCCAGGCTGAGGCCACATGGGTGCAGGGGCCCAAGGACTTGGGACATCTTCCCCTGCTTTCCCAGGAGCATTAGCAGGGAGCTGGATTGGAAGTAGAGCAGCCAGGGCTCAGACAGCTGCCCATAGAGCCCATATAGCTGCCCATTGCTGATGAGGGCTTAACCCACTATGCCACAGCACCAGCCCCAGATAAGGTTCTTTTGAGTATATGTTTTTATGTTAAAACTTTAAGTAGTTTAAAAATGTTTTAAAGTCCTGACTTGGGCCAAATAAATGTATCTCTTCATTTATTCTGTCAATACCTTTCTTCTAGGCTAAGTATACATATTAAATGACATGGTTAGATACTCTGTCAAGAACTCCCAAAACTTCTGATACTTGCTTTCTCTTATTTCACTTATATATAGGAAACAACTGAAAAGGGCATATTTTACTGCTTACCAAATAGTTCCCTGTAGGGGCCAGTGTTGTGATGCAGTGGATTTAAGCTGCTGCCCGCAGTGCTGGCATCCCATATGAGCACCAGTTTGAGTCTTGACTGTTCCACTTCCAGTCCAGCTCCCTGCTAACATACTTGGGAAAGCAGTAGAAGACAGCCCAAGTGCTTGGGCTCTGCCCATATGAGGAACTTGGGTGAAGCTGCTGGCTCCTGGCTTCAGCCTGGCCCAGCCCCAGCTGTTGTGGCATATGCAGTGAATAGGAGATCTTCTGTCTGTCCCTCTTTCTCTCTAATCTGCCTTTCAGATAAAAAATAAGCTTAAGATTAAAATAATAATAATTCACTGTAGAGAGAGATTCTCAGGTATAATGTTTGTTTACTTTTAGTTATTGAAATCTCTTTGGGTAATGCTGGTTACCATTGTGTAGTGAAGCCAAAAACCTGAGGAGAAAACAAATTTTTTTTAATATATTTATTTGAAAGGCGGAGAGAGAGATCTTTCGTCAGCTGGTTCACTCCTCAAATGGCCACAATGGCCAGGGCAGGACCAGGCTGAAGCCAGGAGCCAGAAGCTTCATGCTGGTCTCCCACATGGGTGTAAGGGCCCAAGCACTTGCACCGTCTTTCACTGCTTTCCTGCTGTAGGCAGTGGGTTTACCTGCTATGCCACAGTGCCACAGCCTCTGAGAAACAAATCTTAGAGCAGTAAAAATCAGTTGATAATGAAAGGATGTGTTGAGGCTGGCATCATGGCTCAGTAGGTTAATCCTCTACCTGAAGTGCCAGTATCCCATATGGCTGCCAATTCTAGTCCCAGCTGCTCCACAGCTCTCTGCTCTGGCCTGGGAAAGCAGTAGAAGATGGCTCAAGTGCTTGGGCCCCTGCACCCACGTGAAGACCTGGAAGAAGCATCTGGCTCCTGGCTTTGGATTGGCACAGCTCCAGCCATTGTGGCCATTTGAGGAGTGAACCAATGGAAGGAAAACCTTTCTGTCTCTCCCTCTCACTCTTTGTAACTCTTCCCCTCAAATTAATAAATAAAATCTTTAAAAAAAAAAAAGTAAATGTGGATGGCATGGATGGCATTTTATAAGAAAAAAAAAAGATGTGTTTAGTTGTGTGTGTGTGCACATATACGTCCATACACTCATGGAGACATATATATGTGGATGAATTAGTTAAAATTTACAGTAGATTCATGAAAAAAACATGCTGTGACTTCATTTTATGCAAACCTGTATGTTAGGAAAATTCCATAGGAAATTTTCTTTTTTATAGATTTATTTTATTTATTTGAAAAATAGAGTTAGAGAGGTAAAGCCAGAGAGAGAGAGGTCTTCTCTATCCGCTGGTTCACTCCTCAAATGACCGCTGCAGCCAAAGTTTAGCTGAACCAGAGCCAGGAGCTTTTTCTGGGTCTCCCATAGACTTGGGCCATCTTCTACTGCTTCCCCGGGCTGTAGCGTAGAGCTGGATCAAAAGTGGAGCAGCCAGGACTTGTACCGGCACCCTTATTGGAAGCCAGTGCTGCAGGCTGGGGTTTTAATCCATTGTGCCATAGCACCTGCCAGAAATTTAAAATCTATACATAGATTGCTCCCAGGAGTGCCTAGAATTTTGGGAAAGTTTGGTTTTTAATTGATCTTTACTAATCTGTGAACAATTTTCCTTCCAACAGGCATAAACATTTTCTTGGATGGCTATGTTCCAACAGAAAACTTGAGATTCAGAGATGCATCGCTTGTTTTTAAAGTGGCTGAGACAGCAAATGAAGAAGAAGTTAAAAAGATGTGTATGTATAAATACCCAGGGATGAAGAAAAAGATGGGAGAGTTTGAGCTAGCAATTGTAGCTGGAGAGTTTACGGATTCTGAAATTATGGTGATGCTTGGGGAAAATGGTAAGTTTTCCTTATTTTATAATATGTAAAAAAGTCTGTTTTGTTAGTTCAGTAAATGAAAAAGTCCCAAAAAAAGCCTTAATTCAGGTTTAAAGTTGTCAGCTAGGTTTTCAATTCACAAATTTTTCATTGTAGCGTCATAATTTTGCAACATTGTATATTTCAATCTCATTAATTCAAGTTAATACTTCTTGTTTCATAGCCTTCAATGGAGATGTTTTTCTCAGCTGGCTTTTCAGTTATTAAGCTTGCAGACTGACTAGGGAGAAAACAATTAATTCCTATGCATAGTCTAGTTTAAAAAGTTTCTTAATTTTCTACACTTCTATTTGAAATTTATTTTAAATTTAGGATAATTTACCTTTTAAATAGTAGATGTATTACCAGCATTTTTTTTTTTTTCCCAAGAAGGCAGCGTTAGAAAAGGCCTTCCATTCCATGTTCACTTCCCAGATAGCCTCCGTGGCTGGGACTGGGCTAGAACAGAGCCAGGAGCTTCATCCAGTCTCTCACCTGGGTGGCAGGAGTGCAGGCACTTTGACCGTCTCCACTGCCTTTTCAGGCACATTAGCAGGGCAGTTCGAGCACAAGTGGAGCAGCCAGGACTTAAACTGGCACCCATATGGGATGTCAGTGTCCCAGGTAGTGGTTTAACCTGTTGTACCACAATGCTGGCCCCATATTACCAGCATTTTTCATGTTAAAGACAATGAATTTGAAAACTAAATAATCTGTACTTACTACTTTCATGACTTAAACTGATTTGAATTATATTCCTACAATTTAGAACGATGGGAGAAAAATTTTGTATATAAATGTTATTGTAATAAATCAGTCTTCAGTTAAATATAGAAATTTTTAATTGGGTTGTAGTAATAACTATTTCATGTAAGTGAAATGTAAGATACTGGTATCATAAAACAGCCTAGTGAATTATGTGCATTGATGATGTCACTAAATAATTTTGTTAAACAGTCTCAAGACTTATACTTTATAGACCTGTCCATTTTTAAAATGACCATTATAAGCTAGGAATAGTCTTTATTCCTTTAATTAGCTTAGAATGATTCATTTATTTGAAAGGCAGAAAGAAACAGCTCTGCCATTTGCTGACTGTTCTCCAGATGCCCCTGACAGCTAAGACTGCACAGGTAGAACCAGGAACTAGGAACTGTCTTGAGTCCCCAACATGGGAGGCAGGGACAGCGTACCATGGTGAACCTTAGTAGGAAACTGGAATTGGGACCAGAGCTGGAACTTAACCCTGGCAGGCATCCAAGCAATGTATGGAATGTCTCCTCCTCTCCAAGATAACCTAAGGAATTTAATAGTGCCAGTATATATCTTTTTTCTCAGCTAAAGCCAAGCAGGACAAAATGATTTACTCTAAATGTGAAACATTTTTCAGGTCGATTTGTTTTGTATTGTGTTGTCAGGTACAGGCAAAACGACATTCATCAGAATGCTTGCTGGAAGGCTTAAACCTGATGAAGGAGGTACTGAGTCTTTTTGCTGTGTTCCGCACAGTTTTAACTGTTAAAGATCTGGAGAGCTTTGAATGCCTTATGTATTTGTGTTACTTTGCAGGAGAAGTGCCAGTTCTAAATGTCAGTTATAAGCCACAAAAGATCAGTCCCAAATCAACTGTAAGTTTTTACTCTTTTGCTTATTACTAAATAAAATTATAATTTTTTGCATTTAGCTTAATCTTTCACTATATAAAAAATTCTGTATAAAAATGTATATTATATATTATTTATATATAAATATATATGAAATATATATATAAAAATTCTATATAAAAAATTCTTCTCCAGACTAGATTGTAAACAAGTTTATTGAAAGGTTTTGACAGTGAATAATTCATTTCTCCTACTAGAAAAATGCTTTAGAAATCTGTCATCATTTCCCAAAAGAACCCTTTAGAAACCTAATGTATTTTGTGCTGCAAAGAACACCATCAAGGATGTGAAAAGCTATTCCCTATTAAGAGAAAAAGCATTCGCACATATCTAATAAGCGATGTGGATCCAGAATATATTAAGAATTCACAACCAAAACATAGGAGAAACACTTCAAGATGTTTACATAGGCAATAATTTTCTGGCTAAGATCCCAAAATCACAGGCAATAAAATTTAAAATACACAAGTGAGATTTTATCAACCTGAAAAGCTTCTGTACAGCAAAGGAATTCTACAGACTGAAGAGACAATGCACAGAATAAGAGGAAATATTTGCAAAATATACATCTGATTAAAGCATTGATATCCAGAATATATGAGGAACTCAAGAAATTCAACAGCAAAACCAACAATCCAGTTAAGAAATATGCATAGAAACCAAATAGACATTTTTCAAAAGAAATAAAAATGACCAACAAACACATGAGAAAATGCTCAGGATTGGTAGGCCAGTAGAGACATTCAGTTAAAAATCCAATGTAGTATCATCTCCCTCTAGTTAGAATGGCTTTGTATAGACAAAAAGAACACATGCAGGCAAAGTTGTAGAGATAAGATTGGTGAGAATGCAAGTTAGTACAGCCAGTATGGAAAACATAATGGAGATTAGTGAAAAACTAAAAATAAATCTACTGAATGACTCAACTTTCCCACCTCTGGAAATACATCCAAAGGAAATGAAGTTAGCATATGAAAGATACTGGCAGTCCCATATTTGTTAAGGCACTATTAATAACAGCAAAGATAAGGAATCTGCCTAGCCATCAGTGGATAAAGAAAGGTATGAATACACAATGGAATATTACTTAGCCATTAAAAAAGTGAACTCTTGACATTTGGAAGAAAATAGGTAGATATAGTTTTGTTTAAGAGAAACAAGCCAGAAACAGAATTAATACCATATTTTCTCACTTTTGTGAAAGTTAAAAAAAGAAAGGATGTCTTGATCTTTCTCTTGAATCTGACATTATGTGATGTTAATGTATTCACTCCAGCTTTCTTTTTATTCCCTGATGTCTATTTCTCAGACTTTCCAAATCTTTTTGTATGGATTTATCTTACTGTTGGGTTTCTTATGTGATCCATTCTAAACATTTCATCTTAATAAAGATTTGCTTTTTATGTTAAAAAAAAAAGTCAAATTAGAAAATAACCAAATGTCCATTCCCCAAAAAAGGATATTTTTCCCAAGAAGATATACAGATAGATAAAATACTCATGAAAAGATCTCAGAATCATTAGTCATTTGAGAAATGCAGTGAGATACCACTTTATAACCACTAGAATGGCTAAAACCCAGAAGACAGTAGAACTGTCTATGAGAATGTAAAAACATTGGAAAACTTTAAAGTGATGGAGCCACTTAGCAAAACAATCTGGCAGACCCTCAAGTTAGTAAGTTACAATATAAACCAGCAGCTTTACTCCTAAGCGTATACCTTATCTTTATGTAAAAACTTACACACCAGTGATTACAGCCAAAAAGCAGAAGCAACACAAATGTCCATCAGCTGGTGAATAAACAAAAGGTGATATATCCATACAGTGTAAGAGTCACAAAAAGAAAATAGATGTTACTGTATGTATAAAACTTAGAAGCATGCTAAAGTTAACCTTTGGGTTTCTCCAGGAGTTGTAGTGAACTTGAATGGAGTGTCTGCATGCAGGACCTCAACACTACTTTTACTGTGTATCTCTCTAAAATAGCTTCACTGAGAATGAGCTTGTATCATTCATAACTTTCCAGAAACTTAGCTTGTAAGTTCCCAAACTCAGCCCTATCCTGAAACAAGCAAAAGGTGTTTTAGAATCATACCTAGTGCATTATTGTGCATTTTGTATTCTCTATTGGTTATTGACTAAGATTACTTGATGCATATTTTGACTTTCAGAATTATTCCCATATTTTCATATGACTTTTTCCCCCTGAAATAGTCATTTGCCTACTACTTTCAAATTTGAAGATTATTATTGATTTATTTGTTGAACATGATGGGGTTTTGAGAGTTAAAAATAAAATTGATACCTGTTGTTGGTATATGATACAGCCTTGCCCTAGAGCTTAACTTTATCAGGATTCATAAATTGAAGAGGTCTGTCCTGAAATTTTATAAATATTTCTTCTATTAAAAACAGGGAAGTGTTCGCCAGTTATTACATGAAAAGATAAGAGATGCTTACACTCATCCGCAGTTTGTGACTGATGTAATGAAGCCTCTGCAGATTGAAAACATCATTGATCAAGAGGTACTCTAGCATAATTTTTAAAAAATTTTATTATCAATTTAAACTTTATATAAACTTTTTTTCTTTATATGGTTTGCTAAACTTCTTCAATTAGGTGCAGACATTATCTGGAGGAGAACTACAGCGAGTAGCTTTAGCTCTTTGCTTGGGCAAACCTGCTGATGTCTATTTAATTGATGAGCCATCTGCATATTTGGATTCTGAGCAAAGATTGATGGCAGCTCGAGTTGTCAAACGGTAAATACTTTAATCACAAGAGTATTAATTTTGGTTTTGTGTGCTAGCACACAAGTGTGCTTAATAGGACATTTGAGTGTCTTAGAAAGATATAAAAAATTTCAAAATCCTTGTTTTAGTTTCATACTCCATGCGAAGAAGACGGCCTTTGTTGTGGAACATGACTTCATCATGGCCACCTATCTAGCAGATCGAGTCATCGTTTTTGATGGTGTCCCATCTAAGAACACTGTTGCAAATAGGTAAATTTATTTTATATAATGTTCAAAGCTAACTATATTTTTAAGTTCTGACAATTAGAAGATTGTTGCATTTGAAATTTTCTAATAAGCTCCTAACAGTAAACTTGATACCACTAGAAATTCTATTTGTATGATTCTTGAGCTTATTCACACTGAGTACTGGAAG
Organism: Oryctolagus cuniculus; assembly: GCF_051225735.1. NCBI lineage: Eukaryota > Metazoa > Chordata > Mammalia > Lagomorpha > Leporidae > Oryctolagus > Oryctolagus cuniculus. Next base: position 49,193,694 of record NC_142874.1, on the reverse strand, counting down.
GGCCTATGGAGTCTTGGTTTTCAGACTGTATTATGGAATGCTTGACCTGGGGGGCAAGCATTCAGAACTCTAACATCCTCATCTTTTTTTCTTTTTTTTTTTTGATTTACTTTTTTATTTGTAAGGCAGAGTTAGAGATCTTACTGATTCACTCCCCAAGTGGCTGCAACAGCTGGTGCTGGGCTGATCAGGAGCCAGGAGCTTCTTCCAGGTCTCCCATGTGGGTGCAAAGACATCTTCCGCTGCTTTCCCAGGCACATTAGCAGGGAGCTGGATTGGAAGTGGAGCAGCTGGGATTCAAAATGGCACCCATATGGGATGCTGGCACTGTGGATGGTGGCTTTTTTTTTACTATTTGAATCATTCAGCCAGTAAAAGTACTTCACTGAACTTCCCAGAATTTCTTAGTTTTCAGCTTAACAATTATTGAGAATTTTATTTCTTAAAAAACAGTTGGGGAAATTTCTTAGAATATGTGAAACACATTTATTCACATAATCTTCTATTTCTGTTAATAAAATGTTTACTCCATATTGATTTGGCATGATCTAAAATATAGCCTAGTTGAAGAAATTTTTTAGTTACTTTTGAAACCAGTAGAACACATATATATTCCAATGCTGCATTTCTAAAATAGAGAACTTATTCTTTTCTCCCCCAAAAATGTCGATTTGTGATTAAGCTCCTTATTAACAATCTTTTATTTTTTCAAAGAAGCTTCTGTCCTCAGTGTTTTCTTTTTTCCAAACCAGAAGTACAATTTAAACTGTTGGTTTTACACAAAAATATTATAGCCAAGCAAATTTGTATAATCAGTCATTTCTGAGAATTTATGCTATACTGTAATTATGCTGTAGATAATTTATGATTTTTATGATTTGGGAGTTGAAATGGTTCTTTAACATTTAAGGGATAAAATTTAATCAAAATTGATTTCCCCCCCATCCCTTCCTAGTCCTCAAACCCTTTTGGCCGGCATGAATAAATTTTTGTCTCAGCTTGAAATTACATTCAGAAGAGATCCAAACAACTATAGACCACGAATAAACAAACTCAACTCAATTAAGGTATGTGAAAAACCATCCTCAGAGTTAACTTCGATTTCAGTATAAAAATTAAAAGTTTGGGTCTTTAAAAGCCATTGCCATATTTTATTCTGATACATGTTATTTTACATGTTGATACCTAATGGCATTCTCCAGTCATCTGGGCATCAGTTGTGATGTAGCTGCCATTGTGCATGGACTCAAAGCTGTTCATGTTGTGTCTTGAGTATATTCACTGTGTTATTTCCCATGTTCATTGCCACTTAAAATGTCTGAAGCATTGTCATTCTGTTGTGTAGGTGCATAGTTCAGTCCAGGCATACCTGTTAATCATTTCTGTATGCCCACCTATCTTAGACCATCATACCTTAATCCTAACAAAGGAACTGGTAGGCAAGGAGCTACCTGGATTATTACTAGCCAGTCTATAAACAGTATTGGCAAAAACTTGTTTTATATACATTTATGTAATAGGTAGTTCTCACACTAACATTGTTATCTTTTGAGCCAGAGCTTAAAGTTGAAATGAGAAAAATGGAGTTTATTTTCCCAGAAATATAATACATTTTATATATGTACGGTATCTTCTGTAAAGGGAATTAGCTTGTATTGCAGTGCAAGTGGCTTAGTGATAGGGATGAGGGGCCAAGGGTAGCCATCTTGCTTTGTAGTGGACCCCAGAATATGCAGAAGTAGGTGGTGAGTAGAGGTTGTCCAGGCCCTGTAATAAACACAGCTAAGTAATCCCATGCATGAAAATCTGCCTGTACATTTATGGAAATGATGTTGATTTTTATTACTTCTCTATTTTGTAGGATGTAGAACAGAAGAAGAGTGGAAACTACTTTTTCTTGGATGATTAGACTGAATCTGAGGAAATCAATAAGCCATTTACTAAAAGAAACATTGACTGGGATTTTTGTCATATAAAACTTTAATCAGGTTTTATGCCCCACATACTCTGGAACTTGAAGTATAATCAATGTACATCAAAAGCCAGTTATGTTATAAATTGTAGTCTGAACACAGAAAATGCCACTTTCCTGGAAAAGTTCATAAGGCACTTTTGTGCATATTCTAAAATGAAGACATTTCAAGCTACACAAATTACCTCCAAGTTTTCATGATGTATGGGAAGATTCTCAATAGTGTAATATATACATGTACCAAATGCTGACCAGTGTGTGCCCCCTCTAGAAAAATCTTGAAATTACTTTCTGTGCTTACCTGGTTTGCCAAGTATGCCAGTATAAGGAAATTTATTTTATAAGCTGGTCAAAGACCCCATTGATGATATTTGATAAATAAACATGAGGACTATATTAGTTACTTGTTTCCGATCTTTACACTGATAATATAGTGCGAAGTTTCTAAGACTACGAAAAAGCACCATTAGAAAAATGAGTATTAAGTTTTTTGGTGCTTTTGACCATCACTATCAAAAATTTGTGTCCCCTGCAAAAAAAAAAAAACCCTAACTTACCTGGATTTGTCAGTTTATGCATTTTGTAAGGCTCCATACTCTGTAATTATTCTAATGCCATTTTTAAGCATTTATGTGAGTGTAACCACCAATTATAATTATGAAAAAGCATTTTTAAAGAATTTTTTGTTTGCCCTTGTTCCTAGACTCCGAAATCTTTGGAGTAGGTACCTCAGCATCTGTGTGTTTTTTAAACTTCCAGACTCTTCAGGTGAACACTTCCTCAGTAGCAGCGTTATTGCCAGCGTGGCCAGATAGCAATACCAAATACCCTTGGTACCAGTTGTGAATAAAGGTTATTACCTAAACCTCTAACTTTTTTAGTTTTGGACAGTGTGTAGCAAAAGTTCTAAGAACTTCTCCAAATATTTTAAGTTCCTAAATCTGAACAGCAGGATAGTTGTGGCCAGAAGCCATTACTAATTGTATTTGCAACTAATGCACTGAACTGGAATTAATCTATGAGTAAGGAAGATTTTACCAAATATATTAATAGGGCAAGCAAAATAGCAGGGGAGTATGGAAATGACAGGATTTTAGAACTCTTTTATAGAAGAGCAGCCTTAATATGTAAAAAAGTGGAAAATATGGTTTAACTGAATAATTAGGCTTTCTAAACAAAATTGATGTTAATAATCCACAAATACTTGTGAAAGATTCAAATATACATAAATACAGAATAAAAAATGCCTACCCTTCATTACCCTTGCAGCAGTTAGCGGTGTGAGTTTAATATGCTCATCCATGGGTTTTGTGCACTTACCTAAGTGTGAATATGTAAAGGGTTTGTTTTGTACATAAATGGGATCACACTAAATGAGTAGCAGCTATTTTTAAGGATAGGTTAAATTTGTGAATGATTATTTTAAATATATTGATAAAATAAGACAAAAGCTATTTTTATTTACTGATTTCCATATTCTGTCCTTAAGACTTGTGAAATAACAGGAACACAGCTATTTCTCCTTATTACTGGTGACAGAATATTATATAATGTTTTTCATGTAAATACCAAATATGGATTTATCTGTGAAGATTTTAAATAGTAGAAAAGCTGTATAGTTGCTAACACAACTATATGAGGTTTGTCTGTAAAATCAGTCTTACCAATGAAATCACGTACACCAGCAGTGCAGATGTTAGCTGTTAAAACAAGGAACTGCTGTCTTAACTAAAATAAAATCTGGAATATTACATAAGTTGGCAAGGGTCACAACACAGTTATTTAATATTCTGCCACTCGTAGGAAAATATGCAAAATATTAAAATACAAGAAACATTGTAACAGATTGCTTTTAGAAAAGACAAAGTGGTTAAAGGATGAAGATAGACGTAAGCTTTTGAATTTGTGCGCATCTAATGTAAAAATCCTAACAAAAACAATATAATGGTGGTTCGTTTTTTCTGCAGTAACAATTTTAGACCACTAGCATCCTGTATATCACTTAGCTTATCACATCATGCAGTGGACCTATTGTATTGATTTAGTGACAGTATAAACAACTCAACATAGTTTCATTGATGTTCATCATCATATGTGCTTATCAAGACTTAATGCAGTCAGTGACATACTGTGAGCACTCCATAGTAGTTGTTCTGCATCAAATGGCTATGTGATAGAAGAAATTCCCGGGAGTCACAGCACCCTATTAAGTGTTAGGTCAGCAGAAGAGATGAGCATGGGCATTCAACAGAATGAAAAAAAGAAAAGGATGAATACAGGTTAAAAGGACAATGCTGTTTTCTTCCACATGCTGAAATTAGGAAGTGAAAAGAGCAAAGCAAAGGCTGGTTAGAAGCAGCCAGTTAGAATTATTTAGAGCCCCAGTTCTCTAACAATTTTCTAAAGAAATTAAAAAAAAAAAAAAAAAAAAAAACTTCTGAAAGGTTCTTAGAGGACACTTAACTATTCTCTTGGTCCATGAGCTAGGTCATAAAGGGAAGCTCTAATTGCTCTCACAGCTATTTGCATGAAGTATAAATTACTCAGTTAAAGGCAGGCCCTTCTAATTACAGAGAACTGGGGAGAAAGTACCACATGACTACTGTCACCTTATCCTACGCACCACCACGCCCCACAAACTTCTGAAGCAGTCTCAAGCTAAAGACCCAAGTAACTAACCAACTCATTACCTTTGTACTAGCCCAGTGTCCCTCCCGGCTTGCTGCTCCTGTTACCAGGATCCCTTCAAATACCTGCATTAAATGAGGGCTTTTTGGATCTTGCTTATCTTAAGTATGCTAAACAAGTGTTGACAATATTCTTTGGTGACTTAAGAAACCGATGGGTTTTCAAGGTTTTTAAGTATACCTGATAATGTTTACTTTCTCAACTTTACATGTGCTTCATCTTCATACAGCATAAGTACTGAACATAAACTGCAAAATAAGGATTTGATCCAGAAATTTAGATGCTCTGCACACTGCCATTTACTCCATTAATTGTAAAAAACATTTAGAGCTAGATTCAAGTCCAAATTCTACTACTTACTGGTGGCATGGCCACAGGCAAGTAACTGGGCTTTGGTCTTAGTTTGATTGTATTTATAAATTAGGCAAAGTACCTATCATCCCCTATAGGTTATAAATCCCATAAAAACTAGCAACTCACTGAGAAAGCACCATGGAAACCATCTTTTAAAGAATTCAATAAAATTATTCTTTATATACACTCTGGTTACCCTGGAATCAAAGAAGCACAAGCAGGATTCAAGAGACAAAATTTAATATATGCACACAGTTTTTATATATAATGCAGCATCACACCATGTAGGGCATTTATCTTATTTTATACATTCAGATATGTTTGAAACACTTCTTAAGGCTACAAAACAGAACATAGAAAAATAAACAGGAATATATTCAACACTTACAAAAAGTGATATGATAAAGAATATAAAGTACTATGTTCCTTTCAACACTTCAAAAGATATGTATATATATACTTTTTTTTACAAGTAACATCACAAGTGATCACATCTTCACATGCTTTTAAGTATTATTTTTACTCAGTGTAAGGCTATTATCATTTTCCATACATAAATTTTTTTCTAGCTCTGTAACAAATGCAATTTTTAATCCATTCAAGTAAATTCAACCCCAAAGTTGCTGCTGCTCAGCATTAAGACATGCACCCACCCCTTATGATTTTCTAAAACTTGTATTTCAGGGGGGAAATTTTTTCTTAAAAAAAATTAGTGGGAGAGTAAATAGCTGACACTAGTAGCAAAACCTCAGATCTTTGAAACTGACATACTGGAAGTGAGCCACTGAGATTCTGAACGAAAATAATAGCATTTAGACATAAAATAGGGAGCAAACTATAGTAAACAGAACCAGTGTAGCCAAATACACATTCTCTTCGGCTACACTAGAATGGACCTTGCTGAAGTACCCATAAGTGAAAAGACAGTTTATCTCATCTAAAACAAAGTAAAACAAGTGAGGCAAAAATAAATATTGCTAATTTCTAAGATGGCTGAACATTTCCTAAACCACAAATGGTTAGAAAGGAATTTTATTGCACCAAGTCAATCATAAGCAAGTTTGCAGTTCACAGGCATTTAATCTACCCTTGAGTCAAAAAGGAAACACCACACTGCAAGAACATAGGGTTTGCATCAAATAAGCTGCATCAGCACTGCAGTTTGGGAAAACCTACTCATTGCCAGTTCAAGGCAGGGTCTGAGCTTCGGTCTGCATGAAAATAAACTCGTGGGTTACCAGGAACAGCATGGGGAATGCACAGATACCAGCATCTTGCTGCCAATAAACACCTGGGGCAAGAGTTAAAGGTATGTCTGAAGGGAAATGAACTTGAAAAGACACACAGTACTAAAAAAGGGGGCTAGAATCAAGTTCAGCAAAAGCACCTAACTAAAAACGAACAGGTGAGCTTTGGTCAGTTTAAATACTTGTTCTTCAAAAATGTGTATGTATGATCATAATACAATAAAGTTTTGGTTTCCAAATCAATACAAATGATTCTCAGTTCTATACTTTTGCAGCTTTTCTCTTACACAGAGTATTTTATCTCATGTCAATAGACAATATGACATAGTTAAAATTAAGGAGGACAAAAGCTTGCTTGGCCCAATTTGACCTCAGCATAAGGCAAAATCCCCTGGACTAGTACATTTAAAAACAAACCTAAAAGAAGAAAACAAAACTGACGTTCATGCAAGAATTAATATTTAAAAAACTATCAAAAGTCAGAATTCTGTTATTCCAGAGGTCACTGAGGAAAGTACCATCTGCTCAAATTCTTTCAGCACTGTTTCCATCATGTCCTAGAGGTGAGATACAGGAAACAGGAAGCAAATCAGTGTTTCCTTCAGGAGCTATAGAGTACTGTTACTCGATTGAGGTAAGACAGCACGGCCGTGAAGAAATCAACTAATAAGCATTCTTTCCTATCCAATGTTTTAACATTTCCAGAAACTGAGCTCAAACCCCAGTCAATAAAATGAAGCACACTGGAAACAGCCACTTCTTTTGGACTCCTGAGATCAACCATTCAACTTTTAAATTGGTATTCATATCAAAATGTGATTTTCACAAAAATGATCAGATAAACACTACTACACTAAAAAAAAGCATGAGCTGAAAGCGGAGGACCCTCTAACCTTCTCATTGCATAATTTAGCCACTGGCTTAAGCAGTACCTTCACAAATGGTTCTAGCTTAGAAGGTGATGATAAAAATTCCTTTCAACAGATTCTCCCAAGAATTTTTTTCTTTGCCACACAACCATTTCAGTCTACAAAATTTTACCTAGCACCATCATAATAAAATGTTATCTTTCAAAGTGCTCTCTAAAATCCTATGTTACAAAATATCTAAATGCTAATCACTACTCAAATCAGCAGTTACACAGACATTAGGTAATTAAAACAGCACAGAGGTAAATAACCATTATTACAGTACAGTGGAGATTCACTGAGCCAAGCTGGCATCCAAACATTCCTATAGGTTAACAGAGAACCCAGAAAACTCGTCTGTTTCAGTTTGTCAAATTCAAGTGAATTGTATTTGCTTTTAAAGTAATATGCTTCAAAAAAAAACAAGAAAGCCACGACATCTAGTTTTGGCTAGGTATAATTACACATGGCATGCAAGGAGAAATTACTACTATATTATTTGCATAGCACTCAAACTTCCTGATAAAAAGGTAATCAACATAAAAAAGCAGGTAGATTTTCACATTGGTATGTACAAAAAGAAATATAAGCTAGTTATTTTACAAAGTAACACAGATGAATGAATACTGTGCAGACAGTCCAATGTCCAAAGGAGAAGAGAGTGCAACATGCCAAGGAAACCTCTAGTGAATACTGCAAGGACTGGAAGGAACAAGATCCAAGACTTGCAACCTCAGGGTAACAAACTATCCAATGCAAAGCAAAACCACTTTCTAGCAGCGTCCTCTAGAAACGACCTGGAAGTCACAATCATCTCATTTTGTACAATGATTCCAGCCATGACAAGCTGAACATGCAAATGTAAGGTGAGACACATAACCAACAAATGGTGCAAGGAGAAAACAAAACACAGGAACTCTATAGAAACCTGTCAAGCTAAAAATTTTTAACATTTCTTCTCACAAAATATTTAGAATCTGTCAGTGCATTAGTGTTAAAGTGGCATTAAAAAACTTCTGCAGTTTTAACAGATGCAGATTATTTTCAGAATGCATAGCATCTACGTATCTTTCGAGTAGGCACCATGATATTTACACCAGTGCTAAGAATTCTTGGTGGAAACAGCCATTTCAGTGGATTTCCTACTATTTCCTAAACATCTATTCTTGTATGCACTCTCAAATTCAACAAATACTCACCAAAATTCAAAAATATACCCTATGAATATTAAAAGAACTATATACAACATTTCTAAGACACAGGTAATAGGCTGCCTTATGTGAAATATTAAAGAGAAGACATTATTCAAGTTTGACAGATATTGAGATGAAAGGCCTTTGGGTTGGAAGCATTTTAAAAGACAACAGTGTTTTAGGCTGAGAACTGTTTGAGCCCAGTTTACGACTAAGGCATTGCATAATAAAATAAACATTTCTATTTGGTGCAATGTTATATTTTGGAATCTATAGTGTGTCAAATGGTATATTTTCTTGTCACTTTAGTAAACACTATAAAGCACACATTTCCAACATTTAAAATCAAACTTATACAAGGAAAATAAAACAAACACTAAATCTATAATGTTTTATATTAAGTTGTTTATAAAAAATACTTTAACAAACTTATTTCCTAATTGTTAGGGGAGAAGTCACCTGATAAATCAAACTGTGAGTGAAGTGGCAATGCCAGAAATCCACCTGCCCCCTTGAAGTCCTGTCCAGATTCTCTCGTCCAGAGTGGGAGCGAGGCTAAATGTGGAGGGGAGGAGACAGTTCCAATTTGGGTTTTTATTTTAATGTATTTTTTAAAGCCTTCAGAAACATTCCACCTACAAAAGGGTTTCTGCTCTAAAAGACTCCAGCAACAACCATCAAGTGTGTTGTCCCCTGTGGCCATCTCCCATCCCTGATCTCCTCCTGTCGCCCCTATAGGGCCGTCCTCTGACATTGCGATGGTACTGATAACCTTCATCCCGGCCTCTGCTTGGCTGCCCCTTCCAGGGCTCCTCAGCTCTCAGGTGTTGATAGCCACCCCTACCAGAATAGCCCCAATCACTTTTGTATTTCCTGCCTCCATAAGTTTGATTATAGAACTGCTTGGATCTACCACTTCTCAAAATATTAGATACTTCATTTTCATCTTCTGAACTCTCTTCTTTTGGTCTTTGCACTCTGCTATCCACAGAGTTGGCCCCAGGGCTGACCACATCAGCAGCAGTCTTAGGATCTTTTACTTTTTCTGGTTTTTCTTTCAGACTCTGAATGGTCCTTTTAGGCTCAGGTTCAACTGGCACAGTTTCCCTCTCTCTGTTTAGAATCTGAGTGGGAAGATGAGCCTTTCCCTCTCCTCCGGGAGGGACGGAGGCCAGTGCCAGATCTGCTTTCCGTGTCTGGGATGACTGCTCTGCCCGGCCTTCATGCTTACTGCTCACACTTGCTTCAGGGAGAGAATGTGCACCTTCACCCCTGGCTTCGGGAAACTCCTCTACAGCTGAAACGGAAGCACATTCTTTAGACAGATCCAGATTTTCCAGCGGTAGATCCAATTCTCCTTTCTCGTCAGAGGGCAGCACAATATTCTGCCTCATTACTGGGTTTTCTATGAATCCCTGAAAAGGGTACCCATACCAAACATGAGGGAAGAAAGGAGGTGCAATGGGAACTGGGCCCAAGAATGGATTAGGTCCAAAGGACGGTTGTGGGAACATATTCTTGCCACTTAGTGATTCGTCATATTCAGCATGAAGAAGCTGCCCAGGGTTCTCAGATTCAAGATCAGCTTGGTAAGACAACTGTCCATGACTTTCAGACACCTGAGATGGAGGGATAACCAGAGGTGAAGAAAACGTTGGCGGTCCAATCTCTGCCTGTGGTATTTGGCCATTAACACTGGCCTCAGTCTGCATAGGAAAGTGTGTGTCGGTGCAGGTACAATCACTTTCATTCTGAGCAGAAGGGGCTTCTTGGAACCAAGGATTATGAGGATAGACAGGGACAGGGACCTTTGGGTACATCCTGCAGGCTGCCAGGTAGGCCTGGTGCAGAGGGTACAGGTAAGAATGTGGGGCCCACATCGGACAACTATATGCCTGAAAGAGAAACAAAACAGTAAGGTGAAGAAAAAGGGAAAATGAGAAAGGTCTGGATATAAACCCACTTCAGAGCCCTGGTCTCAAGATGAGTTCCTCATGACTATAAAACCCATGTAACCCACAGCCCATATATTAGATCACTGGGATACCCAACATGACAAAGAATTAGAAAACTAAAGCACTGCTTTAAAGACACCATTGCTTGTTCCTCACGTTCTGGAGATAGTATCTCAAACACTGGTTATTTAGCTAGAATTGCATTCACATTCTGGTTCTACCACAAACACTGTGACCACGACAGCCAGTTAACCTGTCTGGACCTGTTCTATTGTTAAAATGCTAGTACAGACCTAGACATCTCCAACAATAGGACTCCACAATTCTAGGATTAAGTTGGATCTTTAACCAAGGAAAGATAATGCTGACAATTAAGGATTCCAAACTCTCCCTCTGCAAGGATTCCATTAAAAACTAAAATCGAGGGGCCAGCTCTGTGGCACAACAGGTAAAGCCACTGCCTGCAGCACCAGCATCCAATATGGGCACTAGTTCAAGTTCTGGATCCTCCAATTCCAATTTAGCTACCTGGTAATGTGCCTAGGAGAGCAGCAGAGGATAGCTGAACTACTTGGAGCCCTGCACCCAAATGGGAGTCCTGTAAGAAGCTCCTGGCTCCTGGCTTTGGTTTGGCCTGGGCTTGGCTGTTGTGGCCATTTGGGGAGTGAACCAGCAGATGAAAGATCTCTCTTTCTGCCTCTGACTCTCTGTAACTCTGCCTTTCAGATAAGTCAGTCTTTAAAAAATAAACTAAAATCCAAAGAAAATGTAACCAGCTACTTAGATAAAAGTAAAATTAGGCAACGATTGCCACAGATGATGAAATTAATCAAGTCTTCATGAAACTGTTCAGCCGAACACCTCATTTCATATTACAACTGTCTGGAACCCAAGGAAACTAACGCAGAACAGGAGACAACCAGCACTGAGTGACAAGGACAGAATTCTCCAGCTTCTCTTTCTAAGGAATGTTATTTCTAGGTTGACCACTTCCTAAAGGGCCTCCTTGCTGGGCTAGTGAACCACACAATCTAATACAGGAATACTTTCTCATAACATTTCTCTTGATGCTTTCAACAAACTGAAGCAAACAGAAGAGTATTACCCCCATTGCATAAATGAAGCTACGGTGAAAAAACACAAACTGGCATATCCAGAACGAGACATCTAGAAAAATGTCACAGCCGAATTTTTGTCTATCAATCCAGGCCCTCTTAAGGGAATTTCCATTAGGCTACACAGGGATATGTTCATCGCCTGAGAACACTCACAAGGTTGTCTACCATCAATTAAAAAGAAAAGCAAGCAAAAACCAGCATCTTTACACCCAACCAGAAGCAAATTTTAAACCATACAGTACTAAAAAAAAAAACTGGTTCTTAAAATTACAAGATTTAGTAAACCTTAAGTTACTGACATAGTTAACAGTACTTAAATTTATTTTAAAATACTTTTCAAATGATAAAATGTAAATACCTTCACTCCAAGATTGAAGAAGAAACGAAGAATATTCTTATCTGAAAATAAAATAATCACTCACTAAATTACATATTCACAAAGCTTGAACTTGTTCATCATCTTTAATCAATAGTTTTAACATTTCACCTACCAGAATTACTTCCTCTAACCTATTATGAAACATAGATAAAATCTAATAATCCAAAAACTAACTGTTAGTAATTCCAGGTTCAGTAGGTTTTTTTGATATTAATATCCAACTCCCAAAACAAATTTTGATTTTTATCTGATTAAAGCAATCTGAATAAAGCAAATTCAGGTGCTCACTGTATCTTTTTCAACTCTTCTTTGGAGCTTAAAAAATTATGAAAATGCAAGAATAATTAAATGCAAACCTTACTTATAAAAAACATTTGTAGAACATTAACAGTTAAGGTATTCACTTGCCATTAGGTAGTCACCATTTGATTCAAACCACCCATTAATGGATTTATCCACATAAATCCAGGTAAACAACATATAGGTAGTCATTACAATACTCTTTGAAGCTTTATAGAAATGAAGCAGGCAAAAGAGAGAGCAAGTGAATTTTAAAAGAATTGTTTAAACAAATAATAAATCATTGCAGATAGCATTTAATAATAGCTATGTATTATACCCAATCTTCATAATACAGGTAATACAGGTAGTTCAAAAAATCAAATCAGTACGTCAAAAAAGCAAAACAAAACTGAGAAAGTTCAACCATGTTTAGGAATCTAGTTGTGAATTTATAAGATCCTAATCCGAAACGGTTTCAAAGCTGTTTATGAAAAAATGACATGGGAGGGGAGCCACCACCAAGCATATAAAAATCATTTTCCAATAAAACCAAGATGAAATAGGAGTGGATGGCCATTAGCCTGCTGCCCTCCCCGAGTAATTTCCTTCTTTGGTCTTACCAGACCTTTGGTGGCTACTTCCATCTCGTCATTTCTCCCTAAACCTGTTGGTACTTGATAAATACAATCAATCAATTTGAACTTGGATAAGGAACTAACCTTTAGGCAAGTCCTCTCCAGTGTGACACAGTGAATAAGGTGGTGCAATGGCTCGATCTCCCTTTTCATTGTAAGGAAACCCAGGATACAGTGGGTCCTGGTAAAGGCTCAATGTCTGAGGCAAAGGCATCAAGGGCTGGTTAACTGCCTGTATTGACACAGGAACTGGAGAAGGTGTTAAATGAGCTTGGGATACAGCAGAATCAGGTCCAGTGGTCAGAGTCTGTGTCACCGATAAAACAGGAATTGGAGCAGGGACACCTACAAGGAGAAAGGAATCGAAAGCTACAAAAACATGAAAATAATAATTCTCCAGAAATGTGCTGACACTGAGTTACAAAAGAAAGGATGCTATACAACTGACACAGCTGGTAAAAGAGTGTGCCTATGTAGTTCAGCAATCTAAACAAGCCCTCTATGTAACAATCAGCCTCCTGAACACAGAGGAGGAAATGATCCCAGGAAACAAGCTTTGAGTCAGTATCTTCTAATTGAAGATCTTAAAAGTTTAAGTGTAAGACACGGGGTCTGGCCAGGGTTTGAACAAGGGCTCATAATGAACAGAATCCTGGGGAAAACATCAAATTGTGGCATCAGTTACTCCTGAGTGACCAAAGCACTCACTGGAGCTAACCAGCTCAAAACATCATGCCCCTAATTATGAGAACATTTCTCAAGGAAGACCTCCCAAACGTACCTGGCCCTCCCATGCTGGAAGCAGAGAAGCAGAGGCTCACAGAAAACTCTGCAAGCTCCAAGCATCTAACCCTACTCTGAGGTAAGCTTTCACTCAATAATCTGCACTCTCAGACTGTTATTGGTTGGTTAACTGGTTGGATTTTCTAAATCTTTCTCTAACCTGTTGGTCCAAAAGTTGTAGGTTCACTTGGCCAGGCTGGCACAGTGGCTGGTAAAGAAGGCACCGCAGGAGTTAGATGGACCTCTGGAGACACTAGAAGGGGAGCTGGATTTGACAGAGACACATGTTCTGCTGGCTTCTTCAAGAACAGAAGAGAGAAAACAAGAATCATTTTGCACAGATTTTAATCAACTCTGAGTTGCCTCCTTATACAAATAAAGATGGTCCTTCTGGTCTTACAAATAAAAACAAAAAAAAAATCTAAAAAAAACCATATAAACAGATTTACTCCTAACCAAGAGCTGCCCTTCAAAAGTCACAGAAGTCACTAGCAGAGCTAGCAAAAAGACAAAGTGCTTTTAAGGCAAGTGAGCAAAATCAATGAGACCATCTTGAAATTTCTGAGTTATTTTAAAAAGTTCTTCATACAAAGACACACCTTGTAACTATTATACAAGGATACTTCCACATTTGTGGAAACTGCAGTTAAAAATGGCTTTGGTGCAAAAAAAATTTGTAAACCCATGCTTTTTCATAATATGCATTTCCATAAACTTTCTGAAATACTTTATTTTCCTATTAAAATGAACAATATTCATTGAAAAGCATTTGTCATTTTCTACCCCTGTATAGACCAAGAACTAAAATTTCTGCTAAACTCAGGTTTCTTCATCATTAAATTTTATAAACTGGTGGTACTGTCTTCTACCTGGATATGAAATAATTGTTAAAGACATAGTCAACTCTTTGCAATGACTCCTTCAAAAACTTAATTTTCAAGCCAACTTACCACAAAGTACAAAGTATAAAGCTAATAAATACAAACTCATGCAAAATCAATCCACAAGAATGGCCAGGAAATGATGATTAGAAAACAACTTCTCAAAAACACTGAGAATGTTCTGGACTAACACCAATATCAGAATTACATGTAAATCATAACTGCTTCTAAACTGTAATGCTAGAATAATCTCCAATTCCCTATATAGATGGTTAGGTGTTTTGTTTTATAATGACCACATACAAAGGAAAAAACTCCAGAAGATAGTACATTCAATGGTCAATTGCAACAATCCACTTACTTGTTCTGCAGGAGATGGGCACTCTAATTTCTTTGACTTCAATGGTGATGAAACTCTTGCACATCTATCATCACTAATATTCTTTAGAAGCAAAAAGAACCAACAGAGCTTTATTTTTCTTTCCAAAAAATCACATTCTGGGTTAACTGTGGTTTCCTTTACAACTCACCCTACCTGCACCTGACAGAATTCTCTCATAAGAATTTTTTCCAACGTGTCTATCTTCCATAGGTAGATTGACTTTGTCAGCGTAATTTTATCATAGCAAATCACTAGGCAGTTTTTTATTAAAGGCATAATTTCAAGCAGCACTATCTTCTTTAAAAATAGCAATCTATAATATTATACTGCATGACAGAGAGTAAAAGGTGTTTTCTAACAACTCAAATTGGGCATCCTAATAATGTACCACACAGAAATGGTCATGAGGCAGATATATGGCTCTGGGGTTAAGCCACCACTTGGGATTCCAACATCCCATATTAGAGTGCCTAGGTTATAGTCCCAGCTCAGCTCCTGATTCTAGCTTCCTGCTCATGTGTACCATGGGAGGCAGTAGATGATAGCTCAAGTATATGGGTCCCTCACCCATGTGGGAGTCCTATATGGAGTTCTGGGCACCTGGCTCAGTCCCAACTATTACTGGGGGAATTAATCAGCAGACTGGAGACTTTTTTCTTTTTATGTAGCACCTTTCGAATAAAATGAAAATAAGCAACTTAAAAAAAAAATCAGTTTGTGGGGCCAGTGCTGCGGCATAGCAAGTAAAGCCGCCGCCTGCAGTTCTGGCATCCCATATGGGTGCTGGTTCAAGTGTTGGCTGCCCACTTCCAATCCAGCTCTCTGCTATGGCCTGGAAAAGTAGTAGAAGATGGCCCAAGTGCTTGGGCCACTACACCCACACGGGAGACCCAGAAGAGACTCCTGGCTCCTGATCAGCCCAGCTCTGGCTGCTGGCAGCCATTTGGGGAGTAAACCACCGGTTCTAAGATCTCTCCTTCCCTCTCTCTCTCTCTCTCTCTGCCTCTGCAACTCTGCAACTCTTTCAAATAAACAAATCTCTCTTTAAAAAAAAAAAAAAAAAAAAAAAAAAAGTTTGTGAGTGACCTTTCAAGCTCTATCACCTCTGTCCTATTTTTCTACTTCCCTAATACATAGTTACAAAACGGTGAGATCATTTCCATCTGCTCCTTCCACTTCTTCCCATTACATCATCAGTAGCAGGGGAAAAGATCAGTACTTAAAATTTTTACCTCTAATGTACTTGGTTCAGGTTTTTTATCCAAGTGAGTAGATCCATGGACAGAGTCTATAACAGACCACACACACAAAAAAAGCATCACCTCCAGTTTTGAGCACAGAACAAAGAACAAAATTCAAAGATGAAGCCAAAGCACAATTTGAACCCATGTTTAGTCAATGAAAAAGTTTTTAGAGTAACGCTTAACATGCTTTAGGCTGATTCATTGCTTATCTGTGATGGTCCAATATGTGACACTGGATATACTGCTTAACAATTTTAAGTGTTCTCTCTCCAATACAGTAGTATCCCTATTCATGGGGAAAACAGGCTAAGACACCAGGTAATATCAAACCCTGTATATGTGCACTATGCTTTCCCTATACATACAAGCATTCCTAGGATAAAGCTTAATTTACACATTGAAGCACAGTAAAAGATTAGTAATAGCTAAGATTAATAATTAATAACCATATTGTAGTAACAGTTATATGAAAGTGGTTCTCTCTCTCAAAATATCTTACTTGGACCTTTTCATTTAAAAGGAGATCCTGATGGCTTTTCTTTGTCATATCTGAACCACCAGCATAATTCCTCTTGTGCTTTGGTGCAATTACCAAGTAAACACAAGTACTACAATACTGAGACAGTGATTAACAGGCAAGCAGCATATACAACAGATACGCTGGACCCAGAAATGATTCACACCCTGGGTGGGACAAGGTACCATGAAATTTCATCACACTTCACTATGCAGAATGGGACACATTTTTTAACTTACGAATTGTTTATCTCTGAAATTTTCCATTTAATATTTTTGACAACAGTTGACTGCAGGTAACTGAAACTGTAGATGAGGGAGGGTGTTCTTGGATAAGATTTCATACCAGACAGATCCCTAACACCTGCTTTCAAATTATAATTATAATACCTTTGTCCTTCCGTTCTTCTGTGTCCATTCTCCGTCTGTTTCCTTTTCTATCACTTCCGTGGGATGATTTTCTCTGGACACATGGGTTGCTACTTTGAGAAGCTGATGTACTGACTGATGACATCTTACAATGAAAAAAACCCAACACTTTGTGTTAAAGATCTATCCACAAATAGATGAGCAAAAGTCCTTTAAATAATCTTACTCTTTATACTTCTAACTAAAAATCATAAAACCCATAGCCGTATATTTTCATACTTCTTATACTACAAAACAGGATATTCTAGTGTCCAAATTTAATTATATATAATCTACATTAAAAGTCTAATTACCAACTCCCAAGTATTAGGGGGTCACACCTTTATCCTAAATTAGTCAGATATTTTCACATCCCCATTTCAGAAAGCCACATTGACTAAGCGTTCATGTTACAACCTACACTCTTCACAAATCACAGCATTACCTGTACCAACCGTCTAAAGTCACTGCAGAGGTACATTTCTTTGTGGATAGGAATAAACATAAATGCCAATTAACAATTCTTTATCATAGAAAGTCCACTGCCTGTCAGGAAATCACCTAAGCTCTACATGAGATCCAACCTTCTAAACTGTGAAACAAAGGGACCATAGTAAGTCATGGTTTTAAGCTGAATTACAGCTGAAGGTTTCGGGTTTCAATTCTAGTACTCAAAGTAAATGTTTCACATAGCTAACCAGGAAAATGCTAGCCTTCTCTTTCAGGAATTTTTCCAGAAAATACACCTGAATCACTACCAAATTTAATACTAAATCCAAATCACTAAGTAAAAATTGTGACTATTGAGAACACACTTAACAATTTAAAAAACTTACTACCTGTCCCCACATTTTAATAATTGTACTTTTATCATCCACTAACTGAAAAAAAGGTTATAGTATAAGCATAAAGGATTGGTAGTTATTAAATTTTATGGAAAATTTACATACAGGATATGACATAAAGGTACTTTACACACAGACAACACCAATTCACATATGAATTTGGGTACCACTTCCAGTAATTCCTAAATACAATCCCCTGTGCCAGACTGAACTACAATTCCAGACCAGCTGCTTTCAACTAAATTATTCCTTAGGCCTCTAAGGAATCCCACAATCAAAACAAAGAGAATTGAGCATGGGAGGGTTTAATGTCTTATAGTGGGTAGCCTCCTATTTTGTTTGTTAATCTACTGTTACCATTCAGGACCATAAGTCAATTGGGTACCACTTACCAAGACTTTAAAGACCAAAGGCACAGGGTTCTCAGCACCAACAATGAACTAGTTATCTCTTTTAGTAGCTGTCTACAAACCCTCCTCACAGAATACACACACTCCATTTTACATAAGAATAGTTTCCCTTCTCACTCCCCTGGAGGTAGAGACCACTCCTTTCTGTCATATACAAGACAGCAAAGACAAAGAAACAGGGTTACACATGCTACCACCTCTAACAGTAATCAGTCTGAAAGACTCTCCCTGTATGTATGAGGCACTAGGTAGGTGTAATAAACAGTAAAAAGTCTTCTGATTTTATAGATATATCTTATAAAGTATAAGTGAATGATGAACCTCTATGCACATGACTTTTGCTGGCAAGTTAAACATTTTAGTTCAAAAGATAGCACTAAACTGCAAGTGAGAAAACCGATAAACTTGCTTCAAATGTCATAAACATTTTAGCATTAAAGCTACACTTCACATTCCACATGTAAAATGTAAAACCCAGGGAAAGCTACATTATCTCTAAGGTATCCTTCAGTTCCAAAATTAGCTCACCATTACACACTATGGTTTAACATAGAAACTGTAACAAAGGAGACTTCTAAACACAACTTTTTAAAAATCTCTTATACATACGGAAAGGGCTGGGAAAGCCTGTTCATCTCTGTTCTGAATCTCATAAAGTAAACGAGATTCTTCTATGGCTTGCTTCTCTCTGCGTTCTTCAGGGGAGAGGCCAAAATAGTGAGATTCTCTATTCGTGTGATCAAAATCCTCAGCTCTCTCACGATCAGGTTTTCTGTCAAATAAAACATTTTTGTCAGAAAAAAAAATGCTGAGGACTAAAATGATGTTCTACAATATAAACATTTGGATAATTCAACCACACTAAGACATTTTAAAACTTCTGGCAGCAGAGTTAATAAATGTTTAGCAAATGGAAACTCCTGTAGCATTATGTTACCTTACAGAATCAAGAAGACAAACTTTAATGGGAAAGTGGGGTCGGGAATGAAGGCACTAACAATTCTATTCCTACCACATCTAGCAGTTCTACAATATTAGGAAATGAAAATCCAAAACCTGTAAGAAAAACATGTTGTCACAGGACAAACAGAAACAATCTTCCTCAAAAGAGGAGGGACACTGTGACACCACCTGATTCTCTTACCTCTGGAATAAAGACTAGCGATGCAATGTCCTTGAGTGACCTTATTTATACTCAATTCTAATGTCAAAAGAGCAGATATCAAACCCAATGGCAGTGAGGGATAACTGACAGAGAATATCTGGATGTACGTAATCTTAGGCCAGTAGTAATACCTAGTAGTAAAAGACTCCAAAGAACACTCATCAAGCGTCAAGAGTTTTCTGGAAAATCACCACCACCTTACTGTCTCTTACCATCCAAAACAAGGATTGGTACTGTGTAGTTTTCATCTTCTCCTCACCTAGCACACAGCACCAGCTTCCATTCTCACTTAGCTTGAACATTTCACCTAGCTTGAACAGAAATGTTCAGTAATATTCTTGCATAGCCATACTAATAAAAGCATATGGCAATCCAGTATTTTGCTTTCTCCAAAGAAAGAGACATTATCAGTGAGGAAAAAATGAAAAAGATATAAGGATCTCATAACCATCTTTACAGTTTTCTGTTATTCTATTATCAGAAGACTTCAAACCAGAGATGTTAAACATTAGAAGCAAAGATGAATTCTAATGGTCTTAAATAAATTAGGATTGTTAAAAATAAAATTCTAAATGTTAAGTAGAATTAAAATCTAACTATAAGTATTCAATAATCACAGCTTGTAAATTTTTTTAAAAGATTTATTTTATTTATTAGAAAGACAGTTACAGAGAGAGGTAGTGAGAGAAGAGAGAGGTCTTCCATCTGCTGGTTCACTCCCCAGATGACCGCAATGGCCAGTGCTGCACTGATCTAAAGCCAGGAGCCAGGAGCTTCTTCCAGGTCTCACAAGTGGGTGCAGGGGCCCAAGGACTTGGGCCATCTTCTACTACTATCCCAGGCCATAGCAGAGAACTGGATTGGAAGAGGAGCCGGGACTAGTGTCGCTCCCCCTCTTCGTGGAGGAGCAACACAGGACCCTGCGCTGTTCTTTCGTCTGCTCGGCCCTCCCCGGGTTTGCTGCTGGTTCTTCCCGGGTTGGCTACTGTCCCTTCCACCTCCGTGGAAGGGCAGTTCCCCCTGGCCACATTCCCCACTTCCGCAGGGGAGCGGCACACCGCCGGCCGGCTCTCTCGGGGGCTGCACAGGTGTTCCTTCAGCTAGATGTTCCCCTTAGATGTTCCTCTTAGATGTTCCTCTTAGATGTTCCTGATGCATGCCGTCTCTCTCCTTTATAGTCCTCCTCCGCCAATCCCAACTCGGCTGCCCACACGCCGAGTACGCTGCTCTCCTCCAATCAGGAGCAAGTCCTACAGTTTATTGGCTGAACTGGAGGCAGCTGTGCAGAAGCTGTTTTCTTCTCTCCCAGCGCCATATTGTGGGAGAGCAGATGCATAGAATAAGTCTTAATTCCAGTAACAGTATAGTCCGAGTTGCTCCCCACAACTAGAACCACACTCATATGGGATGCTGGTACCACAGCACCGGCCCCATAAATTTATTTTGATATATTAGTATGGGGCTGGAGCTGTGGCATAGCAGGTAAAGCCACCACCTGCAGTGCCAGTATCCCATATGGGCTCCAGTTCAAGTCTCAGCTGCTCCACTTCTGATCCAGCTCTCAGCTATGGCCTGGGGAAGCAGTACAAGATGGCCCAAGTGCTTGGGGCCCTGCACCCGTTTGGGAGACCCAGAAGAAGCTCCTGGCTCCTGGTTTCAGATTGGCGCAGCTCCAGCCATTGCAGCCAATTGGAGAGTGAACGAGAGGATGGAAGACTTCCCCATCTTCCCCCCTCACCTCTCCTTCTCTCTTTGTGTAACTCTTTTACTTTTTTTTTCTTTTTTTTTTTTTGACAGGCAGAGTGGACAGTGAGAGAGAGAGGCAGAGAGAAAGGTCTTCCTTTTGCCATTGGTTCACCCTCCAATGGCCGCGTGGCCAGCGCGCTGTGGCTGGCGCACCGCGCTGATCCGATGGCAGGAGCCAGGTAGTTATCCTGTCTCCCATGGGGTGCAGGGCCCAAGTACCTGGGCCATCCTCCACTGCACTCCCTGGCCACAGCAGAGAGCTTGCCTGGAAGAGGGGCAACCGGGACAGAATCCGGCGCCCCAACCAGGACTAGAACCCGGTGTGCTGGCGCTGCAAGGTGGAGGATTAGCTTAGTGAGCTGCAGCACCAGCTTGCCTTTCAAATAAATAAATCTTAAAAAAAAAAAAAAAAAAAAAAAAAGGTTTAAAGAAAATATACTAGTAATATTTGCTTTCACACACAATGGAGAAGGCATTCTAACTGCTAATACCATATGATTGCTATGGAATCCATTATAATGTCAAAATTTTCTAAAAGTCTCATATCTATGTGTTACCCATCTTGTCACATACCGAAAGTGTTTGTATACAGCAAGTAATACACAGCTAACACATAAAAAAGAAAAACAGGGACAGGCACTGTGACGCAGTGGGTTAACGCCCTGGCCTGAAGCGCCGGCATCCCATATGGGCACTGCTCCACTTCCGATCCAGCTCTCTGCTATGGCCTGTGAAAGCAGAAGATGGCCCAAGTCCTTGGGCCCCTGCACCCGCGTGGGAAGACCTGGAAGAAGCTCCTGGCTTTGGATCGGTGTAGCTCTGGCCGTTGTGCTCATCTGGGGAGTGAACCAGCGGATGGAAGACCTCTCTTTCTGTCTCTACCTCTCTAACTCTTTCAAATAAATAAAATAAATCTTCAAAAAAAAAAAAAAAAAAGAGAAAAAGATCCTAATAATACAAAGATACTTGTCTGCAGAATAGATTTAAAGTACTTTAAATTTGAAACATCAGTAGACAGAAGCATTCTACCAAAGCCTCAAAGACTGCAGTCAACACCAGAAACACTGGTTAAAAAATCAGTTTGTGGGCCAGCGCCGCGGCTCAACAGGCTAATCCTCTACCTACAGCGCCGGCACCCGGGATTCTAGTCCCGGTCGGGGCGCTGGATTCTGTCCCGGCTGCCCCTCATCCAGTCCAGCTCTCTGCTGTGGCCCGGGAGCGCAGTGGAGGATGGCCCAAGTGCTTGGGTCCTGCACCCGCATGGGAGACCAGGAGAAGCACCTGGCTCCTGGTTTCGGATCAGCACAGTGCGCCGGCCACAGCGGCCATTGAGGGGTGAACCAACGGAAAAGGAAGACCTTTCTCTCTGTCTCTCTCTTACTGTCCACTCTGCCTGTCAAAAAAATTTAAAAAAAAAATCAGTTTGTGATAAACACATGACTATTTAAATTAGCAATTTAAATAGCAAATTGGTATTTTTTTTTTCAATCTTCAAGACAGGGACAGGAAGTTAAAGATACTTCTTGGAACACTCATATTCCCTATTGGCTATGTGGCTTCCAATTCAGTTTCTTTCTAATGCACACCCTGGAAGTCAGTAGGTTATGGCTCCAGTACTTGGGTCCCTGTTACCCACAAGGGAAATTTAGATTTGAGTGCCTGGCTCCACAAAACGGCCTGGCCCAGCCCTGGCTATTAGGAGCATTAAGGGAATAAACCTGCAGACAAAATTTGTCTCTGTCATCTCTCTCCCCCCATCTTTCAAATAAAATGAAAAATAAATTCTAAAATTGTTTTTCTATTTAAAACAGTAAAAAGTATCCTTGTGATCAAGGGGAAAAAATCCTTTTCCAGTCTATCAAAAAACAAAAATTTTAATAAAGAAAAATCGTCTTGTTCCCTGTAAGCTTCCTCCACATCCTTTATAGTTTCAACGGTTAATATTCAAAATAAGTTTATCTGTTAAGTGCTGTGTCTGCACTGAGTAGGTTACATCAGCTGGTAGTGGAGTCTGGTCATCGTGCAAACAACAGACATTAGCCATAATTAGCTGACTAGTCGCACAGATTCTCTTTGGGAGATGTGATTTACCATGGGCCCCAAGTATCCACATAAAGCATTGCTGCATATTCCAAGAATACAAGCCTCTGATCACTGGTTACCCAATTATTCCTCAGGGTGTGTGTGAAATGAACACCCTGGAGGGATAAGGCATATCCTCCTCCCAGCTAATTTTTTATCATTTATCCTTACTGGAACTTCTGAACAATGTGTAAGCATCCATGCAAAGCCATAAAAGAGTCTATTGATAGTGAATACCTCAACAGAAGGAAACTAGGTTACTGGGAAAAACCAGATAGGAAACAGACTTTAAACAGAATAAACAGCCTTTAAATGTTATAAACTCATCTCATATCCCTTTAAAACATGCAATGCATTGAAGTATTAATATCAATAAATTGAATTTATCTTCTAAAAAAGATATGTTCAGGGGCTGCCACTGTGGCACAGCAAGTCAAGCTGCTGCCTGTAATGCCAGCATCCCATGAGAGCTGGTTCAAATCCTAGCTACTCCAGTTCTGATCCAGTTCCCTGCTGATGAGCCTGGCAAAGCAGTGGAGAAATGTCCCCAAGTTCCTGTACTTTTCCCAGACACTTGAGAAACCCAGTTGAAGTTCCATATTCCTGGCTTCACCCTGGTCCAGCCTTAGCCATTATTGCCATTGGGAAAGTGAACCAGTAGATGAATAGTCTCTGTCTCTGACTCTGCCTTTCAAATAAATAAATCTTTAAAAAAAAAAAAAAAAGATATGTTCTGGTACATTCAAATACAAGGTCTTCCTGGACACTCGAAGTAAGATGAGGTCATACCAGACAGAGTATGAACAAAACCCATATGACTATTGTTCTTATGAGACCCAGACATAAATGCACACAGACAATACCAGGTGATGATGGAAACAATGAATTAAGTGATACACCTATAAGCTAAAGAATACCAAGGCCTGCACATAGCACCAAAAGTAGGAGAGGAATGGAAGATTCTCCCCTAAAGTCTTCAGAAATAGAACAGGCCTACCAACAACCTGATTTCACTGCAAGCCTCCAAACTGTCAGAGAATAAATATCAGTTGTTTCCAACTAACCAGTAAGTGAGGCTTTGTTACAACCACCCCCGGAAACTAAAACAATATTGGTAAGTTCTTGTCAGACCAAGAACTGAAATCTTTGTCTTAAAGATGCTATTCACGGCCGGCGCCGCGGCTCACTAGGCTAATCCTCTGCCTTGCGGCGCCGGCACACCGGGTTCTAGTCCCGGTCAGGGCACCGGATTCTGTCCCGGTTGCCCCTCTTCCAGGCCAGCTCTCTGCTGTGGCCAGGGAGTGCAGTGGAGGATGGCCCAGGTGCTTGGGCCCTGCACCCCATGGGAGACCAGGAAAAGCACCTGGCTCCTGGCTCCTGCCATCGGATCAGCGCGGTGCGCTGGCCGCAGCGCGCCGACCGCGGCGGCCATTGGAGGGTGAACCAACGGCAAGGGAAGACCTTTCTCTCTGTCTCTCTCTGTCACTGTCCACTCTGCCTGTCAAAAAAAATAAAAAATAAATAAAAAATAAATAAAAAAAAAGATGCTATTCACAACATCTTTAATGGCAAAATGTTAAGTGCATTTCCAGGGAATGCCCAAATATGGAAAATAATATAAACAAACATCAGAGCATGTCAAGCACGTACACTGATGATAGAGTTGTTATGGCAACTGAGGAGAGAAGCGCTTGGACAGAGAAGGTTCCAGCAGCCATTCCATGTTTGCATAAAGACAAGTCAACCTCAAATACAAGCTCTCAGCCAAAGTTGCTCCAGAGAGCTGTGACTACCTACTCAGCAAAATGGCAAATTAGGGAAAAATTAAAATTCACCCAGCACAGGAAAAACATGACCCTGAATTTCATCTGTCTACAGTTATTTAGTCAGAATGCTGATACTCATAATTACATAACCCTAAAATCTGTACCCCATAGTATTTAGAAAAATTACCATAAATAATCAAAACTCATCAGAACAAAGTAAACTAATAATTTCAGTTGGTTTGATTTTACAAATGACAGTATCTGGGACTGGCATTGAGGCACAGCAAGTCACACAGCAGCCAAGGCATCCCATATGGGAAGCTGGTTCAACTTCTGGCTGCTCTTTTTTTTTTTTTTTTTTTTGACAGAGTTAGACAATGAGAGAGAGAAACAGAGAGAAAGGTCTTCCTTCTGTTGGTTCACTCCCCAAATGGCCGCTACGGCCGGAGCTATGCCGATCTAAAGCCAGGAGGCTAGTCTCCCACGCGGTGCAGGCACCCAAGCACTTGGGCCATCCTCCACTGCCCTCCAGGGCCACAGCAGAGAGCTGGACTGGAAGAGGAGCAGCTGGTACTAGAACCCGGTGCCCATATGAGATGCCAGCACCATAGGCGGAGGATTAGCCAACTGAGCCACAGTGCCGGCCCCTGCTCCACTTCTGATCCAGTTCCCTGTTAATGATGCACCTGGGAAAGCAGCCCAAGTTGCTGTGCCCCAGCACCCATGTGAGAGACTAGGATGAGGCTCCTGGCTTTGGCATGGCCCAGCCCTGGCTACTGTGGCCACTTGGGGAGTGAACCAGCAGATGGTCACCAGAAAATACTAAGTGCCAGAGTAAAATGTGGTTATAAGAGTATCTCCTGGGACTAGCACTGTGGCATAGAGGGTAAAGCCGCCGCTTGCAGTGCTAGCATCCCATGTGGGTGCTAGATTGAGTCCTGGCTGCTCCACTTCTAAGCTAACTCTCTGCTATGGCCTAGGAAAGCATTAGAAGATGGCCCCACTCCTTGGCCCCTGCACCCTCGTAGGAGACCCAGAAGAAGCTCCTGGCTTCAGATCAGCGCAGCTCCGACCATTGCGGCCAACTGGGGAGTGAACCAGCAGACGGGAAGACCTTTCTCTTTCTGCTTCTGCCTTTCTATAACTCTGCCTTTCAAATAAATAAACAAATTACTCACACAGCATTTCACCAGTGATATATTTAATAGTATGATATAGACAAGTACTTGAACAAAAAGTTTTAACTATTTAAATGCACAGAATGTGACCAATGTAACAATGGCCTCTCAGTTTCCACTTAGCTTGCTGAATTCAGGAAGTTACCTCATGATCTGTGAAGGTGTCCTGGCAAGATTTTTGTGTTCACTGGAGGATTTCTGAGACTGTGCCCCTGAAGAGAATGCATGTTGTCTTATTCCCAAAGGATGCTGGAGCCGAGGAGGTAGTACTGATGGGGCTTTTATTGGCTTGCTTGGATTCTTTGGCCCTCTGTAATCCATTTCTGTGACAAGAACCCAAAAATACCTCACAATTTTCCTATTACAAACAACTCCAAGCATCATCATCCCAATCTCACAGAAATGGTAACTTGATATACTCCTACCAGAATGAAAATTTTGTCCCGAAGTAGAAGGTTTTTTCATCTTCTTTCCTGACACTGTGCTCCAGCTTTCTGGGGGAGGTGGTTTGAGGGTCTTCACAGCATGTCTTCAGAGGAAAGTAACAGACTTGTAACAATGTAAAACACTCCTACTAAGAGTACTTACTATGCTGTATACATACTTCATTTTTAAGTTATGTAACAATTCTCAGCTTTAGTTTTCGCACTGAAAACAAATTATGAGTTAAGCACAAACAGCATTTCTGTTTCCAGACACAATTCTAATCAAGTAAAATAACAAAAAGCAAAAGCAAAAGCATATTTTCTGGGGCTGGCATTGTGGCTTAGTGGGTTAAGCCTCTGCCTGTGGCAATAGCATCCCCCTATATGGGCACCAGTTCTAGACCCGGCTGCTCCTCTTCTGATCCAGTTCTCTGCTCGTGGCCTGGGAAAGCAGTAGAAGACAGCCCAGTTGCTTGGCCCCTGCACCCACATGAGACACCTAGATGAAGTTGCTGGCTCCTGGCTTCAGTTCAGCTCAGCTCAGCTCCGGCCGTTTGTGGCCATTTGGGAAGTGAACGAGTGCATGGAAGACCTTTCTCTGTCTCTCCCTCTGTCTACAACTCTACCTCTCAAATAAATAAAATCAGGGCCGGCGCCGCGGCTCACTAGGCTAATCCTCCGCCTTGCGGCGGCAGCACACCAGGTTCTAGTCCTGGTTGGGGCGCCAGATTCTGTCCCGGTTGCCCCTCTTCCAGGCCAGCTCTCTGCTGTGGCCAGGGAGTGCAGTGGAGGATGGCCCAAGTGCTTGGGCCCTGCACCCCATGGGAGACCAGGAGAAGCACCTGGCTCCGGCCATCAGATCAGTGCGGTGCGCCGGCCGTGGCGGCCATTGGAGGGTGAACCAACGGCAAAAGGAAGACCTTTCTCTCTGCCTCTCTCACTGTCCACTCTGCCTGTCAAAAAAAAAAAAAAAAAAAAAAGATCTAAACAAAACATGTTATGACTGTTATTCTTCTACATCTAACAATTCTGTAGTTATGGTGCTGTTAGTTGTTAAAGCCAAGTGCTGAATACATTAGGTATGTTCGATATTTTTCAGTATTAAGGTCTTAAGTATGATTTATTACCTTTTTCTCTAATAAAAGCAGAAACAACTGAAACAAGAGGTAATCTAAAACAACACTGTGTAACAGCAACTCAGTAATACTTACTATTCTGACAAATGTTACCGAGTACTAACTGCATTGCCATGCAGCACTAAATCAAATCAGAAATGAAAACAGGTCCCTGTTTTCTGTAGTTCAACTTCACAATCCAGTCATGACACATTTTAAACAAATAGCCACGAAACACGTATTCTCAAAATCTGCTAAAATGCAAAATTTACAAAATCTGAACTGAAGCTACTTTTCTAAATATCTGAATGAACATGCTTCCTGCACATGGGGAATATCTTCCACTGAATTTGCAAACATACACAGGGCCATTTAGAAAGGATTCTCATGATTCCATTAGGCAGAAAAAACGGCAGGTAACTGCCTTAGCTGAAAAAGTAGTACATACTTTTTTCCCAATTCTTCAACCAAAACTGGTCCATTCTCAGAGTGAACTCCTTGAATATCTGCATTAGGAAATTTTCCATTGTGATCCAACCTAACCTGTTGAACAATTCCAGAAATAAAAATCAGTCATCTGCTTCCTGTGCATTAGTAATTACCTTTTAAATGTTAACGATCTTCAATTAAAGAGAAAATATATAGTTATTGATAAAAACAATCTAAGTTCAAAGGATGTACAATAAAATTTGTCTCCCTAACCTTCAGATACTACCTAGAAAAAAAAAAAAGAAACAAGTTTCTTGTTTATCCTTTCAAAATTTCCCATTATTGTTTGTCTAAACAGTTTGAAATAGGAACAGAATCTATTAAGGCCCCAAGCAAGAGATGAAAGAGAACCAGCATGTCCTGTTTTCGGAACCACACACCTCAAGCAGGCCATGCTTTCCCACTTACCAGCAGTATGACCATGGACAATTTTTTTTTACCATGTTTCACTTTGCTCACATGCAAATTGGAGCTAGTAACTGTAGATAAGGAAATGGAAGGTACATATGGTACATATAAAGGATGCCTACGTTCACACAGCAACCACCCTATCAATGGGAACAACTATAAATTGCTATTATGTTCCTATTATTCTGATTTAAAATGTATAACTGTGATCAATTTTCTCCTGAAAAATGGACCAACTGTAACATACAATTGGTTTTACCCAATTTTAAACAGTGACAAGAATAAACCTTAAGGCTTCTTCCTACTGTCAGGCTATATACACTAAATGGTGAACCTACCAATCACAACACTACAAGTGTAACACACACAGCACTGCTTTAAGCAACCTTTTATCAGTAGTATCCTCAAGCTACATTTCAATCAAAAACAATCACAACCAGATGCCTTTCTCTCATTAAAGTTTCACAACACAAAAAAAGATATTTCTTAAGTTAATCTTATCTTACATACTTAATTTCAGTAAACAAATGCCATCTTTGAGTCATCTCAGTTTCTGCTTTACCATCCACTTCACCAATAGCATCTATCTACTTTACGTGATTCTAGTCAGATACTTTTCATAAAAACCAATCATAAAATTAATCAGTGTTTTCTCCACAAGTCAAGAAGGAATGCTTGTCAAAGGCTGTTCGAACGCAGTTTTATTTTAAAGATTCCAATTTTCAATGCAAGGAGTTGTGATTTTGGAAATTATCCTTTGATAATTTTGTTATGCGAAATGGTTTCTACGGACTTTGGAGAAGGATGCTTCCTGTGAGTTCTCAGCTGAGCATTTCTTTCAGATCCAATTTCACAGGGTCCCTCCCCCTGAAAACTAACTTTTAAACATTATGACCCATGATTAAATTGTTAGGTTATTTTTCGTTAGAACCAAGACACAAAATTAAATAATTATTTTTAAAAAAGGGTAGTTTTATTAAACACCTGGGACCAGCATTGTGGCATAGTGGATTAAGCCACACCTGCAACACTGGCATCTCATCTGAGGCACCAGTTCAATTCCAGGATGCTCCACTTCCAATCCAGCTCCCTGCTAATGTGCCTGAGAAGGCAGCAGGGAATAGCCCAAATGCTTGGGGCCCTGAACTCACATGGGAGACCCAGAAGAAGCTCCTGGCTTCAGCTTACCCCAGCTGCAGCTATTGCAGACATTTGGGAAATGGAACAGCAGATGGATAATCTCATTCTCTCCCTCTATGTATCTCTACCTTTCAAATAAATAAATACTTTTTTATGAAAATAAACTTCCACATAGCATTTTTGTCTATGTGTGGATTTTTATTTTTGAAACAGAAGCATTTTTTCCATTAACAAAAAAAGAGACTTTATAAATTATCTTATCCAGGGTCTCTCCAGGCTGAGCATTACTGACAGGACTGATTAATACTGTTAGGGCAGGCAGAGATAGTAAGGAATGGCTGTCCTTTGCACTGTAGGATGTGTACCTACATCTGTGGCCACTACCCACTGGATGCCAATAGCAGCCCACCAGGTATGACACTGCTAATGATCCAGGGATGGAAAGGGGCCAAAATCATCCAGGCTGTGGAAAGAGCAATATAATCTAACTTTTCCCTTCAACAATCCAGCATAGCAGCTTATTCAAAACAAAAAGCCAAACTCCTCTTAATGGTCACTCTCCTTCCTCAGTCCAACACAAAAATGCACGCATGTACCATTCATAGAAAGTCTGAATCAATTTCAATTATTTGACAACTATAATGAAAATATCGAACATCTAAAATGTTGTTACTTCCTTGAAATAATACCAAAGACTGAATTGCATTTTTAAGATCATATAATGGATACAATGGTTTTAGACTCACACAAGCTTCTAGCAATATATTGAAATGTGTACCTTTCTCTCTGTCTCTCTCACTAACTCCATCTGTCAAATAATAATAATAATAAAAAATTTAAAAAGGGAGGGGTCAGTGCCATGACTCACTAGGTTAATCCTCCGCTTATGGCGGCGGCATCTCAAATGGGTGCCGGGTTCTAGTCCCGGTTGCTCCTCATCCAGTCCAAGCTCTCTGCTGTGGCCCAGGAGGGCAGTGGAGGATGGCCCAGGTGCTCGGGCGCCTGTACCCGCATAGAAGACCAGGAAGAGGCACCTGGCTCCTGGCTTCGGATTGGCGCAGCTCCGGCCGTTGTAGCCATTTGGGTAGTGAACCAACGGAAGGCAGACCTTTCTCTCTCTCACTGTCTAACTCTTATCTGTAAAAATAATACTAGTAATTAAAAAATTAAAAAGAAATGTGTCAAAAAGCTACTGCTTGAATGCCCCTGCACCCGCATGGGAGACTGGGAGGAAACACCTGGTTCCTAGCTTCGGATCGGTGGAGCTCCGGCCTTTGTGGTCACTTGGGGAATGAACCAATGGAAGGAAGACTTTTCTCTCTGAACCTCTCTCTCTCTGTAACTCTGTCAAATAAATAAATTCTTAAAAAAAAAAAAAAAAAAAAAAAAAGCTACTGCTTGAAGTCTATTTTTAAAAGACAAAGGCAAAGAGGGCGAGTGGGGAGGCAGGCGTGCAGAAATAGATTTTCCACCCACAGGCTCACTTCCCAAATGGCCACTACAATCAGGGTTGTGCCAGGCTGAAGCCAGTTAGCTCCATCACAGTCTTCTACATGGGTGGCAGGGGTCCATGTACCTGGGTCTCCATCCACTTCCCAAGCCATTAACAAGGAGCTGGATCAGAAGTGGAGCAGCCAGGACTCAAACTGGCATTCTTAAATGGGATCACATTAACCTGCTGTGCCACAACATGGCCTGCTTGTAACCTGTTAAAATATATACATTCTCAGGAGTGGGCATTTGGCCTAGCAGTTAAAGACACAAGTTGGGATGCCTACATGCCTGGGTTCAAAAGTCAGCTCCACTACTAATCCCAACTTCCCACTAATGCACAGCCTGAGAGGCAGGTGATGGCACACTTTAACCATGTTGGGGACCTGGACTGAATTCTCCACTCCCAGCTTTATCTTGGCCCAATCCCAGCCAGCCACTGAAGGAATTTGCAGAGTGAACCACAGGATGGGAGCTCACTCTCACTGTTTTTGAAAAGATAAATACATTATGAAATGTCAAATTACCAACACATTCAGATATTTTCTGGTTCCTATCAGAAAAAATAAGATCAAGTAAACTCTTTTCTCCTTTTACACAAATCACTTACTTGGCATTTCTCTCCAACTTCATATTGTAAACCAGCAGCAATGGAATAATCACGCTTTTGTTGAGCTATAAAAAAAAAAAAAATCAGCATAATATAAAGTTGGCTTTCAAGAGCAACAAAGCAAATTTACGAAAACTCAAGATTTTTCATTCACCTTGTTTAGACTTCAGCCAAATTTCATATTCCACATTTCTGTAGACTGCTGGATTGAGTGACTTAAGAACCTTTCTAGATAAGGGAAGGCTAGTAGAATTCCCATTGTTCTTCAAGTGCTAAACAAAGTCAGGAAGGCCAATCAACAGAGAAATACTTTTAAAACATTTTTGTTTGAGACACACATATAAGAGTAAAATCAAATGAAAAAACAAAACTTTGAAAACTTATGAAGTTGTCAATGAATTTTTTACCTGATGATCCTGACTCTACTGAAAATGTACCAGAAAAAAATAGGAAGACTATAATGTCATATCCCTTCTTATACTAATGAACTAGTTAAAACCATTTTTAAAAAATACCTCATCGCCTGACAAAGGTTTAAATCCATTCACATCATTAGCAGTTTTCCTCCTGCAAAGGAAAAAATATAACCATCAGTAAAAGCAGAAAAAATAAATATGGTATGTAATTAAATTCTAAATCTCTAAAGTCAGCTTTATTTCAAAAAGTCAAGAGATTTACTCCAGTGAGTTTTAGTATAGGTATACATAATAGATAATAATAAATAATACATATGTATATCAAAATAGAAGAAGTTTCTGGCCGGCGCCGCAGCTCACTAGGCTAATCCTCCGCCTTGCGGCGCCGGCACACCGGGTTCTAGTCCCGGTCGGGGCGCCGGATTCTGTCCCGGTTGCCCCTCTTCCAGGCCAGCTCTCTGCTGTGGCCAGGGAGTGCAGTGGAGGATGGCCCAGGTGCTTGGGCCCTGCACCCCATGGGAGACCAGGAAAAGCACCTGGCTCCTGGCTCCTGCCATTGGATCAGCGCGGTGCACTGGCCGCAGCGCGCCGGCCGCGGCGGCCATTGGAGGGTGAACCAACGGCAAAGGAAGACCTTTCTCTCTGTCTCTCTCTCTCACTGTCCACTCTGCCTGTCAAAAAATAAAAAAAAATAAAAAAAAAAAAAATAGAAGAAGTTTCTGGTAATTCTTACTGGCTCAGTAATCAAGAAAATAAAAAAACTGTGAGATTGAGTTGTCAGAATAACTGAATTTACAATTCAAAAAATTTTGCTTTCAATAAGCAGGTAAGGCTCTATTTAAAAAAAATAATTCCATTAAAACAGAAGCATCTCACTAAGGAAGAACTCAACAACTCATCCTTTGATTGAAAAGACTGGCTACATCAAATAATCTTTAAGACAACCAAAAAACCACTATCAGCCCTTTGAATTCACTGTAGCATACATACTCACACATTATTACATTCATTTACTCAACAAATATTTAAGTGGCCACCAAATGCCAGGCGCTATACATCAATTTGTACTGGGTCTAGCAGTCAAAACAGACAAACCTTATCCCGATGAAATGTATAATCTAGTGAGAGTAGATACAAACTAAGTAATTAATATGTTCAATGATTTTAAGTTCTATGAGGGGGAGGTAGAGAAAAAAGTGATAGTGTTCAGATAATAAGTTGGATGTGGAAAGTCTCTGCCATCTTATTTAATAAAAAAGGCCATGACGCAGCAACCTACAAATCTTTTTAGCGTTCTTGGCAGAAAGTATAACACATGCAAAGACCCACAGGTTGTCAAGAGGCTGGTACCACCCCATCCCCAATCAGGAAAATATATGCATACATTTTAAAAGAATCTTTATAATTAAGAATTACATATTCTAAGATTTATGTTCTATTTCTATCTGTACCTTCACCTGTGTAGCACACTAAAGTTACTTTCACATTTCCTACAAGAGGAATAATATATTCTTAGCTTCAATGAGAAGGTGGTAGAGTTGAAGAGCAAACTTACTTTTTTGTTGCTATAACTAATACATACTGGATACTGTATCTAGGAACTATGCTACATGCTTTACATGCTATCTCATTAAATTCTCAAAAGTTCTCCCCTAACCAGAAATACTGAAATAGCCTCATTTTATAGCTACAGAACTGAGGATTCTTAGAGAATTTAAGTTACTCTCTCCAAGTCCGGCTAATTAACAGCAAGCCAGGTTTGAATACCCAAGTGTCTTGTGCAGATAAGGAACATAAGCCTCAAAGTTCTAGAGTTCTATCAGGGTCGGTATTGTGGCACAGCCAGTTCAAGTCCCACCTATTGCAACTTCTGATCCTCAGCTCACTGCTCATGCGCCTGCAAAAGCAGTGGAAGATGGCACAATTACCTGTGCCCCTGCACCCAAATGGGAGACCCACATGGAGTTCCAGGCTCCTGACTTCAGCTGGCCTAACCCAGAGCCATTGTGGCCACTTGGGGAGTGAATGAGGGGATGGAAGCTTGCTCTCTCCCCATCTCTCTCTGTGACTCTGCTTTTAAAACAGTAAATCTTTTAAAAAAAAGAATCATTTACCCACTATACAGAAGGTTTATCAAGAAGCTATCAACTATATGTAACTCCAACTTGGGCCTTTTATAATCTGAAATGAGGAGGTACTACCTAAGAAAACATTGAGTACAGGAAATCAAATGACCATTTTTTTAAAACACTGGATATGTAAACACTTGACAGGTTAACTTTAACTTTGTTAAACACATCATATAAATAAGAATCCAATGTATTCTACAGATACACACCTAGAGTATATGCACATAGATTATTATCAACTAAAAAAATCAACATCCTAAAGTTCGATAATAGAAAATCAGGTAAAATCACTTGCAGGGACAAAGAAATTTCTACTGCAAACTTCAGTATTTCACCAATATGAAGGGATCTTCAAAAAATTCATGTGTTTTGGAAAAAAATTTTTGCAACAAAGTGAACTTCTCTTTTAATTCCATTCTACTACGAAGTACATTTGCACACAGGACCTCAATATGTGAGACAATTCTATGTAGAAACATTCACTGCAATGTTTCAATGTAACTAAAAAGATATTTTAACATTTAAAATCATTCTTACTTGCAACTATCATCCTCTGAATCTGATATTTCACTGTTGTTTCCATCAGCTACTTCAGAAGTGTCTAGTCCCATCACGATTTTACTGACATCAGCTTTAAATACCTTCTCATATAGCAATTCATAAAGAAGAGCTGCAATTAATGAAAGAAATATAATGTAACATTAATCACAAGCATTTTTCAAAAACAGAAAGAGGGCATAAAAACGTTCTAAAATTCCAACTAGAAATGTTTAACATCAGTAATACAATTCAATCTAAAAGTTACATACAGACTGGGCAGGTATTTGGCACAGATGCCTAAGCTGCAGCTCAGGACACCCCCATCTCTTATCAGAGTGCCTGCCTTGAGTCTCAGCCAGTTTCCTTCTCACGTGCACTCAGGAAGGCAGCACAGGACAGCTCACATATGTCAGTCTGGGGCTGGTATCGTGGCGTTGTGGGTCAAGCTGCAGCCTGCCAACACCAGCATCCCACAAGGGTGCCAGATTGTGTCCCAGCTGCTTCACTTCCGATCCAGCTCCCAGTTAGTGGCCTGGGAAAAAGCAATGGATGAGGGCCCACTTGGGCCCCTGCCATTCACGTCAAGTCCCTAGCTCTAGCCTGACCCAACATTGGCTGTTGCAGCCATCCATGTAGTGAACCAGTAGATGGAAAATATTTCTAACTGACTTTCAAATAAATAAATAAATAAATCCTTTAAACACACACACACACATACAGTACTTCAGTCCCTGCCTCCCTGCCTTCCACATGGGAGACCTGGATGGAGTTCGGGGTTCCAGACTGGTCCAACTCTGGCTGTTGTGGACATTTGAGGTATGAACATTGGGATAGGAGATCCCTCTGCCTTTCAAATAAAATGAAAATAAATAAAATTTTTAAAAGAAGTTCCAGAATTTGCCTCTGAGCAGGTATGTAGTTTGAAATCTACTATTTTTTAAACAGCAAAACAAATGTTTCACAATAATAAAACTAGTGTAACAGGAAAAGCTGAACATGTTTGCTGAATAATTACTACATTCAATACAGTTTGCTAAGCTTGTATGCACACTCCTATTTAATCCCTGGTTGTACAGATGAAGAGATCTGAAATTTGAGATGTCACATATTGTACCTTACCTCAGCAAATGCCAACAGAACACATTAAGAAACATTAAGAACGCTAGAAACAAAGGGGAAGGAGTTGAGCCTAGTGGTTAAGAACCAGTTAAGTACGAGCATCCCACACTGGAATACTTGGGTTTAGTACCTGGCTCTGGCAATCGACTTCAGCTTCCTGCAAATGGAGACTCCAGGAAGCTGCAGTGATGGCTGAAGTAACTGGGTTCCTACCTCTCAAACAGGAGACTTAGACTGAGTTCCTGGCTTCAGCTCCTAGTCATTGCAGAAATTTGGGGAGTAAATCAACAAACGGGAGCTCTGTCACTCTCATTCTGCCTCTCAAATAAATAATTTCTAGAAAAAACAATACAGCTTATCATAAAGGACTCAGAAGACTTGGGTGCTAGCTTTAGTTTTTCCACTAACTGTAAATTGAACAAAAAACTTCTCAGATTTCTTTTTTTCTTTTTTCTATTTACTTATTTATTTATATAATTGAAATGTAGAGTTATGGAGAGAGGGAGAGAAAGAGAGAGCTTCTATCCGCTAATTCACTTCTCATATGGCTACAACAGTCAGGACTGGACCAGGCAGAAGCCAGGAGCCTAGAACTCCATCCAGGCCTCCCTTGTGGATGGCAGCCATCTTTGGCTGCTTTCCCAGGCATATTAGCAGGGAGCTAGATCAGAACTCGAACAGCCGGGACTTGAGCTGGTGCTCACATGGGATGCTGGTGTTGCAGGTGGTAGCTTAACCTGCTGCACAACGTCAGCCCCAACCTTGGACAACTACTCAGATTTCTGTAAAACAAAAAGATGTCTGATTATATAACTCAGCTCCAGAGTAACCTTATGTAAGACATTAAAAAGAAATTGTTATAAACTATATTCTCAGCAGCTACTGAGACTGTGTTGCCAAAATAAAAATTCTGAAAACAGAAAAATGTTACCAAAAGTTTAAAATCACACTATTTTTTAAGACTCTCAATTAATTTTACTTATTACAGTAAACTTCTTATGAAAACAAGAATACAAAGAATTCATCAACAATGGGTGGTCACCCTATAAAAAGTCCCCAGAAGAGACTTCCTCCTCACAGACCATGTTTTTCCCATGGTCAGCAACAAGAGACACATTCCTGTATCACCCAAACTTAGAAGTACAGGAAAGCAGACTACGGGTCCTATCCTTCCCAAAGCTGAAAACGTTCAGATTTTGACTAGTTGGAGGAAGAGTGGGAGATACAGCCCAGGACACAGATAGCTTTCACATCTTACAACAGAACAATCAATTATTTTATTTATTAATCTGAGAGGCAAAGAAGACAAAGTTCCCATCCACTGATTTAACCCACAATAGCCTTGCCAGAGCTGAAACAGGTGCCAGGAACTCAAATCAGGTCTCTCTTATGGGGTGGCATAATCCTAGTTGAGTATAAACCATCACCACAGCCTCCCAAGATCTGCACTGGCAGAAAGCCAGAGTCAGGAGCCACAGCCAGAAAATCAACACAGGTATTGTAATGTGGGACACAGGCATCTTTACCTCTAGGCTAAACTGCCACCAATTCTTTAAACCTTGTATTACATATAAAGGAAAAGGCTAATACACATCGAGTGCCACTTTATATAAGGGATTTGGGCTTTGTTCTAACAGCTAATAAAAGGAACTAATAGTAGGAAGGGCAATTACTCTTTTAGAGCAGCAGTAATCAAATGGGATGACAGGAAAGAATTCATCCCCCAAGAAATATCTGGCAAAATCTGGAAATATTTTTGGTTGTCAACAATCAGAGTGGCAGAGGCAAGGATATCCCTGGACTCCACACAGAAATGCAAGAAGAGACCCCATAACAAAGAATTATGTGACCCAAAACGTCAGAATCCCTGCCATGGAGCCAAATACAATCCAAACCATTATTTATTCAATCATTTGGATTCTCAATCCATATACTAACAATTTTAAAATTGAATATAAATCCTTATGACTGAAATGACTAGTGAAAATATAACTGCACAGGTTGACTGTCCCTTATCTGAAATATCTGGGACCAGAAATGTTTAAAATTTTGGAGTTTTCTGGATTTCGGAATATTTGCTTAGACTTTCACTGGGTGAGAATACCTAAACCAATAATCTAACACCTGAACTGCTCCAAACCCAAAATTTCCTGAATGTCATGAAAGCATTTAAAAAGTTTCAGATTTTGAAGCACTCAAATTTCAGATTTCCATTTTAAACTGTTATTTACAAGTCAAATTCTAGCTAACAGCTCCTTTTTCCCCTTTGAAATGTTTTATAATATTAATATTCTCAGTAACCTAAGGTTCTTAGAAATATCTTCTACAGTACCAAAAAACAGAACATATTTAACCTTTTTTGTTTGCATTAAGGCTGTAGTTTAGGAACATAAATTCATATATAAACACAAAATGATACTTACACTGACACATAGCAGAAGTATCTTTATACTTTATGGGGTAAACAATATCATAGTGATTTCCATTTGAAAAACATAGTAATACCTGAAAGGGTAAAAATAAAACACATTTCAACACCATATATATATATATATATACACACACACACACACACACACACATATATGACATTTGCTAAGCAACTGAGTCTCCAAAATCCTAAATTATTTTTTTTAATTTTTTATTTAGTAAATATAAATTTTCAAAGTACAGTTAATGGATTACAATGGCTTCCCCCCCATAATTTCCCTCCCACTCACACCCCTCCCATCTCCCACTCCCTCTCCCATTCCATTCACATCATGATTCATTTTCAATTCTCTTTATATACAGAAGATCAATTCAGTATATATTAAGTAAAGATTTCATCAGTTTGCACCCACACAGAAACACAAAGTGTAAAATACTGTTTCAGTACTAGTTATAGCATTACTTCACATTGGACAACACACTAAGGACAGACCCCACATGAGAAGTAACTACACAGTGACTCCTGTTGTTGACTTAACAATTTGACACTCTTGTTTATGGCGTCAGTAATCTCCCTAGGCTCTAGTCATGAGTTGCCAAGGCTATGGAAGCCTTTTGAGTTCGCCGACTTCGAGCTTATTCAGACAGGGTCATAGTCAAAGTGGAAGTTCTCTCCTCCCTTCAGAGAAAGGTACCTCCTTCTTTGATGGCCCCATTCTTTCCACTGGGATCTCACTCGTGGAGATCTTCCATTTAGGTCTTCCTTTTTTTATTTTTCCAGGGTGTCTTGGCTTTGCATGCCTAAAATACTCTCATGGGCTCTTCAGCCAGATCCGAATGCCTTAAGGGCTGATTCTGAGGCCAGAGTGCTACCTAAATTCATTTCTCAACAGAAAGTGATCATGTTAAAAAGCAACCTAAAAAGCTCCAATTCTGTCAAACTGCAGTACATCCACATGCTGAAATGCTTTATAGCCATTAAATAAAAAATTTCCAAATGACCTGAGGAAATGTTTACAGGATCACAAAACAGACATAATCTCAAGTATTTAAAATATACAAAAAGACTGGAAGAAAATATTCTAAAACTTTGCTAATACTAACCTGTGAAAGGATGATCAAATGTAAATTTTTTCTGCTTCTTTAACGTTTTAAGTATTTCCTAAATGGTCAATTACTGGAGCTGGCGATGTGGCAAAGTAGGCTGAGCCTTTGCCTGTGGCGCCAGCATCCCATATGGGCGCCAGTTATATCCCGGCTGCTCCATTTCCTATCCAGCTCTCTACTAATGGAGGATGGCCCAAAAGCTTGGGCACCTTCATCCACATGGGAGACCTGAAGGAAGCTCCTGGCTTTGGATGGGCCCAGTTCCTGCCATAGCAGTCATTTGGGGTGTCAACCAGCAGATGAAAGACCTTCCTCTGTGTTTCTCCCTGTCTGTTACTTACCAAGTGATATTATTTTGTATTTCCCTCCATCACTCTCTTGAACCCTCTTAAAACTTTTTAGCAGAGGGCTGGCACCCTGGTGTAGTGGGCTAAGCCTCTGCCTGCGGTGCCAGCATCCCATATGGGTGCCAGTTCATATCCCGGCTGCTCCACTTCCCATCCATCTCTCTGCTATGGCCTGGGAAAGCACTGGAAGATGGCCCAGGTCCCTGGGCTCTTACACCCATGTGGGAGACCAAGAAGCAACTCTTGGCTCCTGGCTGCAGCCAATTGGGGAGTGAACCAGCAGATGGAAAAGCTTTTTCTCTCTCTCCTTCTATCTGTAACTCCACCTCTCAAATAAAAATAATGAATCTTTAAAAAAAAAAAAAAAACTTTTGAGTAGACACTAAAAATACTGATGCCAGTATATATGATGAACTAGAATATTAACCATCTTGTGTCAATTTAAATATTAAATACTAAAATAACCTGTGATACTGAGTTCTGCCATTCAGAAATACTTTGAGTAATCATTTATTTCCCATTGTGAAGATAATCTCTCTGGCAAGGTTGTTACTGCATTTTCTGGTTATAAGGCATAAACACAGAAAATTCTGTGAAGGTTAAGAAGAAAAAAAAAATCAACTGATATATTGTGAGAAAATTTTATTTTTAAAAATTTATTTGTTTGAAAGAGTGACAGAGACAGAGATCTTCTATCCACTATCTTCTATCTTTGGTTCCCAAAGG
This sequence comes from Oryctolagus cuniculus, assembly GCF_051225735.1. Taxonomy (NCBI): domain Eukaryota; kingdom Metazoa; phylum Chordata; class Mammalia; order Lagomorpha; family Leporidae; genus Oryctolagus; species Oryctolagus cuniculus. The sequence continues at coordinate 49,153,065 of NC_142874.1, read as the reverse complement.
CCTCCAACAGCCAGGACTGGGTCAGGCTTAAACCAGGAGTCTGGAATACCAACCTGATCTCACATACGGATGGCAGGGGTGCAAGTACTTCAGCCATCATCTAATGCTTTCCCAGGTACACCGGCAAGAATTTGGATCAGAAGTAGAGTAACTAGGACTTGAATTGGACTCCAATATCTGGGATTTCAGTGTCCCGAGCAGCAACTTAACTTGCTGTGCTCAATGGAGAATTTTGTTTTAGTTAACGATTTTGGATTCAGGCAGGCCAAGTTGAAATGAATTGTGTGTCACCTTATTCATGGTGGTAAGTGGGAAGAGAGTCAAGTTTGATACAACCATGCATAATTTGAGGTTTTTAAGTAGTTGCTTTTTATGTTTTTATATATAGAGATATAAAATACATTTTACAATGACACTTCCAGTGTATTTTTAAATCATAAGCTTTTAATCCTCTACTAAGAATTCAACAAACAGGAGGGAATAAAACACTGTCCCTTAATATTAGATGAGGCTGTAAACAATAATCAAATCACAAAATGGCAATTTCATTCAAGTATCTTATACTTTCTCGTACTCAGTTACCACAGATCAGAGAAAGCATATGATAGTTGTCTTTTTGGGACTGGCTTATTTCACTAAGTTAATGGCTTCCAGTTACATCCATTTGGTTGCAAAAGCCAGCATTTCATTCTTCTTTACAGCTGAGTTGTATTCCATATATATATGGAATATACACACACACCCCTCATTTTCTTCATCTAGTCATTGTTTGATGGACATCTGGGGTGATCCCTTATCTTAGCTATTGTGAATTGAACTGCAACATGGGAGTAACAGATAACTCTTTTCATGTGCTGATTTCATTTCATTTGGATAAATTCCCAAGAGTGGGATGGCTGGGTCACATGGACGATCTGTTTTCAGATTTTCCGAGGAGTCTCCATACTGTCTTCACCCACAGCGGTTGCAGTAGTTTACATTCTCACCAACAATGGATTAGGGTACTTTTCCCCCCACATTTTCGCCAGCATGTACTCTTTTTGATTTCTGTATATATGACAGAGATTCTAACTGGGATGAGGTGAAACCTCATTGTGGTTTTGGTTTGCATTTCCCTGATGGCTAGTGATTCTGAGCATTTTTTCATGTGTCTGTTAGCCATCTAAATCTCATCTTTTGAAAATTGCCTATTAACAACTTGAGGTTTTTCAAGGGATATCAATTTATTTGTTTTTTCTAATACAAATTTTGAAATACGACATTTTCTAAATAAAATCTATTACATTTCTCTGTGCATAAGTGATTGCCCATTTTTTAAAAATATTTTTAAAATTTATTTATTTGAGAGGCAGAGTTATAGAGAGAGGGAGAGACAGAGAAAAAGGTCCTCCATCTGCCAGTTGGGCTGACCCAAAGCCAGGAGCCAGGAACTTCTTTCGGTCTCCCACGCAGGTGCAGGGCCCCAAGCACTTGGGCCATCTTCTACTACTTTCCCAGGACATAGCAGAGAGTTGGATCAGAAAAAGAGCAGCCGTGACATGCACTGGCACCCATATGGGATGTTAGCTACTATGCCACAGCACTGGCCCCCATAGAGAAGTATTTCCAAAAGCCATTTGAAATTATAGCTTAGAGGTCAGAGAAGCAACCAAATAACTCTTTTACCTAAGTCCTTTACAAACAATTGGAAAAAGTCTTACCTTTTCAGGAAAATTATTTTCAGTTACTTGTGCCGGAGAAACATTTGGTTCCCGATAAATTATAAAATCTTTCCTGAAAATAACATTTGGAAATTACTTCCAGTACAATATACTTCATGATCTAAATTTAACCATTCATTCATTTACTAAGAGCCTACTTAATACATGCCAGGTGCTAGAGAATTAACTGAGTTCTGGGTTAACCATATAGCAAAGTGTCTTCTAAAACTTAAAATTTTAAATTTGGATACAAAGAAACCTCAAATTTAATTCTACAGGGGACTTCAAAATCAGAGAGATTATAAAATAATTTAAATGAAATTTTGAAAAGAAAAATCTAGGTATCACCTGCTCCTCTACCAGGCAAAAGTAGTAAACTGAACAATATGTTGCATTAGTTTTAGTGGCCATTCAATGGTACTAGCCCAAAGAAGTTAAGAAAACCATTTCTCTACAAGGTTAATAAGAGGTGTACAGGGCAGAGCCTAAAAAATTTTATGTACCCTTTCCCAAAAATATATTCAGAATTAAAACTTCTAAATGTAGACACATCATGTAAGTAATGCCATTTATAAAACAAAATCTTAGAAAAGATGTCTCACTACCAAGGTATAAAAAATAGCTTTACTATTTTAACATATTTAATAACAGAATATACTAATTTCCCCAAGTTTTGTTTACCTATGTTATAGTGTTTACCTGTACATAAGAGAAAGGGCACTTATTTCCACTTGTCCTACCCACTCCTGTATTGGAAAAAAAAAAATTGGCATGTAAATGTCTCACTTTTCATAATTTATATAATACCTCATATGTAACTAATGAACTTTTAGAAATTATTAGTATTGTATATTATAAAAGCATTTATATAAAACAGGCCATATTATATACAGTCCAAATCTCTGTCTCAAAAACCCTTGGTAACAGTAATGGGGTGTTACTGATGGTTTCTACTGGTGTGGGAAGACCATGGAGTGAGATCTTTAAGTTCAGAATTTGTTCAAAGTAGGGGGTTCCTCCAACCTAGCACCCGGGACAGAGCTTAGCATAGTATAAGCTCCCCCAACAATGAAATGCTGAATAGAAAACAAAAATTATAAATTGACTGCTATATTGAGATGGATATAAGTCAAGGAACTATCCCAGCAAAAATTTCAAAATAATGAATATTCTACACTCAAATCACTTGAAGACTTCCTGGAAAGCAAACAGCCAGTAAATATCAACATGTAAAATGCTCATATACTCTTTGACCCAGCAATTCAATTTCTATAAATCTATCCTAAAGGAATATTTTTTATGGCTGAAAGAGACAAACCTTTAAGATTTATCTCTAATACGGTTTATCCATACTACTGAGAAACATGTAGTCCTGAAAAAATGAGGAATACCTTTCAGGGCTGGCACAGCACTATAGCAGAAAAGCTGCTGCCTACAACTCCAGCATCCCATATGGGTGCCAGTTCAAGTCCTGGCTACTCCAATTGTGATCCAGCTTCCTGCTACCTGGGAAAGCAATAGAGGATGGCCCAAGGTCTTGGGCCACTGCACCCAGGTGGGAGACCTGGAAGCAGCTCTTGCCTGCTGGCTTCAGCCTGGCAATTGCAGCCATCTGGGGAGTGAATCAAAGGATGGAAGAGTTCTCTCTATACCTCCCTCTCTCGGAAAGAAGGAAAGAAGGAAAGAAGGAAGGAAGGAAGGGAGGGAGGGAGGGAGGGAGGAAGGAGAAGGGAAGGAGAAGGGAAGGAGAAGGGAAGGAGAAGGGAAGGAGAAGGGAAGGAGAAGGGAAGGGAAGGGAAGGAGAAGGGAAGGAGAAGGGAAGGGAAGGGAAGGGAAGGGAAGGGAAGGGAAGGGAAGGGAAGGGAAGGGAAGGGGAAGGAGAAGGGAAGGAGAAGGGAAGGAGAAGGGAAGGAGAAGGAGAAGGAGAAGGGAAGGAAAAAGGAAAAAGGAAAAGGGAAAGGGAAAGGAACAGAAAGGAAAGAAAAGGAACAGAAAGGAACGGAAAGGAATGGAAAGGAAGAGGGAGGGAGGGAGGGAGGGAGAAAGAAAGAGAGAGAGAGAGAGAGAGAAAGGAAGGAAGGAAGGAGGGAGGGAGGGAGGGAGGGAGGAAGAGAGGAAGAAAGGAGGGAGGGAGGAAGATGGGCCAGGCTGTGGCCATCTCCTTCCTCAAGCCCTTTCCTGAAAAGAGCAGAATAGGCAGTGGCTGGGGCCTGAGCCCTGGTTGTTGGTTCTGAGGCCTCCTCGCCTGCTCCACCCTGCCCTGAAAGGCCTGGGAGGAAGGGAATGCCAAGGAGACCCACTCTCTCCTGCCTTGGGGGATGGGAGCTGTGATGGACTCCAGGCCCTCCTTAGCCAATACACGCCCTCCTCCTCCTCTGATTTCAAAGGTAGAGGTGACAGCCCTGGCCTCCTGTCCTGTGATGATCTAATAAAACAGCAATCACCTCTCAAAAAAAAAAAAAAAAAAAAAAAAAAATGAGGTATACCCAAGTGAAATTACTTGGAAATATTATTCAAGTCTAGTAAGTAAAAAAATGTTTAGTCATGGTAAAATAATCCTACATGTGTAGAATAAAAAGGTCACTTATTTGTGCATAAATCTGTTTATGCAGAAGAGGAAGAAATGTACTGTAAATTGACATTTTCAAGGTTAGAAAAAAAGGATTATCACCTTCACTCTGTGAACATCTATATTTTAAAATCGTCTACCATGAGAATGTATCCCTATCCTATTTATTTAATTAGTAAATACAATATCATGAGTCACTAAAAACAACCAGCAGTGGGGCAAGTATTAAGCCTTATAGTTAAGATGCCCATATCCATATCTGAATGGCTAGGTTCAATGTCCAGGCCCAGCTTCTAGGTCCTGACTCCAGCTTCCTGCTAGTGTGGACCTCAAGAGGTGGTGGTGATGGTCCAAGGAAGTGGGTTCCTGCCATTACGTGGGAGGCCTGGATTGCATCTCTGGCTTTAAGCTTCATTTAGCACATTTGGAGAGGAAATCAGCAGATGAGAGGTAGTTGCCCGTATCCTCTGGTACTCACATACATAAAAAAGTGTTTTTAAAACACAAAAATAATGGGTAATACTGTCCCTTCTTCCATTAAAGAAGTGAAAATAAGGGAAAAAATTTAGGGTCAGGTGTTTTGTGCAGCAGTTAGCATGCCACTGGACATGCCTGCACCCCCTATCAGATTTTCTAGTTAGAGTCCCTGAGGCTCCTTGGCTTCCCATCCAACTTCCTGCTAATGCAGCAGATGAGGGCTTGAGGCCCTGGCATCCACAGGAGAGTCCCAGATAGCACTAGGCTCCTGCCTTTGGACTGGCCAACCCCTGGTTGTTGCAGGCATTTGGGAGTAAGCCAGAAGATATATCTCTCTCTCTTCCCCTCCCTCTCCACAGCCAATTCCTTCTGCCTTTCAAAGGTAAGATTTTAGACGTTTTAATCTCTCACCAAGGACAGTCTTTCCCAAGAGACTTTTCATTTTAACAGTTCTTAAAAGTTGGCTCTGATTTTCAAAATGAGATAGGTGCCATATATTGAAATAGATGTCTTCAAATAGGCTTTAAGATAATAATCATTGGTTCTCACTAACTGTTTCAAGTGGCACCCTCTGGAATAGAGGAAATCCTTCACTGATATAAGTGTTTAGATCACAAACAAATTACATGTCTAATTTATGCAAAATATCACTTTAAAAGATGAACAATTTTTATCTATGTCAATAAAATGCTACTTCTCATGAGAATAACGTACCATGTTATAAATAACCCTCAGAATAAATTCTGTTGTGAACACGTAGACAGCAGCTATCATAAAATACTTCTTCCTAACCATGGTCAGTTTTCAGTATTTGTTTATTTGAAAGTTAAGGGAAAAGAAAGGGACAGTTATCTTCTGTCTACTGGTTAACTACCCAAACGGCGGCAACAGCCACCAAGTCAGGAACCAGAAACATGGTTGGCAGGTGCCTAGGCAGTACCCATCTTCGCTGCCTTCCAGGCACATTAGCAGGAAACTGGATGGAGAGGTAAAGCAGTCAGAACTCAAACTAGCATTCCCCATATGGGAATGGGGGGTAACACTATGCCATAACACCAGTTCTTAGGGTCAGTTTTAAATTAAAGAATTAAATTTAAGATTGCAGCAATGGGGCCGGTGCCGTGGCTCACTTGGTTAGTCCTCTGCCTGCGGCACCGGCACCCCATATGGGCGCTGGGTTCTATTCCCAGTTGCTGTCCCAGGAAGGCAGTGGAGGATGGCCCAAGTGCTTGGGCCCCTGCACCTGCATGGGAGACCAAGAAGAAGAACCTGGCTCTTGGCTTCAGATCGGCGCAGCGCCGGCCACAGCAGCCATTTGGGGAGTGAACCAACGGAAGGAAGACCTTTCTCTCTGTCTCTCTCTCTCATATCTATAATTCTACCTGTCAAATAAAAAAATAAAAATTAAAAATAATTTAAAAATAATTTTAAAAAGATTACAGCAAAGGGGGCCAGCGCAGTGGCACAGCGGGTAAAGCTACCACCTGCAGTGCCGGCATCACCTATGGGCGCCAGTTGATGTCCCGGCTGCTCCACTTCCGATCCAGCTTTTTGCTGTGGCCTGAGAGAGCAGCAGAAGACGCCCCAAGTCCTTGGGCCCCTGCACCCGTGTGGGAGACCCGGAGGAAGCTCCTGGCTTCGGATTGGCACAGCCCCAGCTGTTGTGGCCATCTGGGGAGTGAACCAGTGGATGGAAGACCTCTCTCTCTTTCTCTTTCTCTCTCTCTGCCTCTACTTCTGTCTGTGTAACTTGACTTTCAAGTAAATAAATATATCTTTAAAAAGAAAAAGAAGATTATAGTAATGTGGGGGCCAGCACTGTGGCACAGTTGGTTAAAGCCCTGGCAGTTGGTTAAAGCCCTGGCCTGAAGTGTGGGCATCCCATATCGGCACCGGTTCTAGTCTCAGTGCTCCTCTTCTGTCCAGCTCTCTGCTATGGCCTGGGATAGCAGTGGAAGATAGCCCGTCCTTGGGCCCCTGCATCCACGTGGGAGACCTGGAAGAAGCTCCTGGCTGCTGGCTTCAGATCAGCGCAGCTCGGGCCGTTGTGGCCATCTGGGGAGTGAACCAGTGAATGGAAGACCTCTCTCTCTGTAACTCAAATAAATAAAATAAATCTTTAAAAAAAAAAAAAAGTTATAGCAATGTTCTTCCGGCAGCATCTTCCACCTTAAGGCTGTAAGTTTATTTATTCAACATTTCTTTTTTTTTTTTTTTTTTTTTTTTTTTTTTTTGACAGGCAGAGTGGACAGTGAGAGAGAGAGACAGAGAGAGAAAGGTCTTCCTTTGCTGTTGGTTCACCCTCCAATGGCCGCCGCTGCAGCCGGCGCACCGCGCTGATCCTGGCAGGAGCCAGGAGCCAGGTGCTTTTTCCTGGTCTCCCATGGGGTGCAGGGCCCAAGCACCTGGGCCATCCTCCACTGCACTCCCTGGCCATAGCAGAGAGCTGGCCTGGAAGAGGGGCAACCGGGACAGAATCCAGCGCCCCAACCGGGACTAGAACCCGGTGTGCCGGCGCCGCAAGGTGGAGGATTAGCCTATTGAGCCACGGCGCCGGCTTCAACATTTCTTAAGATGTTTCATATACAACTTCCTTATGGGCAAGAGAAAAGAGATTTCTTCAAAATGTTTTGACAGACCATCCTACATCAAAACTATGTTAATTTACATGTTCCTAAATAGTCATCAATATTAAGCTTTCATGCCTGAAAGACACTAAGAAAATGAAAGGCTAAGGTACAACAGAAAGCAAATATTCACAAAACAGATATTCAATGCAGGACTTAAATCCAGCATAAACTGCTAGTATTCAGCAAGATCAAATGCAAAAAAAATGGGCAAAATCTGTGCATAGACATTTCACTGATGAAGACATATAAATGGCAAACACATGAGAAGATGTTCAGCATCATCACATATGTCCACATCAAGCAAACATTCATGGCACTCTCAATTTCAACAGTCCCAAACTGTACAGAACCCAAAAACCAACCAACTAGGAAATGGATAAGCAAACTGTGGCTTATCCACACTGGGGACTACCACTCTGCAATAAACAGAAACAAATCACTGACAACAGCACGTATGAATCTTCAAGTGCTTTCATTGTGCTAAGTCAAAGAGGCCGACCTGGGCCGGCGCCGTGGCATACTAGGTTAATCCTCCGCCTGCGGCACTGGCATCCCATATGGGCGCCGAGTTCTAGTCCCGGTTGCTCCTCTTCCACTCCAGCTCTCTGCTGTGGCCCAAGAGGGTAGTGGAGGATGGCCCAAGTGCTTGGGCCCCTGCACCCGCATAGGAGACCAGGAGGAAGCACCTGGCTCCTGGCTTTGGATTGGCACAGCTCCAGCCGTTGTGACCATTTGAGGAGTGAACCAAAGGAAGGAAGACCTTTCTCTCTCTCTCACTGTCTGTAACTCTACCTGTCAAATAAATAAAAATCTTTAAAAAAAAAAAAAAAAAAAAAGAGGCCAATTGCATTAAGACTACAAATTATATCATTTCATTTATGTGCATCTAGAAAAGACAAAACTTAGAAAGCAGATCAGTGATTGTCATGAGAGGGTGAGGGAGGTTGTTTAAGTGCAAAAGGACATGAAAGAACTTCTTGGAATGGTAAAAATGTCCTGTTATTGGTGTTTGTGGTGGTGATTACACAACTATGTACATTTGTTAAATTTTAGTATTTTTTTGTTTGTTCAACTTAATACTTTTGGTTGAATACTGTAATCAATACACAATTCTTCTTAAGTGCTGAAACTTAACTGAAAAGTGTTTGCTGTTAAATATGAGTGGGAATAAGAGAGGGAAGAGATGTGCAATTCGGGACATGCTCAAGCTGACTTACCTCAAACGGTAGAGTTAGAAACATACCAGGGGATTCGAATTCAATCCCATCAAGGTGGCATGTACCAATGCCATCTCACTAGTCCCAGTGATCAATTTCTGTTCACAATTGATCGTAATGATAGGACTAAGAACCAAAGAGATCACATAAACAAGACTAGTGTCTGCAAATACTAGCTGACAGAATCAAAAAGGGAGAGAATGATCCAACATGGGAAGTGAGATACACAGCAGACCCATAGAATGGCAAATGTCCTAACAGCACTCTGGCCTCATAATCAGCCCTTAAGGCATGCGGATCCAGCTGAAATGCCCATGAGAGTATTTCAGGCATGGAAAGCCAAGACACTCTGGGGGAAAAAAAACCTAAATGAAAGATCTCCGTGAGTGAGATCCCAGTGGAAAGAATGGGTCATCAAAGAAGGAGGTACCTTTCTCTGAAGGGAGGAGAGAACTTCCACTTTGACCATGGCCTTGTCTAAAAATGATCAGAGTCAGTGAACTCAGGGGGCTTCCATAGCCTTGGCAGCTCATGACAAGAGCCTAGGGTGATTATTGATGCCATAAACAAGAGTGTCAATTTGTTAAGTCAACAACAGGAGTCACTGTGCACTTACTCCTCATGTAGGATCTTTGTCCTTAGTGTGCTGTACATTGAGATTTAATGCTATAACTAGTACTCAAACAGTATTTTTCACTTTATGTTTCTGTGTGGGAGCAAACTGTTGAAATCCTTACTTAATGTATGCTAAACTGATCTTCTGTATATAAAGAGAATCGAAAATGAATCTTGATGTGAATGGAAGGGGAGAGGGAGTGGATAAGGGGAGGGTTGTGGGTTGGAGGGACGTTATGGGGGGGAAGCCATTGTAATCAATATTCTGTACTTTGGAAATTTATATTCATTAAATAAAAGTTAAAAAAAAAACATACAGTGCTTGCATTCAAAGGGATTTACAAACTAAGAGAAAAACATAAACTTCAAAGAAACTGAATCTGTGACCACAGTATACAGCTAAAAAAAAAAAAACTCAATTATTCAAATAAAAATACAGTCAAGGGGAGATTGAGAAAAGGCCTTTAGGAAGTATTTGTGTCCAAAACTGGAGTAATACTATACTTACCCTCTCTTACACTTAATGTGTATAGTTTTCTATATATTAAAAATTTTTTAAACCATTTTAAAATGGGTCTTTCTGCCTCTGATTTCATCTGCCTCAAACTATTTTTTCACAATATTTTTTTTTTTTTTGACAGGCAGAGTGGACAGTGAGAGAGAGAGACACACACAGAGAGAAAGGTCTTCCTTTGCCGTTGGTTCACCCTCCAATGGCCGCTGCAGCTGGCGCACCGCGCTGATCCAATGGCAGGAGCCAGGTACTTATCCTGGTCTCCCATGGGGTGCAGGGCCCAAGTACTTAGGCAATCCTCCACTACACTCCCTGGCCACAGCAGAGAGCTGGCCTGAAAGAGGGGCAACCGGGACAGCATCCAGCGCCCCGACCGGGACTAGAACCTGGTGTGCCGGCGCCACTAGGCGGAGGATTAGCCTAGTGAGCCGTGGCGCCGGCCCACAATATTCTTCCATCCATTCATTCAACAAAACTGCCAGGCATGTTCTTGGCTATGAGGCACAACAACAACAAACAAAACATATAGACCTCTATGGTCATGGCACTTAACTGAGAAGACAAACGTCAAATAGTATTAAGAGCTAGAGAGAAACTAAAGCAGGGAAGGGAGACAGGGAATGTATTAGAGGTTGAAGGCTGCAATTTCATATATGGAAACCCCTTCTCTCCCTTCCTACCTACAATATTCTCACTTCCTACCTCAAGAACCTTGAAAGGCTCCTACTGCCAGATGCTCAGACAACAGGCCCAGAGACTCAATCAGGTCCAGGATAGGGGCAATGAATCTGTATTTTTTAAAAACAACTTGGTGATTACAAAGAGGGAACCTATAAACCATACTCTGAGAAACAGTGACCTAAAGCACAGGAGGCTAGCTTTCAGGGCTCTTCTACCACCTGGCTCCAACCTGCCTTCTGGATTATTTGTTACTTAAAATTAATTGCCAATTCTTACTTACAATTAGTTGCTCCATTCTCCATACTAACTGTTTTCTGCATGTGACTTGCTCACAGTTTTCACTGCATGGAGTGTTGTTCAACCCAGGCCCCACTTATTTAGAATCTACTCAGATTTCAAATGTGAAGTCCCTCTCCAACTTTTAACTAGCTAAAATAAATTTAAATGTCCATGGCATCATATTCCTATTTCTTGTGACACAGTACTTTTCTAAAAATTTGTACAATTATGTGACTTTCTTCCCTATTAGAGGAACTCTTGGATTATCTCAGTTATCTCTGCATCCCCAAAGAGACTAGAAAATCATGGCCCACAACAAGCAATCAAATCAAATGGATAAAATCACTCATTAAACACTCTTTTTCCTATGCTGCATTTCCTTTACCGACTAACTCCTCAGAGCTTTATCCTTTGCCAGTATCACTTTTTAACTTAACAACATATAACGGGAAATCGTAACACTCCACACTTCATGATATTTGAATTTGCGGCGAGAACATTAGTTCTGTAAGCAGGAGAAAAAAAGATTCTTTGAATTTGAAAATAACTTGGAAGTGTGGTAGCAGGAGTTGGGGAAGAAGCGTTGCCCTTTCTCAACAGTCCCCTGCCCCTTCATAAACTAATCCAATGAAACAGAACCACCACAAAGAAATCAAACATCACTCTGTCCACCAAGTCCCTGCACAGCATTCTAAAAATCATCTCCAGTTTTATTTCAGATCTTTCATGCAACATTCACATGCCATTACAACAAAGATAAAGATAGCACAACTGTCTTCATGAGGCAAACCTCTAGTAAATAGCTCCAATTGTCTTCCAATTAAAAGCTGAATAAAATGTATGAAGAATCTTCAAAAAGCTCATAGAAAATGTATATTATAAAAAATGCATATTATGAATTTCAGAAGTTTTTGAACCAAAATAAACTTTTTGAATCCACTTTTCCACAAAAAATTTTAAGTAACTACATATACCTGGGACATTTTTAATAAGTGTTTACAAAGAAACAGTGTATACTGTCACTGTAACTCTTCTACACACCCCATCAATATTAATCTTTCATGTAATTAATTTTAAACATGTTAATTGGATACATAAAAATATAAAAGGATTACTGCATACCTGTGGATTTTCCAAACGCTTTAAATACTCTTCAAATGATCCTTCTATGAACTGGAAACAAATAAAAGTCTATTAGGAATGACATCTAAGAAATATGTCACAATAATAGTTAACCACTTCACCATGTAAACAATGTTAGCTTTGAATTACTGAGTTCTTACACATACCTAGGATATATCAGTACTATTAAAATATATACAATCCAATAAAAGGATATAGGAATCATTAATACCATAAACATATTGCAGAATTTAATTTAAAAAGAAAATTGTCAAGGCCTGTGCTGTGACGCAGCAGGTTAAAGCCCTGGCCTTTAGCACCAGCATCCCATATGGGCACCAGTTCTAGTCCTGGCTGCTCCTCTTCCAATCCAGCTCTCTGCTATGGCATGGGATAGCAGTAGAAGATGGTCCAAGTTCTTGGGCCCCTGCACCCACGTGGGAGACCCAAACTCCTGGCTCCTGGGTTCAGATCGGTGCAGCTCCGGCCGCTGCGGCCATCTGGGGAGTGAACCAACGGAAGGAAGACCTCTCTCTCTGTCCCTACCTCTCTCTGTAACTCTTTCAAATAAATAAAATAAATCTTTTAAAAAAAAAATTGTCAGGAAAGGTTTCTTGAAGAGGAATGACGGAAGATAAAGGACAGACAGGATACAGATGGGCACAGTAAGAGGATACTCCACAAAGATGGCCAATGTGGTGAGAAAAGGTAGTAAGAGTCCTGTTTTATGAAGACAGGAATGGCCTGGCCTGGCTGAAGTGGGACAAGTTGGTGAGGAGCTTGGTAAGGAACTGAGTGGGGAAAGAACCCAAATGGGGGCTGTTTATAGAGGGCCTTGAGCCCAGGCAGAACATTCAAGACTAGATGAGAAAAGTAATTCAAGGTCACCGCAGGAGACATACTGAACTGAGAAACCGCAAACAGTGCTTTAAGAATAATTTGGCAGTCGTCAGTGTATAAAGGAGTGAAGACATATACTGGGCTTAAGAGAGTAGAACTTAATAATATACACAGGTAGGGGCCGGCACTGTGGCACAGAGGGTTAAAGCCCCGGGCCGCAGTGCTGGCATCCCACATGGGCGTTAGTTCAAATCCCGGCTGCTCCACTTGCGACCCAGCTCCCTGCTATGGCCTGGGAAAGCAGTAGAAGAAGGCTCAAGTCCTTGGGCCCATGTACCCACATGGGAAACTCAGAAGCTGCTCCCAGCTCCTGGCTTCCAATCAGCTCAGCTCTGTCCATTGCAGCCATGTGCGGAGTAAACCAGCGGATAGAAGATCTCTCTCTCTCTGGCTCTACCTCTCTTTGTAACTCTTTCAAATAAATCAAATAAAACTTTAAAAATAATATGGGGCCGGAGCCACGGCTCACTTGGTTAATCCTCCGCCTGCGGTGCCAGCATCCCATATGGGCGCCGGGTTCTAATCCCGGTTGCTCCTCTTCCACTCCAGCTCTCTACTGTGGCCCGGAAAGGCAGTGGAGGATGGTCAAAGTGCTTGGGCCCCTGCACCCACGTGGGAGACCAGGAAGAAGCACCTGGCTCCTGGCTTTGGAATGGTGTAGCTCTGGCCATAGCAGCCATTTGGGGGGTGAACCAACAGAAGGAAGACCTTTCTCACTGTCTAACTCTGTCAAGTAAAAAAAAAAGTGTTGTTGAAAAATAATAACAGTAAGAATATACATTGGTATTGTCACACTAAAAAGAGACAAAAACCAATAATGTTAAAGATATTTTTGAAGCACCAACAAGATTTTTCTGATACAACTTGCTTCCTTGTTATTTTAACATAAGTAAAAAATAAAAAATAAGTTTACTCAAGCTGTATGCAGCCACCTCCAAAAGTTCATAGAAAACTGTATTAAAAGAGTTTATTTTGGTGCAAAAATTCAGTTTTTTCATAATGCATATTTTCCATGAACTTTTTGAGGATCCCTTATATGATAACCCAACGTTTTTGATGTTTTTCTTATAATACACCAATTTGAGAAAATCAAAGACATTCATCAAACCCACCAAATTCAACTTTATACAGTACTAGCTAATTTGGCAAACTTATAAAATTAAAGTATACTTCCCAATCCACACTAATCTATTAAACACCCATGGACTTCTGACAGCAATTAACTTTTATAGACTGCATCTCAAACTTAAGTACCTTGAGGGGCTAGCATTTAGGCATCATGGGTTAAGCCACCGCCTGCAATGCCAGCAACCCATATGGATGCCAGTTCAAATCCCAGCTGCTCCACTTCTGATCCAGCTCCTTGCTAATGGCCTGAGAAAGCAGGGGAAATGGCCCAAGTTCTAGGGCCCCCGCACTCACATGAGAACAGTCAGATGAAGCTCCTGGGCCTGGCTCAGCCTTAGCTGTTGCAGCCATTTGGGGAGTGAACCAGCAGAGAGAAGACTTCTCTCTCTTTATATATATATAGCTTTCAAATTAATAAAATAAACCTTTAAAAAAAAAGTGACTTAAATTTCAACACATTTTAAATATATCAAAGGCTACTATTCTATATTAGATGAATATTTATAAACTTAAAAGAAAATCCACAGAACCATTAAGTTGCAAGAGAGTTAAGTGGTATTCTAACACAAGTCTACATCTACCTAGGCTGTGGTTGGACACTGTCTATACCTGTCTATTCCAAAGTATATCCTTTCCCACAACATCTCTTTCCAAGTCTGGCTGATAAAACTGCTGGAAGATTCTTATTATAAGAAAAGTGACAGCCGGTGCCACGGCTCACTAGGCTAATCCTCCGCCTGCAGCGCCAGCACTCTGGGTTCTAGTCCCAGTTGGGGCGCCGGTTCTGTCCCGGTTGCTCCTCTTCCAGTCCAGCTCTCTGCTGTGGTCAGGGAGTGCAGTGGAGGATGGCCCAAGTACTTGGGCCCTGCACCGCATGGGAAACCAGGATAAGTACCTGGCTCCTGCCATTGGATCAGCGCGGTACGCCAGCCGCGGCAGCCATTGGAGGGTGAACCAACGGCAAAGGAAGACCTTTCTCTCTGTCTCTCTCTCTCTCACTGTCCACTCTGCCTGCCAAAAAAAAAAAAGAAAAAAGAAAAGTGACATTCCCCTTGGAACTTCCATTCTCTGATCATACCTCACAAGATTATAGGGGACTAAATAAAAACATTCAAAGCACTTAAAACAATGCTGGCACACAGTTAAGTGCTCAACTAGTGTTAGCAATGCCCATTATTATGAAAGCAGTTATACTTTCTTGGGCCAATCATTTAGTTTCTTTAAATATTTAAAGACTAGTTCAATTCTCCCTCCCCTTCTGTACCACATCCTAGTACACTACACTACTAGTTTTTTTTTTAGGAAGACACAGTTTAAAATCTCCTAATCAAGCAGGTAACTCTCCTTCCTAGATTACTGTCCATCCTAAATCAAAGCATCCAGAAAAATGTTAAATAGTATTTTGCTTGAATATGGGGAACATCAACCCAAGAAAACATTCACTAAAAACTCTTCCCCTGCTGAGTCTTAGAAATAGGTCACTGTGGCTTCTTTCAGTGTACAACACACTACCAAGAAAATTAATACTAAGCAATTACACAACATTAAGTACTAATCACCATTTTCCTAATTATGGTATTCTGATAAGTGACTTCACTGAGCTTTTGATATTAAATATGTATAAACGCTTTCTGATAAAATTAAGAGTTCGGGTTACCTGCGCATATTATGTTTTTTTATATTTTAAGTCTGAAATTTTTTAAATTCAGGAGTTACCACTCACAGAAATTACTATTATTCTTAACACTCAATTCCCTGACCATCTCCAACGAAGCTCATTCTTTGTTTGCAAGAACACTGTCCAGATCATCCTTCGACTCCCCCAGAGCTCATTATCTTACCCATCATAGAAGCTTTCTAAAAAGTCTGAATAAACAAAGAACACAAAATAGTCCAGAAAATATCACAACTGAAAATAATTAAAGTTTAATAAAGAAGTTTTTTTTTACAAGGGTTATTTTCATAACCTGCATCAAGATCTAGCCTATGAAATTTTCATTTGCACATTTCTAAAACACAAGACATAAACGTAACTCAAGGTACTAAGATACTATTACAAGAGCCACTGCTATGGCTTAGCAGGTCCTGCAGTGCCAGCATCCCATATGGATGCCGGTTCAAGTCCCAGCCACTCTACTTCCAATCCCACTTGTGGCTAATAAGCCTGAAAAGCAGATTATCCAAATGCTTGGGACTCTGCACCCACATAGAAGACCCAGCAGAAGCTCCTGGCTCCTGGCTTCAGACACACCCATCTCCAACAGCTGAAGCAATTTGGGGAGTGAACCAGCAAATGGAAGATCAATCTCTATCTCTATCTCTCTCTTTCTCCCTCCCTTTCTCTCCGCCTTTGCCTCTCCCTCTTTATAACCTTTATAACTCTGCCTCTCAAGTAAATAAACAAATCATAAAAAAAGATAACATTACATGTTTAAAAATCACAAATTACCGCTTCAAATTTCTCTCTGTTTTCTCGAAGATAGTGAATACAGGCCATTCTAACTTCAACATGACGAGACTGAGAGTGCAACACCTAAAAAGAGAAAGCAACATATAATTAACCTGTCTCCCGCCATTTTCCTTTCCATAATTTTGAAATCTTTATGCTTTCTCAGTCCTTCCTCTAAACATAAGGATGACACAGCATATAAAACCTGTATGCAGGGCCAGCACCGTGGCTCACTTGGCTAATCCTCTGCCTGCGGCACCAGAATCCCATATGGGCCCCGGGTTCTAGTCCTGGTTGCTCCTCTTCCAGTCCAGCTCTGCTGTGGCCCGGGAAGGCAGTGGAGGATGGCCTAAGTGCTTGGGCCCCTGCACCCGCATGGGAGACCAGGAAGAAGCACCTGGCTCCTGGCTTCGGATCGGTGTAGCTCAGGCCATAGCGGCCATTTGGGGGGTGAACCAACAGAAGGAAGACCTTTCTCTTTGTCTCTCCCTCTGTAACTCTACCTGTCAAATAAATAAATAAATAAATCTTTAAAAAAAAAAAAAAAAAAAACCTGTATGAAGGGTCTTTAAAAAGCTCATAGAAAATGTTCAGCTATGAAAAAACTATAGATGGACTACAAAATATTTTGTACCAAAATACAAACTTATAAAGATAATTTTAATTTCATTTTCCATGAATGTGTTGAGTACCCACATAATAATACTTAAGGCAGAAGTCACTCTATGAAGTCTTAACAACATTTCTCCTTTAGGTCACTAAAGCTGCTCCTTTGACAACATGTTTGTAAACTTAAGACACTCAACTCTCTCAGCCAGCCCTCTAAATAAGTCCTCTTCATAAAGTGGAGCTAAGAGAAACACTGCCACACAATGCTGAGCAGCATCCTGTGTGGCAAGAAAAAACAAATAAGTAGTTTCATCAGGAATACATTTTAAGGCTTCAAGTTTAATAAAAAGTTGTTATTTTTAATCCCAATAATTTTGAATATTCTTAGTGGTCTTATGTAGAAATCTGAAGTCCATTATGGTTTCAGAGAAATTAAGGCACTCCTAAATCCTTAGTTACTCAAACTTACAAGACTGGAACAAGTGAGCAACCAGTAGGAAAAACAGGTGCTGTCATCCTATAAGGTTTAAATTTGTTCTTACACCCAAACAGAAAGCACCAACATACAAAGTATGATCCACATCCTCACTGTGAATAGCCTCTGTATTCTTCTGATAAACAATCAGTTCAACAAAAAGATAACTTACCGGCATTCTGTCTCTTACTAAACTTCTTTAGTGCTTTGGAATGAAACAACCTATTATTTCTTATTACATACTTAGGGAGCCTTTGGCTGACCCTCAATATTTCACCATTCTTAAACACAAGATTAAAATTCTTTAGCCTAAGGGCTGGTGTTGTGGCATAGTGGGTAAAGCTGCCGCCTACAGTGCTGGCATCCCATATGGGCGCTCCACTTCCAATCCAGCTCTCTGCTAATGGAAAGCAGTAGAAAGACAGCCCAACTTCTTGGGCCCCTGCACCCACGTGGGAGACCTGGAAGAAGCTCCTGGCTCCTGGCTTCAGACTGACCCAGCTCTGGACGTTGAGGCCGTTTGGGGAGTGAACCAGCAGATGGAAGACCTATCTCTCTCTCTCTCTCTCTCTGCCTCTCCTTCTCTAACTCTTTCAAATAAATAAATAAATCTTTAAAAAAAAAATTCTTTAGCCTAGCATAGTTATGATACTGGTTAAGACTCCAGCACCAGGTATTGGAGTGCTGGGTTTACTACCAGCTCCAACTGCATATTCTGACCCCAGCATCAAATTAGCACAGATGCCAGAAGATGATACTTCAAGTAACTGGGTTCCTGCTACCTACGCAGGGAGACCTGGATTGCGGTCCCAGCTTCAGCTGGGCCCTCCCTGGACTGTTATCAGCATTTGGAATGTGAACCAAAGGACAGGCACTCATTCATAGTCACTCCCTGCCACCAAATAAGTTAAAAAATAAAATTCTTTTCTATTAGTAGGTATCTCAAATGAAGGTATTCCTGGTACCCTAAACGTCAAGGTTTAAGAAAACACAATGAAACATTTGAAGCAACACATCTCAAAGTACTGTCAAGGCCTACTGAGAATTTATATTATGGAAAGTAGCTTTACGTGATTTTAAGAGTTACCCAAGTGGAGGCTTTTGATCCAGTGTTTGGAATGCTGAGCATCCCATATCTGAGGACTGAGAGTCCAAACTCCACTTCTAATACCTATTTCCTGCTAATGCACTGTCTCTCTCTTTCAAAAATAAAATGAAAATAAACTTTAAAAAAACTTTTTTAAAAAGTTACAGCTCCAGGGGCCAGCATTATAGCTCAGTAGGTTAAGCTGTGGCTTCAAACCACCCACATCTCAGAATGCCAGTTCGAGCCCTGGCTACTCCAACTTCCCACCCAACTCCCTGCTTATGTTCCCGGGAAAGCAGTGGAAGATGGCCTAAGTACCTGGGCCCCTGCCACCCATATCTAGGGAGACCAGGATGAGTTTCTGGGCTGGACCAGCCCCAATCCTTGTAGTCATTTGGGGTGTAAACCAGCAGATGGAAGTTATCTATCTATCTATGTCTCTCTTTCCCTCCCTCTCTCTCCTCCTCTCACCCTGCCTGTCAAATAAATAAATGTTATATTCCCACTTCATTCTCCCTTCTGTTCATGATGAGCTCAAGCATCACATTCTGTAGGTCTCTTGGAGTCAAGTTCATTTATACCCACGGAACCACACAGGTAGTATGTCCCACTGCACTAAAATACACTGATGATGCACTAGCTGACATTTCCAATGAGTTTGTTTTCAGTATACTAGTTGGCTTTCAGCTTAACTGGGTGTACTTTCATTGCCATCTTGGGACATTATTAAAAAGTATCCTTATATATCTTAAGTTTCCAGTGCAAAAAAGATTGTCCATATATACAAATAAACACCATAAGATAATTGTTTTTGTTGCTTTTTTCCTTGCCAATTTAGCAAATGACATTCAGCAACACTGCCTTGCACAAAAGCTATCTTAAACACTATTATGAATCAAGGTAGTATTAGCATGAGTAAAACCACAGTGTCATCTGATAGGCCTTTCCTGCTGTTAGCAAGATGAAGCTGGCATTAAAGCCATTTACCTAGCAACAGGTGGCAGACATATGTTAGTATGTTAGTATCAGAAACAATGGCAAGACATATCTACTGGTTTTTTTCCTTTTAACAGACTTAAATGGAATCAATCTGTACCTACTGCTCTGAAACAAAACTCTCACAACTCCCCTAAAGTGTGGGCTACCAGTAATTTACAAAGACAAATACCGCCAAGAAAAGCAATGTTAAATGAAAAGTTTAAAAAGCAAGTTAGTGTGCAAGTTCAAGGACACTCAGGATTCAAATGGTATGACAAACATCTACCTTAGCAAATTATTGTATGATGAAAATAAGCTAGAGATAGGAGGCTTTCAAATCTTTATTTGAGACCACACAGTGATAAACACTGGAAAAAGGCTGAGACACACTATTTTACCAAGTCCTCTAAGAGTGCCCTATTTTTAGCTCCCTGACTATGGAACTGATTCAGGTCAGGCCTCCTGCAGGCCTAAATCTACAAGTGTAAAAAGGAAAGGGCCTATCTAAACCAGATAATTTAGAGGAAGAGTGACTCCTAACTCAAGTCTCCTCCCCATCTCTGAACACTGCCATTTGGATAACCTGCTCGTGATTTCACAGGAAAAATTATTCACATAAAAACAAATCCTATGCACATACTTTAAAAGGGCAGTCAGAAGTGGGTGTTATTTCCCTTTTCCCCACATGCACACTTTGCCTTTGGCCAAGATGGCTATACACTTGGTCCTTATCTACTGAATTAGGTGAGCTTCCCCCAGTATACTAAAAATCAGTCACATAACCGGATA
This sequence comes from Oryctolagus cuniculus, assembly GCF_051225735.1. Classification (NCBI taxonomy): domain Eukaryota; kingdom Metazoa; phylum Chordata; class Mammalia; order Lagomorpha; family Leporidae; genus Oryctolagus; species Oryctolagus cuniculus. Next base: position 49,132,846 of record NC_142874.1, on the reverse strand, counting down.
GAGTAGTCTGTTATATCTCCCTTAAATCACTACAAAGCAAAAATACAATAAATTGTTACCTGATGTTGATGAGTGCTTCGTTAAGAACTTTCCACTTAAAAATAGAGATCACGCTACAGTAGCAGGCCTCAGTAAAATAAAGTTCATCCAACTATAGCGTGTAATACTGAAAGCAGACACACCATTCTGCTCCAATAGAAATAAAAACTAAGACTTGGATAATTCAATCCCAAATAAGCTTCCAGTTCCGCTTCATATTTATTAATTTCGACATCCTTCCTTACCAAACTTTCGCTAAAGCTAACAGTACATAAAATGAGCTGAATTTACCTCTACCTCTTCTCTCTTTCTGAAGGTGCTCAGGAGTCCAAAGTAGCTGAGCCAGAAGAAGCAAAACAGACAGAGATCCGGCAAATTCATAAATGAATGGGGCAGACTGTTTACCTACTAATAGTAAGGACTAGGGTGGGTGTGTGTGAACATATCCTACCCACACTGGAGCATCTCAAACTCCTGAAAATGAGAGAAAGTTAAGGAACTGAAAAAGGCAGAGCCTGGTTTGGGGAGCTTTAGGAATGCTTCAATGACAATCTCTGTAGCATATAATGGAAAGATTTATGTTACATCAATTTCTTGTTATAAAAGATTTACTCTACAGATGTGAAGATCTTTGGAAAACAAACTACTAGCCTTTTCCTACTAAAAAAAAAAAAAAGAGAAAGAGAGAGAAACTAACTGAACTCAACATGTTAAGTGAAACATTTACTCACAATAGAAATTGTAAAAGCTATTTACCATTCAAAAACGGTGACAGAAAAAAAAGACCAAACAACATAAAAACCCCATAGGGGGTAGGGAGGAGCACACCTTAAGGCAAAGGAGGGCAAACAGCGAAAGGCACAAAATACAAACCAAGGCAGTCAGGTGAAACTTTTTAAAGATGGACTACTCAGCAGCTATTTTTTCAATACAGGATGGATTTGGGTGACCGTAAACCTCCAATACGATGTGGCAAAACATGGAACAAGCTCTTTCTCCAAAGAAATTAAACCCCCCCCCCAAAATCACAAGCATCTTGCTAACCAACTGTATTGGACAAAAATTTAACGGGTAAAAATCCGTTCAGGAAGGGCCTAGAGAACACCCAGTTACACCCTTCCTCCCGCCAACACCGAAACAAGTCTTTTTTTTCCCCCTGTTAAAAGTAACTTCTTTTTAGTATACCTCCACCGCCTTGCAGAGCAAGTGTGGACTACACCCAAAGCCAATTCATTCAAAATACTCTCTTTGTCAAAGGCTGGCTTTCTCGTATGGCGAAGTCGGCTCCCTGGGCTCAAGTGACATCGGCGGCGAGCTGGACTCCCGCACATTCCAAAGTCCACTAGCAGGAAAAATACGTTCCACAAGTCCAGCCTGGGGCACCACCACCTCCCGCAAACATGCGGTTTACCGGCGTGAACGCTCTTTTTACACGGCAAGCCGAATGCGGCACCCAAGTGGAAAATACCGTGTCGCCAGCACCATCACCCCTCCCCGTCGTCCCACACTCATTACCTCGTCAGCAAGAGACGGCACCCGCATAACGCACAGGCCCCCCGATCTCCAAGGCCAGCTTGCAGACCCCAAAGCGGCGCCGCACTCGGGCGTTACAATGGGCGGTGGTGACGGCCGCGGGCCACGCGCAGCCCCCCGGACGGGGGCGTCCCGGACGGCCCGGGGCCGCCGCCGCTTCCCCCACCCAGCCCCACCGGCCGCACCGGCTTCCCCGCGCCCATTACCTGCTCCGCCACGGCCCGGAACAGGCACGACCCGTCCTTGGCGACCAGTTTGCGATACAAGCCCAGTTTCCGCAGATAGGCGTCCATGGGCGTCGCGTCCTCGCGGGGCCCCGCGCCGCCCTGGTCCCCGCCGTCCGGGGCGCCGACGGCCGCCTCCATGTTGCCGGTTCCGCTGCAGGCCAGGCGCGGCGCGGGCTAGCCCCACATGGCCGCGCCGCCGGCAGCTCGACGCCCCGGCCTGGCTCCGGCTCCGGCTCCGCGAGCGGCAGCAGGCGGCGGCCCGAGGCAGCGGTCCGCGCTCCCCAGACGCATAGGGCGAGCCCTGCCTAGTGCATGGCCGGCCGCACGCGACCGCCTCCCCGGAGGGACCACGCGCCCAGAGAGGAGACGGCGTGGGGCGGCAGGGAGCGAAGAAAATCCCGAGGGACGAGAGTCGCGTCCCGGGGGCCTCGCCGCCCAGTCAGGAACCGGGCCGGGGGTCGCCGCCCGCACGAGTTTCCTGGTCCGGACCGGCGTGGAGCGAGGAAGCCCCCGCCCCCGGCGCGCTCGCGGGGCCGGCTCAGGTGAGCCGCGGCCTGCCCGCCTACCCCGCGCGCTCCCCTCGCCGGGCGCTGAGGAAACCAGAAGAAAAGAGCCGCGGCCTCGCGTCTCCCCACCTCGCCGGAGGGCGCCTGAGGGGCGGGCGGCGGGAGGGGGCGCCCGGCGGAGGGCAGCACCCTGGCAGCTCAGAATTTTGTTTTCGCTTTCGGCCCGGCCGCGGAGAGGACGGCGGGAGGTGTAGTTTTTGGCAGCGGCAGGAAGTCGGCTTGCGGCGGACGGGGACGCCCGGGCCTGCCTACCCGGGGGGAGGCGCCCGGGAGGCACGCGGACTACAAGTCCCTACAGCGCGGGCGCCGCCGCCGCCGCCGCCGCCGGAGCCGCCTTGGCGCGTCCCAGGCGCCGCGTCCGCGAGCAGGCCGAGGCTCGCCGCCGCCCCGCCCGGCCGCCCCGTGCGCCGCGGGCCCGCGGGAAGTGCGCGCGCCTCGCGTGCGTGGAGTTGCCAGGGACACAGCGGCCGCGATGCCGGCCCTTTGTGTATTTCCAAACAGAGGGCGCACCTGTCTGCCCCGCTCCCCGAGGCCCGCTCGCCTGGCGACTCCACAGAGGCGGCCTTAACGGCTTAAGCAGGAAAATAGAACTGATCGGCGAAAGCGTGTGGAACCGACCAAGGCGGTCTACAGATCCCCCCCGCGGGCTGCTGGTTTCCTTTCAGAAATCAGAACAGGTCACACACTGGGCCAAGATGATGCCGTTGCCAACGATTTGTTTTGTTCACCCTGCCCCTAGTTGCGCATCCTCAACAGGGAGCAATGGCACTGTTAACCAAAGTTCGTGAGGGTTGTTTATTTTTTTCCCCCTTAAAAAAAAGTCACCTTTGGGGCGGCCAGCGCGCCGCCAGGGACACTGCCATCCCCACATCCCAGCGCCAGTTCCAGTTCCGGCTGCTCCACTTCCGATCCAGCTCCCACTCGTGCACCTGGGAAAGCAGAGGGTGATGGTCCAAGAACTTGGGCCCCCTGCGTGCACCCACGTGGGACACCCGGGTGGAGCTCCAGGCTCCTGGTTTTGGCCTGGCCCAGCCCTGGCTGTTGTGGCCATTCGGGAAGTGAACCAGCGGTTGGAAGTTATTTTTTATGATTTTTTAATTTTTTTTTTTTTTTGCTTTCTGTCCCTCCCTCTCTGTCATTGTGCCTATCAAATAAAGAGCTGTTTTTTAAAGTCACCCTGTGAAAAAAAAATTTAAAAATCACCTTGCACTTGCTTGTTAAGACACTTCCTGTTCAGGCAGTGCAGAAAAATAATATCTTAACTTCCTACTGTTAGTAAAATGGCGCGATCTACCCCCTTCCCTCCAGTCTGTCGGGATTCCTCCAATAAACTCTTTCGCTTACTCCAGTGTTTGGTGTGTTTCTATGGTGGCCTTACACCTACCCTCCGAAGTTGAATGGTAGGGAATTGGCAAAATCGAGTCCTGCTCCAGATCCCAGAATTTACCCAGCACGCTTCTGGGAAACCAGAATTTTATTTTACTAGAACACAACAGCATCTGCTGCCCTATTTAAAGTCATGGTTAATCATAAAACCTACTCCAGTGTTGAGGGACTGCTGGGGGGAGAGAGAAGAAAGGTGATTGCTGTAGGTTTCGACATGTAACCAAATAAACTCTAAAATTGGGGTTAGGCAGGCCAGATGGCAAGAGTCCAACAAAAATCACAGAAACACTTTTCTCAGTATTTTCCATGGAAGCAATTAGTCTTTTTTATTTATTTATTTATTTTTTACAGGCAGAGTGAACAGTGAGAGAGAGAGAGACAGACAGAGAGGAAGGTCTTCCTTCCTTTGGTTCACCCCCCAAATGGCTGCTACAGCCTGCACGCTGCGCAGCTCCGAAGCCAGGAGCCAGGTGCTTTTCCTGGTCTCCCATGGGGTGCAGGGCCCAAGCACCTGGGCCATCCTCCACTGCACTCCCAGGCCACAGCAGAGAGCTGGACTGGAAGAGGGGCAACCGGGACAGAATCCAGCGCCCCAATCAGGACTAGAACCTGGAGTGCTGGTGCCACGGCGACAGCCATCAATTAGTCATCTATTAGCTATCTTTCAAGCATCTAAATTTGATGCCTTAATGGGTAAAGACTTTTTCCAATTGTACTGTTTTTAAATAATATAAAATTTATTGTTACCTAGAGGGAAAAATTTCCTTATCCTAATATTTGTTAAATGTTTAGAAACATCGTATTGCAGTCATTTTCAGAAGAGCGTAGTTTCAGGTCAAACCTATTGCTTTTCTTTTTTAAAATATCTTCATTGTAGAAGCTAAAAAAAAAAACACTAATGTTACTGTTTATAAAATGGTGCCATCTTCCTAAGCCCAGCCTGGCTTACTAGAAGTCAGGTGACCCAGTAGTCCAATCACAAGTGTCAGCTCCACCCCACCCCTAATGGGATTCGCGCTCCCACTTCCTTACCTCTGCAAAGCTATATAAGCCCTGTTCTCCCAATACAGGCTGCTGTTCTTTCTGTGCACAGGGAGGCAGCCTGTCGGGTTCCCCGACTCGACAATAAACTTTTTCCCTTACTCAGATGTCTAATGTGTTTTGTGGCCTTTCCTTTCAGTTACCACTATTTACAACGTAGCTCTTTTTTGTCTTAACAAAGCTTGCTTTTTGTGCCATAGAGAAAGTCAAAGTAAAGTAACATCTAAGCTGTAGAGATTAAATATTGAATGTCTGAAATGAGCAGATTTTTTAAACTTTATAAGCAACACACTTTCTGATATGCCTTAAAAAAACTATACCTTTCCTAACTATTTTAATATCTTGAAATAAGAGTTTTTGATGCTAATCTCATATTCATTAGGAGCTTATGGAAGATCTACCAAATATATAAGGCTAACATCACATTGCTGAATTATCTTGGGGTTATAACAAAAACGTCTGTTTCCAGGGACTTCACATTTCCAAATTTATCAACACCATTCTGAATGGAAAATTTCATGATTACATTGCTTTACTTTTAAAAAAAATCATTCGTATAAAATGACTACATTTGAATGCACAAAAATTTGATTCCCAGGTAGACAGTATTTTAAAGCATATTTTCTATGTTTAAACATCTCCATATTTTACTTATTTAAATGTGCTTTAAATTGTTTAATAAAGTCACCATCTTCTCAAGCCCCTAAATTCTGATGAAGTATTTTGAAAGGAAAGGAAACCAACTACATCTTTAATTCTACAATATCTTTATTTTCCATAGCAAAAATTTGTTCACTGACAATAGTATAATCAAAATAAGAATAGAGATAATCCTCTAACTACTATAGAGCCTGGCTTTAGTGCCCACTTTCAGAATGTTTTTAAGTGAATTATTAAATGCTAAGAAAATTGGGGCCTATATCAGAGTTCCTCAAAACTCTGTTATCTAAAAATGTGATTTGTTATCAGAAGTAACAAAAGACTAGCACATGTCCAGTCTTTTCTACACTTAATATTGTAGGGAAATTACTCATTGTCTTTGCTCCTGCTAAATGAGTGCAACACAGCCTCACTTTAAAACTGGCTGCTTCTGTTTCCAAAATTAGAAATGATGCACCTGTTGTATCTGACCCTGGGCCTGTTTAAGGAAATCCTTTAGGTATTTTGAGACCTAATCCAAGACAGACCCCTCTGAATGCCAACTTCCCAAATATAGCTCAGTGTTCAGGCAATGTTAAAGGATCCTATGTCTTTAAACTGGCCCAAAACTTAAAGTTCCCTTACTTTTTTCACTTGTTAACAGTAACTTCTGAAATTTTTCAAGAAACCCAAACCAGAGCCAACTGACAATGTTCATTCTGAGGAAGCCATTTCTGACTAACAAAAATGAAGATCTCTTCAAAATACCATCTGAATCAACTCAAACCTGAAAGATTCAGTGCCCTCTGAGAATCTAATGAAATCTGTAAAATTAACTTTATATGATTGTGTCATCCAAATTTTTTCTTGTACATGATCAATACCTCACACAGTGAGTCTGTTACTCCGAGAAACTTTAGGGCTAATAAATCTTCTATTCAGAATTTTTAAATTGATTTTGAAAATGGTAGATTTTTATGATGTCTGTTTTTTTAACCAACATAACTCTTGTGCGTTGTGTTAGTCCCTGAGATGGCACCCAGAATGGCTCCCACCTTGTACCAAAGTTGGTCTGAGTGAACAGTGGAATAGAGCAAAAGTAAGGTACGTCATCTCTGGGATGAGGTTATAACATACACTTCTGGCATTTGGATTGCTATTATAAACTCCCTCTTTCCTGGGTCACTTGGGGTGGAAGTTGGCTGCTGTCCGTCAGCCTAACAGAGAGGTTTCCCTGTGAGGAACCGGGGCTTCCTTCCAACAGCTGCGTGAGGCAGCTATGAAGCAGATGTTCTGAGTCAAGCCTCAGAACAACAGCCATCCTGCCCAAAATCTTCACAGCAGCCTTGGGAGAAGCCCTGAGCCGCACCCAGCCAGCTGAACTCTAGAATGCTTGACTTAGAAGCTGCATGAGATGATGTTTGTTGTTACCTCTTAAGTTGGAATAATTCACTGCACAGAAATAGATCAGTAAAGCAGATATGGTACTTCTTTGTTTGTCTTTACTACATAGACAAAGAATGAATGCATTTTAATAATTGCATTACTATTATTAAATTATTAATAATTTTATTATTATTAAAATATTATTATTTAAAATAATTGCCAATTTAATCTCATTAGTAATTGTACCAGCTCTCTGAATCCTACAGAAAAAAAGTTATTTTACCAGAAAGTCAAACTAGCCAGAAAGAGAATCGTTTATTGTCCTCTGATTTTTTTAATTTACAGAATATTTTCTAAAATACAGTAAACTTAGAATGTCTGGGCTTCATTGCCACATAGGATTTTATTTTGTTTTCTCTAAAACTTCCAGTAATTGCATCCTAGCAAAAAAATTGCTTTAAGAAATGCCTGTTTCTTCCCAATACTATGGCTAGAGGCTATTGAATGCCATCTTCTTCCTTTTTGCGTTTACTTTTTTTCATCCATTTGAAAGGCAGAACGAGATAGAGAGGAGGGAGGTACAGCGAAGGGGAAGGGAGAATCAGAGATCTTTCAACTGCTGATTCACTCCCCAAATGCTTGCAACAATCAGGGCAGGGCCAGGCCAAAGCCAAGAGCCAGGAACTCCATCCAGGCCTCACACCTGACTGGCGGGGATCCAAGCACTTAAGTCATCTTCTGCTTCCTGGGATGCATCAGTGGGAAACTGAATTGGAAATGGAGCAGGCGAGACTCAAATCAGCCCATAAGAAATGCAGGTGCTCCATGTGGGAGCTTAACCTGCTGTCCCACAATGCCCACCCCTGATGGTCATCTTCTACTTTCCATTTTATTTTCACTTTACCACAGCCATCAGTTTTGAACTATATTTCCCACTTACCTGGAAACTGAATATAATTACTTGATTATGTTTACATGAATGGGATGGGAGCAGAATTGATGAGTTTAATTTTCATGTCCTTAAAAATGAATCTCATGCGCTACACTCTCTTGCCTACTTGCTCTGAGCTGCTATGAAAATGATTGAAACTAGTAGGCCAGCTTTCATTTTTCAAACACCCTCAGACGACAGAGAAATGAGATGAAGGAACAGAGACCCTAAATGCCTGAAGCCTTCTGACTGTGATGGAGGAATAAACTCCTTTAATAATTTTTGTTATTATTATTGTAGTTATTTAGTCTATGTACTCTAGCACATTTCATTCGATATTAAATAACTAATATCTGGGACCAAATAAATTTTGTTCATGAGTTCCTTCTTGAGTTGCATTGACTATAACATTTTTCTAAAAAGTTGAAGAATTGCCAAAAACTTTATTGCAAAATCTGAAACATCGAAGAGCTTCAAAATATGAAGTTTCTAAAAAGAAGGGTGTTATTTCTACTCATGACTTTGCCTATTCACCAATCTATATTCATTCCCCCATCAGATTCTACCATTAGCAGCGTTGACTATCTTCTATTTTGACTCCCCTTTCACCCTTGAGTATAACGATCTCAATATCCTATTATATCCTCTTAGCTAATTTATCTTCCCCCAAACCCCATCTCCTAAATGTAAGAGTTCCCCCAGGCTCAACCTTTAACCTTATTTAGCCCTGTTCTCTTTTGCAGGCTTTAATCTCTTATCTCTAGTTCACTGGGCATCTCCAACTAAACACATTTTTGAAAGTAAATTCACCATCTTCTTAAAACCATTCCCTTCAAGAACTCTAATACCAAACATTGAATTGCATAGTAGGTACTCAAAAACACACAATAAACACTTATTGAACAACTTGATGAATGATCATTTATTAAAATAAGTGTCCTTTTTGCTTTGTCATCATCTGTTCCCTGTGGAATAGATGAGAAAAAATAAGGAAGTATTATAGTCAAATAGTGATTTAAAAAAAAAAAAAAACACACAATTTGAGGCTGGTGCTGTGGTGTAGGGAGTAAAGTCGCCACCTGCAATATTCCATATTGGCACCGGTTCCATTCTGTTGCTCTACTTCAGATCCAGCTCTCTCCCTCTCCCTCTCCCTCTCCCTCTCCCTCTCCCTCTCCCTCTCCCTCTCCCTCTCCCTCTCCCTCTCCCTCTCCCTCTCCCTCTCCCTCTCCCTCTCCCTCTCCCTCTCCCTCTCCCTCTCCCTCTCCCTTTCAAATAAATAAATAAATCTTTAAGAAAAACATGCAACTTGCTGAGAATGTGAGAATGAGATCATTTAAACTCTCAAAGTAGGAAAATATTTGTGTAATGAAGGTGCATCCTCAATTTATATTTTGAGGGAATTACCACTCAGAAAAAGAGCCTGGCCTGTAATGTAACAGGGAAATGAGATGAGAGAATATGTTACAGCTTTTGTGCTTCATTTGTAAAATTATTCACAAGGGGAAACAGTTGGTAATAGCAACAGACTTTAGTTTATGTCCAGCTCCCCACTTTCTCTGTAGCTTGGAACATCAGCCTTAGCAAGATCCTTCATGAACCTTTTAAGTCTTCAATAACACACTCTCTCACACAGCAGAAACTTCTTTAACATTGCACAAATGATTGATTCTGCATTTTCCTTGCTACATCAAAAGGATAAAAACATTAATTAATGATGAGGCAGAGATATTATCTCCTAAGACAGGAAACAAAAACACTTACCACAGAGATTGTATGAAGAATGAGGTCTTCTGGCCCTCAAGAAAAAGGAAAGCCCTTTCCTCTTTCCATTTTTAAAGTAATTTTTAAAATTTTGCTTTTCCTCAAGAGTTATCAAGTTCAATTCAAAAACTTACAGAGGAAGAAATGAGGGAGAGACTGACAGAGATAGGGAGAGAGAAAGAGAAGCAGGCCCAGAGCGGGTGCCTTCTCTCAACTTCATGGCAGGTGAATTAACCTAGAAAAGGACCTTGCAAGGCACCTTGCTGAAGAGACTCAGGTAGCTGAGTCCTTTCCAGCCCACCGTCCAGCCCCGACATGAGGGAGCATCTCCCACCAGCCGTTTCACTTAATTGCTCCAACACTTCACAGCCTAACAGCCTTGTAGTAGCAAAGTTGGTGTATGCCAGGAAATCCTTGCTCAACCCCAGTACGAACACAGAGAAGAAAAAGCAAATCTTCCATCTGTGCTTCAAGCAGACAAACTGATTGGGTTCTAAACTCCAGATTTAGGACTGCAGTCCTGAGACTATATATTATATATTATAATATATTATATATATAAAAACCTGGATGGTTGGGGAAATGAAACTATGATTTAATTTCTTATTGTAGCTGCCACTTCCTTGTGAAATAACCACATTGCAATGACCCAGTTAGACTAGCTATAAACCTCACAATAGACCAGGCTCTTAGTTGTGATCTACCATTTCTGCAAATAAAACCTCCACCTACAAATAAGTACTCCCAGCCTTTGCTGCTGCTTCTACTACTAGCTCTTAATTCCAGTCTGAGCAAAGTAAATTCACAAAGTTCATTACAAGGTATTGACTTTAGCTCCACAGTGGAATGTAAACTTTCTATAAGCGTGTAGAATTTAGGATTATTTTGTTTCTCAATGTCTAATAGTATATTTTCTTTTTTATATTCATTTTAATAATGCAATCAATATTCACTAAATAATTTCACGTATTCCCAATGAGGCTTTCAATGAGGAAGGTATTTAGAATGAAAATATACAATATGTAACCTATAATTGAAGTCTAAATATTTGATATAGTATCGTGGAACAAGATTACGCGTTAGGTTGTATATCACATTTTCTTTACAACCAGTAAGCACAGAATTAATCAATCACATTTTACTATATGCATGTAATTGGAATACTATTCAGCATTTAAAAACAGTGTGCATGTATGTGTATCACATCATTATGAAAACTTTTCTAAAAATATGTATGTGTTTATTTTAAAGGCAGAGTTACAAAGAGAGAGAGAGAGAGATTCCATCTGCTGGTTCACTCCCCAGATGGCTGCAATCATCATGGCTGGGCCAGACTGAAGTCAGGAGCCCAGAACTCCACCCATGTCTCCCACACAGGTGTCAGGGGCCCAGGATGGCTTGGGCCATCTTCTGCTGTTTTCCCAGGTGTATTATCAGGCAGCCTGATGGGAAATGGAGCAGCTGAGATTGGAACCAACACTCATATGGGATGCTGGCTTTGCAGGTGGTGGCTTAATCCACTGTGCCATAACACTGACCTGGAGAAAACTTTTTAAAACCACATATTGTTGAATTTGAAGGTAGAGGATGGCAGTGAATGGATCAAATCTCAACCGCGAATTAGTGATTGTAGAAATTAAGTGAGGAATACATGGAGATTCCCTCTACTATTCTTTTTACTTTGCAAATATTTGAAATTTTCTTTAAGGTAAAAGATTAAAGGCAAGATTTTTGAATCCCACTTCAGGTTTCCTGAATCAGAATGACAAGAGATGAGGTGCAGGATTTTGTTTTGTCCATCTCCCCAAGTGACCCATGATCAGCTAGCATTTAGGAACAGTCTGATAACACTGCTAACATCTGATAACACTGCTGGGGAAGCACCCACCCACAGAAAGCAAAGTACAAATTTTTAAATTAATATGAGAGTCTGTAATTCCTATCCTAGATCACCAGGAAAAATTCTAAATAACTCCAATATTAACATTGTACTCCTTTTTCATATATAACACCATCAGACAAAGGCATGGTAAGGTAAAATTATATTTTTAAGATAGATGTTAAAAGTAATGCCAATCTTTTTAAATCAACATAAAACATACAAAATGTGTTAAACATATACAAAAATACAGCATAAAAATCCAAAACAACATGGAGGTGGACCGTGCTACTCTTATGAACATTGTAAAACTTAAGTGAAATAAGTTTTAACAGCTTTGAGATACAATTGACACATAATAAACTGTACCTATTTAAACATGTAATTTGAAAACTATTGATACTGCTACACACCTGTGAAGTCATCACCACAATCAAGATAACAAATATATAAATCACGCCCCAACATTTCCTTGTTCCTCTTTGTAATTCCTTTATCAAACACTCACACACACACACACACACACACACACACACACCGAGTCTCCAGGTAACTACTGAACTCTTTTTTTTGTCACTGTAGATTAGCTTGCATTTTCTAGAGTTTTCATGCTGTGCTTTTTATTTGTCTGACTTCTTTCACCCAGCACAATTATTCTGAGAGTGAGCCCATTAATTTATCAATACTTTATTCTCTCGCTCTTAACTGAGTAGCATTTCACTGTAGACATATTACACATTTTTTCCATTCACCTGTTAATGGATGTTTGGGTTATCTCAGATTTTGACTATTAACAATAAAGTTGCAGAGGCCAGCACTATGGTGTAGCAGATAAAGGTGCTGCCTGCAGTACTGGCATCCCATATGGGCACCAGTTCTAGTCCTGGCTGTTCCACTTCTGATCCAGCTCTCTGGATCAGTAAAGGATGGTCCAAATCCTGCACCTGCATGGGAGATCCGGAGGAAGCTCCTGGCTCCTGGCTTTAGATGGGCCCAGCTGTGGCCATTGCAGCCATCTGGGGAGTGAACTAGAGGATGGAAAATCTCTCTCTCTCTCTATCTCTCTCCCTGCCTCTGCCTGTCTGTAACTCTGCTTTCAAATAAATGAATAAATCTTAAAAGACAAATAAATAAATAAAGCTGTAGAGACAAGATTTGGCACCGCAGCTAAGATGCTGCTTGGGATACCTGTATCCCATATTGGAGTGCATAGGTTTGAGTCCTGGCTCAGCTTTTTCCGATTCCAACTCCCAGCTAAGATGCATTTTGGGAATCAGCAGGTGATGACTCAAGTGCTAGGACCCCTGCCACCAATATGGGAGACCTATATAGAGTTCCACACTCCTGGATTTGGCCAGGTCCAGCCCTGACTGTTGCAGGCATTAGGGGAGTAAATCAACAGATGGAAGTCCTCTCTCTGTCTCTCTGCCTTCTAAGTAAATAAAAATAAATTAATAAATTAATAAATTAAAAAAAATAAATTAATAAATAATTAATAAATAAATAAATTAATAAATTAATAACACCATAATCCACTCTGCATTTGTCTTGGGAAAAGTACCTAGGGTTACAATGACTGAGTCACAGGGTAAGTATAGGGTTAGCTCTCCAAAAACTTCAGATATGTGTCATCTTAACTGCTGTGCCAAACACCTGCCCGACTTCTGCATCTGTGTCTATCATATCATCTTGAAATCTTTAGTCTATCCTTATGGAAATTCCCACCATGTGGCAACAAAACATCACAAATTGATAAGTACAAAGACTTCTTCATAAAATTCTTGTTTCTATGAAAGTGTTTCCTTTTCTTTTATGTACTGATCTATGATCATACTTATGTGAGTATGCTTTATTTGAAGATTTGTTCAGGAAACTTTTGCAGTGACCTAATTTACAAATTATGTAAATGTCACAGTACTGTAAGAGAAGTAAAAGTTTAAACCAAAGTTGACAATGGAATTATGGATGCAGACCAAGAGTTTTTATAAAAGTGAAATAAAGTACCTATATGAAGGAAGTACATATTTTCACACTGGAAAAAAAAAGATGGAATCCACATAAAATCTATGAGTTAACAAACAGGTGCAATCAAGCTGCAGGATACAAAATGAATAGAAAAAGCAATTGTATCTGTACACATTAGCAATGACAATTCAAAAGTGACTTTAAGGAACCAGCTGCAATGCCAGCATCCCATATGGGCATGGGTTCAAATCCTGGCTGCTTCACTTCTGATCCAGCTCCCTGAAAATGCACCTGGGAAAGCAGCAGAGGATGACCCAGATCCTTGGGCCCCTGCACCCATGTAAGCAACCCAGTTGAAGCTCCTAGCTCCTGACTTCAGCCTGACCTGGTCTTGGCCATTGCAGCCATTTGGGGAGTAAACTAGCAGTTAGAAGATCTCACTCTCTCTCTCTCCTTATCTCTATCTGTAACTCTGCCTTTCAAATAAACCTTTAAAAACAACATTAAGAAAATAATTTGATTTACAATAGCATAAAAAGTTAAAATCTTAGGAATAAATAAATGAAATAAGTTCAAGACTTGTACAATGAAAACTATAAACATTGTTAAAAAATAAATAAGACAAATGCATGAAACAATAACCCATATTCATGGATCAAAAGACTTAAGATGGCAAAACTAGTGATCTACATATTCAACACAATTCTTATCTGAATCATAGATACCTTGCTTGCAGAAATTGAGAACCTAATCCTAAAATTGATATGGAGATGAAGGAGACCCAGAGTAGCCAAAACAATTTTGTAAAAGAAGAGAAAAATTGGAGTACTCATACTTCCATCTCAAAACACTATAGGAGCCAGCATTGTGGCTCAGTGGGCTCAGCTGGCACAGCATCTCATGTTGGAGTGCTGATTTAAGTCCTCACTGCTCTGCTTATGATCCAGCTTCCTGCTAATGCACCTGAGAAGGCAGTGGAAGATGGCCCAACTATTCGGACACCTGCCACCCATGTGGGAGACCAGGATGCAGTTCCTGGATCCTGGTTTCGGCCTGGCCCAGACCTGGTTGTTGCAGACACTGGGAAGTGAACCAAGAGATGGAGGATAAAAGACAGTATGGGGCCGGCGCCGCGGCTCACTAGGCTAATCCTCCGCCTAGCGGTGCCGGCACACCGGGTTCTAGTCCCGGTCGGGGCGCCGGATTCTGTCCCGGTTGCCCCTCTTCCAGGCCAGCCCTCTGCTGTGGCCCGGGAGTGCAGTGGAGGATGGCCCAGGTGCTTGGGCCCTGCACCCCATGGGAGACCAGGAAAAGCACCTGGCTCCTGGCTCCTGCCATCGGATCAGCGCGGTGCGCCGGCCGCAGCGCGCCGGCCGCGGCGGCCATTGGAGGGTGAACCAACGGCAAAGGAAGACCTTTCTCTCTGTCTCTCTCTCTCACTGTCCACTCTGCCTGTCAAAAAAAATAAATAAATAAAAAAAATTAAAAAAAATAAAAGACAGTATGGTACCATCCAGAGGATAGACATGCAGACCCATGGGAATAGAATATAGAGTCTGGAAATCAATCCCTATATACGTAGCCAATTGATTTTCAACAATAGCACCAAGACAATTCAATGGAGAAAGAATAATCTTTTCAACAAATGGTAATGGAATGACTAGATTTCAATATACGAAAGACTGAAGTTAGACTTCTGCTTTATACCACACACAAAAGTTAACTCAAAAATTGGTCAAAGGCTTGAATTTAAGAGCTAAAACTATAAAAACTCATAGGAAAAAAAAACCATATGGGTAAATCTTCATGGACTTAGACTGGGCAATGAGTTCTTAAAAATGACACTGAAGGAATAAGAAACAAAAGAAAGTAAATGGGTAAACTAGACTTCACCAAAATTAAAATTTTTTGTACCTTAAAAGATCCCATTAAGAAAAGGAAAAGGATCTGCAGAATGGGAGGAAATATTTGCAAATCATAAATCTGATAAGAGATTTTTATGAATATATAAAGTACACAATAATAGAGACAACTCAACTTGCAAGTGGACAGAAGGTTGAGGTATTTGAGGGTGCTGAGAGTGAGCCACAACCATACTCCCTCCCAGCTGGGATGTGCACCGACCCTGACTCCTTCCCTGACTGTGACATAGAAAGACAAAGAATAAAAGCAGAAAACTGGTTAGTTATGCTCCTTAGCTTTCTGTGGTGACAATTTACCTGTTGTTTCTCAACTCCAAATTGACCCTTTTATAGGTGCTCTGTGATGCCAGGCCCGGAACTTTGCAAATTACATATCCCAGTCTCCTTTGCCAGTTGGTGATCTGTTAAATTTTGCTAATAGGAGGCACTAAAGAGAGGCTAGAACGTAGGAGGAGGGCAGTAGTGACTTCTCTCCTGGCTTTTGCTGCTCTAAGTGTGCTGATCCGATTCCCTTCAGCACCCCCAGAGTAAGCCTCATTGCTCCCTAAAAGATAGCCAGGTAGCAGGCCTCTCTTAGAGGCCTTATTTCCAGCTCTGTCCTCTGTGATG
This sequence comes from Oryctolagus cuniculus, assembly GCF_051225735.1. Lineage (NCBI taxonomy): Eukaryota > Metazoa > Chordata > Mammalia > Lagomorpha > Leporidae > Oryctolagus > Oryctolagus cuniculus. Next base: position 49,116,959 of record NC_142874.1, on the reverse strand, counting down.
GTAGTCCCGTTATCTGCCCTTCTCTCTCCCCATACATAATGATAGTGATGCTTGTGCTGTTATCTCTGGCCTACCCCACTGCTCCTTTTTTGTCTTTTCCACCCTCAGCACATCCACAACCCTTCTCTATCTAAAACCTTCCCTGTTAAAATATCCTGTGGAGTTGTTTTTTTCCTCCATGACTGAACTCTGTCCAATGCAAGCCTCTGCCAGCAGTAACATGCAGAGACATCCTCCTCTTCCTTCACAAAGATATACAAAAACAAACCAAAAAGCAGAACTGATCATTAAGTTTTGCCTCTAAATTATCCCAACTATGGCTCCTTCCTAACTAACTTCTCAGTTTCAGCATTCCATACTTATTTTTCAACATGTATAACCATCACCTATAAGGCCTTCTGTACCAATGAATGGATTCCCATGTGAAATAAATATTTGAGAGCTTTTTCATAGAGAACAGTACAGTTTTATAAAATAAAAATTTATGTTAGATGCAATTCTCCTTGTATTTGCAGAGCTGAAGGTCATCTGGTAATTTATGTCTATGCCTCCCTGCTCCCAGACCAAAGAAAGAAATGAATACATTTCCATCTTCAGTCATTTGCCTGGAACCAAGAAAAGCTCTTCTAGCCTCAAGATATTCAGTGCTTTCTTTTCAATTTTCACATTGTCTCCTCTCACTGGTAGGATCTGCAGAGTCTCCTAAGACATGACCTGCCCTCGTCTTTCTCTGGAAAAGCTGCATTAACTATAGCAACTGATAGAGGGCATTTCTTTAATATGAACATTTAAGAAAATCCCAGAAATGTCCTGTCCCAATTATTATTTTATGGCCCCTCAGCTCCAGATCTGCTCTTCACTGCCTGCTAGATGGTAATGAAGCTGTACCTCTCACTCGGCCAATTGGCATGATGTTAAGCTTTGTCAGTATGGGGTGCTGCGGATGCTGGAGGAAAAAGGAGTGTGCCAATGGCTGGATTTCCAGCAAGTGTCACCAGGTGGGCACCCAAACAAAACTGTCATCCAGTGAGCTAAGCCATTTCCAGGCAGGCCTGCATGTCAGCACTGGGACTTCATTCTTATCTCAGTTCTGTGGGTAGTGGCTGCTCCTTAAATCCGCAACTTTATAGTTCTCTTTACCTCTTACTAGCAAATCCCTCGTGACTCCGGGATTTATAGTTATAGCTAATAAGTCCTCTTATTGATTTTTCTCTGTTCACATTACTGGGGGGTTTACCTTCCTTGATCAGACCCTGACTGATACAGACTTGTTTGATATATTTTGCCTCATTCCATCTGTTACCAACGGCTAAGCAAACACCAAGCATCTTCTTTAGTGATACTTGTGCATCACATCATGAATGTGTGTTAGGGACGGGGGGGGGGGGTGAAGTTGTTAGCAAGCTTGATTCATGTTAGTGTAGGCTTTTAGCTTTTGTCCTACCCTCCTCCTGTTCTGTCTAGGTAGTTATCGAATTACTTCGTTTATCAACCTCACCTTCTGGGTTGCACATCCAGGGGTTTATCTGTTCTAATTGCTCCCTGCTGGTTTTGGAAAACACAGCCTTTCTTTGAAAGTATACCTTATAGTATACCTCATTAATTACTGAGAGTCCTACAATGTGATATTCCCTGACTGCATTCTTCCACTCTTTATTCTTCCTGCACATTTTATGTATATTGTACTAACCAGTTGCTACGTTATACTGTGCATTTTCCTTAACTCCCATTTGGCACAGTTTAACTTGTTTGGAATTTTTAAACTTAACATTTTTAGTACATAAGGCCATATTTAGTTCAGTGTATAAGGTTACTCTATAAGGTATACATTTTTTTTCTTGCCAATGAGATGATAATCTCCATATCTGTTACAGTGCAATGCACAATTTTCTGATTAACTGATGGAAAAGAATTCCAGGGGTCTATAAACATGATAATCTGTTTCCCTTTTGGGATCTCATTGAACTGTCCACTACACTAAATGGTGCCTAAGAAATAATGAAATAGCATTAATCAAAAACGTTTTTAGAAAATGTTTACAGAGATGGAAATGCAAACTTACCTGATGTGATCTTCACATATGATCTTCATGTGGTAAATGAGTTATCACATTGAATTCTAAGTATTTACAATTAAATAACAAATATATATTTAAAAAGAAATATTGATACAGCATACTGTTATAACAGTGGCCTTTCTTTAAGATTCTGTTATATTTAATGAAATGTTTTTTAAGTTTTTAAAAAATATTTATTTTTATTTATTTGAAAGGCAGAGTCATAGAGAGAGGTAGAGACACAAAGAGAGAGAGAGGTCTTCCATCCACTGGTTCACTCTTCATAAGGCCACAACAGCTGGTGCTGAGCCAATCTGAAGCCAGGAGCTTTTTCTGGGTCTCCCAAGTGGGTGCAGGGGCCCAAACTCTTGGACCATTTTCTGCTGCTTTTCCCAGGCCATAAGCAGAGAGCTGGATCGGAAGTGGAGCAGCTGGGTCATGAACCGGCACCCATATGAGATGCCAGCACTGCAAACATAGCTTTAACCCACTGCACCATGGCGCCACCCCATGAACTGTTTTTATAAACACTAACTTACTTGTATCTCTAGGAAGTATTATTTCCATTTTAAATAGAATAGTAAAATTAAATTAACCTGACAGAACATCAGCCAAGATTTAATGGACTCCAAGGTTTATCTACTGTGCTATGCTGCTTCACTTATAGTGTATAGACATTATATTATATGAAGACAATCTCTGCAGGTATATTATATATATATGTATATATATATATATATATATATTTCTACTTGTAGCTATCAGAAACAGTTTAGGAAGTATAATTAAGTAGAGCCCAAGGTAGAAAATAATAGCAATTGAACACTGTAAGGACATGGATTTTCAAGAACTGAGTCTACCTACGATGGGGAGCTCTTCAGCGGTGTGTACCCAGTAGGATGGGGCAGTATTAGGCATGTGGCCCTTGGGCTTCTTTGCCTCTGATACTTCTCTATTTGTGGCAAAGAGAAGCCCTGGCAGCCTAGTCCTGAAATGAAACCATTGACCATGTAAAGCTAGTTTTAATTTTCTGAGCAAAATGTAAAACAGATATATGCAAGTGGTCTTATCTTTCTTTTTAAGGTTTATTTTATTTATTTGAAAGTCGGAGTTACACAAAGTTACACAGAGAGAGAAGGAGAGGCAGAGAGAGGGAGGACAGAGAGAGGGAGAGAGAGAATCTTCCATCGCTGGTTCACTCCCCAGTTGTCCACAAGGAGCAGGAGCTGCGCTGATCCAAAACCAGAAGCCAGGAGCCAGAAGCTTCCTCTAGGTCTTCCCATGTTGGTGCAGGGGCCTAAGGACTTGGGCCATCTTCTACTGCTTTCCCAGGCCACAGCAGAGCTGGATTGGAAGTGGAGCAGCCAGGACATGAACTGGTGCCCATATGGCATGCCGGCACTCCAGGTGGGGGCTTTACCTGCTACACCACAGCACTGGCCCCTGTCTTGTCTTAATATCCTTTAACCAATTGCCTTCCTTCTTTTTTTTTTTTTTAAGGTTTTATGTATTTATTTGAAAGGTAGAATTACAGAGAAATAGAGAGACAGAGAGAAAGGTCTTCCATTTGCTGGTTCACTCCCCAAATGGCGGCAAAGACCAGAATTGAGTCGATCTGAAACCAGAAGCCAGGAGCTTCCTCTGGGTCTTACCATGTGGGTACAGGGACCCAAGGACTTGGGCCATCTTCTACTGCCTTCCTAGGCCATAGCAGAGAGCTGGATTGGAAGAGGAACAGCTGGGACTTGAACTTGTGCCCATATGGGATTCCAGTGCTGCAGGCAGAGGCTTAGCCCACTATGCCACAGCACCAGGCCTCCTCCTCCTCCTTTTTTTTTTTTTTTTAAAGATTTATTTATTTATTTGAAAATCAGAGTTATACAGAGAGAGGAGAGGCAGAGAGAGAGAGAGAGAGAGGTCTTCCATCCGTGGGTTCACTCCCAAATTGGCCACAGTGGCCAGAGCTACGCCAATCCGAAGCCAGGAGCTTCTTCCAGGTCTCCTATGTGGGTGCAGGGGCCCAAGGACTTAGGGTATCTTCTACTGCTTTCCCAGGCCATAGCAGAGAGCTGATGGGAAGTGGAGCAGCCAGAACTGGAACCAGCGCCCATATGGGATGCCGGCACTTCAGGCCAGGGCGTTAATCCACTATGCCACAGTGTCAGCCCTCACTTTTTTTTTTTTTTTAAAGGTAACTCTATCATGGTATATTTTCAAATAAGAAAATAAATACAGAGCCAAGATATTTTCATTTTGTTTTTGCTTTCTTTTGCTATATAGAATACCAAGTAAGCTGCATTTTATAGAACAGGTGTATACAACACACACACAAGAAAGCATTCTCAGCCTTTCTGTTTTGTGACCCAATTTTTATTCTTTTTAAAAAATGTTACTTGATACATAAAAAGAGACCATTTGAATTTTTATTAATCAAATTAACTTTATAATACATTGATTAAGAAAAAAATGGAGCAGCATAGTCTTACTAATTGCTATGCCTTTGAGAATGGGATTATTAGATTTCAGGTACTAAGTCAACATTGCTTTTTAAGATTTTTTTTAGTTAGTTGAAACAACTAAATTCCTCGCCACCCTCCACCCCCTGCCCCCAAGTGATTTGGAGCAGTCATGCTTGGAAATGTCTTGCTGGAGTTTGGGATTTTTGTTTGTTTGTTTTTAAATTTTTTTTAATTATTTATTTGAAAGGCAGAAGGAGTGCTCCTATTTGCTACTTCCCAAAAGCCTGCAACAGCTGGAACTTGGCCAACTCAAACTCAGGAGCCAAGAGCTCAATTCAGGTCTCCCTCATGGTGGCAGGGACCCGATTGCTTGAGCCATTAACTACAGCGTCCCAGGGTGTGCATTAGCAGGAAGCTAAAATTGGGAGAGGAGCTGGGACTCGAATCCAGGTACTCCAATTTGCAAATGGGCATCCCAACTGGGTACCTTCATCACTTAGACTATTGCTGCCCCATTGCTGGAATTTTTATTGCTATTTTAAGAACTAACATTGATGTAAGTAGAGTGATTGTGATTTATTTATTATAGTTCACATTTCAGCTCTATTCCTAGAGAGAACCTTGAAAAGATTGGTGGGCTGTATTGACTGCACTGTCAGAAAATGTTTCAGTGGCTCTATTTCTGATGTTAAAATAGACAGATGAAAAGTAAAACATTTGTTACATCAGTCAGATTTTTGTTCTCAAGTATCGTAAATACTGATTTGAGTTATTGTCACACAATAGAATGGTTTTGCTTTTTATTTTTCTCATTTAACTGAAATTGCAAGTTATCTACAATTTAAAGACTAATTTTGGATCAGTAAAGAAACAACAGGGATAAAAGCCTTCACTCTGAAAATCACTATAAATCTGGACCAACCAAATCAAACCTTGCTGAATATTGAATTTAGAATCAAAACCAGGGAAGGAAATACTTGTGAAACTTAAAAGGATTTGGCTCTAAGTATGCTCCCAAGGTGTGGCCCACACACACAAGACCATTCACCTGCAGATGGGCCCATATTTACAAATGGGCTGTTCAGTGTTGCAAATACATTGATAATCAATTAAATCACTTCTGCAAATAAGTAGATTTTCACATAAGTACCGCAGGTAACAGAAACGCATATCACACACCTCTGATGTTCTTAAAGTAAGACGTCTTAGAGGGACTTCTCCGCCCCCCCCCCCCCCCCCCGGTTATTAATTACACTGAAGATGACCGAAGATGACACATGTGTTTACTTCCGCCCTTTGGGATTTTCTAAATGCTCAGTTGAATTCATTTTTTCTGACTACTACTGCAACGTAAAAGAAAATTGGACAAGTGGAGATAATTTTGTCCTTGGAAAACACTGTTCACTACAATTTAAATCTTTGCAGCAAAAATAAATTCAAGTGCATTTAAGTCATTGAAGGCAATATCCAGAAATAGGAATGTTCTCTGCTTAAAAGACAGGCTAACAATTAAGGACAAACCTATAACTGCCCCATTTCCCCCTCCCTCCCTCTTCATGTTCTTCCAGGAAGGAAAACAAATTAGAGTGTCTTTCTCAAAAGCCAGAGAGCAAAATTGAAGAGCCCCTCAGACAGCAGAAAAATATATCCCAACACACACCAAGAAAATGCCTAAATTGAACAATTTTCAAGCTCCTGAAGCAGTGTGCATACCACTCTTCCATGTAGCTCTTTCTGGTCTCTTTCTTATTTAAATTATGGAGTGGGCAGAATGGTTTAATGCAGCGTTTTCCTGTTGTAACCTAGGAACAATAATGTGAGGCTTTGAAGTAGGTAAGTGTCACCATGGAGACAGAAAGAAATCTCTTTGACATCTCCTTCTGCATGGAGCTTATCACTAAAAAAAGGATGTGAAGCTCAAAGTATTTCCAGATAGACTAATAGACTGCTGAGCTAGCTGGGCCTTTGCTCTGTTAGGGGTCCTGAGAAGGAGTTTTTAAATGGCAAGATACTTGGTTTATTGGTGTATCCCATGGTGTAAACTCTAAGGGGAGCAATTTGCAAGTCATCATGAAAATTATAAATACATGTGCTCTTTGATCCAGGGAGTCTTCACGGAATTTATGCTACGTATCTCACAGATAGGTGAGGCACAGACACATGTGCCAAGTGGTGCCTTTGTGAGGTTTTGTCATAGCATTATCTGCACTAGCAAAATCCTGAAAACCTAAATTTCTATTAATCGGGGACAGGTTAAATAAAGTATGGAGAACTGTGCAACCATACTGATATGGATTGATAAGACGTACAGCAAAGCAATAGTAACAAGTGCAACAAAAAGCGAAATGTTGGCCGGCGCCGCGGCTCACTAGGCTAATCCTCCACCTTGCGGCGCCGGCACACCGGGTTCTAGTCCCCGTCGGGGTGCCGGATTCTGTCCCGGTTGCCCCTCTTCCAGTCCAGCTCTCTGCTGTGGCCCGGGAAGGCAGTGGAGGATGGCCCAAGTCCTTGGGCCCTGCACCTGCATGGGAGACCAGGAGGAAGCACCTGGCTCCTGGCTTCGGATCATTGCGGTGCGCTGGCTGCAGCGGCCATTGGAGGGTGAACCAACAGCAAAGGAAGACCTTTCTTTCTGTCTCTCTCTCTCACTGTCCACTCTGCCTGTCAAAAAAAAAAAAAAAAAAAAAAAAAAAAGAAAGAAAGAAAGAAAGAAAGAAAGAAAAAAAGAAATGTATAACACGTGGGGTAGGCATTTAGCACAGCGGGTGAGTGCCACTTGGGAAGTCCACAATTTCCTATAGAAGTGCCTGGTTCAAGTTCTGGCTCCTTTGCTTCCACGCCAGCTTCCTGCTAATGCACACCCAGAGAGGAAGCAGATAACGGCTCAAGTACTCCCTGTACCCACATGGGAGACCAGATTGAGTTCCTGGCTTCAGTCTGGCCTAACCCCGACTGTTGTGAGCATTTGTGTAGTGAAACAGCAGATGGAAAATCTCTTTCTGTCTCTCTGCCTTTCAAATAACATGAAATACATAAGTGCAGAGTATGCTACTGTTTGTGTAAAAGGGAAGGATGGTATTCATAAACATCTATTTGTGTATGCAGATGTATCTGCATGTATTCATCAAAAAGTGCTAATATTGATGCCTCTTGAAGATTGGGACTGGGCAGTTGGCATATATGTGTAGGATGGAGTCCTTCCAGGGTAGACTTGTCAATGTATACCTACAGTACTTTTTGCATTTTGAATCATGTAAATATACTAACTATTCAAAAAACAAATAGAAGCACAACAAAAATATGCACAGATGAACAAAACTGTTCACTGACTCACAAACATTTCATTAATTCTACCCACACTTAGAAACCTTTCTCATTTCCATCTTTCATCTTATTTAAAAATATTTTCTTATATTTTTCCACATTTTAGAAAATGTATTAAAATAGTGATAAGTAGGGGGCTGGCACTGTGGTGCAATGGGTTAAAGCCCTGGCCTGAAGCACCGGCATCCCATATGGGTGCCAGTTCTGGTCCCAGCTGTTCCACTTCTGATCCAGCTCTCGGCTATGGCCTGGGAAAGCAGTAGAAGATGGCCCAAGTCCTTGGGCCCCTGCACCCACGTGGGAGATCCGGAGGAAGCTCCTGGCTCCTGGCTTCGGATCAGCGCAGCTTCGGTTGTTGCGGCCATCTGGGGAGTGAACCAGCAGATAGAAGACCTCTCTCTCTGTCTCTTCAGAGAGAGAGGTCTTCTCTCTGTAACTCTGTCTTTCAAATAAATAAAATAAATCTAAAAAAAAAAAAAATAGTGGTAACTGCAAGGTGTCCGGTGCGTAACAAATCTTCCCAGGCAGATGAATCAATTAATTAATTCATAAGTTTTTATTGGGATTCCGCTCCCAGGCGAGGTTCCACGGCTCCAACAGAGCGGGGCTGGGGAAGTCATGCGTCAGAGGTTGGGAGGGCTCCTTTTATAGATTCAGGACATGGGGGTTAAAGGTTGAGGTGGGTCTGATCCTCATTGGTTGACCTTTAGGCACCCACGGGGACCTTGACAAGGACTTTTTTTCCCTGGAAGTACAGGTAGAGAGTCTCCATTCCCGGAAGTGTAGGCCTTCCTTCCCTGCGGATCCCAAAAGCTACCAATAACTAACTGAACAATGCGATGTATGAGGTAGTATACTCGCTTTCTTTTTTAAGTCAAAAATATTTATTTCATTTGAAAATCAGAAATATGGATAGAGAGGGTGGGAGAGAGATCTTCCATCTGTTGTTTCACTTCCCAAATGACCGCAATGGGCGGGGTTAGGCCGTGCTGAAGCCAGGAGCCAGGAGCTTCTTCCAGGTCTCCCATGTGTGTGCAGGGGCCCAAAGACTTGGGCCATCTTCTACTGCTTTTCCAGGCCATTAGCAGGGAGCTGGACAAAAAGCAGAGAAGCCAGGACTAGAACCGGTGCCCATATGGGATGCCAGTGCTGCAGGTGGTAGCTTAACTCACTGCACCACAGCACTGGCCACAGTAAACTCACTTCTTTACATATATTTTCTTATTTAATCTTCACAATTCCATGAGATAGATACAATTATTATCTCATGTGGCGCATGAAATGTTGATGTAACACAATTAGGAACCAGACTAGAGATACCAAGTCTAACTGACTCAAAACCTTGTGTTTAATCACTGTCATATTACTGGCCTTTGCTTCTTTCATTGAATCTGAATTCTTCCAGAATCCCTGATTGAACCTCAGTACATAAAAACTGGACAAGTGGGGGGAAATACTTGGGAACTGATTATCTCATCTGATCAGTTAAAAAACGTTTCAGAATAAAGAAGCCAAATATGCTGGCTGCATTCTTGCATTCCAAAGTGGTGTAATCTTAAAGCCATCTGGTCAAAATCACAAATCATTAAATATAATTTGTGATTAAATAGGAAACTTCAACCAGGGTAGACTTACCATCCAAAAAAAAAAAAAAAAGCCCAGTCTTCTTTGGTGGCTTCTTATCCAGAGCCAGATGTGAAAACCTCAGTTAGCTCTGGGCCATGTGCAGATTTGAAACTTCTTAGTTGCTTTGGACTTGAGCTTTGTGTGATTCAAGTTTCACTTAGCATTGACATTACTCAATTTTGGTCTTCAAAGGGTAAAGATATTTGAAAAGCAAACTTGCTCTTCAAATGTTTCATATCAAACAATGCTGATAAGTTAAATATAAACAAATCAGTAACATCTGGATTACTGGCAACTTCACATACTAATTTAAGAAGTAAAAATAAAATGCCTGGAAGAATATACTTAGGTCTCAGTCAAGCATAACATTTGAGAAATATACTTCTTTGGGTGTGCTTGTGGAATTTCATTCACCAAAAGGCTATCCACACCCATTGTGTCAATAAGGAGATGAAAACTTAAAAGGTCATTTCTCTGCCACATTTATAAGAAAAATACTCACTAATACTCACATAAATAATAATACCATCTCACAGTAAGATTTTCTTAGTTTATATCAAGATAAAGCTTTATAAAAATGAACTTTGTTATAACAAAAGATTTATTTATTTGAAAGCAGAGTGACAGAGAGAGCCTGATAGAGAACGAGATCTTCCATCCTCTGGTTCATTTTCCGAATAGTCTCAATGGTTGGGGCTGGTTCCATCCAGATCTCCCACGTGGGTGACTGGGGCCCAAGCCCTTGGACTGTCTTCTGCTTGCCCAGGCACATTAGCATAAGACTTGGAAGTAAGCAGCCAGGACCAGAACTGGAGTTCCGATACAGGATGCCTGTGTCGCAGGCAGTGGTTTAACCTGCTGCATGACAACACCAACCTCAACAATGAACTTTATATTCGTGTCACTGTCCTACTGTTTTGTCCAACTGTTGCCAACTACCTGATGGATTGCTTTTCCCAAGGGCAAAGGTTTTTTTAAAATCTTTTTTAAAGGTTCATTTTATTTATTTGAAAGGTAGAGTTACAGAGAGGAAGAGGCAGAGAAAGAAAGAAAGATCTTCCATCCGCTGGTTCACTCCCCAAATGGCCGCAACACCCAGAGCTAGGCCGATCTGAAGCCAGGAGCAGAAGCTTCTTCCAAGTATCCCATGCAGGGTACAGGTGTCTAAGGACTTGGGCCATCTTCCACTGCTTTCCCAGGCCATAGCAAAGAGTTGGATTGGAAGTGGAGCAGCCGGGACTCCAACCAGTGCCCATGTGGGATACCGACACTGCAGGCTAGGGCTTTAACCCACTGCACCACAGCACTGGCTCCAAAGCTTTTTTTAATAAAATTAACGACTGAATTTTTAAGGAAACGATTGTGAGAAAATTTCAGGTATTGTGATATCTTATAACTTTGATATCTTTTTTATTAAAGATTTATTTTATTTTATTTGAAGTGCAGAGTTACAGAGAAAGAAAGGCAAATATATAGAGAGAGACCTTCCATCTGCTAGTTGACTCCCCAGCCAGGGCTGGACCAGACCGAAGCCAGGAGCCAGGAGCTACATCCAGTCTCTAGCACTTGGGCCATCCTCTGCTGTCTTCCCAGGCACATTAGCAGGCAGCTGGATCAGAAGTGGAGCAGCTGGGACTCAAACAAGCATCCATATGGAATGCCAGCATTTGCAGGAGGTGGCTTAACCAACCATGCCATTTCTGTCTTTCTTTCTTCTTCTTTTTTTTTTTTTTAAGATTATTTATTTATTTGAAAGACGGGGGTGGAGGGGAGGGAGATAGATCTTCCATTCACAGGTTCACTCCTCAAATGGCTGCAACAACTGGAGCTGAGTCAGTTGGAGCCAAGAGCCTGGGACCCCATCAGGGTCTTCCATGTGGATGACATGGGCCCAGGCACTTGGGCCATTTTCCACTGCTTTGTCAGCAGGGAGCTGGAGCAGAAGCAGAGTAGGCAGGATTTAAACCAGCTCTGACGTGGATGCTGGCTTAACCTGCTGTACCACGGTGCCAGCCCCAATATCTTCTATTTTTAAAATTCCTACCTCTTCCAAAACAATTTGAGGTCATTTATAATGAAATATATTGCTTTATTCAGAGTTCAGGCAGGAAAACAGCCTCTACTTAAGATCTTTTACCCAGAAGAATTTCAATGCAGAGAATTCAATGGTCACAAACAAATGCAGAAAAGCCAAGAAACCAAGCAGAGAGCCTGAGGCACCCTAGGGACTGGTGCCACAGGAAGTCATGACAGTCCTGGGAGCAGGAAGACAACTGGAAAAGATAGGCTCACCAAGACGGAGAAAATGGGCTGGTGTGGGGACTGCCAGCTTCCCACTGAACTGTGACAGGTTGGGTGGCCATAGCAGGTGCCATGAAGCTGAGTTTTGAACAGCTTGTCTTCTGCCCGCCTACTATCCTCCAGTCTTCTGCCATTGCCTTCCTTGGCTAACCCTGTTTGGAAGTCAGAGGAAGAAATCTGGGAAAGTTCCCTGTGATAAAGAGACAAGCATGGGAAAGGTAGAGAATGGATCTAAGAATCTAACCCTTTTGCCATTCAGCATCTATTGTTACCCTTATACCAATCCAAAGACAGCCTGCGACTCTGCCTATGAAAAGGCATGTCTCCATCATATAAAGAAAGACATCTTCTCAGCAAGAGGGATACAGAGTCCAAGAAAGCCAGTCAGTTTACCTTCCTCAGTTTATCTTCTCCTGGTGACACACATCCCTACAATCCCCCTGATGTAGTTCCTTGTAGGCCTGTGAACTAAACTGTAAAATTAAGCACTACCAATTCTCATTCAACAGAGTGAGAAAGAGAAAGGGTAAAAATATGAAAGAGATAGAAAACAATTTCTGTAGTGTGTGTATATGTGTATTTAAAAAAATGCATAGCTGTTATGAACTTTTTATTGCTTAGCTGATTACAAGGTCAAAGATGATATTTATTACTTCCTTCATCTACCACTCATTCCATCTCCTCCTTGTCCTTACCCAGCGTCTTGATTGGTTGGGATTCTTCATCTGATTGGATGACCACAACTTTTCTACCACAGAACCTGAGTCTGTAACAGACCAAATTTAACTGAGTTGCTTCCTATGGAACATAGAACTAAGGAGCCATCACAGAGAATTCCTGGGGTTCTAGGTACGGTGCTACCTGCAGTGTGTCACCAGCCGCCAAATTTTCCTGTGATAACCAGATAGATTTCCTCATCTTCTACACAGCTTCCTTCTCTGCCTGTGGGTGACAGTCTCACATTCCAATCTGATGTGACTGATTTTGAGCCCTTTGGTAACAACATTACTGTTTGGAAATTAAGTCCTCTACACTAGCAGAGCCAAGGTTGAGAATGAGAAGCAAAATGCTTGAGAGGGGATTCAGTAGACAGCCCACTCTCATTACTGCTAGTTGGGCTGTCTCATGTAATATAGCTACTGAGAAATAGCACTTCCTACATTGAGAGCTGGTTCAGAGAAATTTACTGCACCCCAGAAATTTACATACCACAGAATGTTGTCTTCTAGCCAGTGCCATAACTGGTTTTTCAATAAGCTATTTCTCTATCATATCACATCAGCAGCTTCTAGATGTTGTTTAATATAGTTAGATAGAGAATTCTATGAACATGAACAATTTCTCCTCTGATTCTGCTGTGAAATCGTTTCCATAAGTAGTATTGTATGGCACGAGATGCTGTTGTATAAGGCTCTCTGTGAGCCCACAGAAGTGGTACTGCAGACATTGCAGGCACAGGAGGACACACGCTATCCTGAAGGTGTGTCTCATTTTCTCCTTCTGTGATGGAAGAGGCTCACCATTGCTTACTTGCTGCCAAATAGCTGGCTGGTCTCCCCTGGGGAATGGTGCCACGTCAGTGGCTCAGTGTTGGCCTCTTCTGTTGTTGGCAGTGTTGGCAGCTTGGGCCCTCAGTGGTGGGTACAGCAAGTCTCTGACGTTGAATTCATCATAGACTCCATCCCTATGGCTACAATCACTTTCATGTGATCTAAGACCAGGATAAATGAGAAAAGAGGCTATGCTAAATATGTTCCCTTTGCTCCACTCTCTACTCTTCTTTGCCTTATAAGTTCCAAGTGGGGATTCTTCAGTTGCCAAGTATGGCTCCTCCAGCTATCCAGAGAGAAAGGATGTACCCTCAGAAAGGGGTTGCAGGCTCCTGGGCCATAGTACCAGCCCCAAACTCCATTACCCACTAAACTCCCATATGCCCCTGTTATGAAGTAGGCCCCCGTGGATTTTCACATCCCAAGGAATTAGCATCAACAATGTCTGTTAATTCCTCTAGATATGGACATTCACCATTTCCCAGAGCATAGTGCACTGGTGAAGGGCTGCAGGTCCCTTTGGGGTAGGTGTGGTGGATGATGCACAGCCCATGTTTGTAGTAGTGCCAGGGCCTTTCAGATAGAGCTTACCCTGCCTTTTACAGGGCTCCTGGCCTTTGAGTTGGTTTATAGCTGGGCCATGACTTCCTTTGGCAGTAATTAAGTGAGTTGTTTGCTCTCCAGACCTAAAACTTTTCTGGCTATATAGATCAAATATATTAGTATGCTGCCCATTTATTTCATTCCTAAGAGCATTATGTTCAATTAGCCTCCACCACAGATCCCTCAGGTGTCAAAACACTCTCAATGTCACTCTGTACTTGTTGCTGTTCATTATAGTAATCATATTCAGTTTATTTCTGACAGTTAAGAGTTTTATTTGGCTTACATCATGCTAGGATCCCATTATTCCTACTGAAGTCCTAGAACCAGTCCCAATAACAGCATCTCCTATCATCCTAACCACTCTACAGAAAACAGACACCATCAGGTTTTCCAAGGAGGCTAGTGCATGTTTCTAGTGTATTTTCTCAGAGATTTTGTGAAGTGTGTTCTCTGATACCTCACAGAAAACATGGGGAGAAGGTGAGTGAATTTTGCTATACTCCAACTTTCCCATACCCTTAAGATTTTGTATTTCTTCCTCTACAGCATACTTGGAAGTCCTGGCATAATAACCTCACTGAGAGTAGGTTTCTACTGAATGCAAGTTTGAGCCAATCAACCAAGGACACCATTAAGCCATTTCTTACTTAACATATCTAGAATCTTATCTGTCTAGTAGGCACACTCATACAGATAAGTTTAGCCTGGTTCCATTCCCTTTTGATTAACACTCATAGAAACTACCTTCGAAAATGTTGGTGGGGCCGGCACTGTGGTGCAGTGGATTAAACCACTGCTTGTGACACTGGCATCCCATCAGAGGGCTGATTCGAGTCCCAGCTGCTCTGCTTCTGAACCATCTCCCTGCTAAGGAGCCTGAGAAGGCAGCAGCAGGTGGCCCAGCTTCTTGGGCCTCTGCCACTCATGTGGGAGACCAGGATGGAGCTCCTGGCTCCTGGGTTTGTCCTGGCCCAGTCCAGGCTATTGCAGCTATTTAGGAAGTGACCCAGTAGATGGAAGATCTCTCCCTCTCTGTTTGTTCTCCCTCTCTCTCTGGTGCTCTGCCTTTCAGATAAATAAGTGCCTTTTATTTTAATGGAAACTAGCAGGATTTTACAAGTGTTTGGTTTATAGGCTCTCTCCTCCTCCTGGATTAGACTTTCCTGTTCTCTTCCTGGAGCATGCTGGAATCTGACTCCAGTTATAGACTTGCAAGCAATGATAGATGGAAGAAAAAATGACTGGTGTTCAAGCTATGTAGGAAGGCTCTTCTGCTCTCAAGGAAAGATGGCATGGCCTGTCAGTGGAAGAGAGGTGAGCTCGAGGTCCCAGGTTCTGTTTAGCCTTACTGTACCCCTGGGCTGCAGCCACATATGTTGGCCACACTTTACAATCCAGACTGGATAATGTGTGCCTCTCAGGCTGTTCTCACAAAGGGCCTCCTCTGTCTGTTTTGAGTACACGTTATCTGTGCTATGGGGTTCATACCTGATCATTCCTAATCATCTGTAGTATACTCTGTAAAATCAGTGACAAGCCTCACTGGCCCGCAGTGGTTGCAACAGCGCAGGGTGCAAAATGTAGAGGCAAGGTACAGAGTTGGGATAAGGGTGAATGTGTACAAGATTGATCTTGCAGGAAGGGAGAGCTGGCCTCCTGAACAGTTCCATGGGACCTGATGATTGCTCAGCTTGCAAGTCATTGGCCAATGAGAAATATTGGACTCCAGCCCCCCACTCCCAAGCACACCAGGGAATGGGTTGGTGCTCCCCCAGCTGTGAATGTTAAGGTGCTCAGTCAGTAGGCAAGCTCCCCACACCACTGAGCTTCACGGCTTAAATTCCAGCCCCCACCCATTTCACGCCAAGAGATTGAGGAGATAGTGCTGCGAGACAGAAAAGAGCGAGAACCAAGTTTCTGCCCTCTCATATTGCTGCTGTGTCCCAGGCCTGACCACACATGCCTGGTGGAGGGCTAAGGTGCTGATGCTCCCCTAACCATGCAGCTTAAAAGCCTCAAAGCCTAAGGATGGGAGTCCCTGTTCTTGCCGGATACTCAGCTGGGAGTCTCTGCACTACGCCAGCATGCATGGACCCTGGGAGCATCTGTACTCCCAAGACTTCTATGTGGTGGTGTCCTCCCTTACCAATGAGACTACCTATGCTGTGTAGTCACTTACATATGTGCTGTGTGGTCACTTACATATGTACTGTGTAGTCACATATGTGCTGTGTGCTCACTTACATATGTGCTGTGTAGTCACATACATGCTGTGTAGTCACATACATGCTGTGTAGTCACTTACATATGTGCTGTGTAGTCACATATGTGCTGTATGGTCACTTACATACATGCTGTGTAGTCACATACATGCTGTGCAGTCACATATGTGCTGTGTGGTCACTTACATACATGCTGTGTGGTCACTTACATATGTGCTGTGTAGTCACTCACATATGTGCTGTGTGGTCACTTTTCTTTAGGCCTCCCTTTTCATGATTTATGTATTGTTCGCTTAGTTGTTTCTCAAGTATTTTTCTCAGGTCGAATACAGGGAAACTAGAGTCTCTGAATCCCTATATATAACTTTTTTCCTAGTTAGCTATTCTAACATTTTAGTCCTTTCCTTATGATAATGTACAGACATTGGTGTAATATTTTCTAGATTTTTCTACTACAGATTTGAATTCAGAGTTTGAATTTAGTTTGTCACTCTTTCCTTATAAGTACAATTTCTTT
Source organism: Oryctolagus cuniculus (assembly GCF_051225735.1). Lineage (NCBI taxonomy): Eukaryota > Metazoa > Chordata > Mammalia > Lagomorpha > Leporidae > Oryctolagus > Oryctolagus cuniculus. The sequence continues at coordinate 49,100,298 of NC_142874.1, read as the reverse complement.
TCTGACTGGAAATGATTTTCTCTTTATCTTTGGAGTCTTTTAAAACATTCATTTATTTACTTGAGAGAAAGAGTGACAGAGAGAGAAGGAAAGACAGATGGACAGATATTCTGTCTGCTGGCTGACTCCTCAAATGCCTGCAACAGCCAGAGCTGGGCCAGGACCAGCAACTCCATCCAGATCTCTCTCATCTACTGCTTCCCATGCACACTAACAGGAAGCTGAATCAGAAGTAGAGGCAAGATTCACTCTCAGGCATCCCAATATGAAATGTGAGCATCCCAAGAAACAGCTTCACCCACGGTGCCACAATGCCTGCCCCAGCCTTGGAATTTTAAGTTTACAAAAGTATGCCTAGGTGACTTTCTCTGAAGGGAGGAAGGAACCTCCACTGTGATACGGCCTTGATTAAACAAGTCCAGAGTTGGTGAACTCAAGGGGCTTCCACAGCCTAGACAGCTCATGGCAAGAGTCTTGGGTGATTGCTGACGTCATAAATAAGAGTGCCAATTGTTAAATCAACAACGGGAGTCACTGAGTACAGGCTTCCCACGTAGGATCTCTGTCCTTAATGTGTTTTACTATGAAACTGAAGAACAACACTACTAGTCGAACAATGCCCTATACCTTGTGTGGTTGTGTGAGTGCAGCCTGTTGAAATCCCTGCTTAGTGTATACTAAGTTGATCTTCTGTATATGAAGGTGATTGAAAATGAAACTCGAAGAAGGGTGGGATGGGAGAGGGAGTGGGAGAGGGGAGGGCCGCGGGAGGGAGGGAGGTTGGGGGGGGAGCCACAACAATACAAAAGTTGCACTTTGTAAATTCACATTTATTAAATTAAAAAAAAGAACTTATGGGGGGGAAAGCCATTGTAATTCATAAACTGTACTTTGGAAATTTATATTTATTAAATAAAAGTTAAAAAAAAAAAGTATGCCTAGGAATGTGTCTGTTATAACTAAAGCTGTCTGGGGGCCGGCGCTGTGGTGCAACGGTTAACACCCTGGCCTGCAGCGCTGGCATCTCATATAGGTGCCGGTTGGAGACCCGGCTGCTCCACTTCCAATCCAGCTCTCTGCTGTGGCCTGGAAAAGCAGTACAAGATGGTTCAAGTCCTTGGGCCCCTGCACCTGCATGGGAGACCTAGAAGAAGCTCCTGGCTCCTGGCTCCTGGCTCCTAGCTCCTGGCTCCTGGCTTTGGATCAGTTCAGATTGGTGCAGCTCCGGCCATTGCGGCCAATTGGGGAGTGAACCATCTAATGGAAGACCACCCCCCCTTCCTCTCCTCTCTCTGTGTAACTCTGACTTTCAAATAAATAAATAAATCTTTTTTAAAAAAATAACTAAAGCTGTCTGGAATTCAGTGATGCCTTTCAGTCTGCAGATGCATATCTTTCATCAGTTCTAAGAAATTTCCATCTGCTATGTTTAATAATTTTTCCCCTTTTTCTTCTTATTCTTTTTTTAAAATATTTATTTATTTGAAAGTCAGAGTCAGAGAGAGAAGGAGAGGCAGAGGCAGAGAGAGAGGTCTTCCATCCGCTGGCTCTCTCTCTAATTGGCTGCAACGGCCGGAGATGTGCCAATCTGAAGCCAGGAGCTTCTTCTGGGTCTTCCATGTGGGTGCAGGGGCATAAAGACTTGGGCCACCTTCCTCTCATTTTCCAGGCCATAGCAGAGAGCTGGATCAGAAGTGGAGCAGCTGGGACTCGAACTGGCACCCATATGGGATGCCGGCACTGCAGGCAGTGGCTTTACCCACTACACCATAACACCGGCCCCTAGCAGCTCTATCTTTTTTTTTTTTTTTTTTTTTTTTTTTTTGACAGGCAGAGTGGACAGTGAGAGAGAGAGACAGAGAGAAAGGTCTTCCTTTGCCGTTGGTTCACCCTCCAATGGCCGCCGCGGCCGGCGCGCTGCGCTGATCCGATGGCAGGAGCCAGGAGCCAGGTGCTTTTCCTGGTCTCCCATGGGGTGCAGGGCCCAAGCACCTGGGCCATCCTCCACTGCACTCCCGGGCCACAGCAGAGGGCTGGCCTGGAAGAGGGGCAACCGGGACAGAATCCGGCGCCCCGACCGGGACTAGAACCCGGTGTGCCGGCGCCGCTAGGCGGAGGATTAGCCTAGTGAGCCGCGGCGCCGGCTCAGAGCTCTATCTTAATAAGAGATTTTTCTGCAAATGCATCTTTTCCCTGACGGCTGGACCTAACACACTGACTTTTCTCCTGGAGGTCTGTTGCTCTTTGAGAGCCACACTGTCTAGCTTGCATGTGGTTAAAGTTTGTCTCCCAGGAGTTTGTATGGTAGAAGCTTGGTGTTCAGTGTGGTGGTGTGTGTGTGGGGAGGTGAAACCTTTTCGAGGTGGGGCCAAGGGGGAAGGAGTTAAATCATGAGAGGCAACTCCTCCAGAGAGATTAATGTAGTTCTCAACTACAACAACAACTCAGTGAGTTGTTGTAAATAGAGCAAGCCTGGCTCTGAATCCCTCTGATTTCCTGTCTCACCGTGTAATCCCTGTCTGGCACATGATCCCCTCATGATGCCGTCTGCCACATTGTGATGGAGTCACAAGGCCCTCACCAGAGCTAAGCAGATGCTGCTGCAATGATCTTGAATCTCCGTAACTATGAGCTAAATCATCCTCTTTCCTTAGTAAGTACCCAGCCCCAGGCATTTGGTTATAGCATTGGATAAGGGACCCATACACGCACGTTTCACAGTAACTAGGTTTCAGATACCAGCATCTGGCTCGAGAAGGAGAAGTTCCTGAAGCAGCTCCCTCCCAACAGCACTTGCACTCATTCATTTATGGGCCGCTGCTCTTCGACCCTCCCTGTGTCCATGCCTTGTAGCTTTGCAACACCCTCCCATTCTGAATGGGATTTTTGAGCCTCAGCAATTTAGTTTGGTCTCAGTCAACTGAGTAGATTTGACCTCTGGGATGTGTTCAAGCAGTGGCTTGCACATTTCCACTCCCAGTCTGGTTTCTCTGCCTTCGCCATGGGAATATCTTGAGGCTAACCTGTGAAACGAGGAGACATTTGAACTAGAAGGGCATCATCTAATTGCTCCTCCAAATGACTTCTGATCTAATCAAGGTGTTCATGGAGTCTAAAACAGGCGAATGCACCTAATGCCAGCCAGGACATCCTCTGTCTGTAAGTAACAGAAGTCACATATGTTTCCAGGCTTCATGGACATTTCAAAGCACGATAGCCCGAGCCCTGCAGCTCCACACGGAGGCCCCAAGTGAATGAGCTCCTGCTCTCTCCACCTCCATCAGCTGCCCTTATCCCTCCTGCTAATTCCGCTCCAGGCACACCAGTCCTCTTGCTGTCTTTCTCAAAAAAAGGCACGCTTTGGCCCCAGGGCCTTTGCATGGGTCTGAATGCCCTTTACCCTTTACCCAAGTATTTACATGCACTGCTTATTCCTTCTATGTCCTCAAAGGTCACCTTGCAGCTTCACCCCCACTTACTTCCCCTCATTACTCTCTATTTTCTTTCATTTTTTAATAGCGTTTATTATACCCTTTTTATTATACTTATGTATTTGGTTTATATTCTCTGTTCCTTGCTAAGTTGTACATGAATGAAGGAAATACTCCCCCTTCCCTGCTTTCTAAAGGCTTGCTGAAGTGAGCTGACAGTGGACAGATGAACGGATAGAAAGGGCACACAGTTTACATGGATGGAGGCATCGCGAGAAGGTGCGTACCCAACAACCCCCGGGGGTTCAGATGCTTGGATCCCCTTCAGCTCAGGGGAGGGGGGGCGATGGGAGAAAGCAAGCAATTCTGGGGAATGGAGGACGAGGCTTCAGGGAATGAAATGGACTCTGCACACAGATGTAGTTTGTCAATGATTCTTTTTGGAGGTTGAATGAGCCCAGGAGACCCATACCAGCTTGTATGGGTGTGGTGACATTCTTCAGTCTTCCTTCCTTTCGTTAATGACACCTCAGGAGGGGACTCAGGTAGTTGTTCTTCTCTTTGGCAAGTCCAGTCTTCAGGCAGATCAGGGAGTAGCAGGGGAAAGCTTTTGTCAGGTCTGCTAGTCCCCAGGGCCGCTAATTTACAACCATGGGTGTAGCACGAGCCCGTATTTTGGGGGCACCGTTGTGTGTTCTATGAGGGCATGAATTTTTTGTGTGTTTTGTGCACTGCACTTTTCTAATACCTGTACCATACTTAGCAAATATTGAATTGAATAAAGCAATCAATATTTTCAAGCATTGTCTTGGGCACAGAGACAAACGCTCATTGTATTTGTCGTGATAGTACAAGCATTCTGCTGATCTGAAAGTTGTATCATGTAAGTTCAGATGAACTCTAAGCATAGCTTAAGATGCAACAAATTTCATCTGTGAAGAATTTGCTGTGTTTCAACCCATAATGAATTGTCAGAGTGGTAGATTTGATGAGAATATTTAATAAATTAAAATGTCCAAAAATTTTTTTTTGTATGGCATAAAAGGCTAATTATATCTCAAGAGAAGGCTTAAACATTCCTAAGCATTCTCAGTAGATTTGCTGTTAACGTAAAGCAGAATACAATTTTGGTCATTAGGATAATGTGACTGCATTGCCGAGGCTTTGTATCCCCTTTGTAACTGTGTGTTGTGTTTCTAACAGCACATTAATTCAATTATTTCTTCAACTCACAGATTGTTTTTAAAAACGACATATTTTTTTCCAGTTAACCGTGGGAAATATATATAGCATGTTTATCAAATACACATACAAAAATCCTCTTTTTTCCATTTAATGCTGTATAACATTACGTGTTCTTCAGAGACATGATTATAATTGCAACACACCAATCTATGTGGCTTCTCTATAATTTTTTTTGACAGGCAGAGTGGACAGTGAGAGAGAGAGACAGAGAGAAAGGTCTTCCTTTGCCGTTGGTTCACCCTCCAATGGCCGCCGCGGCCTGCGCGCTGCGGCCAGCGCACCACACTGATCTGATGGCAGGAGCCAGGTACTTCTCCTGGTCTCCCATGGGGTGCAGGACCCAAGCACTTGGGCCATCCTCCACTGCACTCCCTGGCCACAGCAGAGAGCTGGCCTGGAAGAGGGGCAACCAGGACAGAATCCGGTGCCCTGACCAGGACTAGAACACGGTGTGCCGGCGCCGCAAGGCGGAGGATTAGCCTAGTGAGCCGCGGTGCCGGCCGGCTTCTCTATAATTTTATAGTCTCCATTTGTAGGACTTGTGGACTGTTTCCTATTTTTTCTCTATTATAAATAAGGCTTTGATAAGCATTCTCATACAAAATTCTTTGACTGTAGCTCTGGTATATATGGGGTTGCTTCAGTTTGTTCATGGAAAAATAGAATTTGAGACAAGTTTATTTTGGTGTAAGTATATCTTGAAATCTGGGATAGCTATTTGACACAGAGGCTTAATCACCACTTGGGATAACTGTACTTGCACTGGTGTGCTTGGTTTGTGTCTTGCCTACACATCCCATGTGGGAAGCTCTTGGCTTCAGTTTGGCCCAAAGTGAACGAATGGATAGAAGTTCTCTCTCCAAATCTCTCTCTCTCTGCCTTTCAAATAAAATGAAGGAAAAAAAGTTTTAAAATCCATACAGTTTCTTCATAAAATTCATTTCCATAAAATTTTTAGTAAAAAAACTGTATAGATTTCAACTTTTCATACCAAAATAAACTTAAATTTGAAAAATTTATTTATTTTCATTTTATTTGAAAAGCAAGGGCATAGAAAGATCATCCATCTACAGTTCATTTGCCAAATGCCTGGGAATGGGCCAGGCTGAATTCAGGAGCCCAAAACTTCATCTGGGTCTACCACACAGGTTGCAGGTACTCAACTACTTGAGCCATCATCTGCTGTCTCCCAGGGTGTCTCTCTCTCCAGGACGCTGGAACCAGAAGTGTAGCTGGGACTGGAACCAGGCACACCCAATATTGGATGTTGTGCCAAATGCCCACCTCTCAAGTTATCTTTTAATTCAACTATTCCGTGAAGTTTTTGAGGTACTGTCATGTATTTTGTATAGGCTACAAAATATATAGAATTAATTAAAAGAAATAAATGAAGAGTTTCTTGCTACATACTGTCATATTGTTTTCCAGCAATACTGCATCCTTCTTACTTTTTTTTTTTTAAGATTTATTTATTTATTTGAAAAGCAGAGTTACAGAGAGGCAGAGGCAGAAGGAGAGAGAGAAAGGTCTTCCATCCACTGATTACTCCCCAAATAGCCTCAATGGAGGAGCTTCTTCTGGGTCTCCCACATGGGTGCAGGGTCCCAAGCATTTGGGGCACCTTCTGCTTTCCCAGGCCATAGCAGAGAGCTGGATCAGAAGGGGAGCAGCTAGGACTCGAACTGGAGCCCACATGGGATGCTGGCACTGCAGGTGGTGGCTTTACCTGCTACACCACAGTGCCAGCCCCTGTCCTTTTTTTTACTTCTACCAGTAGGCGAATTATAGCATCTCATTCCTCTCACAGTAGCATTGAATTTTTCTTTTACTATAGTACAATATATATAACAATAAATTTACAATTTTAACCATTTTAAGTGTATAGTTTTGTGGCATTAAGTATATTTAGTGCAACCAACACCACCATCCATCTCCAGAACTTCTCAATTTCCCAAAATGGTCAGCTGTCTTCATCAAACACTGAGTCCCTTTCCCACTACCCCCAGTCCTGGCTATCATCACTATATTTTTTTGTCCTTGAAAAGTAACTGCTTTAGGTACTGCACATTAGTGGAATCTTGTATTTGTCCTCCTGAATTATATCTTCAAGATTATCCATGCCATAGCATGTGTCAGAACTTCCTTCCTTTTCAAGATTGAACAATATTCCTTGGGGCTGATGTTGTACAATGGGTTAATTTACCACTTGCTATTCCAGAATCCTGTATGGGCAATGGTTCAAGTCCCAGCTGCTCCACTTCCATTCCAGCTTCCTGCTAACACACTGGGAAAGCCACAGAAAAGGGTTCAAGTGCTTGGGCCCCTGCCATCTTCATGGAGTTCCGGGCCGCTGGCCATTACAGTCATTTGGGGAGTGAACCAGCTGACAGAAGAGTTCTTTCTCTCTCTGTCTCTCCCTCTCTCCCTGTAGCTCTGCCTTTCAAATAAATAAACAGATCCTTAAAAAAAAAATGAATAACATTCTATTGTGTGCATATGCAACATTTTGTTTATTGACTCATTTGTTACTGGGTACTTGAGTTGCTTCCATCTTTGGCTATCTAATGTTGAATTTTTTTTTTTTTGACAGGCAGAGTGGACAGTGAGAGAGAGAGACAGAGAGAAAGGTCTTCCTTTGCCGTTGGTTCACCCTCCAATGGCCACCACGGCCGGCGCACCACGCTGATCCGATGGCAGGAGCCAAGTGCTTCTCCTGGTCTCCCATGGGGTGCAGGGCCCAAGCACCTGGGCCATCCTCCACTGCACTCCCTGGCCACAGCAGAGAGCTGGCCTGGAAGAGGGACAACCGGGACAGAATCCGGCGCCCCGACCGGGACTGGAACCCGGTGTGCCGGCGCCGCAAGGTGGAGGATTAGCCTAGTGAGCCACAGCGCCGGCTTCTAATGTTGAATTTTTAAAGGACTTCTCCCTAAGCAGTTTTTTTCTGTATTTATTTAATTTATTGTTATGATGACTAGACAGTCTGTGGAGGCAAATGGAATTTCCCATCTGCCCTTTGAAAATTCATTGGAATGAACTGATAATAGATTAGATAGGAGAAAAGACAGACAGCTTGGGTGTCATGTGATGGGAAGACCAAGCACAGCATGGGAGTCACATTCAAGCTGAGTTTCCGGGGTCAAACAGTTAGCATCTTTACAGAAGACGAGGTGAGTGGTGGTGGTGGTGCGGGATAGGCAAATGTAGAGGGCTCATAAATTATTTTAGGGTAGATTAAAAGGCCCAGGAGAACAGAAAATGACCCAGGATAAAGTTCCTCTGGGTTCCAATGTTTATCTTTCAGTCTCTTTCCTGTGACGTAAGTTTAATCTTCTCTGGTTAATGAAATTTCAGCACCCAAACTGCAGGCAATTGTCTTCTTTGGGTGGATTCGGCCAGGTAGATAAGAGAACTTTGCTGGAAGTGTTTCCCTGCACTGGGAGTGGGAGAAACAAGGGGAGGCCAGAGGGACCTTGGATCTGAGGCAGTTTTAAGGTCCCTCAGCATGGCACAGTGCCAGTATTTTGAGTATCAATTGCTGGGACCCAACACACACACATACACACACACACTCGTTGATTGTTTGTATTTTATTTTTGTTTATGGTGGATTTGTTGACCAAAATCTCATTGACTTTAACAGGTATACTATGGAACGAATACAGAATATATTAAGCGAAGAACCTACCATTTATGTTTGCATCCAGAGAGGAAAATGTTTAATTAGTCTTGTGCTTTGTTTTGTTTTTGCAATTTGCCACATTGCCTCTAGGTGGCAATAGATGCTTGGGCTTGTGTGAGATTTTGGGGGATAATGGACTGTGTGTGTTGAAAGTTGGAAGGATTTAAAATTTAATCGACACGTTATCTGGGGTCTAGAATGCAAGATAAAGGAATATAGAAGCTGGACATCCTAAGACGTATTTCATACACAGGCTCTATGCTGACTAAATGCTGTTCTCCTTTTTCTTGCAGCAAATATTCTCCAGGCCTTTGAGTTGGATTAGTCATTTAACAAAAATCTTTAAACTGTTTTGAAGTTCAATGTGAGTTCCTCTGCAAAATGAAGAATATTCTCTGTGCTAAACATGGCAAAAATTTGGATGGAAGAGTTCTTTCATGTATGCAAGAAATCACTTACGTGCCTTTTTCTGAACCGACACTTTATGAATGTCAGAATTATATGGTTCTGTGGGCAGGCATTTTGCATAGGCTTAAGGAGCTACTTGGGATCGCTGCATCCTATGTTTGAGGGCTTGGTTCAAATCCCACTAGTCCTTCTGATCCAGCTTCCTGCTAATGTGCACCCAAGACAGCAGCAGGTTATGGCTCAAGTAGTTTGGTGTCTGCCACCATATGTGAAAAATCTGAATGGAATTCCTGGCTCCTGGCTTTGGCTCTGGCAGGCATTTGGGGAGTGAACCAGCTGATGGGAGATCTCTCTCTCTTTCTCTCTCTCTCTGTCTTTCTGTTTCTTTTTGGCTCTGTGTTTTTCAACTAAGATGAAAATAAATAGATTTTTAAGAAGAATTTATAGTCCTCAGTGTGGCTATTTGGTGTGGTGGTTGACTCTGCTTGGCATGCTTACATATCAGAGTGCCCGATTTAGAGTCCCGGCTCCACCCTCAATTCTAGCTTCCTGTTGAAGTGTACACTGGGAGACAGTAGGTGATGGCTCAACTAGTTAGGTCTCGGGAACCCACATGAGAGACCTGGATGGAGTTCCCAGCTCTAGGCCCAGTGTGGGCTGTTGTGTGCATTTGAGGAGTGAACCAACAAGTGGAATTTCTTCTTTCTGTCGCTCTCTTTCTGTCTCTGCCTTGGGTATAAATAAATATATCTTTTAAAAAGAATTTACAGCTCTGCTTGGCATAGTGGAGGCTTAAATGAAATATCTAGCAATGAGATATGTGGAGAACCTGCCATGTCCATGATTCCTTACATTTGAATTTTGATGCGAAGCAGTGATTTTTATTTTTTTTTTCAGAGAGATAAATTTTGTGTGAGAGAGAGAGAAAAAAAAAGAGAGAGAAATCTTCCATCCACTAGTTCATTCGCTAAGTGCCTGCAACTTCCAGGGCTGGCCCAGGCTGAAGCCAGGAGCTCATTACTTAATCTGGAGCATTTACTGTGGTAGAGACGCAAGCACTTGAGCCATCATCTGCTGCCTCCCAGGGTGCACACTAGCAGGAAGCTGGGTCAGAATTGGAGCAGTCAGGACTCAAACCAGGTGCTCTTGATACGAGGTGCGGGCATCTCTAGCAGCCACTTAAGCTCCTGTGCCAAATGCCTGCCCCTGAAGCAGTGACATTTGTAATCTCTCTCTTTTTTTTTTTTTTTTTGCTACTGTATCCAGAACTTGTATTGCTGGAAGATACTTTTGTTTATTTTATTTATTTATTTAATTTTTTGACAGGCAGAGTTAGACAGTGAGAGAGAGAGAGAGAGACAGAGAGAAAGGTCTTCCTTCCATTGGTTCACTCCCCAAATGGCTGCTAAGGCCGGCATGCTGCGCCGATCCGAAGCCAAGAGCCAGGTGCTTCCTCCTGGTCTCCCATGTGGGTGCAGGGCCCAAGCACTTGGGCCATCCTCCACTGCCTTCCCAGGCCACAGCAGAGAGCTGGACTGGAAGAGGAGCAACCAGGACAGAATCCGGCGCCTCAACCAGGACTAGAACCCGGTGTGCCGGAGCTGCAGGTGGAGGATTAGCCTAGTGAGCCATGGCGCAGGCCGATACTTTTGTTTATTTGTTTGTTTAAATTTCCAACTGCCTTAGTCCCTTTAAAAATACATTAGTCACAGAAAAATAGAGTCTGACTCTGGCACTTTTAAATTTGTTGTCATGGCTTTGACCCGGCCTTGGGAGGTCAGGGGCTTTGCCCAAGGTCGCAGCGTTGGTGACTGTGGCTAGCCTCCTCTGCACTGCGCTGGAATCAGCTGGCTCTGGGAGCTCTGTTCTGTCTAGCCGCTAGACCACACTGTCTTCTAAATGAATCCAAAGTCCTGCTGAGAGCAGGAAGGAAGCTCCTCAACTCACTTGATTGCTTTTTGTCAAGACTTTCAAGGTCAGGAATCAGGGACAGTAAGAACAGCTGTTTCACAGACAAGTGACCAGGATCAATGCCACCTTTTGAACCGTCAGTGTTTTCTTTAGTTAATTATTGCTGAGAAAAGCATGCCTATCGGTAAAAATAAATGACAAAGATTGTACGTGTGATAGTCTTTTGAACTCTTTTAAAGAAAAATGTATTTCCATCGTACCTAGGATTAGAGAGCTAACAAATTTTGAAAACCTGCTATGTGTCAGGTGCCTTACATTTATTTTCTTAGATAGTAGTCATAATAAACCACAGTAATGCTGTAATAAGTGTGATGATCTCCACTTACTGCTATAGAACTGAGAGTTCTAAGTTTTTTTTTTTTTTTTAAGATTTATTTATTTATTTGAAAGTCAGAGTTACAGAGAGGCAGGGAGAGAGGTCTTCTATCCTCTGGTTCACTCCCCAAATGGCTGCAATGGCTGGAGTTGTGCCAGTCTGAAGCCAGGAGCCTCTTCCAGGTCTTCCATGCAGGTGCAGGGGCCCAAGGACTTGGGCCATCTTCTGCTGCTTTCCCAGGCCATAGCAGAGGCTGGATCAGGAGTGGAGCACCAGGAATTGAACTGGCGCCCATATGGGATGCTGGCTCTGCAGGCGGTGGTTTTACCTGCTACATCCCTGTGCCAGCCCCCAGAGGGTTTTATTTATTTTTTTTTTAAAGAAAACTTGCCTAAGTTCCCACAATTGGTAAATGTTATAATCAACATCATGTTCCATCCACATTGAACACATAGTAGAAGTAGGAAGAATTTATATAAGTTTGAAAATATTTGGTTGACTATGCCAAAGTGACATCTTTTGTATCATCGTTATAAAATTCCCTCACCTTTTTTTTTTCTTTAATAGTCTCAGAGTACATTAAAAGAATTTTGGATGAGTTCACAATTTTTCTTTTCTGTAGTTATGTCATAATCGTAACCAGCAGAGTTTTATAATTTTCCCACTGAATTTGTCATTGGTCTATAATAGGGGTTCAAGGGCTTTGGGGCTGATCAGGGAAAAGGATGACCAGAGAGGCAGTGACAAACAAGTTTACAGGATGGCACTAGGCCAGGCTTGTTGGAAAGGGACTGTTCCACATGGCCTGAGTCCATCCAGAGACTACTGGTCAGGGAGGATGCCAGGGGAAGTTCTGGGGGAGAGAGGGTGCATGGAGGGGCTTGGATGGAGTCTCCAGGCCAGACAGCTCTGGAGGGCAGCATTGGCCGCGGGCCTTATGACGGCAAGGCCCCGTCGTATCAATCGGTAACAGCTGTTGGGTGAGGTTTTATGGGGTATGCAAAACAGGCAAGCTCTAGGCAGCTACAAATTTTATTGGTCAAGCTATTTTAAAAATAACTGGATGTGTAAAAATTTGAGCTTGGTGCCAGTAGGATTTTGAGCTAATGGGTCTCAGCCTGCACTGAAGAAATAAACAATCTTGGGGCCAATACACAGAGGCTATCTTTGGCTCTCTTACATAGCATTCTATCCTAAGGCGCCATTAATTGTTCTGGGAACAGAGAATGGCTTTTGATCATAGAACAGTGTTTCATTCAACTACAAAATTTATGAGTTCAATGATATTACTCTCTATGGTTTTATTTACCTATTCTTGTATAAAGAACAAACATTATTGATAGTAAAGGGAAGTGGGTATTCCTACTCTCAAATATAATTTTATACTATAGAATTGAATAACATAATCAAATATTTCTATCTTCAGCTAGAATCACCTTAGGATTCAATGTTTAATTGCGTTTTATTCATATATGTTTTACTATATATACATTGAAGAAAGGGCCAGTGAAACCTTAAATTACCCTTCCAACTTATAGATACATATGTATTTGCTTTTAGTTAGTGAAGGCAATTCTTGCTTTGATTAGAGCAGTTCCTAGTTTCATTGGAATTTGAAACTCTTACCACTGATGTGTAAGCCTACTGCAAGCCCTTTGCTGTCTTGCCTCTTGGCCCTGATCTTGCTGGAAGCTCTAGGCAGCCTCCCAAGTTCACACTCATCCAGGCAACAGCCTCCGTACCTCTAGACCCCAGGGTGAATACGTCAAATTCCCCTAAGACTGTGCTATGGTTTAATATGATTTGGCTCCCAGACTCACGCAGATGGTTAAATCTCAAAGTTACAAGTTCATGGTACTAAGAAGGTGGAAACTTAATCCAAATCTGGTGTTTAGGAGGTGGGCCTAATGAGAGGTCCTTATGTCATTGGGGTGTGCTCTTGGAAGATGATTCTCACATGATATTTTGTATAAAAATCTGAGTTGGGGGTCTGCACTGTGGCCTAATAGGCTAAGCCTCCACCTATGGTGCCTGTATCCTATATGGACGCCAATTCATATCCCAGCTGCTCCTCTTCTGATCCAGCTCCCTGCTAATGCACCTGGGAAAGCAGGGGAGGATGGCTTACATGGTTGAGCCCCTGCACCTGCGTGGGAGACCTGGCAGAAGCTCCTGGCTCCTGGCTTTGGATTGGCCCAGCTCTGTTCAATGCGGCCATTTGGGCAGTGAGCCAGTGGATGGAGGACCTTTCTCTCTGTCTTTCCCTCTCTCTGTCTGTAACTCTACCTCTCAAATAAAATAAAAAAAAATCTGAGTGGGGCTCAGTTGTTTTCTCGGAATCAGCTCAGCATGTGACCCTTCCTCTGCACACACTCCATCATTGCCATCCTCCATTCTCACTAGACGATCAAACCAATGGGGTCCACCCCATTGCGACCCTCTAAACCCATGAGTCAAAGTAAACCTCCTTCCCTAGTGAAGAGTTTGTCTTAGAGACTTTGTTACAGTGACAAAACCCTGACGAATGCAGACATTAGTCAATACACACTGCCTTGTGGTCTCATTGTAGCCCTGGGTATGTGCATCAGAATTTTTTGGTTCTCTGCTCTCCATAATTCCATGAAGGAAATCTGTTCTCAAATCTGTTCTCTTCAAATCAAATCTCAAGGCTTTTGGCATGTTCTGCTTTTTGGACCAGCTTGGGTACCTCCAAGGTGCTATGCCTAGTTTCTCTCTTTGAGTGGGTGAAACTTTGTCCCACCAACCTCAACTTTGAGGCTGTAACTGACACTAAAAAATGATCAGAAACATCCCATCTGTTACACCATAATTTACACAAAAGATGATCTCCTGGAAGAGAAAAATCCACTTAGGAAGAACAAGGGGAAGGGAACTAAATATCTGCTGAGAATGCACTATGTCATAGTACATCATATGAATGATCCCACATGCTCTTCGTGAAAATTATAAAAATTAGGAATTGTTCTTTCCAAAATTAACGAGTACACCAAAGCCGGGGGACTCTACTTATGATCAAAGTGATGATTCAAATGATCAAAGTGATGATTCAGATCAGATTTTGAAATGCACATGAAAATTATTAGAGTTTCTAAAAATGTCAGTAATCATTCCATTTCCAAATAATTCTGATGTAAATGAAATTAAACCAGTTAGAGACCAAGAAATTGTTTTACATTTTTATTTAAGGTATATAAATTTCATATATTTCATATATAAAGATTTAGGAACTAGTGATACTTCCCACCCTACCCTCCATCCCCCCACACTCACACCCTTTCTCCTCCTTCCTCTCTTATTCCCTCTCTTAATTTTTACAATGATCTACTTTCAGTATACTTTATACTCACAAGATTAATCCTGCACTAAGTAAAGAGTTCAACAAATAGTAAGAAGACAGACACTGTTCCTCAATAGTAGAGACAAGGGCTGTAAATAATCATTGAATCTCAAAATGTCAAGAACTATTTTAAAACTTACAGAATAATTTACTTTTCCACTTTTCGATTTTTATCATTTTTAAGTGAATGGTTATTTTTGAGAAATTCTGTAGATATATTACATAATTAAAATATACAAAAGAAGATCTTTCTATACATTAATTTGTTGAACACATAGGCAGTTTATTTTTATTGGTGACTATTTTGTTTAGTACAACTGATTTTTTTAAACGATTTATTCATTATTTGAAGGCAGAGTTACAGAGAGGTAGAGGCAGAGAGAGATCTTCCAACTGCTGGCTCACTCCCCAGATGGCCGCAAGAGCCAGAGCTGCGGACATCTGAAGCCAGGAGGCAGGAGCTTCTTCCAGGTCTCCCATGTGGTGCAGGGGCCCAAGGACTTGGGCCATCCCCTACTGCTTTCCCAGGCCATAACAAAGAGCTGCATCGGAAGTGGAGCAGCCAGAACTGGAACTAGTGCCCATATAGGATGCCGGCACTGCAAGCGACGGCTTTACCTGTTAGGCTACAGCATCAGCCTCTAGTACAACTGATTTTTTTTTTTTTTTTTGACAGGCAGAGTGGACAGTGAGAGAGAGAGACAGACAGAGAGAAAGGTCTTCCTTTGCCATTGGTTCACCCTCCAATGGCCACTGCAGCCAGCGCGCTGCGGCCGGCGCACAGTGCTGATATGAAGCCAGGAGCCAGGTGCTTCTCCTGGTTTCCCGTGGGGTGCAGGGCCCAAGCACTTGGGCCATCCTCCACTGCACTCCCGGGCCACAGCAGAGAGCTGGCCTGGAAGTGGGGCAACCGGGACAGAATCTGGTGCCCCAACCGGGACTAGAACCCGGTGTGCCAGTGCTGCAGGCGGAGGATTAGCCTAGTGAGCCATGGCGCCGGCCTAGTACAACTGATCTTTTTTTTAAAATTTTATTTTATTTTATTTAATGAACATAAATTTCCAAAGCACAGCTTATGGATTACAATAGCTCCCCCCATAACTTCCCTCCCACCCACAACACTCCCCTCTCCCACTCCGTCTCCTCTTCCATTCACATCAAGATTAATTTTCAATTATCTTTATATACAGAAGATCAGTTTAGCATATATTAAGTAAAGATTTCAACAGTTTGCTCCCACACAGAAACACAAAGTGTAAAATACTATTTGAGTACTAGTTATAGCATTAATTAAACACCTAAGAGTAATTGTGTATTAATTACAGAGTTCAACCAATAGTTTTAAGTGGAACATAAAAAATACTAAAAGGGTAAAGTATTAAGTTCTTTTTTTGTTTGTTATATAGTTTTTTTAATTTAATAAATGTGAATTTACAAAGTGCAGCTTTTGTATTGTTGTGGCTCCCCCCCCACAACCTCCCTCCCTCCCGCGGCCCTCCCCTCTCCCACTCCCTCTCCCATCCTGCCCTTCATCAAGTTTCATTTTCAATTACCTTCATATACTGAAGATCAACTTAGTATACACTAAGCAAGGATTTCAACAGGCTGCACTCACACAACCGTACAAGGTATAGGGTATTGTTCGACTAGTAGTGTTGTTTTTGAGTTTCATAGTAAAACACATTAAGGACAGAGATCCTACGTGGGAAGCCTGTACTCAGTGACTCCCGTTGTTGATTTAACAATTGACACTCTTATTTATGATGTCAGCAATCACCCGAGACTCTTGCCATGAGCTGTCTAGGCTATGGAAGCCCCTTGAACAACTGATCTTAATTGTGCCCTTTAGCTTCTTTACACAAAAATGTCATAAACAGGGGGCAGGTGTTTGACATAATAGTTAAGATGCTATCTGGGACACCTCCATCCCATGTTGAAATGCCTTGTTTTGAGTCCCACCTCTCTCTGCTCCAATTCCAGCTTCCTGTTAATGGGTACCCCAGGAGGCAGCAGGTGGTAATGACTTAAGAAGTTGGGCCCCTGCCACCCATGTAGGAGACCTAGGTTGAATTCTGGGCTCCTGACTTGAGCCTGGTCCAGCCCCAGCTCTTTCAGGAATTTGAGTGAATCAGTTAATGGGAGATCTCTATTTGTCTGTCTGTCTTTGTCTTTCTCTTTCTGCCTTTCAAATAAATAAGTAAAATGTTTAAAGATGCCATATACATATGTTAACTTAAAACCATTAAATTGCAAAGTTGCATGTCTTATGTTATCTCCATTTTTAAACTCCTTTATTGAGGTATAATTGACATATGGAATAAGTATAATAAACTGCATATTTTTGAAATGCACACTTTGAGGCCGGCGCCGTGGCTTACTTGGTTAATCCTCCGCCTACGGCGCCGGTATCCCATATGGGCGCCGGGTTCTAGTCCCGGTTGCTCCTCTTCTAGTCCAGCTCTCTGCTGTGACCCGGGAGGGCAGTGGGGGATGGCCCAAGTGCTTGGGCCTGCACCCGCATGGGAGACCAGGAGAAGCACCTGGCTCCTGGCTTTGGATCAGCACAGCACCGGCCGTAGTGGCCATTTGGGGAGTGAACCAATGGAAGACCTTTCTCTCTCTCTGTCTCTCTCTCTCTCTCTGTCTATAACTCTACTTGTAAAATAAATGATAATAAAGTGCACACTTTGATAAATTTTAACATATATCTGTGTCCACAAAATCATCACCACAATCAAATTAGTGAAGATAGCTGTCACCCTCTGAAGATTTCTTGGCTGCCTTTGTGTGTGTGTGTGTGTATTATTTACTAATATAGTTACCAATAAATGGCACTTTCAAAAAATGATTTATTTATTTGAAAGGCAGAGTTACAGAGAAAGAGGAGAGACAGAGACAGAGAGGTCTTCCATCCACTGGTCCACTCCCCAAATGGCCATAAAAGCCGGGAATGGGCCAGGCTGAAGCCAGGAGCCAGGAGCCTCCTCTGGATCTGCTATGTGGGTGCAGGGGCCTAAGGACTTGGACTGTCTTCCACTGCTTTCCCAGGCACTTCAGCAGGGAGCTGGATCGGAAGTGGAGCAGCTGAGACATGAACCGGCGATCACATGGGATGCTCATGCTTTAGGCCATGACTTAACCCACTGTGTCACAGTGCCAGCCCTGTGTGTGCATTATTTATTGTTTATTTACTTGAGAAAGAGAGTGAGCCAGCAGTCTCAGAGTGTGCTGATTCACTCCCTAGTCACTTGTAGCGACCCCAGCTGGGGTGGAACTGGGAGCCTGGAACTCAACTCAGATCCCTCATGTGGGTGGCAGGGACCCAATTACCTGAACCATCACCACTGCCTCCCAGGGTCTGCATGAGCAGGAAGCTGGAGTGAGAGCACCAGGACTCCAGTCCAGGTACTCCGACAGGCCTCCTAATGGGCGTCAACCGCTGGACCCAGCACCCTCCCCTCCTGCGCCTCTCTGGATAATTCCCTTCACCTACTCTTCACATGCAATCACCCATCTGCTTTCTGTTCCTATCCGTTAGTTTGCAGTCTCTAGAGCTGTACGTAAATGGACGCATTCTGTGTATACCCTTTTTGTCGGGCTTCTTGCACTCAGCGTAACTATTCATCCATGCAGTTGCGATTCATCCCTTTGTATCGTGAACATAGACATCATACAACAAGTTTATCTTTTCACTGACTGAGGGCCGTTTGGATTGAATCCAGTTGTTTTCTAAACTCCTAGGGAACATCTGTGTGCAAGTCTTTACATGGACATATGCTTTCATTTCTTTTGGGTAAATAACCAGGAGCACACTGGTTGGATCATATAGTAGACAAGTACTTAGCTTTTTTTTTTTTTGACAGGCAGAGTGGACAGTGAGAGAGAGAGACAGACAGAGAGAAAGCCGTTGGTTCACCCTCCAATGGCCGCTGCGGCCGGTGCGCTGCAGCTGGTGCACCGCGCTGATCCAAAGCCAGGAGCCAGGTGCTTCTTCCTGGTCTCCCATGCGGGTGCAGGGCCCAAGCACTTGGGCCATCCTCCACTGCACTCCCGGGCCACAGCAGAGAGCTGTACTGGAAGAGGGGCAATCGGGACAGAATCCGGCACCCTGATTGGGACTAGAACCCGGTGTGCTGGTGCCGCAAGGTGGAGGATTAGCCTAGTGAGCCGCGGCGCCGGCTGTACTTAGCTTTTAAAGAAACTGTCGAAGTGTTTTCTAAAGCAGACTACAATATCCCATTCCCAGGAGTAATTTGAGGAGAGTTATGGTCTTCTGGTCCTGGCTGATGCTTGGTCAATTCAGTCTTTATAGCTTTAATCATTCTAGTAGCTGTGGCAGACTATCTCATTGTGGTCTCAATTTTCATTTCCCCAATGACAAGTACTGTTGGACATCTATTCAAATATACTTATTTTCCACCTATATCAGTTCAAATCTTTTGTGTGTTAAGAAAAGTTGTCAGGGCTGGCACTGTGGTATAGTGGGTAAAGCTGTTGCCTGTAGTGCCGGCA
Source organism: Oryctolagus cuniculus (assembly GCF_051225735.1). Lineage (NCBI taxonomy): Eukaryota > Metazoa > Chordata > Mammalia > Lagomorpha > Leporidae > Oryctolagus > Oryctolagus cuniculus. The sequence goes on along the minus strand of NC_142874.1, from coordinate 49,081,376 downwards.
TCCCATATGGCTGCTAGTTAAAGTCCCAGCTGCTCCACTCCCAATCCAGCTCTCTGCTGTAACCTGAGAAAGAAGTAGAAGATAGCCCAAGTCCTTGAGCCCCTGCACCCACGTGGGAGACAAGGGGGAAGCTCCTGGTTCCTGGCTTTGGATTGGCGCAGCTCTGGCCATTGTGGCCAACTGGGGAGTGAACCAGCGGATGGAAGACCTCTCTCTATCTCTCTCTGCCTCTCCTTCTCTCTCTGTGTAACTCTGACTTTTAAATAAATAAATAAATCTTTAAAAAAATGTTGTCTTTACTTTTACAAAAATAAAAAAGAATAAAATAATATAGGGTATATATAAAGAGAAAAGATTTGGAGAAATGGTTCCCAAACCAATAAAGTAGACATCTATGGAAAGTAAAACCAAAGAGGAATTTAAATTTATAAGTTATGCATTCCTGAAATGCTTGAATTTTTGGGTAATGAACATAAATTACTTTGCTTATCAGAAAAAGGGATTTGTCATCCTTGTTTTGCAAAATGTGCATTCAAGATAATGCTGATAGATTTGGTGAAGAGTGCTGAGAGCATCCTTCTGGAATTTGGGGAAATGGAATTGTATACGGTAACTGCTCCCCTCTCAGACAGCATCGTAAGGATGGTTGACAGGACCAGAACGTCTGGGGACTTTGCTGGAGGGAGAGGTCGTATGGGATCAGGGTTCTGCTCGACTGGGTTTTGCTTTGCAGGCATGGTTGGGGAGGCAGAGAGGAATCTGAGTCAAGCTTGTGGAGAGACAGGTGAAGAGTTGTGTACTGAGAAGCAGTCAAGGTTAAGGGAAATGGATGTTGGTGACGCCACAGGAAATCACCGCCAGTGCTAGGACTAAAGTGGTAATGGGAGGCAAGAGTTACTGGGAGCTGGCCAGGGACAAAGCCACAGGAGAGGGCTTGCCAGCCAGGAGGGTGGCCTTGGGCAGGCTCGCAACTGTTGTTATCCTGTAGCCCTGTAGGCAGTAAAATAAGCTTCTCTTCCTGCCCCCTGATTTCTGGAACCAACTGGAAGCCAGATGGCAGGGGAGCCATGAGTTTGTCTGTGTAGCTCAGTGGGCAGATTCAAAGAAGAGCTGGAAAGGATAGTTAATGAGTCTGGAGGGGCATGTGGAGGGCATCTCCACACTGACTTCCAAAGCCCTATGCTCCCCGTATAGCAGGCATTTCAACTACCCTTTTCTTTTCTTTCTTTCTTTCTTTTTTTTTTTTTTTTCAGACAGGCAGAGTGGACAGTGAGAGACAGAGAGAGAAAGAGAGAAAGATTTTCCTTTAAACCACTGGTTTACCCTCCAATGGCCGCTGCGGCCGGCATGCTGCAGCTGGTGCACCGCGCTGATCCGAAGCCAGGAGCCAGGTGCTTCTCCTGGTCTCCCATGCGGGTGCAGGGCCCAAGTACTTGGGCCATCCTCCACTGCACTCCCTGGCCACAGCAGAGATCTGGCCTGGAAGAGGAGCAACCAGGACAGAATCCAGCCCCCTGACAGGGACTAGAACCTGGTGTGCCGGCGCTGCAGGCGGAGGATTAGCCTATTGAGCCACGGCGCTGGCCACAACTACCCATTTCTAAGCCAGACAATTATGAGACATTTTCAACCAAGTTTTTAATTTCATTGTGGTCACAGACTTCAAAATGTGCATTTTAGACTTTTAAAAAGTTCACGGAAGGCCGGTGTTGTGGCGAAGCAGGTTCAGCCACCACCTGTGATGACGGATCCCATATCAGAGTGCTGGTTTGAGTCCCAGCGGCTCCACTTCCAGCCCAGCTCCCTGCTAATGTGCCTGGGAAAACAGCAGAAGACAGCCCAGGTACTTGGACCCCTACCACCCATGCAGGAGACCTGAATGGAGTTCCTGGTTGCTGGTTTCAGTCTAGACCAGCCCTGGCCATTGTGGCCATTTGGGGAGTAAATCAGTGGATGGAAGATCTCTTTCTCTCTGTCTCTCATTCTCTGTCATGCTTTCAAATAAATAAAAGAAATCTTTCAAAAAGTTCATTAAGATGCACATTATGAAAAAACTGCACATAGATTGCAAATTTTTTGGGAGAAAATACGCTTATCTTTTTTTTTTTTTTTTTTGGACAAGCAGAGTGGACAGTGAGAGAGAGAGAGACAGAGAGAAAGGTCTTTCTTTACTGTTGGTTCACCCCCCAATGGCTGCTGCAGCTGGCACGCTGCAGCTGGCGCACTTCGCTGATTCGAAGCCAGGAGCCAGGTGCTTCTCCTGGTCTCCCATGCGGGTGCAGGGCCCAAGGACTTGGGCCACCCTCCACTGCACTCCTGGGCCACAGCAGAGAGCTGGACAGGAAGAGGAGCGACCGGGACTAGAACCCGGTGTGCTGGTGCCGCAGGCGGAGGGTTAGCCTATTGAGCTGCAGCGCCGACCAAGAAAATAAGCTTATCTTTTAATTCTAGTGTTCTGTGAACTTTTTGAAGTAGCTTTGTATAAGCACCTACAAACACATTTTTTATATTTGCTTATTTCTTTTGAAAGTCAGAGTTACAAAGAGAGAGAGAAAATCAGAGGAAAAGAAAATCTTCCATCCAATGTTTCACTCTTCAGATGTCCGCAACAGTCTAAGGCATGGCCAGGCATAAGCCAGTAGCCAGGAGGTTGATCTGGGTTTCCCACGAGGGTGGTAGAGGCCCAAGCACTTGGGCCATCTTCTGCTGTTTTCCTAGGCACATTAGCAGGAAGCTGGATTGAAAGTGGAACAGCTAGACACGAACCAGTGCCTATATGGGATGCCAGCATCCCAGGTGGTGGCTTTACCCACTATGCTACAACCTTGGCCCCAAGCATTTACATAAATTTCATCCAGTAATTGCCTTCTTAGAGAAACAGAACTTTTTTTAAATAATGAATTTGATATATTTACTTAAATTCTTCTAAAAAATTGGCTAATATTAAAAATATTTTTGAAATAAACCCAAATTGTGCATGTAATATAAAATTAAAAATTCATTGAGGAATTTTTGCTTAAAAGGAAATTTCAAAATGACAAAAGATTTCCTTTGCACTTCAATAAGAACTTGACTTTTAACTGACATGATAGCACTTGCCAACTTTGACAGTCCACAGACATCAACTTTAACATCAAAGACAGTTAAGTGATGAGACTTTTGACTTACAAGGGCAGGTAGCTACAGATGGAGTCAAAATTCTCATAGCATGCATTTGCAAGTGAGGGTTGGCTTGTATGAAAGTATACCAAATTCTCAAAGGCTGTTTGAGTTGAATTCCATTTGTAGCATTTCTCTGGCCTCAGGTCATGGAGAACATTTTGCCACCGGCACTGCTAGGTAGCATTCTGAGCAGTAGAAACCTGCAAAGGATTCTTCCATGTTTCCAAGTGCCACAGTGCCTTTCTGTAATGGGATGGCCGCCCTGAACTCAAGTGGCTGGAACTTCCCCAGACTTGGGGACATTTCCATCCAGGCTTTTTCACTCCCAGACAGGGGGCTTCATCCAAAAATTAGGAATTTCTCAGAAACTCCCAACACGCTAAGTAAGGAACCTTGAGTTAGGTATGTGAGCTCCAAATGTCAACTGCCCAGGTCAAAAAATTCAAAATTAAGAAAAAAGTTTCTTTCCATTCCCTTGACAACATAAGCAAGGGATGTGCCTCTGTATGCCTTGATTCCTTAGCAATGGAGTGATATAGTTTCTATCTGATGAGATTGTTGTGAGAATTAGTTATTAGAGGGACGAGTGGCATTTTGTTGTTATTCAAATGACCATATATAGCGAAAAGTATCTTCCCTTCCATTCCTTCTTCTGTTCATTTATTCTTATTCTTATTTGCTCACTGAACCTGTTTTATTAACCCAAGAAGACCCAGTCTCTTTGCCCTTTACTTCCACCCCCTAAAAGAGTGGGGTTAGGTAAGGGAGAAAGCTGGGGTGGAAATGTCTTTTGTCCTTCAATTTAGGAGACTTGTGGGAGAAGGGGCCATGCTGAGGGTCATCAGAGGTGGCTAATGGGGATAGTTTTAGACCAGGATGGCAGGTCAAGTGGAAGAGGAGGGACCAGGAAAAACAAGAGGGGTTGGGGATAGGAAACAGAAGGAGGTGGGAATGTTGGGCTGTCAAGGGGTTCAGGTTCTTGTCTCTCTTTTTTCTTTTTGATGAATTCCAAATTTTCATTCCCTTATTACAGATTTGTTCAAATATGATTCTAAATCAAGAAAAACAGAGCCTTAGGCTTATCGAAAATGACTCTGGGACAGGCTGCCCGAGTGACTGCAAGAGAAAGAGCCAGCTTTTAAATTAGACTCTTTAAAGGGTAGATTCAGATCCTCCATCAACTTCATTAAGTTTAAGGAACACTTACTTCTGTAGGGTCCAATCATGGTCTAGGGCTTTTCCACCCAGGTAAAGCATACAGAACTGTGGGGGTGGGAAGGCGTGGGGGCAGAAACAAGTGCTTTTCAATGTTTACATCTCACCCACAGGAATCAATCTCAGCCACATCCCTTATCCCTCTACAGGGTCTGACTCTGCAGCTCCAGAGAAGTGCGAGGAGGAGGAGGTAGCAGCAATACACAGGATTCCTCAGAACGCTACCCCCACCAGACTGAGCACTGGCCCACAGAGTTATGGAGCCTGCTTCTGCTGGCTCCAAGGTCTGTACCTGACCCACAGTGGACCTAAAGAAGCTACATATCATGTCTGGGCCCTGGAAGTGCATCTCAGGTTCTTGTCTCTGATGTATGAAAGAGTAAGAGGGTGAGGCCGGCGCTTCGGCTCAGTAAGCTAATACTCTGCCTGCGGCGCCGGCACCCCCAGTTCTAGTCCCGGTTGGGGTGCTGGATTCTGTCCCCCTTGTTCCTCTTCCAGTCCAGCTCTCTGCTGTGGCCCAGGAAGGCAGTGGAGGATGGCCCGAGTGCTTGGGCCCCTGCACCCGCATGGGAGACCAGGAGGAAGCACCTGGCTCCTGGCTTTGGATCAGTGCAGCGTGCCGGCCGTAGAGGCCACTTGGCGGCGGGGGTGGGGTGGGGTGAACCAACAGAAAAAGGAAGACCTTTCTCTCTGTCTCTCTCTCTCACTGTCTAACTCTGCCTGTCAAAAAATAAAAAATAAAAATAAAAAAAAAAAGAAAGAGTAAGAGGATGAGACCCAGATAAAGCTTAGCAGAGGAATGAGATTCATTTGCAAAGCAAAGTACACCCTTAAGAGGGAGTGTAGACACTCTCTGGAGAGCTGCAACCCAGGAGGTTCAGGGTCATTCCTGTATCTTGAGGTATAAGGAGTAGTGTTTGGGCAGAGTTTTCCAGGAAAGGGAGGGATTTCCAGGAATTTGGTGACTGCTCAATTTCTGGCCTTTTTAGGAAGGCTCAGAAGTGTCATGGCATCAGGTACATAATGGGAGTGGGAGTGTCAGCTGTGGCAATTGTATTATAATGATAATGATATATTATGGTAGGTTATAGGGCATCACAGGGATACAGTCAGTAGCCACACTGGATCATTTTGGCCCGTTCAGTTCTGGACAACGCCTTTGTTATCCTAGTGATTTCCAGATCCTGGCCATGCGAGGAGTTTTCAGAGGCAACCTGTGTGTACAGGAGGGGCTGGTGGTGTAGTAATGGTGACATAGTTCTCCTTGCCTGCAAGAGAAAGAGCTGGGCTGGAGCCCAGGCGAAGTCTGTCCTGAGGCAGGGTGCTTTCTTGGTTTCCCTTCCCCATTACTGAATTTCTTCTTCTCGCTCGTCACCCCAGGACCCTGATGAACAGGCCGCTGGCAGACGGGGCAGGTCTGCAGTGTCTGAATGGGTCAGGGGTCCACACGGTGGCTGGACAGGCATGAGTGCAGGGGACTGCTGCAGCCTGTCCCCATCACAGGCGTCGTTCAGATCTCCCTCCTGACAGTCACCGGTGTCCATCTGTTTCAGTTGCTCTTTGGTAAGTCAAAGCTGCTGGAGCCATTTCTAGCGGTGGATACGACAGGCTATCATTACTGCTCCCATGGCCAAGATTGGCAGTCTTACAACCCCAGTGAAAGGAATGAGGTGATAACCCAAGGCGAGGCACCCCAAACCCCTTCTCCTTTACAAGGCGGGCACACACATCCTCAGAGCTCCCCTCTCTGATAAGCACAGAGGGACTCCACATCTGTTGCTGGATTTCCTTGCTGTTTCACACCACATTCAGAGCTGGAATTCACATTGTGTGGCACAGCTGCACCATCCCTAACCTGAGCATTCATGACCCTTGCTGACCAGGACTCCTGTGGAGGGACATCGAGGTCGTAGGTGTTGTCTGGGTGAGTCTTCATAAGGAACCCCTGGAATCCCACTGGGCTCAGGGTAGCCCCAAATGGAGCTGGGATGTTTGCAATGCCTGCACTGACATTGTGATCTGAGATGCTAGAATGAGCCTCTGGCTGGGGCCACTCCCCATAGCACATGGGCGGGAAGGCTGCAGGCTCACGGCAGCAGGAAGGAAGAGGCTGGGGGGCTGCATCGTGGGAGTAGGAGAAGTGGAGTTCTGTGGCCTCTCCTCCCCTTCTTCAGGACCCTGGAGGGTCAGCCACCCCCAGATCCCACTTCCCAGCCACATGGGGCGCAGGGGAAAGAACCTTGGTTTGGGGAGTGAGCTATCCAACCTGTTCAGTGGAGCTGGGGTGGGGGTAGACTCCTTAACAGAGGGCAGCACAGGTGGCAGAGAAGCTTCTGGGGTGCTTGAGGAGGTGGGACTTCCGGCCATGTGGGCCATCATCCCATCTCTTGGAAGAGGTTTCCTGTAGGCAGGGTGAGGTTGTTTCCAGCCTTGGATGCTGGTCTTCTCTGCCCTTCTCTGCCCTGCTCTGGCCACCACAATCTCATTCATGTATTTCTGAATATTTATGGAACTCCCACTTTGAACTCAGCACTGTTCTGTGGGCGCTAGAGATGATTTGGGGTACCCAGGCAGTTAGTTAGGTCTAGGTGAGCTGGATTCTTGCCAGCCTTGTAATGTAATGTTGACCCTTTAACTGTCAGCTTGACACATGCACCTTCCCAGGATGCACCTGCCTCATTTGGAACCAAAAGGAGGAAATACCATGATGACCACATGGAATTTTGATGACCACCTGGAATTTAAATTCCACGTGGAGGTGCCATAAAAAATCCCAGATAGCTTCATGAAAGCTAAGACCCCACCCTGTTTGTTTATTCAATTAAGGCACCACCTCTACCTCATAAAAGAGACTGAGGATGAGGGAAAGGCCTCTTTTCCCCATGGACCACACTTGGAGGACCTCTCTCTCCCATGGGCAACGATAGGTATTTCTCCCTGTGGCATGGCCCACAGTCTCCCGTGAATGTATGTTTACTCTCTCACTTTTAAATTAACTCCTGTCCACACTTGTGCACTGTATCGTGCCCGCATTAGGATTCTGATCTCTGGGGTTGGGAGCCAAGGGCCTGGATTAAAAGTTAAGGTACACAGGCCCTTATTAGAGAAACAATGATCAACGAAAGTAGAATTACTGCCCGCCCATACTGAGCCTACAGTCTGATGGGGAAAAAAAGATGTTAATCACATGACCACAAACACACACGTAAAATTGCTATGAGGAGAAAGGTGCCTGGCTCCATGAGAACCAGTAGCAGAAGGACAGGACTCGTTTGAAGTGTTGTTTGATCTGAGATCATAGAGCTAAGTAGGAGGTATCCAGGAGTCATTTAACTAAGTTCAATTAAGGGACACTTAACTTCCAGACAGCTGGCGGATTTTTGTATAGCAGAGGACAATTTCATAAACCGCTTTCCTAACGAAACTTCTTGAAAGAACAGAAATTGAAAGCCCTGACACCGAACAGGTTGATGGCTCTTGTGGTAGTAAGTGAAATTTTATTCAGGATTTGTCTTTCTCAGTAATGCAGGACAACCTAGACTGGAATGAATCCTGGTGACATGGGAAGTTTCTTCACTGAAGTGGAACACCTAGATGGGCTGCCAAGCATGGCTGATTCTCCAACCATGCACAGTACCAGTATTTGTTTGGCAAATAAAGTTTTTCCAATTTGAAAACCCCAGGGGACCTTTGAACTTTACACCAGGGCTCCCAAAATAGAAATCCTCATTTTGTGCTGTCCTGGTGCAAATGACATGGGAACCAAGACTTGGCTCTGCTCTGAGAAGTTAATACTTTCACCAGCAAGGGAAACGGCAATCTGTTTCAAAATGCTGGAAAAAATTTTGGTGATTCTGAAATGGACAAAAGCATTTGCTAGAAGTGTTGTTTGAGTTTTTAAATGTTCCTTCAGATTGCAAATCCACTTAACCATTTCCCAGGCATACCACTTCACCACGGTCTTTTATCGAGTAATGGAGCAAGCCATCTTGCAGGATAACTCAAAGCAATACATCTTTGTGTTGGGCAAAATCCAATTTTGTTAATGTTTTTAATGTTTTCCAACTGAGTCATTTACTGAAGCAAAAGAGGCAGACTATGCAATATATTTCCAGATTCAGCTCTGTTGGCCTCCTAATTCCCTAGGTAACATGTTGAATGACACAAGTAAAATCTAAGGATATCTATCTATCTGTCTGTCTATCTATCTATCTATCTATCTATCTATCATCTAGATTTTTTTGGATATGTCATAGCCTAACCTGTTACTTTTAAAAGGATTTATTTAGGGGATGACATTATGGTGTAGCGAGTAAAGCTGTAGCCCACAATGCCAGCATCCCATATGGCCGCCGATTCGTGTCTGGGCTGCTCCACTTCTAATCTGGTTCCCTGCTAATAGCCTAGGAAAAGCAGTGGAAAATGGCCCAAGTGCTTGGACCCCTGCACCCACCTGGATGAAGCTCCTGGCTTAGCCCTGACCATTGCAGCCATCTATTGAGCGAGCTAACAGACAGAAGATCTCTCTTTCCTGTCACTTCTTCTATTTTTTTAAGATTTATTTTATGTATTTGAAAGACAGAGAGAGAGAGAGAGAGAGAGAGAAAGAGAGACAGGCCACAATGGCTAGAGCTGAGCCAATCTGAAACCAGGAGCCAAGAGTTTCTTCTGGGTCTCCCATGTGGATGTAGGAGCCCAAGGACTTGGGCCATCCTCCACTGCTTTCCAGGCACTTAGCAGGGAGCTGGATCAAAAGTGGAGCATCTGGGACTCTAACCAGCACCCATAAGACATGCTGGTTCTGCAGACCAAGGCTTTAGCCCAATGCACCACAGCGCTGGCTCCTCTCTCTATGTTTTAAAAGGCAGACTTAGAGAGAGAGAGAGAGAGAGAGAGAGAGAGAGAGAGATGGAGAAACAGAGAGAGATATCTTCCATCTGTTGGTTCATTCCCCAAATAGACACAAATGCTGGGGCTGGGCCAGGCTGAAGCCGGGAGTCTGGAACTTAATCTGGAGGCCAAGTGCATGGGCCATCTTCTGCTGCTTTTCCAGGCACATAAGCAAGGATCTGGATCAGAAATGGAGTAGCTAGGACTTGAACTGGTGCTCAGATGGGATGTTAACATTAAAGGTGATGGTTTAACCAACTGTGCCATGATGCCAGCCCCACTAAGCTGTTATTAAGGTATGGACAGAAAGATGATCATAATGACACGTTGCATTTTCAATTTGTAGCAATGAATGGCCTGGTAGATACTATAACAGGTCAATGATGACAGCTATAGATTTCCAAACTGTATATTGCTTTGAATGCTGCTTTTTAACTTGTTTAGTATAAAATATTTTAATGAAAATAAGCTATACACAAAATTTTTCTCCCCCAGTGGTAATTTTAAATATTTGGAAAGACATAAAAGGAAAAAAATATTTTTCTTCACACTTGTGGATTCTCCAGAAACCATCCACAAGTGCTCTGGCTCAAACATCCCAAATCTACAACTTCAGCTATTAAGTCTTTCAGGTGATGCTACTAATCTCTCTTTCCCCTAGTTTCCCTTTTGTTTTATTAAATGCAAGGCTATTTCAAAAAGTTCATGGGAAATGAGATTAAAAATAAATTTGGTGCAAAAATTGAAATCTAGGTATAATTTTTTTCATAATTAAAAAATGATTTCTTTATTTATTTGAAAGTCAGAGTTACAGAGAGAGAGGGAGAGATCTTCCATCCTGCTGATTTACTTCCCAGAACCTGGCAATGGCCAAGACTGGCCCAAGTTGAAGCCAAGAGCCAGGAGCTTGTGGGTGGCATGGGGCCCAAACATATTGGACTATCTTCTCTGCTTTCTTAGCAGGGATCTGAAGTGGAGCAGCCAGGAAGTGAGCCAGTGTCCATATGGGATGCTGGCTTCACAGGCAGTGGCTTTAACCTGCTATAACACCTGCCCTAATACACATTTTTCATAATTTATTTAAAAGAGAGGCAGGAAGAGAGTGAAAGAGAGAGAGAGAGAGGGAAAGAGGTCTTCCATCTGCTGGTTCACTCCCCAGATGGCCGCAACTGCAGGAGCTGTGCTAATCCAAAGCCAGGAGCCAGGAGCTTCTTCGACGTCTCCCATGTGGGTGCAGGGGCCCAAGCACTTGGGCCATCTTCCACTGCTTTCCCAGGCCGTAGCAGAAAGCTGGATGGGAAGTGGAGCAACCGGGACTCAAACTGGAGCCCATATGGGATGCTGGTGCCGCAGGCGGAGGATTAACCTGAGATTCACCTACTAACTTTTCTTCAGCCTGTCCACACATGGTCAGTTTATTTTGTATTTTTTTTTTAACATGCAGAGTGGACAGGGTGAGAGAGAGATGGAGAAAAAGGTCTTCCATTTCCGTTGGTTCACCCGGTGTATCACGCTGATCCGAAGCCAGGAGCCAGGTGCTTCTTCTGGTCTCCCATGAGGGTGCAGGGCCCAAGGACTTGGACCATCCTCCACTGCACTCCCGGGCCACAGCAGAGAGCTGGACTGGAAGAGGAGCAACTGGGACAGAATCCGGCGCCCCGACCGGGACTAGAACCCGGGGTGCCGGTGCCACAGGCGGAGGATTAGCCTAGTGAGCTGCAGTGCCGGCCTGTATTCTTTTCTTACTTTGTTTACTATAGGCCTGGCTGTCTACAGAGACTCCTGTACATTATCCTCCCAGCAGGGGTCACCGTAGTTCCTTCCCGGGTAACTACCTCGGTTAAGTCCTCATCACAGAGAATGCTCCTTTTGATCTTCCCAAGGTTCTAGTTTCCAAGGAACATTATAAATACTTAAGGCTCAACATCCTGCTCATGTCCATCCTTGTCTAACACTGGGTAACACTTTTTTTTTTGAGATTTGTTTATTTTATTCAAAAGGCAGTTACAGAGAGAGGGACAGACAGAGCAGAGATCTTCCATCTGCTGGTTCACTCCCCAAATGGCCACAATAGCTAGAACTGTGCCCTTCCAAAGCCAGGAGCCAGGAGCCTCTTCCAGGTCTCCCATGCAGGTGCAGGGGCCCAAGCACTTGGGCTATCCCCTGCTGCTTTCCCAGGCACATCAGCAGGGCAGCTGGATAGAAAGTGGAGCAGCGGGACTCAAACCAGCGCCCCTATGAGATGCCAGCATTGCAGGTGGCGGCTTCACTGGCTGTGCCACAGCGCTGGCCCCATTGCCTCTCAGAGTCTGCACTGGCAGGAAGCTAGAATTGGAAGCAGATTTGGGACATTCTGATACAGGAGGCAGGTGTCCCAAGAGGTGTCTTAATCATGCTATTTTCAATCTGTTGAATTTATTATTTTTTTATAATACTAAATGAAAACGAACCAGGAAAAGTTATGTATATCGTAGGAAATTGTAAAAAAAGTATTCATTAAAGTCATTATTACAGGGGCCAGCGCTGTGGCAGTGGGTTAAAGCCACAGCTTGCAGCACTGTCATTCCATGTGGGCACTGGTTTGGGTCCTGGTTGCTCCACTTCTGATCCAGCTCCCTGCTAAGAGCCTGGGAAAGCAGCGGAGGATGCCTCAAGTCCTTGAGCTCCAGTACCCTCGTGGGAAGAGGCTTCTGGCTCCTGGCTTTGGATTGGCTCGGTTCGTTGCGACTATTTGGGGAGTGAACTGGTGGATGGAAGACCTTTCTCTCTCTCTCTGTCTCTGCCTCTCTCTGTAACTCTTTCAAATAAATAAAAATAAATCTTCAATAAATAAATAAATAGATTATTACAGTTATGCTCAGGGAACAACCTGATTTAAACAAGGCTACCTTGCCAACTGTGTACTTTCTCATTCCTCCAGCACTAGATTAGATCATTCCCACCAGCATCAAATGCTATTGTTCTTCTCATCTTAAATAAACAAACACAATCTCTTCTGAGGCTACTCCTCGGCTACTGCCCCAATTCTCTGTTCTCATCCAAAGCAAAACTGGTACTTGAAAGAGTGCTTATCTTTTCTGCCTTCAGGTTCTCCCATTCTCTTATACCCAAATTCAGGCTTTTTGCCACTAACCCCTGATCTTGCTTTTGTCAAAGTCAGCTGTAAATTCCAAATCCAACGGTCCATTATTCTCTTAACTTGGCCCATGAACAGCACTTGATAATTAATTACTGCTTCTTACTTTAAACACTTCTTCTCTTCGTTTGTTTCCAGGACACCACACAAGCCTGGTTGATTCATTGTTGTTCATTGTTGATCTCTTTTCCTTATACCCTTGTCCTCTTCCTGGTGTTGATGTTCCATAGGTTCTGGCAGCATCCCCTCCCTCCTCTTGCTCCATTCATTTCCCAGGTGATCCTATCCAATTCCAGGGCTTTAAGTACTATCTGTTCTCTGGCAAAGTATGCTCACCTGCTGGTAACAGAGATCCACAAAAGAGCTCATTCTCTTACAAGGTAAGAGTCAGAAGGGGGCAGTCCGTAGCTGATACCCAGATCCACAGAGCCAGGGGGGCTCGTCTATGCTGATCTTGTATTCCACCATCTTAGCATGTGGCTTACATGCTCAGATCTACCTTTTGTCTGACATGATTGATGTAGCCTTAGGCACCACATACACATTCCAGGTGAGAGGAAGTTACAAAGAGGCACCTTGCAGCAGATGAGTTTCTTTAAAGGGCCTTTGGGGAAATGCAACACTCCTCTGACCCCTAACACACACACACACTTGCATGTGTATTTCACGGATTCAATAGCTAGAGGCAGTCATGTTATCGGAATTTGACCCCGGAATGCGGCCCTTTAAAGTTCCCCAGAAGTCCCATCTGGGCTGTCACATGTTATCGGAATTTGGGGTGCCATATGATATCACCATATGCTTATTAATAAATCCCCAATATTAATAATCCCGAGTGGATTCCTGCTTAATATTTAGAGAAGAATTCTAAATATCGGCACAAATAAACAAGGCAGCATGGTACATTTTAAGCTTTTATTTAGTGAGAGAAATCATAGGAGAGTGAGGGCTTTATCTATAAGAGACAGGTAGAACTGGGTTCATACTGTGTACCAGGAACCAGCCACGTGGAGGAGCATCTAGGCCAGGAAGCCTGGGGCGGGTTGGCTGGAAGGCCACACACCCTGGAGGCGCAGGGCTGCAGCCAGCCCCCTACTGGCAAGAGGCCAGGGCAAGGAAGAAGGAGGAAAGGGCCGCACACAACCTGTCCCAGGCTATTAACCCACTTCCAAAGGGGAGTGGTTAATTAACCTGATTGGCCGGTGGGTGCTCAGGTGTGACCAGGTAGGGGCCTGAGGTCACACAGGGGCGTGGTGAAGGCGTGGTCTTCCAGCATACAAACCTAATCAATTTTAACCTGTATGCCTGCCTACTTCATGTACTTACATCTCATTGTAACAGACTACTAGGCGTGGCCTTAATTTCAGGTAGCAACACACTCAGTTAAACTTGAAGTTCTAAAGACTGTTCGATTAGCACCTAGTAGTCTCAGCCATGACTTCAAGGTATTGAAGGGCCCCGTACTGGTACCTTCAGTCCTGAACTCTTCTCTGCTTCTCAAGGCTACTTACACTCTGCTTGCATGCCCACCCGGCCACTCAAACTGAACATGGCCAGAACAGAGCCCTTAAAACGAAGCCTCAGGCATGAATGACCCATTAATTAGAGTGAGTTGAGGGAAGAATGAGGAGGGAGAAGGTGAAGACCGTGAATCGAGGAGTTGTATCAAGCGGACTAGAGGAACAGAAAAATTGGAAGTAGCTGGAGAAGGTGAAGTCGAAGGAGTTTTGTTTGTTTTATAAAATGAGTGCTCTTCCATCCTGTTTGTGTAATAATGGGAATGTTTGGGGCCCGCGCAGTGGCGCAGTGAGCGCCGGTTCTAGTCCCGGTTGCTCCTCTTCCAGTCCAGTTCTCTGCTGTGGCCCGGGGGGGCAGTGGAGGATGGCCCAGGTGCTTGGGCCCTGCACCCGCATGGGAGACCAGGAGGAAGCACCTGGCTCCTGGCTTCGGATCGGTGCAGCACTCCCGTAGTAACCATTTGGGAGGTGAACCAATGGAGGGAAGCCCTCTTTCTCTGTCTCTCTCTCTCTCTCACTATATATATCTCTACCTGTCAAATAAATATAAAAGAAAGAAAGAAAGAAAATAATGTGGATGTTCCTGAAGAAAGGAAGAAACCGGTGATTCAGGTAAGAGAAAGAATGACTGCAGAACAAAAGTCCTCAAGACAAGGGGAAGTGACGTAGTGCGCAAATGAGGAGAGGGGCGTCACACAGAAACGAGAGAGACGGCAGTGCACACTGGTAGAACTGAGGCAGGACGGCTCACTGAGGTCAAGCTTTGCTAACCTACTCTGCTCCAAACACGTGACACTGATAGCTCAAATGTGAAAGGAGAAAGCAATAAAGATAAATCAGGTTTTAAAATAAGACAACCATTTCCTAGACGGAAATAGAACAAAAAAGTAAGGAGGCTGAAGTCATACAGTTTATGAAAAATCCAGAAAGCATCACGGACTGGCCAGGGGTTCAGCTCCTGAGGGGCAGAAGACACTGAAGTCGCTGCCTGCAAAACTGAACCTCCCTTTACAGCTGCAAGACTCCTCCCTTCCCAGGAGTGAAGCTGAAAAACACATCAAAACGCTGGGGACTTCTTGGAAGGCCATCCTATGGCTTTTAGACACTTGTGGGCCAGGGAGAGGGGAATACGTGGATATCATCTCGCGTGCAAAAATTGAGCTGAGCTGCCTAACTGCTCTATGATTGAAATCCTCAATATCACCTTCATGCGGACACTCTAAGCTGCTTCTCTAAGACTTGGCTTTTGATCAAGGATCTGCTGACGGAAAGGAGTGAGCTCATGGTTGAAGACATGGGGGAGAGAGAGAAAGAAAACTGTTAAAAGCTTCCAAATGCTCCATTATGAGCCTGCAAACTCAAATTCTAAAACGCATGCATAGGGCTAATGCTTAGGAAGAAAACCAACAAAATCAGTCATTAGAATGTGCATCGACTGTGGGCAAATTAACTTTACCTCTGGAGCAGTTGATAAGATTTAATATAAACATGATAGAGGGGTTCAAACAGATAAAAGAAGTAAACAGAAGAAGTTATGTAATACACATAAAAAGGAAACACAGAAGAAGTGATTGGAAACTTCTAAATGCTAAACACAGTCATTGGAGTGCATGTGCATTGGAAGATTTGAATTGTGGCATAGCTGAAGAGAAAATGAGTAATTTGCAAGATTATAAAAGCGAGAAACAACACAGCATAGAGAGGAAGGCGAATATCATATGAGCATGAACACAGGGGAGCTGGTGTATTTGGTGGGGGAAATTAGGTAGTTCTCTTTCTGTTGCTTCTGTTTGCTCAGTAAAATTAGAGGTGAGAGTATCGGCTGAACTGGAAGAGGGAGTGTTACATCTCTGAGGTTAACAGATAAGTTGTCTGTTTAGAGATCAGAACAGTGAATTAAGGAAATAGATGGATTGCAGGTAGTACCGGTGGCCCACTTCAGCTTCACCCGGATTTAGACCCGCTAAAAAAGTCTTGGTTCCCAAATAGACACATTGCAGGCAAAGAGTAATAAGGAAATTGAGTTAGAAAGACAAAAATAAAGTATCTGAAACACTTTCAATTCACTGTGATCGTATCCTCTGATTGAGATTCTGTCTTTAAAAACCAGATTGTCAAATGAAAGTATAAAGAAAAGAGAAGAAAAATGGTCCATGAGGAAAGAAGAATGAAGAAGAGAACAGTATGGATGCCGCAATAGCACATATTTGATAGAAGCAGCGGCAATATGCTGCAAATAGAAAGAGAAAAGGATGATTTAGAAGACGGATCAGCCGAGTTCTTGGAGGATCAAGTAGCCACCCACACCCCTTGGAACCTCGTAAGTTTCTTTGTAGTATATCTTACAAAATTCCATCAAAATAAACTAAAAATTTTTAATCTAATCTTCTAAGAGTTACGGGTTTATCTGAAAAATTTTCCTCTTAAAAGCTCATTTCTAAATGACAATAGTTATCAAAGGTAGGAGAAAGTTTCATTTTCTTTTCCTTGCTTAGAAATAATAATATATGCTATTGGGAAACTGCTAATATGAAGATACTTCAAAAGATTCATGTAAAAATAGAATTAAAAGATAAATTTATTTTGGTGCAGAAAAATTTTAAGGAGTAGGCATTTGGCATTTGGCTAGGAGGCTGCTTTGATGCCCCATTCCATACTGGCATGCCTGGGTTTGGGTCCTGGCTCTGCTTCTGATCCCAGCTTCCTGCAGTGTGTGCCCTGGAAGGCAGCAGGTAATGGCTTGGTGCTTGGATCCTTGCTACTCGTGTGGGAGTCCTAGATGAGTTCCTGGATCCTGGTGTCGGCCTCTCCCAGCTGCAGCTGTTGCAGGCATTTGGGGAAGAAATGAGAAAATGGATGATCTCTCTTGCTCCCCCTTCCTCCCCTCACGTGGCCTTTCAAATAAAAATAAATAAACAAATTGAAATCCCATCCATACTTTTTTTTTGTAATATACATTTCTATGAATCTTTCAAAGATCCCTCTTTCTGACTGCTTGAAACATAGGCATCCACATATATCCATTCAGCCATTCAGTCAGTCAACATGAACTTATTGCCTCTGTACCTGGACACATTGCTTCTTTAAATACAAGGAACTATCAGGGCAGGTCAGTTCCAACCCTGGATTCCATTCCAACTTCCCTACTTAATACCACCGTGAGCTGGGATTTAAAGAGCTACTACTACTATTATTATTATTATTATTATTATTAAAGAACTTATTTATTTGAGAGGCAGAGTTACAGACAGAGAGAGGGAGACAGAGAGAGAGGTCTTTCATGTGCTGGTTCACTCCCCAAATGGCTTCAACAGCCAGAGCTGGGCCAATCTGAAGCCAGGAGCCAGGAGCTTCTTTCAGATCTCCCACGTAGGTGCAGGGGCCCAAGCACTAGGGCCATCTTCCCCTGCTTTCCCAGGCCATTAGCAGGGAGCTGGATTGGAAGAGGAGCAGCTGGGACTTGAACCAGTGCCCATATGGAATGCCAGTGCCACAGACATACCACAGAGCTGGTCCCTAGAGACTTATTTAAACTCTTCAAATTTCAGTTTCCTTTACTATATAAGAGAGACTATAACAATGCCCTCTCTCATCAGATTATAAGATGTTTAAATAAGATATTTAAAGTAAGTAGACTCATGCCTTGCAAATGCCCCCTGAATGGTAGCTGATAGTATCAAATTAAAATTCCGGGGAGCATAGTATAATGTTCTAGGCAGCGATACCAAAGTTAAATATTTCAGAATGGGCATAATGCATCCATTTAATTATGTATCCAGTGCATGTAGCACAATCTTTCTAGGTCCTTTGTGTACAGTCTGTAAAGCGCCATTACAATTATTAACAATAATGGTACTTTGGGTTTGATATTTTACAACAGTGGCACAGCATTAGCTAAAACGATCTTCACTGCACCTGGGAAAGGGTGACTTGCATCTCAGTTTAAGAGATGAAGAAGCAGAGACTTGGCGAGAAGCTAAGTGAATTAACCAAAATCATGTGACTTGTCAGAGGGAAACCCCAACCAAGAATATGGGTTATTACTCGTGGCTGTTAGTGAGCACATTGGCATGGAGAGCAGTCACTAATGGAATTCTTGGTTAATTTCATAACTGTCCTGATGTATTCTGTTTTGGTAAAAAAAATCATCTGATTTTACTTGCATGTGATGAACATACCTAAGGTCAGCCAGTAGCCACCAGATAACATCGTTAGTTCACGCGCTGCATGAAACATAATTCTTCCTATACATTTACTACAGAGACTTTAATAGTTCCATAGGACACATACTTTTCTTATCCTATAGTATAAGATTCGTATTTTCCGCAGCCGCCTTCCAGATCTACATGGTCTATGAAGAAAATGTAGCTATTACTCTTGCTTTCCTATGTGTTTGGTCATGGTCTTTGTCTTTCCCTCTTCTGTTTCACACTGAAGATGAGTGAAATCTGTGACTTTTATTATTTCTATGCTATGGCTCCTTGTGGAAATAAATTGTTAATATTGTCCCATGTGGAAATAAATTGTGAATATGTTTTTTTCCAATAGTTTTATCTCTAACTCAAGGTGGGAAGTTGCTGGCACTCTCTATGAAGCTATATTAGAGTTCCTAAGTCTTTCTCCATACTCTTTTGTTTAAGAAGGAAGCCCTTTTATAGATTGGAAGATGGGCTGGGGTGTTTATTTATTTATTTATGCATTTTCTTCATCTACTTAAAAGGCAGGGACAGAGAGAGAGATAGCAAGATAGATGTCTGTGTTGCTCTGCGGTTAACTCTCCAAGTGCCTGCAACAGTCACAGCTGGGCCAGGCTGAAGCCAGGAGCCCGGCTCTCCATCTGGGTCTCAGGAGCCCAAGCACCGGAACCATCACCTGCTGCTTCCCAGCATGCATTAGTAGGAAGCTGGATGAGAAGCAGAGAAGTAGGGACTTGAACCAGCACTTCCATATAGAACGCAGAGGCCCAGGTGGCGGCTTGACCCACTGTGCCCCAATGTCTGCCCCTTGATTGGGATTTCTGATGGGCGGACAGAGAACTATGCAGAGCTGTGGACCCACAGGAGCTAGAAAAGGAGTGGATGATGTCACATAAATCAGGGTATGGAGTGACGCTTCTGGAATAAGCAAGAGAGACAGGAGCAATATTGTGGGGACACCAGGTGCCATGTGATGTGGAGCTGGGGAGAAACCTTGTGGTGTGCTGTTTGAGGTCAAGTCTCTTTGCTACTCCTTGAGAAAAATTGGTGAAGACCTATATTACTCTTTGAGGCCTTGGAGTTGAATGCATGTGTCACTATGGATTCTAAGATCAAAGAATGGTGCATTTGGTTTGTACAATCCTACACACAAAATTATTTTAATTCAGTTACATTTAAAGACACATTTATATATAGCCCTGTTCTAGATGCCTAGGTAAGAAAAAAATGTTGTGTTTCTGATGATAATGCAAAGAGTTTGAGAGAAGCTGCCCACAAAGGGATCCCTTTGGAAATTATGTCATAAGAGAGAGTGGACTAGGGGCAGGCGTTTGCCACAGTGGTTAATGCACCACTCAGGACACTGTCATCCCATATCAGGGTGCCGGGGTTCAAGTCCTGGTTTTGCTCCCAATACCAATTTCTGGCTAGTGGGCTCCTAGGGAAGCAGCAGGTAGTCAGGTCCCTCCACACATGTGCGGAACCAGACTGACTTCCGGTCTCCTGTCTGGCCTGGCCCACACCTGGATGTTGTGGGCATTTGGTGAGTGAGCTAGCAGAAGGCAGATCTCCATCTGTTCATCTCTCTCTCTCTCTCTGTCTCTCTCTCTCTCTCTCCATCTCGCTACCTTTCAAATAAATCAAATAAGTAATTGTTTTTAAAAAGAGTGAAGTAATTTTAAAAGATTGATTTAGAAGGCATCAAAGCTTTGTTAGTAGTCTTAACAACTAGACGGAAGGGCCCTGCTAAGTGCATGAGCCTCTCTGAAAACAAATGGCCCATAAAGTTCGTGCGTGCTAAGGCTTTTGCGCTTTAGTACATGAATTTATTCAGAAAGGCTCTTAAGTCTTCTGGACATGTGATCGCAGCGTTGTTCAGCAATTTTCCTACGTTGTCCGTGTGGCTGCTTTTATCCCACTCTTTCCTAGGGAAGTTTGGCCCTCAGTTCTCCCAAGTTAGCAGAACCAGTGAAATTGAGTATAAAGCTGTCATTTTTTCCAGGTAACCAATTTTATTATCCAGTGAGTGATTCTTCACTGATTGGCTCCACTTACAATTTGTGATTTCCAGACCCAGCTGAGTCTTCAGGGCTGCAGGGCAATTCTTCCCGTAGCGGAGACCAAGGAACTCCCCTCGAAGGCTGCATTTATCTCCGCTTCATTGTCTTCCTCTGTAACCTGGGCCAGAAAACTGGAAGTCCCTGCATCCCAGCCTCCTTTGGAACTCCAAGATGGCCTCATGACACGCTTCTGGCCAATGAGGCAAAAGATTTCCCTTGGCAAATAGAATGGCAATACCTCTCTCGAACACTGTCTTCTTGGAGATTGTGCGGCTTTTTTTTTTTTTTTTTCTACCTTGAACTTGGATGAGGCACTGGAAGTGCAGCAGGCTCTTTTGACCTGAGCTAACAATTCTGAGAAAGGAAGCTGTGTTCCCAGGGGCACCAGTGAACACCACCCCAGCCTTTCATTGGCTGCCCGCTGTTCCTTCTCCGGGTCGGATAAATGTACCTCTGCCGTGTAACTCGCATTAGGCTGCTGGTATTGGATTACACTGGGACTGACACATTTCTCAGCTCCAGATTGCTCCCTTTACTCACAGTGGCACGCCTGCTATGCCACCTGAGTGGTTGCTGCTTGTGGCCTCTGCAGCTATCCAGTAAAGCTCCAACTTCTGCTCCAGAATCTGTGTGGTTTGTGGAAGGCCACCCATTCCCATATCCAGGAACGAAGTCAGTCGTTTAGTTAGGGTGAGCCAATCAGTGCATTTCCTGTCTGGCCATGATTGAGTATATGACCCAAGCAAATCCAACCAGATTGAATCTCAGCACTTTAATATTGTCTTTTCTGTTCTGTCTCTCTTTCTGTCTCCCTTCCTCTCAATTAGATGAAAATTAAATAAATAAACATCACAAATTGCTAGGAACTCTGAGAAATGATCCTCTTTATACAGTCAGTATGATATTAGGTGCAATGTCAGGAACAGCTGCAGCTACTATGTGGTAAGGGAGCCTGACTGCACAGTGGGTACACAAGGAGAATGATCTCACAGCATTGCAGAAGGACAGCCTTCTGATCTGATTGTACCTGGAGCCTGCCTCATTACTTCTTTTTTATTGAAATGATTATTTCAAGCATGGTAAAATCCTACCTGTACAAAGTCCTTGTGTGGCCTCCAACTCTCAGTAGGAAACTTCAAGCTTGCTCCTTCAGGTTCACGTTCCCACTTTGGTCCCTGTTCTGAGCCTCATGAGCCTCAGCTGTACTGACCACATCAAGAGCCGTCTTTGTCTCTGATTTCTAGCTGGGTATGGGCAGAAGGACACGCTGGTGTAGTTCATCAGACGAAAGGGGGGAAGGCAACAAGATCGAGGTGTTTCTTTCCACTGATTCTCCTGTTGGATCACAGTAGACCACAGTGAACCTTGAACAAAGACCAGAGCTCCTGTGCAGCAGTCTCTCTGCACAGACTTTTCTCTCCCTGTTCTGATAACTACATCCTCCCTTCCCCCTGTCCATCCCATGCGCAGTAATGATTCCTCACTGATAAGTACTAGGGAACCTCACTAGGTCTTGTAGTTCTCCTACACCCCGAGCCGGCTGCTGTAAACATTCCTTTGTTAAAATCCCATCAAAGTATCAAATTCAGACAGGTCATGTCGGCTGTTTGCTGCTGTGACTCTAATTGGTATACTCCCCTCTCCCTCCCCCAGGGAGAAGGAGGTCACACGTATCCTCAGCCAGCACTCAAAGCACCCACGCATACTCTGAACACTGTTTGAGGCTAAGTTCTGAGATTGCCAGGAGATATAGAGCAGGTCTGTGCCTCTCTTCATCTTCAGAAGGGGCAGAATGATGATGCTTCTCCTGCATCCTTGCCAGGAATTTAATAAGAATTCAATTGTAGAATGGATAGGAAAAAGCTTTAAAAAGTCAGGCCAGTGCAGTGGCTCACTAGGCTAATCCTCCACCTTGCGGCGCTGGCACACCGGGTTCTAGTCCCGGTCGGGGCGCCGGATTCTGTCCCGGTTGCCCCTCTTCCAGGCCAGCTCTCTGCTGTGGCCAGGGAGTGCAGTGGAGGATGGCCCAAGTGCTTGGGCCCTGCACCCCATGGGAGACCAGGAGAAGCACCTGGCTCTTGGCTTTGGATCAATGTGGTGGGCTGGCTGCAGCGCACCGGCCACGGCAGCCATTGGAGGGTAAACCAACGGCAAAAGGAAGACCTTTCTCCCTGTCTCTCTCTCTCACTGTCCACTCTTCCTTTAAAAAAAAAAAAAAAGTCAAATGCTAGACACACACAAAACATAACTATCAGGGCCAGCACTGTGGTGCAGTAGGTTCAAGGCCCGGCCTGCAGCGCCGGAATCCCATAATGGCGCTGGTTTGAGCCCCAGCTTCTCCACTTCCAATTCAGCTCCCTGCTAATGTGCCTGTGATAGCAGTAGAAGGTGGTCCAAGCCCTTGGGCCCCTGCATCCACATGGGAGACCCAGAAGAAGCTCTTGGCTCCTGGCTTCAGATTGGCTCAGCTTCGGCCATTGTAGCCATTTGGGGAGTGAACCAGCAGATGGAAGACCTCTCTCTTTCTCTCTCTCTCTCTCTCTCTCTGTCTCTCTATGTCGCCACCTCTCTCTGTATAACTCTTTCAAATAAATAAAATAAATATTTTTAAAAACCCATTATTTTCATTATTATTATAGTAGAACTGAACATCAGCCCAAGTTTTCACTGTGGCACAACAAAGATATTTGAATTCTTGCTCTGTCTCTAGATTTTCATGCTACCGTCTCAACACAGTGCATGTCTGGTGACCACTGTAAACACCTCTACTCACAAGCCATATACCGCAGTCAGCCATCATATCACGCTTGCTCCTCTTGTCCTTGCATGCAGCAGCAGTGACATGGCGGAAAGAACATGGGCTTTGGAGCCCTCCCGATTTAGCACCAAGTCTTGCTCTGTCACTTAGTATTTTTTAGATTCTGGGGAAATCATATTAACTCTCTTAGCCTCTGTTTTTGTCAATGAGATGGTGGTAATTGCCAAGAGTGACTGAATGTCAAGGGCCTGCTCTGGTGTCCTATTCCTTACCTAGTACCCGGAAGAGATGTCTTGTGATGGTGCAGCACACTGCCTGGAACTGGAACAGACAGACCATGGCTTGGCTTAGGAGCAAGGGACAGAGGCTAGGATGCCAGGAGATAGGCTCTGAGTTGACTGTGGCAAGTGCACTGGGAAATGACAGCATGCTCAGGTCAGGGAGGGGACACCGTCTTTGACCGAAGCTTACTGGAAACGACAGGCTGTGGGTGGGACTAACTGGCCACAGAAATCCTTCCCGGCAGTAATCCATGTGATCTGAGGACATTTTACTGATGAGATTAAGATGCTAAAATGCCATCATGAAGTAGCCAACCTAAAGTGTAATTAATGTCTAACCAGCTATAAACTTGGAAATGGCAACATTCTATGGATGTTGATTGACATGATGATATTGGGATAAGGGAATCATTTTTATAAAGCATTTACATTGGGCCTGATAGCTGGTATATATTTTCACACCAAGTTCTCATAATAACCTCATGTAATTAGTATTAAAAGTCTTCATTTGGGGGCTGGCACTGTGGCAGAGCAGGTAGAGCCACTGCCTGTAGCTCTGGCATGCCGCATGGGTGCCGGTTGGAGTCCTGGCTGTTCCACTTCTGATCCAGCTCCCTGCTAGTGCCCCTGGGAAGGCAGTGGTAGGTGGCCCAAGCACTTGGGCCCCTGTACCCATGTGGCAGACCCAAAAGAAGTTCCTAGTTTCGGATTGGCCCAGCTCTGGCCATTATGGCCATTTGGGAAGTGAACCAGATGATGGAAGATTTTTTCCATCTCTCTCTCTCTCTCTCCTTTCAAGGAAAAGTAAATAAAAATAAAAGTCTTCATTTGAGTGATGGAGAAATTGAGACTCCAATGGTACACAGCTCTGGATGAACCTCTGAAACTCACAGGAAGCTGATACATATAGCAGGTAGCAATCCAAGGCCACAGAGTTCGATGCACAAGAGATAGACTGGCTTTATTCTAATGTAACTCAGTTAAATCTATATTCTGTGCCACTAGGGCATCAGGATTGCAGAAAATCAACCTCTCTCAATTTGATTTCCTGCCCTGTCTCTTGCATAAGGCTGTATCTGAATTTCAACTTTGCGAGATTTGTGTGAGTTTACATGACTGTGTGGGTTATATGGTTCCAAAGCATTGGTGCTGGAGG
Organism: Oryctolagus cuniculus; assembly: GCF_051225735.1. Taxonomy (NCBI): domain Eukaryota; kingdom Metazoa; phylum Chordata; class Mammalia; order Lagomorpha; family Leporidae; genus Oryctolagus; species Oryctolagus cuniculus. The sequence goes on along the minus strand of NC_142874.1, from coordinate 49,057,005 downwards.
CACAGGGTTGAAAGCAATTTGATCTTTGTGAAGGGGTCAAGGGGAAATTTATCCCTCTCTCGTTGGTCTATGCAGATGGTCAGGGAGACATCTTTGGTTCCCATCTGCACAACCCTTGCAATCTATGCAGATTCTCAACTACTTCTGTGCCTCCCTTAGATGCATAAGCATCAATCTATTGCTGCCCCACTACGATGGCTTGAAGGCTAGGCACTCAGACTATCGGCCTGGAAAGACCACAAAGATTTTTTTTTTTTAAGTAAGAAACAGGAACTCAGAATGTGTTGCCAGGGGCATCCTGAGAGGGCAGTAGACCAGTCCTAACTCTAAGTCTTTGAAGCACCCTTGTGTTAGGGGCAGCTGGTATGCGTTTGTTTTTTGTTTTTTTTTTTTTAAGATTTAGGGCCGGCGCCGTGGCTCACTAGGCTAATCCTCCACCTTGCGGCTCTGGCACACCGGGTTCTAGTCCCGGTCGGGGTACCAGATTCTGTCCCGGTTGCCCCTCTTCCAGGCCAGCTCTCTGCTGTGGCCCAGGAAGGCAGTGGAGGATGGCCCAAGTGCTTGGGCCCTGCACCCCATGGGAGACCAGGAGAAGCACCTGGCTCCTGCCTTCGGATCAGCGCGGTGCGCCGGCCGCAGCGCACTGGCCGTGGTGGCCATTGGAGGGTGAACCAACGGCAAAGGAAGACCTTTCTCTCTGTCTCACTCTCACTATCCACTCTGCCTGTCAAAAAAAAAAATTTTATCTTATTTATTTGAAAGGTGCATTTACAGAGAGAGAGAGAAAGAGAGAGAGAGAGAGAGAGAGTGTTTTCATACATTAGTTCACAGTTCACTCCCCAGATAACCACAATGGCCAGGCCTGGGCCAGTCCAAAGCCAAGAGCCAGGAGTTTTTTCCAGGTCTCTCACGTGGCTGCAGGGGCCCAAGCACTTGGACCATCTTCTACTGCTTTCTAGGCCAACTAGCTGGGAGCCAGAGAGGAAGTGAAGCAACTGAGTCCATGTGAGATGCTGGCATTTTAGGTGGCTGCCCAACCGCCACACCACAGTGCTGGCCCCACAGAGCTCTTTCTTCTCTGATGTTCTGCTCTGTATCCAGGATTCTACCTAGCTGCTGAGGCACAATTCTCGTCTGCTCCTGGATTCCATAATCCCATCTGAGGTTCTTGTCTCTGGCCCTTAGCTCTTAGCCTCTTCTGGGTCTCCCACGTGGGTGGCAGAGGCCTAACCATTTGGGCCATCTTCCACTGCTTACCCAGGTGCGGTCGCAGGGAGCTGGATCCAAGGCAGAGCCACTGGAACTCCCACCAGTGCTCCAGCAGGGAATGCTGGCATCAAAAGCTGCAGCTGAACTTGCTGTGCCCCCGTGCTGGCTCCTTGACAGCACCTCTAGTTCCTCTAAGGAGCTAGCATTTTGAAATGCAAGGTTAAAGAACCTTTCCATTTTCGATTCACTGCTCCTACTTCCCTGCCCCCCCCAATACCACCCCCCCCCCCAACAAAGTTCTAAGAGGGCTTGTTCCTGATCTCTCTCCCTCTCTCTGTCTCTCTCGATCTCTCTCTCTGTCTCTTTCTCTCTCTCTCTTGCTTGCTCTCTCTCTTGATCTCTCTCTTACACTCTCTTTCTCCCTCTTTGCCCCTTCCCGCCGGTCTGTTGGGTTTCCCCCAATAAACCCCTTCCTTTTAAAAATAAAAAAAGAAAGTTTCCATTTTCTTCCTGTTTTCTGCTCTCACGCATCTCTCTTGAGCCAATGAATAGCTCTCCTCATGGAGAAGGGAATGCTAGAAAATAATGGATAATGATAAATGATAATAATAAATGATAATTCTTTCAGAAATACTATGTTGTCTGTGTCTAAGAGATTTTAGTTCTTTCTTTATATTAAGATAAGACTTCAGGGTGGGCTAGAACTACCTCTCATCCTCCTCGGCTGATTGGGACGTATTTTCTCCACAGACAAGAAACGTGGGAAGCCAAATACTCATGAGCAACTCCTGTCAGAGCAAGCAGAGGCAGGTGGATGGTGCCATCTCATTCTGGTGGTTGAAATGCCTGCTGCTACACGCAGGGGAGATCTGACAGAGACTGAGAGTTACAAGGACTTGGGGACCAGACAACTGAATGGAGAGAAATTCTTGATTTCAAACTCCCACTATCCTTGGCCCCTGAATGCCCACCTGTCCTTTTGTTTTTTTCCCATCACTCTTTGTGTGGCTTTCAGGTTGTCCATAAGCTTTCTTTCTTTTCTTTTTTTGAAATATTTATTTATTTATTTATTTGAAACACAGAGTGACAGAGAGAGAAGGAAAGATAGGTAGATAAATGATAGATCTTCCATCCACTGATTTACTCCCCAAGTTCCTGTAACTGCTAGGGCCAGGCCTGGCCAAAGGCTGGAGCCAGAAATTCCATCGAGATCTCCCAATGGGTGGCAGGAACCCAAGTACTTGGTCCATTATATGCTGCCTCCCAGTGTGTTAGCAGGAAACTGGATCAGAAGTGGAAGAGATGGGACTTGAACTAGACACTCCCAGTGTGGGATATGGATGTCCCAAGCAGCAACTTAGCCACTTAGTTCACTCTTTAAATGCCCATAATGGCCAAGCTGAAGCCAAGAGCCAGGAACTCAATCCATTTCGCCCATGTGGGTGACAGAAACCCAATTATTTTAATCGCCACTATCTCCAGAGTCTGAATTACAAGGAAGCTGGAATCAGAAGCCAGAGCCAGGAGTTGAACCCAGTCACACACAAGCATCTTAACCACTAGGCCAAATGCTTACCCCTAAACTTGTTTGTATAACAAAAAATGTGATAATGACAATCCATTCATGAGGGCAGAGCCCTCATCACCTGATCACCTCCTATTAACCCCCAGCTCCCAACACCATTGCATGGAGGATTAAGTTTCCAACACATGAACTTTGGGAGACACCATAAGACACAGCAATTGCGGATACATGTCAGGCCCGGTCCTGAAAGACTACACCCAGTGTAGCCTGGCTGAGCTTGACCGTGTTCCCCAAACACCTGAGCCTTGCATTTCGAGGCAACTTCATACATTCCTATCTTACTTTGAAATGACAATACATGTACATGATCACACCAAAACAACACAATCCCAAAAATCCGGGCCTGCAGAACATAGCACGCTGCAAAAACATCTCTTCCTCACTCTTGACCTCCTTGCTCAACTCAGTACTTTCTTTTTTTATATATTTATATTTTATTTTATTTAATGAACATAAATTTCCAAAGTACAGCTTATGGATTACAATAGCTCCCCCCCCAATAACTTCCCTCCCACCCACAATACTCCCCTCTCCCACTCCCTCTCCCCTTCCATTCACATCAAGATTAATTTTCAATTATCTTTATATACAGAAGATCAATTTAGCATATATTAAGTAAAGATTTCAACAGTTTGCACCCACACAGAAACACAAAGTGTAAAATACTATTTGAGTACTAGTTATAGCATTAATTAAACACCTAAGAGTAATTGTGTATTAATTACAGAGTTCAACCAATAGTTTTAAGTAGAACATAAAAAATACTAAAAGGGTAAAGTATTAAGTTCTTTTTCTTTTTCTTTTTTTTGTTATATAGGTTTTTTTTATTTAATAAATGTGAATTTACAAAGTGCAACTTTTGTATTGTTGTGGCTCCCCCCCCCAACCTCCCTCCCTCCCGTGCCCCTCCCCTCTCCTACTCCCTCTCCCATCCCGCCCTTCATTGAATTTCATTTTCAATTACCTTCATATACTGAAGATCAACTTAGTATATACTAAGCAAGGATTTCAACAGGCTGCACTCACACAACCACACAAGGTATAGGGTATTGTTCGACTAGTAGTGTTGTTTTTTAAGTTTCATAGTAGAACACATTAAGGACAGAGATCCTACGTGGGGAGCATGTACCCAGTGACTCCCGTTGTTGATTTAACAATTGGCACTCTTATTTATGATGTCAGCAATCACCCGAGACTCTTGCTATGAGCTGTCTAGGCTATGGAAGCCCCTTGAGTTCACCGACTCTGGACTTGTTTAGTCAAGGCCGTATCACAGTGGAGGTTCCTTCCTCCCTTCAGAGAAAGGCACCTCTCTCCTTGATGGCCTGTTCCTTCTGCTGGGGTCTTGTTCACCAGGATCTTTCATTTAGATTGTTTTTTGCCACCGTGTCATGGCTCTCCATGCCTGTGAGACTCTCATGGACCTTTTAGCCAGATCCGAATGTCCCAAGGGTTGATTCTGAGGCAGGAGTGCTGCCATTCTATGAGTCTGCTGTGTGTCCTGTTTCCCCCGCAGGATCATTCTCTCCCTTTTAATTCTATCCTTCATTAGTTGCTTACACTGGTCTTATTTGTGAAATCTCATCGACACATACCCTATCTTTTTGATCAGTTGCGTATTTATACTTATCACTTTACCAAGTACGCTGGCATTGGTACCTGCCTCCTTGGTAAGATTGTCAACTCAGTACTTTCAATCCTATTTCTCAGAGATAACCATTCTTCCTAGTTTCTCATGGGTTTTTCCAGAGACATATCACACACACACAGGCACATGCGCAAAGACACACAGACAGAAATTGTAATATATTCTGACTTCTGACTTTTGCTCTTTCCATTATGGTGGTTTTTTTGTTTTGTCTTGTTTGTTTGTGTTTTTTTTTTTTTTTGGCAGAGCGGACAGTGAGAGAAAGAGAGAGACAGAGAGAAAGGTCTTCCTTTGCTGTTGGTTCACCCTCCAATGGCCACCGCAGCCGGCGCGCTGCGGCCAGCGTACCACGCTGATCCAAAGGCAGGAGCCAGGTGCTTCTCCTGGTCTCCCATGGGGTGCAGGGCCCAAGCACTTGGGCCATCCTCCACTGCCCTCCCGGGCCACAGCAGAGAGTTGGCCTGGAAGAGGGGCAACCAGGACAGAATCCGGCGCCCCAACTGGGACTAGAACCCGGTGTGCTGGCACCACTAGGTGGAGGATTAGCCTGTTGAGCCGTGGCGCTGGCTTCCATTATGTTTTGAGTGCCTCACTTCCGGTCCTTGTGTTTTGATCATATCCACCACTATTACACACCTGTTGTTCCTTACTTTCTCTTTAGTCCTCTATTCATTATTATACTCACCTCAGAGGAAGTTACCTTCTTTCTCGTTTGAAGTCTGAATGTCTGAGGATAAACCATTATAGAAATATGAGACATATGCCATTAACAGGCAACTCGAAAAAACTTCTAGCCAACCTAACAGTACCACACACATGTGACTCTTTGTAAATCATTTTCTCATCATGAACAGAAAATAAAGGAACTAATTTTTTGGAAAAGGTAAAGACCTGTAATTGTGTCATATTTTTATTTCTGTCTGTATAATCTATGACCATATGCAGTACACTAAAATAGTGTATTTTTATCTGCCATGACTACAGATTAGACAGGTTCTAGAAATGGACATCTCAGTAATCAGTCCTTTATCTCTAATTCATTCCTACTCTAATAGTATGAATTTTCTAGTAGAATTTTATATCAGGATGGACATTGCACTAGTCATTTTTTTGTTACTACATCCAAATACTTGAGATACTCAGTTTATGAAGAGAAGAGGTTTACTTAGTTCACAAGTTTGGAGGTTCAAATGCAAGATTGGGCAGCCCCGTTGGTTGGCTGGCTGGTAAGGCTGGCAGATGGCAATGATGGGCTGTGTGCAGATCACATGATGAGCCAGAAAGCAGAGAAAGAAAGTGGACCTAAGCTCAGGCTTTTATAACAATCCTCCCGCAAGCATTGCCTCTGACAGTGCCCCCCAGTGCCTTGCCACTAGACCCCATCTGCAATAGCCAGAACTGGGTCATTGTCACCCTCTTTATGACTGGAAATTAACATCTTCTATGAGCTCAGGAGCTCAATCATACCCCAATCATAGCAGAAGACCCTTTTAAAAAGAGAGGTTACTTTTTAAGAAATGCACTAAGTTTATGGCACAGAATGAAGGAGACTGAGTGATCCAAAAAGGACTCTCTAGGTCCTGCCTTTGGTCCTCTGGGGAGGGTTGTCTGAAGCAGTTGCCACTCTCTTTGCTGGCCACGGGAGCCCAGTGCTCTATGGGTTCTCGACATCTTTCTCTAAGGATTGGTGAAAAGATAAAAGGACTTTGTCCTGCCTCTGCAAATCTATCAGATTCCAAATGAGAAGGCCTTGTGCTTGAGAATTTTAAGATCTGATTTTATTATTGCTTCTTTCATGTCCTACTTGCTGCTCCATTTCACTCCTTGGCCATTCGAGTCTGAGAGACCTGGATTTGAATGCCAGTCCTGCCACCTCTAACTACAGAAACTTGCATATGGTACTCAACTTTTGTTTTTTCTTTTTTTTAAAAAGAATTTTCAAGATTCAGTTATTTATTTGAGAGGTAGAGTTACAGACAGAGAAAGGGAGAGACAGAGAGAAAGTTCCTCCATCTGCTAGTTCACTCCCAAAATGGCTGTGATGGCTGGGGCTGTGTCAGGCCAAAGCCAGGAGCCAGGAGCTTCTTCCTGGTCTCCCACGTGAGTGCAGGGACCCAAGCACTTGGACCATTTTCTTCTGCTTTCCCAGGCTATTAGCAGGGAGCTGGATCAGAAGTAAACCAGCTGGGACATGAACCAGCGCCCATATGGGATGCCGGCTCTGCAGGCGGAGGCTTAACCTACTACGCTACAGCACTGGCCCCATTACTCAACTTTCTAAGCCTTGGTTTCAACATCCACAATGATTGGAATAGTGATATGTACGTCATAGAAATTTTGTGAGCATTAAAAAATAATACATACAAAATGATTAGCATATAGCAGATGCTCAAGGTTCACTAGTTATTAATTGGACAAATTCTTATTCAGAGCCTTCTGTATGTCAGAAACATAGTTCAGGAAGAAACTAAACATTGACAAACAAGCAAGAATTAGTGAGCATAGAAAGACGGGCTTTGTGAGCAGGGGGAGAGAATTCTTCCAAAGGGAAGAAATAGCAAGTGCAAAACTACAGAGTAAGAGAGGATGTGTTGTGCTCCAGAAATAGAACAAGAATTAGGATGGCTGGACAAGGACATGAAGGGAGGGGAATGCCAGAGAGGAAGCTGAGATCTCATGGGGATTTCTACGTTAGGCCAAGTCATTTAAAACTGCGACTAAAAGCCATCGTTCACCATTGGTGGGCCTAGTTAGCAAACGGGGAAAGTAACCCAATGAAGGTGACTGTTCCCCTTGCGCCACACAGCTGGTGATGGCACGGCATGATCAGGGCGTGCTTTAGGAATCTCATTAAGGCGGCAGAACAGAGTACCGTGTGTGGGAGGTAAGCTGGAGAGGAGCAGGGCCAGGGTGGGAGGCAGTGAGGCTGTTGGAGCAGTTTATGTGGGAGATGATGACACGAAAGCTTTAGGTAGCAGAGCTTAGTGGACGTGGGGGCTGGAGGGAATCAGGGAGAAATAAAAAGTGTTCCTTCCTTCCCGATGAGTTTGGCAATTCCAGCTCTTTCACTGGTGAGATATCTGTTAACGGCCCGGCCCGGGGCTTGGGAACATGGCACACAGACTGAGCATTCAAAAGCAAGGGTGGGGGTATGAATGACAGGGGAGAAGAGGGAAAAACAAAGCCATAGACAGCCTAGAGCGATCAGGCAGGAGGTTAAAAAGAGGAAAACGGCGAAGTCCAGTTTCATGTGCAGCAGTGCCCCTTATGGACAGGAGGCTGCAAATATTGCTTTCAAGATGTCTGGGTTCTTGGCTTCTGGGTTCAAACAAGCGTTTACTGGTCCACTCCCCAGAGGGCCACTACCTCAAGGGCTGGGCCAGGCTGGAGCCAGCAGCCAGGGGCTTCATCTGTGTCTTCATCAGGCCGGGGGCCCGAAGATTTGGGCCACTTCCCACTGCTTTCTCAGATGCATTAGCAGAGAGCTGGATTGGAAGTGGAGAAGCTGGGACTCCAACTGGAGGCTTAACCTGTTATACCACAGTGCTGGCCCCGATTGTCTTATTTCTACAGTTGGGTTCTTTCATCTACGTTTCCCCAGTGTCTATTGTATGCCAGGCAGTTTAGGTGAATTATCTCATTCATTCTCACAACAACCTTGAAAAGAGGCTATTACCTCAATTTTAACAGATTAGAAAAATAGATGGTTTTAATTATCATAATTATAGCAGAAAAAGATTTATTATTAGGGAAGACATTCCAAATATGACTTTAACATGGTTTATCCCATCACGAAGTTATGGGGCTGGCGTTGTGGCATAGTGGGTAAAGCCACCGCCTGCAGTGCCAGCATCCCATATGGGTGCTGGTTAAGGTCCTGGCTGCTCCTCTTCTACTCCAGCTCTCTCCCAGCTGTGGCCTGGGAAAGCAAAAGGAGATGGTCCAAGTCCTTGGGCCCCTGCACTGGTGTGGGAGACCCAGAGAACGCTCCTGGCTCCTGGCCTTGGATCAGTGCAGCTCTGGCCGTTGCTGCCATCTGGGGAGTGAACCAGAGGTTGGAAGACTTCTCTATACTCTCTCTCTCTCTGCCTCTGCCTCTCTGTAACTCTGCCTTTCAAATAAATAAATAAATCTTAAAAAAAAATCTCACAAAGTTTGATTGGCACCATTGTAGTGTTATTAAGAGGATTCATGTCTTTATCTCAAAAGTGGGTTTATTCTGAGAGAGGGGACTTCCTGAAAGTAAGGACATTCCTCATGTTTTTTCTCTTCCACAAGTGCCAACTTGCCTTTCTGCTTTTCCACCATGAGATAAGAAGCATCAAGCCCTCACCAGAAGCCAGCGCCATATTCTTTGATTTCTCAGCTTCTAGAACCATGAGCAAAAATAAATCTCTATTCCTTATGAATTACCCAGTCTCAATCATTCTGTTATAGCAAAAAGAAATGGACTGAGATCAGTTTTATGCAAAATTAAAGCTTATGAACTTTAGGGAAGTAATTATAGATTACTCACTATCAAAATTTCTTTTTAAAAAAGATTTATTTATTTGAGAGGTAGAATTGGTCATTGTTTTACTCCCATAGTCACTCCTTGACTGGCAGCATTAGGATGAGAACTGTTATCCCACACATATTCTTGATAATAGAATAAACTAGCGGCTGAAAACCATGGGGTTGAAGAAAGGATATTTCTAGTCTTACCTAAGTTTGAGTTTTAGACACTTGTATTCAGAAGGCTTCCTTTAGAATACAGAAACTCGGATGACTCTGATACTTTCCAAGTTACAAATTATCTAACAGTGACTTAAGGATATCCCTCTTACTTAGTAAAGAATCCCCAAGTACGAACATAAAATTACAGAAAATCTATTTGAAATGCTTTGGAAGCATGAATTCAGTTATCCCATGGACCAAATTCTGTTTTTTGCACACATAGCCATGTTCACCAAAGGACTAATATTATAGTCATTTGGTGTATGATTAGCCATAGATTGACAGCTACCTAGCGCTTACCAACAATTTAGTGAAAACTTTGAGAGTAACAATCAAAGGGACATATTAGCTGTTATTTCTCCTGCTCTCCATGTCCTATCCCTGAGAAAAATTATACCCTGAAGAACTAGTTTATTTGGATTTTATAATCTTAACTCCTCTTAGCAATTGCATCTTTTCTATGTTACATAATGTAATAATTTGCCCTCTCAACTTTTATAGAAATTTGCTATGGGAAGAATTTTTTTGGTCATTGCAGAATCCTTTGATAAAGATATCTTGTGTGTAAGATAATGTCCCTTAGCAACAGATTCTTTTTGTCTTTAGTGAAAATTTCTCTAATATATTTTTTAGAATACAAAAACTTAGTATGATGATATGTGCATCATCAAAACATATGACCTTAACCTTTCCTTCTTGTTTCTGTGTTAAGCCCAGAAAGAGATTTGGTTACTTTGACAACCTTAAAGCAAACTCCAGGAATGTCACCCATACTGTGACTACAGCAACCAGAATGTCACCATTTTCCTTAGTAAAGCTCAAGCAACCATCTTTGGTTGTAAACGTTGTGATTTTCTTGATCATTTGGCTTTGACAAACTTCTGGATGGCAAATCCAGCTCTTTGACTTCAACCCACATTTTTTTCTAGAACAATTCCTTTTGCAAGTGAAATGCCCTCAAAGTGACCTGCAGGGCTATACTCAAATGGGCTTTCTTTTACAATTATCATGCACTTCCATTCTCCTTGATGGCTATAGAATTTCTCAGCAGTATGAAGACAATGACACTTGCCCTTCCTGCTGATACCACAGGTTCAAATGAAACTTCTAATATAATTTTGCTTAAAAACTGTGGTAAAATACATCTGCCATAAAATTTGCCATCTTGGCCATCTTATTGCATGTACAATTCAGTAGTGTTAAGGACATTTACATTGTTGTACAATCTCCAGAACTTTTCAACTTACAAAATTGAAATTCTATTTCCACATGAAGGTTTTTTTATATGTTACCTTGGCTGGTCACAGTACTCAGATTTTTGGCCAAACATACTTCTGTGAGGGTGCTTTTAAGTGAGATTTACATTTTTTTCTTAATAATTATTTATTTTCATTTTATTTGAAAGTCAGAGAGACAGAGACATGGAGAGCTCTTCCATCTGCTGGGTCACTCCTCACATGCCTGCAACAGCTAGGGTTGGGCCAGGTTGAAGCCAGGTGTAAGGGAGTTTGTGTCTTCCACTTGGGCACAGAGATCCTAGAAGTTGACCACCTGCTATCTCCTAGGGTGCGCATTAGCTAGAACCTGGAAAGAGAAGTAAGCCAGGACTCAAACCAGGCATGCCAACAAGGAACATGGGCCTCCAAAATGGCATCTTAACTGCTGCACCACATGTCCATGCTGAAATTCTTGGTGAAATGTGGACTTTGAATAAAACCCATTGCCTTCCTTAATGTAGGTGAGCTCGAGCCAATCAGCTGAAGACCTGAATAAAACCAAAGATGACTCTGCCCCCCACCCCACCAAGCAATATGGAATTCAGTGAGCAAACAGCCTATGAACTTGGGTGATCCTATTGGCTCTTTCAGCCTTCACTCTGATGGCCTCTGGACTGGAACTGAATCCTGACTCTCACCTGTCTCCAACCTGTCGGCTTACCCTGGAGATTTTGAACTTAGCAGCTGCCGTAATTGCCTGAACTAGTTTGTTAACTTAAACACCTTGCTCCCTCCCTCCCTTCCTCCATATGTATGTATGTACAAGGGTACTTCAAAAAGCTGTGGAAAATTGAGTTAAAAGATAAGTTAATTCTGCTGCAAAATATCTTATAATCCATGCATGATTTTTTAAATAATATTTTCTTTTTTGTTTTAAAGATTTATTTATTTGTTTGAAAGGCAGAGTTACAAAGAGGCAGAGGTACAGAGAGAGAGAGAGGTCTTCCATCCTCTGGTTCAGTCCCCAAATGGCCCCAATGGCTGGAGCTGAGCTGATCTGAAGCCAGGAGCTTGGAGCTTCTTCTGGGTGTTGCATATAGGTGGAGGGGCCCAAGGATTTGGGGCATCTTCCTCTGCTTTCCCAGGTGCATTAGCAGGAAGCTGGATGGGAAGTGGAGCAGCTGGGTCTTGAACTAGCACCCATGAGATGCTGGCATTGCAGGCAGTGGCTTTACCCACTATGCCACAGCACCAGTCCTTAAATATTTCTTAATAACTTTTTGAATATCTCTCAGATGTATGGATTTCCATTTTTTTCATCACACACGCACACACACACACCCTTACATCCTAGTAGTTCTGTTTCTCTAGAGAAATCTGCTTTATATATACCTTAAGCAACTCCTTCATTTCACCATCCATCCCTTGGCACCCACCAGCCCATGGGAGCCACCATTCTAATTTTCTGTTTCAAGTAGTTTGGCTACTCTTAGAATACCTGATATAAATGAAATCATCAGTACTTTTGTTTTTCTCTTACTGACTTATTTCACTTAGCATAATCTCAAGTTTCATCCATGTTGTAATATGTTTCAGAATTTTTCTTCTTTTTCTTTTTAAAAGCTGATTTCCATTTTATTTGAAAGGCAGAGAGAAAGAGAAAGAGGAAGAAGCAGAGACAGAGAGGAAGAGATCTTCCTTCAGCTGATCCACTCCCCAGTGCTCACAACAACCTGTACTGGATCAGAAGCTCCAAACTCAGTTTGGGTCTCCCACTTGGGTAGAAGGGATCCAACTACTTCGCCATCACCTGCCACCATATAGGGTGCACATTATTAGGAAACAGAAACAGAGTAAGCTGGGGCTCTAACCAGGCACTCCGACACAGGATGTAAGTGTCCCTGCTTGTTTGCACATTTGGCTATTGTGATGCTACAAACATGAATGTACAAACCTCTTTAAGATTTTTCATTTTTTTTCTAATATATATTTTATTTACGTGAAAGGCAGAGTTACAGAGAAAGAGGGAGAGACTGAGAGAGGTCGTCCATCTGTTGGTTCACTCCCCAAATGGCCACAACAGGAGCTGTGCCGTGCTGAAGGCAGGAGCAAGGAGCTTCTTCCGGGTCTCCCACATGGATGTAGAGGCCCAAGCACTTGGGCCATCTTCTGCTGCTTTCCCAGGTGTGTTAGCAGAGACCCAAATAGGAGCCCACACAGACAGCTTAACTTGCTACACCACAATGCCAGTCAAGACTTTTCATTTTTTGGAATATATACCCAGAAGTGAGATTGCTGGATCACACAGTAATTCTATATTTAATTTGTTGAAGAACTTCCATGCTGTTTTCCATAAGCAGTCGCACCTTTTTACACGCTCAACAACAGAGCACAAGTGATTCTGATTTCTCAGAATCACTTGCTTTTCCTTGTTTTTGCATGGTAACCATCCTGGTGCATGTGAAGGGATAACTCACCATGGTTTTGATTTACGTTTTCCTAATGACTAGTGATGTTTGCTGGCCATTTGTTTATTTTCTCTGGAGCAATGTCTATTCAAGTCCCTTGTCCATTTTCGTTTGAAGTGTTTCAGGTTTTGTAGTTGTTGAACTGTAGGAGTTGCTTATATATTCTGGATGTTCACTCCTTACCAGATATATGCTTTGTAAATATTTTCTCCAGTTTATAGGTTGATTTTTCACTCTACTGATAATGTCCTTTGATACATAGAAAGCTTTCATATTGATGTTGATCAGTTTATTATTTATTTTTTCTTTTTACTTGTGCTTTGCATATCCTAAAAAATTATTGCCCAATCCAATGTCATCAAGTTTTCTTCTATGAGTTTCATAGTTTTAGGTTTTATGTTTAGATATTTGATCAGTTTTGAGTTAACTTTTAAAAATTTTTTATTTATTTGAAAGGCAGAGTTACAGAGAGAGGTAGAGACAGAGATAGAGGTCTTCCATTCTCTGGTTTGCTCCCCAAATGACTGCAATGACCAGGGCTGGGCCATGCCAAAGCCAGGAGCCAGCAGCCTCCTCTGGTCTCCCACGTGGGTGCAGGGGCCCAAGCACTTGGGCTGTCCTCCGCTGCTTTCCCAGGTGCACTAGCAGGGAGCTGGATAGGAAGTGAAGCAGCTGGAACTCGAACTTGTGCCCATATGGGATGCTGGTGCTGCAGGCTGGGGCTTTAACCTGCTGGGCCACAGTGCAGGCTCCTTGAGTTGATTTTTGATCTGTGTCCTCCCACTTCCACATTCACCTGATGAAGCCTTTAATCCAAATGTGACTATGTTTGGAGATCGGGCTTTCAGGTGATAAATTAGCTTAAATAAGGTCCTAACGGCAATGCCCTAATCTCATGGAAACATCGTCCTTAAAAGAAGAGGAGGAGCCACCATAGATCTCATCCCATCTCCATGTGCTTACAGAAGAAAGGTTACGTTCTGCAGTGTGAATATGTTCCCTGAGGTTCGTATGTTGGAAACTCAATCTCCAGTGCAACATGTAGGAGTGCTTGTTCTAGGCCTGGTGCTCCACTTGTAATCCAGCTTCCTGCCAATGCCCCTGGGAGAGCCGCAGACCCCTGCCACCCGTATGGGAGACCCAGTTAGGGTTCCTGGCTCCTAGTTTCAACTGGCCCAGCTCTGGCTGTTGAGAGCATTTGGGGAGTGAAGCAGTGGGTGGGACATCTCTCCCTTTCTCTGTGATGCTCTGCCTTTCAAATCAATGTCAATAAATCTTAAAAATAAAAAAGCTTGATGAACAAAGATATCTGGCAGAAGAAATATCTAAGCAGCAAAGCTCTCAGGCTGCTGCGTGGCTACTTTTAACCACACACAGTGACACGCAAGGAGAAAGACATGACTTAAAGATGGAGTTTATAATTAAAAGAGAAGCAGAGTGGGAAGATTTGGAAATTTGCAGCTTGGAAATGTTTGGAGTGAAAAGGCGTGTTTAGAAAAGCCGATCAAGGGCATGGCCAAACAACTGTTGGCTAAGGAGATGAATTACAGATAGAGGGATCATAGAGGTCATGGGAAAAAGGGCTCCAGAGGCATTGTAGAGATCTTCCCGGCTGCCCCTCCTGTCTCAGGCCCAGAGCTTTCAGGGACGAGCCTGGGCACACTCCTTGGGCCTCTTTTGGGCTCTGCTCCCTGCATTCTGGTGCCACACTCCTTGGCCATTCTGGTCATGGCTCAAGTGGACCCAGGGGTGACTTGACTCACTGCGTTGTGGGGTGCAAGCAGTATACCTTGTAACCTCTGCATGGTGCTGACTTTGCAGGTACGTGGGAGACAAAAATTGCTGGGGTCTACCTTTACCTTCATTTCCAAGTGTGTCACAGTAAGCTGGTGGGCCCAGACAGGGACTTGTTGCAGGAGTGAACCCACTGCAAAGTGTCCCCACCAGGGCAGTGCTTAGTGGAGCCACAGGGATATGCCTGTTCTGGTAACCAAAGAACTGTTGGGCAGCCAACATGCAACTTCAGCCTGGGAAAGCTGCAGTGTTAGACTCCAACCTGTGAGGGCTGCTGAGTTTGACTGAGCCCAGCAGAACCATAACCACGGGGTTATCTGATGTTATGGGGGACCAATCCCCCACTCCAGAATTCCCAGAACACAGAACATCAAACCAAAGGACATCATCCTCCAGTTTAAGATTTAATGTTGTTTTTCTTATCTGATTTTGGACTTCCGTGGAGTCTGTCCTTTTTTCTTGCCTATTTTTCCCTTTGGGAATGGGAATGACTATCCCATGCCTGCCCCACAGCTGTATTTTGGAAGTAGATGATTCGTTCATTTCACAGGATCACTGTTGGAGGGGAGCTGGCTTCAGGATGAATGGTGCATCGAGTCTCATCCATATGTGATTTAAATAAGACTCAGGACTTTTGAATTGATGCTGGAAAAGTTCAGATTTGAGGGACTGAGAATGCAATGAATATATTTTACATGTGTAAAGGACAATGAATGGGGGTGGGCCGGATGGAATGCTATGGTTTGAATGTGCTAGAAATTTAATCCCCAGTGCAACCGTGATTGAGGTGAGATTTCTAAAGCAATTAGTTCATGGAGGCAAATACCATCATCATGGGATGATGAATTAGTTATTACAAATGGTGCTTCTGAAAAAACGTTAAGCTTGGCCACTTCCTTTCTGTCTCTCAGGTTGCACCGTGGGAGAGACAGCAGGAAGGCCCTTACTCCAATAGTCCCTCAACCTGGGACTTCCCAGCTTCCAGATCCATGAGCCAAATACATTTCTATTCTCCATAAATTATGCAATCCATGGTATTCTGTTGTAGCAACACAAAACAAACTAAGATATGATGTAATGACACTGTGAGAAGGTGGCCATCTGCAAGCCAGAAAGAGAGGCCTTCCTAGAAATCAATGTTGCTGGCACCTTGATCTTGGACCTACAGCATCCCAAACTGTGAAAAAACACATTTTTGTTGTTTCAGCCATCTTGTGTGTGGTATTTTGTTATGCCAGAGTCTCAGCAGCTGAATACAGTAAGCGGCCAACTTCCTTCTTTCACATGGCTCCTCAACACCATTTGTTGAAAAGATTGTCCTTTCCCCCATTGAACTGTCTTGGCACCCTTGTTCAGAATCATTTGGCCATATGTGCTAGGGTTTATTTCTGGGCTCTGTGTTCTAGTCTATTGATCTCTATGTCTACTCTTATAACAGTATTATGCTGTTTCTTTTAGGCTAGCTTTGTAATAAGGTCTGAAATCAGAAAGGGTGAAACCTCCAAGTCTGTTGCTAATCAGGATTGTTTTGGCTAGTCAGGAGGTTTCTTTGAGAGTCATGTGAGTTTTTGTATGGATTTTTCTATTTCTGAAAAAAAATGGCACAGAATTTTGATAGGAATTGTATTCACTCTGTAGGTCACTGAGTTGTATGGACATCTCACAATATTATCTTCCAATTCATGAATCCAGAGTTCTTCCCATTTTTATATGCCTTCTTTATTTTTTTTCAACCATGTTTTTTCAGTGTCCAAGCGCTTTGCCTCCTTGGTTAAGTGTCTTAGTTAGGTTTTCATATTTTTAACTAAGATACCTGAGAGGAGCTTCTTGGGAAGGAAGGAGTTTAATTTTGGCTTACAGTTTCATAATTCACAGTTTAGGATCAGGCAGCTTCATTAATCTGGCATTCAGTGGAGGCAGTAGGGGAGCAGTAGCTGAGGAGGTGAGGAAGAACTAACCTCTGCTGAGCCAGGAAGCAGAGAGAGAAGTTAAGCCAAACTCAACTTAAATAACCAGCATGAGAACTATCTCCCAATGGCAGCCTCCAGTGACCTAAAGCTACCTGAATTCCTGGCTGCCATAATTAGATCAAGTCTCCACCTTCATCCAAGTGCCATTGGTATTAATCCATTAACTGTGTTCTTGTGAGACTTTTGGATGTCAAAGTCTGCATGAATTTCAAGAGCCAAGTCCTGGTCAATTCATGAAAGTTACAGTATTGTCAATGGCATTGCTTTCTTAATTTCATTTTGGATTGCTCATTGTTAGCTGCATAGAAACAACTGGCTGTTAATTATTATTATTTACTTATTTATTTCATTTTATTTGAAAAGAAAGAGAAACAGATGGAGAGAAAGTTCTTCTGTTCTCTGGTTAACTCCTCAAATGCCCACCACAGATAAGGATGAGCCAGGCCAAAGCCAGGAGCCCAGAACTCCATCTGGATCTCCCATGTGGGTGGCAGGAACTCAAGTACATGGCCATAATCTGCTGCCTCCCAGACAGGTGAGCAGGAAGCTGGATGTGAAACGGAGGCGGGACTTAATCCCAGGCACTCTAACAGGAGGTATGGGCCCCAAGCACCAGTTTAACTATCTGTATGTGCCACAGCGCCTGCCCCTGAGTGTATTGTTGATATTTTAACTTCTGTCTTTTACTGCCTTTTAAACTTTTTAATCAAAAGTTTCACTTTTTAAGTCATCAGGAACTTAATACTTTTGTAATTATTCCATTTACATCTAGATATTACAGTGATTTATAAATATGTGGGGGCTTCAAAAAGTTCTCGGAAAATGAAATGATAAGACATGTGAATTTCATGAATGTTCTGAAGCCCCTGGAATATTTGTCATTGTGACTCAGAGCCTCTGGCATGAGGACTTCGCTACATCAGCTGTAAGGAGTAAATCGCGCTTTTAAAAAGGTTTGTTTATTTTTCTGAAAGGCAGTTACAAAGAGAGAGGAGAGAGAGAGAAAGAGAGAGAGAGAGAAGAGAGAGAGAGAATCTTCCATCCACTGATTCACTCCCCAAATGGCTGCAATGGCCAGGACTGGGTTGGGCCGAAGCCTGGAGCCAAGAGCTTCGTCTGGGTTTCCCACATGGGTGCAGGACTCAAGTACTTGAGCCCTCTTCCACTGCTTTCCCAGGCACATAGCAGGGAGCTGGATCAGAAGTGGAGCAGCGGGCCTTGAATCGACACCCATATGGGATGCCGGAGTCACAGGCGATGGCTTAATCTGCCGCACCACAATGCTGGCCCCAGAATTGTGTTTTTAAGGAAGGAGAAGGCTATTCTAGTCAGTCTTTGAATGCGATAATTTTTGAAAATAGGCTTTACACTTGCTTCTTACCATTTAATTCCTACTTTGGGTGATAGGGAAAAAAATTCAGCATTAATTCACTATAATAGAGTGAATTACAAAGCCAGTGCTACATGCCAATATATTTTTATTTGGAAGATTTTCCTGATCCCTACATCCTGGAGGAGATGACCTCCCCCCGTTTGAGAAGTGCCTGTCTTAAAAGCGCAATCAGCTTCATAGAGTTGCCACGTTAAGTAAAGCAAGTGTGTCTTAACTGAAACATCCTGTAGAGGGTGCTTCTTAGAAAAATTAGATTTGCTACAAAAAGGCCCATTTCCAGAGGTTCCAAGTGTAACAGTAGTAACACCCCAATTTGCTGGTTTATTATTTTCTGGTAATGTGCTGTGTTTTTTAGTTCGTTGCTGTTTGGGTGTGCTCTCCTTGTCACACTCACCTGGATGCAACTTGGTGATTTATTTACACTTCAGTATGTCCGTTATGCCTCAAAAGCATGCTTTCAGAACGCAGGTGTTGAGGTTGGTGTTTGGCTTACAGGTGAAGATGTTGCTTGGGACACCGGTAGTCCACGTCCAACTACCTAGATCCCCATGCTGGCTCTGCTCCCGACTCCAGCTTCCTGGCAGTGTGCGCCCAAGGGCACAGCAGGTGATAGCTCAAGAAGTTGGGTCCCTGCCACCCACCCTGGAGACCTGATTGAGTTCCTGGCTCCTAACTTCAGCTGGTTCAGTCCTAACTACTGTGGCCATGAAGGGAATGAACCATGAGATGGGAGATTTCTGTCTCTGTTTCTCTGCCTCTCAAATAAATAAGAAATAAACAAAAATCCCAGAGTTAGATGATATTTACAGTTGGTTAATATAAATTTATGATGATAGAAAGGATTAATGCATTTTACTAGTAAGGACTGTCAGAATGAAAAATGATATGTCTAGCATTAATAATCCTGCAGGAGCCCTAAATAATCTTCTACAGGGATTCTTTTTGTTATGAGATAGTATTGTTAGTGTGTGCCCAGGGAGAAATTCTCATAGAGACTCTATCCTAGAAAACGTGATTTTTTTTTTTGACCCACTGCACCACAGAGTGGACAGTGAGAGAGAGAGACAGAGAGAAAGGTCTTCCTTTGCCATTGGTTCACCCTCCAATGGCCGCTGCGGCCGGCGCACTGCACTGATCCGATGGCAGGAGCCAGGTGCTTCTCCTGGTCTCTCATGGGGTGCAGGGCCCAAGCACTTGGGCCATCCTCCACTGCACTCCCTGGCCACA
The DNA here is from genome assembly GCF_051225735.1 of Oryctolagus cuniculus. Classification (NCBI taxonomy): domain Eukaryota; kingdom Metazoa; phylum Chordata; class Mammalia; order Lagomorpha; family Leporidae; genus Oryctolagus; species Oryctolagus cuniculus. Next base: position 49,037,778 of record NC_142874.1, on the reverse strand, counting down.
GCAGAGAGCTGGCCTGGAAGAGGGGCAACCGGGACAGAATCCAGCGCCCCGACCAGGACTAGAACCCGGTGTGCCGGCGCCACAAGGCGGAGGATTAGCCTAGTGAGCCATGGCGCCGGCCAAAGAATGTGATATTAAGACTTAACATCTACATCCTTTAGGCTGAATCTATGTGGTATCAAGGAGTGATATGTCACATAGAAGTGAAAAATTCTATCAGGAAGTTATTTTGCCCTGTTATGTTAATGACTGGAACAGCTGCCAGTTTTCAAGATTTATTGACTTATTTGAAAGGCACAATGGTTGAGGGGTGGGAGAAGAGAGAAATTGACTAGTCTGCCAGGCCAAAGCCCAGAGCCAGGAACACCATCTTGGTCTCCCACATGGGTGGCAGGGGCTCAAGCACTTGCCATCACTTGCTGCTCTCCCAAGTACTCTAGCAGGGAGCTGGGTGGATGTGGAGCCGCCAGGAGCAGCTGGGACCTGAATCAGCACTCCAAAATGGGATGCAGGCGTGGCAAGAGGCAGCCTAACCCACTGCACCGCAACACCAGCCCCTTGCTCAAATTTTTTTCTCCATGAAATAGCCATAGGCCATCATAAACGTCATGAAGTCATTTTGAGTGGCAAGCATTTTTAGATTCTAAGGGAATTTGTAATGTAAAGCACAGAGCACAAACTGACAGGCCAAATCAGGCCTGTACTCTTATTTAATTTGGCCTGCACAATTCTTGGCCCATACAATGTTTTTTAGAAATTCGGATCAGTTGACAACTTTTTCAAGGGAGAGATGAAAACCCCTTGATTTCTATCTTTTTTGGACAAATCTGCAGATGGACAAGACTAAGCCTGCATTCCCACATGGCAGCAGTTGGCTGGGGCGGAGCACCAGCTGCCTTTTTAGCCAGAGCTAGGGCTTTCCAGTTCTCCTCGGTCCCCACCCTGCCCCACCCCACCCTGAGACTGGAGCTCAGTGAACGCCCAGCCGTAGACTTCTTGGTTTTGCCAGGAATCGCTTAGAAGCTTCTGCAGGGCCAAGCACAAGGCAGAGCTCACGGTGGCCCTCAGTCATTGCTTAGTTGTTTCCTGACTCTGACTCCCCACATGCTGAAATCTTTCTGGATCCTTTGCTTCCTCCTTTGTTGGCAAAGGAAAGGGTAGGACTAAGGCCTTAAAGAAGTAAAACACAAAAGGAAAATGGTTAGGCAATGCAGAGACAGGAGAATACCTTAAAAGAAAATATTGACATCAGCATAATTTTTTATTTAAACAATCGAGCCTTGAATTCTTTTCTTCCACGAGAGGAAAACTGAAGAAGACAGCAGCCAGGGCATTTTGGACTAAGCCTCTGTTTAATACAGGAGGGAAACATGGGGCAAAAGGTTAGTCAGCCGTTCTTTGGTGGCAGAATTCTTGGGCTAGCACAAATAGAAATAGATACAGAAAATGAGGACCATATGGTAGGCGAGGTCAGAGCCACTCTGTGTGTGTGTGTGTGTGTGTGTGTGCACTTGCAAGGCCACCCACTGAGAAAAATGTCCAAGTTCATGGGCCTCAGCATATTAACTCCTCCCTTTTCATTACCAAGCTACTTGAAGAGGTTCTTTTGCACTTTCTGATGACATCAAATTTAAAAGATGCTTAAAAAATACAGCGTCTCTTCCCTATCCTTTCTTTTTTCCCCCTTTTCTTGTGCTTGTTGACTAAGAGAAACATGAAATCTTCTGGAACATGTGTCTAAATGTCCAGTCCAACACTTGATCTCAGGAAAGCAACCACTGACCTCTGCTTGAAGCAGATTTGCTGTTAGGTCATTGGCCAAAGTAGGTGAGACCGCCCCGCCCAGGGCAAGCCTGGTATGGTGCCCCCCGAGGACGTGGACATAGTGAGGTGTGATTTCTTGACCATGGGAGCCACTCTGGAGTGGATAAATGGGATTTCAGCCTGCACCTATTCTGGAAAATGCAGTAATTGGTCCTTATTAACTAAAAATATAATTTTAATATTTCTTTGTTATTAAAATTATTCTCATTTTTAAAATGCAAGAAATGTAGAGATTACCAAGAAGAAAGAGAAAAGTCACCCAAGGCCCATTACCTAATGAAATCATTCTTAAAAAAACAAAAAGGTTTAATTAATTTATTTCGGAGACAGAGAGGGAGAGATAGAGACAGAGAGAAATCTTCCACTCACTAGTTCACTGTCTCAATGCTTCAATGTCTGAGGCTGGACCAGGCCAAATCCAGGAGCCTGCAGCTCCATCCAAGTCTCTCATGTGGGTGGCAGGGGCCCAAGTACTTATTATCTTCCATTGCTTTCCTGGGCACATTAGCAGGGAGCTGGATTGAAAGTGGAGTCGGGGCCCAAACCAGCACTCATATGCAATGCTGGCATCACAGGGGTGGCATTCTTTTTAATATTTATTTGTTTGCTTATATATGAAAGAGAGACAGAGACCTTCCATCCATTGGTTCACTCCCCAAATGCCTGTAACAGGACAGGGCCAGGCCAAATCCAGGGGTCCAAATGCCATCCTGCTCTGCCATATGTGTGTCAGGGACCCAAGCACTTGAACCATCACCTGCTGCACCCCAGGGTGCACATTAGCAGGAAGTTTGATCAGAAGCAAAGTAGCAGGGTCTTGAACCGGGCACTCCAGTAGGGGATACAATTGGTCCAAGCAGTGACATAATTACCATGCCTAATGCTCATCCCGTGATTTTCATTTCTGTGTTGTTTGCACAAAGCGTGCTATGGGAGACAGCAGATATGGGGTAGAGACGAATAGGAAAAGAACAGAACAGAACTTAGAAATATGAAGGCTTTACCATTGGCCAAATATTTCCCCAGACACCAAAGTAACATGACAGTTAGACAGCAGAATGAATAATTTTACACAGGTCAAGAGGGCATAGGGGCAAGTGCGGAGAATGAGCTGATGCTTAACTACAGGTGGATTCAAACCCACCATTACTAGATATGTATCTCATTTTCCTTCATGATCTGTTCTATCAAGATGAGTAAGGCCAGGCCAGTGCTGTGCTACGGGGAGTGAAGCTGCTGCTTTGTGATGCTCCCGTATGGGAGTGCTGCTTCCAGTACCAGCTGCCCTGCTTCTGATCCAGCCTCTTGCTAATAAGCCTGGGAAGGCCGCAGGGGATGGCCCAAGTGTTCTGTCCCAGACACCCCCATGGGAAACCCAGATGGAGTTCTTGGCTCCTTGTTTCAGCTTTGCCCAGACCTGGTGGTTGTGGCCATTTGGAGGAGTGAACCAGTGAATAGATTTCTCTCTTTCTCTCTCTATTTCTTTCGCTCCCCCTCTGCCACTCTACCTATCACATAAATAAATAAATAATTTTAAAAAAAGGTAGAACCAGGGCTTACAGTAGGGGAGGAGGGCATACTAGAGAGATAGAGTATGAAAATAAAGCATGAAAACAGTCAGTTTAAGACAGTGAGTAAAATTGTCATGGAGTTGTTACTGTGCATAGAGAAAGTCTGCAATGAAATTGAGCAGTGAGTTAAAGTTCTTAACCGATAAATTTATGCTTTCTAAAAAACAGTTTCTCACCGAAAGATTGTTTTTGTTTGGATAACATATATAACAACACATATGCGTATGTGTTATGTGTGTGTGTGCACATATACTGTAGTCCCTTTTTACTGTTTTATCTCTGAATTGATTTTATTGTGAATTTGAACTGTGGTTTGATAAGTAGCCCAAATGAATCATTCCAACAAAAACAGACATGATCTCATGAGCATTATTTTAAAGTTTACTCTATTATTCAGAAGTCTTCATGTTGCTAGAAACAGCGGCCTCTGCCTTCCAGATGGCCAACAGAGGACAATGAGATAACTCCTGCCAGGGCTCCAAGAGAGGGCTGTGCCTGTGGGACTGCGGGTGCTGGCAATCACACCTCAAAGAGCCCCAGCGCTGGAGTCTGAGATAGCAGCCATTGGGAGGTCTAACCCTCCAAACTAAGTGATCAAAAGGTGACATAGCGTATGCGCATGTGGACTAGAATTCGCCGGCAACTCACTGTCTGTAGATCTCCCCACGCCTGCGCGTGCGGCAGCATGTTCTCCTTGTTAGCAGCAGGGAGGCTAAGCTACAGGAAAAGGTGACGTAATGATGGTCTCACGTTCATTATTCTCTCCCAAAAGAATAACCTTCCACACCAACGATGAGCTCACTCTCTTATTAGTGGAATCACATCTGGTGCGCCAGGGTCCCCAGCTGAATCTGCTATGGGTTTGGGACTATATTTAACCAGCAGGGACTCAGTGGTTGTTAACATGGGTCACATTTGCAGCCAAGTTACATTGTGAAATTGTGAGTATCTTTTTAAGGGGTAAGGAAATACTCCTTAAAGTACTTTAACATGTAAGCTTTTTCCTTAGGAAGCAAGGTTTAAACCTATTCCCAAAGTGATCCCAAGCTATTATTGAGTGCAGTCTCTTAGACGTGGGATGGATGCCTCTTTGGGCTGAGGCTCTGTGCCTGCCCTGGCTACCCAAGTTTAAATTTCAAATCACGGCTAGGAATCTCTCTCCTTCAATTTCCCTTCCCATTCTTAATTTCCAGGCAGGCCTGCCATGCTGACAATGGTGGATTTTGCAGTGTAATCTATCTAATAGATTTACTGTAAATGATGAATCATCCTAGTACTTAAATCTAATGAGTAATGCTCTAAGTCAATTTGGTTTTAAAAAATGCAGCTGAGCTCAGGTCATCAGTTACATGTGCTAATACAGAGTCATGCAGATGTGCAGTCAGTCCTAACACTCACCAAGTCAGAACACCCTGGAATGTGCTCTGTGCCATAGCCTTTAGGGGGCTTGCTCTTAAAACTAACAACCATGATATACAGAAAAGGAGGTAGGAATGTCATTTCAACAGGACCAGGGACACGCCCTCAAGCTTAGGCTCCTATCATGATTTTTCTCTTAAAAAGTAGCAATGCTTATTATGAAGATGTTAACAAGATATTCTTATTTTTTTATTTTAAGGACTGATTATAAAAAGAATGGCTATTTACTGGAAGAGGATTCACGAATTTCAAAGAGGCACAGAGAAACTGCGACTCATCTGAGGACATTTTGGCATAGGTTAGTCTTTGTTATTTGAGTATAGTAAACATTTTCTTGTGTAATTAACTGTTCTAGGACTCCATTCGGAATGGCCACACAAAGCTACATCATGTGACTGCACTATAATTTATCAAATTGATTCCCTATTGGACACTTAGTGTGCTTCTAATTTCTTGCTGCTATAACCAAGGTTATGATAAAGATCTGTGTAGCTTAATCTTTGCATGCATAGGAAATGATTTCCTTAGGATAAATCTGCAGAAATAAAGTTGCTAAGTCAAGGGACTGTGTGTTTGTGGGGGGTTTTGATATCTGTTGAGGATGACTTCATGGGAGAATGGTGGATTCGTTTCCCTGTTGGTATCCTTACAGTTAGTGTCATTACTGCATCTGTCTGCCTCAGTCTACCTCTGGTTGCTTAGAAAAAAAAAAGCAAAAGGCTGTATCAGTGAGAAAATGATGATGTCTATCTTACTAAATAACTTTCATGTATTACCACATTTAATTTGTACAATAATCCTTTGAGACAAGTGAAGCAGCTTAGTGAAGTTCAGATAGCCTGTAGATACAGAAGCCAGAACTTGAACCTGTGTCTGCTCTAATCCAACAACCTACAGTTTCTTCCAGGGCTACCTGTCACTTATTCCTTGCTTCTACACATTATGTGAGTGTTGCTTTTCTTGGCACAGGGGACTCAGTAATGACCTAAACCAAGTCTTTGACCTCAGGTACTTTCTAGTAAAGAGACAGACAATAAGTTTGTAACATAGTGTCAGATAGCAAGCGTTCTATTCAGGATCATGAAGCAGGGAAGAGGGATACAAAACATGACAGGATGCTGTTTGAGATACAAATCTATTTTTTAAAAGATTTTATTTATCTGGAGAGACAGAGAGAGGGAGAGACAGAAAGGTTTTCCATCCACTGGTTCACTTCCAAAATGGCTGTAACGGCCAGAGCTGGGCCAGTCTGAAGCCAGGAGCCAGGAGCTCCTCTGGGTCTCCCATGTGGGTGCAGGGGCTTAAGTAGTTGGGTCATCTTCTGCTGCTTTCCCAGGCTAATGGCAGGGAGCTGGATGAAAAGTGGAGTGGCTGAGACTTGCCCATATTAAATGCTACAGGTGGAGGCTTAGCCTACTATGCCACAGTGCCGGCCCAAGACACAGATGTTTTTGAGTGAGTGAAGTGAGTGAGGCTGTTGTTGAGAATATGTGGAGGACAAGCTGTCCAGGCAGGGGAGCAGCAGCACAAAGTCTGTAACATCAGGGCCGGACGCAAGTGTTTGGGGAACAAGGAATAAGTCACTTAGGCTGGAGCACAGCGAGATTCACACTGAGTTGATGCATCAGCCCAAGCAGATTCTGGAGGGCGTGGAAGTTAGAGATCACTGAGCAGCCGACTGGCCAGGAACACAGTGGAGACGATGTCACCCGTAAGCTTCTGAGGAGGAAAGGTGGTAACCACTTGCCACCTGATTCTCCTGTTTCCCCCTCAGCTGCAGGCGGCTGGAGCCTAGGCCACAGCTTCAGAGCTCTAGCCCTCTGCGGCTAGGAAGAGCCCCTTGAATGCATTTCTGAGCTGAAGGCGAATTCTAGCCCATGAATCATTGGATCGTATCCATCACTCAGCCTCTCTGGAGGAGGAGCCTCGCCTGCTCCCTGTATCACTGGGAAATAGAATAGCAAAATAAAAAGTCAACAATTTATTTGACTGGAATTATCTTGCAGAATTGGAAAAAATAGTTCAGCTCAAACTCCAAAACGATGCAGTTATTAATCACTTTAGAGGACAAACACATGTAGCTGGAGAGCAGCTGTTTCCTGATGTCATTTAAATTCTTCAATCCACGTGTTCCTACAGGAAGGAATCCAGCTTCCTTTCCATTGTTGCAAATGTGTCTTCCTAAATTCAATTTGGGAACAAATTGGTTTATTACATATTATTAAGAACATAACTGTTCTTCCAGACCAATCTGTGAGAATAAGAGGGCCTTTAAAAAGTTCATGGAAAAGCACATTATGAAAACACTGCATGGATTTTAAAAAATGTCCACCCAAATGATCTTTTAGCCCCCTTTTCCATGCATGTACCTTTGAAGCTTATGCCTAAGGTAATAATATCATTGCTTGGTGAGAGTTAGCTGTAGCAAAGGAACTGGGTCATACAATGTCCTTCAGAGAGAAGCGATGTGAACTATGCTGAAAGTTTTTATTGTCCCAGCGTAAGAACTCATAAAATACGGCACAAGAAAAGCTAGCATACTCTAAAACCTTCTGGTTTCAGGATTAAATTCATTCTGTGTGTATTAGTAGGAAGAAGGTATTCTTAAGAGCTGGAACGAGAATCCGTGCTAGGGAAATACTCTCTAAGCTTCTGGGAGTAGAAGCTGCTTCCTGGGAGCATCAAGTAGCTGAGAACAAAAACCATCATAGCTAAACTCCTACAAACCCACGGAGAAAGTGCAGCTGAGAGAAGACTGGAGAGCGAGGGCTGGGGAACTATGGTGGCATACCTGCAAATCATCCAAGATGTAGGAGATGCAGTGTTTAGTTTCATGATTTTTATTTCTGTGATGTAAACTCCACCTTCGGTGTCCCAAATTCTCAGTGAATTCTTCTGCATACACGGATGCATTGTGTGAGTGCTGTGCCCATGGAAACTTGTCCCGTGGGAGCTGAGAGCGTGAGTTCCATGCTTGGGTTAATGTCCTACAGAGTAGGGACAGCAAGATGTCTGTTAAACTAATCGGTACAGGAGCATTAAGCCAGAAATGACAAGGGAAATTAAACACCCCTAGGAATTCCCAGATATTTGGGGATGGGCACTGTACTGGTATTGGAGAAAACATGGAATGAGAGTTTGAACCACCTTAAGAGGCAAGGAGATTCTTGTGTATCTGGGCTATGCATTAGTAAACATTTGAAAACCAAATGAGTGAGTCCTTTTATATTTCTCCTATTGCTTTTGAAGTGCACGATTGTAATTGAAGTTTAAAATGTAGACACTGAAGTTTCTCTTCTTGTAACGACTAACATTCTGAACTGAATGTCTAGAGGTCACACAGCTCATCTAAACAATAATAAAGTCTTCTTTTTATATTTGACAGGTAGAGTTAGACAGTGAGAGACAGAGAGACAGAGAGAAAGGTCTTCCTTCCGTTGGTTCACTCCCCAAACGGCCACTATGCCGATCCGAAGCCAGGAGCCAGGTGCTTCCTCCCGGTCTCCCATGTGGGTGCAGGGCCCAAGCACTTGGGCCACAGCAGAGAGCTGGCCTGGAAGAGGAGCAACCGGGACTAGAATTCGGCGCCCATATGGGATGCCGGCACCTCAGGCAGAGGATTAACCAAGTGAGCCGCGGCGCCGGCCCCAACAATGATAAAGTCTTCATCAGATTATGAACATTGCAACATTTCCTGATTTCTTCAGTCCTGAAGTAGTTCATCACAGCACAGGATCAGAGCTTGTGAGCTGATGGACAAATGTTACAGAAGTTATAGCCTAAAGTGATATTTCCAAAGAAAACACGCGCAGGAAAGTTTCAGGCTGGGTTGAATGTTGTTCCTTGAGTCTCCCCAGTTCTTTAAGGGAGAGAGGCCTGGGTTAGTGGCATGACCATGGTTAGTTCTCTCAGACCAGTGAAAGCCCCAATTAAAGCCTTAAAAACTTCTAATATCAACCACACTTCCCCAGAACTCAATTATAATTTTTTTAAAAAGTTGAAAGAAGAAAAAAAAAGCCTTTAACAGTTTTGTCATTTGTGTAAGATCCGATTCCAAGTACAATTTCTTGTACTTGTACACCATTTTGCTTCATTGACCAGGAGCTATGCTACAATTACTAGATAGCACATGCCTAGGTATATTGCAATTATGTTCTGAGAAGGGGGACCAGTGAGACTGGCCAAGGCCTCCCATAGAGCTCTGTTTAACAACTGATTGACTAAGGACCTACAGCATTTGTGATACTATGCTAACAAGTTAGAGAATTGCTTTCCTGAGAGTCTCATTTGACTACATATAAAACAATGCCAAGACCAGCGCTGTGGTGTAGTAGGCTAAGCCTCTGCCTATGGCGCCGGCTTCCCATGTGGGCCCCATTTTGCATCTCAGCTGCCCCTCTTCCAATCCCATTCTCTGCTTATGGACTGGGAAAGCAGTGGAAGATGGCCCAAGTCCTTGGGTCCCTACACCCGTGTGGGAGACCTGGAAGGAGCTCCTGGTTCCTGGCTCCTGGCTCCTAGCTTAAGATGGGCCCAGCTCTGGCTGTTGTGGTCATTTGGGGAGTGAACCAGCAGGTGGAAGACATTTCTCTTTGACTCTCCTTCTCTTGTCTGTAACTCTATCTCTAAAATCAATAAATAAAATCTTTAAAAAGAACAAAAAATAAAACGCCATGAGTCAGAAAATGACCTCCTTATTTCTCATATAGGATTTTCTTGTTTACTGGAAGAGTAACTTTTCCTGTTTTCATCCAGGGAGGGTGATTTGATCTGAACAGGGAGTAAGCCTGGGGCTATTTATTTATTTATTGCAAAAAGATAAACTGCACTTGGGTCCAGTTTAAGTAAAAGTTGAGCGCACTTGAAAGTATACTGGAATAACACAGAGAGTTGAAAGATGGGTTTCAGGAACTACAACAACTTTTTAAAAGATTTATTGTATTAATTTGAAAGGCAGAGAGAGAGAAAGGAGAGAGAGAGAGAGAGAGAGAGATCTTCTGTCTGCCGATTCACTTTGCAAGTGGCCTGGAACTGCGTCTGGGTCTTCAACCAGTGCTCATATGGGATGCCATTGTCACAGGTGGCCATATAACCTGCTGTGTCGCAATGCCAGCCCCCAAATGACAACATTGAAGACTTCCATGACTGGAACCAGATGCTCAGAAACTAGCAGCATACTCTTCCAAATTTCCTTTCTGATTTCCTCTGATTTTACTCTAGTTCACTATGAGCAGAAGCTCTTTCTTCATGGTAGAAAACAGAGTTTTTCTAACTCTAGACTCTCTTCGTCCCTCAGAGGAGAGGCATCTCTCATCTAATTTTAGATTTAAAGTGATCACATAAACAAGACTAGTGTCTGCCAATACTAACTGATTGAATTAAAAAGGAGAGAAAAATCCAACATGAGAAGCAGGATACACAGAAGACTCATAGAATGGTAGATGTCCTAAACAGCACTCTGGCCTCAGAATCAGCCCTTAAGGCATTCAGATCTGAGCCCATGGGAGTATTTCAGGCTTGGAAAGCCAAGACACTGTGGCACAAAAACAAAAAACAAACAAACAAAAAACAAACAAACAAACAAAAAAAAACGAAAGAGCTCTGTGAGAGAGATCCCAGCAGAAAGAACGGGCCATCAAAGAAGGAGGTATCTTTCTCTGAAAGGAGGAGAGAACTTCCACTTTGACTATGGCCTTGTCTAAATAAGATCAGAGTTGGCGAACTCAAGAGGCTTCCATAGCCTTGGCAGCTCATGACAAGAGCCTCGGGTGATTACTGACGCCAATAACAAGAGTGTCAATTGTTAAATCAACAACAGGCGTCACTGTGCACTTACTCCCCATGCAGGATCTCTGTCCTTAATGTGTTGTACTATGCAAATTAACGGTATAACTAGTACTTAAACAGTAATTTATACTTTGTGTTTCTGTGTGGATGCAAACTGTTGAAATCTTTATGTAGTATATACTAAATTGATCTTCTGTATATAAAGATAATTGAAAATGAATCTTGATGAAGAATGGGATGGGAGAGGGAGTGGGAGATGGGATGGTTGCGGGTGGGAGGGTGGTTATAGGGGGAAAAAGGTGCCATAATCCAAGAGTTGTACTTTGGAAATTTATATTTATTATATATATTATTATATATATATATTTTATATATATTAAATATATATATATTTTATTAAATAAAAGTTAAAAAAATGATCCTGAAGCAGACCTCTGATTGGCTGGGCTTAAATCATGACTCTAATGTTTGGATGAATTTCCATGGATAAGAATATGAAGTGCCTTGATTGTTCAGGCTGGTCCCATGTCCATTTCTAAGAGCTGAAGAGTACTGCATTACTGTAAGGAGGCATATGGTATCATTGTGTGCCAGGTATTGGGACTAGTGTGTATGGTACACCTACTGGCATCCCTCCACCACCTGCCTTCCCCTGATGGAGATCATTGAGTGAAGGAGACCTGGCCATGATTTTAACCTGGCCCAGAGAAATAAATCTTATTCACCATTCTTAACGATTTATTTATTTATTTATTTATTTGAAAATCAGTGTTAAAGAGGGGGTTGAGAGAGAGAAACATCGATCTTTCATCTACTGCTTTACTCACCAAAAGGCTGTCATGGCCAGGGCTGGGCCAAGTCAAAGCCAGGGATCTGGAACTCTACTTGGTCTCCTAAATAGTTGGCAGGAGCCCAAGCACTTGGTCCATTCTCTGCCGTCTTCCCAGGCACATTAGTAGGGAGCTGGCTTGGGATGCTGGCATCACAGTCAGCAACTTAATCTGCTGTAACACAACACCAGCCCCAAAGATGTAGCATCTTTTAATTGTGTTTCTAATAGGAAACATGAGGTATGTTTGGTCCAACAATTACCCACTGAGAAAAATTGCAAGAACAATGAGGATGCATTGGTTCATGTTGGGCTGGCATGGAAATTTCGAAAGAGAGATTAGACTTGGAGTGCAAAGCCCACCTTAGCTGTTCAGTGAGTCAAAATGCACTACTGGGCTACTCTTGATGCCCAGGGCCAGTGGTGGGGTTTACATAAGAGCAATAAGGATTTGCATTTGGAGAACTAAAAAAGTAAAGATTTTTAATTTTTTTTGATTTGAGAAGTAAGAGACAGTTCTCCTAGGTGGGTGGTAGGGACCCAACTTGAATCATCACTGTTGCCTCCCGGGGTCTGTGTCAGCAAGAAGCTGGAGTCACAAGCTTGATTCGGAATATGGGTGTCCCAACCAGTACCTTAACCATTTGCAAAAGGGCCAAAAGGAGGTTGGATTTCAAACAAGGGAGCAAAGTTCAGAATGAGAAGATAATCAAAGATTACCGTGGTTCCCCCTTGAGCCGTGAGGGTTGTCATATTTGTCATCCAGTTTCTCCCTTCCTATTCTAAATACCTCGTTTTCACCAGCCCTTTTCATAGTCTGTTAGCTATGTAACACATTCAGTGTTGACGTTGGGACATAAAGAGAAGAATTCAAGGAAGTTCGATCTATGCTGCCATGACGACCAGCATCTGGTCACGAGAGAGGGAGTCCCGGATAATCCAGGTGGCACCAGGATGCAGACAGGGCCCAGCTGAAGGCAATGGAGAGGAGCCAGTGACTCAGAGGCAGCTGCAGCGAGGTGACTCAGGAGCAAACGGGAGGCAAACATCCTTCTCAGTATCCCGGGGGAAGGTGACTTGCAGGGGTGGAGAAATGGGAGAAAGGTAAGCAGTGATTTTAGTCTGAGCAGTTAGATTCTTTCTCTTCTCTTTTTTTTTCTCTTCCTCAAAACTTATTCATTTAATGTTTTTCTTATAAAATAGTCCAAATGTATTTTGCTTATACAAGTATAACAGAGCTCATTTATTTCTGCCATGAAATGTTATAAACCGGTCATATCTGTCATCTCCACTAGATTGCAAAGACAGGAGAGGGGTGGTATCTGATTTGAAAATGGTTTATTTAGGGGCTGGCACTGTGGCATAGGGGTTAAAGCTGCTGCCTGCAGTGCCGGCATCCCATGTGGGCACCAGTTTGAGTCCTGACTGCTCCACTTCCGATCTAGCTCTCTGCTATGACCTGGGATAGCAGTGGAAGATGGCCCGAGTCCTTGGGCCCCTGCACCCATGTGGGAGACTCAGAAAATCTCCTGGCTCCTGGCTCCTGGCTTTAGATCAGCACAGCTCTGGGCGCTGCAGCCATTCCATTTAGGGAGTGACCAGCGGAGGGAAGATCTCTGTCTCTGTAACTCTGACTTTCAAATAAATAAGTCTTTAAAAGAAAATGGTTTATTTAGTTAATTCTTTTTTGGTGAGAGCTAACTTCTAAGCTGATCTTGTCCGTAGTCCATTTTCTCCTTGAAATGGCCATATTATCTGAATATTTTAATAACATTAACCATTTTGAAATGACACTAAATTGAAATAATTCCTACTAAGCTTCTCAAAGACATAACAAACACAAATAGTTCAGGTGTTAGAAAACCAGAAGCACGCATTGTTCTCCCAGAAAGGGAAGAACCAAACGAGGCCTTTGCTCTTCAGGAAAGTTTCTGATGCTTTTAGGATGATCTCAACTTCCACTTAGGAAGCTGGCTGTTTTAGGAAGAGAGTAATTGTTAGGTGAGGGTGAGTCAGGTTTTCTAGTGGTCTAGCCCAAAAGGTCAACTATTGAGAAATTGATACTTTAGAGTTTTCTGTTTGACAAACAATGCCCAATTGCAAGCTTCTGTAATCACTACTTGTTCCTGCGGATGTAGCCGTCATTACATAAAGGGAGAATCTCAAAACAAACCCGGACTTTTTTCCATTGTACCAGCCTTCCCTGAGAAATTGCATTTTATTTTGTTTTAAAATAAATTATTGTAGATAATTTTGGATCCTAGAGCATGGTTTTGATATGAAAAATGAAAATAGCAGAGTACAAAATAATGTATTTATATACTACAATTGCAACCATCTAAAATAGTTAGACATGGAAGATAGTTTTGCAAAAAAAAAAAAAAATGCAACAGTTGTGTTGGAGAGGAACAGGAGAAGGGAAGAAGCTGTATTATTCTGGGCAAGGGAGAACCTGCTGTGACAGAGACATCTGACAATACAGTGACTTAAAGCAAGAACATTTGTTTCCCTCCAAGTCAATCCAGGGCAACGAAGAAGGTGACTCTGCTCCATGTGGCAACCCAGGGACCCAGGCTCCTTTCATCTTATTCCCATGCTGTTTCTCATGTCTTCATCCACAGGGTTTCAGTCATGCCTGTGTTCAGCTCAAAGAAAGGGTGCTGTGGCGGGGGTGGGGAGGGATGGAGGTGGGGGTTGAGGAGTTTGTGCATCGTGGGGTTCAGGCTGGGAACTGGCTTTCATTATTTCTGTAGTCAGTCACATGCAAAGAATGCTGGGAAGTGCAATCTGTCTGGGCCAGATCGTGCCCAGGACTAAATAGAGAATGGACTTTGGCTGATAGTGTCTGCTACTATAGCTGTCTTCCACTGGGAACTGGGATGATGACTTATAAATACTGCCCCGTGTTACCCACACAACTCTGGGTCCAAGACCTCTTGCTTGTAAGTTACTATGCCTGTGATTCTTGTATTGCATCTACTGTCTTTTAGCGCCATGCTATTCTGAGTATTTCTTATCTTAAAAGGTTTTGAAGCTTTTACACAGAACCCTCCCCCCCCCCTTAAAAAAATCCACATTTCATTATTTCAGAAGCTCCTTTGGTTCCCAGATATTAATTTTTCATTTCCTACAAAATAGAAAGCAGGGTTAAACAGACCATTGACTGGAATTGAGCTATGGAATGGAATGGGGCTCTCAAGGAAATTGTGAGAAGAAAATAATTGAGAGCTATTGATGAATGGATTTTGGGTTTCATACTCTATGTATTTTTGTTTTGTCATTCATCCCCATCAATACCTAGCTTCTAAGGTAAATTTGCTTACCATATTTTTAAAAGCATAATAAGTTATTTTATCAGAAATTTTATTATGATCAGAATTCATTTGCTTTGCTGAATAAAGATTTTAATATTGATATTAAAGAATTAACAATTTTATCATATATCCTAATTTATAACCTGTAAGACTGCAAGAATATCCTCCCTTTACACACACATGCATATATATACTTAAGTTAACTAAACCATAAATCTTATTGTCATCTTTGAGTGCCTATAAAGGCAGAGAGAGTGACAGACAGGAAGAAACAGAGCAAGAGATATTTCATCTGCTGGTTCACTCTCCAAATGACTGCAACAGCCAGGGCTGGGCTAGGCCGAAGCCGGGAACCAGGAACTCCATCTGGGTTTCCCATGTGGGTGGCAGGGACCAAAATATTTGGACCATCATTCACTGTCTTCGCAGGAGCATCAACAAGGAGCTGGATTGGAAATGGAGCAGCCAGGACTTGAACCAGCGCTCCTGTATGGGATGCTGGCATTGCAGGCAGTGGTTTAACCCGTTGTTCCACTACACTGGCCTACAATGTTCTCCTTTACTTCTGGGCCTTTGCATATGCTGCTGCCTCTCACCTGGCAGTCTCATAGTACATGGCTCTACAGGTCCCAGTTTCAACACCCATGTGAACAGGAACTTCAACCTGACTTCGTGTAAGAGAGGTAGTTGCCTTGTCTGTGTGCTTCCCTAATACTCTGTTCTTTTATTATTATTATTATTTGAAAGGTAGAGTTATAGACAGTGAGAGAGACAGAGAGAAAGGTCTTCCTTCCGTTGGCTCACCCCCTAAATGACCATAATGGCCGGTGCTGCGCTGATCCGAAGCCAGGAGCCAGGTGCTTCTCCTGGTCTCCCATGTGAGTACAGGGCCCAAGCACTTGGGCCATCCTCCACTGCCTTCCCAGCCCATAGCAGAGAGCTGGACTGGAAGGGGAGCAACCGGGACTAGAACCCGGCACCCATATGGGATGCTGGCGCCGCCCCCCATACTCTGTTTTTAAAACTATCTCAGCACTAACTACTGTGTCGCACAACTCTGCTGATTTGTCTCTGTAGCCAAACTGTAGGCCTCTTGAAGGTAGGAATATTATCTTACTTGTTTAACTTCCAGTGCCTGCCTCTGTCTGGCACAAAATAGGCATTCTATAAATATTTTTGGAGAAAAGAAGGAAAGTTCGAAGTCCTGGCTTATCTAATTTTCCTCTCTCTGAAGAAGATGTCATGGGACTACCTGTTCTTTCTGATGTCAGCCTCTATGGAACCTGGAGAGTGTGCAGCGAACCATCCAGGCTCTCTGACTAACAGAGATGATGGAAATAACTGCTTGTCCTCACTCCTGGAGCCCATAAATAAGTTGAGTGAATCATGGTTGTGTTCCTGGTATGGGTGTCATGAAAGTGGTCTAAGAACTCCTAGCAACTCTCTCAAGAGGAAGACAAATTTCAGGGTTGGCTTCTGCAAGTGTTTTCTGGCACATGGATTTCTAAGTTCCATAGCTGGCAGAGAGATAGCATCATAAAACTGAACATGATTGCATTGGACAAGTAAACTGTGCTTCTGGTAATCGAAGCACAAAAGCTGCATTTATATTCTCATTCTCGGAGGGATGCTGTGGTGACTAATGAAGACATATCTGAGACGGGTGTGAGTCCAGAGCAGGGTTAGGACCTAAATTTGGCTGCTGAATACATGTCCACTGACCTTTTCAGTATCTGGCAGACTTTATTTTGAAAACAGGTTTGATCTTTAAATTATGACTAGAAAAATCTTGGCTGAGCAAGGTCCCCAGCCAGCCCCCTCTCATTCCCGAATAAAAGAATAATGGTTTCTGTCTCTAAAAACTTACAGACGCGCCTTGGAATTGGTGCACTCCGCGAGGCAGAGAATTTTTGAAATTTCAGAGCCCTCTATCCCTTAGAAGCTATTGTGGCAATAAGCAATGGAGTTCTGTTAAGAAGAGGAAACCCTTTGAAGACACAGAGGCTTCAATACATGGGGGATTTAGCTTTCTCATGTAGGACATCCAGATCTGGTTCAGCAGCTCTGACGCCATTAGGACCTGTTTTGGGTTGAATCGTGTCCTCCCCTCGCCCCTATCCCCCAAGATATAGGGAAGTACTAATCTCTGGTACCTGGGAATGTGACCTTTTTAGAAAATAGGATGAGGTCATGTGGGGGGATAGAGAGTGTTGATGTCCTTATGAGAAAATGAAATTTATTTTTATTTTTTAAAAAAGATCTATTTTATATATTTGAAAGGCAGAGTGACAGGGTCCTTCTTGCTGTCAATGTCCACCCCACCCCCGAGTGGCACATTTGTTCATTGATGAACCCACGTTGGCACACCATTATCACCTGAAGTCCATGGTTTACATTACAGTTCATGCTTGGTGTTGTACGTTCCGTAAGCTTTGACAAATGTGTGATGACACATACCAAGCCTTATAGGATCATCCCGACAGTTACCTGGCCCTAAAAACCCTCTATATGCCACTTACTCATCACTCCCTCTCATCTCTACCCCATCTCTTGGCCACCACTGTTTTTTTTTTTTTTTTCTATTGTTTCTACAATTTTGCTTTTTCCGGAATGTCGTATAGTTGGGATCATACCTGATGTAGTCTTCTCAGATTGACTTGTACTTAATAATGCACATTTAAAGTTCCTCCATATCTGTCCATGGCTTGGTAACTCATTTCTTTTTTAAGAAAAGATTTATTATTTTATTTTACTACGAAAATTTATTTATTTAGTTTGAAGGGGGAGGGGAGAGAGAGAGAGAGAGAGAAGAGAAATGGGAGATGTTTCCCATCTGCTGGTTCATTCCCTCAAAGCCCTCAATGACTGGGGCTGGAGTCAGGAATGGGGAACTCAGTCCAGGTCTCCCAAGTGAATGGGAGGGACTCACGTATTAAATTGTAACTTACTGTTTCCCACAGTGTGCAATAGTGGAGACTGGAATCAGGAGTGGAACCAGGACTAGAATCAAGGCACTCCTTAGCATCGGAGTGCTTCACGTGGTGCTTTAAGCTCTACGCCTAACACTCATGTCTTTATAGCACTGAGAACTGTTACATTGGATAAATACATCAGAGTTGATTTATCCAGATATGGACCGAGGGGCATTTCAGTTGTTTCCAATTTTGGACAATTATGAGGAAAAGCTTCTATAAATCTCTGTGTGAGCTTTCTGATCATTTGGGTAAATACCATTGAGTGTGATTGCTGAATCATATGGTAAGACCATATTTAAGCTTTTTTAAAAAATATGTTTATTTGAGAGACAGAAGGAGAAATAGCTACATACACACACACATACACAGAGTACTCCCTTCTGCTACTTCATTCTCCAATGCCCACAGTGGCCAGAATTGATCTGGAAGGTGAGAACACAATCCAAATCTACCTGGAAACTCATTGCAAGTCTTCCACAGAAACACAGTCACTTGAGCCATTAACTGCTGCCTCCCGGGGTTTGCGTTAGCAGAAAGCCATAGCCAGGAGTGGAGTGCATTATCAAACCCAGATACTCCAATACAGGACCTGGGCGCATTAACCACCAGGCCAAACATCCAACTTAGTGTTTAGTTATGAAGAAATGGTCATAGTGCCTTTCAAAGTGGCTCTCTCACTTTGCATTACCAGCAGCAATAAGAATGTTCCTATGGCTCCATCTAGGCCAAAATTTGATATTGTCAAGGTTTTGTATGTTGGCACTGCTAGAGGCTGTGTAGTGGTATTTCATTGTTTTAACTTGTAATTCACTAATGATATATGTGGTCAAACATCTCTTCATATGCTTATTTGCCATCTTCTTTGGTGAGTTGTCTATTCAAAACTTTTGTCCATTTGACCTAATTTTTTTTTAAGATTTATTTTATTTATTTGAAGGAGTTACAGAGAGAGGGAGAGGTCTTCCATCTGCTAGTTCACTCCTGTTTGCTCCAACAGCCAGAACTGGGTCAATCCAAAGCTGGGAACCAGGAGCTTCTTCCAGGTCTCCCACACAGGTGCAGGGGCCCAAGAACTTGGGCCATCTTCTACTGCTTTTCCAGGCCATAGAAGAGAGCTGGTTTGGAAGTGGAACAGCCGGGACTAGAACCGGTGCCCATATGGGATGGCGGCCATGCAGGCCAGCGCTTTAACCCACAGCACCACAGTGCCTGACCCGAATCTGACCTATTTTAAAATCAGGTTGTATGGCTGGCACTGTAGCATAGCATGTAAAGCCGCTGCCTGCAGTGCCGGCATCCTATATGGGCACCATTTTGAGTCCTGGCTGCTCCACTTCAATACAGCTCTCTGCTATGGGAAAAGCAGTAGAAGATGGTCCAAGTTCTTGGGCCCTTGCATCAGTGTAGGAGATCCAGGTTGAGGGGGCAAGCTCCTGGCTCCCAGCTTTGGATTGGCTCAGCTCTGGCTGTTGGGGCCATTTGGGGAGTGAACCAACAGATAGAAGACCTCTCTTTCTCTCTCTCTCTCTCTCTCTCTCTCTCTGCCTCTCTGTAACTGCCTTTCAAATACATTAAAAAATATTTTTTTAAAAAAAATCAGGTTGTTGACTTTCTTATTGTTGAGTGTTAAGAGCTCTTTGGGGGCCGTTGCTGTGGCATAGTAGGTAAAGCTGCCGCCTGCAGTGCCCGCATCCCATATGGGTGCTGGTTCAAGACCCAGCTACTCCACTTCCAATTCAGCTCTCTGTTGTGGCCTGGGAAAGCAGTAGAAGATGGTCCAAGTCCTTGGGCATCTACACCTGCGGGGGAGACCTGGAAGAAGCTCCTGGCTCCTGGCTTCAGATCAGCTCAGTTCTGGCTGTTGTGGCCATCTGGGGAGTGAACCAGAGGATGGAAGCCCTCTCTCTCTCTCTGCTTCTCCTTCTCTCTGTGTAACTCTGACTTTCAAATAAATAAATTTTTAAAGAGCTCTTTGCCAGTAGTCTTTCATCTTATATATCTTTTTCAACTATTTCATATCTGTGGTTTATCATTGTACTCTCTTAGGAGCCTACTCTTTTTTGGAAAAGCCTTACTAGAGGCTTCGTATGGAGACTTCTGCTTGTCATGGTCACCCCACTATCAAGGGTGCCTGAAAATGCATTATTTTATCTGGGCAGACTCAGTGCACATTAAATCAAGGTTCTCTTAGCAAGGAAGAAGGGGAAAATCGGTATTGAGGGGTGTCTTATTCCATTTGAGATGGTATAACAAAATGCCACCGACTGAGTAGCTTGTGTAAACAACAGAGATCTATTTCTCATGGTTCCGGAGGCTGGGCAGCATGAGATCAAGATGCCAGCAGATCTGGTGTCTCTTGTGGGCCCACTGTGGTTTATACGTGCTATCTTCTACTTACGTCCTCACATGGTGGGAAGGGCAAGTTTCCTATTGGGGGTCTCCTTTATAAAATACTAGTACCACTGGCACTGTGACGCTGCAGGTTAAAGCCCTGGCCGGCAGTGCCAGCATCCCATATGGATGCCAGTTCTAGTCTCAGCTACTCCACTTCTGATCCAGCTCCCTGCTATAGCCTGGGAAAGCAGTGGAAGATGGCCCAGGTCCTTGGGCCCCTGCACCCATGTCAGAAACCCGGAAGAAGCTCCTGGCTCCTGGCTTCGAATTGGCACAGCTCCGGCTGTTGTGGCCATCTGGGGAGTGAACCAGCGGATAGATCTCTCTCTGTCTTTACCTCTCTCTGTAACTCTTTCAAATAAATAAAATAAATCTTTAAAAATAAATAAAATACTAGTACCAATCATAAAGGTTCCACCTTTAAGGCTTCATCACATCTCAAATGCTCCACCTCCTAAAAGCATCACATTGATAGCAACATGTGAATTTGAGGAAGACACGAACATTTGGGTTGTAACGTGAGAGTACTAATGATGTCTGCCACAGAAACTGTCGCTCCCCCTCTTCACGGAGTAACGACACAGGACCCTGCGCTGTTCTTTTGTCTGCTCGGCCCTTCCTGGGTTTGCTGCTGGTTCTTCCCGGGTTGGCTGCCGTCCTTCCACCTCCCCTGCCACTTTCCCCACTTCCGCAGGGGAGCGGCACACCGCCGGCCGGCTCTCTCGGGGGCTGCACAGGTGTTCCTTCAGATAGATGTTCCTGGTGCATGTTGTCTCTCTCCTCCTTTATAGTCCTCTTCCACCAATCCCAACTCTGCTACCCACACGCTGAGTACGCTGCTCTCCTCCAATCAGGAGCAGGATCAGCTCCTGCAGGTCATTGGTCGAACTGGAGGCAGCTGCGTAGAAGCTGTTTACTCCTCTCCCAGCGCCATATTGTGGGAGAGCAGATGCATAGAATAAGTCTTAATTCCAGTAACAGTCTAGTCCGAGTTGCTCCCCACAGAAACCTCTTTGCTTAGAGGTTCATAAATAATTTTGTGATAGGTAACACTAAGAGATCTTAAATTAAAGGAATCTCTAGGAATAGATCTCAAATTAGTTTTGGTAGTTAAATGGGGGGAACTTGGTTTGTTTCATTAGTTGTGATAAATATACTATAAGACATGTTAATAGTAGAGGAAATGGAGGGAGAGTATATGGGAACTCTGTGTTACTACCTCACAATTTTTGTTTTATAAATCTAAAAATATTTTCAAATAAAATGTTTAAAAAGAATAGATCTTAAATAAATATAATCTGTATTTTTTTCTAAAAATTAAAAAGTTATGGCATCCAAAAGCTAAAAGTGCAATTGAATGTCATCTAGTCAAACTGTCCCACTTTGTAAAAATGAGACTAATTCTCCGAGGTATGTAAGCTGTGTAGCTGGAGTTTGCAAAGCTAGTCTGTAACACAGCCCATGAGCCTCACCTATGAGTTTTTGTTGTTGAATTTGCCCCAGTCATGCAGTTCATCTTTAGAAGGCAGTGCCCTACTGATTTCTGTAACAAGGGCTAAAATTCTACCAGGTACAAAACCCACTTGCTTACCTAGATATCTAAGAGTAGCATCTACTCACTTCACTCTTTATATCTTATTTGTGAGCTTAAAGTAGAAAATTAAGTTTTCATCCCCAAAACAAAGGGGCAGCAACCTAGAAGACCTTCATTTGAGTAATAAATTGATCATCTTTTTGTGAATCTCTCTGCTTGTTTATTTCACAAGTAGATGACTGGACTAAGAAGGAAATAAAAAATTCAGCTGATCTTAGACTCATCTCCCCCTCAGATTTGAGGAAAGTAGTATACTCAAACCTTTCCCCACCAAAAAAAGGTTTGTGTTAAAATCTTAAAGTTTGGAAAGTTTCAAGGAAGACATTTGGGGTTGGAATTGGTCTCTGAGTGTTCAATGTTCAGGTGGTTTTATGATTTTCATGTAAAAATTGCACTGCAAAGTTAATGGAGCTAGGCTAAATGGCGTTAAGTGTTACATAAAGTCAATTTATCACTTGGGTAAAAATTTGATGTGCTCATTTCATTAATAAAAATTGCTCCCACAATATACACAGCAGTCATATAATGAAATCTAAGCCACTCACCAAAAGGACCAGGCTATAAACCTATCAATTAGGTTGGAAAATGGACCACCATTCTAAATCAGACGTCAGTAGTTCACAGTACCTTGAAATGCAGGCACTGTTTTGAACCAATCCAATGAAACTTGCAGGGGAAAATTTGCCACATAATGATATATACTGTAATCCCAGAGCTACCGTTCTCTGAGTCATTCCAACTTTGGCTTACACATTGCTGAATGAAACATCGCCTCAGAATGATGAGTCAGGAGACAGCCAACGAGAGATCAGGACAGGAAGAACCACAGAGAAAGTGGGGGGCAGCCTGTCCTAAGGCTCACCTCCTGTGCAAGTGGCTCCTTCCACAGCTGCCAGGGGCCAACAATGTATTTTTTTTTTTTTTTTGGGACAGGCAGAGTGGATAGTGAGAGAGAGAGACAGAGACAACGTATTTCAATAGTTTGATGTTTGAAAGACACAATAGGGAAGGCAGGGAAGGATCTCCTTGTTCCCCATGCCAGCCACCCCTTTCCTATGGTAGCCAATGCTATCCATTTTTTTTAAAATCATTTACTTACTTTATTTATGTATTTTAAAGGCAGAGAGAGCTGACATGGGCTAGTTCACTCTCTAAATGCCCCCAGTGGTTGGGGCTGGGCTGTAGCAGTAGCCAGGAGACTTTATCTCAGTCTTGGTCTCCTATGTGGGTGGCAGGGACTCAACCACTTGAACCATCACCTGAGCACTACCAGGAAGCTGGAATCAGAAGTGGAGCTGAGGACTCATATCTAGGCACTCCAACACAGGATGTAGGCAGCCCCAGAGGCATCCTAGCTGCAAGTGCCTGCCCCATTGTGAATGTTTAATGTGTTATCATAAAATGTATTTTATTTATTTATCCCTTATTATGTAAATTTCATAACATACATTAAAGAAGAGAGAATAGTAAAATGAACAATTATCACTAATTTATGGTCATCTCTCATTCCACCACTGAATTATGATAAAACAAATGTTAGACATCATGTTTTGTTGATAAATATTTTAGTCCAGATCTATCAATAATTGGGAATCTGTTTTAAAAAGGCAACTGTGGTGACAATATCATAACCCTCAAATTAATAATAGTTCCTTATTATCAAATGGCTGATTATATAATAAGCCAATCTACGTTTACATTTCCCTGATTGTCTCATAATTTTTTCATGATTGGATTGCTCAAGTTAAGGTCCAGAAGGATCTACACATTGCATTTGGTTGATCCATTTCTTAAGTGTCTTAATTTGTCAAGCTCACTTTCCCTGTTGTTTTTTTTTTCTTGCAATTTGTTAACTGAATAAACTGGATTACTCATCCTATAGAATTTCTCAGATTCTGAATATAGTTGACCGTATCTTTCTAAGGATTTTTGGAAATTTCAAATTTAAAGAAATTTATTACCTGACTCTTTCACTTGTGGATTGAGTACTCAATATTTTTCACCTCATCCAGATAAGAGTTATTAATTGCAATCAATGAAAGGTGAAGATAATTTACCATTTGACACAGGGCAAAAAAATTTGGATTAGCATTTCTTCCTGCTGACACTTCTTGATTCCTTCCTTTTATATTCTGCATCAGTCCATATCAAAACCCATTGGCCTTCCTTTGAAAATATTTCAAGAAACCAGGGACCAGCATGGTGGCATAGTGGGTAAAACCGCCACCTGCGACACCAGCATCCCACATGGGTGCCAGTTTGCGTCTTGGCTGCTCCACTTCTGATCCTGCTCCCTGCAAATGGTCAGGAAAAAGCAGTGGAAGATGGCCCAAGTGTTTGGAACCCTGCTTATCATGTGGACACCTGGATGAAGTTCCTGGCTACTGGCTCCTGGCTTTGGCCTGGCCCAACCTTAGCTGTTGCTGCCATCTTGGGAGTAAAGTAGCAGATGGAAGATCTCTCTCTCTCTCTCACTGTCTCTCCCTTTCCCTCTCTCTCTCTATAATTCTGACTTTCAAATAAATGATTAGATGGTTTTGTTTTTTTTTTTTTTTTTTAAGAAAAAACCTTCACAGTACAAATACTTCTCACTACTCCCTCTTCTGCCACCCTGGCCACTGCCACCGGCGTCTTTCACTTGGACTCTGGCAGTAACCTCTTTGTGCTTCTCCTTGCTTCACTCTTTGCCCTTCTAGAACCATAGTGAGCCTAATAAAGTCCACGTCAGATCACGCCACTCCTCTGCTCAGAACCTTCCAATGGCTTCTGCGTAAGAAAAGTGAAATCCTTACAATGACCCACATGTCTCTTTCGGTTCTGTTCCTATGTCTCTGCTCTTACCCGTAATTCCCCATCGTCCTCTCTCATTCTCCAACCACACAGTTCTGCTTGCTTTTTTAAGCTTTCCAGTCTTCTTCCTATCACACTGGCTGTTTACTCCACCTGCAGCCCTCTTTCCCCAGATGTGTTCATGGCTGTCTCTCATCTCCTTCAACTTACTTGTTTAAACATCTCCTCCTACACTCAGTAGACATTTGCCAAGTGAATAAGCTTCAGGCACTCAAGGTAACCTTTCTACTTTTTTCTTTTTTTTTTTTTTTTGCAGAAAGCATTTCTCCTAAATTTTCCCTGCCTAGAAAACATACAAAACAAAACATATGGTACTTGGGAGCAGGCTGACTCTTGTTATCTCTCTGTCCATGTTCCTTTTCATTCCAGAGATAGAAGTAAATTTGCTTTACTTATTGGGCAAAGGAGGCCATTGGTCTGGAAATCTGACCACTAAGGACGTGTTCTGGCTGAACTGAACCCCCTCGGAATCCACATGGTGAAGTCCTAACCCTCAACACTTCAGAATGTGACCTTAATTGGAAATAGGCTTGTTGCAGATGGAACTAGTCAAGAGAAGGTCACAATGTAGTAGGCTAGGCTCCTAATCCTGAATGACTGGCATCTTTCTACAAAGGGGAAATTCTAGAGCAGACATGCACATAGAGAGAATGCCGTGTGAAGACAGAGATCTACAAACTCAAGATTTCAGTGATTGCCAGAAAACCACCAGGAGCCAAAGAAGCATGAGAGAGCATTTCCTTCACAGCCGTCAGAAGGAACCAATCCTGCTGACACCTTGATCTTGGGCTTCTAGCTTTCAGGACTGTTAGCACATTTCTGTTGTTTAAGGCACCATGGCTATGGTACTTTGTTATGGTAACTCTAGGAAACTAATATAGTACGCATGGGACCATGGCATCTTTCTGTTTTTGCTTACAAGTGGTTTCCATAATGGATGCAAGGGGGCATATATTTAGCCTAATGACTAAGATGCTGGTTAAGACTCCCACCCTCCATATTGGAGTATCTGTGTTCAATTCCTGGCTCCTGACTCCAGTTTCCTGCTAATGAAGACCCTGATAAGCAGTAGTGATGGCTCAAGTAATTGGATACCTAACACTCATGTGGGAGACTTGGATGGTTTTCCTTACTTCCAGCTTCAACCCTGGCCCTGTCCAGGATATTGCAGGCATTTGAAGAGTGTACCAGAAAATAGGAACTTGCTTGCTCTCTCCCTGTCTTCATGTGATCTCTGTCTCAAATAAATATATTTTAAAAATTAAAAGCAATGAGCAGAATAAACATTTAACTACCATGTCACTTAATACTCAGTTCCTAGCACAAAACCTGTTTCTCCATATGCATTTGCTGAGGCATGTTGCATTATCAGGTGGGATAGGTAACTCCATGTTAAGCAAGTGGTCTTAGACAGGAAACCTTGAGTGAGCTGGTGCTTTCTGATCCACTCACTATGCTTAACCAATTGTCCCAAATCTACATTGCCAGCAGTCTGCTTACTGAGAGAACACCAAGCTTCTGCTTTATTTACATTTATGCTATGTGGCCTGTAAGATGAATTTGTATGGCCATTGGTAGGTACAAATTTGTTTCATGTTTAAACAGGTGATTCAAGTTCCTTCCAACTCAGTAGCTAATTCTGTTGTTAAATTACCATGCTGTACTTCTAAAAACATCATCTTCCTCAAGGCTGACAAGTACAAGTACAAAACCATTCTTCAAAAAAAATAATTTGGAAGCCATTGTGGTTATTCCCAATACATTGTCTTGGCTGTTTATTTTACATCAAAGGAGAAAATAATGCTATTGTTGTGGACAAAATATCATGTCTTAAATGTCATTGATGTTAAATACCAAAGACACAGAAAACCTTAAAACAGTAGTGACAAACTTATAGGATCAACATAATTGAAAATGTAATATTTTTGGAATGTGCCTGTTCATGTGAGTTCAGAATAGATATAATGGTCTGTAAATATTACTTTTTGTGTGTAATATTTGAAACATGAAGTTGTGATCTTTATGTATGTCTGGAATTTTTAAACGTCTCTTTTAGCCTTTTGAAATTGACTAACAAGGGCCACAAATGCCTTCTTGCTGTCCTCCTGACCTTGGGCTGACCAATGACTGCTTTGATCAATAAAGTGTGCTGAAGAGTCCCTATGCCATCCCAGCTCCCAGCATAGAGGTCAGGGGGCCTGAAGCTTCTGTCTGGTCCTCTTGGACGCTCTGTGATCATATAAGAAGTTTGACAGTGGTGAGACTATCCTATGGTAGGTAGACTCAAGGTAACCACAAAGAGAGAGAGAGGGAGAAAGAAAGACGACCAAGTCACCCTTCATTCTTTCCAGCTGCCGAGCCACTTGGCTCATCCCAGACAATGTGAGCAGAGGTGAGATAAGCGGTCTCCACTGTGTTATTCTCTGTCCAAACTCTGATCCACAGAATGGTGAGATTACCAAATTGCTGCTTTAAGCCACTGATGCTTGGGGTAGTTGTCTTGCATCATGTCTTTTTTTCTAAGATTTATTTTATTTATTTGAAAGGCAGAGTTACAGTAAGACATGGAGAGATGGAGAGAGCAAGAGGGGAGAGATCTTCCATCTGTTGATTTACTCCCCAAATGGCTGCAATAGCCAGGGTGGGCCAGGCCAAAGCCAGGAGCTTCTTCCAGGCCTCCCACGTGGGTGCAGGGGCCCAAGGACTTGGGCCATCTTCTACTGCTTTCCCAGGCCATAGCAGAGAGCTGGATCGGAAGAGGAGCAGCTGGGACTATAACCAGTGCCCATATGGGAGGCCAGCACTGCACGCCATAGCTTTAACCTGCTGAGCCACAGCACAGGCCCCAGAGCATCATATTTCTTGTATAGATAGTTCCAGACTATGCCTTATAACTTTCTTTCTTTTTTTTTTTTAAGATTTATTTATTTATTATTTGAAAGGCAGAGTTACAGAGAGTCAGAGTCAGAGAGAGAGAGAGAGAGAGAGAGAGGTCTTCCATCTGCTGGTTCACTGCCCAAATGGCCATAATGGCCAGAGCAGGGCCTATCCAAAGCCAGGAGCCAGAAGCTTCTTCCGGGTCCCCCACAAGGGTTCAGGGGCCCAAGGTCTTGGGCCCTCTTCCACTGCTCTCCCAGGCCATAGCAGAGAGCTGAATTGGAAGTGGAGCAGCCAGGACTCGAACTGGCACCCATATGGGATGCTGGAACCGTAGGCAGTGGCTTTACCCACTACGCCACAGCGCAGCCTGCTTTATAACTTTCTAGATGCTCTGTGTGACACCTCATAAGACCTCCAGGCTACAGAATCGGAATTTTTTTTTTTTTTTGGTGATGATGCTTCTCAGGCTAGTAGGAGAGATCTTCAGAGAGTTCTTGGAAAGTGTATATTGTGAAAAACCTATGCATGGATTTAAAACAATTTTGAATCAAAATAAATTTATCCTTTAATTGCATTTTCCACAAACTTTTTGAAGTTCCCAAGTGTGTATTGATTAGTTTTTTGTTGCTTAATAATCATCTGTTTAAACCATTGGATCCATTTACTTGAAGCAAATGTTGTTAAAATACTGTTTTATGAACTTTTTTTCCTCTTGGCAATGGTTCATTAAATTGTTTAAAATAAAGAGGGGCTGGCGCTGTGATGTAGCAGATAAAGCTGCTATCTGCAGTGCCGGCATCCCATATGGGCCCTGGTTCAAGTCCCAGCAGCTCCACTTTCGATCCAGCTCTCTGCTGCGGCCTGGGAAAGCAGTAGAAGATGGCCCAAGTCCTTGGGTCCCTGCAACCGCATGGGAGACCCGGAAGAAGCTCCTGGCTCCTGGCTTTGGATCGGCACAGCTCCGGCCACTGCGGCCAGTTGGGGAGTGAACCAACAGATGAAAGACCTCTCTGACTCTCCTTCTCCCTGTGTGTAACTCTGACTTTCAAATAAATAAATAAATCTTTTAAAAAAATAAAGAATCTGTGTGTCTCTGCTTGTGGAGATTTGCTTTAATTACTGTTATGAAAAGGTAGGCGTCTTGTTAGCACCAGTAGTTGAGCCAGTGTCTCTAGAAGCAGAATGTTAAAACTACTGCCATTGGCTTCCAAGAAGTACAAAATGTGTTTTGATAACTATGATTAGTAACTGGACTCGCTGCCTATTTTGTGTGGCTACCACAAATTATATAATGTGCTTTGCAATTGTTTGGCACATATTAAATTCTCCATAAATGCTATTTCTCACCATCTTTCCTTTCTTTTCTTTTCCTTTTGTGCTATTAAACATTCAGACATTTAAAAACCAAATTCCGGTTACAATGACGGTCTGTTGCACACATATATTTTAATCATTTGCAATGTGATCTTACAAAAAGCAAGTGTTTTTGTGGCTATCTGTTAAGGGGAAATTAATGCTATGGGGTATTATAGGTAAGGGATTTGCAAGGTACCTCCAGCAGTTTGCATTTAGAGGGCTTTAAGTAGAAGCTTCAGTGGAAGTCAATTCATTTTCCTTTTAAAGATGTATTTAGCACATGGAATTGAATTGTTTTTAAAAATTCACTCTCTACATCCCCAGAATTATGTCAAACATATGGTAACACTTGTTTAATGTGCCAACAAACTAGAGTGTTTGTCTTTAGTATAAACAAATTACAAACACAAGAACATGTGAAAAAATTCTCTTTAGAGGAAGTCGATGGCTCTTTATGTGTTCAAGGGTCCCTTTTATGAAATTAATTTCTTATGCCTTTACAAAACAAATGGGTGAAGAAATTTCACTGAAAGAAAAGTATTGTAGTTTAATTTGAACATAGATTGAGTGCTACAAAAATGTCAAATCATTTCATTAGAAAGATGTAATTTCTCTGTAGCCTTGATTTCTAACTGTCTTTATTTGCAATCACAAAATGGCTGCATGCTTAGGCATAACCTTTAATAATGGGCAACCTCTGTCCAAGAGGAAGTTCAAGATTGGCACACTGGCTAAACCAAAAACCAGGGATACAACAGTACTTCAAACAGTTTGTGGGAAACAGGATAAAAATATAAGTTTATTTTAGTACAAAAAAAAAATTTGAAATCCACATATAGGAGGGACACTTGAGAAGCTCATGAAAAAAGTATGTGTTGTGGAAAAACTATGCATAGATTTCAAAACCTTTTTACACCAAAGTGCTCTTGCCTGTTGACTCCACTTTCCATGAAATTTCAAAGTACTCTTGTGCCTATTAGCTGACTACAAACATTTTTGCACAGTGTTTGACTGCTACAGATCACTCCAAAATTCATACTCAAAAAAGACTGGGGGACTTTTAGGAAGAATAAAAAGGGTAGAGTGGGCGTTTCTTTGAGGTCCCTCAAATTTTGATTATACATGGGAGAATAACAAAGCCAAGGCCCTCAGGTACCATTGCTGCAGACAATGGGTCAGATTTTTAGAAGAGAAGCCAGTCTGTCACTCTCTGTCAGGAAATTTCTGGGGGCCTTTCTTTTCATTGCTGAGATAAAAACTATTGGCTCAAGGTCTTCCCTTTGAAATAATTTGACTAGGAGAGGGCCGATTTCCTTGTGTCTTTCTATCATAATTGCTCTCATTCTGAGGAGAGCACTTGGATGGTGCTATTTATATGAGTTTTCTGGAGTAAAACCTTATACAGAGCTGCAGAGCACTCTAGAAAGCACTCCAGGAGCTGTGGTTCACAGCAGGGGCAGCTGATCTCCATCATTTTCTGTTTCTCATGTTAAAGACCCCGTTAGAAAATTCACCAGCTCTTGCCAAGCTCTTTAAATAGTCTCTCAGCCACCGCAGGAGCTGAGCGCCTGCTTCAGTGCCTTGACGAGGGCTCAGGCAGCGGCACGGGTGGCTTCAGCCTTGCACTGAAGGCTTTTATGTGGTTTTTTTTTTTTTGGCTGATGGGCTGTTTCAACTGCCTCTTCCTCATGGGTAGCATCTCGGATGTGACTGTGATGAACACATCTTCAGGCATTTCAGAAAAATATTTAGTGACAATTCCTTATGATGTAAATAAAACATTGTTTTCTTTTCCCAGCTTGGAAAATGTTCCACTTCAGAAAACTACAAAAGGACTTGGAAGAATGAGATTGTGTCTCCTTTTAATGAATAAGGAGCCAACAAAATACCATCACCCTTGCTGTGTTCAAATCCCTAAAAGTTTTTGAATGAGATGATAAAGGGAAAAAGGAAGTTTGCTTGCATCTGCCATTAACTTGGCCATCACTGAGCACATAGCCAGGGAATGCAGGAGACAGGAGCTTTATCCTGGTCTCCCACATGGGTGGTAGGGACCCAAGTACTCAGGGCATCTTCCAATGCTTTCCCCAGGCCATTAGCAGGGAGCTGGGTCAGAGGGAAGCAGCCAGGACACGAACTGCCATCCTTAAGGGATGCTGGCATGACAAGCAGGAGCTTTACTCGCTGTGCCACAGTGCTGGCTCTGCGAGTGCCTTTTACAGCCACTCTTGAGTGGGCATACCATGCACCTGCCACATAATTTTTGCCTTCCATGTGATGAATCAATCCATCTCTAAACCAAGCTTGAGACTCTTCCATTTGGTCATACAAGACTCCCTCTCCATCTGCTCATACAATCATAGGTATGAGCTCAGAGCAGGATGCGGGTGAAACTCTGCTGAAAGGCAGGGAGCCTGGATTGCCTGCTATTCAGCATGCTGTACTCTCTGGCCTGGCTGATGCTCAGGCTTGGATGAACCATGTCCACTGATGGGTTGCTGATGGACTCTCAGGACTTCGCTCTCTCGTAGGTGTAATAGAATGCAGCTCATGTTGTGCAGTTCTGAATACACGATCATTTTGGTGTTCCGGGCCCAAACATTCCAGCTCTCCACCGTGGATCAGCAGCACTCTACGAGCTGTTTTTCAAAAGCTGTATACTTCTCTCTTGCCTCAGAACCCCTCACTGAGATCCTCCCATTGGGACTTGTCATAAACTTGATCATCTGTTTATTTTCCATCATGGATCTCTTCATCACCATGGTAGCTGCCATTTCATACGGGCCGAGTGGAAGAACACTGTGTCATAGAGCAGCTGAAGAACCCTTTCTTGCCCTGATCCCATTCAAATCTGACAGCACTATTGTCACCTGTTTACAGACGACACCAGGACTCCTAAGTGTGGACTCTGGTGCTTCTGGAATCCTAGGACGCTAAATGCTACACTCTCTTCTTTTTAGTAGAAGAAATTAGATACAGCAACTGCAGGGAGACCACAGCATCTCCCCAACCACTGGACATCCATGGCTACTTTACTGATGTAGCAGGCCCCTAAATCTTCACAGGATTTACGTTCATCCTCTGGAGCGTATGTGTCTTGGCAAGGCCTCCTGTGTATTAGTCATCTCTTGTTCCTCCTGCTCTATCAGAATGAGGTCATTGAGGTAATGAATACATACGCCATTCTACAAGATGTCCAAATGGTCCTCATGACTTCAGTCTGATGGGAGAGTCCACATAGTCTTGCAGCGAAACCATATATCCTTGTCCTTTCCACTTCAATGTGACACATTTCTGACCCACTTTCCTGAATGGGAAACATGAGTTCGCCAATCAAATGCAAAGCCATATTAATCTCCTTGAGAAAAGACGCACTGTGGTTGGCACAGCAGCTGCAGTCGGAGCTGTTAGTGGGCCTTACAGTCGTCTGTGGTCGTTTCTCATGGTCCGCTCAGCTTTTGAAGGAGTCAGATCGGCAACTTAAACGGAGAAGTGGAAGGGTTCATCTTGAATCTCTTAGCTCTTAGAGCTTCCATCTCCTCTGCTGGAAGGAGCTGGGTGAGGCGTCTCAGAGGCTTCCACTTGGCCTTCCCCGCATGATGGTTTTACTCCACAGCCCAGGGACCCAGGGGAGCCAGGACTCCAACTGCTGAGTGAGTCAATCCCAGTGATAGATTCAGAGACAAGAGAAGTAAGTCAGACTTTGGCCAGGACTCCACTTACTAAGTATGCCCACGTGTGCTGATTTTTTTTAATTAATTAATTAATTAATTTGACAGATAGAGGTATAGACAGAGAGAGAGAGACAGAGAGAAAGGTCTTCCTTCCGTTGGTTCACTCCCCAAACGGCCGCTATGCCGATCCGAAGCCAGGAGCCAGGTGCTTCCTCCTGGTCTCCCATGTGGGTGCAGGGCCCAAGCACTTGGGCCATCCTCCACTGCCCTCCCGGGCCACAGCAGAGAGCTGGCCTGGAAGAGGGGCAACCGGGACAGAATCCGGCGCCCCGAACGGGGCTAGAACCCGGGGTGCTGGTGCCGCAAGCGGAGGATTAGCTAAGTGAGCCACGGCGCT
The DNA here is from genome assembly GCF_051225735.1 of Oryctolagus cuniculus. Lineage (NCBI taxonomy): Eukaryota > Metazoa > Chordata > Mammalia > Lagomorpha > Leporidae > Oryctolagus > Oryctolagus cuniculus. The sequence goes on along the minus strand of NC_142874.1, from coordinate 49,004,914 downwards.
GGCCCCCGAGTGTGCTGATTCTAACAGGTAGACCCTGATGATGTTTTAGGTCTCTGGAGATCAGTGTCAACCCGTGTCCACCAGGCCTCACAAAGTCTGGATATTTGCCTTTCTACAATGTACGGCCTCTTGAGTATACAGTTGTAGGTTGCTTTGGGGAAGAACTGGGGAAATATGCAGTATATGCGTCTATGGTATTATAAGGTCCTTTATTCTGGGAACCCAGACACTGCATTTTTCAATGGGTTCTGAACCTGAAAATGGGCTCAAGCATAGGAACTGATTAAAGGTTTATGAATTTCTATTTGGATAATGTTCCTAACTTCTTAATTCTCCATTCTTGCCTTAGTCATACTACACTTGTTAAGCAGAGCCCTTTAAGAGCTCCTTAGATTACCCCAAGAGATACACACAATTACCTAAACTCAAAAGCCCTTGACTTCCCCTAAGACCTGGTTAGTGACTAAGTACCACCATGTGGCCACCACACTGTGAAATAACCAGCTCTGTGTCCACCTCCCAAATCATCAGCCCTGACCTTCAGAAGGGAGCCAGGCATGGAAAGCCAAGACTCTGTGGCAAGAAATATCCTACATGGAGGATCTCTGTGAGACCTCAGTGGAAAGAAAGGGTTATCAAAGAAGGAGACACTCTTCTCTGAAGGGAAGAGAGAACATCCACTTTGCCTATGGCTGTGTCCAAATACCGATGAAGTCTATGGTCACAGAAAGCTTCTATAGCCTTGGCAGCCCATGGCAAAAGCCTCGGGTGATCACTGACATCGTAAATAAGAGTGTTAATTGTTAAAGGAACAACAGAAGTCACTGTGCACTTACTCCCCATATAGGATCTCTGTCCCTGATGAGTTGTACTATGAGAATCGACTACAAATTTTGTTCCCAAACTGTACTCTATTTGTTGTGTGTGTGCATGGGTGCAAACTGTTGAAGTCTATGCTTAGCATGGAGTTGGTCCTCTGTATATAAAGTCAAACTAAAAATGAACCATAATGAAGAAAAAGATGGGAAAGGGAGAGGGAGGTGGGATGGGAGTTAGGGGTGGGTAGGAGGGAAAGAACCACTATATTCCTAAAGTTGTATCTATGAAAAAATGCATTCATTAAATTAAGAAAGAGAGAGAGAGAAAGAGTGAGAGCGAGCGAGCCAGGATAGAGTCTCCTAATGATGCTGGGGTCTTTCTTACCAGCGCCTTCCTGGTTGTGACATCCTAGGGGTTGTCATAAAAAGCTTAGCCACTTCCCCACTGACCTGGCAGCATTTCAGGCACTATATTGGAAGGAAGTGCAAACTAACTAGTGGTTTGAATTTCTCTTTGCCCTTGAACTCATGCTAGGGTTTAGCCTCCAGTAAGCCCAATCACAGTGTTTAGAGGTGGAGAATTGGGAAGTGATTGGAACAGATTCGCTCGTCAGGGTGAGAGCCCTGTGATTGAATCTTGGTGTCTTTATAAGAAGCAACAGAGATACACACAGTAAGACACTCACACTGCCTGTCTCTTCCCGTGTGATACTCTGCACCACCTCGGGGCTCTGCCAACAAGAACATCATAGCAAAGGCCAAACCACCGGGACCTGCCCAACCTCGGACTGTGAACCTCCAGAACTTGAGCCAAAATAAACCTCTTTTCCTTATCAAGGGGCTTGCCTCATGTGTCCTGTTACAGTGATGAAAAGCTGACAAATACACCCTCTCAAGAGGAGAGACCAAATGGAGAGCTGAGATGCCAGGCAGCAGTGAGTATCAACTGCTAGCCATGTGAGTAAAGCCACCTCCAGATGGCCCCAGTCCCCAGCTGTCCAGGCACCTGCAGACACTAAGTCTTCTCAGATGGGGCCCCAGACGTCATGAAGCAGAGAAAAAACCATTCCCATTGTTCTCTACCTAAATCCTTGATCCATAAAGTCCACAAGCAAAATAAAAATGACTATCTTAGACCAGTAAGTTTTTGGCAAGCTTATTTTACAGTAATATTAGAACAAAGGTAAAACTGACAAATATCAAATGGTCCTTTATCAGCAACAACTAACCAGAAAATATAATGTAAAATAAGATACTTAGAATAGCAATTTAAACTATCAAGAAACTAGGAATCTGACTCACATGCAGAAAGAATTTATAGGAAAAATGTAGAACCTTATTAAAGAACATAAAAACTAGATTAAAATGAATCTGATTTTAAAAGCAAAAACAATCCAACAAAAATCATTGACTTTGGCATGTGAAATTTAGGATTTCTGTTCAAGGAAGTAAATGTGACAACATTAGCATAGAATAGACAAGAAGAAATTATTTGTGAAGTCTAAAGCTGACAAAGGTTTACAGCAAATTTCTGTAAAGCAGTGGTAAAAAGATAAGAAATATGATAAAATATAAACAAAGGAGCTATGCTGGCAAGAATATGAAGTCTGGGACAGGTCATTATCCTAAGGACTCACAGTGCCTGAGCTCAAGTCCTGGCTTCAACCCTGACTCCAGCTTTCTGTTGATGGGCACCCCGAGAGGCAGCAGGTGATGGCTTAAGTAGTCAGGTTCCAGCCACCATGCGGGAGGCCTGGATTGAGTTCTGGGACTCCTGGCTTTGGCCTGGCCTAACCCCAGCCATTTATGGGCATTCAAAGAATGAACCAGTGGATGGGACATCTCTATCTGCCAGTCTCTCTCTCTCTCTCTCTTTTTAAAATTTGACAGGTAGAGTTATAGACAGAGAGAGAGAGAGAGAGAGAGAGAGAGAGAGAGATATGTCTTCCTTCCGTTGGTTCACTCCCCAAATGGCTGCTACGGATGGTGCTGCGCCAATCCAAAGCCAGGAGCCAGGTGCTTCTTCCTGATCTCCCATGCGGGTGCAGGGGCCCAAGCACTTGGGCCATCCTCCACTGCACTCCCGGGCCACAGCAGAGAGCTGGACTGGAAGAGGAGCAGCCGGGACTAGAACCAGCGCCCATATAGGATGCCTGCGCCGCAGGTGGAGGATCAACCAAGTGAGCCACAGCGCCAGCCCCAGTCTCTCTCTCTTTTTAAAAAAAGCTTTTTTAATTTAAGAAAAAAGAACATGAAGGCTGAATGAATAACAACTTTATGAAGAAAAACTAACTCTGTAATAATTTAGGGAAAAACAAATTAAAATAAAAGTGAGACAGTACTTTATGCCAAAATATGAAAAATTAAGATCGTATAAAATATTAATGGTAATATGAGAGGATGGGGCCTCTCATCCACTGATGAGGTAGTTTAAGAGTGAGAGCCACACTGGCAACAGGTATTTTTGGAAAATTTTGTATGCGTATTTCCTATAATCCAATGGTCTCACTCTGGGGCATAATTCTCTCTCTCTCAAATGAATCCCCAGGGATGCAAGGAGATGAATCAATCAGAGTTTGATAAGCAAATAAGAATCATACTATTTATTTCTAAGGTGGTGTTTAAAGCCAGGAACAGAATACCAGGTACTGCAAGGACACAAGAGATCCAAGGAAACACTGGCGTAACTCGGAGAGTAGTAACGGAGTAACGGCCACTGCCTTTGAAACTGGGGGAACAAAAGGCAAAGCCTGGTGTGATGACATGTAGGGGCTTTGAGCAGGGATCCTTTGGGTTGATGCCCAGACCTCTGAGGGGCAGGTGCCACAAGGCTGGTGGTGCATGGAGCCCTGTAGGAGTACACAGCTGGCACCCAGACTACTGAGGGGACGCCACCACCTTTGAGAAGGTGTGGCACTGCTGGAAGTCAAGCCCTGGTTGAAGCCCCAGAGGCCTGCTGCTGCTGGAACAATGCCAGTAGAAGCTGTTAACAAGAGGAGAGTCCCTTTCACCCACCTTGTGCCTCAGTGTCTGCGATCACTGCTTTCTATTGGAAGAAAGTAGCTAGAAGCAGTTGGCAAAGGAGTCTGGGAAATGGAATTTTCATAACACAACTTTCAGAAGGGTTGGCTGGGGCCTGAGAGGCAATCAATGTAAGGTTTACATCCCAGTATTGCTGGCGGTAGGAGGAGACTGTGGTCAAACTAGGTGTCCATTGCTAGGAGAACAATATATAAGCTTTTGTTGATGCACAGTTAAGGAATACTGTGCCCCGTGAGAAACAATTAAATGTTGGTAAACAACATGGATAAACCTCAAAAAACACTGAGAGAACAAATTGAGACAAGGCATAAGATTTGGTTTCCAACTGGGATAGTGGATTCCTCTATTTCTTTTTGCCCCTCTACCAAGTTTCTTCTCACGGATTTAACGTGCGGTACATACGCATTAACGATTGTTTGGTCTCTCTGGAGATTTGATCCCTCTCTCATATGTAAGGCCTCTCTTTACCCTTGCCTTTCCTTCTCTGAAGTCTGCTCTGCCCCAAATTTTATACTTAGTTAACTACTCCCACTTTCTTTTGATTCTTGTTAGCATGGTATATCTTTATTCAACAATTTGCTTTGTTTTTAAATAGTACATTTTTATGTAATATAGTATGATGTTTTGTACATTCATGAAGTATAGAATAACTAAGAATATTTTCTTAAACTATCAGAATTTATAGTAGGTCTTTGATGAATTGTTATACTAGTGATGAATAATGAAACGATATTTTTGATTTTTTTAAACTCATGTAAGAGATTCCATTCATTTCCCTTTAATCTGCAGGTGTCTTTGTACTTAAAAATGGGTCTCTTTCAGATAACATAGAGTAAGGTCTTATTTTTTGATCTACCCTGGCAATCTCTGTCTTTTAATTGTTGCATTGCATTTAGACCACCACTGTTCAAGGTAATTATTGATGTGTTTGTTGTTGTTTCCACTTATTACCTTGCTCTTCCGATTTTTGTTTTCCATTTTTATCTACCTTTTGTAGTTTTTTTTTTTTTTTTTTTTTTTTTTGACAGGCAGAGTGGACAGTGAGAGAGAGAGAGACAGAGAGAAAGGTCTTCCTTTTGCCGTTGGTTCACCCTCCAATGGCCACTGCGGCCAGCGCGCTGAGGCCGGCGCACCGCGCTGATCCGATGGCAGGAGCCAGGAGCCAGGTGCTTTTTCCTGGTCTCCCATGGGGTGCAGGGCCCAAGCACCTGAGCCATCCTCCCCTGCACTCCCTGGCCACAGCAGAGGGCTGGCCTGGAAGAGGGGCAACCGGGACAGAATCCGGCGCCCCGACCGGGACTAGAACCCGGTGTGCCGGCGCCGCTAGGCGGAGGATTAGCCTAGTGAGCCGCGGCGCCGGCCCACCTTTTGTAGTTTTAGCTGAGCGTTTTATAGCTCCCTTTTCCTCCCCCTTATCATTATCAGTTGTACTTCTTTTTGCACTAATTTTAATCATTGTCTTAGAGTTCATAATCTACATTTGCAATGAATCCAAATCCACTTTCAAGTAATACAATAGCTCTTCATGCATAGTGTGAACGCCTTACAACAAAATAATACTAACCCTTCCTACCTTCCTTGTATCACTGCTGTCACCCATTCCATTTATATATAATCAAATGCATTGCTGCCATTATTATTTTGAACACACTGTGACCTTTATACCAATTAAGAATGAGAATTTTGCTTTCAGTATTTCTTCTCAAATGATCTCCTTTCTTTATATAGATCTGAGTTTCTGACCTTTATCATTTTTCTTCCAAGTGACTTCACATTTCATGCAAGGCAAGCGCAATGGAAACAAATTCTCTCAACCTTTGCCTGAGAGTTTTTCTTTTTTCCTTCACTCTTGAATCAGGATAATTCTCCAGGGTACAACCTTCCAGGTTGATGGCTTTTACTCTCTCAACATTTCTTGATCTTTTACTCTACTTTCTTGTTCTTCCTGGGATTTCTTATTTTTGCTCTTCTGTAGTATTTTTTCCTCTGCCTTCTTTCAGAATATTTTCTTTACCATTGTCTTTCTATAGTTTGAAAGTGATATGCCCGGGTGTCATTTTCTGGCATTTGCCCTGTCTGGTGTTCTTGAGCTTCCTGGATCTGCGGTTTGGCGTCTGACAGAACACTGGGGGAAATACTCCGTGTTGCTGTTTCAAATATTTCTTCCGTTCCCTTTTGTCTTTCCTCTCCTGACATTCCCATTGTATGTATTATACCTATGTAGCTGTCTCAGTCCTTCAATGTTCTGGGCTTTTTTCTTTTTTTTTTTTTCCAGTCTTTTCTTTCTTTGCTTTTCAGTTTTGGAGATTTCTACTGAGATATTCTAAGTTCAAAAATTCCTTCCTGGGGCCGGCACTGTGGCTCACTTGGTTAATCCTCTGCCTGCAGCGCCAGTTCTAGTCCTGGCTGCCCCTCTTCCAGTCCAGCTTTCTGCTGTGGCCCAGGAGTGCAGTGGAGGATGGCCCAAGTGCTGGGGCCCCTGCACCCGCATGGGAGATCAGGAAGAGGCACCTGGCTCCTGGCTTTGGATTGGCGCAGCACCATCCGTAGCAGCCATTTGGGGAGTGAACCAACGGAAGGAAGACCTTTCTCCCTGTCTCTCTCTCTCACTAACGCTACCTGTCAAATAAAAAAAATAAAAAAAATTCTTTCCCCAGCCATACCCAGTCCAGTAAAAAGCGTATCATAGACATTCTTCATATCTGTTGCATGTTTCCTGTTTTAGCTTTCACTCTTTCTTAGAATTCCCATCTCTCTACTTGCATTGCCCATCTGCTCCTGCCTACTGTCTACTTTGCCCAATAGACCCCTCAACATAGTAAAAAAGTTGTTTTAAGTTCCTGGTCCAGGGTCAGCATTTGGCACAGACTGCATCCCATGTCAGAGTGCCTGCACTTAAGTCTTGCTCCCAAGTCCAGCTTCCTGCTAATGTGTACCCGAATAGACAGCATATGATGGCTCAAGTGTTTGGATCCCTGTCACTCATGTGAGAGACCCAGATTGAATTTCAGGCTCCTGGCTTCAGCCTGACCTAGCACAGGCTGTTGTCGGTATTTTGAGGAGTGAACCAGCAGATGAGAGATCTCCCCAGGCCCTACTCCTCTGTGTGTGTGTGTGTGTGTGTGTGTGTGTGTCTGTCTGTCTCTCTGCCTTTAAAATGAATAATAATTTCAGGGGCCAGCATTCTGGCATACTGGATAAAGCTGCTGACTGTGATGCCCATGTGAGCACCAGTTCGCATCCTGGCTGCTCCACTTCTCATCCAGCTCCTGCTAATGACAAAACATTTGGGCTCCTGCCACCCACGTGGGAGACCTGGATGAAGCTCCTGGCTCCTGGTTTCGGTCTGGCCCAGCCCCAGCCATGGCAGTCATCTGGAGAGTGAACCTACATATGGAGGATCTCTGTCTTTCCTTCTCTCTCCATAAGTCCTACTTTCAAATAAATAAATAAATAAATAAATATTAAAATAAAATGAATAAGCTGGCACAGCGGCTCACTAGGCTAATCCTCTGCCTTGCAGCGCTGGCACACGGGCTTCTAGTCCCGGTCGGGGCGCCGGATTCTGTCCCGGTTGCCCCTCTTCCAGGCCAGCTCTCTGCTGTGGCCAGGGAGTGCAGTGGAGGATGGCCCAAGTGCTTGGGCCCTGCACCCCATGGGAGACCAGGAGAAACACCTGGCTCCTGCCATCGGATCAGTGTGGTGCGCCGGCCGTGGCGGCCATTGGAGGGTGAACCAACGGCAAAGGAAGACCTTTCTCTCTGTCTCTCTCTCTCACTATCCACTCTGCCTGTCAAAAAAAAATAAAATAAAATGAATAGTAATTCCAACACCCTGTCATGTTTGAGCTTGGTTTGGGTGCATGCTCCATCTCTTCAAGCCCCTTCGTGTCGCCCCTTCGGGTGTCTCAGAACATTAGTGCTGCGACGGTGAGGTGTGGGGAGGGGAGGTGTTCTCTGGGTCTAGGTCAGGTTGCAGTCTTTTGGAGCCTGTGTCTCCAGACTGAACTTCACACGTGCTTTCCAGATCGTCTCCCTCTCTCCCACTGGATGGGACAGGAGGGCTGGGGGCCGGAGCTTGCTGTTTGCCTTCTCCTGGACTAGGTCGGCTCTGACAAATGCCAGCAGCCTGGGATCTGGCTAAATCACTTCTCCCGGAGGCAAGGACAGCGCACTCCAGCAGGTCTCAAAATGGCTCCTTTTCCTTTCCCTCTCTGCTGGGAGTCTTGGGGAATTTTTCAGTGACAGAGCTGCTGCAGGTAAAATTCCCAAGTTGAGGCAGGGGGACCTTGGCGTTTTTGTCTCAGACTTCCTCTGCATTGCGCTTCCGGCAATTCATCAACGCCAGCTCCATTTCCCTGCTTGGGCACAAACGTCCCTAGAGGATTCTGCTCTGGTGCATCGTGATTTTCCGTGTTCATCTATTGGTCTCTCCAGTTCCGGGGGAGGTGGGGGCAGCAGTTAGCCCTGTAATCAAGAAGAGCTGTTGGTTTCTTCAGTCTGTTTATCCTTGCACTGGCTGGTAGATGGAGCGTTGACTTGGAAGCTTTTTACATGAGACAGGAAATTGTAAGTCTCAGAGTGGAGCATTATTTATGACTATTTGGAGTGATGCACAAAACAAGACTACATACAGCTCAAGGATTTTCAGAGGGAGATATTATGGAAGAAGGGGTGGCTATATATAGCACAGGCCCTGGGTTCACACAACAGAGAAGCCCTGTTGGTGCCCTATGTTAGGGAGAGAAATGGAAGTGGGAATTTAAAAGAAAACCGAGCAAATAAATAAAATAAGAGAAAGAGGACATTGTGCTATCAACTAAAGTGTATAACTCAAATCTTTCTTTTTTTTTTAATTTATTTTGTTTATTTGAAAGACAGAGTTACTGAGAGAAGTAGAGACAGAGAGAGAGGTCTTCCATCCACTGGTTCACTCCCCAGATGGCCACAACGGCCAGAGCTGTGCTGATCCAAAGCCAGGAGTCAGGAGTCAGGAGCTTCTTCTGGGTCTCCCATGCAGGTGCAGGGGCCCAAGGACCCAGCTCATCTTCCACTGCTTTCCTAGGCCACAGCAGAAAGCTGGATCGGAAGAGAGGCAGCTGGGACTAGAACTGGGAGCCCATACAGTTTGAAGGCACCTCAGGCCAGAAGATTAACCCACAGCGCCGGCCCCAGGAATTTAATTTTTCAAAATTTTATTTATTTATTTGAAAAAGCATAGAGACAGAGAAATACAGACACAGACAGACAGAGAGATCTCCCACCCACTGGTTCACTCCCCAGATGCACCAACAGCTTGGGCTAGGCCAGGTCTAAGTCAGGAGCTGGGAACTGAGTTGGGTCCTGACATGAGTGGCAGGAACCCAAGTACTCGGCTCATCCCCAGCTGCCACCGAGGGAGCACATTAGCAGGAAGCTGGAATCAGAAGCGAAGCCAGGACTTGAGCCCAGGTACTCCCATGTAGTCTGCAGGTGTCCCGAGCCAGGTCTTAACTGCCACACCAAATGCCTGCCCCTGAAGTCAACTTCTGTTGCTCATTTTTATTGAAGACAATTTTTTTCTAATTTTGATCTTTATTTACTATTTTAAGAAGTATTTGAAATTCGTAATTATGAAGTATTTGAAGGTCATGTAGAACTTGATCTTTCCCTTTCTTATTTCTGTGATTCAAGACATCACTCTTCATCTGTCTATTTCTCTTTCCTGTTGCCTAAAATCTGGGGTGGTCTTGTCTGACTTATTTTTGCATAGAGCACATAGACGATAGGAAATGGTATTGTATGACTTTCACAGCTGGACCTGAGAAGATCTACAATTCTCACCTCCATTGCTTCTTTGGAGCCCAATTGGTGCACAGCAGGAAGCCCAAGCCACGTGGAGATGCTCCCAAAGGCGACCTGCGGCCCCCAGCTGGTGGCCTCTGGTGATCTCCCAGTGCCCACCGTCTCCAACCACTGGCCGCAGGAAAGGCATTTTGGATGTCCAGGCATGAAGAAGCCTCTAGATTTCTGCAGCCCGTTTAGCACCTGGTGGAACAGAACTACCCAGCTGATGCAAACCAACTCAGAGACTCATGGAAGATGGCTGTGATTATTTCTAATGTACCACTTTTGATGGGATTTGTTCAATAGTAATCTGTGACTGAAATATTTCTGTTGCTTTGAAACAGAGAACCCGGATACCGATGAACTATTTTGCTATATTGTCTCTTCATTTTTAAAGTGGCATGTAAAATTTTATCTTAAACATATTTCTTTCATTCAGTTGATTTACCTCCTTCTCGTACTTTATTCATGTATTTGTTTGTAATTCCTTTTCCCTTAAGAAACTGAAAAAAGTAGGAGCTGGTGCTGTGACCTAGAAGGTAAAGCCACTGCCTGCAGTGCCGGCATCCCTTATGGACACCGGTTCGAGTCCCAGCTACTCCACTTCCAATCCAGCTCCCTGCTAATGCTCACAGGAAAGCAGTGGAAGATGGCCCAAGTCCTTGGGCCCCTGCACCCCATGTGGGAGACCTGGAAGAAGCTCCTGGCTCCTGGCTTTGGATCGGTGCAGCTCCAGCCATTGTGGTCATTGGGGAGTGAACCAATGGATGGAAGATGTCTCTCTTTTTCTATGTCTCTCCTTCTCTCTGTGTAGCTCTGACTTTTGAGAGGCAGAGTTACAGGGAGGCAGAGGCAGAGGTAGAGATAGAAAGAGAGGTCTTCCATCCACTCATTCACTCCCCAAATCGCTGCAACAGCCGGAGCTGCTCTGATCTGAAGCCAGCAGCTTCTTCTGGGTTTCCCACTTGGGTACAGAGGCTTTTACTGCTACATCTACTGCTTCTACTGCCCTTCCACTGCTTTCCCAGGCCATAGCAGGGAGCTGGATCGGAAGTGGAGCAGCTGGGACTTGAAACGGCACCCATATGAGATGTGGGCTCTGCAGGTGGCAGCCCTACCTGCTATGCCAAGCACCGGCCCCATAAATAAATCATTTAAAAAAAGTTATTATGTCTCTGTCCTAGGAAAATTTTCCTTTCCCTGTAAGGAAAATCAGTATTACCAATCTGCTGCATTTCCTTCCAATTTTCTGTATGTATTTTTATTTGAATGCTTTTATCCAACGTAACCCATTTTATAACTCAGGTGTGCTAAATACCTTGAAGAGCTTATTCACTGTAGAAAATGCCCTGTTGAGGAAGTGAGTGGGTAGCGGAAACAGGGCCCCACTAGCCCGGAAGTAGGGGTGCCTTGCTGTTACAAAGATGCCACAAGCTTGTCAGGGCCATCTCCACCTAGTGTTGGAGCCTTTGTCAGCCTTGGCTGTGTTACGAATGGCACGCTCCCTTTTGCTCAACTTTAGTTTTGAATTAATTTATTTATTTGAGAGAGAGGGCAGGCTCCCATCCGCTGGTCCACTCCTCAGATGTCTGAAACGGCTGGGCCCTGACTGAGCCAAAGATGGGAGCCAGGAACTCCCACGGGGGTGACAGGGACTCAGCTCCCGAGTCGTCACGTGCCGCCCCCAGGGTCTGCATGGGCAGCAAGTTGGGGGGCGGCAAGCAGAGCCAGGAATTGGACAGGTACCCCAGTGTGAGACCCAGACATCTTCACCAGCGCTGAATCTCTAGGCTCCATGCTGTCCCTATTTCTGCTGAACTTTAAAACACAACTTTGCCCCCCATGTTACTAAAAACCAAGAAATCCTTTAAGGCAGGAAACCACTAGACTTGGGAGCAACTGAATATGAGAAATATAGGAGAGTGAAGAGCAAGAGTGACTCTGAGGTTTTAAGATTGGTGCTACATGTATCATTGAAAGGGAGGAGGAGGGAGGAAGTATATTTTATAAGGTTATCCTAAAATTTATACTCGCCCAGGATCTCAAAACGTGATCTTGTTTAGAAATAGGGTCTCAAGGTGAGATCATACTGGTCTTGAAGTGGCTTTGAAATCCATTGATAGATGTGCTTTAAAAAATTTATTTACTGATGTGTAAGTGAGAGAGCGAGGGGGAGAGAGGGAGAGGGAGAGGGAGAGGGAGAGGGAGAGGGAGAATGTACTGATTCACTCCCCAAATGCCTGCAACAGACTGAAACCAGGAGCTGGGAACTCAACCCAGGTCTCCCATGGGGGTGACAGGGACCCAACAACTGCTGCTATCCCATCTGCCTCCTAGAGTGTACACTGGCCAGAAACTGGAGTTGAGAACAGAGTGGGACTTGAACCCATGCCTTCTACCAAGGGATGCAGGTGTCCCAGGCAGTGTCTTCACTACTGCACCAAATGCCTGCCCTGACAGACGTCCTTCTATGAAGAGGAACAGACACACAGAGACACAGGGAAGGCCATGTGAACATGGAGGCGGAGGCTGGAGAGGTGCACCTGCAAGCAGAGAATGTTAAGGACTGCCAGCTACCGCGGGGCTTAGGAACGAGAGATGAGCAAACTCTCAGAACCTCTGCAAGCAGCCGATGCTGCCAGCACCTGGATTTAGGACTTCTGGCCTCCAGAACAGTCAGAGAATAATTTTTTTGTGGTTTTAAAAGCCACTAAGTTTGTGACAACTGCCATTGAAGACTAATACTGGTATGCATTGCTAGTAGTTTTATTAAGAGCTTATTCTGTTAGGGAAGCTTGCTTGGAAATTATCAACATTTGATTTGTCCATGTATCAAGGAATAATCAAACCAAGGTATTTATCATTTGTTTTCTAGTGAGAACACCGGAAAGCCTCTCTTCTGGCTGTTTGGAATTACGCAGTACAATATTGTTAGCTCCAGTCACCCGACTGGGTGATTGAGCACCAGGACTTAGTCCACCTATTGACTAATTTTGAACCCATGCAACAACCTACAGCCAATAAGTCACAGAGCTAGAAAACAAACGCAATGTTGTCAGACCCTAAACTCTGCATGTCTAATTCAGTGCTTCTAAAACTCGAATCTCTATGCAAATTACCTAAGGATCTTGCTAAAAAGTATATCACGGTTTGGTAGGTCTTGGGTTGGGCCCAAGAGTCAGCTCTTCTAACAAGTTCCCAGGTAATGCCCACGCTGTTGCTCAGACGCCTCTGTGAGTGGTGAGGAGCTAAGTGTCCTGCCTTCCTTGGCATGGGCTAGCTGGAAATGTGACTCCTTCTGGAGTAATTATTCTGAGTTCTAGCCATATCCTTGCAGAGTCATAATGAAAGTGGTTGAAAGTATGGGACAGGACAATTTTGGGGAAATGAGAGTTGGAGGCATGGTTTTTGGAATCATCAGCAAAAAGGAAACGGTTGAAAACCTTGGAATGGATAAGCTTACTGATATGTTCTATTTAAAAATTTTCAAATCCCATTACTTTTTGATGGGGCTGATTAAAAAAGAAATCAAACCTGGGTATTCTTTACTTGATGATTTAAAGTGCTTTCTATTCATAATGTATATTCTCAAGGCAACATTTTAAAATGTCTTCACAGGATTGGTTTATGTCCCACAAATGAATATCAACTCGCAGTGAATTCAGTGAACTGACCCACATGCCTGATCAATTAAATTCTTACAACTCAATGTTACAGGGGCTGCTTTAAGAGCACTTCCTTTAGGACAGACTTTTTGTTTAACAGAGCAACTATAGACACCAGAAAAAGATTAAAGGTGTAAGGCCGCCGCAAAACACACTAAACACGGGAGTAAGGGAAGGAGTTTGTTGGGGGAAATGTGACAGACTGGAGGGAAAGGGCGAGGAAGGAAAAAGAGGAGAGTGTAAGAGAGAGATCAAGAGACAGAGAGAGAGACAAAGAGAGAGAGAGAGATCAGGAGATGGAGAGAAAGAGAGCCACGTGTTCAGGAACAGGTCTTTTAGGTCCTTTTAAAACTTTGGGGGCTGGGCGGGGAAGTAGGAGCATCGAATCCCATTAGGATGGGTGGAGCTGACACTGGTGGTTGGGCCATGTGGTCACCTGGCTTCCAGCAATGGCAGCAGGTGCTAGAGCCTAGGATGGTGTTGGGACCGCGCGATTTTACTGACAAAAGGTCTTCATAATTTCTATGGCCAAGAATGAATCTGAGCTCAAAATCTTCCAGATTTCTAGGATGTCCATAGGGGCAGCAGCAATAACACAGCCAGACAAGAAAAGGAATGGAGATAGGTCTGCAAATTTGCAAATTAACAACAACAACAAAACCCCTTTTCCTGAGGACTTAGAATTCTGGAGTTGTTCTATCTTTGTGTCAGTAATGAAATTCACATTAGAGTTAAATCTATAAAGGATTTCTTTACTTCATTTAAAATATTTTAAGAGCTGGTTTGCAACATCTGCCTAAGTAAACAGAACTTACTTGAAGAGTAAAGAAGCAAAACCATGTGTCTGAAAAATTACATTCAAGCATTTGATTGATTAACTAAATCAAACCCAGATGGGCTTGTGGCCCTAGAGAATCCCTGTAATCTTTTTGCATGCCTTTTGACAAAGGCCACACCTTTAAGGTAGAGTATTCAAGGCCAAAGAATTCCCATTGTTAAACAGATGATGAACAAAATAATAGACGACTTCCATGACATTGATTCAGGACTCCTAGAGATCTTTTCTCTGAGTACTGGGCCTTACTGACTCACTTAAGGAAAATATTGATGCCATGCAATGGGGCAAATTTTTCATTTGTGAGAGTTCATGCAAGATCAAACATTTGAAACCTTTTCAGACTCCAGAATCCATCAATCCACTATTATGATTTGATAGACTTGTTTACAATCCCTAAAAATATGTATTAATAGCCCAATATATTTGCACAGAATATGAGAGTACTCAAAAAGTTCATGAAAAATGGAATTAAAGGATAAGCTAGGTGCAAAAATTATTAACACCCATACACTAAAAGGGTCTTCAAAAAGTTCTTGAAAAATATCTGTTGTGGGAAAAAAATCATACACGGCTCAGATCATTGCTTTACACCAAAACTAGCTTATCTTTTTGTTCCATTTTCCAGAATTTTTCAAAATACTATTTCATATACAAGTAGATTTTGTGTAATAAATCAGGTAGGAAAATGAATTTGAGGAACCAAGAGGAGAATGAGTTCTTCATAACATATTCCCAAGGGAATCCTTTGAGCTGACTTGGTGGTTTAATTGATAATGGCTAATTACATTGGGCTAACAGTGGGGCTTATTTATCATCTTCTAGGTGTGCTATCTTGTAATTATTCAATGACAAAACAAGCTATATAGGGAGTTATGATCTATTGAGTAGATAGATTTGAATACTTAAGCCTGGGGAATCCATCCACATATGTACAGTGGGGCAAGTTGCCCAGATTGAAATGAAGATATCCAGAGAAGCATCTGCTAAATCACAAAATTGGTATTCTTTCTCTAAAGGAAAGACGACGTATTATTCTCATTTTTTTTCTTTAACTGAAGATTACTTCTGTACTCTAAAAACTCCAGTGAAGGAAAAAAGATCATGTAACAAATCAAGAGTTTTTCTAAGGGATGAATTATCTAAAAATCAGAATGATTTACGGAGTATCCCAAACTCAAAAGACAGTCTACAGTAAAATGTCTTCTTGTCGTAACGACCATGCTAAGTGCAGTCACTTGATAAATACTTTTTGATGATTGTTAGAAAATCCACTAAACCTTTAAAACTGAGTAAGCACAAAGCATTCTGCAATAAGACATTTTCTTGGCTTTCTTTGATAATTCCATGAAAAATCAAATTAGTTTCCACTTTGGCTAAATACTTCACCATTTGTGGTTGGAAGATGCCAAACATCATTTCAGTTAGAAATCAAAAGATAAATTGGCCTTCTGTGAATACACATTTTATATACAGTATGGTCTTTCTTCAATCTTTCAAGTTGACATGCTAACTAAGGGGAAGAAGATGGTCATGTCCCTAGGGATTGGTATTCAGAGCAAGCGAGAGTCTCTTCAAAATGTGTCTTCACTCCCACTCGCTCCTGCCCATTCACTCCTCCTCCCAGCTATGCTGAGTTGCCTCTGCACATTGTGCATACTGTATCGAACAGGAACCATATGCTGCGTCTGTTTCCCTCATCAGAATATAAGTTCAGGATAAGAACTTGGAGTGGCTGCAGGCAAATGCAGCCATAACAGGAGACCACATACACAACAGTGGCAATATCATATAGGCCTAGACGTGTATAGCAGGATACACCACCTGGGTTTCTGTAAGTACATTCTGTGATGGGTGCACAATAACACAATTACCTAGCAAGGCATTTCTCAGAACACATCCCTGTTAAGTGATGCATCACTGTGCATGGGTCAAATCCCTCATCAAGAAAGGACTCATTTCCTCGGCTCCTTCACCATCCAGTGCTACATTTAAGTCAGGATCATCATTTTCTTGAGACAGCTTCCAGTCACTGACTGAGCAAAGCATGATGGCTGAGCTCATAAACTTCTGAGGTGGCTCTTAGCTTATGACCACCAATAGAAGACATACAAGGGCCTGGCCACTTTCACTTGGTTCAGGACGCCTCTAACAGGTAATCTCCACTCCAGAGGTCCCATTGGACAGGCAGAGATTTATCACATCCGCACTGTGGTCAGATGCTTACCCTGCCAAACCCTGTGGCAATCCCTTTTCTTTCACGAATGTTCTTCCTCCAACTTTTCCATGCCCGAGGAGAATCCCACCTGTGAATATTGGAGCCAGAAGTTAGTCTAGAAAGCTGGGGTACAGGAGTTGGTTCATTCTTTCCTGGCTTGTAATTAGGAGCCAATTCCTAGTGGTAGTTGATATACAGACAGCTCCTGGACCAAGCTAAAGCTCCACATGGCAAAACTATCACAGGGAGTGAGCTGGAATGTGCTGATGGAAGAAATGTACTGGCCAATGAGATAATTCAGACGTTTGAAATGTGTAGGGGGATAAGAAGATTGAACCAAGGTTGTCCTGACTGCGTGGGGACACCTGAGCTCCTGACACATGAGCAGAGGACACCTGGCCAGATTCCTCTACAAACTGTGACTCCCCAGGCTATTCTGAATCTTATGAGTGTGCATAAGTGGTTTGCTCTCCTCATTAACAGTCAGCAATGACAGTGTTGGCTGAGTACAGTAGACCCCCTTTGTTCATGCATGATACATTCCAAGACTCTGGTGGATGCCTGAAACCACAAGTGGGACCAAACCCTTCCATTTAATAAACTTTCTATCCTAACTATGCATTTACCACACACTGGCCATAACTTTTGCTGTTTGAGTGCAAGAACAAAACCAGCAACAATTTATTTTTCCTTCTTCACAATTCCATGAGTAGAAGACTCATTCTTACTGTAGATCTTAGCAACCTCAGCATAATATTTTTCTTCCTGTCCCTAGTAAGTGGAGAATTTTCACCCAAAGGAAACACTTAATGGCTTCTTTTTGGCAAATATGATTTGCCAATATCACTACTTGTATGCTTTGGGTCGTTATTGGGTAAAACAAGGGCTACTTGAACACAAACATTGAGACCCGCCCATAATCAATTGAAGAGTTGAGAGGGATACTAAGTGGCTAACAAGTGGGTAACATATACAGGATGGATGTACTCAACCATGGGATGACTCACATCCCAGGTGTGATGGCAGGAGACTTCTTCATGCTACTCTGAACGGCATGCAATTCAAAACCTATGAATTGTTTGTTGATGGAATTTTCCATTTAATATCTTTGAATCACAGTTGACTATGGGCAAGTAACACTACAGAAAGGCAGGACACATCACTGTATTAGGACAATCTGTAAAGGAACAGTAGGAGTGCCAGCTCACAGGCAATACTCTGGCCCTACTTCTCCTTAATGTTACCCTATCATTATAATTATATCACTCTCTTTGGTTAAAATAATAACTTTTTGTTTCACACATTATGACTGAAGGTATTATGTTCTATAGAGCCAAATAATGTAGTTTGATTAAAATGATCTTTCATAAATCATTTTTTGTAGTTACTACTTATCTTTTTTATTACCATCACCACCCCCACACACATGCATACATACACCACCATGGTAAGCAGGCATTTTATTGCTTATCTTAGTCTTTCCCCCAAGAGACCTACAACCACTTATGTTGAAGGAAATTGAATAGTCACACATATGTCTTGTTGGACATAGGGTCCAAGTTGATATCAATATCCAGAGATCCAAGCGTCATCATGTATACCTTAGGTCAAAGAGAGGACAGAAGGGACTTATGTTAGGTAATAAATGGAGTTCTGGCCAAATTCTGGCTTACAGTGCATCCCCAAGATTCTTAAACCCACCAGGTGGTCATTTCTCTGTGGACAATTTCTCTGGTCCTCAAATATATAATTGGGATTGACATACTTGGTAGTTGGAGTGTCCCTCACATTGGATGCCTGGCTTCATTCTCCTTTCAACAAATGGAAGTTCCAAGAACTGGTGGCCTGAGCGCATCGGAGTCCAACAGCTCTACTTTCTAACATGAAACTCATAGCCCATTCTTTAGTTCTGCTCATCTTCCCTACCTTCTGTAATATCAAATACGTTCAAGTCTTTTTGAGTCTTTTGAAGCTTTGGCCTGCTTTGATTCCAGTACCTATTTTGCAGGTGTTTTAGATTATACTTAAGTGAGTAACTATTCTTTGATTTACCTATGTCTTTTAAAATTTAACTCTTTTATTTGCAATAAATAAGATTCCAAGATATCCTCTTGGAATCTGTTTTTGCTAGCATTTATTCTCAACTTTCTGTAACTTTAAAATCCACTTTTCACTTTATATAGAGCAATTATTTCTATTATATTTAATTATTTCCATTATACTATCATGTGTTAGTCCACTGGTTTTATTCTTTTTCTTTTTCTCTTTGACAGATAGAGTATGCAGTGAGAGAGAGAGAGACAGAGAGAAATGTCTTTCTTCCATTCGTTCACACCTAAATGGCCACTATGGCCAGAGCTACACTGATCTGAAGCCAGGAGCCAGGTGCTTCTTCCTGGTCTCCTACGCAGGTGCAGGGGCCCAAGCACCTGGGCTATCTTCCACTGCCCTCCAGGGCCACAGCAGAGAGCTGGCCTGGAAGAGGAGCAACCAGGACTAGAATTGGCGCCCATATGGGATGCCAGCACAGCAGGCGGAGGATTAACCAAGTGAGACACAGCACCGGCCCCCTGGTTTATTCTTAAAACTCATACTACTCAGAAGGCAGACATATTTGTAATTAAGAAATAATATGGGCCCAGGTTTGTGCAGTGGCTAAAGCTGTAACCTGTGATACTGTCATCCTATATTGATGTTGGTTCATGTCCTGGCTGCTCTGCTCCCAATACAGCTCCCTGCTAAAGTGCCTGGGAAAGCAGCAGAAGATGGCCCAATACATGGGCCCCTACCACATATGGGAGACCTGGTAGAAGCCCGTGGCCCTGGCTTCAACCTGGGCCAGACCTTGCTGTTGTGGTCATTTGGGGAGAGAACCAGCAGATTAAAGATCTCTTTCTCTCTTTCTGTCTGTAACTCTGTCTTTCAAATAAATAAAACAATCTTAAAAGAATAATATAATATTGTGTGTGTTCTATGTGCATATTCATATTATGTATTTGATTTTTTAACTGATAAAAATAAAATTGGAGATATGTGACTTGAATAAAAAGGTCTTTGTGACATTAGAATTAGACCTTGAAAGGTGAATAATGAATAGCTGAAATTTATTGAGAGCTGACTGTGTGCCAACACTACCATATGTGCTTTATCTTCACTATGAAAGAGGAAGTATTAACAGCTCCATTTGCTAAATGAGGAGACTGAGATAGTATTTAACACGCTCAGGACAACATGGCTAATAAATGACAGAGATGACCTGTCTCTAAAGGGACCTTACTTACCATGCTATGTTGCTTTCCAGGGAGGAGCCTCGATGTCCCAAGTCTTGAGATGCTCCATTGCATCCTGCCATAATCACTCATCACATTGTGTCATGGGATGGGGCTTAGTTGTACACTAGACTTCCTCCTCTAACCGACTTATGAGCGTGTGTATGTACTTGTCTATGTCTCCATCTGTTTTTAGTTTATTTCAGTGCAACACTTACCATGGAGTCAGAAAAATGCATGATAAAGGAATATTGGAAGAGGAGTAATTTGAAGCAAAATAGGTGGGGATGGGAAAAAAAGGGACTTCTTAACTTTATTTTAGTACTTATGGGAAAGGGAACAGGAGAATTTTACTTTGAACTCATGGAGAAATGTATTCTTAACTTATGGTATTCTTAACTGGCACCTTTAAAAAAATCATCAAAGTCTGGCTGAGTGTCAAGAGTCTTGCTATAACTAGCATGAACTATGAGCAAAAAGGGCAGCTCTATATTTAAGAACGGCGTGGCTGCTGGGATGGGTAAGGCAGGAGGAAATGGAAGGAAGTGAAGTTTGCAGCCCTGTAAATTACAGCTCTGACTGGCCCACAGTGCCTCGCCAGTCTCAGCCAGAGGACAAGTCAGCGGCAAGTGGTTACTCACCCTTGTGAAGTTAGGTTGCATCTTTGGTTTGATAAAGAAGCTCACGTTTTGATTTGTATTTCATTATGAACACTTATGCCAATAGGCCATGTGCTCCAAAGACAGCTGTCGGCATAGTCCCTGTCATGGGAATGCAGCGGCCCAACTCTAAAATTGGAGGGCCAGGGCCAGGGAACAAACAAAAAGCACAATGTAAGATCAAGAGTTCCTGAGAAGAGAAAATCCAGAATTAAACACTGAGCCACAAGACATTCTGTCTTTACTCGTGTCATTCAAAATTATTTATCTGTCAATACGATGTTTATGATTGATATTAAGAAATCTCTTCTGACACTTAGAACATTGAGCCCACACAAGGCATCAGATTTCCCACCTATTTATCTCTAAAGATTTATTTTATTTTATTTTATTTTATTTATTTGAAAGGCAGAGTGACAGAGAGACAGAGAGAGATCTTCCATTTGCTGGTTCATTCCCCAAATGACCACAATCACCAGGGTTGAGCCATCTTGAGGCCAGGAGCCTGGGACTCCTTCCAGGTCTCCCACATGGGTTGCAGGAGCCAAGTACTTAGGCCATTTTCTGCTGTTCTTTCAGGTACATTAGCATGGAGCTGGATCCGAAGCAAAGCAGTAGGAACTAGAACCAGGGCTCTGATATGGGATGCCAATGTTGCAGGCAGTGGCACCCTACCCTGGGAACTTTCAAAAGAAGAGTTAGTTATTTCTTGGGTAATGAAGAAATGCATGAATTTTTATAAGGTGTGTATTCCCAATGGAAGAAAGCAGAGTAACTGACCTTTTCAAGGTTGTTGGTAAAAGATGCACAGTGGATTAACTTTGTGTGGTTTTATATATACATATTTATATATATATATATATTTATACACACACAGAGTCATATGTATGTGTGTGTGTGTGTGTGATCACTTCAGGAAATTTGATAAAGTTTTGTTATGTCTCCTTGGAGGAGAACTTGGAAGGCCATTTGTAGACTTTGCCAACAACTGCTTTGAAGTGATGGTTTCAACTGTACATCAGTGGGAATTTCTTGCATATTTGTAGGTAATCTGTTTACTTGCAGAGGAGAAGGCTTTTATGGGTAGTATCTACACACTGCTGAGAAACAGGCTGAACCCATGCCTGCTTACTGTCCTCCCCCAAATCTGAATCAAAGTGGGAGCCATAAAGCCAGTGATGCTGCCTTATGCTTTTGGCTCACTCACGCCCCTTTCTGAGCAGTTAAAAGAGCTGGGAAGAGGCATCCTCCCCCTCCCAGCACAGCCATCAGCTGGCCCCTCGCAGTCACACAGAGTTCTCCGCAGCAGCAGTGAAGCAAAGCGCCCCAGGTCTCCTTCGTGATGCTCAGGACCTAGCTTGCAGTTCAGAGTAATGGAAAAAAAAATACTGACGCATTTTTTAAAACCTATCTTCATTTAGAGTTTCTTTCAAAAAAATTTACAAAGTCGTAATCTATTTGCTGTTATATCTCCTTCCTTAACTCACGTATGGTTTACTCTTAGAACGGTCAGTAACGTCTCTTTAGTTACTTGGTCTGTCTGTGACAAGCATCCATTGTTTTGCTTCTTCCTCATCCTGCGCCACACGTTTTCCTTCCCACACCTCGTCCCTGGAAAGACATCTGTCGTGCACCTGCACTGATACACATCAGGTGTTCTCAACTTCTGTTTGATTTGCCAGCTCAGAAAGTACCTTTTTTTTTTTTTTTTTTTTTTTTGCTTCCTCATTCAAGCGGAAACACGCACTTATGTACTTGAGTTTCGATTTCTTGCAGTCTGTGGCTTACTGGAACAACATATGGGCTTGCTCAGTGTCTTCATTATGCCAACAAAACACCCACAACCTCAATGATATTTGCAAGCCCTTGTATCGGATCCTGATGTCTATTTACATTGACATCCAGACACTTTAGTCTCACTACTGGCACAGAAACGACATTTTTGTGCCTAATTATTACTGTGATCATGTAATGAAATCTCTCTCCAGACAAAACCCTTACTGCCAGTCACAGCTCAAATATTTTGTTTATGAAAGATTTTTCTGATGATTCTCTTTGGCTTCTACAAAGCCATCTACTTACTGTTGTGTGATTATAGGAGATCTTAAAGAACGTGGGGCCTCACTTTTTAAAGTTAGGCATCCCAGTCATCAGAAGGTGTGATTTATTATTCATGGGACTTGCATGTTCTTGGCCCCGCTATTAGTGGCTTATTGTGGGGATATATGTATTACTTATCCTATGGTGTGAAATAAAAGAAGCTCTAGAATGATCTAAAAATATTTATTTGCCTTTCACATTAGATGGGGCTTAGGATAGGGGTATAAGGAGATAAGCATATGGGACTATAGTAGAGTGAAACTCATAATAACACAGCCCAGAACAATGCAAATTTTATTATAATCTAATTAGCTCTTATCTTCCATCTACTCCCATTCTCAAATTCAAGTTCTGGGAAGTTGGCTGGGACTGTGGAGGTGAGTGTGAAGGTCAGGGGGGAACAAGTAGGCAGTCTCAACTGGAAGCAGGGGTAGACTATAGGGGCGCACATATTCCACTGGTCTAGGCTTTCAGGTTGGATTGAGAGAACATCTTTCAGCAGGGCAAGAAATTCCTGGAGTTGCCTTCGCTGTCCTGAAATCCCAGGTCACTAGGAAACCCAGAGTCACCCCCATTAGACCTTTTGGACTACCCCCAGCTAGGCTTTCGGCTTTGACTGGCTCTGAAGAGATGGCTTCCAACTTGGCAGTCAAGGCCCCTGTGTCATAGCCATTACCATCTCTTCAACTTCACTCCTTTGCACTGTTGGATCCTTGACAACCTAATGAAGAAGCTTTCTGGAAGAGGAAAGATGGATCTCAGTGCTTGCAGTCATGGCCAGGGGGAAGCCTAGGCGTTACATTCAGAGGATGGGCTAGGCTGGAGTCACTATACCCTGTGCTGGGCTGAGAGTTCCCATAGCTCCACACTGGGAGTTGGTCATGGTTCCATGCGATTAAATAGAGCAAGAGACTAAATACAATGAGGTACATTCTCTCTCTCTCTCTCTCTCTTACACACACACACACACACACACACACACTGTAGTATTTATACAAAGGAGTTCCCTTCATCTGCAAGAGTTACTTCCAAAACTCCCAGTGAATGGCTGAAATCATGTATTGTAATAAAAACTATCTATACTATATTTTTGCATATACATACACATACAAATTTAGTGCCTTTTCCATCTTAACTAAATGCTCATGCACTGTTACTGTTATCTATTGCAGTGTGA
Source organism: Oryctolagus cuniculus (assembly GCF_051225735.1). Classification (NCBI taxonomy): domain Eukaryota; kingdom Metazoa; phylum Chordata; class Mammalia; order Lagomorpha; family Leporidae; genus Oryctolagus; species Oryctolagus cuniculus. Next base: position 48,981,306 of record NC_142874.1, on the reverse strand, counting down.
AGTGTGACAGCTAAAGGAAAGCACATTAAAGTTTTCTTTGGCACATTCAGTTCAAACCAGCAATACCATTACTCTTTGGCTTGGAGGTCATTATTAGGTAATTTCTGAGTTACTTGAAAACAAGCACCTTCATTCTGCAACAGTTGATCTGATAACCAAGATGGCTGCTAAGTAATGACTGAATGAGTAGTGCATACAGCAGAGAAACACTGGCCAAAAGCATAACTCACACCTGGGCAGGACATTCAGCCCAGCGTGAGATTGCACCACACTGCTCGGAGCCACATGCGATTTAAAATGCATGAATTGTTTATTTCTGGAATTTTCCTTTTAATACATTTGGACTGCAGTTGACTGCTGGGAACTCAAACCACAGAAAGCAAGGTTGTGGCTGCAGAGGGACTGATGTATACATGAAGACACTTCAAAAATTCATAGAAACCCCAAATTAAAAGATAAGATTATTTCAGTTCAAAAGAGTTTTGAAATCCATGCCTAATTTTCTCATAATATGCATTTTCCCCGAAATTTTTGAAGACCCCTTGTACTACTTCTGGCTACATAAATCTTAGGAAGGTTATCATCAAATTCCCAAATTAAGTGAAGATTGAAATAAACAAAAGGTCAGTGAATCCTTTCTTTCAGAGAGCAGAGCAGGGCAGTCAAATGCTCAAGTCTCTACAAGGGATCTATGCGGACAGCAGAAAAACACTTTCCATCAGCTAAGCCTTCAGGGTTTTCCTGAGTCATATGTGACTTTGTCATTAGAAGAGGTCAGTCTAAGTTAACATAATGGAACGTCCATGACCTGTTGACCTTATTTCAATATTACAGAACCAACCTTTAGCCAGAAAATGGTGACTCCTTTCCCTATGATTCATATTTTTACCTAGAAGCTTCTGGCTTCCTGGAATTCTTTAAAATTCCTATTCTTCCAGTGGTAGCTATTAAATACCACAATCCTGGATAACACATATACCCTGCAGAGGAAGGAATTAATGCTTTTAGTATTAAAATGAAACTGTCTTTCAGTGGCCTTTATTCCAAATAGCAAGGCTCCAGGTTAATTCTAAATTGCAAAAAAATGTAATGATGCTAATAAAAATTTTATTTGGCATGGTTTTATTTTATAAATTTTTATTTTTTTGTAGTTATAGCTGTTATAGCAACCATTCATAGAGTATTTATTAAATACTTAAGATGCATTAGCACTATTCTAGGAGCTCCCATTGGTTATCACTTAACAAGGCACTCTACAGCTATGTCTAACTTTCAGAACAAGACTGAAAAGCTGGAACTATTATTCCCATTTCAAGGAAGGACAAAACTGACAGTCAGAGAACACATATAACTTGACATGATCAGACAGCTAATAGAAGGCAAAGTTAGGGCTTTCTGGTTGAATAGCACATTCCTAGACTACAACAAATCTTCTTTAAAGATTTCTTTTTTCCTGTTAATCTATTAAAATTATTTGTTGTCACTGTACAATCATTCTCACTGCTGACAGTAGTTGTTCTGTTGGTCAATATTTAATCTCTTTCTATTTATTTTACAAGCACAGACACTCTCTGATATTCCAGCACCAACACCTTACTGCAAGAAAGTTTCAGGGAAAACCAACTCAAGCTTTGGTGAAAGAACATGGAATGGAGAAGAGGGAAGAGTTCATCAAAGGAGTCTGGGAAACTAAGAAGTTATAGAATAAGACTTTGTAGTAAATAATCATCAGTACCTTTGAAACAAGTTTCCAGAATTCAGACTAGTCCTATTGTCAAGTGCTATTCCAGAAACATATTTTGAAGTCAAGAAGAATTAATTTTAACATGCCATTTAATATTCTCCATGGGTTTGCTCTATTTAGTACAATAATAAAGACTTGATGGTAACTAGATTAATATGCACAGCTCCTTATAATTCACTTGTATGCCAGAAAGGTGGCATTTTTGCTTTGTTGGCTTTCAAATATTAGAAAACCGGAGCACTGTAAATATCTAAAAATAGATTAGATTTTGTTGTTGTTGAGGCAGGAAAAATACTTGGTTAACCATAATGTCACACTTGGTCCATTTTCTGTTGCTATGAGAGAATATGAGAGTCTGAGTAATTTATAAAATAAAAAAGCGGATAAGCACCTGGCTCCTGCCATCGGATCAGCGCGGTACGCCGGCCGCAGCTCGCTGGCCGCAGCAGCCATTGGAGGGTGAACCAACGGCAAAGGAAGACCTTTCTCTCTGTCTCTCTCTCTCACTGTCCACTCTGCCTGTCAAAAAAAAAAAAATGCTTATTTGGGCTCATAGTTCTGGAAGTCCAAGGATGTGATGCTGGCATCTGCTTGACTTCTGGTGAGGGCCGTATGGCTGTTCAACTCATGGCAAAAAGAGAGAAGGAAGAAAGTGAATGTGAAATAGAGAAAAAGGGCCAAACTTCTCATTATAGCTAACCCATTCCCATAAGAAATGCATTAATCCACTCAAGAGGGCTCCATCCCCATGATCCAGGCACTTTGCTCTGGGCCCCACCTTCCAACATGGCTACATTGAGGAACCAAGACTCACTCCAGTTTTAATGGGGCAAACCATCTTCCAGCTGTTTCTGATGATAACTGTAGGAATGTGTCATGGATATGACTGTCATTTGACATGTGTGCTAAAGTAGAAAAAGGCTTTTAATTTCTTCCTTGGGCTTTGTTTTAGTTATAAGACTTGAGTCTGACTCTTGTTGAGCAGTAGGTGCTCTGAAATAACTTTACTTATTTATTTATAAATCAATGATGGTTGTTAGGTCCAGAATACAGGAGAATATTTTCCCAGGGCACAGGATTATTCAGTTCTCTTCTAGGTCCAAGGTAGATAACTGGGCACTACGTTTCACATGTTCACTTAAAAGGTCCAGTGTAAAATTCATGTTCACAGAAAGCAAAAGTGTGGGAAAGGTTGTCTTGTCATCTGTTATTTATAAGATAATCAAACCTTTGGCTATGTAAGTTCCCACTCTTTCTGGATTTCATCTTCCATTCATGTTGTATTGGGGTTGTTTTTTAATATATATACTGCTGACACAGACATTATACATCCCCCTGTTATCTTAGTTTGTGATTCTGTAGAACTAAGAGTAGAGTCAGTAGCATTCAGGGCCATTTGGCTGGGAATCATGGAAACCTGTGGTTGGTGAGTTCTTTCTAGTCTGACCAAAGCTGTGCTTCATTTATGTCTGAATTTCTAGAATTTATCACGAGATCAAGAATATAGCAGGCACTCACCAATGTTGATAGACAGCAACAATGGTAAGGATGCTGTCTTTCTCTTAGTGAGGTTCCCTCTAACTTCTGCCCACCCAGCAATGCAGGTAAACAGACACTATAGACCTGCAGGATTATCCTGGGAGTCTCCCTTGTTTGTCTTGGACTTACTCAGCTAGTGCCCACACTGTCTTCCAGAGCTTCCATTCAAATTTTCTCTCTCTCCCTCCCTTTTTCTTCAGTTGATTGAAATGTTGAGCGTTTGCTTAGCTACTTGTGCTGAGAGCTAAATCAGACTACTTATCAGGAGAAGGAATTTGACTTCCCCCTTGGGAAGGAGGCGCACTCAGACTTTGGAGCTCTGTCCACAGGGGACTCTCCCTTCATTGTCTGAGAGGTCCTCCTCCCAGGGAGAGGCAGGTGGCACAGTCTTCACCATTGTCTTAGAGGATTAAGTCAGGGAGGACAGAGTGGAAATTGCCTTTTTATTTGAATACTTCTTTTGAGTCATTGCCTCATTGACTCACTGATCAGCACAAAGCCGTATAAAGAGCACACGCCACTTACTCCTAGGGGCCATGCTCTTTTGGCTTTGGCTTGGCCCTTCATCTTCTCCAGGGCTTTGCTGGAATGCTGGCCACTCAGTGGGCCCTCCTGGAATACACTACTTAATGCTCTCCTCTCTCCCAATGATCCCGACTCCTCTCCTTTGCCCCATTTTCTTCACAGGATTTAGCATCCCCCAGTGCATCAGGAATGTAGTTTACTTACTTGTTCCATGAGATGATGTGACTTCTGAGAAGATGATGATTTTTCTTCTTTTGTTTACCACTGTTATTGGCTAGTTTATTAATAATTTTTAATATTGGGGCTGGTGCTGTGGCGCAATGGGTTAACGCCCTGGCTTGAAGCACCAGTTCGAGATCTGGCTGCTCTACTTCCGATCCAGCTCTCTGTTATGGTCTGGGGAAGCAGTAGAAGATGGCCCAAGTTGTTGGGCCCCAGCACCCATGTGGGAGTCATGGAAGAAGCTCCTGGCTCCTGGCTTCGGATTGGCACAGCTCTGGCCATTGTGGCAACTGGGAAGTGAACCATCAGATGGAAGACTTCTCTCTCTCTCTGCCTCTCCTCTCTCTCTGTGTAACTCTGACTTTTAAATAAAATAAATAGCCAGCGCTGCGATTCACTATGCTAATCCTCCACCTGCGGCGTTGGCACCCCGGGTTCTAGTCCTGGTTGGGGCGCCAGAGTCTGTCCCGGTTGCTCCTCTTCCAGTCCAGCTCTCTGCTGTGGCCAGGGAGTGCAGTGGAGGATGGCCCAGGTGCTTGGGCCCTGCACCTGCATGGGAGATCAGGAGGAAGCACCTGGCTCCTGGCTTCGGATTGACGCAGCGCGCCGGCCGCAACGCACCGGCCGTAGCGGCCACTTGGGGGAGTGAGCCAACAGAAAAAGGAAGACCTTTCTCTCTGTCTCTCTCTCTCTCACTGTCTAACTCTGCCTGTCAAAAAATAAATAAATAAAAAATAAATCTTTAAAAATAATAATTTTTAATATTAATATTTTGAGGGTCCTTGCTGTCTATTCAGATGAATATCGGTTCAAATAAACCAGGCGACATGGTAAGTTTTTAGCACTTATTCAGTGAAAGAAATGCACAGGAAAGTGAGGACTTTATTTAGGGGAGAAAGAAGTCTGGAAGCATACGCTGGGTCCATACCAGGCAGAGAGGAGGCCAGGAGCCTCGTGGAGCAAAGCCACAGGTAGTGTAGCACGGGCAGGAAAGCAGAGGCAGAGAGGCAGGTGCGAGACAGCAAGGAAGGGGCCCAAGTGCTCTAGGCCTTTTATTCACTTCCAAAGCGGAGTGGTTACGTCATCTGATGGGCAGGTGGGCATACAGGTGAGGTCAGGTAGGGGGCAGCGTGAAGGCGTGGCCTCCAGCCCACAAATCTAATCGATTGAATCCTCTCTGCCTGCCTGCAGCATCAACACAGTCCCAGTGACTAGCAGCATGCCTGGGCCAACACTCTGGAAGGCAAATAGAAAGGAGGAGAGAGATAAGAGGAAGGAAGAAAAGGAGAGGAAGTGGAGCCCACAGCAGGAAGCTGACAGCCTCGGAGCACCCAAGGGAGACAGAGTTGCTGTTTTGGCTTCCTCTGAAGGTGCACATCTCTGTTTGAGAGAAACATGGACAGACACATGAGTGAGAACCCAGAGGGGCCTTGGCATGAGTCAAATTAGCAGTCCTTAGAACCAGCCAGGGAAACCGCACACACCCACTTAAAATCTTTGCTTGACATGCACATCTGTGCATTTGCACCCTTTCATATGTCTTCCCGTGGAAAAGTAAGGAATGTGGCATATATTTACAGAAAGAACTTTCTTTGCTAGGACATGATATTAATGAGGTCATTACAGATGTAATCCTCAGATAGGCCAGCAATGTTGTTCCTGTATCCAGAGTGTACCCTGAAGTCCAGTCATTGCCTCAGAAGTGCTCCTGCTTCATTGTTTGGTGCAATAGTGATGGGTATGGGAATGGAGAGGGACTGTGCAAGGCCATTGCTGCTTTTACTAAAGCAGCTCAAAATTCCAGACCCACTGTTGTCGGGTCAAGGGGTCAGAGGACCTTCACCGCCGAGGGCTAGCACATAAGGCCCAATTTTCCTTCCAGATTTAGAAATACAGCTTTCTCTTCAAAACACCTTGCTAAATATAGAAGTTAACAGAATCAATTGGACAATCTTTAACTTATTTCCGCTAAAGATGGAACTCCTGGTTAGCAGATCCTTCTCTTCCAGCGGTGAGTGGCAGATGGTCGAGAACATGAAAAGCAGCCTTGTGGAGCTCTCACTGTCTTTTGCACTGATGGCTAAAGGCTGTCAATCTTGGAGTGCCTGGGGTTGTTCTTATTAATATTAATCCTTTACTTTATAAAGTCTTTTTGGGAATCTACCATTTTTAGGGCCCTAGAACTACCCTTCCAAGCTGGAAAAAATAAAGCAGGAACAGACAATTCCTTTAAAGAACTTGTAGCCAATAGAGACAAAACCAAGTCTGTCCATCTCCTGTTGTCTGGCTATACTTACTGTGTGAGTGAAATCACTAAGAACCCTACAATGATTCTGTTTCTGCCTTCTCAGTCAACATACACCACTATGCTCCTGGTTTTTGGAATGAAAACACAGCAAGTGTGCTCCATTTTATCAGAATATCAACTAGGAGAGCCAATGGTAGGGGAGGTAAGAGTTTTTTTGTTGTTGTTGTTTGTTTATTTTAAGATTTACTTATTTATTTGAGAGGTAGAGAGAGTTACAGACAGAGAGAAAGGTCTTCCATCCACTGGTTCACTACCCAAATGTCTGCTATGGCCAGAGCTGGGCCGATCCAAAGCCAGGAGCCAGGAGCTTCTTCTGGGTATCCCATGTGGGTGCAGGGGCCCAAACATTTGGACCATCTTCTGCTGCTTTCCCAGGCCAGAGAGCTGGTTGGAAGTGGAGCAGTCAGGACTTGAACCGGCACCCATATGGTATGCAGGAGCTGCAGGCAGAGGCTTAACCCACTACGCCACAGCATCAGCCCCATTTGTTTTATTTTTTTTTTGAAAGGTATCAGAACAATAGCAAAAATAGACAAGTAGGAGAACACTAAAGTAAAACTCTTCTGTGCAGCAAAGGAGTCCACAGAGTTAAAAGGCAAATGTAGCCCGGGAGAAAATATTTGCAAATCATATACTCATATCTGCTACAGGGTTAAAACCCAGAATATATGAAGAACTCCTATAACTCAGTAGCAGCAAAATATTAAGTAACCCTATTTAAAATGACCAAGGACTTGATAGACATTTCTCCAAAGAAGACACACAAATGGTCAAAGGGTACAGGAAAAGACATTCAACATTACTAGTCATCACACGAATGCAAATTACAACATCAACGAGATGTCACTTCAATGTATCCTTCTGGGTTGGCTATTTTTTTTAACAAGTATTGGTGAGGCTGGAGAGAAATTGGAACCCTTACACACTGTTGGTGGTGCAAAATGGTTCAGCTACTATGGAAAACAATATGGCACTTCCCCCAGATTAAAAAATAGAACTGCCCTGGGAGTCAGCATGCCCATGAATGAGTATTTATCCAAAAGAATTGTAACCAGGATCTCAAAGACATGCTTACTCAGCCATGCTCCCCAAAGCACTGTTCACAATAGCCAAGAGGTAGAAACCACCTAAGGGGCCAAAGGATGAATGAATCAAGAATACGTGGTCTGTATACACAATGAAATATCATCCGGCCCTCACAAAGAAGGGAGTCTTTCACACACAACAACATGGATGAAGCTGCAAGACGTCATGCTAAGCGGACTAAGCCAGCCACAAGTAAGAGGGACAAATAATATTGCATGATTTCACTTCTGTGAAGTACCTAAAATAGTCAAATTCACAGAAGCAGAGAGTATCTTATTCTACTCTCTGGGTGGGGGGAGGGGAAAAGGGGGATTTGATAATCAATCCGCATAAAGTGTCGACTATGCAAGATGAGGGAATCATGGAGTGGCTGTACATCATTGTGTCTATAGCTAGTAACAGAGCAGGCTCTAAATCTGTTCAGCCTGTAGATTTTGTGTTAAGTGTTCTTGCTACAATAAAAGAAACTTCTCGAGAAGTTACTCCGTGGGAACTAAACTCTGTTGGGGCTAAACAGGTGGAAACCCTGCCTTTGGTGTGGCTTCTGCAGGGATCACAGAGGCGTTGATTCCCCCTAATTTTGGAGCAATCCTTCCTCCAAAAGAGTGCATTCGTGTGTGACATCTGGCAATTTGAGAAACACTGGCTACAGCGATGTCACGAGTTAGGCTAGCCTCTACTCTGGTACACACACACACGCACACACACAGGGGAAGGAGTTCTCCATAAGGAGTCCCCGGCCACCTTGGATTGGCTACTCCTGCCTGCAGAGCCTGTCCAAGGCAGGAGCAGGCAGCTTTCAGCTGACAGCCATCTGGATACGCGTCGGGGAGGTAGGCAGTGACCGCCTTCAGACCTTTCAATTCGGTCCTCACTGGCAGCCCTTTGGACCTTTTCCTGGCCTGTGTTCTGTGCTTCCCAGACGATCAGGGTGTGGAGACAATGATTTCTATCAGCTGTTCTGGAAACTTTTCAGCCCATCACAGCCCCTAACATTTGCCCCTGTAGGTTTCTGCTGTAACTTAATATGGTAGATGCTTTCAGCCATTGTTTTAGTTTTTTGCTGAAATACATAATTTGGTCTTTCAAGTGTACTGAAAGTCTTTTTTTAAAAATTTTTTTAAATCAGTATTAGTGTCTTAGAAGAAGTGAAGAAAGTAATCCTGAATGTGACTGGGAAAAGTAATTCCCAATAGACGTCTTGCCAGAGAGGTCAGATTTGCAGGCTACAGTGTCTGGCTCTTGTAATCTTCGTGTGGATCCACATGTAAATGTATATGTGTGCATGTGAAAATAGACATTTGTATGGATACATAAGCTCCCAACACTTCCTTCTTCAGCCCAAGACACACAGAGCTCAGTGTTTCCCAAGTTCGTGACACTAGTTTAGTTCAACAGAATTCCTATCAATATCAACAGTTAGGGATACAGAGGGCCAGCATTGTGGCACAGTAGTTTAAGTTGCTGCTTTCCCTGCTGGCATTCCACATGGGAATGCCACTTTGAGCCCCAGCTGCTGTGCATCTGGTCCAGCTTCCTGATAATGTGAATGCGAAGGCAGCGGAAGACAGCCCAAGTGCCTGGGCCCCTGCCATCCGTGTGGAAGACCAGAATGGAGTTCCTGGTTTCAGCCTGGCCCAGATCAAGTTGTTGCAGCCATTTGGGGAGTGAGTCAACAGATACTAAATCTCCCCCCACCTCCTTTCTCTTTGTCACTCTATCTTCAAATAAACAAATCTTTTTTAATAAACTGGGGACACAAGAAAACCAAGATGCATTCATTGCTATCACTCAGTCCTTGAAGTTCACGCCCTATCCTCCTTTGTTAGCTACACACCATCTAAGGTTTCACACTTCTGTGTCCTGCTCCTGCGGTTTCTTTCTGCTAAGAATACTTTTCTTGCTCTATGTCCCAGGTGACCCTCTGTTCCTCTAGATCCAGGTTTTCTGCTGTCAGGAAACAGCCTTCCTCCCCTTCCCAGGTGGTTTGCCACACAGCCCTTGTATGGGCTGACAGGTGTGGCACAAGTTCACTGCCATCGCTGTACCTTTGTGAGAGCCCATTGTTCAAACTACACAAGCACAACAGCACTCAGTCCCTTCGCTTCCCCACAACTTTAGTCGTGCTTAGCCAAAGCCACTTACCCTGCTTAAAGGAAAGGAGGGAATCTACCATTATAAGTCCTTCCTCAGTGTAGTCCAGGCTGCCTAAGAGGTGTTCAGTCAAAATACGTACTTAGTACCTCAACGCCACCACCAGTAATAGCTGGGCTACTCCTGAGTGATGGTGCCTTATGCCTGAACTGGCTGAGAAGCTGAAGCTAGCTCAGAGCAGAGGGCCCAATCCATTAGGCTCTGACACTGCAGGGGTAGAAGTGTGTCCCTTACTAGGACGTGAGATTCCTAAGAAAAAAATAATGCACGCTATGTGCCACAGATAGATGAAAGGTAAAGGCTAAAATTTTTACTGTGGTTAAAAAACATATTATGAACTTTGCCACTTAACCATTTCTAACTGGTGCTAAGTGTGCAGTCATTCCTTGGTACTCATGGGGAATTGGTATCAGGACCCCCCCAAGGACACCAAAATCTATAGATGCCCAAGTCCCACATATAATATAATAATATTTACATTTAACCTACATGCATTTTCCTGTATATATCAAATAATCTATAGAGTACATATAACACCTAATATAATGTAAATGTTTGATGAGTAGTTACTATACTGTATTGTTTAGGGAATGATGATAAAAAAAAAAAGCCAAGCAATTTTTTTTTCTGAATATTTCCAATTGCCATTGGTTGCCACAGAGGTGGAAACTCCAAATACAGTGAGGCAGCCATATTCACATGTTGTACAAGCAATTTACAGAACTTTGTTGTCTTACAAAATTGGATCTCCATACTCATCAAACAATAACTCTCCATTCCCTTCCATCTGCTTCCCTCAGTTCCTGGCAATCAGCATTCCACTTTCTGTTTTTATGAATTTATTCTACATATCTCAGTTGGCATTTATTTTTTTGTTACTGGCTTATTCCATTAACCTAAAACCCTCATCCATATGGTAGCATGTGTCAGAACTTGCTTCTTATTTTAAAGCTGAAAAATATTCCATCGTATGTGTGTGGACTGACCACCTTTCGTTATCTATTTGTATTGAACACATGGCTTGCTTTTACCTTGCGACTATTATGAATACTGCTGCTACAAACATGGGTGTGCAAATATCTATTTAAATATTGTTTTCAATTGTTTTGAATATATACTCAGAAGTATAATTGCTGCATCATATGGTAATTCTATTTTTAATTTTATGAGGGACTGTCATACTGTTTTCCATAGTAGCCACTGTATTTCCATACACCATTGTATTTCCATAGTACCACTGTATTTTCACATCAGTGGTATAAGAGTTCCAACTTCTCCATATCCTTCTCAACATAACACTTTCTTGTTTTTTAGAACAGAAGCCACCTTGATGAAGGTGATATCTCATTGTAGCATTGACTTGTGTTTCCCTAATGATCTGCTAATGATCAATGTTGAGCATATTTCCATATGCCTGGCGGCCATTCATACATCTTCTCTGAGACAGGTTGATTTAAACACTTTGCCCATTTTTAAGTTGGCTAATTTTGCTACTGTTGTTGAGTGGGAGGATTTCTTGACATATTGTGGATATTAATCCTTCATTGGATATATGATTTGCAAATATTTTCTCCCATTTCATAGGCAGAATTGTCACTAGATTGCATCAAATATTACATTGGAAGCAATTACAATAGGAGAATCCCATGGTCTAGGATTTAAGGTTTCATAAGCATTACAGCAAATAGATTTTCTGCATGCAAGTAAGTCCTAAAACTATGGTGCACTGAATTCAGGAGGCTAGATGTCAGGATCTGGAAATTTTCAACTTATATAAAGCACGGTGACTTTTTCCCCACAAAGAGCATGATTTTGCTTGATAAAAGAAAAAAATGGTATGCAAAAGATGTAAGATAAAAAGGCAGGTGCATATCCTGAGGCAGGTGGGTATCTCAGATAATGAAGGGAATGCAGAGCCAACCATATAAACTCCGTGTGCAAAAATCAGGATCCCAGCCTGGAAATGAAATCTAAGGCAAGAAGAAGGGACCCTAAGTAATTTACACAAAGCCATGAAGAATGAGGACAAGAGAGCAGCAGCAATACCAGGGATTCCAGATGTTAATTTGCTCATGTAATTCATACCTACCTCGATCACATGGTAAGGCAGGAAATACAGTCCCATTAAGGCTGATAGGACAGTAGGCTTCAGAGTGGCTGCTTTGTGCCTGCAAAGAAAAACATGGCAGAAAAAGTCATAGAAAAACAAAAATATTACACTTTTAAATTGTAGCACACGAAACAAAGCTTTATTTAAAATTCCTGGACCTAAGAGCATAGGGAATTGGAGGCCTTGACTCTGAGTTGCCAGGCATAGCACATGACCCTTGGCAAAGAAGTCTACCCAGAAGACTCTGGCTTCCAGCTGGACACCTCGTCTGGAGCCTCAGGTGACCCTGGCTATGCAACAGGCAAATAGAAAGCTCCGAATATTCTAACCCTGTGGCCACAATTGACGCCTCCCTAAGTCAACTGGCAGGTGCCAGAGCAAATAGAGACATCAGATATTGATTTTGGAAACGTATCCCAGAAACTGACCCGAGCAAAAAGGAACTGCACACTGCGGATATGAATGAGGAAGGCAGCAAGCTGTCGGAGGACTGCTGGCTGCCCAGCCAGCAGCTCAAGTCTGGGAGACCCAAAGCAGGAGGCGTCCAAACTGGGAGAACCAGGCCTGAGTGTCTGCTGGACAATGAGTCCATTGTCAGTGAGCAGATCCCAAGGCACCTGCAGAACCGCAAGCAGACTTCTATTGGTTATGCAGTACTACTACCAAAAAACAAAACAAAACAAAACCAGCTCAAGCATGTATAGAGTACTTGCTACAGACTGGGCTAGTGTGAGAATCAAGAATGCACGGGCCACTAACAGCACTGTGAGGCATTTTTAGAAACACATGTAAATAGCCACCATCACACAGCATACTGTTCTTTCTAACAGGAACGAGATTCTAATTTACGGTTGACTTTCTGATCCAGAGTATGATCAGCAATAAATTGTAGGACAAAACTTGATATACACATTTCTGTCATTTAAAACATAATAATTGCTCCAGGTATCTATGAAATACTCATTACAGGGCCGGCGCTGTGGTGCAGCAGGTTAAAGCCTTGGCTTGCAGTGCTGTCATCCCATATGGGTGCTGGTTCAAGTCCTGGCTACTCCACTTCTGATTCAGCTCTCAGCTATTGTCTGGGAAAGCAGCAGCAGATGGCCCAAGTCCTTGGGCCCCTGCACCTGGGTAGGAGACCTGGAAGAATTTCCTGGCTCCTGGCTTTGGATCAGCTCAGCTCTGGCCATTGCGGCCATTTGGGGAATGAACCAGTGGATGATGGAAGACCTCTCTCTCTCTCTCTCTCTCTCTCTCTCTCTCTCTTTCTTTCTCTCTCTGACTCTACCTGTCTCTGTTACTCTTTCAAATAAATAAAATAATCTTAAAAAATGCATTACATTATGATGATATAAAACCCAACTAAGCCATAAACTATTCCTAAAGCACACACAGAATACAGATCTGGGGGCAGGAGTTGTGACGTAGCAGGTTAAGCTGCCTCCTATGATGCCAGCATCCCATATGGGTGCCGGTTCATGCCCCAGCTGCTTCACTTCCCATCCAGCTCCCAACTAATGGCCTGGGAAAAACAGCAGAAGGTGGCCCAAGTGGTTGGGCCTCTGTACCCACCTGGGAGACTCAGAAGAAGCTTTTGGTCTGGCCCAAGCCTGGCCCCTGTGGCCATCTGAAGAGTTAATTAAAGATGGACTATCTCTCTCTATGTGTTTCTCCTTCCTTTTTTGTAACTCTACTTTTCAAGGTAAAAAATTACTAAAAAAATACAACTCTGGTATTTCAAGAATTGTTTTATTTTTCAAAATGTGCTGCTATAATATAGATAACTCAGCTGCCTGTGTTTATTGAGATCTTACTAAGTGCTACCACACACTGGGAGATTTAGTTGCATTATCTATTTGACCCTCTCAAAAACCTATGAAAATCTGAGGCTTACAACAGCAACATAACTCATCCGCGTACAATTATTTAGTAAGTGACGGAACTGTGATTTAAACCCCAGGTGTCTAATTCCAGAGCTGGCATCCTCAATGTTGAACTATTGCACTTGAAACACAGTAGAGTCAAAGCATTTCACATATCAGTGGGAATTGAGAGCTGGAAGAGATATCAGACACATTTAGCTCAGCCCCTTGATGGTATAGTTTATGATCATAAAATCAAGAGAAGCAGAGTTTCTCCCAAGGGTTTCTTAGTAACAGAGCCAAGGCCAGAATTCAATTAATTTCTAAATCCAAATTCTTTCCTCTTCATCCAGTTGACTCCAGAGAGGTTCTTCTCATTTGGTCAAACCATCTTAAGACATGAGTGATTTCTATCTATGAAAAGAATACTCAAGTTCCCTGAAGAAATACCAAACTCACAACTGGTTGCTTAATCTATTAATCTGTTAACAACAAAACTCAGGTTTCAAACAATGAACACGAGTTTGCTCACAATCTCAGGAGGAATTCGGAAGTGGGCTTGCTGGGTTTTCCTGGCTCACAATGCTTCCTTTAGCCACAGTCAGGCTGTTGGTGGGACCGCAGCCATTTGACTGGGGCCGGAAGATCTACCTCCAAGCTGGTTTCCTCTCGCACCTGTTGGTAGGAGGCGTTTGCCACCTGGGCCTCCCATTGTCTGCTTCAGTGGCCTGGTACCCAGGCGGCAGGAGTTAGGTTCAACTTCTTGAAGGGGAAAGAGAACCAAGTTACCTCCTCCCCCACCTTCCCCTTCTTTTTCTCTCCTTCTCCTCCTCCTCTTCTTTTGGTTCTGTTCTTTTTTTTTTTTTTTTTTTTTTTTTTTTTTTTTTTTTGACAGGCAGAGTGGACAGTGAGAGAGAGAGAGACAGAGAGAAAGGTCTTCCTTTTGCCGTTGGTTCACCCTCCAATGGCTGCCGTGGCTGGCACCCGGCGGCCGGCGCACCACACTGATCCGATGATGGCAGGAACCAGGTACTTCTCCTGGTCTCCCATGGGGTGCAGGGCCCAAGCACTTGGGTCATCCTCCACTGCACTCCCGGGCCACAGCAGAGAGCTGGCCTGGAAGAGGGGCAACTGGGACAGAATCCAGCACCCCGACCGGGACTAGAACCCTGTGTGCTGGCGCCACAAGGCAGAGGATTAGCCTAGTGAGCCGCGGCGCCGGTTCTGTTCTGACAGAACTTGGTTTCCCACCTCCCATGTGTCTCAGAGGTAAATTCCAACTAGTCTGAGCCAACCATGGCAAACACACTCCTTGTAACAGTGATGGTTTATGAATGTGCATGTGACCCAGTCTTGCAAAATATATATCAGAGAAGGTCTATCCAAGGCCTTATGGGAAAGATTTCCTTATTCCTAAAAAGAGGCACAGGAGGCAGGCTTAGTTAGTGGTTAAGAGTTCCTGGCTCCTGGTTTTGGCCCAGTCCAGAATCAGGTTTTACAGGCATTTGGAGAGAGAACCCATGGGTGGGAGATGTCTATCTGTCCGTCTTCCTCTTTTTCAAATAAATAAATAGAAATTTGAAAAGATAAAAGAAGTGCATAGTGGGAGATGGTATCTTCCATCTCAGGACCTCTTCTTGCTTTGATGGTACGTCTGGGGCAACCATCCAGAGAGCCAGGTGAGGACAAGGGTAATGTTCTCAGGATGGCAGAGGGGAAGACTAGAGGGACCCTAGGTCTGGGTGGTATGGTGAAATCACCGCACAAATCAAACCTGGAAGATAGTCGCACCCTCTGCACTTCTCATCACATGAGATAATACACGTTCTTTATTGCTGAAGACATTTTGAGTTGTGTTTTCCATTACTTTCCCACAAAGGCCACAGTACTTGATATCCTGTACAAGATCTAATTCCTGCTCCGACACTTAGACTTAGTATTTTCCTTGGCATGGGACCAGACCAGACCCGCACAGCATTTAGTGATTCCTAATCTAGAGTGAATGGCACAGACTCATACGTACTTTCCACAATACAAGGACAAGAAATGTTTTTTACCCATGGAGTCAGGACAACCTCTCTGCCAACATTTTCCAGCCATCTTTGGGAACTTTCAGTTTGGAATAAAAGGAAGGGAGGGAGGGAGGCCGAAAGCTTAACCTCCTTGTATTCCTTTGCCTGCTCTGCTCCTGTGCTTAAACTGTTCTTTCCTGTCCCGTGGCCTCTACAGTGCTAAATCTTCCCACCGTTTCAAGATTTCTCAAGTCACATCATGCCCCTGAAATCTGAGAGCGTGGCAGTTCATTCCGCTTTGATCTGTGATTCCTTTGGAGTCACAATAACACATTTGCAAGCCACCTGGAAGCGTCTCTTAGGTTATAAATTCCACATTGCTCTCTGATTTCTTGCTTTCTCTACTACATGCTAAACGTCCCTGAGGTCAGAGATTCCATACGGTGTCTACCTGCATATGGTGGATGTTTATAACTAGGTCTTGACATACTGGTTTATAAGATAAATAAGAATGCGGGGGGACAGAGGGGAGAGGGAGGGAAATCCAGAAACGGGTCTAATCTGGATTTGGTCTGTAGGATCTGAATGGCTTGGGATTCATAACCCAATCAATCAATCCTGTTATTTCTCCATCATACCTGCGCCTAGGTATCCGATAGGGAAGACAGGAAAACAGAATTGATTCACGGGTGTAGATCTGTCCAGCTTTCAGCCTTAGCCCGTGTTCTCCAGTTTTCCACTGTGTTTCCTTGGAGTGTTTCCTAACACTTAGCCACGGCCTGCTTCACTCCAGTGTGTTCTTAGCATTGGGCCTGTGAGCAGTGGTTCTCACCACGCTCCTCAGCGGATAAAGCACAGGAAAAGTAGCTGGTACCATGCACATTGTCAACACAGTTTTAAGCCGATTCTAAAGGGACACGATGAACGATGAACGCCCAGGAGCCAGGTAACGTCTAGGGACGAGAGCCTCTCCTGGCACTTCCCCTGGCCCTAGGGCAGTGCCACTTAGCCTTGAGGCATCCGCTAAATGCTGCCCTGTTCCCTGGAGTCATAGATCTTTATCTTCAGGGTTGCAGCCACAGCTGTAAATTCCATGTTTGTTGTCACCTCTCTTCAGAAGGCCTAGAAAGGGGAGCGTCTCAGTGGAGGTATGTTTAGTACATCTGGGACCCTCTTTAATATTTACTTCTTTATTTACTTATTTATTTTAATTTTAATTAATTAATTTTATTTTAATTTTAATTATTTTTAATTAATTAATTTTAAAATAATTTAAATTTAATTAATTTTAATTCAATGTGACTTGTAGATACAATTCCAAGAACATAATGATATTCCCTTCTCTCTCCCCACTTCTTGTTCTTTCTCCCCCCACCTTTTTATGTTTTTGAGATAACCTATTTTAAATTTACATTACAGTAAAAATGTTTACTACTTCACAGAATAAGAAGTTTAACAAGTAAAAAGCAAAACGACCCGCTTTTAGAGGGAATATAGACAACAGCCATAAGCAAAAATGGAACAGAAAAATGATCATTTCATCCCTATACATTGAATTTTAAAAAATAAACACAGATCATTAAAACTATAGTAGTATAACATTTATAATGATTGGTTTGACAAAGGTTAAAACAAGGTTTTACAAAACTATATTTGTGGGGGCCAGTGCTGTGGTGTAGTGGGTAAAGCTGCCACCTGCAGTGCTCGCATCCCATATGGGTGCTGGTTCGAGTCCCAGCTGCTCCACTTCTGATCCAGCTCTCTGCTGCAGCCTGGGAAAGCATTAGAAGATGGCTCAAGTCCTTGGGCCCCTGCACCTGCGTGGGAGACCCAGAAGAAGCTCTTGGCTCCTGGTTTTGGATCCGCACAGCTCTGGCCGTTGAGGCCAACTAGGGAGTGAACCAATGGATGGAAGACCTCTCTCTGCCTCTCCTCTCTCTGTGTAACTCTGACTTTCAAATAAATAAGTAAATCTTTTAAAAAAAAAACCCAAAACTATATTTTAGCAATACTGATACACACAGGCATTTCTTTCTTTCTCTCTCTCTCTCTCTCTCTCTCTTTCTTTCTTTCTTTTTTAATTTTAGCTCCCATTTATAAGGGAGAACATGTGACATTTGTCTTTCTGGGTCCAGCTTCTTTCACTCAGCATGACATACTTACTCCAGTTGCATCCATCTTGCTACAAATGGTAGAATTCTACTCTTTTTTTATAGCTGAATAATATTCCATCATGTATATATTCCACATTTTCTTTTTTTCTGTTTTTTTTTTTCTCCAAGATTTGTTTATTTGAAAGACAGAGTTACAGAGAGGTAGAGAGGTAGAGAGGTAGAGAGAGAGAGAGAGAGAGAGAGGTCTTGCATCCACTCTGCTGGTTTACTCCTCAAATGACTACAATGGCTGGAGGTGGGTCAATCCAAAGCCAGGAGCCAGGAGCTTCTTCCAGGTCTCCCACATACACCACATTTTCTTTATCAAGTCATCTGATGTTGGGCATCTCAGTTGACTCCAAGTGTTGGCTTTTGTGAACAGTGCTGCTGTAAACATGGTGGTATGGGTATCACTTGGATGCATTGTGTTCAAGTCTTTGGGGTATATACCCAGTAGTGAGATTGCTGGATCATATGGCAAGTCTGTTTGTAGTTTTTATGAAATCTCCACACTGTTTTCCATAGCGGCTGCACTAATTTACATTCACACCTGCAGTGTCTAAGTGTTCCCTCTGTCCACATCCTCACCAGCCTTTGTTACTCTGTGTTTTGGATTTGAGTCATTCTGACAGGGGTGAGGAGATATCTCAGAGGGTTTCGATTTGCATTTGGGACCCTCTTTCTAAAATCTTTCCTTTGTGACCTAGATTTTCAACTTTAACCCTCACATACAGAGGATGCAGGAACACTATTCAATCAGATGTCTTGGTATTCTTTTTCCCTATATGCAAAGGAAAAAAAGATGTTTAATTAAAGTATAGGGTAACAGCATCCTCTGGACAACTTCTGGTAGAGATTCACCTAAAACACAACTTCAAAGCAATGAGATTTTCTTCTTTGTTCTCTCTCTCATTTTTGTAATCTTTGTTTTTCTTATTTGGTATCTCTTTTCATTAAACTCATTTTAAGAATGCTTTCTGGGACTGGTGCTGTGGTGCAGTGGGTTAAGCTGCTATTTGCAATGCTGGCGTTCTGTATTGCAGCACTGATTGGAGTCCCAGCTGCTCCACTGCTGATCCAGCTTCCACTAATGTGCCTGGGAAAGCAGTGGAAATCGGCCCAAGACTTGGGCTGCTGCTACCTACATGGGAGACCCAGATGGAGTTCCAGGCTCCTGGCTTTGACTTGGCCCAGCCCTGGCTATTGTAGCAATTTGAGGAGTGAACTAGTAGAGGGAAGATACATTTCTATCTCTCTCTCTCCTTCTCTTTTTCTGTATACTTTCAAATAAATAAAATAAAACTTAAAAAATAAGTAAAATAGGGGCCATTGCTGTGGCATAGTAGGTTAAGCATATGCCTGCACGCTGGCATTCCATGTGGGTGCCAGTTCAAATACCGGCTGCTCCTCTTCTGATCCAGCTCCCCACTGATGGCCTGGGAAAGCAGTAGAAGGTGGTCCAAGTGTTTGGGCCCCTGCACCCACGTGGGGGACCCAGAAGAAGCTCCTGGCTTCAGATTGACCCAGATCCAGCCGTTGTGGCCATTTGGGGAGTGAACCCGCTGATGAAAGACCTCTCTCTCTGTCTCTCCCTCTTTCTGTCTGTAATTCTGCCTATTAAGTAAATAAATGAATTGTTTTTTAAAAAAGTAAAATAAGCAAA
The DNA here is from genome assembly GCF_051225735.1 of Oryctolagus cuniculus. Taxonomy (NCBI): domain Eukaryota; kingdom Metazoa; phylum Chordata; class Mammalia; order Lagomorpha; family Leporidae; genus Oryctolagus; species Oryctolagus cuniculus. The sequence continues at coordinate 48,961,928 of NC_142874.1, read as the reverse complement.
GCTTTCTGGGCCCCTTCCTTCCGGTCCTCGTGTGGTCAGCAGTTTTCTCCTGACTGAGGAATTCAACGACGAACACACGGGTGAGGCAGCAGCGTGCCCCTTGCTCCGTCTCCCGAGGCTCAGCCAGGCCCTTGATTACCCTGTGGAAACCACGACGGCAAGGGCAAGTACATTGACTGACGTTCCTTCAGAACTTTGTATCAGAACACCGCTGTCCCCACCTTTCTTCCTAAGCCCTCAACTTCCCCCCATCTGGCAGCCACGTGACTGAGTCTTCACTGTCCCCCATGCCGGGCCCTGGGTCATAAGGACGCGAGTTTTGAGTTTTGATGGGGATGGGGAGCTTTGTAGTTCAGTGAAGAACAGTGCGCATGTTTGTAGCACGGCGTTTGTTTAATTAATGTGCAGACAGAAACAACAAGCAAATGGCCCAGCCATGGCCATGCCCGGGCTCCACATCTCTCCTCGGAGGAATGAGGCTCCCATCATTAGGGATGTACGCGCCTGCCTGATCATGACCTGATGCCCCCACCTTCTCTGTGATGGGTGTGAGTGTTCCACCTGCGTACAACCAAACTTTAAATCTGAATGCAAAATGAAACATTCTTTGCTCTTTAAGATGTCTTTCATTTATTTGAAAGGCAGAGTAACAGAGAAAGAGAGTGATCTTCCAGCCGCTGTCTCATTCCCCAAATGGCTGCAGACAGTTAGGCCTGGGTCAGGCAGAAGCCAGGAGCCTGGAACACCGCCAGGGTCTCCCACAGGGGTGACAGGGACCCACGTACCTGGGCCATCTTCTGGTGCCTTTCCACGCACATCGTCGGGATGCTGGATCAGCAGCTGACCAGCCAAGACTGGAACCCGTGCTCTGAAGTGGAATACCAATGTCCCAAGTGGTGGCCCAACCTGCTGTGCCCAAACATTGGCCCCATTCTTTTTGAAAACAGTACCTGCTGCTTCTTAACTCCCAGCACTGATTCGCAGAGCTTACTGTGTATCAAGACAGAAATTCCTGTGCCCCACCTCAGACAGCTGAGAAATTCTTTTCCTGGGGGAAAGGAATTCCCAGAAATCTATATTCTCAATAAGCCACCTCCCATCATGTAGGGAAAGTTGACAATGCTCTGTGAAACATTGTGTTAGAGAGTATGGTTTTCTTTTTCTAGTGATAGGCAAAATGTGTTTTTTTTTTTTTTTTTTTTTTTTTTTTTTTTTTTTGTAACTGTTCATTTCACTGGGCAATTCTATTGACCTAATAAGATGTGCCCCAGCACTACAGTTTGTACCAAAAACAGTAGGATCGGGACGCCAGCATTTATCCCCTCAATTACCCCACAATCTACAAATTTCTTTTAGTCTGGTGATCTAGTATTTAAGATATCAGCCTCTTATATAGACCAAGTTTTGCCAGTTATTCGTTGTGTGACATTCAGCCAATGGCTCAATCTCTCCACACCTCTTTTTCCACATTCAAAAGTGGGATACTAATACCTAGCACAGAATATTGTTGCGAGGATCAGGTGATGTAATTCGTTTCATGCCTGTAGCACTAGTATTCAGCACAGTATCTGGAACATAGTAAGTGCTCCGTCAGTGTTACGTAAGGATCAGAATGGCTAACGCTGATAGTGATGATGCTGTGGCAATAACAATAATGAGGGAGAACTACTGGTCTCATAACTCTTTGCATTCACAAAGATAAATCCATTTTCCATCTCAGATCAGGAAATTTTGCATCTTTCCCTTCTACTAGATAATGCTGCATATATCTCATACCTTACCCCAAAGTGTGGCTACTTAACAAAGACTGTGTGTTTCGAGAGAAAGCTGAAATATGTCCCCAGAAAGAGGTCACAGGAAGTTCTTATTCCTTGCCCTCGAGACCCTTTTATATCCCAAGCACAAAGAAGAGAAGGAAATAAATAATAAAAATCTATGGGACACAAACTGATTTAGAACAAAATTTATTGTGCTTCTAGTCTCAAAGTTGGAGTAAACATGAAAAGTTACTTCTGAAACATGTTTAATTCATAAGCTTCTGCTAAATAACTTTATGCATACATGTTCAGAACTATTCTTAAATTTAGGATTTATTTCCTGCATACAAGCACAAGACAAGTGAATACTTGAATAACAATCCTGATGTTTTGTGACTAAGTGTCAAAACCAGTGATGTAGACAATGAGTGTTCTGGGATAAAGAGAAAGAAGGAATATAGTGCTCAAAGAACGTTCTGGAAAATAGAGAGTACATTTGCGTAAAACATTGAAATGTGGGCATTAAGGTTGGAATGTGGAGAAGACGCACGCCTATGGGGGACACGCCTGCTTCCAAGCAAGAAGGGCAGGGAGGTTGCACTGGTGCATCGCAAGTGAGGGAACGGCATTTTGTGTGAGAAAATCAAATTCTTACACACGGACATCAGCAGAGCCAAGCACACAATGAGAGGGAAGAATGTGGAGCCCACAAAAGTGACTGCCTTTCGAAAGAGGAATCTGATCTAAAACACAGAACCACATTTCCCCAGTGTACCAGCTACCTGCTGGAAGTAAACTAATTGACTTTGAAAGTTGCATTATTATTACCTACTTTGACTTAATTTACCAAATATTTATCTCATTTGGTGGGGGAGAGAGTATCTACAAATTTCAGATTTAAAGCATTGTAGATGTAAATATATAACCCAACATTGACATTATACTTTGTGTCTGTCCTTTACCTCCAATCATGCCCACATTTGCATATGTTGGATTAACTCTTTTTTAAAATTTTATTTTATTTATTTGGAAAACAGAATGTCAGAAACAGGGATACAGAGAGAGATTTCTTCCATCCACTGGGTCATTCCCCAGATGTCCACTGAAGCAGGGCCAGGCAAAGTCAGGAGCCCAGAACTCCATCTGGGTCCTCTTCATGGGTGGCAGGGGCCCAAGTATTTTGGCCATCGCCTTTAGTTTTCCCAAGTGCATTAACAGGAAGCTGGATCAGAAGTGGAGCAACCAGGACTCGAACTAGCACTCTAATATGGGATGCTGGCCTCACAGGCAGTGGCTTAACTCATTGTGCACAACACTAGCCCCAGAAGCTCTCTAATTTTTTCCCTTGAAAACAGAAATATTAATATCACAAAGTAAGGGATTCATGACAATGATCATAACAAGAGTAAAGAAGGGTACATTGTCATTTACAAGGTATGGTTTAATAAAGCAATATTTATAACTGTGTTCCAAATGATATGACATTCACCCAATTTTTATATCCTATACTAACTTTCACAAATAAGAGAAAACATGTGATTTTTTTTTGACAGGCAGAGTGGACAGTGAGAGAGAGAGAGACAGAGAGAAAGGTCTTCCTTTTGCCATTGGTTCACCCTCCAATGGCCGCCACGGCCGGCGCGCTGCGGCCAGCACACCGCGCTGATCCGATGGCAGGAGCCAGGTACTTATCCTGGTCTCCCATGGGGTACAGGGCCCAAGTACTTGGGCCATCCTCCACTGCACTCCCGGGCCACAGCAGAGAGCTGGCCTGGAAGAGGGGCAACCGGGACAGAATCCGGCGCCCCAACCGAGACTAGAACCTGGTGTGCCGGCGCCACAAGGCAGGGGATTAGCCTAGTGAGCCGCAGCGCTGGCCGAAAACCTGTGATTTTGTCATTCAGATTAGCTCTTAACATCATATTTTACTATGATATTTTACTGTGTTTATTTATAAGATTGTAATTGGTCTTGTCTTCTGGAAATATTAGAGAAATCCAAGTTGGCTATAACCAATTTACAGGAAAAAGTTCAACTTTAAACTGAATGTTTTTAAATTTACTTTACCTAAGTGATCAAAAAAATTGAATAAATTATTTTATTTATTTGCCAGGCAGAGTGACAGAGAAAGAGTGAGAAGAAGAGACAGGGACCTTTCATCACTGGTTCACTCCCCAAATGGCCGCAACAGCTGGAGCTGGGGCAAGAAGAAGCCACGAGACTGCAGTTCCACCCTGGTCACTCACTTGCATGACAGGGGCTGGATACAGGGACAATCCCTCTGCTGCTTTCACAGACGCTGTAGCCGGGAGCTGGATCAGAAGTGGAGCAGCTGGGGCTCAAACAGGCATTCAGACATGGGGTGCTGGCATTACAAGTGGTGGCTTAACCCATGCTGTGCCACAGTGCTGGCCCCACAACATTTTTAAAACTCTCAGCTTTGCATTAGTTTTGCAACATATACCCAGCAGTAATATAGTGAAGGAATTTAGGATGAATTATTGAGTCGTTTGAAAACCTGTACCAAAATAATGCAATGAATATTGACGTGTGGACAAATCACCATGATGTTACTGCTGCTGCTGACGTGATGGTGGGGATGTGTTAGGTCATTAGCATTTATGGTCTAACTGGCACTTCGCTCAAAAGATACATGGATAAAGACCAGTTTGTCTTTACCTTGTTAGAGAGTACAAAGTCAGGATAGAGACCACTAACTCCTCTTTTTTTCCCAAGATCATTGAGTTTCTGCATTAACAAATGTGTTAATACAAAAATATAAATATAAATTATATGAAATATAGAAATGCCCACAAATGTCATTAAGGAAATTCTAATACTTGTAAGGAGAAAAACTGAATGGAAGTTGGAGAGTAAGGATTCATATATATGTATATTCATGTGTGTTTGTGTATATATGAAAATGAAGAAAACAGAAGCGTGATGAGCACAAAAATTATATTAGCTGGCTTTCAGTAATTTATTGTGCTTAATGTTACAGATGACATTGAGACTCAAAGTAAATGGAACACATTACTTAAGTAATGTGTAAGAAATTTTCATTTGGAATATCTCCCTGAGTCTTATTTTTTTCATCTGGCAAGTGGAAGAATAGCATTGCAAATATAAAGTGATCTAGACGTATGCCACCAAAATACCTTTCTCTGTGTAAGTCTATGGATTTGATAAAGCTGCATCCAGATTTTGCTAAAATCTTCGGATCTAACAGACTCATTTTAATTTGAAATTATGATAAAAAGATAACGTTGCAGGAACAAGTTCTGAAGATTGTGCGTTAACAGAATTGAAAATGCAATCAACAAGTACCGTCAAACTTAATCTCAGCTTGTGGTCTCCAGTCAGGCGTGTCAAGAGCTTACAAACGTCACTCTCATTCTCACAAAATCAAAAATCCTGAACAAAGTGAAACACCAATGACTGTTCTTAGATCCATCAAAGAATCGAGGTCCTAGGGCAAAGTGCTACCCCCCCCCTCCCCCCAGCTTGGAAAGACAGCCAGGTACGGAGCATCACAAAGTACAGAAGCAGAAATTTGCCGGCGCCGCGGCTCACTAGGCTAATCCTCCGCCTTGCGGCGCCGGCACACCGGGTTCTAATCCCGGTCGGGGCGCTGGATTCTGTCCCGGTTGCCCCTCTTCCAGGCCAGCTCTCTGCTGTGGCCCGGGAGTGCAGTGGAGGATGGCCCAAGTCCTTGGGCCCTGCACCCACATGGGAGACCAGGAAAAGCACCTGGCTCCTGCCATCGGATCAGCGCGGTGCGCTGGCCGCAGCGCGCTGGCCACGGCGGCCATTGGAAAGGAAGACCTTTCTCTCTGTCTCTCTCTCTCACTGTCCACTCAGCCTGTCAAAAAAAAAAAAAAAAAAAAAAAGGCAGAAATTCAGCAGCGGAAGCCTCCGTAGGAAGCAACACTGGGACAGGAAAGCCTTAAACCAGTTGTTGGAGGCTAGGTGTGGGCAAAGGGCCCACGCTTCCACGGGTTTTATTTTCAGGAGCCCCATCAAGTTCTCCTCAGGGGCTCCGTCAGCTGTCTGTGTGAGGAGGACTGAAGCCATTTGTAAAATACGCCCAGTATTCTGTTCTTTTTAACTAGTCCTGCCTTCCAGGGAAAGTGTTTTGCCAGGGTCCCAGCAATTTGGACGAAGGGAAGAGCCAACTCCAGTCCTCATAAGCCAGCCCTCCCATTCCATGTGACCACAACTACCAGGACAGGGCCAGGCCAAAGCCAGGAGCCCAGAGCTCCACCTGGGCCTTCCATAAGTGTGGCAGGGAGCCATCTTCTGTTGCTTTTCCAGGTGCATGAGCAGGGAGCTGGATGGGAAGTGGAGCAGCTGAGACTCAAACAGGTGCTTGATATGGGATGTAGGCAGTAGCTTAACCCACTGCACCACAATGCCAGTGGCTCTTCAAGAATGTATTAGTCATTATATTACCACTGTATTGTCAAAAAGAGACTTACATTTTTTTTTCTTTCCTAGCATCACAGACCACAGATTCACTGCTTTTTTGTTATTTGACAGGTAGAGTTATAGACAGTGAGAGAGAGAGAAAGAGAGAAAGGTCTTCCTTCCATTGGTTCACCCCCCAAATGGCCGCTACGGCCGGCCCTGCGCTGACCCAAAGCCCGGAGCCAGGTGCTTCTTCCTGGTCTCCCATGCGGGTGCAGATGCCCAAGCACTTGGGCCATCCTCCACTGCCCTCCCTGGCCACAGCAGAGAGCTGGCCTGGAAGTGGAACAACCGGGACTAGAACCCGGCGCCCATATGGGATGCTGGTACCGCAAGGCAGAGGATTAACCAAGTGAGCCACGGCGCCGGCCCCCAGATTCACTGTTACCAGGTGAGATGCATTCTTCAAACACAGAGCCATTCACTGACCCCCTTTATTCTTCTCACGTTATTATTCCATCTTTACTGCATGCACCTTATTTCAGGTCGGAGGCAAAGTCTCTGAAGCAGCAGCTCCACCTGCTTCCCAGAACAGCAGCCTCTACGCACTGAACACCAAAGGCCTCCGAGTAGGGACTGCTGACCAGGGGATGGTGGGCGGCTCGCGCTGTAGGCGCGTCTACTGGGCTAAGGGCAGCATTGAAAGGACTACCCCCGCCTTGCCCGCAGACTCTCGCCAGGAGCAATGGAAATTAGTCGATTTGGCCAGATGATCATCTCTAAGTGAATTCACTGTGCGTTCCTGGAATGAGACAACCAGGTCACAAGTTTCTGTGCCTCCTACACAGCTAATACTCTGCAAAGACCGCTGGAAGGATTACTGCATTCTGAAGTAAGAAGCCACAAGAGAGTAGTATAGACACTGCTTGCAGCCCTTGGGCCCGCCCCGTCACCACGCCAGCCTTTCTTCTGTTGGCAGAAGCTTTTCTGCACTTTGCCTGTGTCAGCAGCACAGGCAAGTATATCCGGGTTGTAAAGCCTTTACGACTGGGGGTCTAACTGAATCCTGAGAAATCTAGAAAGGAACATACTGAAGGCTGAAGTCAACCACTACCGCACCAGCAGTCACTCGTAATGAAGACGCACCGGCCACCACGAGCAAGACTGCGGTCTACAAATCAAGTGACAGCGTGTCGTGTCCCTTAGTCCCTGAGATCGGAGGACGCCAGCGTGGACTGTCACCATGCCAACTCTCCGAACACTGTCCTGTCCTTACACACAAGGGCAGCCCACGGCCTCACAGCCACATTCAAGGGTGTCACCTTCAGGAGTTATAGACAGTGAGAGAGAGAGACAGAGAGAAAGGTCTTCCTTCCATTGGTTGTCGTGGGACTGCAAGGTGGTGACCAGATCATGTCCCCAGGTGTACACTGACAGGAAAGACAGCTCAGATTTCCACCTGAAGTCTTTTCCCAACACTTACCTTAGCAGACGTTCTACTATTTGTGTTATTTTTTACACTAACACTTTGTTCAGGCTTCTTTATTACAAAGTAGGTCACAGTAGACTGGATAAAGAAATTATGGGATATGTACTCTATAGAATACTATACTGCAGGCCGGCACCGCGGCTCACTAGGCACACCGGGTTCTAGTCCCGGTTGGGGTGCCGGATTCTGTCCCGGTTGCCCCTCTTCCAGGCCAGCTCTCTGCTATGGCCAGGGAGTGCAGTGGAGGATGGCCCAAGTGCTTGGGTCCTGCACCTGCATGGGAGATCAGGAGGAAGCACCTGGCTCCTGGCTCCTGCCATAGAATCAGCGCCGTGCGCTGGCCGCAGCGCGCCGGCCACGGCGGCCATTGGAGGGTGAACCAACGGCAAAAGGAAGACCTCTCTCTCTCACTGTCCACTCTGCCTGTCAAAAAAAAAAAAAAAAAAAAAAGAATACTATACAGCACTAAAAAAAAATGAAATCCGGTCATTTGCAACAAAATGGAGGAATCTGGAAAACATCATGCTGAGTGAAATAAGCCAGTCCCAAAGGGACAAATATCATATGTTCTCCCTGATCGGTGACAACTAACTGAGCACCTAAAAGGAAACCTGTTGAAGTGAAATGTACACTATGAGAAACAGTGACTTGATCAGCCCTTGTCCTGTTGAGAAACAACTTACTACTTATTCCTTTTAGTATTTTTTTTTTGTTCTACTTAATACCATTGGGTTCTTGTTTTGTAGGCAAAACACCTGTGTGAGAGAGAAAGGGGAGGGAGCCCGACAGGGTGGTGAGCCACAGAACCAGTGCCAGTTTGCCCCAGTGCCTGCGAGAGCAGAGGCCACGGGTTGGGCTCCCCCAGGCGACATGCTACAGGGGAGGCTGCACGTGGCTGCTGGGTGCCAGGCAAAGTAAAAGTAGGTGGTGGCCTCAATGGGAAACCACTGAAGTCTGGGGACCATCGCAGGGCCTAACAGCGCCCCCTTCAGGCCTCAGCCGCAGAAGTCCCCCAGGCTGACCCGAGAAATGACCCAGTTCGATTCCAGAGGAGCCAGGCTAATCCCAGCGCCTGTGTAAGGAAGTTGTAGGGTTTCCTACCTGCCTATGGAGCAGACTCGCCTCCAGAGACCCTTCTGCTGCTGCTGCGTTCATGGATTCTCTGCAACGTACCTGGGACAGGGTATCTTGTGGCCATATTCCAGAAGGTTCCATGAGAGGAAGTTCCCATGCAGTGGAGCTCCTGGAATAAGTAGGGCAGCTCCCAGAAAGCTTCCCAGGAAAGCATCATGCTGCCAACACCACTGCCCTTTAGTCTTCCTTCTCCTGTTTTTTTCTCTTGCTCCAATCAAGTCAACCTCTGTTCTCCCACAACATTTTTTTTAAAAGATGTATCCATTTATTTGAAAGGCAGAGAGAGAGAGAGATCTATCTGCTGGTTCCATCCAGTGACTCTGGCAAGGGATGTGGGTATTCAAGCAACATCTTAGCTTGCGTACCACCTGTTTGCCCCATCTTGATCTTTACTTCATAAATGACATATTCCCTCCATCCCAGTTGACCTACCTCAGTTTACTTAGTTTCTCATCCCAAAGAACATCCTTAATGTCTTGGCTCTCAAGGAAAAAAATTCCTTTGGGAAAGACTTTAAGCCTTCTCGATGCTGGAATTGGGAGGAGGGCCAGGGTCAAGGTGATCCATGGCCTCTCATCCTGGCCAGACTGTCCCTTGTCAGTCAGCCACAGGGCTGAGAGACTTCCACTGCAGCTCAGCACCTGCCAATCTGCAGATCCCCAGGGCAGTATTAGCTGTGTCGTGTTTATCGTTCCTATCCCAGGAGCAGCTTCGAGTTTCTTCTTTAAGATGATGGGAAAAGGAGGGCGTTTGGCAGAGATGAAGGAGAGAATTGTGTGTGTCTGGTGCCCTTCCACTCAGGAACAGCTGCAAGAAGCAGTGCTGAAAATCCTACAGAATGGGATCCACATTTTTAAAAAGTCTTTGCAAATAGATGTTGAGTCCATTTTCTGGAATCTGACTGGACCCATTCTAAGGATTAAACTCTGTTTCCCAGCACAGAGTCTGCGTGGGTGAGGACCCAAGCCAGTCTGCTCAGAGACTTTGAGATAAAAAGGCCCAGCCAAGACAGCCAGCCAAGCCTGCTGGAAGTGGGCCCTGCCACAAATGAGGCCAGAGCTTGGATTATTCCTGCAAGAATGTTCTCTTCCTAAAAGACCAAGACGCAGTAGGAATAAGAAGTCCTAGAGAAGGCTGGCCACCTGTAACCCATGCTTCCACTGAACATTGATCGTCGCTTGTATCATCCTTGTGGTAGAACTATCATTGCACGTGTGATTAGAGGTAATGCTCATATACTGGACAATTACTAGTTGATGCTATGAATCAAAAAATAAACAAAATAACAAAAAACAAGATTGTTCCTTTAGTGAAGTGTCAGCCCTTGTGTTTCGTTTTGCTTTTCCTTTTTTTTTTTATTTTGACAGATAGTTAGACATTGAAAGAGAGAGACAGAGAGAAAGGTCTTCCTTCCATTGATTCACCCCCCAAATGGCCGCCATGGCCAGAGATACGCTGATCCGAAGCCAGGAGCCAGGTGCTTCCTCCTGGTCTCCGACACGGGTGCAGGCGCCCAAGCACTTGGGCCATCCTCCACTGCCTTCCAGCGCCACAGCAGAGAGCTGGACTGGAAGAGGAGCAACCGGGACTAGAACCCAGCACTCATACGGGATGCCGGCACTGCAGGCGGAGGATTAACCAAATGAGCCATGGCGCCAGCCCCTCATTTTGCTTTTGTAGTGTGTACATGTTGAGCTCAAGGTGAAACATGGCATTTAATTTTCATCGCTTAGGGCATAATAACGGCACTGTGTAGTATTAGGTATAGCTGGATGATGCTACCTCAGGACATAAACAGAGTTTATTACAGTCTTTACTGGAGGCTGGGAAGGCTGGGGAAGGGGATTGGATAACAGGTACCAAAATACAGGTAGATAGAAGGAAGAAGTCTAGTGTTATACACTAGCTTACAATAACTCATTGTATATTTTATGAAGAAATAGAAAAGAGGAGCTTGAAGGCTCAGAACATAAAGTAATGAGAAAGAGATCGACATGGTATTTCTTTGATCAACACACACTGTATACATGTGTTGAAATATTACATTATACCCTATAGATATGTATAATTATTACATATTAATAAAAATTTTAAAGGATAAAGGGCACAGTTTCTTCTTCTCTTAAGGTCACTGAGTCAGACAACAATTCAGCCAAGAAAAATTTGAATGAGCAATATTTCAACAGACTGCTCAAGGGGATGGTGTTGAGACACAGCAGGATAAGCTACCACCTGCAATGCTGGCAATCCAATCCCATGTGAGCACCGATTCAAGTCCCAACTGCTTCACTTATGATCCAGTTCCCTGCTAATGGGCCTGGGAAAGCAATTAAAGATGGCCCCAGTGCTTGGGCCACTGCTATCCACATGGGAGATCTGGATGGGGTTCCTGGCTCGTGGCTTTGGTCTGGCCCAGCCCCAGCCATTGCAGTCATTTGGAAAGTGAAGAAGCCAATAGAAGATTCATTCTCTCTCTCTCTCCCTACTTTTTTCTCTCTCCAATCCCCTCTAACTCTGCCTTTCATATAAGTAAATATGTTTAAAAAGACTATTCATATGATTGGGTTGACAAGTGTATGTTGTATGCCAAGTTTAGAAGTCATTTTATGCATTGTGGTTACCTAAAATGACAGCATCCTTTGTGCTGTTGATCTTTACAGAATCCTGTTTCAACTTCCGTTTACCTCATTAAATCTGTAATTCACTCTGAATCTATTTTAATTGAAATTGAACTGGTGGCTTACAGAAAGCATTCACTAACATAGACCACCTTCTGGACCATAAAATACATCTAAATAAATTTAAGTGAATAGAAATCATACAAAACATCTTGTTAGACCACAATGGAATCAAACCAAAAATAAGTAAGAGAGATGGACTATCCTCCAAATATTTAGAGATTATACACTTCTAAGTAACATGTGGATCAAAGGAGTCTCAGAAGAAAATTTAAAATATTTGGCATTACTTGAAAATAAAAATACATCTTATAAAAATTGTGGGATGCAGCAAAAGCAATAATTAGAGGGAAATTAATAGTATTGAGTGCATATATTAGGGAAAAAAATCTAACATCATAATCTAAGCTTTTACCTCAGGAAACTAGAAAAAGAAGAGCCATTGAAGTACAAAGCAAGTAGAAGAAAAGAAATAATAAAATTTAAATCAGGAATTGAGGAATTCAGTAGAGAAATCAACAAAAACAAAAGCTATTTCTTTTAAAAGATCAGTGAAATTGATAAGCTTCTAGCCAAGCTAAGAAAAAAGAACAAATCACTAAAATAAAAACATGAAAGTAGTCATCGCTACTAATCTCACAGATATTAAAATGATAATTAAGACATACTCTTTTTTTTTTTTTGACAGACAGAGTGGACAGTGAGAGAGAGAGAGACAGAGAGAAAGGTCTTCCTTTGCCGTTGGTTCACCCTCCAATGGCTGCTGCTACCGGTGCACCGTGCTGATCCGAAGCCAGGAGCCAGGTGCTTCTCCTGGTCTCCCATGTGGGTGCAGGGCCCAAGCACTTGGGCCATCCTCCACTGCACTCCCGGGCCACAGCAGAGAGATGGACTGGAAGAGGAGCAGCTGGGACACAATCCAGCACCCCTACCGGGACTAGAACTCAGTGTGCCAGCACCGAAGGCGGAGGATTAGCCTATTGAGCCACAGCGCCGGCCAAGACATACTCTTAACAACTAATTAACCAATTCTATGAAAGACAGCAACTATTGAAACTTATATAGGAAGAAACAAATATTCTGAATAGGGCTATATCTTAAGGTTCTTCAGAGACACTGAACCAATAAGTGTGTGTGTGTGTGTGTGTGTGTGTGTTTAGGGGGAGAGAGAGAGATTTATTACAAGGAATTGGCTTATACAGTTATGGAGGTTGACAAGCCCAAAGCTTGCAAGGGGAGCTGGCAGGCTGGAGACCCAGGGGAGCTGATGCTGCAGTTCTGGTCTAAAGGCTGTCTGTTACAGGACCCGGATGATTCAATATTGCAGAGGAAATCTGACAGCTGCCTGCTGGAGAATTCTCTCTTGGTTAGAGGAAGTCAGACTTCTTGTTCCCTCAGGCCTTGAATTAATTGGATATGGCCTGCCTACATTATGGCAGGCAATCTGCTTTACTCATAGTTCACAAATTTAAATGTCAGTCTCATCAAAACATACCCTCCCAGAAACACCCAGAATAATGTTTGACCAAATATCTGGGCATCCCCTGGCCCAGCCAAGTAGACAGATAAAATTAACCATCACAGTCTATATCTACTATAGAAATTTTTGGAAAAAAAAAATCAGCCCTAGATAGCTTTACTGGTGAATTCTACCAAATATTTAAGGAAGAAATTATACCAATATCTACAGTCTCTTGCAGAAAATGGAAGTGAAAGTAATACTTTTAGCTCATTCTATGAAGTCAGTATTATCCTAATGCCAAAACAGATAAGGATTTAAGTAGGGAAGACTGCTAATATCTCTTATGAACATGGATGCAAAAATTATCAACAAAATATTAGTGAACTATATCCAACAATGTATAAAAAGAATTATATTCTATAAGAAACTGAGATTTATTCCTAGTATGCAAAGTTGGTACAACATTTGTTAATCAATTCATGCAACTGATCAAATCAACAGGCTAAAGAAGAAAATTCATGATTGTATCAATTGATATTAAAAACAAGACAAAATAAACACCCATTCAAGATAAAACTTCTCAGCAAACCAAGAATACATGGCACTTCCTCAACATGATAAAGAAAATCTACCAAAAAAACCACTGTTGTCATCACACATGGACGATTTCTCTTTCACTGGATCAAGACAAAGATGTCCCTCTCCTGTTCAGGATCATAGCAGAAGTCCCAGGAAGCATGGTAAGACAAGAGCAGGAAACAAAAGGAACACAGATTGAGAAAGCAGGAAAAAAACTGCTGTGTTTGCAGATCATGTGATTGGCTATGTAGAAAATTTCCAAGAACTGATTGGGTTAAAAAAAATTGGAGCAGATAAGCAATTATACCACATTTATACAATATTAGGTTAATATATAAAAGTCAAAGGTCAGTTGCTTTCCTATATACAAGCAGTAAACAATTGGAATTTGAAATAGAAATGCATTACCACTTACATTAACAACAAGAAAACAAAATACCCAGATATAAATCTAACTATATATATATACGATCTATTGAGGAAAACTACAAAACTCTTATTTAAGAAACTGAATATCTAAACACATGCAGAAATATTTCGTGTTCATTAATAGAAAGACTCATTGCTAAGATTTCTTCTGAACTTAATCCATCGATTCAGTGCGATCCCAACCCAAACATTGGCAAACTATTTTGTAGACATTGACTACTTGATTCTGAAATTTTATAAGAAGAGGCAAAAAAAACCATTATAGCATTCGCAATATTGGAGGAGAGGAAGAATATCTGAGAACTAACACTACCAAACTTTAAGACTTACTATAAAACTAGAAAAATCATATTTGATAAGGGACTGGTATCCAACAAACAAAAACCTTTTGAAAAAAAAAAAAACCTTTTGAGATCATAAGAAATCATAGAACTCTGGGGTAGGAATTGTGGCAAATGGCTTAAGCTGCCACTTGGGACACCCATGTCACATACTGCAGCATGAAAGATCACCTGATCCAATCTCCAGTCATAGTAACGGGAGGTGAGAACCTTTTGCTACAAGGAAAAAATTTTGCATCTTGGAGGCAGAAAAGGAAGCAATATGTGAATTCTAATATTCCAGGATGCCAAGATTTCTAACAGAAGTTATAAAGATAAAATCCATTTTTAAAAGCAACCATTGTAACATTTTCCAAGATGTTAACGGTCTTCAATCTTCTGCAGGAGCAAAGAAAATGAAAAGGAGTTTAGATACAACTTCCAAATGCACAAGGAACACTACATTTGAATAAACCCCATCGAATACACTCAAGTTTGTCTTGTTTGCCAAGTATCTATTTTCCATGCTCTTTAGTTTGAGGTGATTTGGGAGAGCCTGGATTCCTATGGGGCTCAGGAAATCTACTGCTCCTTGTTTGAAGGTGGAAGCAAAGGCCAGCAGATTTGTCAGTTCTGCTTCAGCCAGCTGCCCCTGGGCTTTGAAGGATGGCAGATTCTGAAGAGAGAAAAACAAAACAAAATGCAAAACCCAGAAATCTTTCATACTTCACAGAACTTCTATATTCCTATGTGATGGGAACTTAGTTTAATCCCCATGTTTTATAGATATAAAAACGAAGACTCAAGAGTTATGCAAATTGACTCCATTTCAAACAGATAGGGATTGATACAGCAGTCACCCTAGGTACATGCTGTAGGCCATCATTTCTTACACCCAGCCAAGGGCTCTTTTCCAGTACCAGCTAGCTCCTGCTGCCTGAGTTCAGACAGGGATTCTCTTCACTCTCGCTGCCTTTGCTGTGTGGGTCAATAGCATGCTCACAGCACAGACAGCACACAGAACCCACCGGCTATCATCGGGAGCAGAAAAACCCCTCAAAGTTCCAACTCACATGGTCCAACTTATCTTGAAGAAAAGAGCATGTTTAAACATGTAGTCCTTTTTTTTTAAGATTTATTTTTTATTTGCAAGGTAGAATTACAGGGAGGCGAAGTCAGAGAGAGAGAGAGAGAGAGAGAGAGAGAGAGAGAAGGAGAGAGATATCTTCAGTTGCTGATTTATTCCCCAAATGGCCGCAATGGCCAGAGCTGGGCTGTTCTGAAGCCAGAAGCCAGGAGCTTCTTCCAGGTCTCACACATGGGTGCAGGGGCCCAAACACTTGGAGCATCTTCTACTGATTTCCTAGGTCATTAGCAGGGAGCAAGATCAGAAGTAGAGGAGCCAGGACTCGAATCAGCACCCATATGGAATGCCAGCACTTCAGGTGGTGGCTTTACCAGAAATGCCACAGTGCCAGCCCTTCAACACATACTCTTATCAGAAGTAATTACACCCTTTCCCCTGAGAACTGTGATTATTGAACAGGGGAGGAAGAGTTACCCATGATTCAATCTGCCAACGTGTTACCAATTTCCCAAGTGGGCTTTTTCACTCACCTTAAAAAATTATTTGTTGGCCGGCGCTGCAGCTCACTAGGCCCTCCACCTAGCGGCGCCGGCATACCAGGTTCTAGTCCCGGTCAGGGCGCCGGATTCTGTCCCGGTTGCCCCTCTTCCAGGCCAGCTCTCTGCTGTGGACCGGGAAGGCAGTGGAGATGGCCCAAGTGCTTGGGCCCTGCACCCCATGGGAGACCAGGAGAAGCACCTGGCTCCTGCCTTCGGATCAGCGCGGTGCGCCGGCCGCAGCGCGCCAGCCGTGGCGGCCATTGGAGGGTGAACCAACGGCAAAAGGAAGACCTTTCTCTCTGTCTCTCTCTCACTATCCACTCTGCCTGTCAAAAAGAAAAATTATTTGTTTATTTGAAAGTTAGAGAGAGAGAAAGAGATAATGCTAATCCTCTGGTTTACTCCCCAGATGGCCACAATGGCCAGGGCTGGGCTGGGCTGAAGCCAGGAGCCAGGAGCTTCTTCTAGGTCTCCCATATGGATGTCAGGGGCCCAAGTGCTTGGACCATCTTTTGCTGCTTTTCTCAAGCCATTAGCAGGGAACTGAATTTGAAGTGGAATAGCTGGACTCGAACCGGCACCCATATGAGATGCAAGCATTGCAGGTGTCAGCTTTACCCGCTATGCCACAGTGTTTGCCCCTTCACTCACCTCTAAGTCAGGCTTTTCAGACACATCTATGAACCCAAGAATGTCAGAGGAGAGGGGAAAGTGTATAATCTCTGTACAGGAGAGGATAGGTCGATGTATTCTCTGAATGGAAGAAAAGAAATAACTGTGTTATTCTCATCCCATATCCATAGGCAGACACACTCTCTACTTACTGTAGTAAGACCTGGAAGAGTTAAATTTTTCTCTTTCACATTTAAGAAAATTT
This sequence comes from Oryctolagus cuniculus, assembly GCF_051225735.1. Classification (NCBI taxonomy): domain Eukaryota; kingdom Metazoa; phylum Chordata; class Mammalia; order Lagomorpha; family Leporidae; genus Oryctolagus; species Oryctolagus cuniculus. The sequence continues at coordinate 48,945,170 of NC_142874.1, read as the reverse complement.
GCCTAAGAATAACCTACAATTATTCTTTAGTAAACAAGATGAAGATCAGAAGCCAAAATATGGGAAGAGCTCTGATCTTACAAAAGAACTAAATTATCACATTAGAGTACTAGTGTTTTATTTTCAAGAAACTGAATTGGTCTTGCTCTGTGTCCAACTTTCAGATCCACTGGCCTTGACGACAGGATGGGTACCAATGAGCACGTTTGTATGCTGTTTTTCCATAAACATGAATCTAAAGAAAAGTTAGAGCTTCCAAAGCCTTTTGAATTTGCTGGATTGTAGATGAGTTGGGATTGTAGCCATAGGTTCCAGTCCAGTACCTAAAAAAAAAAAATCAGACCCAATAAAAATGTAGATGGCAATTGAGAAAATACAAGGATATTAATAAGGACCAATACTCTTTGGATCTTTAATTTTGATGCCTTTAGCCAATATTCCAGGCTGAACAGTGAGCATGCCTGCCTTTGGGGGAATCCTTGAGAATTTTTATAGGCTAGTGAGTTATTCATGGGCATTTGGGTTATTTCAATATGTATAAATATATTTACCTTTTCTCAAAGCAATAAAAATGCTAATACTTGACACTTCTATTCACTGTTTTGTCACAGACCTAATGTCTAGTTTAAATGTTATTTAATATTGGAAATTTAGAAATAAATTTACTGGGCCTTGAGTGTTCTAAAATGTAATTCTCACTGATGTCTTTATACATATAAAGACATGGGAGCAAAAAGATTAGCCAAGGACAAAGAGAGAAATGTGTCAGCACTGAGACTGAAGTCTTTGGATCCGCATCTGGGTGTCCCATTACCAAACAGAAGGAGATAAAGATGGATACTTTATCCAGGCTGGGCTCAAAGGTGCCATTCCAATGATTTGGGAAGAAATTGAGTTTGCGAAAATGAAAGTAATATAAGAGGCAAGAAGCAAGATAGAGGAAACTCAATTTTCATCCTGTGAAGAACACTTGGAGGGCATTTGAATATGTTCTTTTAACATAGCGAAGAAAACAGATTCTCAATAAGGTGGCTAGTACTGATAAAAGGTAGATTTCTATTTGAAGGGCTCAACATATGAAGGATGGATACATCAAATTTCTTATTTAGAAAACAGGTTTGATCTGTCTTTGTCAGGTAGGCGGGGTTCAGATCTCACTTCTGCTGTTGGGTAGCTGTGTGACTATAGGCGCATTTCTGAACATCTCTAAAAGTCACTGATTCTGAGCACCGAATGAAGGAATGCGAGATAGCAAATATTTGCCTTTGTGCTTGGTGCGTTGCATGCGTTCTGTAAGGAGCAGCAGACACCACTGTTACTAAAATTTTTGTTATTCGTCCCATTTCTTGTCTCCAGGTTCCCAGCCACTTGTATTTTCATCCCCACTTTTTGATTAACTGTATTTTAATCTAGACAGGGAATAATTCAGTCAGAAAACTGACACACGCAGTTAATGCTTGGCTCAGAAAGTTCAATTGCCTCCAAACCTGGACTCCATGTTTCATAGGAAAGGATGGTTCCACCAGAAGTGACTTCATCCCTTTCTTTTCAGAATGATGGTGATCATCTGAACATCTGGTGTGAAGCCCTAGCTATCCTGTATGAGAAATTTATTTTTTAAATCTCTGCAATTATCTTTTTATCTCACCCCTCCTTTTTTCAGAAAAAAGATATTCCTCCTCCTCTGAAGTTACTTTTCCCCAAGTTTCCAGCATCCTTGAGAAAAAAATTGCGTCCACATTTTCCTGATTTTTTCCTTTTATTTACCTTAAAAAATCACATGATGTCTTTTAGATTTTTGAAAAATAAGTGGCATACACAAATATCCATGTATAAAAACAAAGAAGCAAAAAAGTCATTCAAAATCTTACAATCTAGAATCACCATAATTAGCATGTTATCACTATTTTAGATATCACTTTATCTTTGCACATGGAAAGAAAATCAAATCCTCAAAAATCAAATGAGATTTATTTGTTAAATTTCTGCTCATTTATTTCAGAGGCAGGCGGAGGAGAGACTCCCCTCTACTGGTTCATTTCCCAAATGCCTGCAACAGCACAGGATGTCCTGGAGGCCAAAACCAGGAGCCAGGAACTCAATCCAGGTCTCCCTCATGGGTGGCAGGGACCCAATGACTTGAGCCATCACTGCCTCTTCATTAGCAGGAGGCTGGAGTCTACATTAGCGGGAGGCTGGAGTCAGGAGCTGAAGCTGGAAATGGAATCCAGGTACTCTGATATGGGACCAAGGCGTCTTAACTGCTAGGCCAAGTTCCCACTCCTCAAACTACTTGTAAAGTAAGAATATTTAATTTACTTTTATTCAAAATCCATAGGCAATCTCCAAATGAAACCAAAGGAATTGATGAACTATAGAGAAATGTTTTCTTGCCAAAATAAGTATTAGTCCCTCCTCTAAAAAAAAAACCAAAAAACCAACCTTATGGTTTTTGGGTGGAAGATGAGACATTTGAGACTTTTCTAGCCCATATGGAATAGAGGGGTTAGATTTATCTTCCAGCCTTAAAGAGGTAAAGAACGGAATGACAGATTTGAAAAAGCAGTGCAGGACAGTGAAGAAAAAACAGTAAGGTAAGCCCCGTGCTTGTCCCAGCAAACTTCCTAGAGAGAATTCCTAGGCCTCAGAACAGGGCAGGTGCTTCCACGGAGCCTTGTCGGATCTCGGTGAGATGAGAAGGTAGGGTTCTGAGTTGAAGGACGTCAATGTGATCAGAATTCATGAAACACAGTCTCAGAGTGGGGAGGGCTGTGGAGAGAGTTCTGGAGATCTGTGCCTTGTTCCCCCTCAGTCTTTACCTGATTGCTGTGTGCTCAGGAAACCACCGTGGCATGGAGAAGAAGCAGTGGGACAATTCTTGGAAATCACAAGACTTTGGGAATAAGATGTCTTCCCACCAGCCAGAGTGCAAAGACCTCCTAACACTTGAGACAATCAACTAAAAGGGCAAGTAATTGACTCCCTCATGGGATTAATTAAGCTAAAAGGTGACTTTTAGGTGAGTTCAAGTTTATGTTTGAATGCCTGAAAAATGTTTTGTTGTGTTGTAATTGGTTCAACTTTGTTCTTTCTCTATCCACTTTCACTACAGTATTACGTAGCCATTCAATCTGCTCATTCATGTCTTCCATTTCAGGGGAAACTGTCAAGATTATATTATTATAGGCCGGCGCCGCGGCTCACTAGGCTAATCCTCCGCCTAGCGGCGCCAGCACACCGGGTTCTAGTCCCGGTCGGGGCGCCGGATTCTGTCCCGGTTGCCCCTCTTCCAGGCCAGCTCTCTGCTGTGGCCAGGGAGTGCAGTGGAGGATGGCCCAGGTGCTTGGGCCCTGCACCCCATGGGAGACCAGGAAAAGCACCTGGCTCCTGGCTCCTGCCATCGGATCAGCGCGGTGCGCCGGCCGCAGCGCGCCGGCCGCAGCGGCCATTGGAGGGTGAACCAACGGCAAAGGAAGACCTTTCTCTCTGTCTCTCTCTCTTTCACTGTCCACTCTGCCTGTCAAAAAAAAAAAAAAAAGATTATATTATTATATTCCTTCTCTGTATACTTGTATGTGTAGGATTCACTACTTTAGGAGCTATCTTTGTGATGAATCATCTCTGTCCTCCATATTTATAAGGGCTTTACATAATATTCATAGAAAATAAGCATTATCAGGGGCCAGCATGGTGGGTTAAGCCATGGCCGGTGATGCTGGCATTTCATATGAGCATGGGTTCAAGTCCTAGCTATTCCTCTTCTAATCCAGTTCCCTGCTAATGCACATGGGAAAGTAGCAGAAGATGGCACAAGTACTGGGCCCTGGCACAGAAGTGGGAGACCTTGAATAAGCTCCTGGTTTCCAGTTTCAGCCTGGCCCAGCCCTGGCCACTGTGGCCATTTGTGGAGTGAACCAGTGGGTTGGAAGAGCTTCCTCTCTCCCTGTAACTCAGCCTTTCAAATAAATAAGTAAATAAGTCTTTTTAAAAGTATGCATTATCTTTTAATTCCAGTTTCTCCAAACATCTTTAAGTACCCTTGTATTATTTTTCTATAGTTTATTCTTTTTTTAAAAGATTTATTTATGTATTTGAAAGTCAGAGTTACAGAGAGGTAGAGACAGAGAGAGAGGTCTTCCATCCGCTGGTTCACTCCCTAGATGGCCTCAATGGCTGCAGCTGCGCCAATCTGAAGCCAGGAGCCAGGAGCTTCTTCCTGGTCTCCCAAACGGGTGCAGGGGCCCAAGGACCTGGGCCATCTTCTACTGCTTTCCCAGGCCATAGCAGAGAGCTGGATCAGAAGAGGAGCAGCCAGAACTAGAATCGGCACCCATATGGGATGCTGACACTTTAGGCCACGGCGTTAACCCACTGCGCCACAGCACCGGCCCCGATAGTTTATTCTTATAAAAAATAAATTGGCTCCGTGTATTACTTTGCTGGAGATTCCATAACACATTACAACCTACTGAATGGCTCACAACAGAAATTTATTTTCTCCTGGTTCTAAAGGCTGAGAGTGCAAGACCCAGGTGCTGGCATGGTGAGTTTCTTCTGAGGCCTCTCTCCTTGGCTCCTGGATGGTCACCTTCCTTCCATGTCCTCACACGGGCATTTTTCCATGCAGAATCATTCATGCTGTCTCTTCCTCTTCTTCTTTTTTTATTTTTATTTTTTTATTTTTTGACAGGCAGAGTGGACAGTGAGAGAGAGAGACAGAGAGAAAGGTCTTCCTTCCATTGGTTCACCCTCCCAGCCGGCGCACCGCGCTGATCCGATGTCAGGAGCCAGGTACTTATCCTGGTCTCCCATGGGGTGCAGGGCCCAAGCACCTGGGCCATCCTCCACTGCACTCCCGGGCCACAGCAGAGAGTTGGACTGGAAGAGGGGCAACCGGGACAGAATCTGGCGCCCCGACCGGGACTAGAACCCGGTGTGCCGGCGCGCAAGGCAGAGGATTAGCCTAGTGAGCCGCGGTGACAGCCCTCTTCCTCTTCTAATAAGAGCACCAGTTCTATTGGATCAGGGCTCCCACCCTTGTGACCTCATGTAACCTTAATGACCTCAGTAAAGGGCCTATCTCCAAATACAATCACATTTTAAGCTACAGGGGGTTAGGGTTTCAATGTACAAACTTTAGGGGACACAACCCAGCTTGTAATACACCATATTCATAAGTTAAGTCTTTTTTGTAACTTAGCCAGATCTGTGCTATTGAAGCTTATGGTTTATTGATTTTGAAGGGGAATTAGTGTTTTCTTCAATTTTTTTGCTCGATTCTTCAATCTTCACTTTTATTTTGTCTTCAACCAGAAAGACTGGAGTTCCACAAGAACTACATTATGCTAGGGCAATCTCCCATTAGACCCCACCACCTCTTAACATCATCACAACAGAGGACAAGTTTGCAGCATATGAACCTTTGGGGAACACGCTTAAACCATATCCAAGCCACAGTATACAGTAAAGAAATAAAAACACAAAAACAAAGGGAACCGGAGAAGGAGGGTGGCCTACAGCAATGACATTTTGGAACTGGAGAGCAGGTGGTAACTGACATGACAGACCAGAGGAAGCTGAAACCTAAGCCAGTCCATGTATGATGGTCACAAGAAACGAAATGTTTGCTCTCAATGTCACTCAGATATTGCAGGTAACAGGTAACTCTGAAGACAGACATACAGTAGGTTGGAAATAGGAGAACAGATAATAAGTGTTTAGATAAACCCTTCCTTCCCTGCCCAAACACCAGGAGATCTCTCTCGAGCCTCAGCAGATGACTGGAGATACTTGCTGGGGAACTTGAACCAGACAGACTGGCTCTGGATATGGGGGTATCCAGGAAATCCTGTGGGTCAGGGTCACACAAATCTACTCACTTAGAGGTCAAACTACCCCTGCAGCTTTTCCCAGGGCCTAGAACTGTAGCAGCCATATCATTCACACTGGGGAATTACTCTTAGATGAATGAATGGTTGCAGAAGGAAAGACCCCCAGGGGAAGGGCCAAGTCTCCCCTAACAACTCCCCAGTGTGACATAAGCCCCAACAGTGCTCATCAAGCCCCAGTCTACTCTTTGGTGCCTCGCTCTTAGCTATGAGTTGACAACCAAAGGATATTCAACATTTGAGGAAAGTCTGTAGTACAAAGGACAAAGAAGGAAGCGAAGTAAAACAAGTGTGGAAGAAGTTAATAGAAAGAGCAGAATAAAACTTTAATTAATTAGTAGTTCAAGATACAGAGAATATATTACATCCATGAAACAAGAATGCACATGTATATTTATACATGGGACGTTCAAAAAATAAAAATAATTCCCAGGGGCCAGCACTGTGGCATGGTGGGTCAAGCTGCCATCTGTGAGGCCAGCATCCTATATGGGTGCTGGTTCAAGACCCAGCTGCTCCTCTTCCAGTCTTGCTCCCTGCCAATGGCTGGGAAAGCTGCGGAAGATGGCGCCTGCACCCATTTGGGAGATCTGGAAGAAGCTCCCGACTCCTAGCTTTGGCCTGCTGTGCCATTTGTGAAGTGAACTAGCTGATGGAAGTTCTCTCTCTCTCTATGTGTGTGTCTGACTTTCAAATCAATAAATCTTTAAAAAATAATAAAAATAATTCCTTTAAATTAATAATCAAATAATATAAATTAAAACTTACAGGAAAAAAATGAGTAGATAGATTTTTAGGAGTTCAGATTCAAATATAGTTGGGCCTCCACACCCACGGTTTCCCCACCCATGCATTCCATCAACCTGAGACCAAAAATATGTGGAAAAAAAATTGTGTCTGTTCTGAACATGTATAGATTTTGTGTGTCATTATTCTCTAAGAAACACAATATAATAGCATTTTCATTGTATTAGCTATTATAAGTAATTTAGAGATGATTTAAAGTATGCAGGAGGGTGTGCATGTGTTACATACAAACACTGCACCATTTTATATCAGGGACAAGATTGGATTTCTGCATTGTCAGCGAGGACCATCCTGGAAGCCACCCACCATGGATACTGAGGGATGCTGTATTTAGATTTTCAACAAATAGGGAAACAGAGGATGGATGGGAGGAAATGATTAAATAGCTACTAAAACTTTTGAGACTGCCAAAAAACATGCAATCCATTTAGTTGGTTCAACTAAAGCAAATTGCTGGGATAATGATCCAGTACACACTAAAAATGTTATAAATCATGATAAAGTATAAATTCAATGACTAGAAGTTGGAAAGAAGGGAGACACTGCCGAAGATAAATATGGAGATTTGCCAAGCTTTATGAAAATGGGTAAACAGATCAAGATAAGTAGGGTGATACAACTTTACTTTAAGTTATAAAAATAAACACTGAGAAAAATAACACAATCAACTAAAACAGGGGGTTGAGGAATAGAAGGTAAGGATGGGGAGACAGGAAATGTGCTAATTTTTCCATTACTCAGAGTGGCTTAGGACCAATGTTCTTACAGTTATTCTGCAAACTGGCCATAGAGTAAGTAGGTTTTTCATGAATCTGTTCAGTGAAGCAACTTTGGAAAAATATGTTTGATAAATTGACCTGTTTCTACTTGAGTAGGAAGCCAATGATTATGCCTCAGGAAATGGAGAACTAAGTAGTATATATCATTTCATATAAATTAGGGGACATAAAGATACCCACTAAAACAGAGACATTGCCTTTACAACTAGTCAGAAGTATTACATATATACAAGGAAAGGAAACCATGAAGGTTTTTAAGGGAGCAACAATACACAGCTAAACTAAATCCAAATGTAACTGTCATATCAATAAGTGCAAATGGGCTAAAATCATCCATGTAAAAAAAAAATCCTAATTGGGTCAAAAAAGAAAAACTTCTATGACATCTCAGAATCTTGGATCTGAGGCACTCACTACAAAGAAGGATTAACTGATACCTCTAGGACCAGGCTGCCTGGATTTAAATCTAGATGATTTGGGACATTTCATTTAAGTTCTCAGTGCTTCAGTTTCCTTCTTAATAAATTGTGGAATTAACTAAATGTACAGACTGCTTGGGAAGAATTAGCAAGTTAATTTATGTAAAGCGCTTAAAATGTTGTCTGTTTCATAGCAAGGGTTCAGTGGATATTAGCTCATCATTATCACATGAGACACATCTACAATGACTCAGAAAGGTTGAAAACAAGAAGATGATCAAAGGATGTTGATCAATGCCAATACACAGAGAGTAAGGGCTTGGGTCCTAGGACCAGGAAAGACTGAATTAAAGGGAGGAGATTTATACAAGACAAAGAAGGGCAGATTGGAATGATAGCAAGCACAACATTAATATTCAGAAAACAGAGAATCCAGGAAATAAAAGGAGAAATAGGCTCAAATTGGTAGGGATCACACCAGGTCAAGATGATTTCATTGGAGAATTCTACCAGACTTAAAAATAGATAATTGCAATGTCATTTAAACCATTCCAGAACAAAACAAAAAAGAAGAAAGAAGAAGAAGAAGAAAATTTGAATTAATTTTATAAATTAGCAAAAGAAATTATTTAAAAACCTGACAGAATTAAAGAAAGACAAGCGGAGACCAATCTATTCACAAACAAGAAAATAGAAAAATCCTAAATAAATAATAAGTGTTTAGAAAGAAAAATAGTAGATAAGCCCTTTTCATTTATTTATTTATTTATTTATTTATTTATTTTTTGACAGGCAGAGTGGACAGTGAGAGAGAGAGACAGAGAGAAAGGTCTTCCTTTGCCGTTGGTTCACCCTCCAATGGCCACCACGGCTGGCGCACTGTGGCCAGTGCACCGCACTGATCCGAAGGCAGGAGCCAGGTACTTATCCTGGTCTCCCATGGGGTGCAGGGCCCAAGCACTTGGGCCATCCTCCACTGTACTCCCTGGCCACAGCAGAGAGCTGGCCTGGAAGAGGGGCAACCAGGACTAGAACCTGGTGTGCCGGTGCTGCAAGGTGGAGGATTAGCCTAGTGAGCCACGGCGCCGGCCTGATAAACCCTTTTAGTAATGTATCTGGCCATTCGGATCTGGCTAAAAAGTCCATGAGAGTCTCACAGCATGGAAAGCCATGACACGGTGGCAAAAAACAATCTAAATGAAAGATGCCGGTGAACAAGACCCCAGCAGAAGGAACAGGCCATCAAGGAGAGAGGCGCCTTTCTCTGAAGGGAGGAAGGAACCTCCACTGTGATACGGCCTTGACTAAACAAGTCCAGAGTTGGTGAACTCAAGGGGCTTCCATAGCCTAGGCAGCTCACAGCAAGAGTCTCGGGTGATTGCTGACGTCATAAATAAGAGTGCCAATTGTTAAATCAACAACGGGAGTCACTGGGTACATGCTCCCCACGTAGGATCTCTGTCCTTAATGTGTTCTACTATGAAACTTAAAAACAACACTACTAGTCGAACAATACCCTGTACCTTGTGCGGTTGTGTGAGTGCAGCCTGTTGAGGTCCTTGCTTAGTATATGCTGGGTTGATCTTCAGTATATGAAGGTAATTGAAAATGAAGCTCCATGAAGGGCAGGATGGGAGGGGGAATGGAAAAGGGGAGGGCCACGGGAGGGAGGGAGGTTGGGGAGGGGGGAAGCCACAACAATACAAAAGCTGCACTTTGTAAATTCACATTTATTAAATAAAAAAATTATATAACAAACAAACAAAAAAAGAAACAGAAAAAAAAAGAGGAAAAAAAGAACTTGGTGCTTTACCCTTTTAGTATTTTTTATGTTCTACTTTAAAATATTGGATGAACTCTGTAATTAATACACAATTACTCTTAGGTGTTTAATTGATGCTATAACTAGTACTCAAATAGTATTTTACACTTTGTGATTCTGTGTGGTGCAAACGGTTGAAATCTTTACTTAATATATGCTAAATTGATCTTCTGTATATAAAGATAACTGAAAATTAATCTTGATGTGAATGGAAGAGGAGAGGGAGTGGGAGAGGGGAGTGTTGTGGGTGGGAGGGAAGTTATTGGGGGGAAGCTATTGTAATCCATAAGCTGTACTTTGGAAATTTATGTTCATTACATAAAATAAAATATAAATATAAAAAAAGTAATGGATCTGGCACCATATTAAAAAGATTTTATGCTATGACACAATATTTGTAAATCTGCTAATATAATTCATCATGATATTTCAAAAGAGAAAAATATCAATTTTCCAGTCCATAAATGCTTCAGATTTATATGATCATAGATAAAATTTCTCTTTAAGTTTTATTAATTTTTATTTATTTATTTGAAAGAGCAGCAGAGAGAGACAGGGGGAGAGAGATATCTTCCATCTGCTTGTTCATTCCCTAAATGGCAGCATGGCTGGAGCTGGGCCCATCCGAAGCCAGGAGCCAGGAGCTTCATCCCGATCTCCTATGTGGGTGCGGGGGACCAAGGACTTGAGCCATCTTCCACTGCTTTCCCAGGCTATTAGCAGGGAGCTGGATTCGAAGTGGAGCAGCCAGGACTCAAACTGGCGCCCATATGGGATAAGCAGCAGGAGGCAGCTTAACTTGCTATGCCACAGGGCTGGCCCCCCTTCTCTTCTTAATGATGTTGGATAATACTCACTGAAGGGTTAAATAATAATGATATTAGACATAATTCCTTTATTCTGTACATTAATAGATATGTTTTTAGTGTGGCTTGATTAAATATGGTATCTTTTTGTTTAATATATACATTCCTGTTTTCCTCAGGAAAGGAGTGATCTATTGCTTTACTAAATTTTTACTGAGAAATTTTAGGGGCTGGCAATGTGGCATAGCAGGTAAAACTGTCCTTCCAGTTCCTGCATCCCATATGGGGGGCTGGTTCGAGTCCTGGCTGCTCCACTTCCCATCCAGCTCTCTGCTATGGCCTGGGAAAGCAGTAGAAAATGGCCCAAGTCCTTGGGCCCCTGCACCCACGTGGGAAGACCTGAAGGAAGCTCCTGGCTCCTGGCTTCAGAACGGCACAGCTCCGGCCATTGCAGCCAACTGGGGAGTGAACCAATGGATGGAAGACCTCTCTCTCTCTCTCTCTGCCTCTCCTTCTCTCTCTGTGGAACTCTGACTTTCAAATAAATAAGTAAATCTTTAAAAAAAAAAGAAATTTTAGTTATGGGGTAGTTATGGGGTGAGAGTTGAGGCACGGAGGTAAGTTGCCTCTTGTGGTGGCAGCATCCCATATCACAGAAAGCCTGAGTTCCAGTCCCTGCTCGGCTTCCAATCCTGCCTCTGCCTCTCTGTAACTCTGCTTTTCAAATAAATAAACAAATATTTTTAAAATGTTTTAAAAGAAGAGAAGGAAAGGAAATGATGAAATGTAATTTTATCAAGTATTTAATTGTCAAAAAAAACCACAAGCTAATCAAAATAAAATTATTATCTAAAAAACAAAGCATACCATAAGGTGGGGTGTTCAAGTCTAATAATCAAAAGTCAGAGTCTACATTTTGACTAACAAGATTAAGGGAAGATAACATATATCTGAACACGATATAGGAGGAGAGAAGTTTCTATAATAGCAACAGAAATGTTAAATGCTAGTAATAAACTTAAGAAAGAGACAAGATCTGCATAAGTAGAACAAGATCGGCATAAGTTAAAAAATTTGCACAGGACACAAGAAAAGACCTGAATAGCTGAAAGGGCATATCATGACTTTGGCTGAGAAGATTTAGCATCAGAAAGACTTCAGTTTTTTTTTTTTTTTTTTTTTTTTTGACAGGCAGAGTGGATAGTGAGAGAGAGAGACAGAGAGAAAGGTCTTCCTTTGCCATTGGTTCACCCTCCAATGGCCACCGCGGCCAGCGCGCTGCAGCCGGCGCACCGCGCTGATCCGATGGCAGAAGCCAGGTGCTTCTCCTGGTCTCCCATGGGGTGCAGGGCCCAAGCACTCGGGCCATCCTCCACTGCACTCCAGGGCCACAGCAGAGAGCTGGCCTGGAAGAGGGGCAACCGGGACAGAATCCGGCGCCCCGACCAGGACTAGAACCCGGTTTGCTGGCCCCACTATGTGGAGGATTAGCCTATTGAGCTGCGGCGCCGGCCAAGACTTCAGTTCTTGAAACTCAACTCCTGAGTTTACCTATAAGTTTTTCAAAATCCCAATAAACATGCTGGCAGGGTCTTGGTTTTGTTTTGCAATCAGACAAGTGGTCTTCTGAATAAACAAACATGGGGGGCAGGTGTTTGGCCTGGTGACTAAGATGCCAGTTGGGAAAATGGTATCCTAAATTGGGGCACCTGAGTTCAAGGTCAGCTCTGCTCCTGATTCCAGCATCCTGCCAATGTGCACCTTGAGAGGCTACAGGTGATGGGTTAGTGGTTGGGTCCCTGGCACCCACCTAAGAGAGAGCTGACCTGAGCTCTGGGCTCCTGGCTTCAGCCTTGCCCAGCCTTGGTGGTTTTGAACCTTTGGGAAGTGAACCAGGAGATGGGAATGCTTATCACTCTTTCTCTTACTCCTTCCTCCCCCATCTTCCTGCTTCTCAAATAAATAAATTAAAATTTAGAAATTATTTTAAAGAAAATAAATAAGCAAGATCATGTAGGAGAATCTTGGGAAAAAAGAATAACAAATGCAGATTAGACCTACAAAATATTAAAATATGTTGTTAAAATAGGTAGAATATGCACATAGAAAATCAACTCAATGGAAGAGAATAGAAAGACCTAAAATGCATCCAGATATAGAAAGTTTGCATATGATAAAGGCATCATTTTAGTGGAGAAAAGATGGATGGATAGACTGAACAATGGCCCTAAAACATCAGGTCCTAATACCCAGAATCTATAGAATTTACCTTAAAGAGCAAATGGAGTTATGTAGATGTTATCTTTTTGAGAAAAAAAGCTTTTCTTTGGTAAAATACGCATAACATGAAACTGGCCATTGAAATCCTTATTCAGTATGGGTTCAGCAGCACCATGTACATTTACTTTGTTCTACAGCCATCACCAGCATACATTTCTAGAATTTTCCATCTTCCCAAGCTCAAATCCCGTCCTCAGTGAACAATAACTCCCCAGTTCCCCGTCTCTTCAGACTCTGGCAAGCACCATTCTGATTTCTGCCTCTCAGCATCTGGCCCTGTGAGTGTTTCATATGAGTGGAATCTTACAGCATTTATCCTTTCCTGATTTCACTTAGCACGTTGTCTTCAAGTTTCACCCACACTGTAGACTGAGAAACTCATGTCTTATAGTTCAGTAATACTCCATAGTGTGTACGTAACACCTTTTGTTTATCCATTCGCCTGTGGTTGGATGTTGGCACCTTTCAGCAGTTGGGAGGGACGCTACTACAAACACAGGTGTCCAAGATAGCTTCTTGAATCCCTGCTTTCCCTTCTTTTGGGTATGTACCCAGAAGTGGGACTGCTGGGTCACAAGGTAATTCTGCATTCAACTTTTTGAGGAGCCACCATAACTGTTTTCCACAGTAGCTACACCATTTTATGGTCTCACCGGCAATGCACAAGTACTTCAAATTTTCTGCATGCTAGTCAGCACTTGCAGTTTTTCATGTGTGTATATTTTAATAATAGTGATCCTAATGGGCATGAAATTAGATGTAACCTTTTTTAAAAAAGATTTATTTATTTATTTGAAAGGCAGAATGGTGAAGTGAGGAAGGATAGGGATCTTCCACTCCTGGGTCTCCCATGTGGGTGCCAGGACCCCAAATACTGGGGCCATCTTCCACTGCCCCCCAGACACATTAGCAGGAAGCTGGATCAGAAGAGTGGATTAGGCTGCACTTGAATCAGGCACTCGGATGTGGGATGCAGGCAATACACGCAATAGCTTAACCCACCGTGCACAAGGCCGGCCACATGGATGTAATCTCAAGATCTGAATATCATCCTATATGACGCAGCAGGGACTTTAATGTGACTGCAAGTGTCCTCCTAAGAGTGAGACAGAGAGCTCATGGAAAACAGTACTATAGAAAAAAACATACATGAATATCAAGAGTTTTTTAAAGATTGATTTCTTTATTTGAAATGCAGAGTGACAGAGAGAGAGAGAGAGAGAAGAAGAAGAAAGAAAAGAGGTCTTCCATCTATTGGTTCACTCCCTAAATGGCCACAACAGCTGGGACTGGGCCAGGCTAAAGCCCAGAGCCTGTAGGTCCATCCGAGTCTTCCACATGGCTGGCAGGAACTCAAGTACCTGAGCCGTCATCTGCTGCTTCCCAAGTGCATGAGCAGGGAGCTGGATCAGAAGCAGAGTAGCCAGGACTTGAACAGGCACTCTGACATGGGATGCCAGTGTTAAAAGTGGTTTCTTAATCCTCATGATGTCCGCCCCAAGAGATCAATTTTTTTTTTTACACCAAAATGAATTTTTCTTTTTAACTCTGCTTTTCCACAAAGTGTTTGAAGTGCCCTCATAAGTCATAAACTGGGGGAGGCATTTGCAGTATTTATGACACACGAAATAACTGCTGTGACTTAGATATGGTGTGTAAGTGGCCCCCTCAGGGTTCATGTGTTGAAATTTGATCCCCATGAGGAAGCCTGAGAGGGTGGAGATTTAGCCCCAACTAATGGTGTTCAGAGTGGGGCCTTGCGGAGTGACTGGGATTAGATGAGCGTGGCTCTCCCATGATTACATCCTGGTGGCTTTGCAAGAAGAGGGAGAGCGAGCAGAACATCACCAATGAACGTTCCTGTCTCTTGCCGTGAGATGTGGCGCTGTCTCTGGACTCTACCGGGAAGATGGCCATTGCCAGAAGTGGCCACTCCACCTTGCACCTCCAGAACCATGAGCCAAAATAAACCTCATTTTTCGAAAATTTGCCACGTCTATGGCATTGTGTTATGGGCAACAGAAAATGAACCAACACTGGAGTCTTTCCTTAATGCGTCAAGCACTCCAGTCAGTGCACATAAAAAGAAGCCCCCTCGGTGAAGATACATTTCATAAAAATCGACAATGCTGCAAGAGATAGGAATATAGTTACAGGAAAAGAAACACAAATGGCTTCTCTGACACAGGAAATTATACTCTGCCATGGCTATATTTGACTCAGCACTTCTGTATATAAATAGGACAGCTTTATAAGAACATACTCCATCATTGTTTGTAAAAATAAGAGATTGAAAATAACACGAATGTCAATCAATCGGAGCTACAATTGGCAGAATTAGGACCTCTCTCACGCACTCACCAGAAAAAAAAAATATTCTTATCCTCATCTCCAGAATGTGTGACTGTGTCAGGTTACACTGCATCTGGGAGTTAATTAAGGTTGTGGATCACCTGGCCCCACGATGGAGCGATTCACTCTGATTATCCAGGTGGGGCCAGTGTAGTCCTGAGGGTCCTTCAAAGTGAGGAGAGTTGCAGAAGGTTTGCACGAGAGTGATGCAGTGTGAGAAAGATGCTATGGCCTGTTGCTGGCCTGCGGGATGGAAGGCAGCCATGAGCCAAGTCAGGGTGTTGCAAAACAGATTTCTTTCTAGAGCCCAAGGAGGATGGCAGCCTTCCATATAGGTTGATTGTAGCCCACTGAGACTCGTTCTAGCCTTCAATCCTCCAGAACCCTACTGTAACCAATTTGCAAGAAGCCACTAAATTTGTGGTAATTTGTTACAACAGATAACTGATATTAGGGCTAATCTCATAAATTATAGGAGTCCATACAATGAAATGCCAAACAGAAGAATGAAGACACTATGGACTATCCCAGAATGGTCTCTGAAATATACATGAAATAAAAAGCAAAAAAATGGGACAGCATGTATAGTGTGTCACCTGTTGCAAGGAACTGGTCAGAGTACTTACTTTTATGCAGAGAAACTAGAGACTGGGGCACAAAATTAGCTGACAAAGCCATTTTCACAGCATATGCTTTTGTAACTTGCAAATAAGTAATATTTTCCTTCAAAATAAAGAAATGGGATTTTACCTAGGAAGCTGACTTTGATACCTCAAAAAAGGATCAGGTTTTGTGTGGTGCAATCTGAAAGTGTTTTGTGTTTCCCCTTTTTAATCAGGTCATACAACCATGATCTCACACTTTATAGCCATGGACTATAAGAGACAAATGCATGAAAAATATAGGTGAGAGTGAGTGCCATAGTGGTTAAGACCATGCTGGTTGGAGTGCCCTCATTCCATATCACAGTATTTAGGTTTGAATCCTGGCTCCACGTTCAATTTCAGCTTCCTGCTAATGCACACCCTGGGAGGCAGCAGGTAATGGCTCAAGTACTTGGGTTCTGTTACCCAACCTCAGTTCCTAGCTCTCAGCATTGTCTCCTGGGGAGTGAACCAGTGAATGAGAGCTTGATATCTCTCTCTCTCTCTGTCTCTCTCTCTCTCTCTCTCTCTTCTTCTCTCTCTTTGCACCATCTATCCATGATCTATCTGTCTCTCTCTGCCTCTTAAATACAATAAGTAAGTAATGTATATTTTCAATGAACTTTTTGAAGATCTTTCATAGTTATTGATACCCAAGAATTTGATCAATGTCTATCTTACGCTTGGAGGAAGGGACCATATCTGCCATGTAACCTGTACCCGTCACTGATGCTTAATAAACTTTACTAAATATTGAATGAAAAAGATGGATTAATTAATGAATGAGGTCAACAGACCATGAATGACTCCATGAAGTTAAAAAGAGCATGAAAAGTTCAAAATCCTTTCAATTATGATTTCCAAAACTAATTCTAAACATGAGACAAAAATATAAAAACAAAGAATACTATTCAGACATGTAAATTTGTAGCTATCAATAATTATCCTTCTAATACTGAATGTTATAAAATCACAGCTAAATCTAGTTCTCTAGCATTCTTTAACCAGAGAAAAGAAGTTTCAACTATTTTTCAACTCCTGGTGCTAAGATCCCTGGACCGTGTTCACAGATTGAAGCCATTTAGCACAGTGTTTGCCTTTGCACAGCTGTCCCCTGCTTCAGCTGTCAGTTGAGAGGCCTTGAATTCACAGGCTTCGTGTCTGCTCTCTCGACCTCACTGTGTCTGTTCCTTGCAGCTTCTGCTTTCCACAGCAACTCTCAGCTGCTTTGCTTTTCATGGGCACAACAGAGAAACCAAGAGAAGGGGAAAGAGAGAGCACTTTTCAATAGACCCGATGACCTTCTAACTGCCTACAATCAGGAAAACCGTAGCAGCTAAACCATTGCTCGGGGAACGCAGTTTGTGCGTGAAAGTCAGTTTTCCCCCTCCTGGGCACACAGCTCGCCTGTGTTTTCCAGGCTCCCTTGGTAGCTGAGTTCTGGCCAGTGGATACAGACACCTGGTCAACTCTGGGACTCTGGAAAACGGGAAGCCCACTGGATGGGGAAAAACTCCAGGCTCCTGAGTGGTCCCAAAGAAGGAAGCTACCCAGGGGATCCATCCAACCAGACACCTCTGATGGATGTTTTGGGTCAACAACTAATTTTCTGTTTTAAATCACTGACATGCCGATGGATGCCTTCATTGAAATTCAGAAACTGTTAGCTGGAAGTGCAGGCTAAATGGTGAGGTGGTGAATGGTTAAGAAAATCGTTGCTCGTCCTGGAGTGATAAATCCTATGCTACATATGGGCCAGACACTATGAAAAATTGTTGCCTACAGTAGCTTGAAAGTAGATCAGACCGAGCGGGAGCTCCAGGGGAAGTGGTTGGAAATGATTTCAGTGCTTGTGAGCTGCCCACCATTAGCTGTCTTTGGTAATGTTTTATGGGAAAGGAATGAGCTCAGAAAGAACTGGCTGGCTTGCCAGTTGAAATAAAAGAATAAAGAGACGGTCAAGAAATCCTGGGTGTTGAAATGTTGGACAGATGGCCTCTATTCCCAAACAGTAAGAGATAAGGCTTTGAATAAGTAAGGGAAGTCCTCGGTTAAACAGAGACCATCCTGGGGCTAAGATCAGAGGAGCAATGTATCCGCCCATTTATTGTTTTAGATGGGCATAGGGTAGGGAATTAAATTGAGGGAGACTAATCCTCCGCCTTGTGGCGCCGGAACACCGGGTTCTAGTCCCGGTCGGGGCGCTGGATTCTGTCCCGGTTGCCCCTCTTCCAGGCCAGCTCTCTGCTGTGGCCAGGGAGTGCAGTGGAGGATGGCCCTGCACCCCATGGGAGACCAGGAGAAGCACCTGGCTCCTGCTATCGGATCAGAGCGGTGCGCCGGCCGCGGCGGCCATTGGAGGGTGAACCAACGGCAAAGGAAGGCCTTTCTCTCTGTCTCTCTCTCTCACACTGTCCACTCTGCCTGTCAAAAAAAAAAAAAAAAATTGAGGGAGAGAGGCCCAGGGTGAGGAAACAAGAATTTAAAGTAAATTTGAGAATTTTGTGTAGGTAGGAATGTTGGAACAGTTAGTGTACAAGGAACTGGTTAAATGCTTATCATGTTTTCAAAGCACTTTTACTGCCAAAGACACTGTGACCATCCTAAAAATGCCTTTGTGCTATAAAACAACTTCTGAGAGGTCAGTGCTGTGGCTCAGTGGGTTAAAGCCCCGGCCTGCAGTGCTGGCATCCCATGTGGGTGCTGGTTTGAGTCCCAACTGTTCCACTTCCAATCCCATTCAGCTCCCTGCTAATGTGCCTGGGAAGGCAGTGGAGGATGGCCCAAGTGCTTGTGCCCCTGCACCCCCATGGGAGACTGGGAAGAAGCTCCTGGCTCCTGGCTCCGGATCGGTGCAGCTTTGGCCATTGCAGCCATTTGGGGAGTGAATCAGCAGAAGGAAGATCTCTCTCTCTCTCTCTCTGTCTCTACCTCCCTCTGTAACTCTGTCTTTGAAATAAAAAAAAATACATCTTAAAAAACAAAAAACACAACTTCTGAGTCCCAAACTTGATCCAACAGGAGGCAATCTATGAAAGTGTGAAGACCTTAAAGAGAACACACTTCCAGGTGCCCATCGTGGCTATGGCCAAAACACAAGATGGATCAGGTGGGACCTCCCCGAGGTAGTATAAGAGCTGGGGAGAGCAGTAGAGCTGAATGGGCACAGAGCTTTCTGAGGGTCTGTACGGTGGGATTTTATAAATGCATGGACAACAACCTACCTTGTGTCCTTATTCTTATCTTTTTCCAAATACAGCTTTTCACTGTGGATATATTGTCATCCTTCATTGTTCCAAAGGGAGGGGAGAGAAAGAGGGACAAAGCATCTGTCTTCTGTGCGACCATGAGGAACTATATCTGGACCCAGCGGAGGGAATGTTCATCACCAGGAGATCCAGGACCTTTGGGCAGGCTGCAAGGACCGCAAGTTGTGATTTAGAGTTGCTGCCCAGGGAAAGGCTGAGTAGGCACTATGTATGGGAAGAAGTTAGATAGATCCTGGATGAGTAGAAAGGCAAACGGAGGCAACAATAGCGCTGCAGGCCCACGGAGCATTTTCCTTTCCCCCGGGACACACAGTTAGTCTACATCTCCCAGCCTATTCTGAAATTTAGTGCAGCCGTTGAAATAAGCGTGCCGATTGCCACTTCCAGGTCTGTTCATAACAATCTCCCGGTCTCCCTTCCTCTGTCTGCCAGAAGCAGAGACTCAGGGAAGGTCTCGGTGCCCTGGGGCAGTGTTGCACGTGGGCTTATTGGACACGTCTCTGTTCATGCGACAGCACTGAGCAGTTGTGATAGGAATGGGATGGCACACACCACCCAGGAGATTTACTACCTGGCCCTTTCCGGAACAGCTGCCTGCTCTTGGAGTAATTGCATGGAAGGAGTCTGGCTCCTCAGTCACCACCCACCATCACTGGATGAGAGCCAACTCTGACCAGGAACACTCGTGGTGAACTGTTGACTAAGCTAGAGATAAGCTTTCGTTATTACAAGCCACTGAGACTTGGGGTAACAAGTTACAAGATTTCACTCACTCCAATACAACCATGAAAGCATGAATGGTCTTTTGAATACAGATAGCCGAAAACTTCTTATTCCCTGTAGTACAGTTTCCCTTTGGTATGCACAGGGGATCAGTCCCAGGAGCTCCCCCCCCCCCGCCGTGAATACCAAAATTTGTAGGTACTCAAGTTCTTTATATAAATGCCATGGTATTGCATATAACCTACACAATTATCCTGCATGCTGTAGATTGCTTATAATATACAAACGTTGTATAAGTAGTTATAATAGGGAATTTAATGGCAAAAAGAAAAGTCTATACATATTTAGCACAGGCACAATTTTTTCCCATCATTTTCAATCCATGGCTGTTTAAATTCATGAATATGGAATTCATGAATAGTTTTAAAGCCAATTAACTCTACTTTGGAGCATGACTTCTGTCAGGAAAAAAAGATCAACTCTAATGAGCAGAGCTGTGTCCTGAGATCTTGATTAAGGGTCTACTTGTTTTCTCTCTGACTATTTTTTACCTTGATCTGAACTCAAGAAAGAGCCAGTGTCAAGGAACTGAGATAGTGTGGGTTCAGATATTGATGTTATTTATTAGCTACTTGATTTTGGTAAAGCTACTCTTCAATCCACTAGATAAGGAGATTTTCACTCGTGCCTAAAATCTAGTATTTTTAAAAAGTATTTATTTATCTGAAAAGCAGAGTTAGAGAGAAAAAGAGAGATCTCCCATCTTGCTGATTCACTCCCCAAATTGCCACAATGGCCAGAGCTGAGCCAATCTGAAGCCAGGAACTTCTTCCGGTACAGGGGCCCAAGCTCTTGGGCCATCCTCCACTACTTTCCCAGGCACATCAGCAGGGAGCTGTATTGGAAGTGGAGCAGCCAGGTCTTGAGCTGGCACTCCCATGGGATGCCCTCACTACAGGAAGCAATTTAATCCACTACACCATGGAGCAGGTCCCAGATGTAGTATTTTCTTGGCCACTCCCTTCCCCGGAACCCTTACAAACCACCCAATCTTGGATTTGACTTGCTCACTGACTCAAGGGTTGTCTTGGTAACCATGACCTGCCTGCTGTTTTCTTATCCTGTAAGCCTTCACAGATACTCTGGACTCTGCCTACTAACCTGTATCTGTGCCATTTACTTATCTAAACCAGTTAAGCCAAAGAACAAAGGTCTGCCTTTAACTTTTTTCTTCCTAGACTTCGAGAGCTCTGATTTTTTTTTTTTAATTTTTTTTTCCTCCTTTCCCCATCTCCATAGTGATGCCTTGTCCAGCCACCCATCTTCTCTTATTTGGCTTCCCAGAAAACTTTTCCCCTGCTGCTAATTTTTTTCTGTATATCACAGCCAGCATAAGCTCTTTCAGTAAAGAGTTTATCAAGTCTTTACTGGAATAAAAAACTGTATGATTATCCTTAGCTCTTAGGGTTAAGCCCACCTACGCATGGGGCCCTGTAGGTGTTGGTAGTTTACACTTATGGCAGTGTCACTATATTCCAAAAAATTTTTAAATATTCTTGAAAATGTTAAGCACTTGAAAAATAATGGTTTTCAAAATGTATTCTTTTTGATTACACAAAAATATAGAAATATTAGAATTATAAATGAGTAAAAGTAAAAATGTATGTTAAACTAAAACCAGCCCAAAATCCAAATGCCCAGAAACAAAATGACTATGAACTTTTTGGTGCATATTCTTTCAGATTTCTACCAAGCAACTACACATCTTTGAATGTTTTTGTGAGACAGAAAGAGAACTACATCTGCAGCTTCACTCTCCAAATGCCTGCAACAGCCCCAGAGTGCGCCAGGGGCCAAAGTGGGGGGCTGGGAATACAATCTAGTCTCCCATCTGGGGGGCAGAAACCCAATTACGTGGACATCACTGTTGTCTCCCAGGGTATGCAGCAGCAAGGAGCTGGCATCAGTACTGGAACCCAAGTACTCACTCTATCACAGGAGTGCTTTAGCCACTAGGCATACATAGGCACCTGTGTATATAATGGTTTTATGAAATTGAACCGTGCATATAATTTTTTTTACTTTTATTTAATGAATATAGATTTCCAAAGTACAGCTTATGGATTACATTGGCTTTCCCCCACCCTAATGACTTCCCTCCCACCCGCAACCCTCCCCTTTCCCGCTCTCTCTTCCCTTCCATTCTTATCAAGATTCATTTTCAATTTTCTTTATATACAGATCAGTTTAGTATACATTAAGTAAAGATTTCAATAGTTTGCACCCACATAGAAACACAAAGTGAAAAATACTGTTTGAGTACTAGTTATAGCATTAAATCACAATGTATAGCACATTAAGGGCAGAGATCCTACATGAGGAGTAAGTGCACAGTGACTCCTGTTGTTGACTTAACAAATTGACACTCTTGTTTATGGCATCAGTAATCTCCCTATGCTCCAGTCATGAGTTTCCAAGGCTATGGAAGCCTTTTGAGTTCTCCGACTCTTATCCTATTTCGACAGGGTCATAGTCAAAGTGGAAGTTCTCTCCTCCCTTCAGAGAAAGGTACCTCCTTCTTTGAAGACCTGTTCTTTCCACTGGGATCTCACTCGCAGAGATCTTTCATTTAGGTGTTTTTGTTTTTGTTTTTGTTTTTGTTTTTGCCATAGTGTCTTGGCTTTCCACGTGCATATAATTTTTAAAGTTAAATTGGAGACTACACTTTAAGGGATCACTTCTGTACTTCACTCCTATAGAAGTTTCTCTGCTTGTGTAAAGCACTGGAAATCACGAGTGGAAGGTGCCGCATTCTCTCGAGTGTGAAGCCAGCTCTTGGCCTTGCTTTGCTGCCATTTGCCATTGACGGTGGGGGGAGAATAAGAGGGAGAAAACGCAGTCTGAGTGGCTTCTGTTAAAACAGAAAAAACAAAGGGATTGTAAAGCACATCTTCTTTATAAACTTTTTATGATTTAATGTTTTAAACATCCATCAGTATCAGTAGGAATAGAGATACAATGTCATTTTAAATGGCCATATATTGTTTGTCCCATTGTATGGTTAGTCATCATTCTTTTTTTTTCTTTTTTTTTTTTTTGGTCAGGCAGAGTTAGACAGTGAGAGAGAGAGAGACAGAGAGAAAGGTCTTCCTTTTGCCGTTGGTTGACCCCCCCAAGTGGCCGCTACGGCTGGCGCGCTGTGCCAATCCGAAGCCAGGAGCCAGGTGCTTCTCCTGGTCTCCCATGGGGTGAAGGGCCCAAGCACTTGGGCCATCCTCCACTGCACTCCCTGGCCACAGCAGAGAGCTGGCCTGGAAGAGGGGCAACCGGGACAGAATCCGGCACCCCAACTGGGACTAGAACCCGGTGTGCTGGTGCCGAAAGGCAGAGGATTAGCCTAGTGAGCCACGGCACAGGCCAGTCATCATTCATTTTTATTTTATTTTATTTTTTTGACAGGCAGAGTGGACAGTGAGAGAGAGAGACAGAGAGAAAGGTCTTCCTTTGCCATTGGTTCACCCCCCACCCCCATGGCCGCTGTGGCTGGTGCGCTGCGGCCAGCGCACCACGCCGATCCGAAGCCAGGAGCCAGGTACTTATCCTGGTCTCCCATGGGGTGCAGGGCCCAAGCACTTGGCCATCCTCCACTGCACTCCCTGGCCACAGCAGAGAGCTGGCCTGGAAGAGGGGCAACGAGGACAGAATCCAACGCCCCGACCGGGACTAGAACCCGGTGTGCCGGCGCCTCAAGGCGGAGGATTAGCCTAGTGAGCCGAGGCGCCGGCCCTCATTATTCATTTTAACTAATCCTCTGCTGTAGGACATTTGCATTTTTTCTGTTTGTTGTTGGTAGTGGTGATACTACTATTTTAAACAGATAAATTGTCTAGTACACATAGGTCTTCCTGATTTACCTGATTGACGCAATTAAATGAATTGGTCCTACAATTTCTGTATCAAGGATGATGAATTTTTTTAGGTGTTTGTAACATTTCCCCTAATATAACTCTAAAACTGTGGTGGAAAACACAAATCAAACTCTTAATTAGAGATGTATGAATGTAAAGTGACCCCTAAACTTCTGGCCGTTGTTTCTCAAATTACTTCTTATACAATTATATTGTCTCCAAACTAGGATTTTCTTAGGAACAACATCCTGCCTGGTTAGGATGAAGGATTCATTGTAGGGAAAGTTCTCCCTCTTGCTTTCTGAATGCGGAGCCGCCTCTACTCAAACAGCTTAAATTACTTTCTGACTAATATCTCCAGGACTCTTGCAATAGTCCCTGCTGTGTCTTGACTAGTCAGCTATTTCCTGGAAATAGTGTAAAGTCAACGTGAGGCTGCTAGGCTGCCAGCACATTGATGCTAGAAGGGAAATCACTAACGCTTAGACCCTAGAGGTAAAAGAACATTCAAGAAATGAAGGGCTCGGCCTTCCAGCGAGCAAAACACTCCAAACTTGCAGACATATTCTAGATGATCCACACTGCTTTTGGCCGGGAGCGACATGGCTCATGTCTTTGTGTTAAGGTAAACTAGAAGACTCCATTCAAGGGAAACAAATTGCAATGAAAATGAAAGTGCTATGCCTCTGAGGGAATAGCCCCAACAGTAGTAACCACACTCCTATAAGACTTCGTCCTGTTCATGACCTGTTGGGCATTTGCATCTAGACCCACATCCTTTCCCTGGGAACCGGGAGAGCACTGGCTGCTACCAATTCATTTAACAATATTTTTTTTCTTTCTTAATTTTAAATTAATTTTATTTTCTCTAGAAAGACTGTTTAAAACAAAAATAAGGAGAAGTCACTATCTTACCACCATTTTAACTCCTATCCTATCACCTTAAAACAACCATTCTTGCCATCTTGGTGCATCTTGGTCTTTTTTTGGCTTGTATTACCAATGGTTTCAATCATACTGACATGTACAGTGTTTTAGGTTGCTTTCACCCTTGCCATCATTTAATAACCATGTCCATGCAAGTAATGGTCTATAAAACTATTCTTTTTTAATGACAGTAGAATGGTGGCATGTATCGTTCCATGGCCATACCATAATTTACTCAACTTGTCCCAATTTTTAACTATTATAAATAACAAGGTTGATTGTGCTTTCATGGATGGAACATTCTCTATACTTTGGGTTATTCAAAAAATAAATTTATGGAAATTAAGTGTCTTGTTCAGCGCATTGGAATGGTTATAGAGTAAATGACGAGGATATCTGCTTCTCCACAAAGTAGGAATGTTTCCAAATGAAGTCATTTGAGGACATCAAGTGGACTGAAATTATAAAACCAGAAGAACGAATAAGCTCCATGAGTGGTATCTGTTATTTATAATTCAGAGGCTGGTGTCTACTGAGTGATACATGAGATTCTGTTAAATGGGTAAATGAGAGCATGAGTGTGGGCTCTGAACCCGAGCTGAGGAGTCCGAATTTTGTTTTTGCCACTTACTAGCTATGGTGCTTTTTAAACAGATAAATTACTGTGGAACATAATAAAAGCTGTGTTCTGGATAAATTTCCAAAAGTCTGTGCCAAGTCCTTTTGTAGTTTTCTGCTGTGAAACTCCCATTAAGTTCTTAAGTAGCAAGAGCAATGCTGAAAACATACCTCAACATGAAGTCTGAAGGCTGTGCTGTGCTACATACAACACGAGGTTCTGCAAGGTAGGGAACCACTGCTCACTAGGGTGCTCTTTGAAAATCAGCTTTTATCTCTTTTTATGATTGCCAACTCTTACAATTGCTGAGCACTTCAATGTCAACTTAATGACCTCACCTACTGAGGGAAGCAGTGGGACTTGTGGAATGGATGCCATACTCGGCTTTTGATAAGATGGATGACCTTGGCTGGGAAAATAACTGCTGACGAGTGGCACTTCTCTCTTTCTAGTATTTCTGACAGTCAGCACTTTCAGCCACCTAACAGGTGTAGCAAACAAAGACAACATCCTTGATCCAACTCCATTTTAAGAAGGTGAGTTTTTAAAGGGGTGTGTTGTGGGAAGCAGGATAGGAAGCCAAAAAGGACAAGTTATTTCTGGATCCCAAGTTCGTTGGTCAATGAAATAGAGCTCTGAAGTTTAGTGCACCTGCTGTAAGGGAGATTGCAAGGGGGAACAAATCTTAAGGATGCTTTTTGAACGTCATCTAGGAAAACTGTAGTTGTGTGGGTAAAACATATAAGCCAAAGAACAAAGAGGGGCTTGGAGGCTGAGTGGGGATAAGGCAGGAAGAGTGTACACTTCAGGTTCCAGATGGTTAAGTCCAGCCTGATGATTAAGTCCACTGGCGGCTGCTCACCTTGTGGTTGGACTCAAGCAATTCTGTCGATGATGGATGGGGAGGAGGGTGGGATTCGAAGTGCGGGCAGAACAGGTGTAGATGGCATCAGTGGGACATCTGCTGGGAAAGAAAGGGTTTCACTTCAACTGAAGAGCTCTGTGTCCCTACTAGAGCAGGGAGCTCCGCGCCTGCCTCCTCTAAGGCAGGAACAAGAGGTTCCAGGAGGGCGTATTCTTCTCATCCAGAGCAGCTGCCCCCACCACACTCCCTCCACTCCCCTCTGTCAAGACAAGAGACCATGTAAGACAGTGTATCCGTTGGGGTTCTCCGAAGACACAGAACCATGAATCACATATAATATAAAGGAGTATCGTATATGACATGAAAGAATATGAAGACTCTATAGAATGCATTATACACCACATGTAATATAAAGGAAGTATTATAACACGAGAAGATATAAGGAATATATCACATTATACATCATATGCAGTATAAAGGTATATTTATATTGTGTATATTTATGTGTATGAGAGAGCAAGAAAGATTTGCTCCAAACACTCGTTTTATCTGATTGTGGAAGGACCAGTGAGTCTGAAACCAGAGCACAGGCTGATGGGCTGAAAATTCCTTGGTAGGAGCTGATACTGAAATAAATCATTTCCTCAAAAATAAAGTTATTTTTTATTCCATTTCCTGGAACTGTTTTCTTTTTAAGTTCTAATTTATTTGAAAGGCGGAGAAACAGAGACAGATTGAGAGAGCTCCCATCTGCTGCTGACTCATCTCCCAAGTGCCCACAACAGCCAGGCCTGAGCCAGGCCTGAGTCGGGAGCTGAGAACTCAATCCAGATCTCCCATGAGGGTGGCAAGGGCCCACCTACTTGAACCATCACCCAACCCCTCCCAAGGTGCACGTTAGGAGGAAACTGGAATCAGAAGTGGAGTGAGGACAAGAACCCAGGCACTCCGATGTGGGACGTGGCTGTTCCAAGTGGCATCTTAACTGCTCTCACGCCTATCTCCAATACCGCGATTGTAAAGCAGAATTTCTAGTTTCCCAGAGAAACCTGTCTTGCTTTGAAGAACTTTAATGTGACTACATAAGGCCCACCTGATTATCAAACAGAATCTCTTTTACTTCAACTGACTTAAGCACACCTACAGAATGACTTCACAGCAACACCTAGATGGCTGATTGATTAATTAACAGAACTCTAGCCCAGTGGACTTGAGACATAAAATTAACCATACAGATGGCCTAGGAGCATATATATATCTTAATCGAATCATGAGAGCCATACATGAAGCGGACTGACACTGAAACAGAGACACTGCAGAGCATCCTTCTACCTGTTTTCTCCACACAGCTTCTCCCTGTGACCATTCATCAGGATTTCCCCCACTTCTGGACACTTGGGAACTCTGGGCTACTTCGATGGTCTTTAAGTTTTGCTCTCCTCACAATAACTTTGCTCTTTCACACTACCAATAACCCCACTAGCACATTAGCTCTCCTTCCAAAATATACCTTGTAACCACGCATTCTTCTTCGTTGCACTACTATCGCCTGGTCCCGTCCACCACCTTCTCACTGTAAAAGCCTCCTCACTACGTGCCTGCTTTCACTGTCCTCTTCCAACCCATTCACACAGAATGACTTAAAAGATATATTTAAAATAAAATCTGATGTGTTACTCTACTGTTTAAAACAGGCTGGCACTGTGGCAATAGTGGGCTAAGCCTCCACCTGCGGCACCGGCATCCATATGGGCACCAGTCCTGGCTGCTCCACTTCTGATCCAGCTCTCTGCTGTGGCCTGGGAAAGCAGTAGAAGATGGCCCAAGTGCTTAGGCCCCTGCATGTGCGTGGGAGACCCAGAAGAAGCTTCTGGCTCCTAGCTTCTGATCGGCCCACCTCTGGCCTTGTGGCCATTTGGGGAGTGAACCAATGGATGGCAAACCTCTCTCTGTCTCTCTGTCTCTGTCTCTGTCTCTCTCTACCTCTCAAATCAATAGAAATAAATCTAAAAAAAAAAAAGCCTCTCCTGGAATGGGAATTTGGCAAAGTGGTTAAGAAGCTACATGGGACATCCACATTCCGTATCAGTGCCTGGATTCAAGTCCTGGCTCCACTTCTGATTCTGCTTTCCTGCCAGCGCACGTGCTGGGAGGCAGCAGGTGATGGTTTGAGGAAGTGGATTCTGCCACCCACATGGAAGACCTGCATTGAGTTCCAGGCCTGCAGCCCCACCTGTGGCAGACATTTGGAGGCGTAAACCAGCACTTGGGAGATTTATCTATCTCTCTGCCTTTAAAATTAAATAAATAAAAAGTAATAAAAATTTCTCCCAAAAATGCCCGAGCAATAAAACTTGAAGCTTTTCTGTTATAGGCTGAACTGTGTCTGCTCAAAAGTGGAATGTTGCAGCCCAAAGTCCCAGACCTCAGAACAGGGCTGCATTTGGAGAAAGGGCTGTTAAAGAGGTAATTAGGCCGGCGCCGTGGCTCACTAGGCTAATCCTCCTCCTTGTGGCGCCGGCACACCGGGTTCTAGTCCCGGTCGGGGCACCAGATTCTGTCCCGGTTGCTCCTCTTCCAGGCCAGCTCTCTGCTGTGGCCAGGGAGTGCAGTGGAGGACGGCCCAAGTCCTTGGGCCCTGCACCCACATGGGAGACCAGGAAAAGCACCTGGCTCCTGCCATCGGATCAGCGCAGTGCGCCGGCCGCAGCGCGCTGGTCACGGCAGCCATTAGAGGGTGAACCAACGGCAAAGGAAGGCCTTTCTCTCTGTCTCTCTCTCTCACTGTCCACTTTGCCTGTAAAAAAAAAAAAAAAAAAAGAGGTAATTAGGTTACTGTAAGGCTGCTAGGGTGGGTCCCTAATGCAATCAGACGGCTGTGCTTATGAGAAGAGGATAGCACACACAGAGAGATACACTACACAGGGGCACCCGTGCACGGAGAGATTGGTGGAGAAGTAGAGGATGGAAGGATCATCTATAAACCAAGGAGAAAGACCTCATGAGAAAC
Source organism: Oryctolagus cuniculus (assembly GCF_051225735.1). Taxonomy (NCBI): domain Eukaryota; kingdom Metazoa; phylum Chordata; class Mammalia; order Lagomorpha; family Leporidae; genus Oryctolagus; species Oryctolagus cuniculus. The sequence continues at coordinate 48,916,052 of NC_142874.1, read as the reverse complement.
CAGCTGCCTGAACCATAGGAAAATCCATGTCTTCATATGGGCCTCCCAGCCAGCGTGGTTTGTCAGGGCGGCCTGCACAGACTGCACAGACACCTTACCTGGGCTCGCAGGGTCCCAGCCATTCTTGCTGTCCACCTGTCCATGCTGGTCTCTTGTCCATCTCCGGGTCACTCCCTCTCTTGACCTGCTCATGGCTTCTCAGCCACATCCAGCCGGTTCCTTTGAGGGCCCCTGGCACTGTTGCTCCTCTGCAGGGTAAGGCCTTGCCTCCGTTCCTTATAGCACGGGCCCTGGCCTCAGCTCAACTGTCCCAAGAAGGGAGGCCCTCCTGGACCATCTGCTTCCCAGTGGCCTGCCTGCCACCGAGCTGGGCACAGCCACCATCACGTCCCTCTGCTTCGATTCCTTCCCGGCACTTATCCTTCTTCAATGTCATGTGTCATGTTCTGATCTGGTTTTAACTCATTTATTGCCTATTTCCCAGAGGAGAATGAAGTCCCTTGAGAGCAGACCTTTTCTCTGCCTGGATCACCACTGGGTCCTAGCACCTGGGCCTGGCTCCTAATTGTTGCCAAAGGAGCATTCATTGCTGCTTGATAAACACGTGAGCAATAAGTGATTTAATCTACTGACTAAACAAAGAATGAATACATGGATAAACCTGGCAGAATATGTGGAGACTCAGAAAATCAAAATATCTGACTTACGTATTTTTGTTCCATAGTGTTTTTCTTTGTTTACCATCAAAACTACTATTCTCTTAAGGTTTTGTGTTTGTTTTCATTGCTGTTGTTTATTGGTTTGTTTTGGTTTGGGTTTGTCTGGGTCACATGCTTTTATTAAAGGAAAATAAAGCTATAAGATTAATTCACACCAAAATGTAATTGACTGGGCTGGCAGTGTGGCATAGTGGGTAAGGCTGCCGCCTGCAGTGTTAGCATCCCATATGGGCACCGGTTCAAGTCCTGGCTGCTCCACTTCTGATCCAGCTCTCTGCTATGGCCTTGGAAAGCAGTAGAAGATGGCCCAAGTCCTTGGGCCCCTGTACCCATGTGGGAGACCCAGAAGAAGCTCCTGGCTCCTGGCTTCAGATTGGTGCAGCTCCAGCCATTTCGGCCAATTGGGGAGTGAACCATCGGATGGAAGACTTCTCTCTCTCTCTCTCTGCCTCTCCTCTCTCTGTGTAACTCTGGCTTTCAAATAAATAAATCTTTTTTTTTTTAATTTTTTTTTGACAGGCAGAGTGGACAGTGAGAGAGAGAGACAGAGAGAAAGGTCTTCCTTTGCCGTTGGTTCACCCTCCAATGGCCGCCGCGGCCGGCGCACCACGCTGATCCAATGGCAGGAGCCAGGAGCCAGGTGCTTTTCCTGGTCTCCCATGGGGTGCAGGGCCCAAGCACCTGGGCCATCCTCCACTGCACTCCCTGGCCACAGCAGAGAGCTGGCCTGGAAGAGGGGCAACCGGGACAGAATCCTGCGCCCCGACCGGGACTAGAACCCGGTGTGCCGGCGGCGCTAGGCGGAGGATTAGCCTAGTGAGCCGCGGCGCCGGCCCAATAAATAAATCTTTTAAAAAATGTAATTTACTAAGGCCTTCTGGAATCCACCAGAAAAAGTTACCAATTGAAAGAGTGAAACTTGGCTGGCGCCGTGGCTCAATAGGCTAATCCTCTGCCTTGCGACGCCGGCACACCGGGTTCTAGTCCCGGTCGGGGCGCCGGATTCTGTCCCGGTTGCCCCTCTTCCAGGCCAGCTCTCTGCTGTGGCCAGGGAGTGCAGTGGAGGATGGCCCAAGTCTTTGGGCCCTGCACCAGCATGGGAGACCAGGATAAGTACCTGGTTCCTGGCTTCGGATCAGCGTGATGCGCCAGCTGCAGCGTGCCGGCCGCGGCGGCCATTGGAGGGTGGACCAACCGCAAAGGGAAGACCTCTCTCTCTCTCTCTCTCTCTCTCTCTCTCACTGTCCACTCTGCCTGTCAAAAAAATAAAAAAAAAAAAGAGTGAAACTTATTTAATCAAATGATATTTGATTACTGGAGACTTTCAATTAGTGTGATTAAGTGAAGGATTTCACCTGTGTCACATACCGGGGCAGTCCTAAATTATGCAGATGTGAGATTCTTCAAAGCTTCTTCATTCCCCTTAAAACACTGAATTTGCTGTGAATGCTTTGGCCCCAAGTCAGTTTATTCAGACTACTCCTGGGCTGAGGTGTGATGTGGAAGGCTGTTCAAGTTGCAGATTCTAGGCCCTCATTCCTGGAGATTCTGCATCAACAAATTTGGGTGTGGGAAGCTTTATTTTTAAGAAAGATCCACCCTCAGTGACTCATCTTTGAGAAACACTGTTCTAGGACAAGACACAGAAACTCCCTTTAGCCCCTGCCAAAGGAAAGTCAGCTCCAGCCGGCTTTGCCAAGACGTCCCGAGGAACGGAGGTGAGAAGAGAGGAACAGATGTCAGTCACTCCTTCCTGCAGGTATACGGGGACTCGAGAGGCACCTGAGAGGGAAGGGCTGGAAGCTGAGAGACAACAGGTTAAATTAGGTAATATATATGTATCTATTTTTCTAATATAACTTTCAAAAGCAAGTTCCACTTTGTTTAGGCATAGGTGGCGGCCCACACAACAGGTGCAGCTTGCTTCATTCATTTTGAGACAATGCTTGCAGCAAAAGAAAACAGAAGGAGGCGGGTGTGGTGGTAGAGCAGGGTTAGCTAGCACTTGTGAGGCCAGCATCCCGTAACAGAGAGCCAGCTGGAGTCCTGGCTGCTCTCCTTCCAATCCAGCTTCCTGCTAATATGCCCAGGAAGGTAGTGGAAGATGATCCAAGTGCTTGGGCCCCTGCTACCCACATGGGAGGCCACAATGGAGTCTCCTGGCTCCTGGCTTTGGCCTGCCCTAGACCTGGCTGTTGTGGCCATTTGTGGAGGGGAGTGAATCAGCAGATGGAAAATCTCTTTTTCTCTCTGTGGCTCTGCCTTTCAAATAAAACAAGTAAATCAATATTTTGAAACAAATAAACTGAAGAAGGGCTATGGCTTACCCTCCTTCACAGTAAGCCTGCAGAAAGAGGTGTAGCCAGGGGACAGTAGGCTTTGCTAAGAGAGGAGGTGCCTGGCTCACTTGTCCACATCTTAATCCTGAGCTGCTATCTGTTCCCACCATCCCTACAGGGTCCCTTACAAATACCTGACTTGATAGGCACTTGACCTTGGTCTGGAGGGCATAGAAACTTTTTGAAGACACAAACTATTTCTTATCTATTCTCTGTCCCCAGTGTCTACCACAGCGCCAGGCATAGAACATGAGCACAAAAAAACAGCAATCTCTTCGCACTTAGATGAGGCAGACAATGAGAGAGCATTTATTCTCTGCCAAAGCCACATCTGGGAAGGCTTCTGATGCAATAGCACATGTTGCTGGGAAGCGGTGGTGACATCACACCTCCAGTATAAATCAATACACAGAAACTGGCCCCTCTTTTGTTCTTACAGTGACAAGAATTTGGGTTGAATTATTCCTGGTTAATCCCAATATGTTGAAAAGTTGTATTTATTCAAACTTTAAAATGTGAGAAGACTTGTTTTAGGAAAAAAAATTAGACATGATTTTAGTTAAATTCATGAAAATATGGCTATAGATTTGTAAATTCTCATATGATTTTTTTAAAGATTATTTTATTTATTTGAAAGAGTTACAGAGAGAGGTAGCAGCAGCAGCAGAGAGAGAGAGAGAGAGAGAGAGAGAGAGGTCTTCCATACACTGATTTACTCCCTAAATGGCCACAATGGCTGGAGCTAAGCTGATCTGAAGCCAGGAGCCAAGAGCTTCTTCTGGGTTTCCCACATGGGTGTAGGGGCCCAAGGACCTGGGCCATCTTCTACTGCTTTCCCAGACACATTAGCAGGGAGCTGGACTGGAAGTGGTGCAGCTGGGGCTCAAACCAGCACAGCACCCATAGGGGGTGCAGGCACGTCAGGCCAGGGCTTTAACCCACTGTGCCACAGCGCCAGCCCCCATATGATTTAAGTGATGCTAGTGCTTCATACTTAAGCCACCAATCTGGAGACAGAGCATTCTAGAAATAAAGACATCTATTTTGCCAACATTTCCCCCAACTTGGGATTTGAGGGAAGAGCATCAACTCTGTAGTTGTTAGATATGGGGCACTTTTATATTTAGTGAAAGAATTGTCTGAGTTGGTGGGGGGAGCTGGCACTGTGGCATAGCAGGTAAAGCCACCACCTGCAGTGCCCGCATCCCATATGGGCGCCAGTTCAAGCACTGGCTGCTCCACTTCCAATCCAGCCCTCTGCTATGGCCTGGGATAGCAGTAAAAGATGGCCTAAGTCCTTGGGTCCCTGCACCTGCGTGAGAGACCTGGAAGAAGCTCCTGGCTCCTGGCTTCAGATCAGTGCAGCTCCGATTGTTTCAGCCATCTGGGGAGTGAACCAATGAGATGGAAGATCTCTCTCTCTCTCTCTCTCTCTCTGCCTCTGCTTTCTGTAACTCTGCCTTTCAAATAAATAAATAAATAAATCTTTTAAAAAAGAGAGACAGAATTGCCTGAGTAAGTCAGAGAGCTTCCAACACATCCATTTTTGTCTAGGAGGGGAAAATCTGATAGAATGTGTCTGAATCCTTTGAGGAGAAGTGACAGGACACATTTAGAGCGCTCTCTTAGAAACAGAAGGCTCCCAGGACACACAGCTGTGCAAGACAGCATATGTCCAGGGAGCAGGGAGAACATGACTTACTATTCTTGAGGATGAGAAGGCCCATCCTGAACCAGATGCCAAGAACTTGTCAAATGTTTTGGATCAGTTTCAACTCTGTTTGGTCAGCCCATTCTCAGTCCTCTCACTCCTTGTGGATGTTCTTTTATCAGTAATGGAGACAGAGAGAGAGGGAGGGAGAGAGAGAGAGAGAGAGAAAGACAAAACACATGTGGAGCAGATGAGCTCTCCAGGAAAGAGGGAGTGAGCATTCCAGCAGTTCCTTGGTTAGGTGTGGAGGCAGCTGTTGAGTTTCAAATGCATAAAGAAAGGCAAATTTGAAGATCAAGAACGCAGATCGCACTGGATCATACCTTCCCCCGCACTGTGTTGGATATCTCGTATCTTCTTCAACACCATTTTATTGCTTCTTTTATACTTGGTAAATCTCGTGCTCTCATTTACATTTTTCTTAAAGTTTTACGTAACAGATTCAGCGTAGTTTGTAGATACAACCCTAAGAACATAATGATACCCCCTCCCTCCCACCCACCCCTCTCTTGTTCTCTCTCTCCCTCCCTCTCCCCTTCTGTCTGTCTGTCTTTGAGATAACACTTTGACATTACAGTCAAAGTCTTAGTGCTTCACCAAATAAGAAGTTCGTTTAGCAGGAGTATAGGCACGGGCTAGAAACAGTGATCAGGTGTTCCTTGGAATAAATCCGTGTCGCTTGCTTTGATCTTCACACCGCTATTCTGGGGCAGGCCCCTGTTTCTGTTTTTCACCTTCATGAAGGAGATACTTTTATTTTCCTCCAATCTTTAAGCATAAAACCTGGGTCTATGGTTTTTCAAGAGTGAAAATGTCATTTTTCCACCTCCAAAACAAAATGAGGCAGGGTATATTTTGTTAGGTGATATACAATTATTATATACACATACACATATTTTTAAGAGAGAAAGACAGTGGTGTAATACTGAGAAAACTTCTTTAAAAGTTTCCAATAGTAATAACGTGTATTTTAAAACAGTAAAAAAAAAAAATGGTGACTTTTCACAAAGACTGCAGTGCCTCCTGGATGGGTTAACGGAGACAGTAGTGTGCAAATATAGGAGCTTCTGTCTTAGAAAGAGTGATCCAAACCCGACCTCCCGGGCGTCACAGGGGGTAATGCCCTGCTCAGCCGTGTTATCTGAGGGTCTGGACACCTGGAAGAGAAAGGATCAGACCATACATCAAGGGACTGGGTGGTCATGTGCCTGCTTTGAAGTCTATCTCAGCACAGGCTCTCAAAACTTACAGCGGTTTGGGACTGGCGCTTGGTCTAGCAGTTAAGACACTCTTGTCTCACATTAGAGCGACTGGTTTTGAGTCCAGCCTCTGCTACTGGCACAAGCTCTCCACTAACATAGACCCTGGGAGGCAACTCAAATGATTGAGTTTGTGCCGCCCGCATGGGAGGCCTTAGACTGAGTTTCTAGCTTCGACCCTGGTACAGCCTGATTATTGTGGGAATTTGAGGAGTGGACCAGTGCATGGGAGCCCTCTTTCTTTTTTTCTCTCTCTGTGTCTCTCTCACTCTCTCTCTCTTTCCTGCGCTCTCTCTCTGCCTCCCAATACATTTTAAAAAATAATAATGTGCAAAAAATACCTGGTGGTTCGCCTTCAGAGCCCTGCTATGGCCTCCAGAAAGACCACATTAATGTACGATATTTCACCTGGGGGAAGGGTTGCATTAACCCATTCATTCTGTGTGTAGCATGGATAAAAGAAAATTGTACTGGACCCTAAAGAAACGGCTCAATGAGAAAGGAGACTTTGAAGATGAATGCACAGCTATATCATTCTTGAAAGGGTCCCAGACTGGGTTGGAGAGAGACAGGAACCAGGTGAGCCCAGGAAGGTCCTTCACAAGGGTGGGTGGAGATTAGAGATGGGTGCAGGGAAAGCCTGGGGGTCTTGGCCCTCTCTGTATTATTTGATAGAAAAACTCTGGGAACTAGGAAGAGGGCTCATTGTTTGTTAGGGTGACATTTAACAAAAAGCCCACCATAGAGGTGGGTGTTTGGCCTACAGATTGAGACACCAGTTGGGGCTACCACATCCCATTGTGGTACCTGGGTTTGAGTCCTGGCTCTGCTTCCAAGTCCAGCCTCCTGCTAATGCGCACCCTGGGAGGCAGCAGTGATAGCTCAGGTAGCTGGGTCCCTGCCACTCATTCGAGACACCTAGATTGAACCCCAAGCTCCTGGCTCCAGCCTGGTGCAGTCTAGCCTTTGCAGGCATTCAGGAAGTGATCCAACAGATGGGGTCCAAATCTCTCACTCTCAAATAAGCACATAATTTTTTTTAAATTGACTTTAGAAAGAAGAGATAATGTCTTTTAAAAAAAAAATATTGATTGATTTGAAAGTCAGAGTTACAGAGAGGCAGAGGCAGGAAGAGAGAGAGAGATCTTCCATCTGCTGGTTCTGCAATGGCCAGAGCTGCGCTGATCCAAAGCCAAGAGCCAGGAGCTTCTTCTGGGTCTCCCACATGGGTACAGGGGCCCAAGGACTTGGGCCGTCTTCCACTGCTTTCCCAGGCCATAGCAGAGAGCTAGATCAGATAGTGGAGCAGCCAGGACTCAAATCGGCACCCATATGGGATGCTGGCACACCAGGCGGCGACTTTATCCACTACGCCACAGTGCTGACCCCTAGGGGTAGTGTTCTTTTGAGAAAGTCACCCCTGGGGAGGTATTTCTTTACTCTGTGCTTACTAGCTCAAGAATAGTATTTCCCAAACTGAGGAATGTGAGCTGATATGGAATCATGGATATTTTCATTTTAATAATTATGTTTGCTTAGCATCTATCAGAAAAATGCAAGTAACACATCAACCCTATGAATTCATGAATATTATGACATAGGAAGAAGTGAAAGTAAAAATAAACTGAGTCAATTGAAAGGAAAACATTAAGCAGATAAGAAAAAATAATGATGGCATGTGAATGACTATAGTGTGTGAAAGTCATTGTTTTGGGGCCAGCACTGTGGCTCATCATGTTAAAGCCATAGCCTGCAGCACCAGCATCCTAAATGGGCACCTGTTGGAGTCCTGGCTGTTCCACTTCCAGTCCATCTCCCTGCTAATGCACCTGGAAAGCAGTGGAGGAAAGCCGAAGTGCTTGGGCCCCTGCCACTCATGTGGGAGACCCAGAAGACGCTCCTGGCTCCTGACTTCAGCCTGGCCCAGCCTTGGCTGTTGCAGCAATTTGAGGAGTGAACCAGCAGATAGAAGATTGATTCTCTCTCTCTCTCCCTCTCTCTCTCCTCTCTCTCTCTCTGTAACTCTGCCTTTCAAACCAATAAATAAATCTCTCTTTTTTTGACAGGCAGAGTTAGAGTGAGAGTGTGAGAGAGAGAGACAGAGAGAGAGTTACAGACAGTGAGAGACAGAGAGAAAGGTCTTCCTTCCATTGGTTCACTCCCCTAATGGCCACTACGGCTAGCGCTGCGCTGATCCCAAGCCAGGAGCCAGGTGCATCCAAAGCCAGGAGCCAGGTGCTTCCTCCCAGTCTCCCATGAGGGTGCAGAGACCCAAACACTTGGGCCATCCTCCACTGCCTTCCTGGGCTACAGCAGAGAGCTGGACTGGAAGAGGAGCAACCAGGACTAGTACCCGGCACCCCAACCGGGACTAGAACCCGGGGTGCCGGCGCCACAGGTGGAGGATTAGCCAAGTGAGCCACTGCGCTGGCCCAACAAATAAATCTTTTAAAAAAAATCACTATTTTTTGTATTAAGTTGTTCAGTTTTTTTGTCTGTTCTACTTAATATGACTGGTTTAATTCTGTAATTAATACATAGTTATTCTTAAGTGTTAAAAATTAACTGAAATGTGATCCCTGTTAAACATAAGAGTGGGAATAAGAGAGGGAAGAGATGTATAATTTGGGACATGCTCAACCTGACTTGCCCCAAATGGTAGAGTTAGAAACATACCAGGGGATTCCAATTCAATCCCATCAAGGTGGCATGTACCAATGCCATCTCACTAGTCCAAGTGATCAATTTCAGTTCACAATTGATCATAATGAAAGGACTAAGAGTCAAAGGGAGCACATAAACAAGTCTAGTACCTGCTAACACTAACCGATGGAATAAATAAAGGGGAGAGTGATCCAACGTGGGAAGTGAGATACTCAGCAGACTCATAGAATGGCAGATGTCCTAAATAGCACTCTGGCCTCAGAATCAACCCTAAAGGCATTCGGATCTGGCTGAAAAGCCCATGAGAGTATTTCAGGCATGGAAAGCCAAGACACTCTGGCAAAAGATCTCTGCGAGTGAGATCCCAGTGGAAAGAACAGGTCTTCAAAGAAGGAGGTACCTTTCTCTGAAGGGAGGAGAGAACCTCCACTTTGACTATGACCTTGTCTAAACAAGATAAGAATCGGAGAACTCAGAGGGCTTCCATAGCCTTGGAAACTCATGACCGGAGCATAGGGAGACTACTGATGCCATAGACAGGAGTGTCAATTGGTAAAGTCAACAACAGGAGTCATTGTGCACTTACTCCTCATGTAGGATCTCTCTCCTTGATGTGCTGTGTATTGAGATTTAATGCTATAACGAGTACTCAAACAATATATTTCACTTTGTGGTTTTTTTTTGTTTTTTTTTTTTTTTTTTTTGACAGGCAGAGTGGACAGTGTGAGAGAGAGACAGAGAGAAAGGTCTTCCTTTGCCGTTGGTTCACCCTCCAATGGCCGCCGCGGCCGGCGCGCTGCAGCCGGCGCACCGCGCTGATCCGATGGCAGGAGCCAGGAGCCAGGTGCTTTTCCTGGTCTCCCATGGGGTGCAGGGCCCAAGCACCTGGGCCATCCTCCACTGCACTCCCTGGCCACAGCAGAGAGCTGGCCTGGAAGAGGGGCAACCGGGACAGAATTCGGCGCCCCAACCGGGACTAGAACCCGGTGTGCCGGCACTGCAAGGCGGAGGATTAGCCTAGTGAGCCGCGGCGCCAGCCCTCACTTTGTGTTTTTATGGGGGTGCAAACTGTTGAAATCTTTACTTAATGCATACTAAACTGATCCTCTGTAAAAAAAAAAAAGAAAAAAAAAAAAAGAAAGAAATTATCAACTCCCAACTTGACTCTCACTGGGATTAAACATGACAATAGGTCTGATCTGATTTCATCATCATTTAAAAAAAAATCATCTATTATTTCTCACTTTATGTTTCTGTGTGAGAGCAAACTGTTGAAATCCTTACTTAATGTATACTAAGCTGATCTTCTGTATATTAAGATAATCAAAAATGAATCTTGATGTGAATGGAAGGGGAGAGGGAGTGGGAAAGGGGAGGGTAGTGGGTGGGAGGGACGGTATGTGGGGGAAGCCATTGTAATCCATAAATCGTACTTTGGAAATTTATATTCATTAAATAAAAGTTTAAAAAAAATCACTATTTTTGAGATAGGTGAAAATAAATGTAATAGTTGTCTACTTATGATATATTTCCAAGCTAATAAATGAAGCCATTTATCGAACATGCAAATGGGGGAAAAATAAGGCTGGGTATTCAAGTGGCTGCCCTCTGATTGACACACAATGTTTTGGAAAGTGATCAGTAGGCAGCCCTTCCCAGGCAGTGTTGCAGGGTGGCTAAGCAGAGTGGGGTCTTTGAATCGTGTTCCAAATTTGCACTTCACCAGTTACTGAGTGTGTGACCTTGGACAGGACGCTGCATCTCCGAGTCTCAGTTTGCTCACCTGTCAAATGGAACCATCTCCTTCTAAGGATTATTGTGAGTGAAATGAGGTGATCAATGTACAGTGCCAAACAAACTGAAAAACAGCAAGATCTCAATATTCGCTGACACAGTTGCTTTGATATTCCCAGTATCCTTTCTCGCATGGATCTTTTCACAATGCACTTTTAACCTGCCTTTCTCACATCTGCACAGACCACAACACCTATTACTGCATGCTTTGGTTTTATCACCATCACTTCAGTGTAAAAGACCCTGGAAAAACAGATTGTTTGCAAAAGAACTCCTGGTTGCCTGCCCCATCATCTACCTTCTCCTATTGCCAGAATTCCAGAAAGGCTTCCCGCTGAGCCCTCACCCATTTGATACTTCCATAGCCTCGGACTGACCTTGTAACTACGTGACACATTCTTTACCTTGTGGATCATCCGCCTCTTTTGGAAAGACATTTGAAATGGAATCTTCTGTTTCTTTATCTAGATACAGTGTGCTGATTGCTGGGGCCACCTAATACCACGAGAGGGTCAAAAGGAGACATTCCTGAAACAATTCTTTCTAGTGCCAATCGGACCCGCTTGGCTTTCTAGAGCTGAGTCAGAACACCCATTGTCTAACATGCTAGGCTGACCTCACAGCAGCCTGGAAGACCAGGGAACCAAGGCAAGGCTGCGGGACTGTGTTGAAGACTTTGGCAGTCTCTTCACTGTATTCCCAATAACTAGAGACATGAGTCATCCTTAGGATGCTACTGCCATTCTTAACAGCAGGGACTCAGGTGTGAATCCCACCTCTACCCACTGTGTGACCATTAGCCAGTAACCGTGTTTCTCTGTCTCTTCAACTGTAACTTGGGAAGCCCAGGTAGAGTGCTAGGGAGAATGTCTGTGCTGTGGTCAGCCTGCAGGAGTGGGGTGGACCCCCATCGCATATTTGATTGGGAGGTTGAAGCTGATCAGGTTATGTGAGAGAGTCTTCAAAAAGCTCATGGAAAATGCATATTATGAAACAATTATGCACGGATTTTAATTTCTTTTTTGACAGGCAGAGTTAGACAGTGTGTGAGAGAGAGAGAGAGAGAGAAAGGTTCACCCCCCAAATGGCTGCTACGGCCATTGCGCTGCACTGATCCGAAGCCAGGAGCCAGGTGCTTCTGGTCTCCCATGGGGTGCAGGGCCCAAGCACTTGGGCCATCCTCCACTGCACTCCCTGGCCACAGCAGAGATCTGGCCTGGAAGAGGAGCAACCGGGACAGAATCCGGCGCCCCAACCGGGACTAGAACCAGGGGTGCCGGCACCGCAGGCGGAGGATTAGCCTAGTGAGCTGTGGCGCCGACCTAAAATTTTTTGCACAAAAATAAACTTGTCTTTTAATTCCATTTCCATGAACTTTTTGCAGTACACGCATCCACACACCAAGCGGGTATGAAAAGGGCTATTGGGATGAAAAAGTTTATTGGAGGAAGTAAGGCAGGCTTTCTGCTATGGTTGGACTATGGTTTGTCCCCTGTAAAAATCATGTCGGAGTTTAATCCCCATTGTGCGATGTAAGGAGGGTGGAAACTTAATCTTACTATGGTGTGTAGGGGCCCGGCCTTTGGCAGGTGGTTAGGGTTAGCATTGGGATTAGGATTTCATAATTCGCTGGGATGGGGCATCACGCAGGACCTTTTGGGGTTTGAACCTCCTTCTGATGACAAGGGTAACAATATCCTTATGTGGGCAGAAGGGAGGGGTGAGGCTTAAAAGCTGTCAGCAGTAGTAAAATATCAGAAAGTGGATCAGAATGTTTTTTGTCTGTCTGGCACCGAGCAAATAGACTTTGGATTTACCTTGCAGTAGTCCCCAAAATTCTCTTAGTCATGATGCTTTTGGGGTTTTGACCTAATCATCAGATAGACCATGGAGACTTACTATAGACTTGTTCTCCATTAAAATTTTGTATTTTGTTTATCTGGGCAACAGACAGAATTGTCTCACCTGTTCATTCACTCCCCAAATGCCTGAAACTGCCAGGCCTGGGCCTGTTAGACGCCAGTGGGCCTGGCAGACGCTGGAAGCTGGAAACTCAGTCTGAGTTCCGCACGTGGCGGCAGGGCATGAACTGCTCAAGCCATCACCTGCTGCCTCCCAGAGTATAAATCAGCAGGAAACTGGAGACAGCAGAGCCAGGACTGGAACCCAGGCCCTCCGATCTGGGACACAGGCATCCCAGCCGGTGGTCTCTTAACCACTGAGCCAAACGCCCACTCTTCTTGATCTCTGCTTCATGTCAAGGAGTTTATCAACCTGAATGGGATCATGTTGCCCCTACAGACCGAATCAGGGTGTCTGTGTGAACCCCTCCTTACCTACAGCTCATGACTGCAGAAAAATCCCCTGCCTCTTTACCTTCCTATATGTATTTGAGTATGTGTGTGTGTGTGTGTCTGTCTGTCTGTCTGCATAAATACAATAATAAATACACAACCATTGGTTGCAACATTAGTATCAGATACATCATTAGCAGTGCCTTTGAGACGGTAAAAAACATATTCTCCCTTGGGAATGGGAGTATACAGGTGATAGACAGGCTAATATATTGCTTTTATTTTAAGAACTTTATCTCAAAATAGCTATTGTAAGTCAAAAAGCAATGAGATCTTTAATGCTATGTGTGTGCTTGTTGGCTTTACTGAGTATAATTTGCATACAAACAATGCAATGATTTTAACTGTGTAATATGAGTTTTGATACACATACACAGGCCACTACACTAGCCATAATATCAACATTACCCTAGAAAGTTTGCTTGTGACTCTTTGCAGTCTGTCCACCTCTTGGAACCCCCAGGGCCCTGGTAAACAACCACAGAGGTGATTTCTGTCACTATAGTTTTATCTTTTCTAGAATTTCATTTAGATGGAATCATACAGTGTTTAGTCATTCGCATCTAGCTCCTTGTATTGGTTTTTTTATTGTCGTTCTAACAAACTAGCACAAACAATAGCTTCCAACAAGACAAATTCATTGCCTCACATTCTGTGGGTCTAAAATTCAGGGGCAGCGTGGCTCAGCTGGGTCCTGGAGTGGATTTCACAAACACCCAACACAAGGCAGCCCTGCAGTCCTCGCTGGAGGCCCCAGGGAAGACTTGTCCCAGCTCGTCCAGGCTGCTGGCGGAACTCCTGGCGGCTGTAGGACTGAGGTCTCCACTTGCTTGCTGGCTGTCCGCTGGGGGCCGTCCTCAGTTCCTGGAGCCTTCTCTCCCATCATTGCACACGGCCCCCAGTATCTCAGAGCCAGCAAACCTGCGTCCAGTGCTTCTCACACCTGGAACGTGTTTGACTTTCCCTTCTGCGCAGCCCAATGACTCCAGCTGGAGCGACTTCTGTGCCTTAAGGGCTCATGTTGGAAGACTGGGCTCCCCTGGATAACCAAGGATCTTTTCATATTGAAGACCCTCTGCTTACTGATGTCTACAAAGTCCCTTTTGCCATTCAATGTGACCTCTTCGTGGGTTCCAGGGATTAGGCTGGGGCCGTCTTTAGGAGAGCATCCACCTTTGAATACCCATCCAGGGTTGTTTATACATCAACATGGCATTCATCTTCATGGCCAGGTAGTAGGAGAGGTCTTCAACATGTTCATGGAAAACGTGTACTACATTTTAATCCCATGTTCCATGATTTCGAAGCTTCCTCGTATGCAATTATAAGGATACAGCACAATTTGTTGATCATTTCCAATTGACGAACACTTGGAGTTTCCAGTTTTTGACTAATATTAACAAAGTGGCTATGACACATTTGGGTACAACTCTTGGTTTGAATATATGTCCTTTATCTCTGCTGTATAACCACTGGGAGGGACAGTCAGGTCACATGGTGAGAGGGTATCTAACTTTAGAAGAAGGTGCCAAATTATTTTCGAGTGACTGTACCATTTTGCTTGTCCACTAGCAATCTATTAGAACTCTAGTTGTTTTACAGCCACATCCATAGTTAGTATTGCCAGTTTTAAAAAAAAAATTAAAGGGGCCAGTGCTATGGCATAACTGGTAAAGCAGCTGCCTGCAGTGCTGGCATCCCATACGGGCGCCGGTTCAAATCCTGGCTGCTCCACTTCTGATCTAGCTCTCTGCAATGGCCTGGGAAAGCAGTGGAAGATGGCCCAAGTCCCTGGGCCCCTGCACCCATGTGGGAGACCCAGAGGAAGCTCCTGGCTCCTGGCTTCGGATCGGCACTGCTCCGGCTGTTGTGGCCATCTAGGGAATGAACCAGCAGATGGAAGACTTTCTCTCTCTTTCTCTCTCCCTCCCTCCCTCTCTTTGCCTCTGCCTCTCTGTAACTCTGCTTTTCAAACAAACAAACAAACAAAACAAACAAAAATTTAAGCCGATAATGCATGTGGAGTTCTTTCAATTTGTATTTCCCTAATGACAAATGATGTTGAACTTCTTTTCATGGTTTGGGTTTTTTGTTATTGTTGTTTTTTGTGGTTTTGCCTATGTTTACTTCCAGAAACATTAGACTTTTATCTCTGACTTATAGGTCTACTATTTTGAGTTAATTTTTCAATATGATAGGAGTCACTTTTCTTTTATTATTATTTCTGTGTAAGTGTGTGTGTATATGTGTATGTACAATTATTTAAGCATCAAATGTCAAAATTGTCACGTCTCTTGGGACCTTTGGTGAAAAAGCAATCAACTGTCCTATTAGTCCATTTCTGGATTCTCTTTTCTGTTTGATTAAGCAGTGTGTCTATATTTATGTCAAACCACATTGCTTTGATTATACAGCTGTCTATAATACTCAAAAGTTCTACTTTTTAATAAGTTTTTGGGATTTTTATGCCAATTTTAGAGTAACCTCATCAACTTCTGCAGGAAAATTTGTTGGGATTTTGACTTCCATTGCATCGAACCTATAAATTAGCTAGGGAAGAACTGACAATGATATTGGACCTTCAGATCCGTGAGCATTCCATAGCTCTGTTGAGCAAGGTCTTCTTTAAAGATCTATTAGAGAAGCGGAGTGACAGAGAGAGGAGGAGAAACAGAATGAGGGAGAGGGGAGAGGAAGGCAGGGAGGGAAAGAGAGAGGGACAGAGAGAAAGAGAGAGAGATCTTCCATCTTCTAGTTCACTCCCCAAAAGCCTGCAGCTGCCAGGGTTGGGCCAGATGGAGTTTCTGGCTCCACAAGGGTGGAAGCCATCACCCACTGCATCCCAGGCACATAAGCAGGAAGCTGCCGGGGAAGCCCAGAGTAGCCAGGACCTGAAGGAGCACTCAAATATGGGCTGTGGGTGTCCCAAGTGGCAGCTGAACCCTCTGTGCACACACCCACCCCATTCAGTTAGGCCTTTTTAATTTTCTCTCATAAATGTTTTGTGGTTTTTAGTTTAGCAGTATTATACATGATTTGTTAAATTTATTCCCAGGTATTTTATGGTTTTAAAACATTATAAAAAAACCTTTGCTTTCTTAATTTAAATGTTCATCTTTTAAGATTTATTTATGTATTTGAAGGTCAGAGTTATATAGAGCGAGGGAGAGACATAGAAAGAGATATTCCATTTACTGGTTCACTCCCTAAGTGTCCACAACAGCCAGGGCTAAGCCAGGCCAAAGCCAGGAGCCAGGAGCCAGGAGCCAGGAGCTTCCTCCTGGTCTCCCATGTGTGTGGCAGGTGCCCAAGGACTTGGGCCATCTTCTGTTGCTTTTCTCAGGCCATTAGCAGAAAGCTGGATCAGAAGTGAAGCAACCAGGGCACGAACTGGCACCCTTATGGGATGCCAGTGTCTCAGGCAGTGGCTTTATCTGCTATGTCACAATGCCAGCCCTCCAATTTCCAATATTTAACCACTATTACCTTGTTATATTACTTAACTTTGAGTTTCTGCTTCTTAATTTGTAAAATGGTGATGCCATGTCCATTTAGCAAGGCTGTTATGAAAAGTATTCACCCCAAAGCACCTAGAACTAAAAAAATTATTATAGGACAAGTGCTTTAGAAAAGTCACCTCTTTCAAACCTCGAAATACTCCTCCAGAAAGATATATCCACACCCTAACACTTGGAACCTGTAAACATGATCTTATGTGGAGGTGGGGGGCTTTCTGGATATATTTAAATGAAGGCTCTTGAAATAAGATCATCCTGGATAATACAGATGGGCCCCACACCCAGTGATCAGGTCCTAATAGAAGACACACAGAGAGACAGAGCAAGAGAGGGGAAGAGAAGGTCATGTGTAGACGAAGACAGGAATAGAATCATGCAGCTGTGAGCTGAGGACCACCTGGAGGCACCTTGATTTCTGACTTCTGGACTGCAGGTCTGGGACAGGATACCATCGTGGTCTTTCTTTTTTTTTCTTTTTTTTATATTTTATTTAATGAACATAAATTTCCAAAGTACAGCTTATGGATTACAATAGCTCCCCCCCCATAACTTCCCTCCCACCCACAACACTCCCCTCTCCCACTCCCTCTCCCCTTCCATTCACATCAAGATTAATTTTCAATTATCTTTATATACAGAAGATCATTTAGCATATATTAAGTAAAGATTTCCACAGTTTACACCCACACAGGAAACACAAAGTGTAAAATACTATTTGAGTACTAGTTATAGCATTAATTAAACACCTAAGAGTAATTGTGTATTAATTACAGAGTTCATCCAATAGTTTTAAGTAGAACATAAAAAATACTAAAAGGGTAAAGTATTAAGTTCTTTTTCTTTTTTTGTTTGTTATATAGTTTTTTTTTTTATTTAATAAATGTGAATTTACAAAGTGCAACTTTCGTATTGTTGTGGCTCCCCCGCCCCGCAACCTCCCTCCCTCCCGCGGCCCTCCCCTCTCCTACTCCCTCTCCCATCCCGCCCTTCATCGAGTTTCATTTTCAATTACTTTCATATACTGAAGATCAACTTAGTATATACTAAACAAGGATTTCAACAGGCTGCACTCACACAACTACGACTAGTAGTGTTTTTAAGTTTCATACTAGAACACATTAAGGACAGAGATCCTACATGGGGAGCATGTACCCAGTGACTCCCGTTGTTGATTTAACAATTGGCACTCTTATTTATGACATCAGCAATCACCCGAGACTCTTGCTATGAGCTGTCTAGGCTATGGAAGCCCCTTGAGTTCACCGACTCTGGACTTGTTTAGTCAAGGCCATATCACAGTGGAGGTTCCTTCCTCCCTTCAGAGAAAGGCGCCTCTCTCCTTGACCGTCGTGGTCTTAAACCACCTGCCTTGTAGTACTTTGTTACGGCAACTCTGGGAAGTGACTACAGAACCATATCCCCATTTTGCAGATAACAAAAGGGGATGCCAGGAAGATGATACAACTTGTTCCAGGTTCCACAGCCATCAGTCCAACTCAATTTTTCTTGATCCAGATCCTTTGTGGTTAATCATTCTGCTATATCCCACCTGGTACATGCCAGGTGTTGTGGGCATCACAGATATTTAAGACGCTGGTCTTCCTCATGGTTCTTAGAATCTTTAAAAGACATTCCAAAAAATATAGTAGCCAAGTATATATCATACCACAAAAGAAAAAACAGGATGACATCCTTCTTATCTAAAACTATTTTATTCAATTATCTCTTGATTTTCTTATTTCAATTAGACTATTTTTTCTTTTTATTTTGGCACGCCTTTAAACATCTATGTGCTATAGAAAAGACAAGCTGTAGTTTTGTTTCTTGTATGAAGAGCGGGATGGAAGAGAACGAAAAGTGTCCAGAACAAATTGTGCTTTGCTCTTTTTTTTTTTGGGGGGGGGGCAGGTAGAGTTACAGACAGTGAGAGAGAGAGACAGCGAGAAAGGTCTTCATTCCATTGGTTCACCCCTCAAATGGCTGCTATGGCCGGAACTGTGCCGATCCAAAGCCAGGAGCCAGGAGCTTCTTCCTGGTCTCCCATGCAGGTGCAGGCGCCCATGCACTTAGGCCATCTTCCACTGCCTTCCCGGGCCACAGCAGAGAGCTGGACTGGAAGAGGAGCAACCTGGACTAGAACCCGGCACCCATATGGGATGCCGGTGCTGCAGGCGGAGGATTAACCAAGTGAGCCGTGACCCCGGCCCATGCTTGGCTCTTGTTAAGCAAACAGGGAATAATTCATCATGATCAATTATGGAGAGAAAGGGGTGAAATCCCCACCTATGAATGGGAAGTTGTTATTCCCTCTTTCAGTTCTATCAGATTTGGCTTCACATTCTTTCCAATGCTGCTCTTGGGTCCCTATGCTATGGGCTCAGAGTTTGTGTCCACAATCCCAAAGGTGAGGGCATTGAGGACTGGCGTGTTCGCGAGGTGACTCTGCTCTCACGAGTGGGATTAGTGCCAGCTCGAGGGAGCTGGTTTGCCCTTTCCGCTGTGTGAGGACACACAGAGGGCCTCATCCGTGCAGAACAGGCCCTCACCAGAATCTGCCACTGCCTGGAGCTTGCACTTCCCAGTCTCCAAAATTGTGAGCAAATACATTCTTGTCTTGATGAACTGACTTCTTCACCAGCCTGAAGAGACCCTCTGATCCCTGGTATATTTCTTTGGAAATATATTTGGTCGGACATAACATGGCTATTCCAGCTTTTATAAAACTCATGTAGCATGGTATATTTTTCTGTTCTTGTACTTCACCTTATGTGTCCTTAGACTTAAAGTGGATTTCTTGCCTGCAGCCTACTGTTAGGTCTTCTCCTTCAAACTGACTCGCCCTCTCCTTTCAGTTGGTTTAGCCTACTACACTTGATGTAACTACCAACCTGGCTGGTTTTAAATACACATCTTCCTCTTTGTTTTCTGTTTATTCCCCATCTGTTTTTTGTTACTCTTCTTCTGCTTTATTTTGGATTGTGTTATTTATAATTCCATTTTATTGTTTTTTTGTTTTTATTTCTGTTTTTTTTTTTTTTAATTTGATTGTGTTGTTTTGGGGGGATTGTTCCTTTTGGACTTACGAAGTACATCTTTCACTTAGAGTTTACTGTCCAATAGTATTATATCATTTGATATAGGACAGTATTTCAAAATGTACATGGAAATGGAATGATGCAAGTATTTTTAAAAATATATTCATATGCAGGGTCTTCAAAAAGTTTATGGAAATATGTATTTTGAAATAAATTATCCATGTATTTCAATTGTTTTGCATCATATAAACGTATCTCAATTTCGTTTCCTATGAGCTCTGTGAAGTCCCCTCCCGCGGAGCTTAGTAGCTCTGCAGCAGTGTATATACACTGTCCACCTCGACCTGCCGCTACCATACATTTCACTTTTACGACCTCAATGCCTGATCATTTTTAGTAGGCAATTATATTTGAAAGAGATTTTATAATAAGAAAAAATAATACCTTTAGCTACGTATTTACTGTATTTTGTGCTGTTCATTCATTTGTAAGATCCCAATTTCCATCTGAAATCATTTTTTCCTTTTGCCTGAAGGACTTCCTTCTTCACTTCTGGTAGGGCCAGTCTTGTAAAAATTCCCTTAGGTTTTATACATGGAAAATCTTTATGAAGATGCCACGTCACTGTGCTCTGCCTTGCATTTTTTTAAAAAGATTTATTTATTTATTTGAAAGTCAGAGTTACTCAGAGAGAGGAGAGGCAGAGAGAGAGAGATAGAAAGAGAGGTCTTCCATCCACTGGTTCACTCCCCAGATGATTGTAACAGCCGGAGCTGCGCCAATCCGAAGCCAGAAGCCAGGAGCTTCTTCCAGGTCTCCCACGTGGGTGCAGGGGCCTAAGGACTTGGGGCATCTTCTACTGCTTTCGCAGGCCACAGCAGAGAGCTGGATCAGAAGAGGAGCAGCCGGAGGCCAATGTTTCAGGCCAGGGTGTTAACCCACTGTGCCACAGCGCTGGCCCCTCTGCCTTGCATTTTTTAAATGAGATACTACTGTTGTTCTGATCTTCACAGTGAACTGCGTGGCCCCTGCCATTCACATTCGTATTGAAGCCATAACCCCATGATGTGACTGTATTTGGAGTTAAGGCTCCTGGAAGACCATCAAGGCTAAATGGCATGCCAGAGAGGTGGGGTATTAATCTTATAAGATTGGTAGTCTCATCAAAAAGAGAGATTTCTGTATCTATTATCTACCTACCCATCATCTATCTACCTCTGTGTGTGTGTGTGCGCATGCGTGAGAAAATGCCACTTGTGGACACAGAAAGCAGCAGCCACGTACAAACCAGGAGACGTGCCCTCCCCAGACCCAACCTTGCTGACTGCCTGCTGGCTGACTCTGCAGCCCCAGAACCGTTAGAAAATGGCTCTGCTGTTTATGCCGCCCGTCTAGGGTCTCTGTCTATGGCAGCCCAAGCATTCTCTGTATAAAATATCTCTGTTTCCCCTGGCGTTGTGGAAGATTTCCGCTTCATTTTTGGTTTCCAGGATTTTGCTTATGCTATGACTTTTTGTAGTTTCCTTTATACTTACTGCTTGGGGTTCGTTGAGCTTCTTGGGTCTGTGGGCTTACAATTTTCATCAAATATAGAAAGCTGCAACCACGATTTTTTTAGATTATTTTGCTGTCTCCTCTCCAGCCTACCTTTACTGGGACTCCAGTTAGAAATAGGTTGGGCTGTTTGACTTTGTTCTATACCTGATCGATATCTGATTTATCATTTGCCAGTCTTTGTCTCTCTATTTTATTTTTATTTTTATTTTTTTTGTGTGACAGGCAGAGTGGACAGTGAGAGAGAGAGAGAGACAGAGAGAAAGGTCTTCCTTTGCCATTGGTTCACCCTCCAATGGCCGCTGCGGCCGGCGCACCGCGCTGATCCGAAGCCAGGAGCCAGGTGCTTCTCCTGGTCTCCCATGGGGTGCAGGGCCCAAGCACTTGGGCCATCCTCCACTGCACTCCCGGGCCACAGCAGAGAGCTGGACTGGAAGAGGGGAAACCGGGACAGAATCTGGCGCCCCGACCAGGACTAGAACCCGGTGTGCTGGTGCCGCAAGGCGGAGGATTAGCCTAGTGAGCCCCGGCGCTGGCCTCTATTTTATTTGAATAGTTTCTATTGCCAAATCTTCAAGTTCACTGTGTGTGTGTGTGTGTGTGTGTGTTTTTTTCCTGCAGCATCTCTTTGCTGTTAATTTCCATCAGTGTGTGTTTTGCTTCAGGCAATATGTATTTCATGTCTAAGCTTCCCACTTGGGTCTTTTTCATTATTTACCCTGTCTCCTCTCATCATGCTCACACCTTCATCTATCCTCTCGAACATATGTAGTATTTTATAGATGGTTTAATGTTCTTTTCTATTCACTTTATCGTGCATGTCATTATTTTTTATAATTATAGCTTTCCCGGCTTAATGCCTGTCTAAAGTGACGAAGGAAATCCGGTATTATTCCATCATCTTTAGAAGCTGAACTCTTTCGTGTTCTGGGGACAACGACTGAAGGGAATTCTGCCTTACGTCCTCAGATTATAGGCAATAATTAAACAAAGGGGGCAATATTAACATTTATCGAGTTAATTCCAACATGGCAAAAACCATTGTTAGGCAAAAGATACAATTAAATGATTAGAAAGCAAACCGTGTCTTGAGGGTTCTAAAGTTGTGTCTTAAGTCCAGCAAAACTCTTCTCACTTTGTATACCACCAGGATCACTAAGTTCCCTTAAGGTATTTGGCTCTTCCTCTGCGCAGGTTCACCTGCGCGCCTCAGAAATCTGTTTGCATTAGTAAAGTTTGAATGTTGGCTGCTTGATGTCCAGATCTTCATTTGCAAATGCCTGGCGTGGTTTCCCTCCTGAAATCTGACAGACAGAACTTCCTGTCTCTGGATAGCTTCCAGTAAATGCTCAACATTTCTAGGCATATCCTCAAATTGGTAAGTGAACAGGGAGCTGTAAAATCTTCAACTTTCGCACAAAGTTTTGTTTTCTGGGGTTTACGTATTTGTACACTGACTGCCATGTGATTTCTTTGGGGAAAGGATTGTATCCCATGCATGACTGAGCCACTGAGACCACGCCCAGGGCAGCAGATATTGATACAGATATTGATGTAAATAAGCGACTAGACTATCGAGTAACTTCAAGGATGACAAAAAGTATCCTCGCTAAGTTATCAATATCTCCCAGAACACACAAAAGGCTTTCGAGACGTTCACAGGAAGTGTGCATTATGAAAAATCTATGCATGGATTTTGAAAATATTAATTTCACTTTCTCATGATCTTTTCAAAGTACTCTTGTACACATCTGTTGATCCCTACATTTTCATCTGAGCCTCCAGAAAACTGAAAGACAACAAAAATGATAAAAGGGCAACCTGAAGTGTTGAGAAATATAGCTGAAATCTGTTGGTCAGGAGCTCATCTACAAAGACTTACTTAAAGGTTGGATGTGCCAGTTCCCTGCTAGTCCACCTGGGAAAGCCTCGGAAGATGGTCCAAGTCCTTGGGGCCCCTGCACTCATGTGAGAGACCCAGAGGAGGAAACTCCTGGCTTTTGGCTTTAGCCTGGCCCAGCCTGGCCATCGCAGCCATTTGTGGAGTGAACTAGCAGATGGAAGATTTCTCTCTCTCTCTCTGCGTCTGCCTCTGCCTCTCTCTAACTCTGCCTTTCGAGAGAGAGAGAGAGAGAGAGAGAGAGAGGAAGGAAGGAAGGAAGGAAGGAAGGAAGGAAGGAAGAAAGAAAGAAAGAAAGAAAGAAAGAAAGAAAGAAAGAAAGAAAGAAAGAAAGAAAGAAAGAAAGAAAGAAAGAAAGACCGGCGCCGCGCCTCACTAGGCTAATCCTCCATCTTGCGGCACCGGCACACCAGGTTCTAGTCCCGGTTGCCCCTCTTCCAGGCCAGCTCTCTGCTGTGGCCAGGGAGTGCAGTGGAGGATGGCCCAAGTGCTTGGGCCCTGCACCCCATGGGAGACCAGGAGAAGCACCTGGCTCCTGCCTTCGGATCAGTGCCGTGCGCCAGCCGCAGTGCGCCGGCCGTGGCGGCCATTGGAGGGTGAACCAACGGCAAAGGAAGACCTTTCTCTCTGTCTCTCTCTCTCTCACTGTCCACTCTGCCTGTCAAAAAAAAAAAAAAAAAAGGAAGGAAGGACCCTTTCTTTTTTTAAAGATGTATTTTTTTATTTATTTGAAACACAGAGTTACAGAGAGAGGTAGAGACAGAGATCTTCTATTCGCTGGTTCACTCCCCAGATGACCACAACAGCAGGAGCTGTGCCGATCCGAAGCCAGGAGCCAGGAGCTTCTTTCGGGTCTCCCACATGGGTGCAGGGGCCCAAGGACTTGAGCCATCTTCTACTGCTATCCCAGGCCACAGCAGAGAGCTGGATGGGAAGAGGAGCAGCCAGGACTAGAACTAGCGCCCATATGGGATGCCGGCGCTTCAGGCCAGGACTGTAACCCGCTGCGCCACAGCGCCGGCCCCAGAAAAATTGTATCTTTATTTTATTTTATTTTATTTTTTAGAAAAAAAAAGGCTGGATATAAAATCTAAAATGTCTAGGTTGACAGACTTCTCAGAGGTGAATTCTTACCTCAAAGATAAAACCAAGGTCGTGGCTGTGGCGTAGCAGGTAAAGCCACCACCTGTTGTGGTGACCCGGAGGAAGCTTCTGGCTCCTGGCTTCAGATTGGCACAGCTCCGACCGTTGCAGCCAATTGGGGAGTGAACCAGCAGATGGAGGACCTCTCTCTCTCTCTCTTTCTCTGCCTCTCCTTCTTTCTGTGTAACTGCTTTCCAAATAAATAAATAAATCTTTAAAAAAAGATAAAACCTGATCCTGGAAACATATTATCAGGATGCTGTATGAATTTAACGCACCTTCATTAAGATCACCTGCCGTAAGTAATAATCCTTATTCATCCTGTGAATCTGTGTTTTATAATTAAATTTTACAAACATGTAGTCAGTGTTTTAGCTGCCTTAAAATGTGTGCTGAACTTTGCTTGTCAGCATCTGGTTGTTGCTGTGTACTTTGTGTCCTTTTGACTGAGCCCAAGTTTAAAGAAAATAGCAGATGTTCCGTTAATTATTTTTCCGTGTGCGTGTGTCTGTGTGTGTGTGTGGCCGTCTTCCAAAGACATCAAACACAGGCATTGCTTATCGATGGTCATCTTTTCTGTGTCTAGGCAAATCATCTGCCAAAAATAAAGCAGCTTCTACATGGAGCATTTGGAGAACAGTTTATAACTAAGAACTCCAATAACAAGGCTTATCAGGAATTAGATCATATATGTAGACCAAAGCATATATTGTGTGCTTTGGTAGCAAACAATGGCAGCATTAGCTGTGTGAGTCTAAGTAGCTGCATTAATGAAGCGGATGATGTGAGAAGTTGTACAAGTGGCCTTTCATATGTCAGGGTTTGGATCCATGATAGACTCTAAATCATATGTGTAAATGAAAAGAATTTGGACAATTTATTATTATTTGTGTTATCACACATTATCTATAACACATATAGCATAGTTTATAAAGAAAACGTTACTAGTGACAAAGTTGTATATTACACTTGTGGTGTATAACTTCTTTCTCCCAGCAGCACAAATATCTTTGTAACTGCCGAAGATGTCTATGCATATGTTTCAATAACATTGTTTTTGACAACATTCACTTGATTAATAACACAACAGCATTTATATATTTCTTTTCCTTATTACATATACAGATTGAAAGAAAACTCTTTGTTATCAAAACTTTATATTACTTTCTCATAGCTTTGGTGAAAATTGAATTAAAAGCCAAAAAAGCCATTTCAACTATCGTCTATCAAAAGCACTGAAGTTCTGCCACCAACAAGATTTCTCCTAATTTTTCTTTCTTTTTTTTTTAATTTATTTGACAGGTAGAGTTACAGTGAGAGAGACAGAGAGAAAGGTCTTCCTTCCGTTGGTTCATCCCCCAAATGGCCGCTACAGCCAGCGCTGTGCCAGTCTGAAGCCAGGAGCCAGGTGCTTCCTCCTGGTCTCCCTATGCTGGTGCAGGGCCCAAGCACTTGGGCCATCCTCCACTGCCTTCCTGGGCCACAGCACAGAGCTGGACTGGAAGAGGAGCAACCGGGACAGAATCCAGCGCCCATATGGAATGCCGGCGCCGCAGGTGGAGGATTAACCAAGTGAGCCATGGTGCCGGCCCTCTCCTAATTTTTCTAAATGAGAAAAAAGTAGATCAAATGGAATTACTGTTGTCCATCTACAGTTATGACAGCAGCTCCAATTGGGATGAAAACTAAGTATTGTAATAGTCTCTTTTATGTAAAGCACTAAACTTATAACTGTTCTTATAATTAATATCGAATTGATAAATCCAGATTCTGCATTTGAACTAATTAGAAAACTAAGTGAAGTTATTTTTTCTTTTTCTTTTTTAAAACATTTTATTTATTTATTTAAAAGAGTTACAGAGAGAGAGAGGAAAGACAGAGAAGAAGATCTTCCATCTGCTGGTTCACTCCCCAAATAATCACCACAGCCAGGACTGAGCCAGGCAGAAGCCAGGAGCCAGGAGCTTCTTCCAAGTCTCCCACGTGGGTACAGGGCTCCAAGCACATGGGCCATCCTTCGTTTCCTTCCCAGGCCATTAGCATGGAGCTGCATTGGAAGTGGAGCAGTCAGGACTCAAACTGGTGCCCATACGGAATGCAGGCATTGCAGACAATGGCTTAAGCCACTGTGCCACAGCGCTGTCCCTATTTCTTCTTTTTCAATGTTGGTTGCATTAGTGAAAAAAATCTATATACCCAAACAAGCATAAACAGTGCCTGTGTCACATATTTTCAAATTAGTATTCAGAGACAATTAGACATAGAGGTACTCAAAAATATACTAACAATAATAATATTTGTGTTGGCAAAGCTACCTGAAAAGAAGCCTAAATGATTTGCCATCCTTGAATCACTACTTGAAACAAAGATACAATCAAGGCCAAATAAGCCATACCAGTAATACAAGTATAATGAATTTTTTAAAGTTATTAATTTACTTGAGAGACAGAGAGAGCTCCCACCTGCTGGTTCATTCCCCAAATGCCTTCAACAGATCTTACTTAGATTAGTGGTTCTCACCATAAAACATTACATGTTGGGCTCAGCAGGTTATAGTCCCAGCCTGCAGCACCGGCAAACCACATGGGCACTGGTTTGAGTCCTGGCTGCTCCGTATACAATCCAGCTTCCTGCTAATGTGCCTGGGAAAGCAGCAGAAGATGGCCCAGGTGCTTGGGCCCCTGCCATCCACATGAGAGACCTGAAAGAAGCTACTGGCCCCTGGAGTCAGCCTGGCTCATCCCTGGCTGTGTCAGCCATTTGGGGAGTGAATCAGGAGATGAAAGATCTCTCTCTCTCTTTCTGTGTCGCTCCTCTCTATGTAACTCTTTCAAATAAATAAATCTTTTTAAAATGGCATACTTATTTCAAATGATGCCACCATATTTGGACAGATTTTTGGCACTCCTCCTTTGAAATTGTCTTTCAGAAGTACAAGAAAAGTAGGACCACTACTCCCATCCTGATTTCACCTCAAATTTAATTTACTTGCACTAGTTATTCACATGCATGTGTTTAACTAGTTTGGTTATTTTCCTTGACCATATTCATCCTAAAATTTACCACAGTGGTGCACAAATAAAAATAATGAATTACGGATGCTGAAGAAATGCCTATTAAAAAAAATTGAGCACGAACAGAATAAGAACCTCCTCTCCACACCCAGGCTTTGAGTGTTTATGTCAAGGATCTTTCAAAGTCTTGAATAGCAATCAGTCAGCGAGTATATATTAACTATGTTAGAAAAATAGCATAACGTAGTGAAGATAATTTGGCCTTTTGAGTCAGATTAATTTACTCAGCCACCCACTCCGTTCCCTTAATAAACTATTTAAGTTCTGAATTCCAGTTTCCTAATTTATAAAATGGGGATGGTGATGCTCAATTTGCAAGCTTGCCAGAGATGAATGAGGGTGATTTACCCAAAAGCAACTTGAACTCAAAACGTATTACAACAGGTGCTTTAATCACTAACCTCATGTTAGCCCCCAAAACACCCCTTCCTAGGTTAAGTACTGTTATCTCCCTTTCACACATGAGGAAGCTGGGTGTTAGAAAGATTAAGTAACTTCTTCAGCATTCCACAGCCATTCCTCCAGTCAATTTTGTCTCATTTCAAATTAAACTCCACCTGTTGCAAGCTGGGTGCTCTGGGCAGCACAGAAGAGGTAAAAAAAATCTGTATTCCTTAGAAGCTTAGATCTTCAAAGCACCATTCCTGAAAATATGGGAAGCTCAATGTATGGCACACACACACGATTGATAACCTCCCAGTTATTTCAAAGCTATGTTATCTAATTTCCCTTTGATTTTCTCTTTTCTGTACTCACTCGAAATTGTGAGCCTGCTTCCTGGTGAGTGCAATTAAGAAATGCACCAAAAGTTGTCATACAAAGTAACTTATTTGCAGCAAGGGAAACTTAAGTGAATTGCTTCCCAAGTCTTGGCTCCCTGGGCAACGGGAACTGGCCATTTCTCTCTCTCTCTCTCTCTCAAGTGTTTATGTAAACTTTATTTTTCTTTGTTTTTATAAAGATTTATTTATTTACTTGAGATACATAGTTACAGAGAGTGGGAGAGACAGGGAGAGAGAGGTCTTCCATCTGCTGGCTCAATCCTCAAATGGCCACAACGGCCAGAGCTGGGCCGGTCGGAAGTCAGGAGCCAGGAGCTTCTTCCAGGTCTCCCATATGGCTGCAAGGCCCAAAGCACTTGGGCCACTTTCCACTGTTTTCCCAGGCCATCAGCAGGGAGCTGGATCAGAAGTGGAGCAGCCAGGACTCAAACCGGTGTCCCTATGGGATGTCTGTGCCACAGACAGATGCTTAACCTGCTGCGCCACAGCGCCAGCCCCAGGCATCTTCTTTTTTAGGGAAAATGAATAGGAAGGAGAGAAGCTCTTGTCATCACATGTAGGAGTAGGTACAAGATCTCATAGACACAGGTCAGAAACATGCTCCAACATATGTCATACATTGTGGTAATACTGCTTAAGTATTTAAGAGGCTTAAGCTCCTCTTTGGGCAGAGATTTGAGTATTAAAATGAGGGAGGTCAAGGAGGACCCTTAACTCATCTGCACAGGTGTTGCCCTTGCAGTAAGATTGAGACCAGTTCGGGGTTGCTGGCAATTGCATCATTCCCCAAGACGGGAACGAGAAGGGGAGAAACAGAGACAGAGAGAGAGATCGATCTTCTGTCCCCTGGTTAACTCCCCCAAATTGCCACATCAACCAGGGCTGGGACAGGCCAATGCCAGGAGCCAGGAATTCCATCTGGGTCTCCCACAAGGGCAGCAGAGACCCAAATGCTTGGACCAGGCACCTTAGCAGGAAGCTGGATTAGAAGTAGAGCAGCTGGAAGTAGAATTGGCACTCTGGTATGGCATACTAGTGTCAAAACCAGCAACCTAAAACCGTGTGCCACAACATTGGCCCCACAACTTGCTAAGTTTTGACCTAGATATTTACCTGAGTAGCCATTAGCATAATCAAGATAGTGAACACATCCATCAGCATCAAAAAGATTCTTCCTGGGGCTGGTGCTCTGGTGTGGTGGATTAAGCCACCACCTGCAGTGCTGGCATCCCAAATGGGTGCCTGTTGAGTCCCAACTGTTCTACTTCTCCTCTGGCTCCCTGCTAATGTGCCTGGGAAAGCAGCAGAAGATGGCCCACGTGCTTAGGCCCCTGCACTCACATGGGAGACCAGGACGAAGCTCCTGGCTTCCATCTGGCACAGCCCTGGCTGTTACACCCATTTGGGGAGTGAACCCGCAGTTGGAAGACTTCTCTCTCTGCCTCTGCCTCTCCCTCTATGTAACTTCACCTTTCAAATAAATAAATCTTAGGCCGGCGCCGCGGCTCACTAGGCTAATCCTCCACCTTGCGGTGCCGGCACACGGGGTTCTAGTCCCGGTCGGGGAGCCGGATTCTGTCCCGGTTGCCCCTCTTCCAGGCCAGCTCTCTGCTGTGGCCAGGGAGTACAGTGGAGGATGGCCCAAGTGCTTGGGTCCATACACCCCCATGGGATACCGGGAGGAAGCACCTGGCTCCTGGCTTCGGATTGGCGCAGTGCTGGCCTTGGCGGCCATTAGGGGAGTGAACCAACGGAAGGAAGATCCTTCTTTCTGTCTCTCTCTCACTGTCTAACTCTGCCTGTCAAAAAATTTAAAAAAAAAAAAAAGAGTGTCCACTTGTTTCAAAATGGACATATACTTTTATTTTTCTTGGGTAAATACGTGGGAGTAGAATTGTTGAATCACACAATGGGTGTATGTTTAGTTTTTAAATTACTTTCTTCTAAAGTGGCTGGGTGATTTTACATCCCCACCAGCAGTGTGAGTTTAAATGGTTTTAAATGCTTTCATATCCTAATTTTAGCCACTTTAGTTGCTACATGACTAAGAATGATGACCATCTTGCCTTCTACTTAGTTGTCATCTGTTTATCTTTTTTGGTGTTGTTAAGTGTCTGTTTCAAATCTATTTAAATCTTCTCATTTTTAAAAGTTTGATTATTTTATTTGAAAAGCAGAGCAGCAGAGAGAGAAGGAGAGAGACAGACAGAGATATTTTCCACCCACTGATTTATTCTCCAAGTGCTCAGTAGCCAGGGCTGGGCCGGACTGAAGCCAGGAGCCAGGAGCTCCACTTGAGTCGCCCACATGGGTGGCAGGAACCCACGTACTTGAGCCATCATCTGCTATCTCCCAGGTTGTGCAATAGCAGGAAAAAGATGCGAAGCAGAGGCAGAACTTGATCTCCAGGACTTGGACATGGGATATGTGCATCCCAAGCAGCAACTTAACCTTTTTGTCACAATGCTCGCACCCTTTTGCTCCTTTTATGAGACTGATGTGCTGCCTACTGCGCTAAGACGACACTGCCTCATTTTGCTCCTTTTAAAATTTGGTTGTTTGTTTTCTCATTACTGAGTCCTAATTGCTCTTCATGCATTCGGGATACAAGTCCTTTATTAGATGTGTTAAGCCAAATAGTGGCCACACAGAGATATCCATGACTCAGTCCCCAGAACCTCTGAACAGGGCAACCTTGCAAATGGGTTCGAGTTAAAGGGCTTGACATGGGGAGGTTATCCTGGATTATCTGGGGGACTTTTGCATGCAGTCTTAAGAGTCTTTGTAAGAGGAAGGCAAGAACATCCTGTGGGCAAGGCAGCGATGTGATGATGAAAGCAGAGATGAACTGCTGTAGCCGAAAGACAGGAGTGCTGGCAGCCGCTGGAGGAACCAGTCCCGTTAACATGTTGATTTCTAAAAGACTAACGACTCATTTTGGACACTTTGTCCAAAAATGTAAAAGACTGGCCGGTGCTGCAGCTCACTAGGCCAATCCTCTGCCTGCAGCGCTGGCACACCGGGTTCTAGTTCCCGTTGGGGCGCCGGATTCTGTCCCGGTTGCTCCTCTTCCTGTCCAGCTCTCTGCTGTGGCCCAGGAGTGCAATGGAGGATGGCCCAAGTGCTTGGGCCCTGCACCCACATGGGAGACCAGGATTAGCACCTGGCTCCTGGCCGCAGTGCGCCAGCCACAGCGGCCATTGGAGGGTGAACCAACGGAAAAGGAAGACCTTTCTCTCTGTCTCTCTCTCTCACTGTCCACTCTGCCTGTCAAAAAAAAAAAAAAAGTAAAAGACTAAGTTTGTGGGGCAGGTGCTGTGGCCCAGCAGGTTAAGCCACTGCTTGCAGAGCTGGCATCCCGTATGGGTGCTGGTTCGAGTCCTGGCTGCTCCACTTTCGATCCAGCTCCCTGCTAATGTTCCTGGGAAGGTGGTGGAGGATGATTCAAGTGCTTGGGTCCCTGCACCCACATGGGAAAGCTGGAAGAAGCTCCTGGCTTCATCCTGGCACAGCCCTAGCCATTGCAGCCATTTCGGGAGTGAACCAGCAAAAGGAAGATTTCTCTGTCTCTGTCTTTCATTCTCTCTGTAACTCTACCTTTTGAATCAATCAAAAAATCTTTTTTTTTTAAAGTCAGTTTGTAGCATTTTAATCCCTGATAATTTATTGCAACTGCAGTAGGAAATTGATAAGTCAAATGTCTGCTTTGCAAATACTTTTCCCAAACAAAGACTTGTCTTTTCATTGTCTTGACATTATCTTTAAAAACTGGAAGAGTATTTAATTTTGATGAAGTCAATTTTATCAACAGTGCCTTTGGTATCATATTTAAGAAATCTTTAACCTGAAGTCACAAAGGATTTTTTCTATATTTTCCTCTGGATGTTTCTTAGTTTTATGTTTTGTATTTAAATCAATGATATATTTTGAACAAATTTTTGTAGAAAGTGTGGGATATGGATTAATGTATATTTTTTGGCATATGGATATCCAACTGTTTTAGTGCCTTTTATTGAAAAGACTGCCTTTCTCCACTAAATTGCCTTTATATCTTGTCAAAAAATAAACCCACATAAATGTGGGTCTCTGGAATCTACATTCTTTTGTATTAGTCTATATGTATCTATCTTTCTGGCAATACCACAATGTCTTAATTATTTTAGTTTTAAAATAGTATGAAATTATATTTAATAAATATTAAAATCAGATATTATTCATCTTCCAACTTTGTTTTTTTAAGATTTTTATTTATTTATTTGAGAGGTAGAGTTACAGACAGAGAGGGAGAGACAGAGTGAGAATGTGGTCTTCCACCCGCTGGTTTACTCTCCAAATGGCCGCAATGGCCAGAGCAGGGCTGATCTGAAGCCAGGAACCAGGAGTTTCTTCTAGGTCTTCCACATGGGTGCAGGGACCCAAGCCCTTGGGCCATCTTCTACTGTTTTCCCAGGCCATAAGCAGAGAGCTGGATTGGAAGAGGAGCAGCTGGGACACAAACCAGCACCCATATTGGAAGCCGGTGGAGGCAGAGGCTTAGCCTCCTACGTCACAGCACTGGCCCCATCATCTTCCAACTTCATTTTTATTTCAAATTAGTTTTGGCTTTTCTAGGATCATTACATTTTCTACATGAATTTTAGAATCAGCCTATCAATTTCCGGGAAAAAAGTCTGCTGTGATTTTGATTGGGATGCTAATAAATATATAAATAAATTGACATGTTAACAGTATTGAGTCTGTGGATCTCTGAATATATGTCTTTCCATTTGTTTAATTCTTCATTATACTATTTTTTTTTTTTTGACAGGCAGAGTGGACAGTGAGAGAGAGAGACAGAGAGAAAGGTCTTCCTTTTCCGTTGGTTCACCCTCCAATGGCCGCCACAGCTGGCGCGCTGCGGCCGGCGCACCGAGCTGATCCGATGGCAGGAGCCAGGTACTTATCCTGGTCTCCCATGGGGTGCAGGGCCCAAGGACTTGGGCCATCCTCCACTGCACTCCCTGGCCACAGCAGAGAGCTGGCCTGGAAGAGGGACAACCGGGAAAGAATCCGGCACCCCGACTGGGACTAGAACCTGGTGTGCCGGCACCGCAAGGCAGAGGATTAGCCTAGTGAGCCGCGGCACCAGCCATTATACTATTTTTTAGCAATATTTTGTAGTTTTCCATGTATAAAACTTGCATATATTGTCAGATTTAATGCTAAGTGTTTAATTTTATGAAATATAGTTTTCTTTAAGGTTTATTTATTATTTGAAAGCAGAGTGTCAGAAAAGAGGCATGCAAGAGATGAGGAGAGAGAGATTTTCCATCCATTGGTTGACTCCCCAGATCATCTCAACAACCTGAACTGGGCCAGGACAAAGTCAGGAGCCAGGAACTCCATCTGTGTCTCCCATGTATTCCAGGAACCCAAGTACTTAAGGCCATCATTTGCTACCTTCCTGGGAATATTAACAAGAAGCTGGAGTGGAAGCAGAGCAGCTGGGAGTTGAATTGGCATTCTGATATGGGGTGCTGGTGTCACAAATGTCTGTTTAACCTGTTGTGCCACAGTGCTGGCTCCTAGATAGTACTTTTACTTCAATTACTGTTTGTTGGTTGCTAGTATATAGAAATAAAATTGATTGTGTACATTGATCTTTATCTTGTCATTTTACACAAACAGTGATGTTTTCTCCAAATGAAGGCAGGTTGACTTCTTCCTTACAATCTAGATATCTTGTTTTCCTTTTTTATAGCCTTATTGTGTTGGCTAAAGCTTCCAATACAATGTGGAGTAGAGATAGTAAGAGCAGACATCCTTGATTTGCTCACGACTTCACAGGGAAAGCATTAAGTCTTTGACCAGTACGAATCACAGCCATACCAGTGGCTTAAGGACAGGGATATGTTCTGAGAAATGCACTATTAGGCGATTTCATTGTTGTATAAATATCCCAGAGCGTGCTTACACAAACCTAGATGGTATAAGTCAATTACACCTCACAGATTGCATCAGGAGATGTAAACATGAGATACACAAGGCTGTTGCCAGCACACAGCTCTGTAAGTAGAAGCAGTATACTCTAAAATAATGATGAAATATACAGGATAGTGAATACATAAACCAGTAGCATAGTCATTTATCATTATCGAATGCTATATACTATACATAATTTTATGTGCTATTCTTTTTTATGATTTATTTATTTATTTGAAAGTCAGAGTTACACAGAGAGAAGAAGAGACAGAGAAAGGGAGAGAGAGGTCTTCCATCTGTTGGTTTGCTCCCCAGATGGCTGCAATGGCCAGGGCTGGGCCAAACCAAAGCCAGGAGCCAGGAGCTTTTTCCAGGTCTCCCAAGTGTGTGGCAGTGGCCCAAGTATTTAGACCATCTTCTGCTGCTTTTCTCAGGCCATTAGCAGGGAGCTGGATTAGAAGTGGTGCAGTGGGGACGCGAACTTATGCCTATATGGGATACCAGCATTCCAGGTGGTGGCTTTATCTGCTATGCCACAGAGCTGGCTTCCTGTTATTCTTTTATATGACTAGTCGTATAGTAGGTTTGTTTACATCAGCATCACCACAACTATGTGAGCGATGTATTGTGCTACGATGTCATGATGACTATGATGTTGCTGGGTGATAGGAATTTTTAACTCCAGTATAATCTTAGGGGATCACTGTTGTATATGCAAATCCATCGGACCCGCTAGAGGTCGTTTTATCACGCCTGAGTACACATTTGTAGGTTCCTAGGTGATCTTTACTAAACTGAAGAAGTTTACTTCATTGTTAGGTTACCAAGAGTTTTTTAAATCAAAAATGTACATTTTAACAAAAAGTCCATTTTATTATTTGATTTTGTCAAATGCCTTTCCTATGTCTATTAAGGTAATTGTAATTATTTTTGCTAAAGTGGAAAATTACCTCTATTGATTTCCTAATAGTAAACCTCCTGCATTACTTAGGCAAGCCTCATTTGTCATGATGTATTAGCTTGTTCATATATTGTTGGATTCGATTTGGTAAAATTCTGTTCAGAGCTTTTGCATTTAGGTTCAGGATGTATATTGCTCTGTAGTTTTATTTTTAAGGTCTTTGCGTTTAGAATCAGGATAAGGTCTCACAGGATAAATTAGGAGGTGTTCCCATCCTTGAATTTCCTGGAAGAGTTTGTATAGATTTGGTATTATGCACCATTTTCTTTAGCAGAGGAGAAGGTTAAATACAAATTCAATTTCTGTATTAGATATAGAGCTATTTGGGTCATCTGTGTCTTTGGGCTTGATAACTTATGTCTTTAAAGGAATTTATCCATTTCTTCTAGGTTGTCAAATTTGTTGGCAGAAAATTTTTTTATCATATTATCCTTTCAATAGCTCTAGAACCTGAAGGCTCATATCCAGTCTCATTCCTGTTCAGGTCATTTGTGCCTTTTCTCATCTTGATGTGGGTGGGTAGTTTTTCTTCACACCTCTGATGTTGACGTTTGCTTATTAGATCTGTGAGTTTAAAACTTTCGATAAATTTGGAAAGTTTTATATCATTATTATTTCAAATATTTTTCTCTGCCCTCCCTCTCTTTAGGAACTCTGACAATACCTGTAAAAGACCACTGGATGTTGTCCAATAGGCACTGGTGCTATTTATTTTCTTTTTATTCTCTGTTCACTCCTTTTCAATCTGTGTAGTTTTATATAGTTTCTACTGCCGCATCATCAAGCTCACTGATGCTAACTTCTGTGATGTCCTGTATGCCACGGATCCTATTCAGGATCAATTTATCCTGGCTTTATCCGCTATGCCACAGTGCTGGCTTCCTGTTATTCTTTTATATGACTGGTCGTATAGCAGGTTTGTTTACCTCTAGAAGTTCGATTTGGTTTTTCAAACGTCTTCTTTGTCAGTGGTTCACTTAGTAAACACATGCAATACAGTTATAATAGTTGTTTTGAGGTCTTTATGTGTTAACCCTAGTAGCTGTCGGTTCTGGGTTGGTTCTGATCGGTTAATTTTCCCCTCAGTATGTGTCTTATTTTTCCAGCTTGTCATGCCTAGCAATTTTTTATCGGGTGCCAGATGGTATGAATCTTACTGTGTTGGGGGTCAGACACTTTAACATTTTTCCATAAGCTTCCACGATTCCCTTTCCGGGCTAGATTTGGTGGACACAGGCCCTTCCCAGCCAGTGTGAGCACTCGGCACTGGGCCTTCTCGCCTTTCTCAGGTGGCTCTGTTCCCAGCCTCGCTTTACTTGGGGCATCCGTGCAGTTCTCAGCTTTCACTCTGTGCTGTTCTTTCTCCTCCAGTTCTCTGGCCTCTGCGCCCCAGTCATCATCATGTACCCAGGCCCTCAGCTCCACTTCCTGTACACTGTCACAGCAGGACGTCCAGATGCTTCACTCAAGTGTAGCTATTTACTGCGTTATTCCAAAGTAACAAACGACACCTGAGATGCATGTGCAAAGCCCCAAAATAATGTCTTACTCACTCCATCATGCTTAGAGTCTATCACATTTCCTGGCCTGTAGCACATAGTAGACGCTTAATGAATACTTTTTGAATACTTGTGAGTGTAATGAAGTGAGAAATATACTGGAGGAACATTGTATTCAGATACAGTGTAAATGACTTCTGGATTCTGGATCTCTGTGTATACTTGATTTTCATTCTTCCTTCTTCAACCAGCGCTCTCCATGTAGAAAGGAAAAGATTTCCAAGCAGCACCATTTTCAAAACATGCTTCTAGCGGTGTGACTTCAGAGATAAACCCCTTGCTCTCCCAGCTCCAGATGGAAAAATCTCACGGAAGGACTCTAATCAGCCTAGATTGGCCAAATGCCCTCCCATGTGCCGAGACAGAGAGAGAAATAGAGAGAGAGTGAGCGAGCGAGCACAGGACATTGTGCTAATTTTTTTTTTTAAAAAAGCATTTTTTCCAGTAAAGTATACGTCATTTATAAAAATTGTGGAAAATTTAAACAGAATAAAAAGAAACTGCAACTGTTTTGCTACCCATAGAAATCAGTGTAATTACTTTTTGCAACATTTCTTTTTTAAAAAATAAACTTGCCTTGTCTTTTCATTCCAATTTCATGACCATGAACTTTTTTTTAAGATTTATTTACTTATTTGAAAGGCAGAGAGAGAGAGACAGAGAGACAGAGACAGAGAGACAGAGACAGAGAGAAAGATTTTCCATCAGCTTTACTCCCCAAATGTCCACAATATCCGGGACTAGGCCAGGCTGAAACCAGGGGCCTGGAACTCCACCCAGGTCTCCCACGTGGGTGGCAGGGCCCAAGTACTTGGGCCATCTTTGCTCCTTTCTCAGTGCATTAGCATGGAGCTGGATTGGAAGTAGAACCCACAGGACTGGAACCTGTGCTCATATGGGATGCTGGTATTGTGGGCAGCGGCTCAGCCTGCTGCACCAAGTGCCAGGCCATCCATGAACTTTTTAAAAATTATCTATTTATTTGAGAGGCAGAGAGACACAGAGACAAAGGGATCTTTGATTCTCTGCCTTACTCCCCAAATGCCCACACAGGCTGGAGCTGGGTGGGGCTGAAGCCAGGAGCAGGAACACCATCTGCGTCTCCCTTGTGAGTGGTAGTAGCCCAATTAATTGAGCCATCACCACTGGCTACCGTGGTCTGCAGGGACAGGAAACGGGAGTCGGGAGCCACAGCCAGGAGGTGAACCCAGGCACTCTGATGTGGGATGTGTGTGTCATAACTGTTAAGCTAAATGCCCACTCTTTCTTTCCTTTTTATGGATAATTTATCTTGGAAAAGTGGAGGAGAGGCAGTAGGGATAGCATGTTGTCTAGCATTTCCTTCCTCTCTCTCTCTCTCTCTCTCTTTCTTTTAGTAAATGCACGAATCTGTTCTTCCTGAGGAAGGTTAGATGGAATTGGAAACCAGCTAGATCCTATAATTTGTGTGAAAACATAAGAAGGATATACTGCAGTTAAGCACTAAGAAATAAGGAAAGAGGAGCGTGCCTCCAACTCTGTATGTATTAGACGTTCTGTCTCTTTAAGAGACCCAGAAACTATTTTGTTCCCATTACCAGGCTTGACTCACCTGTGTTAAGAAACACCTGTGTGCCTTCGGGGCAGTCTCTTTGGAACACTTGCGTAAATTAAAATTTGCCTTTAGGGATCCCAAAGTTCCGTGTTGAAAGTCGCAGAAAAAGGGAGAATTTGAGTAAATCAGCACTCGCAGTTCTCATTTGGGACAGGTGGGACTTACAGTGTAGGTTTTAAACCAAACTCTTTTTTTTTTTTTTTTTTTTTTTTGACAGGCAGAGTGGACAGTGAGAGAGAGACAGAGAGAAAGGTCTTCCTTTTGCCATTGGTGCACCCTCCAATGGCCGCCACGGCTGGTGCACTGCGGCCGGCGCACCGCGCTGATCCGAAGCCAGGAGCCAGGTGCCTCCTCCTGGTTTCCCATGAGGGTGCAGGGCCCAAGCACTTGGGCCATCCTCCACTGCACTCCTGGACCACAGCAGAGAGCTGGCCTGGAAGAGGGGCAACCGGGACAGAATCCGGCGCCCCGACCGGGACTAGAACCCGGTGTAAGGCACACCCTGGGAAGCAGCAGGTGATGGCTCGAGTGACTGGGTCCCTGCCACCTACATGGGAGACCTGGACTGAGTTCCCAGCTCCTGCCTCCCAGCTTTGGACTCAACCAGTCCCGGGTGTTGTGGGCACGTGGGAGGAAACTAGCAGTGGGGAGCTCTGTCTGTCTTCTCTCTCCTTGCTTCTCAAATCTTTGTTAAAAAAAAAAAAAAAAAAAAAAAAAAAGATAAACTCATCATCTCCCTGAAAAGGCAGACAAAATGGATTTATCTGCTTCAGTGTGAGGGAGAGACCGGAACTCTCAGAGTGATCAACATGCAGCTCAATACATTTGAATTTTATTGCACATCACAGTGTCTGTCCCCGCCTCCACCACTGAGGCTTAACAAAAATGGATGGCACAATGTGCCACCTTGAGGTCAGCAACCAGAACATCAAGGGCCTATTAACAGAGCGAAGGGAATTACACCCAGATCCCTCTAGGCAGGGCTTTGCAAAATGTCCTGTTTGACCAACAGAACAAGATGCCCCTCTGGACAGAATAATTAGGAAAGTGTTCCCCTTCTCCTATAGCCCTGGGCTAAGCAGAAGGGAGGCTGGAATTTGGATACCATTTGCACAGGGTTATACACACACACACAGGTGGAGGGAGATTGAGAGAACAGTCTACATGGGGGAGCTACAGTTTGTTCTCATTCTTCTATCCTAAGTATTTTCTAATAAAGCCAGTCCTAATTCTTTGAGCCAGGTAAATAAGGGATGTTCTTACAGATGTGAAACTCTGCTGCTTCGAATTGTTATGATTTTTTTTTTTTTTTTTTTACCTCTTGGCTTACCTACAGATTCCTCAGCCTTGGTGCTATGCTTATTATTTCAAGAGATATATGTGTTTTTTCCCTGTATTGTTAGATAGATGGCAGAAGATCTGAAGGGCTTGTCATAAGAAGCTCTGGGCAGCTGGAGGAGTGTTTGCCAATACACGCATTTCAGTGCTATGACTTATGGGCTGAGACAAGAGGGTTAGAGTACCTTTGAGCGCATACACAATCCTCCAGTGACCCCCCTGGCAGTACATCAGAGGCTCTGCAATACAGCTCCAGGCAACAAACAGAGGCCAGCCAGCACGGGTGGATGGGGAGCCTCGGCTGTGCTCAGCTTTTAAAAATACCGGCAGTACAGTGCGTGACAATGGGCTTCTGCTTAAGTGCCTGGGACTACTCCAAACTGGGCCTGAAGGATTCTCAGCCGGACTGTCCTCAGAAGTGCCCTGGGAGCTCACTGGTGCAAGCAAAAAAAAAAAAAAATTGAGTCAGGGTTGTCTCAAAGGTGCAGCTAGGATGATCTCAGAATTGCTTCCAAATAAACAGAAGCTTAAGGCTGGGAAGCTGGGGCCAATGTTGTGGCATAGCCAGGAAAGCTGCTGTCTGCAGCACCAGCATCCCAGGTGGGTGTCATTGAGTCCCAACTGCTCCACCTCCTATCCAGCTCCCTGCTCTTGGGAAAACAGCAGAAGATGGCCCAAGTCCTTGGGCCCCTGCACCCGGGTAGGAGACCTGGATAAAGCTCCTGGCTCCTGGATCTTGGCTTCTGATAGGCCCAGCTCCAGGCATTGCAGCCATTTGGGTAGTGAACCGTGCATGGAAGAATTCTCTGTCTTTTTTATAAATTACGTGGGACTTGTTGGGATGACCAGGTGTACTGAAGTTAGTATCTTGAAAATAAGTACTGTTTTGTAGTGTTATTATCCTTGGTTATAAAATAATTAGACCTCTAGCCTTCCTCAGGGTTGGTCTCCAACAGCTATTGGAAAGCACACAATTTGCCCCCTCTTTTTTTTTTAATTTTTTTATTTATTTTATCTTTGAAAGGCAGAGTGGACAGTGAGAGAGAGAGAGAGACAGAGAGAAAGGTCTTCCTTTTGCTGTTGGTTCACCCTCCAATGGCCGCCGCGGCTGGCGCATCGCACTGATCCGAAGGCAGGAGCCAGGTACTTATCCTGGTCTCGCATGCGGGTGCAGGGCCCAAGCATTTGGGCCATCCTCCACTGCACTCCCGGGCCACAGCAGAGAGCTGGCCTGGAAGAGAGGC
Organism: Oryctolagus cuniculus; assembly: GCF_051225735.1. Classification (NCBI taxonomy): domain Eukaryota; kingdom Metazoa; phylum Chordata; class Mammalia; order Lagomorpha; family Leporidae; genus Oryctolagus; species Oryctolagus cuniculus. Next base: position 48,875,549 of record NC_142874.1, on the reverse strand, counting down.
AACCGGGACAGAATCTGGCGCCCCGATCGGGACTAGAACCTGGGGTGCCGGCGCCGCAAGGCGGAGGATTAGCCTATTGAGCCACGGCGCCGGCCTTTGCCCCCTCTTTTATCAATATTTTTTTTTATTCAACACTCACTAAGTAAATAATAATCTCACCAAATGAGAAGAATCATCAAGGCTGCTAGAAAGAATTAGGCTAGTTGTTTCTGCATTATTTATAGTCGTAGGGAGTTGAAGGTAATCTCAGTATTTATTACTGGGCAATAAATGCAATATTACGGAATATTATGCAGTGGTTAGAAACAATGATTTAAATGTACACGTAACAGCATGGGTAGACCTGAAACACGCAATACATAGAAGGGAATGTAAAAAACAGAGGTATAAATGGTGCGGTAACTTTACATGAATTTTAAAATACACACTCAACAGACAACAGTAGCTGTATTGCACAAATACATACAGACAAAATGAGAACACATGACAAATATGAAAATGGGCAGGAGAGGAAGGGGAGTGCTGTGCGAGAATGAGGATAAATAGCACAGGTTCAGGACCATGCATGAGCCAATGACTGCCTAGCTCAACCTTTTCTTCCTAAGGTCAACAACAAGAGATTTCTACTTTTCTCCCCCTGGAGAGTTTCAAAAGTTCTGTTGGGGTTCCAGAAATGTATAAATACATTTTTAAAGATTTGTTTCTTTATTTGAAAGGCAGAGGTAGAGAGAGAGACAGAGAAAGGAGACACAGAAAGAGAGATCTTTCATCTGCTGGTTCACGTCTCAAATGACTGCAACAGCAAGGCTAGGCCAGGCCAAAACCAGGAGCCCAGAGCTTCATCCAGGTCTCCCATGTGTGTGCAGGGGCCCAAGGATTTGGGCCATCTTCTGTTGCCTTCCCACACACATTAACAGGAAGCTGGATCTGAGGTGGAGCAACTGGGACTCAAACAGGCATCCATATGGGATCCAGGTGCTCTATCTAAATGGTGGCTTAACCCTCTGTGCCCCAGCACCAGCCCCCAGAAATGTATCTTTAACAAGCATTCTCATTAAGTCTTCTGATCAGAAGAGTTTGAGAAACATTGCTCTATAGTCTGGATAAAATACAAATTGCAACACTCACTTCAATTAAATTCACTTCAAAGCAATTATTGGAGCACTTAATGAGAGCTTCTTAGGAAAAGTGTGAAAGGCTGTGGGGGAAGGAGAGGCCAGAAAACTAACTTTTGTCCCTGCTCTCAATGAGCTAAGACCAACACATCTGAAAAAATAGAAAAGTAGAAAGAAGCTCATGCTAACCACTAGGGTGGTTTGGAGAAGGAGTGTGCTGGAACTGTTGGGGAAAGACTCCATCAGGTGTGTTTTGCTGGACAGGTGATGTGAAGATTCAGAAGAGGAAAGTGTTTGCATGTTAGTAAAGAAAATATGGAGCCCTGGCCGGCGTCGCAGCTCACTAGGCTAATCCTCCGCCTTGCGGCGCCAGCACACCGGGTTCTAGTCCCGGTCGGGGCGCCGGATTCTGTCCCGGTTGCCCCTCTTCCAGGCCAGCTCTCTGCTGTGGCCTGGGAGTGCAGTGGAGGATGGCCCAAGTACTGGGCCCTGCATCCCATGGGAGACCAGGAGGAGCACCTGGCTCCTGCCATCGGATCAGCGCGGTGCGCCAGCCGCGGCGGCCATTGGAGGGTGAACCAACGGCAAAGGAAGACCTTTCTGTCTGTCTCTCTCTCTCACACTGTCCACTCTGCCTGTCAAAAAAAAAAAAAAAAAAAAGTGTGTGCTGGGGGTAATGAAAGGCAAAAAAAAAAAAAAAAAAAAAAGAAAAGAAAATATGGAGCCCCATTTCAGAGATGGGAATGGCGCAGTGCGGGCAGTACTTATGGAGTGAGGTAAGTCTTCGACCGGAAGGGTACATTTGGGATTGGCATGAGGAATGCAGTTGAACAGCCAAGCTGCGGAAAGATTATGAAGGATTTTGAAACCAGTGGGAAGGTTTAGACTGAGCCCATAGTACTAGTACTCCTCCAGTAAATCTCGTGTACATCTAATCCCACCTTGGCACCTGCATCTCAATGGAACCGAATCAATGCAAGAAACAAGTAGTTCAGAGAGAGATTGGCATGGGCTCACCCTACCTGGCAGGCCAAGAGGATACCACTAGTCTTAACAAGTCATCATCAAGAAGTAGCCAGGCTCATGGGGCACTAACCTTTCGTAGGTGCAAGATCGATACCTGGAAGAAGTAGCTACCATTTTCCAGAATACAGTATAGGTGTTGAATAAGGTGCTATGTCTTCAATAGGAAGAAAAAGGGCCTAGAATCCCAGGTGTGGAAGGTAGCATGATGATCCTTCTACTTCTACCTTCTACTCCCAATGCAATGACACAATTGGGATTTTGTCTTTCTCACCCTACCAACTCTGGGTCCTAGACGTTTGGAGGGCCCACTCTTACCAGGGCACACAGCAAGGGTACTGTTAAACTATAAACTTTGGCTGCCCCCAGGGCCTTCCCTGTGCTTGGAGACTGGCAGTAAAAAGCAATAATATGGCAGTGGCAATCCACCCTGAACAAATGGAAGACGAGTTATGAGATCTTGTCCAGTTTATTGCAAGACTAAAAGTTGCATATTTTGGTTTTTTGAATACTGTTGTTAGCAAAATGCACAGTACTTGCATCAGACAGATCTTCTGACTGAACATTATATTGAGACACCTCATTTGTGTTCTACTGAGAAAAAGAAAGTTAATTCACATGGATTACACATAAATGCAATAAAGATACACTGGACAGAGGAGTAGATAAGAAAGAACATCTAGTTTTGCTTTAAAGTAATAGATGTAGATGTGGTTATTACATTTTAAGTGAAAAAATTTTCTTTTCAAAGGTTGCTATGAAATGTGGCATATTTTGAACAATGGAAATTTTATAGACTTCATCAAACCAATTGCTGCATTTGATTCGTTTTCCCCCATGGGCACATGAAAATATGTAAAAATAAAACACTAAGTGTAACTTATTTATTCAAAGCAGCTTCTAGTAAAAACAACAATGTAAAAACATATACAAAATGAAATAAGTAGATTACCCAGACAATAAATTCTATCCCTTTCTTGTAGATTCCACAGCAGATATGACAATACTAATCAGATGGTAGTTGTTTTTTTTTTTAACTTTTATTTAGCAAATATAAATTTCCAAAGTACAGCTTATGGATTACAATGGCTTTTTCCCTCCCATAACTTCCCTCCCACCCGCAACCCTCCCAACTCCCGCTCCCTCTCCCATTCCATTCACATCAAGATTCATTTTCAATTATTTTTATATACAGAAGATGAATTTAGTATATATAATTAAAGATTTCAATAGTTTGTACCCACACAGAACATAAAGTGTAAAATACTGTTTGAGTACTAGTTATAACATTAATTCACATTGTACAACACATTAAGGACAGAGATCCTACATGAGGAGTAAGTGCACAGTGACTCCTCTTGTTGACTTAACAAATTGACACTCTTGTTTATGGCATCAGCAATCTCCCTAGGCTCCTGTCACGAGTTGCCAAGGCTACGGAAGCCCCCCAAGCCCGCCGACCCCGATCCCATTTAGACAAGGTCACAGTCAAAGCGGAGGCCCACTCCCTCCTTCAGAGAAAGGTACCCCCCTCTTTGATGGCCCATTCTTTCTACTGGGATCTCACTCGCAGAGATCTTTCATTTAGGTTTTTTTTTCCAGAGTGTCTTGGCTTTCCATGCCTAAAATACTCTCATGGGCTCTCCAGCCAGATCCAAATGCCTTAAGGGCTGATTCTGAGGCCAGAGTGCTGTTTAGGACATCAGATGGTAATTGTTGTGTGACACAGTTATGATAGAAAACTCTAGAGGGATTGGCACTGTGGCGTAGCAGGTAAAGCCATTGCCTCAGTGCTGACATCCCATATGGGTGCCGGTTCGAGTCCTGGATGCTCCACTTCCTGTCCAGCTACCTGCTGTGGCCTGGGAAAGCAGTAGAAGATGGCCCAAGTCCTTGGGCCCCTGCACCCGCGTGGGAGACCTGGAAGAAGCTCCTGGCTCCTGGCTTCAGATAGACTCAGCTCTGGCCATTGTGGCCATCTGGGGAGTGAACCAGCAGATGGAAGACTTCTCTCTCTCTCTCTCTCTCTCTCTCTCTCTCTCTGCCTCTCTCTGTGTAACTTTGACTTTCAAGTAAATAAATAAATCTTTAAAAAAAATTCCCAACTAAAAAATCATCTTCCTGTTACTTTGCTAAACAGAGTGAAATTCTGGACAATCCTAACCTGCCATTGAAAGCAGTCATTGTCGGTGCGAGGACATTATTGGGAAAGTGACAAAAAGTGTGCAAAGGTAACTTCAAACATTGATAATTTGCATATATGCCATTCGAAGGCTCATTCCTTTAATCTCATTAGTGTTTTGCAAAAGTTATATCTTTCTGGTTTGTCCCACAAATGGACCGTTAAAATATACACACTGGGGTTGGCGCCGCGGCTCAATAGGCTAATCCTCCGCCTTGTGGTGCCGGCACACCGGGTTCTAGTCCCAGTGGGGGCGCTGGATTCTGTCCCAGTTGCCCCTCTTCCAGGCCAACTCTCTGCTGTGGCCTGGGAGTGCAGTGGAGGATGGCCCAAGTGCTTGGGCCCTGCATCCCATGGGAGACCAGGAGAAGCACCTGGCTCCTGGCTTTGGATCAGCGTGATGTGCTGGCCACAGTGGCAGCCATTGGAGGGTGAACCAACAGCAAAAGGAAGACCTTTCTCTCTGTCATTCTCTCTCTCTCACTGTCCACTCTGCCTTTAAAAAAAAAATTATACACACTGGGACTGAATTGTGTCCTCTCAAATTCATCTGCTGAAGCTCTAACTCTGGAACCACAGGAAGTGCCTGTATTTGAAGACAGGTCCATAAAGAGGGATATAAGTTCAAATGAAGCCACCAGGGTGGGCCCTAGTCCCATCTGACTGGCATCCTTACAACAAGAACAGATCAGGACACAGAGACCGCACACGGGTAAAGAAGGACCATGTGAGGACACAGAAAGGAGTTTGAGCGAGTGACTGTCCCCCAGCCCAGGAGAGAGGCCTCAAGAGAGACCAACTGCTGGCACCTGATCTTGAACTTCCCTCCTCCAGAACTGAGAAAATGAGCTGCTTTCGTTTGAGCCAACAGCTCTTTGGCATTTTATTATGGCAGCCCTGGCAGAATAATCCATGTGCCAGCCTGGAGTTTTTATTAAAGAAACTCATCGTATCCAGATGGTCTGCCCCCTAAAAGCTATTCTAGCCTTGCATGTAAAGAATTCCAACCTATATTTTCAAAGGTTTGGAAAAGAACTCTGTATCTAAAGGGATTATAAAAGGTAAAAACTTGCCACAGCTAATTATGCCATTTTAATTGTAATCCGCATGGACATTTGGGAACATTAACAATGCTTGGGTGCAGATGTTTGGCACAGTGGTTGTTTTGTTGCTTAGACTCCTGCATCCCGTATCCTGTATCCTGAGTCTCGACCACTCTGTTTCCAGTCCAGCTTCCTGCTAAAGTGCACGCAGGGAGGCAGGGTGATGGCTCAAGTCCTCGGGCCCTGCCACCCATGTGGGGGACCTGGATGGAGTTCCAGGTTCCTGACTTTGGACTGACCCCGCCCTGGCTGCTGCAGGTATTTGGAGAAGGAATCAACAAATGGAAGAGATCTGTCTTCTCTCTGTCTCTCTGCCTTTCAAATAAAATGAAAATATCTAAATAAAAAAGTTAATGTTTGATTTAGATGTATATGAAGTGTATTTTCTTTCTATCCAACAACAGAAGGAAACTCCATTACTAAAATATCAAAGTCATGAAGATGAATTATAAAATCAATAAAAATTCCTTTGACATAAAGCAAAATGTAAAAAAATTTCAGATTACACTAAAAGCCATAACTCACTATGAAAAATAGATCCTTTTCAAACAAAAGTAATGAATGGTTTCTTGGTTTATCTGGTAATGCAATTAACGAAGACAATGATACACACAAATACATTAGGAAACATAAACTCCTTTTTGATTTGACAAAGTTCTGGTATCAAGATAACATAAAATTCATAATTTTTTTAAAAATTTATTTATTTAAAAATTAAAAATGAATCAATATTTTTTATTTACTTGAAAGGCAGAGTTACAGAAAGAGAGGAAGAGACAGAAAAAGAGGTCTTCCATCCATTGGTTCATTCACAAAATAGCCACAACAGCTGGGGCTATACCAAGTTGAACATAGGAGATTGGAATGCCATCTGGTTCTTCCAAAAGGGGGGCTGGTGCTGTGGTGTAGCAGGTAAAGCCGCCACCTTTAGTGCTGGCATCCCATATGGGCACCAGTTTGAGTCCTGGCTGCTCCACTTTTAATCCAGCTCTCGGCTAATGGCCTGGGAAAGCAGTAGAAGATGGCCCAAGTCCTTGAGCCCCTGCACCCTTATGGGAGACCCAGAAGAAGCTCCTGGCTCCTGGCTTCTGATCAGCCCTGCTCTGGCCATTGTGGCCATTTGGGGAGTGAACCAGCAGATGAAAGACCTCTCTCTCTCTCTCTCTCTCTCTAACTCTGACTCTCTGTAACTGTGCCTTTCAAATAAATAAATAAATAAATCTTAAAAAAAAAAAAAAAAGGATGGCAAGGGTCCAAGCACTTGGGCCACCTTCTACTGCCTTCCCAGGCACATTAGCAGGGAGTTGGATGGGAAGTGGACTTGAACTAGTACTGAACCAGGGCTCATATGGGATAATGCCATCATAGGGAGCAGCTTATCTGCTGGGCCAGAACACCAACTGATCATAATGTTCTTTAGATAAGTATATCAGTCCTCCATATAATCTAGTTATTGAGTACTGTCAGCTTAAAACTAATTAAAATTAATTCTGTACAAAAAATTCTTGAAATGTCCTGAAATCTTATTGCTCAGACATAAAAGAATCTGGATCAAGATTTCTCCAAACTGAACCATCTAAAAATTTATGTAGTGCAAATAACAAAAGATGAATAAAACCCATTTACAATTAGAAATTTAAAATAGATACTAAATTGTCATTCAAAGAAAAATCGAAATTACATTTTAAAACACTGTGAAATGAATTGAATATCAAAACTTGAACATATCAAAATTTATGGAACAGGTGTGGGCAATGTGGTGCTGGAGGTTAAACACTGCTTTGGACACCTACATTCCATTTGGATTGAGTCCAGCTCCTCTGTTTCTGATTCAGCTTCCCATTAATGCATTCTGGGATGCAGCAGATACTGGCCAAAGCTGGGATCTGCCACTCACATGGGAGACCTGGATGGAGTTCTGGGCTCCTGTCTTCGACTTGGTCCAGGCCTGGCTGTTGTGTGCATTTGGGGTGTAAACAAGCAGATGGAAGATCTGTGTGTGTGTGTGTGTGTGTGTGTCTGTCTACCTTTCAAGCAGATTGTTTTTTAAAAGGAAAAAAAAAAACTTGTGGAATAATGTGAAAATGGCAGTTTCAATGGCTGTTGTAGAAAAGGGTACAGATTGGAAATTAATGTGGAAAATGCCAAACCAATGGGTTAAAAATGGAACAGTGTAAGCCTGCAGGAAGGAGCTATTAAAGATAAGACCAGAAATCAACAATTTAGAAAACAATTACAAAAGAGAAGAACAAAAACTTCAAAGTTGGTTCTTTGGAAATATTTATTTTAAAAAATCATTCTCGGATAAGATTGGTAGAATAAGAGAGAGGGCTCACATGAACAGTATTCGGGGAGAAAGAAAGGGCATAACCTATTTGTGTCCATGGTCATTGTGCTGAAGTGTGCTATACATGGGTTTATGCTGACTTAAATTTGAACATAGGGATAGGTAGTATGAGAGGATTAAGCCTGAGACAACCTGGGATGCCCACATTCCATGTTGGAATGCTGGATTGAGTTCCAGCTACTCTGTGCACCTGATTCAGCTTCCTCTAACACACCTGGGAGGCAGTGGGTGATGGCCAAATACCTGGGTTCCTGCCAACCATGTGGGAGACTCGGATGGAGTTCCTGGCTCCTAGCTTTGGCCTGGCTCAGCGCTGACTGCTGCAGGGATCTAGGGAGTGAAGCAGCAGATGGAATATGACCCTTTCTGTCTCTCTCTATATATATCACTCTGCCTTTCAAATAAAATAAATAAATCTTTCAAAAAATTTTGAAGATAAAGACAAAATGCATAAATTCTTAGAAAAAATAATGTTCTAAAATAAACTCAAAAGAAATATATACTTATTATATATATGCAAATCTTACCAAGCTTTGTGAAATGAAAAGTTCTAATCATACAAATCTGAACTTACACAGAACTATAAAAAGGGAAAATTGGGATGCCATGTATAAGGCAGTTTAACATTGGTACTACAACTAGAAAAAAATGGAACAGGAAAAGGAAATCATAAGTCAATGTGATTTAGGAACAAGATGCAAAAACTCTAAAATATTAACAAACTCAATCTAACATATAAAGAAAGAGAATACATACCACAGCTAAACTGTATGTTTATCCCAAGATATGTTTATCCCATATTATTAGAAAATCTATAAATGTCAGTTACCAGGCCAACGCTGAGGCATAGTGGGCTAAGTTTCCTCCTGTGGTGCCAGCATCCCATATGGGCACAGGTTCTAATCTCAGCTGCTCCACTTCCAATCCAGCTCTCTACTATGGCCTGGGAAAACAGTAGAAGATGGCTCAAGTGCCTGGCCCCCTGCCCCTGTGTGGGAGACCCGGAAGAAGCTCCTGGCTCTTGGCTTCAGATCAGCCGGGCTCCAGCCATTTTGACCATTTGGGGAGTGAACCAGCAAATGGAAGACCTTTGTCTCTGTTTCTCCCTCTCTTTGTCTGTAACACTACCTCTCAAAGAAATAAATCAAATCTTTTTTAAAAAAAATCAATTACCACATAAATATATTGAAAAAGAAAAGCCATATGATTTTTTCAACATACGTAGAATAAAGATTTTATGAATATATAACTCATTTTATTTAAAAATAATAGCAAATTAAACACAGAAGAGAATTTCTGACCTTCATAAAGGATAACTATCAAAAACTTACATAAAACATTATAAATGGGGAACAGTAAAATATTCCCTTTAAAATCAGGAACAACACAAAAATGTCCACTTCTTCTCAACATTGCACTAGATATCCTAAGGCAGTACAATGCACCAAGAGAAAGGAACAGCACATTCAAGGATTGAGGATGAAAGAACAAAAACTCACTTTACATAGATGATACACATATTCCCAAAGAATCTGTGGACATATTATTAGAACTATGAGTTTGGAAGCAGGATTGGCTAAAAGATAAATATTCAAAAATCAACTCATTTACACATACTGGACACAAAGGCAAAATGGACTCTCAAGTTCCATTTACAATGGCAACAATAAAATGAACTTAAGTACAAGTCTCACAAAAGATGTATAAGACTTTTATGATAACCTATAAATGGTATTAAAAATGTTAAAAAGGATTCAGTAAGACCCCACACACATGAAAAGGAAAACATAAGAACCTAAATATGTCAATAATTCCCAAATCGATCTATAGTTTCAAGGCAGAATGACTAAAATCTCAGCAAAGATTTTGGTAGAACCTGACAAACCAGCCAGCGCCGCCACAGCTCGCTAGGCTAATCCTCCACCTGCGGCGCCGGCACCCTGGGTTCTAGTCCCGGCTGGGGCGCCGGTTCTGTTCCAGCTGCTCCTCTTCCAGTCCAGCTCTCTGCTGTGGCCTGGGAGTGCAATGGCTTCGGATCGGCGCAGTGCTGGCCCATAGTGGCCATTTGGGGGGTGAACCAACAGAAGGAAGACCTTTCTCTCTTCTGTCTCTCTCTCTCTGTCTAACTCTGTCAAAAAAAAAAAAAAAAAAAAACCAAGAACTTGACAAACTAATTCTAACATGTATGGAAGAGCAATGAGCCAGGAATCACCAGTAATCCTGATGAAGAAGAATAATATAAGATATATTTTCCCATTACATATATATTTTAAAGATCTACCTTTTTATTTGAAAGACAGAGTTACAGAGAGAGAAAGAGATCTTCCATCTGCTGGTTTACTTCCCTAATGGCTGCAACAGCTGGGACTAGGCCAGGCCAAAGCCAGGAGCCAGGATCTTAATCTAGGTCTCCCATGTGTGTGCAAGGGCCCAAGAACTTGAGCCATCTTCTGCTGCTTTCCCAGGATCACCAGCAGACAGCTGCTTTGGAAAGAGGAACAGCTGGGTCTCTAGCTGGAGCCCATACGGGATGTTGGTTTTGCAGGTGGTGACTTCACCCACTACAATACAGCACCAATCCCTCCACTAAATGTTAAAACATTGAAAATTCTAATAATTAAGACAGTATTACTTTGTCACATGAACAGACCAATTGAACAGAAGAACATAATAGAGTTCAGAACTCAGATATTTGATGTATGGCAGAGGTTGTACTATGGATTTGTGGGGACAAGGTGACTGTCAGTAAGTATGTTAAGATAATTGGCTATCTGTGCCTGATGTTGGCTCTCTAGTGTATTAGTCTTCCAGGGCTGCCATAACAAACACCACAGACCAGGTGGCTTTCACAGCAGAAATCGATTCTCTCACAGTTCTGGGCTCTAAGTCCAAGATCAAGGTGCTGTCAGGGTTGGTTTCTAGTGAGGCCTTTTCCCTTGACTGGCAGAAGTCTGCTTCTTTCCTGTGTCCTCTCACGGCCTTTCACCTGTGCACATGCATTCCCGGAGTCTCTCTATTTTCTGATATGGCCAAAGTCCTGTTGGATCACAGCCCCACCTCATGACCCACTTAACTCTAATTACCTCCTTAAAGGCCCTATCTCGGAACGCCGTCACATTGAGGACTAGGGATTTAACACAGGAACTTGAGGAAGACACAGTTCAGCCCACAACACTTGCAATGTGCCACTGAAAGGAACAATCTATTCCAGATTGATCAAGAATTAAAGGTCAAGGACAAAACTTTAAAACTTAACAAAAGTGACTGTAAGGTAGGAAATAGCAATTTTCAGACATTGGACATCAGGCAGCACAAGAAAGCAATCCCTTAGAGAGTGGTCCTAGAATTTCCTCTAACTTAATGTGTAAGAAAGTCGCCAGACTTCCCTGCAGGAAGGGGAAGCCCAAACAGAGCTGGGGGCTCCCAGAATCAGGGGGACAAAACTGAGGACTAAAATCTGAAGGGCTGAGTACCAGAAAGATTATTGCAAGGAGAAGAGAGACCTGCACAGAGAAAACTCCAGGTATCTGCCGAAGGTTCCTCTTGAATTTTCAGCTAATTGTTGATCAATACGTTCTGGGAGCCAGAGAAAGAATCATAGAAAGCAACAGGTAGGAACAGCTCCAGAGATAACACACAGGGCTATTGTAGCTGGAACGGAAAACCCTTCTATTACACAGGGCAACAGAGAGAGATTGCTTCAGTAATGGGATTGAATTAGCCCTAGACTAAAGGCTGCTCTAGTACTACCTAAACAGATTTTTTTTTTTTTTTTTTTTTTTTTACAGGCAGAGTGGATAGTGAGAGAGAGAGACAGAGAGAGAAAGGTCTTCCTTTGCCGTTGGTTCACCCTCCAATGGCCGCCGCGGCCAGCGCGCTGCGGCCGGCGCACCGCGCTGATCCGATGGCAGGAGCCAGGAGCCAGGTGCTTTTCCTGGTCTCCCATGGGGTGCAGGGCCCAAGCACCTGGGCCATCCTCCACTGCACTCCCTGGCCACAGCAGAGGGCTGGCCTGGAAGAGGGGCAACCGGGACAGAATCCGGCGCCCCGACCGGGACTAGAACCCAGTGTGCCGGCGCCGCTAGGCGGAGGATTAGCCTAGTGAGCCGCAGCGCCGGCCATACCTAAACAGATTTAAAAGCAAACTTTGAAAACATCAAACTGTTTCTAAGTAGCTTAAATGCATCCCAGAACAAAGTTCAAGAGTATTTAAAGGAATAAAGAAATAGCCAGCAACGCAACAATATAAAAATAATCACAATTTCTGGTATCCAATCAAAATTGCTAGACATGCAAAGAAAAAAATATGCCAAAGAAAAAGGGGAACATGATTGATAATGAGGAGAAAATTTGGTCAATAAAAACAAACCCAATGAAATGGATTACAATTAGTGGACATGGATGTTAAAGCACCTATTAAAAATACATTCCACATCTCTAGAAAGTAGAGAAAAACATGAGCATGTTAAGAAACGTGAAAAAAATTTTAAATAGCCAAATAAAACTGATAGAAATGAAAAATACAATGACTGAGATGAAAAATACTATTAATGGGCTAATAGTAGATGACACTGTAGGAAAAAGAGCTCTTTAAGGGCCGGCGCTGTGGCATAGCGGGTAAGGCCACACCACCTGCTGTGCTGGCACCCCATGTGGACGCTGGTTCGAGTTCCAGCTGCCCCACTTCTGATCCAGCTCTCTGCTATGGCCTGGGAAAGCAGTAGAAGATGGCCCAAGTTCTTGGGCCCCTGCACTCATGTGACTGGAAGAAGTTCCTGGCTCCTAGCTTTGGATTGGGATAGCTCTGGCTGTTGTGGCCAGTTGGGAAGTGAACCAGTGGATGGAAGACCTTTCTCTCTGTCTCTCCCTCGCATTGTCTGTAACTCTACCTTTCAAATAAATAAATAAAATATTAAAAAAAAGAAAAAAGGGCTCTCTAATTTGAAGACATAGCAATAGAAACTATTCAAAATGCAACACAGAAAAAAAAGACAAAAATAACAAGAAAAGCCAGCGCCACGGCTCAATAGGCTAATCCTCTGCCTTGCGGCGCTGGCACACGGGGTTCTAGTCCCGGTCGGGGCACAGGATTCTTTCCCGGTTGCCCCTCTTCCAGGCCAGCTCTCTGCTGTGGCCAGGGAGGGCAGTGGAGGATGGCCCAAGTCCTTGGGCCCTGCACCCCATGGGAGACCAGGAGAAGCACCTGGCTCCTGCCTGCAGATCAGCGCGGTGCGCCGGCTGCAGCATGCTGGCCACAGCAGCCATTGGAGGGTGAACCAATGGTAAAGGAAGGCCTTTCTCCCTGTCTCTCTCTCTCACTATCCACTCTGCCTGTAAAAAAAAAAAAAAAAAAAGAAAGAAAGAAAGAAAGAAAGAAAGAAAGAAAGAAAGAAAAGTGCATCACTGAGCATACTGAGCATGTTACAATGTGCTGGAGTCCCTGATGGAGAGGCAAGAGGAAGGAATGGGGAATACAGAAAAGAATTAAAGAAATGATGGTTGATATTTTTCTAAATTTTGTGAAAAGTATTGGAAATTTATTCCAAATAGAAGTAAAACTACCTATCAATTCAAGAAATTCAATAATTGTCAGTGGATTCTTTCAGAAGCTCTCCAACACAGTCTTTGAAACTGCAAGCACAGAGAACCACATTAGTTGTGCATCCCTAAGAAGACAGCACTTTGTGGCTGAGGGGGTGGCGTATATAAAAGACTAGAAATGGCAAGCATTTCCTATTTCTTCACAATAGACTTCAGTTGATTAAATTTTAACTCACTGATGATTTTAGATCTGGAACAACTCCCAGAGACCACCTCATCTAGTTTTCTCTGCTGATAAATGCAAGAACAGAGAACCAAGATTAAATGATTTGTCCAAGGTGACATAAAATGTTAATTACAGAATTGTCACTAGCATTTAAGTTATTTGATGAACAGTACAGACTGTTTTCTTATAAATCAGAGAGAAAAATCTTCTTTCAATTTTTTTCTCTAAATCACTTTACTCTGTACCAACCATAGAGTACTCCCAATGCACAAGTAGAATTGTTTGACTGAGATACTTATTTCAGAAAGTATCCATGAAAATTTTAATATGGATATGACACAGTATGGTTTAACTGGAGTTTGAGATTTGTTTGAAGAGCAGTGAGAGAAAAGGCCATAGCAGTGCTTCTCTTTGCATGATATGGGGACCTGGGACCCTTTCAAAGGTTTATAAGGATTTCCCTAATGTTACTTAAACATTACTGCCTTTTCCGTAACCTTCTCTTATAAACATACAATGGAACTTTCCAGAGCCTATATGTTGTATGACATCACAACAGGCTTGACACAGAAACAGATATGAGAGTATAGCTGTCTTCCGATAAGTCAGACATTGGAGAGATTTGCCGACGTGTAAAACAATGCCACCATCTTCACTGACTTATTGGGTTTTTTGAAAAAAAAAAAAAAAAAAACTAGTAATTTTTAAAGTAAAATACAGTGATTATGTTAACAGGTAATGGGCTTTTGTTGTTGTTTTTAAATGTATAAATATTTTTAAAGTGTCCTCAATCTTAACTTCTAGTACAATAACTACAGATAGGTATAGCCCATATAATTAAAATTCCTTGGCATCCCTCATTAATTTCTGAGTGCAAAAAGGGATTCTAAAAGAAGCAACCTTGAGAACTACTGTCATAGAACGTCTGTAAAACTGTTTCAAAGAAGTTGTCATCCCCAGGCAGTGGATTGTCACTGAAGACTTTGGGGAAGAAGAATGTCAAGATGAGAGCCAAGCTTTAGGGAAAATTTGTGAGTAGATAGACAATGAAAGAGGGAATGAAGATAACATAATCAGAGGCCATAAAAGTGCAGAGTCAAGGAGATGGTGGGACTAGATAGAGAAGGAAGGAAAAGAGATGTGGTCGTAGAATCTGGGGGAAAAACTGGAGGGATCTGAAAAACATTAGAGTGAAAAATGACCAATATGGTATGTAGTTGACAAAAAAAAAATGGCACCGAAATAAGGAAATCAGGAGCAGCATGTGTTCTGAGTTTTGACACAATAACTTTGAAGTAAAATTGTGAAGATGATCAGCAGATAGCTGCATATATGGAACTGGAATTTAAGTGAGATTAATTCCTGTAGGACAGATGGAGTTGGATCATGTTTAAGGTTGAGGGAGCTGAAGAGATTCCCCAGTGAAATACTAGAGGGGGATAGACACAAGGGATAAAAGATCTGAATAAGACCACAAAGTGAGTAGGTTGGGGGTGGCACCAATCTTAAAGACAGAAGACGACCTAGGATTTTGCATGTCTCTGAAATCGAGAAGAAAACACTACTCAAAGAAAGGAGAATTAATGCTACCCAGAAGCCCAAAGGATTAGGGGGCTAAGCAGATATTTTTGGCAACTCAGGAATCTTCAAACATAATTTTATCAGTGGAGTGGATGTGAGTCAGATCACAAAGGGTTAAGGCATGAGTGGATTGAGAAACTCCACAAAGAAGTTTGTCAGACTGAGGACCCAAATCAGAGAATGAATAAACTCTATGAGCATAAAAATATTCAGAGAAAAAAACAGAAATCCCAGATAAACTCACTGCTAGAGTCAATCTGAAAATGAGTAGAAAGATTGGCTAGTATCTTGGAAATGATATTGACTGGAATGTGGGGAAAAAAAGAATGGGTAACAATGTCAATGGCAGCAGAAGTCTAGGAATACTTGGGGTGTATCAGGATCACAGAGCGTGTTGAGATGCTATTCCCGCCATGCTATAGTTTGAACATGGTTTGAGTGCATCTCCTAAATGTTCGTGTGCTGGAAGCTTGATCCCCAGTGTGGCAATGTTGAGGTGGTAGAACCTTCAAAAGGTGGGGCTTAGTGGAAGGCAGTTGAGTCTTTGGGTTCTCAACCCCATGAACGGATTCGTGCCAGTCTCATGAAATGGGTTGAATTTTGCAGCAGTAAGCTAGTTCCCTCAGGAATGAGTTGTTATGAAAAGAGATGGGTGAGGAGGTGTAGCCCAATGGGTTAAGTCACAGCTTGGGATGCCTGCTTCCCAAGCTTCTTATCCAGTCTCCACCTAATCTGCCTTGGAAGGCAGCAGAAGATGGCCCAAGTGCTTGGGCCCCTGCCACCCACAGGGGAGACTTAGCGGGAGTTCCAGGCTCCTGTCTTCAGCCTGGCCCAGACCTGACCATTTGGGAATTAAACCAGCAGATGGAAGGTCTCCCTCTCTCTCTTTCTTTGCCTGCACCCCCCAACCCTCGCAGCTTCCCCTGTCACCCTGCCTTTCAAATAAATAGATAAATATTTTTTAATGTTGTTTTCTTAACCTTGACAAAGGTACTATAATAGTGTAAGATATCAACACTAGATTGGGGCTGGCATTGTGGCACAGTGAGTTAAGCTACCGTCTGCAATGCCAGCACCCCATATGAGCTTCTGTTCTAGTCCTGGCTGCTCCACTTCCAATCCAGCTCCCCACTAAGGCACCTAAGAAAGCAGCGGAAGATGGCCCAAGAACTTGGGGCCCCACCACCAATATGAGAGACCTAGATCAAACCCCTGGCTCCCAGCTTTGGCCTGGCCCACTGCTGTTCATAATGACCATTTGGAGAGTGATCAGCAGATGGAAGATCTCTTTCTCCCTCTCCCTCTCCCTCTCCCTCTCCCTCTCCCTCTCCCTCTCCCTCTCCCTCTCCCTCTCCCTCTCCCTCTCCCTCTCCCTCTCCCTCTCCCTCTCCCTCTCCCTCTCCCTCTCTCTCTCTCTCTCTCTCTGCAACTCTGCCTTTCAAACAAATAAATAGATCTTAAAAAATATTAGATGAAACAGGGTGAGGGGTGTGGAGAAATTCTGTTACCATCTTCACAGTTTTTCTGTAAATCTAAAATTATTCCAAATTAAAGTTTCTCTTTAAAATATGTGTGATGACTTTATGAAATAGTTTATAAGTGAATATAACAGAAGCTTCGAATTTGGTTAGGAAAATAGTGGTAAACTAAGATGACCAGGTAAGGGCTAGATTGTGGAAACTTTGAATGCCTGACTAAAGATTTTGAACTTAATTCTCCAGTTTGTGCAGTGTGATTGAAATTAGAATGATCAGATGTTTGAAGGAGAAAAGAGCAGAGCTGAGCCTTGAGATGCATTGGTGCTGTACCTCCAGGAAGTCTTGAAAGCCACCATGATTGGCTTGCTTTTGTTCAACATCCTAAAGAGCCACACAAATGACAACCTGACATATTCTCTTTAACATTTTCTTCAAGTTATTTAAATGCTTAAGCTTGGAGCCATTGCTGTGGCGTAGCAGGTAAAGCTGCCACCTGTGGTTCTAGTCCTGGCTGCTCCACTTCTGATCCAGCTCTCTGCTATGGCCTGGGAAAGCAGTGGAAGATGGCCCAAGTCCTTGGGCCCCTTTACCTGTGTAGGAGACCCAGAAGAAGCTCCTGGCTCCTGGCTTCAGATGGGCACAGCTCCTGGTCATTTCAGCCAGGTGGGGAGTGAACAAGTGGATGGAAGATCTCTCTCTCTCTCTCTACCTCTCTTTCTCTCTCTGTGTAACTCTGACTCTCAAATAAATATTTTTTAAAAATAAATGCTTATGCTTGGTAAAACTAGCGGGTCATGGGTGCTGAGGGTTGGGGGGCGGGGAGCAAACAGTCTAATTTTCCCTCCAAGAAGAATGAAACCTGGAATAGTGACTATTTGGCCCCAGCCGATATCGACAGTCCTACAAGCAGAACTTTGTGAAGTGTTGTGATGAGCTACCGGTTTTACCGGAGGGCAAAAAGCAGTCTTTTGAATTATGTTGCTTCACTGTAGGGAATCATGTAATAGGCCCTCCAAGTTATGAAAGTTTAAGCCAAACAATCCATACTGGTGATTATTTGTATGTAGGTGTCAACGTGGGTGTATCTGTATGTGTGCAAAATTGAAATGGGCTTGTTGCTTAGCAACAGGAAGATTCCTTGTTGGGATGTGCCAAGGTGGTGCACCGACAGCAAAAAGATGCTAAGGCAGATCAAGTCGGGGTTTATGGGCAAGACTTGTTCTGGCATGATAGAGGCTGCAGCTGGGTCTTTTTTAAGCTTGGCCCATCAAGCTCAGCGCTAGACACTCCAGGGAGGTGACTGAGCATAGAATGTGACCTAAAATAGATTTAGCCTCAGAACTCGGGGGATGCTCTTGGAGTGATGGGGGAAACCATAGAGAATGAGAGTGAGCACGCGCAAACGTCCTGATTTCGGAGTGTGCAGGGCCCTTCTCTAACCTTACATGGCAGAGTCCCAAGCCAAGGCATTAGCAGACTGGTCCTAGCTCCTAGTTTTTTCTCTCTTCCTGCATTCTTGTGGTAGGATTAGTTTCCTCTGAACCAAATAAGTACCTAGTGCTCTTACCCATGTAGGGTGACTGGGGTGGGGGGTGGCCTTGGGAAATAAATGAGCTTCCTGCCACTAAGGGCAGGTGGGTGGTCAAGCAATAAACTGAATAAATAAAAGTGAGGCAATTGTGTTTGTACTCCAAGCTAGTAAAGCGAATCATTCCAGATACGCCATTGACATGAATTTGTACAAAGTGACTCATTTCCCTTATGGTCTTTCTTAAAATTTCTTAAATGTATTCCCACAACACCTGCAGGTCACTGCCCTGTTTCTGGGAATATGAGAAGCAAAGCATACAACCTAGCTGTGGGAAAAACGGACCCAGAAGTTAGAAGAGAGCTTGTCGAAAAGGAAATCTGTGTGCACTGGTCTGATTCTTCATGCTGCTTTTTCCTGATGCACTAGGAGGATATTTGTTCAGGATCCACAAGGGTGTCACTTCCAGGAAAGCAAGGGTTCTGCCTTGTTTGTTGACTTCTAACAGGGCCTGAGAGATGTTCAGTAAATATTTATTGAACAATCAAATGAATCTGGTGAGCCAATGAACATGAGGATATCGAAATACCACAAAGCAGGGTTGAAGACTGAGGATGGCTAACTTCTGTCCATTGAAAACATCGCTGGGAAGGGAGAGGTTTTCTGAAAAGCCTGGGGAGAAGAAGGAACAGTAGTACGAATACCCTGGGGGAAGGCTTGTGTGATGGAGGGCTTCTGCTGCGCCTCCATGAGCTACATTGAGCCAAAGTGTGTGTCCCTGCTGCGGAGTAGCCCTACTAGAGCAAAACAGAGCTCCAAAGGACTGGAAGTAAAGCTTGATTTTCTGGACCCGATGCCAGATACTCTAGCATATTAAAGATGACAGACAAAGGAAATGACCCCCCCAAGACTTATTCCTAATTGTATCTTTCTCCTTTTGTGGGTTAGCCAGTGTTGAGTAATGTGTGTCCAGAAAATGATAGAGAATGTGGGGAAAGACGGTTTCTGCTGCTTTCTTTATAATTTTAGGAGTCACCCTCTCAGAGACTTGAGGTCTAACTAAGACAGTGATGTTTAGACTAAGTGAGAAAAAATTGGCTAAGGGAAGGTGGTAAGACATACCTTACTTCAGGGTTCTTGTGGCTGAACATGCACTAACAGCTTGAATCCACCAGAGATCTACTGAAAGGCTCGGAGAAGCCTCCATTTGTTGGGAAAGAGAAATATTTTATATCTAATTTTAAAATAAAGTGTTGTACTGTCAGGAACCTCAATGGTTGTAGGTTTTCTGGGACTCTGCCACATATTCTCCCTTATTCTGATATTGAAAACTATCTAGTAAATCAACAAGGGATCTCTAAACCATTCATGGAAAATGCATATGATGAAAAAAGAATGCATATATCCCCCGATTTTTCTGAACCAAAATAAACATCAATTAATTTAGTGGGGTTTTTTTAAGATTTATTTATTTGAAAATCAGAGTTACACAGAGAGAGGAGAGGCAGAGAGGAAGAGAGGTCTTCCATCCACTGGTTCACTCCCCAATTGGTCGCAATGGCTGGAGCTGTGCCTATCCGAAGCCAGGAGCCAGGAGTTTCCTCCGGGTCTCCCACGTGGGTGCAGGGGTCCAAGGACTTGGGCCATCTTCTACTGTTTTCCCGGGCCATAGCAGAGAGCTGGATGGGAAGTAAAGCAGCCAGGTTTCAAATCAGTGACCATATGGGATGCCGACGCTTCAGGCCAGGGCATTAACCCGCTACACCACAGTGCCGGCCCCTAATTCAGGTTTTTTTTTAAGGCATTTATTTATTTGGAAGTCAGAGTTACAGAGAGAGGGAGAGGCAGAGAATGAGAGAGAGAGGGATTTTCCATCTGTTGGTTCACATCCCAGATGGCCACAACAGCCAGGGCTGGGCCAGGCCGAAGCCAGGAGCCAGGAGTCAGGAACTTCTTCTGGGTCTCCCACGTGGGTGTAGGGACCCAAGCTCCTGGACTGGAAGTGAAGCGATGGGAACAAGAACCAGTGCCCATATGGGATGCCAGCGTCCTAGGCAGCAGCTTTACCTGCTGTGCCATAACGCCAGCCCCTTGATTCAGTTTAAAAAAATGTTTTGAGATACTCTTGTATCTTAAATAAGAGTGTCAATTGTTAAATCAACAATGGGAGTCACTGTGCACTTACAAATGTTTATTGACCTTATATTAAGTAGCAGAAACTATGTTAGGTGTTTTGAGTACACTGCTGTCTTCAAAAAGCTTATAACCCAACAGGGAGATGACGCAAAGATAATTCGTAAAAATAGTTAACACTGAGATCCTGGACACATCAGTGCTGTACTAAGCACACTGTGCATAATTCTCAGAAGCTTGTAGTATAGGGGCTATTAATCCATTTTGGAGATGAAGAGGAAAGTGTATGAATTTCCTGCCTAAATTCCCATAGCAAATCTTGAGCCAGAGCCCTTCAAACACTCCAAATTTTGTTTGTATGTCAAGGTAACTACTTTTGTGATTTCAAATTTAAAATGCCAAATATCTTCGTGACAAGATGACTATTGAAAATAGTTTCTTGGGGCTGGCGTCGTGGCTCACTTGGTTAATCCTCCACCTGGTGGCATTGGCATACCATATAGGTGCCGGGTTCTAGTCCCGGCTGCTCCTCTTCCAGTCCAGCTCTCTGCTGTGGCCCGGGAGGGCAGTGGAGGATGGCCCAAGTGCTTGGGCCCTGCACCCCTATGGGAGACCAGGAAGAGGCATCTGGCTTCTGGCTTCAGATTGGTGCAGCGCCAGCCGTAGAGGCCATTTTGGGGGATGAACCAATGGAAGGAAGACCTTTCTCTCTGTCTCTCTCTCTCTCTCACTGTCTATAACTCTACCTGTCAAATAAATAAATTATAAAAAGAAAATAGTTTCTTTTTTTTAGTTCTTTTTGTCATTGATTATATAAGGATTTACAGTCAGATTACTGTATTTTTTAAGTTCCTTTCTGTGTCAGACAGAGGCTTGATTCACAGTTCAGTTTACTTGTTTCTTTTTTTTTTTTTTGCTTGATTTTTATTGATTCTTTTAAAAATCCCTTTATTTTACAATTAGGTGAAATATTTTCATGACTCCAAATGGAAACCATGCTATTTTCAGAAACATCAAGTTTCCATCCTTTTTTCTACCTTACTCTCCCCTATGTGTAGCTTAAAAACATTTTTGTTTATTCTCCCATTATTCTTTTGTCATGAACAAACATGTCTATAGTCATTCCTTCACCTTTTAAAAATAAGTGATAATGCACTGTATGTTTTCCCCACCTTACTTCTTTCAGTTAACAATGTATCCTGACGATGACTTTTGGTAGTACATGAAAACAGTCATATTTCCTTATTGTAGCTCCAAAGTACTCCTTTGTGTTTATTCACTAGTCCTAAGGGAATGGATAGTTGGGTTGTTTCCAGTGTTTCACAAAGCCAAAGTTTCAGGAATGGAAGAATATTCAGTAGTGGTTAATGAACCTGATCCATCCAACAAAATAAAGACAGAAAAGTGTTGGTTGGATACGGCAATGAAGGTCAAAGAAAAAAATTTAACCAGGGATCAGGGATAAATTGTATTTACACAACCTACCCCACAATATGCAGTGGCCCTGGCTTAGCAAGACTGGTTTCGATGGCATGATGCAAGCAGAAGTTGGATTACAGCTGACTTATAAAAATGAGGACAGCTCGATGTATAAATTACTCTTCAGGGAAGTATGGATGAGAAGAGAAATAGAAAATGTAGTAATCTAGAAAAATATTTAAGAAAAGGAGGACCTTGTATTTTTTACTGTTGACATTGTAAGCCTTTTTTTTATTATTATTTTTATTTATTTGAAAGGCAGAGAGGGAGAGAGAGAGGGAGAGAGATCTTCCATCTGCTGGTTCACTACACAAATGTCCCAAACAGCCAGGGCTGGGCCAGGCTGAACCCAGGAGCCTGGAACTCCATCTGGCTCTCCCACATGGGTAGCAAGGATCCAAGCACTTGGACAACTTTCTGCTGCCTTCCTGGGAGCTGGACTGGAAGTAGAACAGCCTGGACTTGAACCTGTTCTCCAATATGGGATGCCAGCTTTGCAGGTGGTGGTTTGACCTGCTGTGCCTCAACACCATTGTTGTGGCTTTGCTTTGCATATTTATAAATGCTGTGTATGTATACATGTGTTTAGGATGGAAGATATTAGAACATGTTCATTGTTTTGGGGAAGGAGCCAGTAGAGAGAAAGGGTTAAGACAACAAGAAGAAAAAAAAAGGTTTTGCTGGTGAAGGAATTCTGCAATTCTTGATTTCTGGAGAAAAGACTCTTTTGTTGAGAGTAGAGTTGGAAAATGTGTGACAAACATCTCTTTGAATTTTCCTGCAATTTAGAGGAACTCAAGGTACCATAAAAAGGAAATCAAGTTGCCCAGTCAGTCCTCATCTTCCTGAAGCCATGGTGGGCATTCGCCCTCTTGGGCCATCACCTTCCCCTGCCCCTAGTCCAAACCACCATCTTCTCTTGTGACCACTTCCCTAGCCTTCTAGCTGGCCCACTGCTCACAGTCTCGATCCTCTGGTGGTTCCTGACTTTCTTTTTCTTAAAATATTTATTTATTTGAAAGACAGGGAGCTTGAGAGAGACAGATGGACAAGACAGAGAGCTTTCATCTACTGTTCCACTCCCCCCACATGCTAACAACCATCAGGGCTAGGCCAGACCAAAGCCAGAAGCTGGGGCTTCAATCCAGGTCTCCCATGTGGGTGGAAGGGACCCAACGACTTGAGCCTTCACCTGCTGCGTCCCCGAGTACACATCAGTAGGGAGCTGGAGTCAGGAGCACAGCATAACCTCAAACCGGGCACTCTGATATGGGGGGTAGCATCCCACGCAGTCTCTTAACCTGTAGGCCAAATGGTCCCCCTTCCCGCTTTGTGTTCCTACTTTTCTAAGAAGCCAAGAAAATGTCAACCTAATCCTGTCTTTGCTCTGCTTTAATCCATTCACTGACTTCCTACTGTACTTAGAGTAAAATCCAAAGTCCTGGTGAGGGTTATAAAAGTGACCCATAACTTGCTCAGCTTCCTTCTCACAGTCCACATCTCAGCTGAGACTCCCCAGAGAAGTCTTCCCTGGTCATCCATCTAAAGAGAGCCCTGTCCACCCCCTAATATCACTACCTGTCACATTACCATATTTTGTTTTCCTCATAGGTTAAATGATCACATCTTATCTTGTGTTCTTGTGTTCATTGTCTGTCTCCCAATGAAAATATTATTTCCAACCAAAAGTGAAAGCTCCTAGAACTGTGGCCAACACACAGTAGTCACTCAAGAAACATCTGTGGCCTGAATTAATATTGTTTTTTCACTTTAGCCAAGGGCTTCTATTACAGCCTTCCTGTCTTTTTCCCTAGTATTTTCTCTCCCTGTGGTTTTACAAAAATCATTCCAATTTAGCATCCTTCATGTTTGGGTTCAAACAGCAGCAAATTTAAAATGCACAGTGTTTGGGGGCCGGCATTGTGGCGCAGGAGGTTAAGCCGCTGCTTGCAACATTGGCATCTCATGTGAGCATCAGTTCTAGTCCAGGCTGCTCCACTTCTGATCCAGCTCCCTGTTTATATGACCACGAAAGCAGGGGATGTATGTGGGCTCCTGCCACCCACGTGAGAAATCTGTATGGAACCCTAGGCTCCTGGCTTTGGCTTGGACCAGCTTAGCCATTGGGGCCAATTGGAAAGGAAATGAGTGGAAGGAAGATCTCTCTCTCTCTCTCTCCCTCTCCCTCTCCCTCTCCCTCTCCCTCTCTCAGTCTGCCTTTCAAATAAATAGATCTTAAAAAGAAAAGAACTGGACAATATTTGAGTTTTGGTTTCTTAACAACAAAATGCAAATTTTAGAGAATTTTGGGCAAAGTGGAGCATCCTTGGGCTAATTGGGGTGGGGGGACCCTGATTTTCTTGTCCCAAATGGAAAAGTGCAACGTAAGCCTTTCTTTTGAAAGTTGAGCTAACTTAAGGTAGATGCTGATGCAGAGTGGAAGAAAGCATCAGGAGAACAGAAAGGCATTCTCTGGTGAAAAAATGGCTCATTTTGATTCAGAATTATAGAAGCTGATTGCAACCTGTGGCTCTTCCACTACACAGAGCCTCAGACTTTCTAATTTGGAGGTAAAATATTAGCAAGCCAATATGGTGTCAAATCTAGGGCCAGATCTCGCAATCCACTTTACAGGTTAATACAGACAATATTTGGGCTTCCATTTCTCTGACTTCTGGTTTTGTTTCTCATTTGGTTCCATTTGGCTCCACTCAGGAGAAGCAGCAGGAGGTACTTTTTAAACGATCATCCTCAAAAACCCCTCAACAGGCAGGGCTCCACTCTGGAGGATATAGCTAGACACCCAGGCCTTTGAGACTGACCACTTCTGACCCTTGTTTTTATTTTCAAATGAAAATCTTCATCATAACTGTAACAGTGGATAATTAAGTAAGTCATTCAAAGTGTGACTTTTTTTTTTTAAGATTTGTTTATTTATTTGAAAGGCAGAGTTACAGAGAGGCAGAGGCAGAGAGAGAGAGGTCCTCCATCTGTTGGTTCACTCCCCAAATGGCCACAATGGCCAGAGCTGGGCCAATCTGAAGCCAGGAGCCAGGATCTTCTTCTGGGTCTCCCACATGGGTGCAGGGGCCCAAGGACTTGGGCCATCTTCTACTGCTTTCCCAGGCCTTAGCAGAGAGCTGGGTCAGAAGTGGAGCAGCTGGGACTCGAACTGGTGCCCATATGGGAAGCTGGCACTGCAGGCAGCAGTTTTACCCACTATGCCACAGCACCAGCCTCCAAAGCATGACTTTTAAAGGAAATGCCTAAGGTACACATTGCACTCTGATATATGACTTTGTTTCCAGAGCTCACATGTGAATACTTAAAATACCACCTTGGAGGCAAAACTCCTTAGGTGGTTCTTGTTCACAAACCCTTGAGGCTTTCTGGCTCAGCTGCTGAAATCATTCCTTTGCTTTCTTTCAAGCCAAAGGGAAGGCATTCTTTGAGCTTATCAGTGCTATGTTTAAGGACCTGTTAGGATTTGAAAGAAACAAGAAAAGATCTAGCCAAGATGTCTTTTTAATGGACTTTTTCTTATAACCAGCAGAAGACAATGTTCCATTTTACTCGTTTTTTTCAGGAATAAATTTTTGAATAAAAATTATTTTAAAATATTTTTTATGCCTCATTAAAATTGTACCTTAGGAAAATTGTCAGGGCCCGCATTGTGGTAAAGTCACCACCTGCAAATGCTGGCATTCCATATGGAGAACAGCTCATGTTCTGGCACTCTAATTCCAATCTTGCTCCCTGCTAATGGCCTGGGAAAAGCAGCAGAAGATGGTCTAAGTGTTTGAACCCCTGACGACCACATGGGAGACCTGGATGAAGCTCTTGGCTCCTAGCTCTGGCTTGGCCAAGAGTTGACCATTGTGACTGTCTGGGGAATGAACCAGTGGATGGAAGATTTCTCTGTCTCTCCTTCTCTATAACTGACTTTCAAAATAAATGAAAAAAAAAAACTTTAAAAAAAAAAAAGAAAAATTGATTGTCTTAGCAATAGTTTGATATCACAGTGGCCTCAAGTGTGAAATTAAGAGGCTGTATCTGAATATGTCTGAATCTTAGCAGAACAGAATTTCAGATTTTTAAATTTGATTTTATTGTTATTTATTTTAGAGACAGAGATCGCCCATCTACTGGTTCTCTCCCCAAGTGCCCACAACAATCAGAGCTGGGCCAGGCTGAAGCCAGGAGCTGGGCACTCATTCCAGGTCTCTCACCTGGGTGGCAGAAACTCAAGCCCTTGAGCCATCACTGCTGCTTCCTGACGTCCCTGCTGGAGGCAGGGATCAAGCCCAGGCATGCATGATGTAGAACACAAGTGTCAGGGCTGGCGCTGTGGCTTAGCAAGTAAAGCGCCACCTGCAGCGCTGGCATCCCATATGGACGCCCGTTCAAGTCCTGGCTGCTCCACTTCCTTCCTTTTTTTTTTTTTTTTTTTTTTTTTTTTTCAGACAGAGTTAGACAGTGAGAGAGAGAGAGAGAAAGGTCTTCCTTCCGTTGGTTCACCCCCCAAATGGCTGCTATGGCCGGCATGCTGCACGGATCCGAAGGCAGGAGCCAGGTGCTTCTCCTGGTCTCCCATGCGGGTGCAGGGCCCAAGTACTTGGGCCATCCTCCACTGCACTCCCTGGCCACAGCAGAGAGCTGGCCTGGAAGGGGGCAACCAGGACAGAATCCAGTGCCCCGACCAGGACTAGAACCCGGTGTGCTGGCGCCATTAGGTGGAGGATTAGCCTATTGAGCCGCGGTGCTGGCCGTAACTCTGACTTTCAAATAAATCTTTAAAAAAAAAATGGTAAATGTTTAACACTCTAAAAACACACACACACACACACACACACAATTGTCTTAACTATTAGGCAAAGCACCTGCCCCCAAAGCAGAATATTTTTAACTAAAACTTTTAAAATAGATTATTGATCAGAAATATACAGTAGTTTATGACACTCCTAACTTACTACGAAGAACAACTTGTACATTCACTGGACAAAGAAGAAAATCGAATATAAGTAGACATTCTTAACATCTTTATGGAATAAAGAGAAGGGGATACATCGAACAATCACTTGCCTAAGTGTTAATAAATCTCAATCACCAGCAGAACGAACTGATACATGTAATAAGAAAAAATGAAAAGCCTCTGTAGCAGAGATTCCTGGCTGCCTATTCAATAGTCAATGTTGTGCTGGTAAACGTTTAAACACTGGCTCCCCGAAAAAGGCAGAACCTTGATTTGTGGTATCAGTTTTTGTGGTGTAAATACTCCCACACTGCCAATTTCAGGCCATCAGTGGGATCGACCACAAACTTGCAATAAAACCTGGAAATGAAACCATCACCTCCGCCACGTCTGCCCAAGCCATTTGGAGCACACTGTCCACTCGTCCTTACGCCATTTGGCTGCAGGAACAGAGTAAAATATGGAATGGTGTTTCCCAGCCACGGGAAGGAAGAGGCCAGGTCAGAGTTCTCGCAATGAGATGCAGGCAGACGTTGTGAGTTGGTGACGACCTATTACAGATGGCAGTACGTGATGTCTTCCTAAGAGGGCCCCAGACTCAGTTTACCCTTTTATCCTTGCACTTTTTCCTTCTTACTAAGGATCCAGTTATGAAGCCTAGAGCTGCAGCAGCTATATTATAACCAATAATGAGGGAGAGGCGAAAGGAATTGCAGATCTTGGCCCTAACGCCTTTCAGCCATCTCAACATCACTAGGAGTCCTTTTTCTGATATTTTTACAAGAGATAAAATACACGCTTATCTTGCTTAGGTCACTGTCATGTAGGTTTTGTGGTAAACGTAGCCAAAGGCATTCCTTCAATGTGGGAAATCTTGCCAATGGATGCAGGCCTAGAGCAGAGACATTTCTACTGGTAGTGCAACTTTTCAGGATTTCTTTTTCCTGGAAATCATGTAATCATGATAACTTGAAAAAGTTGGCTAGTCCACTAATGATTCTGTTGGTGTGAGTCTACCTGAAATATTTCCTTTGGAGGCAGAAATTGCAATTCTAGCTCTGCACCATGAACATCTGGTGAAAAGAAAGTCGGCTACGTTGCCTACTAGAGGCCATGGCGCTCGTTTTAGAGGCCTCTGCGGACTTCCCACTTCCCAGGCTGGTGCTTCACTTTCCTCACCCATAGAATGGAGCCAACATCCTTTCTATCTCACAGGACTGCTTTAAAGGAAAGGGGCTTAATAACAGCTCTAGAAGGGACCCAAAACAATGCCAGGCGAATCGTAAACACAAACGTTAGCTATTGTGATTGCCGCTTTTATTCCTCACAAAGTCTTTTAAGGAGGCACTGGTGTTATCTGCAAGTGGGGATGATGGCATCTACCTGTGGGGAGGGTCAGAGACTCTCAGGTGTTAACCTTGGGCCAGGTGGCCAGGTCACTGCTCAGTAGAATGTGACCATTATAAATCTGACTTAGAATACCACCAGCACGAGGCTCTTTGAGTGAGATTAGTGCCAAAATAGTGTATCAGGAAAGAGAAAGAGGGGCTTTCTTGTGTGAGAGAGGGCCAGTCATTATTCATTCATTTCTGTAATGTACTTACAGGGCCTTGTGATATTTAATGAATGGGTTAAACAATGACTGACGTGTGACACAAGATATATCCCAACCACGTCACAGGGCACAGGAAGAGGAAGGGGAGCAGAGGACACCTCAAGGATGAGGCTTTGGCAGATAGAAGAGAGAAATCTAGATGAGGAGAACTAGAACTGGGCCTGATTCTGCTATTTCTAAATTTTTTGGCCTTGGGAAAAAATTACTTAACTTCTCCTCACTGGTTAAAATGAAAATTTGAACTCAATGTGCCCATCATCCTAGCTTTTAAAAGGATTTTTATTTGCTTGTTATTTTAATATCTAGGCAATGACATCAGATTTTAAAAATGTATAGAATTTTTTCAATGGGATCACACATCAAATAGGAACAAATGATATGAACTTTATTTATTTATTTATTTACTTATTTATTTATTGACAGGCAGAGTTAGACAGTGAGAGAGAGAGACAGAGAGAAAGGTCTTCCTTTACCATTGGTTCACCCCGCAAATGGCCGCCACCACCTGCGCGCTGCGCCGATCCGAAGCCAGGAGCCAGGTGCTTCCTCTTGGTCTCCCCTGTGGGTGCAGGGCCCAAGCACTCGGGCCATCCTCCACTGCCTTCCTGGGCCACAGCAGAGAGCTAGACTGGAAGAAGAGCAACTGGGACAGAATCTGGCTCCCCAACCGGGACTAGAACTGGGGGTGCCAGCCCCACAGGCAGAGGATTAGCCAAGTGAGCCGTGGAGCTGGCCTGAACTTTTTTTTAAAAAAAGTTTTTATTTTTATTTTACTTGAAAGAGAGACTGAGATAGACAGAGATAGTCCATCTGTTGATTCACTCCCCAAATGCTTGCAACATCCAGGGCTGGGCAAGGCTGAAGCCAGGAGCCTGGAACTCAATCTGGGCCTCCCACGTGGATGGCAGGGAACCAACTACTTGAGCCATCACTGCTCTCTCCCAGGGTGTGCATTAGCAGAAAGCTGGAGTCAAGCATGGACTGGGACTAGAACTCACACACTCGGATTTGGGGTGCAGATATCCCAAGCAGCATCTTAACTGCTCCACCAAGGGCCCACCATGGATGTAATACTTTTTATAAGTGTTTTGTAGAAATAAGTTTATAAATTTGCCTGGGTTTGTTGTATGAAGAAGACTGTCAAGAAACATGTCTCTCTCTCTCTCTCTCTCTCTCTCTCTCTCTTTTGATAGGCAGAATTAGACAGTGAGAGAGAGAGAAAGGTCTTCCTTTATCTGTTGGTTCACCCCCCAAAATGGCCACCGATCCAAAGCTAGGAGCCAGGTGCTTCCTCCTGGTCTCCCACGTGGGTGCAAGACCAAGCACTTGGGCCATCCTCCATTGCATTCCTGGGCCACAGCAGAGAGCTGGACTGGAAGAGGAGCAAACGGGACAGAATCTGGTGCCCTGACTGGGACTAGAACCCGGAGTGCAGGCGCTGCAGGTGGAGGATTAGCCTAGTGAGCTGCGGTGCCAGCAAGAAACATGTATCTTTAAGGGATATTTGGTAGCAGGTCTGAGAGTTAAAAGCTTATTGGGAGGCACTACTTAAATGATTGAACTTCTCTAAGCAGAAGGATGCTACGGTCAAACCAGTCCTGTAGCAAGAGTATTTCAGCACTTAGAATGACCTGAGGGGTGCCCGGGCATGGTGGAGAACTGGGGGCCACCCTCCAGATCCAGGCACAGTAACCAGAGTTTGGGAAAGAAAGGACAGGTGACGGGTACAGCGTCTTCGGGGACAAATGAACCAAGGGAGGCTTTTCTCTAGATCACTTCCCTGGGGAGGGCTAAATATGACACAGAATTTGGTGGTTTAGCTCAGGATTGGGGCTGGCTCAAACCAAGGGTTTCCACTGTTGTTTCATGAAGTTAGGGGTAACATTTGAGTCCTGGGTAGTAATAATGGTTGGATTAATAGAGGTCATTAAGCAAAGAAAATGCTGTCCATATATTATGTATCTGGAGCTCAGCAGGATTACTACTCATGGTGTGGTGTAGGGGAATAAAAACACTGAAGTTCAGCGTGGCAGGAAGATGGACAGAGGAATCAGTCTCACAGGCCTGTGTCTACATGCTACAGATGCTACGTGACCCCAGCAGAAATGTGGCCTCAGAGAATAGATCTGCTGAGTCAAGAGTACGGAATGCCCCACAAATTTCAAAAAAATATGGAAATCGATATGAAATTCTCCTGTCACCATACTATTTATCATAAAATTTTCCCATGAAATTTGGGATGTAGAGATTGTCATGAAACTTTTAGAAAAAAGGCTAACAATGTCTTGACAAGTTCCTAGAACTCGCATTGAGCACTGAACTTCAGACCCTGAGAAGAGTTACCATGAAGTATGCATGCGCTACATTTTGTTTGTTTGTTTGTTTTGGAAAGGCAAGAGTTTATTGGGGAGAACCCAACAGACTGGAGGGAAGGGGCAAACAAGGAAAAAGAGAGAGAAGGAGAGTGTAAGAGAGAGGTCCAGAGACAGATCAAGAGACAGAGAGAGACAGACAGACAGACATAGAGACAGAGAGATCAGGAGACGGAGAGAAAGAGAGAGAGAGCCACATGTTCAGGAACAGGTCCTTTTAAAACTTTGCCAGGGTGGGCAGGGAAGTAGGAGCAGCGAATCCCATTAGGATGGGTGTGGGGCTGACACTGGCAGTTGGGCCATGTGGCCACCTGGCTTCCAGCAATGGCGGCCGGGGGCTGGAGCCTAGGATGGTGTCAGGGTGTACATCGCGCCATAGATAAGACTGCGCCATTTTACTAACATTCCCCCCTTTTGTTTGTTATAAAGCAGGAGTGGTATGGGATTACATCAGTCCCAAAAGTCCAGGAAGGGTAGAGGGACAATGACTGTTTTTAGAGTTACTTCCTGCTGACATGGGGCGACGAGGCACTCTTCGCTGGCATGGGGCGATGTCTCAAGCCGCTGTCTCCTGGGTAGAGAGCCAAGTATATCCCTGTAGCAGCATTTGGTTGACCACCTGGTTGCTGAGGGCTTTGATTTGTTCCATTATTACCTCCTATAAGCACTTAAACAGACACAGTAGTATAAAAGAGTGAGAATAGCAACCAATGATTATAACAGTGGCATTAACCAGGTAATGAGAGGATTTCATAGATGAGAGGAAATGGGGGGGGGGTGCCTGGACCCTTGTGAGGACTGTTTGATGGACGTGGTTTAAAACTGATCCCAAACAAGACCGTGAGAAAGGCCACTCAACTTTTGCAGATAGAGAGGTTTGTCTGTAGAGAAATTCTGAATAATCATACAACATTAAGGGGGGGGGGGGGGCGGAGAGGACCATCAGTACACACAGGTCAGGAGTAGAGCCATTTAAGTTAGAGTAGAGGCTATGAGTACAAAGGAATGAGGCCCCAAGTGGGTCTAGAACAAAGGACAGAGTCATTATTAGAGAACCTAAGAAAGGTGCTATGTAAGCCACGACTAAGTTTTCTGATTGAGAGGCAACCTGACAGAAGGGGCTTGATAATCATCTGGTGGGCTTTAAGGCCCTGTCAGTTATGAGGCCAAGACTTATCTATCTCTTCACATGGGGTACATCCTAAGGGAGGTGTGGACCTCTTGGGGAAGGCACCCTGTTGACTTCCATTACCTAGCTGGCCTGGGAGGAGAGCTGGCCGGGTAAAGGCAGGTGGCATCTCTAACAGGAAATGTACAGTTCTGCCTGCAATGTTGCTGACCCTACTTGGCTGTCCCCTCAGCAGTAGTGGTTACTTTGGAAGCTTTTGAGTGCTGGGCTTTTCAGCTTGGAGCCAGCAAGGTCTGTGGCTCTGACCCAAAATCCTTTGACTCTGGGGCAGTTCCACTCCAGTGATCCAACTCTTGGCTGGTAGAGCTGCCAGGGCGCTTCATAAGCTGACTTCTGTTGAAGGCTTGACTTTCCACATTGAAAGCCACTGCAGTGGACTGGCCTGTTGGGTCTCCTTGATGGCAGATCACTGTGTAGAGCAGCCATTAATTGGTCTGCCACCTATCTTTACATTGCTTCTGCTGCCTCGCTTCCTCTTCCTCCTGGTTTTTGTTAAAGCAGACCAGAGCGATCCCTGTCTCCAGCTCCTGATCTCAGCTTCCTGAGAATGTGGACCATGGGAAGCAGCAGCGATGGCTCAAGGGCTTGAGTTTCTGCCACCCAGGACCTGGAAGGAGCACCCAGCGCCTAAAGGAAAAACATCACTTGGTATCTGACCACAGCCATGGTAGTAGAAATCTGTTCCTTTAGCAAGATCTGAGAGTCTACTGTGACAGCTCTGTGCAAACTGCACTTGCACTAGGGAACAAACTATACACAGTGCCTACCTGTGTATTATGAAGAAGGTTAAGGTGATCTCCCCATTGGATAGCCAGCAACAAGCCTAAATACATTTATAATTATAAACAGCCCTAAGTTCTTCTGAGGAAAGGGTGTGGTGAGAGCATAAGGATTTCAACTTTTATTTATTTAAAATGCAGAGTGACACAGAAAGAGAGGGAGAGACAGAGAAAGAAAGAGATCTTCCATCCGTTGGTTCATTCCCCAAATGGCTACAGCAGCCAGGGCTGGGTCAGGTTGAAGCCAGGAGTTTGGAACTCCGTCTGGGTTTCCCACAAGAGTGTTGGGGGCCAACTACCTGGTCTATCCTTTGCTGCTTTCCCAGGTACAGTAGCAGGGAACTGGACTGAAAGCAGAGTAGCCAGAACTCAAACCAGTGCTCCAATATGGGATGCCAGTATTGCAGGCGGGCGCCTAACCTGCTGCACCACAATGCTGGCTGCCGGACTAATTCCTTTTCATCTGGGGAATAGCACATCTGTGATCTTGGGCAGTCTCATTCCAGGGAAAGTGATCCATGTAAGTTCACGGAGGGACCTGAAACATAAATAATTCCATTTATTTTTCCATTGAGTAGACCATGTCTGAACAGATTTTTTGCATTCAAATTTTGCAAATGTAAATTTTGCAACCAATTTTGAGGGTTCATCTAACTATAAAAGATTAGCAGCTGATTTTTCTAACAAAATGAAATGATTAAATAGCATAATTAATCTACCTTCAGTTCTCTGGGTATCCCCTTTAATCTGAAGCTCTTGCCCTCCTTCCTATCTCACTAACCAATTTCTCTGGCCACACCCCTTGATCCTGGCGTTACCCCAAATTACACCAGCTTCATGATTTCAGTTTCAAGTATCCCGTTCTCAGACTTCGCTCCGGTTTTTGGGAACAGCTCCCAACTCCAGCAATTTGTGGGCCTGATCAATGCTATCATCTTTCCAACATCTCATATTCCTTTATGTCCTCACTTCCCTCCCGGGCACAGTCCCCAGTAGTCACTGCCTTGCCTACTGGCCACCCGCTGACCTTTTATCTCCATGACACCCACCTGCCCAAAGGCATCCCTGGTTAGACCCACCAATGCCTCCTTATGCCAACTGAGGCTGCAAAAAAATCCACAGCCGTGTTGACTGTTCTTCCTTTAAATTCATGACCATGACCTCAAGTGGGTACTTCATAGTACTGTGTGGTAGTTAGTTCATTGGCTCTCAGCTTCCCCCAGAACATGATGGTTGCATATCGCTCCTACGTCTTCCAGCGTACACATTTCTTCCACCCTCTGCCATTCTCAGAACGCAAGGGCCTTGGCCACCTCGTGGAGAGAAGAGAGCGGTGAGCGCCCCAGATCCCCATCTCTGCAGCCACCAGCCTGTATGCATCCGGGGGCCCTCATACCCTCATACCCTGCTCCTCTATGCGCATGCGCCGTGCCTCCCGCTGGTCTCCTGTGAGCTTCTGCAGCCTGGCGCCAGATCTGTGCTTGGTTGGAAGGGTGGAAACCCACCCCCAGATCACGTGCTCTTTCTCCTTCCCTTCCCCTTCCTTCAAGACCTCTTTCTTGACCGTGAGGTTTTTCCTGTCCCTATAGCAATAACTTCTCTTACCCTGCTTTTCCGTCCCTTGGACCACCAGGTAGCATATGTGTGTATTTATTTAATTATCTGTTTGCCACGATGAGGAGGGGATTTTTATCTGTTTTGTTTGCTACCGGATCCCCGATCCCTGAGCTAGAACAGTGCTTGCTCGCTTCCTTCATTGACTGACTGATTCACCAGTTGTTTATTTATATTTTTAAAGATTTATTTTATTTGATAGGCAGAGTTGGAGAGAGAGGTAGAGACACAGAGAGAGGGCTTCCATCTACTGGTTCATTCCTCCAATGGCTGCAATGGCCGGGGCTGGGTCAGGCTGAAGCCAGGAGCCAGGAGCTTCTTCTGGGTCTACCCACATGGGTGCAGGGGGCCCAAACACTCGGGCCATCCTCTGCTGCTTTCCCAGGTGCATCAGCAGGGAGCTGGATAGGAAGTAGAGCAGTCAGGTCTCGAACT
This sequence comes from Oryctolagus cuniculus, assembly GCF_051225735.1. Lineage (NCBI taxonomy): Eukaryota > Metazoa > Chordata > Mammalia > Lagomorpha > Leporidae > Oryctolagus > Oryctolagus cuniculus. The sequence goes on along the minus strand of NC_142874.1, from coordinate 48,840,837 downwards.
GGCACCCACATAGGATGCCGACACTGCAAGCCGGGGCTTTAACCTGCTGCACCACAGCCCTGGCCCCTCATCAGCTGTTTAATGAGCTCCTCTTCGGTGCCAGACACTGCTTTGAGGTTATAGTAGCAGCACAGTATTCTGAATGCCCTGCTCTTTTGGCTCTGTGCTTAGACAGTGATAAGTGAAACATCCACAGGCAACTAGGGACAGAGGATGTGAAGTGTGAGAGCGGGGGTGGGTCTCATTGAATACCGACATCTGAGTGCAGACTTGAGGGGGGCCAAGCAGTGAGCCCGCAGACATCCTGACGTCCCTGGGGAGGATTTGTGGGAAGGGAACGGCTAGTGCACAGGTGCTGAGCCCACAGGATGTCCAGATTGTTCCAGAAGAATGAGGAGGCCAAGGTGATTTGAAGTGAGCGGGAGGGAGAGTAGGAGCCCAGGTCAGAGAGGTAAAGGAGGGTGAGATGGAGAGATTACACAGGGTCTTGTACACACTGTGAGCGCTTTTAGTCTGAGTGAAACCATGAGCCAAGGAGAGACTTCTAACACCTGTAATACAATGATATTTACAGTTCCCATTCAAGTTTTGCCAACTGTCTCAATAATGCTCTTTTAAAAGGAGTATCCACATTTTATTACCATTTATAGAAGTAGCTTGTACAAAGGAAAAATAAAATTCTATACCATGTGTAATATTAATAATCATTATTTGGAGCTGCAAAGACTGTATGAAGAAGGCTATCTATAGATTTCTAAAAATTAACAGCTTTGGGCTGGCACCGTGGCACACTTGGTTAATCCTCTACCTGCGGCACAGGCATCCCATATGGGCACCAGGTTCTAGTCCCGGTTGCTCCTCTTCCAGTCCAGCTCTCTGCTGTGGCCCGGGAAAGCAGTGGAGGATGGCCCAGGTGCTTGGGCCCTGCACCTGCATGGGAGACCAGGAGGAAGCACCTGGCTCCTGGCTTCGGACTGGTGCAGTGCCGGCTGTAGCGGCCATTTGGGGGGTGAACCAGCAGAAGGAAGACCTTTCTCTCTGTCTCTCTCACTATCTAACTCTGCCTGTTAAATAAAAAAAAAAATTAACAGCTTTATTATGTAGTCATATAGTTTCCCCCATCAGGATCCAATCAAGGAACACACATATAATTTGTCATGTTTTAAAAATGAATTAATTAGTGATATTTGAGAGGGAGAGAGAGAACCAGGGAGCACATTCTTATCTGCTTGTTCACTTCCCAAACGCCTGCAACTACCAGGCCTGGGCAAGGCCAAAGTCCAGAGCTGGGAACTCAATCCAGGTCTCTAAGTGGGTGACAGGTCAGCCATTACCTGCTGCCTCCCAGGATGTGCACTAGCAGGAATCCAACTCAGGCACTGGTGTAGGATGTGAGCCTCTTAATCGTTGGACCAAACACCTGTTCCATCATCACATTTTAAAAAAATTTTTAAAGGTTGATTGTATTTGAAAGGAAGAGAGACACACACAAAGAGGCAGAGAGACAGACAGAGAGAGATCTTCCATTTGCTGGTTCACTCCCCAAATGCCTACAGCAGTCAGTCAGAGCTGGACCAAGCCAAAACCAGGAGCCCAGAACTCCATCTGAGCCTCCCATGTGGGTGGCAGGAACCCAAGTATTTGAGCCATCCCAGGAGCTGCATAAGCAGAAAGCTGGATTGGAAGTGGAGTAGCTGGGACTAGAACCAGACACTCTGATAGAGGGTGCAGGCATCCCACATGGCAACTTGAGCTGCTGTGCCAAATGCCTACCCATCATATCTTTTAAAAATGGTTTTATTGAGATATAATTCACATGTCAATTTGCCAAAGTATACAATTCAATGGCTTTTAGTGCATCTGCAGAGTTGTGCAGCCAGCACCAGATGCAAATTTTAGAAAAATATCATCACCCCATAATCTTTAGCTATCAGGTTCCTCAAATCCCCCAATACCTCATCAATCTACTTTCGGTCTCTATTAATTTGCCTCCTCTGAATATACACATGGAAGCATACAAAATGTGGTATCTGCTTTGTTTCACTTAACATACTGCCTTCAAGGATCACCCACATAGCATGAGCCAGTACTTCATTCCTTTTGTTGGCTGAATAATGGTCCCTTGCATGGGTCCACCTTATTCTCTTTATCTGGGGAGGCTTGTGAGCAGTGGAGGGACCTGATCTAATTGTAATTAACAAGGGTCTCTCCTCTGTTGTTCCAAGGAGCATAGAATGAGCGACTGTGTCACCTGCTGCATTAAGGGAAAATAAGATGAGATCCAAGAATTGACCAGTAAGCACTCAAGTCGTTTAATGAAGAAGGGAATTTAATTAGCATAAGTATTGATGTCTAATTTATAAATGGAATTTTATGGGTTTCCTTGTATTTCCTTTGAATAATTAAATATGAAATGCAGATGTAATAATTAATTAATAATAAATTCAATTGGCTTGCCAGACACACAAAGGTAAATGAACAATTGGAGAGTATCATTATTTGACATTCGTCTTTGAGGTTTTCCTTTTTTTTTTTTTTTTAAGAGAGAGAGATTTATTTATTTGAAAGGCAAAGTTACAGAGAGAGAGAGAGAGACAGGGAGAGACAGAAAGAGAGAGATATTCCATCTGCTAGTTCACTCCCCACATGGCCACAACAGCTGGAGCTGGGCTGATCTGGAGCCAGGAGCCAGTTTTTTTCCAGATCTCCTTCATGGGTGCAGGAATCCAAGCACTGGGGCCATCTTCCTCTGCTTTCCCAGGTGCATTGGCAAGGAGCTGGATTGAAAGTGGAGTAGACAGGACTGGAACCAGCAAGGGTGCCTGAGCCTGAGGCTTCACCCACTTCACCACAGCGTTGGCCCCTGATTTTTTCTCTATATTGCTGGTGAAGATTCTTTTGGTTCATGTGAAATCTATCCCTCAGAATAATTATTCTTCTCCAAATGTAACTCAACATTATGGGAATTATTCAAGATTCAATGCCAGCTTTTAGATAGTAGGCCAACAGGGAAGTTGATTCTTGCAAGATTATTTTCAATGCCTGTGCAGATCACACAGATAAGAGTTGTTTAAGCCTTATAGGGGTTGATGTCATCTAAAAAAATAGTACAGGGCCCTGCACGTGGAGTAGGGGGTAAACTGACCACCTAGGACACCGGCTTCCCAGATGGGCACCAGATGGAGTTCCGGCTGCTCCAGTTCCCATCCAGCTCCCTGCTAATGCTCCTGGGAAAGCAAAGGAGGATGGCCCAAGTCCTTGGACCCCTGTACACACAGGGGAGACCCTGAGGAGGCTCATGTGTCCTCTCTGGTCCAGCGCTGGTCATTGCAGCCATTTGGGGAGTGAACCAGCAGATGGAAGATCTCTCTCTCTCTCTCTCCCCCTTTCTATATCCCTGCCTTTCAAATAAACAAATACATCTTAAAAAAAAAAAATAAAGTACAAATTGGATCACAAAACCTCTGTCATGATTTGGATCGTGGGATCCCAGGTCGGCACAAAGTCCATCTCCTCACTCAGGGTTTGGTATGGGCACATGCAGTGCCAAGTAGTCTGTCCAATTCTGGGTACAGGCAACGTCTGGGGCCTGCAAATCTTGGGGGAGTGCGTGTGGGGGCCAGGAAAACACGAGGGGAAAAGGCGCACGTCGGAAGACACTTGTCAAAAACGCGCTCCACGTTTACTGGACAGTTCGGGGGGGAGGTGGCGGCGGTGGACCGCGTTAACCAAGATTTCGGAAAATAAACACACGGAACACGGAACTTCCCGTGCAGAGAAGGCACCACCGGGGCCGCTCCACGGCGGCTCCAGGAGGCAGCGCTGGGTGAGCCAGATCGCCGCCCGCGCCGGTTTCTCTCCCCGGAATAAACGGGGCGTGGGGCTGCGGGCGGGGGCGGGCGCTGTCCGCGAGCACCGGCAGAGCTGCGCTCGCGCCGCCGGGCCGGGAATTTGGAGAGGATCCCTGGTCGGCAGGCGGCGGCGGCGGCGGCGCGCGGGTGCGCGTGTGAGGGAGCGAGCGAGCGAGCGAGCCGGCGGGCGGGCAGGCGAGTGCGCCGGGTATTGGCAGCCGAGGAGTGGAGGCTGGGCGGCTCCGACTCCCTGACGCCAGCGCGACCAGATCCATCCAGGCTCCGGGAGCGGGCGGGCGGAGGACGGAGAGGCCGAGCGGCTCAGCCCGGGCCGCGGCGCGGGGAGGGACCCTGCGAGCGCAGCGCGGCGCCCCGCTCGGCGGCTCGGATCCGGGCCGCGGGACCCCGCTCGCCCAGCCACTCGTGCGCCCGCGCGGACAGGCGCGCCGCCAACCCGGTAAAACGAAACAGACCCGAACCCAACTTTGCCTTCTGCCGCATCCCCGCTCTCCGCTCGGCGCCCTGGGTTTCCGAGCGCTTCCGCCGCCTCGGCCAGGGCGGGCGCGGGGCCGCCGCGGTCGGGCGCGGGCTGCGCGGCGCGAGGGGCTCTGACCCGCGTGGGGCGGACCGCGGACCCCCCACCCCCACCCCTACCACCAGCACCATGATGGCGCCTCCCGGCCGCTGTGAGGAGCGAACCTGTCCGCGGGTCCTCCTCTCGTGCCCGGTCGCGCCCGGCCAGGACTGCCCGCGCGTCTTTGTTGGGTCCGCGGTGGGGAAGCCGCGTTCCTCGGCCCCCCGGGCCTGCCCACCGCGGGGTCGCCCCGCGGCCGCCCTCCCCCTCCGCCCCGCGTCCCCGGTTCTCTTTCCCTGTCTGCAGCGGCGCCGAGGCCCTGGCCCCGCGGGCCCATTGTGTCCCGCGCCGCCGCCGGCCGGGGCGACCCTTGCGGGGCTCGCAGAGGACGGCCGCCGGCGCTGCCCGCCTGGAGGAAAGGGACGCCCTGGGGGGGGGGGGCTCCTCCGCATCCCACGCGGGTCCCCTTCGCGGCCCCCCAGGGAGCCTCTTTGGGGTCGAGGTCAAGGAAAGTTCGCACCGAAATTCCCTCTAATTTATTCAAAGCTTTGGCGGCGGCGCGTAATTTTTTCCCCCCTTCTTCCGCCTCCACCCCCTGCGTCTCGGAGCGAGTGTCGTCTCATTCCTTTCCCTTGACCGGATTCGATTGCCTCACTGCATGTGCATTCGTGAGTTCGCCGACGAACAACTGTTCCTTTGCTGTGCGCCCCGGCTTTGTCGGTGTTTGTGGGGCGAGGTGGGGGCGGTGGGCGTGAGGGAGACGGGCCGTGGGCTTGTTTGCCTGGTTCGCTGCCTATAGAGGAGGGCTGGAAGGGAGCGCGGCCCCTGCCCGTGCCCGGGGCCGGGAGGAGGAACGACTCCCTGGCCGGATCGCCGCTCCACCAGCGGCTGCGGCTTTTGTTTATTTGGAAGCGCAAGCGATTTTGAAGTGTGCGGTGCGCCGTAACCGGGGAGGCGCTTTCCTGCCGATCACCGAGGCCGGTCTCGGAGAGAATCTGCTCCCGGGGAAAAGCAGCGCTTCCGTGAGTGCCGGGGGGATACCCGGCCCTGCGCCTCCCCGCCGTGCCCTCTTCCCGTTGGATCTGAAGTTTCCAAGTATGTGGAATGATAGAGAAGTTGCATGATTTCTGTCTTCCTGTGGCTGAAACTCCCAGCAGCTTGGGCACAGAAATCAATCAACCTCTCTCTCTCTCTCTTTCACTCTCGACTCGCGGTGCCTGACCTGGACAGCATGCCCACACCTCGGCGGCACCATGAGAAAACTGCTCCCTGCCCGTGCCGATTTTTCGCCCTGTTCGTAATGACCCCTCTGCAGGGTATTGGAGGTGGCTGAGCTGGCTTGGAACCACTGTTTGAAAAGCAGGGAGGCAGAAGCGACGTGCGAGCGGCCCCGGCATTTTTTCAGTTGGTGTGAATATTTTTGCATCAGTGTTATTCTGATGTGGGTGCCAGGCCTAAGTACGCTGGCTGTACTGATTAAAGTGTCTGTCCTCCTCCCTCCCTCCCTCCTTCCCATTTGCAGTTACTTGATATCTCGGTGCAGGTGGCGCACCATTTGTGTAATGCTGCAGTTCTTAGGGAACTGTCACCAGGGCCCGGAGAGATGATTTTCTGGAGGTGGGTGGTGCCAGACCCTCGGAGGATCCAGGCAGCGTCGGGTTTCTTCTGAGGGTAGGGATTTGTCCTTGGTTTAGTTTTGACCCCACCACCCATAGGTATGTAACCAAGGACATGTCGCTTTCTGCAGAAGTACCCTTTAGTTTTATACCCTTGAAGAGCCGATGACTTTCCCACTTCAGAGGAAGGACAGCTTTTAGGCCATTAAAAATGTTAAGCCCTTACACCTCTTGGAATTTGAGTCAGTTTATTTTTTTCCTACTGAGTTCATTAAAGTATTAAAAGAAGGTAAATATCATTTTCCCAACCACACTTATTAGTGAGAGACTAAATTTCAAGTTTGCAATGTTGATCTCCAGCAATTCTGGGTTTAAGGTAAAATGTAGTAGCTTGGTTGATTGGAAGAAGAGTAAACTCGAGTGTCATTAGGCGAGCCTATTTAAGCTGCAGTCGCCTACATAATCAAGGCCAAGTTGTGTATGTATAAAAGATCTCATTTATGTAGTCTTACAAGGCTAATGGAGGCATCGCGGAGGCTTTATAAATAATGTAAGTTGTGTATAATGTAGAGTCTCCAGAGACGGCAGAGAAAGCATCATTACCAGCCTTTTCAACCTGCTTGAGATCTTAAATTGATTTACAGCACTGAACTGGTGCAAAATGATACATCAGGATGACATGGGGTCAGCCTGTAAAAGTCTATGATGTCAGCCTATTAGTTCAGTCATCATAATTAAACCATATTACAGGGCAGCTAAGCAGGAGTCTGGCCTTATGCTTCAGATATGGGTGGTACATAGATTTTGTTTATAGGGGAAAGGCCAAGATGGCCAAGAACGCTAGCGTTTTGGCTTGCCAAACAATGAATTTCTGAAAAAAGAAAATGAAGATAAATGCAGAGCTGTTAAGTCTGCATTGTGTAAGCAGCTTTCCATTTAGTGGTGAAGAACCGCATGCGAGGGGGGTGCTGATGAGGACCTTTGCAGCTCTGATCCAGGCACTGAAGCTGGCTGCGAGTGAACTTGAATTTAACTTAGCCTTAGGGACCTTCTAAAATATCAGAGGACCACATACTTTTTATCTCTGATCCTTTTATTAGCACCGACTTTGCTGTGTATTAATATATCAGCTGACATGTTATTCCTTTAGTCACAGTTCCCAGGCCTCCACTGAAAACACAGGCAATTAAATTGAACATATGACCCGTTCAGGGATAGGAGACCCTTGGTTTTTGCTTGAATTTCTTAGAATCCTTTTTCGATCTATGGATCATTGAAACTGTGCTGTCCATTAAGGTAGCCATAACCACAAGTGGTTATTTAAGTTGCAACTAATTAGAATGAAATAAGAATTAATTTTCTCAGCACTAGTGACATTTCCAAAGCGCCCAACAGCCACAAGCAGCGAGCGGCTGCCATATTGGACGGTGTGCCCACAGAACAGTTCCATCGTCATAGAAGGTGCTGTCAAACCGGCCTTACTCGTTACCGCTAAGGAGTCTGTGGGGTCAAAGACAGAGATGTGCACATGTCAATCATTTGTTCCACTAACTAGCTGTTCTCATCAAAGGAACAGTTTCAAAGGGACAGCTGAAAGGACTGGATAAAATGATGACATTAATTTAGATTTTAAGTAACTAATACTTCTGAAGTTTGCTTTCATTTCTTTTACAAGGAAGCTGTAATAGAGTATTGAAAAGACTTGAGGGTTTTTTTGCTGAAAATCAGGTGATCAAATCATGCCCTGCATTCTTAGTACCCAAAAATTTTAAAAAAGAATGTAGATCGTATTTATCCTAATTTGAGTTAGAGCATTAGGTAGAAGAAATAATTGTAGCTAATTTTTTTCCCTGAGGTTTCACGGTGTGCTAGGCATTTGTACAATTCGCATATCTCATTTAAGCCTTAAAATTCTCTAAGTGCTATTGTCACGTTTTACAGGTGATGAAACTAAAATCAGAGTAACTCAGTATCTCATCTCAGGCTGCTTTTGACCAGTTGAGTGGTTATGATATGTAATCTTAGCTGGGCATGGGCAAGGCAGTTCTGCCTCTCGAGCCTCGTTCTTATCTATTTTTTATTTTCCATCTGGAATACCCACTCATTATTCTGCTGGGATTTATTATATACATGACTTTGCTTTTATTTATTAAGCCCTTCAACAAATTTGCTCACTACCGTGCTTTTCAAAGCTGTCCTCTCCTATTGTCCCTTTGTAAGTGATTAAAAAAGGAAAAATAATGTTAACAGCTAATAATGTTAATAGTTGTCAAAGCAGCACATAATTTGAAAAATAAATCTGACATAAAATTAATGCATTTCAAAACCAAATCAATTTTATCTCTGCTTTTCAGAGTAATTCCTGCCACTTTGCCCTTGTGTTTTCTTGTGTAATCACAAGCTGATGGTCGTGATGAAGATTATTCTAGTTATCTATCTTTTCAGAATGAGTATGTCTTCCTGGGCTGTTAAACACTACAGCTTGAGATAAGGGTAGTTCATTACAAAATCCATAGGTTTTTTTTTTTTTTTTAACATTTAATGGCAACTTTTGTGTAATGTCTTATAATATAGTTATTACCTTTTTTTTGGTCAGGGCTATTTAAGAAATTGTGGATCCTTCATCCTCTCATTACTCCCATCCTCTCATCCAAAAGTGTTTACACGCCCTGGCAAATGTCTGTATACACCTGAATACCCAAAGTGTGTGGTCTTTCAGGGGAAGTACTTTGGTGACACTCCTTGAAAGTGCGTTCAGAGATGTTCAGATCTGTAGTTGTCTTTTAGAAGAGCAGAGATATTTAGTGCTAAAAGTTGCAGTGAAGATTTTTCTAATCCAGTTGGTTCAGATCAAGACGAGCAGTTGAGTCCCCTAGAAGGTAACGGACTTGCCTCAAGCTCCCTGTCCAGAGCTAGGATAGGGAAAGCCAGAACTTTCCCAGTGCTGGGAGTGTTCACTTGTTTGCTTCCTTCTGCTCTGCTCACTGTGTCTGAGGCTTTGCTCTGAGCATACCCAGTGAATTTGGGACAGGTGGGAAAGAAGAATTTTTGGCATGATGCAGACTTTTTATATCTAACCTTGTTTGAGCTAAGTTTGAATCAAGTCTGACAGCCGTAGAGAGATGTTTGTTTTATACAGATTAAAATCGATTTTTTCTTTCTGAAAATGGAAAAGAAAAGTCCCAAGTCTAATTTAATCAATGGGACCTTATTAGAAAGTGGGAGACCCAAGTTCAAATTAAATCTGATTCACAGGGAAATACGTGAATCTCCTTTTGACTCTCAAAAGCAAATCACATTTCGCACCAAAAGCTGAAGTTGGAGGGAGTCCTTTGAGACAAGAATCTGGAGGATACCAGAGGGAGTTAGAAAGGTCTGAGGAGAAAAGGACTATTTAAATATAAAAAGGTGCAGAAATCAGTATTAAGTCATAAATGCTTTTGAGGTACATGAAATGTTCTGTTCTGGGACGTCTCTATATGGTTTTACTTTTTGATACCAAGATTGAAGGGCAGGATTTGATAACAAATGGCGGCCCCCTGAAATCTCTGGACTCTTCTGTTATTTTCTGGTTAGCACAAATATTCAGTCTAAACTGGTGATGTGTCATCTGATTTGCAGCAAAAGTACCTGAAGTGTTTGTAACACTTACATTGCTATAGGTTCCTTAGAAAAGACAGACAAAAACCAAGTCATTACTCTAAAGTGTTCATTCTGATGTGTACTGTTGAGATGGTGGCAGTTTTAAGAGATGCATAGCTAGTCTTTTTTTTTTTTTTTTTTTAATTTCCCTCCCCAACACAGCTAGTCTTTATAGGTAAAAAAATACATCTGTAGCAGGCTCTCCAGAGTGTTCACTGGCATAGAGAACCCATCTTTCACACAGTAAAAGCCAAAATTTTCATAAACAGTTCAACTCCACTGACTGGACCAGAGTCGTAGGAGGGTGCTGGGAACCGCAGTATTTGCATAGTGATCTTTGTAATTTTTGACAGAAGCAAAAATTAGAACTTCAGAGAAGGCTTCTTAAAAATAAAGCGTCAGACCTTCTAGGGTAGGGAGCCCTTAACCTGGTGATTTCCCCAAATCCCTCCTCTTCTTGGCTCCAAGTGTTTGGAAAAGAAGCCTGATGTCTTATAAGCACCCAGGTCTGTGGTGTGGTGGATTGGTTTTCTTAACCAATTTTTTGACATGGTAAGCCTGAATTTAAAGAAAGAACACATACACAGACAGCTATCAATTATGTGTCTACATGCTTGGAAGCTCAAGATGCAAACCAGTGTTCACTGTGTCATGCCTAGGGAGTGGAGGATCAAGAGGTCTATATTTATTCAGAAATATACTTTTATACATAATTGTTAATGCTTTATTTGTAGCTCCCCTTAATTTTAGTGCTATAACAATACAGTTTTTTTTTTTTTTTTGGTACAATCTCAGATGTTAGAGTATAGTTACACAAATTATTCATTCATTTTCTTCTCCTTGTCTATCTTTTGTGGTTTTCTTGCGGTGTGTTTAAGCAAAGTGGAAGTATTTCAGGACTTTATAGCTTTTTGTCTTTCAGTTTCAAACACCACAAGAAAAAAGGGGAAACTAATTATCTTGTAGTTATTATAATTAGGCATTAAATTAAGTCATTGGTCATTTATCGAAGTACAAGATCTTTGTTTAGACTGAAAAAAGCATGTCTTTTGCATGGAAGAGGATTATTAAATATGTCCTTGTTGGATGGTTTTGGTGCTTTATTGTTAATAAATGTATGCTTCCTTTATTCTGTGAAATTAATTTTGAGGGGCTCAGTAATTAGTGATAAGACACAAAAAGTGGTAAATGCAGCAGCATTGTAAGAGTTGCTGCAAGGTGATACAGGAGTCAGCTCTCTGGACAATGCCCGTGAGGGGTTGGGATGTGGAGAGGAATGGGGTCTGCTTGGGTACAACGGAGAGAGACATTCTAAGCAGAGCAGTGGCCTGGAAAGCTTGGGCGTGTCCTTAGACCAGCACTGTCTGGTAGGATTTCTGCAGTAGCAGAAATGTGCTGTGTCTGTGTTGGGTAATACAATAGCCATGGCCTATCAGACACCTAAAATGTGGCTGTTGCAAACGAGTAACTGCATTTTAAGATCTGAATTATGTGTCAGTCGCCACACGTGGCTGTCACATTGAACAGCACAAGTCTGGAGAGCAGTGAGCAGCTCTGCCGGACTCAGTGGATGTTACTGTGGAGCCCAGCGTGGTGGTGTGCAGGAGCCATTCAGGAAGGTGACGGCGGAGTGTGAGGTTGAGGGACTTGCAGTGTCAGCCTGGGGGGGCATTGGGAAGTTACCGACAGTGTTTGAACCTACAGTTTGGATTGGAGGGGCAGGCGTAGAGTCTGGATGGCAGGAAATTTAGCGTAGAGTGTCCCATGTGATAGTAAAGGTGGAAATATAAAGAGGTTTTTTTTTTTTTTGGCGGATAAAAAACCATGAAGACTTGGTGATTATATGGGTATAGAGTAATGAGAGAGAGAGAGAACAAGAGAGAGCAAGCTACAAGAGATTATCCTTAAATTGCCAGCTTCACTGGCTAGAAAATTAATAAGTCATTACTTAAGGATAGGGGAGAATAGTTGCAGAAGGAATGAGGATTGTGTGTTAAGTTAGAATTGACATGTTGAATTCAAGGTGGGCTGTCCAAGTGGAGGTGTTGTCCAGACAGGTTGGAGATGGTAACCACAATTTAGGGAGGAGTTTAGGCAGCCAGTTTAGGAAGCCTGGCGGTCATCTCTTGAGCATTCCGAGAGGACTAGGAAGAGAGAAACAGAGCTGCTGGTTGACTCCCCCCGGGGCCCACGGTTAGGAATCAGGAAAGAGGCATGTTTGAAATAGGTAACAGAAGGAACTGGATACAGTGTGGGATCAGGGGAGTGGCGAGACCAGGAGGCCCACAAGAAGGAGGCCAGAAGGCAGTTCCGAGGAGGAAATGCGTAGTCAGGTTAACCGAGTGAATGCAGTTGTGGGGAAATGACTGAGTATTAAAAAATGAGAAATAGGTTCTTAAACGCCCTCGAGTGACTTGCTTTTCAGAATAGATGAGACCTGGTCAGAATCAAGGGTCGAGGGAAAGAAGTTAGAGTAGAGAGAGATGAAAGACGGTGAGGCCTGTGCTCTGGAGTGCAGGCGACAGAATGCTGTCCGTGGAGGGCGGGGTGTCCAAGTGGGAGAGGAACGCACAGAGCAGAGCGGGGGCCAGCTTGTGCTGATCCTCGTGGTGGTGTTGGCAGCAGAGAGCCCTGTGTTGGGATGGCGAAGGGAGAGACTCAGCAAGAGGTAAGGGAAGTGGAAGAGACGTTTTGGGAGAGCCGCTGTAGGTGGTGTGCCAGGGACTCTGGAGACCTGGAGTGAGTGTGACAGCTGGGAGAGGTTGATGAGGCTGGCTGCACAGTGGGCCAGGTAACTGCTGCTTTCTGGTGTGACTCTGTGGCCCGGTGGGTCTGGGGAGAGCAGGTAGGTTCAGATACGAGACTAAGTCAGATTGCCCAGGTGGAGCTCTGTGCCCCTACTCTCATCTGTGTAATTTCGGGAAAAGGGCCTGTTAGCTCTTGTGTCTCCCTCATGTGGAAATTGGAGATTCTAGGTGCAGCCTCGGGATTGCTGGGCAGATGGAATGAGTCCCTCTTCCATATTTCAGCTCATCTAACATGCTGTTCCGGGTGAGGCGTTCTCGAGTGTACTCCTGAGGGGACACAATGAATTCAGTAGGATGTGCTGTTAAATGTGAAACTTCTGGTTTCAGAGGTGTGGAAGTGGAAGGGAAAGGTGCACCTTACAGTCAGTGAAGTACGTGATGCCTAGGACCTGGTACATAACAAGCATTCGGAACATTTTCGCTGTTTTTAAAAATTGGTGTTTTTCTGGAGCCTGGAAAGTGGCTGTGGCCACTATCAAGTGCAGTCTAGATAAAGGAACCCGAGGTTGTAAGGCACCTAATGAACCAGGTGTATTGAGGAGAGTGAAGGCATGGGACTCCCAGCAGTGGAACTGTGGAAGCAGCAAGTTTGGGGATTTGTAGATGGAGCGTTTGCCTGACGGTTTTAGATAAAGGCTTTTAAGAAGAGTGCAGTAAATGAGCTAAGAGAAAAATCTCTGTAATGATTTAGAGAGGCCACTTAAATTGCCCAGAATGCTTTAAAATAAGTATTCTGGATTTATCTGTGGTTTTCTTACGGCATTCATTAGTGATTTTTAAAAAAAAAAAGTGTCAGTAGGAAAAGGGAGATTGACTTATGCCATTTCCAGGGGCAGGGGTAGGCATTGACACTGTGAAGCCCTTCTGAATGTGGGAAGGAAAGTTTTAAGGTTTGACAGTTTTGGGATGACCGAACATACACACACAACCCGAAAGACGGATAACGGATTTGTGGAAACGCCACCACTTACAGAAGAATTGGTCGAGGATGTGAATGAGCCGTTCACCAGCGAGATGCCGACTACTAATGAGCGTAGGATGTTCAGCAGTGTCCCGGGTCAGACTTCACTGCACTGAGGATGATGTCTTTGCCTGTGCTTTGCTGGGTTTTGTCTGTACGCTTTGTGGGGCAGGAAGGACCCATCTGAGAAAGCCAGGCTCTTCTCACCGAAGGAAGGGAAGCCGCAGTTTGCCAACACCCTAAGAGAACCTGGAGCTCCAAGGAGGCACAAACAATCCGAGCTGGAGTCCGAGCTGGAGTCCGTAAGAGGCAGGCGTTCCATCGCCTTGATCGTGCCCTCTGAGACGTGATTCGGAGCCAGGACTCTCCGTTTTAGAATGTGAGGTGTTTCTAGCCCTTCGGGGACTGTCAGTTCCCTGCAGTTTCTTAAGCAGCTGGTGTGATGGATGAGCCTGAGAGACACCAGCGCTTGTTGAGCGTGTTGGAACACACCTTGTTCTCTCCTACCTGTATTGCAGGATTCGATTTTATACTTGTCATTTACTCATTCATGTGAGACACAGTGATGGTTTTGATTATTGAGATGGACTACTTTACGAGGTATTAAAATGAAGTGAGAAAAGTTCCCACATGTAGTAAAAACCTCTTAGAATTCTTTTTTTTTTCATTTTAAAGAATTTTTTTTTTTTTTTTTGACAGGCAGAGTGGACAGTGAGAGAGAGACAGAGAGAGAAAGGTCTTCCTTTTGCCGTTGGTTCACCCTCCAATGGCCGCCGCTGCAGCCGGCGCACCACGCTGATCTGATGGCAGGAGCCAGGATCCAGGTGCTTTTCCTGGTCTCCCATGGGGTGCAGGGCCCAAGCACCTGGGCCATCCTCCACTGCACTCCCTGGCCATAGCAGAGAGCTGGCCTGGAAGAGGGGCAACCGGGACAGAATCCGGCGCCCCAACCAGGACTAGAACCCGGTGTGCCGGCGCCGCAAGGTGGAGGATTAGCCTAGTGAGCCACGGCGCCGGCAATTTTAAAGAATTTTTAAAAGTTCGTCTTCACGTTTACTTTCCAGGTTGTCTCTTAAGGATAATAGTTAGTGATCTTGAGCTTTTGGAGACTTTTCAAAAACTGCCCCTAACAGCAGGTCTGCTGGTTATTGGTAGGCTCCATCCCTCGCTTAATTACCGTCAGTGTTCAGCACTGAGTTCTTTCCTACCTGTGGGACACAGACTTGGCCTGCATCCTCCGCCTCACCATCTTCTTTCTTTACAGTGACCTGGTGGTGTTTCAAGGTTGAGGCAAAAGCATTTGCCTCTGTCCCACATGCTTACCACTTGTCATGCTACCCGTAGGCCCCTTCTGAGTGAGGAGTGACTGGGAGTACGGGTTGGTGTGCATTGATAGGACCTGCCACTCAAGCTCTGGACACGAAGTTGCAGAGGGAGGGTGAAGGCTGGGAAAATGAGTTAACTTCATCAGACAGTAACTCTTCCATGCTGTGGATAATGCTATAGAAGTTACCTATTCAGCCCATGCTAAAGCTCAGGACAGCTGATTGTATATAGCTTGCCATCTCATTATAACAGCTTCCTGTTTTGCTTTTTGCCCATTGCTGGCTTTGAAGTGTGGCATAATTAATAACAGCCTCTTTATTCCCCTTGTGTGTTCATGTTTGTGTGCTCCGGGTTTTTACTTAGTTTGTTCAAGCTTGAGGGAATGTTAGATTGGTTTTAAATATTTTGCTGTTAACTGTGAACAACTGGTTATCATGTGAATGATTGGCACAAAAACTGACATTTATTGCATTTAAATCCTGGAGAGTTTTATCAAATTGTGTGGACTGAGACATTGCTCTGCGTTCTAAGATAGCCTCCTGTAAAAGAAGTGCTTCCTCACTGTGGGATTTGTGAGGTCAGTATTGACCAATTCAGCAAGCATTTCATGCGTTCCTACTGTGTATCCAGCACGGATTCTGTTTTAGGGGAGATAGAATAATGTAAGTCCATTTCTGCTTTGAATGTTAAAAGATTGCAGTAATATGAACAGTTCACAAGGGGTGGACATTGTGGTCCAGAGGGTTAAGCCACCACTTGGGACACTTCATCCCATATTGGAGTGCTGGTTCAAATCTTGGCTCCTCCACTTCCTTTCCAGCTTCCTGCCAGTGTGCACTCTGGGAGGCAGCAGATGTTGGCTCAAGTGCTTGGGCCCCTTTCACGTACCTGAGAGACCTGGGTGGTATCCTGGGCTCCTGACTTCATCCTGGCCCAGCCTTGTTTGTTGTGAGCATTTGGGAAATGAATCAGTGGATAGGAGATCTCTGTCTTTGATCTTCTACCTTTCAAGTAAGATGAAAATAAGTAAAAATAAACATTTTGAAAAAAGTTACAAACCGTAGGTGTTAATATTACATGGTCTTTTTAAATAACTGACTTTAAAAAAATATTTATTTATTTTATTATTTATTTGAGAGGAAGAGTTACAGACAGAAAGAGGGAGAAGTAGAGTGAGGTCTTCCATCCTTTGGTTAACTCCCCAAATGACAGCAAGGGCCAACCCTGGGCCAGACGGAAGCTGGGAGCTTCTTCTTGGTCTCTCATGTGGGTGCAGGAGACCATCTTCCTCTGTTTTCCCAGGCCATCAGCAGAATTGGATTGGAAGAAGAGCAGCTGGGACTAGAACCAGAGCCCATATGGATTGCCCATGCCACAGGTGGAGGCTTAAACTACTATGCCACAGCACTGGCCCCAATTTCACTTATAGTTGGGATAGTCTTTCAAAGTCTAGGATTGGGAAGGAAATCTGATGCACTTGGCAGAGTTGTTCCTTCCCACCAACTTCTATCTTAGTTCATTTTTGAGTGTCTCTTTTTGCATTTCTACTAAACTTCACGTTGTGTCTCTTACACACTTGATACCGTTGGGATAAGGGGTCATAAATGTAGGACTTGCTTGGAGGATCTCGGAACACTGAGCAACAGTACAAACCTGCTGGTCTAGTCTAGCTTCTGTTGTAATGCCTTTTATTACAGTTATCATATTAACTCTTTAGACTGAGTCCCTTGAGGGTATGGGCAGTCTCTTTATGATCTTCGTGTTAGCACAGTGCCTGGCACAGTTTCCCACCTTGTTTGCACACCAGTCACACAAACAGTAACTACCACAAAGTCTGTTCAAGGGTTGTGGTGGGGGAGCTTTTGAAAAAGATCATGGGGATGTGCAAGAACACTAAGACCTATTGGCCTGCAGCACAGCAGGTGCTTGGTGGGTAGATTTTTTTCATTTTGGTGCTCTTAAAAGCACATCAGAAAGTATGGTGGTTTTTTATACTTGGCAGCTCTTGGCACTGTGTGATGCCTAAGTAGGTACTCAAAAATGCCAATCAAATTTGAGGATTGACTGTGTTGCTCTTTCTCTTTGAGGTGAAAAGAGATAGGAAGAAAAGGTAGAAAAGAGGTAGGAAGAAAAGGTAGAAAAGAGGTAGGAAGAAAAGGTGTGTGTTTGATATCTTTCTCCTCGTGAAGGAAATCAGCAGTTCCTTGAGTCCCCAAGTGGAACTGTTGAGATGTGAGGTGCTTGGGTTACACAGAGAAAAAGAGAAGAAAAGTGGAATGGAGTGGAGTGGAGTGGAGCAGTGGTTCAAGTGGAAGAGTTTTGGTCATTACAACTGGCCTCTAGTGGATAGAGGCGGGGATACTGGGAAACAGCCTGGCATGCTGACAGGGAGACACCACAGAATGAAAGATGAGATGGGGGTGGGGAGGCAGACACCTGCCCGTGTGTCTGCCACCCGGGGCTGGGGCCTGCTTTACCTTCCCCTCGGCGCCTCATTCCTGAAGCCAGCCCCTCGGCAGTGGAGAGGGCCCTTGTGACCTACAGCTGTGTAGGAGGCATTGAAATTAACACTGCAGTGCCTGACCTGTGTTAAAACAAGTGAACAGTATTGGGAAATGTGCTTTAGTTTCCTCTGTCTCCTGCTTTGCTTGTTTGGAAAAGTGTAGCCTCAAGAAAAAGTGAGACAGTCATTTTTGCTCTGTTTTGTTTATGTTTTTAATAAAGGGTCTTAAAAATAATCAGTGGGGACGTAAAGAGCACGCATGCCTTTGAAGGAGGTTCATTTTGGTAGTTCCATGGACGGACAGTGAGAAAGGGCTAAGCAGAGGTGCTGAGGTGAAGTAATGGCGCGAATTTCCTTACGCCTTTCATGTTATTACTTAGAATTTCTTACCTCTGTTCTAAGATCTTTAGATCAAGCATAAAGGTAATTTTGTTGTTGCTGATAAACTCTTGGCTTTTTCATGTTCCAGAAAAGTAGGAGGATGTCAAGAAGGAAAGCAACAGCAAAAACAAAAATCAGCTGGAAAGGGGAGGAGTTGGAAGGACTAAAGTAGAACAGATCCTTGTGTGCTGAGCCTCCTGCAGCTGTGTAGGAGAAGCTGGGTGGCACAGGGACTGCCTCGGCAAATTCCTCCCCCTGCTCCCTCCTCAGTTTCGGCATCTCCAAAACAGTACTTACCTTATAGGGTGCTTGCAAGGATGGGGAGAGTTGGTCAGTTTAAGGTGCTCAGAGCATCTCTTGGTGCTTCTGGGTTGGGCAGTGGGGTGTGATGACAGAAGCATAATTTTTTTATTCTTTCCAAACACTTGAAAATTGACAGAGACCTCAGATGCACTCTTTTTTTTTTCTTTTTCTTTTTGAAGATTTATTTATGTATTTGAAAGTCAGAGTTACACAGAGAGATAAGGAGAGGCAGAGAGAGAGAGAGAGAGGTCTTCCATTGCTGGTTCACTCTCCAGTTGGCCGCAATGGCCGGAGCTATGCCTATCCGAAGCCAGGAGCCAGGAGCTTCTTCCGGGTCTCCCATGTGGGCGCAGAGAGACCCAAGGACTTGGGCCATCTTCTACTGCTTTCCCAGGCCATAGAAAGAGCTGGATTGGAAGTGGAGCAGCCAGGACTCCAAACAGCACCCATATGGGATGCTGGGACTGCAAGCAACGGCTTTACCTGCTACACCACAGTGCCAGCGCCTCAGATTTACTCTTACGTAGTGTTTCCCACAGAACCACCTGCACAGTGCTCGCTGCTTTTGAAATTGGTGGTGACCGTGATGAAAGTTTTTTGAGCCTTCTTCAGGCTATTTCAGATGCTCTGTGAAAGACTGTTTCTTGGCTCTACTCAGAATTCCAGGAGAAGGATGGAGTCATTTGTATGATTCAGGGTGTTTATAAGTTTTTATAACATAGTCATCCTTGTAGTTAACTGTCATTCACTTAGTGATTTCCCACAGCTATTCTTGATTCATGAATAGACATTTCTTTAGAATTTATTGTATTCCCAGGGTAAGTAACACCTTTTTTGTTAGTGTGAGCAAAATATTAAGAATTAAAGGTTTCTTTGTTAAGCTATAGTGCAATCCAAAAGCAGTGGTTAATTTTTATTAAGGCTACTCTGGATTAGCTACGCACTGTTGATGCTCGCTGATACAACTGGCTGATAGTCGATTGAACACATTTGGATTTCCATTGCAGGGTAAATAACAAAACTCAGGAAGCAAGCGAGATGTTGTGGTAGCGAGACAATGTTGGCTACCCCACCTGTATGTATGTCCCTCCTTGGACCAGCAGCCTGGACATGTTGTCCTGTGACTCCTATCACAGGCTCTCTCGTGATAGGAGCCACCTGTAAGCTTGGTGGTGGTGAGACCTGCGTTGTACCCGTTTCCTTTCTTTATATTGGCTGTGAGTGCTTCAGGACTTTGTTTAATTAAACAGTGGTGACCACACCTCTCTTAGTAGCCGAACACATAAAGGAGGACAGTTCTTTCTAAGAGCATTCTTTCTGTTGAGTTTTCCCCTTTGGTTGAATGGGGAAGGTAAGGGAGAAGACTTGACTGAGCTCCCCTAAACCTGTAGACAGTGCTTACTTGATCTCTAGTGCTGCTTCCCTGCATCCAGTGAAAACTTAGATTTGCTTCTTCTGACTCTGAGGGGTAGGGAGGAGGCTCAGGCAAGGGTTGCTGCTCTTTGTCCAGTGACTGCTGACATGCCCGAGTGAATGTTTGCAGTCCAGTGCAGTTTTTGGCAAGTTGGAAATAGGCTGTCATTGATTATCACGTGGAGGGAGTGAAATCTGGTTGATCTCAGTGTTTGTGTCAGTAGTTATATAAACTTGAACTGTTGGGGTGATTCTCTCCTTCCAAATGACAGGTTTATATACTAGAAAAAGGACAGAATGAATTGCTCTCGAAGATGTTTGAGTGATACAGAACTTTTGGGAGTTGGGGTAAGAAATGCATGCACTGAAAACTGATGGATATTTGAATTGTTAATGGAAGGGAGACTAGGGGACTTCAGTGGGAAGGGAGCTTATTTTTTGGTTATGTCATTTTGTAAAATTGAATTTTTTGTTCATATGGCTGAATTGCTTCATCAAAGAGTACATTTTGATCTGTAGAGTATTCACCCAGAATTAGGTTATATATTTCAACCCCATAGAAGGAATATGTTTCCCTAAAAATCTGTGTGAGGGGTATTACATTCTGTACAGATATACTTTTAATTATTTTTTCCTTTACAAAAAGATAAATCTTGCTATCTCTTGGTCATAATGCTGTCTTTTGCAGCTACACAAAATAAAGCTGTTAACTACTTTTAGTTTTTACTTATTTATTTTCGTGGGGTTTAAAAAAAAAAAGATTTATTTATTTGTTTGAAAGAGTTACAGAGAGTGAGAGAGAGAGATCTTCCAGGGCTGGGGCAGGCATAAGCCAGGAGGCAGGGGCTTCCTCTTGGTTTCCCACATGGGTAGCAGGGGCCCAAACACTTGGGCCATCCTCTGCTGCTTTTCCCAGGCCATTAGCAGGGAGCTGGATTGGAAGTGAAGCAGCCAGGACACCAACCAGCACCCATATGAGATGCTGGTATTGCAGGCGGTAGCTTTACCCGCCATGCCAAAGTGCTGGCCCTATTATTGGGGTTTTAAATTTTGAAAACAATAATTGTTGGAAAGTGATCAGCTCCAGTCTACACTCCCCTGGTTACAGCTCATGCTTAAGGCAATTATTTAATGGTGTTTATTTCCTTCAAGGTCTTTTAAAATGCACATATATGTACAGACCATTTTCCCCCTCTATTTGTGTTCTTAAAGAGGGCTCATACTATAGATGCTGGTCTGTAGTTTCTCTTAACAAAAAAATTATTATAGGAGTGGGTGTTCAGCCTAACAATTAAGATACCCACATCCCACTTCTGAGCGCCTGGTCTTGATTCTGGGTTCTGGAAACGGACTCCAGCTTCTTGCTCATACAGACAGACCCCTGGAAGAAGAAATGATAGCTTAGGTACTTGGGTTCCTGCCACCCTTGTGGGAGACCTGGGTTGAATTCCCACCTCCTGGCTTTGGCCTCAGCTGTTGTGACATCTGGGGAATGAACCAGTGGATGGGATCTCCCTCTGTCTGGGTCTCTCAAGTGGATGGCAGGGTCCCAAGCATTTGGGTCATCTGCTGCTTTCCAGGCACATTAGTAGGGAGCTGTCTGGGAAGTGAAGGCAGACCTATGTCTCAGTCATGCTGATATGGGATGAGGGGGTCCCAGGCAGTGGCTTAACCCTCTGTGCCACGATGTTGACCCCTAGAACATGAATACCTTTGATTAGATCTGTGTGTGTACACATCTGAGGATCCCTTGTAGCTCACTCAATCTTGGCCATTTTCTCTCATAATCCTCATACTGCTTCTTTGCTGAATCTAAACCATTCTCCCACTGTCCTTTAAAAAACAAGCAACAACAACAATAACAACAAGCCAGCTTTGCACAGCATCTAAGATTGTACCACTCACTACCCTTCGTTGTTAGTCATTTGCTATCTCACCACCCAGCATCTCCGCTAATTTCTGCAAGACTGCAGCTCCTGGCCTTTACTCTCTCCAGGTGACTTGTCGTCATTCTAGTGACCTGGACTTTGACGTCACTTCAGCTGCTCAGTCTCAGTCCTCCGTGTATGGGATACCATACTAATAAAGACCAAACCCATTACTCTAACTTCATGATTAATTATTTTCTTTACATAAGCAGTAAATGTTATTCGTTCATAGCTGCACCTTCAGAACACAGCCAAAATCTGACTTCCTTTATTATCTCATACCTTAATCATTGCCGTAGCTTCCTAATTGGTCTCCCACCTCTCCCTTCTCTTCCCTGCATCGAGTTCTCAGTCTCTTCTCACCTCCTGCCTGCCATAGTGACCCTGTTAAACTGTCAGCCGGCCTGGCTTTCCTCTGCCCAGGTCTTCTGGCAGCTCCCACCTCAATTTGGAACAAAGCTAGAAAGTGTCTATGGATCCCCACATGCTTGCCCCCTGTTGCCTTGGACCTCATCTCCCATTACAGTCCCCTCCTTCACTCCACCCCACCCACATTGGACTCAGTGCCGTTCCTTGGGCATTTTAGGTGCTTTCTTGCTAAATGGCCTTTGCACTTGCACTTGCTCCTCTGTCTGCTTGGAATTCACTTCCCCAAATGCCCCTTCCAGGATGCTCTTCAAGATACCACGTGCTCAGTGAGGCTGTCCTTGACCACCAGAATGCAGGCCCAGTGAAGGCAAGGCCTTCACGGAACAGTTGTCCCTCTAAGTTCCCTGATGCAGTGCTGGCACACAGTAGGTGGTTCTTGAATGACATGAATGCCTGTAGTGTTTATCAATTTATCATCTTTCTTTAAAGTTACAAAAGAACTTCATTAAGCAGCCAAAAATTGTAATGTAAACTTCATTTTTTTTTTGTTTACCCAAAGTATTAAAGTTAGCTTTCTTTGGGATACAGCTCTGGCTAATAAAGTACCGTGTGTTTTTTATTGTGTTAGAATTTTAACAACTCCATATGCTGGGGAAGGTGGTGGTCTCACAACATTGTGGAAAAGCAACCCAAGGCTCAGAGAGTTTGTTTTGTTCAAAGTGCAGCTGCCAAGCGGGAGAGCTGAAATTGAAACTTGTTCAACTTAGGGACTCTTGTTTTCTAATTTAGAAATCCTCTTGAAATGACAAATAAACTTTAGGGCTTTTATTTGAAAGCCTGGAGAGTGAGCCTGAATTTCTCACCCTGGGCTTAGCCTGCCTTTTGTTTCCATTTTGAAAAATACGCAAAATAAATGGTTAACTATAACATTCCTGACAATGACAGATCAACAAGTTTTATTTCTCTCACCTGTGGAGGAAGTGGCCTCCACCCAGTTTTACTGAATTAGGAGGGAAGTGATTTTTTCAAGTGATAAAAAGAAATAAAATTCCATGCTCTTCCCAGAGGAGGAGCTCAACAATTGGGAGAGTGGCGTGAGACCATATGTTGGTTTGTAAAAGGATATAACTTGTAAAGATGTTTCCTTTGATGCCTGTGATGAATATGGATGTGTTTCCCTTCTAGAGGGTCCTGATTAAATTATGCAATTAAGAGCTGAGCAGAGGATCTAAATATAGGGAAAGGGTTCAGGCTGTCCTGCCTGGTGTATGTCAGCTCACCCCTACAGATGTGCATGTTTGTTGACAAAAACAGCACCTGTGAGATCAGCAGAGCAAGAGAAATAGGTTCCAAAAAATGAAACCCAGCAGGATTTTTTTTTTAAAGAAAGGAATAGTTTTTTTTTTTCTCTTGTAGTCTGATTCCATTTTCATCTATGAATTTGGTATTTGGATCACTTTTTTACAAACTCAATGACTTTAAACTTTAGACCTATTGCTTACTAGAATGTGGTCTTGAGAAAGTAACTTAACCTCTGAGCCTCCAGTTTTTCAGTGTCACGGGGGTAATGATATATTCCTTGCAAGGTTGCTGTGAGTAGGAGATGACATGTTTGTAAAAACAGCCCTTATGATGCGTGCCGAAGGTAGTAGCTCAGTAAAACACTTTGGTTTATTTGCTAATGGAATCATTCTTAACTGGCCAATAAAGGAAATTTACCAGGGTTAGCATTCTTTGCCATCAGTAAAATTGCTACTCTAGAAAAGCAAAGCTGTGACTCAAAGAGAATAGTGTTCTCTAAGAGACAACTGCAGTAGACTTTCCTTGAGTATTCAATAAAATTAAAATTTATTTTTTATTTTTTATTTATTTATTTATTTTTGACAGGCAGAATTAGACAGTGAGAGAGAGAAAGACAGAGAGAAAGGTCTTCCTTTTGCTGTTGGTTTACCCCCCAAGTGGCTGCTGAGGCCGGTGCACTGCGCTGATCCGAAGCCAGGAGCCAGGTTCTTCCTCCTGGTCTCCCATGGGGTGCAGGGCCCAAGCACTTGGGCCATCCTCCACTGCCCTCCCAGGCCACAGCAGAGAGCTGGACTGGAAGAGGAGCAACCGGGACAGAATCCGGCTCCCCAACTGGGACTAGAACGCGGGGTGCCGGCACTGCAGACGGAGGATTAGCCTAGTGAGCCTTGGCGCTGGCCTATTTTATTTTATTTTATTATTATTTTTTTAAGATTTACTTTATTTATTTGAAAGGCAGAGCTACAGAGAGAGGTAGAGACAGAGAGAAAGAGAGAGAGAGGTCTTCCATTCACTGGTTCATTCCCCAAATGGCAGCAATGGCTGGAAGCGAGCTGATCCGGAGCCAGGAGCTTCCTCCCGGTCTCCCACATGGGTACAGGGGCCCATGGACCTGGGCCATCCTCTGCTGCCTTCCCAGGTACAGCAGCAGGGAGCTGGATTAGAAGTGGAGCAGCTGGGACTTGAACCAGTGCTCATATAGGATGCTGATGCTGCAGGTCAGGGCTTCAACCCACTGAACTACAGCACTGACCTCGCAATAAAGATAAATTTTAAGATGCCTGTGGCCTGCTGTCTTCTGGTGTTTGAGGGGTGTGCCTTGCTGGCTAGATGAGCCTGCTCTGTGTTTGAGTTGCTGTGATTACAGAGGGGCTTCCTCAGGGGGAGGAAACAGGACTGGGGATCTAGAGAGGCTACCACGACAAGCATGAACTGCAGAATGGGAATTCAGTAGGATTAAGGAATGTTGTAGGACTTTTAGAGGAAATGGCAAGGAGACACGGAAAAACCAAGTTTGTTTGTAGTAGTTAGGGACTAACTGAAGAAAACTTTTAAGTGCCGTCCGTCTGCTTAACAAGTAATCATCTAACGAGACGAAGCAGAGTTGACACTTGCTGTTCTTTAGGGAATCTCTGTGACTAAGAATTAACCAGGCGCTCTAAAATCAGCCCAAGTTTTTCAGGATGGAAGAGTTTGTTCGTGTGGAGCAAAAGAAGGAAAACTTCTCTCCAAGATTTTTCTAACACAGTGAAGATATGTTGACCAGCATACTTGATGCAGCTAAATAGATAAACTGCAGTTGTATCTAGAGAAGCTCATGTAATTGTGCCATCCACACATTCCATACTTCCTGTGCATCAAGGGAATGCAAATTCTGAAATCCTTTGGCTAAAATGTCTCAGCTTGCAATCAACTTATAAGTGGTAGGTGGCAAGTATAAGCTGTAATTCAGTCTCCATGTTCCTCCTCTTCTTTTGATTATTAAGATTCCCACTCACTTAACACTCTGCTGGGAGAGATAGATTGCAGCTCGGGTTGTGTCGCAGAGTCACACCTGAGAGACTGGAAGACCGGCTGTTAGTGTTGCTGCTATAAAGACTGCTTTACTATAAAAAGGCTCCCAAGAGCTTTAAGTTCTCCCACCTCCACACTCCCAGTTTCTCCAGATTTGGAAAACCAGTCTGTGGCACGAAAATACAACAGACTAGGTGTTTTGCCTCATTGATTCCACATTTAGAAGGTGGGGGAGGTTTGGAGGTAACCAAGACAGGGCTATAGTGAGAAAGGTGAGAATTCTGGGAGTTGGTGACAGTGGGGCTTTTCCTGCTGCTGCTGCCAGCTAAGACCAGCAGCTTTGTTCTGGATCTCTGTGGCTCTTCAAGTGGCTTTCTTGGATAGAGAATTCGTTTACATAGAAGGCCCTGTTCTTTGAGCGAGAAGTAAAGTTTGTTTTAGTCTTTCTAGCACTGAAGTATTTTAAAAAGTGCATTTGAATCTGGGAAAGAAATGGCGAGAGGTTTGTCCATCATTTCTCTTTTGGGTCTAGGGTTTCTCGTGGTGAGTTTTATTTGGCTGTGAAATTGGGAGGTGTTGAAAATTGGAAGCTAACTGCTGTTTACAATCAAGAAAAAGAGGTGCATGGATGCATCACCTGTGCCTCAGTTCTTAATTGGAGTGGCCGGGAGTGAGAAGCATTTGAGCCGATTATTGGTTGAAATCAAATCACAGAGCACTGTTACTTTAGGATTTTTTTCCTTGACTGAAATAGCTCAATCTGTCTGCACTTTCATATTTGGTATCATAGCATTGAACTTGGGTAGCAATTTTTAACTTTTTCCTTTCTGCTTTAAGAAATGAAAATGAATTGTTTGGCATTGGTACCGCTTACCATGGCATTGTGTTTGTTCCCAAGTACTATCTCCACCTGTCTCTATTGTTTTACCAGTCTCTGGAAAGATGGGTGTATTCCAGTGTCCACTCTCGCCTTCCTGCTGGTCAGCTCTCATGTGAGTTGACTGCTACTCCATTTTTAAGTGCAGCTATGTGCTGTTTAATGACAGGGATATGGCCTGAGAAATGTGTCATTAGGTGATTTTGTCATTGTGTGAACATCATAGAGCGTACTTACACAAAACTGGGTGGGATAGGCCTACCTTTCAACTTGTCTCTTGATGTAATCAAGAGACATGGTGAACCTGAGATATATCAGGATACTTCAAAAAGTTGATGTAAGAATGGAATTAAGGGGCTGGCAAGGTAGCATAGTGGGTAAAGCTGCCACCTCTGATGTTGGCATCCCATATGGACACTGATTTGAGTCCTGTCTGCTCCACTTCTAATCCCCCTGATAACGGCCTGAGAAAAGCAGCAGCAGATGACACCAAATGTTTGGGCCCCTACCACCCATGTGGGAGACTTAGATGAAGCTCCTGGCCCCTGGGTTCGGCCTGGCCCAGCCCTGGCCATTCTGGACACCTGGAGAGTGAACCAGCAGGTAGAAGATCTCTCTGCCTTTCCCTCTCTTTCTGTAATTCCAACTTTCAAAATAAATAAGTATATCTTCAAAAAAAACAGTTTTTAAAAGAAGAAAAAATGGAATTAAAATATTATTCTTGGTGCCAAAATTTTGAAAGCCATGCATAGTTTTTTCATAAAATGCATTTTCCATAAGCTTTTTTTGCATGGATTTCAGTTTTTTTTTTTTTTGCATTGAAATGTATATCTTTTAATTCCATTTTTCACGAGCTTTTTGAAAGCACCTCATGGAAGGCAGCTACAGGTATAACATAGCACATTGTTTTATAATAAATATATTTTTTATTAAGTGGGGCACATTTGAAGATAATGATGAAAGTGTGGCATAGTAAATACATAGTAGCAGTCATTTATTATCGAGTATTAAATATGATATATAATTATGTGTGCTGTGCTTTTACATGACTGGCAGTGCAGGAGGCTTGTTTACCCCAGCACCACCACAAACACGTGAGTCATGCATTGTACTATGGCAGATGCAACGTCACAAGGCAGTCTTTTTTCAGCCCCATTGTCATCTCCGCGATCCATCATCAACTGAAACGTCATTACCCAGCAGATGACTGTCGAGGGCATTTTATTCAGTTAGTTTTATCAAAAGTTGCAAGCAGGGCCAGTGTTTAGCCCAGTGGTTAAGACACAATTAAGATGCCCGTGTTGCATGTCCAGAGTGTCTGGCCTCAATCCCTGTCTTTGCTTCGGATGCCATCTTCCTGCTCATACAAACCCTTGGAGGCAGGAGTGACAGCTCAAGTAACTGGGTCCCTGTTGCCCATGTGGGAGAGCGGAACTGAGTGCCAGCTGCTGGCTTCTGCTCAACCTAGCCCTGATTGTTGTGGGCATTTGCAGGAGGTGAACGTGGATGGGAATGCGCTCTCTCTCTCGCGCTCTCTCTCTCTCTCTCTCAAATAAATAAAAGCTTTAAAAAATTGCAAGTTCTCAATGCTTGATTTGTGATTCAGTGGCCTAATGCCTCCAACCTCCCACCACACACACATACACCCTGCCAGCGTTGTAAATTCTAGCTCATTCAATTCTTGGCTTGATGGTGGGTTATTCTTCATGTCTTAAAATATTTCCTGGCATGAAATCTGTGAATTATTTTGCTTTTTTTTTTTTTTTTTTTTGACAGGCAGAGTTAGTGAGAGAGAGAGACAGAGAGAAAGGCCTTCCTTCCATTGGTTCACCCCTCAAGTGGCCGTTATGGCCGGCGCTGTGCCAATCTGAAGCCAGGAGCCAGGTGCTTCCTCCTGGTCTCCCATGTGGGTGCAGGGCCCAAGCACTTGAGCCATCCTCCACTGCACTCCCGGGACACAACAGAGAACTGGACTGGAAGAGGTACAACCAGGACTAGAACCTGGGGTACCGGCACTGTAGGTGGATGATTAGCCTAGTGAGCCGCGGCGCTGGCTGAATTATTTTGCATTTTAAGCATTTTAACCATAATGTATAGTGTCTGGTCTTCTCTGAGCCTATCGTTTCTGTACGTGTCTGAAATGTTTAGGGTATCTCTTCTGTCCTGCTTGGGAATCACAGTCTCTTTTGACAATTCCGCCTTTGTTGGGAGTATACAGTCAATTTGCACCCCTGAGTGAAATCAAACAGGTTAGCTAATCGTAGGTTTGAAGGAAAGAGCATTTGAAAGTGCATTTGAAAGTAAAGTAAGCATTACAGGTTCCCTGGCATTTTCCCCTTTGACCCTTACGATGTTTTATTTTAGCCAAGCATCTCAGAGGAGACAAGAGTGAGTCTCACCAGGCCCTGAACACTGAAATTTGGTGGGATGACACAGGCTTTTCTGTAGTGCTAGTGAATACTGCCTCCAGTCACTTTACACACCACTTCTCTTAGGTGCTTTATGTCTTCTTGGCGTCAAGTGAGGTTTGTGGTGAAGTGGTCTTCTAGGATTAAAAATCCTGCGCCGTGAAACTCTTACCGTTTCCCTATGATCACATTGAGGCCTCATTGTAAATCTGCTTTGGGAGCTCAAGGCTTTGTTTTTCTCTGTATTTACAAGATCAGCCCGTCTGTTGACAAGGAAACTAGGTGGTACAAGTCTAGTTGTATGTATACGTATTAGCATACGTATTGTATGTACACATATTATTTGGAGACACTTATCCTCCCCACCCCCCACCCCCACACACAAAAGGGTCAAACAGAATTTTTACAGAGTTGTCCTTTTCTTCTTGAATAACTTCTCCCGCTTTTAAACAGTTTCAAAATGAAGGTAATCAATACCCAGAGCTTTTAGTTTCTTAATTCTTTTGATCTCTAGGCCATGATTTTTTAATCATTAGTTAAGGTAGAGTAATGAACCAAAGAACAAGAACTGGGGGAAAAAATCGCTTGCTTCATTGACAATAGGCCATTTATTTTCTGTCACTTGCCTTTTTTAAGGTATTGTCAGTCTTTGCTTTTTCTTCTCCCCATCTCTTTTTGGAATCTGTTATTTTTTGTTTGTTTTACTGAATAATGTAATTATTCCTTCGCTGTTCAGTGGCGTTATTTATTTTGTCTAGTCCACTGAATTCCATGCCCGTGCGAGAATTACACAGCAGCCCATGGCCTGAAGCTGGTGCACAGGGCTGTGTGTCCGATTGGTCTCTCTCTAAGGTGCTTGGCTTATAGCATTTGGCAGCTGCCCTGCTACACTCCGCTTATGGCATCTTCAGATGCAAAGTAGAAACTTCCCTTCCTGTGGGGATCTGGGGTCTATACAGTACTGAGTGGCAGAGGCTGCGTTTTGTTGGTGCTCACCCATTAGGATAATTACTTGTTTCTTTACTCTGATGAGGCCGAGATAACAAAAATGCCCCTTGTTGTGCATGTGGCTAATTTGATTTCCTTTACAGTTAAAGGTACACAGGAGTTGAGTGTTTTGAATTTTTTGCTTTTTTCCATTTAACATTAAAGAATAGCTGTAAGTTGCAAAATCAAATAACCAGTTCAAGAGGAGTTAATAAGAATAGTTTCTTGATATGGCTTCTGGCTGTACTGATAGAAATCATTCCCATGGCTGAAGTCCATAGGAAGAAATTCTGAATTCAAAATGCTGTTTTAAACTATATTTTTATTACTTCCCAAACCAGATCACACCATAAATCCAACCTGACTGCTAAGTAGACTGTATATGTGGCTTGAGCTCATTAGTTGATTTTTTTTGTGTGTTTTTTTTTTTTTTGTAATTAGCAAATATTTATTTAGGAAGACTTTTTGGAAGTTATAGTTTTCCATTAAAGAATGTTTGAATCATTTAGAAATTTAGAAACGAATGAGGTATTACTGATCTTCCAAAACTGGCCAGTGTTAATGTTTTGGAGTATTTATATAGTTGTTTATGCTGTATGTACCATTTTATGTTCTGCCAAGTTATTACATAGATTTTGTTTTTCCAAGTTATTACATGGTTTCTATGAACATAATTTTTAAGGGCTACATGATATTCCATTGAACAGATTATACAGTTTACTTATTTTTTAAAATTTCTTATTTTATATAATGCTCTGTGGAAGATTATATTATATATAATCTTTGTGTGGAAATTTTTTCTCTTTTCATGTGAAAGTTATTTCCTTGAAGTAAGTTTTTAAAGATGAAGTTGCTAGAACAAATATTTTAATATTTTTAAAGGGTATTGGGAGGTGGATTTTTTCTTCCTAGATAAATGCTTTTCTTTCTCGTCAGCGTGAAATGTTTGTATTTGGGCAAGAGGGAAGGAAATCTCTGTTTGCTGACTCATGTTTTTATTTTGCACTTTTAACTGATAAGGCCACTTAGCTTTTGACATAAACTAAGGCAGGAAGTACAAAAAGGGGCAGAAAAAAAAATCAGTTCTCCTGCCAAGGCCGTAGTATCATGGTCTCATTTGGGCTCCTCATGTGAGGTAGGTTACTTGTTTGACTTGTATATTTAAAAACTGCTTAACTCAAGTGGGCAAAAATGAGTCACCAGCCAGCGTTTTGTTTTGTCTGTGTCTGTGTCTGTACAAAGAAAGAGCTGTGATCTTTTCAGTTTTCCTGAGTGGCATCAAGACATGTGCCACCCAGCTGGCCCTTGCAAGTGTTGGGAGGTGGGAGGTTTTTAAATTTTTCTTTCATTTCTGTAATGGAAAGCCTGCCTGTGTCGATGCCTTATCCATCTTTCTAATACGAAAATCTAATCACATTGATGTTGTGATCTCAAACTTCCCACTGGTCCACAGCATAAGACGTACCACAGACTTTTACCAGTCTTGCATCATTGCCAACTAGATTGAAACACAACCTTTCCATCCAGTGTCTGTGAGAACTAGCACTGCAGAAAAGTGGTTTATAGAATCAGGCTCCAAAGCGAGGCAGAGTGGGTTCAGATCCTAGTCTTGTCACATCATTGCTATGTACGTGACTTTGGACAAGGTATTTACCTTCTGTGTATCTCAGTTTCTTGCCTATAAAATGAGGGAAATGGTGGAATTCTCTTCGGAGGGTTTGTTGGTAGTTAACAGATGTAAAGGGCTTAGAGCAGGGCCTGGCATGTAGTGCATACTCGAAATGTAAGCTCCATTGTTTCACAGTTCTACTCATCTTTTAAGGCCTGTCTGATATTTCCTCTTTGAAAAAACTTCCTGAAGTCCCTGGACTTAATGGTTCTTTTCTTTCATACACTTTATTATTGTTTGTCTTGATCTGTCCGGGCTGCTCTCGCAAAACTCCAGACTGGAGGCTTATGAACAACAGGAATTGATTTCTTACAGTTTTTCTGGCTGGGAAGTTCAGGTTCATGCTCCTGCAGGTTAGTTGTCTGGGGAAGGCCCTCTTCCTCTTGGACAGCCTCTTCTCAGGACAATCCCCCATGCTGGACAGCACAAGACATCTCTCAGGGCCTCTTGTATGATGCTAATCCCCTGCCATTGTGCCTGAGTTACCTCCCAAAGGCCCCCTCTTCTACCACTATCACTTTGGGGTTAGGATCTCAGTGTGTGAATCTTAGGAGGATGTTGGGCTGATTACCCTTGGCATTGTTTGTACTTGCCTTGGGGCATTTATCACCCTTTTAGTTAGCTAATGGCCGCCCAGCAAATGCACAGTACCTGGGCCTTGTATTCCTGTGCCTGTGGTCCACCTTGGAACAACCACAGCATTCCTTCTGGCTAAGGCCCCATGAGATGTTTTGGTTCAGTGCTCCAGGGTCAGCATGCAGGTTAGATGTCTCCACACCAGCCCTGCCACTGGACATCCGGCCAGCACAGTGCCGGATCCGTAGCCATAACTCATTATAGCTTTGATGCATTAACGTCAATTGGAGTATTTCAAACAAAGGTATGAAAGGGTGTTTCTTTTTATTTCTTTTTTTAAAGATTTATTTATATGAAATAGTTACAGAGAGGGAAAGAGAGAGAGAATCTTCCAACTGCTTCCTACCCCAAATGGCTACAACAGCCAAAGCTGGGTCATCCCGAAGCCAGGAGCTTCTTCCAGGTTTTCCCATGTGGGTGCAGGGGCCCAAGCACTTGGGCCATTTTCCCAGGACTGAAGTGGAGTAGCCAGGACTGGAACCAAGTGCCCAAAGGGATGCTAGTGTCACAAGCAGCAGCTTTACCTGCTATTCTACCCTAGAAATGGTGTTTCTTATTCCATTTCCCCAACACACTTGCCCCAACATGCTGCCAACAGGTTCCTATCAGAGTTTGTAATGACCTTAAGTGATCTTCGTATAACCTCTCCCCCTCTATTTGAAAACCATTGGTTAGAATATTAAAAAGCTGTTTTCAGAGTAGAAGAAAAGGGCAAGAAGAAATAAAACCCCCCTATGAATTATTTTTAGAGAACTAGAAAGAAGCTCTTTTTCTTGTGCATGGATGTGTGTGTGTGTGTGTGTGTGTGTATCCACATGCATGACAATTAAATTGCCTTCTCAGTAGGTGCCAAGTGTGACTTTTGATAATAATGTAGTTTTGTTTTTGTCTTTTCCTTCTCTTAAATGAAAATAATGCCAACCTTGAAAGAATTAGTAAATGTGGGTGAAAATCTTTACTTAAAACAACAGCAGTTGGTAATGCTGCTACTGCTATTGCTGCTACCACCACCACCACCACCACCACCACCACCACCACCTCTCTATATCCTAGTGTAGAAAGTTCAGGGTCTACACTTGGCCTTCTGAGTTCTTCACAGGAACAGATCATTCATCAAACAGAGAATTTGCCACATGCCTAGGCACTGTGCTAGGCTCCGAAGATTTAAAAAAACAAACAGAATTCCTCTGTCATTTTCCTGTGGTGAGAAAGACAGATGTGTAGGTATAGACACATAATTTACTGCGACAGCAGTCCACAGTTGTTATCTTTCTTGATTTTTGAGGATCAGTGATGATTCCCCTTGTGTTTTTCCTGTTAGTGGTAATTTGTGCCTTATTGCTCGTTTTTCCTAGGAGTTTTATTAGTATTTTTAAAGAACCAATTTTGATTTTGTCAAAAGTCAAAGAGAAGGAGAGGCAGAGGCAGAGAGATATCTGTTCATGGTTCATTCCTTAAATGGCTGCAGTGGCTGGGGCTGGGCCAGGCCACAGCCAGGAGCAGGGACTTCTGGATCTCTCATGTGAGTGCAGGGGCCCAGGTATTTGGGCCATCTTTCACTGCTTTCCCAGGCACATTGGCAAGTAGCTAGATTGGAAGCAGAGCAGCCAGGACTTAAAATCCATATGGGATGATGGCACTGCAGGCGGCCGGTTAACCCACCAAGCCACAACATTGGTCCCCTCTAATACACTTTTTTTTTAATGATTTTTTTTAAAGATTTATTTATTTATTTGAAAGAGTTACAGAGAGAGAAGGAGAGGCAGAGAGGAAGAGGGAGGGAAAGAGAGAAAGGGAGAGGGAGAGAGAGAGGTATTCCATCTGCTGGTTCACTCCCCGAATGGCTGCAATGGCCAAAGCTGTGCAGATCTGAAGCCAGGAGCCAGTAGCTTCCTCTGGGTCTCCCATGTGGGTGCAGGAGCACAAGGACCTGGGTCATCCTCCACTACTTTCCCAGGCCATAGCAGAAAGCTGGATCGGAAGTGGAATAGTCGGAACTCGAACTGGCACCCAAATGGGATGGCAGCACTGTAGGCGGCAGCTTTACCACACCTCAGTGTCGCCCCTCTAATATACTTTTAAAAAGAAAATCGCTGCTCTCATTTTCTTCTACTTTCTTTGGATTTAATTCAGTTTTCTCCCCCCCCCTTTTTTTTTCTGGTAATGAATACATAGAAATTAGCTTTAACTTTTTTCCTTTTCTTTTTTTAAAGATTTGTTTATTTATTTGAAAGGCAGAGTTACACAGAGAGAGAGTGAGAGCTTCCATCCAGTAGTTCACTCCCCAAGGATCACAATGGCCAGGGCTGGGCCAGGCCAAAGCTAGGATCCTGGAACTCCATCCAGGTCTCCCAGGTGGGTGGCAGGGGCCCAGGTACCTAAGCCATCTTCTGCTGCTTTCCCAGGTGCATTAGCAGAAGTGCAGTAGCTGGGACTCAAACCAGGACCCATATGGGATGCCAGCATTGCAGGCCACAGCTTAACCTGCTGTGCCACAATGCTAGCCCTTCTTTTCTAATACATGCTTTTAGGACTACACATTTCTCTCATAAGTATGGCTGGAATCATATCACAATTTCTGGTAGATTATTTTTATTATTTAGTTAATTTTTGTTTTCATTGTAATTTCTTTATTGACATATTTTAAAGTGTAATTCTTTTCAATAGGAATATTTTTGTTTTTAGGAATTAATAAGATCAAAGGATATATATATAATTTTACTTCTTTGATACATGTTGAAATTTGCTTTATGGCTCATTATGTGGCTAGTTTGGGTAAATATTGAATTTGTAATTCAAAGATTTATGTATTTTACTCTTGTTTGATGTGGCGTTATGTACATGAATTGAAGCAAGTTTTTAAACATGTTACT
Source organism: Oryctolagus cuniculus (assembly GCF_051225735.1). NCBI lineage: Eukaryota > Metazoa > Chordata > Mammalia > Lagomorpha > Leporidae > Oryctolagus > Oryctolagus cuniculus. Next base: position 48,806,398 of record NC_142874.1, on the reverse strand, counting down.
CATCTATTTCTATGACTTCTGATTGTTTTCTTAGTTACTGTATTAATCTAACAATGTTGTGGGTTTATCTGTCGCTTTGATTGTTAGTTTTTGCTTTAGTTGTTTTGAGACTGTTACTTGCATAAAAATTTGGGGATTGTGATATCTACATGGTGGGTCAACACTTTTTACATGAAATATCCCCTTCCCTACATTTTTAAATGCTTGCTGATGCTTCTCCAGAGTCAGTTTTGTTTGAATGGGTACCTACGTCAGCTTTTTGGAAAGAGTATGTGTAATACATTTTTTCTATCCTTTGCTTTCAACCTTTCTGTGTCATTTCACTTAATGTGTGTCTGGAAAGTACCATATAACTGATACTTACATAAATGGTGTTTTCCACCCACACCTTCATCTTTTAGACTGTTTAAGAGTTACTATGTATTTACATTTGACATGCTAAAGATGTCATTTAATTGTCTCCTAATTTTCCGTTGAAATGTCAGCTGTCAACCCTATTGTATTTATTTGAAGGTAAAGTGTCCTTTTGAAGAGTTTTGTCTTAGATCTTAAGCAATTTTACTGTGATGTGACACATTGAAATGTGTAGATTTCTTTGTATTTATCCTTCTTGGGGTTTGTGGGGCTTCATGAATTGATGGTTAGTTCTCTGTTGTCAGTTTCTGGAAATCCTTGGCCTGTATCTAAAAATACTGCTTTGTCTCAGTCTTTTCTCCTCACTAGAATCCTCTTAAATGATGCTGGACATTTTTACCGTATCCATTATGCCTCTTCAGTTCTTTTATTTTCCACTTTTTCCCGTTTACCTTAGCATGAACATTTCTTCCTGATCTTTCCGCTCACTGATCTTTTATTTTACTCTAACTAATCTCCTATTAAGTTGATTCTAATACTTTTTATTTCATTACTTTTTGTGGATTCCAATTCTCATTAAAATCCTCAGTCTTCTGTTTCCTTGATATATTAATCAGTGACCATTAATATTTTCATCTATATTTGGTAACTGCACTGTCTGGATCACCTCTTGCTTCTGTTTCTATTCTGTTTTGTTTGGGTCATTTGGTTCTGTCTGCTAGTATGCTTGGTAACTTTTGATTGATTGCTATATATTGTGAGTAAACAATTATAGAGGCTTGGGATGATGTTACCTCCCTCCAATGAGTATTTATTTTATTTCTGGCAAGCTGTTAGAGAGCGATACCCATCACCTTGATCCAGGCTAGGACTAAGATGATTCTGGGGGCTGGCACTGTGGTGTAGTGGGTAAAACTGCTGCCTGCAACACCAGCATCGTATATGGGCAGCAGTTCAAGTCCCAGCTGCTCCACTTCCTATCTAGCTCCCTGCTAATGTGCCTGGGAAAATAGTGGAAAGATGTCCCAAGTGCTTGGGCCCCTGCACCCACTTGGGAAGCACAGAATAAGCTCCTGGATCCTGACTTTGACCTGGCCCAGGCCCCACCATTGTAGCCATTTGGGGAGTGAACCAGCAGATGGAAGATTTCTGTCTTTCCCTCTCTCTGTAGCTCTGCTTTTAAATAGAAATAACACCCCCCCCCCCAAAAAAAGTGATGCTTCTGGGCCTGGTTTCAGTACCTGTACAGACTGCCCCATTTCAGTTTTGCCCCTACATTAGGGCATTCCCTGTAGCAGACTCAGCTGGAAGACGAAGGTACTTAGCAGAGCTCCCCTTTGTCTGCAGGCTCTCAGCTCTGGTTTTGATTCCCTAGTACTGTGAGACTGCTGAAAGGTGCGCTAGTTTTGACTGCCTCTTGCTGCTTGTCACAGGCATTGGCAGGTACCTGGAGAGAAAAAGCAGTGAAGAATGTTGCGCGCTTTTCACTGCCTTTGCCCTCTCTCCAGGATCATGACCCCTCAAGTCTGGAGTGCCTTGGTCACTCTTTGATGTCTTTAAAAAGCTGGGCTTTGTTTGTGAAGAGGTTGCTCTGATACCTGCTCCTCTGTTGCAGCCACAGGTGGTGGGCAGAGGACTTCAACTTTATTACCTTTTGTGTTTTCCTCTGGTAAAGAATAGAGAGGAGGTGTGACTGAGACAACTTGATTGAAGAATTTGGTACAGTATGTGTTCTTGGGTTTCATTCCTTTCACATCAGTAAAAAACAAAATTGTATTTATTTATTTATTTTTATTTTTATTTGTTTGAAAGGCAGAAAGTGGGGGAGAGGTATTTTCCACTCACTGGTTCACTCCCCAAATGCTCACAATAGCTGGGGCTGGGGCTAGGCCAGGTCAAAGCTAGAAGCCTGGAGCTCCATCCAGGTCTCCCACATGGGTGGGTGGGACTCAGGTGGTCTGCTGCCTTCCATGGTACACATTAGCAGGGAGCAGGATCAGAAGTGGAGTAAGCCAGAACTCAAATTAGGTTCTCCAGTATGGGATGCCAGTGTCTCAGATGACACCCATTACACAACAGACCTATCCCAAAAGCAGTTTTTTAGAATCAGGAAATTACTGTTTAACTTGCTCTGTAGCCCATAGACATAGGCTTATTTAGTGAATAAATACTCTAAGATGTTACAATATTTACATAGCAGAAATATAACTACCTTTTCATTTAGCATAAGAAATATTTGAGTAACACACCATGAAACACATGTTATGAGGCCACCATTGTAGTATAGCAGATAAAGCTACTACCTGGGACACCGGCATCCCACATGGGTACCAGTGCATGTCCCGGTTGCTCCACTTCCAGTCCAGCTCCCTGCTAATGGCCTGGGAAAAGTAGCAGAAGATGGCCCAAGTGCTTGGGCCCCTGAACCCATGTGGAGGACCTGGAAGAAGCTCCTAGCTCTTGGCTCCTGGCTTCATCCTGGTCCAGCCCTGGCCATTGCAGTCATCTGGAGAGTGAACTAACAGATGGAAGATTTTCTCTCTCTCTATCTAACTCTGACTTTCAAACAAATAAGTATTTTAAAAAAATAGACTTTCTGACTAATAATTTTATTATTACCTGTTATCTTCAGTTTTGTTGATAGAGATGTATTTTAAATTTATTATTAGAGGTCATAAGTGATTGTGAAAAAATATTATGGTATCTGTTGAGAACTTGGACTTTTTCACACCAGGGTGTCCCTTGGCATGTCTCAGAGTGAATATATTTAAACGGTATCTCCATTTATTAATCAGGAGAATGGCAATGATTGGTCTGTTGTGGCTGTCATAGTTCTCACAGTTCTGGGGGCTGGAAGTCCAGGTGAAGGTTCTGGACATGCAGTTGCTGCTGAGGGCTCTTCCTGGCCGCCGTCCTGCCGTGTCCCCCCATGGCCTTTGCTCAGTGCATGAGCATGGGTATGCTGAAGTGGGAGGGTGGTCTTATAGGACCACCAGTCCCATAGGGCGCCACCCTTTTGATCTCAGTTAACCTTAGTGATTTCCTTGGAGCCTCGGTCTCCAAACACAGCCATATCTGGGGTTGGGGCTTCAACATATGCATGGGGCAGAGGGGGATGCAGCTCAGTCCGTAGCATACTGTGATACGGATGCACTTCAACGTCACAGTGGGTTATGCTCCAGCAAGCCCGTGGCAAAGTCAAACCTGCAGGTGGAACCATTGGAAGTCAGGGACTCTGCACGTCTAACTACTTAAGATAGGACGCTACACAGAGTGATTAATAAATTGTGGTAGTGGTGATTTTTTTTTTTAAGATTGTATTTATCTCAGAGGTAGAGTTCAGACAGAGAGAAACAGAGAGAAAGGTTTTCCATCCACTGGTTCACTCCTCAAATGGCTGGAGCCGCAGAGCTCAGCCGATCTGCAGCCTAACGGGTCTCCCACGTGGGTGCAGGGGCCCAAGCACTTGGGCCATGTTCCACTGCTTTCCCAGGGCATAGCAGAGAGCTGGATGGGAAGAGGAGCAGCAGGGACTCGAACCGCTGCCCACATGGGATGCTGGTGCCGCAGGTGGAGGCTTAGCCTACTACGCCACAGCGCTGGCCCCGTGGTAGTTGTGATTTTGAACGGATCTTTCTCCTTTCTTCTCCAGGTGCTGGCCTTGGGTTGCTTTCCGGAACACTAGGAATGGTCATTTCTGTTTTTCGGGACTTGAGGCTACGACGCTGAAGAGAAGCCTATGTAAATAAGCTGACATCGCTGCTGCCGTCCCTTCTGTTGGGAGACTCCCTGCTTCCCCACGCCCCGAGGAGTGGACGACCCGTGTGGTCACTATGAACGTGACCAGTTTGTTCTCCTTCACGAGTCCTGCCGTGAAGAGACTTCTCGGGTGGAAACAGGGTGACGAGGAAGAAAAATGGGCAGAGAAAGCTGTGGATGCCCTGGTGAAAAAACTGAAGAAGAAGAAGGGCGCCATGGAGGAGCTGGAGAAGGCCTTGAGCTGCCCGGGACAGCCGAGTAGCTGTGTCACCATCCCCCGCTCCCTGGACGGCCGGCTGCAGGTCTCCCACCGGAAGGGGCTGCCCCATGTCATCTACTGCCGGGTGTGGCGCTGGCCCGACCTCCAGAGCCACCACGAACTGAAGCCACTGGAATGCTGTGAGTTTCCTTTTGGTTCCAAGCAGAAGGAGGTCTGCATCAATCCCTACCACTACAAGCGAGTGGAGAGCCCTGGTGAGTGAGCAGCTGGTCTGTGTGACTGAGAGCATCCAAAGAATCCCCTTGGTTTTAGTCGTAGTTTTAGAAATATTTGGAGAGAGAGAGAGTAGGTGTGTGGGTGTGCAGGTGGGAGAGAGAGAGAGAACCCTTTAGTGTTTCCAACATTTTAACAGCTTGATTCTATTAGGAGCAGGCCATGAAAATTATGATTGCTGTAGTAACACCTCTCTTTTTTTAATAAGCTGTTTTGTTTCTATTTTTGTTGTTGTTTCATATTGCCTGCATTTCTGCAAGCAAATTTAGCTGTGAAATGTATTATAAGGGAAGAAAAAGAAGCCCAGTGTCATTTCCCTCTGCGTGCTGGAGGGAAGTCATCATGGAGGCAGCTGCCAGTGACTTGTGCCACTTGTACTTAAGAAGAGTACTTTCTAGGGGTCAGTGTTGTGGCACAGAGTGTTGAGCCACTGCTTAGGGCATCTGTGTCACATATTAGAATGCTGGTTCAAGTTCTGGCACCTCTGCTTGCAACCCAGCTTCCTGCAAAGGCATCTACTAATGCATCCTGGAAGGCAGCAGATGATGGCTCACGTGCCACCCACATGGGAGACCCAGATGGGAGTTCAGCCTCCTGGGTTTGGTCTGGCCAGTATTGACTATTGTGGGCATTTGGGAAGTGAACCAGTAGATGGAAGATCTGTCTCCCTCACCCTGTGTTCTGCCTTTCAAGTAGATGAACATAAATTGAGATCTTTTTAAAAAAAGGATTGATATTTTTTAATCATGTGTGCTCGGATTTTGCCGTGGAATTTCTGTATTCCCTGTGGAGGGTATGAAGAGATTATGTTCTTCTATGGAATCACTTGATACTACTGCTTTGTAAGATATTCCTAGTTGTTACAAGTGTGGCCTTTTTGCACGTATATTAAAGGTATACAGTTGACCCTCCCTAGCTGTAGGCCCTGCAGCCATGAATTCAACCAACTAAAGATTGAAAATATTAGAGGGCCGGTGCTGTGGCTCACTTGGTTAATCCTCTGCCTATTGCACTGGCATCCCATATGGGCTCCAGGTTCTAGTCCTGGTTGCTTTTCTTCCAGTCCAGCTCTCTGCTGTGGCCCGGGAGGGCAGTGGAGGATGGCCCAAGTGCTTGGGCCCCTGCACCTGCATGGGAGACCAGGAAGAAGCACCTGGCTCCTGGCTTCAGATCAGCGCAGTGCCGGCTGTAGCGGCCATTTGGGGGGTGAACCAACGGAAGGAAGACCTTTCTATCTCTTTGTCTCTCTCTCTGTCTGTCTATACCTGTCAAATAAAAAAAAAGAAAATATTAGAAAAAATTGCATCTGTCTTGGACAATCACAAACTTTTTTTTCTTGATATTCCCTAAGCAATAGCAACTATTTGCATAGCATTTACATCTTGTTAGGTATTCTGAGTAATAATAGGATGAGTTAGGTTATTTAATAGGATGTGCTTAGGTTATTTGCAGAAACTGTGACACTTTATAGAAGGGACTTAAGCATCTGCAGATTTGGTATTGGCAGGGTCTCTGCAGCCAGTCTTCCAGATACCAACAGATGACTGTTTTAGAATTTGTCTGTTTTTTCCCTCCTCATTCTGGATGGTTGGATCCATTGGAAAGTGATTAGGTATTCGGTTGTTTAATGTCATTGTCAGCTTGAGACCAGTTTGCGGTTACAAGGGTTCCTTAATGTGGCTGTGTGTTAGAATTGCATGACTTCCTCCGCAGAAATCCTGATCTGGGGATATCATGGTACCCTGTTTTTAACAAGTACTTCGGGTGTGGCTGATGGAGGCAATAGGTTGACCTAGATCATGTAATACTACTGTGGCTTTCATAGAAAGGGCAGTCTGTATTTTTCTGAATTATATGTAAGTCAAACAAAATAACTTTAAAGACTAAGGAATAATATAACAAGCATCTTTTTATCCCCCACGCAGTTGAAGGAATAAATAAAAGATGACACATAAACTGAGCCGCCTGTTAGTGTCCCTCTGACCCTATTTCCTTCAGTAACCACTCTTTCGAGTTTGATGTTTGTCATTTTCATTCATGTTTTTATAATGTTGTGTATGTATGAATCCATGATGATCTCTTCTGTTATTTTGTGTACTTTAAATTATTACATGAGGAAATTTAGAATTTCCTGTACAATTGCTATAGTCATTCAACATAATGCTTTTTGTGATTTTAGATTATATACTTCAGGATTACCTTGTCAAATGCCATGAAAAACCCTCTGGGAATTTGTTGGGCTTTCATTGATACCCTTTGGGGAGGATTGACATGGTTATGCCCTGGGGCATAACATTGTTCAGTAACCTTAAAGTTTTTCTCATTCAGTTCTTGGACATCTTTTTTAGGTTTATTTCCAGATAAGTGGTTTTCATTGTGTCATTTAAAGAATTCCTTTTGGGTAGGAGTACAATTACTATTTTCTCCAACAGCAGTGTTAATTTCTCTTCATTCCTTCCAGTATAAACATTCTTCACTGTTTATTATGCCAGCTGTAATGTAAATTTTCTTTGGAAAAAAAATGCTTAACACAGAGATGCATAGTCCTCTTTTAGCTGGAAATTAAAATGGAAGTAAGCGTTTTTGGAGAATGAAGTATAATGTGTGAGTCATATGTACTAACCAGATCATTTAGGCACATCCTTTTTCTTTAATCTTTATATGCAGCATAAGAGGTGCATAGGGAGACTTTAATTCCACTACTCAGGGGGCAAAACTGACCCCCACAAATTAAGTGACCTGTATGTCATAAAAACTGAAAGTAGAGGCATTTTTTAAAAATAATTTTTATTTATTTGAGAGGCAAAGAGAGGAACAGGTAACTTTCATCCACTAGTTCACTAATGCAGCTCTCTAAATAATGAAGCACAGAACTCAATCCAGTCTCCTGCATGAGTGGCAGGAACCCAGTTACTTTGATCATACCTGGTGCTTCCCACTGTACACATTCAGGAAGCTGAAGTCAGGACCCAGAATCTGGAATCGAACTCAGATATTCTGATGTGGGAAGCAGGCATACCAGCCAGCACCTTAACACTTAGGCTAGTTTTTTCAATTGATAGAAAAAAATTGGCATCCAAGGGACATTATTTCCAGGACCACTCCCCACACCCCCATGGATACTAAAATCAGAGCTACGTAAGTCCCTTATATTAAGTAGTATAGTATTTGCATGTAACTTATACATATCCTCTTTAAATGATCTCTAAATTACTTGTAATACCTAATGGAATGTAAATAGTATCTGAATAGTTATATTGCTTAAATGATTCTATCAGTTTAGCTGGACACTTCAAAGTTTATAGGAAATGTAAGTAAAAGGCACGTTTATTTGGCTTTTTTTTTTTATTCTTAAGTACACAGGGTCTTCAGAAAGTTCGTGGAGAATGGGTATTATAAAAAAAACTGCAAGGACATCAGAATTTTTTGCACCAAATTAAGCACATCTTCTAATTCCTTTTTCCATGAGCTTTGGAAATCCTCCAATACTGACAAGAAAGATTCAGTTACAGGGTGTTCAGAACACACAGAATTTTTATTTCTCCAGATATTTGTAACCCGAGGTTCACTGAGTCCACAGATGTGGAACCTCCAATTCAGAAGGGGCCGGCCATGAGGACATATGTTTATGGGGCACAGTGTGATGTCTCCATACACGATGCCCTAGTGCAGTGATCAAACCAGTGGAGTCAAGGTGTGCACCTCCTCCCATACTTACCATTCCTTTGTGGTAAGGACATTCAGAGTGTGCTCTTGGAGCGACTTTGAAATGCATGTGTTAACTCCACTCACCATGCTGTGCAAGAGATCACCAGAAGTTACTGCTCCTTTCTAATGAAAACCTTGTGCCCTCTCGCTGAGGCCTCTCCTTACCCCACCCACCGCACCCCCTGAGCTTCTCCTAACCACCATTCTACTCTCTACACCTGTGAGCGCACCATCTTTAGATTTCAGATACAAGGGAGCTCACGTAGTATTTGTCTTTCTGTGCCTGGCTTATTTCACTTAGCGTGATAGCCTCTAGACTTATCCATGTTGCAAATGACAGAATTTTTTTTTAACTTTTATTTAGTAAATATAAATTTCCAAAGTACAGTTTATGGATTACACTGGCTTCCCCACCCCATAACTTCCCTCCCACTCACACCCCTCCCATCTCCCGCTCCCTCTCCCATTCCATTCACATCAAGATTCATTTTCAATTATCTTTATATACAGAAGATCGATTTAGTATATATTAAGTAAAGATTTCATCAGTTTGCACCCACACAGAAACACAAAGTGTAAAATACTGTTTCAGTACTAGTTATAGCATTACTTCACATTGGACAACACATTAAGGACAGATCCCACATGAGGAGTAAGTACACGGTGACTCCTGTTGTTTTGTTTTGTTTTGTTTTGTTTTTTAACTTTTATTTAATGAATATAAATTTCCAAAGTACGGCTTATGGATTACAATGGCTTCCCCCCCATACCGTCCCTCCCACCCACAACCCTCCCCTTTCCCACTCCCTCTCCCCTTCCATTCACATCAAGATTCATTTTCAATTCTCTTAATATACAGAAGATCAGTTTAGTATACATTAAGTAAAGATTTCAACAGTTTGCTCCCACACAGAAAGTGACTCCTGTTGTTGACTTAACAATTTGACACTCTTGTTTATGGCATCAGTAATCTCCCTAGGCTCTAGTCATGATTTTCCAAGGCTATGGAAGCCTTTTGAGTTCGGCGACTTCGACTTCGATCTTATTTCGACAGGGTCATAGTCAAAGTGGAAGTTCTCTCCTCCCTTCAGAGAAAGGTTCCTCCTTTTTTGATGGCCCCGTTCTATCCACTGGGATCTCACAGAGATCTTTCATTTAGGTTTGTGGGGTTTTTTTTTTGTTTGTTTGTTTGTTTTTGCCATAGTGTCTTGACTTTCCATGCCTAAAATACTCTCATGGGCTCTTCAGCCAGATCCGAATGCCTTAAGGGCTGATTCTGAGGCCAGAGTGCTATTTAGACATCTGCCATTCTCTGAGTCTGCTGTGTATCCTGCTTCCCATGTTGGATTGTTCTCTCCCTTTTTTCTTCTATCAGTTAGTATTAGCAGACACTAGTCTTGTTGGTGTGATCCCTTTGACTCTTAGACCTATCAGTGTGATCAATTGTGAACTGAAATTGATCACTTGGACTAGTGAGATGGCATTGGTACATGCCATTTTGATGGGATTGTATTGGAATCCCCTGGCACGTTTCTAACTCTACTATTTGGGGCAAGTCCGATTGAGCATGTCCCAAATTGTACATCTCTTCCCTCTCTTATTCCCACTCTTATATTTAACAGGGATCACTTTTCAGTTAAATTTCAACACCTAAGAATAATTGTGTTAATTACAGAGTTCAACCAATAGTACTAGAACAAAAAAATACGAAAAGGGATACAGTATTAAATTGTACATCAACAGTCAGGACAAGGGCTGATCAAGTCACTGTTTCTCAGAATTTCTTTTTTTTTTTTTTTTTTTTTTTTTTTTTTTTTTTTTTTTTTTTTGACAGGCAGAGTGGACAGTGAGAGAGAGACAGAGAGAAAGGTCTTCCTTTGCCGTTGGTTCACCCTCCAATGGCCGCCGCTGCAGCCGGCGCACCGCGCTGATCCTGGCAGGAGCCAGGAGCCAGGTGCTTTTCCTGGTCTCCCATGGGGTGCAGGGCCCAAGCACCTGGGCCATCCTCCACTGCACTCCCTGGCCATAGCAGAGAGCTGGCCTGGAAGAGGGGCAACCGGGACAGAATCCGGCGCCCCAACCGGGACTAGAACCCGGTGTGCCGGCGCCGCAAGGTGGAGGATTAGCCTATTGAGCCACGGCGCCGGCTCCAGAATTTCTTTTTTTAAAACAAAAATTTATTTTCATTTTATGTGAAAGACAAAGGGAGGCGGGGACGAGGGGGGGGAAGAGATCTTCTATCACTGGTTCACTTCCCAAATGCCCACTACATTTAGGGGCTGGGCCAGGTTGAAGGCTGGAGACTCGAACTCCATCTGAGTCTTATGTGGGTGGCAGGGACTCAACTGCTTGAGCCATCATCTGCTGCCTCCCCGGGGCACACATCAGCAGAAGAATTTCCTTGTTTAAGGCTGACTAGTTATTACATTTCAGAAATGTTCAACATCACTAATCAGGAAAATGTAAAGTAAAACCGCAGTGCGATTAACTCACAGCTGTTAGAATGGCTGTGATTAAAAAGATGAAGGGGAACCGGTGCTTGCAAGGATGTGAAGAACAAGAAGTCATTGCACAGCGTTGGTAGGAATGTCAGTCACTACAGCAGTTTTAGAAAACAGCGCAGAGGTTTCCTAAATGGCTGAAAATAAACTATCATATGACCCAGTAAAATCCTACTACCGAGTATCCATCCAAATAAAATGAAATCTGTATGTCAGAGACATATCTGTACTTGCATGTTTATTGCAACACTATTCACAGGAGCCAAGGTAGAGAATCAACCAAGTGCCCACCAATAGATGAATGAATAGAAATAGAAATTCTTAAAAACCCCTCCCACAGGCTGCGCTGTGGCGTAGTGGGTACAGCCACCACCCGCAGTGCCAGCATCCCATATGGGTGCCAGTTTGAGCTCCAGCTGCTCCACTTCCGATTCAGCTCTCTGCTGTGGCCTGGGAAAGCAGTGGAAGATGGCCCAAGTCCTTGGGCCCCTGCACCCTTGTGGGAAACCCAGAAGCTCCTGGCTCCTGGTTTTGGATTGGTGCAGCTCCAGCCATTGAGGCCATTTGGGGAGTGAACCAGCTAATGAAAGATCCCTCTCCCCTCTCCCCTCTCCCCTCTCCCCTCTCCCCTCTCCCCTCTCCCCTCTCCCCTCTCCCCTCTCCCCTCTCCCCTCTCCCCTCTCCCCTCTCCCCTCTCCCCTCTCCCCTCTCCCCTCTCCCCCTCCCTCTCTAACTCTGCCTTTCAAATAAAAAGTAAGTCTTTTAAATAAGAAAAAATTCCTCCCACAGACCTACCTAATCAAATCCTGTTTAGGGTCAGCAATTTAAGAAGCTCTCCAGGCATTCTGTCACGTACCAAAGTTGGAAAGCAGTCATCAAGCCCAGTGGTCTTGGAGAGGCCCATGATGAGTCTGTTAAATTATTCAGCACTTTAAATTGTGCATGTCCTGATGCAGACGTGAGGTTGACTTGCTCTTTCCAGAACTGTCCTTCTGACACTTCATGCAGATTAGCACTCTGATGAGTTGTGATAAAGTGTCTCCCAGCGGGTAGGGAAACAGGAGAAAGGCATGTTTCCTTACGTGGCCCAGTGCTGGTTTTATCATTGTTCTTTTGCATGTCTTTTACTCCCTGTGTGATCAAAAATAAGTTTATAGATTTGAGTAATTGTGGTTTTTCTGCAGCTTATGCCATGTATTTTGTCATAACTAAAATAATATAAAAACGAACTAATAAAACGTGGGGGAGACGGAAACGTACAGCAACACTGTACTACAACTTCTCGTTCGTTATAGTTGGCAGCAGCAAAGTGGTGACTGAGGAAGGAGTTTTTGTTGCTGTGGAGAGGTGCTGCTTTGACCAGCGCTGGAAAAGTAGAAGTGTGAGGGATTTCTTTCTGTGCAAGTGTGTCGACACGTACAGGAAAGACGGTTGGTGGAGCTTCGGAAGGCAGTGACGCTGCCGTTGGTGTAACAGGTGGACTGATCACTGGGACTTTCTCTGCTCTTCAGCATTGGGGCTACTTGTTATTAGTGGTTGAATTAAATGTAGGTTTTCTTTACCAGATGCTTGCTGACTGTGGTTCACTCGTCCGGCTGTGGTCTCAGGAAGGCCATTCCGTGGCTGGCTGCTGCTGTGGGAGTGCTCGCATGGAGCTTTCCTGCCATTTGGCCTGATTTTTTTCCCCCCACATAGCTCTTGAAAATTATCTTCTGCACTTTGAACTTGATCAAGTTGAAGTCCGTATTAAACCTGAGCTTGAAATGCTGAGGTTTCCATGTTGGTATTTAACACGCTGGAGTTTGCTTCCAGGTGCTTTCATTTTAGCTTGATGGTTGCCAGCTGTTTAAAGTTAAATGCACCTAAAATCCCCTTCACCTGCAGACTGAAGAAGAGTTTTGACTCTCTGTGCCATGCACTGTGTAATCCATGGCTTGGTCAATTTCACCTTGAAGGAAAAGTCTGAGCATTACAGAAATGGAGAACAGTTGTCACCAGGGTTGAGGTGAAGGATGGAGTCAGGAGGGGAGTAGGAGCCAGGGCCGTGAGAGGACAAAACGAGGGGTCCTTGGACTGGTGGAAATTTCTGCTGTCTGTTGACTATGCCCCTCTCTGTATCCTGGTTGTGGTGTAAAAGATAAGTGAGATTTCCCTGTTGTTACTACTACATGTGACTCTGCAATTATCAGAGTTTTGGTGTCCCATGAAAATAGCCAGTCCAGCTCACAATTCATCACGCTCCTGTTTGTGCAGCTGTTGTATTTCATCATGCAAAGAAGGCACCTGTGTGCACTTCTCAGTTTTGTCAGGTAGTATTAATAAGATGAGTAAGAGTCGAGATTTAATATTGATTATTAGACATTGATTTAATAATACAATTAAATACTTTAAAAACAAAAGTGAAAGTGATTATTTTTATAGAATGTGTTGCTTCACTGTATTGTGATATCTGGTTTCAGTGTAGTTGAAATATGATTTTGAATCTTGTATTACTTTGTACATTTGCAGGGCAGGGAGCAAAGTGTTGACTTTTCCTTCAGGTTTATCTGTATAGTGATAGCCAGGAGTCTGCTAATTGAGCTTGTAAGCCTGAGATACCATTACAGGTGTTTTGGAGATTTTGAGATATTAACTACAGAAGTTAAATAAAGCCCTAGTACCTTGTGTTCATGCACATCTAAATTTTTATTCACTCAGACGTTTGTAACACATGTAAGACTCCTCAGGAACTGGTGCCTAAGAAAGCCTGGCATGTGGTTTCAGTACTGTGTGCTAAACTGAATAGCAGAGCTGTGAACAGAGGAAGCAGTTAACTCATAGGGGCCGGCATTGTGGCCTGGTAGGTTGAGCCGCCATCTGTGGCTACATAAAAAGACACTATGCCGGCATCCCATATGGGTGTTGATTCCAGTCCCGGCTGCTCTACTTCCAGTCAGCTCCCTGCTGCTGTGCCTGGGAAAAGCAGTGGAGGATGGCTCAAATGCTTAGGCCCCTGCACCCATGTGGGAGAAGGAAAAGAAACTCCTGGTTTGTGCCTGGCCCAGCCCCAGCTGTTGCAGCCATTTGGGGAGTGAACCAGCAGATAGAGGATCTCTCTGTCTCTCTGTCTCTCTGTAACTCTGCCTTCCAAGTAAATAAAAATAAATCTTAGGAAAAAAAAAAAAAAAACCAACCTGAGCAGAGCCTTGGAAAACTTCACTCAATTCTTTTTTTTTTTTTAAAGATTTATTTACTTATTTGAAAGGCAGAGTTAGAGAAAGGCAGAAAGAGGGGTGGGGAGAAAGATCTTCCATTCGTTGGTTCATTCCCCAAATGGCCGCAACAGCTGGAGCTGGGCTGATCTGAAGCCAGGATCCAGGAGCCTCTTCTGGGTCTCCCACATGGGTGCAGGGCCATCTTCTGCTGTCCCAGGCAATAGCAGAGAGCTGGATTGGAAGTGGAGCAGCCAGGACTTGAACCACTGCCCATATGGGATGCTGGCACTGCACTTTATCAGCTGTGCCACAGCACCAGCCTCTCACTCGCTCAATTCTAACACATTCATTCGTTGAATGTTTCAGCCCATGTAATGGTGCAGAGATGGCTATATATGTACTGGTATATTTTACCATACCAGGGATTTAAATTCATTGATAGCTAGAGATGCAATAACATAGAAAGACACTAATACAACAGTTAGACCAAGGAAAACAAAGTGAAATGTCAGGACCAAGGAAAATTAGCACATATGTGTTCTCTAGGAGTTTCTGTATTATAGATAAGCAACTGTGTCCAGTTGGAGGGCCCCAGTACCAACTGCATATTGAAAATATTTAAAAAATTTCCATCTGTACTTACAGACTTTTTCCTAGTCATTCGATACAACGTACAGCATGACTATTCCCATAACACTCACGTTGTCGTAGGTATTCTAAGTAATCTAGAGAAGATTTAAAATGTGCAGGAGAATACGTGTAGGTTATATGCATCCACAGATTTTGACATCTCAGGTGTGTGGGGGTGGGGGTGCAGGTGGGGCTCCCTCCTGGGAAGACTGAGGGGTGACTGACTAGTTAGTGCGTGTTTTGTAATCCTAGCCCTGATGCTTCTCTGATTGCCTTGGTTTGGGCTGAGATGGGTCTAACTTTGGGACGAAGGAAGAAAGCTGTACAAGTGAGGAGATACAGGTCCGGGTACTTGTTCCTGATGCGGAAGAGGCCGTGAGGCTTTCCCTACCTTTATCCGCCACTTCCTGTTCATCTTGTTTTTCTCTCTCTCTGCAATATTAGCTGGGAAGGTGAAGACGCTGTATATCAGCCTGATGGATTTCAGGTGCTGCTCTCTTCCGTCCACCACGACTAGTTCTTAAGGCAGAAGACCACCAACCAGCTAGCAGCTATTAGAACAGAACTCCCAAAAACATGGCTGAAGAAAAACAGCGGTTTTGAAAACAATGGAAAAGCATTTGCCATAGTAAATGAAAGCAGTGTGTAAGTGATGGCAGTTGTGTGGAAACAGTATTTTAAATTAGGAAGTAAAACCTGGATAACACTTCCAAGGCTGGCTTTGGGGAAGTTAGAACAGGCCTTTGGAGGTGTACTTTTTGCCTCATTATTCCCACATGTAGATCACCCTCCAGCGGTAACTTCTTGAAGGTCTGAGGGGGTTCAATGTGTGGGTGGGGGAGCGAGAGTCGCACATCAGGAGCCTTGTAACCAAATGGAGAGGAATTAAATGTGTGGGCTCGAGCTCATCATCTTGGTTTGACTTTTAGCTTCCATGGTACTAGATAACAACAGGCTCAGAGAAAAGACTGGAGATTTCTTTCTGCTGAATGTCCCCAATCCTTTGCCATTTTCTACTTCAAATTGCAAATGTTCTTCCAAGAGACTAAGCATTGAGTAATAGCTGTGAACTAGCCAGATCATCAGACCTCTGTCCTGCAATTTGAAGAAACGAAATTTGTTTGGGCAGGTAATAGGAAAGCAAAAAAAAAAAAACAAAAACAAAAAAAAAAACAACAAAAAAACTTAATGAACACAGCTGAATTTGGGGCAGTTATAGGACAGGTGCTGTGGGAACCGTGTTAAAATCTAAGAGGATTTCAAGAGCAGTAAAGCTGAAACCCTCCAAGGCTGTTATTTGCTGGCTTGGCTGGGGATTAGTGTAGTGGTTTGATGCTGGTGTTAGGACCTTAGAAAGGCTGCAGATGCCACTTCTCTCTGGGTTTGGTGTGGGCTTTGCTCCTCTCAGCAGCTCTTCCACAGGTATGAGAGATGGGGAGATAAGCTCTCAACTGGCTGCGTAGCTGTAATTCCACTTTTCCTGACATCACTGCCCTCAACAGGATTTCTGTAATCCTGTGACCTTCAGCACTGCCATGAGCCCCAGGGTTAATTTCACTAGAAGTGACCGCAGCTCCCTTGTTAGAAGACCTGAAGACTGGAAACAACGCAGTGTGGATTACGTAGAAAGACGGAGGTTGACAGAGGGCTGCTTGGCACATTTCTTCCCAGTCCTTTAAACTGTACGCTCATACTCTGGGATCTCAGCAGCCCTTACTGAGGGACGGTCAGACGTACATGCTACTGCACGGGTATCCCTGCCGCAGTTCTCCCTCAACTCCCCAGGGATGCTCCTGCTCTTAGTTCATCACTCTGGAAGTGAAAGGAGCGTTTCTTATCCAACTCCTTGGCCACCTGCCTGCTTGCCTGGCTGGCATCTTCAGTAAGAGTAGGCAGAAGAAGAATGGGGTTCTATTAGAGGTATTTGAGCAGCGTTTGTGAACAAAAAGTAAATATACATACGATAAAAGCAAGTGTGCCTTGTGTGGGCTTTTTTTTTTTTTTTTATGATTCAGCAGTATGTTTCCCTTCGAGTATCTGAAATGTTTACCCAGGGTATGGTGGTATACTGAACAGGCATTTAAATGAGATGGTCAAGTTAGGAAACAGTTACGGAGAGATGCTTTTGAAACATAAAACCTACAGCTTTTAAAAAGGAAAAAAGAGGAGTTGGCGTTTCGATGCAGCCGGTTAAGCTGCCATCTGCGATACTGGCATCCCATATGAGCACCCGTTTGAATCCCGGCTGCTCCACTTCTGACCTCAACTCCCTGCTGATGAGCCTGGGACAGCAGCAAAAGATGGTCCAAGTGCTTGGGCCGCTGCCACCCATGGAGGAGACCAGGTGGAGTTTCAGGCTCCTGGCTTTCGTCTGGCTCAGCCCTGGCTGTTGGGGCCATTTGGGGAGTGAACCAGCATAGGTGGAAGATCCCTCTTTCTCTCCCTTTCTGTAACTCTGCCTTTCAAATAAGTGGGTAAATCTTAAAAAGAAAAGGAAAAGGAGAATGGATTTTTAAATATCTTTTAAAGATTGATTTATTTGAAAGGCAAAGTTACAGAGAGAGAGATCTTCCATCCAGTGGTTCACTCCCCAAATGGTCACAGTTGTCGGGTCTGGCCCAGGCTGAAGTCCGGAGCCAGGAGCTTTGTCTGAGTCTCCTTTGTGGGTGCAGGGGCCCAAGCACTTGGACTATTTAACACTGCTTTCTCAGGCAAATTAACAGCTGAATTGGAAGTGGATCAGTCAGGACTCCAGTTGGCACCTATATGGGATGCCAGCATTGCAGGTAGTGGCTTAACCCGCTGTGCCACTATGCTGGCCCCAGGACAGCTACTATTTTAAAACGAGTTATTTAATAGAGAAAACTGATAGGAGCATGTCCCAAGGACCTAGGAATCAACTTGAAAGGGCTGTCCCTGGCCAAATCTGAGACAGTTTGATCAACAAAATAATTAAGGGCAGAAATGAACTAAAGCAATGCGGGAGGCTGGGGTGGGTTACTGGGAATCAATGCTGTTTATAAACGGGCAGGAGGCTGGGGCTCGTGCTCAAAGCAGACTCCTGGTTGCCAGCTGTAGGTGTGGAGCGGAGTTCTTGAGAGAATCAGGACAAGCAAGCCCTCTTAGAGAAGATGCTTATTCTCCTTGTTAGTAAAATGTTAGGTTAAAATACAGTGGGGGAAATCTGGGGTTGGAAGGCTTGCTCTGAAGTGTGGCACTTCCCAACATGACATGAATCGGTGTTTGCTAACTCATGAGATGGGTGAATGATGATCTCTTCTTTCCAGGGCTGTGGTGAGGCTTAAATACAGTGCGTGGAAAGGCTCCAGGCCCTAATGCAGTCTTGAAACAGTGTGCAGCCGAAACAGTGATACAAAGAACATAACTTCTGAGTATAGCTTCCTTAGATTAAAAGCTGAATTTATGGTGTGAGCAAGTTTCCACCAAGCAAATAGTCAGAAAACTAATGCAATCACTCCAATGAAGTTAGAGCAGCTCTTTTTTGTTGCTGGCTGTGTGCTTGGCACCATGCTCATCACGTCACACATGTTCTTGTGTAATAGTGAACACAGCTGTGGCAGGTATGGACAAGCCACCTGCAGAGGCGGGATTCACATTAAAGTCTAACTCCAGACTCTGGGCTGTTCAGCACTGCACTCTGGTTCCCCCGCCCCATCAGCTTCCTCTTTAATGAAGAGGGGGAGCCCGACGTTTGCAGTAGGAGAGTGTGTGATCTCAACCACATACATGCGCCAGCTGTGTGAGCATCGGGTGGATGGTTGCAAACTGCGTGTCCACACCTGCGCCTTGAGTGCTTCATGATGGAGGGAGGCCCTGTGTGTTTTTTTCCCCCATTGGTCAGCAATCATCATTAGGTAACAAGTGTGTCTGTTCGGTTGGTTGTATGGACTACATTTAATGGGATCGAATTTTGAACTCAAAACGAGCTGAATATAATTAATTCAGTTGCAATTATACATTAAGCAAAGCTGTCTGTGTGACGCCTGGGAATGGTCATTTAAAACAGCAGCAGTGTAATAGGTGATTAGGTGCAGTGGGCCACTTGCTTTCTGCGTGATAACTCCTCCCCTACTGAGTGCTTGCCAGAGCCAGGAGCTTCCTTAAAGCTCACAGGTGCCGCCGGGTGATGAGGAGCTTAGAGTATGGAGGCAGGCTGCCTAGGTTTGATGCTGTCTCCACTTGCTGTTAGTAGTGTATATAATACATACTTTTTACAGTTTTTATTTGAGAGGCAGAGAGAGACAGATTGATCTTCCATCCATTCATTCACTCCCCAAATGCCCACGACAGCGGGGAATTCCGTCCAGGTCTCCCTGGAACCCAACACTTGAGTCATCTCCTGCTGCCTCTTAGGCTGTACACCAGCAGGAAGGTTGGAATCGGGAGCAGGGCTGGGACTGGAACCCAGGCACTCTGACAGGTTCAGATGCACGGGTCCCAAGCTGTGTTTTAACTGCTAAAGCCAAATGCCTGCCCATTATTGAATATTCTCGAGGAGTTACAAGTTCCTTAAATCTCTGTATTCCTCAGCTTCCACTTTTGTAAAGTGGAGACAGCGATTGTGCCCAGGATCAGAGTAGATTTGAGGATTGAGTTAATGCTTAGCATATCTAAGAACTTTCTAAATGTTAAATAAAAAGGAAATCTGAGAAAACTACTGTTATCCCCATTTTACTAAAAACAGTGATGTTGAAAGTAAATCGTGAGCTGGCCAGTAAACAGGTGAGCAGAATTTCCAGTTTGGGGCGAGGGTGAGGTTTTCCCGGTTTCCCCCTCTGGTGGAATGGCGCAAACTCCCAGCGGCGCATGCACTGCGTCCCCAGAGACAGAAGGGGATGAGGCCAGCCCCCTTGGCCCTCTCCGCCTCCCTGGCCGCGGCCCAGCAGTTCGAGGTCCAGGGTCTGCCTCAACTGCGCAGGAACCTGGCCATTGCATCCTGGTTGCCCCTTACCCATTCAGGCAGCTCCCAGGCCCTTGAGAGCCTGGTCAGAGGGACCCACTGTGGACCTCATTAATTTTATTCTGACAGCCTGCCAGATGTAGCCGAGGAACTAGCTCTAGTAACAAGAGCAGATGCGGACCCCTTGCTGTGGAGCTCGGGCTGTCCTCGCTGGCAGCCAGGATGCAGCGTGGCTCTGCACCTGCGCTGCCCTGCACCTGCAGCTTGCTGGCTGTCCACAGACCCGGCTGGGGATCAGAGCCCCTCGCTGCCGTCCCTCGCTCCAGGTTTTTCCGAGGCTTGTTTTGAGCCAGAACACACACACACACACACACACACACATACGCACACACACGATTCTAACTCTGGAACTCTGAAATCTGCCTTGGACTTGCTTGTGTGTGCTGTGAAGGATTTTTCCCCCTCCTGATGTTTTTAGCTTATACCCTGGAGTTTTTTTGTACCTCTGACAACTTCTGAAGCCTGAAATAACATAGCACCTTCCCTCTGTGGAAGTTAAGCAAATAAATATTTGGCAAAGGAAAGGAAACTGGGGTCAGCGTAGGAAGAGAGAAGACTGCTGTGTGGCTCCCCCCTCCCCCCTCCCCCTGCACAGCGCTGCTGGGCCTGGCTTGTTGCTCTCCAGAAATGGACACTGAGAGAGGAACGTATTGCTGCCTCTATTCAGATGGCCAAGCCCCTAGGCTGTCCTTATCCAAAGCTAGTGCTTCATCCATGACACTACTTCCCTGCTTGGCCGCAAAACTGGACCGGATGACTCTTCCTGTCGGCCTAGCCTAAGGCTCTGCTGACCCTGCCCACAGCTTTCTTAGGTAAGTCTATAAGCTTCAAGACTCAGGACCAACACTGTTTAGCATTTTAGTGGTGAAAGGGGGGGATGACGAGAAAAAGGAAGCTCCAGTTGTACAGCTAGTTAGAGGCGCAGGGCCCGAAACCTGATGCCCTGTTGCTGGTGCACACGGCAACCCCTGTTGTCCCCTCACCAGGCTGCATTCTCCTCACTTCCTGGAGCTCCTGGGATGAGGTGCAGCTGTCTGCCTTTTTACACAAGTATCTCGCTGATTCACACGTAGAAGTCCAAGGACTATACTTTGAGAAAGATTTGCCCTTATTAAGTGAGCAGTTCATAATAAGCAAGTCAGAAGCCGTGTCCACAAACACTGATTTTTCTTTATTAAGGACCTATTATGTGTCAGACCCTGGCAGATAACAAAAGAAAAGAAACCAATTCTGCACTCCAGGACAATTCTAGTCTGGGTGAGATAAAGACAAATAAGCAATAAGATATTGCAGATGGGCCGATCTTAGCTCCCAGTAGGCTACAAACGGGAGTTCAGTTCCACGAGGGGTGGATAGAAAGCCAGGAACACGCCTAAGGAGAGGGGCACGCGTCAGAATATGGGGCTATGGTCAAGCCAGCAGAGGTGCAGAAGTGTGAAACTGACCAGCAGGTAGAAGCTTGGGAAAGCCAGGGCCGGCTGAGTGAGCACTGTGGTGGGAGTCACTGCAGGCCAGACTGGAGCAGGAGTCTGAGCGAGGCAGTGGTGAGGCAGCAGGTGGCCTGCAGGTGCAGAGGCTCACAGACATATCTGAAGGAGATCACCCAGTACTGCATACAAAAGAGGCCCAGCAGCCTGGCGTTACCTAGCAAGTCGGTTCTCAGAAGTTGAGTTACATCTCTAAATGTAATGTTTTTAAACTTGAAGATACTGTTACTGAATATAATTAACTTCTCTACTTCAAATTGTGTCTGCATGTTTGTCTTGTATTAATGTTAACCATAATTAATATGTGCCTAGAAAGTAAATACTACAATGTTGCCCCCTTTAGGCAAAATGTCTTATCTCTTAACATTATGTTCCCCAAAAAACTAAACAGAAGAATGGGGAGAATTTAAAAGACACAGCTTGCACAATCTCTTCCGGGTTCTGTAGTACTAAGAGACAGAGTCTGGAGGTGATGATCCGCATTTGATTTAAATCCGGCCTCCAGGTAGCAGCTGTGTGGCCTTGGGGGCATTGCCTAGCTGGGGTGGGCCTGCCTCCCTAAACAGAACTCTTGTGAGGATTCAGCGGCAGAAACTCGGTGCGGGCGGGGTGGACCGTGCCTGCCTTGGCAATTTCTGTATCTGCAATGCCCTGCACGATGGATCAAGATGCTCAGTGCACCTTACCCAGTATTTCCACCCCTGGCTACCATCACTTCACCACCCATAGGCATACAGAAAGGTAGAGATTTGGGCTGTTATGTATTTTCATCACATCTGTACCTTTGATTAAAGTTGCAAGAATCCTTTCTGCAGTGTAGAGTTCCCAGGACATATCCTGAGGTTGGACTTTTGCTTCATAAATGCCTATGCTGTAGGTTTTCAGTGGTCTAGGAAGAGGGCTGTTCACCAGTTCCTACCTGGCGGTGAGCCTGTTCAGAAGGCACTGAGCGCACACTCTCAGGACAGGTGTCTGGTGGCATGTTACACTGGGCACAGCTGCTTTGGCGGCTTATCTCCCCCCCTTTCAGTAAGAAGTGCTGTTGCCGAAGTAGCCCGAGGCCCCCTTCTTGCAGGAGCTCCCAGAAACATGTGGGAGCTCCACGTGGGCCTGAACTTTGGCACCGTGGGCCACGCGTCCACAGAGTGGTGTTCTCATGGCTCACAAGACTTGCAGAGCAGAGAGGCCCTTTGAAGGGCAAGTCCCTGGTTCTTGTGTGCAAGGAAATTGTGACCCTGAGAAGTTGGGATCTGTAGTTGTTAGAGGCAGGACTGGCACTCAGGTGACTGTTGGGACTCTTACCCTTCAGAGCCCAGCAGCGTTTATGCAGCCCCAGGAAGAGTACCAGCAGGTGGCTGCTTTTCTGAGTGCACAGACACAGGCAGGGATCCGGCACCCTTGTTTGCAGAACTTTTAAGCTACTTTCTCCAGAACATCAGCCCTTCACAGCGCAGGTAGGGCTATGTCAGGCTGGGTCTCGCTCCTGGACCACAGTGCCAGCACTGCTGGTGGTGCCATCGCCAGCAGCACTTCAGACTCTTGAACAAACTCCCGAACCTCATCGGCCGCGGCCCGGAATGTGTTGTGGAGCTCACTGTCTGCCCAGTTCGGCCTGTCCCTTCTCGGTCCCTTCTCCTGTGCCTTGTCAGCGCAGACAAGCCGGGTCCTCGACGGACGCACCCGATGTCTCCTGAGACCCTGCTTCCAGAAGTGTTCTTGGTTTGGTTTCCCGTTGACCGGAAAGGGGAGCTTCTTTTTGTAACTAAAACCGAGGGCCAGTGAGCAAAAAGGCAAGGCGCCTCCTGCCTTCAGAGATGGAAAGCAGTGAGGGGGAGGGAGGGCCCTTTCTCGGACTCAGACTACCTTCCCCAAGGAGTGGGGTGTGGAGAGAGGGCAGGTCTTACCAGGGGCTGCAGCTCCTAGGCTGTGGAAAAAGACTCACATCAAAAATAAATATGCATGGAGAAGAGTGGGCCCCTCTTGCACAGCAGGTGGCTGTAATTCTCATTACCTGATAGGAACAGTCCTTAAAGGAAGCCCCTCACTCTCAGTAGAAGTTCATTAAGAAACTAAGAGAACGGTTCCCCAGAAAGTCAAGGCTTCCTGTTTCTGTTTTCTGTATGGTAAAAATTGCCTGAGACAGAGAAATAGAGGGAAACTTGGCACACACACATACACACACACACACACACCCCACCACCACCACCACCCTACCCCCCACCCACTGCCGGTTTCTTCCTTTCAGCCTGGAGTTTGCAAATCCTCATTCTGCATGCTGGGTTAGTCCCTCAGCCCAGAGCTGAGAATTGTAAGTCAACAGGTGCCTAAACCTGGTCTGCTCCTTCATTGGGCCCAGTAAAAGCCTGGTGTCTTAGTTATTCCTTACCGGAAATGTTGCAGACACAAAAGGAACAGGCACCAGGTACGGAGACGGCCGGGTGAGAGCCGTGGACTTGACCTCTTTCTCCACACAAAGAGAGGTCAAGTCCACACACGCCCAGGCACTTGTGTGTGGGTATCCTCACCCCTGCCTGGCGAGCTTCCGTGTGTCTCTTCTCTTCCACGGTCAGGCTCCTCTCTAGAGCTGGCAGCTGCTCCAGATCCATCTCTTTCCTATCCTCGATTGAGTTTTTTATGGCATATATAGTTAGGGTGATCGTATGTGGTTTATTGCCCAAGCCAGGACACTTTAGAGCTTGGTGAGGGATACCTATTACTAGTTACCCTGGACAACAGGTACACATTGGGACATAAAGACGCCCTGAAGTCTTCAAAGTATTGTGGGCAAGGAGGCCCTGCCCTGATTTAGTCCAGGTCCTTCTCTCCACAGAAAGAATTCAAGAAGAGGCATCAGTGGGTAGAAAAGCAAGATTTATCTAAAGGGATGGTGTCCATTCAGCCATGACTGCAGGCATCTTATCCATGAGGAAAAATGGCGGCTGCCCTCACCAGAGTTCAGGTTGTCCCTTGAGTGGGTAGGGGGTGGTACCCTAATTGAATATTCAAATGGGTCAGGGGTAGATGATCGCCAGGAAGGTGTCATGGCGTCTCCACTTGGGGTGTAGGATACATGTGGCTTTCATGCCGTTTCGTGTGTGATGGGAATGGGCTTGCCCAGCCTGCAGCCCTGTTGGATCAGCTCATGGGTTTTGCAGTGGTGGCTGTGGCACTAAGGCTGCTGGCAGTCTTTCAGCTCCTCTGCTCACCAACTCCCCGCCTAGCCGATATCACACAGGTCGGATTTTAACCATGATTCGGTTACCATGACTCGCCAGGGAGCTGGGTATATTTTATAGCTGAATTTATTGTTCATATGGCGTTTAAAGTGAGTGGCCTTAATTACGATTTGTCTAGAAATACTCTAGTACATTCTTTCTCATCCATGCCTCAGACTGTGTAAAGCAGAATTAAAGTCCTAAGTCTTTGAGACTTGGAGCTGTTGAGGCAGTGGAATATCCTGGTTGAGAGTTCTCACACCTTTGAGCCCTGACGTGAAACTCTCTGTGTGAATTACCCTTCTGTGTACTCTCACCGGCCAAGGGCTGTAATGTGCTCAGCGTGGTTTGGGTTCAATTAACGTTTGTAGTGGTGATGGTGTTAGTGTGAATTTGTGATAAATGATCTTCACCTAAAAATCAATTTGGTGTCAGGGCCGGCATTGTGATGTAGCAGGTAAAGCCACTGCCTATGACTCTGGTGCCCAGATGAGTGCTGCTTTGTGTTCTGGATGCTCCACTTCTGATCTAGCTCCCTGCCAATGGCCTGGGGAAAGCAGTGGAAGATGACCCAAGTGTTTGGGCTCCCTGGATAGAGCTGCTGGCTCCTGGCTTTGGCCTACCCCAGTGTG
Organism: Oryctolagus cuniculus; assembly: GCF_051225735.1. Taxonomy (NCBI): domain Eukaryota; kingdom Metazoa; phylum Chordata; class Mammalia; order Lagomorpha; family Leporidae; genus Oryctolagus; species Oryctolagus cuniculus. Next base: position 48,781,444 of record NC_142874.1, on the reverse strand, counting down.
CTGGCCATTGCAGCCATCTGGGGAGTGAACCAGTAGGTGGAAGATCTCTCTAACTCTGACTTTCAAAATAAGTAAATACATCTTTTGAAAAAAAAAATGCTTTCGCCACATTTTTAAAAAAGGTCAGCTTGGTGTGTCCTTGCTTCTACATAAACTACCTTAGTTCTAGAGTCTAGGTTTACATCCTTACAGTTACCAGTCATTTCTCACTGTAATTTTCTGAGAACTTCACAACTTCGTTAGAACTGTATGGACATTGAGTAAGTAGGAAATCCACCTGTTCAGACTGGGGTATTAGTACCTACCCAGCTCTGTGTGCCAGATACCAGGTACTTAAAATCCCAAGTAGTGTGCAGAGCTGCTTGATTCTAGGTTATATAAAATGTCACTTTCACATTCAGTAAGTACTAAGGAGTAGAACATATGCATATGGATTTGTAAAAAACAAAATGTTCAGGTAAGTTCATAATCCCTATTAAGAGCTGCAGGAACCCTGAATGAGTTGACTCCCTTCTATCACCAAGGTTTGCTTTTCTGGAAAATGTTGCAAAGATTCTGGGAGGTATTCGAGTGGATTTGAAGTAATGGGTGCACCTTTCGTTAATGTTAAATAAACTGCAGATAAATTTGACAGAAATGTCCTCTTCTGAGAGTGTGTTGGATACCCATCTATCTTATCATGTAATCTGCTTGTGATTAACTTTTGCTTACTCATGTAAGACGTTGTATGCCTTAAGTGTTATCATCACATAACATGAGGCTTCCTTCTGGCTCTTTACTTTTCCTCCTCTAGAGTTGATTTTCACTATAAAAGCTGGTGTTTCTGTCGTAGTGAAATGAAATTCCTTTCCTATGCGGGTATCCTGAATGAGCAGATGTTCATTTTGTAACCCCTGAAGTAGCAATAGTAAAATGAAGCTCATTTTGTTGGGAATATAGTACTGTTGAGAGTGTAGAGTATTTGTGTCCAAACCTTGAAGATGGGAGGAAATAGTGGATAATAAAAAATGTTCTAATTTTTTAAATTGGAAAAGGACAGTGCTGTGATTTCAATATGGTTTGTCCCCCCAAAGATTTGTGTGCGGAAGCTTGCTCCCCAGTGTAACTGTTGAGAAGGAGTGATTAGATTATGGGACACCACTCTCATAAATGGATTCAAGTCTTTCTTGAGAGACTGGGTTAGGTCTTGCAGGATTGAGTTGGCTCTCAGACTGGAGGGGTTACTGCCTGGTGGGATGGTACACAGCAGCTCCATCTCCCTTCTTTGTTTCTCTCGTACATGTACTCCTGCGTGTTTCTGCTTATCTGCAGTGTAGCGCATAGCCCTCACCAGAAGCCCAGCAACTGCCAGCAGCATGCTTTTGATGTTAAAACCATAAGCCAGCAAAATGTCTTTCCTTCATAAACTGCTGAGTTTCAGGTATTCTGTTCTAGCAACAGAAAATGGACTGAGCTAACAGTTTAAAAATGCTTCTTCGTACTTATTTTTGAACAGCTTTCCTAAGGAATACGTGCCATAAACTGCACATGTTTAATTTTGGTTAGTTTTAATGTATTAGATATTTGGAAAGGCATCACCACAATTGAGATAATGAACGTTCCACAATACCCATGAAAGTTTACTCCTGCATCTCTGTAATCCCTCCTGCCGGCCCCTACCCACATGCTTAGGCAACTAGTGATTCGCTTTCTGTCACCACACCTTGGCTTATATGTTCTAGATGTCGTATATGTGGAATTACATAGTTTGTAGCTCTTTTGTGTCTGCCTTCTTTCAGCATAATGCTTTTGAGATTTACATCCCTTTCTTTCTTTTTTTTTTTTTTTTTGACAGGCAGAGTTAGACAGTGAGAGAGAGAGACAGAGAGAAAGGTCTTCCTTTTTCCATTGGTTCACCCCCAAAATGGCCGCTACAGCCAGCGCACTGCGCTGATCCGAAGCCAGGAGCCAGGTGCCTCCTCCTGGTTTTCTATGTGGGTGCAGGGCCCAAGCACTTGGGCCATCCTCCACTGCACTCCCGGGCCACAGCAGAGAGCTGGACTGGAAGAGGAGCAACCGGGACAGAATCGGGCGCCCTGACCAGGACTAGAACCGGGTGCCGGCGCCGCAGGCGGAGGATTAGCCTAGTGAGCCGCGGCGCCAGCCTACATCCCTTTATTTCATTCCCTTTTGCTGCTGAGTAGTAGTCCACTATTTGGATATACCATAATTTGCTTATTCACAGATCTGTCAATAGACATTTGGCTTGTTTCCAGTTTTGAGGTAGCACAAATAAATATAAAAGTATTCATGTGGCATGTTTTAATTTTACTTGGGCAAATAGCTAGCAGTAGAACAGCTGGTTAAACTTTCTAAGAAACTGCCCACATGTTGTCTGGAGTGATTGTACCATTTTACATTCCCATCACCAACATATGAAACTCCCTGCTCAACATTTTTGTTAGCAGGTGGTGTAGTCATTTCTTTTAACTGAAAATGATTTTTATTGTACTAAGATACATGTAACAAAGATAACTAAGATAAACTGACCATTTTAACCCTGTATTTCATTGATATTAAATACATTCATAACATTGTGTAGCTTTTGCCACTATATATACCCAAAACATTTCTATCTTCTTTAGTGGAAATTCTCCACCTGTTAAACAATAATTATTCCTTTATTTTCCCCCAACTCCTAGTAACCACTCTTTTTTTACTTTCTGCTCTTATAAATATGTCTATTCTAGGTGCCTTAAAAAAGTAGAATCATAAAATATTTATCCTATGTCTAGTTTATTTCATTAGACAATGTTTTTAAGGTACATCTTCTTTGGTAAGAATCTTTTCAAGTTCATCCAACTTTTAATTTGATTTTTAATTAATGAGTTTGGAAGTTATTTGTATATTCAGGACACAAATCCTTTATCCAGTATGTGATTTCCTTCAAGTGGCTTGAATGTATTAATTGTCAGACAACACTTCAAAATAAATATTCTCTAACAAGGACTTGAGGGGAATATCAGAAATTAAGTATAGAAACGGGCTAAAATTGGAAGAAAATCAGAGTTAATGGAACTCAGGAATAAATTTAAGATTTTTATAAAAAAGAATAAATTTCAGTGTGACAGGCGGATATTATATTAGATTTATATTAAAATAATACAATTCATTGAATAAAGACAGGAAAACAACTAAATGCATGAAAGAAGCATTTATAAAAGAATAAATGGGTTTGATAAAATGGTTGAAATGTACAACATACAATGAGGATCCAGTGTGTGTATAATCAGAGCTCACATGTGCCTGGAGCTGGTGGTGCAGGACTGGTAATCGAAAACTGAAATCCAGGAAAACTTTGTAGAAATAAGGGAAAAACTAAACCTAAGTATTAAAAGAACCCACATATACTTGGGGAAATTCACAAAGAATGATTAGTTTTGAAAATTGCTTATAAAACTGTTTGATTTTAAAAACAAGAAAGACCTAAGGATCTCTAGGCAAAAAGTACATGTTATTTGTGAAGCTAAGAAATTAGTTTCAGGAATCAGCCTTCGTATACATATAGTCAACAGTGAAAACAGCATTTTCAAGAAACTTAAAAAAAGCCAGTGCAAATCAGGCTATTGAAGTATAAGCTATCAAAAGTTCTAAATGTGCAAGAACTCGGGGAAATACTGTTAACAGTGAGCTCTTCTAAGAAATCCACTGTAGGACCTTTATTGAAATAAGATATTGGTCAGGCATTGTGGCGCAGCACATTAAGCTGCTGCTTGGGATGTCTGCGTTACACATCAGAGTGCTGGATTCAGTCCCAGTTACCTGCTTCCAGCTCAGTTTCTTGCTAATGCATCCTGGGAGGCACCAGGTAAAGGCTCAAGTGCCTGGGCCCCTGATACCCATGTGGGAGATCCAGATGGATCTGGGCTCCTGATTTTGGCTTGGCCCAGCCCAGGCTGTTGTGGCCATCTGGGGGAGTGAACCAACAGATGGAAGGTTACCTCTCTTCCCCAACTTTCAAGTAGATGAAAATAAATAAATACTTTGAAAAGAGATAGAAGACATGACTGGGGAAACTTTGGCAGAAGAACTGTTGATGAATATGAATACTTGTAGAGATAAGAGTGGTGACATAGGTAAGTGAGTCTTGTGTAGCTCAGATGTCCTGATAAAGTAGAAAGTGTGCAACTATAAAAATGGATAAAAAATAGAGAAAGGAGCAAGTGGAATAAAAGCATTTATTGTATGGTTTATAGGTGAAAGCCAAAGGATATATTTAAAACTGAGGAGCTAGGAAGTATAAGGACAATTAAGGAAAACATAGATAGTGAAGACACTAAAAGATATAAATGTAAAAATATCCATAAATCAAAATAAAGAGCTATCTTTAGAACTTCCTTAAAAATACAGAAACCAGAATTACACCACACAGGCAACTATAATACACACAATACTAATAAAATAACACAACAGAATTGACACCAAACATGTCATTCATATAAAGAAATGTAAATGGGCTTAACTCATCTATTAAATATTTTTCAAATTGGTTCATAACTCAAAACCGCACTCCATGCTATATTGAAAAGATCTGTGCCTTCCTTCAAAAAGTGATTAGGGGGCTAAAAATAAAAGAAATAGTAGAGGTATTACAGGGAAATGGAAATGGAAAACAGGGGCTTTGGTTTTCAGCCAAAAAACATTAACACAGAGAATACTTTATGATGAACATATATGCACCAAATAACATGGCAACTTCCTGTATAAAGCGGAGACTAAAGAATATGGCAGGAAAAGTAAGATATACACAAATAATAGGAAGTTGAACACACAAGTCTAAACAGAAGATAAGTCATGTAGTGGGAAAAACATAGATAATTGTCAGAGATTGGCAAACTCTGATGGGCCAAATCCATTGTATCACCTGTTTTTGTGAACATATGTATGTGTGTGTGTGTGTATATATGTATATATACACACACATTTATATATATATAAATATTCATTTATTTATTTGAGAAAAAGACAGAGAGATCTTCCATCCATTGGTTCACTTCCCAGTTAGCCTCAATGGCTGGAGCTGGATCAATCCAAGCCAGGAGTCAGGAGCTTCTCCACGTCTCTCACATGGGTTCAGAGGCCCAAGCACTTGAGCCATCTTCTACTGCTTTCCCAGGCCATTAGCAGGGAGCTGGATTGGAAGTGGAGCAGCCAGGACACGAACTGACGCCCATATGGGATGCCTGCACAGCAGATAAGAGCTTAACCTATGATGCCACAGCGCCAGCCCCTATGTATATTTAAGATTTATTTATTTATTCGAAAGAGTTACACAGAGAAAGGGAGAGACAGAAAGAGAGCTCTCTTCCATGTGCTGTTTCATTCCTTAGATGGCCAAAATGGCCAGGGCTGGACCAGGCCAAAGCCAAGAGCCAGGAGCTTCTTCCAGGTCTAACACACGGTGGCAGGGTCCTAAGGACTTGGGCCATCTTCTGCTGCTTTTCCCAGGCCATTAACAGGGAGCCTGATGGGATGTGGAACAGCTGGGACAGGAAGCAGCACCCATATGGGACGGTGGCATTGTAGGCTGCGACTGAAGGCGAGACTTCACTCGCTGAGTCACAACACCAGCCTTTAAGCAGTGCTTTTAAATACAACCATATCCATTATTCATTTGTTTATTTATCAGCTGTGGCATAAAGTTCATCAAAAGTTGAATGATTGTGAAAGACCAAGAACCAGATAATTTAATCAAGGCGGAGGAAAGGTAGAGGGGCCAGCTGTGGCACAGTGACAGCCCATATTGGTGCACTGATTTGTGTCACAGCTACTCCTCTTCCAATCCAACTCCCTGCTGAATGTGCCTGGGAAGGCAGCAGAGGATGGCCTAAGCAGCAAGGCTGGGCCTCTGCTACCCATGTGGGAGACCAGGATGGGATTCCTGGCTCCTGCCTTGGCCTGGCCCAGCCCTAGCTGCTGCAGCTGTTTGGGGAGTAAACCAGCAGAACGAAGATCTCTCTGTCTCTGTCTCAGTCTCACTCTCATTCTCAACTCTTGTTCTGTCTCTGTGCCTTTCAAATAAAAAAGTAAATCTTTTTTTAAAAAGTGGAGACAAAGAAAAAAACACAAATATAAAACTTCAGGAGAGGATAATCACCATTGATATAGAGGGGGAAATTTTAATTATAAGATTGCATGGAATTTGTAAATAAATATGATATGTCAAAATCAATTTGAAAGCTAAGAAGAAAATCTAATTCATCAAAACTAACCTCAGTAAACAGAAAGCTTAAGCAAGAGCAATAGAGAAAGGAACTAATCCACAAGAAAGCATCAGTCCCAGAGCGTTTCACAGTGGGAGTTAGCCAAACCCTGAGAAACTATCCGGAAACAGGAGGTGTTTCAGAGCAGGCATTGATGATGTGAACGTTGCCTTGACACCTACACCTGATAGAGATAGCATACATACAGAGAAGAAATAGACCAGATCACTTAGGAGTACTGATGTAAAAATCCTAAAGAGTATTAGTGACCAAATGCTAACACTGCATTAAGAAAGAAGAACATCATGACCAAGCAGATTCAGTGCCAGGAATGCAGGGATAACATTCACCACGTTAGTAGGTTTAAGAAGAAAAGTCATAATAGCATCCAAAAATGCTGAAAACGCCTCCGACAAAAATGTAACACCCCATTGCTAATAGAAACACTGAATTACAGGGATGGGAAGGTACTTCCCCAGCATAATGCATCTTAGTCCTAAAGCCAGCTTCTAACTGGGGGGAAACTAGAGGCATTCTCCCCGAAGTCAAGAAAGCGTGCTGTCTCCACCATGTGTATGTGTGCGTGCATGAGGCAGAGAGCTCCCAACTGCTGGTTCCTTCCCCAGATGGCTGCAACAGCCAGCACCAAACAAGGGAGCTGAGGACTCAATCCTGGTCTCCCATGTTGGGTGGCAGGAGCCCAGTCACTCGAGCCATCTGCTGCCCGCCATGTCCACATCAGTAGGAGCTGGAGTTGTGGACTGAGCCCAGACACGCTGATGTGGGATGCAGGCATGTTGACCTCTAGGCCTAGTGATGGCACCCAGAGCAGACTAATGTAGACAACACCTAGAACACAAATAAACACGAATGTGGAGGGGTGAGTTTTTGGCACAGCAGTTAAAGGGCTGCTTGGGATACCCACATCCCATAGCAGAATCCCTGGTTCAAATCCCATCTCTACTTTTGAACCAGTTTTTTGCCAGTGTGTGTTCTGAGAGGCAGTAGATGATGGCTTAAGTGCCTGGGTCCTTGCCACATGTGTGGGAGACCCAAATGGAGTTCTGGGCTCCTGGCTTCAGCCTGGCCCAACCCCAGCTGTTGCAGGCATTCAGTGGATAAACCAGTGGATGGAAAATTCCCTCCCTTTCTCTCTCTTCTACCCATAATTCTGCCTTTCAAGTAGATGAAAAAAAATTAATTATAATAGCTGTATTTTACAAAGTGTCTGACTGAAACACAGTGGTACTGGGGCCACAGAGTGATAGAATGGGACAAAATATCTAAAAATAGGTCCAAACATTTATGGGACATTATGAGAAAAGTGGTGTCTCCAATCACTAGGGCCAAGATGGGCTTTTTACTAAATTGCATTGGAGTAACTGGCTAACCATTTGGAGAAAACATAAAATGATTCCCTCATGCCATAAATAAAACTAAACTGCAAATGAACAAAAGTCTCAAATAAACTATGACACTTTATATGCGCTAGAAGAACACACCAATGAATTCCTCCTCACAGTATGGATGTGGGAGAAAGATTCCTCAGACTCAGGGTCCGTATAAAAGAAAATACTGATACATGTGGCGCATGCGCTTCTGCGCATGAGCAGTTAAGTGGCACACTGAGAAGTGGTGTGTCAAGCTGCGGCAGCCAAAGAAGGGAGAATCCCTGTGACTGCAGGGTTTACAGGAATTGGACCATTTCATAGCAGGTTTGGGAATGTGGTTGCTGTTGGTGTCAACAGAACCTCTATCAGAAATTTTTCTGCAACAAAACAAAGGAGTTCATACTTCAGGTGACTACTGACAGATAAAAGTGGAAATTAATTGTGCTTTTAGCGGCTTAGTTTGGGCAGAGTCCATCATTCTCCTAAAAAATATTTATTATATTAAACATATTTATTTCTATAAGGTCAAAATGTAGGGAAATAAACAAACCTTACTGTTACAAGATTAAGAATTTAAGCTACAGCATAAAAATTTTTTAGACTTTCAAAAATCTATTTTTACTTAAAAAATTTTTAGCTCATAAGTAATAACCCACATGTTGAATACATTTCTTCCATAGAAATGATATAAATTATGGCTAGAGTTTCTGGGAAGCCTCAGAAAAATACCACTAAACATTGCTTCTTTAAAAAAAATTATCTGAGAAGTGGAGAGACTGATTGAGCTCCCACCCACTGATCACACACACACACACACACACACCCCAACAGCGGCTGATGCCAGGAGCCAGGTCTCCTATTACTTGAGCCATCACCATGGCCTCCCAGGGTTTACATCAACAGGAAGCTGGAGCCAGGAGCCAGAGGTGGGAATTGAACCCAGGCACTCTGGGACACAGACGCCTTGACCACTAGCCCAGGAGGTTGCTCCTAAACATCACTTCTTTCGGAAAAACACATTGTGATTCTAATAACTACAAAATAATGAGCAGCAAAAAACAAACAAACAAAAACCCCAGATTTTAAACCTCCTCTGTCCCGTGCAGCGTATAAAATGGGTTGTTTTTCTCTTCTTAGGAGGGGCCGCAGGAGCAGGAAGGATTTCCAAGCCTTTGTTAACTGGAGGAGCCATCTGGTGACCCTGGGGGGACACTGCGGCTCTGCCTCTGATGAGGGCTCTGTAATGACCACGAGCCAGCCCTTGCCTTCTAGGCTCTTTGTGTTTGTCATGGTTTTGCCTCAAGAGGCTCCTGAGGTCGGTGACCAGGCTGGTTAGGAACTCTTAGCCTCCTCTTGTGAAGAGCTTGCAGGAATGATAGGAGTGGTTCTCGACGGGCAGGGGCAGAGCCAGAGCGTGGGCTGTCTGACCTCTCTTCCCTGGCCAGCGGGGCCGGGGGCAGTGAGGGTAATCACTTGCAGATCCTGAGTAGAGATGTACATCAAGTCCTAGGACAGGTCACAGCATAAACTCCGTCTCGGAGAACAGCTCACTTTGTGGAACGAGCGATTTGGATTTTGGATTTTGTAGTGCTCCTTGTGCGAAGCTACCTCCAAAAGCGCGTTGAGGAATGGAATTGAAACAGATGTATTTCGGTGAACCAGAATTTCAAAGTTCATGCATAGGTTTTCCATAAAATGCATTTTCCTGTGAATTTTTTGAAGACCACTTGTATGCATGGGTTTCGAAGTTTTTTGTGCCCAAATTAACTTTCAATTCCATTTTCCATGAACTTTGTGAAGCGCCCTCTTATTTACCTGCCTCATTTCATTACCTGAGCTTCTTTTTGTTTTCAGGTGAGTTCACGTGTCAATTTAAAACACATGTGGTGAATAATTCATGTCATTCAAAAAATATAAACTTTTTTTAAAAAAGGCAGAGTTACAGAGAGAGAAGGGGAGACAGAGAGAGAGAGGTCTTCCATCTGCTGGTTCATTTCCCAGATGGCCACCAACAGCCAGGGCTGGGCCAGGCTAAAGCCAGGCGCCAGGAGTTTCATCCAGGTCGCCCACGTGGGTGCAGGGGCCCAAGCTCCTAGGCCATTAGCAGGGAACTGGATCAGCAGTGTAGCAGCCGGGACACAAACCAGCACCGGCACCACAGGTGGCAGCCTTACCCACTATACCACAGCACCGGCCCCAAGATATTAACTCTTACATGTAAAATGCTCTCAGCAGGGTTAGAAAATGGAATTTTCAGTAGTATTGTGTATTCTTCATTTGGCTTTTAATGAATGAAGAAAGAAAAAAAAAATAGGGCGCCTTAACGTCTTTAACTGCAGCGGGTGTGTTTTGCTGACGGTCCTCGGTCCTCGGGCAGGCCCAGGCCATCGGGGAGGCAGAAGGGACTGCTCTCCAGGATAGGAAGGTGTTTTTATCCCAGCAGTGCTGTTGGGAGGGCAGCCGGCGGGGGTCCGGGGACTTTGTTGTCACTTAGGAGATGATGACTGCATGGCCGTGCAGTTACAGATTTCCACCCTTCTCACTTTGGTCTTTCTCGTGTTTTCTTTCCCTCTTCGCAGTTCTTCCTCCGGTGCTGGTTCCAAGACACAGCGAATATAATCCTCAGCACAGCCTCTTAGCTCAGTTCCGCAACCTGGGACAGAACGAGCCTCACATGCCACTCAACGCCACTTTCCCAGACTCGTTCCAGCAGCCCGGCAGCCACCCGTTTCCTCACTCTCCCAACAGCAGCTACCCCAACTCGCCCGGCGGCAGCAGCAGCACCTACCCTCACTCCCCCAGCAGCTCAGACCCAGGAAGCCCCTTCCAGATGCCAGGTGGGTTGGCAGGTCAGGGGCGATCTGACGGTGTCGCCACATGCTCACGGGGACGCTGGCCCAGCCTGGAACACAGTGCACGGCGCTGTGCTCCGAGGCTCTGGGCCACGGCTTGCAGGCCAAGGCCTTGTGGCCAAGGCAGCCCACGTGCCGGCTTGTTTGTCAGGCCCAGAAGCTTGAACAGGCTGTAGTCGCCCCTCGTTTTTAAGTTTGGAAACAGCTGCATCCTTCTGGGAGTGGCATAATTGGTGCAGTCTCTACTCTTGATGAAACACAGAAAAAGGGTGTGCTACACACATGTGCTCTTAGGAGAAGCGCAACCTCGGTTCACATCGTTTCTCACGTGGAAAAACGCCTGTTTTTCAGTACAGTCTCAGAAAAGATGTTTCCTGAGGGGTCACACACCCCCGCTTAATTAAATTCATTTAGAAAGTGATGTAACCTCAAGAAACGTATGCTTCAGCAACAAAAGAATTGCAACAGAAGTGCTGGAAGCCATCTGCTTGGTGAATTCAGCATAGACGAGAAGCAGTTATCCTCTTGTTTTTTTGAAGGTATAGCTGATGGTGTAATGATGGTCAGAATACGTTATCAACTAGGATATTATGTGTTTCCAAGGTTAATACACAAGCATCTCAGGAAGAAAAGCATTAGTATAGATTCCTTGCCAATGGACCTGGAGACCAGTACTCTGAACAGAGGTATCCTTGACACCTGTTAGCGTGGGAACTGGGCAGGCGTGTTCACTGGGCCCCAGGAAAGGCTCTGACGTGAACTGGAATTCACATCGGTGTTGGGCACTGCACTTGCAAAGCCGTCCGCGCTTTATCTTGCTCTCTCTCTCCGGTGTGCAGCTCTCACTCCTGTTTATTGTGAGGGTCCTTCTGCCGCACCGTTTCCTGTGTTTCTCAGTCCAGTGCTGTTTGGAAGGAGACAGGGAGACAGATTAGCGCCAGAAATCAAACTGGTATTGTCCCGTGCTTGCCTGCCCCCCACAGCCCCTCCCAGCCAGGTGAGGGCGTCCGTCTGGGAGGACAGCGAGCACGGGCAGCCCGCTGCGGGCCCCAGAATGCAGCTCGGCTTTCCATGTTTGTCCCCGGCTGTCGGGGATTATGGCACAGGTGAAGCAGATAGGAAATGTGGAAACCAGAGTGGTGAGGGGCGCGAGGAGGAACATGTGAGAAGAGCCGACGGCCAGCGGTCATCACGTGGTCACTCTTGGCGGTGCCTGTGCCACAGGTTGGCAGTGACATGGTCACCAGCATTGGCAGAAGGTCGCCGGATCCAGGCTCAGAGGAGTCTCTCCGTCTGAGGAGAGGCCCAGTCAGCCTTTCGGCTGCAGGAGGAAGGGGAATTGAAAGCAGCTGCAGGATGGGCGTGAAGGGCACCCCGTTCAGGCTCCTGTGGTCCTGTCTCAGCTCTGTGAGTCATCGCCTGTCTGTGGCTGGACGGCGGGGAGCGTCGTGGAGCAGTCAGGGAGAACCCTGAGGAACTGCCGCGGGGTGGCGGCGGTGGCGGGCGCCCACAGCTGCGCTGGGCACTCTGGAGGACCTGCCCGTGCTGGCGCTCTGGAGCCCCTGCAGGCTCTGTCCTGTGTGCTAGAGGGACTCCCGGCAGTCTGGAGGAGCTTGTCTTTGGATCGCAAAGAATTGTGGGAAGTCTGTACCCTGTGTTTTGCATTAGGACAGTACAAGGCACGTGATTGTGCCCGCTGTTCCAGAAGCCACACCGTTTGCCCTCATGTGCCAGCTTCAGAAGAGGCATTCGGGAATTCTCAGTCGGAGATCGCTGTGATAAACAGCATGGTTTCAATGCTCTTGTGATCGTTTGTAAAACGGCATGAAACTGGCTAGGCAGAAGTCTTCTAGAACTGGCATGGAGACTCCCCCCATCCCCGCACTGAACCTTTGCTGAAATGGGTAATAATTTTCAGCAGTTGCACATCAAGTCCAGCGTCTGTAGCATCTGCTTGTCTGTGATGTGGAGGTTGAAATGGTGACCTGACCTAAAGATTTCAGCACAGAGGAGAGTATGTTTTACGCAGGTGTGGGCTTAAAATTGTAGATGTGAAATAGATGAAATCTGTTCTCTCTGCATACATAAATAAATAACTCTTTTGAATAAGACATAATTCTTTGGAAACTTTGCAGCCGAAACGCCCCCACCTGCTTACCTGCCTCCCGAAGATGCCATGACCCAGGATGGTTCCCAACCAATGGACACAAATATGATGGCACCTTCACTGCCCTCGGATATCAACAGAGGAGGTAAAACGCAGCAGTCTACATCCTGTGTTAGAGTCTAATGCTTATCTGTCCAAGTGTTACTCTCACAGAATTTTTATTGGTCTTTAAGAAGGCTGCTATTTGAGAAAGAGCAGTGATAAGAGAAACACCATAGAAAGAATCCTTTGTATAACAAATTAGTCTTTTATTTAATGAACAAACACACTGATCCAACTAAGGAAGGTCTGGGTTTAATTGTGCTCCAGTTAGATCTCAGTACTTAGTCATCCTGAATTGGTGATGAAATGAATATTTTTAAATGGACAAAAGGAAGTTGAGAAGCTGTGAACACAGCCTGAAGTCGAGTTTTCACAGGTGATTTCCAGAATTGGAAGTTCATGTAACTGGGCTCTCCAAAAGGATTCTTTTGTAGTTAGACTAAACATTCGTAAGCCCTACCTGTGTGCTAGTCCTCGCCTATGTGTCGCTGCAGCAGGGACAAACTAAGCGCGTTTCTTTCTTTCTTCGCCGCTGTGTTTATTTCTGACTGTTACCATAAGCCGTGGGCCCCTCTTCCTCCTTTTACCCTGAAGAGTTTACAAGCAGAACTGAACATTTCCTGCGCTCTCCAGTAAAGGCTGGGTCTTCCTCTGCAGCTCTGTATCGCGCGCGCTCGGCCGTCCCCAAGCAAGGGGGAGCCAGCCATCATTCTTCCAGGTGTACAGTGGAGAAGGCTGAAGGAGCAGAGACCTCCGGCAGATAAGTGAGGTGGCATCTCTGAGTGTCTGCAAGAAGCCGTGACCACACTGGCGAACAAGACTGTCCCCGAGTAACCTTGCAGGGAGAAAAGTGCTTTCTTTGCTGGTACACTCAGCACATGGCATGAATCACTCAATTTGTAGAAAGCTTATGCAAATAGAAGGTAAATTGCACCCTAATTACTAGCTACAGAGATGCTTCACACAATTTGTGGAAAATGGAATTAAAAGTTACGGAGTTTTTTTTGTGGGGGGAGGTGCAAGAAAATTTTGAAATCCATCCATAGTTTTTTTTATAATATACATTTCGATGAACTTTTTGAAGATCCTGCATATGTGTGAATTCAAAAATTTTTGCAACAAAATAAACTTCTGATTGAATTTTTGTATGGACTTCCTGAAGCCCCCTCATGTGTATTACTTCATTCTTAGCACTTTTTTTGTTAAAATAAGAGGTACCTGAGCGTTTGTCAGAGTTGGTTACATTATTGAAGCCCTTGGTATTTGATGAAGTCTGTAGATACTCTAGTGGTGGCTGTGTGTCATTGTGCATTTGTCCAATGTGGAGAGCCTCGTTGGGCCCTCGTGTCCAGCTGTGCACTTGGGGTGACAATGATGTACCAACATGGGCTCATTGATTGTAACAGGTATACCACTCCGATGGCAAATTCACTTGTGGGAGACAAGGAGACATGGAAAGTCTCCGTACCTCATGCTCAGTTTTGCTATGAACATAAAACTGCTGTAAAAAATGTTATTTTAAAAAAATGATGATGAATTGGAAGAACATTTCTTAGATGCACAGTATAATACATTAGATTGTATACCTATTTAATCAGTAAATTTTTTTTTACTGGCTCCATATTTAATGGTTCCTGATCATCTGTAGAATATCCTCTCAGATATGGAATTATGAGCCAACAAAGATTCTTTTTTAAATTAACTTTTTTTTATTTTAGAGGCAGACAGAGCTAGTTGACCATGCCCTGATTCACTCCCCATATGACCACAGTGGCTCTGAGCCGGGCCAGAACCAGGAATTCAATCCAGGTCTCCACAGTGGGTGGCAGGGCCCCAGGTTCTGGAGCCATTACCTGCTGCCTCCCAGGGTGCACATTAGCAGGAAGCTGGAATTGGAAGTGGAGCTGGACCTCCAAGCCAGGCGGTCCAGTATGGGATGTGGGTTTCCTAAGTAGTGTCCCAACTGCTGTGCCAAATTCTCTCCCCCTGAATAAAGATCTTAGGGAAGATAGCTCCTATTTTTCACATCTTTGGAATTTGTGTTTGAGGAGCAGGATAGCAGAAAGAGAATAGACATAGTACTAGCACACTTTTAAGAACGTGTTGAGCTTAAAATATCTGGTTTAAGAAAATAGACCTTTAAGATTCTTTTCTTCAAATAGCTTAGCATTTTTCACCACTAGAGTAAGTTTACAGTTGGTTAATATTTTCACGAGGAAGGAATGTTGAGCTGTGTTCTTTCTCTTTTGTTCTTGTGGCGTTCCTACAGCATGAGAGCATGGGCAAAGTACTGCCCACAGTCCAACTCACTATGCTGCTTGCTTTTGTAAATAAAGTTTTATTGGGACCCAGCTATGTTCACTCATGATGTATTATCTACAGCTGCTTTTGTGCAGAGTTGAGTAGTTTTGACAAAGACCATATGGCCTGCAAAGCCTTTCTGGGCTTTGGTAGAAAAAGTTGTCAACCTCTGACCTGGATGAATAGTATTTTGAATAATCCCAATAAATGATGAAAGTTTTCTATTACTGATGTTGCCACCTTCTGTAAGATTTGGTGCTTATGAGTTAGTTACTAAAATTTCCTCTTCAGAATAGTGCAAAATCGTGGATGGTTGCTTGGTAAATAGGGAAAATAGTGCATGTTTTCAGCGAGCCTACTTAAGTGTTAAAGCAGCTAACATATGTGAGTTTCTTAATGAGCATTTTCCTTGTTTTCTTTTACAAATTCTAATGTGAAGTGTGTTTTAGTATTGGTGGAGGCTGATATTAGGAACATCAAGGTACTTCTTCCCCAGCAGTTACAGTCCACGCTTCCGATGTGGATTTTCTTTCATAGTTTCTTTTCTTTTCTTTCATTTTTAACGGTTGCACACTCAGGACTTCCTAAACCTCAGATCATTATATATTGGCCTGCTGGAGATACATGCCTTGTATTTCTGGAATCTCTAAAGCGGCAGTGCAAGAGGTTTTACTACAGAAGGAACTTATCTTTAAAACCTTTTAGCTGCAAATGTTTAGAAGCATGTTCTGTTTGGAGATTTGTTAGTCTTAAGAGATCTGACTTAACAAGCTGCATCCTGTCAGTAAAATTGGGTGATTTCCATTGTTGGCCCATTCTGGGAATGGAGAGACAAAACACACCTGCTCTGCTTGACTTACAGCAAATGTAAGGAAGTTAGCATGAAATCTGGATGAGAGAGAGATGATTCACTCGGTAAGAATGGCCAGCTGGCAAGATCGCTTGCTGAGTTTGAGAACTGGAGCAAAACCGGAGCTGTGGTCACTATTGGCTACTGAGTATGAAGTAAAGTAGCTTCTTCTTAATAATTACAAGCTGATCTTCATTGCTTTGAAAAGGCATAGGTATACTTAAGGCTTTGCCAAAAGTAATTCCTTTTCGTGCCAGCACCTTTGGCCTATTTCCTGTCTCCTGTTGTCCTGCTCTGACAAGTTTTGTTCCTTGTCACTTCTGCATTGACGGTGGTAAGCTGGGGTCTGTACTGGGGGTGCTTCCCATTTCTGCGTATTAAGGTGCAAATAGCTTATTGTTAGGATTCAGCAAATGCTGTTGCTCTGCTTGTGTACCTTGCATTTTGGTTGTCTGATCCTAACTGGAGGACGTTGCTTTCCAGTTAAACAAGGAGGCCACACTTACAATAAGAGGTACCTGCTTTACACATCATAGAAAAACTGCATAAGTTATAATAGCAATTGCTTTTCCATGTCTTCATTCCGTGATCCTGAGCCAGTTTTACAAGAGTTTCAGTTCTGAGAGCCTGAGGTGCAAACCTTGGTTGATATAACCATTTCTTTCTTGCAGATGTTCATGTAGTTGCTTATGAGGAACCAAAACACTGGTGCTCTATTGTCTACTATGAGCTCAACAACCGTGTGGGTGAGGCATTCCATGCCTCCTCCACGAGTGTGTTGGTGGATGGTTTCACTGATCCTTCCAACAATAAGAACCGTTTCTGCCTTGGGCTGCTCTCCAATGTTAACCGGAATTCCACTATTGAAAACACCAGGCGGCATATTGGAAAAGGTGAGTTTTCACTTCAACCTCTTCCAAATGTGTTTCCTATATGGCCTGTTCCCCCAGAGCCCACGTGGTCATTACTGTTGCAAACTAATGTAGCAGACACCAGGTAATGTTCACTTGCTACATTTTGTAAATAGTTTTTAAATCGGTATTATCTGAAAGCTCTTCCAGGCAATGTGATTTTTCTGTTGTGCCAACTCAAATAGTATCGATTTGTTAGCTGAAATAGTAACTTGCCACTCTGGGGCACTATTGTATCTTTTTTTTTTAAGATTTTATTGATTTATATGAGAGGTAGAGTTACAGACATTGAGAGGGAGAGACAGAAAGGTCTTCCATCCGCTGGTTTACTCCCCAGATGGCCACAGTGGCCAGAGCTGAGCTGATCAGGAGCCAGAGCCCCTCCTGAATCTCCCACACAGGTGCAGGGGCCCAAGTACCCAGGCCATCTTGTACCACTTTCCAAGGTCATCAGCAGGGAGTTGGATCGGAAGTGGAGCAGCCGGGATTAGAACCGGCACCCGTATGAGATGCCAGTGCTGCAGGCGGAGGATTAACCTACTATACCACAGCACTGGCCTTATACTATTGTATGTTACGGTTTGCTGTGGAATAAAGTGGCTGTTAAAAAATTACCTTCTGGGGCACACATTTGTGGCACAGTGGGTTATGTCACCACTTTGGAGGTCCACATCCCCTATTGGGGTGCCTGGGTCAAATACCAGCTGCTGTGCACTTCCAGTCTGCCTTCTTGCTGATGTGCCTGGGAGGCAGTGGATGATGGCCTAAGTGGATTTCTGCCACTCTCCTGGGAGACCTGGATGCAGTTCTAGGCTCCTAGCTTCTGCCTGGCCCAGTTCTGGCTGTTGCAGGCATTTGGAGAGTGAACCAACAGATATCTCTCTGTCTCTGTCTCTTTCTGTCACTCTGTCTTTTATTATTTATTTATTTAACAGGTAGAGTTATAGTCAGTGAGAGAGAGAGAGACAGAGAGAAAGGTCTTCCTTCCATTGGTTCACTCGCCAAATGGCTACTACGGCCGGAGCTGCGCCGATCCGAAGCCAGGAGCCAGGTGCTTCCTCCTGGTCTCCCATGCAGATGCAGGGCCCAAGCGCTTGGGCCATCCTTCACTGCCCTCCCAGGCCACAGCAGAGAGCTGGACTGGAAGAGGAGCAACCAGGACTAGAACCTGGCGCCCATATGGGATGCCGGGGCCGCAGGCGAAGGATTAACCAAGTGAGCCACGGCGCCGGCTCCTATCACTCTGTCTTTCAAAAACCAATATTTAAAATGACTTACAACCTAAAATTAAAAACAAATTAGAACAAATAAACCTAGTTGTATTTCAAATGAATACCACAATTCAGTGAAAACTTGTAGCTTGTTTTTTAACAGATTTATTTATTTTGTTTATTTGAAAGGCAGATCAAGAGAGAGAGGGAGAGAGAGTGAGATAGATCCACCTTCTACTGGTTCACTTCCCCACATGGCCACAACAGCCAGGGCTGAGCCAGGGCAAAGTCAGCAGCCAGGAAGTACATCTGGGTCTCCCACGTGGGTGGCAAGGGCCCCATTACTTAGGCTGTCTGTGTTCTGCTGCCCAGGCACATTAGCAGGGAACTGAATCAAGCGGAACAGCCCAGCACTCAAATCAGCACTCCGATATGGGATGCTGGCATCACAGGCAGCACTCAACCCGCTGAGTCACAGCACTGGCCCCACTGACGACTTATTCATGCAGTGTTTGATGTCATGAGCACATGCTCAGTGTGGGTGGGGTGGGATAGTGTCACGGGGAGGAATTCACGTAACTTGTGAACTCTTCGGCAGCCTTGATTATTTTGCAGTGGTGTGAATGAAACAGTTCTGTGTCTTTCAGATGTGTTTTAAGGTTAAGCAAATAAAGGTGTGGATGTGGTTGGGAGCCTGATTTTTTCTCTGGAGTAAGGGACATAACAAAATGTGGAGGAGAGCAACAAGACAAACCCTGTGGAGGCAGACGGGGAGGTATCAGTGTGAAGCCATGATTTGGATACTGCACACATGTGTGTTTGTATGTATAGTGTGTGTCTGCATGCACATGCAGTTTCTGATCTGTCTACTGAAAGGGCTGGAAAACAAAGGCAGCCCTTAGCAATAAGCACGTGCAATGTTCAAATAATCGCTCCTAATACCATCCCCCGCTAAGGATACCCAAGGCTCCTTGGAGAAATGGCCGATTCCAAGGCTAGGACACGTAGGCAGAAGAGGAGCTTGAAACATTTCATCATGGTGGAAAGTAAAGAAATGCTAATGAAAATGATGGGGATGTCACAGGAACCAACTGAAAGAGCTTCCACTGGCCAATTATAGGACAATTTGAGCTCCAAAATAATTATGGTAGTGAGTTTTAAGCCATGAAAAAAACTGCTAATCCAAAGCAATAATAGGTAAATGAAAGAATAGGGAAGGCTGATTGGCAAATGTAGAATGAGTGCTAGAATTGGAAAATCATCATTTTGCAGCCATCATAATAGCAAGAGTCATCAATGCGTGCTGAAAGTAAAGAGAATTTTTTATGAGAGTCAGGATATTTGCATGTTTTGAAAGATCCTCACGTGGGAGCCAGAGTGATGGAGCATCCGGTTAAGCCACGATTTGTGACTCTGGCATCTGTATCAGAGCATAGGTTCCAGTCCCAGCTGCCCTGCTTCCGATCCAGCTCCCTGCTGATGCTCCTGGGAAAGCAGCAGAAGATGGTCCAAGTGCTTGGGCCCCTGCACCCACATGGGAGACCCAGACAGAGTTCCTGGCTCCTGGCTTCTGGCTTTGGCCTGGCCCAGCCTGTTTTGTTGCAGCCATTTGGGTAAAGAACCAGCAAAGGGAAGATTTCTTTGTCTCTCCATCTCTGTCACTCTGCCTTTCAAATAAATAAAATAGAAATCCGTAAATTGTCTGCTGAAAACTGCCTGTTAGTTACCAGAGGGAAAACAGCAGCAGTTACACAGTAGAGAAATTGTATAATTTATATTATCATTGTAATTAGATATTTGACCACCCATCTTGACTAGGGTATCAGAATTATCACTGGAGGCAGGCATTTGGCTTAGCAATTAAGCTCCTGATTAAAATGTCTGCATCCTATATTGGAGTGCCTGGGCTTATATCTGCCTTGAGCTCCAGACTCCAGCTTCCTGCTGACGTGGACCCTTGGAGGCTGCAGTGATGGCTCAAGTAGTTGGGTCTTTACCACCCACACGGGAGGCCTGGTCTGAGTTGCTGACTCCTTAGCTAGGGTTGTGGGCATTTGGGGAGTGAACCAGCAGATATGAGCTTGCTCTTTGTGTTTTTATCAGTCTGCCTCGCACAAAGAATTATACCCGTATAGTCACAATAAAGACAAATGGATATCCTATACCTCCAGATATGGTACCAGAGAAGACCGTAACATGACCCGTGCAGAATTCTTGCTGGAAATGCGGATTTGAGCCTATTCCTGAGGAAATATCAGACAAACCCAAAACATTAAACATCCTGCTAAACAGGGTGAAGGAGAACTGTGTGTTCCAGATGAAAAGCTTTAGAAATATTGCCACATGCATTACCTAACCCTTCACATATCCCAGTAGTGAATAGGGAAAAAATACTATAAAGGACATTATTGAAAGGTAAATTAGATAAGTATTACATCAGTGTTAAATGTGCTGATGTTGCTCACTGCTATGGAAGAAGCTATCCCTATTCTTAAGAAATACGCCTGGGGCCAGCACTGTGGTGTAGCAGGTAAAGCTGCCGCCTGCAGTGCCAGCATCCCATATGGGTGCTGGTTCATGTCCCAGCTGCTCCACTTCTGATCCAGCTCTCTGCTATGGCCTGGGAAAACAGTAGAAGACAGCCCAAGTCCTTAGGCCCCTGAACCCACGTGGGAGACCCAGAATCTTCTGGCTCCTGGCTTCAGACCGGCCCAGTGCTGGCTGTTGTGGCCATTGGGGGAGTGGATGGAAGACCTTTCTCTGCATCTCTCCCTCTCCCTATCTGTAGCTCTACCTCTCAAATAAATAAAATCTTAAAAAAAAAAAAAACTATAAATAACAATACACCTAAGTAGTTAGGAGGTAAAGGGTGATGACAAAACATTTAAAAGAAAAAGATGTCTATCTGTTCACCATCTGACTCTGTGTAAAACAACCCTGTGTCCAAATGTGCATGTGCACGTGTGAGTGTGTGTGTGTGTGTGTGTGGTGTGTACAGCAGGGAGGAAGGGAACACATGACCAAGAAGACGGAGTAAGTTGTCTCCATAGATGACTCTGGAGAATGGTTATATGGGTGCTTTGTTCTCTTTTTCTTTCTTGTTTGTTCTATTTCAAATTTTTTATAAGCTTGAAATTATTTCCAGAGTTAAAGATTCTTTTTAAAAAAAATCGACCTGCTGTGAAATTTAGAAAAGTGGACTATATTAAAAAGGTTATTGAATAGATGCTCAAAAGGCGTTTGAGAGATCCTGGCAGGGGGAACCCCAGTAGTTCTTAAACCAGGATTGGTAGCCATTTCCTGACTGTGACGAAAGGGGGTAAGGACTTAGACTTGGAACATACATAGCTATCTTGCTAGAATCTCTCAAATTGCACTTAAACACAATTTTTCATACATTTGGGATGGAAGGACTTATTCTTCCCTAAACTCTGAACCTGTTATCCCAAAGTAGTAAAAAACTGTTGTGCTAAGGTACATTGCTTTTTAAAAAATTGGGATGAAAATAAGGATTCTGGGAATGCTATTATTTAAAATTGTTCCAGATGCCCTGAGTGGTGTACTCAAATGTCGAGTTATAGATCTTGGAAACAAGCCAAGATTATCATTATTTGCAGATGATAGGATTGATTGATTATATTCCTGGGTCTGTTCTGGAAGTAGAGTTAGTAGGCCGAAAGCTGTTGATGTCATTTGCCAGATTGCTTTCCAGAAAGCTTGTAGTACTGTGTACTCCTACTGAGGTAAACGCGTGCCTCCCCCGCTTCGTGTACGCCAGGTGTGTGGATGGGCCTTGTGTCTGTTCAGGGGGTGTGGCTGCTTACGTGGCAATCTCCAAAGAATCTATTTTTTAAAAAATTACATAAGTCTGTTTCCTTTAAATGGAGGGAAAATTGCATTCCCAATAGGAGCAGAAACACACAATTTTGGAAATCATCTAAACTTTCAATTTGTGAGAAGTATACAAAGAAAATAAAATTCTACTGAGAGAAAGAAAATTTGTCAGAGTACATAGGCAGTCTGTGCTCCTGAAAGGGAATACTCAGTACTGGGAAAGCATCTTAAGGCTATTAGTTCTTCCTGATTTAATTTGTAGCTTAAAACAGTTCTGTCAGAATCACAATGTGGTCCTTTTTTGAAAGCTGAAATATTACCTGGATGGATAAACAAGTGAGAAAAATGAGAATAGCTCCGTTATTTCATAGAAGAGCAAAGAAAAAACTCCTGATATTAGAGTTACTAAAACATTTTTAAAAATACAGTTAAATCAGTGTATAAGCAAACCAGGAGAATAAATTCAACTCGGACTGTGTATAACAATTTAATGTATGTTAAGTGAAGTGTATGAATCAGTAAGGTCTTCTAATGGCCCTGCAGTAACAAAGTGGACTTTTGAGTGGGTCCAAGAGGAGCAACCCTGACCTCATGCCATAAATACATTAATGAGCTGAATATTTTTAAAAGATTATTAAAAAGCTGGAAGGAAATGTATTTTATAGGAGAGGTGGAGATTTCCTGAGCACTAAGGCAGCCTGAAGCAGGCATTTGGCCCAGTGGTTCAGAAGCCCCCATCCCGGGTTAGAGTGCCTGGGTTCAGTATCTGCCCCAGCTCCCCACTCCAGGTTCCTGGGCATCCTGCTGAGAGGCATCAGTAATGGCTCAGGTCATCAGGCTCCAGGCGCTCACACAGGAAACCTTGACTGAATTTTTGGCTCTCAGCTTCATCCAGGCCATTGGCCACTGTAAGCATTTGAGGAGTGAACCAGAAGATGTGAGTGAGCTCACTGCCTTCTATCTCTATCTCTCTTGTGCTGTCTCTTAAATAAATAAGCAAAGATCTTAAGGGATTTGACTAAAAGACTAAACTGTGGCATAGTGGGTAAAGCTACCGCCTGCAATGCCGGCATCCCATATGGGTGCTGGTTCAAGTCATTTCTGATCCAGCTTTCTGCTATGGGCTGGGAAAGCAATAGAAGATGGCCCAAGTCCTTGGGCCCCTGCACCCATGTGGGAGACCTGGAAGAAGCTCCTGGCTCCTGGCTTTGGATTGACTCAGCTCCAGCCATTGGAGCCATCTGGGGAATGAACCAGCAGGTGGAAGACTCTCTCTCTCTCTCTCTCTCTCTCTCTGCCTCTGCCTCTGCCTCTTTGTAATTCTCTGCCTTTCAAATAAATCTTTAAAAAAAAAAGACTACTACAACTTAAAAAACTGTATCATAGAGCAGGCTTTTGGCACCTTTAAGGCATGCCTTTGGATGCCTGCATTCTGTATTGGGCAGTATGGGTTCAGAAAGGCCCAGCTCCACTTCTGATTCCAGCTTCTTCCTGACTCCAGCTTGCAGATAGCATACCTCTGGGAGGCTGAAGGTGGTGACTCAAGTACTTGACACCTATCTGGGAGACCCAAATTGAGTTCCTGGCTTCAGCTTGGCCCAGCCCTGGCTGTTGTGGGCATTTGGGGAGTAAACCAATAAATAAAAGATCTCTCATTCTCTGCCTTTTCAGATAGGTAGGTAGGTAGGTAAGTAGATAGGTAGATTTAAAGATGTATAATGAACAAACTTAAAAGATAGGAAAACAAATAAGATATAAATTATTTATATAATTCCTGTATGCACAGCTCATAAACAATAAAAATACTAGAATCCCCTGTGGGATGAATAGATAAGAAATAACCAACTGAATTCACAAGGGAAACACATATGGCTAATATACATAAGCCATGGGAGCAGCAGCATATACAAATTAAAGCAACTGTATTATTTCCAGCTATAAATTGGAGAAATTTTGTTTTGTTTTAAGCTCAGGTTCAGTGCTGGCACGAGTGAAATGAGAAAGGTGTTCATACACTGCCAGTGAGGGTGTAAATTGATCCAAGCATTCTGGAAAGTCTTTGGCACAGTGAATCCGAAGCTTTCAATCCAGCTCTTTAACTTCCAGGAATCTCTCCTAAGGATAATATCAGAAACTGTCCAAAGACATTTATCATGGCATTGTTATAATAGCAGAAAATTATTGTCAACACACTAGTCCACTAATTGGAGAATCGTTAAATAAGTCGTTAACATCCATACAGTCATGCAGATGTTGTAACTGTTTGCCAAGAAATTTTAATGACCCCCACATTAGAATATAACACATCAAACCATTAACCCTTCCTGCCTCTAGGTCACTAAATAATGCATAATGTTTTCTGCTGCTTTATATTTTGATTTACCTTCCAAATTTCCTCAAATGAAAATTTTGTAATTTTTATAATCAAGCATAAAGTACACATACACTCTTAATTTTCTCTGCATCATGCCACAACCTGGGCTTCTGCCTCAACAGCTATATAATTGTGCCAGAAGTGTTAACTGCTGTGTGTACATAGAAACACAGTATTTTGCACGGGACATTTGTTTTAGCACTGAGGAGGCCGTGCCAGAATGCTCTGCAAGGTGCATGGAGGAAGGCCACGGGGGGCCGTGGCTTGATTTGCTGAGTGGTCTGCATAAAGTCATCTCCCTTTAATGCTGTGAAGCTCTGTGCAGTGGGTGGGTTTTCCTCTTTCCTTTTGGAAGAACCCGGGGAAGGTCCATCTCCAACAGTCCTGGCACTCTGACTCTCCTAGTAAGAGGTCTGTACCAGGTGGCTGTCTGGTGAGACCCAGTAGGAATTATTTTTCTAGTTTATTTTCTCACCGGGCCTTCTGTCTTGTACTCTCAGCAGTACTTCTGCCTGTGGTTTTCTACTTCTGCTTTGTTTGACCCACGTTCCCTCCTCTCTACCCTAAAGCTTTCCAAACAGCTTAGCTTCTGAATTGAAATACAAGAGGGTTATGGGATGAGTATGCATAGGCTCCCATAAGGAAGTCCACGTTTTATTATGCTGTATTTTTTTTTTTTTTTTGACAGGCAGAGTGGACAGTGAGAGAGAGAGACAGAGAGAAAGGTCTTCCTTTTGCCGTTGGTTCACCCTCCAATGGCCGCCGCGGCCAGCGCGCTGCGGCCGGCGCACCGCGCTGATCCGATGGCAGGAGCCAGGAGCCAGGTGCTTTTCCTGGTCTCCCATGGGGTGCAGGGCCCAAGCACCTGGGCCATCCTCCACTGCACTCCCTGGCCACAGCAGAGAGCTGGCCTGGAAGAGGGGCAACCGGGACAGAATCCGGCGCCCCAACCGGGACTAGAACCCGGTGTGCCGGCACCGCTAGGCGGAGGATTAGCCTAGTGAGCCGCGGCGCCGGCCCTATTATGCTGTATTTTTAAAGTAAGCGTACACTTTCCAGTAGGGCATTAAGCTCTTAACAAAGTGAAATTGCTCTATTTTGTTCATTGGTTTTTTTTAAACAAATTTGTCCTATTATTTCCTAAACCTCCTTAGACATGCTTTGACACCTGGACATCTTATTAACTAGTACAGTTAACATCAGTTCTTACCAGTTGTGTAGGACTTGGAAAATATCTCACTAGGACAAGCTTCAGTGTGTGTGAATTTACGTCTGTGTGTTGGAGCTGCCCAGGGGCCTTTCGGCCGTGCACTAATGGCAAGCACGTACGCGCGTTGCCTTTCCGCAGGAGTCCACCTTTACTACGTCGGAGGGGAGGTGTACGCCGAGTGCCTCAGTGACAGCAGCATCTTTGTGCAGAGTCGGAACTGCAACTACCATCACGGATTTCACCCCACCACTGTGTGCAAGATCCCTAGCGGGTGCAGCTTGAAAATTTTTAATAACCAAGAATTTGCTCAGCTGTTGGCACAGTCTGTGAACCATGGCTTCGAGACGGTCTACGAGCTGACGAAAATGTGTACCATACGCATGAGCTTCGTCAAGGTAAGTGAGCTTTGATTCCTCTAGGGAGGTTTGACACGTTCTTGCTGCACTGTCTCTCTGTATATACATCTGTATTCTCCAGACATACTCGGACTTCCACATTAGCTGACCTATTCTCTAGGCATTTTAAACCTTTGTGAGGATGTCATTTAGGAGAACATAATTGGAACATAGGAGTGCTTGGGTTAACCATCAATAGCAGTAGGCTTTATGACCCTTTCTTAATTCAAGTAACACTATTTTAGCTTGTAGCACCATTAGAGTATACTGTATATTTAACCTATAATTTAAACATGTGATAATCCCGTTGCTTTTGCTTCACTGATAAGTAATCTTCCATTAAAGATGCATCACACTGGAAATTATTTTTGACTGGTCAAGTTTTTTTAGTGGTTCTAGTAAGCCTGGTGATTTTTCTTTTAGGGGCAGATGTTTGACCTAGTGGCCAGCACCCCATAACCAAGTGCTTGGGTTTGGTGCCCGGCTTAGCTCCTACCTGGAAGGCAGTGGTGGTGGTTCAAGTACCTGAGTTCCTGAGACACTTGGGCTCAGTTCCTAGCCCCTGACTTCAGCCCAGCTCAGTCCTAGCATTGTGCGTGTTGGGGAGTGAACTAGCAGGTGAAAGCGCTCTCTGCCTCTCAGATAAATAAATGAACATTTAACAAGCATTCATGTTTAGAGATAAAGTCGAGGTGGGCATTTGGTACAGCAGTTAAGCAGCCACTAGCGACACCAGCCTCCCATATCAGAGGACCTGGCTCAGATCCAGCTGCTCCACTTCTACTCCAGCTTCCTGCTGATACACACCCTGGGAGGCAGCAGTGATGGCACAGGCACTTGGATCCCTGCCACCCACATGGGAGAACTGGGATTCTGGGCCCTGGCTTTCCCCTGGCACAGCCCTGCTGTTGACGACATGTGGAGAGAAAACCAGTGAATGGGAGATCTCTTTCCATTTCTCTCTCTCTCTCTCTTGCTCTCTCCCCCCAACCCCCTTGACCAAAGGTAAATTGATGCCTTGGCTTTAAGATTGTATTCTAAATTTTGAAGGAGGAGAAAGTTAAAGACATTACTTATAATAATTCATCTTTTTGCTGCTTCATTTTCTACCTCAGAGAAGTAAAATGTTCTAAGATGCCATTGAAATGTAAAATAAAATTGAGACATGGTTGGATGCATGAGTCGGTGACTTCCTCTAGTAGCTGACTTTCTTGTCTCTGAATTCCCAAATATAAATTTTCATCCTGTGTTACTTAGAGAAACAAAACTAATTATATATGTGGGCGAGGCAGTCACCTTTTATGTCTTGTCTTCAGAAGCTTGCCTAACTTGTTGGGAAACCTGTTTTGTGCTGTATCTGTTGCGGAGGGTAATCTGGGAGTCTTACCCTGTCAGTCACCCTTCAGCTCAGCACGTCTCTTCCTGGACATCATCCTTTGTTCCCATTTGGATCCTTTCAGCAGATTCACAGCGCCTTCTCCACGTGTGCGTCGTCTTGATCTAGAACTCGGCAGCCCTTTGAAGCTGAGTCTGGCACCCTCTGTTGTGCCTGGAGGTGCTGCGCTCCTGAAGGGGCTTGAGCTGTGCGCCGCGCAGCTCCGGGATGGCAGAGCCTTTCTCACCCATTGTTCACATTCACGCTCCACGTGTTCACTTAGCATTTGGGCTCAAATGATTTTTTTTTTTAAATAAGCACAGCGACTTGCAGAAGTGTTTCTTCCCTTTATTCTTGTAGGAGGGAGAGCCGAAACATGCAGGTTCCAGTCCTATCTGCCATCTCACTGTGGGCTTGAGGGGCTCTCCCCTGGGCCGCTTCTTCACCCTTAGAATGGGGCAGACAGAGCTGGGGACTGTGGGAATTACCGCAAGGTGCCCGGGTGGTTCTGTCACGAATGTCAACAAATACTGTAGCCCTAGCCTAGAAAAGTAATACAAGGGTGAAAAAGCACCTGAAGTCTCTAGCTTCAAGCTGCATATGGCATAGTATATACTGAGTTACGATATGACCTGGTAAGCACCAGTGTGCAGGGTTACACAGGCTATCCGGCCCTGGCTGAGATACTGGGTGTAGAGGTGAGGATGAACAGATCTTATTAAAGATACTGCTAGCACCATCAAGGGCAGCTGCTTGTCATACAGTAAGCAACAGGAAGGGTGCACACGGTTTTTAGAACTTTGTGCTTTCTTATCACGAGAACTGCGTACTTTATTCCTCCCAACTCAGCATCTTAGAGGCAAGACCTAGAATACTAATATTAATAATCAGTCTGTTTTCACAATGACCATTCGGGGACATCATTATAAAACATAGATTTGATAAATTATTCACAGCTTAAACACGTTCATATCTGAAAATGCCGAGTCAGTTCCGCTGAGTAGGTATTTATAGGGCTTTTGCTTCATGCCAGTCAGTGTGCCAGATACCGGAAGTCAGAGAACTTAGCATCTCATGGAGGAACATGCACACAGACAAGCCCACTAAGTACATGTGTGAGTCTGCTGATACATGTACAGATGCCTGGCTTTGCATATACAGCTGGAGTTCACATGCCACAGTTCTAATATCCAGGTGTGTTTCTTGAACCTGCTGGAGTGGGTAGGTTAGCAGAGATCAATAAAACCCAGCCTTCTCTGATACCCCTCATGAAACAGGGGTTGACCAGGCGCTCATATTCCACTATCCGTTTACACCAGTGAATTTTTTATGTTTGTAGTAGCAAATTTACTTTTCCCTTTTTTTGAAGTGACTCTTAGAGGACCTCAGTGTTCTAATTCAGTAACCAGGAAGCTGTCCAGCAGGCTCGCCTCTTGCACAAATGAATAATAGAATGTGTGGATTCAGAGCAATGGCTGGGAGTCAGTCAAAGCTTTGGGATACTCAGAGGTGTTCCTTTCGGTTTTGCTGGGAGACTGAAAGACCACATGCTTTGCGTTGGCAGGAGGACCTTCAGAGGGTAAACGCAGAAGAAGCAGATGTGAATCTAACGTAGCTCTTTCCTTATTTTCTTGATAAAATGAGAATGTACTAGTAGCGGTTGCATTACTAGAAATGTGATGGGCAGTGAAAATGAAAGCTAAACATTGCCGTCGTTAAAACAACTTTCAGGGGCCAGTGCTATGGCACAGTGGCTTAATCCTCTGCCCGCGGCTCTGGCATCCCACATGAGCACTGCTTAGAGTCCCGGCTGCTCCACTTTCAATCCAACTCCCTGTTGATGACCTGGGAAAGTGGTAGAAGGTAGCCTGGGTGATTGGGCCCCTCCACCCACATGGGAGACCTAGAAGAAGCCCCTGGCTCCTGGATTCTAATCGGCCCAGCTCTGGCTGCTGTGGCCATTTGGGGAGTGAACCAGCGCATGGAAGACCTTTCTCTCTGTCTCTATCTCTGTGGCTCTGCCTCTTAAATAAATGGATAGATCTTTAAAACGGAAACAAAACAACTTTGAAACACATTGAAAAACTTTCTGTGCTTCTTACTGGATGGACTTCAAGGAGATGAAGCCCATTCCCTGCAGTTGCCCACCACATTACACGTGTGCGTGTGCGTGTGCGTGCTGTTCTCGCAGAAAAGGCTTATAGCCCCACATCCAGTCACTGAGTAAGTTGCAACCACGGAGTTAAACAAGCTGAATGACTTCTGGTGTGTTTTTCTCCAGGGCTGGGGAGCAGAATACCATCGCCAGGATGTTACCAGCACCCCCTGCTGGATTGAGATACACCTGCACGGCCCCCTCCAGTGGCTGGATAAAGTCCTGACTCAGATGGGCCCACCTCACAACCCCATCTCATCCGTGTCTTAAACGGCCTCAGGCGCCTGCCCCTTGAAAACTGTTGAGCCTTGCATGTACTTGAAGGATGGATGAGTCAGACACATCTGAGAGCTGACAAAGGAGCCTTGATCATACTTGACCTCTGTGACCAACCGTCGGGTTCAGCAATGTAAAAACCTTGGTAACATGCTGTTGATATGGAGAACCTGTTTAGTTTACATTGTAACATTCTGTTGTAAAATCAACTAAAATGCAGACTCTTAGCAGGAATTCGTGTATGTATAGTTACAGGCAAGATGGCCACGCCAGGGACAAATTATCTACTACAAGAACAGGCCTAAGAGATTGTTTTGTGTTTGGCACTTTAAGGTCATCGTTTGGCAGAAGGTTAGCATTAATAGTCATTCTGAAGTGTGTTTTTATCAGGTTTTAGAGCCCGTGGGGAGTCGTCTTCTCATGGGTTTTCGTAATATTTTAAAGCTATTTGTTTAGTAATGGTTTTTTTTGTTTGTTTTTTAAAGTAAAGGTTAATCTTGATGATATACATAGTAATCTTTTCTAAAATCGTATGCTGGCCATCCTGCTGTCAGAATAATGTTAGGCATATGCTCTTTGCTAAATATGTATGTACAGAGTATTTGGAAGCTAAGAATTGATTAGACTAGTGAACTTGGGAGCATTTGCGGGCTGGGGGGAAGGGAAAGGACAGCTGCAAGTGTAGAGTGTCCTGTCAACATTCAGGTTGTTGTTTTGAAGAAACAAACTGATGTCTGAATTTTGCTGTGTTTCAGTTTTTAAAGATTTTATCCAACTCTTTTTTTTTTTTTTTTTTGGCATTCTTCTATCCTCTCCGAAAAAGCAGTTATGCAGCTGGTTAATTCATATAACTGTGAGAGCAAATGAATGATTCCTGCCATTCTGAAATCAACTGCCTATGTGTTTCAATACCAGTTGTCTGGAGTGCTTGAATTTAATAAGTGGTTTTTATGGAGTTTACAGTACAGAAATAGGCTTTAATTTTCAAGTGAATTGTTTGCCAAACCTAGTAACTCTGAATATTTGGAGAATTAAAAAAAAAGACCCTTTCAAACTTTCTTAATTTTTTTGTACTATGTTTGGTTTTATTTTTCTTCTGTTAATCTTTTATACTCACTTATGCTCTCTTACATTGAATACTTTTATTCCAAAACTAGTGGGTTTTCTCTACTGGAAATTTTAAATAAACCTATCATTATTGCTTACTTTGATTAAAAATTTGTCATTTTCTTTCTTCACATACTAGATTTTAGGATCAGTATGATGTGCTACTCTGGTTGGAGTTTCTTCTCCAACATTCTCTGCCAAAGCTAAATTACTAATGCAGACAGAGAGATTGAATCCTGAAGAGGGAAACGGAAAAAGGATATCAGATCTTGAAAAATTTAAGGAAAAAATCAGCAAAATCTAAATGTGTCAGTGTGTTGACGTGAGGCATCGCAGCAGCAGCAGCTGTTGGCGGGAACCTGGTCACCCAGAAGTGCCGCATTGTACCTGCAGAGGAGGGTGCACAGGCGACGGCTGGAGCCTGTGGCAGAGGAGGAGGGCTGGGCCCTGAAAGCGCAGAAGTGAGTCCTGTGGCAGCCTACTTGGCACTGGAATGATTCCCCAGCACCACCCTCCCCCACCCCCCCAAAAAAAGCAACACGAGAAAGCAAGTTTACCCATGAAGGACACAGATGTAAGAACGCCATTCTTTCTTGGCCAGGTAGATGCCATTCTTGCTTCTTTTCATTTCTGTATCTCTTTGCTGGAGTGTTTACCAGCCCGGGAGTTTAGGGCTTCCCCATGCCCCTTTAAAGAGCCCATTTAAGAATGATGTCATCTTTTCCCCAAAAAACCTAACACTTATTCCCCAACAGTGACTAAGCAAAAATGTCTGCTGTCAGTCATCTCCAAAAACATCCTCATGCGAGCGGAGAAAACCTTGGCCAGCGACGCGGTCCAGCACGAATGCACGCACGTCTCTGCTGGCTCCCTGAAGTTCCGTGAGCCTGTGTTCGCGTCCCGTGTTTCTTCCATGGAGATAATGGAGTTGTGTCCTTATCACAAAGTTGGGGGGAGGATCACTGAAATGACAATACGCGAAATACGTTAGGGATGTAGCTCCCAAGCAAGTTAGGGGTCATTGTTGTCTTGAACCCTCTCCCATACACACTGCATTTCCACTAGCTACGTCATTCAGGCACAGGGCAGCAGAATCAATTCTGGTGGTTGGTGAGATATAAACAAAGAAGATACTCAAACTATTGGACTTAATGAAATATCACTGAGAATAATCTAAAAATAAAGACCTTGGTCAGGGTTTCTTTCCCTTTTCCTAGTGGAACGTGACTTCTTGCTTCCCTTGAGTTTCTTTGGTTGCCTGCTGGACCTGTTATGCAAGCTGCTGATGCAGTGAAGCAGCGCTGGGAGCCAGCTTGAAGTTCTATCAGATGAGATGCCAAGATCATACAGTACGTTGAAACCTACTGGGTGGGGACCCCCAGAGTTCACAGCATGGTGCATAATTAGACCCTTCCTGCTTAAGTATGGTTATTTGTATTTTTAGTAAAATCTTAGTGAAAACCACAGTTATTAGCTATTAAAAACACTGGTGGGTCTATTGGGAATTTTTAATTAAACGAATGGAAAAGTCAAAGCAGCTATCTGTTCTCATTACTAGAAAAAAAAGTAAGTTGTTCATCCAAGGAACAACAAGGAAAAACAACGTGAACTGTTTGAGAGCAGGTATATGTGATGCTACTAAGAAACCAGTAGTGGGCTCATTAGGATGGTGGCTGAGGAGCTATGGCCTCATGCCATCATTTAATAGGACTTGGCCTCCCGCGCAGGTCTTTGTTTTTCTGCACCTGTTTCCTCTTCTGTGAAATGGAGACAACAACGCCCTCCTCGTGGGGTCATCGTGAAGACAGTCAGTACATGCAAAGCCCTTTAAGAACCTCTTAGATTGCTTCTACTGACTGCATTTGGCTGGGAAGACAGCCTGATAGGAGTTTGAGTCAACAGACAGAAGAATTGGATGAAGACCTACCTGCCTTTAAAGTATTTCATAAATGGTCAAAGAGCTTCTAGGCTAGAGAATGCAATCGTAAGGAAGAAAACTAGCCATTTGTGGGGCCTGGCCCCCTATGTGCCAGACACTGTGCCAGGTTTCCACACATTGCCTTTTTTTTTTTTTTTTAATTTGAAAGAATAGACAGATGGAGTAAGGTATTCCATCCACTGATTCACTTGCCAAATACCCACAACAGCCAAGCCTGGAGCTCTGAACTCAACCCAGGTGTCCCATGTGGGTGGCAGGGGCCCAAGTACTTGAGCCAATATCCACTGCCTCCCAGGCTATACTTCAGCAGGAGGCTGGATCAGAAGCAAAGGAGCCACGACTCAAGCTGGGCACTCCACTGTGGAGCGTGGGCACCCGAAACATATGCCTACCCCGTGCCAACTGCCCCCATATCGCTTCTTTTTCCGTGCTAAGAACTTAGGCTACTCTGTCCTCAATTCCTTACACTGGTTTTCTTATAGATGAATCAGCTGGTTCAGGTGCTAAGTAACTTGTCCGAAGTAACCTACCTAACCTAGTTAGCAAAGAATCCTAATTTCAGTTCTGATCTCACTTTGAAATCTAGTTAGTTCCATTGAATCCTTTCTCTTGTTAGTTTCCAGACATAGGAACTTTACAAACTAACACAGAATGAAGAACACCAAGGAAAGAAAAGGTAGTAAGAACTTGATTAGGTAGAGACAAGTAAGATTTTACAGAGAAAGGGACATTTAGGGTTGAGCCTTGAAGGATGGGAAGCATTTTAGTAAGTGGAGAAACTTGGGGTGAAAGCCCAGGCGACCTGTTTGGTTTGCCTTGGCGTCTGTCCCCCAGGTTTCTGTGGGATTTCATAATATGTAACAGCATGTCTCTTCTGACTGCTGTTGTGTGGTCCAAGCAGGAGCCCGCTGTCTGGGAAGTCTGGGGCTAGAAATATGGAAGAAAGTTTCACCTGCCTGGCTGATGATACAGTAAACCTTGGCAATTGTCCCCTGCCATCCCCTCTGCTGTATGGACTACAGACAGGGTTCTCAAGGGCCCGGGGCTTCTGGGTCTAGGGTTGGCTAAGCTCTATCATGTTCCTGTTCTTTGCTACTCTTTGTCAGACACACCAGAATCTTTACAGGCAGTCCCCTCTTTGTGTGTGTTACCTGTATGTGTTTAGGTAATATGGAAAACATGACTTTAAAAAAAATAAAAGGGTTTTGAAGATTTATTTATTTACTTGAAAGGTAAAGTTACAGAGGGAGAGAAACATCTTCCATCTACTGGTTCACTCACCAAGTGGCTAAAACAACCGACCGGGGCTGAGCCAGCCAAAGCCAGGAGCTTCTTCTGGGTTTCCCACATGTGTGTAGGAGCCCAAGGACTTGGGCCATCTTCCACTGCTTTCCCAGGCCATAGCAGAGACTGTCAGAAGTGAAGCAGCCAGGACTCAAATTGGCACCTATATGAAATGCTGGCACTGCAGGCCAAGGCTTAACCCACTCTGCCACAGTGCCGGCCCCAAGGTAGGTCTTTTTAAAATAGCATTTCCTTTAGTTGAAGCAATACTTGTTCAC
This sequence comes from Oryctolagus cuniculus, assembly GCF_051225735.1. Classification (NCBI taxonomy): domain Eukaryota; kingdom Metazoa; phylum Chordata; class Mammalia; order Lagomorpha; family Leporidae; genus Oryctolagus; species Oryctolagus cuniculus. Next base: position 48,747,250 of record NC_142874.1, on the reverse strand, counting down.
TATAGATTTGTAAAGTACCAGATAAACTAAGTACCTGTACTAACCTCTGCTGATTAAGTTGTCTTTTTGAACTAAGGGATTAGAACATCCTGGCGCAGACTGCACAAGCCGTAGATGACACAGGTCTGGAGGTTACCGTGTCCATCTCCCCCAGCGTAGAGAGGATGGCTCGTACCTTCTGCGTTTCTGGGCACCAGTCCTGTGCCAGGCATGGTGGTCAGTGATAAACTCGGCCTGCCCGTTACGGGAGAGGCAGACAAGCAGTGATGCCAGCGAGGGGCACAGAGGGGTACACAGCCGCACCACGGGGGGGCAGGAGAAGCCTTCTCAGGGCAGTGCCTCAGATGGAAGTCTTGTTTCGCCAACCAGGTGTTAACCTGCAAGGGGGGGGGGGGGTGGGAGTGTGTACCAGGCAGAAAATACAGAGGCATGAGTGCGAGAACCAGGTCCACTTGGGATCACCAAGAATTCAGTGTAGGTGGACTAGCTGGAATATACGGGCAGTAGCTGTCAGTGGAGCCTTTAGCCCACGTGCTACGTAAGAGAAGGGAGGGGTGGGAAGGGAGCAGTCGTTAAGGATCGTGTGTATGTCCTGATACAGAGTGGGGTAATCCCCCTAGCATCTTAGCTCTTACATGGTGGACGGCGGAGGTCACTCAAGGGTCACACACAGCAGAGCCCAGGAGAGAAACTGACTGTGGAGGAAGCAGAAACGGAACAGGAAGGAGCTAACCCAGCCTGAGGAGTCACAGAGGTCAAGGGAAGGGTTTCAGCGAGGAAGCTTGTCACCGTGGCCAGTACGGGACAGAGAAGAGCTTCAGAAAGGGTTTATTTAAGCTGAGCAATTCGGAAGTCTGATGACTGCAAGAGTGTTCCGGGGTGGTGCAAGAAGCCAAATTATTAAGCGTTCAGAATTCTATGGGGTGCACGTCAGTGGAGCAAAGAGTATTTTTATCCCCGACGTTTACTGGTGAGGAGGACAGAGAAAAGAGATGGTGGCTGGAGACACGAACAGATGCAAGGAACCCCTGTGTCAGAAGCAGGAGCTGTGTGCGTGCATCGCTGGCGGGAGAGGCTGACGAAGAACGCAGAGGTTGGAGCAGTTGGAGCGCCCTTATAGGATGCTGACGCCACAGGCAGCGGCTTAAACCACCACACCACAGCGCCGGTTCCCGGAGTGGTTTTTTAAGGCTGTGGTCCCCAAAGAGCGTGCTGTAACGAAGCCTCCGACCTGCGGTTTCCAAGCTCCGGGACACAAACATTTTGTGCACAGATCCGGAAGCTCAGCCTCAGCAACTGCGAGATCATAATCAGTTCAAGGCTGAAGCCGACACAGTGATGGAGAGGCGGCGCCTCCTGCACGGCAGAGTTTGGGAGCGACTCCTCTAGGGACCACTTCGCGAAGAGCTGATGATTTGGAGATTCCTCTCTTGATCCAAAAAACGGTGAGTCAAACAACACAGCTTTATCCCTCAACATAGCCTACGTTTAAAGAGGGAAAAAGAAGATGTTGAGGAGCTCCTTGTTACTCTCTGGGGCTGCACACTTGTGAGGACAGGAGAGAGGACATTGTCTTCTTCTCGTGGCCTTCACCCATGGACACTGGAGCGCAGCCGCAGCCATCTAGACCTTATTTTCATCCCATGGACAGACTGAGTGACAGGCTGATTTTTAGATATTTACGAGAGAGAGAGAGAAAGCACTGCCAGCCACTGGTTCACTCCCCCACACACCTGCAGTGGCTCCGACTGAAGCTGGGAGCCAGGTCTCGCGCATGAGTGGCAGGAACCCGACTACTTGAGCCATCACGGCTGCCTCCCAGGGTCTGCGTTACAGGCAGTTGGCGGCAGGGGGCAGAAGTGAGAATGGAACCCAGGCTCTCCAGTGTGGAATACAGGAGTCTTAGCAGCAGGGCTAACCACTGGCCCTGGATGTAGAACTATGCTGCGGAGGTGATGGGTAGCAGCGGGCACTTGGTTTAGGCAGACCTGTGTTTCAATGCCAGCTCCATCCCTTTCTAGCCGTGTCCTCTCAGGCAAGTGAATTAATGTTTTACCCTCACGGAGACATAATCGCCACCCTCTCATTGGTGGCTGTGCTGCTGTAGCGATGTACTGCATATTAAAACCTCGGCCCAGAGCCCTACACTAAGTGCTTTATAATGGTGGAAAGTGGTTTGCAGTGGTGACGCCAACCTACAGGGCTTCATAAAAACAGGCGTGCGAACACCAGCAGGTGGAGGTGGCGGGCCTTTGCCCTATCCTGGGGATGTAGTAGATGGTTTGCAATCCAAGAATCCCCACAACAATAATAAACATAGTGGTAAAGAAAAGCAAGGGAAAAAAAAAAAAAAAAAAAAAAAAAAAAAAAAAAAAAAAAAAAAGCTGTGCTTCGCCGAGCAGCATAGGGAGTGTTCATAAAACAGAGCTGTCAGTTTCCCTGGCGCGCTTTGCAAGGGTCCCAGCCAAGGGCTCTGGACCGAAGCAGACGGTGGGACTCCGCTGAAAGTTTGTGCGGTGTGCTAAGTGATGGCGCCTTCAGCCTGCTCGCCCACAATGATTTACATTTGCACGACTCTCCCCACCCCCACGCTATAGACTAGCTGCTTGTTGGGACATCTCTTACCCTCCCGGCTCCCGACATTGAGATGTCTTTATTCCTGATTTGATCCGGTTGTTCCACTTCTTGAGGGGATGCCACACCTGAGCTCAGACCTGTGACGCCGAGACTCCCACCATCGGCCTGCGAACGCGGGGGACCCCCAAGGACACCGGCCTCTCCTCCGCCTCATGCTCCCCTGTGCTCCAGGCCACCTGCGGGGCGGCTATGCCAGTAATCCTGCCGTCCACCAGGAATTTGCCGCCAGGGCACGCTTTCGCCACAGCACTGGCCCTTCCCATCTGTGGAGTTCCAATCCCGAATTCTTGTTTATCCCTTTGTAGGCAAGGATTATTTCAGGAGGGGTAATTTTACCTCCTCGGGGCAGGACACTGAGGTCGCTATTCTACTTCTGGAAGTGTAAGCTTCATAACTGGGTGAACTGGCAGCCACTCTGCCCTGGGCGTCTGCCTAAATACACAGCAGATTCTACCGTTACCAGTCACCATGTATTAATAACTCACTTGTATCTAGTAAAACCCATTAACTCATGGCCCTACCAGTCTTCCTCCCTCAGCCCCACACTCCCCTAAATATATTTAGAAACTTAAATTAGCAGAGGTCCTTTGGAGAGGGGGGAGACGGGAGAAGGCAAGTTAACGTTCACAGGATGTGTAATTCTCCTTCAGCATGAGGCATTAAACCTAACACCACTCAGATATGTCTTTGAAGCCAATCCTTCTGTGACAGTGCAACCCTTCACACTTTGAACCAGCGAGACTGCCCTCCCAATGAGCTGTGACACTGGTTGATCTATCTTTAAGGTGGGCGCGGCAGTTCTATAATTATCCCAGCCTGCCGCTTCCACGCCCCGGGAGACAGGGAGGAGAAGGAGGTAAGGGAGAGAGAAAAGGTTTTGTGTCAGAGACCCGTGACCCCCTGTCCCCATCTCTGGGTGATTTCTGGACAGTTCCCCGGATCTTCTGAGGCAAACTTTTCTCTGCAAAATGAGACGCATTCTCTTGCAAGATGTTGAAAGATGAGCAGCCACAATGAAGCGTTTATCACACCCGTGCCCTGGTTCAGGGCCTCATTAAAGTGGTTGCTGTGACTATGCTTGGTGAAGCTAGCAGCGTGATGTATTTTTTATTAATGCATGCCCACAGCAGTGCCCCCTTAGACACATTTTCACTTCCTCTGGTTTAAGTTACCCGAGGTCACCGTCAAAGAATTCCCAAGTTTGCAACTGTATGCCTTCTGAGTGTTGCGGTGATAACCTCGTGCAGTCCTGAGCCATCTTGCCTGAGATCCCTTTGCCCAATGAGTACCTGCTGTATGCGCTACCTTCCAGCTGGTCGCTCAGTAACTGTCTGAGTTACCAGATCAGCCATGGCAGTACCACGGTGCCAGTGTTGGGGCAGCCTTTATCCTATTCAGTAAAGGCTTTAGTACAAGAGTCGTGATGCAGAGGAGGCACCTGGGCAGAAAAGGTGCCAGGACGCATTACCCCTGGCACTTGGTGAGCACACTGCAGGGCATGTAGAAATCCACCTGCAGGGATAGGGTTGGGGGCCATTGGCTCTCTTGGATCACACCCGCCGTGGAGAAGAGGGGAACTCTACTGTGTTTGGAAATTCACCATAACCGCTGTCATACTGAAAAACACCGATGCTGCACAGTGTGGGAGTTGTACCTCAAACAAGCTGCTCAAGTTTTGTTGTTGTTGTTGTTGTTGTTTTTAATTTGCAAAATGGAACTTCTCAACTTCCCTTTGAAAATGTGAGGGTGATTTTTAAACTGAGAAATCTCAATGCCTATGCTGTTAGGTGACCAATAGATATTGATTAATTGACTCCACCTGTAGGTTTTCATGAGCGCATGAGTCCAAGAACTCTCTTATGTAGCCTGCCCTTCTTCCAAACATTAATTACTACTTTTGTATTATAAGGCTGTTATGATATCCATCCTCCATGCTTTGGGAATTAATTTTAAATTCATGAAGTACATCCTCATGCTTTGATAAATGAGTATAATTAGTTCTCAAACTTTTGTCCATAAGCCAAAACTGGTATCATCAATCATTAAATATTCCCATTAAAATTAATGTAAAAACTTCAATGTTTCTCATAATGGAATAATTAATAGAGTCGAGGGCCTCATTTAATAGTGTGAAAGGTCCCCCAGGCTCTGTCCTGACTGGCCCTCCCTCTTCCATCCATCGCCTCTCCCAAGGTGACCCTCAGTCTCCAAATCCATGGCTCTTAGAGGCCATCTCTGCTCTGTTGGCTCTCAGCTGTGTCCCCAGGCAGGCATCTCATGGGAACCCGTGCACCTAACTTGACATCTGCACACGGGTGTCATCTCCAACTTAGCACAGTCACACCTGCCCTCCCCCACCCACCTGTCAGCTTCTCCCCTCCTCCGTCACCCAGCTGCTGAAGCCAAAACCTTTTCTCACCCCACAACAATGCCATCAATAAACCCTATTACCTTTGCCCTCAGGATAGTCTTAATTTATCCTCTTGTTCTCATCTCTGCTCCTTCCATCCTAGCCAAACACACCATCATCTCTTGCCTAGACTACTAACTACAAGAGCTTTCTGGCAGATTCCCGGCCACCATTCTTGTCCCTACCACATGGCACCCAGACAATCTTTGAAATTCTAATCAACTTATGTTACCTCCCAGAATAAAATCAAAACTCCGTCCTATGGCCATGAAGCCCTGCCTCAGTGGTTCTTCCTACCGAGTGCTCGGAACCTTATGGAAGCATTGCTTACCGATCCAATGATTGGGAAGTGGGGCTGCTACTGGCATCGAGAAGTTGCGAACGCTAGATGGGAGGTGGTTCTGTGTATCGGTCATTATCCGAGCATGGACCCTTGCTTGATATTGTATGCTAAACATAAAATATGTACGTGGAATTTTCCACGAACACAACTACAGTGTCAGTGTAGATAGGACAGACTTTGGTCTCCGATTTTGCCTAGAAATGCTCACCATTTCAGAAAATCACCTTGCCCTTGGAGAAGCCACTGCTGGAGCTGAGGCGCAATTGTGCCACACCTTGACAGGCTCCATGACTCCGCCTTAAAGAACAACCATCCAGCTAAGCTCCTACCTTCTAGGAGAGTCGTGCCTGAGCATTTACACATGGACACACAGACTGCTTTGTCATCAACTGCTTCCTAAAGCTACTCCTTTAACAGGAATTGATGGTGGATTGATGATGCCAGTCTAGGCTTAGGAGTAGAAGTTTGGGAGTCATTACACTCACCCATCAAAGGGTGAAGACACTGCTATGTGAAGCATAGGTTATTTCCCATAGTGCAGAGTAAGTTATCGTAACTGTATTATGAGCAAGTAAACAGTAATTAATACGGCCATGTAGGAGAGGTCTTACTCTTAGGTCTTTATGAGAAAAATCACATATGGGCCCATCAGTTGATTGGCCACCTACAGACTCAGGGCTGGAATCTCAGTTTTCATATTGCTTTTATGGCCTTGCAGGGGAATTGGATGGCTTTTGTCTTCTTAATGTTTTTTAAATTGAGCAACAGTTAAGGTGAGGCCAGCATTGTGTTGCAACCAGTGAAGGCTCTGCCAGCACCCATATGGGTACCAGTTCGTGTCCCGGCTGCTCCAATTTCTATCCAGTCCCCTGATAATGCACCTAAGACAGCCATGAAAGATGGCCCAAAGGCTTGGGTCCCTGCTACCCACGTGGGAGACCAGGATAAAGTACCAGGCTACTGGCTTCAGCCTGGCCCAGTCCTGACCATTACAGCCATGAGGTTGGTGAGTGAACCAGCTGATGGAAGCACTCTACCCCCATCTCTCCTTCTCTCCGTAACTCTGCCTTTGAAATAAATAACAAATCTTTTAAAAAATATTTATTTATTTATTTGAGAGGCAGAGTTACAGAGAGAGGGAGACACAGAGAGAGAGAGAGGAGAGAGAGAGAAATCTTCCATTCACTGGTTCCCTACCCAAATGGCCACCAGTGGTCAGAGCTGGGCTGATCGGAAGCCAGGAGCCAGGAGCTTCTTCCACATCTCCCACGTGGGCGCAGGGGTCCAAGGATTTGGGCCATCGTCCACTGCTTTCCCAGGGAGCTGAGTCGGAAGTGGAGCAATCAGGACTGAAACCGGCACCTGTATGGGATGCTGGTGGGCGCTGCAGGGGGAGTCTTAACCTACTAGTCCACAACGCCAGCCCCAAAATAACAAATCTTAAATGAAAAGAGTGACAGTGAAAACACCCCATGACCTAGCAGTTTCATTGTAGGGCAGAGGTATGTTTTCTGAAGGAGGCACTGGAGCAGGCCAGTTGAGAGCCACTGTGCTGCGTGCTCTGGTTCCTGCTTGCCTTGCCCACACTGCTGCATCCCACCCCGATCCGAATCCTCACACATCGCATTCACTCCCAGCCGAGTGCCTTTGCTCAGCCCCTTACTTCCTGTTCCCACAGTGCCCTCCCCAACACTGCCGGAGGTCTGTTCTTTGGATAGTCCAGGGCGCTTGCTAGCCACCTGAGAGCAGCCCTGAGGCCTTCTCCCTCACCTCACCGACTGAACCCTCTTAGCACTTGTTAGCTGGCTAGGACCTTCCCTGTCTTATGTTTTCTCTGCACCTCCAACATGGCCTGGAACCTGGGAACAGACCAGCAACACATTTGTGGAATGAAAGAATGAATGAGGGAAGGCAAATAAAACATCCCCGTGTTAATATGGAAGTAGCATTCCTCATTCTATAATATACAAAGCTATAATATTTTGTATTAAGAAGGAAAAGGTTAAAACATTTGAACCCACCTGTGGTGTCTCTGGCTCCCATGCTCACCACTTCAGAGATGGCAAATTAGTGCTAATTGAAATTGACCTTCATAGTATATTTGCAAGTTCTTTTTCCCTATTAGCTATTGTATTTCTTAGATAAAATGTTACTTGCAAGCACAAATATGGGGTTTAAAGGCCTGTTATAAATGATATCTTATTCAAACTATGGGTAAAAGCAAATCGTAATGAATGGGCTTGCCGTCCAATTTCTCCCAGCAAAACTTGATTATGAATAAGCCAAAAAAAAAAAAAAAACCTGTCAGCATCAAAAATTAACATATGGGGTGGGCGTTTGGCATAGCAATTAAGTCACCACCACCACTTAGGAGGCCCACACTCCACATTAGAGAGTCTGGTTTGAGTCCCAGCTCGTCTGCTCTGATCCAGTTTCCTGCTAAAATGTTCACCCTGGAAGACAGCAGATGATGGCTCAAGTATTTGAATCTCTGGGAGACCCAGATGGGGTTAGAAGCTCCTGGACTTTGGCCTGGCCCAGCCTGGCTGCTGTGGGCATTTGGGGAGGAAACCAGTGGATGGAAGATCTCTGTGTGTGTGTGTGTGTGTGTGTGTGTGTCTCAAGCTTTCCAGTAAAAAAAAAAAAAAAAAGTTTTGAAATCCATGCATAGTTTTTTCATGATATGCATTTTCCATGAACTTCCTAGTGAAAAAGCTATGCATGGCTTTCAAAACATTTTTATACCCCAAATTATCTTTTCTCCTTAATTTTTATGTATTTCTTTTAGAGACAGAGACAGCAGCAGGTAGTCAGAAGGAAGACTTCCCATCTGCTGGTTTATTCCCCAAACGCACACAATAGGCAGGGCTGGGCCAGGCCAAAGTCAGGAGCTTGGAGGTCAGTGTAGGTCTCCCAGGTGGGTGGCAGGGATCCAGCTGCTTGTGCCGTCATCTGTCTCCCAAGTTGCACACTGGCAGGAAGCTGGGATCAGGAGCTGGAGGCTGGCATCACACCGCGGCGTCTTGACCACTAGGCCAGATGCTCACCTTTTAGTTCTGCGTGCTGAGCAGGCCGGGACCCCTCGTCAGCCTCTGGCCCCTGCCTGCCGGCATGCCCCAGCCAGGCCTGAGCTCCGGGCACACTGGCAGACTGTCTTCTCCTGAGCTCTCTGACTACTGCCAGCTAGCTCATCCTTCAGGAAACATTTGGAACATTGTGCCCCGTAGTGTTATACCCTCGACACAGATGGAGTCTTCCAACCTTCATGGAAGGAGCAGGCATTGAACAGAAGATGTACAGAGAGAGAGAGGAGAGATACACAGAGAGAGACAGAGATCTTCCATCCACTACCTGAATGGCCACCACAATTCCTCTGCATCTCCCATGTGGGTGCAGGGACCCAAGCACTTGGGCCATCTTCTGCCGCTTGCCCAGGCACATTAACATGGAGCTGGATTGGAAGTGGAGCAGATGGGACTCAAACTGGCACCTATATGGGATGCCAGCGCTGCAGGCCGCAGATTAACCCACTTTGCCACAGCGTCAGCCCCTGTTCCACTTTTTTTTTTTTTTTTTGAAAGTCAGAGTTACAGAGAGAGAGAGAGAGAGAGAGGTCTGCCATCTGCTGGTTCACTCCCCCAACTGGCCACAATGGCCAGAGCTACGCCAATCCACAACCAGGAGCTTCCTCCGGGTCCCCCATGTGGGTGCAGGGGCCCAAGGACTTGGGCCATCTTCCACTGCCTTCCCAGGCCATAGCAGAAAGCTGGTTGGGAAGTGGAGCAGCCAGGACTCGAACCAACGCCCATATGGGATGCTGGCATTGCAGGTGGCAGCTTTACCGGCTATGCCACAGCGCCGCTCCTCCCCACCCCCCTTCCACTGCTGATACAGCTCCTTGCTAATATGCTTGGGAAGGCAGTGGAAGATGGCCCTAATTTCTGGGCCCCTGCCTCCCATGTGAGAGACCCCAATGGAGCCCTGGGCTCCTGGAGGCTGTCTTGCCTTCCTAGGAATTCCTAAGAAAAAGGAGGAAGAAAAGACCAGGAGGAGGGGCCAGCACGTGGTGCAGGGGCTACGCTGCCATCTGCAACACCAGCATCCCTTATGAGTACCGATTCAAGTCCTGGCTGCTCCACGTCTGATCCAGCTCCCTGCTAATGGCCTGGGAAAAGCAGCAGAGGATGGCCCAGGTGCTTGGGCCCCTGTACCCACGTGGGAGACCCGAGTGAAACTCCTGGCTTCAGCCTGGTCCAGCCCTGATCATTTCAGCCATGTGGGGGAATGAACCAGTGGATGGAGGATCTCTCTCTCTCTCTCTCTCTCTCTGTCTCTGTGTGTGTGTGTGTGTGTGTGTGTGTCTGCCTGTCTTGCTCACTGTAACTCTTTCAAATAAATAAGTAAATCTTTAGAAAGAAAAACCAGAAAGGAAATGCCAGGGGCACTGTGCAATAAGTGTAAAATAAAGCATTAGCCTTACGTATACAGGAGGGACAAATGCATGTAAACTGCGAATGCAGGAGAAAACCAGGGGAGCAGGAGCGGGTGACCCTGAGAGCCCAGGCCAGGGGCAGTGGAAGATGAGGGAGGGAGGGAGGGGGAGAGAGAATGAGTAGGGAGGATTGAAAAGAGAGAGCCAGGAGGATTGGGGGGGGGGGAGCGGGGACTGAGAGATCACAGCTGCCATCTGCGGCCACCCCTGTGTCGCCAAGGTAGCCCTTAGGTTCCTGTGTCGAGGTCCACTTGCAATGGCCTGCACCTTCCCAGGCTCCTCGTGGAAGCTTGCTCCTCTCACTTCTGATCATTCATTTGGGTATGCGAGCATTTCTCCCGCAAATGGGTATTGAAAATGGCTTCTGGCAGGAGTCAAGATTGCATCTAGTCTTGGAGCAGGGCTGCTAGGAAATTGCATTGGATAAATAAAATCTGGGACAGTTCCAACCAGGGGCTTACTCATCTGCACCATGCTGTTACGCTCAGCTAGGACTGGGGTCACGGGCAAAATGCTGCCCGTCCCCCAGCTCCCTCACACAGCAGCCAACTCGATGCCTCCTTGGCACTGGCTCTGGGGGGGTCAGGGGGTAAAGGGTCAGGAAGGGCCAGGCAGGGCCGGGAAGCCGAGCACTTGGAGACGTGCCCTCTGCTATTGATTTGCAAAGGGAGGGTGTGGGTGTTTAGCACAGCAGTTAAGCTGTCACTTGGGACTCTCACAAACTCATCAGAGTGCCTGGGTCGGACTCCTGGCTCTGATTCTAGTTCCAGCTTCCTGCTAACGCAGACCCTGGGATGCGGCGTGTGATGGCTCAGGTAGCTAGGTCTCTGCCATCTACGTGGGAGGCCTGAGTCGAGTTCCCAGTGTCTGGCTTCGGCCTGGTCCAGCCCTGACTATCGCCAGCATTGGAGGAGTAAACAAGGGGATGGAAGGTCTTTCTTTGTCTCTCTCTCTCTCTCTCTCTGCATTTCAAAAATTAATTAATTAAAAATAAATTTAAAAATGAAAATTTTAGAAGAAAACAGAGGAAGGGGCTGCAAGCCAAGGTGACCACTAGAAGGAAAAACAGAAGGTGAGGATGAAGATTCCGGCCCCGCCAGCACCCCGATTTTACCCCAGTAAGTCCAGTGCTGGAGTTTTGGTTTCTAGCACTGAAAGAAAGCAAGTTTGAGTTGCTTTAAGCCACTAAGTTGATTGGTGGTGATCTGTTATGGCAGCTAGAGAAATTAATGCATATTTCTGTGAGATTTCCTCATTTTACCATCCAGCCCTTCACCAGCGTGCTTTGTTTCAGATCTCCTGTCTTCCACTTCCAAGAATTGTTGTCTCTTGGTTATTTTTACTGCATCCTATTCTTACTTTATTTAAATATTAGCTTCTTGAATCATCATTGAGAAGTTTTCCCGAAATATCTTTTCTTTATTTAGTTTCTTCTTCCTCCACTGTAAATTCTTTTATTTTGTCTGTGTTGCTGTTTATTTTTAATTGTAGACTTTCCACACGGTGGTGCTTGCTTTTCTTGAATGTCTGTTGTGCTCTGATTGTCCATTCCTTCTGAAAAAGGAGACAATAGAAAGATCAATTATGAGGTCTGATCATGGGCACAGGCCTTGTGGACCAGCGGGTTTCCCTCCCCATTCACGATGTCAGGGAACAGCGAGGCACCCACATGAGCCGGGTCTGCATGTGGGATTCCAAGACCCACAGTGGCTGTCCTTGTTCTTGCTCCTCCCAGTGCATTTGTTGGGAAGAATCTCTGTCCTGCAAACAGGAGTCACGGCCAAGACCAGAGAACTGTGCTGTAGGTTAGTCCTGTCTATGCCTCACTTCTACTCCTGTGCTGGGAGCACTGCCATTTCCACTTAGTTTCCTCCCCACATTCCAAAGCTGCTTCATGGTCGACACTCATCATTCTTTTTAAAAGTTATTTATTTCCTTCTTATTTGAAAGGCAGAAAAAGGGGCCGGTGCTGTGGCACAGCGGGTTAAAGCCCTGGCCTGAAGCACCAGCATTTCATATGGGTGCCAGTTCTAGTCCAGCTGCTCCTCTTCTGATCCAGCTTTCTACTGTGGCCTGGGAAAGCAGTGGAAGATGGCCCAAGTCCTTGGGCCCCTGCACCCGTGTGGGAGACCTGGAAGAAGCTCCTGGCTCCTGGCTCAGCGCAGCTCTGGTCATTTCGGCCATCTGGGGAGTGAACCAGCGGATGGAAGACCTCTCTCTCTGGTTTATTTTTTTTTTTTTACCTCTCTCTGTAACTCTGTCTTTCAAATAAATAAAATAAATCTTAAAAAAAAAAAAAGAAAGGTAGAGAGAAAGAGAGGAAAAAGAGAGAGAGAGAGAAGAAGGAATCCATTAATTGGTTCACGCACCACATGCCCGCAACATCTAGGGCTGAGCCTGGTTGAAGCCAGGAGCCCAGAACTCAATTCAGGTCTCCCACATGGCTGGCCAGGACCCAAGTACTTGAGCCATCCTGTGTTGCCTCACAGGATGTGCCTGAGCAGGAAGTCATCGTCAGAAGTGGAGGCAAGACTTGAACCCCAGGAACTTCAGAAAGACATGATGTAGTCATCCCGAGTGGCATTTTTTTTTTTTTTTTGACAGGCAGAGTGGACAGTGAGAGAGAGAGACAGAGAGAAAGGTCTTCCTTTGCCGTTGGTTCACCCTCCAATGGCCGCCGCAGCCGGCGCGTTGCGGCCGGCGCACCGCGCTGATCCGAAGGCAGGAGCCAGGAGCCAGGTACTTCTCCTGATCTCCCATGCGGGTGCAGGGCCCAAGGACTTGGGCCATCCTCCGCTGCACTCCCTGGCCACAGCAGAGAGCTGGCCTGGAAGAGGGGCAACTGGGACAGAATCCGGCGCCCCGACCGGGACTAGAACCCGGTGTGCCAGCGCCGCAAGGCGGAGGATTAGCCTAGTGAGCCACAGCGCCAGCCCCGAGTGGCATCTTAATCACTGTGACAGTTGTCTGCTCTGTCACCATTTCCTCCACATGCTCCAGAAGTGTGTTGGACGTTCTTACCCGTGGATACTTCCTTTGCACTTTACTGTGATTATCGCATGGCTTTATTTACATTTTACTGAAATATTAATGGAACCCCAAAAGGGAGTGCAGACCAGCATGTGTGCTTAGGTCTACCACCTTGAGTCAAGTCCCCTGTGGGAGTCTACACACCAGAAACTGCACAATTTGAGGCAAATGAGACCTAACTGGGCCTTGGAGCACAGGAAACATAGCCACAGACCAAACAACGTTAATGTCCGATTGGCCAATATGAAATCATTACTAAAAGAAGTCTTTGATCAAAGCCAGAAGCACCTCTACTTCTGATACAAGACAGTCAGTCACGTTCTCAACATGGGAAAAAATGTTAATTCGACATGGATTTGACTGACACCAGTGATCGCCATTCAATCGATATGTCGTTAATGAAGCATCTGTTTGTGCCAGATACTATGCTGGCTGCTTGAGCTACAATGGTGAGCAACGCCAGATTATTGCCTGCTCTTGGGAACCCATAAGTAAGTGTGAAGTTCCTTCTGTGGTTAGTGCTGTAGAGGAACCATCCAGCAGGCTGGCAGAGCAGAGCAGAGGTTGCTGACCAGCTCCGAATGGTGGGTGAAGGTTTCTGTGAGGGCCTGACCTATGAGAAGAATAATTTTTTTAAAGATTTATTTTATTAATTTGAAAGAGTTGCAGAGAAAGGTAGAGACAGAGAGAGAGGTTCTCCATCCACTGGTTCACTCCCCAGATGGCTACAACAGCCGGAGCTGCATCGATCTGAAACCAGGAGCCAGGAGCTTCCTCCGGGTCTTCCACGAGGGTGCAGGGGCCCAAGGACTTGGGGCATCTTCCACTGCTTTCCCAGGCCACAGCAGAGAGCTGGATCGGAAGAGGAGCAGCTGGGACTAGAACCAGAGCCCATATGGGATGCCAGCGCTTCAGGCCAGGGCTTTAACCCACTGTGCCACGGCGCCAGCCCCGAGTAGAACAATTTACAATAAACACCTTGCAGGTTTTATGAACATGTGTGTATGTTAGCATTGCCTAGAGAGATTTGATTACCCATCAGCCCCTTGTGAGACAGAAGGGTCCAGATGAGCCATCTGGAGCTAGAGAAACCTGGGCTCTTTTAGTTTCAGCTTTGCCAACAAATAGCCGCATGACCCTGGTCAGCCCAGCTCAGCTCCCCTGGGTGGGATTGCTTTCATCTGTAAAAGATGAAATGACCTCTTGAACTTCAGGGGAACACACTCAAAACATATTGAAACTGTTGCAAGTACTTGTCTAATGGTGTGCCTATTCTTGTGTGTGTGTGTGTGTGTGTGTGTTTTCACTTCAAATATCTTCATATTGGGGCTGGCGTGGTTAGTGGCACAGTGGGTAAAGCCATTGTCTGTGATGCCAGCATCCCATATGGGTGCCAGTTTGTGTCCTGGCTACTCCACAGTCAATCCAGCTCCCTGCTAATGTGCCTGGGAACAGCAGCAGAAGATGGTCCAAGGGTTTGGGCCCCTGCCACCCGTGTGGGAGACCTGGGCAAAGCTCCTGGCTCCTGGCTTTGACCTGGCCCAGCCCTGGCGGTTGAATTTGTCTGGGGAGTAAACCAGCAGATGGAAGACCTCGTTCCCTTTGTCCATCCCTCTCTCTGTAACTTTTCAACAAATTAAAAAAATCTTTCAAAAATGTCTTCCTATCTTTGAATATTTCTGCTTTAACATGACCTCATACTGACCAATTCACATTTCTTGTTTCTGTGAGTGGGAGTGTTGACTGAAGAAAAGGGTTTCAATCAGCAGTTACTTTTAAGCATCAAATATTCCTTGGAACTTTGCTCCTGGATTCATTTTTTTTTTAATTATTTATTTACTTGCGAGGCATGGAGATAGAAGGCAAGAAAGACAGATAGAGCTCTCAGCCACTGTTTAACTCCTCAAGTTCCCACAATGGCTGGGACTGGGCTTGGCTGAAATAGCTTCGTTTTAAATTGTGAAAATTTCTAAAATCAGGGCCAACACTATGACATAGCGGGTTAAGCCACCGCCTGCAGTGTGCCAGCATCCCAATGGGTGCCGGTTCGAGTCCCAGCTACTCCACTTCCGAACCTGTTCCCTGCTAATGCACCTGGGAAAGCAGTAGAAGATGGCGCAAGTCTTTGTGCCCCTGCCACCTACGTGGGAGACCCAGAGAAACCTCCTGGCTTCAGTCTGGCCCAGCCCGGCAGTTTCAGCCATTTGGGGAGTGAACCAGCAGATGGAAGACATCTCCCTTTGTCTCTCTCTCTCTCTCTGTAATTCTGCCTTTCAAATATATAAAATAAATATTTTTTAAAAAAAAGAAAATTTCTAAAATGCAATATGCAAAAGTTAGCACTACTGCTCTTGAAATAGTGATCATGGGGGCTGGCGTTGTGGTACAGAGGGTTGAACCTCTGCCTCTCATACTGGCACCACTTTGAGTTCTGGCTGCTCCACTTCTGACCCAGCTCCCTGCTAAGGCATCTGGGAAAGCAGCAGAAGATGGCCCAAGTGCTTGGGCCCCCGCCACCCACTTAGGAGACCTGGATGAAGCTCCTGACTCCTGGCTTCAGCCTGGACAAGCCCAGCCTTTGCAGACATTATGGGGAGTGAGTCAGTGGATGGAAGATCTCTCTCACCCCTACCCCCTGCAACTCCGACTTTCAAATAAATAAATAATTTTTTTAAAGAAATAGTGTTCAAGAAACTGAGTAAAAATGTGTGTGTGTGTGTGTGTGTGCGTGCGCGATTCATTTATGGACAACAAAACCTCCTTTAGGGAAATACAGGATCATTGTTTTTGTCTATAGAAATATCCTTAGAAATGGCACTGTACCTTAGGTTGCCTGGGTGATCTGGCAAATTGAAAGGGGACACACTCATGAGCAATAAACCAAGACAGTTGTTAGAATTAGGCTAGCTCTGTTTCTTTTCTTTTTTTTTTTTTTTTAAAGATTTATTTATTTATTTGAAAATCAGAGTTAGAGAGAGAAAGAGAGGCAGAGAGAGAGAGAGAGGTCTTCCATCCACTGGTTCACTCCCCAATTGGCCAAAATGGCCGGAGGTGTGCCGATCTGAAGCCAGCAGCCAGGAGCTTCTTCCAGGTCTCCCACGTGGGTGCAGGGGCCCAAGGACTTGGGCCATCTTCTGCTGCTTTCCTAGGCCATAGCAGAGAGCTGGATGGGAAGAGGAGCAACCAGGACTCAAACTGACCCCAACATGGGATGCTGGCACTGCAGGAGGTGGCCTTACCTGCTATGCCACAGCACCGGTCCCAGCTCTGTTTCTTGAAGAATGTGGTCTGTAATCCTCTATCAGTTTAGGCTTATTTGCACTTGATTAGAAATGTTTATAGTTTGGAAACAATATTTCTAAATGAATTAATTGCCCCCAATATTTTAAAAGTACATGTTACTTTTAAACAGATCCACTTTCATCTTTTAATTTATTTTCGAAGTCCTCTCGATTTTATTCAGAATTCCAGTTCCTAATCTGGAGTCAGCTTTCTTCCCGTCAGGAGCCACAAGCTGGTGACCCACTGGGTCCTCAGGTTTCCAGGAGTTCATCCTCTCACTGGGCCAGTGGTTCCTCTCTTCTGGGCAAAGAATTGGAACCCAGGGGTGGTTCAGCTAAAGTCACATTGAATGCGACCCTAGTATACTTTGTTGGTGTGGTGTTGAGGCAGTAGGTACAGGTGAGATGTACGTAGCAGGGCGCAGTCGAGAGAAGCTTTATCTGGATCAGTGAGACAGGCAACGTCTCCCTCTCACCAGTGCTGAGCTTTCTTCCTTTCTCCCCAGCTTCTGCCAGCAGAGTGCAGTCCCCAGCCCCTTTTGATCTCCCGGGGCCTTTGAAATATTAATTTTATACGCACATGTCGGGTTTTGGGTGGCACATGGAAATACTTAGGTCCAGGTCATCTTTGTGAAAGTGGGTGGAGCTCTCTGCAGCTTTCAATTCAAAGGCAAATTCCTTTCCTGGAAGCGGTCCTGTGTTCTTCCCGTCTCCTGCCTTGCTTTGTGAAGCTGTGCTTCAGCTGCTCACCAACACTTACAGTCCAGCAGGTGCACAGATGAGGACATGAGACTGCTCACGGGTGTCGCACAAAGGACAGTCATCCTGAAGAATGAGCTAAGGGTTGTCCTGCAGGTAAACGGATGGTCATCACGTGTGCCCTCCGTCAGCTGAGCTTATACTCACGTAATTAGACAAAATGAGGCTATGGAGAGGTTTGGAAGGGCAGATAAAATTCTTTCTTAAAAATTCACTCAAGTGCTACACAGAAGAGATCAAATGACTTATGAATTTTCATAAACCTACAGAGTCTGTTCCAATTGTGTAAATCTGAATTTTTATGTTATACATATATTCAAAAGTATGGAATTTTTTGCATTAAAATTACACTGTGCATGAATACGTACTGTCATGTTAAGAAGTTTGTGGTAAACTGATAATTTGAAAATCAGGTTTACAAAGCAATTATATATGGAGTCAGTGTTGTGGCACAGCGGGTTAAGCTGCCTGCAAGAACAACAACCCATATGGGCACCAGTTTGAATCCTGGCTGATGCACTTCCAGTCAAGCTCCCTGCTCATGTACCTGGGAAAGCAGCAAAAGATGGCCCAAGTGCTTGGGCCCCTTTACCCACATGGGAGACCCAGAAGACACTCCTGGCTTCAGATTGGCCCAGCCTTGGCCATTGTGATCATTTAAGGAGTGAACCAGCAGATGGAAGATGTTGATCTCTCATTCTGTCTTTCAAATAAAAAAATAAAATAAAGCAACATGTACTAAATGGCATATACGTATAATAAGGGGGCAGAACTGATAAATGGAAGTTCATGGTGATTATCTCTAGGTAGAAGGGTCGTGGATGGATTAATTTACTCTTTATGGAAATGTGTGCTTTCCAATTTTCTAAAATAAGGTTGCATTGCTGTTTTAATCAGAAAATACCATTAAACATCACATGTAACAAGAACTGTTAAGACACTTGATAGCAACTGAGCCACTCATAGAAAGCATGAGTGAGAAACAAATACATGACAGTAGAGGTGATTCCCGTGGGCCAGTCCCTGCCCCCCCAAAGTATGCTCCCTAACACACATGTCCGCACATCGGAAAGCAGTTTTAAGTCCTATGGCAATGTCTGTGGCATGTTTTTAAAAGGACTCAGACCCCTTTGTGGCTTTACAATCTATTCTGAACACTTCTGCCAGGGAGACACCTGTTGCAGCAATTACCTACTTGGCCATGGCCAGTGTTGCCATGGAACACCGAAGAACATTCCACGACCCCCACTTTAGGAAACATCACCTTCCAGAAAAACGTGTGGAGCCCTGTACCTGTCAGTCCTAAAGCCTCTTGTTTTCATCACTTTGCCTAAGAAGGACTTGGACCAGGAGAGGCTCACTCTGTAAAATGTCCAGTGAGACAAAATGCAAGGTAAGTAAGCATAGAACTAGTCAGGCTTCGGTCGCCTGACCCTGGACGTGCCCGCCCTCCCTCGAGTTCCTCCTGGTGAGTGAGACCCCAGGTTTCGTGGCTCTTTCTACTGTGTCTCCGCAGAGAAGAGGGCAGTGGGCGCTCCATGGCAAACTGAGAGGACTCTCAGCCTTCACCATGGGCCCTCCCTCCTCCAAGCCAGCCCACGCCCCCTCCCTCCGTTCTGCAGAACAGAGGCTGGAGGGGGGGGGGTGCCTAAGGCAGATTTCCAGGGCTGATCACTACATCTGCAGATTATGCCCTGGGTATTTGACACCCAACAACTTGGAGTATATTTAAATATATTTTATTGCACTTTAAAAAAGAATGATAAAGCATTTTTATTATGATAAAACGTACGTAACAAAATTTCTCATCTTAATTTTTTTGATTTATATTTCCCTGACTTCCTCATCACTCCAAACAGAAACTGTACCCATTTCCTATACCCCCCCCAGTCCCGCCTCCTCCCAGCGCTAACAGCCACTATTTTACATTTTGTCTCTATGAATTTGACTATCCGAGGTGCCTCACAGAAGTGGACTCTTACAGGACTTTTCATTTTGTGTCTCGCTTATTTCACTTAGCACACTGTTCTCAGGGTTCATTGAAAACATGATATTTTGCAATAGATTATTTCCTATCAGTGAAAGGATTGACATAATTTTTCACCCATGTGTCCGTAACCCTCTAAGAGAGGAAAGGCTGGAGGCATGGACCAGACTATTTCCCCTCAAACAGAAAGTCTTAATCATGATTATCAGTTCATCAGGATTGGCAGAATTGTTCAGAACTCCTGTCTGATAATTCTAAATATATGGTTCCGGGGCCAGCGCTGTGGCGTAGTGGGTAAAGCAGCCGCCTGCACTGCTGGCATCCCATATGGGTAGTGGCTTGAGTCCTGATCCAGCTCTCTGCTATGGCCTGGGAAAACAGTACAAGATGGCCCAAGTCCTTGGGTCCCTGCATCCGTGTGGAAGACCCGGGAGAAGCTCCTGGCTCCTGGCTTTGGATTAGCGCAGCTCTGGTTGTTGTGGCCAATTGGAGAGTGAACCAGTGGATGGAAGACCTCTCTCTCTCTCTCTCTGCCTCTCCTTCTCTGTGTAACTCTGCCTTTCAAATAAATAAATAAATATTTAAAAATAAATAAATAAACATATGCTTCAAACATGCCCAAGAAAGCATTGTATAGTTTCCTTCTAAACAGTTAAGTCAGGCACTATGATAAAAAAAAAATACATTCTTTTATTCTTATTAAATTACTTTTCTAATTATTTGACAGGAAGAGAGGTGAGGGTAAGGAGAGAGAGAGTTCCCATCCGCTGATTCACTCTTCAATGCTGGCAACAGCCAGGGTCGGGCTAGGCCTAGAGCCGGGAGCAGGGGTGTTGGGAGCCCAACACCGAGACGTCACGTGTCTGACTCAGCAGCCTGCCCCAGTTGTGGCCCGTAATACCTGGGATGTCCTCTGCTGAAACCCAGCGATGACTGTAGCTGGAGTCCCACTCCACATTGCTTTCATTTGGCTCTGGAAAGTGTTTCTCCAGGTTTGGGAACAGCATTTGGCTTTGTCTCTTTTGACCAATTTTATGTCTTTGGATGTGACATATTCGTATGTCCCATGATGTCACTGATTTTTCTGAGGAAGGAAAACGAAGGAGTGTTTAAATCAAACTTGCTGATTAAATGTCTACACCTGGGTCGGATATTCAGAAATCCTGGTCGGCTCAATATTTAAAGTGATAAGACTTGTGCTCTGACATGATAGACTGAAGCTATTAAATAGTAGAATATTGGCCGGCACCGTGGCTCACTAGGCTAATCCTCCGCCTTGCGGCGCCGGCACACCAGGTTCTAGTCCCAGTCGGGGCACCGGATTCTGTCCCAGTTGCCCCTCTTCCAGACCAGCTCTCTGCTATGGCCTGGGTGTACAGTGGAGGATGGCCCAAGTACTTGGGCCCTGCACCCCATGGGAGACCAGGAGAAGCACCTGGCTCCTGCCATCAAATCAGCGCGGTGCACCAGCCACAGCGGCCATTGGAGGGTGAACCAACAGCAAAGGAAGACCTTTCTCTCTGTCTCTCTCTCTCACTGTCCACTCTGCCTGTCAAAAAAAATAAATAAATAGTAGAATATCATACTGTGGAGCGCCATATCACTGAGCTATGCCTCTTGACAGAACTACTCTTTTAAAAAATGGTATAGCTGGCGTCGTGAATCTGTCGGTGCTTTTATCCCATCCCTGGTCTCAAAAACTTGTGCAAACACTTCTTGCCTCAATAAACAGTTTCCTTCTGTGTGCAAATGGAAGAGGCACATGCTTGTTGCCAGTCTCTTCACCAAGCACACTTAAAAGACAAACACGTGGTGGCCTCAGTGTCACCATCTTAACTCTTTACCACCTGTGTTCTGGGAATAAAGCAATGAGTGAAGTGACACCATTTTTTAAAAAAGATTTGTTTGTTTATTTGAAAAGCAGAGCCTCAGAGAGGGAGAAGAAGGAGGAGGAGGAGGAGGAGAGAGAGAGAGAGAGAGAGAGAGAGAGAGAGAAGACCCTCCATCCACTGGTTCACTCCCCAGATGGCTGCAAAGGCTGGGGCTGGGGCTGGGCCTGACCAAATCAGGAGCCTGGAACTCCATCTGGGTTTCCCAGGTGGTGGCAGGGCACAAGGACGTGAGCCATCTTTTGATGCATTGCAGGCAGAGGTTCAACCCATTGTTCTACTCTGCAGGTCCCAGGAATGGCCATTAAAAAAAAAAAAAAAAAAAAGATGTATTTATTTATTTGAAAGAGAGAGAGAGAGAGGTCTTCCATCCGCTGGTTCACTCCCCAAATGGCTGCAATGGCTGGAGCTGCGCTGATCCGAATCCAGGAGCCAGGAGCTTCTTCCACTTCTCCCACGAGGGTGCAGGGGCCCGAGGACTTCAGCCATCTTCTACTGCTTTTCCAGGCCATAGCAGGGAACTGGATCGAAAGTGGAGCAGCCAGGACTTTACCCGGCACCCATATGGGATACTGGCACTGCTGGTGGCAGCTTTATCTGCTACGCCACAGCACCCGCCCAGGAATGACCATTTTTATCTAAGCAGTAAACCCTTCCTTGTTGAACACAATACTAGTGCTGTCAGTGTTTTTCTAGCCTACATCATAGCTCACAAAATACTTGCTAACTACATGAAAAATCTCTTTATGGGGTTGGAGCAACACACCAGCCAATACATTACAGTTCTCTTTCATAAGAAGTTCATGGAAAATGTGTAGGATGAAAAATTATGCATGGGTTTCAAAATGATTTTGCAGCAAAGTAAACTTATCTTTTCATTTCATTTTCCATGGACTTTTTGAAGTTCGTTCATATTTCTGCCAAGACTGATTGACACTGTCTACATCTGTTAGCACTCACTCCTGGTAAATCTCGCTTTTCTGTCTTGCATGCCATTAATAGTATATGATGTACAATGGTCCACTCAGATTGGGAAATCCAGTAACTAAAATTTCCTCCCAAGTATGGTAATTATTACCAGCCTTGTATCTGGCTTTACAAACTTGGGAATTATGTGACTTCTCTCCCATCTCTCTTTCTGTCCCTCTGTCTCTCTCTCTCTCTCTTCATATACATTTGGCATGTGTAACTTTGAATAATGTTTCTTTTGTTTTGGTCTCTTTTCCACCTTCAAATGACAACATTTATCAATTTCCTATTAGAAAGCATTATTTTGTGCTTATTCAGGAAAAACTCAATTGGTTTAGCAAAAAGGTCACTGTACTTGGAAAGCCATGCGAAAGCTTTGGTGGCTTCTTGCCATTCTTTAACGAAGTTTCATAACAGACAATGCAATAGAAACTAGAGGCAAATTGATAGCTAGGCTGGTCCAACCCAATTTCCCATATGCATCAAGATTCACTTGATCTGGTGGATGTAGCTTTACATTCCAAGTTTCCCTTGGGTTTCTGCTCATTGTTTACATTTACAGTCTTGTTCTATTTACAATTTATCATCACTGCTTTTGCACTTTTTTAAGATTTATTTATTTATTTGCAAGTCAGAGTTACACAGAGAGGAGAGGCAGAGAAAGAGAGAGAGAGAGAGAGAGAGGTCTTCCATCCACTGGTTCACTCCCCAGATGGCTGCAATGGCCAGAGCTGTGCCAATCCAAAGCCAGGAGCCAGGAGCTTCTTCCAGGTCTCCCAAACGGGTGCAGGGGCCCAAGGACTTGGGCCATCTTCTGCTGCTTTCCCAGGCCATAGCAGAGAACTGGATTGGAAAGGGAGCAGCCAGGTCTCAAACCGGCGCCCATATGGGATGATGGCACTTCAGGCCAGGGTGTTAACTACTTTCAAGTAACTGATTTATTTTTGTGAATTGGCTTCCATAATACACAACAGAAAATGTAAAACCAGCAGATGTAAATAGCACTTTAAAAGATATACTTCAATATACCAGATAAAGTGCACCATTAACTGTTAACTGAGATAAACAACTTTTGGGAACATGCATATGGCTAGATTTCTTTAAAAAAAAAAAAGATTTTATTTATTTAGTTGAGAGGTAGAGTTACAGATAGAGAGAGGGTGAGACAGAGAGAAAGGTGATCTCTATAAAATATAATAAACTAGTCTTAACTTTCAGATTAGCAGGATCAACATGAACTAGGCTGTTTCCTCCTCTTTCCTCCTCTGTCTAGCCCAGGAACATCAATGTTGTACAGTCTACCTGGGATCAGCATTGCCCTATGGGCTGTGAGTTCAGGATACCAGAATGGCTGCCTGCCCACCCTCCAAAATAACTCATCAGCCAAAGTCCTCAAGTCATTATCTGTTCCTCCAGCAGTTGAAAGATAGATCTGGCTGGCTCCTAACACTCAAGGCAATTTTTATATTTTTTTGTTTTGCTTTTTGTGCTTTCTTTTCATTGTTTTTGAAAGGCAGAGGGACAGAGACAGACAGAGAGAGAGCTCTTCTATCCACTGCTTCACTCATCAAATGCCTGTAACAGCCAGGGCTGGACCAGGTTGAAGCCAGGAACTCAATCCGAGTCTCCCATGTGGGTGGAAGAACCAAGGACTTGAGCCATAATATGTTGCCTTCTAGGGTGCACATGAGCAGAAAGCTGGAATCAGAAGTGGAGAAGGCACTTGAACCTCCAATATGGATGTGAGAATCCAAATCAGTGTCTTATCTGCTGCCCCATACACCAGCCCCACAAGAATTTTTATTAACATTGTAGAACCTGCAGCATGGGCCACATACAAACCAGACATAGCTCCTGCCTTCCCAGAGCATATGCTTTAGCCGTTAAATAAGCCAACACAATAAATTGCAAACTACCCATTATAGTTAAGTAGTGAAAGAAAAGAAAGGGATGAAATAAAGTGTGTGTTGGCGGAGTGTGTGCTAAGTTAAATTGGTGGGTCAAATGCAAGCATCGTGTGAGTTGTTACCTTTAAGCTTCTTCAAGGAAAACCCTCCATGGGCCCTTCGCCTGTGTTCTTTTTCTATCACCAATTGTGGGTGGAGTAGGACTCCTTGCTGACAAGTCATTCCTTTGTGCTTTTTTTGGTTTGTTTTTAGTATTTACTAGCTTTCAGACACAGTTCTGGGCTCTCAGTGCTGAATGAGACAACAAGATTCCTGTTCTCAGGTAACTTTTGTTCCAGAGGTGATGTGTTCCTCCCCAGATTATGGAAAGAGAAAAATATAACAAACCTGTTTAAAAAAAAACCTATGAAGATTACTATTGGGATAAAGAAGTACATCCTGATTCAACAACCCTTGACTGTAACCTGTCTGAATGTCTAATCAGATGTTAAAAAGGTATGTACCCACCAGAACTGGTGATCAGCTACACAGAAGATAAACCCTAAACCAGGGGTGCTATATCACATAGATCAGTGACACTAGCCAGTTATCTCATCTTACTCTCCATCTGATTGAAGTTTGGCCTCAACTGGAAATTTGCCTGCAGAGAGAATTATTGGCAAGGATGTGCTATTGGCATGCTGGTCACAGGCATTAGTCCCCGTGAGTGTGCTTAACCGAGGCCTTCACCTGAGCGACCATAAATCAAGCTGTGAGCCTGCCAAGCTGGAGCCTGGCTCTGGGTGGAGTGTGGTGCAGTCACCCCCAAGCAGCGGCCCCAGTGTCTGACTTGAGGTGGTAGCAGACTTTTCCCAAAAGACTCATTGCTTTCCGGTAGCTTCTCTGTCCAATCGATAATTTGAATCTCCCTAGGAAGAAAATAATGGTGTTAGGTTGTCAGATAAGAAATGGGTATTTCACCATTCACAAAGAGACAAACACCATATGTTCTCCCTGATTTGGGAAAATTAATAGTGCAGCTAAAATAAAAGCTATAGAAGCGAAATTGTCACTTTTACAATCAATGTCTTCAAGAATCCTTGATAAGACTGTCAAGAGACAGTTTACCATTGTTACTTTTTACTGTGTATATCCTTTTTGTTTTGTTTTGTTATTTTTTTCTCTGTTTTCTTTCTCTCTCATTTCTCTACTTCACACTATATGCTGAACTCTCTATGTTACACAGAGTTAATTATATGTATTTTAAGGCAATTGGAAAAAGATCCCAGTTAAAAATAAGAGAGGGAATAAGAGATGGAGGAGGCAGTCTAAAACTGTAAAACAGTCTAGTTGTGCATACAGGCATACAGATTCACCTCCAGGGTGCAGCCTAGGAACTAATCATGGGCTCCAAACCCATAAGAATCCATGGTATAAATGCCATCTTCACTGTTACAATGATCAAATGAAATGTTAAAGGCAACAGAGAGACCGGTCTAAGTTTAAAAGGGATGGCATAAATAACATCAAGTACCTGGTAAAAATAGTAGAATTAAAAAGGAAGGAAGGACCAGCATGGGAAGCAGTCCACACAGGAGACTCCTAGAATGACCTTCGCAGTAAATAACACTCTGACCTCAGAGTCAACCCATAAGGCTTCCTGGTCGGGCTAAAAGGCCTGTGAGAGCATTTCAGGCATGGGAAGACAAGACTCTGTGACAAAAAATATCCTACACAGAGGATCTCTGTGGGACCTCAGAGGAAAGAAAGGGTCATCAAAGGAGACACTCTTCTCTGAAGGGAGAAGAGAACATCCACTTTGCCTATGGCTGTGTCCACATACCGATGGAGTCTATGGTCACAAAAGGCTTCCATAGCCCTGGAAGCCCATGGCAAGAGCCTTGGGTGATCACTGACATCATAGAAAAAAAGAGTGTTAATTGTTAAATGAACAACAGTAGTCACTGTGCACTTGCTCCCCAGGTAGGACCTCTGTCCCTATTGAATTGTAATATGAGAATTGACTGCAAATTCTCTCCCCAAACTGTACTGTATATGTTATGTGTGGGCATGGGGGCAAATTGTTGAAGTCTATGATTAGTATAGAGTTGGCCCTCTGCATATAAAGTCATACTAAAAATGATCCATAACGAAGGAGATGGGAGAGGGAATGGGAGGTGGGATGGGAGCTGGGTGGGGGGTATGGAGAAAAGAACCACTGTATTCCTGAAGTTGTATCTATGTAAAAATGCATTGATTAAGTAAAAATTAAAAAAGGAAAAAAAAGAAATGGGTGTCTCAAGGCTTACAATAAGCCGTTTTTCAAAAACTGGCTGATTTTCCCAAGAACGGTCAAAATAGACTGGAAAATGTAGGACAAATGAATCCACAACTTTTGATCTTTTTGTAAGTGTAGTTGCCTTGCATTATTGGTGGGAAGACAGGCTGACACAGGCAATGGGCTCTTTTAACTAAATCAACAGAAATCTCTTATTTCTCTGACAAGCTGAAATAGTGATAGATCAAAAAAAAAATTCAGTCTTGTCTCTTTTCTTGTGAAATTGAAAAGAAGCCAAATAAGCACATTTGAATTTGATGTAAAGGGGACCTACTACATTTTTCAAAGACATTGAATATTAGTCATCTGAGACCAAAGCTACTCTTTCCAAATTCAGCAAAAATGCACAAATAATTTGATAAATATTGAATTATGCTCCAGGGCGACTGCTCATACTTCTAATATAATTTCTTAAAAATGTCTTTACTTTTATTTTGAAATTAAACTCCATCACCAAATGTAATTTTAAAAATACTTTGGGACAGGGCTGGCACTGTGGTGCAGCAGGTTAACACCCTGGCCTGAAGCGTCAGCATCCCGTATGAGCTCCGGTTCGAGACCCAGCTGCCCCACTTCTGATCCAGCTCTCTGCTATGGCCTGGGAAAGCAGTAAAAGATGCCCCAAGTCCTTGGGCCCCTGCACCCACATGGGAGACCCAGAAGAAGCTCCTGACTCCTGACTTTGGATCTGCGTATCTTCGGCCATTGCGGCCATCTGGGGAGTGAACCAGTGGATAGAAGACCTCTCTCTCTGTCTCTACCTCTCTCTGTAACTCTTTCAAATAAATAAAATAAATCTTTAAAATAAATACTTTGGGGGGTGGGTAGTGGCATAGGGCGTTAAGCCACCACTTTCTTTTTTATGATTTACATTTTAATTTCATGTATCTCATACATACAGTTTCAAGAACATAAGGACGCTTCCTGCCCGATCCTCTCTCCTTCCCTCACTTCCACCCTTCCTCCTACTTCCTTTCTTTTTTTCTTTTAATTGTTGTGATAATATACTTTTTTTCTTTGATAACAAGTGTGTTATCATTAATTGAAGAAGCACCTAAGGAAATAAGCAATGGAGTAGGCATTTAGGCTTATCTAAAACTTATCGACATAAGAATATCCTCTACTTAATACTCTAAAATGAAGTAAATCTTTGAGAACAAATTTTACTATTAACTCTCATAATACAATTCTTTGAGGACAGAGGTCCTGCATGGGAAGGTAGTGCGCAGTGACTCCTGTTGTTAACAGTTAACAGTATGACATCAGCGATCACCCGAGGCTCTTGACATGAGCTGCCTAGGCTATGGAAGCCTTTTGAATCCACAAACTCCTTCAGTATTTAGACGTGGCTATAAGTAAAGTGAAAATACTCTCCTCCCTTCAGAGAAAAGTACCTCCTTTGATGGCCACTTTTTTTTTTTTTTTTTTTTTTTTTTTTTTGACAGGCAGAGTGGACAGTGTGAGAGAGAGACAGAGAGAAAGGTCTTCCTTTTTGCCGTTGGTTCACCCTCCAATGGCCGCCGCTGCAGCCGGCGCACCGCGCTGATCCGATGGCAGGAGCCAGGATCCAGGTGCTTTTCCTGGTCTCCCATGGGGTTCAGGGCCCAAGCACCTGGGCCATCCTCCACTGCACTCCCTGGCCATAGCAGAGAGCTGGCCTGGAAGAGGGGCAACCGGGACAGAATCCGGCGCCCTGACCGGGACTAGAACCCGGTGTGCCGGCGCCGCTAGGCGGAGGATTAGCCTAGTGAGCCGCGGCGCCGGCTTCGATGGCCACTTCTTTCCTCTGGGGTCTCACCCACTGATGTCCTTCATATAGGACCCTTTTCCCCCAGTGTCTTGGCTTTCCATGCCTGAAATGCTCTTGTGGGCTTTTCAGCCAGACCAGAATAAGCCGCCACTTTATTTTTTTCTTAAAGATTTGTTTATTTATTTGAAAGGCAGAGTTACAGAGATTCAGAGGCACAGAGAGAGAGAGAGAGAGAGAGAGAGATCTTCCACCCTCTGGTTCACTCCCCAGATGGCCCCAACAGGTAAAGCTGAGCCGATCTGAAGCCAGGAGCTTGGAACTTCTTCCAGGTCTTCCACGTGGGTACAGGAATAAGCCACCACTTTCGATGCCGCCATCCCATATGCACTCTGTTTTGAGTCCCGGCTGCTCCACTTGCTATCCAGCTCCCTGCTGATGCTCCTGGGAAAGCAGTAGAAGATGGCCCAAGTGCTTGGGCCCTTGCATCCACATGGGAGACCCAGAAGAAGCTCCTGGCTCTTGGTTTGGCCTGGCACAGCCTGAGCCATTGAGGCCATTTAGGGGAGTGAACCTGCAGATGGAAGCTCTCTCTCTCTCTCTCTCTCTCTCTGTGTGTGTGTGTCTCCTCCTCTTTGTGACTCTGCCTTTCAAATTAAAAAAAAATCTTTTTAAATTTTGATCATATTGGTTTTTATCTCAGATTGGGGTAGAGCTTTTGCTTGCTCTTACAGCATAAACTTTAGCAATTTTTCTCCTGATTGAGGGCAGAAAGAAAGCTTGTACATTTCCAGGGAAATAAGTGACAGCAACAGACTGTCTATAACAAGATGTGGTTATGTCAGTTACACTGCATGTATTGCTGCCAGGTTAAGACACTGTGTTCAAAGACGTTAGATTATGGTGATTATTTTGGAGAGTTGTAGCACTCACTTTATAGAGCTCTGTGTAACATGGAGACTGTTTTTAGTTGGCATGTAATACATGTACATATTATGATAATTTGATATGTGTAAACAGTGTGCAGTGATCCATCAGGATAATTAGCATTTCCATCTCCTTAAATGTCATCATTTCTGGGTCTTGGGAAACTTCGAACTCTTCTCTTAGAAGTGTTTTTAAATATGTAAGACTTGCTGTAGATTATGCTACCCTCTGTGCTACTGAACACTGGAGCTGACTCCGCCGTCTGTGTTTCTAGGCCCCTTACCCAGCCTCCAGTGAGCACTATCCATGTATTCTTAGCTTCCATGTGAGTGAGAAAACATTTTTTTAGATTTATTTATTTATTACAAAGTTAGAGTAACAGAGTGTGTGTGTGTGGGAGAGAGAGAGAGAGAGAGAGAGAGAGAGAGAGAATCTTCCATCCACTGGTTGGTTCACTCCCCAAATGGCAGCACAGCCAGGAGCCAGGAGCTTCCTGTAGGTCTCCCACATGGATACAGAGGTCCAAGGACTTGGGCCATTTTCCACGGCTTTCCCAAGTCAATTAGCGGGGCATTGGATCGGAAGTGGAGCAGCCGGAATTCAAACCGACACCCATAGGGGATGCCGGCGCTGCAGACAGCTGAACCCGCTGTGCCCAGCGCCGGCCTGCAGGAAAGTTCCTGAAGTTGGTTGATCTGTTTTGTATTTAGCTTCCTGAGGGAGCCTTCTGCTGAAGACACTTGCCAAACTTAGCCACGGCCGCCCTTCTGCTCAGATTTTCTTTAAACTCTATGCTCTATCGCTAGGGAGGTGGAAGCTTTATGACCCCAAGAGATGGAGATCAAGAAAGGGATATGCATCACCCTTTATTCCTTTTCAAATAGCACCGAGCAGGGTCAAACACTCCTCTTGTTTCCAGCCCTCTTGTCAAGGACGGATTCCTTCAGATGTCACCCCCAGGACTACCATCCCCACAAAGGGGGTCGCCTTGACCTCTTCTGAGTCAGAAACTGCAGCCTGGCCCATCACCCAGCCCCAGTACTCCCACCACTAAGGTCCCCTCAATGGTGATTCCCAGCTCATCGGGGCTGTCTTTTGTACCCTTCCTTCAGGTATTAGACAGCCATAAGCATAATTTCTTGATCAGTACAAGTACATTCATGTAGCAGGGGCTTTTCAAACACTCAATGGTCTTTTTAAGCTGCAGTGTGGGCTCTTACTTTCTGAGAAGGCACACCCAAGTCTTGGTATGACTCAGCTGAGGACAGTGTTACAGGGCATGCATTGGGACCCAGCAGGTTCAGTGGCCATTGTCACCTGCATCTGGGATCCGAATGCCAGGGATGAACTCCTGTCTCCACTTTTTGACCCAGCTCCCTGCTAATGCATCTGGGAAAGCAGTGGAAGATGGCCCAAGTTCTTGGGCCCCTGAACCCAAATGGAGACCCAAATAAAGCTCCTGGCTATTACCTTCAGCCTGACCCCATGCCGGCCATTGTGGCCATTTTGGGGGTGAGCCAGAGAGTGGCAAATCTCTCTGTTATCACCCTCTCTCTACAGAACTCTTTCAAAATTAATTTTTAAAAAAGGAACTTTAAAAAGGTGATGCCAAAGGATCTCTCAAGAGGCTGAAAACCTCTCTTATTTGCTCTGAATGTTTTAAAAGTAATTTTCTGGGGCTGGCGCTGTGGTATAGTGGGTAAAGCCACCGCTTGCAGTGACAGCATCCCATATGGGCACTGGTTCAAGTCCCGGCTGCTCCACTTCCAATCCAGCTCTCTGCTATGGCCTGGGAAAGCAGCAGACGATGGCCCAAGTCCTTGGGCCCATGCATCCATGTGGAAGACCTGGAAGAAGCTCCTGGCTCCTGGCTTTGGATTGGCGCAGCTCTGGTTGTTGTGGCCAATTGGGGAATGAACCAGCAGATGAAGACTCTCTCTCTCTTTCTCTCTCTCTCTCTCTCCTCTCTCTCTGCCTCTCCTTCTCTCTCTGTGTGTAACTCTTTCAATTAAATAAATCTTTTTTATAAAGTAATTTTCTTGGTATACAATAATATTATCAAGAAATTAAAATACATTGGTCTTCCTTTTTGATCTTATTAGTGTAAAGTTTTAAATCATTTAAATATATTAAATCAACTAGATCATTGAAGAAAGGCATGTTGCTACCTTGATAGATAAGACATTTGATAACATTTATCATGCATTCTTTTAAAAAATTAATAATTTATTTAATGTGTTTGAAAGGAAGAGAAAGAAAGACACAAAAGAGACCTCCCATCCCCTGGCTCACTCTCCAGAAGCCCAAAACAATCAAGTCTGGGCCAGGCCAAAGCCAAGTCCCAGAATTCAATGCAAGTCTCCCGTCCGGCAGGAACCTGAGTACTTGAGCCTCGCAGGTGTAGAGGAAGTCGGACTGGAAACAGAGCTGAGACTCACACCCAGGCACTCCAGTATGGGACACAGGTGCCCCACACATGTCTTATCTGCTGTGCCAGTTGCCTGCCACCACCATCCCTCCATTCTTGATTAATTTGAAAAATTAGTGGATAAGAGATCAGTGCTTCTCTAACATCATCATGTGTCTTAAATGAACAGTAAACATTAAGATATCTTTGAATTTTTGGAGAAAGTGGTAAGTTTTGTGTTGGCTTGTAGTATTTCTTCTATAAAAGCAGCGTCTTTCCCTTTTCTGTTCTCTGGAAATGTGTCTGTAAGACCAGATTGTTTTTCTTGACTGTTTGGTAGAACTCACTGGTCAGAGCATTTGGGCCTGAATATTTTTTCTACATGAATATTTATGAGCTCTGGTTCAATTTCTTTCTCTCCCTTTCTTTCTTTCTCTCTCTCTCTCTCTTTCTCTCTCTCTCTCTTTCTCTCTTTCTTTCTCTTTCTCTCTTTCTCTCTTTCTTCTTTATTTGAGAGGTAGAGTTACATAGAGAGATCTGCTACCTGCTGGTTCACTCCCCAAATGGTCGCAATGGCTAGAGCTGAGCCAATCTGAAGCCAGAAGCCAGGAGCTTCTTGTGAGTCTCCAATGTGGATGCAGAGGCCCAAGCACTTTGACTATCTTCTATTGTTTTCCCAGGTGCATTATTAGCAGGAAGCTGGATCGGAAGTGGAGCAGCCAGGACTTGAACCAGTGTCTATATGGGATGCTGGTGCTACAGGCCTGGCCTTTAACCCACTGCACCACAGCACCAGCCCCTCAATTTCTTAAGTGATTATAGGACCACTCAAGATTTCAAGTTTCCGGGCCAGCATTCTGGCATAGTGAGTAAAGTCGCTGCCTGTGATGCCGGATCCCATCTGGGTGCAGTTTGAGTCCCAGCTGCTCTATTTTGGATCCAGCTCCCTGCTAATGCTCCTGGGAAAGTAGCAGAAGATGGCCCAAGTGCTTGTGCTCCTGCACCAGTGTGGGAGACCCAAATGGAGCTCGTGGCTCCTGGCTTCAGACTGGCCCAGCTCCTGCTGTTGCAGCTTTTAGGGGAGTGAGCCAGCAGATGGCAGATCTCTCTCTCTCTCTTTGTCTCTGTCTCTTTCTTCTCTCTCTGTACCTCTGCCTTTCAAGTAAATACATAAGTCTCTCTTTTTTAAAAAAAGATGTCCTGGCCGGCGCCGCTGCTCAATAGGTTAATCCTCCGCCTTGCGGCACCGGCACACCGGGTTCTAGTCCCAGTCGGGGCGCCGGATTTAGTCCCGGTTGCCCCTCTTCCAGGCCAGCTCTCTGCTGTGGTCCAGGAGTGCAGTGGAGGATGGCCCAAGTGCTTGGGCCCTGCACCCCATGGGAGACCAGGAGAAGCACCTGGCTCCTGCCTTCGGATCAGTGCGGTGCGCCGGCCGCAGCGCGCTGGCCGCGGCGGCCACTGGAGGGTGAACCAACGGTAAAGGAAGACCTTTCTCTCTGTCTGTCTCTCTCTCACTGTCCACTCTGCCTGTCAAATAATAATAATAATAATAAGTAAATAAAAATATTTTAAAAAAGATGTCCATTTGCTTTTGTTTCAGCTGTGGTGAGTCACATTCTTTTCTGAGCATTTGTCCATGTCATCTAGGATTTTAAATGATTGGGCATTTCCCAGAATATTCTCCAAGTATGCACAATGTCTGGAGCTTCTCACTGAGCTTCTACATTCTATCCTTAATTCTTAGCATTGATAATTTGTGCTTTATCTCTTTGCTTCTGATCAGTCTTAACAGAGGCTTATGAATTGTATTCATCTTTCAAATTCCAGCTTTTGACTTTGCTGTTCCTCTTCATTCTATGTTTGTTTTCTATTTCATTTATTTTTGCTTGATTCCTTTGTTTCTTTCCACCTACTTTCTGAGGGTTTATTTTGTGAGTACAAGTTTAACATCCATTATCTAAAATGCTTGGGATCAGAAGTGTTTTGGAGTTCAGATTTTTTCTGATGTTGAAATATTTACATATTTAAATGAGATATCCTGGGAATGTGTCTCTAATTTATTTGTTTTATATGAGAGTATTTCCAAGTTCATGGAAAACGGAATTAAAAGATAAGTCTATTCTGGTGAAAATTTTTTTGGAAACTCCTCTATCATAAGAGGACCTTCAAAAAATTCATGGAAAATGTGTGTTATATAAATACTATGCATGGATTTCAAATATTTTGTAGCATAATAGGCAACTTTTAATTCTACTTTCCATGAGTTTTTTGAAGTGCCCTTTCTATACCTTATACTTGTAGCCTTATAGTTTTGGTGTACCCAAGTCTTGACAATGACTCTCCCTCAAGTCAGGTGTGGCATTCCCATTTGTGGCATCATGTTGGCTCTGAAAAGGTTTTGAATTTTTTTAGATTAGTGATGTCAACTTGCATTTCTCAAAATTTTTTAGATAGCTGCATAATTCATTAAACTTCAGCCTTTATTTAGTTTGTATTTATTTATTTGTTTATTTTATTTTTAAATTTATTTGAAAGAGAGAGAGAGAGACAGACAGATTTGCTGGTTCATTCCCCAAATTCTGCAACAGCTGACATTGGACCAGGCTGAAATCGAGAGCCTAGAACTCAATTCAGGTCTCCCACGTGGGAGGCAGGGACCCCAGGTACTTGGACCAGGCCATCACCTGCTGCCTTAGTCTACATTAGCAGGAAGCTAGAATTGAAAACAGAACTGGGACTCAAATCCAGGCCCTTGGATGTGGGATGTGGGATGTGAGAGTCCCAAGCAGTGGCTTCACTATTGCACCAAATGCTGGGCTCTCTTTATTTCTGATATTGTGCACTTAAGATAACAAATTTCTTTACACAAATAGCTTACATGCATTTCACTGGTTTTTCTTATGAAGTATTTTCATTAATATTCAATGCAAAATATGGTCTAATTTTCACTACCATCTCTTTTATTGTTTTATTTTATATATAAGAATTTTGTATTATTGTGTTACTAGCATCTCAACTTAATTGATTTGTGGTCAGAGAACACATTCTAGCATTTTAAGAAAAAAAAGAAAAAAGAACACATTATTATATTGTGAAATGTTACGTAAATATAGGAAAGTTCATAAGACATATGTGTGCAGATTGATAAATTATTAGAAGTGACATAACCAGTTATGTCACCACTACAAGAAATAGATCACTGTCTACATTCCAGGGCGTCTTCATTCCGCTCCCCAAACACAACCTCCTCCAACTCCTCAAGCTACCTCGGTACTGACTTTTTGAAAGTAGTCACTTTTCAGGCTGGCGCCGCGGCTCGCTAGGCTAATCCTCTGCCTGTGGCGCCAGCACCCCGGGTTCTAGTCCCTGTTGGGGTGCCGGATTCTGTCCCAGTTGCTCCTCTTCCAGTCCAGCTCTCTGCTATGGCCAGGGACTGCAGTGGAGGATGGCCCAAGTACTTGAGCCCTGCACCTGCATGGGAGACCAGGAGGAAGCACCTGGCTCCTGGCTTCGGATCAGCATAGCGGCCATTTGGAGGGTGAACCAATGGAAGAAAGACCTTTCTCTCTCTCTCTCTCTCTAACTCTGCCTGTCTAAAAAGAAAAAAAAAAAGAAAGTAGTCACTTTTCTGACTGTAGTTTCTTGGTCTTCCCATCCAAGTATTCATCTCTAAACGTCGTAGTTCAATGTGCTGTTTTTTAACTTTCTGTAAGTACAATCATGTGGCATGAGATATTTTATGTCTGGATTCCTTTACTGACCATTATATTTTTTGAGCCTGACCAGATCCTTATAGCAGTAATTGATTTATTTTCTTTGTTTCATATGATTTAATCGCTTGAAAATATCACAATTTATGTAGCTATTCTATTGTTCCTGGCCATGGGTTTCTTTCTATTATAGGGCATACTGCTTCTCTGAACATTCTTATCTACTTTTCCAAGCCCACACATGCAAGCATTTCTCTAAGGTTTATACACAGCAATGCCGTTATTGCATCATGTGATCAACTTGATTTTAAAATAGTCTCACACTGATACAAAAATTGCAAAAATGATAGAGTTCCCATTGACTATTCACTAAGGTCTCTCTAATTATAATACTTAAATTTTTTTTTATTTATTTAAAAGGCACAGTTTCAGAGAGATAGGGGGACAGAAAGAGAGACAGATCTTCCATCCGCTAATTCACTCTTTAAGTGGTTGTGATGGCCAAGGCTGGGTCAAGCTGAAACCAGAGCAGGAGCTTCATCTGGGTCTCCCGCATGGGTGCAGGGCCCAAGCACTTGGGTCATCCTCTGCTGCTTTCCCAGGCCATTAGCAGGGAGCTGGATTGGAATTATAGCAGCTGGGACTCCAACTGGTGTCCATATGGGATGCTGGCTTTGTTGTTGCTATACCACAACACTGGCCCTTCTAATTATGATATTTTGCATAATTATTGTACTACAATTAAAACCAAGAAATTAGCACTAATAACATTAACTAATCCACATAACTTATTTAAATTTGCTAAATTCCTACTTTCAACATTTCTGTACCTTTATATTTTAGATGTATCCCTATAAACAGCATATAGATTGATTTTAAAATCCAATTTAGGGGGCCGGTACTGTGGTATAGCAGCTGCCTGCTATGCCGGCATCACACATGGGTGCAGGTTTGAGTCCTGGCTGCTCCACTTCCGATCTAGATCTCTGCTATGGCCTGGGAAAGCAGCAGAAGACAGCCCAAGTCCTTGGGCCTCTGCACCCATGTGAGAGATTCGGAGGAAGCTCTTGACTCCTGGCTTTGGATCGGCCCAGTTCCAGCCATTGAGGCCAATTGGGGAGTGAACCAGTGGATGGAGGACCTCTCTCTCTCTCTCTCTCTCTCTCTCTCTCTCTCCCTCCCTCCCTCTCCCTCTCTCTCTCTCTCTGCCTCTCTGTAACTCTGCTTTTCAAATAAATAAATAAATCTTTAAAAAAAAAACCTCTCTTAAAAAAAAAGCCAATTTAGGGGCTGGAGTTGTGACACCAGCATCCCATATGGACAACGGTTTGAGTCCTAGCAGCTCCATTTCTGATATAGCTCCCTAATAATGTGCCTGGGAAAGTAGTAGAAGATGGCTCAAGTACTTGGGTCCTTGCCACCCACATGGGAGACCAGGAAGCAGGCTTCAGCCTGGCTCAGCCCTTGCTGTTGCAACCATTTGGGGAGTGAACCAGTTTATGGAAGATCTCTCTCTCTCTTGTACTTGCTCTCACCTTAACTCTCTTCCTATCTCTCCTTCTCTCCTTGTAACTCTGCCTTTCAAATTAATAAATAAATCTTTTTAAAAAAAAATCCAATCTAACAATCTCTATATTCTTTATTTACATATGTATTTATTTATTTATTATTTGGAAGACAGAGTTACAGAGAGGCAGAGGCAGAGAGAGAAAGAGAGAGAGAGAGAGAGAGAGAGAGGTAGGGAGAGAAGGAGAGAAAGAGAAGTCTTCCATCCACTGGTTCACTTCCCAAATAACCTCAATGGCTGGAACTGGGCCGATCCAAAGCCAGGAGCCAAGAGCTTCCTCCGAATCTCTCACATGGGGGCAGAGGCCCAAGGGCTTGGACCATCTTCTACCGCTTTCCCAGGCCATAGCAAAGAGCTGGATCGGAAGTTGGGCAGCCGGGACTTGAACAGGCGCCCATATGGGATGCCAGCACTGCAGGCGGTGGCTTTATCCCCTACACCACATTGCCTGCCCCACAATCTCTATCTTCTAACTATAGCATTTGATCCACAAAATTTGAATACCTAAATTTACTAATAACCTAGGATTTTATTTTGTGATTTGTATTTATTTTTTCCTTTTTTTTTGTTTTGTTTTGTTTTGTTTTCTACTTTTGGGCCTTCTTTTGGATTCCATGGATCATTTTCATAAATCTTTGTCAGCCCAGTTTCTCCCATTTATTTTTGGTGTTTGGCATAGGAATTACAACGTGAACACATAATTTATGGAAGGCTACAGTTAATCAACGTAGTTACTACAAGGATCTTTACAGCACTTCAAATCTACTTGCTGCCGCTGCTTTCTCTTTTCTTTTAAACTTTATTTGCATTTGTCTTATGTTGAATTTATTCCCACACCAGAAGGCTGGGTTTCTTCAGCTTCTTCTGTGATTTGTTTGGCTCAGGAACAATTGTTCCTTTTCAGGGAGGCTCATCTCTGTGTGGCAGGGGAGCTCATGTCTGGGTGAATCTGACCAGGAGCTCTGTCAGGACAATCGCACATCTCGGGTGCTTTGCTCACCTGGATACACTCAAAGACCAGAGAATCTACATCTGATCCCTTGAGTTCAGCATTACCCTGCTTTCTAAAGCCTGGGCAGCAAGAATTCAGCACTTTGGGGGCCACTAAGCCAGTGTCCACCCCGCTGGGCAGCCATGGGGACATCTTCTGAATACGTGGTTGCTCTCTAACAGGAAGAGGATGCCGTTTGCTTCTTATTTCCCAGTTACATTTACTTATTTTTACAGATCTTAATTCTCCTAGACAACGTTATTTTTGTTGTGTTTTATTTAAAATAAATCTTATTGTGTATAGTTAAGGTATACGACATGCTATTATGAGGTACATATTGACAGTTTTCACTAGTGAAGCAAGTTAACAAATATGTTGTCTCATATAGTTACACATTTTGTTTTTGTTTTTGTGGCAAAAGCTGGTAAAATCTCATTGCAAGCACAAATAAATGGCAATTTTATCATCTACAGCCATAGGTCTACATTAGATCTTTAGACTCGCCCATCCTCTGTATCTGCAGCTCTGACTTCGCGTCCCCAGTTCGCCCTGCATCCACACTGCTGTCCCCGGCAGCCATGGGTTTTTCTCTATCTCTGCGTAATTGAACTTGACTCTGTGTGTCTGGCTTATTTCGCTTATCATAATGTCCTCCAGCCTTATCCATGTCATGTCAAATGGCAAGATCTCTCACCCTTATTTAGGGCTGAATAGTATTTTGTTACAAACATATCACAACTACTTTATCCATGCATTCACTGACAGGTTGTTTTCATATCTTAGCTCTCGCAATGAATGTGTCCATGAACATGGGCGTGCATAGTGCTTTACAAAGCACTGGTTTTTACTTCCCTTATCAGGCACAGAGACACACCCCTGCTAAACCCATCAGGAGCCACAAGTATTGTAAGCCAAAAATGCATTTAATAACCCGATGGCCTGTTTTAAAGTTGAAAAATCATAAGTTGAACCGTTAGAACTTGAACCAATTTGCAACTTTTCCCCTCATTTTGTAGGCTACTGTTTCATTTTGTTTATTATTTCCTTTGCTGTGCAGAAACTGTAAGTCTGATGCAGTCCACTTCCTTTTTTGTTTTTGTCCTGAGATTTTGGTGTATTATCAAAAAATCATTATCACACCAATGTCCGTGAATTTTTCCCCTAAGTTGCTAGGCTTACATTTAGGTCTTTTACCCATTTTTATTTTTATGTATAATTATTTTTGTTTTAAATATTGTTTGCTCATCTATCCAT
Source organism: Oryctolagus cuniculus (assembly GCF_051225735.1). Taxonomy (NCBI): domain Eukaryota; kingdom Metazoa; phylum Chordata; class Mammalia; order Lagomorpha; family Leporidae; genus Oryctolagus; species Oryctolagus cuniculus. Next base: position 48,708,626 of record NC_142874.1, on the reverse strand, counting down.
TTGCCTTTTAACATTTTTAAAAATTTATTTTCATTTTTTATTTGAAAAGTACAGAGATAGAGACAGAGGGAGGCAGAGACAGAGAACCATCCACTGGTTCACTCCTCAAATTCCTGTAATAGCCAAAGAAAATCCAGGTGGAAGCCAGCAGCTGGGAACTCAATCCAGGTCTCCTCTACAGGTGGCAGAAACCCAAGTACTTGAGCCATCATAGCTGCTTCCCAGGGTGCACATTAGCAGGAAGCGAGATCTGGAGCAGAGCCAGGACACCAACTCAGTCACTGCAGTGTGGGACACAGGCATCCCAACCAGGATCTTACACTAAGGCAAACACCGCCCCCTCCTTTGCCCTTTATTTCTGTTTGTGTACAGACTCCCCTTTCGAATCACTTTTCTTCAGTTCAATGACAGCTTTCATTTCTTTTAGGAATTTGTACTGATGGGAAACCCTCTCCATTTTTTTTTTGTCTTAAAATGTCTATTGTACTCCCATCCTTTTTTTTAACATTTCTACATTTTTATTTATTTTTTAGTTGCATACTTTAAAAGCAATCCTATTTGATATAAGGTTGAGATCGACAGTTGTTATCTTGCAACATATTGAAAATACTTTTCTATTCCCTGACTTCCATTGTTTGCAGTCAGTCTAAGTCTCTCTTAAAATAATCTTTCCCCTCCTGTGACTTTTTGAAAGATCTCCATAAGTCTTTGGTTTCTGTAGTTACGGTATACATCTAGCTGTAGATTTGTGTGCTTTTCATTCTCTCTGAAAAAGTATCAACACTGTCTTGCTCCAGTATCAACCCATTGTCTCCCTCCCGTATCTGTCTCCTTTTCAATTGTAACTCTTGTTTTTTGCCTGATAGCCTGTTTTTATGCTAAGCTTCATGTTAGAAAAACTCTTCTGCAGGCCGGCGCCGCGGCTCACTAGGCTAATCCTCCGCCTAGCGGCGCCTGCACACCGGGTTCTAGTCCCGGTCGGGGCGCCAGATTCTGTCCCGGTTGCCCCTCTTCCAGGCCGGCTCTCTGCTGTGGCCAGGGAGTGCAGTGGAGGATGGCCCAGGTGCTTGGGCCCTGCACCCCATGGGAGACCAGGAAAAGCACCTGGCTCCTGGCTCCTGCCATCGGATCAGCGCGGTGCACTGGCCGCAGCGCAGCGGCCGCGGCGGCCATTGGAGGGTGAACCAAAAGCAAAGGAAGACCTTTCTCTCTGTCTCTCTCTCTCACTGTCCACTCTGCCTGTCAAAAAAAAAAAAAAAAAAAAAAAAAAAAAAAGAAAAGAAAAACTCTTCTGCATACTGTCCACCACTTTGAGTCTTTCATTCTGAATTTCTGCTTACCTACCTTCAGCTGGCACATTAGCAGGGAGGAGGATCGGAAATGGAGCAGCCAGGAGTGAATTGGCGCCCTCATGGGATGCCGGCATCACAGGTGGCGGCTGAACCCACTATGCCACAGCGCTGGCCCCTCCAAGGCATTTTTATATAACTTTTCTTCCAAAAATGCAACTGTAGGTCTACTTGTAACTATAATAGCCTTTTTTCTTATTTTCTTTCTTGTGATTTTTGGGGAGGGCTTCTCTTTCTGTTGAGTTGAATACTGAATTTAATTTGGCATTCTTTAAATAATGCAAATATTTAAAAGATTGATTTTTAAGTTCAACTTTGCATGCATCCCTTTAATTTTATTATTGTCTGACCTGCTTTTCTAAAGCATCAATATTTATAGTTTTGGTTTCCTTTCTGTTCCAAGACTTATTTTGGAATAATTATTCCCTTCCCAAGTTTCCAAATAATTTATTTTTTAAAAAAAGATTCATTTTTATTTATATTATTAATTATTCTCTAAGGAACTTCATTTTTTCTTTCTCAAGTAGTACAGTGGATCTCTGAAAAACCTGGAGAGTCTCATTGCCTAAGTTTTTATTTTTTTTTAAAGATTTTATTTATTTATTTGAGAGAGAGTTACAGACAATGAGAGGGAGAGACAGAGAAAGATCTTCCATCCTCTGGTTCACTCCCCAAATGGCTGCAACAGCCAGAGCTGCGCTGATCTGAAGCCAAGAACCAGGAGCTTCTTCCTGGTCTCTCATGCGGGTGCAGGGGCCCAAGCACCTGGGCCATCTTCTACTGCTTTTCCAGGCCACAGCAGAGAGCTGGATTGGAAGAGGAGCAGCCAGGACTAGAACCAGCGCCTATATGGGATGCCAGCACCGCAGATGGAGGCGTAACCTGCTGAGCCACAGCACCAGCCCCATGCCTAAGTTTCTAATTTAGTAAGTCAGGGGTGGAACCAAAGACTGCATTTCTCACTTCAGGGGATGGTGGTGCTGCAGTCTGGGGACAGAGCTTTGAGGACCACTGTCACAACAGGAGGTGTAGCGATTTGCATCCATCATTAATGAAGAGCGATGCTTCTTCCTTCCACAGTAGGTTGCATCTTTGGCATTGCAGGAAAAAAAAAAATTCTTATCCAAGTTGAAAAAGGAAGTAGTGATGTGTATGCAATGTTCTCTGAAATCTTATAGCCGTTGGCATTCGTGCTGACTGTGAAATCTTACTGGACCACTTGCCCTTTTGACCCTGGAGATAGGCACTACTCAGCTGGGCGCTTTTTTTTTAAGTCACCTGTTCTCATTTAATTCATTTCCTCTGGAGTTTTCCTTCCTGTGGGAAGTCTCTGACATCTATCCCACAAGCTTTTGTAGATGTATACAGGCTCATCTTTATTTCTAACTTTTGAGAGTCAATTACTCTTATTTTTTTATAGTTGTGATCTGCTCGTTTCTGGGGTCTTTTAAAAGATTCTCTAGACTATAATTCTTTATGACTACTTTTTTAAATCTCTCATTTTTTTAACACCTTTAATTACATTCTGTTGATATTTTCATTTAGGTCTGAGCCTCACCTCAAATACACATAGCTTCTCGCCTCATTGGTGCCATCATGTGGTGAAGTTGTGTATTGCATGGGCAAAGTTGCCAACCCCGTGCCATGACTGTGTACACCATCTTACAGAGATGTAACGCTGAAGTTGAAGAGGGGGTGATAAGTTGGGAGACCTGAAATAACCCTGTTACTCTAGTACATGCACAGCAAACTGGAAGCCAGTAAACACTGATGATTAAGTATGTGCACTCTGGTATCAAACACATGTGCTCAAAGCCAAACTCTATCATTATATATGACCTTGGGCATTTGGTTACTCTCCCTTGGCCTCAGTTTCCCCATTTGTAAAATGAAGCTATCAGTAGCATCTATCTCACAGAGATGTTGAGAGGAACAGTTGATATGATAATATACAGTGGCCAGCAAACACTTAGTATCAGCTGTGAGGAGTTTGCTAAGCCATCACACCTGGTTCTCCCTTTATGTTCAAACCAGGAACAGAAAGAATATCAGAAAATAAGACTTCCCTCTGAAACTCTGGCATAATTATTTTCAGAATGATCAGAAGTAGCATGAATTTAAAAATTATAAAAATTAGACTGAAAAAATTTTCAATAACAACTGTTTCTCGTAAGTAAGGAAATTTCTGGAAAGAAAAGTCTTCTGGGGCCGGCGCTGTGGTGCAGTGGGTTAAAGCCCTGGCCTTAAGCATCGGCATCCCATGTGGGCACCGGTTCTAGTCCCGGCTGCCCCTCTTCTGATCCAGCTCTCTGCTATGGCCTGGGAAAGCAGCAGAAGATGGCCCAAGTCCTTGGACCCCTGCACGCATGTGGGAGACCTGAAAGAAGCTCCTGGCTCCTGGCTTTGGATTGGTGCAGCTCCAGCCATTGCGGCCAATTGGGGAGTGAACCAGTGGATAGAAGACCTCTCTCTCTGTCTCTACCTCTCTATGTAACTCTGTCTTTCAAATAAATAAAATCAATCTTTAAAAAAAAGGTCTTCTAAACCCTACCTACAAAATGAAGTTTGAAAATTAATATGGTTGAATGAGGCATAATTGATGGTCAAAATACATAGTTACAGAGAGGAGAAATTTAAAATCTTTTCAGGGATCAGGGCGGGCATGTGTGCTGGGGGTTAAGATGCCGCTGAAAAAGTGCCTGTCCCAGTTAGAGTCCCTGAGCTCCATTTCCGGCTCCTCTCCCGACTCCAGCTCCCTGCTAATGCACACCTGGGGAGGCAGCCATGATGGCTCTGGTTATTGGGTTCCTGACACCCAGGTGGGGAGATCTGGATGGAGCGCTCCACTCCTGCCTTGGTCCTGACCATTGTGGGCACTGGGGAGTGAACCACCAGATAAGACCTCTCTGTCTCTCCCCTCCCCTGCTTCTCAAATAAATAAATAACAATTTCAAACAGAACAAAACCTTTTCAAGGGTCAAAAATACTTTTTCATATTAAAAGGGATTTATAGTCCCCAGTCTTCTCAAAAGTCTATCCTAGAAAAATGTATAAATCCTCAAAGAGATACACATCTATGTTGGACATTTTTCTATTAGAAGATGAATTTTAATTATCTTGTTAGAATAATAGGATGAAAGAGATATTTAAAGTCAGTGAAAGCAGAAAAAGGCTTGAGAGGTAGGTCCCTCCCTCCCCTTTAAAAGTAACAAGTAATGTTGCAAGAATCGGAATCTTCTAGTTTCCAAAATGTAGCTTCCTGGGAGAAGGAGCCTACATTGTTCCATGAATTTTTGTTGTGCTATTATGCAAATACAGTCAATGTTCATTATCTTTCTCCTCATTAAATTCATCAGAAACTGTCCAGGAACAGGTTTTCTGTTTTGTCAACTACACCCACGGTCTTGTTCCCAGACTTTTCATCAGTGTTTGCAGAGTGTGAGGGAAGGAAAGCAAGAAGTGGGAATGATTTCATGAATTTTGAACATGCTGTACCTCGGCTCCAGTACAGTCTTCAAGCACAGAGCCGCCATCTGCGCTTGCTCCTGGTGTAAGCCCAGCTAGGGGCAGTGCCAGCCTGGTGCAGTTGTTAGAACGTGGCACTAATATCGCCACAGTCATTTCTCATGACAGTCAACTGGCTGTGCAGAAGAGAAAAACTTTCCCGGTGTCCAGCTGAACCTCTGAGGCCAGCACTCCGGAAAATCTGTGCCTCTGATTGTTATGATTTGCGGATTTTCTAGCGACGGCTCTGTAATTGACTTCTCATTTAATCCCATTGTGGTCAGAAGACGTATTTTGTCCAATTTAAATCTTTATAAATTAAGGCTTGTTTTACAGCCCAGAATACCATGTTTCTTGGTTTGTGTTTGTGTGCACAGATAGGGCAAATCTCTCCATGTATTGAAACATTCTTGCACTTCAGCACTGCTTTGCATTTTTAGACTGCATATTTTGCATATCTTTCACTAAATGTGTCCCTAGCTATTATAATAATATTATATTGCCAGCGCTGCAGCTCACTAGGCTAATCCTCCACCTTGCAGCACCGGCGCACCGGGTTCTAGTCCCGGTCCGGACGCTGGATTCTGTCCCAGTTGCCCCTCTTCCAGGCCAGCTCTCTGCTGTGGCCCAGGAGTGCAGTGGAGGATGGCTCAAGTGCTTGGGCCCTGCACCCCATGGGAGACCAGGAGAAGCACCTGGCTCCTGCCTTCGGATCAGCGTGGTGCGCCGGCTGCAGCGGCCATTGGAGGGTGAACCAATGGCAAAGGAAGACCTTTCTCTCTGTCTCTCTCTCTCACTGTCCACTCTGCCTGTCAAAATAATAATAATAATAATAATAGTTTAAATGTTTTAAAATTGTAGATTCTAATTGATGCTTGCTGGTATACAGAAATATTTTTATAGGGTGAATTTTTATTATATAGCTTATCCTATAACATAAATTTCAATTATGAAGATTTTCTATATGGACTGTCTACAAAGACAATTCATGTCGTTTTCAAAAAGGAGGCTTTCTACATAGACCACTGTGAATAAAGATAGATTCTGTTCTTCCTTTCTAATCTTCATGCTTTTTATTATTTAAAAATTTTTAATTATTTTCATTATATTTGAAAGGCAGAGAGACAGAGACAGACAGACAGAGATCTTCCATCTACTAGTTTACTCCTTATATGCCAGTAACAGCCAGGGCTAGGGCAGGCTGAAGCCAGGAGCCAGGTTCTCAATCCAGATCTCTCACATAGGGAACCCAAGTACTTTTATTTTTTTTGATATTTATTTATTTATTTGAAAGTCAGAGTTACACAGAGAGAGAAGGATAGGCAGAGAGAAAAGTCTCCCATCTGCTGGTTCACTCCCCAATTGGCCACAATGGTGGGAGCTGTGACAATCCAAAGCCAGGAGCCAGGAGAGGCCTCCGGGTCTTCTCACAGGGGCCCAAGCACTTGGGCCATCTTTTACATCTCTATAGCAGAGAGCTGGATCGGAAGTGGAGCAGCCAGGACACAAACTGGTGCCCATATCAGATGCCGGCACTGCATGCGGCAGCTTCACCCACGACGCCACAGCAGCAGCCCTGGAACCCAAGTGCTTGAACCATCACCTGCTTCTTCCAAGGTATGCATTAGCAAGAAGCTGGGTGGGAATCAGAGGAGCCTGGACTTAAGCCAGGCACCTGGACTTGGTATGTAGGCCTCTTAACTGCTGTGCCAAATACCTACCCCAGCATTTACTATTATTTTAATTACTTATTGCACTGACCAGACTCTCTTATACAAAGTTCAGTAGAAGTGGTGAGAGCAGAAGTCTCACTTCTTCTCAATATTAGGGCAATTTCAATAATAGGGATGACAGTAGATGTTGGTCTTTCATAGATGCCCTTATAAAGTGAATTTCTCTTTTAGTTCTAGGTTTGTGATTGTTTTCATTATGGGTTGGCAATAACTTGTGTGAAATGCTTTTTCTGTACTTATTGCAATGATTATGATTTTTCTTTATCTTATTAATGTAGTAAATTACAGTGTTTGACTTATTAATGTTACAAGAACCTTACATTTTAGGATGAACCCCAACTGGCCATTGTATGTCATCTTTTTTGTATTGTGGGTTCAGTGTGTTTGCATTTTAAGAGGAATTTTGCATCTATATTCATGAGTGATTCAGGAGTGGCATTGGCTTTGATCTTGAAGTCTTTGTCAGGTTTTCTACAAGGGTTATGCTGTCATTATCCTCCTCTATTTTCTGAACGAGTCTTTGTAAGATTGACATTATGCATTCTTCCCACGTTTGATGGGATTCACCAGTGAAACCAACTACACCTAGGGTGTTCTTTGTATCTTTAAATTATGACTTCGAGTTCTTTAAAAGACATGCAGTACTCGGGTTTTCTACTTCTTCCGTTTTGATGTTTTGTTTTGAAAGAATTTGTTCATTTATTCTAAGTCATCAGATTTTGTTGGGCTACATTTGTGACATTCTCCTTTTATGGTTTTAATTAGGATTTTTCAACCTCAGCATGATTAGTTGGTATTTGAGGCCAGAAAACAGCTATCAAGGGCTAGGCTGGGTATTGCAGAATATGTAGGCATTTCCCTGCCCCCTCCCCACTACATGCTGATACCAGCCTAATCCTGATACCCAAAAATGTCTCCAGACTTTGCCAGATGTTCCCTGGGGCATGACACCTCTGTTTAAGAACCCCATGTTGTAATATTTGAAGAATCATTCATTTTCTTTCATTCTAGTGGTGGATAATTTATCTCAATTTCTTATTAGCTTTACCAGCATTTTTGCAGACTATACAAAAAAGAATATGCACTGGACTTGGCCCATGGACCACAGTTTCCTGACCTTTAATTAAGTCATTGATTTTTTTTCTCCTAATAAATGCATGAAAAACTATAAATTTCTCTATAAGAATATTTTAGCTATATTCTGCAAAGTTTTTTTAAAAATATTTATTTATCTGAAAGACAAAGCAACAGAGAAGGAGAGACAGTCACAGAATGAGAGCGAAAGAAAGAGAGAGAATGAGAGAGAGCAAGAGTGAGCGAGTGAGAGAGATATGTCTTCCATTTGCTGGTTCACTGCCCAAAGGGATGCAAAAGCTAGGCCTAACCAAGCAGGAGCCAGGAACCAGGAGCTTCATCCTGGTCTCCCAATGGGTGGCGGGGTCTTCGCTGGGCCGTCTTCTGCTGCTTTCCCAGGTATATTAGCACGGAGCTGGATCGGAGGTAGAGTAGCCAGGACTTGAATTGGCACCAGGATTGGGAATCTAACATTGAGCAGTTTAGCCAGCTGTGTCATGACATTTTTGGGCCCTTCCGTAAAATTTTAAATGTTGTGCTGATTTTAAAAAATGATCAATGAATGGCTATGGAGAGCGTGCTTCTGGAGATACAGGTGAGCATTCCTGAGTGTCACTCTAGAATAATGGCTCATGAATCGACCTCGGCTTCTGTGTGTGAGAGATCTGCAAAATACACAATGGCATTTAGTTGGTAAATTACACTGTACCTTCTAGTTGATAAACTGACACAAATCCCACAATCTGGCAAGAAGTATTTTTTGTTGTTATTATTCTTTTAACGAAGAAAAGCCCATCTGCAATGTCTGCAACATTTTCCCAGACAAAAACATTGTGAGGTTTGCCGTTCCTTGTGCAGTATTGATTTGCTGCCACCTGCTGGGAGGCAGACATGGGTTTCCAGTGTCCTTCAGGGTGAAGAATTAGCAAATGAGAAGTTCTAGAAGTTTGCCCTACCCCACACAATCACACAGGGATCTTTGGGCCTGCAAGAAATCAAGCATTTTAAAATAAAGGAACTGCAAAAAGAAAAAATCTGATGTGTATCTGTCAAGGAAGAATGCCTTCTTTCCCATCCAGTAGAAACCAGATGGCACATTAATAAGAAAGTTCCTGAAGATGGTGGACTTAAAGATAAGCAAAGGTAATGAACCACTTGACTGGGGGGAGACTCTAAAGAGCCCCTAGCGCACGAAGTAGGAAATAAGAGTGAGCCTAATGAAAGTGATAATGACAAGGTAGCGTTCCTTCTTAGACATCCATGCTGTAATTCCCAGCCCGCAGATCGTGGTGCAGTGAGCCCAGAGAGCACAACCAAGAAGCAGAGAGGATCACTCCTGGGCCCTGAAATTAAAAGGGGACTGCAGAATGTTTTGGGACTGGGGATTCCTTTTGTCCTTCCATGTTCTCCCTTTTTCCGTGCGAGGGGCCTGCTCTGCCACTGTGGTTGGGGAGCAGAGAACTTCTCTCCCACATTCGCAGAGCCACAGATGGACAGGAACTGTGCCCCAGCCTGGATCATGCTCGGCACCTCACCCACACCTAATCTAGATGATTTCCTTTGGGATGTTCAAGATTTGGATGAGATCCTTGGGATGAAGTATAGGGTCCTTGGGATGAGGTGACTGGATTTTGCAAGTGAACAGACCTGAGTCTCTGGGGGCCAGAGGGTGAACTGTGGTCATCAGAATAATCCTCACCCCTCCCCTCAAGCCCTAACCACCAGAACCTGTGATTGTGTTACCTTACCAGGGAAAAAAGAACTTTGCAGATGTGTTTAAGGATAAGAACATTGAGGGGAGATTGTCCTGAATAATTTGAGTGGATCCAACTTAATCCTTAAAAGCGGAGAGCTTTCAGGGCTGGTGCTGTGGCATAGCAGGTAAAGCTACCACCTGCAGTACTGGCATCCCATACGGGTGCTGGTTCAAGGCCCAGCTGCTCCGCTTCCAATCCAGCTCTCTGCTGTGACCTGGGGAAGCAATGGAAGATGACCCAAGTCTTTGGGGCCCTGCATCCACGTGGAAGATCTGGAAAAAGCTCCTGGCTTTGGATCAGCCCAGTTCCAGCAGTTGAGGTCATTTGAGAAGCAAACCAGCGGGTGGAAGACTTGTCTCTCTCTTTGCCTCTCCTTCTCTCTCTGTGTAGCTCTTTCAAGTAAATTAATGAATCTTAAAAAAAAAAAAAAAGTAGAGAATTATTGGGGTCAACGTCATGGCACAGTGGGTTAAGCTGCTGCCTGCAATGCTGGCCTCTCATATTCATTCCTAATGCAGCTCCCTGTTTATGCACCTGGAAAAGCAGCAGAGGTTGGCCCAAGTACTTGGGCCCCCTGCACCCACATGGGAGACCCAGATGGTGTTCCAGGCTCTTGGCTTCGGCCTGGCCCAGCCTCAGCTGTTGCAGCCATTTGGGAAATGAATCAACACATGGAACAATCTCTGTCTCTGTTTCTCCTTCTCTCTGTAACTCTGCTTCTCAAATAAATAAAATAAATATTAAAAAAAAAGAAAATTGACAACTTGCGCTGATGCTACTATCTTTGCAGATGCAGGATGGGGGCTACAAACCAAGGAATGTCAGTAGCCTTCAAAAGCTAGAAAATTCTCCTCCTCTCTAGCATGAAATAAATGAACTCGTGGTGTTAGCCCAGTGATCCGCATCTGAGCTCTTTTAAACAACTAAGTCTGTGGCAATAGAAAACAAATATAAAAATAACATCAGTTATTCCTTGCTAGCATCACAGCAAGTGCCTCTGACTGATAACTCTCTGGAGAGAGGAAGCTAAACACACTTAAAAGCAGAAAACATCATCTCGCCCTGGGCTACCTCTCTGATCTCCTATGACTCCCCCTGCAGCTCCCTAGCATCCGCTGTGGTCTCCTTGCAATGCTAACCATGCTCTCCCCTCCAAGCCTCGGAGCGGGCCCTCCTTCTGGTCTGTGCTTTCCTTAGTCACAATTTACTCCCTCACTTTCTTTAGGTCTCTGCTCAAATGTCACATCCCCAGCAAGGACTTCTTTGTTTACATTTTATAAAACAGAACATGCTCACCCTTAGCTGGGATGGCCTAACCCTTAATTTCTAGTTTATTGTGCTACGCAGCACTTATTTTATTATCAATCGATGTGTATTTGCATGTTTGCTGTCTCTGCCTGTCCTGCTCCCCAGTTGTAAGCTCTGTGTGGGCAGGGACTTTGTACCTGTAGTGATGACAGCTGTAGTGCCAGAATCTAATACAGGTTGGCCCTCTGTATCTGCAGGTTCTGCATTTGTATATTCAACCAACTGTGGGTCAAAAATATTTTTTAAATGTTGCCTGTACTGAACATGTACTGAGTTTTTCCTCCTATTATTTGTCCCAAAACAATATAGTATAGCTACTATTTACATAGTACTGACACTAGATTAGATATTAGAAGTAATTTAGTGGTGATTTAAAGGATGCTGTGCATAGGTTATATGCAAATAGTATTTCATTTTCTATAAGGGACTTAAGCACCTGTGGATTATGGTACTGGCAGTGGGTCCTGGAACCTGTATCATGCCTGACACACAGTAGCAGCTCAAAACATGTTTGTTGAAATAAATGAACATTGAAAAAACTTAAACTTATTGACAGAGTACAAATTTTTTTTTTAAAAAAAAAGATGCATTTATTGAAAGTCAGTGTTAGAGAGAATCTTGTATCTGCTAGTTCACTTCTCAGATGGCCACAGGAACCAGGAGCGTCATCTGGGTCTCCCATGTGGGTGGCAGGGGCCCAAACTCTTGGGCCATCTGCTGCTGCTTTTCCTAGGCTACCAGCAGGGAGCTGGGTGAGAAGTGGAGCAGCCAGAACATGAACTGGGGTGCACAAGGGATGCCTGCATCCATCGCAGGTGGCGGCTTTACCGGCTAAGCTAAAACGCCAAGCCCAAGAATTCCCTAATGTTGTTCACACACATATATATTAACATCACTTTGGAAAAATGGGCCTCCGTGTGCTAACTCATTATCATGTCTTTAAGAACATGGCCATTTCTGCAGCAGGCGGTTGGCACACTGATTCACACCTGGGTTAGAGGCCTGGCTCTGCTCCCAATCCCACGTTTCCTCCTAAGCCATACCTCCAGAGGCAGCAGGTGATGGTTCAAGTACTAGGGTCCCTGCCACCCAAATGGGAGACCAGGATTGAGTTCCCACTTCCAGGCTCTAGCCTGGGCCAGCCCTGGCTGTTGTGGGCATTTGGGGAGTGAATCAGAGAATGGGGGATCCGTCTCTGTCTGACATTCACATTTTTAAAAAACAAGGTCACTTCTCAACTTATTACAGTTCTAAAGTGCTTTAGGGTTTGTAGCATAAAAACAGGTAAAGATTAAAAATTGAATGAACTTCTTCATTTCCTGCAGTAATACAGATTGAGATTTTTAGATCACTCTGCTTCATTGAGACATCTGTTTTAATTTCCTCTAACTGGCCACAGTCTTTGGTCTACGTGGGCCTGTGTGGGGACCAAAGTGATAGTCCTGTAATCCAATGACAAGGATGCTAAGGCAAATAAATCCTTCATTTTGTACCATCCCACATCCAGTAAGAATCATCCTGTAACAGACAGATGAGAAGGCCCACACCCTCTCGGACGCATGCAATTATGCAAAATCTCATCTGAGGACGACGGAGGTCTCCGTCTCAGACCCCAGTTATGCGACAGCCCCCGCTTAGGGCCGATTCCGCTATTTCGAATTCGACCCCCGTTTTCGCCTGTGGAAGTTGTCTTCAGCACGTGCCAGCACACCCCGGGAGCCCAAGCTGGCCCTGAAAATGCCGGAACAGCACCCAAGGGCTCCCTGCCGACGTCGTCCCACGGGATCTTCGGACCTCGGTCACTCTCCGCCCCGCCGTGAGGTGGCAGGCGCTCGGCGTGTTCGCTTCCGTCCCCACTTCAGCGAGGGCAGCCGGCCGGCGTGCTTTCCGTGCACGCTAAGGAATGAGCCGACAGCAACGGACGGCTCGTAAGGGAAAAAAAATACCCCAGGGGTCCCGCAGCCGTTCCAAACCACGCCGCGCTGTTGAAAGTTACAACTGTGCGTCGGCTGCACGTTGAGCATTTATTCGCACAGGCGGCCCACCGACTTGCGGAGGCGCAGCCTCTGTCATCTCACCAGTTTGTCAATCAATGATGCGGCTCGCCCACCGCCTCGCGTGCTAGGGTTCCGGGAGCGGAAGACGGGGAACCGGCTCGCCGAGATCGCGAGGAGCCGCAGCCAGCCCCAAGAGCGTCTATCGCTAAGATTCGATCTCGTCCTGCCTCAGCAGCGCCTCTCCGCGCCCCGCCCCGCCCCCCGCGCCCCGTGGGCTTCGCCTAGAACTTCCCGGAGCCTTCCTGGTCACGCCCCCAGCGGCACGTTCCGGAGTTCCGCGGCCACGTCCGCGGGGACCTTGGCCACGCCCCACGCCGACGCCCGGCCCCCGGCCGCTCGCTGGGCCCCACGCGCCGGCCGTCGGCGCTGCGCCTGCGCGTCGCCGCGAGCGCGGGGCGGGACGGGCCGGGCGGAAGGGGAGGGGCTAGGCGGCACTTCCGCGGTTCGGGCGGGTGAGTATGGGGTGGATGCGCGCGGCGCCGGGAGTCTGGACCCGGCTCCCGCCCGAGTCTGATTGCCTGGGGGCCGTCCGTGGCGTCGGGGGCGCCCCCTGGAGGACCCAGGGTGGGGGAAGGAAAGAAGATTACTAGGTTGGATGGTATTGGGAGTGGGGCGTGTGTTAGGGGTTGGCTGGCGTCAGCAGATGGAAGGGCAGGGAAGGGTTGTTACCTTAGAAAAAGCAATGTTTTTAAATTGTCAGCGTTTTAGGCCGGCTTGTGAGCTTGCCTCTGTGCTGCTTTGGCAAGGTCGGCTCCGTCGTCGCGGCCAAGCCTGGAGAATGGTTAAGCTAAATCCGGGTGGCGGGGAGAAAGGCCCGGTATTCCGGTGTGGATGCTTCCAAAGGGTGAAGCCAAAACGCATTTTGCGGGGAGAATAAATCCAGAATGTTAAAGTAGAGTTCAAACTGGAAGTCGCAAACGGTGCCCTGGCAGGGGCTAGGTCTCTGCTGTGTCTTTCATTAAAAAATGATAAATGCTAAGCCAAAATAACAGGATAAAAATTTAATTACCTTTCTTAAGAGTTGTGTCCTCATATATCTTGAAAAGCAGACTAGTGAACGTTCCAAATCGGTAGAAATCCAAAGTTTCTAGAAGAATTGTGCAAATTGTTAAACATTTTGGGGTCATCGACAGTGTCCAGATTTTTCTGTTAACACAGTGAACTATATTTTGTGTTCAAGATGATAAGAATTAGAGAAAATAAAGACAGCCTCTTTTAAAGGCTTTGTTCTAACAGGAGAGACAGAACTGAAAACTGACATAACCCTAGGAAATGTAAATAAAGTCTGGCGAATTTGAAGGTGTCCAAAGAAAACCTGCATGTTTGGCGTGAAAGAACTGGTGCTTGAGTCTTGCCACTCAGCTCATTGTTGCCAAGTGGGAATGTGGGTCCCTCATCCAAAGATTTCTGACTGTCTTCAACACAGGCTAAAAATCTATGTTGTGTGATTTTTCTGGATTGTTTAATGCTATTGGCAATCGGTTCAGTTAACACACACCTCCTGTGAGCCAGCTACAACTAGTTTGCAGCCTCTGCAGATTTCCACCCAAGTCAGAATTTAGAAATAATTGGAATTCCATGGGAAAAGCAGTCCTGGAGCCTGGGATCATCAGGAAAGAATTTAAGAAAAGGATGGAGTTTACACTGGGTAGGATTGGAGTGTTATGGGAAGGAAAGGGAATGATAAGTGAGGATGTTCTCTTGAGTTAGGAGGGTAAGCGGCAGGTTGGAAGATAATCTACTGAAATCCCAGAGAGGAAGTATGGAAAGCTGAGTATAAGAAAGAAGTGGGAGAACATTGGGGGAAAACAATAATGCCCGATAAAGAAAACTGGACTTTATTCCCAAGGCAGTGCCTCTCACACTTTAGCATATGTCAGATTTAGGCAGAGTACTTCTGAAAACTGCTGGGCCCGACTTGCAGACTTTCTGATTCAGGGGGTGGGGGTGGGGCTTAAATGGTTTCCCTGCCTCTTCAGTTCTCAGGTGCTGCTGGTCTGTGGCTCACACTTGGAGAGCTACTCTCCTACAGTTTGGGGAACTCTGGGAGGAATTTGGGGAGGGTAAGGAGACCCCATTTCAAGAAGAGTCTTGCTGTGAAGTCTCAGAGGGAGGATGGGAAGGGAGACAGAAAAAAGGAAGTCTCCTTAGAGTTACTTAGTACCATCTAAAGCCAGCGCTTCTGCTGAGATCTTTCATGCACACCATCACTTTATACTCACAGTTACCCTGAGATGTAAGTCTGAGTGTTTTCATTTTGCAGATGAAAACACTGGGAGAGTATGAAAGATTGCCCAAGTATCATAGCTGGTCTCAGAGTCCCCTAAGACTAAGCTGATTTTAACCCGGGTGGAAGCAGTGGAAATGAATGAAAACATTTAGTGGTGATGGAATTTAGAAAAATAGAGACTTCCCAAGCAAAATGAAACCTAAAAGTTGAAATTTGGAAATCTGAGTCTTGCTGGGATAATGATGAAAGGTCATGTGGACAGAGAACTTTAGACTCCCCTGCATGAATTCAGTATGTGTTCTGTATTACTCTTACATAACAATGACCTCTTGAAAACCTATTTAGAAGTTGCTTATTTAAAAGTCATTCTACACTGTAAAAATTTCCTGAAATTATTTGAAAAGGAGAGAGTAAAGCCTTCTGTGGGGATGGTGGGCGATGGTAAACAGATTAATGGCCTCTGACAGCTTATCTTCCAATCAAAAGTGATTAGCATTGGGAAGTGGAACCACATGGTGTAACACTGCCTCGCCTGTATGAATTGTGCTGCGCAGCAGACCCTGACCTAATGTATTGATCTTGGAAATCCTGTGTGCTTTTTCTTGCCAGAGTAGTTATTGAAATTGAGAATATTCATTGGATCGATTTCAAGACAAATACCCCAAGTCAGACTGGCTGCTGCTGAGCAAATTTTTAATGAACGAAAACATTCATACATTGAAATCAGACTTTAAAGAGAAAGTTCTTGAAATAAATGTGTATTTACTGTAAAATCTAGAAAAATACGTGTTTTCAAAACATCGAGTAACTGAGTTATCAGTGTAATGGAAGTATTGACCTGCGCAGACTTACAGCATTTACTCATTTATTCCATGAGCAGTAAGCTGTGCTATCCATAGACACAAAGGTAACTCACAGTCTAGGGAAGACCATTCTCTTACAAAGCCACCACAGCAGAGTGGTGAGCACGAGGGATGTGGCCACACGTGACACTAAGGGTGAGAGATCGTGACGACAAACGGGCTGAGGGAAGAAGGCCCAGGAAGTCTGCAGAGAGGGGACTCTTGAGGTGGTTCTTGAAGGCTGAGCAGGCATTTGCGAGGCGATTAAAGGAGAGAAGGACATTCTAATCCCAAGGAACGTCATGGACCATGGCCGGCATGTGTAAAAGGGGATAGCTTTTCCCAGGACACATGTGCAGGTCAGAATGGTCACAGGCAGTGTGGTCAGAGGAGAGGAATGCAGTCATGACGAGCCTTCAGTACTCTGTAATAACTGTCTTGGATTGAAACCTTCGTGGTATCCAGAGTTCATGCCTGATGCGTAACAGAGTGTTCTAAGGCCTAGCATGTGGTGTAGGAGCTTCTCAGTAAGCATGATGAGTGAATGGCCGAATCCCAGAGAAGACTTCACACAGAAAAGGCACAAGGAAGCTTTTCAGTGTTTTCAGCAGTGAAGTAGTACCGGTAGTGTGGAAGATAGATTAACGTGGAGCCCAGGGGTGACAGTAGTAGATTGGGAGTGTGCCCGTTGGTGAATTGCAATTGACATGAAAAACAGTATTTCTCACAGAAGAGGGCTGGACGTAGAGGGGGCAGAATTAGAAAACTATTACAGCATCTAGGGCTGAGTCCTGTTTTATGAACCTTTTGTTTCAGTTACATGTGTGTGTTCACTGATGAAAGTATATTGCTTTATGTAGGATGCAGTCAAAGATAGAAACTCATTGTGGTAGAAAAACATGGAAGTGAGGGTGGAGAGAAAGAATGGAGATGAAAGCTGTTTTTGAGGAGAACAAATGTGAATCTTAAAATGCCACTGCCTATTGTGAGCCTTCTTCGAGGGGAGGGAATGCACTCACCAACCTGTTTTGGTGTTACTTCTACTTGGTATTTTTCACTTTATAGTCTAGTAGGCATGGAAGTGCTTTGAGTCATTTTTCTGAATGCTATAAATGCATTTCTCTTGGGATGTGATAGTGCTTAGCTTACAAATTATAGGATAAAATGTATCCTTTTAGCAGTTATGACCATTAGTTGAAACAGTTTGATTTGATTATTGACCAAGTTCTTCGATTTCTTTCTGTAAAAAAAAAAAAAAAAAAAAAACAGGAAAGGATGCTTAGTTACATGAGCAGGTGGGACATCTCTCTCCTTTCCTACATGACTTTGCCCTCCTAATATACTTACTCTGTTCTGCCTGTGACATGAGTCTAAGATAGAAAGTTGCTCATAAGGCTGAGTTGTATTGTTTTTTAGGAAGGGTATGAGCTTCTTTAAAAGGAGTATTTAGCTCACTGATTAAGACACCTGTGTCCCATATCAGACTGCTTGGTTTTCTTTTCTAGCTGCAGCTCCTGGCTCCAGCTTCCTGCATTGCAAACCCTGGAAGATAGCAATGATGGCTCAAGTAATTAGGTTCCTATAACCCATATGGGAGACCCAGGTTGCATTCTTGGCTCCCAACATTTGGGAAGTGAAACAGTGGGTGGGAGCGCTCTCTCTCTCTCTCTGTCTCTCAAATAAGGTTTGCTCAGTTGGACAAATTAATGAGATTTAAGTATGTTAGGAACTTATATATCAGACTGAATTCTTTTGTGGAGTGAAGCACATTTGAAAATGTTTTAGTATTTGGTCTGTTCTATCACCTAAAACGATATTGGGATATCCTACTGATAAAGTTTGCAGAGGAACTAGAAACTGATTTTTCATTTAGACCTAAGCAAAAAAAAAAAATTAAAAATGGATGAACAAGCCGTATCGTGCCAATGTTCAATTGTAAAGGATTCTGTTTTCTCTAGAGTATAGGTATAGATTTATGAAATCCATAGTTTTCCCACAAGTTCTCCCATGTGTTGTGAGGCAGTGGTCAATAAACCTGACCTCGCTGAGCCCCCTGGTCTGTCAGGAAGGGTAGCCTGCACCATGGAACTGTTGTGAGCACTGGCTGAGGAAGCACATGCACTTTATTTACCTCAACTACAATGAACACTCAGCAAAAGAGAGCAGCTGCTGCAGTACCATTCACCTGCTGGGGGGGGTGGGGGTGGGCGGCACCCAGGAAGTCAGCCTTCAGGGAGAGGTTTGAAGGTGTGGAAACCTAGAATTACATACATCTGAAGAGTGTTTTAGCCTCAGCATGGAGGGAAGGGGATAAAATGGTACCATCCTTTATCTTTTTATTTTTGTAAAGACCTTTTAAGGTTTAGATTTGTGTTAGCATCAGAAGGCCAAGAATCTCACAAATCCTAAATTGAGATAAAGCCTGCAGTGTAAACCATAAGTTTGCCAAATAGTTGACACGGATTTTCTGACGAAGATGGCAATTAAGTTCTAAGAAACCACTATTTTGAATGTTGAGGTCGTCTATACCACTTTCATTATTATTTTTTTTTTAAGATTTTATTTATTTGAAAGAGATTGAGAGAGGTTTTCCATCTGCTGGTTCACACCCCAGTGACTGCAATGGCTGGGGCTGGGGCTGGGCCAGGCCAGGCCGGAGCCAGGAGTTTCTTCCAGGTCTCCCACGTGGATACAGGGACCCATAAAAAAATTTTTGAAGCAATTGTAGTGTGCCAGATCCCTGTCAAGCTTTGAGGAGCTTGATATGGGGAAAAGGGTTTTGAATCTGTCTTCTCTTTTCCATCCCTTAACCCCTTGCCAGTGCACAGGTCCTCATCATCTCCTTTGGGTCCTTGCTAGGGTTTCCTGAACTGGCTCTTTGTTACCAGAGTCTCCTCACTCTTGGCTTGTCACTACTACTAGAGTCATCACAGAAAAAGCAGAGTTGGTTACTTGTGCCATATTCCACTGCCTTCCCAGGGGCATTATCAGGCAGCCGGGTTGGAAGTGAGCACTCATAGGATGCTAGCATTGCAGGCAGCGGCTTAACCTGCTGAATCCCAACAGCAGAATGTTTTTAGTGAAGATTCTGAGATCACTCAGGTGAAGGATGTTATTCAGATTTTTGTTATGGTGTATTAGATCAGCATACGTAGATGGACTAACCACTCATGAACATACAATTGTTGAGAGGTTACCATGTACCAGACACTGCTGGATTCTGCAGAAATAACGAATAAGATTACCCTTTCTGTGGGAGGATCGTCATCTCAGCTGAGGCTGAATATTGAAGAGAGGGCAGCTAATAGATAAGTTAGAACACAAGACAGATACCTGAAATGTCAACAGAAGACGGCGAAGCTCTGAATAGGATATTAACCGGCTGGAAAAGCCAAGGGCACGTGCATCTCCACGTAGGTGTTATTGGAACTGAGTAGGCATTTGTCAGGCTAGAAGGTGGATGGTAGATACTCAGATACCGCACTTTTAATTAGAGCAAATAGATGGTGTATTAGGTTTCCATTACTGTAACAAATAGCCGAGAGCAGTGTCTCAGGAAGGAAAAGGTTTACTTTGGTTTACAGTTTGGAGGTTCACAGTCAGGATCCAGGGGCCCCACTGAACTGGCACCTGCTGGAGGCTGACCGTGGTGGAGCACATGTGGAGGAACAGTCACAACATGGTGAGTCAGGAAGCAAGGCTGTATTGCCCCTCATAACCAACCCTCTGTCAGGAACTACCTGCAGCGGGTAAGCCCTCAGTGACTTAAGACCTTTAGGTCATTGTTTCAACCAAGACGTCACCTTAATCTATCAACCATTCGTGTTTTGTCTATTAACTGTTAAAACATGACATTGGGATTTAAATGTCCGAACGAGTTTAGGAAGCCATGTCATCCCATCTATAAAGATTTTTTTTTTAAGATTACTTATTTGGAAGACAGGCATAGAGAGGAAGAGAGAGATCTTCTATCCTCTGGTTCACTCCCCAAATGGCCACAACGGCCAGAGCTGTGTGGATCCGAAGCCAGGAGCCAAGAGCTTCCTCTGGGTCTCCCACGCAGGTGCAGGGGCCCAAGGACTTGGGCCATCTTCTACTGAATTTCAAATAAATAAATATTAAAAAAAGAAAAAAAACTTTAAAAAAAAAACAGTTTACAAATGCTGAAGTGTCAGACAGGTGAAGAATGAAATAAGTTTACATCAGCAGCTTCCTAATAAAACAAAATTTTTTTTTGAAGTAATTGTAGTATGCCAGATCCCTGTCAAGCTTTGAGGAGCCTGATATGGAGAAAAGGGTTTTGAATCTGTCTTCTCTTTTCCATCCCTTAACCCCTTGCCAGTGCACAGGTCCTCATCATCTCCTTTGGGTCCTTGCTAGGGTTTCCTGAACTGGCTCTTTGTTACCAGAGTCTCCTCACTCTTGACTTGTCACTACTACTAGAGTCATCACAGAAAAAGCAGAGTTGGTTGCGTCACTTCCATAAAGGTCTCTGGTTTGTCCACAGCCAACAAAGAACATCCAGTTCCTTGTTCTGTTTACATGCTGGTCCAACCTCATGTCCTTTCACTGGTTCCATTCTGTCTAGGCTTCTGCCTCACTGAATTTCTCAGTCGGCAGGGAAGAGATCAACTCCCAATTCTGATTTTGCCTTTCAAGTCCTCATGAAAAGTTGCCTCATTCTTCAACTGTTTTATTCTTTCATTCTCAGCCCTTGCATTGACTCCTCCATGATTTTAATCCCCCTTCACCCAGTAGAGTTAGTCTCTGTAATTCTGTCTGTTCTTAGCACACTTTGTTCTTTCTTTGTTCATGGCATATTCTGTGAGTTCTTGAAGTTATGGGATTATATAATGTAAGATAAGATAATGACCTCCACTGAAGCAGCTATATTGGGTTCAGTCATAGGCCTGCCAAAATACATGTCTGCATCCTAATCCCTGGAACTATGAAAATGACCCTGTAGGAAAGAGTCTTTTCAGTGTAATTAAGTGGCTAATTCCATACAGTAGTGATGGCAGTCTGTTACAGTAGCCCTGGGGACTCCTCATAAAGTATGCTACAGTGCCTGGGACATAACCAAATGCCTTTGTTACCACTATCAATACCAGTATTATATCACTGTTACTCTTGTCACCTGTCTGGGACCTGGAGAGAGTAGTATGTGCTAGAATAGTAGTTGAATAAAAATACAGTTCTTGCTTAGCTTCTGTTCCAGTTACAGTGGTTGTGGGGTTGATAAAAGTCATGCCTACCAATGGTATTGAAAGAGGACTTCCTAAGTAGATCCCTTCTTAGATTTTTTTTTCTTTAAATATGTTTTTGTGTGTGTTTGTGAAGGATACTTGAGGGTGTTTTTAAAGTTGTCTTTTAGGAAAAAATTTACACTTTTTAATAAATTGCCCTTTTAGAATAAGGCTAATTTTGAACAAATGGAAGTTCCAAGCTTCCCTCAAAATGGAAAAAGAGTTACTGTCTTTGGAACACTGATATACAGTTACAGTTCTACCAGTTTTTTAAAAAAGTAAACCATTTCTTCTTTTCCCTTAATATGTTACTAAGATAAAGTTAATTTCATGTTCATTGGCTTTGAAGTATTGTTTGGAGAGCATGTTGGAGCATTAAATCACTTGTTTCATTTTGATGTGAGGTACTTGAAAACCAAACATTTATAAATAATCATAAACCCACAGTAGGCAGAGTGTTTGTCTGTAAACCTTAGCTTGCCACTGGAAGTTGGGTCTTGACCTAATTATTGCCAATTTTTTCCCAGTTGCTATGATAGCAAAAGCTAATGTTAATTGAGCTCTTACTGAGTGCTAGGTACTGTTCCAGGCATGGTTGGTTGGTTTGTTTTCTAGAAGTAGGAAGCAAAGTAGAAAGGTTTTATTGAGGGTAGGGCATCTGTAAGAAGGATGTGACAGAATTCTGCACACAAGAGAACACCCAGTCACCCAGACTGGGGAAAGGGAAGTGAGATGGTTAAATGGAGAGAAGTTTTGTCATTTTGTTTCCACTCTGCTCTCCTACATATTCAGCACAGTAGAGGAAGTTGCACAAAGTGGCTAAGGAACTTGAGCAAAGTCCTAATAGTTCACTAGGGACGACTCAGAGTAGCTGTGGGTCACAACCTCTGCCCTATCTGGAGCCAGCATACAATGGCAGCTTTCCTTATGGGATGAGTTTGAAGTGGAGAATATCAGCAAATCCAAGTGTAGGATCTACATCTAAGCCTGAGGTGCCTCAGAACTCTGGTCAGTGGGACTGGGGATATGCATTTTTAGTGAGCACACAGGTGGTGAGATACACTGATCTGGTTCAGCGCGACCCTCAAGTTCCCTATGAGGCTTCTTGTTTGTGTGCTTAGGCTGGGCCATTCAAGGTGAGCCTATTGTATACATAGAAGATGCTTCAAAGAGCTCAAGGAAAATGGAATTACAAGTTTACTTTGGCGTAAAACAGTTGACACTGCCATATGGACAGTGGCTTAACCCACTGTGCTCCAACCTCAGCCCCTACAAACAGTCTTTTCTGTGAGCTTCAGACTCAGGTGTATTGATCTGAGGAAATGAAGAAGATGAAAGCATGATGTAAAATGTCTACTGACATGGGGTTTTGTATATTTAGTTTTTGTTTATAAGAAATTTCTAATGTAAATTCCACTTTACAGCTGAGTAATAGTTCCATGATTTGGGTTACACTGAATATTAAGTGTGGTCAAAGAGAATATTTTCTCTTTATGTTTTGTAAGAAACCTTTTACTCATTTGTGCTGCCAAGAACTCTGATTATATGTCTTTTAGAATATGTGGAAAATACTGCATTTTGCTTTCCTTAGTTGTATTTTTAACTGACAAAAACATGTTTTTCTTTCTTCAAGGGAGGGTGCGAGTCACACTGAGTGAAAAAGCACCCAGTCTTTTTCAGTGACAACCAAGATGAATATCTGCGTGCTGCCACCCCGTCCTTACCAGCATTTCCTAAGAGGCCTTTCCCGAACACCTTTTCAGCGTTGCCGCTTCATCTTTCACGCAAGTACTCACCTCGGATCAGGAATCCCATGTGCTCAACCCCTTAATTCTCTTAGACTCCATTGTGCAAAGTGGATGCTGCTGTCAAAGGGCTTCCAGAGAAAATTATCTGTACAAACAACTTTGAAGGACCCCACAGAAGGACTTTCTGATAAAGAACAAAGATTGGTGGATAAACTTTATACCGGTTTAATCCAAGGGCAGAGGGCCTGCTTAGCAGAGTCCATAACTCTCATAGAATCAACTCACAGCAGGAAAAAGGAGCTGGCTCAGGTGCTTCTTCAGAAAGTGTTAATCTATCACAGAGAACAAGAACAGTTAAATAAAGGAAAACCACTAGCATTTCGAGTGGGTCAGTCTTTCTTGTTCAGTAAATATTTTTGTAAATTCTGTCTTTTAAAATTAATTTGTCATCTCTTTTTTTCAGAATCTGGGAAGGATTTTAAATGCTTTGTTTTTTGCAAATACTACTTTTGTCATGCTGAAAAATTATGACTATTTATTGGAACCAAGGCTCTGTATTTTAAGAGAAAATACAAGGCTTCTATTTTTGCAAGGATCTTGCTATGGCTCCCAGAATAGAAATATGTATAGGAAGAACTATGGACCAGTTTAATCCTTTCCTTCAGTAGTCCTTCTGTCTAATACTGTAAAGTGAATTCCTTGTTTTCTGGTTATATCAACTGTAATTAATGCTTATCATGTTTCCAAATTCTACTTCCTTTGTGTTTCATTCTTTTTTTTTTTTTTTAAAGATTTATTTATTTGAAAGTCAGAGTTACAGAGAGAGAGAGAGGTCTTCCATCTGATGGTTCACTCTCCAATTGGCTACAACAGCTGGAGCAGCACTGATCCAAAGCCAGGAGCTTCTTCTGGGTCTCCAGGGGCCCAAGGACTTGGGCTATCTTCCTCTGCTCTCCCAGGCCATAGCAGAGAGCTGGATCAGAAGTGGAGTGGCCAGGTCTTGAACTAGCGCCCATGTGGTATGCTGGCGCTTCAGGCTAAGGCGTTAACCCGCTGTGCCACAGCGCCGGCCCTGTGTTTCATTCTTTCTTTAAAGATTTATTTATTTGGAAGACAGAGTTACAGAGAGAGGTAAAGACAGAGAGAAAGGTTTTTCATCCACTGGTTCACTCCTCAAATGGCCACAGCAGCTGGAACTGAGCTGATCTGAAGCCAGGAGCCAGGAGCTTCTTCTAGGTCTCCCACACGGGTGCAGGGGTCCAAGGACCCGGACCATTCTCCACTGCTTCCCAGGTGCATTAATGGAGCTGGATTGGAAGTGGAGCAGCAGAGACTGGAGCGAGTACCCATATGGGATGTGGCCACTGCAGACCAGGGCTTTAACCCGCTATGCCACAGCGCCAGCCCCTGTGTTTCATTCTTTGTTCTCACCTCTTTCAGACACCAAGTTTCTGGGAGGAGCTCTTAACCTGGCATTCTCAAAACCAAAATACATTTTAAAGGAGAGATCCTGTTCACTTGCTATTTGTACTTAGATATTCATTCAGTATCTTAGACAATTTGACTTGGTTCTGTGATTTTAAACCAGCCTGTTATACTTTTGAAATTGTGTATTTTGAAATGATTTAAACATGTTGGACCAGCAGGGATTAAGCAGAGCCACTTGTATGGAATGAGTGTGTCCCATGAGTTATTTGAAACAGCCCGTCTGCTAAAGACAATGTGAACTGGTGGTCCAAGTGTGGACATTTTGTGGGGGAGTGAGTAAATGTATTTATAAATTGACTGATGTTATGTTAGATAGTTTATTGTAATATAGGGACTTTTAATTTTTAGGGTAATAGATATAAAGGCTTTAAAGATGATTTCAAAAATAAGTCACAAGTAGAAGTTGTACCAAGCCATATTTTTTTCTCCCTTTTTATTCTGTCCTTACTGAGGGGCTCTCACTTTGGGAGGACTACAGTGGTGCATTGTAGACAGAGGGAACAGAAAACACCCAAAGAAGAGTTCTGATTACCACGAAGGGTCCACTGACCAGGGTTAAAATTTCCGTGAAGAGAAAATGTTCTAGAAATGTCTGGAGTTAAACTAGCAATTCACACATCACTTTGCAGTGCCATTCTTGTTGTTCTGTCCCGATTGTATGATGCCAGACAGAGCAGTGTCTTTACTGCAGCTATTTTTATCACTCTATTAAGAGCTACAAATGTTTAGTCAGCACTAAAAAGGTGTTTAAGATAGAGACCTGCAATGAGAATCATGGTCAGAAGCCAGACATACCATATACTATACAGACTTTTGAAGGTACTTGCAATTAGATGCCTATGTTTTGTAGACTTTGTTAAACCTACACTTACAGGAAGGTATTTACAAAGGTTTGTGGAAAACTGTAATTAAGAGGTAAGTTTATTTCAGTACAAAATAACTTTGAAATCTATGTAAAATATTTTTCATGGTATGAGTTTTCCATGAACTTTTTTGAAGACCCCCTAGTGTGTAACACACACCGTCCTAAACACACTGCAGCTATTAATTCATCTCATTCTTAAAACACCTTGAAGATATAGGTGCTATTGCCTCATCTGTTCTGTTGCAGAAGGTGCTGAGGCACAGAAAGAGGTTAAACAGCTTTCTCCAGGTCACCCAGCCTGTGAGAGGCAGAGGTCACATGAGAACCTGCTAACTGGCTTCAGGGTTTGCGCTCTTAGCGTCCATGTACTACTGACTGTCCAAGTAGGGGACTTTACTGCCTATTTTTAAACACAAAATTATTGTTTTCAGGATTCAGTTTGGATGATGGTCTGATATTCTTTGAGTTATGAATGCGATGAAGGAAAAAATGATCCTTTATAAATAGAAAATTACTTTCTCAATCATTGGGGATTTCCAGAGCAATTAAATCGTTTTTCCAATAGGAAGATAAAGTGGACAGAACTGGGGCAGGTGGAATAATTACTGATCATCATGAGAGGCTGGCAGATGTCAGAAATTCAGCACATTAACAACACCAGCAATGGAGTTTGTTCAGAAAGATCCACATTACAGTAGAAAGGCAAAGCATGTTTTGTAATTTTGAAAGTGAATTTTGTAAACATATGAAAATCGAATTATTTTCTTCCTATATCTGCATTCCTCAGCAATTAGATGAAGAAATGGGTTTCCATTTGCTGCTTTAGGACACATTAAAATATATTAGTGAGGCCAGTGCCGCAGCTCACTTGGCTAATCCTCCACCTGCGGCACTGGCACCCCAGGTTCTAGTCCCAGTTGGGGTGCTGGATTCTGTCCCGGTTGTCCCTCTTCCAGTCCAGCTCTCTGCTGTGGCCTGGGAGTGCAGTGGAGGATGGCCCAAGTGCTTGGGCCCTGCACCCCATGGGAGACCAGGAAGAAGCACCTGGCTCCTGGCTTCGAATCGGTGCAGCGCACCGGCCGCAGCGCACTGGCCGTGGCGGCCACTTGGGGGGTGAACCAACGGAAAAAGGAAGACCTTTCTCTCTCTCTCTCTCTCTCTCTCTCTCACTGTCTAACTCTGCCTGTCAAATATATATATATACATATATATATAACTGATGGTTTTGATAAATGAGGGGAAAGAGAAGGTAGTCTAATATTTTACTCAAAAGTGATCATAATGCTGATTTCATTTGTTTCATTAAATTAGAAGCTCTCTTTCCGCTGTAGGATTGTCTGGGCCTCCTGGTGCTGGGAAATCAACATTTATAGAATACTTTGGAAAAATGCTTACTGAGAGAGGGCACAAATTATCTGTGCTAGCTGTGGATCCTTCGTCTTGCACCAGTGGAGGTGAGTATAACTCATTCTTCTTAAATTGCCGAGCTTGTTGGGGCTCCCTGTTAGCATTTAGAGGGAATTTGCATAGTTTGGTGGCTTCTAACTGCTCATTGAGTTTGCTGTCCCTGAAGGAAGGGAGTTGGACAGCAGGAGGTGGAGACTGATGCAGTTAGTTTGGGAGCACTGGACTCTACAGAGAAGGTCAGCTTGTGAGTGTCTCAGTGGCTGCTTAAGAAACCTAGCATCCCAAGTGCCAGAAGCTGAAGTTGCCAAAAAGCAGATTTCAGCCCTTTGGTGGCCATGCCTAAGATCACGCCCCCTTCCCTCTTGTTTCTCCTGGCTGCATCACCAGCTACGTGATTCAGAAAATGAGTCCTTATTCATTCATTATTTTCCTCATATTGTTTTAGTAACATCTCTTCCCTTTAGCTTAAAAAAAAAAAAAAGGTTACTGCTGTCTACGACTTGTTACCTGTTTATATTCTATGGTCAGTTAAACAGGAAGCTCTTAAACTATGCCATGTGCTGCCGTGCCCCCAGAGCACTTAGCATAGTATACCATCCATTGCACAATGCTCAGCAGTTCCTTACTGATTTGAGGTCATGCAATCATTCAGAGTTTAATTTGCAGCTCATCAGAGATAAAATGAATATTAACTTCATTCCCCAAAGGATTATTTAAGAAGACATAAAGCATACCCTATCGATACTCAGGAATGATTTTTCTTTCTATTCTTTATGATTTAAACTTCTCCTATTACAGTTACTCAGTGACTGGGTATTTGAGGGCCTACTGTAAGCGAGGCCCTCTGCACAGAAAGTACTGTGCTGTGTCACAGTGGGTAAGACCCAGTCCTCTTGACCTTGTGGAGCTTTATGTCTTATGCAGGAACCAGACCAGTCAACACAAGCCATTAGGGTATTGTGTTGTGAAAAGGTTGATACAGTGTTCTTTGTGGAAGTGTTGGATTTGAGTATTGTGATATTCTGTTGATTTACTACCAAAAAAGTAAAAAATGAGGTTGTAATCCTATTTCAAGGAGAAGTGGAGAACAATTCTCGTAACCACCCACAGAGAAACCTACTCAGAGCATTCAGGGTTTTTGATTCACTGTAACCAAAAGGCTGACCATAAATAAAATTTATACTCACAAGGTTTATGATTAAATCTATGTCAGTGCATTGTCTATTACAGTCTACGAACTTTGTTAAAAGTAAGTACTTTACTCTGCGCTTCTCCCGTGGCCGGTGCGCGGGAGGCAGCCCCAGATGGCAGATGAGATCGCCAAGGCTCAGGTCGCCCGGCCTGGTGGCGACACGATCTTCGGGAAGATCATCCGCAAGGAAATCCCAGCCAAAATCATTTTCGAGGATGACCAGTGTCTTGCTTTCTATTACATTTCCCCTCAAGCACCAACACATTTTCTGGTGATACCTAAGAAACATATATCCCAGATTTCTGCAGCAGAGGATGCTGATGAAAGTCTTCTTGGACATTTAATGATTGTTGGCAAGAAATGTGCTGCTGACCTGGGCCTAAAGAAGGGTTACCGAATGGTGGTAAACAAGGGCTCCGATGGTGGACAGTCCATGTATCATGTTCATCTCCACGTTCTTGGGGGTCGGCAGATGAACTGGCCCCCTGGTTAAGCATGTGTTAGGGCCAATTGTTCCTTTTCCAGGCAGTGATAAAGTTTGCAGTCCAATGTCAAACAGCATACTTTTGCCTATGTATGCAGATTGAGGAAATACTGGAGAAAAATAAAAACGTACATAATAAAAGAAAAAAAAAAGTAAGTACTTTAATGAGGGAATTTTTGATGAGTGGCCTACAGTTTCATATAGTTGAGAAGGCCTTTTCTCCTCTGTCTTCATAATATTACAGAATACTTGCAATAGAAAAAGGAAAAATAGCTTGAGATAATGATAGCAGAAATGATGTCATAAAATAGTCTGTGATTAAAGTTGCATAAGCTACGTGGTTCCTAACTTAAACAAGTAATGAGGATCTTTTTCTCAGGTGAAAAATATTTGGAAGAAAAAGTACATGAGGATAAACAAGACACTGTGCATATATAAATGTGTACCTTACTGCAGTGCTACCTATATCTGAAAAACAGCATGCTGTTAAAGTTGGAGAAGATTCCCTTTTGGGTCTGTAGTCAGTCTGTGTGCTTTGACTTCACAGAACCCATGCGTGGTTTGAGACCTCCTGCAGGGTCTGCAACTCACCTTTTTGGCTTTGCTGGCACAATTACATGGGAGAGTAATTTCATAATGTTTAGTTCATGGTGAGAGGATCCATAGGATAATCATTTAAAGTCTAGCTTTGGCAGGTTGTTGACTAACACTGAGATGACTTCATGCAGAAAATGACATGAGAAAGAGGCGTTATGTGAAGTTAGGTGGTTAAGATATGTGGTGGGTGTATGCTCTAGAATTAGAACTAATGAGAATGAGAAGCTGAGGTCATTAGAGAAAGGAGCATATCTTTAAGGAACTTCTCAATCTTTAGCATTAATTTGATGTGGAAAAACTGGCCCTTAGGCAGAATGATGATAAATATTCAGGTTAGAACAGTACAGTACCTTCAGATAGTGCTATATGGGTAAAGAAAAGGAAAAAAAGGTAACATTAGCTGTCGCTCCCCCATTTGTGGAGGAACGACACAGGACCCTGCGCTGTTCTTTTGTCTGCTCGGCCCTTCCCGGGTTTGCTGCTGGTCCCTCCCGGGTTGGCTGGGCGGTTCCCCCTGCCACCGCCGGCCAGCTCTCTCGGGGGCTGCTCAGGTGTTATCCGAATGTTCCTGGTGCATGTTGTCTCTCTCCTCCTTTATAGTCCTCTTCCACTGATCCCAACTCGGCTACCCACACACCGAGCACGCTGCTCTCCTCCAATCAGGAGCAAGATCAGCTCCTGCAGCTCATCAGTCAAATTGGCGAGAGGCAGCTGTGTAGAAGTTGTTTACTCCTCTCCCAGCGCCATATTGTGGGAGAGCAGATGCATAGAATAAGTCTTAATTCCAGTAACTTAGTCTAGTCCGAGTTGCTCCCCACAAGTAGCTAGGTCTTTTGTTCATCCAGAATTTGCAAGTATTGATGTTTACTGAAATAGTGTAGTAAAAGTTCCATTCTGCCATTTGTACCAACGAAAGCTTGGGTGGGGGAGGCACTGCTCATGGAGATCATGGAAAGGGGAGGGGCACTGAAGGCCTCTGTGCCCTCCAGATGCTGGCGCAGACTGCAGAGAGGTAGTACTGGGGAAGCTCACACAGGTAAGCTTGGGAGGAAGATGGACGAAGGAGCAAGGACTTTGACTGGTGTTTGTAAGGCAGTCGGTTAAGTTCCATGTTTCTGTTTTGGAAGCACTATTTATAATTACATCTGATTTCTCCCAGTGGCTTCTTATGCTTGTTATGTAGCTGAGGATAGGGGTTCAGGAAGGTCAGGTGACTTTCCAAAACTGGGTAGCAAAGAATGGTGTAACCAGGGTGCAGACCCTGGGGCTGGTGTGGATAAAGCAGCAGTGGGAAGGCAGGAGAGGGCCTCGGGCATGAAAGCACAAGCACAGGAAGGAGGAATAAACATGGTAGTGTTGACGTGGCGGCCGCGAGGCCATGCTGGCCGGGGCCGAGATGGCTGCAGTGTGGCGGCCACGAGGCCATGCTGGCCGGGGCCGAGATGGCTGCAGTGTGGCGGCCACGAGGCCATGCTGGCCGGGGCCGAGATGGTTGCAGTGTGGCGGCCGTGAGGCCATGCTGGCTGGGGCCGAGATGGCTGCAATGCTGAGAGGCAGAATCGGACAGTAAGTCAGGGCTGGGTTCTGAGGGCGTGCAGTGCTAGGCTAGTGGAGCTAAGTGTGAAGCCATTGGTCAGCATGAAGCCTCTATAAAAGATTTTAAGGGGCTCCTGGTGTTCATATATTAACAGCATCATTATGTACAGTGAATTGGAGGAAAGCTCAGCAATAGGAAAGACAGTTTAAGATTGTGAGAAAAATGAGATGTGAGGGAAAAAAGCATTTCCCCTAGGGACTGGCTGATGGGTAATTGGCCCTTACAACTGTTCCATGATTATAAACTGTGCCCTTGTGTTACAGGATCACTCTTAGGTGATAAAACGCGAATGACTGAGTTATCAAGAGATATGAATGCATACATCAGGCCGTCTCCTACTAGAGGCACTTTAGGAGGTGTGACAAGGACTACAAATGAAGCTATTCTGTTGTGTGAAGGAGGAGGCTATGACATCATTCTTGTTGAAACTGTAGGTGAGTGTGATCCTCTGTTTCATAAAATTAATATTATATGAATGCTATATACAAAGATGAGTGACAACTAATTTCAGTTTGCTCGTTCATCAGGTGTTAATTAATGCAAGATACTACCCCAGACTCCGTGGGATATAATAGTATTTGTAGGCTATTATCCTATCCTCAAAGAACTTACGAATTCAAGGCTGAAAATAAGCCATGTATCCACTCTAGTGTTAAATAGAGTATTGTGTTGTATGTGCCAGAGGAGAGCTGTAACCATTAGTTTTACTCAGGTAAGCAGTACTTTAACACACCTGTTAACATATCTGAAGTATGTTTCTTAGGTCTACAGTATTTGCTAAAAGGGTTAATATAGTTGAATTTTTTGAATACAGGGCTTTGTTTTTTCATTCTTATATCCTTGGCACATAGCTGTGAAGATACTAAAATGAAAACCATAAGAAATTGACCTCCTTGTAGAGCAGTAATTTATTATATTCCTGTGTGCTAAGTGTTTGTGACACAATCTCACTCAAATTTGGGGCAATCAGTGAAGACTTCCTAGAAAAGGGGATAGCTGAACTCAGTTTTGAAGGAAGAAGCAAAAACAGGGTGAAGGGCATTTGCAAAGACACACAGCAGCAAGAAGGTGTGATCCAGTGAGGGAGGTGCAGTTTTCTTAGCGTGCTTAGAGCACAGTGTGAAGGCAGGAAATGAAGAGAGACGACCCAAAGCAACAGGCAGCATCAGGTTGTCAAGGACCCGTATGGTACACCAGGATAAGGAGTTTGGAGTTTTTCCTGAAAGGAGCTGAAGCCGCTGCAGGAGGAGCAGGAGAGTGAGGAAGCCAGGTAGACTGTTAGGAAAGGCCCCCGCAGCAAAGCAGAGCTAGAGTCAGGGAGGCAGCTGAGACTGCTACCAACCCCAGGAGATGGTGGGACCTGGACTGCACAGGAAGTGGAAATGGATTAAGAAAACACTGAGGGTAAATTGGTGAGAGTTGATCCATGCTTAGATAGAAGAGGTAAGAAAGGAAGAGGAGGAGGAGGTGATAGAGAATTCCATGGAAAAGGTGGTTATGCACGGGGGGAAATAAAGAGTTCAGTTCTGAATCTACAAGGCGTAAGGTGCTTATTAGGTGTCCGAGTGACTGTGTTCCAGGAGAGGACTGAGTAAGAAGTGGAGATTTGGCAGTTACCCCCACCGTTCGTAGTTTCATACTTTTAGGAAAACACAGGGCAAAAATAGGAGACAGCTGCATTCATTTGCTAGCGCTGCTCTACCCTAGCATCAAGGCTGGGTGGCTTAAACAGTAGAACTTTGTCTCCCCAAAGATCTGGAGGTCTAAGGTCATGGCACAGGCAGGAATTCTTGTAAGACCTCTCCCCTTGAATTGCTGGTGGTCATCTCCTCACCCTGTCTTCCCGTGGCCTCCTCTGGGCTTGTACCCCCCCCCCCCCCCGCATGCTCTTCCTCATTCTCCTCTAAAGATGCAGTCCTCTTGGATTCAGGCTTCACTCCTATGACCGCAGTTACCCTTAATCACTTTGTGAAAGGCCCTGTCTGTAAATGAAGTCACAGTGAGGGTTGGGCTTCAGCACAGGACTTTGTGGGTATAGTTCAGTCTGACTATAGTATAGTTAGCCAACACTATAGTGTAGTACAGTAGCCAACACTGGGCTTTAGGAACCCCAGCACTGAGAGTGGATGGCGGGACAGCTGCCTGAGTGGAAGTAGGAGCCTCAGAGGATGGAAGTGCCATGAAAACCAAGTGTATTACCTGAAGGATGTATTTAGCTACTTACACCAGAGACTCGAACAAAAAAGAGGTTATTATAAATAAAAGAAGCCCAGATGCAGGCAGTTGGTTCTTTTTTTTTTTTTTAAACATTTATTTCATTTATTTGAAAGACAGAGTTACACAGAGAGAGAAGGAGAGGCGCAGAGAGGGGGAGAGCTCTTCCATCCGCTGGTTCACTCCCCAGTTGGCTACAATGGCTGAAGCTGTGCTGATCTGAAACCAGGAGCTTCTTCCAGGTCTCCTATGTGGGTGCAGGGGCCCAGGCACTTGGGCCATCTTCTACTGCTTTCCCAGGCCATAGCAGAGAGCTGGATCGGAAGTGGAGCAACCAGGACTCAAACTGGCACCCATATGGGATGCTGGCACTGCAGGTGGTGGCTGTACCTGCTATGTCACAGCGCCGGCCCCAGTGTGGTGGTTCTACAGTGCCCTTTTTTCCCAGGCTGCTCTCCATTCTTAGTGCTTAGTTTCCGCCCATCAAGGTTGTGCATTGTTAAAATATGGCTGATGGGGCCCGCACTATGGTGTAGTGAGTTAAGCTGCCTCCTGCAACACCTGCATCCCATATGGTAGCAGTTCACGTTCCAGCTGCTGCACTTCTGATCCAACTCCCTGCTAATGGCCTGGGAAAAGCAGTGAAAGGAGGCCCAAGTCCTTGGGCCCCTGCCACCCACGTGGGAGACCTGGATGAAGCTCCTGGCTCCTTGTTTCAGCCTGGCCCAGCCCTGGGCATTGTGGCCATTTTGGGGGTGAGCCAGTAGACGGATGATTTCTCTCTCTTTCTCTCCCCTCCTCCTCCTCCTCCTCCTCTTTAACTTTCTCTTTCAAATAAATAAATATAAAAAAAAAAGATAGCTGATGTTTCTCTGACACATCTGTGTTGCAAGTAGAAGGCAGGTAGAAGAGAGTAAGGAAGCCAGGAGGAGCAGGCAGACATCAGCCTGTTCATGGGAATGTTCTGGACGCTCTCTGTGATGACTGCTTTCACTCAGTGCTCATCTCTAGCTACAGGGGGGCCTTGTGAATGTGCTCTTTCTCCTGATACACTGATAGCACTGGGGTAAGGAAATGGGAAGAATAGATTTTGAATTGTCAACTAGAAGTCTATACCACCACTGAAGGAGAGAGTTTGCCTGGAGCAGGGGATGTGGAAGCCAGTTGTAAGTGGCTTGAGATTAATGTGGAGCAGGGAAGTGGGAGGCAGTGAACATGGATGACTTTTTCCACACACTTGACGATAAAGAGAAAGTGAGAAATTTGGTAATAGTAAGAGGAGGTTGTGAGTTTTGGTCATTTTTTTTTTCCTTCGTTGTAAGATGAGAAAGACTTGAGCACAGTGTATATGGTGTGCTGAGGGTCGAGGGCCTGTGGACAGAGGAGGGTTAAAGATACAGAGGAGCGAAGGCCAAAGGAAGTGGAAAAGGATGAGAGCGTCATCCTTGCCCATGCTTCCTGCCCTGAGACTGCAGGGAGCACTGAGGCTGGGTCCATGGAAGGAGCGAGGGAGAAGCTCAGGAAACTCCTGCCTTTACCTCTTCATGAGTAGTTGCTGGTCGCCATCATGTCGGGGGGGAATATGGAAGAGTGAATTTTTTTTTTAAGATTTATTTATTTATTTATTTATTGGAAAGGTAGAGTTACAGAGAGGTGGCAGCGGGGAGGGGTGTCTTCCATTTGCTGGCTCACTCCCCAAATGGCCACAATGGCTGGAGCTGTGCCGGTCTGAAGCCAGGAGCCAAGAGCTCCCTCAGCGTCTCCTGTGTGGATGCAGGGACCCAAGGACTTGAGCCATCTTCTACTGCTTTCCCAAGCCACAGCAAAGAGCTAGATCGGAAGTGGAGCACCTGGGACTTGAACCAGCACCCATATGAGATTCTGGCACTGCAGGCAACAGCTTTACCTGCTGCACCACAGCACCAACCCCAAGAGTGAATGTGATAGCTGCTGTGGGGAGCAGGACATAAAGCTGATTGAGGGCCTTGTCTGTACTAGGCAGTGAGGAAGATGTAGCAGAAGCTGGACCACCATGACCTGTAGTGGCTCCCATCCACACAGTAGAGTGATGTGTCCTGCATGCTCAGAGAGGAGATAACACACAGAGTTGGATTGGTCCAGATTGGGGGGTTTGCAGGGTCGGCATAAGGATGAGAAAGCATAAGAGATGAAAGTATTGTCAGACATGGGTTAAGATAAGTCACGTGTCCATGGTACTCACTGAAAGGAAGCCAAGAGAGAGCTAGGAGAGAGTGGAGATCCCTCAGTTAGAGAACATTTCTAATGGGAATGTGGAGGGAGAGAGCTGGAAGGAAAACCAGTTTTCTGGGAGGAAAAGATAGTGACCTGTGATACATCCCCGCCCCAGAGGGGTGGTACATGTTAGAAACTTGACCCCCAGAGTCACATGTTAATGGTATTTGGACGTTCAGCCTTGGGAGGTAGTTGGGGTTAGGTGAAGTCGTGAGGACGGGGCCCCTGTGAGGGGAAGAAGAAGGAGACCTGAGCTAGCGCACTCGCTTTGTTGTCCTGCGATGCCTTCTGCCGTGTTCTGATGGTTGTGATGCAGCAAGCAGGCCAACACTGGATCCGAAGCAGATGCTGGTACCGTCCTCCTCCTGACCTCTGAAACTTTGAGCCAAAAGCATTTCTGTTCTTTATAATTACCTGCTCTCTCAAGTACTTTGTTGAGGCAGCAGAAAATTGGCTAAGATATGGAGTGTCTAAAGGGATGCCAAGTTGAGTCTGTGGCCATGAATATGAGTGAATGAAGTGGGATAGAAATGATGGTCATTAAGGAAGTCTAATAACTGAATACCTGAGGATACTTGAGTTGTGATTTAAATTTTCAGGTGTGGGTCAGTCAGAGTTTGCTGTTGCTGACATGGTGGACATGTTTGTTTTACTACTGCCACCAGCTGGAGGAGATGAATTGCAGGTAATTATATTCATCCTCTCTCCCCCAAATACAAAGTATATATTTCTTTTTCTTTTTTTTTTTTTTTTTTTTTTTTTTTTTTTTTGACAGGCAGAGTGGACAGTGAGAGAGAGAGAAAGGTCTTCCTTTGCCGTTGGTTCACCCTCCAATGGCCACCGTGGCTGGCGTGCTGCGGCCGGCACACTGTGCTGATCCGATGGCAGGAGCCAGGTACTTATCCTGGTCTCCCATGGGGTGCAGGGCCCAAGCACTTGGGCCATCCTCCACTGCACTCCGTGGCCACAGCAGAGAGCTGGCCTGGAAGAGGGGCAACCGGGACAGAATCCAGCGCCCCAACCGCGACTAGAACCCGGTGTGCCGGCACTGCAAGGTGGAGGATTAGCCTAGTGAGCCACGGTGCCTGCCAGTATATATTTCTAAAAGTACAAACTTCTGATGTGTTTTTGAAAATTGGGTTGATAATGGTATTGATGAAGAAGCATCATTCACATTAGCTAAAATGCCTTAGTCAAAGGCAGATTCTCTACATGTCTTTTTTCCCCCAGTTTAAGAGTAATAGAATATGTGACCTTGAGCTAATGATACAACTTACATTTTTCCACTTGTAGAGTGGAAATGACTGGAGTATGTG
This sequence comes from Oryctolagus cuniculus, assembly GCF_051225735.1. NCBI lineage: Eukaryota > Metazoa > Chordata > Mammalia > Lagomorpha > Leporidae > Oryctolagus > Oryctolagus cuniculus. Next base: position 48,672,365 of record NC_142874.1, on the reverse strand, counting down.
ATAGCTTTAGCCGGGAAGCCACTGCTGCTCGGTGTTTGTAGTACACCTGACTCAAAAGTTCTTTATAATGTGCCTCTTTGTTTTTAACTGGGATCCACCCTCATAGCTTTCATGTTGTGGGGAAGGATTTTTACCTCTCATCCTATAATACAGTTGTGGCAGTGCCCCTGGGAGTTGGTGCAGATTTTATAGGTTGAGGGCATAGTCTGTCTTGAGCCACTCTTTACTTAAAATTCCAGCTGCAATCATTGGCCAAGTAATCATGCTGGATCTCTAGCTCCCACACACATCTCCCCCAAAGGTTGCACTGATGTAGGTACCGCAGGTCCCCAACCTGCATCACATATGGGGATCTTTCTGGTGTGGTGGATTTGGGGCCTATCCGGAGTGATCTCCTTACATGAATTTGGGTATGATCCCAGGCAACCACCAATGAGTAATAAATACATGCTTATCATTCAGGAAGTTCCTAGGAATTAGCAATTACCTTCCAAGAACAGGACCAAATTCTTTTTATGTAACACTTTCAATTTTATAATTCTAGAAAATAGTGCCAGCAGACCATAGTCTGCTGTGGATGCTGTGATATGGAAACATTAACTGTAAGAATTTAGTAATTAAAGTAACATCTAAGAATATTAGAAAAGAAATTTAATCCTAGATGAAAAATACATTTCCCAAATAAGCTTTAGCATTTGGATTTCATCTTTTATTTTTAACATTTTAATGCAATGTAATTTAAATCAAGGCGTGGCGCATTTTTTAGCCATCATGTTATTTTTTCTCAATTCATGTTGAAAAAAATGCTCCAAATTTAAGAGAAATTTTGAGGACTTCATTTCTAGAAATGCAGATGTTACTGATATGTGTATTTTCTTCTTAAGCACCCAAATGATGGATGGTTTTGTATCCTGCAGTGTTAGCCCGTGAGAAGCAGGATCCATCCTGAGATGATGTGAACGGCCTCCTGCCACTCAGTCATGCTGTGTCTTGGTGATATATTTACTCCAATTCTGAATGGATATCAACACGTTTGTCTCTTAACTTTGGGAGACAGATTATGGATGCCTTCCAGAATCTCAACAGCCAGTGCTTTCCTGTCATTTCTGTCAAATAATTGTGATTGCTGGCACCCAGGACTTAGAAAGATGCAGAACAAAAGTTAACTAATGAAGGTTATGGCTTTCAAGATCTGAGCCTTAACTGGCTGTCCCATTTTTATGTTGGTTGTGACTCAGTTCTCAATTAGATGTTTCTGATAAATCCATGTCTCTCTTGTTGTCTGCAGGGTATCAAAAGAGGTATAATTGAGATGGCAGACATGGTAGCAATAACTAAGTCTGATGGAGACTTGATTGCGCCAGCTCGAAGGATACAGGCAGAGTATGTGAGCGCACTGAAGTTACTCCGCAGGCGCTCGGCAGTCTGGAGACCAAAGGTGAGTGTGCATCCCATGCTCCATTTTTCACCCTGGACGGACCGTGTGCGTTAGGAGAGAGGATGTAAGTCCCAAGCTAGACACATAATCAATCTCTGTTTGTGTGTGGAGGTTGCATTTTTAAAAATGATGACAAGCCACCGTATGTAGTCATGATTTTAAATATAACCCTGCAACCACTGGATGTCAAAACTAAAATGTGAGATGACAGATTAGATTGCTTAATGCTTGATATGAACCTTTTGGAAGTGATTGCAAATCCATTCTGAAAAGAACCATCCTTAAAATTATGGAGCAATTAATGATCTCATTATCTGCAGTGGAACTGGAGTAAAGGAGTAAAGGCTTGTGGTACGATACTTCCAATATGCTTGCCGAGTGCTTTTTTCAGTTAGGAAAAAACTTGAAAAGGAGAACTCTTGTGTAAGTGATAGATAATGTGGCTGCAGGCAGCTTGATCTGTGGGAGGACATCGCATTATTAAAGAGTGAGCTGTGGGCATTGCCGTGGGAATGATGCTGATTTATCTTATGGGCACTCACCTGTTGTCCTCCATCATGTTTGTGTAGGGTCTGGAGCTATCTTCCCCGTGTAGGGGCCAGACGTTTAGCTTACAGCACTCGCTCATTCAAGCAAGTCTAACAGAAGGAATAGGACTAAGTTCCCATGTCAGCTTCACTTTCTGGCACTCCGGCCTCTGGCCTTTCCCCAACATTGCCCTCTCGTGCTCCACGATGCCACTGACCAGCTGCACAATCCTAAATTCAATCAATCTTTGGGGGCTGAGCATTTGGCACAGCAATTGCGATGCCACTTGAGATGCCCACATCCCATTTGGAGTACCTGTGTTTGATTTCTCCTTCTGTTCCCGATTCCAGCTTCCTGCTGCTGTTCACCCTAGGAAACAGCAGGTGAGGGCTGAAGTAGTTGGGTCTTTGCCACCGACATGGGAGACTTGGATTGAGTTCTGGGGCTCCTGGCTTTAGCCTGATCCTGTCCCAGCCATTATGAGCGTTTGGGGAATGAACCAGCAGATGAGAGATCCTGGTCTGCTTGTCCTCTCTGTCTCTCAAATAAATAAATCATGATTTCATTAAAAATAGTTCAGTTTCTGAGCTAAACAATTTGACCTTGAATCAATCTTGTTTCTTCTGTGTGCTAGACAATTCTAGGTACATTACCTCAGTATATATGTCGATATGTTCACTTTGACACAGAGATAAAAATCTTGGTTTTGCCACATGCCTATTTTTATAGACTATAAAACTTAGTGGTAAATATCAGCTTTCCATGAGAATGTTTTGTCATTTGAAGTAAAACAGTCGTGGTTCTTCCCTTCTCCATAGGTGGTTCGTATTTCTGCCAGAAGTGGAGAGGGGATCACTGAAATGTGGGATAAGATGAAAGAATTCTGGGACCTAACACTTGCCAGCGGGGAGCTGATTGCCAGACGACAAAAGCAACAGAAAGTCTGGATGTGGAACCTCATTCAGGAAAACGTGTTAGAGCATTTCAGGAGTCACCCCACAGTCCGGGAGCAGATTCCTGTTCTGGAACAAAAGGTCCTCCGTGGGGCCCTGGCCCCAGGGCTAGCAGCAGATTTGTTGTTGAAGGCTTTTAAAAGCAGAGACTAATAAAATTTTTCCTGTACAATAATTTTATATATATATATAAAAAGTTGATAGCATTTTAATATTTAAAAAAATCATTTTTGTGTTTATACTTTCCACAATTCCTTTATGGTGCTTTGTCAGTCATACTTGAAAATGCAAAGGAGGTTAGGTATGTATGACAAGATTAGGCAGTTGGGCAGTGTTTCTGTGCTACCTGTTTCATGTTACTGATTTCCATGTCTTCCTCTCCCTAAGCCCTGCTATGGTGGCCCTGGGATGGTGGCTCTCATCAGTCAGGAGCATGGAAAGCTGAGGAAGAGAGAAGAGATCATGTACCTTAAAATGCTTGCTTTAATTCTAATGCTGTATCCTCGTTTCTAGAGAAAATCTAAGACTGGTCACATTTGGAAGTCTTACTAGAGGCCAGCACAATACAAAGTGGATTTCAAAAGAATTGAAAGTCATGGTTAACACTTAGTGTACCAGACTATTTTATGAATTTCTAAAATGGCCTTGACTCTTCATAATTGCCCTGTAATGCAATTACCTGCTTTTGCTCAGCTTTTATGGTTATTACTCAAGCTGCACTGAAAACAGCAGCTAATGAACAATGTACACTCTCATGTATCCAACCTTTAATGAGTAAAAGAAAAAGAAAAATGAAAAATCAATGAAAACCATTCAAACACGGCACTCACCTGATAGGTTGCCATAATAGAAATCTCTTTAGCTCTTGCTAAAAACTGGTAAACTTCAAGGAGTCCAAGAGGGAAGGAACTTCTGTGACCAATCTACCTGTGCGGCTGGTGGGGCTTCAGTGCTCCTGAGGCCTCGGACATCCAGGTGGGGCTTCCTAAACACAGGGCTCCTAAGCCAGATGTTAGGAAACCCCATAGAAGGGTGGATTCTTAGCACCCAAGTGGGAATCTCCCGGTGACACTGTAATTCAGGTAGAACTTCAGAGTGGTGACGGGCACAAAGATTAAATGTAGGTGATAGTATACAAGGCAAAAATAAAGAATTGATGAATAAGTCGAAATTTTCCTTGAAGGGACTCGTGTAGTGGCATAGTAGCTAAAGCCACTGCTTAACAACACTGGCATCCCATATGAGCACCAGTTTGAGTCCCATCTGCTCCGTTCTCACCCAGTTCCCTGCTGGTGTGCCTGGGAGGGCAGCAGAAATTGGCCCAAGTACTTGGGCCCCTGCCACCCACATTGGAGAACCCGATAGAGTTCCTGGCTCTCAGCTTCAGTTATAGGCATTTGGTGAGGGAACCAGAAAATGGAAGATTCATTCATTCATTTATTCATTCTCTCTCTCCCCCACCCTCTGTCTCTCTCCTGCCTCTCTTCCTCCCCCCTCCCTATCTCCCTCTCTCCCGCTTTTTCCTATGCCTCCCAACTTTGTATTTCAAATAAAAATCTTTTTAAAATTTTTTTTGTTGGAAAAAAATCAGACTTGCTAACCTATTTGGTTTTCTTCACTATAATATTTTGATTAGTTGGTTAATAAATTTATGAACTTTTTAAATCCCACTTGGAATGAATATTTAGTAATAGTTCCTGTCCAATGAAGTTTATATACATTGGATTTTTTGGTCATTCATTATACGTTTGATAGCAAAACTATTAGACCTGCGCAGCACAAAAGCAGTTAAAACATACTGAATACTTTTGTTTTTCTCAGAAAATATAAAATGTAGGTGAGGTCAGTCAATACAGATTAATATTTACCTGAAAATTTGATGTTTAAAGGTAGCCTTGGGACAGTTTATAGTGCTTAACTGTTTTAGCTTCTTGATGGAATAAGGGGAGGGCATTTCTAAGTCAGTGAGCTGTTTAACTCTTAGCAAGTTCAATTACTCTAAATTAATGTTACTTTTAACCAAAACAGAGGAAATCATGTAACCTCATCCTCAAATCTCTGTAACATCTACCTGGTCTGTCTGAACGGTGTGGCTAGAATTCTATAGTGCAGTATCTCAGGATAAGAGTAAAGCCATGTGTTGGGCTCATACACCAAATATGGTTAAATAATCAAGTCAAGAATCAACATTCATTTATGATACCACGTCAGACACCTGTATCACATTTCAGAATACCCAGGTTTGTGTTCCAGCTGTATTGCTGCTTTAAAAAAAAAAAAAAAAAAAAAAGATTTGTTTATTTGAAAGCAGAGTTACAGAGACACAGAGAGAGCTTCCATATGCTGGTTCACTCCTGATGTGGCCTCAGTGGCTGGCACTGGGCCAGGCTGAAGCCAGGAGCCTGGAACCCCCATCTGGGTATCCCACATTGGTTGCAGGGGGTGAAGCACTTGGGCCATCTTCTCCCTTCCCAGGTACATTAGCTAGGTGGGAAGGGGAGCAGTCAGGACTCAAACTGGCGCTCATGGGATGCTAGCCTCACAGGCAGCAGATTAATCTGCTACACCAAATGCCAGTGCCCCAGCTGTCTCTGATTCTACCTTCTTAGGAGGCAGTGGTGATGGCTCTAATACTTGGGTCCCTGCTACCCATGTGGGAATCTGGATTGAGTTCCAGGCTCCTGCTTTCATCCTGGCCCAGCCCTAGCTGCTTCAGGCATTTGCAGGTGAACCAACGGATGGAAGCTGCCTCTCCATTCCCTTCACCCTTTTTGTCTTTCAAATAAGTAAAAAGATTTAAGAAATTTGATTTCTCTTATGAATAAAGTCACAGTATTTACACCCACATTTTGCTGACTGAGAACTCTGTCACATCATACAAAAATCTCTGTCCTATCCCAAAGTATTTTGGGAAGTCTCAGGGATTCACAAACAAGTCCACACTCCTGAGCTCAGCTGCTGCCAGGCCTCAGTTGAGCCTGCACAGTTTGTGCCGTTGCTGTTCTACAGGAGAACGCTCCCCTGTTTAGAAGTCCTCAAACTGTGGGACTGGTTGCTGCAATAGCGCTTTGTTGCCGACACTCAAAATCCTTGCTGCTTTTCCCATAGGAGCTAGTCCATTGTGTTGCAGCAGGGACCAACTACCATACCATCTCTCACTGGCCTTAGCTCTGCTATCTCTTCCCTCAGGACGGACTTACAGGACCTCTGCAGAAAACCTTCCCCACACAACCCCACTTTTCAAAATGTAAGCCCTTCAACTCCTGCCAGTGATGCCTGGGTAGTGAGCAATCCTTTCTTTTTTGATAAAATCACCTTGTGTTGAATCCTGATCTCCCAGTTTTACAGGTCTACGTGATTTCCAATTCTGCCAGTATCCTCTCACAAAGGTATTACCACCCCCATTTTATAGAAAAAGAAATGGAGCATCAAGGATATGAAAGATGGAACTCACGGTCCTTAAGTGTCATGTATCATACACGCTAGATTCAAAGAATCCAAATTGCTCAGAGCACTCAATGATCTTTATGTCATTCTTTCTATAATATAGTTCAGTGAGAGATACTTAGTTTGTAGTTACCTTTGCGGTATAGAGTGGATGAGGCTTTTGTACATAATTCATATGGTAAGATCTCCCTCAGTGTTTAACCTTAAGGCCTTTCTTCTTTAACCTGATGTCCTAGACTTTGCTCTTTTGGAAAATGGTGCCTCAAGGTATTTCTTCCAGTGGACTTTTCTGCCTGTGTTTACAGATAATACTTTAGATGTTGAAAACAAACCAAAAAACTCTAATACCAACCTCTGTTTTACCCAAGATTCTTAGCTAGAAATGACAGAAATCTGTTGGCCAAAAAAGAATGCAGTGACTCATGTAATCCTCCAGGGAGAAAGGTAAGGGTGTAGCAAGCTCCATAGAAGAGTGATAATAGAATTCTCCTTGTCCTCTTGCCTGTTCTCTGTGTATTGATTTCATTCTCCAGTTTTCTCCATGTGGCTGGAAATGTGACAGCCAGCAGCTCTAAAGTCCAGAGGGACGACACCCCCTGTACCATAGACTCAAACCTGGAAGTCTTGAGGAACCACTCGGACTGGCCTGCCTCAGAGGTTATAAATTTCTGTGGCCGGGGTGTGGGGTCCTGTGATTGGAAACACCTGGAAGACCAGGTCCCCAAAATAATGGGCTGATAATCACAGAATAAAGAAAGATGCCAGGTAGACTATATATCTAGAACAGTGCTTTATCTGTTTTTGGGTAAGGTGATATAGGTAAGTGTTACTGATATATTAAAAGTTGTGACTGAGGTAGGCATTTGGCCCAGTGGTAAAGATTCTGGTTAATTACCCACATTCTGTATCAGAAGGCCTGGATTTGAGTCCCATCTCTGGCTCCCAGTTCCAGCTTCCTGCCTATGTAAATCCTGGGAAACAACGGTGATATCAAGCAGTTAGGTTTGTTTGCCACACATACAGGAGACCCGAATTGAGTTCCTAAGCTCCTAGCTTCAACTCAACCCAATCCTGGCTGTTGCAAGGATTTGGGAAGTGACCTAGCAGATAAGGGCTGTGTCTGTCTGTCTCTCTCTCTTTCTCTCTCTCTCTCTAATATAAATAAACAAGATGTGATCTTCATGAAGGGGTTTAGTTACTGGCAGTATACCACTGAAATACAAATGAAGTTCATATAGTCAATTGTCATATTTGAACTTATGTGACAATGTCACTTATTTTATTGGAAATGTCCTCTGATCAAATTTTACAAGTAGACTATTGTTCTTTGTTTCCTCTACTAAATTACATTTGCCCTTCCTTATAGTGAAGATGCATCTGGAAACAAGAGAGAATCAGTACCCTAAGGAGGAATGGATAAACAGCATGGTATTGTAAGGTATTCTTTTCTCTATGTGTAACTGATTAATAGAAGATTCTAGAGTTCTTTTAGCCTAACTACTCTGACTCTGTTTATGCAGTTGAAGATGTGACTCTTGGCAGGCAATAAATTTTATTTTATTTTTTAAAGATTTTTTTGAAGACTTTTATTTAATAAATATAAATTCCATAGGTACAGTTTTTGGAGTACAGTGGTTCTTCCCCCTGTACCCACTCTCCCACCCCCACTCCCATCCCACTTCCTACTTCTCCCATCCCCTTCTTCATTAAGATTGATTTTTAATTATCTTTATATACAAAAGATCAACTCTATACTAAATAAAGATTTCAACATTTTGCACCCACATAGACATATAAAGTATAAAGTACTTTTTGAAGACTAGTTTTTCCATTAATTCTCATAGTACAACTCATTAAGGACAGAGGTCCTACATAGGGAGCAGGTGCACAGTGACTCCTGTTGTTGATTTAACAATGATACACAGCAGACCCATAAAATGGCAGATGTCCTAAACAGCACTCTAGCCTCAGAATCAGCCCTTAAGGTAGGCAGATCTGGCTGAAAAGCCCATGAGAGTATTACAGGCATGGAAAGCCAAAACACTCTGGCAAAAATAAATAAATAAATAAATAAAAATAAATGAAAGATCTCCGTGAGTGAGATCCCAGTGAAAAGAACAGGTCATCAAAGAAGGAGGTACCTTTCTCTGAAGGGAGGAGAGAACTTCCACTTTGAATACGACCCTGTCTAAATATGATCAGAGTTGGTGAACTCAAAAGGCTTCCATAGCCTTGGCAACTCATGACAAGAGCCTAGGGTGATTACTGATGCCATAAACAAGAGTGTCAATTTGTTAAGTCAACAACAGGAGTCACTGTGCACTTACTCCTCATGTAGGGTCTCGGTCCTTAATGTGCTGTACAATGTGATTTAATGCTATAACTAGTACTCAAACAGTATTTTTCACTTTGTGTTTCTATGTGGGTGCAAACTGTTGAAATCTTTACTTAATATATGCTAAACTGATCTTCTGTATATAAAGAGAATTGAAAATGAATCTTGATGTGAATGGAAGGGGGGAGGGAGAGGGAAAGGGGAGGGTTGCGGGTGGGAGGGAAGTTATGGTGAGGGGGAAGCCATTGTACTCCATAAGCTGTACTTTGGAAATTTATATTCATTAAATAAAAGTTAAAAAAAATAGAAGTTACTTTTAGAAAAGATTAAAATCAGTATTAATTAAATATTAAAATTTTAAATTAAAAACAACAACAACAAAAAACAATTGACACTCTAGGCAATACATTTTAGATGTGGTCTTTGGATTGTATAGTTGACCTGCTCAAGACACCTCAAGAGTAAATAGATTTATTTTAAGTTTGGAGAATCTCATGGAAATCAAGACAGGAATCAAAGTTCAGCCTTCAAGAATGGAGGCAATAAAGACTTCCCTTTTGGGGCTGGTGCTGTGAAACAGCGATTAAAGCCATGGCCTGCATTGCTGGCGGCCCATATGGGCACTGGTTCAGGTCCTGGCTGCTCCACTTCCCATCCAGCTCCCTGCTAATGCAGCAGAAGATGGCCCAATTGCCTGGACCCCTACACCTATGTGGAAGACCTGGAAGAAGCTATTGGCTTCTGCCTGGCACAGCTCTGGTCACTGTGGCTATTTGGGGAGTAAATAAGTGGATGGATGATTCATTCTCTCTCCCTCCCTCCCTCTCTCTCTCTCTAACTCTGCCTTTCAAATAAATAAATAATTTCTTTAAAAAAAAGACTTCCCTTTTAACCCATGACCTGTAGAGAACATGAAATCACCACTCCCATCCTTTCAACAAGAAGAATCAGTGAAAAATCCAATAAAATCAGTGACTTCTTGGATCCATGTAGAGGCAACTGCCTCGGAATGTAGAGACAGGTGTGTTCAGAGAGCCAAAAATCTGTTCACCTGGAGCAGAAGCCACTGGAGCTGTGAACCAGTTGTAACATCTAAAGTGGTTGTTCTGAAGAGTTGCCGGAGGCTTATCATAACATGGTGTAGCACTTGATAGGATTTTCTTTTCTTTTTGTGAATATTTGTTTTCATTTGAGGGGAGAAAGACTGAGCTATCTTTCATCTTCTAGTATACTTCCCAAATGCCTGCAATAGTCAGGGATAGGCCAGGCCAAAGCCAGGAGCCTGGAAGTCAATCTGGGTCTTTCAGGTGGATGACAGGGACCCAAGTACTTGAGCTGTCACCTGCTTCCTCCCAGGGTGCACATTAGCAGGAAGCTGGAATTCGAAATGGAGGCCAAACTTGAAGCAAGGCAGTCAGATGTGAGAGTCAGGCATCCTAAGCAGTGGCTTAACTGCTAGCCAAACACCTGCCCCCTTGCTGCTTTTGATACTCCACATTTTATACCATACCTTGGTACTGATCAGTATTGGGCTTTGAATATCCTAAAGGACCTGAATTTTACAGGTCCTGGAGCTTAGGTTCCTATAGGAGGGATTCAGGAAATTATAGAAGCATTCTAAAACAATAAGCCGCAAACAAAAGCCATTATGAAGTATAAGGCCACTCCAGGCTATTCTGTCTTGCAGAGATAATGCCTAATACCCACTAAAAAGTAGGGAAAGGTAAGAATTCACTCCAGTTAGAGTCAACTTCTTGATCATGTGTTAGGCTTCCCCAGCATCAAACCCTATCATATGGTATCTGACAATTTGAATTTTTAGCTCAAAACAAGAAGTTTTAAGTTCAGCCTTAATAATTTGCTAGGTGTGTATAGTGTGTCTTAAAATAGGAACAGAAGATGCTTCACTATTGCCAGGGTTTGAACATGTCCCAGGCAGCTCCCAAATGCTTGCAAATGTTTAAACCCCAAGGTTGTAAGTTCATAGCATTGAAAGGGTGGGAGCTTAATCCAATCATGGTATATAGGAGGTGGGCATGGTGGGAGGCCCCTAAATCACTGGCAGCATGCCCTGGAAGTTCTTTATATGTGTGTGTATATATATATATATATAAACACACACACACACACATATATGTGCGTGTGTGTATATATATGTGTGTATATATATGATATATGATATATATCATATATAATATTATATGTGTATTATATATTATATATGTATTATATATAATATATATTATATATTTATGTGTATATATACACACATATATAAATATTATATAAATATATATTATTATATAAAAATATGTTACTTATTTGAAAGGCAGAGTTACAGAGAGGCAGAGGCAGAGAGAAAGAGGTCTTCTATCTGCTGGTTCACTCCCCAATTGGCTGCAATGGCTGGGCTTGGGCCAAGCAGAAGCCAAGAGCCCAGCACTCCATTCAGGTCTCTCACATGGTGCAGGGTCCCAGGTAGCTGGACCGTCTTCTGCTGCTTTCCCAGATGCATTAACAGGGAGCTGGATTAGATGTGAAGGAGCCAGGACTTGAACAGAGTTGCAGGTAGCAACTTAGCCTGCTGAGCCACAGCGTTGGCTCTGATGAGTTTCTTTCTAACAACTGTTGTTCTAGGGCCCCAGTTAAGAAGTATGCCATGGTGACAGCTCCCTAGAGTCTCTCCTCTGAACTTAGATAATTTCTGGGGCTGTGAAGGTTTTGCATGTTAATATTGTGTTGGTAATAATGTATGGTTCCTTTTAAATGACTTTTGATCATACCAGTAACATGTCACGTAAAATGGATATCATTGTCCAGGCAGAATTGTACAGCAAGGACTAACTTTCATAGGATAGGTAAGGTGGCCAACTCTGCTCCAGCCTCTCCTGGGGTGAAGAAATCAGCTGTAACTAAACCCTGGCTATGCCTGGTTATGGAGGTATGACAGACTGTTAACATGCACTGTGTTTTAGTCTTGGTTGTTATGAGCCTTTTGTTTATTTGTTTGAGGGTATGGGATGCAATTTGTGGAGTATCTCATTGTAGATATCTATGAATAGAGAAGGGGTTTCCTTATAAAAGAACACCTGTGGATTCAAGTTTCCTTACTTTGAGATCCACACAGAGGAGAGTGCTTAATAAAGTTCACAGAAGATAGAATTAAAATTTACTTTCGTGCAAAAAATCTTAGATTCCACGCATGGTTTTGTTTTGGTAATATACCTTGTCCATGAACTTTTTGAAGACCTCGTGTATACTTTGAACGTTTCCTTGGCAGATTCGTAGCTCTTCGTCTCATATCTGTATTGCCCCTTCCCCATTTACCACACATACTCAAAAGGGGTTTTTTTTTCCCTTCCTCTTATTTCAGAACTAAAGAGAGAGAAATTCATATAAGTATTGTATTAGTTCAAATTGGTTCCATACTCTGCCTTAGAGGGCTTTTTGTTTGTTTCTTCTTGCCTAAGCTCTTTAGATATTCTTTGTGAGCTTTGAGTGATTGATGATATGTGGATGTCTTCAGTTTATGTTAGTTTTTGTAAAATAACATTTTGACAGCTTATAAATTCTTACTGTAAAAAATTTACATGTTCTTACTATAAAAATAAGTGAATAAAAGGGATCTAGAATATAAAAATCACATGTATCTTCCAACTTAGCTCTAACATTTTGTATATAACCTTCCAATCTTTCTTCCCCTAAATATAGATATGCAGTATATATTGGGATCACTAATATATACACAGTTTGCAGTCAGTTTCAACTTTCAAATAGTAAACATAACCAAAAATAAGTGTCAGGAAATCAAAGATTTTATCAATTTCCTTTTCCTGTTCTTTTGTGCTTTACCCTTGTTTTAGTTCCATTTAACCCTGTTGCAACCAGTTCCTTGCTTTTGGGACTTTCAGACCACCTAAACCATGCAGTTTTTGATAGGCTACTAAACATTTCTAAATCACACAGCTGATAAACATGAAGAAATTATTCCATCTGGGACTAATAATTAATATTATCATAATAGTAGTGACAGATTCAAACAACTTGGAGTTATAACATATTGTGTGTACTCATTCAGATGTTAGCCACACATGCTCAAATATCCAAATTTGGCGCCTTAGGCGGAGGAGACGGATTCAGGCTGAGATGGAGGCTTCAGCTTCTTACAGAGTCTTTTTTTCTCAAGGGAATTCTGCCTTCTCTGGTCTTTATATTACCTGTTTTCTCCTTGGGTTTCATCCACCTCCATGGAATATAGCCTGACAGGTCTTGTCTGTGATGATACCTATGGTGACAAACATTGAAACAGTACTTACTGATGTGTATGCATGGGGACACATGGGCAAATGTCTGCACACATGAATGTGTGTGTGCACATGCGTGTGGATGCATGTGTGCTGTTTTGACTGGAAAGTGACAGAAGAGGCTTCTGAAACGCAGGATGTGGGCCATAGTTACATGGGTTTAGCACGTATGAAAAGCATATATGTGAACTTGACTGTTTAATGTTCTCTCTCAACTTTTAAGCACAACAGTACTTGATCCACCCTCCTTGTAGACTGTCAGTGCTTTAAGCTGGAGACTGAGTTGGGGTCTATTAAGTTTAACAGACTTCAGGCTAGCCACTATCTCAGGAATCCTCTAATCTGCCCAGTTCCTGGACTGTTCTGTAAAATACTAATCCCCAGATACGTTCTCCATGAAAGAAGGTTTACGGTCAAATACATTTAGGAAATACTATACAATGTAGGCCCCTTTGAAAGATGCACAATACATATTGAAATAATAAAGGCTCTGAGAAGCCCTGCAGCAAAGAAACATGTTTATCGCAACATGTTCTAAACTAACTACTATGAAACCCTTTTAATGAATACTTATTAGCGCCTGTTTAGAATAATCAGTTTTCTTTGAGAGAGAAGCTTGGTTAAGGCCTGGTCCACCAGAGGCCCTTCGTATCATACTCCCTGCTGGGTTTATTGGGGATGAGGTCACTTAGTAAGGTATTTTCACTCTGTCCCTCTCACAATTCTCACAATTCAGGTTCACTCTCATGGTGCGCTTGTTTTTTTTTTTTTTTCTTTTAAATATTTAAAATATTGGAACAACACAGCCTGCTATGATTTCATTTACAAAATGATGTTTTATGACAGACTGTGCAAGCTGGAACAAGACCATACAAGTCAGTACTGAGTTTCAGTGTTCATGAGAAGTGAGGTATCTGATAAAATGTAATGACAAAGAGTGAGTATGAGGGTTTTTAGAATTCTAAAACACTTAATAAATTCAGTTAGTTACTCCCATTCTCTAATTTGAAGTATAACTTATTTTTAAGAAATTTGTTCAACTTCAGTTAGACTGCTGAACTAAGCCATAATTCCATTTGAACCCAATGGTAGATACTGTCACTTAAATTAAGTTTTACTATGTCGGTTCTTAAGGTTATAGTTGTTAAAATGATATAATTATTGATTCTGAGAGAAAAAAGTAAAAATGTTATAAATTATAGGAAAGTATTAATATAGTATGCTTATAGCATAATTCTTTTTTTTTCTATAAGAGGCAGACTTGATTATTTATTTTTTAAGGACTTATTTATTTATTTGACAAGTAGAGTTATAGAGAGGCATAGGCAGAGAGAGGGGGAGAGGGAAAGAGAGAGGTCTTTTATCCTCTGGTTTACTCCCCAAATGGCCACAAAGGCTGGAGCTGCGCTGATCCGAAGCCAGGAGCCAGGAGCTTCTTCCAGGTCTACCACCTGGGTATAGGAGCCCAGGGACTTGGGCCATCTTCTCCCGTTTTCCCAGGCCATAGCAGAGAGCTGGATCAGAAGAAGAGCACCAGGACTGGAACTGGCCCCCATGTGGGATGCCGGCACTGCAGGTGGCGGCTTTACCCACTGTGCCACAGCACTAGCACCCATAATTCATTTTTAAAAGATCTTTTGTTTGAAAGGCAGAGTGACAGAGAGGAAAGAGATAGACAGAAATAGGTCTTCCATCCACTGGTTCACTCCCCAAATGACCACAACAGCCGGGACTGGACCAGGCTGAAGCCACAGCCATGAACTCTCTGGGGGCAGGGGCTCAGTGAGCTGGACTACCTCTCAGGATGTGCATTCGCGGGAAGCTGGGTGGGAAGCAGAGCAGCCAGGACTGCAGCGCTGATGTTGGATGCCAGCATCATAGGAGGCTGCTTAGCTCCCTGCACCACAATGCCAGGCAACCCGTGATTTCTTTTGAAAGACCTTATTTTATACGTTATTTGTTTATCCACTGTCACGTAGTTTGCGAAGAAAATTTTAAAATATTATCTAAAAATAATCTTTCATAATTCTATTTATTTTCTTTTCTCAAAACAATACAAACTCTGCTATAGTTGGGATATTAGTTTGAATGTCTCCCCAAAGTCCCACCACCTCCCAGGACAGCACTGTAGGGAGGTGGTGGAACCTATAGGAGGTGGAGCCTAGTGGGAGGGCCTTAGGTCGCTAGCAGAGTGTCCTCACAAAGTAGCCTTCACTTGCCCTTTTTGCCCTTGTGAGTTTAGGAGAGACTCGCTGAGGAAGGCGCTCTCTGCTTCCTGTCACACCACATGGCCCTCTTTCCCACTCACTCTGCCATGACCACTGCCCTCATCAGAGAGGCCAAGCCAGTGCAGCCACTCAGTTTTGGACTGGAACCTGCAAAACTGACCTAAACATTTTCCCTTTGTAGAGTCAGTTTTCCCTGGCATTTTGTTGTAGGAATGAAAAGCTAAGTAATACAACAGCTGAGTTTTCGTTAAGTAAAACCACCATTTTTGCGAGAATGGATAAAGGTGAGAGCATGCGAGTATCAGCAACTAGTGCCTGACGTGGGGTGGACTGAGGAGTTAGGCAAGCTACCTTTCTTTCTCCTCCTTCATTCTTTTTTTTTTGTTTTTTTTTTTTGACAGGCAGAGTGGACAGTGAGAGAGAGAGACAGAGAGAAAGGTCTTCCTTTGCCGTTGGTTCACCCTCCAATGGCCACAGCGGCCAGCGCGCTTCGGCCAGCGCACCGCGCTGATCCGATGGCAGGAGCCAGGTACTTCTCCTGGTCTCCCATGGGGTGCAGGGCCCAAGCACTTGGGCCATCCTCCACTGCACTCCCTGGCCACAGCAGAGAGCTGGCCTGGAAGGGGGGCAACCGGGACAGAATCCGGCACCCTGACTGGGACTAGAACCCAGTGTGCCGGCGCCGCAAGGCAGAGGATTAGCCTACTGAGCCGCGGCACGGGCCTCCTTCATTCTTTTTTTCCATATTAAAAAAAAAAAAAAACTCATCTGGATTTTTCCAGGAAACCTTCAGCTCCACAAGGAAAAGCAACTGAGTCTGCAAACATCAGCCTGATCCTTTTCCTGAGGCAAAGGTGCTTGTGTTTCAGATCCCACCATTTGCAGGACAGAAACCCCTAATGTAGAAACACAGATAAGTAATTGCAAATAGCATTAGTCTCAAACACAGCATGTCGTGTGTCAACCTCACTTTATAAGACTTTAACCCCTGGAGCAGTACCCCCTTGTAATCAAAGATCAGTTGCATCAGAACCACCTAATCACATAAAAATGCAGATTCCCAAGCTTTGCCTGGGACCCACAGTCTCTAGTTGGGGCTGAGGGATCTGTATGTTTAATGTGGATCCATCAGGCCTGATTAAATCACCTAGGGAGAGTCTTTTTCTCCATACTGAGAATGAATCCATGTGCGGAGTTGTGATCCAGCCTTCTGAGGGCTGGGGCGGGGTTTGCGGGGGGAACATCTGTGTTTACAAAGAATTCACAGGTTACTTGAGAGGGCACTGAAGGTTGAGAACTCCTGCTCTGAGAGGTGTCGAAAGAAGCAATGAGCATTGAAAGAATGATTTCATTTTGATTTGTCTGTGAATTGTTTGTCCATCTGGAGAAGTAAGATTGGGCAAACACATTAACCAGATTTGGAGTAATTATTAGTGAAGAATGGGGGAATCATGTGAATAGAAGTTTGAATGCCATGACTTCCTGGCATAAAAAAAGGCTCCACATAGCATTTCCATGACATTGATCTGAACCCTGGCTGCTCTTTAGAATCCTCCAAGATTAAGGTTTTAAAAAAATACCAAAGCCTGGGCCCTCCTCCAGACCGATTAAATCAGAATCTATGAGGTTGGGCCCTGGATCTGCTTATGTTTAACAGCCAGCAGGGTGACTGAGTGTCAGCCAGCCCGAGCGCACCATTGCCCCATAACATGTGAGAAGCTATTGAGTCACCTGCTATTGTTGACATCACAAGTAGGTCACGTTCTCTTCTAGACTCTTGGAACCTAGGACATTGGTGGCAACTCTCCTCTTCTTATTCCCACTTTTTCAAACACCGTCTTTAGGATTCACTGCTTCATTTGTGATAACAGTGATACATAAATGATTTTGCCACCTGCTCACCAAAATTACAAAGCAGGATAATTCTCAGAGCAAAGGTCAGATAGTTAAACACGGTACATATTTGTGAGCTAAAAGTTGGGTGGGCGTTGGGGGGATGACAGCAGCATTTGGAATTTAGTGTTCCGTTGCTTGGCAACCATATCTAAGACAGTTAAGCTTCTGCACTCTGAACTGTGGGAGTTAGGAAGTTGGGTGAGCCCAGTCAATTACTTCCTGCTGCTAGCAGGAAATTAATTCCTCATTATGCAGAGGCCTTGAAAAGTTGTCAGTCAGAGCAGGCTATCCATAGCCATGTCACATTTCTTCTACTTGACTCCACAAATTCTTCTGCCCTTTAGCCCTCTTTCCTCTCAGGAGTTCAATATGATCCGACACGGGGCCGGGGCATCTTGGCAGGATGAGACTCGATGGTCAGACTCCTCTGTGACAACGTACACAGGCAGCTACCGGGAGAAACATCTGGAAAAGTCCACGTGCAGCCGGTTTTCTTTCAGAGCACTACAGAATGGGCCTGAGTGCAAACAGTAAGATTTCTTTGTGTTTTGCACCTGGATATGTCACTACAAACGGAAAGAGTGCAGTTAGAAGGACGAGGGTATTGTCGACCTTGAGAGAAACCATAGATCTTCGCACTATTTTCATGTATAAATGTCCGTGGGAAGAAGATTTTAATGTCAGCAGCTGAAATTATGATTCTCTTCTCTACTTGGGACTGCTACTCATACATGTAACTCCCCTCCTCGGCAAGGCTGTAGACATGACTGTTTGACTAAATGGCGGATAGCTTGTACTTTCTCTTCAGTACAAAGGTCTTCCCAGCAAAGAGGGGTTCTTGAGAATTGCATTTGGGTTCTTGTACAGTTTTCTCACTTTCAGGAGCTGACAAAAAGCTCCCTTTGAGCAGGGAGAAAATCAGTGAAACTCTTCCCCACCTGTGATTGGCGGTGCTTGCAAGTGTTGAGGGCCCAACAGATATTTACTGAGTGCTTACTGGAAGCCAGACCCTCTCCTGAGTTCACAGTAAAAAAAAAATAATAATAATTTCAGGGTGATGCAGTCACTGTGACTGTAGAAATCAAGGAGGGAGATGGTACCAGTGTCTGGCAGAGGCGGAATACTGTCATTCTGGGGGGATCTCAGAACAGGTTTCCTCTGGGCTGGCTTGGGAAGCAGGTGAAGTGGGGACTAGTAGAGTGCGATGTGGGGAGGAAAGTGTACACAGTGGCCAGGAAGCATTAACCCCACACACCATCAGGACAGCGCAAGTGGCTCCTTGGGTCTGAGACAGAATTGTAAGTGGGAATATGAAGAAATATGTGGATGTGTTGAAACCTGTCCTCCATATAAATTAATAATTAATTTGAATTCTAGAAACCTATTTGAAAATCAGTTGGATTACTGGCTCTAACTTCAGATGTGAGGACTAACGCATGTACTACTCCAATAAATACGGTATTGCCTTGCCATTCTTTCCAGATCGGCAAAGTGCTTAATTAAAGCTGATGTATCTCAGAAGTACTCTCCAGTCGGGCACCTTGTCTGGTTTATTCTCGCAAACTATAGCCTCTGCATTTTTAATAGCTTTCAAGTACGTTGACGCTTCAATTAGCTTTGGCAGTCCCTTTGCTAATTCTGTGATATTCAAGGCAACTCTGGACTAGATAGGGGGTCTTCCAGCCCTACTGGGGGCCTGTTTGAATAAAGACAGTGTTTGAAAGCTGGAATCCAAACAGACCTATTCACCAGAGTAGAACAAGAAAGATACTTAATAACCCTAAAAAATGCGGAAATATTACCTCTGGTAAAATGTACAGAATTTAGAATTTGTTTCCTATTCACAGTTTTTTTAAATAATTCAATTACATGAATTATTTCAACCAGGGTGCCCTGTTGCTATGGGGTATAGGTTCCCCAGCTGTGTTTATTTCAGGTTCTGCCTCCGCTTAAGAATTCAAAGTAGAAAAAAACAAATGGTGGCCAGCGCCGCAGCTCACTAGGCTAATCCTCCACCTGCAGTGCCAGCACCCCAGGTTCTAGTCCCGGTTGGGGCTCCAGATTATCCAGGTTGCTCCTCTTCCAGTCCAGCTCTCTGCTGTGGCCCAGGAGGGCAGTGGAGGATGGCCCAAGTGCTTGGGCCCTACACCTGCATAGGAGACCAGGAGGAAGCACCTGGCTCCTGGCTTCGGATTGGTGCAGCGCGCCGGCCATAGCGGCCATTTGGGGGCTGAACCAATGGAAAAGGAAGACCTTTCTCTCTGTCTCTCTCTCTCTGTAACTCTGCCTGTCAAAAAAAAAAAAAAAAAAAAGAAAAAAAAAAGAAAAAAAAAAGAAACAAATGGGGAGGACTCAGGGGAAGGGGAACTTTCACACACTGTTGATGGGAATGTAAATTACTGTAGTCCTTTTGGAAAACCAGACGGAGTTTGCTCAAAAAACTAGAAACAGAACTGCCATACGATCTAGCAATCCCACTATGGGCAAATATCTGAAGGAAGAGGAAGCAGCATGTCAGAGAGAGACCTGTACTCCTGTATTTATTGCAGCACTCTTCTCAACAGCCAGAGCATGGAGTCAACATACGTGCTCCTTTGGTAGATCAATAGGTAAAGAGCGTGTGGTTACATACGCACGATGGAATAATACTCAGCCATAAAAAAGAATACAGTCCTGTTGTTTGCAGCAACACAGATGGGCCTGGAAGACGTTGAATTAAGTAAAACAAGGCAGGCACAGAAAGAAAATGACTGCATGTTCCCTCTTAGGTGTGAAAGCTTGGAAACTTGGTCTCATGGAAGTAGGGAGTAGAATAGTGATTACCAGAGGCTGGAAGTGGGAGGAGGGAGGGGGGAATGGAGGGAAGATGGTTGATGGGCACAGGCTTGCATTGCAGGGGTGGAGTAATTTCTAGTGTTCTGCAGCACTGTGAGGTCACTGATTGAAGACAGTTAATTGTGTGTCTCAAAATAGCTAATAGGATTCTGAATGTTCTCAACAAACGATAAATGTTTAAGGTGATGGATATACTAATTAATCTGATCATTACACATTGTATACATGCACTGAAATGTCACACTGTACCCCAGAAATGTAATTGTATGTGTCAATTACAGATAAACATGCATATTTTAAATTCTCTTTAAAAAAGAATTCAAAGTAGAGACATAGATAAAGTGCAAGAATAGGAGCAGGATTTATTTAAAGCGGTAGAGTCACATTCAGAGGTGAACAGAGGGACCTCAGTTTAGCTGTCCCCTTTATTGGGTGGGTGGCCCCTGATCAAATATGCAAACAGGGTGGAGTTTGGATGGGGTTTAGTGCACGTGGTGTTTTCTGGGAACATTTTGATGGCATCTCCACGTGGAGCTCAGTGTACGTACGTTCATTATGGTGCCTTCTGCACAGTGGGGGAGGCCTGACACTGGGCGTGCTGACTTAGTAAGGAGGGGGATGGAGTCAGGGATACAGGGCCACCTACAGAGAGTGCTGGAACCCCCTCAGCTCCTCTGTTCCTCACTAAGAAGCAAGGGTTATAAATGATGATAAAAGGCAAACTGAGCTCAGTTCGAAAATACTGATTCTGTTCTATGTTTGCTCTTGTTTTCAGTCTTTTTTTCTGGGTTAATTTTAGCCCCAGAAAAAATGTCTTTTTAAGTTCTGAGCAAAGGCTGTTTGATTAGAACTTCTAAGACCATGGAGAACCATTTTTAAATTGCTGAGAAATCAGAATAATCTGAGACACATTATTGGAATAAAACACTAAATGAGTGGTATTTAAAATGTGCTAAGCCATGAAATTGTTAAAGAATAGAAAATAATACTTCTTATTCACCTTTTTTTTTTACCACATTGAGTGAAACCCATATTGTTTGAGATAGAAGAAATTGATAGAAGTCTCGATCACTTGGTTATGAGTCAGTTTTAGTAGCAAATATATAAAACTCAATGTGCAAAAAGAACGCTCCTTAAGAGATTGGAGACTTGTATGGATCAAAGTTTAAACAGTTATAAGGGGCTGGTGCTGTGGCGTAGTGGGTGAAGCCCCTGCCTGCAGTGTCAGCATCCCATATGGGTGCTGATTGGAGTCCTGGCTACTCCACTTCCGATCCAGCTCTCTGCTATGGCCTGGGAAAGCCATAGAAGGTGACACAGGTCTGTAGGCCCCTGCACCTATGTGGGGGACCTGGAGGAAGCTCCAGGAGCCTGGCTTTGGATTGTCCCAGCTCCAGCCATTGTGGCCATTGGGATTGAGCCAGTGGATAGAAGACACTCTCTCTCCCTCTCTCTCTCTCTCTCTCCCTCTCTCTCTCTCTCTGCCTCTGTGTAGCTCTACATTTCAAATAAGTAAATCTTTAAAAAAAAAAATTATGAAATATCAGTATCAATCTAAGTTTTCTGCCAAGGTTAAGATAATGGAAGACTTGCATTCTGGAAGTCTTAAGGTGAGCATATGATTCAAGTATGAATTTTTAAAGCTTGATGTTTTATTTATTCATTTATTCACTAAATATTTGTTAAGTTTTACTACGTATGAGGTCTTAGCCAAAATGCAGGCGCCACATCAGGAATCAAAACCTGTATGATTGCTGTTTTCAGGGAGCTTATAGCCTGGCGAGGGAACAATAACCAGGAAAACATAAACCACTTGCCTGTGAAGGCAAGAAAAAGGGCTTTGTGAAAACGAAGGGTTGGGGGCCAGCGCCAGCGCCAGCGCCCTGGCTCACTTGACTAATCTTCCGCCTGCGGTGCCATTATCCCATATGGGCACCGGGTTCTAGTCCAGGTTGCTCCTCTTCCAGTCCAGCTCTCTGCTGTGGCCCGGGAGTGCAGTGTAGGATGGTCCAAGTGCTTGGGCTCCTGCATCCGAGTGGAAGACTAGGAGGAAGCACCTGGCTCCTGGCAGCGCTGGCTGTGGCGGCCATTTGGGGAGTGAACGAACGGAAGGAAGACCTTTCTCTCTGTCTGTCTCTCTCACTGTCTACAACTCTACCTGTCAAAAAAAAAAAAAACAACTTAAAAAAAAGAAAACAAAAGGTGGTAATGTCCCGCAAAACTCAACACAGTCTGACCTTATGCTCCAGAAATCATGCTCCTAGGTATTTACCTGACTGTCTGGAAAATTCATATCCACATAAAAACCTACATTTGAATATTTTTCTCAGCTTTGTTCATGATTGCCATAAATTGGAGGAAACCAAGATGTGTTTCTCAACAGGGAAATGAATAAATAAACCGTGGTAAACCACACAATGGAATATTAATTCAGTGATAAAAAGGAAAGAGATCTCAAGCCATGAGAAGACACGGATAAGGGTTAGGTCTTTATTCCGAAGTGAAAGAAACTCCATGATTCCACTTATAGGACATTCCAGAAAAGCAAAACTAAGCAAGGAAATAGATCAGTGGTTTCCAAGGTATAAGGGAGAATTGAGCAGGAGAAGCACAGTGATTGCTTTAGGACAAGAGATTATTTTGTATTATACTGTAATAAAATTAGACATTATATATGTGAATATAGGACATTAAGTAGTTGTCAAAAGCCATATTAGGAGCCCATGTTGTGGCAAAGTGAGTTAAGCCACTGCCTGAAATGCCAGCATCCCATATGAAATTCAGTTTGAGTCTTGGCTGTTCCACTTCTGATCCAGCTCCCTCTGACTGCACCTGGGAGGGCAGCAGAAGATGCTCCAAGTACTTGAGCCCCTGCCACCCATGTGTGAGAACTTGATGGCGTTCTGGGCTCCTGGTTTCAGCCTGGCCCAGCCGTGGCCGTTCTGGCCACTTGGGGAGTGAACCAGCAGATGGAAGGTCTCTTTCTCTCCATCTGTCTCTGTAACTCTGCCTTTCAAATAAATAAATAAATCTTTAAAAAATAAAACCCACACTACTTTACAGCACAAAGAAGACACCTTAATATATGCAATTTTAAAATAATTATTTAGGAATCGTGGAGATCCCAGGATAGAATTGTAAGACAAGGAAATCTAAATATACTACAAATATGAAACCTCACTGAAGGGGTGCAGAAATAAGTGCTGATCTGAGGAACTTAGGAAATGAGTTGATTTTGCAAGACTTAAAGGGGTTAGGGAATTGTTCTTAGGCACTGCACAGTGGCTGAGAAAGTTGTTTCCCATGGGTTCCTTGGAGTTATGGCCAATCCTAAGACTGGGGCAGGAAATATACCAGAAGAACCTGGAATATTTTACAGTACCAAGAAATAAAAAATTGCTAAAACAGACCAGCACTGTGGTGTAATGGATAAAGCCACCATCTGTGGCACCAGGATTCCATATGGGCACCAGTCTGAGTCCTGGCTGCTCTATTTCTGATTCAGCTCTCTGTTAATGCATCTGGAAAAGTAGCAGAGGATGGCCCAATTCCTTGGGCTCTTGCACCCATATGGGAGACCCAGAAGTTCCTGGCTCTAGGCTTTGGCCTGGCTGAGGCCTGGCCGTTGTAGCCATTTGAAGAGTGAACCAGCAGATGGAAGACCTTTTGCTATCTCTGTCTCTGCCTCTCTCTCTAACTCTGCCTTTCAAATAAATAAATAAATCTTTTTAAAAACCTAAAAATTGCTAAAACAAAGCAAAGCAACACAAAGATAGATCCACTTTAATGAGTTCCCAGTTGCCACAACAGAAATTTCAGCAAAACAAAACTCATGGCATTGTACTATAATCCAACATGTAAAATATTCAGGAGTTCATACTGGCATGAAAAAAGTTCATACATTAATATAAGAGGACAAAACTCCATGAAGAATTCCAGAAAATTATGTAGTTGCTTCATATATGTTATCTGACAAATATTATCAAGCTAGAAACCAATGATAAAAATTAAACAATACATTATCCAAATGTTTAGAAAGTATTCTTTTTCTTATCCATTTTAAATGTACAAAAATTTTCTGGTAGTAATACAAATTCCCTTATGCCCCTCACCTCATTTCCCTATTAACATTTTATATCAGTGTATTTTTTACAACTGATGAACCACACCCAGCTTCCCCTATTTTTTTTTTTCAATCCAACTCCTCTTAGCCCTCCGTCCTCCAGTAATCAACATTCTATGTTCCGATTCAGTTTTTCTTTGCCGTTGTTTATTTTAGCTCCAAAATATAAGGGAGAATATGCAGTATTTTTCTGTGTCTGACTTATCTCACTCAGCACGATGCCTTCCAGTTCCATCCATTTTGCTACGAATGATAAGATTTCATTGTTGTTGTTATAGCTGAATAGTATTTCATTGTTTGTGTATCATTTTCTTTATCCTTTCATCTATGGTGGATACCTCGATAGATTCTATATTTTGGCTATTGTGAACAGTGCTGCTTTAATCATGGTGGACCAGGGATGTCTTTGTTACAATGAGTTCATGTCTTTGGGGTAAATGCCCAGTAGTGGGATTGCTGGATTCTATGGCAGTTCTATTTCTAGTTTTTAAAGAAATCTCCATACTGTTTCCCACAGTGGCTGCATTAGTTCACATCACCACCAACAGTGTATTAGAGTTCCCCTTCTCCACATCCTTGCTGGCATTTGTTACCCTGTGTTTGACAATAGCCATTCTGACTAGGGTGAGGTGACATCTTATTGTGGGTTTGGTTTGCATTTCTCTGATGACTAGTGACATTGAGCATTTTTTCTTGTACCTGTTGTTCATTTGTATTTCTTCTTTTGACAACTGTATTCTGTCCTTTGCCCATTTCTTAACTGAATTGGTTTTTTTGTTATTGTTGAGTTTTTTCAGTAGATGATATATTCTGGCTATAAATCCTTTGTCAGATAAGTGGCTTTCAAATGTGTTCTCCCATTCTGTCAGATGTCTCTTCATTCTATTGGCTGTTTCCTTTGCTGTGCCAAAAATTCTGAGTTTGACATATTCCTATTCCTCTAGTTTTTTGTTGTTGTTGTTGCTTGTGCTTCTGGGGTCCTAACCAAGAAGTCATCACTATACTGCTGTGTTTTCTTCTAGCAGCTTCGTAGTTTCAGGTCTTGCATTTAGGGATTTGCTCCATCTCGAGTTGACTTTTGTATATGGTGACAGTAAGGATCTAATTTCATTCTTCTATACATAGACAGTTTTGCCAGCACCATTTATTCAAAAGGCTATTTTTTCTCCAACTTTTCTTCTTGATGCCCTTGTCAAAAGCCAGTTGGCTGTATGTACATGTGTTAATTTCTAAACTCTACATTCTGTTCCGCTGATCTGTGTCAGCTTTTATGCCATTACCATGCTGTTTTTTGTTTGTTTGTTTGTTTGTTTGTTTGTTTTTTGACAGGCAGATTTAGTCAGTGAGAGAGAGAGAGAGAAAGGTCTTCCTTCTGTTGGTTCACCCCACAAATGGCCACTAGAGCCAGTGTGCTGCGCTGATCCGAAGCCAGGAGCCAGGTGCTTCCTCCTGGTCTCCCATGCGGGTGCAGGGCCCAAGCACTTGGGCCATCCTCCACTGCCTTCCCAGGCCACAGCAGAGAGCTGGGTTGGAAGAGGAGCAGCCAGGACCAGAACCAGCACCCATATGGGATGCTGGCACCTTAGGCCAGGGCATTAACCCACTGTGCCACAGCGCCGGCCCCAGCTGTTGATTTTTTTATATATAGCCTTTATAATTTTGAGGCATGTTATTCCTGTTCCCATTTTGTGAAGGGATGTTGATTCTTATCCAATGCTTTCTCTGCATATATTGAAATTCTCATATGGATTTTGTTTCTGCTGATGTGATTTATGATGTTTATTGATTTTTGAATGTGAACCACTCCTGCATCTCTGAGATAAATTCCACTTGATTGTGATGTATGATCTTTTTGATGAAGTATTGGATTCAGCTTGCTATGTTTAGAGAATTTTTGCATCTATGTTCATCAAGAATATTGGTCTGTAGTTTTCTTTTTGTGTTGTGTCTTTGGTTTTGGTATCATAGTGTTGCTGACTCCATAAAGCGAGTTTGGCAGAGTTATGTCCTATTCAATATTTTGGAATAGCTTGAAAAGTTTTGGAGTTAGTTCATCTTTAAATATTTTTTAGAATTCAATAATAAAGCCATCAGGTTCTGGATTTTTCTTTGATGGGAAACTTTCAGTTACTGCTTCAATCTTGTTACTTATTGTGGGTCTGTTTAGATTTTCTATGTCTTCTTTATTCAATTTTGACAGGTTATTTGTAGCCAGGAATTCATCCATTTCTTCAGGGTTTCCCTATTTGTTAGCATAGTAGTTCTTATGATCCTTTGTATTTCTGTGGTATCAGTTTTAATGCTCCTTTTTCTTTCTAATTTCATTTGAGGTTTTTTTTTTTTCTCCTTTGTTTGTCTAAAGATTCGTCTGTTTTGTTTATCATCTCAAAAAACAGCTTTTCATTTTGTTAATTTTTAAAATTTTTTTAGTTTCAATTTAATTTATTCTGTTTTGATTCTTAGCATATTCTGCCTCTTGCTAACTTAGGGTTTAGTTTATTCTTTTTCTAAGTCCTTGAGCTGCATAATTAGATCATTTATTTTATGTCTTTCTATTTCTTTAATGTAAGCAACACTAGAAACTTCCCTCTTACTACTGCTTTTGCTGTATATCACAGGTTTGGATACATTGTGTTTTCATTTGTTTCAATTTTTTAAAATAATTCTTTTTGATTTCCTCAGTGATCTATTAATCATTAAGTAGCATATTGTTTAATTTTCATGCATTTATTAATTTTCTATTATTCTTTCTATTGTTGATTTCTAGTTTTATGCCTTTGTGATCTGAGAAGATAGAAGGAATTAATTCAGTCTTTAAAAATTTACTTAGACTTGACTTGTGGCCTATTATATGGTCTATCCTTCAAAATGTTCCATGTAGTGATTAAAAAGACGTGTATTCTGTAGCTGTTGCGTGAAATGGTCTGTAAATGTTTGTTAGGTCCACTTCAATTCAGATATGTCTTTGTGGGTTTTCTGTCTGGATGATGTCTCCATTGATGACAATGGAATGTTCAAGTCCCCCACTATTATTGTGCTGAAGTCTATCTCTCCCTTTAGCTCTAATGATATTTACTATATCTAGCTGGGTGGTCTTGTGTTGGGTGCATACACATATATGATAGCTATATCTTCTTGCTGAATTGATCATTTTTTCAATATATAATATCCTCCTTTGTCTCTTTTCATAGTTTATGATTTAAAGTCTGTTTTATCTGATATGAATATAGCTGCTCTGTTCATTTTTGGTTTCCATTTGCATTGCATAGTTTTTTCTAACCCTTCCCTATCCAGCCCTTTCCATTTAAAATATCCATCTTTACCTGTGAAGTGAATTTCTTGTAGATAGCATACAGTGGATCTTGTTTTTTTATCTGTTCAGCCAACCTATATCTTGTGACTGGAGAATTTAATCCATTAACCTTCAAAGTTAATATTGATAGATAAGAACTAAATCCTTTTATTTTGATGGTTTTGTCTGCTCTATTGATGAATTTAATAGTGCATGTGTTTTCTTGACACTTAATGTTAATTTAGGACTCCTTTCAGGATTTTTTGGAAGGCTGGCCTGGTGGTGATGAATACTGTCGGTTTTTGCTTGTCTGGGAAATACTTAATGTCTTCTTCATTCCTAAATGATAGTTTCACTGGATATAGCAATTTTGGTTAGAAGTTTTTTCCTTTCAAGACCTTGACTATTTTATCCTACTCTTTTCTGGCCTGTACGATTTCTGATAAGAAGTCTGCAATTGGTTTTCCTTCTCATGTAGCTTGACATTTTTCTCATAATTTCTTTAGGATTTTCTCCTGTCCTTAACTTTTTTTTTCTTTCTTTTTTTTTTCTTTTTTGACAGGCAGAGTGGACAGTGAGAGAGAGAGACAGAGAGAAAGGTCTTCCTTTGCCGTTGGTTCACCCTCCAATGGCCGCCAGGGCCGGCGTGCTGCGGCCGGCGCACCGCGCTGATCCAAAGCCAGGAGCCAGGTGCTTATCCTGGTCTCCCATGGGGTGCAGGGCCCAAGCACTTGGGCCATCCTCCACTGCACTCCATGGCCACAGCAGAGAGCTGGCCTGGAAGAGGGCAACCGGGACAGAATCCGGCGCCCCAACCAGGACTAGAACCTGGTGTGCTGGCGCCGCAAGGTGGAGGATTAGCCTATTGAGCCACGGCGCCAGCCTCCTGTCCTTAACTTTTGACAGTGTGACTGTGCCTTGGAGAAGGTCTTTTTTGTATGAGTCTGGTTGGCATTATTTGAGCTTTGTTTATCTGGATATCCGTATCTTTTTCAAAGCTTGGAAAGTTTTGAGCTATTATTTCATCCAGTGGGCTCTCAACGCCTTTCCCCTTCTGTTCTTCAGGTATCCCTATACACAAATATTTGTTTGTTTTAATGGTATCCCATATGTCCCACTGTCTTTCTTCATTGCTTTTAATTCTTTTCTCCTTATTTTTGTCTGAGTTATTTCCAAAGTCTTGTCTTGCAGATGAGAAATTTTTTCTTTCGCATGGTCAATTTTCTGTTGAGGCTCTGAGCTGTATTTTTTAAATTTCATTGATTTAAGTTTTCAGCTCTAAAATTTCTATTTAGTTCTTTTTAATAATTTATCTTTATTGAATTTCTCATACATGTCATTTATTGTTTTCCTCATTTCTTTACACTGTCTATCTGTATTCTCTTGCTTCTCATTTCATTTCCTTAGGGTAATTATTTTGACTTCTTCTGTCAGGCATTTCACAGATTTCCTTCTGATCAGGATCTATTTCTGGAGAACTGTTGTGTTCTTTTGCTTCTTCATGTTTCCCTACATGTACATCTAGCATAATGGTCCTTTTTTTGTGTAATAGGTTTTGTTGAAAAAGACTTTTTTGTTTAGATGGAATGTGTGGAGTGTCACTTGGATTGTTGATCTGGCTTTTGTTCTTGGTGATCCCAGAAATGTAGCTTCAGTGATTTCATCAGTGGTAATTGGTGTCTACAGTGCCTACGAGTGCCACAGTTGTCTAGTCTGTAGCAATTTTTAGAGATAGTAGTATGACTTTGAGAGTGGATGTGAGCTTCCAAATAGCTATGTCTTTAATCCCCCAAAGAGCTGGGTGTCAGTCACATTAGGGTTTGTGATGACTGTAGCCAAGTTTTGGTGTTGTGGGACACAGAGAGTGCTGTTGGAAAGGTGGGTGTATCAGTGGATACAGAGTTTCTCTTTTGGATGATGGAATGTTCTGGGTATAGTAGTGATGGTTGTGTAATATTGTGAATATAGTTAATGTGACCAAATTGCCTGCTTATGATAGTTTTGGGTAATATACATTTTACTCCAATAAAAAGAACTTGTGAAGAGGAAGGATATTAGAATGCACAGACAGGAACTCTGTGTATCTGTCCCTGTTATATCTCACATACTCACCCCTTAAAAATTATCAAAATCAGTTTTTCAAATGTCTAGAAATTAACCAAAGGCATGCAACAATATAAGACGTGAATATTCAAAGAAAACTGAATAACCTTGGTAAGATTAGTGGGGTTGGCGCATTATAACTCAAAAACTCTCCTCACCTTCATTGTCCTTGAGAGTTAATGTTTCCTGCATTTGCTCGATGTTGTAAATTGTCAGTTCTTATTAAAACAAAGGTTCTCAAGCCAATCACAGTGGAAATTATGACTAGGAGGCACTGGTGAATCTGTATGTCTAACAAGTGCTCCACATAATTGTTAGAATCAGAAAACAATGGGAAGTACTGCTTTGGAAGAGGGTAGAAAGTTGTAGCCACATGGCCACCTGATACTATACTTGATGTCACTTCAGGGACTTCTGAGTAGTTACTCTCTTAAGAGATACTGGATGTTATGAGCATATTCCCCATCTTAACCTTGGACTCCTCTGATTGGCTTCATTGTCATTTAGGAGGGATACATACCATGAAAAAAAAATCTGAAAAGCTATGATGACTATACCTGGGCCATACAGTATAGTCCAAAATTGAAGAGTAGTGGTTTTCCTTTCTGAATTTTTATTTATGGAGGCAAATCCCTAAGTGAAAGAGCAACAGCAAGTTGGGTTCTGCTTCTCACATGAAATGACACTGTTTCAGGGCTTTCTAAAAGCTTCAGGACAAATTTGGTGCATTAGCTGGTTATAGCAGCAATAGAAAAGTAACACAGGTAGAATCAAGGAAGACATTTTTAATAATAAAGGAAACATTTTTTTAAATGTAGGAAAGTATAGCATGATACAAAGCTTTCATAAATGTTTAAGTCGAAACAGGACACAAAAAGAAAGTTAGTGCTTGCCAAAAGCAATTTAAAAATTAAATTTTAAAGGTACTACAGACAATGTAGCTAAAATAGGTCAAGTCAGGGAGGGCCTTGTGGCATGGTGAACTGGGCCAACACTTGGGATGCCTGCATCCATTATTGGAGTGCCAGTTCAAGTCACAGCTACTCTGCTTCTGATCCAGCTTCCTACAGTGTGGCTGGTATGCCATGAATGATGGCGAAATTGCTTGCATCCCTGCCACTCATATGGGAGACATGGAGTTCCAGGCTCCTGGCTTTGGCCTGGCCTTGTCCCAGATGTTCCATGTATCTGGGGAATGAACAAGCAGAAGACAGATCTCTCTGCCTCTCCCTCTCTGTCACTCTGCTTTTCAAACAAATAAATCTTTAAACATAAATAAATTTAATAACTCAAATATCTAGTAATGTTATCAAATATTTTTCACATAGAAAACCATAAAACAGTGATATGAGAAAAAAACAATCTAGTAGATAAACTATGTTCATGAATTGGGAGTCTGAATATTGTAAAAATGCCAGTTTCCTCCAAATCAATTTATTCCTTCAATACTATTATCATAGGTGTTTTGTGGAAGTTGATAGTATTATTCTAACATATATATGGAAATAATATGATATAGACAAGACGCTCTTATAAAAGAACAAGAAGGTTGTTCTACACTGTGGCATAGTGGGCTAAGCCTCCACTTGCAGCGCTGGCATCCCATATAGGCACCAGTTCATGTCCTGGCTGTTCCTCTTCTGATCCAACTCTCTGCTGGTAGCCTGAGAAGGCAATGGAAGATGGCCCAAGTGCTTGGGCCACTCATGTGGGAGACCAGGAGGAGGCTCCTGACTCCTGGCCCAGTTCTAGCCATTGCAGCCATTTGGGGAGTGAACTAGCAGATGGAAATCCTCTCTTTCTCTCTCTCTCTCTCTCTCTCTCCCCTCCCCCCCTCCCCCTCTCCATCTCTCTCTCTCTTCTCTCTTCTCTCTCTCTCAGTAGCTCTGTGTCTCAAATAAATGAATAAATCATTTAAAAAAAATGAACAAGAAGGTAGGCTTGTTCTACAGATTACAAGCTTACTATGAAGCCTCAGTAATTAAGGCAGGTTTGTGGTATGGCAAAGATAGACAAATAGCCCAATAGAACAAAGAGCCCAGAAACAGCCCCATGTAGTTATGGATACTTGATTTATGAAAGAGCAGAAGAAGAAAAAAGCTATACTTTTAACTCAAGGTAGATTGATTCAAATAAATTGAAGACCTAGTTGTGACAGTCAAAACAATAATACTATTAGATGACAATAGAGGAAACATCCTGATAATCTTGAAGTTTGCAAAGATTTCTTAAATAGAATCCAAAAAGCACTAACCACAAAGAAATAGTTATATGAATTGGACTACCTTAAAATTAAGTGTTCTGTTCAACAAGATACACCATTAAAAGTATGAAAAGGCAAGCCACAATAAAAGAGATATTTCAACTCAGAGGTTGACAAAGGGCTTATATCTATAAATAAAATACAAATTAAAAACACCATAAGCTTGCTCTGCAAACACTCCAGAAAGGTTAAAAACGTCATCAATACAAAGAGTTTGTGAGGATGTAGAACAATGAGATTTCTCTTATACAGCTGGTGGGAATGTACACTGACATAATTCCTTAGGGAAAAGAGGTTGATGTTACAGATACACTTAGACTTAGAAATTCTACTTCTTTTTTTTTTTTAAGATTTATTTATTTAAGAGGCAGAAGCAGAGACAAAAGAAAGAGAGACTGGTGTTCCATCTGCTGGTTTACTCCCCAAATAGCTGCAATGGCTGGAGCTGAGCCAATCCAAAGCCAAGAGCCAGGAGCTTCTTCCAGATCTCCCAAGTACTTGGGCCACCTCTGCTGCTTCCCCAGGCACATTAATAGGGAGCTGGATAGGAAGTGGAGCAGCAGGGACTTGAACCACAAACTGAAAATAAGATGAAAATGAAATCCTGCAGTCATGTCTTGGTGTCCAAGGGGGTTGGTTCCAGGACCACTTCTTATACAAAATGGTATAGCATTTGTATATAACCTGTGCATATCCTTTTTGTATTTTAAATAGTTTCTAAATTACTTGTAATAATTAACACTGTGAATTTTATATGAATAATTGTATTTTTAGGGAATAATGATAAGAAAAAGTATCTGTACATGTTCAGTACAGATGCCCTTTTTTTCTAACTATTCCTTGGCCTGTAGTTGATTGAAGCCATAAATGTGGAACTCCTGGAATTGGAGGGGGATGATTCTATTTGTCTGCAGCAAAGTGGATAGACACTGGTGTGTTCATACAATTGGGATACTATATAGCAATCAATATGAACCAAGCTGTGGTTACACGTGTAACATCTGCACACACATTGTTAAGCATTTTTAGCCAGACCAAAATATGTATTGTGTAATTCCATTCACACACAAGTCCCAACCACAGTGTCTGATGATCAAAATGTACACAGAAAGGCTGATTTTAAAAATATAAAGAAAACAAAGAGTTTCCCATGTTAGTCAGGAACCTGGCTTGCTGACTACCTGAATCAGAACCATATGCCCAAACCTACTAAAACATAATCATTGGGGTTGGGCACAGAAGTCTGCATTTTAAAAATTAATACTCTCAGATGATTCTATTGTTATTATAGATTAGGAGAACAACGATGTATGATTGCCTCCCAGAGCCTGTCTCAGAGACGGTTAGGGCTGGTTTGCGGTCTGGCTGCATGTTTAATGAAGGCATTTTAGGACTCTCTAGGCTGACATTAATTTTACTCTGCCCCTATCTCACATACATAGTTCCAGGCTCTAAAACAATTGCCACCATCTGTCATTCTCAAGGCGTTGATGCCTTTGTCCATTCCACACAAAATAATCTGTGCTTCCCAACAAACTTGTGCTTTCTCGGAGTGTTATATCTGGAGTCACACAAAAGGGAAACTGAGATAGAAATGTGTTTCAAAGGATAGACACCACATCTGTGAGTCCCCAAGTTCCTCCACTGCTATTAAGTTTTATTTGGAAACCAGCATAATTACTGTAATCTTTCTTATTTCATTCATAACACTTATTTTGAAAACAACTCCCTGGAGAAACACTCATAAAGCTTGTTGAAATAATTATAAACTTAATGTTTGAGCTTTTCATGCACAGAAGTTGAAATGTTACCCTTTTATGACAAATTAGAGAACAAACAAATTACTGAAGACAATGAAAGAATCCAACTTGAGTTGTTTTAGTGGGATGGTGGGGATATGGTTGAGAGTGTGGAAAGAGGGAAAGAGAAGAAGCAAAATTTAAGAAGCAAAATGAGAAGATAAGCAAAAAAAAAAAAAAAAAAAAAAAAACCTCCTTTAATTTCATAGGTTGCATGGAATTTAAAAGCCATGAACTAATTTCTTCTACTTGTTTTCTTTAGCTTGTCATCACCAAGAAGTTCTACCAGCAGTCCTGCACTCGGCCTCCCTGGCACCCAGGAGGCTACCAATGTTAAAGGTAAGCTTTTCTGGACATTGCCCTTTTGCCCAGGTTCTGTGTATGTTGCTTTTAGGTTCTTTTTCATCCCAGCATTACTGCAGTATGACTGACAAATAAAACCTATATATATTTAAGTGGGTACAACATGATATTTGATATGAGTATGCAATATAAAATGATTAGGATGATCAAGCTAGTTAACACATCAGTCATCTCATACTTACCTTCTGGGGTGTGTGTGTGTATGTGTGTGTGTGAGAAGTGAGAACACTTGAGGTCTGCTTTCAGGTCTACAATAGATTTTCATTATCCCTAGTTATCACTAGTTACCAGGTCCTACAATAGGTCTCTAGAACTTACTCATCTCATAACTGGAAGCTTACATACCCTGACCAACATTTCCTATTTACCTCACTCCAGTGTCCCTGATCCCCACCATTCTACCCTCTGCATAAATTTGACTCTATCTTTTTTTTTTTTTTTAAAGATTTACTTATTTGAAAGATGGAGTTCAGAGAGAGAGAGATCTTCACTGACTCACTCCCCAAATTGCTGCAATGGCCAGAGCTGAGCTGATCTGAAGCCAGGAGCCAGGAGCCAGGAGCTTTTTCCTGGTCTCCCACATGGGTATAGGGGCCCAAGGACTTGGGCCATCTTCCACTGCTTTCCCAGGCCATAGCAGAGAGCTAGATCGGAAGTGGAGCTGCTGGGACTCGAACTAGCACCCATATGGGATGCCAGCACTACAGGCCAGGGCTTTAACCCACTACGCTACAGTGCCAGCCCCAATAAGTTTGACTTAAAAGAAGATTTATTTATTTATTTTAAAGGCAGAGTTACAGAAAGTGGAGGAGAGATGGCAGGGGGTGGGGATCTTCCATCTGCTGGTTCACTCCCCAAGTGGCTAAAACAGCTGAGGCTGGCCAGGCTGAAACCAGGAGCCTGAGTCTGGGACTCCCACATGGATGCAAGAGCCCAGGCACTTAGACCATCTTCTGCTGCTTTCCCAGGTGCATTACCAGGGAGCTGGATCAGAAGTGGGGCAGCTGGGACTCGAACCAGCACCCACATGGGATGCTGGCGATGCAGATGGCAGCTTCACCTGCGCCCCAACACCCACCCCATAAGTTTGACTTTATTAAGAGTTCACATAAGAGAGATCTTCAGGCTTGCCCCCAAATGGTAGAGTTAGAAATGTGCCGGGGTCGGGGGGCCGGCGCTGTGGATCACTAGGCTAATCCTTCGCCTGTGGCACCGGCACCCCAGGTTCTAGTCCTGGTTGGGGCGCCAGATTCTGTCCCGGTTGCTCCTCTTCCAGTCCAGCTCTCTGCTGTGGCCCAGGAAGGCACTGGAGCATGGCCCAAGTGCTTGGGCCCTGCGCCCGCATGGGAGACCAGGAGGAAGCACCTGGCTCCTGGCTTCGGATTGGCCCAGTGCGCTGGCTGCAACGCACCAGCCATAGCGGCCACTTGGGGGGTGAACCAATGGAAAAAGGAAGACCTTTCTCTGTCTCTCTCTCTCTCTCCCCCCCTGTCTAACTCTGCCTGTCAAAAAAAAAAAAAAAAAAGTGCCAGGGGAATCCTATTCAATCCCATCGAGGTGGCATGTACCAATGCCATCTCACTAGTCCAGGTGATTAATTTCAGTTCACAATTGACCGTAATGATAGGTCTAAGAGTCAAAGGGATCACATAGACAAGACTAGCATCTGCTAATACTAACTGATAGAATAAAAAAGGGAGAGAACGATCCAACATGGGAAGCAGGATACACAGCAGACTCATAGAATGGCAGATGTCCTAGGCCTCAGAATCAGCCCTTAAGGCATTTGGATCTGGCTGAAGAGCCCATGAGAGTATTTTAGGCATGGAAAGCCAAGACACTCTGGCAAAAAAAAAAAAAAAAAAAAAAAAAAAAAAAAAAATCCTAAATGAAAGATCTCTGCGAGTGAGATCCCAGTAGAAAGAATGGGCCATCAAAGAAGGAGGTACCTTTCTCTGAAGGGAGGAGAGAACTTCCACTTTGACTATGACCCTGTCGGAATAAGATCGAAGTTGGGGAACTCAAAAAGCTTCCATAGCCTTGGCAACTCATGACAAAAGCCTAGGGTGATTACTGACGCCATAAACAAGAGTGTCAATTGTTAAGTCAACAGCAGGAGTCACTGTGCACTTACTCCTCATGGAGGATCTCTGTCCTTAATGTGTTGTACAATGTGAATTAATACTATAACTAGTACTCAAACAGTATTTTACAGTTTATGTTTCTGTGTGGGTGCAAAGTGTTGACATCTTTACTTAATATATACTAAATTGATTTTCTGTATATAAAGATAATTGAAAATGAATCTTGATGCAAATGGAATGGGAGAGGGAGCGGTAGATGGTAGGGTTGTGGGTGGGAGGGAAGTTATGGGGGGGAAAAGCCATTGTAATCCATAAACTGTACTTTGGAAATTTATATTTATTAAATAAAAGTTTAAAAAAGAGAGATCTTCAAAGAGTTCATAGAGAATATATATTATGAAAACTATGTATGAATTCTAAAATTTTGGCATTAAAATAAGCTCATACCAAATTGTTACAAATGTCTGAACATAATCCAGTTTGAAGCACGAAGAAGGATAAGATATCAATTTGAAAAGAGCCCCTATCAGTGCAACATAAAATTCTGCTACAAATTAAGGGAAAATAAATAATCAAATTTATAATGGAACTTATGTGGAATAATGATGAAATCATTGATGCTTGATGAAAGTTGATTAACATAATGCTTCAAAGAAATCATCAGTTTACAAAGGAATAACTTGTTTTAAGAAGGGAGAGATGATGTTGAACATGAATCCCACAGTGGCAAACTATCCACATCAATTTGGGAGGAAAAATTCATCTTGCTTGTGCCCTAATTGAACAGGACTGCTTATTAAAGCAGAAATAATATCCAGTGCTGTATATATCTGCATTGGTTTGGCTTACTTAATTCTGACAGAAAAATTAAAGTTGAGCAAATTTTCTGCTTGATGGGTGATAAAACCCAAATCAGCTGCACCCAGATCAGCTGCAGACAAGAGCAGAGATTTCAATGGAGATTTTCAAAAAGCAGGTTGAAGATTCTGAAGGATTTGTTTGAGAAACTAGAGTAGGAGAGGAAACATGGCTTTCCCAATACAATCCTGAAGACAACACAAAATCAAAGCAGTGGATACCAAGAGGTATGAAATGGTCCAATCAAAGCAAAAACGGACCAGTCAGGAGCAAAGGTCAAGGGCAACAGTTTTGGGGGGATATTCAAGGCATTTTGCCTATTGACTTTCTAGGGGCTAAAGGATTTATCTATAAATCCTTTATAAAAGAAGTGTTCTGAGAAACACTTCTTTATAAAAGAAGTATAAAAGAAGTGTTTTGAGAAAGTTTGGCAAAATTTTAGCAGAAAACTTCACTGAAGAGTTCTTCTCCAGAACAGTAGTGCGCTTGTTCATTCCACTCATAAAATGAGGGGAACTTTGTGAGAGTCTCTACCTTCCAGTCCTGATTTTGATCTTTCCAGCTTCTTTTATCTTAAAAAAAATCTTCAAAGGGTGCCCATTTTCCTTCAGTTGGTAATGTACAAGTGCTGCATTGCCATGGTTAAATTACCAGGATACTCATTATTTGGGGATGGACTAAATGGTTGGTATCATCACTTACAAAAGTATCTTGAACTTGATCTTGATGCAGGCTATGTTGAGAAACAAATTCATGGTTTTTTTGTTTTGTTTTGTTTTGTTTTTTGTTTTTTAATTTGACAGGCAGAGTTAGATAGTGAGAGAGAGAGACAGAGAGAAAGGTCTTCCGTTGGTTCACCTCCCAAATGGCTGCCACGGCTGGTGCACTGTGCCGATCTGAAGCCAGGAGCCAGGTGCTTCCTCCCAGTCTCCCATGCGGGTGCAGGGCCCAAGCACCTGGCCATCCTCCACTGCCTTCCTGGGCCTCAGCAGAGAGCTGGACTGGAAGAGGAGCAATTGGGACTAGAACCCGGCGCCCATATGGGATGCTGGCACCGCAGGTGGAGGATTAACCAAGTGAGCCACAGTGCTGGCCCCCAAATTCATGTTTTTAAAATTTTTTCATTCCATTTTTTTTTTCACAAACTGCTTAAATTCCCCTAATGTAAGTAAAATCATACAGTATTACTCTTTCTGTGCCTGGCTAATTTTAGTTCACACAATGTCTATCAGGCTTATTTATGCCACACGTGTTAAGATTTTTTTTAAAGATTTATTTATTTGAAAGATAGAGTTATTGCAAGGCAGAGGCAGAGAGAGAGAGAGAGGGAGGGAGGGAGGGAGAGGGAGAGAGGTCTTCCATCCACTGGTTCACTCCCCAGATGGCCACAACAGCTGTAGCTGCACCAATCTGAAGCCAGGAGCCAGGAGCTTCTTCAGGTCCTCCATATGGATGCAGGGGCCCAAGGACTTGGGCCATCTTCTACTGCTTTTCCAGGCTATAGCAGAGAGCTGGATCAGAAGTGGAGCAGCTGGGACTTGAACTGAAGCCCATATGGGATGCTGGCACTGCTCGCTGCAGCTTTATCCACTTGCCACAGTGCTGGTCCCAAGATTTTTTTAAAGACTGAATAATATCTCATTTGATATGTATAATACATTTTTCTGTATCAGGTCATTATGTTGTTCCCATATTCGGCTATTGTGAATAATGCTGCAATGAACATGAGGGTACAGGCATCTTTCAAAACCTTGCATACATACCAGAAGTAGAATAAATGCATCAAAGCCAACAAAATATAAAAGGCATTCAGCATCACTAATCACCAGGGAAATGCAAATAAAAAGTGCAGTGAGATATCACTCACACGTGGTCATGAATGGGCCAGGGCCAAAGCCGGGAGCCAGGAACAAAATCCAGGTCTCCCACATGGGTAGCAGGAGCCCAATTACTTTTTATTTCCATGTCTTTCTTGAACACCTTATTTTCTTCATGGGTTGTTTTCTTGATCTTATTGTTCATGCTCTCTTATAGTTTGCTATGCTTGCTTAAAATGATTATTTAAATTTTTTTCAGGCTATTAAAAGCCATCCATTCGGGGGCAGTTGGTTACTGGAAGGTTGTTGTGTTCTTCAGGTGGTGCACTGTGTCTTGGCTTTTTCATTGTCCATGAAGCCTCAAGTTGCTGTGTTCACATTTGAAGATGCGATCACCTCTAGGCTTCATTCACTGGCTTCAGCAGAGAAACACCTGTAAGAACCAGCTCTGCTAGGGATTCTAAGGTTTTCTCAGAACTTTTCTATGGGTGCACCACTCCACCCATCTTGCTCCTTCTTCCGGATGGATTTTTAAGATTGTGTGTCCTCTTACAAGTCCAGAAAGTTTGTTTGCTTTCCCTGGGGTGATGCCCTGAAATG
This sequence comes from Oryctolagus cuniculus, assembly GCF_051225735.1. Lineage (NCBI taxonomy): Eukaryota > Metazoa > Chordata > Mammalia > Lagomorpha > Leporidae > Oryctolagus > Oryctolagus cuniculus. Next base: position 48,633,099 of record NC_142874.1, on the reverse strand, counting down.
CTCACCTTTGTGTGCTTTCTTCTAACCCCATGGCGTTGGGCTGTCTGTGTGTGGCATCTACAGGGGCTCACATGGACTGTCTCTGGGGTGCACACATGGAGCCAACCACTGGGGGTGGTAGTGAGGCACATGAAGCATCAGGGTGCCTGTGGGTCAGTTGAGGGTGGTGTGTAGGTGAGGCATCCTATACAAGTCGTGCTTAGGCTTCCCGATGAAGTCCTTAAAGCTGTAAGATCCGGGGTCCCTTGGTTGAGTTCCTAGGCCCTGATTGCTGGAAGTTCCTGCCTCTGTTCGCTGCTCAAGTACTCGGCTGTGCTGATGACCACAGTAGGAGAGTGGGATGGAAAGGAGATGGTCCTCTTGGGCAGTGTCTCATAGGCTGGAGGAGCCAGATACTCACTCAGTCCACTCTCACTTTGGCCCATGTGAGAAATCAAGGGCCAAGGATGTCTCTCTTGGCATTCTCTTGCTACCTAGGAGAGGGAGTGACATGGGTAAAGTGAAATTTCTTGTTGGCCTTTTCAGTGCATCCCTTCTTGGATTCTTTTTTTAAGATTTTATTTATTTGTTTGAGAGGTAGAGTTACAGACAGCGAGAGGGAGAGACCGAGAGAAAGGTCTTCCGTCCATTGGTTTACTCCCCAGTGGCCGCAACAGCTGGAGCTGCTGATCCGAAGCCAGGAGCCAGGTGCTTCCTCCCAGTCTCCCATGTGGGTGCAGGGGCCCAAGCATTTAGGCCATCCTTCACTGCCCTCCCAGGCCACAGCAGAGAGCTGGACTGGAAGAGGAGCAGCTGGGACTTGAACCAGTACCCATATGGGATACCCGCACTGGAGGCGGAGGATTAACCTACTGTGCCATGGCGCCAGCCCCCGCCCCCTTGGATTTTTTACTCCAGTGGTGCATTGGACACCTGGACTCCCACAAGGTACCCTGCCCTGTGGGTGACAGTTGATCAAAGCTTCTGTAGGGAGATGATGGTAGAACACTCCTATCCCATCTTCTTATTGATACCTCTCTCCTCTGCTTTCAGGTTGTTCTCTGTGGTTTCCATTCGCCCACAAAAGGCAAGAGAATCTAGGAAGAAAATAACAGTGCTCCGCTCTGGATATTTGCTCTTAAAAGTAACCATTATTTCAGGGCAAAAATTTTCCTCCTCCCTAGTTATCCCAGACTGTAACTTCCATTAGAGCTTGGAGCTCTGAACAGAGTAATTTGAGCATGATTGGGTTTTCCAGAGAATTAAGAGAAATGAAAACAATGTAATTAAAATGATGACTCATCAACTAGTAAACTGTATTTGCTCATCTATAGTCACCTCCACCCTGCTTTAATTAAATTGGGTTAACAGTAGAGGTTCTACTACTAAACTCCAAATTCAAGTTGTTTAACACAGTAAAAGACATTTTGCTTCTTCATGTGAAGGCCAAGGTGGCTGTTCTGGCGGGAGACCTTCCCCTTCCACGTGGTGATTCTGGGAGGCAGAGCACCTCCCCTGGGGGTTACCCCGTCCCCTGGGGCCCCATGGGCCTTTGTCTCCCTCTGGCAGGTGGGGGTGGGGCAGGGCAGGCACACGTGCTCCTCCCCACGTCAGCCTGGGTCTGAGGCACACCACTTCTGCTCACATTCCAGTGTGATGCCAGAGAGCTGAGACGCGGATTCCTTGGCTGGGCAGTGATCCTAGCAACAACTGCACACTCGGGAAGGGAACAGCTGGCCATGCGGCCACACATTCTATTTTGAGGAGGAAACACAATATATTTTTTCCTGTATAATTTCCATCTCTTAGAATTGAATCGTGGAAGGGTTCATAAGACTCGGGATTGAACATTGTTACCATTCTCTACAGTGTTTCGGTACTGCTTGCCTATTTTCTGTGGCATTTACAGTTTTAGTGTGTGTGTACGTGTGAGGAGAGGGCGAAAGGGCTATCTTGCAGCCTTAAGGGTTTTCTCTAACTAACAGAGAGAGAGGTTTCTAACAGTTCCCTTGAATGAGTGCTACTGTGCTGACTGGCTTTCCTAATAGAATTTGACTTCACGGGAATAGTCTGTTGGAGACTGGTTTTGTGTGTTCCTCTGGCTTGCTGAGGCAAGAGGACAGGACAGCCAACCATTTGTGCTATTGTTAAAAATCAGGAAAGACGTTCTTTCTCTCTTAGCCGTAAGGAACAAAACATTAAAACACACTGCACAGCTTGGAGACAAGCCTGAGCTGGTGTAGGGGAAATTAAGCAAACTGATTGCGGTGTTCCTATAAAGTTAAGGTGCATCTGATCTGAGTAGCACAAAATACAGTCCTGTCCCATCTCTATTGCTATTCGGGCCCTCCAAAATACTGATTAACCCCACTCATCACATCTGTCTTCTAGAGCTGCCTGGCCGTCTGCAGCAGATAGATGGGGTGTTGGCGAGGTGGTAATGGGAGCAGCCAAACCATGATGAAACCTATTCAATAGCTATTACTTTGTATCCTGTCTCTGCAGTTTTATGGTAAAGTACTGACATAAGGAAAGGTAGAAATGACATAATTGTATTTTTTTAAGATTTATTTTATTTTATTTGAAAGGTAGAGTTACACAGAGGCAGAGGCAGAGAGAGAGAAAAAGAAAGATCTTCCATCCACTGGTTCACTCCCCAGATGGCCACAATGGCCGGAGCTGTGCCCATCTGAAGCCAGGAGCCAGGAGCTTCTTCTGGGTCTCCCACACAGGTGCAGGAGCCCAAGAGAGAGTGGGATTGAAAGTGGAACAGCCAGGACTCGAACTGGTGCCCATATGGGATGCCAGCACTGCAGGTGGTGGCCCTGCCTGGTATGCCACAGCATCAGCTCCTGTATCTATTCTTTTTTTTTTTTTTTTTTTTTTTTTTTTTTGACAGGCAGAGTGGACCGTGAGAGAGAGAGAGACAGACAGAGAGAAAGGTCTTCCTTTTGCCATTGGTTCACCCTCCAATGGCCACCGCAGCCAGCGCATCGTGCTGATCCAAAGCCAGGAGCCAGGTGCTTTTCCTGGTCTCCCATGCAGGTGCAGGGCCCAAGCACTTGGGCCATCCTCCACTGCACTCCCGGGCCATAGCAGAGAGCTAGCCTGGAAGAGGGGCAACTGGGACAGAATCTGGCGCCCCGACCGGGACTGGAACCCAGTGTGCCAGTGCCGCAAGGCGGAGGATTAGCCTAGTGAGCCACGGCACCGGCCTCCTATATCTATTCTTAATGATGACTAACAAATTTGTCCATATTGCCTTTTTCATTCTCAGATGGTCATTTAAAATTATTTATTTTTAAAGTTGTTTGTGAGGTAGAGAAATGGCGCAGGGTACAGGGAGAGACAGCAAGCTCCCACTTGCTGGTTTACTCCCTGAATGTTGCAATGGCTGGGGCTAGAGCCAGGAGCCAGGAGCTCAGTCCAGGCCTCCCATGTGGGTGGCAGGGACCCAAGCAGTTGAGCCGTCACCACCTGCTTCGTCTCAGCGTCTGCAATGGCAGACAACTAGATTTGGGAGCAGAGTCAAAGATTGAACCCAGGCACTCTGGTATGGGATGTGGGCAAATTAACTGCTAGGTAAAACGCCCATCCCTCACATGGTCATTTTGACATAACTGACAGCTGCTGTCTTCATTCAGAGGTGAGAGTACGTCAAGGCAGAATTATTTAACTTGGTCACATGTTAACCTCCCTTAGTGCTTTGTTTCCACGTCCATGTCTAACTTTTGGGTTATCTACTTTAATTGTGCTGGGAAACCCTGGTCTACTGATCGTCCCTTTGTAATATCCAGTCACAAATGGCCCAATCAGCTGGGCTGTGCTTAAGTGTGATTCATGATCATCATAGGAAAAAAGTTCTCAAATTCTTTGCCATAGCTGCTTTTTAAGGAATTCAGTCATATTTGTTCAGTCTACACTGAGATGGTTTTCCTTTTGTATTAATTGTCTTTCCCAGTGTTTCATATGGTTGAGGCTTTCCTGACTGGTTCTTTCCCATAGTCCATCATGTGCTCAACCCTCATATTCGAAGAACAAAGCAATAGCTAATCAAATCCAACTATGAGGGGCAGGCATTTGATGTGGCAGTTAAGGGGCTGCTTGGGGGGTGGGGCAGCACTGTGGCATAGCTGGTAAAGCCGCCACCTGCAGTGCCAGCCTCCCATATGGGCACCAGTTCGAATCCTAGATGCTCCACTTCTGATGCAGCTCCCTGCTAATGGTCTAGGAAAACAGTGGAAGATGGCCCAAGTGCTTGGGTCCCTGCACTCACCTGGGAGACCTTGTAGAAGCTCCTGACTCCTGGCTTTGGATTGGCTCAGTTCCAACTGTTGCAGCCACTTGGAGTGTGAACCAGCAAATGGAAGACCTTGTTCTCTGTCTCTCCTTCTCTCTGTAACTATTCCTCTCAAATAAATAAATACAGTCTTAAAAAAAGTGAGGCATTCTTTTTTTTAAAAAAAAAGAAAGAAAAAGAAGCAGCAGCAGCTTAGGATGCCCAATCCCAAATCCAGCTTCCTGCTGATTTACATGGGGGGAGGCAGCAGTGATGGCTCAAGTAATTGGGCCCCTGCCACCCACATGGGAAACCTGGCTGGCATTTTGGCTCCTGGTTTTGGCCTGGCCCATCCATGGCTATTGTGGGCATTTGGAGGCATGAACCAATAGATGGGAGCTCTGTTTGTCTCTCTGAAGGACTTTCAAATAAATGAGTGAAGTTTTAAAAATCCAACCACTGGGACCAGCGTTGTGGTGTAGTAGGTTAAAGCTGCTACCTATGATGCCAAAATCCTATAGGGACACTTGTTCTCATCCTGGCTGCTCTACTTCTGATCCCTGCCAATGGACTAGGAGAAGCAGCAGCAGATGGCCCAAGTGTTTGGGCCCCTGCCACCCACATGGGAGACACAGGTGAAACTCCTGGCTTCTAGGGAGTGAACCAGCAGATGGGATAGCCACCCCCCATCTCTCTGTCTCTCTGTCTCTCTGTCTATATGTGTGTAAAACTTTCAAATAAATAAATAAATCTTTTTTAAAAAAAACCAAGCATTAAAAAAATGCAGTGTAACAAACAAGCTGAGGCCTCTGACTTCTCTCCATTTGTACTCTGCTGAGACAACTTCTAGCAAGTTTTTGTGTAATTACAAAGCTCTATGCAGCAGAAGCAACTTTGTGAAGAGTGAGTTGGGATGCAGGCTGATTCCACTGGGCCTGCACTCACTGGCCAGCCCTTTCATTAGCTATGTTGCACACCTGTACTGCTCTAGTTAATCTTCCAAAAGGGCTCTTTGATTCTGTTGTTCCAGGGGATGTAGTGTGCACTGGGAGGGAGTTTTATACGGGATGACCATGGCGGCCCCGGGTGTGACACCTGCAGGATATCCTAGGATATTCCCCACTCACAGACGACAAATTCCAAGTCTCTGAAACATCTATCTGGAACTGCTTTTGTGGCAAACATCCTCTTAGGAGAATATTTTTGAGGACCAAATCTAAAAGGACAACCAGCCTATGGCTTGCAATGTGATTGCTAGAGTATTTGTGTCCATTTTGAACACCCTTATTTTTCTCCTACTTCTTCAGTTCTATTTCTATTCTTCTGTGAAGCCTTCTACAAGCCTCAAAAGACTTCAAAAAGCAGTAAGAACTTACCAGACTCCCCAAAAGTCGTATTCTGCCCACCCAATCCACTATCCACACAGAGAGATTTCAACATAGAAATGAGGCTGGAAACAGGCAGGGGCTCTCTTCCACTGTTTCGCTCACTCTGTTCCAGTTACATTGGCTTCATTTTGTACCTTGGAAATGCAAAGTTGTTTCCTGTCTCAGGGCCTTTGCATATGCTGTTCTGTTTGCTGAAACTCAGTTATTTCAGCTCTGCTGAGCAGTATCTTGCAGATCTTTCTGTCCTGAGACTCAACTTCGCCTCTTTAGAGAGCCCTTCCCTGGCTACCATGTATAAAGGAAGTTCTTCACATCCTCCCCTCCTAATTTTTATCTTGGTGCCTGGCTTGCTTTTCATGTTTGTCTACTTGTTTATTATTTCATTCTCCAACAACAGAAGCTTCATAAGGGCAGAGATTTGTCTGTCTTGTTTTTCCTTATATCCCCAGCACCTGGCACTGGGCTCGACACAGACTAGATGCACTAAAATGCTTGAACAATGGTTGTTTTTAAGAAAGAAATATCTATTTATTTCAAAGGCAGTGTGACAGAGAAAGAGGGAGAGACAGATCTTTCATCCACTGGTTCACTCCACAATGCCTGCAATAGCCAGGGCTGGGATAGGCCGAAGCTGGAAGCCAGAAACTCCATCTGGGTCTCCTACGTGGGTAGCCGGCGCCCAAAGACTTGGGCCATCTTCTGCTGCCTTCTCAAGCACATTAGTAGGAAGCTGGATTAGAAGTCTTGGGGCCAGTGCTGTGACATAGTAGGCTAGGCCTCTGCCTGCAGCGCCAACATCCCATATGGGCACAGGTTTAAGTCCCAGCTGCTCCAGCTCTCTGCTGTGGCCTGGGATAGCAGTGGAGGATGGCCCAAGTGCTTGGGCGCCTGCACCCGCGTGGGAGACCCGGAAGAAGCTCCTGGCTCCTGGCTTCGGATTATCGCAGCTCCGACCGTTGCAGCCTTTTTGGGAGTGAACCAGCAGATAGAAGACCTTTCTCTCACTTTCCCTCTCTCTCTGTAACTCTACCTCTCAAGTAAATAAATAAAATCTTTAAAAAAATAAGAAGAAGATGTGAAGATGAGAGCTAGGCAGCTCCTAGTTGCCTGACAAGATCAAGAGGGAGTGCATGCAACACCAGAGAATCTGATTAACGCTCTGAACAAGTCTGGATTAAGTGACCTTGCAGAAAGTCTAACTAATGACAATGAGACAAATAGTTAGCTTCTTTTTTCTTTTTTTATTAAAACTGTGATAAGATTTTGTTACCAAGCAGCATTTGATAAGAGGTCCACTGGTTTTGGTAAACAATAAACATTTTTATAACAAAAAAAAAAAAGAAGAAGAAGAAGAAAGAGAAGGAGAAGAAAGCGGCCTGGACTCAAACTGGCACTTTGATATGGGACCTTGGTGACACAAGCAACATCTTAGCCTCTGCACCACAACGCTGGCTGTTGAACAAGTTTTTATGAACTTTCCATTGTTTGCTTTTACCTATAATGTAATCCTTTAAAGGGGAAGTTCTTTGTTTATAATTTGTCTTCCAAAAGGCACTTGATGCATTCCTTGAAAAGCGAGAATGTACTTTGTAGAACTAGCCATTAAAAAGCTTGTTTTTCTAATGACAGCCTTTCGATTCCTATGTCGTAGCCCTGAAGTTGTAATACCTTAAAAACGGGGTGAATAAGCAGTGCAGGGCGCTGTTGCACGTGTATCCACTCCTCTACCCCCAGCCAGGTTTGGTAATGCACTTGAGAGGAGCCTTCAAAAAGTTTACTAAAATGCATAGTAAAATGATGGATCGTTTTCTAATTTTTTTTGCATCCAAATAAATTTCTCAGTTAATTCCATTTTCCACAAACTTGTTGACGGGTCCTTGCCCAGGCAGGCAGACGCCAAGTCCGAAGCGTGCATGTGAGTGGTGTGACAAGTGCAACAGGTGTGATTTGCAGAGTGAGGGGAAGAGAGCAGAGGGCAGGTGAATGTTCGGCAGGTGCCTGCTAGGGAAAGACCTTCCATTTCCTAGTCATGTAGGTGTCTTATTGCTTCTGAGCCTGCTTGATTTTGCTTCAGTGTGTCCCCTTGTGCCATTTGTGGGTTATTTCCAAAGCTTACTGCTGCTGGAGATAGAGGCCCCCGAGGAGAAGTTGGGGGTCCAGCAGAAGAGCAGAGCAAGGGTGTGACTGGGAGGAGGGCCCTTTTCCCACAGGTTTTCTGGCCCCAGCGTGGGATGGTAAAGCTGTGGATGGCAGCCAGAGCAGGCCACCTGCCCCAGATTTCCCCGGGGAGACTCCCGGCTCCCCACCAGTGGCCAGCTTTTCCCAGACAGAGGCATGAGGACTTCCCCTCTCCAAGGTCTGCTCTGTTCTAAGTCCAGGAGTGGGGCCAACGAGAGGACTCACCTTTCCCTCAGCCCTACAAGGAGACACCAGGGAACAACACTCGGCCATCTCAACCACCCACACCCAGCTCCTACCTGTCTCACCTGTGTGACTTCACTCCCCAGTCCACCTGTGAGGCACCTGAGTCCCCCTCCTTGAGGCGTGGCACGCTCTGCTCCCACCATTTGCACACCCGGAAGGTTCTCCTTGTCCTGCCTCCACTCGTCTCCCAGCACCTGCTGCCTGGGGGTGGGGGTGGGGGGGAACAGCCAGTTTTCCCACTGCCCTTTCAGTGCAAGCACTTACAGGTGCATTTTGTGGCGAGGAGAAGGAGGGCTCTGAGAGACTTTGTCATGAACATCTGCACTGTCTCCCCCAGGGCCACCCTTGACTGCTTTGTTAACAGAGGATAGTTGAAGGGGGAGGCCAGGGGCTCACACAGGCAGGCTGCTGCTCCCTCACCTTCCCCCATCCCACTGTGGAACTTAACAGCCACTGCTGTTAAGGGGACCGAGGTCACGCAGAACAAAACTCCCTCGCCATAGCTTCCGCGTTCACTGGGGGTGTTAGCTCCTGCCGCAGAGGAACCAGCTAGCAGCAGGACTTGGTTTTCTGGCGCATATGCTTTGCTGTGAGAACTGCATACGTTTCATTTAAACTGCAGAAGGAAAGAAAGATCACATTAGGAAAGAGGGTTTAGCCTAGCAGTTAAGGTACCCAGGTCCCACACAGGCGCGCTCTCTAACTCCTGGCTCCAGCTTCCTGCCGCTGCAGACCCTGGAAAGCAATGGTGGTAACTCAAGTGATTGAGTTCCTGCTACCCATGTGGGAGACCTGGGTTGTGATCCAGCTCCTGGCTTCCCCCTGGGGATTTCAGGAGTTAATTGGCATCTGAGAGTGCACTCACTGTCTCTTTGTCTCTCTCCCCACCTCTCAAATAAATTTTGAAAAAATTGGAGCCAGCATTGTGGTACAGCAGGTTAGGCTGTCGCTTGTGAAGCCAGTATTCCATACCAGAGTCCCAGCTGTCTGCTTCCAATACAGCTCCCTGCTAATGTGCATGGGAAAGCAGGGGATGATGGCCAAAGCGCTTGGGCCCCTGCCCCTTACGTGGGAGACCCGGATGGGATTCTAGGCTCCTGGCTTCAGTCTGGCCCAGCCCTGGCTATTAGGACCATTTGGGGAATGAATCAGCAAATGGGAGATCTCTTTGTCCCTTTCTCTCTGTCATTGTACCTTTCAAATAAATAAAATAAATCTTTAAAAAAATGTTTTTTGAAAGAACACATTGGCTACTTGTAAATATGGTGGAGGGATAAGTACTTATGCCTGGACATGAGGTCCTCATGACACGGGAAATGCCAGCTCTGCTGGGTGGTTGCCAGCACGTCCCAGAGATCCCAAGACGGGCCTCTGACTCAGGAAATACCAAGCTGCCTTCCAGGTGTTGGGAATTTTGTTTTGTTTCCCCCTGTCTGTTTAAAGTAGGAAGCAGACTAACAAATGGTTAAATGTGTTTGCCGGAAAATATTCAAGTGTGAGGCAACTGTTTCCAAATTCCCCGCAGAGCCTGGACACAAGGGAACATTGGCAGCCAAGCCTGTTATTAAGAAGGTCACACGGTGCCATCTGCTACTGCGTGCGCTTCACTGTTGAAGCACTACATCCCTGAGGAGGTGGCTGCAATCGATTTTGCCCATGAACCTATAAGACAGCCCTGTAGTGGGCACTGCCGTGGTTTCCGTGGGCACTGCTGTGGTCTCCGTGGGCTTGTGTGAACAAGCCCTGTGCCGGCCTGTGCGCTGGGCTGGAGGTACATGGAATAAGACCAGAAGAAGGTGAAGGTTTAGGTCTCCTTAGCTCAAGCTGCTGGCTGGTGTTCCTACTTCTGTGGGTGCCTAGTTTTAGCCGTCTACAAAATATGATGATAGCACCATAGGGCAGCACGATGAATGCCTTATTCTTTATTGACAAGTTGCAAAATGTTTTAATCCTTAGAAAAGTTGAAAGAATAGTACAATCAATATCTACCTAAGCTCTCCTCGGAGATGCTTCAGTTGTTAGCATTTGGTCACATTTGTTAACATTTAGCTTTATCTCAGTCTCTGTATGAGGGCGCTTCAAAAAGTTTGTGGAAAATCCAATTAAAAGATGTTTATTTTGGTCCAAAAATGTCAAAATCTGTGTATAGTCGTGATACATATTTTCCATGAACTTCCTGAAAACTTCTTTTTAAAAAAATGATATATTGATTTATTTGAAAGAGTTACAGAGAGGGAGAGACAGAGATATTCCATCCACTGGTTTACTCCTCAAATGGCCAAAATGGCTAGGGCTGAGCCAGGCTGAAGCCAGGAGCTTCATCCAGGTCTCCCACATCCGTGACAGAGACCTAAATACTTGGGCAGTCCTCCACTGCTTTCTCAGGCCATTAGAAGGGAGCGGGATCAGAACTGGAGCAGCTGGGACACGAACCAGCGACCATATGGGATGCTGGCATCACAGATGCTACCTTTAACCACTATGCCACAGTGCTGGCCCCTTGAAAATGTCTTGTATGCTGATACAAGTATATACTTCTTTGCTGAACTACTGAGAGTAAAGACATCATAAAGCATATCTAAAAATTCTTCAGCATGTGTCTACTATGAGTAAGAATGTTCTCTTACATAACCACATATCATTATAACACTTGAAAAATTTAACTTTGATAGACTAATTTTTATCAAGCGTGCAGACCATTGAGTGCCTTATTCTTAAGACTGTCAAGAAAAGAGATTTGTCCTGTAATCTCTCCCAGTGGTTAAAAAACTCTCCAAGACAGTGATATCTTATATTTTTGAGGCACTTTGAAAAATATCATGACAGCTCTGGGCCTTATTTTCAGAAAACTATCCACAGACACTTGCATGAGGATACTTCAAAAGATTAGAGGGAAAAGAGAATTAAAAGACAAGGTTATTTCAGTGCAAAATTTTGAAATCTGTGCAGTTTTTTCATAATGTTTCCCCCTCCCCCACCCTTCGACTCCCACTGCCACTCACCTCCCAGCACAAAATAAACATCTTGTCATTTCATTTTCCATGAACATTTTGAAGTACCCTCTTGCAAGCCAACAATGCTCACAGCTTGGATCCCTCCAGGGTGTCCATGGACTTCAGGTTAAGTGTTTTGTAATCTAAAGCTCTTGCTTTGTGTACATGCAATTTAAGACACAATACTCCCTAAGGATGGAGAGTAGCTTGTCTTCATTTTCTCTCCTTATGTTTTGTGCTCATGAACTTTCCTTTAAAGGAATTCAGAGTTTTTTTGTTTGTTTGTTTGTTTGTTTTTTTCCATTGGTTCACTCTCCAATGGCCGCTGTAGTTGGCACACTGCGGCCAGCGCACTGTGCTGATCCGAGGCCAGGAGCCAGGTGCTTCTCCTGGTCTCCCATGGGGTGCAGGGCCCAAGCACCTGGGCCATCCTCCACTGCACTCCCTGGCCACAGCAGAGAGCTGGACTGGAAGATGGGCAACAGGGACAGAATCCAGCGCCACAACCGGGACTAGAACCTGGAGTGCCGGTACCGCAGGTGGAGGATTAGCCTAGTGAGCCAAGACGCTGGCCGGAACTCAGAGTTTTAAGGAGTCTCTGAGATGGGTAGGTGGGAGATGGAATTCTCATCAATCTGTTAAAAAAAAAAAAAAAAAAAAGCTGAATCACAAATAAGACTGGTGTTGTACTATGATAGATACCCAGTAGGTGGACTAAATGATTCGAATGAAAGACCTAGGAACATGCTTCCAAACTTGAGCTTCTTTGTGCAAGAGCTGATATCAACAAGCCTACACTTGCTTTCTTGATAATTTAGTTTTAAACATCAGATACCTGTAGCATTCCATCAGGGTTGACACATCTTGTAAGCACTTAATATCTAAAGGTAGGATTTGTTGATGGTTACTGAGATAGTTTCATCCACAAAATTACCCAATTTGGTTCCAGTTGTAGGAGTAGGAAGTAGAACAGAGAGGTAGATACCTGCTAGCAAATGAGGGTGCCATTAAAAGTCGTTAATCAGAAGGTGAGCTGAAACTGCCAGGGTCAAGTCGAGCTGTGGGTTCTGTTTTGTCAACTATGAACTCCCAAAGCGAAGTCTTCGGCTAACCATATTCCAGCATATGTGAGCTTACTCATTCCTCTCCAAAAACAAACCAAAGAAAAGGAGAGACATTTCTGACTCAGAAAAGTGACCAAATTTGGCTTAAAGATGAACACAACCATGTAAATAACACATGGACATGGCAATGGTCTAGTATCTGTTCTTGGTTTTGTTCCCCTCCCCCCATAATTTGTTCAAATGACTTTCTGTAAAATTTGTATGTTATAGACTCATGTAGTTTACTAATTAATGATTATCTAGTGTAATTCTTGAAAGAAAGGCTAACAAAAAGCCAGTTAAGCTTCTGGCAGGCCTATGGAATGTATAAAAGTCTTATAGAGAGCTTTGAAAGGCTAAGAATTTAGAGAGTGAAGCAGTCAATAATTATGCAGGATAAACTTCTTATCCATTTGCTTTTCCTGGAGCTATGAAAAAGTGAGGTTTTCTTGAATTTAGCTAAATAATTGTTAAGCTCCTCAGCTTTGTCTTAAGATACCTTTCTTTTAAAAGTTTATTAACATTGGCCGGCGCCGCGGCTCAATAGGCTAATCTTCCGCCTTGCGGCGCCGGCACACCGGGTTCTAGTCCCGTTCGGGGCGCCAGATTCTGTCCCGGTTGCCCCTCTTCCAGGCCAGCTCTCTGCTGTGGCCAGGGAGTGCAGTGGAGGATGGCCCAAGTGCTTGGGCCCTGCACCCCGTGGGAGACCAGGAGAAGCACCTGGCTCCTGGCTTTGGATCAGCGCGCTGTGCCGGCCGCGGCGGCCATTGGAGGGTGAACCAAGGGTAAAAGGTGACCTTTCTCTCTGTCTCTCTCACTGTCCACTCAGCCTGTCAAAAAAAAAAAAAAGTTTATTAACATAAAATAGCACAAATAATGAGTGCTTGCTAAAGGCTGTTCCTCTCCTTTGCCTTGTCCACTCAAAGCCAGACCCTGTTTTGCCAACCAGGACTCTCCATTAGCATTTAAAACTATTTTAATTAAAACACACCAGAGAACTCAACGTGAGTGATTATTAGGGAAATATCAATTTAAAAAACAATGAGAGGGGCCAGAGCTATGGCAGGTAAAGCCACCACCTCCAGTGCTGGCATCCCATATGGGAGCCTGTTCAAATCCTGGCTGCTCCACTTCCAGTCCAGCTCTCTGCTATGGCCTGAGAAAGCAGCAGAAGTTGGCCTAAGTCCGTGGACCCCCGCACTCATGTGTGAGACCTGGAAGAAGCTCCTGACTCCTGGCTTCAGATAAGCCCAGGTCTGGCTGTTGCAGCCATTTGGGGAGTGAACCAGTGCATGGAAGACCTCTCTCTCTCTCACTCTGCCTCTGCCTTTCTGTAACTTTGCCTTTCAAATAAAAATAAATAAATAGGGGCCGGTGCTGTGGCACAGCAGGTTAAAGCCCAGGCCTGAAGCGCTGGCATTTCATATGGGCGCCAGTTTGCCAGTTCAAGTCTCGGCTGCTCTACTTCTGATCCAGCTCTCTGCTATGGCCTGGGAAAGCAGCAGAAGATGGCCCAAGTCCTTGGGCCCCTGTACCCACATGGGAGACCAGGAAGAAGCACCTGGCTCCTGGCTTTGGATCGGGGTGGTTTTGGCCGTTGCGGCCATCTGGGAAGTGAACCAGCAGATGGAAGACCTCTCTCTCTGTCTCTACCTCTCTCTGTAACTCTATCTTTCAAATAAATAAAATAAATCTTTAAAAGAAACGTAAAGCAATGAGATACCACTGCATGTCCATCAGAATGGCTGTCATCACAAAACAGATATAAACAAATGCTGGTGAGGATCTGGAGAAACTGGAACCTCCACTCATTGCTGTGGAAATATAAAATAGTAACAGAGCTGCTTTGCAGAATACTTTAGCAATTTCTTTACAAGTTAAACATAAATGTATCACAGGACCCAGCAATTCTACACCTAGATTTTTACCCAAGAGAAATGAAAACATGTCTACACAAAGACTTGCACATGAGTGTTGACCACAGCATTATCCTACGTGGCCAAAATTGGTAGCAACTCTAGTTGCCTATCTAGTGGTGAATGGATAACAAAATGTGTAATAGCCATACAATGGAATACTATTCAGCAATGAAGAACAAAGCACTACAATGTGGACAAATATCAAAAACATGATGGCAACTAAAGAATTCAGAGGTAAAGGACCACATAGTGTATGATTCCATTTATATGAAATGTCCAGTAAAGGCAAATCTATGGAGAAAGAGCATAGATCAAGGATTTGCTGAGGGCTGATGGTAAGAAAGGAAATGAAGTGGGCATGAGGGATTAAAAATATTGGTCAGGAGCCAGCACTGTGGCACAGCATGTTAAAGTGACAACCTGCAGTACTGGCTTCCCATATAGGTGCCGGTTCATGTCCTGGCTGTTCCACTTAAGATCCTCTTCCCTGCTTATGGCCTGGGAAAGTAGTGGAGGATAGCCCATGTTCTTGGGTCTCTGCCACTCATATAGGAGTCCAGGATGGAGTATCAGGTGTCTGGCTTTGGCATGGGCCAGCCCTGGCCATTGTGGTCATTTGGGTAAAGAACCACCACTGATGGCAGATTTCTTTCTGTGTCTGTCTGTCTGTCTGTCTGTCTGTCTCTCTCTCTCTCTCTCTGTCAGTCTACCTTTCAAACAAGCAATACTGGGTTTATGAAAGGATGGCTGTGGTGATGGTTGCCCAACTTGACAAGTTTACTCAAAATCACTGAACTGTACAGTTGATCTGAGTCAATCTTATGTAAGTTATACATTAATAAAATTGATTAAAAATATACCAGAGTTCCTTAAGACCTTAAGAAAGATTTACAGCCTTGGAATTTCAGTATAGCCTTGGTTCCTTCTGATTTTCTAGGAGTATAAGCACTGTATCACAGAAGACTGTTCCAGACCTAAAAATGCTTACACCAAACCTCCAGGTTGATTACAATTTCACTTTTAGCTACTGCTTCGTCTGACCTGACCAACTCTCATTTTTGTTTTGGTGGTGGAATGCAAAAGGGAAACAAGTGATATGTGTCCTTTTGTTCTTCTTCTTCTTATTATTATTTTTTTTTTTGACAGGCAGAGTGGACAGTGAGAGAGAGAGACAGAGAGAAGGGTCTTACTTTGCCGTTGGTTCACCCTCCAATGGCCGCCGCGGCCGGCGTACCACGCCGATCCAAAGGCAGGAGCCAGGTGCTTCTCCTGGTCTCCCATGGGGTGCAGGGCCCAAGCACTTGGGCCAACCTCCACTGCACTCCCTGGCCACAGCAGAGAGCTGGCCTGGAAGAGGGGCAACCGGGACAGAATCTGGCGCCCCGAACGGGACTAGAACCCGGTGTGCCGGCGCCGCAGGTGGAGGATTAGCCTATTGAGCCTCAGCGCCAGCCCTTCTTATTATTGTTTTTGATAATTGTCTAATTGGGAGCATAAGAAATTGTACTAAGACTGGCTTTAACCCTGATTTCCCCTCTTTGTTTGCATTCAGGACTGCTCCCTGATATAACGAGGCCCTTAAAAAAGTCACTTGACATCAAGCATGGAGTGGTGAGTCTAATGTTTCTCAGTGCTCATTTACATGTAGAGAGCTTAAATGATTATCCTCTGTGTAGTATTCATATGGAAATAAGTCAAAAGCAGTTAGAATTAGTTTTAAAATAATACTCATTTGTCAGATATCTATTTCTGAGTGCTTACCATGTGTGTGGCTTTCTACTGGGTGATGGGGATGCAAAGACTACAAAAGTGTTACAAATTGTCAACAACTGATGATGCTCTCCTTTCATCATTGTCACCAACTTTTCCTCTTTCTCATGCATGGTGGTAATTACATTTACTCTATTGGCAAAGAAAAACAAAAACAGCCTTTCTCAGATTGTAAACTTTCATATAATACAGAGAAATGGAAACAAAAGCAAAAATCATCCAAACTCCTTACTTTCCCTCAGAGATAATCACTATTTACATTTTAGTAAACTTCCTTACGAATGTCTCTCTATACTTATGAGTGCATAAAAATATATGCACACGCAGAGAGTATACTGATGAATTCATATACTGGGCATTGTTCTCTGTAATTTTTTTTAAAGATTTATTTATTTATTTGAAAGTCAGAGTTACACAGAGAGAGAAGCAGAGGCAGAGAGAGAGAGAGAGAGAAGGGGGTCTTCCATTTGCTGGTTCATTCCCCAGTTGGCCGCAACAGGTGGAGCTGTGCCGATCTGAAGCCAGGAGCCAGGAGCCAGGAGCCTCCTCTGGATCTTCCCTTGCGGGTGCAGGGGCCCAAGAACTTGGGCCATCTTCTACTGCTTTCCCAGGCCATAGCAGAGAGCTGGATCAGAAGTGGAGCAGCCGGGACTTGAACCAGTGCCCATATGGGATGCTGGCACTGCAGGCGGCAGCTTTACCAGCTATGCCACAGCGCAAGCCCCTGTAATTGGTTTTTATCATTCAGTATTTTCATGGACATCTTTCAGTGTTAATAAACATAGTGCTTTGTCATCATTTTTGAAAATTATTTACTTGAAATACAGAGTGGAAAATTATTTACTTGAAATGCAGAGAGAGAGAGAGAGAGAGAGAGAGAGATCTTCCTTCCACTGGTTCACTCCCCAAATGGCCACAGTAGCCAGGGCCACATCCAGGGGCCTGGAACTCCACTGAGGTCTCAGACTGGCAGTCATATGGGCTTTCATATGGGATTCTGGCCTAGCAGGTGTCAGCTTAACTCACTGTGCCATGATACCACCACAGAGAGACATCATCTAACCACTGGGTCACTTCTCAAATGGTACAACAGCTAGAGCTAGGCCAGGCTGGGTTCAGGAGCAAGGAGTCCCATCTGAGCTCCCACACGGGTGGCAGGACTTCAGTTACATCTGCTGCCTCCCAGGCACATGAGTATAGAGCTGACTCAGATGCACAGAACAGCCAGGCCTTGAACCAGGCACTCCAATACGAGATGAGGGCATCCTAAGCCGTGGGTTAACCTGCTGTGCCACCACATCTTTCCTGTCGTCATTTTTTAATGGATCCATAGTATTCCATTGAGAGAATAAATCACAAGTTTAAAAGAGGCCATGTCACCAGGTATTTAGGTTTCTTAAATTCATGACTAATAGGAACAATGCTGTGATAAATAAAATTTGAATATATATTATATCTTGCAATTGCGAAATAATCTTTTCAGGTTACATACCTTTAAGCAACAATCTTGAATCAGAAGGTACACTTATATTTTGGAAATTATTTATTTTCATTTTATTTCAAAGGCAGAGACAGAGAGTCCAACAGAGAGGAATCTTCCGTATGCTGGTTCATGCCCCACATGCGTGCATCATGCAGGGCTGAGCCAGGCCAAAGCCAAAAACTCCATCTGTAGGGATACAAGTGCCTGTGCTACAACCAGCTGCCTCCCTGAGTGTGCATTAGTGGGAAGCTGGAATCAGGAGCAGAACCAAGACTTGAACCCAGGCCCTCTGTTCCGGGGTCTGAGCAGCCCAGGTAGTGTCTTAACCACTGTGCCATGCGCCTGTCTCACTCCACTTCTATATGGCCGAATTGCCTTCCAGAACAACAGTGCAAGAGAGTGCCTTTTCCTGCGCTGTCTCCAACACTGGCTGTAAAAAAATAATCTTAGTGCTTTCCAATTTGGTAGATGAGGATATTAAAATTTTTTCAATTTCATTTATTTATCAGTGAAGTTGAGTATCTTATGTTTATTAATTGTTGATAGTTCTTCAGGCTGATTCTCATTATTTGCGGTAGTTATGTTTCTAAATGTTGCCTTGACCTTGAACTCTGAATTAAGGAGTACTGAACCATTGCTCCCAGGAAATGCCAGGGTAGGATCCTGTGAGCCGCCAATCACAATGTTTTTTGCCAGCAGAGCAATATGTAACTTTGTATGTATGTTTCTGTTAAAGACACTTTAATATAGGTTGCTAATTTATTACCACTGAGCTCACAGCCAACAGGGTTCTACATCATAGGTAAGGGAATCTTAATTAGCACAGGTCTTTTCTCTGGAAGGCATATCACAGGCTTCTTGTGCTTAGGAATGCTGGACAGCCCTTCAGCCCAGTTCTTGGAGCCATTGCGCATGGTGAAATTACCAAAAAAAAAACATGGCAAAAATATGACACTAAATAGGCTTTGCAAAGGACACCTGACGTCAGTACGACCTTGTTTGCCTTGTTCACCTTCAGGCTGGGAAGGTACCTGTCTGGTGACTTGAATTTTTGCCACTCCAGGCATGTCCACAGATAACCTCAAAGGTGCTGTTAGTATTGACTTTGGGATTAGGATTACACATAAATTCTAGCAAGTCGGTGAATTTGTAAATCTGGAATCCATGAATGATAGGGTATGACTGTTTATTTCCTTTGCCATTTTTCTAGTAGGATGTTTAGCTTTGTCTTATAGACTCATGAAAGCTAGGATTGTTCTCCTACTTCATTAATATTTTCTCCAATTTTGTCATTGCATTTTACTGTTATTATCTGTTATTAAAGTGAATTTTTAAGACTTTCTTTATGTACTTATTTATTCATTTAAGAGCCAAACACAGACAGAGATTGCCCATCTGTTGGTTCATTCCTCAAATGCCCACCACAACTGAGCTGAGTCAGGTGGCAGCCAGGAGGGATGCAATCCAGGTCTCCCACGTGGGCAGCAGGAGCCCAGTCACTTGAGCCATCACTGTTGCCTCCCAGGGTCTACACTGGCAGGAAGCAGGAGTCGAGATCAAGAGCCAGGAATTCAACCCAGGCACTCTGATGTGGGATGTGGACTTCTTAACTGCTAAACTAAACACCCCCTGGCCTATGGCAGCTTCTCACAGCAGTATCAAAGCGTCTTTTGAATTACAGAGAGAATATAATAAATTTCTTTTTTCACAGGCAGAGTTAGACAGTGAGAGAGAGAGAGAGAGAGAGAGAGAGAAAGGTCTTCCTTCCGTTGGTTCACTCCCCAAATGGCTGCTATAGCCAGCGCTGCGCCGATCCAAAGCCAGGAGCCAGGTGCTTCCTCCTGGTCTCCCATGTGGGTGCAGGGCCCAAGCACTTGGGCCATCCTCCTCTGCCTTCCTGGGCCACAGCAGAGAGCTGGCCTGGAAGAGGAGCAACCAGGACAGAACCGGTTCCCCAGCCGGGACTAGAACCCGGGGTGCCGGAGCCGCAGGCAGAGGATTAGCCTAGTGAGCCACGGCGCCGGCCAAATCTAATAATTTTATTAGGTTTCTGTTATTGTGGTTGGGATTGACTTTGAGCTCTCCTTTTTGCAGGCACACCAAATTTGGTGCTTTGATGATTTTTCTCCGGCACCTCGAAGTTATGGAAAAATCTGTAAGTCTCCTCCTAAACTACTGCTTGATGTCTTTTTTCTGCCTTTATTTTAATCATGATCTCCATCTGATACTTTCTTATTTTTCATAGTCTGGGGCCATTTAAGGCTGGTTGCATTCTGCTTGCCCCTTCCTGTCCCTCTTCTAACAAAAAGGAGAGTTGGAGGCAGAAGTAACAGGAAGGAGAAATCCGACAGATGGGCCACTCAGCACTCAGCAGCTCTGAAACAGGAGGTGTACATGAGGAGGTTGTGGCGGTGGCCGGGATCGGGATTATATATGAAAGAGTTTGGAACTATTCTTTTTTTTTTTTTTTTTTTGATAGGTAGAGTTATAGACAGAGAGAAAGAGAGAGAGAGAGAGAAAGGTCTTCCTTCTGTTGGTTCACTCCCCAAATGGCCGCCACAGCCGGCGTGGAACTATTATTTTAAAATTTGTGTTGATTTATTTGAGAGGCAGATAGAGTGAGACGCACAGAGAGATCTCCCATCTGCTGGTGCACTCCCCAAATGCCTGCCGCAGCCAGGGCTGGGCCAGGCTGAAGGTGGGAGCACAGAACTCAACTTCATCTCCTCCATGGATGGCAGGGATCCAGCAACTTGAGCCATCGCCACCGCCTCCCAGGGTCTGCATTAGCTGGAAGCTGGGGTCAGGAGCCAGAGCTAGGAATTGAACCCAGGCACTCCCATATGGGTCTTGGGCTTCTTAACCAGTAAGACTAAATGCCCACCTGGGATTGGAAGAACTGACTGAGGAATGTCAGGAAGTCCCAGCAGACTCTGGCTGCCATCAGCACTTACACATTGTTTGCCTTTTCACCCTAGATATGAGGCCTACCAGGCCAGCACATGTGATCTTACTGAACTACAAGAGACAAGGGGAAGGCTTCCTGAGTCATGTAAGAATCTTCTTACTGTCATCCGAAAGGGGAACCCTGGGGAGCCACAGGAAGTGGGCTGCCGGGTGCGTCTGCCTGCCCGTGGGTGTGAGCGTTCAGAGCTGGTATAAAAGGCTGTTCTGATTTATAATCAGATGAAAAGTAGAGCTCTTGTGAGACAAGGTACAGTCTTCCTGAAAGCCTAGAACAATTGCATAGATTTTTCCAGCTTGGGAGAAATGAACCTCAAAGAGGATTATGGGAATTGCACTGTCCAAATAATAAGCCAGTGAGATTTGGGGGTATTGTGAAAAAGGTGGGAAATGCTGAGTGTCCTTCCCTCGTGCCCAGGGTCCAGGGGCTACCGCCTCACGCGCCTGTCCTGCCACCTGCCTGCTCCCTGTTGTGGCCCTTCAGACCAGGGGTTCTCCCTGGTCTAACCAGACTTTCTCAAAGCCCACTATTTCTATCAGGATGTTCAAATGCAATTCATGGTATGTCCTAGAGTTCTGGCAGAGATTCTTACAGAATAAGTGGAAAGAAAGAATAAAAACTGGTTTTTCCATGAACCCTCCTGAGTTCAATTATTAAGAAGTTATGACTGTTTTTGCTATCCTACTTTGTTTATTAGGATATCTTTGTTAACTTTAAAAAAACTTCACTCACATTAAGTAATTATATTTGCAATACCATTGATGTGATATGCTAGCTATGTGTATGAAGGTAAAAATGCATGGAAAATGCAATGAAAAGATACATTTTGGTGCAGAAAACGTTGAAATCCACGCATGATACACATAACATGCATTTTCCATGAACTTGTTGAAGACCCCTGGTATGCCGGCTTTCAAAACCTTTTGCACTGTGATAAACTTATCTTCGAATTGTTTCTCCATGAACTTTTTGAACTCCCCTCATGTTAGAAAAAAAAAATCCTGAGCATTAAAAAAAAAGTTTTTCAAGTACCAGCTGACATAATCACAGAACCACCTGTTACAGACACATAGCACTTCGGAAATGCTGGTCCACAGCCGTGAACTTGAGAATCTGATGAATTTAGCTAATGGGACAGGGCTGGATGATCCCCCTTGGCTCCCAGACAGCTAGTCTACTTTAATGGTAACCAAAATGGTGCATTTTTCTTGAGTTTTCTGCTTGAGGACCTGGTGCATTTCAAGCACAGGAAGGCAGGGCTGTGGCAGGCTGTGGCAGGCTGTGGAGGGGTTACTCGGGGGCACTTGAAGCTGTGTGGTCCACAGCAAGTTCTGTATCTTGTGGGGGCAGCCAGAGACCTCCCTGCACCCCCGGGGCTTGGTGGCTGCTTCTAGGAAGGGGAGATGATTTCCTGAAAGTCTCGTACTGCTTGCTGGCCTCCTGGGAATGGCTTGGGAGAATCATTAACTATTGTTAAATAAATAATCCCTCCTGCTGCACAGCGCTGTGCCGCTGCCAAGCGATTCCATTGCCAATCAGTGTCTGCAGCTGTTCCAGCAAACAGCTGCCGTTCTCTGTAAGGTGCTTCCCCGGCTTCTCCCCGAGAGGGAATTCTCTGTGCACCCAGCCACCGCCGGTAAGTCAGCCATGCTGGACGATAAGTGACACTACACCCTGCTCCTGTTGTGGTGATGCAAGAAGAAACTAAACGTACCCCCACCCCGCACTGCATACCCCCCACTATTAATATTGGAGCTTATCTGAGAAAGCTTGGCCCTACAGTCCTGATTGAAAAAAAAAAATCATGATTGCTTAACTTATGAGACAAGGCAAGTCGTTGTACCTATTTTAAAAATTGCTTTATTTTCATTGCATTTGAAAGAGGGGGGGGGGAGAGGTTTTCCTGCTGGTTTACTCCCCAGATACCTAAAACAGCTGGGTCTGAACCAGGCTGAAGGCAAGAACCCGTCTAGTTGATCTCAGCACTTGAGCCATCACCTGCTGCCTGCCGGGATGCACATAAGGAAGAATGCTGACATACAGAGCAGAGGCAGGACTTGAACCCAGGCACCCTGATAAGGAAACAGGGCGACTTAACCCCTGTGCAAATACCTGCTCCGAATCTTACTATATTTTAAAGGGTGTTCTACTTGGGGGAAGGAAAATAAGTTTTGAGATAAAAAAAAACGCCCATTCCTGCGTTAGCAACAAGCAGGGATTTAATGAAACGTTTCAACCATTATTTAAGGATATTCTCACTTTGAGCAGTGTTTGCCAGGTGTCTGGTGCCTTTGGTAACGAACCTCTACATATTTACATTGTTAGGTCCTAGTCTCGGAATTCATGATGCACCACTGTGATTCTAACCTGCGTGGAAAATGAGGTTAAAAGGTGTTTGTTTTGGTGCAGAAATATGTTTTGAAATCATGTGTAGTTTTTTCCTAATACGCATTTTCCATAATTTTTTGAATGAAGCCAGAAATGCACCCTGAAGAATGTTGGGATGAAAGGAAAAGGAGGGAGGGGGTTGGAGGAGGCTCTTTGGCTACAGGAGGATTAAGGGACTGTGGGGGCTTCTGTAGTGATTCTGACAGCCTATGACACGGGAAGGTTCCAGGTGAGGTAAAAGCGGCAGGCGCCAGCCCACCTCCTGCTCACGAGTGCTGTCTGGTTTGGGACCACCTCGTTCTCATCGCGTGGGGAAAGGCGCCCTTTGTGGGTGAGCGCGCGTTCACAGGCAAGCCGTGTCTCCGCAGCTTCGCAAGCACTGGGGTTCTGGAAGTTCGACGGTGTCCTCCGAAGACTCCGAGGCCGATCAGTACTCGGATTGTGGTCGGGGAAGGCCGTTCTTGCGTTTCAGCTGAGACGCCGCGAGGCCGCAACGCAGGAGGCCCGGAGTCTGCGGGACAAGCACTGAGCGGTAAGAGGCCCCGCAGCGCGCCCGTGCCCGGCCCTTCCCTGGGCCCCGCGTGGCCCCCACCCCCAACCCACCCCCACACACTGCTTTTCTCTGTCCGTGGAGGAGGGAGACAGAGTGATCCTTAGAACTGATAAGAGCTCTCAAAAGGAAGACGTGGGGCGCAGTCACCTCCCTAGAAGTGCAGAAAAGACGCCCTGGCCTGGGGTCCCTGCGTGGGACTGAGAAGTTGCCCCTGCGTTCAGGGTCTCTCCCGCCCTGGCCTGGGGCCCCTGCCGGGGTGTGAGAAGGTGTCCCTGCGTTCAGGGTCTCTCCCGGCACCGTCCGCGCCTTGCCTGCCAGGTTCCAGCACTAGGTCTGCGACCTGCTCTGCCTGAGCCCGCAGCGGGCGCCCCCTCTTGCCTTCCTGTTATTCCGCTGCCTGCCGCTGCCAGGAGGTCCGTCTCTTCTACTTACCCCTCTTCCTATGTCCCCGGCCCTCGTGCTCCCTCCACGATCCCCCCCCCCATGGTCCTCCTCCCTCCACGATCCCCCCCCATGGTCCTCCTCCCTCCACCATCCCCCCCCACCCATGGTCCTCCTCCCTCCACCATCCCCCCATACACCTGTGGTCCTCCTCCCTCCACCATCTCCCCACACCCCTGGTCCTCCTCCCTCCACCATCTCCCCACACCCCTGGTCCTCCTCCCTCCACCATCCCCCGACACCCCTGGTCCTCCTCCCTCCACCATCCCCCCCACACCCCTGGTCCTCCTCCCTCCACCATCCCCCACACCCATGGTCCTCCTCCCTCCACCATCTCCCCACACCCCTGGTCCTCCTCCCTCCACCATCCCCCACACCCGTGGTCCTCCTCCCTCCACCATCCCCCCACACCCCTGGTCCTCCTCCCTCCACCATCTCCCCACACCCATGGTCCTCCTCCCTCCACCATCTCCCCACACCCATGGTCCTCCTCCCTCCACCATCCCCCACACCCCTGGTCCTCCTCCCTCCACCACCCCCCCACACCGCCTCCTCCACACCACGGTTGTCCTCCTCTCGTAAGCCCACAGCCCTCCCCCCTCTGTGGTCCTCTTCCTCCTCCCCAGCACCCTAGCCCTTCTTCCGCCAGGATCTGCCTCCTTCCTTCACCGTGCCCCTCCCAGCAGCCACAGGACAGCTCCTGGCCTCCTCCTACACCTTCCCGTTAGGCGATCCTCCTCCCCTGCACGCCCCGGGGCCTCCCCTCGGCCCCCGACCCGCCTTCTCCCTGCCCCGGATCGTGCCGCCCACACGGCCCGGCCCGCCTCCTTCTCCTCCCCCAGCGGTGCGTGGCGAGCTGGCGGGAGGCCCCGGCACCGCCTCACCAGGCGCGCGGGGAGAAGCCCCCCGCCGCTGCCGCCCAGGGCCGCAGAGGGCCACAACTACTGCGGCGTCGTGGGGAGGCCCGGGCCGGGGTAGGACAGGGGCAGCCTCCCAGCCCTGCCCGCGGCCCAGGCCCGCCCTCACGCCCCGCTCCCCTTAAGCCCGGTTTCCCGAGACTGCCAGGGTGGAAAGCTCCTTGCAAGTTGCCTCTCCCCCCTCCCCACCCCCAGACTCCTAGTGGGTATTTTTGGCCTTTAGTCCAGGTTGGGCTAAATGCGTTCCAGGGGAGCCATCTGGGCTGATTCCCGGGAACCTTTCCTATGGTTTCCATTAAACTCGCCAAAACCGTGCATTGGAAACGCAGCCCTGGAGCCACTCAGGAACCTCCAGGATTTTTGCCCTGGCAGCTTCACTGGAGAATCTCAGGCAGAGGGAGGCAGAGGCCTTTGCTGGAGCTCGCAGCCCCGTGTCTGGGACCTAGAAACCCTGGGCCTGTGCTGTGGTCACTACTCTTACTACAAGGAAATACAGCTCTCCATCGTCGGACTGGCCACCAGGCATTCACTCAGTACTTTTTAAAAAACTGGATGCAAAGCCTAGCTTATAAGAATTCTGTTTTATTTTATTTTTTAAAATATTTATTTGAAGGCCGGCGCCGCGGCTCACTAGGCTAATCCTCCGCCTTGCGGCGCCGGCACACCGGGTTCTAGTCCCGGTCGGGGCGCCGGATTCTGTCCCGGTTGCCCCTCTTCCAGGCCAGCTCTCTGCTGTGGCCAGGGAGTGCAGTGGAGGATGGCCCAGGTGCTTGGGCCCTGCACCCCATGGGAGACCAGGAAAAGCACCTGGCTCCTGGCTCCTGCCATCGGATCAGCGCGGTGCGCCGGCCACAGCGCGCCGGCCGTGGCGGCCATTGGAGGGTGAACCAACGGCAAAAAGGAAGACCTTTCTCTCTGTCTCTCTCTCTCACTGTCCACTCTGCCTGTCAAAAAAAAAAATAAATAAATAAATAAATTAAAAAAAAAAATATTTATTTGAGAGGCAGTGTTAACAGTGAGAGGGAGAGGCAGAGAAAGGTCTTCCATCTGCTGGTCCACTCCCCAAATGGCCACAGCAGCCAGAGCTGGGCCCATCTGAAGCCAGGAGCTTCTTCAGGGTCTTCTACACGGGTGTAGGGGCCCAAGCGCCTGGGCCAGCCTCAGCTGCTTTCCCAGGTGCATTAGCAGGGAGCTGGATTGGAAGTGGAGCAGCTGGTACTCCCAACTGGAGCCCATATGGGATGATGACACTGCAGGCAGAAGCTTAACCTTCTACACCACAGAGCCGGCTCCGTTCTGATCTTAAACACCAATGTCAAGGCCTCACAGAGGAGTTTACAAAAATAACCTGGCCGCGGAAATTCCATTTGACGGTAACCTGGGAATGGGTGGGTCTGTGTCACCTCCTTCCCTGGCCCCCATTCCTCTCTCCTGGAAGGGCAGGAAACATGTTAACTTGTGGAAAGTCGTGCCTCACATGGGAGTTAGGGTTTGCCATCCCAGAAAGAGGGAACAGGCCGATTCCTACAATCATGGACGTCACAACACGATGTTCCTCAGTGTTCACCAGACACCAGGCTGTGACTCACTGAGGAGACTCGGGAGGAGGGGGCGGGCACTGCGGCCCAGAGGTTGAGCCACGTAGAACTTCCACGTCCCGCGTCGGAAGGCCTAGGATCCTGTCCCACTTCTGCTAATGAGCGACCTGGGAAGCAGCAGGTGATGGTTCAAGTACTTGGGACCCTGCACCCACGTGGGAGCCCCAGATGAAGATCCTGGCCTGGCCCAGACCCAGCTGTCCAACTGTGTGGGCGTTTGGGAAGAAAACCATCAGATGGAAGATCTCTCTCTCTCTCTCTCTCTCTCTCTCTCTCTCTCTCTCTCTCTCTCCCCCTCTCCCCCTCCCTCTCTGCCTTACAAATCAATAAGCATCCAACAGCAACAACACAGGTGGCTGGCTTGGGGAAGGTGGCGTGGTGTATGAGTGAAGCACTGATTCTCCCAGTACTGTGGCCTAGTGGGAGGCAGGAGGGTGGGAGGAGAGCCGGTCAGCCGCTGCGTTCTCGTACACGGGGGTGTGTGTGTGTGGGGGGGGGGCTTGGGCAGCAGGCCCCTTGCTCTCCGCCTTTCACCTGCAGTGCAGTCTCTGCTCCACATCTCGCCTCTCTGGGGAGGTACAGCCTTTCCCTGCCTTCCCCAGACTTGGGTTTTTCTCCTTTCTCTCCCTCGTCTTTCCTTTCTGTCCCCTCACCCCCACCCTGACCGTGCGGTTTTATTTGGGTTTTTAAAATGAAACCAGGTGCTGCCTAAAACAAAAGCAAAGGAAGAACAAGGAAAGACTACCCAATGCCCAAGGAATGCGCTGCGTTTTATGACTCAGGCTGTCCTGGCAGAGCACCGCGACTGACACAGAGAGGTGGGTGGCCGGGAGCACGGACCATACATGGCCGCCCTGGCCTCCCCAGATAGGCACGGTCAAGGCAGCCTGTGACTCATTTCACAACACCAGAGCCTCTTGTTCTTTGTGGAACGAGACTTCCCGGAGGCTAGAGTCAAATGATCACCAGCTCTCCCCGCCGGGGCTGTCTTGGTCTGCTGGAGCAGGGGCCACCCTGAGGTTTGGAGGGGAGCGGAGCCCAGGCAGGAGGCCATCGCTGGGAAAGGAGCAGGCTTGGACTTGGGCAAGGGCGTTGGTGCATATAAGAGATGAATAACATGTAAGCTGCAAAGTGACAGGAAAATTAACGTGTATTGTAGTGGAGACAATGGTTTGAGAGTCCCAGGTGGCACACTGCTGCAGTGACTGGGAGGAGGGGTGGGCGGGGGAGGTCCCAGGAACCAGAGGGGGCTGTCCTTTGCAGCAGTGTAGTGCTGGGGCAGGGTGGGGGTGAGGGTGGGGGTGGGGTGTCTAGTGTGCCATTCCTAATGCAATCAGAGGGAGTAACCAATGGCAAGAGGGGTGGACTTTGCATAAGCCCCAGAGAGACACCAGGCACACATCCCCACATTCTGGGAATTCTTTTCAAATGAGCAGGGTAATGGGGGGAGGTGTACATTTTTCCTGTTACTAAGAGACAGGCCCAGAAAGCTGAGCGCTAAGGAGAATGTCTCCTTCTCTTCCTCCTCTCCCCCAGCCAAGGGGTGGTGGGAGGGCTCTGATCTTGGGTGACAAGGATGTGCTTTTGCTCCCTTCATTCTGCAGGCCTGGGTTAAGGGACTGATGGTGTTCCTCCTCCTGTCCCCACCCACCTCCACCAGAGGAGGCTGTCACTTTTCAGATGAGAATGATCCTTGACTGGCTTAAACGAGATCTCCATGTAGAGCAGCCACATGGCATCACGGCTGGTTTTTCCTTTTCCTCTCTCTCTCTTTTTTTTGTTTTCCTTTCCACGAGATGCACTTGAAAAGCTATGGTGACGTTTTCATAATTGCAGGAAAAGCTCCGCATAACTTTTTCATTAGCATCTACTTACCTGGAAAAAGAGAGTCTTTTAAGGATGGTGACTTCATAAATATTTATAGAGTGAACAGGCGTCACCCTGGTGCTGCGTGAGAGAGAATGGGCTCATTCAGTTTTATTTATGATGTGACGCTTGGGTGAGTGACATCCGTCACCTGGGTCGGTCCTACGCTCCGTTCCACTGCAGCTTGTTTATGGAGTGATTATGCTGGCAAATATTTGCTATATTTAGGCCCTCTCCTCTCCAAACTCCTTTGAGTCCCTTCAGGTCCCCAAATCAGTAAAAAGCGAAGCATATGGTCTCAGGAAGATTTGAACCCTAATGACAAGGCACAGGGGCTTAAACAAATGCCGTGGAAGCGTTTGGTGAGCCAGGAGGCAATTAGAGCGGGGTTGCTGACTCTGTTGCAGCACTCAGACACTAAGGAGGTTTTCTTGGGCCTCTGTGTAGCAGGTGAGGTGCTCAGCTGGGCTTGAAAGGTTTTGACAGGTGACAAGTGCAGCTTCGGGTGGTGAGTGAAGGATGCTTATGAAACGCTTCCTTCCCAGGGAGCTTTCTCTGCAGAGGATCTCACAGGCTCTGAGATCTCTCACTGTATGCCCAGGACTTGGGGAGGTGGGGGGGCGGAGCTCCAGGACCTCCACTGGGTCAAGGTCTCTGGTGTGACCTGGGTCCTTCCCCTCTCCCAGCCACACCTGGTCCCTGGCTGGGGCAGCAGGTGCCCTCCGCCAGCTGGTTAGGGAGGTGCACATGCCCTGACCCAGGCATTTCAGGCTGGCCTTCGGCCTGTTAGGACTCAGTATTTACCTCTGATCGACTTGACTACCTATTGTTTATGCTGGGAAGGACCAGGTCTTGGCACAGGGGCCTGCAGCATTGCCAGCATTTTATTTTTAGAGACAGGAAAATGTCTGCTTTTTGGCAGCTGCTGTTTTTCTGGCACACACTAGGGATGGCGTAAAAAAGTTCAAGTGAGAGATTCCAAGCCCTAAATTCATGGCATATGACATAGGCAGCAGCAGTATGAGCCTCGCAACAGGAGCCTTTGTGGAGCCCAAGATCTTTCATCCGAGGGCCTCCTGGGCAGAGCAGGAGCCCTGCTGCTGTCCCCTGGCAGTGAGAGTGCCCTTGCCCATAAACCACAAAGCCTGGACATCTCATGAAACCCTTCTGAGCTCATCAGCCAGTCTGGAGTATCATTGTTCTCACCTCCCCTGTTCTCGTCCACCATAGTCTAGTCCGGTATGATAGGGAGAATAAGAACAAGAGCCAGTGTTGCTCTACTAAATTTCAGGTCTGTCAACTCTTCTCAGATCCAGAGGTGTCGTCACCATGACTGTAGAAGGCTGCCAGTGTCCATGGCACAAGGGATCACTAAACTCAGCAACTGTGTTTCCAAGTTTGGCTGGAGTTCATATTTTCCTAACATGGTTCCCTCTTAAAAGCATATTTTGTAGGTCCTGTGGTTCTGGCAACTGGCAATCTATCTGAAAGCATTTTGTGAAAAGCGTTTCCTAGTGACATACAAGGGATCTTCAGAAACTTCATGGAGCATATGGTTTATGAAAAAACTATCCATTGAATTTCATATTCTTTTTTGTACCAAAACAAACTTGTCTTTTAATTCCATTTTCCATGAACCTTTTGAAATCTCCTTATATCATGCAAAGGTAGAATAGAAAGGAAATAAATAATTAAGTTGTGTTTTCTACCTTCCTTTCTTCCCAACCTTTGAAAAAAGATCACTTTCTCATAACAAAAATAAACATGAATATATTCATACACTCTCCTTGACCACTTACAGTCCTCGCTTATAGCCGAAGACTACCTTTTAGATTCAGTTTTCTAATTGCTGGAGTACATCCTGTGATAGGTTTTCTTTTGTCATCTTCTCTGTCAGAGAGTGAGTCATGCATTTTTCTGAGGGCCTGTGTGTCTGAGAATTTATTCTGACCTCTGAATGTTCATCTGGCTTGTTAGAGAACTCTGAGTACAGGTGTATTTTTCCTGATCATTTCTAAGCTGAAACGGCTGCTGTTGACGAGCAGTCTCCTATAGATCTGAATCTTTCTCCTTGGTGGGAAGTTGCTCTCTATCCTGTTAATACCTTGTAGGATTGTCTTAGTTCTATTTTGATATCACTGTGTGTGACTTTATTTGTAAAGGGAAGGAAAGGCACTTTCCACCTGAAGATTCAGGTCTTTCTTTAGTTCTAGGATGTGGGGTGGGGAAGAAGAAATGAGAAAGGTTAAATTGATCCATAAAATCAAGTACAGAGGGAGAGAGGGAAGGGCCTGTGTGGCCCAAGTTCTGGAGGGGGTTTTAAGAGGCTATAGAAAAAGAGAGAGAAGTAAGGCTTGGAGAGATTCGTTGCTGGTTAAGGAAAACAGGTAAAGCAGACTTTTAAGATCTTAAAAATATACTCCTCTCTTTGCTGCTTCATGGAAAATCTAAGACTCAAGTTGCTGTTAATTGTATTTTTTCTGTGGGAGTATTGTCTATGTGATTTGATGCTGAGGCCTAACCACAAGACTGCCATGGGTTACAATGAGTTACATAAATAATTCTTGCTGATTAACCAAAAATCTCTCTCTGGCTCTCTCTCTTTTTTGCATATCCAAGCCATAATTTCTTCTTCGGTAGAATGAGAAGTGGAACTGGATGCCCTGACATCCCACTTGTTTCTCTGTAACTCTTTCCCTGTATGTCGTTCGTGTATCATCTCCTGCCTATAAGTTCTCTTCAGCGGCTGGTAGCTTCTGAGAAGCACAGACAAATACTTTGTTCCCTTATTTAGTGATCTCACTTGTCGTAAATGAGCTATTATGAAGAGATATAGATTTGGACAGAAAAGGCAGCACAGTGACCAAGACTCCAGCACAACAGGACTTTTAGCTTGGGGTCTGACCCGTGCAACTCTGCCCAGCTGCCCAGTTCACTACTCTAGGCTGAGGAGGTTGTCCCACTGATTGTGTAGGTCCGTGCATTGCGGCTGATGTGGCACAGAGGGGCAAGGTTTGAGAAGGGCTCACACTCAAGCTGGTATTCAGCCTACACTAGCACCCTGAACAAGACGCAAACCAACATTAAATTAGGCTCTTTCACTCTCTTCCTGAACCCTTGTCATTGACTTGGATCTTATTTTATAGTATGTGTATATTGCCTTTTTAAAAAAGATTTATTTATTTATTTGAAAGAGTAACAGAGAGAGAGAGAGAGAGAGAGAGAGGTCTTCCATCTGATGATTCACTCCTTAATTGACCGCGACGGGCTGGAGCTGTGCCGATCCGAAGCCAGGAACCAGGAGCTTCTTCCAGGTCTCCTGTGTGGGTGCAGGGGACCAAGGACCTGGGCCGTCTTCTACTGCTTTCCCAGGCCATGGCAGAGAGCTGGATCAGAAGAGGAGCAGCCAAGACTAGAACCGGTGCCCATATGGGATGCCGGTGCTTCAGGCCAGGGCGTTAACCCGCTGCACCACAGCGCTGGCCCCTGCATATTGCCTTTTAAAAAGAGCTAAAAACACTTGTTAAACTTCTAAACAAGTAAGGAATATAGGAAAACCATTGAGCGCCCAAATTCTCCTCTGAGCACCCAAATTCTCCTCGCTTTGGATTGCATGAAGGTGTTTTATTCCACGTCGCACATTTCATTTCATGTCTAACATGAAAATGTTCCATAGGATGAGACAGAACACAGATTCAGCCCATGTCATGAGTTACTCTTCTGATGGAAAGGGAACTGGCGACTGAGTAGCTCCAGGCCCAAGACCCCTGACACAGTCTGAGCTCTCAGCTGTCAGATGCTGCCATTCGCACTAGAATTCAAGACAGGGGTTCCCTCGGTCTGGGTGAGCAGGGATGCCTGTGTCCTACTAACACAGTCCTCTCCTGGGACCCTTTTCAGATGAGTCCATACATAGTGATGACACCATGCTGGGTGGCTGTCCGATGGCTTCAGGTAGAGCCAGGAAGGGAGTGAGGTCTCAAGAAGTGCCAAGGCTGTAAAGGTCACGTTCTGCTGACCTCACCAGCAGCCAACCTTGCAGTTCTAGACTGCAAGTTTTCCCTGTTCTGTCCACCCCCAGGGAGGGGAAAATGCTATCCATATCATAGTTATCTCTCATTTCTGCAATGAGGTTTTCCTAAGTATGTTCTATGAAAAAGCAGCTTGCATTCGCTCTCTAACTTCCGGATGCTGTAGTTGTCATTTTGGGTTCCTCGGTAATTAATTGTAGCTCCCGCTCATCCAGTTGCCTACCCGCCCCTTCGTCTTCTCTCCAGCCTGCATGTTGAACAATCAATGCCTTCTACTTTGGTGCGTGAATCCCCTTCTGAAACTCGGTGCCCAGGCAATGGACTCACGTCTTATTGAGGGATTCTAAAATACCGACCACCTCTTGTTTTTGGACTTCTAGGTTTTCATAAAGCAGCATTTGTAAGCCCAGACCCGCCTCTGGACGATATGTGACAAGTTCCCAGCGGTTGCCATTACCGCGAGGTGCTCCCCTCAGCACCCTGGAGTTGTCGCTTCCTGTGTTTGCCGCCTTGGTGGACGAGCCCACCACGGTGACACACACTGTGCTTCTCGGAGTGCGGGCTGCGAGGCTCTGCCAGATGGTCCCCTTCAGAGCGAATGCTTTCAGTGTGGTAATGTTTGTATTTGTGTGTCTGGCATGAATTAATAATTTTCTCATGGTATTGAATAAAACCCAGCTTATTTAATTTATATCGCATAAACCCGGTTCCTTTCTTCCCCTTCTGTCTGTTGAGGGTGATTTTATTCCTGCTGGCGATGCAGCAGCAAGAGCAGGCAGCGGGACTGTGCTGTTGCCGACTCTCCAGCTGCAGGACTGGAGATCCAATCCTTCCCCATCCGGGTTAGGTCTGCAGCACTCAGCAGGCTGAGCTGGCCCTTGAGGTGCCTCCTGGTGGCCCACGTACCAGAGTGCCAGGTTGAGTCCTGGCTGCTCCCCTCCGGATCCGGCTTGCTGCTCGTGTGCCTCACAAGGCAGCTGGTGACAGCCCTGCTGCCCGCATGGGAGACCTGGACTCAGTTCCTGCCTTCTCTGGCTGTGGCCTGGCCCAGCCCTGGCTATTGCAGATGTTTGGGAAGTGAACCAGCAGGTGGAAGATCTCTCTCTCTCTCTGTCTCTCTCTGTTTCTCTCTCTCTCTCTTCTCTGTCTCTCTGCTTTTCAAATAAATAAATAATTCTTAAAAAACAAAAAAGAAAGTGACAGGACAACGTGAGACCTGGGCTTTAAGGTAAACGACCACTTTTAAGCTGCAAGGTTTACCTCCTAGCTCTAACCTTTCGGTATTGACTCAGACTGGGCTGGCTGGCCACATTCGTCTTTTTATTTTAAACCTTCCAAGCCTTCTCCCCCCACCCAGATGGGAATCCTTGTTTTATAATTCTGGCAGCAGCAGAAGGGTGAGGGGTTGGGCGAGTCCGACTTTCCATCCTTCGGCTTCGTGTTTTGTGCTTGTCCAGACTTTGTATTTAGCGGGAGTGGTATTGAGTGTTGTACACGTAGCCTCTGTTTCCTGTGGATGCCTTTTGTCCTGGCCAGCAGCCACAGCAGGATGGCGTGGAGCCGGTCCGCGTGCACTTTGGAGGATGAGTTGACACCAAGAAGAAAGGGAAAGCTGGTTTGGGGTGTGGCTGGGGAGGAGGACACCAGCTGTGTACATGGATGGGGTAGGGACTGGGAGAAAGTGAGAGTTCCCAGGGTGGACATGGAAGACTTGGCATCTCTGGGGAAGAGCTAGGTATGCATGAACCTCCTTTCACTACTAACTTTAGGATAGGAAGAGACACCTGTCCCGGCCACCAGCTCCTCACCCCGGAGTCATTCTTTAACTCGTTAGAATTCGGTTTCCATTCCACCAAGATGGCATCCTTAAAGATCGCCAAGGACCGTCAAAGTGCTAAAGGCTATGGGATTCAACCTCACCCTACTCAAACTTCTGTACAGTTTTACATGCCATTCTCTCCATCAGCCTTTTTTTTTTTTTTTTTTTGAAAGGCAGAGTGGACAGTGAGAGAGAGAGAGAGAGAGAGAGAGAGAGAAAGGTCTTCCTTTGCCGTTGGTTCACCCTCCAATGGCTGCCGCGGCCGGCGTGCTGCGGCCGGCGCACCGCGCTGATCCGATGTCAAGAGCCAGGTACTTCTCCTGGTCTCCCATGGGGTGCAGGGCCCAAGCACTTGGGCCATCCTCCACTGCCTTCCCGGGCCACAGCAGAGAGCTGACCTGGAAGAGGGGCAACCGGGACAGAATCCGGCGCCCCAACCGGGACTAGAACCTAGTGTGCCGGCGCCGCAAGGCAGAGGATTAGCCTAGTGAGCCATGGCGCCGGCCTCCATCAGCTTTTCTGATGACACATTTCTCCTCCTTCTCTGGTGTTTCCACCGCCTCCGCCTCCTCCACCCTGTCTGTGCCCCCAGCCTCCACTGGCGTTGGCATCTCCCACAGTTGGGTTTCTGGCACATTTATTGCTGTTGCTGCCATGGCGTCATCACCTCCCCTGCTGTCTTCAGACATCCTGGCCACATCTACAAGTCTGATCGTGGACTTTCTTCTGAGCTCCATCCTCTCTACATGGGAAAGTCCCATTCCATGCACAGGGCTGGACCTAGCGAGGATGCCGCATTCCAGGATTGAAGAAGGGAAAAGACAGGACAGAGGCATGGGATATTTGTCAGAGAAGAGTAACAGGACTCTGTGATGGATTTGCTGTCCTAAGGGAGGGAGGAAGAAAAGGAGGGAGGAGGTAAAAGGGCAAAGCTGATTCCAAGTTTTGTAGCTTGGGAACTGGGAAGACGAGACCCCACCCCTGGTGGGCCAGAGAGGGAAGACGATGACTGGTTCAGTTTAGGATGATCTGAATACACCTCATTTCTCTGCCTTTTCTGCCTCTTGAGTCTTTCTGTCTTAGGGTTGCTACAATTATCTTCCTAAAACACACATCTAATCCTGCCGTTCTCCTCCAATTTTGTGTTGTTCTCAGTAACCACAGAGTTGTTTCAGTAGAGACAGAGTGGGACTCAGCCTCCCTGACAAGCCCTATGCAAGCTGGCTTTGTTTGGTTTCACTGGAATCTTCCAGCATGACAGAATCCACCATGGCACTTCTCACCTTCTTGCCTTTGCTCAAGCTGTTCTTGCAATCTGGAGTGCCCTCCCCACTTTCCCTGCCTGCAGAAATCCTACTCAGTCTTTAGATTGCAGATTGCACACGATGTCCTCCATAAAGCCTCCTCCTTTTCCCCCCGTTAGCACTAGGAGCCACCTATTCGGTATCTCTCCAGCAGTTTGTGTGTGCCTCTCTGGTGTTATAGTGCATTTGCTCAAACACACGTCTTCCGATGGTTGGTAGACTCCTTAAAGCTAGAGGAACTAGCTCATCTGTCTCCCTTCCTTTACTAGCTGCTAGCGACTGACTCTCCATGGATTTGTTGCTCATTAAATAATAAATGAAAAGAAGAGGGAGACATTGGTAGGAGGGACATCTGAGGAAGAGAAATAGATAGACTTGGACTCATTCTGTAGTATTGTTCAGCTGGGATGGGAACTTCATGTTGTGAACAACAGGTGTGGAGAGTAACGATGGTGGAGGCATTGGATTATGGGTAATGTTAGGGGCTCATCGTTAGACACAGAATCCTGTAACACAGAACCATGCATGTACACGTTTAGCCTCTCATCCACAGGCAGTAAGCCGAACTGAAAAGTCCTTCCTCAGCGGGAAATTATTATTCTGTCCATTTAAAAAGATACACAGCCTCTTCGTGTAACCAAGACTCCTGCATATTTGGCTCTTGCTGCTGCTATGTCCATTGTCTGATGCCATAAAGAGACGGGACCTTGACGGAGGGTGCAGCGATGACCCGTTGCTATGCCTGTTTATTCATTGTACAAAAGTTGGGCAAGGAGGTATGCTGATAAATGAGATTTCTTTGACCCTTAATTATTCCTTTCACATGTTAGACTCTTTCATCAACCTGTTTTTATTTTCAGCAGCACAAAGGAACAACGGAAAAATAGTCTTTTCAAACAAATCTTAGAATAAGAACACTGACCGTCTCCCTTCTGAGTGCTTGGACACAGACATAGCTATTACATTACACCTGTGTCGTGCGTGAGTGCTGCACATCTTCCTATGTATGCTCTGTGTGTGTATGGAGTCCGCCATCAGGCTGTGCTTGTTCTAATCTTCCACTAGGGAAAGAACTGCTTGTCATGTATTAGAAATGGAAGGAAACAGCGAAGACCCTAATTCTGAATATTTTAAGATTTGATGAACTATTCCCTCTGAGTGCAGCTACTCTGTTCTGCCTCAGGTTCCTAGGGAAGTTACACGCACAGAGAAAATGCCCGGAAGACAGAATCTTACTTCTAGCTGGGTTGTCACTCCCAACCCATTTGTTGGATCTCCGTTTGTGGTAAGTTGGGACAGTTAGTTTGGGTTTTAAGGCTGGCTCCAGAGGCCTGGGTAGACTTTTTTTTTTTTTTTTTTTTAAGGTTTATTTATTTATTTGAAAGACAGAATGACAGAGAGAGAGGGAGATCAAGAGAGAAAGAGATCTTTGATCTGCTGGGTCACTTACCAAATGACTGCAGCAGCTGGGGCTGGGCCAGGCCAAAGCCAGGAGCCTGGAGCTCCATCCGGGTCTCTCCCATGGGTGCCAGGGACTCCAGTACTGGGCCACCTTCTGCTGCTTTGGTAGGCTCAGTAGTAGAGAGCAGTATCGGAAGCAGAGTAGCCGGCACTCGATGGGCGCTTTGCTGCAGAATCAGGCATCCCAGGTGCACCCCAAGCCGGCACCTGGACTGGGTAATTTTGGGGACTCATGCACCTTTCCCAGGTCAGGGTGGCTCTTCAGGGTGGGAGGCATCGCATATGCGTGTCAAGTGCCTTCTCCCTAATGGAGTGCTGGAGAGCACCGTCCTGTTAGAGAACTCCAATGAGAAGGGGCTCTAATGAGAGCCTGCGTGTGGTGAGAGCCTTTGCCGGTTGCTCCTGCGCCAACATCTCCGGGCCTGAGCATCGTGACCCAAGGCTGACCTTGACTGCCCATCCATCGGTCCTTCTCCGGAGCGGGGAGCAAGGGGTTTTGAGCTAAGGCAGCAGGTTGGATGTGTGGCTGGGCAGCCAACACTGATCTAGAGGCCAATGTGATGGCCACATTCATGCAAAGTGAGGCCATTTTATCGGATGCTTCTTGTTCCTCACATCACAAGGTCGCCTTTTTGCTCCATGTGCGGCCAGTGGGAACACCTCCCTTTGGCTTTGCCATGAAGCTCTTGCCGTCGGTCCCAGGTCATCTTTGCCACCTCTGTGGCTGCCTGTGGGACCTACTCAGTCCTCCTGTTTAGGGGCAAACCTGGCTGTGCCCCTGGATTCACCTCCTCGGGGGCTACTCTCAGCTTTCCTCCTCCTATCCGCGGAGCTGTCATGTCTGAGAAACACTCACACAGCGCCGCACGAGAGTCCTAAGGGACTGCATCCCAGTTGTCCCCAGGAATAAGCAGCGCGGCCGTGCGCTCTGGGATGAGCGCTCCCTTCCTCACCGCCTCCCTCTCACTTTCGTTCTTGGAATTGCTTCCCCCAAAATGGTGAGACTCAAGCCTTTTGTCAGGGCTTGCTCTTTTGGTGAACAGAGAAAGTAGATAGATGGATACAGATGGACAGATGGAGAGATGATAGACAGATGGAGGTGAGCAGATACAGGATGGATGATCTTTGCCATCTGAAAATGCCAGTCAGACTCATTGCACAGAGACTCTCCCGACAGGCATTCTTATTTGAAATGGGACACAGGTGACATGGCTTGGCGATCTTCACAGCACGCACTGTGAAGCTGTGGTCAGCTACCTAGGAAATGCATCTCGCTACCTGGAAGTCCTCGAGCTTGGACGAGCCTCACCTTTCTGGGCTGATCTGGGTGGAGCCCTGCAGTCTGGCTCAAGGATGGCTGGGTGACTCCTTGGTCCTCGCCCAGCGCATGCTCTCTCCCTGCTTGTCTGACGGTGGGGGCAGTGAGTTACTTCCCCATGTCTCTGCAGACATGGGGAGCCTTCCCACCCGAGGGAAGTGCCTGGGAGCTCGCTTTCATAATGCATTTAGAGTTCCTGGGGTGAAAGTCTTTGTAAAATGAGATGGAATATAAGAATATTTAGTATATTCTTTCATTGTGCTAAAACTCAGACACCATTCATTGTACTCATTAAAAGGAGCCATCCACTTTTCTACAGCAAACATTTGAAAGTGGCGGCCTGAGAGTTGAGCAGACCCCTGGGGGAGGCTGGAAGCAGTTGGGTGGGGGCACACAGAGTTGGACAGAGGGAGTGGGCGGGGCTGAACCTCTGAACCCTCCTCTGGCTAACCTCTAACTCATCTAACCAGATTAAGTACCCACAATCTGGTAAATTATGTTTAAACCCCCCTCAAAATGTCTGCAGGCAATCCAAACTTGGTGATTTGCCTTTAATCAGAAGACAAACATTTGAAGTGGGCAGGAAAAAAAAATGTTTTCAGTTGTTTTCTTTTCTCCCCTGAGAAAACACGGAGGGGCCCTCTCGGCGATCATGTCTGTAGGAGGAAGCTTGGCTCTTTGTTCTTTAGAACGAGTCACGGCTCTGTGTTAGAGAGGAAGGGATCTTCGAGATCATCCAGCTAGACCTCTCTTTGTACAGGATGCTCAGTAAATGGTTTGTCATCATCACATCCCTGGTTCATGTCTGGGCTAGGCTTCAAGTTCAAGTGGTCAGCTCTGTGGTGATGTCCCTCAGGAACGAAAGCCATTCTATGAGATCCAGATATTCTCACTAAATAGGGTAGAAAACCACTGGTAGGGGCTAGAGGAGGGGAATGAATAAATTTTATAGTCTCAGTTGAGTTTGGTTCTCTGCTTCAGATCTGCCTGTTTGGGAAACCTAGAACTCATTAAATGATCCATACCTTACTGGAACGAAAGGGATTTCCTTTCTAAGAGGCTATGGCAGTTGGCTTTCCTTTTCTCTTTGGTAATACCTACCAGTGTGAGCAGGATTTGCATTTTCTTGTTTTACAGATCCAACTCTCAAGGAAGAACTGTGAATGAGAAATCTACTTCATAAAGAAGAACAGGTGTTGATGAATAACCTGGACAGGGGTAGAACGGGGGTCTTGGACCGCATTTCACTCATCTCCGGGGCTTTTTTTTACGGACATTTGCCTTAGTAAATCATAGCTGTTCACAAAATAAACTCCATTTTGTATGAGACTCCTCTGTTCTGGGCAAACACTGTAGGTAAGAATGCTGCCTGCACCACCTGGAATATTTGTGATTTCCGGCTCCTTGGGGCTGCAATCCGAGCCTTCCAGGGTACCCTCTTACCTGGTGATCTTGCTCTCAGGTTCCAAGCTGTTGCTGGGAGGGAGCCCAGTTGTACGTTCTGGGTCTTCCGGAGGCACGGATGGAATCCCTCGCCGCTGTCGCCTTGCCTCCCTCTCTACCCCCACCACACCTGGAGCCCCTCCTGGCGCTCTCGCTGGGGTGATTTTACACCTGTTTTTTGGCAACTGCTGAGGTGCACCTTCCCCTTATTGCCAGCTGCCCGTGACCTCTGGTAGGCAAGAGATCCTATGTGGTGCTCTTGACCATGGGTGAGGAGCTAGAGGTGCTCAACCACAAGCCTTGGGGCTTCTCCTGGCTTCCTGGGGGCCAGGGCTGGGGCTGTGTTAAACGCGCAGGCTTAGTTTGTGGATGGCCACAAAGTGAACAGTCAGCCACAGACACGTTATAGAAGACAAGGCCTTGGGTGTCTGCTTAAAATCTATTTCTGTAGCATGACAGTGGGAAAAGTGTCTGTGTTCTTGGATTTAAATGCAAACAAAGGCCAGATGACTGGCCAGCTTAGAGATGCCCGGATCCCATGCTGTAGAGATGGGAGGGGCCGTCTGTCCTGTCGTGAGCAGCTCTGCTCCCAGACCCATCCTCAGACGTCACTGGGAGCCCATTTCAGGGGAGAAGATGACCAGGCTGAGGGCGATGTTCTTTATATCGCTACCTGCAGGGAGAACAGGAGGTAGCGGCGCAGTCTAAGGCCAAACAAGAGAAGCCACTCGTGCCTCCGGTGCAGGCAACAATCAAAGCAGTCGGGTATATTTTATTACTCTCACTAAATATCAGTCACCTCGACACAAAATTGGTACTTGACTCAAACAGGAAAACTTGATTCAGTCATGTGCATTCCACCCATTTCTTGGATGGAAATAGTGTCTGATTAGCGTCTGGCCATTTTCAGTGTGGTTTCTCTTGTATTATCCATTTTTTCCCCCTAAAGTAAATCTGATCATTTTAAATGTTAGAGAGAAGTGGTTCACAATTTCTTGAAATAAGCAAAGGACATTATATTTATAAGCTTGCAAGTTGTGAACCAGGCAAAACATTCTCATCTGCTGCTTTATGTATTTTTATCAATCATCACAGATTCCTGGGGAAGGTCTCCAATGGGCAGAGTTTTAAAATGGATTTTTAAAAAGTGTTGTTTTAACCTACAAGTGTGATTTTCCTTTTTTTGTTTTTGTTTTTTTGTCTCATTGTCTGTCCCTGGTATTTCTCTTGAACAGTGAATTATTATTACTTGCATTTGGGTAGATGATTGTTTAGCTTGCAAAACATGACACTCCCCCCGCCCCCATTAGTTGCCCAACTTCATTAAGATAAATGGAGTTATTCATCTGGTTTTTCCTTCCCTTTGGCTATGGGGTCACTAGAATGATGTAGAGCAGGAGAGGGAAAGGCTGGCGAATACTGTGAAATGTCACTAAACAATTTCAGGAAGGAGCCAGCGCCACTGCACTGAATGATAGATACGCTCTCAACCCTGACGGCTGTTAGTGCTTATATAATAACAGTGTGCATCGTCACCATGGGTGTCCAAACCCTGGGTTTTGTAATAGCTATCACTAGGAGTGGATATTTCCCAAATCTGGTTGAAATGCACTGAAAAGCAGAAAACAGAACAAAGCAAGACCAACCTAACCCTGAGACTAATAAGTAGTTGAGGATGGCAACCAAGAAAATAAAAAAAAAGAAACAAGAGTATAGCCAACCTTTTTTTTAATTAGAGTATATTATACTTTCAAACTGGATACACTAGAAATTGGCAATGCAACATAAGATGCGAAGGAATATACCAGTTACTGTCAAAATGACCCTGTACAGCCTTGTAATGCAAAAAGCTTTATACAATACAAATTTTCAGTAATGTACACAAACCTTGACAGTATGATCATCAGAACATAATATGAAGAGTTAAAAAAAGGATAGAAGAAAGTGCTGAGAACCCTAACTGCGTTACTATATGGAAAAATAAGCTTTCATTGAAGAATGCATAGTGAAATCAGAATTGGGGTTACTTGGCAGGTGAATTTCTCAAAGATGTTAGTGTTTTACACGGAAAGGATATCTATGGAACACATCCTTCCCTGAGTATCAAACTGCAAACCAAATTCAGGGCTACACATTATCTAGGTGGAATCTGAAAAATGCTGTAGATTTTTCCTTTATTAATAACAACAATAATATAAAAAGTCAAACAAACTCCAAACACACCTTTTCTCACTCAGAAAACTTTTATAATTTACCAGAAAGATTGATGACTCTTTCCAAAGTGCTAAAAAAGTTGCCCAATTTTATTAAGCATTACTAAGTCATTCAAATACAAGTTCAGTGGCAAGCAGTGAAATGCATGGCATTTGAGCAGTCAATGTCTCCTTCCATCACTCCTCTTGCTCTAGAACGTTCTGACCTTAGGGCCTCCTATTGCACAAGTGGCATGCTAGAAAACCTACAGTCCTAACCATTCGCGCCACCCTTTCAGGTTTTGAACCTGCTGGTGCTTAAGTGTGAGTCGCCTGTTCCGCCAGCCCCTGTGGGATCACCAAGGCCCTCTTTCCTATCATCACTGAACTTGTAATTTTGAAAACACATTATTAGCCAAGTGGCATGTTCTCCATTATATGGGAATAAAGACATGACTTAAAGGAAAACAACACAACCTACCCGAAAGCCCAGTATTCTTGGAGTGTGTTGTCCATAA
Source organism: Oryctolagus cuniculus (assembly GCF_051225735.1). Lineage (NCBI taxonomy): Eukaryota > Metazoa > Chordata > Mammalia > Lagomorpha > Leporidae > Oryctolagus > Oryctolagus cuniculus. The sequence continues at coordinate 48,590,947 of NC_142874.1, read as the reverse complement.
CCGTCTATAGTGTCTTTTACTGAGACATGGACAGGGTGAGGTTGATCAGCATCTCGAACACAGCTTCTGCTGGAGAATGACTGAGGGTTCTGGGAGCTTCCTGCCTGAGCTGGTTGGGCCTCCGCGCCCCCGTGGCCATCCCCTTAGTGTAAACAGGTTTGCCAGGACGCCGAGCAGGCACCCCACACCGGGCCGGATGGCCAGGGAAGGGAAATGTAGCACACCTGCCAGCTCTGGGGGCAGCAGGGTTAGAGCGGAGGGCGGCGGGGACACCGTGGTGTGGGGACCGACAGCACAGTCTTCTGGCTTCCTGTGCAACAGGATTCATTTCCAGGGGGCTCTGAGCGAACCAAACTGAGTAGAGGAAGAAAAATCAGAGAGGCTTTTGTTTTTTTTTTTTCCCCTGGTGAAATAGGTGAAAAAAAAAAAAAAAAAAACAATCCCAACTCCAGCCTGAGACATGACGGGAATCGGCAACAGGGTGAGAAAGTGTTCCCCGTCCGCCTGTTCTTCCACAGATGAAGAACGTACAAATCGCCACAGTCCAACTCTGTTCTCACACAAAGCACATTTCTTCCTGCTCTTTCAGCCTGTTTCACACAGGAGATTCTGCTCTCTCAAAAACACAAGCAATGAACGTATTCATCCAAGAGTTTTTCTCCTTTTTAAATCACCCATTGCTTTTTAAGATGAGCGAAGGGTTACTCAACCAATCCACACCTGCTTCCTGTTGCAATAAAGTGCTGCACATACACTGTCATTTTAATGACCACAAAGTAAGAGCTTTAAATAAGTATAAAGTTAGCCTCCTAGCAGGTACGTCTACCAGGCGTTAACAAAATGGAATACAGAATCACTAACAGCATGGAGGATACCGCTACAGCCAGAGGATCTGCAAACACAATGGAAACTTCTCAGGGGCAGGAACTGAACCAGAGGACTAAACAGCACCTTTTTGTTGTGTCCTTACAGGTCAAAGAGGTTGTGGCTAAATTGTCAAACATACAGTCTACTCATTCCATAAAAAAGGTACATTTTCTTCCTTTTATTTTACTTTTTTTTTCAGATGAGAAACAAAAACTAGTGCAAGACCAAAGCACTGTGCAAAACTGCCATTTCTTTTTTTTCTTTTTTTTCTTTTTTTTTTTTTTTTAGTCTGAGCATTTATACCCAGAATTTATCCAAACCCCTTTTAATCTCCTTGGCTGGATTTATGAACCATAAAATTTTTAATTCATACAATTTTTTTCCTGCAAACAAATGGTAACCACTGAATTAATACATCTCATATATATATATAATCTGCCCTTAAAAAAAAAAACGATGTCCTGTGTGCGTGCGTGCGTGCGCCATACACATCACTGACGTACGGGCACACACACACACACACACACCAGACTTCAGTTGTGTGAAGTCAGCTGCAGTGCTGCGGGATACTTCCTGGACAGGGCAGCCACTGGAGCCCGTGCAGCTTCCTCCCCAGAGGAGAACTGAGAACCAGGGCTCCGGCAGCCCTGTAGGAGCCCACCCTCCCTGCATCCACTCAGCACCGGGCCCTACCGCTCTGCAGCCGTAAAACAGAGAGGGGAGGTGTGAGGGAGCTCGGAGAGAGACCCGAGTGGATGAACAGCCCAGGAGGGAAGAGAAGGTTGGTCGCTGTTAAAGAAGCCGGGACGAGGGCTGTACAAGAGCAACGTCATGGCGCTCGACGCGCGCGCGGCTCTTCCGGAATCCACAAGCGCCCATGCGCCCCACTCACCCGACAGAAAACCAAATGCACCGGTATCTTAAGCTTACAAGTGCTGATTGCAATTAAGGACACTCTCTTTAGGGTTTAACGAGACAGAATTCCTTTCAGAGCAAAGAAGGAAGAAGGGCTGAGGGCGGAGTGGGTGGCTGGGGAGGCATGCCTCTCAAGGTAGAAGTATGCAGGAGGTGACCTCTCGGGAGAGTGGGTAAAGCAGCTTTTCAGGTCAATGCAATAGGTATACACACAGAGCCAATTCTCTACTCCTTACTAAAGATATACAGTACACGTGGTGCAGACCCCGGGGGGTCTGTAGGTTTTGCAGCAACATACACCTGCTGGGGTTGTGTTTTTAAGTTTTGTGGGTTATTTTGTTTTGTTTGTGTCTTTGTCTCTTTTGTTTTTGGTACAGACCGTGGCTGTCCTCAGACAGTCTCTGCTCTCTCTCGCAGTCCGAGATAGGCGAGGAAGGAGTGTTTCGGGGAGGGGATGCTGGGAGGCGCAGTCTGAGGCCGGGGAGGGTGGAATGTGAGATCCAAGTGGTTCTTGGGGTATAACATTGTCAAGGGAATGAGATGGGCAAAATCCGAGTTCCGGTACTTGTCTACGCGCAAGGGGGAGCCGTTGAAGGCCAGCGCCTTGAGTGCCAGGTTGGGCTCCGAGCTGCTGCCGTGGGCGGCGGACAGGGCCACGGTCTGCAGAGCCTGCGAGGCCGACATGACCGACAGGGGAGACAAGAGGTTCCGGGAGCTCCCCACGACCAGCAGCGGGGCCCCGGGGCCGGCCGCTTCCTTGGGGGCCGCGCACAGCCCCTTCTTGTCCTCCGGGGGGCACTCCCCGCTCTGGTGCTTCTTCACGTGGCGGCTGAAGACGAAAGGGTGTGTGGTCTTGAACAGGCACTCTTCGCAGCTGAAGGTCTGGCGGGGGGCGTGCTTCAGCTTCTTGTGCAGGTTGAGATTGTCCTTGCGCTTGCAGCTGTAGCTGCACTGGTCACAGTGGAAGGGCCGCTCCCCGGTGTGCACGCGCACGTGCTCGATGAGCTTGTTGGCGGTCTTGGACAGGTAGCCGCACTGGTCGCACTTGTAGTGGTTGCCCAGGCGATGCTCCCGGGTGTGCGTCTCCAGCTCCAGCTGGTTGGCCTTCACCGTCTGGCAGATCCGGCACTTGTACTCCATCTTGTAGTGGGTCTTGAGGTGGCACTCCATAGCAGCGGGGCGGTTGGTGGAATAAATGCAGAATGGGCACCTGCCGGGGTGGGGGTGGGGAAGCAAGGGCAAGCGAGGTTCAGCCAGAAGGGTTCGGCGGCAGCCCTGCTTCTCCCCATCCCCACCGCCGCCCCCACTCCTCACCACCCTCCCCAGTCTCCGAGGCCTGGCCTGGCCTGGCCAGCCCAGCCCAGCCCTGCCGCCTCTCAGGGGTGGGGATGGCCTCGTGGGCTTTCACTGCTGTCAGAGCTGCCCCCTGCTAGGGAGGAGCTCCGACCAGCTCCGCTCAGCCTGCTCTGGGTCTCCTGGCTGGAACAGCCAACAGCAGCCCGCCCACACCAGGGGGAGCAGAGAGGGTCCGAGGTTATAAATAAGCTGGTGCTCCCCGCCAGCCCCCTCCCCCCGCGCCCCTCCGGCCCCCTGGAGCCCTCCCCACTCCCCTCGGGGCAGCGCGGAGGTCTAAACCTCCTGACCTCCCCTCTCAATGGGAGCAACACAAAGAATGGACTTTTCATGCACCACACCAAGCACACGCAGAAAGGCTAAGAGGTCTGGAAGAACAGCTTATAGGGGGAGAGCTACCTCCAGCAAACAGAAAGTCACAGGGGGCAGAGTCGTGCTGATTAAAGGGTTGTTAGGATGAGAAGGCCTGGGTGTGTGTGAGTGAGTGTGTGTGTGTGTGTGTGCGTGCATTGGTGAGTACGCATAAAACCTGTCTCCTAAAGTTCTGGCTCTTGATCAGCAAGGAAGGCGAGGACTATGGCAGGGGCAGGGAGGAGAGGGAGCCCACCCGACAGCCCACCGACTAGGGAGGGACAGGGGGACCTGCCCTCTGGAGCCTGAAGACTCATGAATACATTAGTATGCCACAGGAGTCAACAGCAATGCAACTGGCTCTTGGCGTCCCATGGGGCAGAAGCGTGTCTGACATTTCTTCTGTAGTCTCCCCAGGGCTCGGGAAGAGTGCTCAGCAGGTGCCTCGCACCCGGGACAGATGGAATCATTGGTTGAGTGGCCTCCACACGTCATTTAGGTAGACTACGCCAGGGGGTGGGTCTGAGCCCCGGCTCCATCTCGGGGATTACTGGGATCCAGATGGACAAGCCCAGGACAACGGCTGGGCCTCCCTGAAGCTCGGGCTGCCCATGATTGGCAGGAGGCTCCGCCTGCACCCGCCCTCCTGGCCAGCCAGAGGGGCTGCGAGGGGTGCTGAGGGCATGGCCACAAAACTGCTGAGCTGCCCCTGCAGGTCAGGCTCAAGGCGCTGGCGTGCATGCGCGCTGCAGCGTGTGTGCTCTCTCTCTCTCCAGACAGAATGCAGATGCCCAAGTGGCTGCCTCGCCTCTTGCTCGGGGCCCGCAGGGCAGGGCCCGGGAGTGGACTGTCCTCGGAGGGGTTGGAGAGGTGTTCAGCAGAGCCCAACACAACCAAGTGCACCGTGCACTGCCTCCTCAGCGCCAAGCTCGCCGTTAGCCTTGGACCCTCAGCTCACAGAAGAGTGCACACGAGAGAAATATAAAGCCCGTTCCCAGGTCAGGTGCACACACAACCCCTACGCCAAGCTGGGCCTTACCTAGAGGAGTCTGAAACTCACCACTGTCCTGAGCTACGGCAAAAGAAAAATAATAGTATAATCTTATTTGATCTGCATTACCAACAGGGTATAGAGTACAAGCAGTTCCATCACAGAAAAGCAACTTAGACACGGGCAGTCTGTTTCAGTTTACGGACATTTCTGTGACCCACAGCTCAATCTTGCTTCCTTTCGCTGCTCAGGCACAGGGCTAAGGGTGTTCCGTGCTCCCGTGGTTTATCTTAAAGACACTCTCTCTCAGGCAGATTAATTCTCTGATATGGCAAAGGAAACAAAACGAAACGAAACAAAACAAAGACTCACTGTATAGCCAGAAGGCATTATCAATTTTTTCAAAGTGTTCTTCTACTTGGTCATCCTAGAACATAAACTATTACACAGGGCACGGTTAGCACCGTACGGCAGGTGTCTGGTACCGGCAAAAGCAGCAGCCATCACTGTGCGTTCTCCCCAGTGGGTGCGGAGGCTGGGGACTGCTCAGGTCCCCGAGGAGAGGCGAACTGGCAAAGCCACAACGGGCGGGGGCTGCAGCGTTCACGGCTGTGACTGGGCTACGGGGAGGGGCCACGGGACCTAGTCCGACCACGGGGCCACGTGGCCTTCGCTGTTGGTAAGGGTGCACAAATACTTGTCAACGGGGGCAGTGGGGGCAGACCCCATCAGATTCCCAAGTCGGTCCTCGCTGGGTCCAGATTTTCTAGAATGACCGTCTCCCCCTCCCCAGGCCCTGCCACCGCCCCTCCCCCTCCAGCCTCAGTGCCCCAAGAGTGAGACAGCATGGAATCCAACAGCAGCTGGGAGGGGTCCCCCGACCAGGCAGCGCCTGGGGTTGCCAACCCTGCACTGCCTCCGGCTCTCCACTCCCTCCCAGGGTTCTCCTGGGTCTCTCCACCCTCCACCCCCCACCCCGCCCCCGCCTCTCTGGTGAAGTGTGAGTTTCAACGATACAGATGTTTGAAAACAAAGGTTTTTTTTAAAAAAAGTCCCTCCTCTGTTGTGTACTTTTTCTAACTACATGATCGTTTCAGCTACAGATTAAAAATTACGCCTGAAAAAATGGTGTGCTTTTGGGTGCCTGACTATGGTGCTTCTTTCTCTTCACTGGACGGGAAGTACCTCGTGAACAAGGCCTCTGATTTCCGAATCAGCGGGGAGGGTCAATTCTGGTACTGCACGGACACACATCTCCCGAGGGCGAAGGGCGTTTCATTCCTGTGCGCCCCTGAGCGCGCGTTATGGAGGCCGACACAGGGACCGGTGGTGGTAACTCAAGGGTCTCACTGGAGACCCGGGCGGGGGGGCTGCCTGCGCATCTCGCTTAATGGTGAAGCTTGCTGTCTAGCCTTTGGGGGAAGGCGCTGGCGTGTCTGCAGGAGGCCACGGAGCCGTGTGATCTCTGCCATGAACAACGTGGCCTGCTCAAACTGCCAAGGTTCTAACCTGGGGGAGCGAGATGGTGGAACTATTTAAGTAGGAGACACATGGCGAGTCATCTGAAAAGCAGAGATGGCACCTGCGGTGACAGCACCATGATTTACACTTGGGGACACCCGCTGGTCCCCGAGTCCCAGCAAAATGAAGTGTGAACCAAACTCAAAGCAGTATAGGATGGCCCTAGCCTTGCACGCTGGGTTGACCCAACAGGTCTGCTTCCTGGCCCTGAATCCTTGAATATTTGTGAGACGGATTCTCCCCCTGTCGTCTCTGGAGCCCTTGGGGGACAGGTTGGACTCAATCCAGGGAGAGGCAGCAGCAGAGGTTCCTGTCTAACTCCCCTCATACCAAGCTCCCCCTCTCCATGACCCCCAAAACCTCCAGGGAAAGGGCAGGGGAAGGGCGGGGGAGGGGTGTTTAATAACAACGCAGTAAAAGGTTCTGTACTTGCTTTCCTTACTTGAGCCCACCGGTGGGGACAGTGTGGCATTTCTTGTGCTCCAGCAGCTGTTCGGGGGTCTTCATGAACTTGTGGCACACGTCGCACTCAAACATCCGGGTGATGAGGTGTATCTGCAGATGGCGCTCAAACATGTTCTTCGTCTTGCAGACAAAGTTGCAGAAAACGCATTCGAACCCTGAAAGGACCGAAGCTGGGTGTAGAGGTGCACGGGGCAGAGAGACAGAGAGGCAGGGCAGGCCAGAGTGCGGTCGAGTACCCCCTTCCGCCCACCCCCTCCACCTCCAAAGAGTCACATCCTTCCAGGCACTGCTGCCTGCCTCTGTGGTAGAGGAGTTTAACGTACAGCTCCACACTGGATGCAAACCAGGCCCAAAGGTAACGTGAAGCTTAGGTGCGCGTCCTCTGTCTCCTGGACCCAGTTACCCCGCCTCTCCAGGGCAGAGTCTCCAGACCGGGAGGGTGCAGCAGACACGCCCAGCCCTCCCTTACCTTTCTCTGGCTTTTCCTCACTGTTCAGTGAGGGCTGACTCCCAGGCACCACGGAGATCACCAGCAGGTTGTTCCCGCCCTTGTTCTTCTGGGAGCTGTCGGAATCGTCTTTGCTGTTGGCTGAATCACTCAGAGCTGAGAGGGAGGATGAAGAGGGGCTGTTGGACTCGCTGGGGGTCTTCCTGTCTTCCCCTGAAAAATAAAAAGTACCCAAGTCTCTTACTTACTTAGGAGATGCAGACCCTCAGGCAGGCAGCGCTTGACGCTGGCGCAATCAGGTCTCATGGATGCATCCTTGGGGGCCACAGTGTAAGGCTCCCAGCTCCCCTGGTCTTGGTGCACCTGTGGTGATATTTGAGGTCCTGGGATCAGGAGCAGACATTCAATCCATTTGACACGTGTTTACTGAGGTCTTCCAATAATTACAGTGACAATAGCTGCTAAGATGGCCTGAACACGTTACGCCAAGTTCCAGTGTTATATTTTTAAATGTCCCATCACATCTTTCCAGGCATGCAAAGAAGCAAGAAACACAACCCAAAATGGAGGAACAGTCAGTCAATCAAAACTGACCCATGGGAGCCAGCGTTGTGGCATAGCGGGTAAAGTCATTGCCTGCAGCACCAGCATCCATATGAGTGCTGGTTTGAGTCCCAGCTGCTCTACTTCCAATCCAGCTCCCTGCTAATGACCTGGGAAAAGCAGCAGAAGATGGCCCAGGCGCTTGGGCTCCTGCCACCCATGTGGGAGACCTGGTAAGAAGCTCCTGGTTGCTGGCTTTGGTCTGGGCCAGCCCTGGCCATTGCAGACATTTAGGGAGTGAACCAGTAGATGGAAGATCTCTCTCTGTCTCTCATTCTCTGTAACTCTGCCTTTCAAATAAATAAAAATAAATCTTAAAAAAAAAAACTGACCAAGAACTGACATAGTTGTTAAAATTTGCCAGTAAGGATATTTCATATGCTCAAAAAGTTAAGTAGAGATATGGAAGATATAAAAAAAGATGCAGATAAAATTTCTTTTTTCTTTTTTTTTAAAGAAACTGGGAGCTCAGAGTGGTAGAAGGTTGCAGTTTTTTTTTTTTAAGATTTACTTGTTTATTTGAAAGGCAGAGTTATAGAGAGGCAGAGGCAGGGGGAGAGAGAGAGAGAGAGAGAGAGAGAGAGAGGTTTTCCATCTGCTGGTTTGCTCCCCAAATGGCTGCAACGGCTGGGGCTGTGCCGATCTGAAGCCAGGAGCCAGGAGCTCCTTATGGGTCTCCCATGAGGGTGCAAGGGGCCAAGGACTTGGGCCATCTTCTGCTGCTTTCCCAGGCCACAGCAGAAAGCTGGATTGGAAGTGGAGCAGCCAGGATTTGAACTGGTGTCCATATGGGATGCCAGCACTCCAGGCGGTGGCTTTGCCCTCTATGCTACAGCGTCAGCCCCTCAAGTCAAATTTCTATACTTGAAACCATGTCTGAGATGGAAGCATACACTGATGGAATTACCAGCAGATTAGATGTGGCAGAAGAAAGAATGAATGTGAAGATAAAAGCTACAGAACTCTCTGAGATGCAATAGCAAAAGGAATCCCCCAAATGAAAACAGCAACAATGAACCACGGGATGCCTGCAGGCAGCTAACACTAAGTCTAACCGGCCTCCCAGTTGGGGTGAGGAGGGCTGAAAGAAGACACAAAAGGGCCCCAGATTGTCCAAATATAAGGAAAACAATAAACTCAAAGATCCAAGAAGCTCAACAATGAGTTTCTCAAGCCCAAGCATGAGAAGCATGAAGAAACCGACACCAAGGAACGTCATAATTAAATTGCTCAAAACCAGTGACCAAAATAAATAAATAAATAAAAATAAATCTTAAAAACCAGTCACAGGAAAAAGGGCACATCACGTGCAAACAAACAAGAATAAAAAACATGACAGCAGATTTCTTGCGGGAAACCATGCAGGTGAGAATACAAGGAAGCAGCATCTTTAAAAGACTGGAATACCGTTCGACCCAGCCATCCCACTCCTTGGAATTTACCCAAAGGAATTTAAATTGGCAAACAAAAAAAGAGGTCTGCACCCTAATGTTTATTGCAGCTCAATTCACAATAGCTAAGACCTGGAACCAACCTAAATGCCCATCAACGATAGACTGGATAAAGAAATTATGGGATATGTACTCTTTAGAATACTATACCGCAGTAAGAAACAACGAAATCCAGTCATTTGCAACAAAATGGAGGAATCTGGAACACATCATGCTGAGTGAAATAAGCCAGTCCCAAAGGGACAAATACCGTATGTTCTCCCTGATCGGTACGACTGACTGAACACCAAGAAGGAAACCTGTTGGAGTGAGGTGGACACTATGGGAAACGGTGGTTTGATCAGCATAGCCCTGACTGTTAATGAACAACTTAATACATTATCCCTCTTAGTAGTTTTTTTATCTGTTCTACTTAATATGACTGGTTTAGTTCTGTAATTGATGCACAGTTATTCTTAAGTGTTGAAAATTAACTGAAATGTGATCGCTGTTGAACATGGGAGTGGGAATGGGAGAGGGAAGAGATGTATAATTTGGGACATGCTCAGGCTGACTTGCCCCAAGTGGTGGAGTTGGAAGCATACCAGGGGATTCCAATTCAATCCCATCGAGGTGGCATGTACCAATGCCATCTCACTGTTCCAGGTGATCAATTTCAGTTCACAGTTGGTCATGGTGGAGGGACTGGGAGTCAAAGCGAGCACATAAACAAGTCTAGTACCTGCTAACACTAACCGATAGAATAAATAAAGGGGAGAGTGATCCAACATGGGAAGTGAGATACTCCGCAGACTCATAGAATGGCAGATGTCCTAAATAGCACTCTGGCCTCAGAATCAGCCCTAAAAGCATTCGGATCTGGCTGAAAAGCCCATGAGAGTATTTCAGGCATGGAAAGCCAAGACACTCTGGCAAAAGATCTCTGCGAGTGAGATCCCAGTGGAAAGAACAGGTCATCAAAGAAGGAGGTGCCTTTCTCTGAAGGGAGGAGAGAACCTCCACTTTGACTATGACCTTGTCTAAACAAGATAAGAGTCGGAGAACTCAGAGGGCTTCCATAGCCTTGGAAACTCATGACTGGAACATAGGGAGATTACTGATGCCATAGACAGGAGTGTCAATTGGTAAAGTCAACAACAGGAGTCACTGTGCACTTACTCCTCATGTAGGATCTCTATCCTTAATGTGCTGTACATTGAGATTTAATGCTATAACAAGTACTCAAACAATATATTTCACTTTGTGTTTCTATGGGGGTGCAAACTGTTGAAATCCTTACTTAATGCATACTAAACTGATCCTCTGTAAAAAAAAAAAAAAGAAAAAAGAAATTATCAATTCCCAACTTGACTCTCACTGGGATTAAACATGACAATAGGTCTGCTCTGATTTCATCATCATTTAAAAAAAATCATCTATTATTTTTCACTTTTTGTTTCTGTGTGGGAGCAAACTGTTGAAATCCATACTTAATGTATACTAAGCTGATCTTCTGTATATTAAGATAATCGAAAATGAATCTTGATGTGAATGGAAGGGGAGAGGGAGTGGGAAAGGGGAGGGTTGTGGTGGGAGGGACGGTATGGGGGGGAAGCCATTGTAATCCATAAGTCGTACTTTGGAAATTTATATTCATTAAATAAAAGTTTAAAAAAAAAAAAAGACTGGAAGATAGTCCGTCAATCCAGTGGACACGTTTCAAAAATGGAGAAAAAAGAGCTGACACTAAAAAAGATGAGAGAATGTGTCACCAGCAACCTGCATTCCAAGACATGTTCAAAGTTCTCTAGGCAGAAGGAAAACGAAGCCTGGAGCTCCATCTGGGTCTCTCACATGGGTGGCACAGACCCAGGCACTTGGGCCATCTTCTGCTGTTCTCCCAGGTGCATTAGCAAGGAGCTGTATTAGAAGTGGAGCAGCTGGGATGCGAACTGGTGCCCACCTGGGATGCTGAAATTGCAGCAGCAAGGGCTGCACCAGGCCTAAGCCAGGAGCCAGGAGCTTCTTCCCAGTCTCCCAACAGGCATGAAAATGTGATGAACAGGGTTAAGTGCTTGGGCTTAAGCTTGGGCCATCTTCCACTGCTTTCCCATGCTCATTAGCAGGGGGCTGGATAGGAAGCAGGAGCGGCCAGGACTGGAACGGGCGCCCCTATGGGATGCCCCTATGGGATGTCACAGGTGGTGGCTTTACCTGCTACATCACAATGCTGACCCCTTTCTTTTCATTTTAAAAAAAATAAGCATCACGGGGCTGGTGCTGTGGCACAGTAGGTTAATCCTCCACCTGTGGCGCTGGCATCCCATATGGGTGCTGGTTCTAGTCCCAGCTGCTCCACTTCCAATCCAGCTCTCTGCTGTGGCCTGGGAAAGCAGTAGAAGATGGCCCAGGTCCTTGGGCCCCTGCACCCACATGGGAGACCCGGAAGAAGCTCCTGGCTCCTGGCTTGGGATTGGTGCAGCTCCGGCTGTTGTGGCCATCTGGGGAGTGAACCAGCGGATGGAAGACCTTTCTCTCTGTCTTGCCCTCTGTCTGTAACTCTACCTCTCAAATAAATAAATAAAATCTTTTTTTTTTAAAAAGTAAGCATCTCTATTTTTAAACTATTGCCATTAACTGCATAGTGGTTAACAGTGAGGACTTCAGATGCAGAATACCTGGGTTTGAGTGCTGCCTGTACCCCTGTACCCCTCAGCGGCTGTATGACTTTGGACAAAGTACTGAACTTTGTGCCTTAATGAGCTCATCTATGGAATGCAGCTAACACTGGAATTTTCCTCACCTGGTTGTGGCAAAGCACCCAAAAACAGTGTCTTGCTCACAGTAAGCATTATAGAAGGTCTTATTAATATATTATGGGATATAATAAGTATTACTTATGCAATATAATAACGAACACATTCTATCTTCCCATGCTGTTTTCTATACCCAGCACATGAAAATATGAGTTACTCATTTTAAATGACAGTATCATCTCCATGGAATGTACTTTTCCTATCCTTCTTAAATCATCCCTGAAAATTAAATTTTAATTAAAAGTAATATGCCATCGTTTGAGTTTTTCTCATATGGGTCGATTCCCGGAAGGAGTCCACATTTTCATGCCTCTTGGTAGACAACACCTAATTAGTAGGCAAAAGTTCTAAGCCCTCTGCTGGGGCGAAACAACAGGTGCACCAGTGCACCCCAGCCCCGGGGCTACTACCATCCAATGCCCTCCTAACTTCCCTGGGTAAACAAAGCCACTCTAGAGTTTCAACTGGACACTTTCCTCATGTAAAGTGATGAGTTTTTATTTCTTTCATGTTCTCTGCAAATTTTTCAATTAGAGGTCTCAAGTTTTTAGACAAATGTTCTAGGTAGTACATACATTAACCTGTTGTCATTTTTATGACTCATTTCATTCTTTTAAATTAAGTTTATTTATTTTTATTTATTTGAAAGCAGAGTAAGAGAGAGAGAGAGAAAGGGAGGGAGGAAGGGGGGCTGGAGAGAGAAAGAGAGAGCATCCACTGGTTCACTCCTCAAATGCCTGCACTGGGGTTGGGCCAGGTTGAAGCCAGGGGCCAGGAGCTCCCTCTGGCTCTCTCACATGGGTGGCAGAGAGATGATGCCTGAGCCATCACCTGCTGTCTCCCAGAGTGCACAGTAGCAAGAAGCTGGATCAGAAGCGGAGGCAGGTTTCCCTCTCAGGCATTCAAATGTGGGATGCTGGTACCCCAAGCAAGGCTTAACCTGCTGGGTCACAATGCCTGCCCCCACTTTTGTTCTTTTGCAAATAGAAGAGAATTTTGTGCCAAATCTCTTGATTCTTTTCCTTTGTGATTTCTTTTATCACTTAAGCTTTTACAAATCCTCCTCACTCTGTAGGTTTGCTAGATGGCCTATTTCTGTAGCTTTTCTAGGGATGATGTGTTAACAGGGACACTGTAAGTCATCTGGAACTTAGGCCGGTGTCACTGTGAGGGGTGGCATCAATGGCTGCATTTTCCAAACAGCTATTTGGATTCCTTGGTGTCATTTCTTGCACCATTTTAGAACTGCAGCAGAAATTGCAAGGAAGGAGTCACAGGCACTGGAGGTGGGGCCATGTCCCGCCTGCTGAGGTTCTCTGCAGAGCCACGGAGCCACAGAGTGGGGCGAGGAGCCACGGAGTGGGGCGAGGAGCCATGGAGTGGGGCGAGGAGGTGGCATCATGCAGAAACATGAGGAGAGGGCAGCCCTACAGTCTCCCTTCCACACACGGGCCTCGGGCGAGGGCAAGCTGTAGGCAGCACATGAGAGCACGGATTTCTCTAGAATAAAGCTCATCCTGTGGCTCTCACCCTCACTTGGGTCACAGAGCATGGCAGATTCCCCAGCATGCTGAACAATGACTCTTTCCTTAGGATTACAGAACTTTCACACGGATTATAGCAACAGGGCTCCAGCAGGCGCCGTGTCTGAGTCACTTCCTTACACGCACTGATCTGAATGGATGAGTCTGCACACACACAGTCATTCACTGAGTGTCTGCTACCGACATGGCAGGCTTGGTGCTGGGTGCTGGGGATCCAGCAGTGATTAGACAAGCCTCTTGCTGGATGGTTATATATGAAGGGGCTTCAAAAAAGTTCATGGAAGATGTGTATTATGAAAAAAACTATGTATGGATTTCAACATTTTTGCACCGGAATAAACTTAGTTTTGAAAAATTATTTGTTTGCAGGGAGGCGGGGAGGAGGAAGGAAGAGAGAGAGAGATACGAATAAATGGAATTCTCATTGGCTGGTTCACTCCCCAAATGCAGCCTGGAACTCAATCCAGGTCTTCCGTGTGAGTGGCAGAGATCCAACTACTTGAGCCATCATCAGTGCCTCCCAGGGCTCACATGAGCAAGACACGGAATGAGGAGCCGGAGCTGGGAACTAAACACGGCACTCTGATGTAGGATGGAGGCCTCTTCACTGGCATTTAACCACTACGGCAAACACCGGCCCTTAAACTTGGCTTTCAATTCCTCTTTCCACAAACTTTATGAAGTACCCTTCTATATCATACAGCATATATATTGCTACATAGCAGAACTTTGCAATAATATAGCTTATTCATTTACATATGTAAATAGATATATCTTGGGTCAGATTCAAATGCCTTAAAACAGCACCAAACAGGAAATGCTGAGAGGCCATTAGCTTACAATAGGGGTCAGCAAATTACAGGCTGTGGGCCAAAGCCAGCTTCCTATTTCTATAAGTAAAGTTTTATTGGAACACGGCTATGCGCATCCATTTGTGTACTGTCTATGGCTACTTGCAAACTCCAGTGGCAGTGCTGAGTGGTAGTAACAGAAATCATATGGCCCCAAAGCCTAAAACATTTGCTATCTGGCCCTTTAAAAAAAGCTTGCGGGGCCTTGGTTTATCAAGCCGGTTTTAACCTTTCTCTAGTAGCATGGGCATTAAAGGCTTCAACTGAATTATAAGAGAAATTCCACTCTGGGCTCTTGGTGCTAACAAACGAGGACATTCTTCCCGGCAAGACCTGGAGCCCTGCGACCTCAGAAGGAACAAGATCTAAGTGTGCTCCCCGTGGTGCATGGGGGTGAGTGCGTGTGCACGGGTTAGCTGTGAATGTGAGGCATGCACCCATGACAACGAAGTGGTGAGAAGTCCAACCTCTTTCTATCCCTTATGGTTTCCGCAAGGCGGGGTGGAGGGAGCTGTGGAGTGGGGTGAGAGGCTGCATTCAGCCATACTTTGGGGTGAGGAGGGTTCGAAGGGCAAAGGTTGACTATAAAAGAGAAAACAAAATGTGTGAAAAAGCCAGTGGAAACAGAAGAGAGGCTGGCCGTTGCTTCCATCTGCTGCTCCAAAAATGCCGAATCCAATTTACCTTCCAGGTGGGCTTCCCAGTTCACCTGCTGCCCACAGTGCTCATGCGGTTGCGGTCACACGAGTGTCACCTTCTCACGCAGTGTAATGGCTCTCTGCAGACTGCCCAGGCATAGCTGCCCAATTTACTGACAAAAACAAGCTTTTGTTGCTGTTGGCACCACCGAGCCAGAGCGGCCAGAGAAGCATGGAGAGGCCACGCACGTCGTCAGCGCAACTGCCAGGAAATTCGCTTCTCTGATCCTTTCTGGGCCAGCGATATGAGGGGCTGACCCAGCGTCCCGAGCCAGCTGTTGGCAACACCCGCTCTTAAATGTAAGCCCCTCGGGGTTCCTCCGCACTGGTGTCATCTGCAACCACCCCTTGCGAGAGCATAATTGCACTGTGAAGTCAAAACGTTACCACCATTACATGGAAGAAGTTGGCCAGAATGACATGGGAAATGAAAGGTGAGCCCTGGACAAGTCTTGGCCATGACCTAGACATTGGAAGGTTTCCTGGGAATCTGGTTTTCCTTGAGCCTCAATAAACGCACCACACACCACGATGCAGGCTCACGGAAGAGAGCAGAGCCTGCAGAATGAGGTGCTCAGTGCCCTGGCACAGCAAACGGCAGGGTCCCAGGTTCTGGCAGCTTTCTCTGGGCTCTCCAACAACACGCACACGGAGAGCACGCTCTGGCATGAAAACCGTTGCGCTGCGCGTCTGTAGTGCCATCCGGTTGTTAACCTTGGACAGGCTAGCCCACCTCCGTTAAGCCTCAGTGTCTCTGCCTGCATGGGGTTATGGAAGAGCTGCTGAACAGGCAACTCATCTCCCACGCAAAGGCACAGCCCGGGGGCACCCTGCGGGTTAGGACTGTTACAAATGGTGAGGGGGAGGGGGACAAGCGACAAGTAAACAGTTCAGAACCTCTCCGGCACAACTGAACTGGGTTGTCTTTTAGATTTGGCACAGGGGTGCCAGGCCAGGCCATGATGGCCACAAGCCAATGTGGTCCTACCACCCTGGGAAACTTCCTTTCCCTGGAAGGACCTATCCAGGCCTCGCGGCACTGCTGGGCGGCAGCACCCAGGGTGCAGGGGGTGGAGGAGGACGGAGAGACGGACGGGCAGGAATGGTCACCTGTGTGCTTGGTGTCAATGTGAGCCTTTATCTCTGCTTCCTCCATGGTGACAAAGTCACAGGCGGTGCAGCAGATGGAAAACATCCACTGCTCCTTGTCCACGTGCAGCGACATGTGGCTGACGAACTGCACGTTGAGCTCGGTCTCGAATCCGCACACGTGACAACTAGACGAGAGGAGGGAAGAAAAGAGGGATGCAGAGCTGTGAATGGAGGCGACTGCTTTCTGCAGAGAACGCTCGAGGAGCCGGAGGCTTCACACACATTCTCCTCGCCAGCAGAGCTTCTGCCGTGGAGGATTCTCTGCGCGCTGGGCTGCCTCTGCGCTGCTCGCTGTGCCAGGCGGCTTCAGTGCCAGCATCGTGCAGCCATCTCATTCATGCTATAATGGTGCTAAGTAAGCATACAGTGAATTAAAAACTACAGAGTCCAGATGCTGCACATCACCTAAGTGATTCCTTTGGGCCCGGAGATGTGGGGCAGTGCTGCCAAGGTGTTTCGTGGTGCTGGTCCATTGATAAATTGAGAGGCACCACATCTCCCACACGCCTCTCTCTGTGGCTCCGGAAAGCTTCCCACGGAGCAATGGAAGCACACGCAGGTCACCGCGTGGCAGACCAAGCAAGAGGCAGCCCCATCTGTGACAGCTCCTGAGAGAGAGGCCGCCCTTCCCTGGAGATGTTTCATGCAAACGCCAGTTTCCACCAATAGCACAGGTAAGGTTTAGTAAAGAGTACAAAACTTGGGATCTGATGGCGACAAACCAAAAACTGACTCTGGGCTGAATATGGAAGCAAAACATGCAATGCCACATACTAAACAGCAACCCAGCCAAGGGAAAACGTGTAATGCCTTCCGTGCTGTTTCTGCTGGGTTCTTGGGTGTATTTTGCTCTGGCTTTTTTGCCTTCCAACTCTTAGGAAGCTAAGAGGTGCAATGGTGGGAGCTACACAGACCAAGATGCTGACTGTCCCCAGGGCTCTGTCACTCTCTGGGGCTTCACCTGCGACAGTCAGTCCAAGACCATTTATCTTCTAATGAATTCTGCCAGGGCCACCCAAGCCAAGAGCAGAGCCATGCAACTGCAGCAGCCATGGCAGCACAGACAACGTTAAAACAAAGGTCAGCAGACAACCGAGAAAGGGGGCTCCTGTCACACGTCCCTAGCAGCAGGGCAGGCAGGCGGGGGCCAGACCAGCGCCTTGTGTCCGCCACTCACCTGTAGTAGTAAGGGTGCTTCTTCCCGTCACTGCCTTCAGAGGTGACGGCGCTGACGAGGTCCTCGGTGTCTGTACTCACCAGCTTCACGGAATGCACGGTCAAGTGCTGGTTCAGGTTCGCACGGCACTTAGCAGCATAGGGGCACAAGTGGCATTTGTATTTTCTTTCCTCTGGGGGAGAAGGAACAGGCAAACACCCAAACCACTCTCAGGAAATGAAATGCCAACTCCCTGCGAGGCAGGACTGAAAGCAGGGGTGGGGAACCTTTTTTATTCTGCCAGGCTTATCTCTATACGTATATCACCCGCGGTCCATATAAAATTA